>NW_024429203.1:21861055-24448555 GCF_017639785.1 Mesocricetus auratus
GACTTTTGATAACTATTTCTATTTCCATAGGAGTAATTGGTCTATTTAGTTTGTTTATCTGATCTTGATTTAATTTTGGTGTCCCGGAAATTGTCCATTTCCTTTAAATTTTCCAGTTTAGTGGAGTACACTTTTTTGAAGTATGACCTGATGATTCTCTGGATTTCTTCAGTGTCTGTTGTTATGTCCCCCTTTTCATTTTTGATTTTGTTAATTTGGATATTCTCTCTCTGCCTTTTGGTTAGTTCGGATAAGAGTTTGCCTATCTTGATTTTTTTTTTTCAAAGAACCAATGCTTACTGATTTTGTTTTGTTTTGTTTTTTGAGACAGGGTTTCTCTGTAGGTTTGGAGACTGTCCTGGAATTCTTTGAAGACCAGGCTGGCCTCAAACTCACAGAGATCCTGCCTGCCTCTGCCTCCCGAGTGTTTTTCTGTTTGTATTTTATTGATTTCAACCCTCAATTTGATTATTTCTAGCCATCTACTCCACCTGGGTAAGTTTGCTTCTTTTTGTTCTAAAATTTCAGTTGTTCTGTTAGTTCGTTAGTGTGGGATTTAGTGCTATGGATTTTCCTTTTAGTACTGCTTTCATTGTGTCCCATAAATTTACGTATGTTGTGCAGTCATTTTTTATTGAATTTTAGGAAGTCTCTAATTTCTTTTTTATTTCTCCCTTGACACATTGGTGATTCAGTTTCCATGAGTTTGTGGGTTTTCTGCAATTAGTGTTGTTGAATTCTAACTTTAAGTCATGGTGATCTCAGAAGATACAGAGAGTTATTCCATTAAAAAAAATATCTGTTGATATTTGTTTTGTTACCAAGTATGTGGTCAGTTTTAGAGAAGGTTTCATGAGGTGCTGAGAAGAAGGTATATTCTTTTGTGTTTGGGTGGAATGTTCTATAGATGTCTGTTAAGCTCATCTGAGTCATAACTTCTGCTATTTCCTTTATTTCTGTGTTAAGTTTCTGTTTGTTAAACCTGTCCAGTGGTGAAAATGGAGTGTTGAAGTCTCCCACTATTAATGTGTGGGGTTTTATGTGTGATTTAGGTTTTAGTAATGTTTCTGGATGTTTTGAAGTCTGTAGGAAGAATGAAGGAAGTAAGGGACTCCACTGGAAAAGGGTAAGCCTTCTCCAAGTATCCCTCCTCTACCCAAACCAGAGACTGGGGATCATAGCTGAGGCCTCAATCAGACAAGAGGGAGAAAGAGAAAAGGGTGATGCACCCCAGTCCTTGTCTACTGGCAAGATAGCAGTGGGCCCTTAAAGACGGACTTAGAGTGAAGGCAGTTACCTGAGAAGTCTGTCTCCCACAGACGCTGCCCTTGACCTGGCTCTCAGCAGATGCTCGCTCTGGCCCAGACGCTCCCTCTGTCCTACATGCAGTGTGTTCTGGAGGCACTGGGTAGATGGGACTGCCTGAACCCTGCTTCCTTCCCCTAGGCCTCTGAAGGAGGCTTTGAACCTGTCTCCTCTCTCCTGAGAGCTGGGTCCTCTGTAGAACCAGAGACTTTATTACCCACAAACCCCTGCTGCCTTCACCTCACTAAAATGTCACTGTCCGGGAGCCTCATCTCACACCCACCTCTTCTCTAAATTCTTCCCAAATAAGTCCAGCAGCCTGCAATCCGCTATGCAGTACGATGTTTCATTACATAGACCCTCTGCCTCTACTTCCTGGGTTCTGGCACTACAGGTGAGCACCACGACTTCTGGTGAGGGCCGGGATATGAATGCCGGCTATCTGCTTCAACATCAGTCCTGCCCTGTTGCTTTTATGTTTTCCTTTGCTTGCTGCTGTGCAGGACATTGAGGCCAGGGCCTTGCCCATGCTGAGCAAACGCTCTATGACTGAGCTACATCTTCAGTCCTTATCACAGAGAATATTATATGTAGAGAGAGCTTATTTTTATTTGTATTGTTTTGCCTGAGTATCGCATGCATGCAGTATCCTTGGAGACCAGAAGAGCGCAACAAATTTGCCATGTGGGTCCTGAGAGTAGAACACGAGTCCTCTGGAAGAGCAGGAGCCAGTGCTCTTAATCACTGAGCCATCTTGCAGTCCAGCGGCTTGCAACATGTGGGTTGTGACCCTGTGTGTGTGTGTGTGTGTGTGTGTGTGTGTGTGTGTGTGTGTGTGTGTGTGGTTGCCTAAGACCATCAGAAAACACAGACATTTATATAACAATTTGTAAGAGTAGCAAAATTACAGCTAAGAAGTAGCAATGAGAATAATTTTGTGGTTGGGTCACCACACCATGAGGAACTGTGCAGCATTAGGAAGGTTGAGAACCACTGCTCTAGCCCCAAGGTTGTTTTTAATGTGTGGGAGCACTGGGAGGCCATAAAAGAGTAGCAGATCCACACCATGCTGGAGTTACAGGTGTCTGTGAGCTTCCCCACCCTCGAAGGTGCTAGGAATTGAACTTGGGTCCTCTTCCTGGCTCCCAGAGCTAGTTTCAGGACAGCCTCCAAAACAATACAGAGAAACCCTGTCTCGAAAAACAAAACAAAACAACAACAACAAAAAGTTGCTTTGCCCAGACTGGCACTAATTGTGTAGAGGTACATTTTTGACACTAGGTGGCAGCATTGGACAAACTTCCACGCTAGTGCCATTAGGTGAGAGAAAACTTTTATTTCTTGTACAAATGATAAATATTTTGTATTAAAAATCTGGAATTCAAGTTTTCCTTGTACTTCATACTCCCTTCCTGCCCCAGAGCCTTGCCAAAATCCTTCTCCAGTCCAACAGAGCCTTGCCAAAATCCTTCTCCAGTCCAACGGGAGGAAGAATTGGTGTGTGCTGACGAATCCAAGTTGGGTCCCAGGAAAGGCACATGTGGCAGTCTCAGGGGCAGCGGTCTCCCTGTTCTCCATTGCCCCCGGGGGCAGAAAAGGCACTTCAGACACGGGAGCTGGGGCATGAGTCCCCAGAAGTCCCTCCCTGGTCAGTGGTCCCCTTGCTGGTGGGAAGGTGTGATGCAGGAACACACCCCTGGAACAAGTCCCACGAAAGAAGCCCAGGCCGGTTCATTTTCATTACACGTACGTGGGACGTTTCGGGGGACGTGAAGAGGGAGGGCACTAGTCTGGAGAATGGTTTACCCCCCTCCGTCCCCCAGATGGGCACGGGTAGGCATTGGGGCTGCCCAAGCTTGGCCCTGCTGGGTGACACCCTTTCACAGTCATGCAGATGAGGTCACGGCTTCAGCATCAGAGGCACAGGAAAGGACCTGAGGCCCCAGATAGGGTTGCCACGCCCTCTGGTGGCCAGTGAAGAACTTGCGGGTCCGAGCGGTTCTTTGCTCCCCCCAGTCAGGGGTCCTCATCCCAGAGGCACAGCTGCTTCTGAGGTACATAGAAGTCAAAGCTGTAGTTTTTCCTGCAGCTCCGGATGCCACACTTGTAGGGTGCCGGCCGGTCGCGGCTGTGGCAGTACTTGAGCAAGCAAGGATACCAGGCCAGGCTCAGACTGTAGCGGCAGGCGCAGGGCTTTCCTCGGTCTCTCACTTGCGCACAGCGAGGCAACTCCGTCTGTTCCTTGGGCAGGGCCTCGAACACGGAACTGTCCACGCCTGGGGGAAGAGACAAGCATGAGGAAGGTAAGAACATCTCTCCATAGCCCGGGACAGCCTTCTCTCCTGTCACCCTTCCCAAGGCTGCCCTGGGGTCATACAATGGAACGGTGGGATCAGGCCTGTCTGGTCTCTTAGCTTACACTAGGTCACGAGCCCACTAGTCTTTAAGTAAAACTACCTGAAGGATGTCACCTGGGTGGGCAGGATAGGGATGGGACAACAGACGCCGGGGGTTTGGATATGAGAAGAACATGAGGAAGCCTGGGCCAGGTGACACGGCCTGGCCCGGGCTTTGCTTAGTGGACCACGGGAAGGAGCGGCCTCTGGGGGTGCTAGGGTCGGTCAGTACCTTCATTTAGAGTGCGGTCAGCTGGGGACAGGTGTGTCACAGGCATGGCCACCAAGTTCAGCAGCTGACTGAGCAGAAGGCCCAGGAGCAAGCAGCGTGAATGTCCCTGTCCCTTCTACACACAGGACCTGGCAAAGGGACCTGGAGAAGGGCCAGCAGAGTGGCAGAGGGGCCCTGCAGAGCTGGGAGGAGACCCTGAGGGTTCTGGGAGCAACGCTGGCACCAGGGATGTTGAAACTTCTGAGAGGCACCAGCAGGCATGATAGCAGGAAATCTGTCTCCTCACTATGGGTAGTGACAAGAATGTTGAGAAGTCTCCTTTCATGGGACCTGGCAGGCTGGCTTCTTATCCTAGCTGCACAGAAACCACCTCCTCCAGAAGTCTTCCGGCCATGTCACAGCCTGCGAATGCCTGTCACTGATGACCGCATGCTCACACGTAACTGGTGCTGAGCAGACCTAACTACTACAGCAACAAGTCGCCCACACTGGGTGTGTCTGTATGGTCTATCCCTGAAGGGACTCAGTAACGCTCTACCGAATGCAACAATCACTCGGTCAAGTGTTTCTCCCTCTTCCCACTGAGGGCAGCCCCCAGCTGACCTCGCTCCGTCCAGAACTGGACATCTTCCTGGCGGGTGTAGATGGCGTCAGTGGCCTCAGCGCAGACATTGTGGAGATGAGGACTCAGCAGGCCCCCCTGGCTGAAGTTCACGGCGACGTCCATGTGGAGCTGTTCCAGACCCCGCACTTCTTCAGCCTGCCTCACCGCGCGGGGGTTTTTCTGTAGGTGCGAGACGGTAGGAAAATCTCCTACCATGCCCTCCTCGATCCCAGGCTCATGGAGCCCAAGGCAGTGGAGGGGCACCCAGCCCCAACCCCTGAGAAACTGATGCCCCAGGGGCAGTTAAGGCCTTTCTGGCTTTTACTCAGAGTGGACTGTATGTGGAACTAACTTCTAGAGCCTGCTGGTAAGTTCAAGGCGCAGCTGGGAGACAGGAGTAGGTAGGCTAGGCAAGCCGTTCTAGGGTACACGATAGTGGGGGTCTTGTGCTTTCTGAATCCAAGGGACTAAGTCTTTCCAGGAAGGGCAGGCAAAGGTTACGGGCCCCGCAGGGGAAGATGCCACAAGGAAGGCCTGCTTCGCAAGTCAGCCTAGGTGGGCTATGGAGAGCTGGTGGTACTCCAGGGAGCTCTGATTCGAACCTGCGCCCTCAACGAGGACACTGAAGTGTTAAAGGCATCTGTTCAGTATCACTAGTTAATGAGGGACATGGGGGGGTGTTCAATCCCTTTTCAGGGCCCATGCCTCTACCTCCACCCAAAAAGAGGTGGACCTGGTCAGCAGCTCCTGGTGACCTGAGAGTTTGGGCTCAGTACAGTTGAGAGATCTGGGGCTCTGTAGCCAGTCTGGCCTGGGGCAAAACCAGGGGATCAGCACTGTTAAGTCCGTGTGAGAGGAAGAACAGGGGGGAAGGGAGGCCAAGTTGGAATGAGGACAGGGCGACCGCAGGGTGGGGGCTCGGGGTCAGGGCCTGGCCAGGCAAGCCTGGGGTGGGTGCTCACCTGCCGGAGCTTGGCCATAGCATCACTGGGGATGATCTCATTGTGGTGCAGCCGGGTGACAAAGCACAGCGCCTGGAACTGACTCTGCCCCTTCTCCAGCTCCCCCAGGATCAGGGCTCGGAAGATCTTCACATCCTGAAGGGGGAAGGAGGGAGAATAGAGACCAGCTGGAGGGAGGGGCCCCGGACCAGCCCTGGAGAGGACAGGCCTGGACAGTACCCCATGCCTCCCCTAAGGACACCTCCTTCCCCCGCCCTAGGAAACTGCTTATCTTTTCCATTTATACCCGTGACTTCAAAGATCACATCCTGAATGTTTCCACAGCTTTCTGGAAAACTGACAAAGTGAACCACTGGAGAGGTTTTCAAAAGAACCCTTTGACCAGACAGACCTTCATCTCAAAACAGACAGCACCTGCTTTTGACACTGATTATTTCCTCCAAGTGGGGACTCCAGTGTCTTTATTCAGAGTGGGTCAGGGCTCCTGAGACCACCAGGCAGAGCACCATACGGGAGGGACTATAGTTTTTACAAGCACTCATTCCAGATCTTTCTCTCTGTTGCTGTGTAGCTTTGGGGAGGAGGCCTCAGAACATTCTGCAGCCAGCCTGGCCCCCTGGCCCCCAACTTCATCAGGGATTGTGGGGCAGAAGCAGCCGGCTGCAGCTGCTGCTGCCTCCCAAGGCCGGAATGTCTTACTTTTCCCTTCCCTCTCCACTTCCCCTTTCCCCATGGGATACTCACAGCATGACCAAGGGGCCAACAGCTCCCTCCTGCTCTGATTCACCGCATGCATGAGGGCGGTTGGAGGAGGAAGAGGGAGCAGAGCCTCAGGACACCATTTGCAGTCTGGTTACAGCTAGAACCCTTTGCTATGTCCTCCTGCACCCCGCCCTGCCCCTAACCCCAAGCACCTTGCAGTTCTCACCTATTACATTCCTAACTTGCTCCTGGGGAGAAGGAAGTTAGTAGGTCCCAGTATGAAGATGATGGGCACTTGTCCCGTATCACCAGTGACATTTGCTGGTGGCTACAATGATGACAGCAACCTCTGCTTATGGTGCTAAGTACTCTTTGCCTCCATACCATGAGCTCGGCACTAACCTGCCAGGTACACCAGCTGTCCCCTGTCACAGTGAAGTCTGGAAAAGCCGGGGCAGCTAATATATCCAGCCTAGTGGTGGGACCATCTGCCCCTCCCTGCTTGTTGTATCTAGAGGGTTTCTCCATGTAGCCCTGGCTGTCCTGGAACTCACTATGTAGACCAGGCTGTCCTGGAACTCAGAGACCCATCTGTCTCTGCGTCCCGAGTGTTGAGATTAAAGGTGTGCGCCACCACACCGTCTAAGCACCCTTGTGGCTTTAATCATACTATAACCCTATAAGGGATCTCTCTTGCACCTTTGCGAGCAATGACTTTGTTATAAACGCAGCAATTGGGATGGGAGCACGGAGGGCAGTTTGCTAGAAGACAGAAATCGAGGCTCAGCTGGGGAGAAAGGTTCCGTGAGGCTCCTTCCCATCCAGAGCCTTGGAAGGAAGGTGAGTCAGCCTGGGTTGACTCCCACTTCCTCTAGACAGGAAATCCCTGCTTGGGTCACTGCGCTGGCATCTCCTTGTCCTGCCAGCCTGGGCCATCTGATCTTCCATCGATTCAGGTCGACTGAGGGGACGCTGGAGGCTGATCTTCTAGTGGCAGCTCCTATTCCAGGCACAATTCCTGTCAGGTGGGAATGACACAAGATCTCCCCCTCTGAGAGTCTGAGTCAGGCAGCACCTGGGAGGAGCTTCGCCCAGGATCCAAAGTCCACCTCACTGGTATTTTCTGCTCTGACCCTTGTGGGAAGGCTATCTGGATACTGCTGTCTTATCTATGACATGCCACATGGACCAACTACAGGGTGGTCTCAGGGCTGCTGAGGGACTCAGTGAGCGGCCATGCCACCTGCCCGCCATCAGCAGTGGAAGGCACTGAACAGTTAGGACCAGACCAGAGTCTGGAAGAGCTCTGCTTGAGGAGCCAGGAAGAAGGTTCAGTGGATAAAGAGCTTGTCACACAAGTGTGAGGACCTGGGTTCAGTTATCAGCACCCATGTAAAAAGAGCGTGTCCAAAAGATGCACATTCACACAAGGACATCTGCTCCACTATTTTCACAGCAGCATTATCTGTAATAGTCAGAACCTGGAAGCAACCCAGATGCCCCTCAACTGAAGAGTGGATAGAGAAAATGTGGTACATTTACACAACGGAGTACTACTCAGCAGAAAAAACAATGGAATCTTGAAATTCACAGGCAAATGGATGGCACTAGAAGAAACCATCCCACGTGAGGTAACCCAGTCACAAAAAGACAAACATGGTATGTACTCACTTATATATGGATTCTAGACATAGAACAAGGGAATACCAGCCCACAATCCACACTGACAGAGAAGCTAGGAAGCAAGGAGGACCCTAAGAGAGACATACATTGTCCCCCAGAGATGGGGAAAGAGACAAGATCTACTGAGCAAATTGGGAACATGGGGGAAGGAGAGAGGGAATTAAGAGAAAGAGAAGGGGAGAAGTTGAGGGGAGAGGAGAATATGAGGGAGCAGGAAGATTGAATGGGGGGATCCAGGAGAGCAAGAAAAGAGATACCATAATAGAAGGAGCCATTGTAGGTCTAAAGAGAAACCTGGCACTAGGGAAATGTCCAGAGATCTACAAGAATGGTCCCAACTAAGAATCTAAGCAATAGTGGAGAGGCTATCTTAAATGCCCTTCCCTATAATGAGATTGATGACTGCCTTATATGCCATCCCAGAGCTTTCATACAATAGCTGATGGAAGCAGAAGCAGACATCCACAGATAAGCACCGAACTGAACTCCTGGAATCCAATTGCAGAGAGGGAGGAGTGATGAGCAAAGGAGTCAAGACCAGGCTGGAGAAACCCACAGAAACAGTTGACCTGAACAAGGGGGAGCTCATAGACCCCAGACTGACAGCTGGGGAACAATCATAGGACTGGCCCAGACTCCCTGAATGTGGGTGTCAGTTAGGAGGACTGGGCAGTCTATGGGGCCTCTGGTAGTGGATCAGTACTTATCCCTAGTGTACAAATGGACTTTGGGAGCCCACTCCACATGGAGGGATACTCTATCAGCCTAGACACACTGGAAAGGGCCTAGGCCCTGCTCCAAATAATGTGACAGACTTTGAAGATCCCCCATGGAAGACCTCATCCTCCCTGGGAAGCAGAAAGGGGATGGGATGAAGGTCAGTGGGGGGCAGGGGAGAGGGAACTGGAATTGACATGTAAAACAAAATTGTTTATAATTTAAATAAAAAAATATAAAAAAGATGGTGTGGTGGTATGTGCTTCTAGTATCAGCACCGGGGAGGTAGAGACCAGAGGATCCCTGGAGCTTTCTGGCTATCCAAACTAGTTTTTTTTTTTTTTTTTTTTTTTTTTTTTTTTGGTTTTTCGAGACAGGGTTTCTCTGTATTGTTTTGGAGGCTGTCCTGAACTAGCTCTGTAGACCAGGCTGGCCTCGAACTCACAGAGATCTGCCTTCCTCTGCCTCCCTAGTGCTGGGATTAAAGGCATGTGCCACCAATGCCTTGCTCTATCCAAGCTAGTTCAATCCATGAACTCCAGGTCCTAGTGAAGGACTATCTCAAAAAAAAAAAAAAAAAAAAAAAAAAGAAGAAGAAGAAGAAGAAAAGGAGAAAGAAAGAAAGAAAGAAAGAAAGAAAGAAAGAAAGAAGGAGAGAGACAGGATGAGGGGATGAGACAAGGCTGACCACTGACCTTCTCCATACATGCAAATGCACACATATTCACATGCAGGTGCATACATGTGTACCTGTGTATATATGAATACGTATCTGCTGTATGCACACACACACACACACACACACACACACACACACACACACACACACACGCTGCTTGAGTTCCTTCCCTGTTGCTGAATTATATACCAACAGCAATGACGAGCACCAGATGCTACCAACATGGGAGGATGCCTGGGTGCAGAAGGAAGGAGCACTTCTCACCAAGGCAGAGGAAGTCCTCTGTAACTGTGTAGAACAAAGTTTCCCTGATGCTGGTAACTGGGAATGAGAAACTGCTGTTACTGTGTGTCAAACAGATTGCATCATCTTATCTGAACTCTGAACAGCAGGAGGCAGAGCTCCAACTATGACAGAGCTTGGATTGGGTAACCTGCTCAAGGTCATTGGCTTAGGGGAAATGTAGCTGGGGTTTTAACCCAGCTAGTCTAGGCTGTCCCAAAGCTGAGCTCTTTCCCCAGAAAGCACAGTTGCTTCCTGGATCAACTAGTCAAACTTCCCTGATGTTAGACTAATTGGTACAGTGCTTGGGAGACGGAGGCGGGAGGATTGCCAGTTTGAGGGCAACCTGGGCTACATAGAGAGATTTTTGTTCCAAAGGAAAAATGGAGTTAGGGAAGAAAGGAAGGAGGGAGGGAAGAAAGGATGAACTGAGGCTCAGGCCCATAGAGCCTGTGCATGGCAGACGGGACTAGAACCCGGCTTCCCATCAGACTCTTTTGGCCACTATCCCCAAATCCTCAGTTGATTGCCTAAGAGCACGCAGTTCCTGCTCTCACTGTGTGTGCCTAACAAACAGCCTGCTGCAAACAAAGCATGCGTCAGGGAAGCCACCTTCCCCACCTGCCTGCACTGTGAAAGCCCTTTACACCCAGGCTCTCTGGTCTTCCTGATCCTATTTGCTCCCAAAGCCACATGTCCTTTGCTGCCCCCAGGAGGGGGTGGCCATCACATCCTGAACCATGGCCTGCCCGCCTGACCCACTAGCAAGGCTCCAAAACAGGCAGGACAGTGTGACAGAGCTCCTCTGCTCTGGGAACATCTGCACAGAATGTTCGTAAGTCCAAGCCAGATGGAAACCTGGCTCCTAGGCTCTCTGTTTGCTAGAGTCCCCTGGGTTGAGTCACCTAGATGTTGTCAAATGCTCAAGGCAGGTAGCACAACAGGGCAAGCGCCTTTGGTAGGGCACAGAGATTTAGAGTCTGGGCCTCCCAAACTGGGAGGCCTCCATAAGGTCCGCTTCCTGCCCAACTGTGGCCTACAGTAGTAAGAGCCCAGACAGGGGCAGGGAGGGTTGAAGTCCTGTCTGTGGCCAAGGCAAAGGTGGGCTTGAACATACCACAGTAACTAAGGTGGAAGGCTAAGAGCCAGGGATCCCAGCTTTGGCCCCTGGCCTTGCTGCTACTGGCCATATAACCTTGGGAGTAATCAATGTAAATTCTGGTGTCTTAGTTTCCACACTTGCAAAATAGGCCCAGGAAGAGCACTACCTTGAGGTACTGCTGTGAGCAACGAGAAAGTAAAAGGGCTCAGAACACTGGTGGAACTCTTGAGTTTCTCCCCTGATGCTGCAATTCCTTGTTCCTGATGTCATCTACTGCTGGCCCGGGAAGTAGCAAAGATTGTTCTATAGACAGACTCGAGGCCCAGGCAGGTTAGTGACCCCTGTGAGGCTTGCATGCAGGAAGTAAGCAGGAGAACACTGACTAGCTTTCCCTTGAGGCAGGGCTTTCTGGAAAAGCCAAATAGTAGCCAGGTCCAGTGGCCCTGTCTGTCAGCCCCGTCGTTAGAGGGCTCCTGAGGCCAGGAAGGTGATGTCACACAATCAACTTCAGTGCCAGGTATGAGGCCTAGAGTTGAAGCTTATGCTGACTGCTATGAAGGCAAAGGATGGAAAAGGGAGTAACTGTCCTTGTAAACAGGCCAGGGCTGGGGTGGGGTAGGGGTGGGGAGTCAGTGGTCCCTAAGATGTAAAGGTGCAGGTCTTTGCAGCCAAGAGGTAGTATATCCACTCACCCCTCCATTTTGCTGTCATCTGAGCATCTAATGTCACCGTATTTACTATAAAGCTCACCCTAGAGGCTGCCATCCCGGGTTCCTGCCACAGTAACTATCATGTTACTTATTTATTGAAATATGGTTCCTAGAACGAGCAGCATTGAGTCCGTTCCTGGACCTTTCCGTGAGGATGCATTACTCTGTGGGGATGCCCCACACCTAAGGAAGATGGCCAGAAGGACCTGTCTCAGCTTCCAGGTACCACCTGCACAGGCATGGTTCCATGTCAGGACCTCCAGTCCGTAGAGCCACCTTCCTAGGACCCTGCCTGCCTCCTTTAAACTCCCTCCCAGACTCATTCCTCCAGGCCCAGAGCGCATCTCATTTTCAGTGTACTCCTGCCTGCTAGAACACAGAGGATGCTCAAGAAATGCCTGACCATGCAAGGGTATGAAGGGGTTCGGAAACCAGTGGTGGGATGTAGCAGGGCCGGGTGAGATGGAGAAGGAAGCAGGGGAGGGTAGGAGGAGGCTGAAGAGGCAAATAGCAAGAGCAGCAGGGTTTGGGGTCGTCTGGGCTTTGCAGGTCACTGGAAGTCACTGGTGGGTTCTGAGCCTGGGGCTGATGTGGAGTCTAGTTCACATCTGGCTTTGACTCAGTTTGAGGCTGTGGCCCGGAGAAGATAGAATGACTCTAAAGGCCACTCACTGTCCTTGTATTCCATCTGCTTGGGCAATGATTCATCCAGGATCTCTGGGGTCAAAAACAAGTGGCTTGAGCCTGTTTATGTGGTAGCCAGGGGCTGGCCCAGGGCAGAAGCTCCATTTCACTAGCTGGGTGAATGGGTTCAGCCTCCACAATCTCCAAGTCTTATCTTCTTGGCCTCACCTACATATGTGGGTGTCGGGGTACACTCCATCAGGTTGACAGCCAACGACTACCATTTTCACATTCTAAGAGGTCAGACTTTAGGAGATGATGCGGTTGATGTCTCAGTGACATCCCAGAGGGGAAGGGGCTGCACTAGTCACACAGCGTAGGGCCAGCACCAGAAACCCAGACTTTCCAACTCTTAGTCCAGTATTCTTCCTCACCCTGTGGGGATATGCCATTCCTCCGTGCCCTCCTCCCGCTGTGCTTCCCAGAGAGGGGGGGGGCTACTTAGGCTCAGCCCTCCTCCCCACCAATCCATCTTTGTGAGACCCGCTCTGCTTCCCAGAGGGGGGGAGGGGCTACTTAGACTCAGCTTTGCTGGGGTTCCATGGGAACAGGGAAATGATGGCAGACAGCTGTCCTGTAAAAACACCCGTGACAGGAGACACCCTGTGTGGGCCCTCCAGGCTGCTTCCCCAGAGAGGCCAGGGAATGCTTCCTGCTGGGGGAGGGGGACCTGGACCTGCGATGGGCCAAGACAGGAGCAGCCACCCTCCATGGCTGCCTTTTCGACTTAAGGAAGAGCATAGCATGTTGCTTTGCTTGGGCCACTGTTATTGGTATCTTACTTTACTCTGACAAATCTAGCCCAGTTAATGCACCCAAATTTATCCTGGCTTTCCCTACCCTCCGGCCACAGGGTGCCATCTTTCACATGGATCTGTTTCTCGATCCCCTTTTCTCACATAACACTCCCCGCTCACACACACACTCCTCCCTCTCTGAATCCCATTCCACGCCTCACACACACACACTCCTCCCTCTCTGAATCCCATTCCCCGCTCACACACACACTCCTCCCTCTCTGAATCCCATTCCCCGCTCACACACACACTCCTCCCTCTCTGAATCCCATTCCACGCCTCACACACACACACTCCTCCCTCTCTGAATCCCATTCCACGCCTCACACACACACACTCCTCCCTCTCTGAATCCCATTCCCCGCTCACACACACACTCCTCCCTCTCTGAATCCCATTCCACGCCTCACACACACACACTCCTCCCTCTCTGAATCCCATTCCACACCTCACACACACACACTCCTCCCTCTCTGAATCCCATTCCACGCCTCACACACACACACTCCTCCCTCTCTGAATCCCATTCCCCGCTCACACACACACTCCTCCCTCTCTGAATCCCATTCCCCGCTCACACACACACACTCCTCCCTCTCTGAATCCCACTTTCATGCCTCACACACACACTCCTCCCTCTCTGAATCCCATTCCCCGCTCACACACACACTCCTCCCTCTCTGAATCCCACTTTCATGCCCGGCAGGCTCCAGCTCACACATTGTCTCACACACACACACAGCCCAACC
Source organism: Mesocricetus auratus (assembly GCF_017639785.1). Taxonomy (NCBI): domain Eukaryota; kingdom Metazoa; phylum Chordata; class Mammalia; order Rodentia; family Cricetidae; genus Mesocricetus; species Mesocricetus auratus. The sequence continues at coordinate 21,874,660 of NW_024429203.1, forward strand.
ACTCTGCTCACTCGGGCACTCTTAGCGTGTGTGTGTGTGCGTGTGTGTGTGTGTGTGTGTGTGTGTGTGTGAGACAGAGAGAGACAGAGAGAGAGAGAGAGACAGAGAGAGAGAGAGAGAGAGAGAGAGAGAGAGAGCGCGAGCGAGCGCGCGAGCAGGCTAGAGGCCACCGCTCAAGGGCCAGCACAAGGCAGTACTTACTCCCACCTCTGCTAGCCCCAGTCCCCTTGTTGCTGGACAGCTAGGGCTCACTGCCTTCTGGGAGTCTGCTCTGCCATCCCCGTCTCCTCATCACCAAAGCGCGTGACTCTGGGGCCCAGGCTGAGCCAATCTAAATATTTATCCCTCAGCTCCTGGCTGGGACTGCTTCATGACTACACAGGGGCCAGATTCACTAGGCTAGGGCTGGGGAGGGCAGATTCAGAAGCCCCTCTGTAGCTCTGCTTAGCCCTTTGCCAGGAGTAGGAGTGGACACACTCAACCCAGAGGTAGGATGGTACAGGAGACTTAGGCATCCCCCACTGTGCACACACCTGGACAGAGGCTTCTTGCTATGGGGTTAGCACAGCTAGTGCCCAGGACCCGTGCCCCTCACTGCCAGTTCCCAGCCTTCCCAAGAGCCCCTCATGCTCTGTCAGCCAAATCCCAAAGGTCACCACCATGCTGACTGCCCCGGGGGAACAATGTGAGGCTTTATGAGGATCAACTGCTCCCCACTGTCTAGCTGACTCAGGGCTCCTGACATGGGTGCCACACTTCCCTCTCACATAGATCCCAGCCTCCCTCATCCCCTGTCCTTCATCTGAATCTCCAGTGACAGGTATGTACACATTTGCCAATTGGAAGGACAGAAGCTCCTAGTGATGAATTGGCCCCTAGTGCAGAAAAAAGTTGCAGTTACATGTGGGGATGGAGAGATGCTGTAGAGGGGCTTGCTTGGCTGCCTGCGTTGCAACTATATCCACTTCTCATAGGTCCCTTGTTTTGTAGATTACCAGCCCCCCCCCCAGTCACTCTGTCCAGGAAAGCCATGGGCATGGAGCAGAGGCTTACAGAGGCTAAGTGACCTGTTGCATCACATAGCTAGAAAATAGAAGAAAAATGCAGAGAGTGACTGGCAGTACTAGGGACCTATTTTTCAAAGCTACTCTGGTCTTTTACCCTACAGAGTCACCCAGGGCACCCCTGTGGAATCAATACTGAGTATCTTGGGAATTATGAGTTTGGGGGACAGGGCCCATACCAACTGCATATAAAGTGTTTGTGGATTCCTGTGTACTAGGGTTCTTATATACTCCTTCTGCCGATCCATTGTGAGTTTCATCCTTCTCAAAGGGGCCTACTCAGAGTGCCAGAGTAGCCCAGTCAGTCAGAATTTGGTACAAGGATCTCTGGGAGTTAATCCTGAGTCACTACCAGCTGTCCCATCTTGTCACCAATGTCACTTCCAAGCTCAGTTTATGCATCTGCAGGATGGAGGCAAATGTAGATGCAGCAATATTGACAATTAAGACCAAGTGTGTGATCAGAGTGGCTGCTCAATGCAGATACCACATGGACATATGGCTTGCATCTCCAGGTTGGGTCATCTGCCTGCCTATCTGTGGAGTAGGTGTCAGTGTGAGCTTACTCACTACTCCTCTATATATAGTCTGTGGAATTCAAGAACAAATTCCACCTATGCCCTGTTGTGGAATAGAACATTTGTTTAACTAAGTAAAGATGTGCTACATTTGCTTGTCTTGCAGAATAACTATATAAAGATTGGTTACATTTGTTTAGGCTGCATTTGTTTAATTACGTAAAGGTGTGTTGTTTTTGTTTATGCTGCCTTTGTTTAGCTGTGTAAAGATGTGTTACTGTTTCACCTTGCCTGACTAAGGCACCTGGTTGGTCTCATAAAAAGCTAACTGGTCAATAGTTAGGTAGAGGAGGGATATGTGGGGCTGGTGGGCAGAGAGAAAGGGGGAGCTAGCCAGCCAGGGACCAGCCAGCCAAACACAGAGGAAGCAGGAAAACAGAGGGACAATACAAAGGAGCCTCAGGGTAGAACACAGACGAATAGAAATGAGTTAATTTGATCCTGGTTTCCATACTATGGCCGGGGTGGCAGGCGGGTGGGATGGAGGAGCCGCAGGCCCTTAGTGGATGAACATGTTGCTTCACAGCTTCAGCATGAGGCTGTTGGAGTCCACATCATGCGGCTGACAGACTCGATTTTCCTGTGGGTGGGGTAACGCTGCATCTATACCCCTCGAGGTGGCCATGTGCAGCCGCTATGACCCCATCCTTGTGTGCACCTCCCTTTTGGGAGACATTTCTGACACAACCTCCACTGGCCTTGCTCAGTGCTTAGCCAGGAAGACCAGTAAACAGGTGTTCGTCAGCTACAACCTCACCAACACAGACAGTAACTTCACGTTACTCGTAGAAAACAGGATCAAAGAAAAAAAAAAGAGCTAGCTAGAAACAAGCCTAAGCCAAGCCTAAGGCTGAGCATTCATAGTCAATAATGAGTCTCCATGTCTTTATTTGGGAGTTGGTTGGTGGCCCAAAGAGAAAGCCTGCTACAATCCCCTTTTCCTTCTGCAGAAGGCTACACTATTGGCTCCAGGTGGTGGTTTTCACCAGGAGTCAGGATAGGATTCCATCTGGACCTAGCATCTCTATGGGGGTGGGAGATGCTAGCCATAGGCCAGGGAGCACACATGAACCATAGGCAAGACTTTGTACCCTGACCCAAGAAGGAGCTAATCAGATATGAAGGAATGACTAGAATCGAACTCAAGAGCCCCACATACACAGCTTGGGTTCTTTACTTCCTGTAAAGTCCTGAGATGCTCTGTGCTCCAGAGTTCTTCCTCAGGAAGCACTTCCGGGGGTAGAGTGATGGTTCAGTTGGTAAACTGCCTGCTATGCAAGCATCAGGGCCTGAGCTCAGATCCCAATCCCATGTAAAGAACAGGGCACACCTGTAAAGTTAGTGCTGAGCAGGAAGAGAACGAGGGAATCCCTAGAGCTCACTGGCCAGCTAGTCCTGCTGAACCCATGAGCTCCAGGTTCAGGGAGAGACCCAGATTCAAAAAAATAAGGTGGAAAGTGATTGAGGAAGACACCTGATGCCAACCTCTGGCTTCTAACATGCATCTGCACCCACATGAACATGTACACATGCACACACCCACCCCCTGCATGTACACACACACACACACACACACACACACACACACACACACACACCATCCAAATCATAAAATACTATTTTTTACTGTCCTCTGCTATTCTAACCCATCATTACATGTCTTCTATGCTAACCCGTAGAGGATTCAACACAGACAGGGTAGGACTTAGGACCTTAAAACCTTCTCTTGTCCTACACCTGTGTGATATGACATTCTCTTGGGACAGTGTCCATGTAAACATAGCAGGTCCTCACTGACTACATCCCACAGGATCCGGGACTTGGAATCCCGATGCTTTCTGGATGGTTCTTTCCTCCTGCTTCCACTTACCCATTAGTACCCAGGACAGAAAGCAAGTTTTAATCTCCCTGGGTTCTTGACCCCATGGAGTAAAACCCTGAGCTAAGCCATAGCACTGTGTGGCTCTTGATATTGGCGTTCCCTTCCTGGTGCCAGCCCATGGGTCCCCATGATCCCTTTCTTCTACCCCCTGATGCAGTCGCACATGACTTTTCATATCTTTGCAGCCCCACCTTCCCCTTGTGGCCAGCCCCAAAGCAGGCTGCTTGAGACATGACTCATTCCTCCCCCTGCTTTTGGACATTCAGACAGGGGGACAGACAGCTTGGACAGAGATAGCAGCATGGGGGAGGGAGCCAAGAGGCTGTCAGATAAGCAGCCAGAGGAGACACTGGGGATGGTGATCTGCCTGCTGTCACTGTGCTCAGTGGCTCTATACATGCAGGTCAGATTATGTGTGTGGGGCTTGGATGATAAAGAGTGTTGCTCACTGTGTATACCAGAGTAGGAGTTCCTATGTGAAGGGCATATAGATTTAGGCCCAAAGTATAGATGCTGCTTAAAACACTTTGGGGCATGGACGGTGTAGGGTGTGAGGCCCAATCCCCAGCACCAAAACAAACTAGTCAGTGAAGAGAGAACAACAGATGCACACTACTTGTTTTTGAAATGGGATCTTATGTAACCCAGGCTGGTCCTGAACTCACTATGTAGCTAAGGATGACCTTGAACGATGAATTATCCTGCCTCTACTTCCCAAGTGCCAGAATGACAGATGTGCACAACCATGGTCAATTAATGTGGTGTTGAAGATTAAACCCAGTGTTTCTGCAAGGTAGGCAAACACTATCAACTGAGCCCCATCCACAACACCCCCACCCCTACTTTTTAACAGGATCTACCATAGCCCAGGCTGGCATTCAATTTACAGAACCCTGTTGCCTGAATCTCATGCTCAGATGTCCTGGTTTAGTGGGATGGGGTTCCATCTAGGTGTGGGGAGTCTGTAAACTTCCCAGGTGACTCTTCAAAGCCACTGAACCATAGCCTACTGGCATTCTTTCAGAGCTTTAGTTCAATCAGTCTGCTGAGTGTCAGCCCGAGGAAAGGCTCCCAGTGACACAGGTTAGCCATACCACACAGCCCATGCTGCTCATGGGACCTGCCAACCAAGTCTGGGCAACAGTGTCCCACAGCACACTGATGACAGCCTGCTTTACCAGTTTCTGGGCCAAGGTGGAAGCCAGGCAAGGAACAGTTAGTCAGTGTTGGATGCCTACCTGGAAAGGAAGACAGGCTGGGAAGAAGGGTGTAGGGCTGGGACCCCTCCTGCACAGGGGTGTCACGAAGCCCTGAGTTTGCTTAGTCTAAGGTTGACTGTTAGCAGGGGGTGGAGGGAAAGTGGGCACTGGCAGGCCATTGATCCAGCAGCTTCCAGGAGAAGGTGGGGGCTCACACCTGTATTCCATTACTTCAGACTGAGTGGGACAAAGGATCAAGAGTTCCAGGTTAGGCTTGTGTAACAGTTTACTTAGAGACTGAAACAGTCCATCCTCCAGGGAGGCCCCTGAAACAGGAAGTAAACAACTCAAAACAACCTCAGGAAGTCCCTGAAACTGACCAGATTCACTAGGCCCCCTCCTCACCAGAGTAAACAATAAAAGCCGAGCTTCAAAGAAGGCTCTGAAACCAGACCAGCTGCCAGGAAGAACAGCTGAGGCACTGGGAGAGGACACTCCAACATGTTGAGCGGCCTGCAGGCTGTGCAGTGAGCTTCAGCTCCCTGGCTTTGTGAGCTGTCACCCAGGCTGGGGTACGCCTTGGTGATGCAGTTGTCTTTGAGTCATTTCTGCTCTTGTAAGTAACCCCTCACCCATATTCCTGTAAGTAACCCCAATAACATTCACCGGTTCACCAAGTTGGGTGTTGGTGGTTATTTGCACTTTGGTCTGTTGTGGGATTGCTATCTGGGGAAAGTAGATCTGTGTATAGCATCTCTCCAAGAAAAGTTTTGTCATCCTACACAGAGAGACTCTGTCTCCAAACCATGAAAGAGAAAACAATAGTTTCAGATTAACTTGGACCACACAAGGGGTTCAAAGCCACGGTCAGTTTGGACTGTATTTGGAGACAGAAAGAAGACAGGTGACAATGAGGAACTCTAGTCTTTTCCAGGCTCAGTGTTGATTTTCTTTGGGATCTCTTGCCTACCCTTCAACCTCTTTAAGCTGAACAGGGAGGAAGCTGGCTGAAACGTGGAGTGAGGCAGCTTTGGAGCTAAGGGTTTCTTCATCCCCCGGGCACCTGACGCAGCTCTGGAAGCAGAGTGAGCACACCCACATACACTTTGCCCCATGTTCGGTTCTGCCCATGACCTCAGCACACTTACCAATACCAACACCTTTTACAGATGAAGAAATGGAAGCCCAGAGAAATCAAACAACTGGACGGAGTTTAGCCGGCTCACAAGTGGTGAACCAAACTTGCCTCATGCAGTCTCTACCGTCTCTCCCAGTGGTGATCAGATGGCAAACGTCACTATTCCCAAAAGGATTCAGGACTTGTTTTCCTAAAGCAGCCCCTAATGGGCAACGGTGCACAACAACTTTTAGGCCATTTTTACAGGAAAAATCATTACTTCTAGGCAGAACTTTCCAGTGGAAATCTAACAAAGGCTTTGAGGCAAGAGGCCTTGAGAACTGAGCAACAACAGCCAGTTGGGGAGGACGGGGCACACAGTGGCTCTGGCCAGTAGAGGCACCATGCTGGAGTAGACTAACACTGTCATCCCTAGTCCCCGTGTACCCCGTCCACCATGGCCTGAGCCAAAGAAGAAACCTAGACGTCCTCTGACAGCTGGCTTGCCACTTTCCTAATGCCTCCCCCCCCCACACACACACATGAAATTGGAGATGCAGAGGCAGGTGTGAAATACCAGCTCTGGGTCAGCAACTAACCTGAAAAGCAGACTTTTGAAAACCAGGTGAAAGTTTGAGCCCTTATGGCAGGCGATGAAAGTGAGCTCTTGCCATCAACTCTGAATGTTCCGTCCAACCGTCCAACCGAGCAGCCAGATGTCCCCCTCCCCATGCTCAGCCCAACCCCTACGGCAGGCCACTGCCACCCCACTGCAGGCTCCTCCTTCAGTCTTGCTTTCTTTCCTGTCTCCTTTCAGAGTGAAGCAATAACCACCTTTTGTAGCCAGAGGCTAGAAAAGCTCTGCTCCCGTCCATGCCCCGCCCGGCTTGGCTATCCTAAGTCTTGCCTAGGGATGGATAAATATTTAAGGCTCCAGGGTGGTCACAGGACCACTGGCCAGGAGGGTGGGACACTAACAACACATTCTGTGGCTAGCTTTTAGGTCAGAGGGCTTAGAGTGGAGATTAGATCCCTACTCGCGATTGATTTAGCCTCTATTTGCATCTTCCAAGCCCAGAACACCACAGATGAAATGTTCCTAAAGTTCTGGCGGACAAGCAGGGGGCATGATGGGCTACCAGCTCCCCTTTCTCCACATACTGGCTCATCTGCCCTACTTGCGCCTAAGATCCCAGCTTGGGCCTGTGCTGAAATTATGGTCTATCATACTGCCAAGTCCTCTGTCAGGATGACTCCCTGGGCCTGGGCCAGATCACCAGTCCAGCCTCGCCTCTACGGCACCCAAGGCTAGATGTACCCTGCACCTTTGCTAACTATGACACTCTTATGGGGTCTCTGGCTGGCTGCCCATACTCTGCCCCCCCCCCAAGGTCTCCAAATAACTCCCAGTTTCACAGAAACAAGAGAGAGGGAGCTGTTGGGTCCTGGCTCTCTCCATTTCCCAACTATTTAATATGCCTTACTTCTGTTCTCCCCAAAGATAGAGGGGCACAGGGCCTCCCCTTTGGGTGGGGGCGGGCCTGAGAGAAGCTGATTAGGAGATTCTCCCCTGAGCTCCGTAAAATAGGGTCTCAATCTATGGTTCAGCTAGCCTTGAACTTGCGTTCCTCGGGTCTTAGACTCCTGAGCACTGGGATGACAAGCGAGGAGGAAATTCTCCTTCACCAAAAACTTAGTCACTGCCTGTCACCCAGCACCCCTGGAGTTCCATTTCCTGACAATCCTATCACCTCTTCTCCCCTTCTGGTTCCCTCTACAACACCTCCCCTCACGGCAAAATTGTGGACTTCACTAGCCCCTGTCGGGCTTGGGCTGAGACACTGACAACCTTTTCCAAGTGAAGGGGGCCTCCCCACTCCCCCAACTCTTCCTAGGTCCTCTTGCTCCAAGCTTTCCAGCCCTCCAGGTCAGGGAGGAGAGAGCTGTTCCTAGGCTTGGGAGGGACCAGTCACAGATAGACAACTCTGTAGGGAAAATGGCCCCGGAATGGTGCTCCAGGGCTGGAGGTCTTGAAATCACTTCCTTGCCAAATACAGAAGAGGGAAGGGGCCTAACTTCATACCACACACAGAAGCGAGAGGGAGGGCCAAGGTCCCCGATGCCACCTGTGGATTTCCCCCTTCAGTCACAGAAACTACCGCAAGAAGGGAAGCGTTGTTAACGCGCACTTTTGTCCGGGTGTTAGTTGGGAGTGCTGAGAAAAAAAGCGAGCACGGAGCTGCTCAGTGCTTGGGAAGGACCTTAATTACTCAGAGCCAAGTAACAGAAGGTTGGAGGGGTTAGCACAGCAGTTGATTGACAAAAGGACCCAGATGTGGGTGCTGGAGAGTTACAGAGCCCGGCGTGACCTTGGACAAGTCATGTCCCCCCTTCCCGCGCTGTATTTCTCTTCTGCAGGCTTGAGGGTGCCTGCGACCTCCGACAGCTAAGCTCGAAAGCCTACCCCGCCCCGGGGAGGTGGGGTGGGACAGGACCGGAGAGGGCGCCTCACCTTCTTGAAATCCGCGGTGAAGGAGATGAGGGTGCCGTCGGGTTTGCGCAGCTCGAGGCTGATGCTGTCGGCGTCGCTGTCCGCCTGCAGGCTCTCCTCTGTCACCTGGCCGTCGGGCAGCCTCACACGGACCCGCAGCTCTGCTGGCACGCCGCTCCCCGCTCCCACGCCGCGCGGCGCCCCAAGCAGCAGCGGCGACAGTAGCAGCAGCAGCAGCGGCAGCGCGGGGCGCGCCGAGGGGACGTCGCGGCGGCCGGGGGGCCGCATCCCCGGGGGCCCCGGCGCGCCGCGTGGGGGAGGGGACACGCGCCTACAAAGTTCGCCCGAAGTTAGGGGTCCGGTCCTGGGATTCCCGGCAGTCGCCTCCTCAAGAGGGGAGACTCAATCCCGATGTCCCCACGACGTGCTGCCAACGCACGTGGGCCGCGATCAGCCACGCACCCCGAGTCGCGGACAGTGCCCCCACTCCGGTGCGTGTCCCCCAGTCGCCGCGGCCCCAGCCGCCCGAACTCCTGAGCTCCCGACTCCGTTCAGCACTTTTCATTCAATCCCACCCCCCGTCACTTCCTTCAGAAAACAGAAACCACCAGGACCTGCCTTAAAGAGACCGCGCACCTCTTGGCCCTTAAAGGGACCGCTGTGGCCCAGAAAGGGGCGGGACTGGGGACCGCGGCTCAACCGCTTTGTGGCCAACGCTGGCTTTTCTCTGGGTCCCTCCCTCCCGCCGCGCCCCGTCACCGGCTAGGCCTGGTCCAGAGTTTGCGCTCCCGGCAAATCCCTTCCTCCCATTAAGGGCGGGACGGGTGACTCTTTCCCCCGCCCCCCACACCCCTCTGGCTTGTTCTGGTGCCACGTGGATGAAATAATCAGGCTTGGATTTTCAGGGGTTTTGCTTAGTCTTTTAGTTTCTCTGACACAGCGAATTTGTCAAATGCGGCTGGAAAAAAAAATCAGGCCTCACCTCGCACTCTAGCTTTTCCTAGGTGGGGGAGTGGCGTTGGGGCTTGAGGACCATTGGTGCATTCATCAGGTGTGCACTGTTTTGATAGGTGAGGCCACCAACGTGGAAGCGGTTTCAAGCAGCACTTTGTGGGCCGTTATGCAGTTTCCCTCTCCTCGTGTGTTTAGTTAACGTTTCTCCAGTCCAGCCCACCTCCCAGGACCCAGGCTCTTTCCTGTAATACACAGAGCACACTGGATAGATAGGCTTCATGGTCAAGGGCCACAAAAAGACAGCCCTGTTGTGCAGATACTCCAACAAACTGTCTGAAGACCGAGAGAGTAGGATTCCTGCCTCCTTGGTGACATGCGAGCATACTTTAAACATTCTTTGAGTCTAAGTGTCCCCTGGTGAACGGAGCTGGTCGGGGAGGCCATGGAGATAAGGTTGTCTGAGGATGTTCAGCTGTTCCTTCCGTCCATCCATTGCCGCTTCTGTTTGTCCCAGGTGCCCTGTTGTCTCTGGGGTCCTGATGGTTGATGAGTGAAGCTGTCCCCTGCTCTGCAGCTTCTTTCCTTCCTAGGAGATCCCCAGCACATGATCAGCTGATAGCAGCATGAGACCTTTTCTTAGGCACACACTGAGGGACTTAAGAGTCTCATTCAGGGTTTTCCAAGTTTGCCTTACCTCCAATACCATTTTGATGTCTACTAAAACACAGCTTCCTGGATCTTAAACCTATGGCTTCAGACTTTTGGGGAAAGGACAGGGAGCTAGCACTGGTTAACAAGGCCCAGTGTGGTGCTTCAGATACAGAGGTTGGTGGACACTTGGTACTTGACAGAGGGTTGGCTGTGGAGGATCCAGAATGAACAACAGCTTTCATGGGGAACCTTCTCTTGAGGACTTCTTCACCCTGGGCAGTTGGGGCAGGCTGCCAGACAATAACTGGACCGTGTCCTTGGGGTCTTTTAGCCTGAGTTGCCAGTATTGAAAACACAGAGTTGCCTGGGGTCTCAAGGCTGGTGTCTTGACTGACCAGATGCAAACTCTCAAGGAAGCCTTCAAACTAGGACTGCCCCGTGAGTCAGTTCTACAGTCATTAGGGACCTCACCCATATTTCCTAAATTCCCCGTTTTGGGTCTTGTCCCATCCATCACTAGTTCTGTCCTTGGCAATATTCCCAGGCCCTAGATTCTCCCCCCAAGGCCCCAACAAGAACCAAGAAGTGGGCAAAGGGTCTCTATATCTCTGTTCAGACTCTGTAGTTTGGAAACACAAGTGGAAGACCTTTTCTGTATCTCCACATCTTCCCTATGAATAGTTCTTCTCTATTTCAGCTATAGATCAAAACTTATCTGTCTTTTAAAATGATAGGGAGCTTAAAACCTCTTCCATGAGCCACAGCTATATCCCTAGCCTTTCTGGTGACTGTACCAGGTCTTCAAGATTGGGGAAAAAAACCCAGGTTTCCCAGCAAGACTTTGTGAGTCACCTGCTTACCTGCATATGTCCTGTTCTCCTCAGTCTTTGAACTACAACAGTAGTAACCATTATAGAGCTACCAGACAATGTAGGGAATCTTTGATTTTGATTTTGTTTTTGTTTTTGAGACAAGGTCTCACTATACTGCTCAGGCTAACTCTGAAACTCTAAACTCCAAAGGCTTCAGCATCCAGGAATATTGGGATTACAGGTATATGTTACCAACCTGGCTTCATTGTAGTATCAGATCCAGGTTCTGTGCCACAGATTTTATACATACCATCTTATTTAACTTCAGGATAGCCTCCCAAGTACATTCTATTCTTAGCCTCTTTTTATTGGCTAACAAGCCCAGATTTAGAGAGGTAATATACCTAAGGTCACACAGGTAACCGAGCCAGCATTGACTCCAGCAAGGCTGCCTGACCACAAAGTCCTTGCTTTTAACCACAGTAGCATTTGCCTGTCTGCAACATTCACTTCCTTCCAGCCCTGAATGAGCACACACCCCATGCTATCTTTTCCTGTTATCTAACGGTTTATATGGACAAGAGGCTGTCAGTTTAAACAGGCCAGCCCCATGCTGGGAACTGACTGCCTTCCACAAGTCACCCAGGTATCCATTCATCTTGGACTCTAAGGCCCTGGGAGGAGAAGCTCTCACAACTCTAATTACCCTGACTACAACTAAACAGCCCTCATTGCCAGGAAGCCCTTTATGTTTCATCTTTATGGGTCATGCTACACACAGATTTCTGCTCCCCTCTCATCTCCAGCCCTAGGGAAGCAGTTTCTGAGTTCCCAATAGTGCCTCAGAAAGGGAACTAGGATCTCAGTGCTAGAGCTTGGCCACTCAAGAGCTGTGTGATTCCCTGAGCCTCTTTCTTCATCCGTGAAACGGGTGCATACCTGCTTAGCTCACTTAAAGTTTTCTTGCATTAGCCGGGCGTTGGAGGTGCACGCCTTTAATCCCAGTACTCAGGAGGCAGAGGCAGTTCCAGGACAGCCTTCAAAACAATACAGAGAAACCCTGTCTCAAAAAACCAAAAAAATTATTGTATTAATTTTATTTATGTGTATTGTGTGGGTCTGTATGAGTATGTGCATGAGATGTGAGTTCAAGTGTTTTGGATCTATCCCCTTGGAGAGACGTTACAGGTTTGCAGAACCACCTGATATAAAGGCTCTTAACCTCTGGGTCATCTCCCCTGGCCCCTCACAGGGTGGTTTTAAGAATAAATGAAAAGTTGTCTGTAAAATGGCTCACAATGGGTGAGTGGTACAGGCCCACTGAAATGAAGTTATTATTATTTATGGCCATCAAACTAAATGTTAGATCTGTTTGACTACACGTGACTTCCTGCCTTGTGTCTGCATAGATACACCAGCACTCAGCGGTAGTTTTTGTCTGCAGGCTGATCAGGTCTTTTTTGGTGTATACTGCCTGTGAGCCCTGAAAGCAGACTCAGCAGCGATACTCAAGGAGGCAGTCTTCTTCACCTGTGGTCTGAGTGGGTCTCTACCTGATCTGGCAAGAAGGAAATGTCACCCTGGTGCCTCAGTCTTCACTAGTAAATAAGTGCATAGGACAGGGGAAAGGGAAAGGGAATCTCATCCGATGGCCAGGGTGGGGAAAGGGACAAGTTAGCAAGGCAGCTTGCCCATGGTACCAGAGATAGGGAGGAGGACGTGTCTCCCTGCTGTTTCTCTCTGGAGACTGTTTGGGTTGGAGTATAGCCCTCTGATCCTGGGCGCTTGGAGACAGGGCAAGTCACTTGTGCCTTGAGTCTGAGGGAGAATCCAGAATGGGGTGGGTCAGTCCTCTCTGTGTGTCTCAAGACCACCTACAAAGATCCAATGACTTCATTGCCGGAGAAGTGCAAATTAGATTTATGGCATCACCTGATTATACTTCCGTTCAAGTGAGGGTGTGGTGGGAAACAGGCAGAGTAACAATGGGCATTGTAGAGTGGAAAACGAAAATGACTGGATATCAGGGACATCCTCAGGTGGGAAACCAGATTGGGGGCGGGGCAGGTTGATTCAGCGACTTTTAGACCTGAAAGATCTGAGCTACAAAGAAAGGCAGATCTCTGGGCTGGTCGATTGGAAGCATGAGGACTCCTGAAGGTCCTGCCTCCCTTCCAAGATAGTTTCTCCACTTACTCCTTCCACTGGTGCACAGATAAGCATGTGTCTGTGCTACAGCAGGCGATGCAGTATCGGATCGCAACAGGTACAGCAGCTCCGTAGCTCAAGATGGAACCAGAGCCTTCTGAAAAAGTTTCAGTGAGGCAAGTGAGATGGTTCAGGGGTTGAGGGCACTTGTTACTAAGCCTGATGACTTGAGTTCTATCCCGGAATCTACACAGAGGACGGGAAGAATCAATTCCTGTAAGTTGTTCTCTGACCTCTACATGAATGCTGTGGAGTATACACACACACACACACACACACACACACACACACACACACACACACAGTAAAATGTTTAAAAAATTACAGCAAAAACAAAACTTTATAATGTCGTAACTGGTATCATAAAGAACCAGAGGAGACTGGCCTGGGCCAGGAAGTCTTTTTGGAAGGTTCTGCTGGATCTTGCCTAGACTTAAAAACCCGTGAATCAGGATTGATGGGCATAGATGATGTTCCAGTCACTAAGTGAGCAATTTAGCTTCTATAGTGGTGCCGAGTCTGGTAGCTTTCCAGACACTTCTCCAAGCTGCTGAGGCATGACGACAAGAGGGCAGCTGCCTAAAATCATTCAGTAGAATTTTATAGGGGCCAAGAAATGCTGGACCTTATAGAAAATGCCACTATCCAGATCCAGGTTTATCTCCTAAGAACAGTGGATAGTCACTGAAAGGTGTTCTTTAAGGGGTGACATGATCAGATCTGTGAGTCTAGATACCTGGGAGATGGACTACAGCCATCCAATGGGAGGTGATGGTAAGCCGGGTGGTGGCAGTGGGGGTACAGGGAGGTGTCAGGCTTCAGCCTTGGGGATAGAATTTGAAGTTTCTTTGGGTGGAGACGGGCAGGGGATAAGAAGGAGAGGTCAAGGCCAATGCCCGGTTCTACTTCAGGCAGTTGCGGGGGATGCCATGCCGGGAGAAACTCTGAGATGCCTTTGTTTATAGTTCTTCAGGTCCTTGTCACCTCTGCCCTGTTGCCAGAATCCCGCACAACTGGGGTCTGAAACCAGAGGGTAGAGAACAGCTGAGGCCAGCTTCTGGTGGCTCCGTTCTGCCTGGAAACCGGGTGTCTTAAAGCTGGGCAGTGTCCTCGCAGACTCGGTTCCACTTCCTTCTTTCCCCTCTAAGTCTCTGTGTCCTGGATGTGGCTCCTCTGTCTGTCCCTTCATGTGCAGCATGGTGCCCTGTACAAAACGTTCTCAGTAGTGAGTGACAGCTCCCATAGCTGTGTGTGTCTGGCACTGCACCATGGGGGAGAAGCTATGGCCTAATGTCTACCTTCAGGACCTTGTTGGTCACAAGGAGGTCCTCAGAGAATAGCCTAGGCTTGGACACCTCATCATAACAGAATACCGCAGGCTGTTCTATGATAGCAGTTTCTCCTGTGCCTGAGAAATGCAGAAACTTCTATGGACCACCAAGGACACAGGTGTTCCCTGACCATCCTGCCCTTTGAGCTCCAACCATCCACTACCAAAGCAGTTATCATAAAGGCCTTGTCCTCTGTTCTACACATGTTCAAAGCACCAGCGGAGACCTTCAGCAGTCTTCCTGCCGTGGGAGAATAGATCTGGCAAAATGTGAAATGTGTGTGTGTGCGCGTGCACCTTGTGCTGTGACCTATCCAATGTGTGAGTACACTTTATGATGAAGCCCTGAGAAACTTTATTAACCCCCCCCCCCCCCGAAAAAAAAAGTTCCTGGAGTTTTAGCCAAGTTTTTGTTGCTCTTGTAAAATTAATGTACATGTTACAGCTTGGGGTAGATTGAGGTCCTGTCTGTTTATCAGAGGGCCCAGCATGAACCAGTCAGGCCTGAGAGGAGCCATTTCCACCCAGAGCTCTCAGTTTGTGTTTTTCCTGTTGCTGTGGGAATCGCCAGCTCCCGTCTGGTTGATGGTATCACTGAGGCTTAGGCCCGAGAGTTTAAGGCTGTAGCATTATGCAGGAAAGGAGGACCAGGGCCCACTTCCTCCTCTGATAGGGAGGAAACATCTTCTCTCAAGCCGGGCATCTCAGACCACTGTTGCTATCTTTATCTTTCTTTCTTCCTCTTCCTCATTTTTTTTTTTTTGAGAGACAGGGTTTCGTGCATTCCAGGTTGGCCTTCAATTTGCAACAGTGTCCTCCTGCCTCAGCTTCCCAGCTGCTCTGATTACAAGTATGTGCAACAGTGCCCGGTTCCCTTCCTCCCTCACTCCCTCTCCTTCCTTCTTCCTCCCTCTCCTTCCTCCTCCCTCCTTCCCTCTTTTCCTGTCTCTCTCTTCCTTTATTTCTGACCAGCTTTCTTAGCCTCCTAAATGCCATGAAAATCCAGAACTTTTTTTTAAAAATTGACTTCATTTTTTGAGAAGTTTCAGACTTACAGCAGAACTGCATGGATAGTTTCCAAAATCACTTCTGCATCCAGATGGGTAGAGTCCCCCAGCATGAGCGAACCCCGACTTGGGTGCTACAGCTTGTGAATGAACCTGTGTTGACATGCCCTTATCATGCAAAGTCCATGGTTTCCATTTCACCCAGCCCTCAGCATACATTTTGTAGGTTTGAGGAATGCACCATTATATTATCATATGGTTTTATTTCACTCTGTGTTCTGCCTATTCAGCCTACTCCAAAAACTGGACTTGGAGATGGCTCAGCAGGTAAATGCACTTGTTGCACAAGCCAGACCACCTGAGTGGTGCCAGGCGAGGACTGACTCCTCAATGCTGTCCTCTGACCGCCACACCTGTGCCAATACATGCAGGCCAAAGCCCCATCCCAACACTAATAATAAATAGATACTTAAAATTGTATGTAATGGCTTTAGGTCCCTTGTGAGAAAATAAAACCTGACTAATATTTATATCAAGTTATCGTTAGAATTTTGTGGCTTTTATGAAATGAACACCTCCAGGTCTATATACTTCTCAGTATTCTTTCCCTCTTTCTTTTTCTGGCAGAATCTCTCTCTAAGCCAGGTTGATGTGAAACCCATTCTGTAGCCCCAAGACTGGCAAAGATCCTCCTATCCCAGCCTTCCTTCCAAACACTAGGATTGCAGGTGTGAGTCACCATGTTTGACTTTAATATTAATTCAGACATGGGAATTCCAGGTATTGATGCAGTATGTATATTTTTCTCTTGAAACGGGGTCTGACTACATAGTCTAGACTGGCCTTGACTTTGACCTCCCACTTCTACTTCTTGGAAGTTGGGATTGTAGACCTGTGCTACCACACATGGTTCCTCATGTCTTGTATTAGGCTTGTTTTGAACTTACTATGTAGCTGATAATGACTTTGAACTTACGACACCCCATCTGTATGTCCCAAGTACTAGGATTACAGTTGTGTGCCACCATGCCCAACTCCAGCATTGTGTGTGTGTGTGTGTGTGTGTGTGTGTGTGTGTGTGTGTGTGTCCATGCACATAAATGGCACACAGAGATCAGAGGCCACCCATCATTGGGTGTTGGTTCTCTCCTTCTACTGCAAGGCTTGGTGACAAGTGCCTTCACCCACCGAGTTATCTTGCCAGCCCTCATTTTCTTTCTTAATTTTTTCAGGTTCAGGTAGTTACTCATTTGATAAGTAAGGATGTAGAAGCTCAAAGAAGGGAATGTGCTTGCCTAAGGCTGTGCTACAAATTGTATGAATACAGGGTGGTAGACCTTGAACCCAAACCTGACTCCAAGATTTTGGCTTCAGGTTCTGACTGCCATTCCAAAATACTGCAGAGTATGTAATTCATCCATACAATGACTATCTCTCCAATTTTTTGATTCACCTTTTAGTTTTTTCTTTGAAGTTAGAGCCAGTCAAATGCCATTCCATCTTTGAAGCTGACCCGAAAACAAGTTATAAACCACAGCAGCCTTCAAACTCAAGACCTTGGGTGGGGCCAGCCTTGGCTCCCTGCTCCTGGGGCAGAGCCCAGGCAGCCTTCCCTAGTGCAAAGACCCTCCCCTATTCCTCCCTTACCTTTGCCCAGTCCATGCTAGTGACAATGACTCACAGATCAAAGAACACTCTGGCAGGGATCATCCTTAGCCATGGAACGTAAGGGTCCAGAACTCAGGAAACCAGTCACAAGCCTTTGGGAGGACTAACATTTTCCTGCAAATAGACGTTTTGGAGGCTCTCTGGCCAGAAGCCACTTTCTGGGGTTTCTTCTGTGTGGACTGGAACTTCTAGAATTTAGACAGTAATTTGCTATATAAATAGTGAATGTTTAGTCCCCGTTGCTAAATAGAATGCACCACAGACCTTGAAGGGTACTTATTGATCTTTGAAGAAAAATAAGTCTCCCCACTTCCTGTGCCGGGGTTTGAACCTGGGGCTTCCCAAATGTTAGACAAGGGTTCCACCACTGAGATTTTCCCAAGTTTTTTATTTGTTTGTTTTTGGTTTTTCAATACAAGGTTTCTCTGTGTAGTCCTGGCTCTCCTGCAACTTACTTTGTAAACCAGGCTGGCCTTGAACTCACAGAGATTCACCTGCCTCTACCTCCTGAGTGCTTGGCTTCCATTCCAAGTTTTAAACTTTTTGTTTTAAGATAACTTCTTTATTAAGTTATCTTAAAGGCTGACCTTTAACTTATGATCCTCCTGCCTCCGCCTCCAGAGTAGCCAGCCTTGCGGATATGCACCATCAGATGCAGCAAGAATGCAGGTCTTGTGTTCCAGTTCTGAAGAACCATTCACAGACTCTTTTTGTTTTGTTTTGTTGAGATAGTCTTATATTGGATCCTAGGTTGCCTGGAAACTCTCTGTGTAGCCTCTAACTCACAGTGATCCTCCTGCTTCAGCCTTTAGAATGCTGGGATTATAGATTTGAGTCACCACACTAAGCTAAGTCTCACCCATTTGGGGTTTTTCTTTTTTGTCTACTTTCTTTTAAAAAACGAAACCACCTGGGCATTGGTGGCGCACACCTTTAATTCCAGCAGAGGCAGGTGGATCTCCATGAGTTCAAGGCCAGCCTAGACTACAGAGCGAGTTCCAGGACAGCCTCCAAAACAATACAGAGAAACCCTGTCTCAGAAAAAAGAAAGAAAGAAAAGAAAAACAAAACAGGAACCAAAACTGGGTGTTGCCTATCTGGAGCTGGCCTTGAGTGACAGTAGCTGAGGCTATCCTTGAACTCCCGTCTTGCCCCGCCTCCCGAGGGCTGAGATGACAGGTGTGGGCTGCTACACTTGGCTCCCTCTCAGGTGTTTCTTTCCTCTTCTCACTCTGTCCATCCATCAGCATTCTTTGAATACCTCCATGGCTATGCACTGATAGAGGACAAACATCATTCCCGTGTTACTGATTGACTTTTATTGCATGTGAGTCTGTGTGTGTGCCAGTAGGCACACCCACGTGGAGTCCAGATGCCAACAGTGGATGTCTTATGTTACTCCCTACTTTATTATTTGTCATTTGTGTATGAGTGCACACATGTGGAAGTCAGAGGACAACTTGAGGAGTTGATTTTCTTCTTCCACTTTGTGGGTCCCAAGGGTTAAACGCAGGTCATCAAGCTTAGTGGCAGGCACCTTTACCTTCCCAGTCATCTCCCTGATATCTCCACCTTATTTTTTGAGACAGGGTCTCTCAGTGAACCTAGAACTTGCTGTTTTAGCTAGACTGGCTGGCCAGTGAGCCCTGGGAGTTCTTCCTGTTTCTACCTCAAAGATGCTGGAGTTAAATGGACGCCACCATGATTAGTTTTCGTTTTCTCTCCTCCCCCTTCCTCCTCCCTCCCTCCCTCCCTCCCTCCCTTCCTGTCTTTCTGTCTTTTTGTTTTGTTTTTCGAGACAGGGTTTCTCTATGTAGCTTTGGAGGCTGCCCTGGAACTCGCTCTGTAGACCAGGCTGATCTCAAACTCACAGAGATCCGCCTGCCTCTGCCTCCCGAGTGCTGGGATTAAAGGCGTGCGCCACCCCACCCCGCTCAAGCTTAGTTATTATATGGGTGATGGAGATCCAAGCTCGGGTCCTCATGCTTGCACTGCAGGCTCTTCACCCACCGAGTCACTCCCCCAGCACAATCCTGTGATTGAAAGCACAGCTCTGCAGACTCTGGTCACTCAGGAGACTGAGGCATGAGGATCTGAGGTTCAAGGCCAGTTTGATCCACTTACGGAGATTCTATTTTAAAACCAATCATCGAGACAAGGTGGCTCAAACCTGCAATCCCAAAATTGTAGAGGCCATGGTAGGTGTAATCATCAGTTCAAGGCCAGCCTCACCTTCAGGGTGAGACCTGGTCTCAAAAAAAAAAAAAAAAAAAAAAAAAACCAGACCAGATTAAACAAAACCAAACTCAAGCAAAATATCAGCAAGAGAAAACAAACCTATAAAAGACATTCCTGGTGGTCAAGAGTGTAGCTGGGCAGTAGGACAAGTGCTTAGAATGTGTGAGATCCTGGGTTCAATCCCCAACACCAGTTAAAAAAGGAAAAATGTCCTATGCCTCAACCATGGACGTCATTGCCCATGACTGGGCATTTTCATCAGGTTCTCTGGACTCATTAAATCAGTATAAGAGCCACCGGGAAGCTGGTATCTCCTCCCAAGCACTGTCCTTGGTATTGACATTCAGCAGAGTGTCCACAGCATGGCTGTACTTGAGAACACAAATCCGATCCTGACCTTTTCATAGACAAGGGTGCCCCATTCTCCCTTGTCACTCCCCACTGCCCTCCTCACATGCTGGCCCCATGAGGAGTAGGAAGAGGAAGGGGCTCCCTGGCTGTCTACTCCATCTAGTCACTCTGGGTGCACAGTCTTGGGCAGATTGTGAACCCCCAGGGCAGAGAGTCTGTCCCAGCATGCAATGCTCCATCCTGACTGGGTGAAGATCTGATGGTGCCAATTAACGTTAACGAGGCTCTTTCTCAGTCCGGACCTGTCTGGAGGTTTTCTTAATTGATACCTCTATGGTCTCTTGGGTCCCTAGAATGAGAGGCCTGGGAGACCTGGTTTCATCCAAAAGGATCCATAAGGAGACTAGGGTCTGGAATGGGAGGTGGTGCAGAAGCAATGTCAGCCATTGCTGGCATTTCCTGAGCAACCCCTCCTTAGCTGGTACCATCCTGAACACTGTGAGCAAGCATTTCACTTCCACCTGACCTAGGAAACGATGCTGCTATTTCCCACCCTTTATAAAGGAAGAAAGTGGTTTTAGGCCCAAACCATAGGTGATTGTGACAGAATTAGGGCCACCCCGAGGCCATCTTACTCCCAAGCATGGCTCCCACTCTTGAGAGACTACTGGGAACACATCACCCTTGGCTCTCAGAGTTGCTGACAGTCTTGAGGTTGCACAGGTCTCTCTCACTGTGCTCTTTGACCTGACTGTGGACTTCCTGTTTCTGGGAAGGTAATAAAGTGGGGAGGTGGGGCAGGGCAAGGACAGGCCCTTCCCTCCCCAGTATGGGTGTCTGCAGCTTCTGCGAGCTGGCATTTCAGCTTGTGTTCTCCTGAGTGTAGCTCCTCCCCTTCGTCATCGTGAACTCCTCACACCTCCAAAGACTTGGAGTAGTAGTCAACTCAGAAGGGAACTCAGCCACTGTAAACACTCAGCTGAGGGCCCTCTCCTAGTCTCCAACATGACTATAGGATAGACCACTGGGAGCTGGGTGTGATGGCACTCCTGTAACCCCAGCACTCTGTAATCCCAGCACTTTGGAAGCTGAGGCATGGGGGATTGTAAATGGAAGCCCATCTTGGGCCACATAGACATGTCGCAAAACCAAACAAAACCAGGTATGGTACCTCACACTTGTAATCCCAGTGCTGGAGAGGCCGAGGCAAGAGGATTGCTATGTGTTAAGAGGCCAGCCTGGGGTACCTGACCCTGTCTCAAAACAAATAGACACTCCCCAAATAACAACAACAAAATAGATGTCCAGGAATGAAATTCAGATTTCTGGCATTTATATGTGGTATCCATTGGGCCTGTAAAAGATGAACAAGTCCTAGAGTTTCAAAACTGGTGTATGACAAGGGCTGGGAGTCACACAGGATAAAGTTGAGCAGAGACTACCACTGTCTGGCTGGATGGCTTTGGGATAGTGACTTAAGTCACCTCTACTTCCTACTGTCAATACAATGTTTTATTTGCGATTTTTTAAAAAATTCAATTGAGGCTGGGAGGTGATGGCACACTCCTTTGATCCCAGTACTTGGGAGGCAGAGACAGGTGGGGTGGATCTCTGTGAGTTCAAGGCCAGCCTAGTCTACATAGTGAGTTCAAGGACAGCTCA
The DNA here is from genome assembly GCF_017639785.1 of Mesocricetus auratus. Taxonomy (NCBI): domain Eukaryota; kingdom Metazoa; phylum Chordata; class Mammalia; order Rodentia; family Cricetidae; genus Mesocricetus; species Mesocricetus auratus. The sequence goes on from NW_024429203.1 coordinate 21,895,872, forward strand.
GGCTGCTACACAGAGAAACCCTGTCTCAAAAAAACAAAAATTAACTGAATTCATTATTAGTATGCATATGCATATTCAAGAAAGCATGGCCTATGAATGGCACGGGGTGGGTGTGAAGGTCAGAGGTCAATTCTCAGGAGAGGGTGTTTTCCTCCCACCCTGCTGAGGTAGGGTCTCTCTTGTGCTGTGCACTCCAGGCTGGCTGGCCTGTGAACATCTGGGTGATTCTCCAGTCTGCCTCCCATCTTACTGTAAAGGTGCTGGGATTGTAGATATGTTCCATCACATGGCACATTTTCACGTAGTCTCCCAGGGTTGAGCTCCCATCACCAGGCTTGCATGGCAAGCACTTTTACCGGCTGAGCCATCTTTGGACCCCCGTTAGTTCTTAGGGACAGGGTCTTATGTAGCCCAGGTTGGCCTCAAAATCTTTGTGCATCAGAGGAGAACCTGGAGCTCCTGCTCGCCCTGCTCCTGTATCTCCCAAGTGCTGGGGTTATAGGCATGTGCCCACACCCCAACATCATTGCCAATAATGGAAATAGTGGTTTCTATTCTTTGGGCTGTGGGGGGAATTAAATAATGCACTGTACTTAATGTCCCAGATTCCTCAGCTGGTAGCTCTGCCTCTTAGCTAGAACCTAGGTCCATGAAGTCTCAGGCCTTGGCCACATAGAGACGTACCTAATAAGGGACCTCTGTGTGGCTCTGCTTTTCCATACAGCTTCATCTGCTGGCGACAGTGCCTGAGATTTTATGAGCAAGAGACAATGGAGGCTGATATGGGGTGCCACTTGTGTTTGATGTGGGATGCGACTTGTGTTCTCGAGGAGAGCTTGGAAGAGCAGGAATCCACAGCAGCTCAGGCTCCTGCAGGGAACTGTTTCCCAGTTCCCCTCCTCCTCCCCCTCCTCCCTCCAGCCCCCCTTCTCACACCCTCCTGACTCCTACAACCACCACATCTGGATCCAACTAGGGAACAACAGACTTTCTGTGAACTCCCCCCACCTCCTCTGTCCTCTGTCCACCACTTCAGAACTTCGGTTCCCACAGGGTGGGGGTGGGCTGGGGAGTCAAGAAAGCTCTGGACTTTCTCCAAACCTGAAAGGTTAAGTCCACACACACTCTCTCTCTCTCTCTCTCTCTCTCTCTCTCTCTCTCTCTCTCTCTCTCTCTCTCTCTCTCTCTGTCTCTCCTTCCTTTCTTCCCTTCCTCCATCTCTCCTTCTTGCTCTGCATCAACCAAGAAGCCAGCCAGCTCCAGGTCAGAGCTGGGGAGCAGCCTTTCTTCCCTGCTGGGGAGAAGCCCTGTTGGGCTCCAAGAGCCCAGGCCATAAACTGGAGGGCAGAATCACAGTGGAAGGCAGCTGTAACTCTCATTAAAGTGACATCAACCCCACAGTGAGAGGTTGCTGTAAATCCAGGGAAGGGGGGCATTCATTCAGGGAGAACCGCAGATGCAAAGGAAAAGCCCTAACTAGAGGAGCCCTGGTGTCTGGAACTAATAGTGGGGCCCTCCCTACCCAAAGTCCTGTTGAAGGGGCGGGAGGGAACTAGAGGCTCCGGAGATGACTTCTACACCAGGCCCAGTGCACTGAAGGGTTGTAGCCGACGTCCACCCTGTCCTTACCATTCATTTTCTTGGCTGAGGCTGGCAAGAAGCAGAGTCAGCTAGTGTCTTGGGGGCTGGCTGGGGATATGTCTGTCATTGGCTTTTCCAGGGACAAGAGGAGCTCTTGACTTTGGCCATTAGGATTCTGTCAGCTTTGCTGGGAGAAATCATATGTGTTCTGAAGTTTGGGCTCACAGATGACCACCCAGGCTCTGGGTTTTCTTTGTTTGATTCTATATATGATATAAGACCTAGCTATATGATATGTGTGTGGTTTATGTATGTATGGTACATACATGTGAATGTGTGGGCACACACACACATGCAGAGGCCAGAGCAGGACATGAGGACAGAGCAAACTCTATCTCTCTCCACTTTATTACCTTGAGACAGGGTCTCTCACTGAAATAGAAGCTTGCCATTTTACCTAGGCTGGCTGGCCAGTCAGTGAACTCTCAGAATCTGCCTGTCTCCATGCAAACTTCTGTCTGTTTTCCCTTGAGTTACAGGCATGGTGCCCACTCTCCGATTTAGGTTACAGGTATGTGCAGCTACCCCAAGATTTTTATGAGTGTCGGAGATTTGAACTCAGGTCCTCAAGTTTTCAGAACAAGTGCTCTTACTCGTGGAGCCATAGCCTCAAGCTCCTGGTTTTGTTGTTGTTGATACAGAGTCTCAAATAGACTAGGTTTGTCCTAAATTGCCTATGCAGCAGAGGATGTCCTCGAACTCCTGATCTCTCTGCTTCCATGTCCTGAGTGCTAGCATCACAGGTGAACCTGCATTCCTGAGTTCTCAGATGCTGACGATGTGTCGGCTCTAGGCGGCACTTTGAGGACTTCTGCCACGGAATGGCCTCACCAGGATTCAGGCCAGCTCTCCTCTTCTGTGCCAAACCCACAGTCACAGCAAAGAGCTGGCTTGGGCAGACTGCAGGCCTTGCATGTGAATGCAAGTCAACAGGGACCCTTAGGAGTTGCCATTCCCAGCTGTGCGGAGGGAGGGGTGTGGTGAAATACAGATCTCCGCCATGGCCACCTGCATATATACTCAGTTCCCCAGGTTGGTGTCTTCACTGGTGCTGTAGAGGGTTCTGGAAGTAAAACCCAGTTTCTGGGCTGGGGATGTAGTTCACTGGTAGAATGCTTGCCCAGTCTATGACTCTAAGTGCTCAGGCGGTGGAGGCAGGAGGAAGAGAAGACAAGGCCCTCTTCAGCTACACAGCAAGTTCAAGGCCAGTCCAAGCTACATGAGACCTTGTCTCAAGAAAAGAGCAAACTCAGTTTCTTCCCAGGGCTCATCTTCCTGAAAGGAAGAGCAGTAAGAGCAGGTGCTGAGAGGATGCCCAGAAAGGTGGGTTTAGGGAGGAACATGTGACTTGACCTTGTGGGTGGTCAAACAGAATCACCTGATGCTGGGGGAGACCCTGCTAATTGCAGGAATGTTTCGGGGGCTCTCATGGATGGATGTAGCAGCTGAGACTTCCTGGGGGCAGGAGAGTGTGGGTGGAAGGGGAGCTGGAAGGCCACCTGCTTCTCCATAAGACCAGGTGGGCCGGGCTGGAGAGATAGCTCAGAGGTTAAGAGCACTGACTGCTCTTCCAGAGGTTCTGAGTTCAATTCCCAGCAACCACTGGTGGCTCACAACCATCTGTAATGAGATCTGGTGCCCTCTCCTGGCTTGCAGACATACATAGAGGCAGGATGTTATATTCATAATAAATAAATAAAATCTTAAAAAAAAAAAGAAGACCAGGTGGGCCAACAGATAAGACTCAAAGGGACCATTCCAGGGTGTGGCATTTGCCACCCAATGGCCTCCAGCTCTGGTAAAGGCAGGTCTGAGTTCAAATTTCCTCAAGGGTAGCATTATCCTGGGGCTCAGGCTCCTGTTACCTGCTCACCTGCCACCCCTCTCTCCAGTCCTTTGAGTGCAGAGACCCATGTGTCATTTCCCTGTTTTAATCACCCTGAAGTCAAAATTCAGGCCATTGTATCTTTTTACCTGCCTCGTAAGGAATAGATCCTAAATTAAAAAGAAAAATGGACACATGTCTCCCATCCTGACACTGGGCGGGTGGGAGCAGGAGAGTTGCCATGAGCTCAGAGTTAGCCTGGGCTTCAAAGAAAGACTCCATTTCACAGACCCAATTGCACAGTGATGTCTAGAAGGTCCCGGAACCGCCATGTTCTTCAGAATGGCTCTGTGCTGATTGGAGTTGGCTGAGGTCATGGTCCCTGTGGAAGTGGGACAGTTTATTTCCTGGACTGATGTGGAGAGAGTCCTGGTCTCCTTGATTTAAGATGAGCCATCTTTCTAGGACTACCCCACCCCAGAGCACTCGCCATGGAGTTAGTAAGGCCTTAATTGCACTGCAGAGTAGTTCCCCTAGCCCTAGCTGGCCTCTTCCTTAGTAAACACATGCAAAGCTCTGCTTCCCAGGATCCCGGCTTAAGACAGAAGGGTGCGTCATAATTCAGAGTCCGTGTGTGTATATGTGGGTGGGAGGGTCTGGTTCTTGAGACAGAGTCTCACTCAGTAGTCCAGGCTGGCCTCATAGTTAGTCACTATGTGATCCAAAGTGACCTTAAATTCACAGCAATCTCTTGTATAAGTCAGAATGCTGTCTGTCCGTCCATCTGTCTGTCCGTCCGTCCGTCCATCCATCCATCCATCCATCCATCCATCCATCCATCATCTATCTATCTGTCCGGACCAGCTGACTTAGCGAACATGCCTGAAAAGGGGAGTGAGTATTGAGAAAGAAAAAGACATAAGATGGAATTGGGAGGGCTCTGAGTGAATACTGCAGCATCTCTGAATTTGTTTCTCGTAGTCCTTTTACACTCAAAGCAAAAGGGGGCAAGGGAGACTTCCTTACCATGATACAAAGAGCAAACAAGCATAACTACCTCCTTACTTCTCAAAACACCTAGTAACCACACCCTGAACTGTCTACCTTAAGTCAAGATGGAACGGGCTCCCACACTTACTTATCTGCTTATTGCATGTGTTGGGGGGGTGTGTATGTGCCATGGCACACGTGTGACAGAGGATAACTTTGCAATCAGTTCTTTCCTTTAACCTTTACAGGAGTTTCAGGGATTGAACTCAGGTTGCAAGGCCTGTGTGATGTAGCAAACACCTTCACCCACGGAGCCTTCTTTCCAGCACCTGTCTGTCTCCCTCCTTCAGATCTCACCTGGTTGGGACTTGGGCTCTCAATGTCTCTGGCTACCAAAGAGGGGTCACCTATACCCAACCTGGTTGACAAGACCCAGCCTTAGTCCTGCTCTAGTGAAGAATGAGGGCACCACACAATTTTTGTTTGTCAATGTTCTATTTGGTCTCCACACAGCGAAGGAGTGTTTCTTCTGGCTAGGTAACAGTCAAGGTAAGTTTAGCATCCTGCTGCCACAATCACAGGGACTCTGGAGACAGTAGTGTGAAGAGGACTCTTCCTGAAACTCTGTCCTTGTAGACACAGTGTAGTTCTGCCCTTGATGTATTTATTCTCTCAGAAGGAAACCCCATGCTCAAGCGGTTCTGCTGAAAAATGGAAGGGCATCTGGAAGGGGCTTGGGAACAAAATTAGCTGATACCACCTTGGTTCTGGCAGACCTACTCAGCACTAACACCCCTCCATACATTCTCGTGTCTGTTTGAAGGATGGCATACTCAGCTTTGTCCTGTAACTTGGAGATTTCATACATATATCTACAGCTCCCAGAAATAACACCCTTGAAGTCAAGGATGGCCATGAACTTTGATTCCCCGCCCCCCCACTTCCAACTCTGGGATTATAGGAATTCGCCAACTATGCCCGGTTTATAGAATGCTGAGGACAGAACCAAGGGGTTCAGGGTGGAAGTCAAGCATTCTCCCAACTGAGTTACAGCCCTAGCTAAAATTAACCCCTTTCACCTGGGTGTTGGTGGTGCACGCCTTTAATCCCAGCACTCCGGAGGCAGAGGCAGGCAGATCTCTGTGAGTTTGAGGCCAGTCTGGTCTACAGAGTGAGTTCCAGGACAGCCTCCAAAACAATACAGAGAAGCCCTGTCTCAAACCACCCCCCTTAAAAAAATTAATTCCTTTGCCCATTCCTGTTAACTTGGAGCTTCCAAACAGGGACATGAGTTGGAGATACGCAGCCTTCCCTGAGGGGTTAGACTCTGGGGTAGGGGGCAGGTGTCTATAAGTGACATTCACTGTCTCTTGTCCTATAACTAGTGCTATGAAGTATGGTGTCTCAGTGGTCGTATGTTGGGCTGGCTTGATAGCTGTAGTGGTTTGAATGAAAATGGCCTCCATAGGCTCATAGGGAGTGGGATTCTTTTTTTTTTTTTTTTTTTGGTTTTACCAGACAGGGTTTCTCTGTATTGTTTTGGAGGCTGTCGGTCCAGCCTGGCCAGGGAGTGGGATTTTATGAAAGGATTTGGTGTGGCTTTGTTGGAGGAAGTGTCTCATTGGGGATGGGCTTTGAGGTTTCAAATGCTCAAGTCAGGCCTAGTCTCTCTCTCTCTCTCTCTCTCTCTCTCTCTCTCTCTCTCTCTCTCTCTCTCTCTCTCTCTCTCTCTCTCTCTCTCTCTCTCCCTGCTGCCTGCAGATGAGGTGTAAATCTCTCACCAACCTCTCTAGCACCAGGTCTGCCCACATGCCACCATGCTTCCCACCAAGACGAATGGACTGAACCTCTGAACTGTGAGCCACCCCAATTAAATGCTTTCCTTTGTAAGAGTGGCCATGGTCATGGTGTCTCTTCACAACAATGAAACCCTAACTAAGACAGTGGCTATATGGTGGAGTGCCTCGGTAGTAGAATTGGCTTTTGGTGGCCTCACCTGGTGGGGAATAATGTTCTTTCAACCACGGAAGAAATATGCTGCGACTGTGATCTTTTCTTTTTAATTTTTGTGGGAAGAATTTTCTTTGAGCTTTTTTTTTTTTTTTTTTTTTTTGGTATTTGCATGCTGAGCATCACACAGTCGTATTTTTCTACTGAGCAAAACATTAATTATCCCAGCCGGGAACCTTTCCATTGGGTATTTTGTTCCCACCACCCCCTAAGCTGCGGGGCACAAAGCAATTGCTGTGTTTTCTCCTCATCTCCACAGGTCTGCTGTAGTGTCTAAGGAGAGAGCTGTCCCATGCTGCAGGATGCAGGCTCGCCTCTGTATCCCACGGCGGGGGGGGCACCCAGTGCTCCTGCTGCCTCAGCACTTCTCACACTGTGTGGGAACCTGTCTTCTTCCAGGAGGCTGTAAACATATTCACACCTGTATTCCCAGTACCTAGTGCAGGGGCTAGCACAGAGTCATGGCTCTGGGAGCGTTTGAGACTAAGCAGGTAAATGAATGAAAATAAAGGATGGTGTGAAGCAGCTTCCATAGGCACCATCGCGGCAGCTCTTGCTCATTCATATACGGGGCTGCTGTTGTGAATGCAACTTACAACTAGAGCCTTTCCTGCCCTTGGCATTGGGTGAGTCCCGTCTTCTGTCCCTGCCTGCTGAGGGAGAGGCCCCAGGGGACACAAGCAGAGTTTGGAAGCGTCTTAGCAGCAAGCTGGCTGATGTCATCTATATTTGTCATGGTAGAATTGGAACTTGGGAGCTGGTAGCTGATAAGGAAGAGCCTCCTAATTCTAAACACAGGCCTCTCTAGTCCCTCCTGCCACCACGCTGTGTCACAGTGAGAAGGGAATGGCTTGGTTTATTCCCATTTCACAGATAAGCAGAAGTGAGCTGTACTCAAGGTGACAGAGCTGCCCAGGGACCTCGTTCAGGCTGGGCTTCTTTTTCTTTTTTTAACAGAAAATTTAAAAAGTGTGTGCGCGCACATGCGCGCACGTGCGCACCACCATGCATGTGTAGAGGTCAGTGAACAATTTTCAAGGGTTGGTTCTTTGCTTTCACCATGGTTTCTAGCGAGCGCTGGCGTTATACGCATGCGTTTCCCCCCCCATGCCCAGCTCTGGTTGCAGCTCTGAGTCCAGGGCTCTCCCCATACCCACCCTGTGTTCTCTGCTGGTCTGTCCTTGCTCCAGGAGCCTGAGGCAACTGACTCAAGCAATGTCTCTTTGTTTCAGGGGATGTCTCCCTACCAGGGCGAGGCTTCTCCCACACACAGTACAGCCTCTCTGTGGTGGCCTTAAGTTTTGGCCTAGGGAAGGCTGGGGGCCTTTGAATGGGTCCTCTCAGTTCAGCACACACAGCCCAGTTAAAAACCCAAATAAGCACTCCGGAGCTCCTGACAGGGACCTCTAGGCCTTCTCAGATGCCTTTGCTGAGATAAAAGCTCTCGTCCGGTGGGGGGAGGTTTCCAATGAAATCTCCCAATAGTGCAAACATGTACTCGCTCAATTCTGCCTGTGACCTCAGAGCCAAGTGAACTACTCTCTATAGAGTGAGACAAAGGAGCTGACTTGATCCACACTCCAGGGGTAAGGAAGACAAGGAAGGAATGGGTGGGTACGGTGCTTCCTGCATGGACCCTCTCCTCTCCAGCATACTTCAGATGAAGGCACACGCTGCTCTGCATCTCTCTTCCTCAAAGGCCAGGCTTTTGTGTCTCATCATTATTTCTATTGGCTGACGCTAAGGAGGGAAGTCATCCTGGGGATGGGTAGATGAAACTTACCTAGAATGGGAACATGCCAAATTCTTTTAAACCTTTAACTATGCTCTGACGAGGGGACCAAGAATAATATCCTGCCTAGTCCTTGGCTTAGAAAGGTCTGATGCTGAATTGTGGAGAGAGGAGTTAATTCTGGAATATATACTCAGAGGTACTGTGGAAGGAGAGTGTGGAATCTGGGGGTTTGTGGTATAGTACATGGTTTAGAGAAGTCTAGCGTTTGGGCAACAGTGTAGCCTAGTCCAGCAACTGTAAACTTACTTAAAGCATTATGAGATATTTTTGTAATTAAAAATAATTATTAGATTGTGCATGCATGTGTGTGTGTGTGTGTGTGTGTGTGTGTGTGTGTGAGAGAGAGAGAGAGAGAGAGAGAGAGAGAGAGAGAGAGAGAGAGAGAGAGAGAGAGAGAGAGAGAGAGCAACTTTTAGGAGTCTCTCCAGTCTCTCTTTCTACCATGTAGGTTCCAGGGAATGAACTCAGGTCATCAGGGTTGGTGGCAAGTGACCTGCAGAACTGTCTCGCTAGCTGCAATTTGTGTAGTTTGTGAGTATGAACAATATAGGTAGCAATAATAAGAAGGTGGGCTTGTCTGGGAGTATGCATATGGTGGCTGTGACTGTCTGTTTTGAACTGGGATGAAAGATGAGAAAGAAAACGAGTGTGTGGTGGGTGGGCTTGGTGGCATGTGCAGTGTGTGTGTGTGTGTGTGTGTGTGTGTGTGTGTGTGTTGGGGATGATGGTTCAGGGGTGCATCTGGAACCTGATGCCTCCCAGCCCATGTGTGGAGAACAGGGAAAGACAGCAGAGTAGCATGTCCTGGGTTTGTTCAGGGTCGGGTGGGGGTGGGGCGGGGTGGGGGGTAATCCCTCGCAGCTGGGTCTCTTTTCTCCAGGCTGCTTGGGGCCCCAGTGAGGCATCAGAGCCTCCTGTGCTCTGGTTCTTGGGAGATGCCGTTGCACTGTTGTTTCCTGGGCTCTCTCGGGTTGGAAACACCGTTCTCAAGCCCCATCCCCACTCTTTCCTCCTACCCAGATCAGACACCAAAATATTTCCACATTTCCTTTGGAAAAATCCTGGGAGGTCTGTTTATGGCTATAGCAGAGAGGCACACACATCTGTGCACAGTTTAGCTGGGGCAGCTGGAAACCCAGGAACTGGAGTTTGTGGGAATTTGGGGCAGCACATGGAACCTACCTCTACCCCAAATGTGCAGGATTGTCATGTCAGTTGGGTCCTGTTTCTATAGATAGATAGCTCCTCGCTGTCCCTGTTGGTATACATTTCATACCTGCAGACATACTCTCGCACACTTGGTTTCAGAAGGGTGCACAGCACACAAGGTCATCCCTGTATTCTAATAGCACATTTATTCATGATGCCCCAGCTCTAGGGACCCCTTGTGGTATTCAGGGGCGTCAGCCTTAGATATGTGGGACAATGCATGGTGACTCAGCACACCCACACACAAACATGCAGCACACAAGAAGGTGTGATTCACTTCCAGCCGCCCACAGAAACCCACCCCAAACTAGTCAGGGCTTAGTCGCTCAACATCAGGAAAGGCCTGCCCTCCCCTGGGAAACTTGGGTACTTCGAGTCTGGGAGTGTTCCTGTTATTGCCCTGCATGTTCTTTCCCTAATAGAGTCAATTCCTTAACGCTACTGTGTGCCCTGCTGTAGGCAGGGATGGGCAGGATACTTGAGGAACCCCATTGCTGATCTGCACCCAACATCTTTCCAAAAGACCATTCATCTGGCCATTCTTATCCTTCCCACTGCCAAAGATGTATGGACTCCCCGTGGTCCTCACTGTGAGCCTCCTCCTGCTCCTGCCCCCCCCCCCAGTCTTTGGGCCCCTTCTTCCTCAGCCCTGGTCAGGCTAGGAATTTGTTCTTTAGGGAGGATGGGGGAGAGGGTAGTAGAGGCAGGAGAAGAGGAGAGAGAAGAGGGGAGGGAAAGAAAACAGTTGACATTGAACTGCTGAGAGGCCAAGGGAAGCAGTTATTGGAGGGCCAGGGACGGAGCCACAGTGCCTGGACTCACTTTACTCTGCTAGGCATTCATTTTAAGACCCAGATTGGCCCACATGGGGCCGAGTTCCTTGGTTTCGACAGACGTTTCTCTTCCCAGTCCGCACCAGGATTCTCCAGGGCTCCAGGACAGTTTCGAGCCTCCTCTTCAACATCCCTCCTCCTCCACGGACAGGCCAGTCTCAGTGGAGGTTTGAAGGCCAAAGGAGCTCTGGTCTCTCAAGACTTCCCAGCCCTCCTGGGGTGCTCCCTCTGGCAAAGAGCCTAGGGCACTGTAATCCCTGTATCCCACAGCCTTTCTAGGCTGGACCACTGAAGCTTCTCTCTTCATAGTTGATGGATAATTCTGGAATCTTCTAACTCACCTGTGGGCTAGGAACACCTTCAAATCACTGGAAACCTCAAAGCTCTTTATTTTAGTTTTTGTTGTATGCATATGGGTGTTTTGCCTTCATGCCTGTCTGAACATCATGTGTGCGCCTGGTGTCTGTGGAGGCCTGTGAAGGCCAGAAAATGTCACTGGAGTCCCTGGATCTAGAGTTCCAGTTGGTTATGAGCTTTATGTGGGCAGCCAGTGCCCTTAACCACTGAACCATTTCTCCAGCTCTTCAAAGCTTTTTATTTTAATAGGCTTTAATTTTTAAAAAGTTACACTGTGTGTGGTGTGTGTGTGTGTGTGTGTGTGTGTGTGTGTGTGTGTGTGTGTGTGTAAAAGTCACAGCCCACCTGTGAAGATCAGAGGACAACTTGCAAAAGCCATATGGGTTCCAGGGATTAACTCAGGTCATCAGACTTGGTGGCAAGCACCTTTACTCACTAAACTATCTCGCTTGCCTTTTGTTTGGCTTTTTGTTTTGCTTTGGGAGAGAGTTTCATGTAGATAGGGCTAGCCGAAGAATCTCGATGTAGGAAGAGAATGACCTTGAACTTCTGATTCTCTTGCCTCCACTTTCCAAGTGCCGAGAGTGCAGCTATGGGCTACCACACCCAATTTTATGGTGTGCCGGGTATTGAACCCAGAGCTTTGTGTGTGTTAGGCAAGCATTCTATTAACTGAGCTATCATCCTGAACCCTAAGTCTCAGCACTTCTCTCTGAGTTCCTGCATGTGAGGCTAGAAACGTATTTCTTTAAAACCTGGCACTTCAATCTCCTAAATGCAAAATGGAGACTTCACTTAGTGGGACAGTTTAGAAGCCAGCAATTGCAGAGCACCCAGCCATTTAGCCGAGTCCCCTGGCAGATGTTAATTCCCTTTTCTTTTCCATTTGGTTTTTTGAGACAGGATTTCTCTGTATTGTTTTGGAGCCTGTCCTGGAACTCGCAAGCCGGGTGTTGGTGGCGCAGGTTAATTCCCTTTTCTTTCCTTGCTTTCCCCTTTTACTTTCCTGAAAGCAGATGTGAGCCGGGGAAGAGTTAGCTGACCTCACTGCCCCAGGACAAAGGAATGATGGCCTCAGTTCAAGAGCAAAGTACAGGAGTTTTTGATTAACTCAGAAACACCACAAACTTCCAGGGGCCCAGCTGCTGCAGGGTGGGGCTTGCGGGTGGGGTTCTTGAAAACTCAGGGAAGAGATTGGCTAAAGTAGACAAGAAGCCATGAGGGCAAGGAAATGCTGAGGCCAAGGCCTAGCCCCAGTACCCCTTTCTCCCTGGGCCTGCCCACAGCTGGAGAGACAGAGCCTGGGCTGTGTTCCCCAACCTTTGTGAAAAGGCTGGGCTGTGTGTGACTGGGACTGCAAAGCCGTGGGATTTCCCCTTTGTCCCTGTTCCATTCCCCCAACCCCCACCCCAGCCCTGAGTGCATCAGAGGGATGTTTTCTTCTGGACCAAGCTGGAACAAGGTCATCTGGGAGGGAGTTCCATGTGTGCTAGGTCAGTGCTCCTGGACCAGGAACTTGACCAGAGGGCACAGGGCAGTAGTGAGGGAGGGGAGTGGAGTGTGTAAGTGTACGAAACCCTGCCTGTTATTTGCTCGCTCAGAAATCTTTGGTGCTCACATCCAGGGGATCTCCCAGAGAGCCAGCTCTATCCAAGAGATACCCCAAGCCATTTTAGGAAGAAGACCAAAGTGCTATGCTCCTTTATTTTATTTAGATAGGATCTCATGTGACTCAGACTGGCCTTGAACTTGCTATGTAGTCAACAATGATTTTGAACTTCTAATCTTCCTGAGTGCTGGGATTGCAGGCTTTTGCTACCACGGTGGTTTATTTGGTACCTGGTATTGAACTTGGGGCCTCAAGGATGCTAAGGAAACACTACCAACTGAACTACATCCCAGCACTCTTTATGTTTTTGAGACCCATTCTTGTGCTTGGTGGCTGACCCTCTGGTCCATACAGCTTTCCTGATTTCTAATCTAAATCTTTCCCACATATCTGAGAGAATTCTTTAGGTTCCAAGGAGTTAGCACGAACAGTTTGTTCTTCCTCTAAAACTTGGGGAAGATCCCTAAGCTGCTTGTTTCTGCCCTCCCACCCCCTAGCTGCCTTCCCACCCGGCCACATGGGAAAATGTCCCCTTAGCCCTTCCAGTCATGCGAATGAGGCCACGATTCAAAGGCAGTGGGCAAGCAGGAGGCTGCATGGAGCAGTCCGAAAGAACCAGCCCTTTGTGCTGGAGCAGGGTCCTTGGGGGATGAGTGCATTTCTGGCGTATTTAGAAAGATTTCTTTTTTATAACAAGCAGCAGAGAAGCCTGGGGAGGGGAACGGAGGGAGGGACAGATGGAGAGGTCAAAGGCAGGATGAGGAAGAAGAGGCAAGAGCAGGGACAAGGGCAGGGAAAAGTGGCTAGGGGGTTGAGGGGAAGTAGGAAGGAGCCAGAGAGGTTGGGGGGGGAGGGAGGGAGGGAGGGAGGGAGGGAGGGAGGGAGGGAGGGAGGGAAGGAGGAGAAGCCGCCAGCCGGGGCAACTTTGTGCAAGCCCAAGTTGTCCCAATATAAAAAATAAAATAAAAGAGAGCCAAGGATGTAGCTCAGTGGCAGAGGACTTGCCTGACATGCCCAAGGCCCTAGGTCAATCCTTGGTACTGAGACTAAATGAACAAGTGAATAAGATGGAGGGGCCAAGAATGGATTTTAATTCCATTTATTTTCTTCTACATGCTAGACAAGTCTCACCATGTTGTTTACATTGGCCTTGAACTCACTCTGTTGCCCAGTCTTGAACTTGTGATGCCCCTGCCTCAGGGTCCCAAGAAGCTTGGATTGAGGCCTGTACCACCATACCTGACCAGATTTGTGTGTACGAGCCCACGTGTGTATGTGTGTATGAGTTCATATGTGTGTGTGTGTGTGTGTGTGTATGTGTACCCACGCTTGCACATGCAGATATAGAGCTGACACTGAATATCTCCTCAGTCACTCCTACCTTATTGTTTTGAGGCACAGTCTTCCTCGAATCTGGAGTTTGCTGGTTAAGCTAGACGCTCCCAACATCCCCATTTCCACTTCCCTAGCCCTGGAATTACATGCACACACTGTTTGCGTCTAACTTTTTGCCTGGGATCTGGAGATCAAACTCGGGACTTCATGCTTGTATGGAGAATGCGTTACCAGCAGAGCCAGCCATCTCCCTAGATTCTTTGCTCTCATTTTACATGTGGGAAAACCGAGACTGGATAGGGCATGTGGGTAGTAATAGCTACTGCAGAGTAACTTCTGCTCTCTGAGTCTTTGCAGGCCTGGCCTTATCTAATTCTCACAGCCAGAAGAGCAGGCAGGCTCTATCATCCCCGCACCCTTCACAGACCAGAAAGCAAAGCCTTGCAGCTCCCTAACTGGAGGGCAGTCACCAAAAGCTGAAAAGTATAGTCTGGATATGAGCCTCAGTCTCAGAGATCCGCCTTGCATCAAATTCTGGTAGATTCCCATTTTCTATTCCTCTTTCTTTACTTTTAACTCACTTGGGGGAGATAAGCACCATTCGTTCATTCCTTTGCTTGAAAAATACCCTATTGGCTGCACCACACATGCTACACACTGTGCTAATGTTTGGGGGAATTCCACATTGCTACCTTCTTGAAGCTCCCAGGTGAGTGAGAGAGGCTAATAGGCAGGCGAGCAGACCTCACCGACACCACATGGAGTCTGAGCACATGGAATCCTATCTCCTTCATCCCCCACCCCAGGGTGGGGGTGGGGGTGGGGCAGGGGAGAGAAGCCAGCTCTGGCATATTTTATGGAGGCAGATGGCTTACCTGAGTACTTACGGGACAAGTACACAGGAAGTTCAAGACACTTCCTCATTCTCAGTATCCTGGCCCTGTTCCCTTTTACCTGCTTCTTGCAGAAGGAAGGAGGGGTTGTAGCCTGTAGACAATTAGGCAAGAGATAGAAATAAAAGGTATCCAAATAGGAACGGATGAAGGGAATGGTCACTGTTTTTGTTGTTGTTTTGAGACAGGGTTTCCTCTGTGTAGCCCCGGCTGTCCTGAAACTAGCTCTTGTAGACTGGGCTGGCCTCGAACTCACAGAGATTCACCTGCCTCTGCCTCCAGAGTGCTGGGATTAAAGGCGAGTGCCACCATCGCCTGGCTGGAAATGGTCACTGTTAATGGCCATGTCTTACCTATAGGAAACCCCAAATTTACAGAAGAAAAATTTTTTTGTCAAGATCAGAGTTTCTTTGTGTAGCCCTGGCTGTCCTAGAACTTGCTCTGTAGACCAGACTGTCCTTGAACTCACAGAGATCTGCCTGCCTCTGTCTCTTGAGTGCTGGGATTAAAGGCCAAAAACAAGTGGTACTTCTATATCTTGAATCATCTGGGACTGGTGAGGCTGGCTAGCAAGTCAAGGCACCTGCTGATCAAACTCAAACTTGACTATTTGCATTTGATCCCTGGGATCTATGTGGCGGAAGGAGAGAGCTGACTCTCAAAGCTGTCCTCTGATGGCCACATGAGTACCCTGACACACAAGACCACCACATATATCCACACACAAAATAAAGTACTAAGTCCAGGGCATGGTAGCACACACTTCTGATCCTAGCACGTGGAGGCAGAGAGGCAGGTGGATCCCCGTGAGTTAGAGGACAGCCTGGTCTACATAGTAAGATCCTGTTTCAAGAGAAAGAAAAAGAAGGAGAAGGAGGAGGAGAGGAGGGAAGGAATGTCAATTAAATCTATTCAATTATAATATATTTAAAATGAATTATGTGAAAAGAAATGCAGAAATGCTAAAAGAATCATGCCACTTACAACAGCTACAAAAATAGTATTAAATTTAACCAAAGAGGCGAAGAACTTGAAAACTATAAAATATGGATTAAAAATGTGAGAAACACACACATAATTGGTAAGTTATACAGTATTCACGGAGTGGAGGAATTGGTGTTGTTAACTATCCATATTACCTGGAGCAATCTATAGACTCATGCAGACCTTAACCAAACCCCAGTGCTGGACATGGCGACACAGGCTTGTAAACTCCAGATGCAGACCTTAACCAAACCCCAGTGCTGGACATGGCAACACAGGCTTGTAAACTCCAGTATCCAGGAAACTGAGGCAAGAGGATCATGAGTTTGAGCTTGTAGTGAGACCTTGTCTCAAAAAGTTAAAACAGAACAAGGGAATGGAGATGACAGTGTGTGGCTGGTGTGATGGCTCAGCAGGTAAGGTGCTTGCCTGAGCTTGGTGACCTGAGTTCTATCCTCAGGACCATGGTGGAAGGGGAGGTCTGGTTGTTCTTTGACCTTCACAGGTGTGTGGTGGCACATGAGTGCCTCCCTCTCCGAGATACACACACACACACACACACACACACACACACACACACACACACACTCACACAAACACACACTAAATAAATACAGATTTAAAATAAAGGAGTCTAGTGCCTTCCTGTCTGTCTGTCTGTCTGTCTGTCTGTCTTTGTAGCAATAGCAACAGACTTTCTTCCCAACAGACCGAGTATTTCATTTCCTCCTGCTCTTCTAACTTCTCCCGATAGATGGGGCCATTGGGAGGGCTGGGAAGGGAAAGGCCAGAGCAGTCTGGGCTGAGGAGCACCTGCCCTCCATGGGCAGGGATAGGTGGAGCACTATTTTTTCACTTCCCTGCCTTGTCTTTTCTCCCTCCCCATCTTTCCTTGTGCTCCTGGCTTCTCACATCCCAACCTCCATTTTCCGAAGTGCTCTACCCCATTGCCTGTCCGACTCCTCCCCCCACCATTTCATTCCCCCCTTTTTCTCCCCCTACCTTTTCTTTATCTACCACTCCCCATCCTCCACCCTTTTCTTCTTCGGACTAATTGCTTAAGAGGTGAAGACCAGGTCGACTTGTGAAAACCCTGATCCATCACCATGGTGATGCTAATTCAAGCTGAGTTCAAAGGAAATTGCTCCAGTTAAACCTAACAAGCTGGAGCCAGGCGCCCCAGCAAGGACCAGTGCCAGGAGGAGGGAGCCCCCTCCCCGCCCCCCATGCCAGTGCCAAGAAAAAAAGGAAAAACAACCCTATGGGGCGCTCACACCTCTACTCCGGTGCTCTCTTTGTATCCTTCAGATCTGCCCAACCCCAGAGGTCATCACAGTGAGCCCCCTGCCTCTAGGCCAGACTCTGCCTAAGCCCCCTCAAACAGTTGAGCAGCCAGCATCATCCCTATTTCAAAGACACCATCTCTTGCCTGTGGTTCTGAGCTTTTGGCCAGCCCTGCTGGGGAGAGCTCTTTATGCTTATACCGGCTCTCCCACTGCTTTCTAGTAAGCATAGACTTGGGGGTACTGTGGGTAAAAACACTGGGGCTTCCCAGTTGGCTGAGTTTGTGTTCACTCCACCCCCTTGTGGTCCCCAAGTTGTGGGTTTGTAGTGATAAAGCAGTTTCTAGTGGGAAGGCTGGCTAAGTCTGGCTAGTTTAGGGAAAGTCAGGGTAAGCCTTGAACTCAGCAGCTCACGGCACAGCTGCCTGCACATCAGAAAGAGGAGAACCAGAGAGATGACTTTGTGGGTGGGAGTGCTTGCCATCAAGCCTAACCACCTGAGTTTGATCCTGGGGCTCCACTGTGGAAAGAAAGACCCAATTCCCACGAGTTTGCCCTGTGACCTTCACATGTTTGTCCTGGTACACACACACACACAATTAAAAAAACGCAGGGTCTCAGTTCCAAAGTACTAGTGAACAGCCTTCCATCCTTTGAACAATCAGTCCCCCCCACTGCTCCAGTCCCCACCCCCATGGGCTCCTCCAGCCACACAACCTGCTTGCTTCCTGTCCTGACTTCCACACCGTGGTCAGCCACAATGTGAACAATGGTTTTTCTCTACTGAGGGCAGGGACCATGACTTTTTCCTCCACAGCCTAGGTTTTGTCCCAAAGCAGGCACTATTCATGTCTGAATGTCAAATGGTGAGGTCGGAGATCAAGGTACCCCAAGGGGCATGGTTTGGGGATACTGATTCTAGTCTGTTGGTAGAAGCCAGCCTGCTCAGCCTTGTTTTTAATAGCTGTCCCCTGTCCACCTGCTGGAAGACCTCATTTCCATCTTCAGCATCCCAAAATACGCAGTGATCCTCAGAGGCATGGAAGGGGCTGTAGGGATGGCTCAGTGGTTAAGAGCACTGGCTGCTCTTTCAGAGGACCCAGGTTCAGTTCCCAGCACCCACATGACCGCTCACAACTGTCTGTAACTCCAGTTCCAGGGGATCTGACATCTTCACGCCAATGCACACAAAATAAAGTTAAAAAAAAAAAGAGAGAGAGATGACAGTCTAGAAGAAATTGCTTGAAGGCCTCTGCTGCTGCCACCCCACAAAATGTCATGTTTAAATGGTCCAGTTATCTGAGGTCTGGCTGCCCTGGCAGGGAGTCGGAAGACTTGGGTCTGCTCCTCAGATGTGACCTTAAGAAGTCTCCTCACCTCTGTGTTCCTTTCCCCTGCTTCTTAAAAAGTAACGAAGGATGCTCACTTCTGAGCTGTCGCTGTCCAGAAAAGGGCATCAGGAAGCTGGGAGGGCAATACTGTCCCTGCATGGATCAAGGCGAGTATGTTGGGGACCTCAGCGCATTGATGTTGGCCTGTGCACTACAGAATTTCAAGGATGACCCCATCAGTTGGTGTGTGTGGGTTTGTGGAGGTGAAAAGCAGCTAGAGGAGGAAGTGACTCAGCAGGGGGCTAAGAAAGGCCAACCTCCCTCCCAGGACAACGAGCTCTGTGCTTTATACTAGCCTGGTTCCTTTTATCCCAGCATCTCAAAGCCCCTTTCAAGCTAGAAGCGGCCCTGGCCCTGGGTGTTGGGTCATTATCTCAATTAACTGGAGAAAGCTGGGGTGGAGGCTGGCGGGTAGGGGTAACTTTTCTCGGAATTCTGCCTGGAGGCTGGTGCCCAGGGCTGCCAGGGTTTCCCTGTCCCAGGCTTCTGCATTGGATGCTGAAGGGCTGTGGGGCAGGAGGGAGAGTGGGAGTCACTTGGTCCTGCCTGCCTATGGTCAGCCTGGGGGGCTGAGGTTTCCCAGGGAGCCATCCCATGGTTACGGTTGGGAACCCTGGCCAGGCTTGGAGAGAGGTTCACACGGTGAGCAGTGAGTGAGTGAGTGAGTCTGGGTGTAGACCCTGCCTCGTTTGTGGAGACCTTCCATCCTGGATTGACAAGGCCCAGCCTTGGGTTCCCTGAGCTGGATCAGTCAGTGAATGAACTGCATTAAGTTTCTCTTGCCTTTACTGCCATCAACCAATAACCGTAACCCCTGGGCTCTGGGTAACCCACTTGGGGCAATCAGTACAGCGTGGGCTTGGAAACTGTCTGGCTGCACAGTCCCAGTTATTCTTTTAACTTGTTTGGATTTCAGTTGCCTCAAAAGGTCTGCTTAGAGTCTAGAAGACAGAGGAGGTGGCTTCCACAGCACTGCTTTGGGGGGGTAGTGACAGAGTGTCCGGGATGATGGAGCCTTCACTTCTCAACACAGAGATGGCATGTAGTGCTCATGGGTCACAAAGGCAGGCATAGAGCCTAGGCTATCACAAGAGACTTCCAAAGCGAGTGTGTCCCTGCCTTTCTATGCTTGTGAGGCTGCCTCCCTTCTGCTGAGTCAGGGCCCATAAGGTACCTGAGCTCTTGATGTCAGGTGTGTCGGTGGGGTGCCCTGGAGAAGCAGGGCCAAAGACAGTCCCGGATGTTGCACAGGATGAGCTGGGGGTAGAGAAGGTCCATTTTAATGACAATGATGATGAAGTGACTGGGTGCAAGACAGCCACCCGCCCCCCGTGCTGCACCACGCTGCAGGATCAAAGTCACCCTGTTCTCTGTGCCCTAGGAGCAGGTAACAGTGCTGGGCCCACTAACAGCCCAGCTTCTCACGGGGGCCTGCTTGGTGTAGCTGACTTGGTTTTCCTCAAGCCCAGCTCACCGCCCCCGCTTGTTTCTGAAGAGGCTGGATCCAGCCCCGTTTGCTCCCTACGCCTCCAGCTTGGGTTGCTGACTCAGTCTGCACCTTGAAGTCCAGGGCGCCTCTGGCTGCAGACTGTCCCCCTCATTAATGCCAGGCTTCTTGCTGGCCCTTGCAGGTTCTTCCTTCTCAGCCCCTTTGTCGTGCTCTCTTTGGCTCTCCACTAAGCTGGGCTGACCTATTCAATGACCGCAGTGTCTGACCTTAGCCTTCACATGGGTCAGCGAAATGTGTGCCAGAGGCCTCGTCCTGTCTATATCCTAGCCCTTTCCATTTATTTTGTCTGTTTACTTACCTATGTCTTTTGTGTGTGCATGTGCTCACACACTCGAGAATGTGTGTGTGTGTGTGTGTACCTATGTGTGCAGGTGTGTGTAGAGGGAACAGATTGATATCTGCTGAATCCCTTAGTTGCTTTCTACATTATTTCTTTATTATTTTGTTTGTTTGGTTTTTAGAGACAGGGTTTATCTGTGTAACAGTTCTAGCTGTCCTAGAACTCACTTTGTAAACCAGGTTGGCCTCGAACTCCCAAGTGCTGGAATTAAAGGCATGTACCACCACACTTCTTTATTTATTTATTTATTTGTGTGTGTGTGTGTGTGTGTGCACATGTGTGTGTATCAAGTCCAGATATAGTCAGCTCTTTCCTTCCACTATATTGGTCTCAGGATGGAACTCATGTTGCCAGCCTTGGTAGCCAGCAGCTTTACCCACTGAGCTGTCTTGCCAGCTCCATCTTAGTTTTTGAGGCAGGATCTCTCACCAAATTTGGAACTCACTGATTTGGCTAGACTGTGTGGACAGCAGGACTCTGGAATTCTCCTGTCTCTGCCTCCCCAGCACTAGGAAGGGTTACAGGTGTGCGATGCTGTGACTGACTTTTCACGTGGGTACTGGGCTTTGAACTAGATCCAGGGTTCTGTGGCAAGCATTATACCAACTAAGCCACATCTCCAGCCTTCTTTTTCTTTTCCTTTCTTTCTTCCTTCCTCCCTTTCGCTTTCTTTCTTTCTCTTTTCTTTTTATTTTTTGAGACAGTCTTATGTATTACAGGCAGGCCTTGTACTCATTACAGTCCTCTTACCTCCCAAGTCCTGGGAGGCGTTATGTGCACGTAGCACCATGCCTTGCTTTATGTGGTACAGGGGATAGAACCCTGCATTCCCTGCATGCTAAGTAGACACTCTTCCAATTGAACTGCACCCGCAGTTCCCACCCTGGACCCGAGTCCCCCTGGCTGTCCTTAGGCTTCACCAGGCCTCTTTCCCAGAGGCTGTTTTGTACTATGACCTCTCAAGGACCAGTCCAGGCCAAAGGCCTCAGTCTGTCTCAGATCTGTGTGTCTGGGGTAGCTGCTTACTCCTGGGCCCAGAGCCCAGATGGGGAAACGAGGAAGCTTGGCAAAGCAGAGGCAGCTGGAAGCACATTCTCACCCAGTCTGGAGGACACATTAGGGTGGAGATGCATGGGGAAGGATTAATGGGGAGGGAATCTGGGCTGGACATCTAAGTCGTAAGGGGAAAAGAATGCGAGCTTCGGG
Organism: Mesocricetus auratus; assembly: GCF_017639785.1. Taxonomy (NCBI): domain Eukaryota; kingdom Metazoa; phylum Chordata; class Mammalia; order Rodentia; family Cricetidae; genus Mesocricetus; species Mesocricetus auratus. The sequence goes on from NW_024429203.1 coordinate 21,917,083, forward strand.
GGTCTGAGAATTCTAGAGAATGCCTGTTTCACTCCGCTTTCTTGGGTCATCGGTCCGAAGTTCCCAACCCGAGTCCCTCGCCGCCCTCATTTTCACATCGTTTCCTCCAGCCTCTGATGCAGGGATCTCCCCGAGGTCTTTGGCTGAGCACTGATTCCCTTGCTTGCCCATGACAGAGTGGAGGCTTACAAAGAAGTGGTCACTGACTTTTACTCCCGTTTAGCCAGAAGATTCCACCTGGGAAACCAACCAGGTCTTCCTGCTGGCGAAGCTCATCCCATTACCCTCTCACTCTTGTGAGATATGCACGTGCGTGCGCCTGCGTGGTTTGTGAGCCTGTGTGGGGCTCTCCAGAACCCCTTACGGGCCTTTTTACTGCTTCCTGTCCATCCACACATTCCTTTCCCTCTTTCCCCCTTCTCTCTCTCTGCTTCTCCATACTGCTCTGGGCTGTCTCGGCCCATGACTTGTTTTCTTGCTTGAGGCTCTGAGGCACTAGCTCTAGCAGCCTGCCCAGCTTCAGGCCCCAAGCTTCAGAAAGCCCAGGGGATTTTTTTGCAGTCAGTCTTGCCTGGGGAGAAAGAAAATGGATTTGCAGTCCTCACTCGGCACAATTGCAGTCATGGTACTGATGTGGCTTCTTGGTGAGCCTAGAAAAATGTTCTCTAAAGGCAATGTGAAAAAAGCAGGGTGTGTGTGTGTGGGGGGGGGGAGTCACAGACCTGTGTTCCAGCCCTCACTTGTTCTTTTCAGTTATATGACCTTGGGCACATCTGTCTAGATTTCAGTTTTCTTAGTGGGATAACAATGCTGTCAGCCTCTCGGAAGCTGAATCAGAAGACGTAATGTCAGGGACACACTTGGAAGACCATAATGTCTCTGTCTGTCTCTCTGTCTCTGTCTGTCTCTCTCTGTCTCTGTCTCTGTCTCTCTCTCACACACACACATATCCACTAAACCTGGTCTGATAGCTTTTTTTTTTGTTTTTTGTTTTTTTTTTTGTTTTTAGATACAGGATCTAGCTATGCAGCTCTGGTTGGCCTGGAACTTACTATGCAGACCAGGCTACCTGGCCTTGAATTCACAGAGATCTATCTGCCTCTGCCTCTTAAGTACTTGGGTTAAAGATGTGGGCTACCATGCCCAGTCCCTGTAGCCCTACCCCATTTTTCTTTTATTGAAAACATGTATATGTGTATATATATATATGTATATAAAATTTTTTAAGCTGTGGCACATACCTTTAATCCCAGTACTTGGGAAACAGGGACAGGCAGATATCTGTGAGTTCAAGGTCAGCCTGGTTTACAGAGAAAGAGTTCCAGGACAGCCAAGGCTACACAAAGAAACCCTGTCTTGAAAAAAAAAACAAAAAACAAAAAACAAAAAAAGAAAATATATTTTTTCATATAATATATTCTGGTTATGATTTCCCCTCCCCCAACTCCTCCAAGATCCTGTCCATTTCCCTTTCTGTCTCCCCTTAGAAAACAAGCATCTAAAGAATAATAATAAAATAAGATATAACAAAACCAAATAAATCAGAATAGGACAACTAAGAAAAAGAGCCAGAGAGAAAGCACAGAAGCATCTATAGATGCAGACACACATGTTCACACACACGGCAATCCCACAAAAACACAAAACTGGAAGCCATAGCCTCCTCCCAAGATGTCAGTGTTCATTTTCTGTCAGCCATCTTTTTCTGGACATGGGGACTGCCCTTAAGAGTGGTTTGCATCCCAGAGAGACTCATTGGAGAAAACTAAGTTTTCATTTGCCAGTGGTTATTTTGGAGATCGATTATGGCTTAGGGATGGGGTGTGTGTCTACTTTTCCCCTCCGCTATAGAACCCCCTCAGGCCCAGACCTATGTAGGCCTTGTGAGTGGTGCCACAGTCTCTGGGAATTCGATGTCTGTCTGTCTCGCTGTGTTTAGAAGACATTGTTTCCTTGACGTTCTCCAGCCCCACTGGTTCTTACGCTCTTTTTTTGTTCTTTGTTCTTTTGAGACAGGACAGTATCCCTTCTGCATTTTCTTGCAGGAGCTTTTGTTGAGATGAGATCGAGGGGCACTGGATCCTGGTAAATGACAATGTGGGGTGACCATGATTGCTGGCAGATGAAAAGGGATCTGGGAGTGACCAGCAGTGGTAGAGACGACTGCCTATACGCTAGGGAGAGACTGAAGGTCCTGATGGCTGTCCATGATGTGCAGACTCACTCTGATTGCCCATGCTTAGGCTGGAAGCAGAGCCAAAGATCATTTTGTGCAGTTTCCTGTTTCAGGCAAGACTAACCCTTGCTGTATCGCCGTCTTATTATTCCCCTATGTTTCCAGGGACCATGGCGATATCTATATATGCCTCAAATTCTCTATCTAGCCATCATTTATTGAAAGAGGAATGAGGCATGGGACCTTCTCTTAAGAACTTATAGTTCAAGGCTGGGTATGATGGTGCATATCTGTAATCCCCGAGGAAGCTGAGGAAGGAAGGAAGATGGAGGATGAGTTTGAGGCCAATCTGGACTAAATAGTGAGACCCTGTCTTGAAAACGAAACAACAACAAAACCACAACAAAACTCAAAAGATTGGAGGTGTTACTTGGAGGTAGAGGAATGCTTGCTTACCATATGGAAGGCCCTGGGTTCCAATCTAAGCATAGGAAGTGAGAGAAAGCCCATATAGCTTGATGTTTTGGAGTATCCCAATGTCCCATGATAGGAATAATTTCTAGTGTACAGTTCACAGGCCTAAGCGCAGCCAGTGTTAATAACTATGTCCTCATGTTGTAAATAAAGATGGGGTTAGTAATGTCAGACATAGTCCTTTATGCAAACATGAAGCATGCATTCTTCTCACAAATGCTTTTGAGAGTATTGCCTATTCCAGATGACACGAACGATGCCCTTCTGCCCTGGGCACTCAGCTTACCTTCCAAGCTCCCTCAGTATATTCTAACACTGGAACATGGACCAACATTTAAAATGGGGTAAAAGGGGCTAGGGCAATGGCTCAGCATTTGGGAGCACTGGCTGCTCTTCTAGAGGACCTGAGTTCAATTCTCAGTCCCACATGGCAGATCTTAACTGCTTGTAACTCCAGTTTCAGGGGATCCCAACATCTTCACATGGACACACATGCAGGCAAAACATGAATGTTCATGAAATAACATTTATTTGTTTATTTTATTCTGATTTTTTGAGACAGGGCTTCTCTGTATAGTCCTAATTATCCTAGAACTTGCTTTGTAGACCAGGTTGGCCTCTAACTCACAGAGATCTGCCTGCCTCTGCCTCCTAAGTGCTGGGATTAAAGGTGTATGTCACTACTGCCTGTGAAAAATTTTTTTCAAAGGCGGTAAACAAACAAACACAATTGGCAGGCTGAGCCATTGTTACTGCCTAGTTTACCTTGTGGTGTGGTAAATAAACCAGTTTTCTTTCTGTCCTGATCTAAAGGGTAAATTCATTTAACACCTGCTAATCCCTTCCTCACTACCATAGTGATCAGTCCACTACAGTCATCACCACTATCAACATCAGGACCACTATCCCCAACACCATCGCCACCATTATCACTTTCATTAACACCATATCCATTGAACAAAACCCAAAGAACCTCACAACAACAAAACTAAACTTCTTGTTTGAGTTTTACACAGGGTGGGGGGGGGTGGGAGTGGGGGTGGAGAGGGAGGAAGATCACAAACTCAAAGCCAGCCTGGGCTATATAGTGATAGCCTATATCAAAATAAAACTAACAAAATAAACTTTTTTTGAGACATGTATGTAGCTCAGGCTGGCCCAACTTGCTATGTAGCTAACACAGTGATCCTCCTGCCTTGGCCTCCCATGTGCTGGGATTATAGGTGTGCAATACAATTCCTGACCCAACTTCTTCGTTTGTAATGTTGGATTCATACAGCGTGGAACTGCTCTGGAATCTGTGCAAGGATCTGAGAACACTTAAGGACAGGATTATTTCCCATAAGGAAGAACAACAGTGTGGAGTGTGTTAGCCCCAGTGGCATAGGGCAGGCCCTAGAGTTGCTAATTCATTGCAATGAAATCCTGTACAGAGGGCTGACCCCTTTGCCCCTGTCTCAACCTGTTCCCAGCCCTGCCCTTGGCTTCCCACTGCTTCCCTGGGGTCCTCTGAGCTTCAGAAGCAAGGAGGGAGGAGGGGGGAAGGACTGTCCCTTGAACTCTCCCACCTCTCTTGACTCATCAAAGAGGGGGAGGTGTAGCTGGCTGCTGGAAAGAGTGGGGGCGGAAAAGAGAGGGAGAGAGCCACTCTGCAGGCTGGGAAAGATGCAGAACTCTCGTTAACGTCTGACACCTCTAATAAAAGCTGCATATTCCCCAAAAGCGATTTTTGAAAATCCTCCACTCTTTGAAGCTTGGTGTTAAATGACCACTCCTTCCATGATCCTAATGAGAAGCCCAGCCCCTGGGCGTGCTCACAAGGGCTGTATGTGGGGCACCACCTCTCTCCCGGCACCTGAGGCTCTCCCATGGGGACCCTGGATGCTTCTTGTGGCTGGACATGGAAAGGAGCCCAGGGTCCTCACAGAACAAAGAGGCACACTGCATCCAGGGGCTGAGGCTGGAGTAAAACCCAAGCCTGGCTGGAGTGGGTCGGAGCTGGGAGAAGGCTTGGAAAGTGGGAAGTGGATGGGGTTGAGACACATGGTTAAGGGCGAACAACTATTTTTCTAGACTGTTCTTTCTCCTCTTCCCTTCCTTTACTTGGCTGAAAAAACTAGAACATGTAAGAGTATAGGAAAAATTAAGTCCCGTTTACGTCAGGCCACCCACCTCCCAAGCATAGCAGCAACTATTAATAGTATATCTGAATCATTTACACTTTTTTTTTTTTTTTTGGCTTTTTTGAGACAGACTTTCTCTGTGTAACAGCCCTAGCTGTCCTGGAACTATCTCTGTAGACCAGGCTGGCCTTGAACTCACAGAGATCTGTCTGCCTCTGCCTCCCAAGTGCTGGGATGAAAATGGTGCGCCACAGCCATCCGGTAGTCATTTACATTTTTTTTTTTTGAGCCAGGCTTGGTGGCACACACCTGTAATCTCAGAACACAGAAAGTTGGAGCAGGATAAGTTTGAGGCTAGCCTCGGCTATTTAGCAAGGAGTCCTTGCTTCAAGCAAGTAAGTTAAGCAAACAAACAAAGCTAGGCATGGGTGTGTATCTGTGACCCTGCCACTTGGGAGGTGGAGGCAGCAGGGTCAGAAATTCAAGATTATCTTGGCTTACATACTCCCAGCTCTCAACAATACACATTTGAGACTTTTATATAAACCTACTTTATTTACGCACACATACATTTTTTTAAACATGTGCATCTAATTAACTTCACTTTTGCCTGGTATCATAGAGCATGGCCACCATGATTTATTGACCTCCCCCTATGAAGGGCATTGCAGTGGATTCTACAGACAAAGCTGAAGCGCCAGCCTTATCCGTAGCCATCTGTGCACTTTCTAGAAACAGAATTGCTGCATCAGGTTTATGCATCTCAAGATTGATAGGCATCGCTTGGGCTGTCTTCTGACCAGCGTGGACCCAAAGTGGTGACAGAACTGTGTGCCAGCCTTGCAACTCCGCTCCCTCCATCCTGCCTGGCTCCCAGGCAGGCAGGAATGCAGCGCACTGATGTGGCTAATTCCCCTGGGGTGCTTGAGAATCCCTCCTATGAGGTTTGGGGGTGCACGGAGAGAGAGTTCTTACAGAACAATGCATCCTCCTAACAGTGCTGAGACGATGTCTGCTTCAGCTGAGCGCTGCTTACACCATGGAGTCGAGCTACTGGCCGCCCCCAGGGAACTCCATAGACTTCCTCCTTGCATGTGGTCGTGTTTTGCTCATTTATATCACAGTTTTAATTTCTCAAAGCATTTTGCAATCTACTTTTCATTCCATAGATACCCTTGGTTAGATGAAGAAACTAAGACCCCAAAAGCCTGTGTAATGATGGATGCCGTCACAGAAAGATTCTGACTCAAGAGTAAGGGGTCTAGAGTTCAAATCCAGTATTGAGTTTAGTGAGCTGCACGGTCTTGAGTTTATGGGGACATGGCTTGGTTAGGAGAGTCACCAAGCCTTCACCATAAAGGACATGATTTAATGCCTGTGCCCAATGCTGCAGTTAGTTTGGGAACCAAATGGGACATGCCGTGTTCAACTGGCCGGCTACTTGTGATTTGATGGTTAGGTATGGGTTGGATGGCTCCAAGCTTGCTCCATTATCCCCGACAATGCTCTTTTAGAGAAAGTGCATAGGGGCACTCTCTTTGGGGTGGCTTTGGTGGGGTGAAGGGGATCCTGTATTGTAGGCAGGGGGGGCAGAGCAGTGGCTGAGGCTGCAGGGGTTGGTCAGGTGGCTAAGGAAGGGGTCACCTACTGTGGCCTTTTGGAGGCACTGTAGGAAGCATCTGTCTCCCATCCTTCTCCCTTATCTAAATTCATGCCAGCTGCCCCCCAAAAAAACACCAGTCAGTCTCTAGAGTGAGATTCTCCACATGGCCTCGGGGGTTGAATTAAAGCAGACTCTTCCCTGGCCTCCCTCCGGCTCCAATCCTGATCTGCCAGCAGCCTTCAACCATCCTGGTTCCCAGTCTCCTTAACTACCCAATCCCCAGCTCTTTGCCTTCTTTTTTTTAGCACCCTGGACTAGGCCACACCCAGGGGGCCATCCCCAAGTCAACAGTGATGTCCTGCACTCACAAAGCCTGGGTCTCTCTCCTGTAGCCATACTGTGTGGCTTTGGAAAAGCTATTCAGCCTTGGTGTCCCGTTCACGGCAATGGACATTTTATTGTAACAAAGAACTTCCGGCATGTGTCCCACTTACAAGGTCACACTGAATCTCGCCGGGCGTTGGTGGTGCACGCCTTTAATCCCAGCACTCAGGAGGCAGAGGCAGGCGGATCTCTGTGAGTTCGAGGCCAGGCTGGACCGACAGCCTCCAAAACAGAGAAACCCTGTCTCATAAAACCGAAAAAAAAAAAAGGTCACACTGAATCTCTCAAAAGGAGCTAATTATGAAGCCAGGTGGCCATGACACAGGCCTTTAATCCCAGCACTCAGGAGGCAGAGCAGGGGATCTCTGTGAGTTCAAGGCCAGCTTGGTCTACAGAGCAAGTTCCAAGACAGTCAGAGCTATTACACAGAGAAACCCTGTCTCAAAAACTAAACAAGGAGGCACCACTTACAGCCCTTCTGATGACCATCACAGAGGGAGTTCAGAACATGTGTGCTATAAGGAACAAGAAACCAGACTTACCATGCTAGACTGAGAGGGGTCACCTGGCAAGGGTGAGCTTGACTCCAAGCTGGCAAAGGCTCACAGAGGACCCAGGATCTATTCAAGCTCTTTTTTATTTCCTTACTCCCCCCCCTTAATTTGGACACAGGGTCTCATATAGTCGAGGCTGGCCTCAATCTCTTGCTGTTCTTGCCTCTGCCTCCCAAATTCTGGCATGCCCAATTCAGGCATGCACCATGGCTTTAAGCTTGCTCTTTCTCTGTTGCTTTTTTTTTCCTTTTCCTATTTTTATGAGACAGGGTCTTCCTATGTAGTTAGGGATGGCTTTGAACTCACAGCAATCCACCTGCCTTAGCCTCCAGTGTACTGGGGTTACAGGTATGGAACTATCATGTCTAGCTTCTGCTCCTCTCTCTCTTCTCTTCTTGCCATGCCCTCCCATTGCTTCAGTTCTTTTTTACTTTTTTCGACGTTTTTTGGCACTCACTATGTAGCTTAGGTTGGCCTCAAACTCATGGCACTCTTTTTGCCTTCACCTTCCTAGTGCCAGATTTCAGCAAGTGGAATGCTTCACTTTGCTCTTCAGGATCTTTTGCCTTGACTCTTGGGGACTCTCAGTATAACAATGATGGTGGGATTAAGAAAGGTCAGAGAGGAAGCTATCCCTGGGTCACTAGGTTGGGGGTCCATGTAGGAAGCAACATTTCTGCTCCAGGCCACTCAGCTGTCCTCAGGCTCCACTGAAGTCAGAGTCTGACAAAGACTCAGGCTAGAGCTGCCCCAGGAACCCGACCCAAGTCAGGAGGAGTCAGCGGAGCCGCCTGTGGGAGGCTGGTTGAGCAGTGGTGTGGAGACACCCTGTGGTGAAAATGGAAACTACACTTTGGCTCCCTGAAGGGACTGAGAGCAAAGCCCTGCAGCTTCCCAGCAGCCCCCACACACAGCGTGGAGCCCAGACTCAGCTACTGACGACCTTCTAGTCCACTTACCAGAAGCCTTACATAACCTCACCAAGCCTCGGTTTCTTCAACGGTGAAATGTGGTGTACCAGCAGGTTGCACCAGTCGAGGGGGCAGGTGCTTACTTAGTCCGGCATCTGGCATGGAACATCAGCCAAAGAAAAGCTGACTGTTGCTAGAAAGGGGGACGTTTCTTTCCCAATGTAGTTAAAAGGGAACCTGCTGTGCCTCACAGGAAGCAGAGTTTGAACCCCAAGTCATCAATGGTGGTTCTCCTCCTCTTCCTCCTCCTTCTTTTACTTTTTTTTTTTTGAGACAGGGTTTCTCTGTGTAGCTTTGTAGACCAGGCTGGCCTTGAACTCACACAGATCTGCCTGCCCCTGCCTCTTGAGTGCGGGATTAAAGGTGTGAGTCATCACCGCTTGGGTCCAGCAATCAATGGTTCTTAAGCTGGAGAGAGTATATCCCATCCCATCTCTGGTGGGGCAAGAGAAAGCTGATTGACTTTTTTTTTTTTTGCAAGCTTCTCTGAGAAATAGGAGAACAGGATCTGTGGCAGCTGGATTGAGTTGAGATAGACTGCCACTCTTCCACTTGTAAAGAGGAGACCATGGGCTGTTGTGATCTCAGTAGCCAGGGCAAGGTGTTGAGTTAGGGTCATGGAACCAGATTCTACCCAAAACAACTATTTCCAGACTTAGTCAGGGGTGGGTGGCTATGACCTCCACTCTTTGGGGGCCCTTCTGCCCCCTGTCCAGCTCCTGTCGGAGGCCTCTCAGGGGCCTTGGCCTGGACACCTTACCTTCCCGTCCCCTATTCTTGATTCTCCAAGGAGGGCCCCAGGGACTTGTTAGAGAAAGAAGTCGGGTGTGGCCTCGCACATCTGTGACTCTGGTCGTGTGCCCTAACTGTGCTCAGGAGAGCTGGCCCCGCACCAGCCCTTGCTGGCTCCCTTCATCCTTAAGAGGAACAGCAGGAGCCAAGAATGAGCTGGGTAAATCAAGCAGTCACTGGCTGGGTGATTCAGGCCCCTGGGGGTGGGGTGGCCTCCTGGACTGGGATCCTGTCCAGGATCAGGTTGGGACCTCTCTTCACGACATGCTAGAGCTGGCCCAAGGAGACAGGACTGCTGGGCTTGAAGCTCACCCTCCACTGCTCCCTCCCCACCTGCTCCCAGACCTGGGACCCTTTGCAAGCTGACTTTGGTTAGGGCTTGCCCGTGGTCTGTACACATCTGTGGTGGGTAAGGAGATTTAGATGTGGCCATAGTATACTGGGAAACCCATCCTGATGAATCATACCTGGGGCTGGCCAGCCTGAGCTGCAGGGCGTCCAGGCTCCTGATAATGTGCCCCTAAGGATTGTAGAGGTGGGATTTGAACCCAGGCTGACTGAGTCCATACTTATTGCCACGGTACCTGGTGGTCCTTGTGTTTGGTTTTGAACAGGAAGTGGAGCTGTGGGCTGGGTTGAGGGGGAGCTGGGTAAAGGAAAGGAGTTGCAAGTCTTGGTGGGCACTGGGGACTTTGGGAAGGCTGGAAGGAGCAGAACCAGTGTGCTCTCCCATGGGAGACGAGAATTCTTGGCCAGAGGTTAGAGGCTGTAAGTCCCACCTCCAGAGAGCAGAGTCCTGTGGGGCACATAGTACATGGATACTGTGACAGTGTCATTGGCTATATGGTCAAGACAATGACCATCCTATTCTCAGGCCCATAGGTGGTCCCTACTCATTGCTGGCTGAGAGAAGTCCCGCCACCTCGTTCAGTGTGCCATGGGTGTTGTATTTTTTCACTGTGACAAGGGTCAGGAAGACTCTTAGGGCATCCCGGGAGTAGGGGATGAGAGGAGGGGTATCATTCGGTATCTGGATCCTGCCAGGCACGAGAGACACTACTTCAGCAGCTGTCCCTGTAGCCTCTGGCCTCAGGCTCCAGACAGAGCCCCACTGTTGGGACCTGCGTTCCTCTGGTGCTCTGTGGCTGGGTTAGGCCTGTCTGTCATGGCGGGCTCTGTCCTGTAGCTGACTGTTTAAAGCCACTGTAACTCGGGGAATGCCAGTCTCTGACACCCTTGCACCCATTCTTAACGAACTGCCTGATCCTAGGTAGCTGGTCTTTTGGGCCCCTGGTTCTTCACCAGATTGATGACAAGAGGTGCCCACCTCACAAGGTTCTTAGGAGCAGAAAAAAGCCACTAACCCTGCTTAGCAAGCTCATGCTGATTGTCTGCTTGGTGTGCACTGCAGATTTATAGAAATGTGCCAAATCAGCCCGATGCCTAACTCAGTAAGGGGCCACCCTTCTATAGGCAAGGACATTGTCCCTGTTAGAAAAGGTGGTGTTCACAGAGTAAGGCTTACAGCAGATCCAGGGAGAAGCCCCACCCCCAACACATGCACCAGAGGAACCCCTGTTTAATATAGGAACCCGGCTGGAATATGGATTTTAGAGCAGCCTGCAACAGGGAATCTGAGGGCGATCATAAAGCGCATCCTGGGGCTGAACAAGAAACAGGCCTTTGTGGGGGAAGGGGTGGGGGCGAAGCGGTCATCAAAGCCTAGCGAGCCGGGGCAGGTCAGCCTGCGCTGGGAGCCGTGGAGGCTTAGGCTTCCCACCGCTCCCATGGCTCAGCAACCACGCCGCAGTGCCTCGCCTCATCGCACGGGGGCGCACGCCCTCCCATTCCTCCTCTCCTCTTCAAATCCCCCTTTTCTGGCCTTTTGTTTCCGTTCTTTCTACATTGCATTCAGGCAAAAAAGATGCCTACTTCTTGAACAGGGCCGTTCCCCCTTGGACTGAGCAATTTGATTTGCTTTCCCACCCAGGGGCCATGATGGTGACGCTCAGAGCCAAGCCACTGGTGGAAGATGGCCGTCCATTCACTAACAACCTGCTCTTTTCGTGTGGAGCTCAGCATGTGAGGGTCAGTGAGACTTTGCCCAGCTGTGGGTCATCTTAGGGACTTGGGGGTCGTCTCCTGAGAGCCGCTGGAGGCTGCTGCAGGGACGGTCAGGTAGGTGGTGAACAAGGCAGTTTTGCTTTGGAATGATCCCTCTTGACTGCTGTGGGGAGAACTGATCTGGGTGAACCTGGGTGCTGTGGAGACGGCAGTGAGAGGTCCCAGTGGCGATGGTACCAGGGCTATACGCATATAGCAAACAGTGGATGTGTATGGGTGTGGTAGCACTCTTGTAATCTCAGAGGCAGCAGCAGGTGGGTTACTATAGACTCAAATCCAGCCTGGGCTACATAGCAAGACCCTGACCCAAACATAACAAAAACAAAAAGAAGCAACCCCTCCAAAAAAAAAACCCCAAACACCAGCTGGGTAAACTGGCTCATGCCTCTTCAGCACTTGGGAGGCTGAAACAGGAGGACTGCAACAAGTTCAAGACCAGCTTGGGCTTCAGAGTGAGACCCTCATTTCAAAAACAAAAACAAACGAATAAACAAAACCATCCCCTCCTCCAGGCAGCAACACATAAAACATCGGCACTGTGGCTCGTGCTGGTAATTATGTCACTTGGGAGGAGGCTAAGGCAAGAGGATTGCTGCAAGTTCAAGGCCAGCCCTGGCTCCAGTGCGACACTCCACGCCAGAAAACTAAAACAGGCAAAGACTGACTAACCAATAATTCAATGGCGTGTGCTTATTGGTGGAAGACAGGCCAGGCTGTGTAACCTCTCCTCATTCTCTGTTGCTGCCTAAAGTTGTCACTTACTGGATCCTAGACCTTTTTGCCTTCCAGAGGACCTTTCCCCAGGATGTGCTTGTCTTGAGCCTTCATTCAAATGGGCCACCCTACCACTAGGCTGTGACCACGGCCACATTTACCATGCCTACAGCTGAGTTCTTGGTGGACCCCCATGCTAGGTCCAAAATGCTTTTACTCCTAGAGCATATATGTGGGGGACAGGGTCACAATGACCAAGAATCTTGCTTTCTGATCTGAGGCACAATCAGAGACAATCTGTCTCCAGGGAACTGACTCATGATAAACTTCTAGAAGCCTGAATAAGAAAGCATACTGGTAGTGTATAAATGTCTCACACTGCTGCAGGACACAGTCCCAAGTATGGTGATATTATGACATGCACACACAGAGATCAGAATAGTGCTGGTGCCAAGCACACTGGCCATGGCTGAGCTGAGTGTAGAGGATGTGCAGAATTTGGGTTAGCCATATGCATACGTGTCTGGTGTGTGGGTTATCTTCTCAGAATTAGAGATGGTTCATCCATCCTTGTGCGATGTATCCAAGAGGTCCCCAGGGGAGGCCTCATGGACTCTTCTGCCTTCCAGGAAAGAGTGTCTCTTTCTTCTCCAAAGCACTGGGGTGTTTGTAGCTGTCCCCCAGGATCTGCTAGGTGATGGCAAACATCTTGTCTTTGTCCTCTTGTTCCTGACACTGATTGCTTTTTATTCAATGTCTGTGAGGGTGTCAAATCTTGGAGTTACAGGCTGTTGTGAGTTGCCATGTGGGTGCTGGGAATTGAACCCCAAGTCCTCTGGAAGAGCAGTCAGTGCTCTTAACCACTAAGCCATCTCTTTAGTCCCACTGATTGCTTTTGAACTCTCATAGTCTTTCTCCAACCAGAGTGAGTCTTCTCAGGCTGCTTTTCTCCTTTCTGTTTTTGAGATGAGGTCTCAGGCTGAACTCACTATGCAGCCTAGGCTGGCCTCAAACTTGTGACAATCCCCCTGCCTCAGCTTCAAGTACTAGGATTATAGAAGTGAGCCACCACACCTGTCTATTTCTCGCTGAGCATCATCCATCCTGCTGCTCGGTGTGCATCTTAGTTCCTGTGCCTGACCATATAGGTTTCCAAATCCTTTCTGCTTCCTGTTTGTGGACAGTCCCTTGGGTCACTTCTCTGCTCTTCTTGTGTGGTTACTACTCAGTTTCGTTATTAGAAGGGCCTCCTTGGAGGCTTCTCCACTCACAAATTCTGGCAAACCCATCTTGTGTGGCTAGGTTTACTGCTGGCCAACCTTGCCTGGCCTGATGATGATGATGATGATGGTGAGGAGGAGGAGGAGGAATAGGAGGAGAGTCCACATTTGTGAACCTCACCGCTTGCAAACTACATACTTCTCTTTGATCTTTAGAGCAATACAATACCTCCGTGAGGTACATTGATCCTGACACACCAGAAACAGAAGTTCTGAGTAATGACTGGAATGATAGCAGCTCATATCTATGATACACAGCAGGTTCAGAACTACAGCAAACACTCAGGACACAACACCCTATTTGCAGCACCCCTCTGCTTTCTTGTACAATTTGTGATCAAAACGAATCTGTTAGGTTCAAGGGCTGCTGATGGCAGTGACCCCATCAGCACACTACACTGGTGTGGCCAAAGCCACCATGACACCTTATCGGTTGTCTTGAACTAAGACAAACTCAGTTCATGAATAGCTGATCTATTGTGTGCCCTGTGGCGTGTTCATATCCAGTATCAGAGACAGAATAAAACTGTTTGTAGGGTGAGAAGAGGGAGAGAAATGGGAGCATCTCAAACTAAAACAGAACCCTTCCTCCCATCACCCATGGAGGCAGGACTTGGATGCTAACGTTGATAATTAGTCATATGGCTTGAGCCAGTCACATCATTTCTATGGCAGGCCTCCATTTCCTCTGGGCCAAAAGGAATAATAAAGTTTTGGCTTCTAGTAACGGAAAAATAGCTTTGCTAGATCAATTCTTCAACCTCAGTCAGCCATGGAAGATCGCGGCTTTGTGTATGTGTGTGTGTGTGTGTGTGTGTGTGTGTTTGCATGTGCGCACCGGAAGATAGCGGTTTTAAATCTGGACACACACACGTAGTGGGTGGGTGCATATGTGTGTGCATGGTGTGTAGGTCAGAGGTCAGAGGACTGCCTTCAGTGTTGCTCTCAGGTGCCATCCACACTGTTTCCCTTGTGTTTGCCCACCTCGGACTATTGCAGAATTGAAACTAGGTCCTCACATGTGCTGGGCAAGCACTCTGCCACCAAGCTACATTCCCTCAGAAATCCACCTTGCTTTCTGAAACAGGGCCTCTCACTGGCCCTTAATTTGCCGACTCGGTGAGGCTGGCAGGTCAGCATCAGCCTGACTCCAGCTCCCCAGCGCTGGGACCATAGGGCGTGACACTGAACTCACCTGTTTTAGATGAGCTGTGAGGGTTGGACTCAGGTCCCAGTCCTGGCAAGACAAGCACTTTACTGACTGAGCTCCCCAGCCCTAGACAAATACATCAGAAAAAGTGAATTATTTATTTCTATTTTTTGCATGTATATTTGTGTACCACATGGATGTCTGGTGTCTGAGGTCAGAAGAGGGTGTTGGATCCTCTGGAACTGGAGTAACAGATGGTAGTGAGCCTCTGTGCTGGGAATTGAACCTGGGTTCTCTAGAAGAGCACTTGGTGCTTTTAATGCATCTTTTAAGTTCCTTGCATAAGTATTTTTTAAAAGCAACTCTTTGCGGAGTAACTTGGTTCCCGGGGCTCTGCTCCCCCACACGCCACACCCGCACACTGCACTCCCCTCAGGACCACACCGCCTCCCCACCTCCTTCTGCAGGTCGGATCGCCTCTTCTCCCTCCGCCCCCACCGAGGATAGTTAAGTTTATAGAGGGGGCACAAGGGGAACATGGACATGAAGAAGAGGATCCACCTAGATCTGAGGAACCGGACCCCGGCAGCTGTTCGAAAACTTGTCTTGAACAACTGCAAAAGCAAATAATGGAAAAAATTGAGGGGTTAATAGATGAATTTGTGAACCTAGAGTTCCTCAGTTTAATACGTGTAGGTTTGTTTTCAGTTTCAGATCTCCCCAAGCTACCAAAATTGAAAAAGCTTGAGCTCAACGATAATAGAATCTTTGGCAGTCTGGACAGATGAGCAGAAGAAACTCCAAGCCTCACACATTTGAACCTAAGTGGAAATAAGCTGAAAGATATCAGCACCTTGGAGCCTTTGAAAAGGTTGCATTGTCTGAAAAGCCTGGATCTGTTTGGCTGTGAGGTCACCAATCTGAATGAGTCTTCAAACTCCTGCCCCAGCTGTCCTATCTGGATGGCTATGACCGGGAGGACCAGGAAGCACCTGCCTGGGATGAGGAGGTGGACGGTGTAGAGGAAGCCACCAACTCTGATGCTGAGGTGGATGGTGTGAACAAAGAGGAAGAGGATGAAGAAGGAGAAGATGAAGAAGATGAGGATGGTAAAGAGGAGGAGGATGAAGATGCAGAAGGAGAAGATGATGAAGATGAAGTCTGTGGGGAGGAAAAAGAATTTGGACATGATGGAGAAGTTGATGAAGACGAAGACGATGAGGATGAAGAGGAGGAAGAAAGTGGAAAAGGTGAAAAGAGAAAGAGAGAAACAGACGAAGAAGGAGATGATGGTTAAGGCCCGAAACAATCTGCAAGAAACAGAACTGTTGAGTATTGGTTGGACTGCTCATGGATTTGGTAGCTGTTTTAAAATGGTAGCTGTGATACAAGCTCCAGGACACCCCCACCCAAAGAGCCAAAGAATAGTTCCCAAGACATTCCGCCTTATGCCTGGGGACTGCCACCCCAAGAAAATTGTAAACGTTGTTAGGTTTTCGTGTAAGACTCTTGCTGTATCGTGACAGCTGTGATTGGTGAGTTGACCATCCTGGCTGCCAGTTACACTACAATTGTAACAACATCTTTACTTTCTGTGCAACAAGGAAAAGCTTTGTAAATAAAATCTTAACATTTTGGAAAAAAAGCAACTATTTGCAAATGTCAAAGAATAATCTAAAGCAAGCAGAAACTGAAATTTGATTTGCAATGAATGAATTTGTAAGCGAAATTTGCAGATCTCCTAGTCTGAGGTGTTGAAGTGGGGCACCAAGAACACTGGGGTAAGGTTTACAAAAGTAAGGTGCTGGAGAGGGGGTGAACTCTGACGATATGCAAAACATGTTTGTATAAAATCAGCTCAAGCCCTTGCTGCTTATTAATATGGTAAGCTAAATGATCAAACCTGTGATGGAAATTTCATACAAAAAAGTGACATGTAGACTTTAAATATAAAGAGCAAAGCAAAGGTGCCTTGCCTTGCTTAACACTGTGGAAATGTTTGAAGATTGAGTCCAGCCAGAGTAACCAACATCTGGAGTGAAAGTGATCCTTCAGAAGACTATAACAAAACCCAGGGTCTCCACGACATATCATGGTGCTCAATATCTAATTGAAAGTCACTGGGCATACAAAGAAACATCAAAGTGTCACTCACCCACATTCAGGTTAAACTTGGGCTGATCCCAACCCTGAGATGACCTGGTTTTGGGGTTAGCTGATAAAGATTTGAAAGCAGCTATTAAAATACTTTTAACATCTGGACCTGGTGGCAAACACCTGCAGTCTCAGCTGTAGACTGAGGTAGAGTGATTGAGAGCTTGAGGCCAGCCTGTGTTGCAGAGTGAAATCCTGTTTAGGAAGAACAACGTGTTTGATAATTTAAAGGAGATGATATAGATTATGAATGAGCAGGTAGGAGACCCTGGAGAGAAATAGATGCTCTGTTAAAGAACCAAATGAAAATTCTATAGCTGAAAACCACTAAAAATAAAATTAAAATGTCATCAGGTAGACTTACCAGTGGAGTGGAGATGTTAGGAAACAGAGGACTTAAAGGTAGATCATTGGCAAGGATTGCGTACAAAGTGAGTGACCTGCCTAACTAGCATCAGTCAGGACAGATCTGAGTCCGGGGTGAAGGCATACACCTGTAATCCCAGTACTTGAGAGGTAGGGGCAAGAGTCAGAAACTACATAGAGTTCAAGGCTAGTCTGAACTGCACCAGAACCTGAACAAAGAACAAAAACAAAACAACAAAGAAACAGGAAACAGCAGGCTTGAATGAAAATTTATCAGTAACTGCATCAAATTATATTTGATGATACAAAATGGATGAATTAAACACTTTAATTAAAAGGTGTGGGTTATCCAGTTGGAGGTAGAAGCAAGACTAAGTGTGTACTGACTACAAGAGATACACTTTAAATACAAGTTGGAAGCTAAAGGATGGAAAAGAAATGTCATTTGGCTCATGGGTACACTTGATTTGGCTGTGGTATTCAGCTACTCAATCATACAGTAACATAGGCATCCCCGTGACCATATAAAATGCTGTGATAGTGCTGTCTGTCAACCTGATTGCATTGAGAATCGCCTAGGAAATTGTTAAAGCACACTTCCGGGTGTGTCTGAGAGTGCATGTCCAAAGCGACTTAACCAAGGAGGAAGACCCACTCTGAGTCTATGTGGCACCATTCCCCTAAGCTGGGGGACATGGATGTGGGAAAGCTCACCAACAGGCATTTTCCTGACCACTTCATGTCCGCTGGAGGTGACTAGCCTCTGTGTGCGGTCTCACTGCCATGATGATCAGCTTCACCACCGACTCAGGATCAATGGAGACAAGAATCACAGATGGAAAGTTCTGGAACTGTAAGCCAAGTGGGCACTTCCTCCCCTAGGTCATTTTCTCAGGTATTTGTCACAGTGTTGCAAGAGCTGTAGAACACAGATGTGGTTAGTGCCAATACCATGGTTAGTGCCAATACTGACCAACTGTCGAGGAGGTCCAATAATCAAAGGGCTTGAAAAGCAAGTTGAGTGTTATACCCAAGGATAGCCACCTCAGTTTCTGCCTAGAACTGAGGATTGCTAGCCTGGCTCCTCTCACACATTTCTAACTTGCCATGTCCTTAAAATTCTTCCTCTTCTCTCTTCTTCTCCCCCTCCCTCTCCCCTTCACTCCTCCCCCCTCTCTTGATATACCACTCAAATAGAATTCATCAAAAAGCTGCAGTTGCTATATTTGTATCAGATGAAACAGATTTCAAGACAGAGTGAAAGTGATATTTCATAACGATAAAAGGGTCAATACATTAAAGAATCACAATAATTACCAACATGTTCTAAAGCCTAGTAATAATAATTATAATCTGTACCAAATCTAATAACAGAGCTTCAAAATACATGAAGCAGGAACTGACAGAACAAAGAGAAAAATAGAGAAATTCACAATTACAGCTGCAGATTTTATTCTTCTCGTGGTAATTGATGGTGTAATTGGACACAGATTCAGTCAGAATACAGAAAACCTGAATACTACTACCTACTCCCTTGACTGAATTGACGTTTCTAGAAATACTACGCATAATACCCATTTCCCCCAAGAGTACACCAAATACTCACCCTGATGCATCCAGAGCTGGGAATGTAGCTCAGTTGATAGTTTTTTGACTAGCATGTACAAGGTCCTGGGTCTGATTCCCAGGATCACATAAAACTAGGTGTGGTAGTACACGGCTATAATCCCAGAGCTCAGGAGGCAGAGGCCAGACTATCAGTTCAAGCTAATCCTGGCTACATAGTGAGTTCTGGTATACATGAGATTTCTCAAAAATAAAAACATAACAGAAATGAACAAACAAAACTATCACGATAAGTAACATATGTGTTGGATAAAAGAAAAAGTCTCATATTTCTCAAGCTGAACAGCATGTTGGCTCATAACCATAGCCTTAGGACTAGGGAGCTGGGAAGCATAGAGGATGGGCTTGAGGTCAAGACCAGCTTACATTACATCCTGAATTTAAGGCCATCCTGGTGATAGAGTGATAGCACCATCCCAAATCCCCAAAAGGCAAAATGAAATCATAAAAGCAATGGAAATTCTATTATGTATATGTTTTGACCAAAGTGGAATTGAATACAAATCTATAAATTTAACAAATTTATATGCTTTATTATTATTATTGTTATTTAGTTTAAGCTATTTTTAAATTTCTGTTTTAGTATTTTTTTACTCTAAGTTATTTAAGGCATATATAATTTATTATTATTATATATATTATATTTGTTTTTGTTGTTGCTGTTTTTTTAAAACAGGGTCCCTAGATGTCCCAGAATTCATTAAGTAGACCATGCTGGCTTTGAACTCACAGAGATTTGTCTGCTTTTGCCTCCCAAATGACGGGATTAAAGGAGTGCACAACCACACCCAGAAAAGCTATATTATTTAATTTCAAACAATGGGATCTAAACTGTGTGTGTGTGTGTGTGTGTGTGTGTGTGTGTGTGTTGTATTCACTTGTTAGTATGGGTGCATGTATATGTGTCTATATGTCTGTGGGGTCTATTGCTCACATTTCATTTACTTCTCTGATGTAGGATCTCTCACTGAACTTGAAGTTCATCAATTCTGCTATATTAAGTGGCCAATGAGCTTCAGGGGTCCACTTTACCAGCTGAGCCATCTCCCTGATCTCCACAGTGGAGTTTCATCCAATAGCTCAATTACGAGTAGAAAACTGCAAGTCAAGAATGCAGTTGAAGCTTGGGTGGTGGTGGCGCACGCCTTTAATCACAGCACTCGGGAGGCAGAGGCAGGTGGATCTCTTGAGTTTGAAGCCATCCTGGTCTACAGAGCAAGTTCCAGGACAGCCAGGGCTACACAGAGAAACCCTGTCTCAATGCCCCCCTCCCAAAGAACTAGATGTGAAAGGCAAAAGGCTTGGGGAGTCTGAAGAAAGAGGTGGGTTGTACAAATTGTAACTTATAAGGGACTTACAAACACTTATAAGTGTGCCTTTTGTTAATTAATTAATTATTTTTTAAACTTTTTATGTTATATTCATTGGTGTTTTGCCTACATACATGTTGGTGTAAGATCTCCTGGAACTGGAGTTACAGACAGATATGAGCTGCCATGTGGGTGTTGGGAATTGAACCTGTGCCCTCTGGAAGTGCAGCTTGTGCTCTTAGCCACTGAGCCATCTCTCCAGCCCCTTATAAGTGTGTCTTGCACAGTAGCAAATGAGGATCTTATAACTCGAAGCAGGAGAAAGAGGTTTATATACCAAGCAGGACAAAGCAGAGCTGCAGCCAATGGAAACGTACCTGGGCGTTCTCAAAACCTTGTGGCGCATATTAAGTAAGCAGCAAACTGGGCCTGGCATGGAATACTTGGGCTGACTCTTAATGACTTTGTTTATCTTCCAACGTGTGAAATGTATGCCAAGGTTGCTTGGCAGACAGAATGGTAGTTACACAGTGGCTGCAGTTAGGTTAAGCTGGATCCAGAGAGTGTTCAAAAATCGTTTGAAAAAAATTCCATCCACTCAAAACTTTGGGAAGCTATAAAAATGCAATCAGTGTGATAAAGGGTATTTATTTAAAAATATAGCTAAAGTTACCATTACTGGCAAAATCCCTAACACATGCTTCACAGCCCAGGAAAATTTGCCAGAATATTTATTTCTGTTACACTGTTGCAAAGTATGCTAGTTGCCATAGCCTTGGGAATAAGGCAAGAAAAAGAAATAGATGACATGGAAAAAATGAAACTGCATAATACATGGCTTGATAATTTATGAGGCTAAAAATCTTGCTAGAATTAATAAGTGAATTTAGCAAGGTTGTAGGATACTAGGTCATTATATACAAACAAACTGTATTTACACATACCAGTGGTCAGAAAAGCCATTGACTAGACAGGGAATATTTCAGTTACAATAGTATTACACATAGCGAAATAGTCAGGTAAGTTGTTAACAAAGATATGTAGGAACTGTGTTCAGAAAAAAATAATCAAACATGGCTGAATGAAACTGAAGATCCAAACAAATGGAGAGATAGGCTGTTTATGACCAAGAAGACATTGAGAAGATAATTTTTGACAAATTAATCTATAGATTAATGTAATTCCAGTCATTCTTCTGGGAATCTTTCTGGTAGGTTTATTCTAAAAATATATGGAAGTATAAAGAACCAAAATAAACCTGAAAAAGAAAAACAAATCTGAAGGATGAGTGCGGGGTTTGCTTTACGACCTTAATAAAGCTGTGGAAGTTGGGGTGGTGTATTGGGGGATGGACAGGCAGATCTCTGAAACATCCCATGGGAATTCTAGATGCAGACTGCACTGCACATAGCCGATTGAATTTAGACAGAGGTATCAAAGAAATTCTGTGGAGAAAAGAAAATCTTTCACAAGTGGTAAAGAAATAATTGAACATTTCTTTTGTTCAGAAATAAATGAAACTTAGCCGGGTGTGTTGACTCACACCCAGAATCCCAGATCTTGGGATGCTGAGGCAGGAGGGCTACCATGAGTTCCGGGCCGACACGACTACAAGTGTAAGTAGCCCTGTCTTGCAAACAGTAACAACAAAGGCTGAGGATGCAGGTGGGTTTGATTCACAGAGCCAGGTGAGGCGGCATGCGCTTGTAACCCAGCACATGGGAGATGGAGGTGGGCCGACCAGGAGTTCAAGGTTGGCTTTGACTATGTAACAAGTTTGAGTTTAGCCTGGGCTAATGAGAACCTGTGGGTGGGTGCGGGGAGTAGATTCTCAGTTAAAACCTTCTAGAAGGAATGCAGTCCTGCTTTGAGTCGTAAACTTCATTTTGGACTTCTGACTTTGGGAGGAGGGGTGGTAGAAGCATAGGAAGCTTAACACCTTATTTTAATACCTTGGCCGTTGCAAGGGAGCAACAGCCAAGACAGTGTTTTCTGACATAGAAAGGTCATGTAGATGACTGGAAGAGAGAAAGAGATTTGGAAATAGATTTATTTGAGTATAGTGAACGTTCTTTTCATAAAGAGGACATTATTACTTAATGAGGGGAAATAATAGTTTTTTCAACAAGTGTTTTTAACAAAGGGTGCTGTAAAGACTGGAAGTCCATGGACAATGAGGGGAAAAGATTTTTATCTTGCACCAAAACCAAGAATTAACTTGGTTCAATGCCTAAAATCTTTGAAACCTAAGGTTAGGCAAGATTTTTTTTTAACATAGCAAGCACAACTTGACAGCTTTTATGAGAAAAAAGTGAATATTTTGGATTTTATCAAAATGAAAATCTGATTTTTAGAAGACATGGTTCTGAAAGTGGAAAGGCAGGCCATAACGGGGGATGAAAGTGTTTGTGAAATCTGTGTCTCTCAAAGGGATGTGGGTCTAGAGTATATACCAGTGCCTCCTTTTCCCACTCAATAAGAACACAAGCAACCTGTGTAAGAACTGTAGAGATGCTGAGCCAGTAATGGCAAGCACACAGCAGAAGCTCAGCATCGTTAATCACTAGGTAAACGTGCACCGCCATACACTGGGGCGCCACACACGGCGACCGGCTACAGTGGAAAAAGACCGATTAAACCCTGTGTTGGCACGATGTGAAACAAGAAGTCTTGTTGGAGGGAGGCAGGATGGTGTGGCCACCCTGGAAGACAGTCTCAAGGTTGCTTACAGAGTTCTGTGACCAAAGAATCCACCCAAAAGAAATGAAAACATACAAGTCTGGGGCCCAGGAAGGTGACTCAGTGGTTAGAGCATTAGCCGCACCTGTGTGAGGACAGGTGTTTGGATGCCCAGAATCTATGTTTATGCTGAGTGGATGGGATGCCAGCCTGCAGTTCCAGACTCCGAAGGTGGAGGGGACAGGGGAATCCCTGAACAGCTGGCTAGGGAGTCCAGCCATGTCTGAGAGCTCTGGGTTAGAGTGAGAGGCCCTTGCTCAATGAAGAAGGGGGAGGAGTGGATCTAGGATGAGACCTGACATGTCCTGAGGCCTTCGCGCGCATGTGCACACACCATGTGCATTCACACCCACACTCGTGTGCCCACAATGGGCAAACATACACACACACATGCATACTCCACATACATGAAAATGGAAAAAAGGAAAAAGGACATTTCTGTAACTCTTCATAGTATGTTTTTTCTTTTCCATTTTTCTTTCCTTTCTTTTCTCCTTCATTTCTTTCTTTCCCTCCCTCCCTCCCTCCCTCCATTCCTTCTGTTCTTCCTGCTCTTCCTTCCTTCTCTCTCTCTATTTTTTCCTTTTCTTTTTATTTTTGAGACAGGGTCATACTTTGTAGCCCAGACTAGTCTGGAAACTCACTCAATGGCAAACATCCTGCCTCAGCTTCCCATATGCTGGAATTATAGGCATAAGTCACCATGCATAGCTTATTCATAGCAGTTAATATAACAACTTCAAACTGAAGCAAAGACCAAAGTGCCCATCAGGAGTTGAATAGATAAATCAGTCATAGTTCATCCAGTGATGGACATTGAAAAGGAAGCAATATAACAAAAGCACAGATGGCTCTCAAGACGTTATGTCAGAGAAAGTCTGAGTAGGGACGATGACATTCTACAAGTCCCCACTGATATGAAAGTCTAGAAAAGCTAAAGCCAGAAAGCAGGTCAGTGACGTCCACAGCCTGGTAGCCTAGAGGAATTTTCTGGAATGATGAAAACTTCTGTATCCTGCTTCTCATGAATACATTTGTCAAAAGCTCTTTGGTTGGTACACATTAAATTGGTTTATGTACACACTAACTTACATAATTTTATATAATGCTATGTGATGTATGCTTTAGTAAGTCCAAAAAAAAACCCCCCATACTATTAAAGAAATCAATAGGCAAGCCATATATTTAAAGAAAAGATCCATAAAGTGTCGCACCCGCTGAGCAGCCTGCATCCGAGAATGTAGCCAGGTGGTCGGGATAGATGACACAGAGACCGGTCGGTTGCTTTAAGAAAAGTTTATGCTCCCCAAGTCGGCTTAGGAGAACTCCCCAAGAAAAAACACTTCCCTTTTTTAAAGACTTCTGCCATCCACACACACACAATTCTCCAACCGAGCTCTCACACACCTCTCACAGCTCTCCCAGACTTCTCACCCTCCTGGCTGGTGGTTAAATCTCTGGCCCCAGAATTGGGGAGAAACAGCAGGGAGCAGGAAGAAGCATCTAGCCGTAGGGGGGATCAAAGTCATGGTGTTTCAGTGAGTGAGCCCTTATTGGAGCCCTATCAAGAGCTTTATAGCACTGAATTGTTTTCAGTAAACATTATCTCGCAGCTCCCTGCTCCCAGGCTGATGGAGGGTTGGGTTTCCGGCCAGGGTCTGTGATCCCCACAATAAAGCATGTCTGAAAAGGACTTGTTGCTACCAAAATATACAACAAAGTCCTCTTGCTCAACAACAAGGCCTGGGGTACAACTCTGTGGTGAAACTTAGCACGTGTGAAATGTTGGGGCCAATTCCAAGCACTAATAATATTAATCATAATAAGACAAAAGAAGTCAAGTAAGGAACTGTGGTGGTAGTTCTCAGAAAAGGAGGTGGAGAGTGATCCAGGAAGACACCCGACAAAGACCCTTCACATGTGCACATATGTGTACACACCCACATGAACATATACATGTACCACACGTGCATCTCTTAAAAATCAAGTAACCCTATTAAAAATGGGTAAAAGAGTTGACGAGAGTCTTCACACACAAAGGAAAACATATGCACATGAATATTCACTCGACTTCATTAAGTCATTAGGCAATGATGAGAAACCACCACAGACCTGCCAGTGGCTGTATTAAAAGTCTATGGGGACTGGAGAGATGGCTCAGTGGTTAAGAAAGAACACCGGCTGCTCTTGTAGAGGACCCTGGTTCATTCCCCAGCACTCACATGATGACAACAGTCTGTGAGTCCAATTCTAGAGGATCTGATGCCTCTTCTGGTCTTCTCCAGCACCAGGACACATATGGTACACAGACATACACACAAGCAAACACTCATACACATAAAATAAAAATAGTCTCTTTGTTGTTTTAAGAAAAAAAAGGAAAAGCCTACAAATAAGAAGTGGGTTAAGTGCCAGGCAGTGGTGGCTCACGCTTTAATCCCAGCACTTGGGAGGTAGAGGCAGGTGGATCTTAATGAGTTCCAGGACAGCCTGGCCTACATAGTAAGTTCCAGGACAGCCAGGGCTGTTACATAGAGAAACCCTGTCTTGAAAAACAAACTAAACAAAACAAAAACAGAAGAAGTTGGTATTGAAGCGGCCAAAGCTGAATGTGTACACACCACGGGCAGGAATGTCACGTGGCATAGCCACTCCTGAAAAGATTTGAGCCTTCCTTCCTTCCTTCCTCCCTCCCTCCCTCCCTCTCTCCCTTCCTTCCTTCTTCATTTGTGTGCTGCACATGCTCACATGTACAAACATGTGAACGAGCAAGAACTTACAGGAGTCAGTTTTCTTTTATTTCCCAAGTCTCAGGGACCAAACTCGGGTTCTCAGGTTTAGCGGTAAGCGCCTCTTGCCTGCCAGAACCATCTGGCCAGTTTCTGTGTCTTTTGAAGTTAAACGCACAGACTGTTCGATGCAGCAACTCCGCTCCTGGGTATTTACCCAGGAGAAATGAAAGCATGCCTACAAAGACACATGTCCACAGGAGCCTTGTGCACAACAGTCACACCCTGGAAGCAGCCCAAGTGTTCACCAGCAGAACTTTGAGATGAGTCCCTATGTCCTCATCCCCAGGGATGAAAGCTGTGGACAGGAGATGGGTGAGTCACCAAGACGTGATGCTCGGAAACAAAGCAAGCCTTTGAGGAAGCTTGCTGTGCGATTCTGCTTACTCCAAGGTCTGGGGGAGGCAAAGCAAACCCGTAGCTGGAGATGCCATTAGTTTGGAATGGAGGTCGGCAGTGCGATTGCTTGGGAAAGAGCAAGAATTTCCCAGTAAGGTGGTAACATTCCATGTTATGACGGAGATGTGAGCACTTGGATATAAACACTTATCAGCACCACACAGCTAATATTTGTACATTTTGTGTATGCAAATTTTCCTAGAAAAGCTATGTCAAAAAAGAGTAAGAATTGAGTGGGTGAAATTATAGCAACTGGAGAATGGTGCAATGTGATGGTTGTTGAAGCCGGGTGATGGGCACACAGGGATTTCAATTAGGCTATTATGTTTACTTTGTGTGTTTTTCAAGTTTTCTGTAATAAAAAGTGAAATAAAATAAAGGGGAAGGAAAGCATAATTGTACCTTGAGGGGCTGTTCTGAGCTCCTGCGAAGGCTGGGGAAGGTTTTGAAGGCTGTGGAGTACTTCTGAGGTCTGTGCTCTGTTGGATTTCCTCCCCGCCCCCTCCCCCCTCTCCCCTCCCTTCTCCTCCTCTCCCCTCCCTTCCCCTCCCCTCTCCTCCCCTCCCCTCCCCTCAGGCTCCTGCCCTCTCTGCTGCATTCTTCTTCATCCTTCTGACTGAGTTCTTTTCCTTTTTCTTCCCCTCCCTTCCCTTTTCTTACCCCCCCCCCTTTCTTTTTGTTCGTTTTGAGACGGGGCCTCACTACCTACCCCGGCCAGTCCTCTACTCCAGGCATCCTCCTGCCTCAGCCACTGAGTGCTGAGATTACAGGTGTGACCAGGGTAGCTAGCTGTCTTCATGCCTTTGCCCTATGGTCCTTTGCCCGCCAGGGTGGCACTATGACAGAGATGCTTATGTTTTAGGGGGATGGTGAGGGGCTTGGGACCCCCTTGAGGCTCTATTTTGTCTTACTCCCTTCCTTGGCGCTCCGCTCTGACCCTGGCGTGTGTCCTCCAGAAAAGGCTGGTGATGTTTATGCCTCCATGTCTGAAAGCCGAGTGCACCTGTAACAGGATGGACAGGCTGTGTGGCTCATACTTGTCATCTCCATCTGGCTTCCCCGAAAACTCCCAGATTAGGGGAAATTTGATTCTGGTTTCCAGCCCCGAGACCTGGCTCATGTCCTGACAGAAGCCACCCTACCCCACCCAACCTTCTACCTCAACCTGTTCAGACAGACCTGGGTGACAACCTCCCTTCTTTTTTTTTTTTTTTTTTTTCGAGACAGGGTTTCTCTGTATTGTTTTGGAGGCTGTCCTGGAACTCGCTCTGTAGATCAGGACAGCCTCCCTTCTTGCCATGCGTTAGCCAGGGACAGTCTCATGACACGCTGACCCTCTGGACTCACTCTCATTGTTTGTTAGCCACCCATGAGCTCAACTACGTTTAATGAGCACCTGCTGTTTTCTTGGCACTGTTAGGCCCTGTGGCCATAGAGCTGTTAAGGGAGGTGGAATAAAACAGAGGGCTGTGGTACAGTGGTGCCAGGCAGCTCCTGGGGGTGCTTGGGGAACCTGTGGGGCACGCAGAGAGGTCTCGTACACAGTATGGATTGGGGTGGGCAGGTCATGCCATTCTAGACAAAACACTAATGAAGCCAAGACCCAAAGCAGGCAAATAGGCCTGGACACAGCATGTGAGACAGTGGGTGGGGGGGAGGCGGTCAGCTCTCCCGGACGGAGCTCCCTGGGAACACCCAGCAGCACAGGTGGTTCGACTTTTGTTGTAAAGGGAGGCTCAGGCTGAGATGAAGCTTGGGGTGCTGAAGTCTCCCTGCCAGCAGGGGCCACGCCCATCTTTTTTCAGCTCAGAGTCTAGTGTTTGTGCTCACCCAGAGCTGGCCTTTCCTGGAATGGGTGAAGTAGAGTTGGTGCCTAGCCCACCTCCATCTCCCATCTGGCTGTCCCTATCCTCCCCTCCCCAACCTCCCCTCCCCATCCTCCCATCCCCCCCAACCCTTCCCACCCCACCCTACCCCACCAAACCTTGGGCTGGGCAATGACTCAGGAGGAGCTGGCCCTCGGTGTCTGACTGTGACTCCCGCCTCTGCCTCTGTGGCTCACCTGCTCCTCTGTTCTCTTTGTCTTCTGGAGAATTCTGGGGTTCTGTCTCTGTATCTGGGTCACGTTTTTGGTTGTGGTCCCGGTTCTGGTGCTGGCTCTTGGTACAGCAGTGTCCCCAGATGAACACATACCCAGGGAACCAGCTTTGTTGAAGGGAGATTCTGACCTCTGATACCAGAAGAGGAGGACCTCACATTCTTGAACTGAGTTAGAGGGGCACTGGGTAGCCCTGGGGTGGGTAGGGTGCAGGGGTCTCCCCACACTGGGAGGTTGAAGGAATGTGGAGGCATAGAAAGACTTGCTAACTACTTCATAGAGTAGCTCCTGGCATGCCCAGCCAGGAGGAAAAATCACTAGCAGAATTTAGGGGATTAAAGAGAAAGTTCCGGGGACTGGATTATGTGCAGTTCAAACCCAGTTCTGCTAGCTATTAACCTACCTCTCTGTCTTATTTCCTTGTATTTAAAATGAGGAGAGTGAAAAGCATCCACTTCTTACTAGGACAGGATGGACTGAGATGAGCACAGCTGAGGCTTAGCGAGGCACTTGGAATCTGCTAACCACTGCACAGATAATGGTAATGCCATTTGTCATGAGATTTCTATTGATTCCCGTCACCTACTGGAGGTCCTCCAGGGATTTTCCCTTCCATCTATGGGAGAAATGTGAAAGCTTGGAGCTGGGCATCCTCGGTGTTAGTGAGCAAGGGCGATAGCTCAGCTTCTCATTCTTAATTTCCTTTTATTTTATTTCTTTAAGATGGAGATGCTGCCCTCTTACGGTTAAGAGTAAAGTTCCAATGACTTGGGTGAATGGCTCAAGGCTGAGTCTTGGCTGCTGTGTGACTTTGGGA
Source organism: Mesocricetus auratus (assembly GCF_017639785.1). Taxonomy (NCBI): domain Eukaryota; kingdom Metazoa; phylum Chordata; class Mammalia; order Rodentia; family Cricetidae; genus Mesocricetus; species Mesocricetus auratus. The sequence goes on from NW_024429203.1 coordinate 21,945,726, forward strand.
GGGCTGTTTTATGTTTCTGGGCCCCCGATTCCTTAACTGTGTTTTGTCGCAGGCAGTTGTGCAATCGGGGATAGGTCACTACGAAGTTCCTGGCACAGAGTAGGCACCAAACCCAAAGCAGTGGCTGGTTCTGTTTCTGAGTGGGGGTGGGGTGGGACTGGCTGATTGGCAGGATAACAACAAAATGTCCCCCTCCCTGGCCTTCCTTGGGAGGTTACCTGCTTACACCTGGGCAGCTGCTCTAGGAAGGGCTGGAAGGTGACTTGTGGGCTCTGAGGAGCCAGCAGGGACTCATGCTACTTTTTGTGTCCCCTTCTGATCTCTAGGCCTCCCTGCGGGGCATGCCCTGGCTCCCTGGCTACTGTTCCAACCTCTTCCTACCCCCTAATATCTGTTCAGTTTGTGCTTTCAAAAACTTTTATTCTGGTCTCTACTTCCTGCGTGTGGAGGAAATGTGTCAGCCACTTCCCTGTCCCCGCTACTGTGCTTCCCCTCTCTGTCATCATGACTTTCTCACCGCCAAGAACCATCTCCCTTTCTTTCCTAACAGGTATCCTCCTTCCTCCTTTCTCTCATGTTCCTATGAAAGTAAAGATCTAGACTCCCAGGAGGAAATGCTGCCTCATCTGTTCTCCACTCTAATCATCTGCCCCAGCCAGCACTCCTCTGGTGTGATGCTCTCTGTGCTAAGGGCTCACCTAGCTGTCTGATTTCAGTCCCTCTAGCTGCAGTTAGTCTGGGGGGGGGGGTAAGCAGGCCCAGCCTTGGTTCAGAAGGGTGTTATTATGCCACTCCCTCTGCAGGCTAAACAATCCCAGTGCCTTTAACCCTTCCCTCTCAGGTCCTGTTTTCCAGGTCTCTAATTATTTTTGTTGCCCTTGTCTAAATTTCAGAAGGCAGCTCTATAATCATAGAACTTCAGGGCTCCAAGCTACCTGGATGTGCCCTGGAGGAGGGCCAGCAGCAGAGGTGGCAAGCCTTGCCCAAGCAGCCACTCCACCGGGTAGGGAATGGGTTGGTCACCTGCCCTTCTCAATGGATTCCCCAGCAGAGAACCTTGCCTGGGTCCCTTTGTAAGGAAATAGCAACCTGCTGTAGACTCTTGTCATCTGATGGCAGAACTATGCTCTTTAACCCTCAGCAGCCATGGGCGGCCAGGCTCAGCCTCATTTGTAGATAAGAAAACTCAGGAAGATTAAGTAATTTGCCCCAATCTACCCACTGAAAAAGCCCCTTGTCAGGGAACATGGCCTGCAACCCAGAACTCAGGAGACTGAGACAGGAGGATGATCATAAGTGCAAGGTCAGCATGGACTGTATAATAAAATCAAGGCCTACCTGGGGTAAGAGACTCTGATATAATAAATAAATAAAGCAAGTAAAATACAACAAAATTAAATGAGGGAAAATGCAACCTAGGTTCCTCCACCCCCACCTACTCCTATCTCCTGCCCCCACCCCCAATTCCTTGCTCTCACACAGGCCCTGAGCACAGCCATGGTCTCTGTAGTAAACAGCTCAGGCCCAGGGAGAGGAATCAGCAGCCCAAACCAACTCAGAACCGACAGCATAAATGTGAACCCACAGAGGGCCTCATCCCCACCAGCTCACCCAGCGGCTGTGGGTACTGACCATGGACCCCTGGAAGGTAGGGCAATAAGGCAAGAGCTCGGCCGCAGCCTTGGGCTGGACTGAGTCTTCTTTGGGAAGCTCCTGTCTTTAACACCTCTGGCCTCTCGACTCACGACTCACGAGAGGAGAGACATTGCATCATCTAGGGTATTCTTTATTTAAAGTCAGCTGGCTTCTGGGCCTGGAGATTCACACCTTCGATACCAGCACTCAGGATACTAAAGTGGGAGGACCCTGCTTTTCTGGACAGCCTGGGCTACAGAGTGAGACCATCTTGTCTCAAAACCAAGAAAAAAAAGAATAAAGCAGAAATGAAAATGAAACGGAACAAAAGAAGCAGCAACCTCCAAGTCAAAGCCACAGATGCATTAAGACGGGCTCAGACCCCTCTCTCACAGCCCTGGTGGCTACTTAGCTCATCTTCAGTAGGACCAAAACCTGGGTCCCCAACTCCACCTGCACAGTGCACTGTCGCTTCTAGTGTATTGAAGCTAGACTCAAAGAAGAACTGCCTGCAGCAAAGGTAGTCCCAGAGCTTGGAATGAGTGTCTGGGGAAGACTGCAAAGATTTTCCTTCTGTGTTTTTAAGGGTCTGTCATCCTTTAAGAGACATATACATAAAAGACTTTCTAGGTAGTCTTGTCCAGAGGCAAGAGGATGGTCCCTGTGGCCTCTCCCCTCCCATCTTTTGGTTCCCAGGAAGGTGGAGGAAATGATTCCTTTTAAGGGGTTTTGTTATTTCATGAGGGAAGGATTAGTGACAGGTGCAGTCAAGTCACCAAAAGTGGGAGGAGGAGACTGCTCCACCCGCTGAATCAGGGTTTGCAGGAGGGAGGCCGGCTTCAAGCTTCCTCTTGAAAGGACTTTGGGAGGAGTCTAGGGTCAGCTGCAGGTGGGCGTGGGAGTAGACTGCCCAGTGGGGGCTGGCAGGCAGGGCAGACTGACGTTTGTCCTGAGACAGCCAGGGGAAGACACAAAGTCACCCCTGCTCCATAAGGCAGATTCGTCTCTGCAAGCCACGAGGGAGGGTTCAGCATTTACTTCTACTATAGACTTTAAGCTAGACCAGAGGGAGGACAGGATTATAAGGGCAATGAACACCTGAGGAGGCCCACCCCCCACCCCTGGTCTCTCTCCTTCCTTCCTTCCTTCCTTCCTTCCTTCCTTCCTTCCTTCCTTCCTTCCTTCCTTCCTTTTTTGTTTTTGTTTTTTCCAGACAGGGTTTCTCAGTGTAGCCCTGGCCATGCTGGAGCTCACTTTGTAGACCAGTCTGGCCTCGAACTCACAAAGATCCTCCTGCCTCTGTCTCCCAAGTGCTGAGATTGAAGGCATGAACCACTATGCTTGACTGTCGACTGTCCTTTCTTTCAAGACTTTTTTTTTTAAATACAAAAGTCCTTTTGCTTTGGTCCTTTGGGAGTCTTTTGTAGTTTGTGTGTGACAATAGGTTCCCAGGGTCATCAAGAAACGGCTGCTTGGGTGTAGTCAAGCCCTCGGGTGGATACAAATGTAGAACGAGTGGGAAGGCTGGGAGAGTGAAGGAGTAGTCACCTTCCTCTGGACTTCTGAGCCCCTCCCTCCTCCACCTCGGTGCTGGAGCGTCACATAGCCCAGGCTAGACTTGAACTCCCCAAATACCTTGAACTTCTGATCCTTCCTCTCCTAACTCCTGAGTGCTGGGATTACAGGTATACACCGCCATGCCCAGTTTATGCTGAGGTTGGAGCCTAGGGCTTCATGCATGCTGAGTTACAATTCCAGTTACAATTAGCCTCACCTCCTTGGTTCAGCTCCGCAGGCACCTGCTAGGGAAACTGAAGATTACCTGGTGGGCAGCGAGGGTACTTTGAGAAGGGCCGGGAACCTGCTCAATCTGGTGGGTAAGAGGTCTCTTTCAGGATGGCCTGGGCTCTCCTTCCTCTGGGCATCCCTAGACCCCTTGTACATGTTCTCTTATGAGTCATTCACCCCAAATTTGAATGGATTACTTATTCTTTCCCCATGACACTGCAAGCTCCCCAGTGCAGATCAATAACTCATTCCTATATGTGCGATGGGTCCCTATTGAATGCCAGGTGCACGGTAGTTTTCAGGAGTAGGTGCGGAATGAGCTAACACTAACCAACTTAGGCACAGATGAGCTGGATGTCTCCTGTAGGACAAGCAGGCGCTTGGACTGAGGCCTCAGATCAGAGGGAATGCCTCTTGGAAGAAAAAATAGCATCCCTTCATCCCATGTCCATTGACGCTTTTGAACCTGCTTCCCTTCCCTTAGGACAACCGAGAATGGCTTACCCATTTTCCTCCAGACCATCTGTGTACCTCCATCATCCATCATCCATCTACCAGCCCAAGGCCTGGGGTGTGTTGGAGCAGGCTCATACTGGCCCATGAGAGCACCAAATGTTGCTGTCAGCACCTTAGGGATGAGTTGCAGACTGACTACTCAAGATGGGGGCAGGAGAGTGGGTGGAAGCAGCAAGCTCCACAGGCCAAGGCTTTCTCCTGCAGGGACAATCAGGTGCCAGGCTCCCACACGCAAATGTTTGCAAGCCACTCACTCACCTACAAACTGTCTATATTTACTCCTTCTTCCTTCCTTCGTTCTACTCTCCCTTCCTCTCCCCTGCCCTCCTCTTACCTCCTTTTCCACTTATTTTATCAATTATATATCTGTTTAGCCATCCATCCATCCATCTATCCATCTATCCATCTATCCATCCATTCATCCATCCATCCACCCATCCATCCATCCACCCACCCACCCACCCATCCATCCATCCATCCATCCATCCATCCATCCATCCATCCATCCATCCACTCATCCATCCATCCATCCATCCATTCACTCACCCATTTCTATTCATATGTATCTTTTTGATTTCTTTCATCCATCCATGGAGGCTTTGTTTTGTTTGGATGGTGGGTTTTGGACTTTTGTTTATTTTTTGGTCTGGGCTTCTGTCCTAAGGCTCAGATTACTTCTTGGATCTCTGGGAGGCAGGCGTATGGAACGCTAAGGACCAGAAACAGCGATTGGATCGTCAGGAACTTTTCTTCTGTCTTTTCTTGCTCTTCTTCCCTTTTCGTTTTCCTTGTCTGGTCCCTGGGGATGAGGGAGACTCCCAGGGGATGAGGAGGGGGCCCGTCTCCACCAAAAGACCAGGACAGCCTCCTCCTTTCCCTCCTGGCTTCTCCTAGACCTCAGGTAAGAGTGCAGTCTGTGATGTTGGCCTGGCCTTCCCTCCCCCATTTCTTCTTTGCCTCTTCATTTTTTCCTTTCTCTTTTTCATTTTCACTTTGTTTTGTTTGGATTTGGTGTGGCTGGGGGCTGGAACTTACTGTGTAGACTAGACTCAAACTTGTGGCAATCTTTCTGCCTCTACCTCACAAATGGCTAAGATTACGACCCTGAGCCATTACATAGACTCGAGTCCAACTTTTTGACAATAGGTTCTCCAACCCAGAAATCTTCATGAGTTCTTAGGTAAGCCATCAGTGAGTTCAAATAATAGGGGTTTCCAAGAGGCTCCAGGACAGGAACAAACCAGTACTTCCACCTCCAACATACATTCACACACACACACACACACACACACACACACACACACACACACACACACCCTCTTAACTCTAGCTACTGTGTAAGCCAAGTGTGTCTGCCCTGTTCCCAGGGCTGTGATCAAAAGGAGTAGCTGTCAGCCTCTTGAGTCAAGGGGTGGGGTTCCCAGGGTTTAACTTGCATTTGAGGGGAAGGAAAGGAGACCCTTCCCCTGCATTCACCTCAGAACCTTGTACCCCAGCCAAACACACAGTCTACCCCAATCTATCCATCACTGGGGGGAATGGGGGCATTCCAGTACTCTGTGGGGCAGCTGTTTCTAGGTGTCCTGTAAGAACAGAAGGTTCTGCTGCTTGCCTAGGGCCTGGGGGAAGAGGAGAACTGGAAGTTCTCATGTCTCTAGAGTTATCCGAGTCCCACACTGTACTGCCTCATTTTGGAGGTTATTATATATGGCCCAGCCCTGCGAAGGCAGGCAGGTTTTTTCTGAGTCGCACGGCACACTGCTGTAGAGAAGGGTGGGCGAGAGTGAGGTGTTTGGCTCTGAGGACCCTCCGCCTGGCTGCCGTTGCTCAGATTCCTCTTATTACCATGTCTCTGGCTCAGAGACCCCGAGCAACTTCTGACCCCTGAGGAGATACCTAAGGCCAGTGTGTGTACTCTCTCAGGGCCATGGGCACAGAAAAACCTCCAACGACTGTGTTCTAGTGAGATATTTAGGTGTTTCCAAGAAGCAGGAATAGAAGGAGAGACTGAACAGTCTCCACAGCCCCAGACTCCAGTCTCAGTCCTGTGATGGGTTGGAGCCAGATACCTTTTAGCATCTGTGTTTCTTCTCTGTCAGAAGCACAGCTGAGGGGCTGTGAGGGGGCTCAGGGGGTGAAGTGTTTGCCTGCAAGCAGGAGGACCTGGGTTCAAGCCCTAAACCATGCAGAAGCTAGATGTGGTGTCTGTGTCTGTTGTCCAATTTCCAAGAGGCAGGCAGATCCAATGGCCAGCTCCCGTGGTTAGTAAGAGACGCCATGGGGGTGGGGGGGAGGGAGTGATGAGCCATTGAGAAAGATGTTGGGAACAAGAAACACTCACACACACACACACACACACACACACACACACACACACACGCACGCACGCACGCACGCACGCACGCACGCACACGGGTAGGGAGGATTAAATAAACGCAGACATGTAAAGTACCTAACACATCGCTTGCAAATTGGTAAGAATCAGTCCTGTTCAAGTCCTAACCTCCAAATCAGACCCAGCGCACAGCTAGTTTCCGCGGCATGTGCTGTCCCAGGGTGGAGGCTTTCCTTTGATATCCAGCCCGCAAATTACAAGGCGATTTGGCTTGTGTGACCCAATTAAGAGCCTTCTGTCCCATGGACCTCCTTGGACACCTCACCTTCTGCCTCCAGGGGCACTGGCCGCCTCAAAGCCTGCCCACCTGTGAGGAAAGAGGCTCCGCCTTCCTGCTAGAAGGGCTTCAGATAGAAGCAGTCGAACTGGTTGTCAATGGTGGGAAGCAATAAAACTGGGAGAAAAAACACTTCTTTAAAATCCCAGGCTGGGCGCGAATGTGCAGGCGTGGCCCAGGTAATTAGCCTCTTTGCCCGCCTGTCTCTGGGCCCGTTGTGTTAGGTTGCTCCTCCTATGGCCCCTCCTCCTGCCCCACCTCCTCCTCCCCACAGGTGTGTCCCTGGGCTCTGCTTGCCAGTCCCACTCCCTGCCTGAGACACCTACCACGAGACCCCAACCAGCAGAAACAGGCCAGCAAGTGACCTGCCATGGAAGGTGCCGATGCCTCTAGGAGCAATGGGGCCAGCCCAGAAGCCAGGGACGCTCGCAGCCCATCGGGTCCCAATGGCAGCCTGGAGAATGGCACTAAAGCAGATAGCAAAGATGCCAAAACCACCAACGGGCACAGCGGGGAAGTGACAGAGGGCAAGACCCTGGGCAGTGCCCTGAAGACAGGGGAGGGGAAGAGTGCCCTGTTTTCCAGCAACGAGTGGCGCAGGCCCATCATCCAGTTTGTGGAGTCCGTGGATGACAAAGGCTCCAACTACTTCAGCATGGACTCTGCGGAAGGCAGGAGGTCTCCTTATGCGGGGCTCCAGCTGGGGGCTTCCAAGAAGCCGCCTGTGACCTTTGCTGAGAAGGGGGAGCTGCGGAAGTCCATCTTCTCCGAGCCCCGCAAACCCACGGTGACCATCGTGGAGCCGGGGGACGTCCGCAGGAATAGCTACCCCAGGGCTGACTCTGGTCTCCTGCTGAGGTCGAAGTCTGGCTCCGAGGAGGTGCTGTGCGACTCCTGCATTGGCAACAAGCAGAAGGCCGTCAAGTCCTGTCTGGTGTGCCAGGCTTCCTTCTGCGAGCTGCATCTGAAGCCCCATCTGGAGGGCGCCGCCTTCCGTGACCACCAGCTGCTCGAGCCCATCCGGGACTTCGAGGCCCGAAAGTGCCCCTTGCATGGCAAGACCATGGAGCTCTTCTGTCAGACCGACCAGACCTGCATCTGCTACCTCTGCATGTTCCAGGAGCACAAGAACCACAGCACTGTGACCGTGGAGGAGGCCAAGGCTGAGAAGGAGGTGACTTACCAGGCTCCTCGCCGCTCCCCCTTCCCCCTCCCCCCTCCCCCCTCACTCGGGCTAAGTCTCCACTGTGCTCTGCTCTTTTAGAAAACAAGTTTTCTCCCTTTTGTACCTTCAGCCTGAGGGTCAGAGGTCACTCTGACTGGGAGAGGGGCGTCCCCAAGTGAGGGACTAGAAACTCCAGAAAGATTAGAAGCTGGACCAAGTTCACGAGAGTGTAAAACTGTACTGAACTCTCTTCCTGGGCTCTACCTGGCCCCTCTCTTTCTCTCTGTGTGTCTCTGTCTCTCTCTGGATAGAAACTCTTTCCTACTGGGCAGGATGGGACCCTAGGGAGTGGGTCGAGAGGGAGGGAGATACTGAGGGGATTTGAGGGCTCCTGAAATCCCCTTTTTTGCTGGCTCCAGGCTTGCATTTACAGTCTAGCAGCTACTTGAATCTGCCCTAACCTGGAAGCCACTTCCTTCAACCCCCCACCACCCGGGCTTTTACACCCTTACTCGATTGCTCTACTTGGTCCTGAAGACACTCCCTTCACCCCCACTTCGGCATTCCTTACTCCTGCTCTCAGTTGGGCCCTGTGTGCTTTGTGTGGCTTCAGCCGACAGGTCTGTGCTTGTGGATGGACAACATTGGAGTGAGAGCATGTGTGGGCGGGTGGATGTAAATGTGTGTCGTATTCGCATGCGGGTGTCTGCGAATGTGGGTGTCTGCCCATATTTGTGTGGGGGCTACGTAAGGGTGTTTGTGTGAATTCCCTGTGTGTGATGAGGCGGTACTTCCACGGGGAGGAGCAGGGGCGAGTGGAGACTTGTGGTGTACCTGGGGAAGGTATTCTGGGTTAAGGCTCAGCTGGGGCCACTGGCCTTGTACCTTGCTGAGCTGCTCACTCACCCAACTGCATGTGGGGACAAAGCTTCCTGGAGCCCAGTGCAAGGGCTTCACCCTCCCATTAGCTTTTGTACCTCGAGTTGCAGAGGGTCTCTCCTTGCCCAGAGCCTTGATCACGTGCTTGGTGGTCATTCTCTGTGTCTCTTGCCCCTACCCTTGGGGCAGCAGGTGTCGAGTCACAGGTAGGGGCAGAATCAGACACCCTCTCTTAGAAACTTCATTTGGATCTCAAAGGTGTCTTCAGTTTTGCTTGTCCCCTGACCCCAGAGTCCCCTGACTCCAGCTTCTCCTGGCCGCAGCCTGGTTCTTAGCTTCTCGGTGATAGAGAACAGAGGTCAGGAGCGTGAATTCCAAGCAGAATGAAGGGCACTTGGAAATGAAGTAGCTGGCTGTTAGGAGGCTGTCAGTCTCTAGCACCAAGAGAGTGAGTGGCTCATTTCCCTCCGTGTGAAACTGGGGGATGGACTAGACTGTTTTCACATTTCTCTGTGATGCCCCAGGATTCTTACAAACATCTCTGAGGACTCTGGGGTGAGAAGGGGACAAAGTGGGCACAGGGAACAAACGTTGCAGGTTCTGCTTCCACGGAGAGCCAGCTGAACACACAGACGTCTTTACTACGCAGGCTTCGGCTCCACTATGAGTGCCCACAGAAGAGCTGCCTCTGGGGGCCAGGAAGGTGTGGGCAGCCTGGCCTGGAGATGCCAAGAGCTCCAAGTTGCTGTTCTCAGTCAGTGTATGCTGTAGGGCTCAGAGAGTCCTTTGACCTCAAGGGCTTGTGACATAGGCAAGGAAGTAGAGGCTCAGACAGACAAACAAGACGGACACCCTCCCAGGTATGCAGAAGCACAAACACGGAACTGCAGAGAGAGAATACCAGGCCCTACCGATGCACTCACAGCCTCACAGTCTACTCTTTACTTCACAGACTGGGGCACACCCCAAGGAAAGGAAGAAACCTGGCTGGCTGGAGAAAAATGTACTAGGTCTTCTTGCAATATCTGAAGTCCCTTTGGCAGGGAATGGGATCCTGGAGTGACTGCCATGGTGGGAACTTAGGGTACTGTGTGTGTGCATATACGATTACTTAGGGTACCGTGTGTGCGTATACGACTGACTTGTGTGTGTTCTTGCAACTCAAGGACAGAGGAGTGGGACCGAGCAGCCAGAAGATAGCACTGAGGCAGTCTGTCTAGGGCCAGCTATCATGAGATGCTGGGCTTGGGGGACTTTGACCCAGAACAGGGGAGGTCTTTTGATAGACTGGTGTGAAGCAGACTGTGGATTCTGGCATCCTCTGAAGGCATCTGAAACACTCAAACACTAGCTTCCACATGAGTTCGTGCAAGGAAGCAGGCAGAACCAGCTCCACCGGCCCGTGCTGAAGCCGGATGAGGTCACTAAGCAGTGTCTGGGGTGGTTGCACAAAACTGAAGATGACACCCATGGCCACAGGCACTCATCCCTTGAACCTATGTACAGGCTTGGAGCATGGACTGTGCTGGGAAAAGGTCACATGGTGTGCCATATGGTGACCCTTTCCTCTAGTGGACCTCCCTGTTTCCCTCTCTTCTCCCAATGTCCCAAGTGGTCCCAGAGGTGCTCACTGGCCTAGCTTATCTCTCTGGGTTTTCTCAGGCTATGTTAGGAGGTGAGATGGAGAGGGATATGAACATCTTATTTATCCACGGACTTCCCTACCCATCCCAAGTCCCTCCTGTTACAGCTGTCAGCTCTAGGTGGCCCCCGTCTTAAGGCACATTTGACATGGTCTCTGGGTTGACAACATCACTGGCATATGAAGGCGAGTGCTGACGACATTCAAGCGGGAGTGCCACCCTAAAGGGTCTCATATTCAGTGACTCGTCCGCAGGGTAGACAGCATCATCTGGCTCAGTTCTCTTACTGTGCCCTGTGGCTTGATTTCTCCTCTTCTTGCCCAATTCTCCGAGTGAGGCTGAGCCACTAGGTTACCAGGCTAATGCAGCCGCTGGTCCTTGGGTTTCTTGCTGTGCTGGTTTGGGGAGGAAAGCTCTTTGGGCAGATAGTGGGGGCAGGGATTCAGGAAGAGCAGTCAGTCTAAAAGCCAGGGTGTCTCATATCTCTCTGGGCATTTTCAGGGAGAACGTCTGGGAGGAGACAGGGACAAGATAGTTAGACTCTAAGGGGATCAATCAAATGAGAGATTTAGAGACAGGAAACAGGGAGGAAAGTGAGAACCAGGCAGGTGGGTGGTGATCTGTCTCTGTGGAGCTCATGCGTGGGCCAGGGTTGGGCTTGGCATTTGCATGGTTACAAATGAAGCAGTCTGGTGGGGTGGGGTCCCACACCAGGCTCAAAGATGCAAAGACTCACACAAAGGCCAGCGAAGAAGAGCAGAGGGGCTGGGATCTCTCTCCACCACTTCAAACCTCTTTTCCCAGCAGGATTGGAAGAGTCTTCTTGTGGTCATCAAATCCAAGGACCTCCAAACAACAGACTGCAAGCTGGGGTCACTCCGTGACTTGTTAGAACATAGAGTCCCAGGCCTTGCTCCAGGAGGTTCTGGTTCACAAAGATGCTAACCTATAGCTGGCAGGGGAAGGTAGCCCAATTCACTTCAAGGAAACTGAAGCTAAAGGAAGGGTGGTGATGTCTGCAGAGTTCACTGCTTGCTGGTCTGCAGATGCCGGGATACAGTGTCTCACCCTAGTCAGCACTTTCCTCTGACCTGCGGCTGTGAAGAAGCAGAGGGAGTGAGAAGGGGACCTCAGTGACATAGGGCTGTTTGACATGGGAGCATAGAAATATGAAATGTATTCCGCATTTCAGATTCTTATCCAGGTAATTACCATGTGTCTGGGAGTACAAATTTGGCAATTAACTGGCTCATTTGGCAAATGTCACAGCCCAAGGCCCATGCAGTTAGTCCAGGCTGATGGGAGATCTCGGCCGGCCAGATCCCTCTCCTGGGGGCCTTGCCGGCCCACCTGTCTCGTGCTTGATTGTGTCTACACTCGATGGCCAACCTGGGCTGAAGCTCCACAGACCGTGTGCCACGCTCTCAGGGACCTCGACTCACTCAAGGTCACAAGAATTTCAGTGCTGGGTGACCCGTGCCAGGGTCATCAGAGAGGAGAGGCCCCAGACAGTGTGGGAGAAGGGAACAAAGGAAGCATTTAGGGACAGGCCTGAGCAGGGTGGAGGGAAGAAGAGTGGGAGGAAGCCAGAAGGGAGGAGTGGGGAGGGGTGGAGCACTGCGGAGCTGAGGCCTCAGACATCTGGGGGGAGGAGGGAGAGTGGAAGAGAGGAAGCTGGAGTCCTTGTGGGTGGGGGAGGCGTAGGAGGGGAGAGTTCCTGAACATCATCAGCTGCGAGGAGGTGAGAAAACGGTGAAGGACAAGGTCTCCATCTGTCTGAGAGAAGCCGCAGAGAAGAAGTGGCCCTGTGACTGTATCTTGGTTTTACGTTTCTCTCACTGTGCACACTCAGGCCAGCTACATAATACATTTTTCTCACTGTGCACACTCAGGCCAGCTACATAGTGCCTCCTGGTCTTGGTGGCCGCATCTTTGAAGCGTGGCTAACACCATTGACCTTCACAGGGTGTTTGGCTTGTAAGAGATGCTCAGTGGCCCCATGACTACTTTCCTCTGTAACCATGGTGTCTTTGGACACCCTGTTGTTACTCCCTGTACAGAAAAAACTGACAAGCACTATGATTTGAGGTACATCCCTAGAGAGCTGACCCTAACCCCTCTCCTCAGGGGGGCAGGACTCCTCCTAGAGGTGGGGAAGGGGCCGTTACTGTGACTCCCAGCCCCAGGAACCTTCTCTGCCCTGCAGGTTTCGTCTTGCTGACTGTGGTGTGGGTACTGGGTCCCTCCCAGCCTGTGTCCGACTTCCTTTGAGCCATAGAGAAAAGGAGAGCCGGTCTCTCCTCTGCCCTGACCCATGCTGCCGCCCACTGCTGCAGACAGCTTGTCTCCACTTCTGGTCCTGCCCCTGCACGTGTCCAGGCTGGTCCCCTCCTCCTCCCGACACGGGTGGTTGGCCAACACCTCCACTCTTCGGTCCTGATCTCAGATGGTCCCTGACCTCCCCCTCTCTCCCTTTCACAGAGTAGACTCCCAGGGGCTGATCTCTTTATCCTTGACTTGGGTGCTTCGTGACTTAAGCCACATTGAACTCAACACCTTGGACTCAGTACCTCCTTTCTTCCTCTTGGCTGGACAATCCATTGGCCTGGGAAGGGCCCTTCACTCAGCTGTGGGCTGACCGACCATACAGCCCCCGATAGGTGTCTCTTGGCACCCTGTTCACCCCCAGCTCTTGATACTGGCTTTTACCTTCTCCCAGCCTTTTCTACCCCCATCCTTCTTCCCTCAGAGCCCCCCACTTTCAAGTATTCACGGTGTCCCAGCCACTCACCGTCCACCCTCAGTCTGTCCTCCCTGTCCTGATTTGTGTCTGTACCATATCTGGACCCCAATCAGACCCCATGTACCAGACTCACCGTGCAACACAGCAGAGTCCCCTGAGCACACCTGTCCCTATCCTGCTTGTCATGCTGGCCGCCTTGCCCCACCTGGGAGGTGCCGTATACATGTGCCGTGGGGACATTATTCAGTCAGCCGCTTAGTCTGTGCCAGGTGCTTTCTGGAAGCTTCTTTAGCTGATCCTATCTCTCCTACACCCTCTGTGGTGGGTGTGGGGGTTTAGGTTGTCTCCACAGAACGGATGACGCTCCTGAGCCATAGAGAAGTCAAGGAACTTGTAAGACCCTACAGCCTGCCTGGGGATGGTGGTGAGGGGAGTCTCAATCTTGGAGTTTTATTTATGAGCTCTGGGAGAGCCAATTCAACAGGCTCAGCTGCAGAGGATGGGAGGCCTCCAGCTGTGCTTTGACCCTCATTCCCCCAGGAATTCTTATACTTTTGGTTGTGAGCCTAGCCTTTAATGGCTGAGCCATCTCTCTAGCCCATCCCCAGGAATTCTTTAGGGATGGGAAAGTCACTGGGACAGACCCATTATCTCCCAACTTCTATTCCTCAGGATGCAGATCTGCTGCTCAGGCCTGGACCACATTTGGGTCCTCATATCACTAGCTTGGCCAGCCCTTGCTTCCTGGCCTCGCTGACTGTTGGCCCTCAAAGAGCAGAGTTGGAGGGTGGGAGCTCACTCTCTTTGTTCTCCTCCCTCCCACTGCTGTGTCTTCCCTGGAGTCTTGTTCCAGAGGCCTGGCCAAGTCCCCACCCTCATAGCTTCCTGAGAGCCGATCTTCCTCTCTGGTGATGACATTTTCCACGCTGTGGGGTTGTCAGACTTTGGAGGTGGGGTAGGTGCTTACTGAGAACATCTTAGAGTCTTCTTGCCTGGAGTGCCTGGGAGTGTGGCAGTGATGGGCGGGCCCCGGAAGCAGGACTTCCCATCTGGGGGTGTCTGTGGCTCCTGTATCCCTGCCTTCCCCACCACTGGACACGACACCCCTTCTAAAAGGCCAATGGGAGCCTTTCTACCATGGATACCCTGCTCTGCGGTTGTGCAGCAAACACCCCAGGGTATCCCCTCAGGCTCTGCTGCAGACACCCCATAGGTGCCCTTCAGTTTGGTGAGATGTTCAAAGGCAGCTGATGACGCCCCAGGCCCAGATGCTCACAACTCATTGCCAGGAGAGCTCATCATCCTTATGGCTTGTGATTTCTCCACCTTGACTGTTCTTACAGGTTCCTCAGGGAGATGGCTAGAAAAAGGAGAGAGAGAGAGAGAGAGAGAGAGAGAGAGAGAGAGAGAGAGAGAGAGAGAGAGAGAGAGAGAGAGAGAGAAAGAGGAGTCTGTTTTCAAACTGTGGCGGTTATGGGAAGCTCTGAGTCACTCAAGACTTCTTTGAATGATCGCCCCCTTATCTTCCAAGCTTTAGACAGGTCTTTGGGAACTCCAGTGGGGCCCATTAGAAAAAATAAAGATACCCTCAACTTGTTGAATGGCTTTGGCTTTAACTTCATGCCTTCCAATCTGCCTCAGTTACAGCTGGTTTTCAGAGAGGGATCTTCCCCCACGTGGAAGCCAAGCATGGATGTAATGCTGGTGTCTCAGTGTCCTCCTGATAGAGCCTCTTCCCAGCTGCTCCAGGGTCAGACAGTCTGAGTACCTCTGAAAGGGGCCTCAGGTCCTCTCATCCCCTGCCTAGCCTCACCCTGTATTCTTTCCTGCAGAGACCGTGGGGAAGAGTCCTCATGTTGCCTACACTGCAGATGAATTTCCTTTCTTATAAGCAGGTTTACAGCTGTGCCTGCCTAGACCAAGTCAGGGCCGGCGGCAACCTCAGCTCTTGCTTGCAACACGAGACCTGCGTCATGTTGTATGGGGTTACTGCTACAAGCCACTCCCTGGGCAGGGCTCTGCTGAACTGGGTTGAGTCCAGATCCTCTCTTTCACCAGTGGCCCCAGGCCCACTGGAAGGAACAAGAACCTCCCACCCTTCATTAGGTGGGAAGGATTATGAGGCTTATCCTAACCTTTAAAGGCATGGCTGAGCTTCTCAGCCCTAGTGATCCAAGAGCACTGAGGTATGGTGTTTGACGCATGGCTGGATTCTTGGCCACTAGCACAGAGTCCCGCAGATCTGGGGTACTGATAACATTTGCTGAGTGAAGGGCTATACGGATGAGTGTTGAATCTGCCTGAGTTTGCTGTTGTGTTGAGTCAGCAGGTCTCAGGTCCTGTTCCCCCCTCTCCCTGCTCCTGACAACCACATCTCCCCACAGACCGAGCTGTCACTGCAGAAGGAGCAGCTGCAGCTGAAAATCATTGAGGTTGAAGATGAGGCTGAGAAGTGGCAGAAGGAGAAGGACCGGATCAAGGTGAGCAGCCTCAGGCTCCCCTGCTGCACCCTCACTTGCCTATATTGCTTGGAAGAAGGCAGACCGCTGTGCTGCTCCAGGCTTGGGCCCACAGTGCTGCCCATGCTGCCTTGTTTGGAATCCTCCCAGCCCCTTTGATGTCCCATCCACTTCCATTTTCAGCCTAGGTCAGGCATTTAGGTGGGATTTTGCAGGTCATCTGAACCAGCAAACGAAGATCCTAGACCCATTCTTCAATGTGTCTTCCAGTGTCCTCTAATGCCTGCTTTGCTTACCATACTACCCAGCTACTAAATACATGCCATTTCTTTTCTCCTTGGGCCAGTGTAGTAAGCAGTATGTCTGCTGTGGCTCAGATAATTGCAAACTAGTATGAAGTTAGTGACTGTGGAGCCTGGCCTCAGGAACAACCAACTGATTTACTTTCCAAATAATGTTTGCTCTGATTGGAGTTTCAGCAAACATACTATGACTTGAAGGAGATTATCTGAGCCTATAGAGAGTCACTTGAGCATGGAATAGTGGCTCGTGTTGTCCCACCCAGGGAAAAGAGCCACAGTAAATAAGGAAGAGTAGAGTACGAGAAACATCTGCAGACAGATGTGGTGACACACCTGTAATCCCAGCACTCAGTGGGTAGAGGCAGGAGGATCGGAAATTTGAAGCCTTGACTACATAGAAAGTCGGAGGCCACCCTATTTTACTTGAGATCCTGTCTCTAGCAACAGTGTTAACAAAGCAATCCACCCAAATCAACAACCCTCACACTGCATGGTTTTCAGTAAGTGGCATCCCTTAATGATGCTTTTGAATGAGATTTGTGGACAAAGAGACTTGCAAAGCTAGGGTCCTGGGGGTTCTTTGAGTCTGTTGGGAAAACACAACTCTTCTTCATTCCCCCCTCCTGATTCTGAACCTAGAGCTTCACCACCAATGAGAAGGCTATCCTGGAGCAGAACTTCAGGGACCTGGTGAGGGACCTGGAGAAGCAAAAGGAGGAAGTAAGAGCTGCCCTGGAGCAGCGGGAGCAGGACGCCGTGGACCAAGTGAAGGTGATCGTGGACGCCTTGGACGAGAGGGCCAAGGTGCTGCATGAGGACAAGCAGACCCGGGAGCAGCTGCACAGCATCAGCGACTCAGTGCTGTTTCTGCAGGTAGCAGACTCCACCATTCAAATTCCTCGTCCTCTCACTCATCCGGTTTCTCATTCGTTATCAGCCATGCATGCCTTACACGTCTACCCACTGCTCACCGACCCACTGTCCATTCATGTGTCCATGCATCTGCCCATTACTCATTCGCCACCTATCTGCTACCCATCCACCCACTATCAGTCCATCCGTTTACATACCCATCGACTACCCTTCCATTCACTACTCATCCACCCATCAATCCACCCACCCATTACCTACCTGCTCACTATTCATTCATTCATTCATCTATCCACCCACCCATTACCCATACACTCACTATTCATCCACCTAACATCATTCTACCATCCATCCGCCCACCCATCCATCCTTCCATTACCCCTTAAGTCACTGCCAATTCACCCGTCTATCACCCATCCATTCATTGCCTACCCATCCACCTGCCCACCATCCATTCACTCCTTACCAACGCTCATCTACTCACTACCCATCCACCCACAATTTATCTAACCATTCACTACTGATCTTTCCATCTATTTACTTTTATATCCAGTCTACCCTAAGGATGATCCGCACACAAATGTCACCTTGTACCAAGTTCAATGGCTATTTACCAGCAGTGCTATAGGCTTGATAAGAAAGAGTTCTGTGATTAATTAGTAATGCCTGCTTTGGGTAAGGGAGGAATGGCCTAAGAGTGTTGCAAATTTCTTATCTTGGATCTAGTCTGTTTGTGTATTCATGAATCCATCTTTCTGTCTGCTAGAATGTTTTGGTACTCCTGGGCATGCAGGACTCTATCAGGTGCCGTGGTGAATAGAGAAGTATAAGACATGGTTTCTGCCCCCAAGCAGCTGCAATCCAGCTGGGAAGATAAGACATGTACAATTAGAGAACAATATGGAAAAGTGTGTAATTAAATGATAAAGTGTGTGGCTCAGGAGATAAGTGCCTGTGGAAATTCAGAGAAGGGACAGCAGGCTGGAGCAATCTAAGGACAACTTTGTGGAGTTTGGATAGGGTCTTGCAGGCTGCTTAGGACTTGAGAAGGAGGAGGGATACTACAGGAGGGAGAAGGGAAGTGTTGAGGCAGGATTGAGTGAGGCTGTAAAGATGGAAATACCCACACTGTTCTAGAATTTTCATGTACCTCTTTCCCCAAAGTCTACACAACCTGTGTCACCTTCACAACTTCCTATGTATGTATGCAGTGTACACATCAGTGGTGGGAGCCTTGGAGTCACTCTTCCAAATGCTAATTCAATCAAGGCTGATTTCCTCCCTCGTCTGTCCAAGTGGAGAAAAGTAAGGTTAGCTATTGAGCTGATTCTGGGGCTTAGCCCTCTGGCTCTCAGTGCAGAGTCTCCAGCTAAACCGAGAGCTCCCTTGCAGACCAAGGTCTCCCTAACTCACAAAGACTGGCAAAGTCAATTGCTGCTTTTCTCTCTTGGTAGGAATTTGGTGCACTGATGAGCAATTACTCCCTCCCCCCACCTCTGCCCACCTACCATGTCCTGTTGGAGGGAGAGGGCCTGGGACAGTCACTTGGCAACTTCAAGGATGACCTTCTCAATGTGTGCATGCGCCATGTTGAGAAGATGTGCAAGGCTGATTTGAGCCGCAACTTCATTGAGAGGAACCATATGGAGAATGGTGGGTACTTCCTGGTCCACAGGGTTGGGGCTGTGAGTGTTTCCCAGTCAATTCCTGCTGCTTGATGTAGACAGGAACCTGGATAGGTGACTCATGGTCTCCATTCACTCATCCATGGAACCATGTTCAGCCTGGGCCTCAGGGATTCTAGCACTCCCGGTGAACTGGTAGCTATTACAAGGGGCCTCTAGAGCAGAGAGATTCTGGGAACTGCTACACAGGTGCCTCTCTGGGCACATTCATTAACATCAAGGACTGGTTTCATCCAGGTCTCCATCTAACTGCCAGGTCTAACCTAGCAGTCGCATACTGCTGCTGCTTGAATGGACCAGACTTAGAACAGATGAGTTGCAGGCCTCAGAAGTAACCTAGAATTACATCTGGGCTTGGAGGGAGGCCTGTCGCCATGGCTGTGCTGAGTAGTGTTGAGCCCACAGGCTGAAATTGGCCTGGCAGTGGGTTGGAGATGATGGGGCACAGCGTGTCTCTGACTCACCTGCCCTGAAATCAGCCCCTACTCTGAGTCATGTTTTCCCTGTAGAGGTCAACTGAACTCTCTCACAGAAAGCCTCCTAACCTGAGGAACATCCCTGCTAAGCCCTATTCTACCCAATCCCAATCCCTTTAGGGCCCGAAGCCTGGGTACCTTCTCCAAGGCCACACCCCGATGGCTCAGGTCCAGTGCAAGGTCTTCAAAAACAGCCCTATTAAGGCCTCATAGCCATCAACACGATGGAAATGATTCCGCCTGCCTGGTCTCTAGGTGGAGCACATCACTCTTCCCTGAGCAGCGGGGCCTAAGAGTGTGTAGGGGTAGTGCAGTGTCCCTGTGAAATATGGGGGACGTTCAGTCACACTTAAGGACAGATAAGACATTTTAGCAAGACAATCATTTGACTTAAAATGGCACTCCAATCCTGACAGCCTTTTCCTAATGACAATCGCCATGATCCTAATGGGGACGGTGACAGCTGAGGTGATTGAGGACTCCCAGGATGTGGGCTTTATGCTGAGTTCCTTCCTTCCTTGGCCTTTCCCTGCTCCCTCGTGGGATGTTGCCTCTTGCAGATGTCCAGGTTGATGCTCAGGGAAGCAGCCTTTCAAAGGGCCCCCAGCTCACAGGGAGGGGGTAGTGTTGGCCTTCACACTCTGCTAGTCTGGCTGCTATGCCTTCTCATCTCAAGTGGGGCTAACAGCAGCAGCAGCAGTTTGAGGAAGGACCGTCTTTGTCTCTGTGGTACAAACCTTGCAGGGGAGTCACTGGGTATGGTTTGGACAGGTGCGAGAGGACAGCCCTAACTGGAGTAAGGTGGCCTGAGTCTTGTAGGAACCACCCAGCCTTCTGGTGCCTCATTTTCGAATTTCTAGGTCATGATGGTTCCTGCCACAGTCTCTGTGCAGGTGTGGCCTGGCGTCCTATGTAAGGTGTGGAGTGAGACAGTATCCAGGAGCTGATTCAGCTGCCCTGCACCTGTAATGCGGGGCCCAGGGCAAGCCTCTTTTGCCTTTGTCATGTTTTTGTCACTGTTGCCTAGTGGCTAGATGACATCTGTTGTAGGAGATAGAGGATGGGTAGCATATGAGTCAGGCCTTGAATTAACCATCCACTGCTGCTCCTTGATGATGGCTTGCCTACCAGGCCAGGGCTCAGAGGCACCAGGCCACTTCCAGGCATCTTTGGTTTAGTGGAACCGGGACTGGACAAACACCTTTACTCTACTGTGTACCAGGAGCCTGTTCGATGCTGGCGATGGAGATGAGGATGAAGGATATGGGTCTGAGCCATTCACTCCTTACCTGAGAGGTTGAGAAGGATGGAGGAAATAGAAGTCAGGAAGTAGTAACAGACAGACAGGGGTGGAGGACAGCGGGTAAGAGGCAGAGTTGCTCACTGAGAGGTTGGCTGGGGTTTGAGGGCCTGCAGCTGTGCGCAGTTCACAGCTGGCCAGATACCTGGACCACAGAGACTAAGACAGGACCTCACTCCACTACTCGATGCTGTCATCAGTGGCTGGGGCTGAGGTAAGATGTGGGGTCAGGAGCCAAACCCCAACTCTGCCTCGATTGTCCTATTACCAGGGGCATCCTACTACCCTCACCTCCTGAGTCTTGATTTCCATTTCCGTTGTGTGGAGATGTTCATACCTGCCCAGGAGCTGATGTACAGGTCAAATAAGAAATGGACACCAAAACTGGGGATCTCCTCGCATGCACACAATTGCCCTTGCAAGGACAAGACCGTGCCTGGGCAGTGGCTCACTGGAGTAGCGGGGTTGGTATGGACAGTGCTGTCACATCCTCTGAGGGTGTGAGTCTGGCTGTCCCTGTGAGCCAGCTCCTCTTCCTCTCCTGTTTGTCTGCTGACTCACCTCTCTTCCAGGTGGTGACCATCGTTACATGAACAGCTACACCAGCAGCTACGGGAACGAGTGGAGCACGCCTGACACCATGAAGAGATACTCCATGTACCTCACACCCAAGGGTGAGGGAGAGCATGCTACCAATGGCCGAGGTCCTAAGTCGCCCTCAGACAGGTTCTTCCCCGGTAGAGTGACCATAACTCAGTGTGTCTGGTGCCTACTTCCTGTCCCTGGGTGGTGGTAATCAGTGCCTCTTTTCACGCTCAGGTGACACGTGTCCTGGTTTGGTGACAGGTTATTCAGCACTGGTCCCCGGTGTAGTCTGTCAGTCTCTCCCTCCCTGTAGCCTCCGTCCTTCAGAGTATCTGGCAGACTCTCCTCTGGCAGCCCAGAGCAGTGTGGTGCTTTGCCGAAGTTGCTGCACCTAGTGGGTCCTGGGTAGGGCTGCTGCTTCCAGGGACAGGCTGCCCCTGCGTTTCTCCCTTGAGTCACCTTAGCACATCCTCTAGGGGGCAGCTTGGGAGGGCCTCGGCCAGGGCCTGCCTGTCCCTGGCTCAGGGTAGTCTGAACATTCTTAGATGCCAGCCACGAACCACAACGGTGCTCATCGCATGAGGGCGGGTGGACCAGGCCATAGGCCCAGGGTCGAGGCTGTGTGTAGGTGCATGAGGGAGCCAGGGGCCCTGGAGAGGAACGGGGATGCTGGAGAGTAGAGGGTGGGGTGGGGAAGATCTGGGGAGGCACTTAGCTGAAGAGACCCTGAGCAGTTACTGACAGACAGGTAAATCCACAGTGGGCAGAGCCGGGGATTGGGAGAAGTGAGCTCATCAGACAGGAAGTTGTGTATCCCGCCTTTCAAAACAGCACTCAGACTTTTGGTAGGTTCTAGACAGTAGAGGGGTACTGGGATTTTGCCTCTGACATTCTGGGGGTGAACTAGGCTCTGTCATCATTCCTGTCCCCTCTCTGCCCAGAGTTCTGCTCTTAGCCAGGTCCATGAAAGGACAAACTGTGCTGGCCGGATCCCTAGCAGCTCTTTCTTTAAAAGTCTATGTCTGCCTTTCCCTAGCCTGGTTTCTCTGGGCCTCCCCCTGGTCAAGGACTACCCTGACGGGGTGGCCCAACCCCCACTGGCTCCTACTTTTCTCCCGGGGATAGAGTGGCCCCACTTCTGGCCACCAGGTGTGGGGAGAGCAACCTGCCACAAAGGCTCCCTGAGAGTGCCGGGGTTGAGCCAGCCTGAGGCTGGTCACAGTTGTGACATCTGTAGGTGGGGGAAACAGGTTCCTCTGGTGTCCCTGCCCTGCAGGGACAGGATGGGCAGGACACCTGCAGCTCCCAGGTTCAGGGTAGAGGAGAGGCATGGGAGAGGCTGCTGATGTCAAGGGGATCAGGGCGACAGGGCTACTAAAGGATACCAGGCCAAGCCTGGAAGTTTGGAGTCAGTGGGGTTAGGCAGTGGTGATGACCCCTTCCCTTGCAGAAGTTAGTTCCCAGACTCAGGAAGGAGGGACTCTCTGCCCAGTACAGCGGTGGTGTGGGGGCAGGACTGTGACAGGAAGAGGACAGGCAGGCAGGTGCTGGGCTGGGTGAGCCAGCAGTGGGTGGGGTGTACAGTGTCTAGGCAAGAGGGGTAGAGACAACAGGAGGGCCTTGGCACGGGGCTGTGTGGGAACATAATGCAGGAGGGTGGTGAGAAGCCATAGGCTGTGCTGATACCTGGGACAAGTTCCCAGCTGGCTCATTAGGCTTTTGTAGGAGGTTAGGTCTGTTGGGTGAGGACCCAAAGCTCTGCCCCCACCCCCACCATTGTCATGGCCTCTCCTTCCTCCTACTGTCCTGGATCTCAGCCTCTGCAGTCCAGTTGGGACAGGCACTGGCTCAGGAGCGAAGTGTTGGCTTGTCAGCCTCCTGCTCTCAAAGCTCCCAAATAGAATGACTGAGCATCTTAGCACACCCAGAACCATCCAGACTTCTAGTGCTCTGGAGACAATGACCAATAGTGACCCCTCTGCTTCCCAAAGGGTCCCCATTTGGGTGATGAGTTTTGTGACTGCCTCAGGCTAGACCCAGGGACTGTTCCTAATGGAAGAGTCCATTGGGATCTCAGGGAAATGTTTGGGGTCCTGCCTGGGATTCCCCTCAATAAGCTAGAGCCGAGTCAGGCCCACCTTTCTGCAATGATGTTCCTGCCCCACAGGTGGGGTCCGGACATCTTATCAGCCATCATCGCCCAGCCGCCTCTCCAAGGAGACCAACCAGAAGAATTTCAGCAATCTGTATGGCACTAAAGGTAGGAGGGGCTCAGCTTAGGGTAGGCAGGAGCCCATGCAGGTGTGCAGGAGGGAGCATAGGATGGTCGTACCTGGGATGGTTGAATTTGAATGCCTTGACTACCAGTGGGAGAGGAATGCAGCCAGGACAGTGTGTGTGTGTGTGTGTGTGTGTGTGTGTGTGTGTGTATGTGTGTGTGTGTGTGTGTGTACATATGTGTTGGTTGATGCAGAAGTGCATGATGTCATTAGTTAGGCTTGGGGAGAAGCTGTTGAAATCCAACATCTTTAAAACTCCCCAGTCCATTTGCTTTTATCCCTGAAGGATGAGTAGGGGGAAATGGGGTGATTGTCTACCATGAGGTTGGCTGTGGGGGTCTTTCTCAGCAAGCATCAGGTTGGAAGGCCTACAGACCTGAGTTGACTTTTGTACCAGCTGTGTCATACTAAAGTGATTTATCTAAAGTGCAAATTGGAAGGAAGGCATGACTTGACACACCACGATGACTCCTTATGACAGAAGTGTGGTGGGAGTGTGGATATGCTTTCCCCAAATGCAGCTGTCAGATACAGGGCCTCCTTCTCTGTGTGCTAAGGGGACTGCTGTACTCTGAGTCAGGGCTGCGCACTCCTGAAGCCTCTGTTTGGGGGATGGAGCTCTTGGGTACTGGGCCGGTTTTGCCGGGCACCGCCACTCTGATCCAGCACTGGGAAGTCTCTTCAATGAAGAATAGACACCTGGAAACAAGAAGGTCACTGCCATCTGGTGGGGAGGGCAAAGCCTGGACCTCTCTACTGGTCATTAAGATTCATAGCTGTCAGGGCTGAGAAGCTAGCTCTGTTGGTAAAGCACTCACCATGCAAACACATGAACCCGAGTTTGACTCCCACCACTCACGTGCAAAAGCTGAACATCACTCTATGTGCCTGAAATCTCAGTGCTTGCTAACATGGGGATCCTGGGGCCATGCTGACCAGTCAGTCTGGCCAAATCAGCAAACTCCAGGCTCAAAAGGGGCCCTGTCCCCAACACAAGGTGGATAAGTGATTACAGACACCTGATATTGACCTTGGACCTCCACAGGCATGTGTACATATGTGCATGCACACCTGTTCACTCATAGTTATCTCATTGCACATACAAAAGATTTACAGCTATGAACAACACAAAAAGTACATATAGGAGAGAATAACAGCAAGACAATTCATTTTAACCACTTCATGGCTAGTACATGACTCAGCAGAGGTATGCCCTTGTCCCTGACTCTTGCTAGAGGAGCCCCCCAAATCCAACTTCAGGGTGGCTACTTGCCTTATTTCACCCAGTTTATCCATTAGGGACAGGAGAAGCACGTGGGCTAGTGGGCACCGCTGCAGAAGGAGCTTGACCTAGGAGGTACCCGAGGCTCTATGCTACTGAAGAAAATCTGGGTGCCTCATCAGTGGGGATGCCAATGTCATCTTGATGCCCTTGCTTTCTCCCTACCTCCTCTTTCTACACACCAAAAAAACCTTGCATGCAACTGTCTATTAGCTTGATCACCCCCCACAAACAGGACACCAGGCATTCTGTCAACTGTCTGTGTCCCCAAGTGATAGGATATGTTTGTATTTATTTGTTCATTAGTTAGCACACATATCCATCAAACACGCAGCGAGTACCTTCTAGGAATAAGGCTCTGGCAGGCATCAGTTTGATGCTCAGCAAAACAAACATGTCCCCAGAACCACGGGAGATGGACAGTTAGACAGCCAACTGCAACCCAGGGCACAGGGTGATGAGAGGCGGCAGGAAGAGGCACGCAGGGACTTGGGGGAGGTGACGTGGAGACATGCTCTATGACTTTGCTGAGGATGGGGAGCAAGGGGCATAGCCCAAGCAAAGGACCATTCTGGATCCAAAGCCAGAGGCAAGAGAGAGACGTTGCTGGAGGAAGTGAGGCCACAATGCCAGGAAGTGGGTGTGAATGGGTAGGAGTGAACAGTTCACGCAAGACCCCTGGGTTGTGTTAAGGGCTCCCTGATGCTCCGAGGCTAGGGGCCGGCAGGATGGCTTAGTGGGTAAAGGTACTTGCTGTGTAAGCCTGGCAACCTATGTGTGATCCTTGGAGTACCACGTAAGGGTGGACAGAGGGAAGCAGCATAAAGGCACTCTCACGTGCACTGTAGCACAGGCCACTCCACGGCCCATCATAACACACTAGGAAGTACACACCGTTTCTTATTCTGAGGACAGGGACCTGCGGGAACACACCCATCTTCATACACCTCCCACGGCAGGGGAGACTATGGCAGGCATAGTGACATCATGACCTCAGAGGTAGCAAAGGGACCAAGAGTCAAGGACTTGATCTTGTCCTGGCCCTGCCCTTCCTTCTCCAGACCAGCCTACCTGGGTCTGACATGCTTTCTTTGTCCTGCCAGGTAACTATACCTCCAGGGTCTGGGAGTACTCGTCCACTGTTCAGAACTCCGAGGACCTGCCCACTGTGCCAGGCAACTCCTCCTTCTCGCTGAAAGGTGAGCTCACCCCCTGGCTTTACCTGGAGGCTGCCCTGCTTGAATCTCTGTTTGCCTTCTGGCTAGCTCTCCCCTCACCTTCCAGAGGTGAGGGTTCAGACCAAATGGAGGCTGAGCCTAGACCTTTGGTGCAACCCAAAGCCAGGGAAGGGGCGCGGCTATGGCATTGTTTCCTGGGTGTGACATGCATACTGGCCCCGAAAGATGGGCTGGGACAACAGTGACTGGAGAGGCATCCCTACCCGACTGGCCTAAATGTTCCTTTTGGATTACTTTCCCAGCCTCTCTGCTATGGAGTTGACTTAACTCTGTTTACCCAGTCTTCCTGTGAAGTCATCTTGCAGCAGCCGCTCTGGGGAGGTGGGATCAGGCCTCTTGGGGCTGATCTTTCCCTATACCTTACCTCCATCTACTCTCTGCATTCCTGTAGGTCTTGAACTGGTTAAGTCTACACCTCTACTCCACTCCCTGGGGTTGGAGTCGTCCTGAGAACGTAGGCTTGAAGCAGTGTATAGTAAAGTGGTGTGTACCTTTGTATAGTAGGCCCAGGGCCTGTCTCTCCTTCTAGTCCATAGAGTCAGCTATGATGCTCTCCCTCACCCAAAATTCCTGTCCTGGGAGGATCAGAGGGTGGGTCCCTTGGGATGGAGAGGGAAAGGAGCTGACCGGGGTGCGTCCCCAAAGCCCCCAGCAAACAGTGGCCTCCAAAGGGGCTTTAGCACTTAGTGGTCCAGCCAGGCTAGGGCACAGCCTGGATCAAGGGCAGGGTTCTGGGGCTGCTAACAAGGTGAATAAGGGGATGAACAGGGGGTTCCAGCCTGCAGGATCCAGGAGAAGTCCAGTTCCTGGGCCAGGCCTGGGACACTCTGGGACTCACCTTGGCATGCTGGCTCCCATCATATGCTTACCTGTTCCTTGCTCAAGCCTAGCCTGAAGGTCACCTGACACAGAGGGTGACAGCTCCTAGCTCTCAGACATTCCCCATCAGATTGCATAGAGCCTTTGGCTAACGTGCACCCTGGAAGGGCCTCTTCTCAGATACAGTGAGTCCACCTCACCCTCAAGCAGAGTAACTCACCAGGCTGACTAGGAATGGCCTAGACAGGTTGCCCTGTATGTCAGGAGAAGGGCAGCCTGAAGTCCTGAAACCCCGCCCCCTCCCCGGCGATTTTCCATATCCTCTACCAGACCCACAGGCAGACAGGGAGCACTGGGGCTGCCAAGCAGGCTCTAGCTCCCAGGTTTGAGTAAGGCTGTGGAGCGTGGAGAAGCACGGTGCCCCAGTGAGGTGTTAGATTCTCAGCCTCCTGGATAGTAGGCGCAAGCTGCTAACACCTCTCTCTCTCCCAGCAGGCACTGGGAAAGCCCCCTATCAGTTCACAACCTTGGGACAGGCCACTGCAGAGTTTTCCAAGCCACTGGACCGCAGTGGGCTGTTTAAAAACAATCCCGGTACCCACCTTCTTCCCGTTTCTTCCCTTTCTCTGCCATAGCAGGGCAGGTGGGCCACCCTGGGGGAGATCCCTGCCACTTCTAGGGTATCCTGGTCCCTATTCCTCAGAGCTCCCCAAGAGAGATGCATGTTCCCTGCCCCTGCCATCCTAGCTCAGTCTCTTTGGACTTCTGCCTGCTGCCAAGGCTGTTCTCATGGGCCACCCCTATCCCCATCCTTAGCTCTTACGGCTGGTATGGGTTTTTCTTTCTGGAAACCAAGAGGTGAGGTCTTCATTCCCAATTTTCATCGTCACTCAGGGCCCATAGAATCTTCACTTTCTCAGGCAGTTCCTACCCTGGATGCAGGGACATCTCTGGGGGTTCTTGCTCAGTGCAGGGGGAAGTGCTACAGTCTTGTTGGATAGGGCTGTTAATCTCCCCAGTCTCTCACTCTCCAAGCCACAGGCCAGCTTATTCCCAGCTGCTGCTGTTTGCCCTGTGGGCTGAACAGTTGAGGGGGGTTTCACTGTGCTGGGCAGTTTCGTTCTTTATAGGGTCCTGGGCTGAGACAGAGGCCTAGGGAGGTGTCAGGCAGCTTCATTCTGGGCTAGCACTGTCTCACCAAGTGCAGAGAGCCACATGCTGGGACCTCGGACATGCTGTCCTCACCTTGAGTGACAGTCACACTGGCAAATGGTTGCCTTTCTGTGGGTTCCTAGTCTGCTGCTAACTAGCTGTGACACAACCAGAGCCAGGCAGAAGGAATGGGATTATGAGATTTGGAGGCCGGCAAGTGTTTTCCAATCCTGATAGCCACTTGCTGCCGTATGACTCGGGCTGCTGAGCTGAAGAGACTGGAGGACCAAGCAAGGGGCAGACACTCACATGGGGCTTGATAAACAAGAAACGTCACCCTGACCCCCAGCACAGCACAGCAGGGACAGGAGTCCTTCCTTCTGGGCAGTGTTGGCAGGGGCTGCTGGCTGAAGGGCTGTCCTGGACTCTGGGAAAGAGACAGGTCTTTGGCGGTAAGCCCTCAGGGCAAGTGGGTGGTGATCCTAGCAGCATACATAGTGCAGACCTGGACTGGGAGACAACATTCTCCCGCTGTCTGTCTACCTGGGTGGCTCCTTCTCCTTCTGCCCGCCTTGCCGCCCCCTTCCTTTGGCTAACCAGGATTTCCAGTTGGCAACTGCACCATCCCAGCTGTTGCACACCTCTGCAGGTGGTTGAACTTGCTCTTGGGCTGGATGATGCTTCGGGGGTCACTCTGGGGCAGGCGGCTATGCTGCTCCATCAGTGGGGGTCCCTGGGTACCAGCCCAGGCTCCTCTTGACTGGAGCATCATGTCTTCCCAGGCTATCCCTCCATCCTCCGGAGCCAGGCTCCCAAGGCCCAGCCTCAGACGTGGAAATCTGGCAAGCAGACTTTGCTGGTGAGTAAGGTGCTCTAGGTGGAGGTGGGGGGTGCTGCTGATCACAGGCGTGTCCAGGGACCTGGCAACTGTGCAGGGTCTGTGGGAAGAGAAGGACTTTTTTTGGGCCATACTGGAAGCATGGGAGGCAGCAAGGGCTCAAGCAGCCACATGTAGCAAAGGGAGAGAGACACACACAGGCTTATACACAGGGAACCTGGGTAAACACACACTGCCTTTGACCTCTATTTAGAATCTGTAGCTGGGTAGTCAGTGTTTGTATCTGCAAGTGGTCACTGGGTGACTACGGTGGCTTGGTCTCCAAGAGGTGTGTGATTGGAAAATACTTAGTCCACTGGACAGGCAACCTGAAGATGGGTTCCATTCCTGGGTCTACTACTTTCCAGCTCTGACAGCATAGAGGCCATTAGGGGTGATAGTGTGTGTTTGGGGGAGCTGGAACACTTGACATGTGTATCAGAATTTACTCTGCAATAACCCTAAGCTGTGACCAAGGATCCACATCACCTGCTGGCATCTCAGAACCATGTACCCTTTTCAAGATTTCATTCCTATAATACGATAATGAGATGAGGTGGCCCCCAGTTCCCTGCAGACCGGATGCATCTTACCCTTGCCTGGGAATAGCAGTGATCGGAGACTGTCAAACCCTGGAGCCTTCGTCTCCCCTAATGTTTTCCTCCCAGGGTTTGTGCTAGGTCCTGAGAGGGCTAGCCAGTGTGCCATGCAGGTAGTAGCATCAGGGGTTTGTTGAGATGGGTACCAGAGCTCTTGGCTTTCACTGCTTTTGCATTTTGAGGTCAGAGCATAGGATTTGCTCTGTTCACCAAAGAGCAGCTGGGGCTGGTTTAATTGGAAAAACTCTTTAATTTGTGGGCGAGAGGAGCTAAGTGATTGCGTGTGTAATGTGGAGCTGGGCCCAAGGGCACCGCAGCAGCAGGACTGTGGAAAGCAGATAATGGGAGAAAGTCATTCCTCTCCATATCATATACATTCCTGTCCCCCAGACCTGAGGCCCCACACAGGAGGCTCCCCAGACTCTGAGGGCTCCAGCAGGACAAGGCTGTGGTGTCCAGATGGCACCTAGAGCTGGGACAATGGAAGCCAGTGTAGAGTGCACAGAGGCCAGCCTAAGATGCAAGCTGCCTGGCAACTGGGACCCAGCCATCATCAGCTTGCCTTGCCATCGTGTATGAGTGGATCATCGTGCCTCAGTTTTTCCATCTCTAACTTGAATTCCTCAGCTTGGGTGCTCTCCTAGCCCTTCTGACTCTCACATACTTCGACCCTATATAGGGGGCTTGGCAAAGAGCTCCCTACTCACCCATTGCCCCAGTCTCTCAGACTACAGCCAAGTTCATTGGCTTGCAGTCCCAGCCGTTCTGAAAGGCAAATCCATTCACCTTAACCTGTGGGCTGCTTTGGGGTCCTGGAATGGACCCGAGGGCTAAAGAAGCTTGCTTTAAACCCTGCTTTGCGAGAGCAGCCCCATGACTTCGTCCATGCTCAGTTTTCCTTCTTGGGCCTCAGTTTCTTCCTTTGTGAATTGGTCTGGGCTGCAAACCCTCCTGCCCTGCCTGGCACTGCCTAGGCCCAACCCCTGCTATGCAAGAGTCACAGACCAGGGTGCCTGAAGGTACAGAGAAGCTTCATGTCGGACCCACTTAAGGGACAGGGCTGATTCCCAGGACTCCTGAGACTAGTGGTGTGCTCTAGTAGCCGGGAACAAGGCCACTTTGCTCTTCCTTTCCAGCCTGGGGGACCTAACTTCTCAGAGCCCTGAGGCAGGGACTAGGAGGGCAAAAGGAGAAAAGCTGATTTCCCTGTAACTGTCATGTGATGTGACTCAGAGAGGAGGGTGGGGAAGCTGTTCATGGCTCTGGCTAGAGAGGCTCTTGCTCCACGATTAGGGGTGGTGGGTGGGGAGCACAGCGGAATGGGGTAGCGGCTCACTCATTCTGTGCCGCTCTGTTAGGGAGAATCACACAGAGAGTCTAAGCCGACGTGAGAAGTGACACCAAGAAATGGGGCGGGGGTGGGGATGATGGGATCTTGGAGTCCAACCTCTGTGTGTCTCATCCTGCTTCCCCTGTTCACTAGCTGGGTGACTTGGGCGAGTTGCCTGGCCTCTCTGTGCATTGGTTTGCTAACTTACACAGTGGTCATGATCACTGTAGCCTATTTAATTGGACGGTTGTAAAACCTAATTGAGTCTGTCTATGGAAAGCTCTTGGCACAGTGCTGTGTAGCTCCGTAGAACACAGAGCGCTTATGTACATGGTGGCTGTGGTGGCACTTGGGCGGCGGATGAAATCCAAGCTCATATACTAAGTGGCAGGAATGGATTCTAGTTAGAATTTGGACCCGGAAGTTCTGGTGCTATCAAGGACCACCTCCTGGCAGCAAGACAGGCAAGTAGGCCTTGCAGGACAGGTCATAGAGCACAGCGGGTTGTAGGTTTGGTCCAGTGCTGCTTCAGGGAGGTCTAGGCTGGGTGGGTCGGCTAGGGGGGTTCTGCTGCCACCTGGTTGTCCTAATCATTCCTGTTTCCCTCACAGTCTCACTACCGGCCATTCTACGTCAACAAAGGCAGTGGGATCGGGTCCAACGAGGCCCCCTGAGTTCAGCGCTGAGCTCCACAACCCCGTTCTCCTGTTGCTCCTGCTTCCCAAATTGCTGCATTCTTGCAGGGCGGGAGCCTGGCCCGCTCTGCCCTCCCACAGCCTCTGACAGTCCCCCTCCCCAGGGCACGCTGGCTTCCTCTGCTCCCCTAGGGTTCTTTTGCTACTTGGTGACATACAGTCACTGTGGTTTCTATGTGTGAGGCCAAGTTACCTACCACAGGGTGAGAGGCGGTTGGGCTTCTTTCTTGTGGCCCTCTCCCAAAGCTGGTCACCAGGCCCACATGGTGCCAGTCTGTTTCCCCCACCCCAGGCTCCACCATGTCCAGGCTTGGTGACCACTTCCCTCCGCTGTGGACAGTAGGTGCCCAGTTAAGGTAACCTCTCTGTGCCCATCCCTTGGGCTCACGTTTTTATCAGCAGCCTGAACCTGTCAGGAGGAGGCAAGCCCTGTGTGTCCTTTAGGATCCCACTTACTAAAAGCCTGGCCACACCTTAGAGGATACTCTCAGCGTCCTGGCTTTGTCCCGGCCCAGCTGTGAGACTTTGCCATGCTCACCCTGAGACTGCAAAGCCAGAGGATGGGGTCTCCTGCTGTACCATTGCTGCGAGGAGCCGTTCCCCTGATGACCACAATGCACTCATGAAAATTTGCCCGTAGACTTTTACTCAAGTGGAATTGGATGCTTTTCATGGTAATGGACCGCAGATGGGCTGGTAAGAGTGGTGTCACTTGTGAGGTAGCACGTATAGCAGGGGAGTCAGCCTCCATCCATGTCCTGTCACCAGGCTTTGAGAGGGCCAAATCAGCAGCAGCACTGGGTGTTTGGGGGCTTGTCTCCCATTCTAGGTTGATGGGGCCTCTCAGGCCAGCTTGCAGGGGTGGGGAGGGGTACTTTTGGCTTGGGCTTCACCCTCCCTGAATAAACCATTTGTCTCTTTACTTCTCTGGATCTGAATGCGTCCCTCAGGGTCACAGGAAGCTGACGTCCTGTCATCCTCCCTCTTACTTTTGTTTTGAGGCAGGGATTCTCCGTGCAGCCCCGTTTATCCTGAAACTCACTCTGTAGACCAGGCTGGCCTCGAACTCACAGAGATCCTCTTGCCTCTGCCTCCCAAGTGTTGGGATTAAAGCTGTGAGCCACCACTGCCTGGCTCCTTCTTATAACTTGAAAACACGGTGCCTTTGGATCTGGCCTGAGTCTGAGGAACAGAAACCCAGAACATTCTGGGGCACACTTTCATTAACACTGAACACAAAATGTGGAGGCCCGGGGAGTTCTTGAGTAACTAGAGAGCCACTGTGAGTGGGCAGAGGTGCCAGCATGCCTTAGAGTTCTTCCTTCAGCAAATCCTACCAGTGTGCATCGCCACAACCGGCCCCTAGGGTCTTCCATAGGTGCTTCGAGCTTGTGACTTGAGCTCTGTGGTAGAGACGGAACAGGGGCATGACCCAAGAACATTCTCCATGGAGGGGGCCCTGGGTGATGGATGCTACAACTGAGGCTGCCTCCCAAGGACAACACCATCCTGGGCTTGGGGTACAGATGAAGGAAATGACAACAACCAAATTCCTGGACTCCAGAGAGGCCTAAGGAACAATCATGGACGGCTTCCTGGAAGAGGTGACCAAAGCAGTCAGAAGCATGATGTAACGGAGAGTACAAACTGGGGCCTGGACATCATACGTCCCTGCTCTAATGGTCCTTACTCTTCCTCCTGCCCCGACTGTCAGAATGTTGATGGGGGTGTGGGAGGCAGCTGTTACACCACACGCCACACACTGTGGAAAGTACCTAAAACTCGGCTTCAGCTGGTCTGCCTGGGACAGCAACATTCCTCGTCCTCCCTTGTTCCTCTGCCTATGGGGTCAGAGGAGTTTTCAGATCTCAACAGCCAGACCTCCCACGAGGGACCCCTGGGAACTAGAAGAAAAGGGAAAGGAGAAAGGGGGAGGGGCCCTCTGGGGGGGAGTCCTCAGCACCGCTAAGGGACCTGCCACCACGCTCTGACCCCCTTGGTAGTCTCCTGTGAGAGCCGAGAAGACAGAATTCCCCGCACTTGGCTGGTGCTCCCCAAGCCCCAATCTTGCTGCTGGTTTTCCTAAGTAGCTGTCCCCGAGGAGTGCCCAGCAGGTAACCTCCTTGTGTACTTATTACTGTGAAGTTCATCGACCCTTTCTAGGACCTATGCTTTGGAACTGCGATACAGTGAAGGCTCCAGAGTTGCCCAGACTCTGAGAACGGTGCTGGCCCAAGGGACTCCCAGTCTCCTGGGGCCTGTTGACATTGCCCACCGCAGAGGAGGGAGTGGGACAGGAGCCAGAGCTCTTCAGGGGGAAAGCCATGGAGGATGGCTGAGCCTCTGCTTACCCTCGGTAGGGCTGCCACCTACAGGCAGCACAGAGGTAAGGCAAGGTAGGAAGACAGCAGTGTCTGGAGGCCCTGGGCCCTCTGCTAGAGCCCAGGTGGCAGCATCATTGAGTACACCCCCACTCATCAATCCGCCACTGTCACTGTCTCTGGAGCTGTGATTATAAAGCAACTAGGAACCCTCTCTCCTCAGCTCCCAGGTCACCTCATATTTGTCACAGGTCCCAGGACACAGGGGAAATGTCTCTCCCAGAAGCAGGACATTTGTCACTTCAGGTTCATCTCGGACCCAGAGCAGAGCTCTGGGTTGTAGGCAGGTTCTGAGTACGGCAGACAGGGAAGGTGGGGTTGCACTGGGGTACGGCAGGAGGCTCTGACTGGGCAGTTGGGAAGCCTAACTTCTCATCCCAGCCCTGCCATCTTGTCTTTGTACCTGGGCCAGCTGTTTACCCTATCTGGGTCCAGCCTTTCCCAATGTTTCCACTGGGTCATTGCTGGGGTCCATTCTCAGCAGTCACAGCAAAAAGCGTTGGAAGGAACTGGGAAATGTGATTGGTCACAGGCAGGGACTGGGCTGGAGACTGGGCTGGAATGCAGGCAGCCGATTTCCATCTTCAGGGCTCTTTTCCCATCCCAATTGCCTCTTCTTTCCTTTAGATCTGACTGTCCCAGACTCGGACCTCGAGTCCTCAACCCAGGAGAAGCCTTTGCACTCAGAAGAGGAGGCTGGGGCCTTACAAGCTCTGGGCTCTGCTCTGGGCCTCCGGGACTTGAGGGACAATGCCATTGTGTCGTAGAGCAGGAATACCCACACATGGGCAGGTCTGGGGGCACAGAAATGGTCTCCTGAGCAAAGCAGGGGGAGAGGAGGGTTTCGGGGACCTAGGGGGATGGACAGTGACCCAGGTGAGAGTGCAGAGTCAGAGCCAGTCAGCCTGGGCTGGCATCCTGCCTGTTCCATATAGCAATTGCTGCACCTTGGGCACGTTGTCCCACCTATGTGGAAGAAGAGCTTCTAAGGGATGACTGGGTTCCAAACTCCTGTTTGCAAGTCCTAGGAAGTGATTAATAATCAAGAGATTGTAACTTTATTATAATCATCGAACCAGCAACAGTGAACAATGATGACAGCATCCCAGCCTGCTAGGAAGCTTGAGTCTACAATCATTGCTGTTGCTATTGTTTTATATTCTTTCAGAATTCCATACACTCTTACCTTTCACATCACTTTTTGAGTATTTGGAGACTCTCTAGTATCCCAGTCTGGCCTCAAACTCATTATGCATCCAGGAATGACCTTGAACTCACGATCTTCCTGCCACATGTTGGGATTACAGGCTTTTGGTACCCCACCTGGCTTCTTTATTTTATTTAATTGCATTCGGTGATGAGGAACCCATTTCTGAGCTCCAGAACTCCCAGGCTTAGGCTCCTGAAGTGCCAGCAGATGGCAGCCTCTCACCATGGTTAATAGGCATACAGCCGCATGCCTTTGCCTAGGCTGTGGGACCTGGGTTGCTCAGCCAGCTCTTCCACGTGGCCTGCTCCCCCCCCCCCCCACTCATCATTGGCTAATCAGACCTTCTTGTCCTCAACTATGGGATGTCAGAAGACAAAGCCCCAGCTCCCACAGTAGTGAGACTTGCCCCTTGTCCCAGCAGCTCATGCTGTAGCTGGCCCAGAGGAAGCAGGTTGGGCAGAGGATGCCCCATTTCTGGGGTCTCTGCCATGGGGCTCCATCTGCAGGACTGGCCTGGGCAGGGGCTGTGGACATACTAGGTTCCTTTTACCCTCCACCCATCTTTTTTTTCCCATCACATCTTCAAGCCATCTCTCAAGAGTGACCAAGGCAGTTTGGTCTTTCTGAGTATTGACTATTAAGTTTGAAAACGAGCTGTTGTTCAGCCGCATAAACAAGGGAGATAAACAATAATTACTTGGTGGATGTGCCAACTTCTGGTTCTGAATCCATCACCTTGCCAAGGCTGAGGCCCAGAAGAGGCCAAGGGAGAGAAGAGGGGAGTGTGAGCCGGCCCCTTTGGGGTGGGTGGATGAGCTCAACTCCTCCCAGGGTCCCTGAGATTCACCAGGGTGAGGGAGGGAGACAGGGAGGGAGGGGGAGAAGGTCTTTGACAGTGCCCGTGGTCATCAGTGCATTAACGTCAATCGGAGGCAGCTTTTTTGTTTGTTTTTCTCGGTCCTTAGGAGAGCATTTCATTTCCTTAAGGTTGGTCCATGGTTACATGAAGACCTTCGATGGCGCCGAATTGGTAGGCCACAAGCTCCATTATTGATAGTGACCTAACTGCAGGAGGCCTGGCTTGGGGAGCCTGTGTTCAAAAGGCCTGTGATGGCCTTGGGGGTGAGGGCCATGTCACCAAAGGCAAGACCTGATGGGTTTACTTCCTAGGCTCAGGTGAGACAGATATACAGGGGCTCTCACTGAGGGGACAGGACTGGGGTCAGACATGAGACCAGAGAATAAACTCTATTAATTCATAGTTGTAGCCCGCCCTCCATGCTGTCTGTAGCTGAGGTTCCAGATCGGCAGATTCAACCAAAGGCAGATTTAAAATGTTATGGAAAAAAAATTGCACCTCTACAGAACATGGAGACTTTTCCCATTGTCATTATTCTCCAAACAATACACTTATTTACATAGCATTTACATTGTATCAGATATAGGTAATTGGGAAGATTTGAAATGTGCAGGAGGATGCGCGTGGGTTATATGCAAATCCCACAGCCTTTTTCACCAGGAGCTGGGCGTCTGTGAATCATGGGGGTTGGGTACTGTAATCAATCCTTGTCAGACGCCAAGGGGTGACATTTTTGGAGCTGTGGCAAAAGGTAGGCACGGGTGTGGTGGGGGACTGCAGGGTAGAGGGGACCTGATCTAGCTTCCACTGGGGGAGGTGAGCTGATGGAGTGTGGTAATCAGGAAGTTCAGCCTAGGGTGTGAAAGGTGAGCTCTCAGAAGAGGGGGCAGTCCTGTGGAGACTCAAGACAGGAAGCTTTGGAGGGACCAGCCAGGTCTGGCTTGCCGTTGAGTTCCCTGTGTGAGGAGGGCAGGGACCGGCCCATGAGGAATCAAGGACCCATTAGAACCCTGTGTGGAGCTGGACTCTCCAGCAGGTGCAGTGGCTGTCTCCACGGGAGGGGCTTCAAGAGGAGAGAGTTCAGCATGCACTGCAAGCAGAGAGCCTCGTGAACCAGGACAGTTGTAGACATCATCCGGGAGCCCCATTGTGGAGGTGGATGGGCAGCCAGGCAGACTGATGAGCAGGGCAAGCAAGCTGGGGGGGTGGATGGACGGACAGACACGACACACAGGTCCCAGCTGCAAAGGGTGTTAGCACCAGTGAGGGGTGCGTTGCCTGGACTGCCAGGGGCTAAGGAGGATAAAATTCAGTGAATTGTACCTGTGTGGGAAGGAGCATGTTGGGTCAATAGAACAAGATACTTTTTTTCCCTGGTCTACAAAGTGAGTTCCAGGACAGCCTCCAAAGCTACAGAGAAACCCTGTCTCGAAAAACCAAAAAAAAAAAAAAAAAAAGATATTTTTTTCCTTCTGATCCTGTTTCCTTGTCTGCAGAATGGGGCTAATGCTGTGACTAAACGTGAGGATTAGACAAAAGCAAGCATTGGTCCACCAAGTACCTTGCTCTTTGTTGTCCGGGGTGGACAGGTGCTTCCTGAACAAATGAGCAAGACAAGGGTGGCCCTGTAGCTCCCTTCCCTTGCCTTTGAGTTCTGCTCACTGCTTTTGTGGTGATGGCTTGGAAACGGAACCTTCCCGTTTGGTCGAAGTCCTGCTTGTCTCCTTCATGCTGCTTGGCTGTGTATATTGTTAGCCAGACTGACTCTGAGCCCTTTCTTTCCCCATGGGCATGTAGTCACAGGTCCCCTGAGCTGCATCTGGCAGAGGAGCCAAACTGTGGGAGGGACAGAGGCCAGGCTTTTTCCAGAGTGCAGGGCCAGCCGCTACATGCACGGGTGGCCGGGGTAATTAATTTACACATTTTATCCTTCTTAGACTAGTAAGCTGCTCCATCCACCTTCCCTGAGCCTGAACCTTCTTGCTGAGCATGTGTGACGTCATCTCCATTCTAGGGAAGGCCCCATGCTCTCTGCTGGTGTCCTTGTCTCACTCAGCCCAAGGATTGAGGTTCTGGGTCCACACTCTCCAGGCTGCTCATTTTTTGCTGCCTAAAGCCTGCTGGTTGATGAATACCACAGAGGTTATCAAAAGATGCCAATCAACCTTGGTGCAGCCAGCTCATCGGATCTGCAGAATCTATACCTGTGCATCTAAGCAACTGGGGAAGAGAATACTTGGAAAAATGACGTCTGCATTAAACATGTGTAGGCATTTTCATCTTGCCATTAGCCCCTAAACAATACCATCTGACACCTATTTCCATAGTATTTGTATTGTCCGAGGTATTGTCAATCATTTAGATGCCGTGTACTGTGTACAGGAGGATATGCATAGGTTGCGCAAAAAGATGTTTTATACACGGGACTAGCTCATCCCTGGGATTTGGTACCCACTGCATCTCAGAACCAGACCTTCTTGGATGCTGAGGGACCACTGCACCATCTGAAGGAAAAATCAGACCCGGGAGTCCATCCTTGCATCAATTGGCTACTGCCCCCATCCCCCCTGAGCAGAGCCTGGCTTAGAAATAAGCAGAAACACCAGGCTGTCCTCTGCATTGTGACAAGGCGTTGCCCCTGCAAAG
Source organism: Mesocricetus auratus (assembly GCF_017639785.1). Lineage (NCBI taxonomy): Eukaryota > Metazoa > Chordata > Mammalia > Rodentia > Cricetidae > Mesocricetus > Mesocricetus auratus. Next base: position 21,983,811 of record NW_024429203.1, read on the forward strand.
TGAAGACAGTGGGGTTGAACAGTGTGCGTTGAATCCTGCTGCTCTGCCAAGGAAGGTGGGGAAAGCATAGGTACATTGGTTTGACTGAGAAGAATGACCCCTGGATGGCATACAGGATCACAGCTGTCCCCAGGGTAGATCTGGAAGCCACAAAGCAGGGCAGCAGGGGGGCTTCTTCTGAGGTTCTTGAGGGTCTTGAGTCCCTAGCGCGGTGAGGGACTGGCTGCTGAAAGGGAAACGCAAATCGGATGGAGACGCCATTTGTGCAGTGTGTGTAGGCCGGGCACCGCCGTGTGCCCAGGGAAGGGATGTGGGAGAGTAGCCTTTCCTGAGATTGAGAGGTGAGGGAGAAGTAAGAGGAGAACTGATGGGGCGTGCAATGCCAGGGGGAGCCTGGGATCCTCCAGCTCACACAGGAATCCAAGTAGATGCTTGAAGTGTTTTGAAGGTAGCATAGGAGTTGGCTGGCGGGAGGAGGGGGATGTGGGGAAAGATGCAGACTCCTCAGTTCCATCAGTTTTCCACTCAAGCTGCTCAGGGAGCAAGCAAGGAAAGCCACTCTAACCCTGGCGCTTCTGTGACGACTGTGTCCTCCAGTCCTCCAGACCTGTCTGTGCGTGGACACTGTGGGATTTAGTTCTCTGCCAGCTGCTCTGCCACAGCAAGGCTCCTCATTAGCTGAGGACAGCAGGCCAGCTCCTTCCGGCTGCTTCCTCTACTTACGGATTCCATTTGTATGCTCTGAATCCAAATCCTGAAGGATTTAATATCCACTCTGTAATCTACTGGCACCAATAGGCATTATCTAACTAAACCTTAAATTGGAAATGCTAGGCTTCCATTTTCCCCACGCCGTCGGGAGGAGCCGGGGCTCTGTTCGTCCGATGTAATTTACTCTTGCACTAATTAAAGTGCATCACTCTGCCCTCCTCGTGGGCACACACACACACACACACACACACACACACACACACAGCCTGCTTCAGTGCTGGGTGCAGGAGGCGAGGACCTGGGCTGCCTCATCCAGGCGGGAGAGCGTTGCTGTCTTAGTCCCAAACTCCTTTTACTTTAGACTCGCTTCATTCTCTGAGAGATCAACGGGTCACTGATTCTGTCATTCATTCATTCATTCATTCATTCCCTTCCACATTTATTAAGCACTCATGGCAGACATAGAGATACAAGAAATTAAACCAATGATCAGGCTCTTCTTACCTGGCCTCTCTCTCCTCATTTGCCATGATGGTTTTATTTGACACAAATTCCCAGGACATGTTATCTTGTCAGGAAGCCCTTGGGGAATAGGTAATCTTGTCATAGATTGCTATTCTCTGCTTGACATTGTTTCAGTAACTCTCATTTGAAAAAAAAAGCACTAAGCATTTTATTTTGAGATAACTTATAGCTGTCAAACCACAGGTCATCATGGAAAACAACGGAGACCCAGGATGCCCTTCATTTTGTTTCCTGAATATTAGCATCTTGCAAAACAGCACAAGATCACATCCAGGATGCTGATATGGCCGAAACACAGGGCAACTTTCTCACTATAGGGTCCTGCTGAGAGAGGATCCCTTTCCACAGGCCTCTGTGCTAGTCAGCTTTTCATTGCTGTGACAAAGTACCCGAGAGAAATCAACTTAAAAAGGAAAAAATTTACAGAAAGACAAATATAGTATGTACTCACTCATAAGTGGATACCAGACATAAAGCAAAAGATACCCAGACTACAATCCATAACCCCAAAGAAGCTAGAACACTCTTCCAGGAACAGATGGAAACAGGTGCAGAAATCCACAATGAACCAATGGGCTAAGCTCCTGGAATACAATCAAGTGAGGGAGGAGCAAAAATACGAACAAAGGAGTCAAGACCATGCTGGGGAAACCCACAGAATTAACTGCCCTGAGTTAGTGAGAGATCAGTGACTCAGGTCTGACAGAGGGGGAACCTGCATAAGCAGACTAGACTCCCTTAATGTAGGTGACAATGGTGAGACTGGGACAATATATGAGGCCATCGGCAGTAGGTCCAAGATCTAACTCTAATGCACAAACTGACTTAGTGGGTCCCATTCTATATGGAGAGATACCTTGCTCAGTCTAGACACAGGGGTGTGGGGGTGGAGAGTTGCATTGGTCAGACTTAGTAAGATTTCCTAGGGGAGGCCTTACCCTCTCTGAGGAGCAGATGGGAGGTGGAGTGGAGCGGGGGCGGGGGGGAGAAGGGAGGGGCACCTGGGAAAAAATAATTTAATAAAAATATAAAAAAGAGAAGGTTTATTTTGGCCCATGGTTTCAGAAGTTTTAGTTCCTGGTTGCTTTTGGGCAGGGTGAGGGTGTGGCAGAATCTAGAATGTCAAGTGTGTTAGGGTAGGGGAGGAGCTGCTATCTCAGGACAGCTAGGAGGGAGTGGGCGGGTTCAATGCCCTTCCTCCAACAGGGCTCCACCTCCTAAAGATCCCACCCCCTTCCCACAGCTGCAGGTGTCTGGAGGGTTAGTCTGGGGCTGGGGGTGGTCTCTCTTGCCTCAGGTATGTGTGGGAGGGCACTCAGACTCCTCACTGTTTTCTCTGAGACCAAGTTGACCTCATAGACTGGGATGAGCGGTCACATATGCCTCAAAGCCACAATGGGTTGGCTCCAAAGTGGTTAACTCAAAAGGCTAAGCAAGCATAGGACTGCTGTGTGGCCAGCAGCAGGAAGTCCCTGTGAGTACCACCCCACGACCCCTGTCCAGCAGCCACGAGCTCTGCTACTTTAGGCTTGGGCCCTGTCCCTGGTGATTGGACCGACAGCTGCCAGCTTTACAGAGCTACTTCACCGCTGACCAGAGTCTCATTTCCTGTTGCAGGCTGTCTTCATGTCTCTCGCTCTCTCTGCATGCCGTGGGCATCCTAGAGGGGCCTATGGGATGCAGCCGCACCCCAGACTCAGCCCCAGTTCTGGGAAGCTACTGCCTGTGAGTGAGCGCAAGGAGAAAGTACTCTGTCATGTTTACCAATCAGGCACCTGGCATCCTCCAGAAGGCTGAACCAGGGCCAGTGGGAGGAGGCTGTGATAGGGCCAGACAGTCTTTGCTCAACAACAAAGAGTTTCGTGGTGACTAGAGGAGTCCTACAGTGTAACAGACCACTTTGGAGGGGTAGTGGGGGCTCCGCTGGGGAAGGTATTCACATACTCATTTGGTTGTCTGTCACATACACTGATTGTCTGTGTTGGGAAAGCAACACGGACCGTCCCTGAGGTTTCACAGACATGGGTTCAGGTCCCAGTTCTGCCTCTTAGCATACCACCATCCCTACCAAGTTCTCTGTGGCTTCGTTTTGTTACCTGTAAAGTAGGAGTAATGCGGTTCCTTAGCGGCTTCAGTGGAAAAGGAGCAGTGGTCAGGACTGACACACAAATGAAATCCCGGGGGCTGTGACAGCATATAGGACCTTCACAGTTCAAACCAGACAAAGTCACAGCACCGAGAAGAGAAGGAGAATACAGTCCACCCATGGTGCGGGGAGATCATTTGCAGTTGATGCCTACCAGGAAAGGGAAAATTAGTTTTCTTCAGTGGGATGAGACTGGGTGTACCAACTGCCCTCCAGGGTGGGCGCCATGGCCAGGAGTGCTTGGCTAACACAAAATGGACTCCACAGCCTTGTGTATGTGTGAGCTTTTTGTTTCACTTTATTATTTTGTCTTCTTTAGATTTTCATAATTTTTTTGAGAGAGAGAGCAGAAAGAACATGAAATTGGGTGGGTATGGAGGATCTGGGAGGAGTTGGGAGAGGCAAAAATACAATAAGATGTATTGTATAAAAAATAAAAAAAGAAAGAAAGAAATGGCCCAGCACCAAGTAGACACAGGAGCCTTGTATATGCTACTTGCTATGTGTGATTCCTTCCGCTCCGTAGATGAGTCTATCGTAAGCATCCCAGTGTTCAGCATAGGAAGGAAAATTTGAGCCCAACTCGTTCCATGCCAGAGCTGTGATTGTCCTCCTGAACCACAGGACTGGGCTCAGCTAGACATTTGAATCTGAACCAAGGGACCTGCAACCCAAAACTGTAAGGAACACAACTAGCTAGTAACAGGCAAGTGCCCAATCGTAACACGGGCAAAAGCCCTGGATGTGCATCTTGCTAAGGAAGATGCGAACCGCCAAAACACAACCAGAAGGAGAGTCTCGGGGACCTGCTTCCTCAGGGCTGGCATTATAGGCATGAGCCACCGTTCATTCCTGGCATTTTAAATGCAGCTTCTGGAAGTGTGAGCTCAGGCGAGCATTTCAGTGACTGAGCCACCTCACAGCCGGGGCTACACGGCATTTAAATTCTATATTAAGAAAGATATTGAAAGGAGAGAAAGCTGCATCAGAACTTGAGCTGAGTGCAAGATGTGGGGGCTGGGGGTGGAGACTGGGGAGTGGTGGCTTTGTGTATGGGCACAGTTGTGGGGTGTTTGTAGTTAATGGGGTCCCCTCCGCCGTGCACTTTCTCTCATCAGTTTAAATGGAGGGCCGGATTCTGTTCCGCCCACTGCCTCCATGTAGAGGCTACCACACCATTGTAACCCTGTGCAGATGGTCGTAAATGACCTTGAGGTGTCCTCAAGTTTGACCACATGTGACAGGGTTGGAGGCAATGGCGCTAAGTCTGGCCTTGGATGGTTGCTGACCCTCTGATATCAGCCTTCCTACCACATGTCTGAGGGCGTCAGGCCCCTCCCCTCCACACGCTGTGGGTACAATGCACTTGATAAGGGTACAAATGAAAGTTGGGCGTGGTGGTGGACACCTATCATCCCAGCACTCTGGAGGAAGCTTGCTACAATTTGAGGCTAGCCTAGTCTACCTAGCAAAATCCTGTCCCCCGCAAAAGGCTGGTGGTAGAGGGCTTGAACACTGTGTACACAGTTGTGTGTTTTATCCCAGCACTCTATAAACCAGGCATGGCGATGCATGTCTATAATTCTAGCACTTGAGATGGAGAGACAGGTCATACCCCAAGTCAGCTTGGGATACTTGAGACCCTACATTAGAAAAAGTGCAAAATGACAGACAGGAACCGATTTTGTTGGCCTTTGCATGGATGAGGGGCAGATGATCTCCATTAACAGATGATGAAATGAGAGGCCATGCATACTGGTGCCTTTCCAAAGGACACACTGTCAAGAGAGACCACACCATCTCCAAATGTGTGTCACCGGGCTATCCTCATTGCTGGCTCTGGGTAGCATTGCAAAGCTGGGTGCTTCTAAGAGCATCATCAATGACAGATTTCACCTGTGGGACACACCCCTACAAGTGGACAGAAGCTACCAACTTCTCCAAGGACAGCAGGGTTCCCTCAGCCCCTCTCAGGCCCAGGCGTCTCTTGGATGGGATGAAAGTGTGGCTCTGGGCAGGGGCTGATGGGGCAGCAGAGTAGGCTAGTGGGTGCTCAGGTCTGTGGGTGGACAGGCAGCACAGCCCCTTCTGCAAGGCAGAGTGGGGGGGCAGTCATCTCTTCACGCCCCCCCCGCCTGCCTCTCCCTGAGGCTGGGGAGAGCTGAAGAGACTGCTCCGCAGTGTTCCCCGCTCAGGAAGGAGGCGGCTGCATATCAAGCTGAATCGCACAAGCACTCTTGATAAACAGCGGTAGCCCCGCTCCTGCCAGCTAACAGGATTAATCTAAATGCACACAGGCACAGCTGGGTGAAATCAAAACACAGGACCCAGGCAACATGACACTCCTTAGCAATGGAACCCTTCTAGTCTTGGGCTTAGAATGTCAGCCTGCCCTGTGTGTGCCAGCAGGCGCTGAGGTCGGTTTCTGAGGGTCTCTTGACATCCATGTGCATCAAGGGTCAGGTGACCCTGGAGAAGGGTCAGGGGACAAGGCAATGGTACAAGAGGGAAGCTGGGCGTATGAGCAGCCATCGAATGGAACATGGTGATGCCTGAAATTTGGGACACTTGCTTTGGAGGTTAGGAGAGGCCTCCAAATGTTCCTGTTACCACCCCACCATCCTGTCTTGCCACCCGGCCACCCTACCAGACCACCCTGCTACCCTGCCACCTGGCCACCTGCCAATCCTGCCTGATGGGAAGACTCGCCCTGGTAACTGTCACAAGAAGGAGAAACACGGGGCACCTGAAATGTGTTCTGGCCTCCTTTGAAAAGGGAGGGAAGGCATACTTACCCAGATGGTCACATTCTATCCTACCTATTTTTAGCCACCTGTAGCCCCACTGTGCTGCCGAAGAAATCACGGAGGGTTGGATGTCTGTCACATCGTGTTCTCCACACAGCCCACATTTCCTCCCAAATCATGGCTCCGGGGGAAAGCACATCTCAGGTCAGCTCCAAGGCCAAGGCCAGACCAGAGCTCACGGCTTCACAGGGTGTGAGCTCTCCATCCGTCAGCATCAGAACAGGTCAGGCCCTGCCTGGGGTGGAGTTCCCTAGCATACATCCTGAGTAGGAGTCCAGCACCCCATCCCCAAGGAACCGCCAGGTGCTGTGGGGGAGGAGGGGATCCAGGACAGGGAGAAAGCAATCCCTTCTGATCTGAGGACCAGGGTGGTGGAGGGGAGCTCTGTATCCACCTCCTGCCTCTGGAAAGACAGGCAAGACGTAGGGGCTGGAACCTCTGGAATAATAAACGGATATTTTCTGTGCTGGATGCTTAGCCAGCCTTTTGTACTCCTCCTTCTAATGTCCCCTAGCAGCTCTAGAAGTGAGTGGCTCTTGGCTGTCATGTGAGCCCACTGTCCAGGGTAGCCAGGGCCACACTGCTGGTGCCTCACTACAAACCCCATTTCCAACCTGTTCCCTTCCCGGGACCCAGCCGATTCCCAGTTCTTTTGAGTAGACAGAGAGAAGAGAAGTGTGGGGTCTGGAACTACAGAACCACGTCAAGTTCTTATTCCCTTGATACCTGGTTCTGTGGCCCAGGGACACCTTTCATCTCTCTCAACCTTCAATTCTTGGTTTGTAAAACAAACAAGAGGAAAATGCTGCCTTACCTATGCTGCTTTGTTGTGGGAACCAAATGAGGAAAATATATGTGTGCGTGGTCTCCATGCTGTGAGGCGTCACAGAACATTAGCTGTTCTACCACACCCTGGGGGCAGGCATGTTCCCCAGCTCCACGCAAGCTTTTCTATTAATACTGTTTAGAACAATAATGACTTAGTAATGAGCACACTGCAGCTCTTCACATTCCCTGCATGGGGGGACCTCGATTTCCCTGGCAATGAGACACCATGAGGCTCTGTAACACTGCTCCCCACTTTAAGAAAGTGTGTGTGTGTGTGTGTGTGTGTGTGTGTGTGTGTGTGTGTGTGTGTGATGTTCATTGGCGTTTTGCCTGCATGTATGTCTGTAGGAGGGGGTTGGATCTCTTGGAACTGGAGTTACAGACAATTGTGAACTGCCATGTGGTTGCTGGGACTCAAACCTTGGTCCTCTGGAAGAGCAGCAGGTGCTCTCAAGCACTAAGCCATTTCTCCAGACCCCACCTTTTCTTTAGAACAAGAGTTGTTGAGATCCTGGCCCTCCAGAGAACATTCTGGGCTTGGAATCTGGGTTCCTGAGGCTCCTGCGGCCATCAGGGTGATTTTTGCAAAGTGGGCTTCTGTTTCACTTCACTTCTCTGAATTTTATCCTCAGGGCTGCCACTCACTCCACTAGCCTCTTCTCCCTTGTACCCAAGGTTGAGTTGGGTTGAATTTCAACTCCTTCCTTCTTGGGGAAGAGACATCCCGCCGCTCTGCTAGTAGCCTTGGGAAACTATGGGCCTCTTATTCAGTGGCAGAATCAGCATTTACGCTGCGGTCTATGACTCCTAGGTCTACATGTGTTCTATGGATGAACCTATTATTTCCTTGACTGGCATGCGATGGGCATGCCATCGGTGGCTAATTTGTTGGTCACCCACAGCCATAAGACTTGATGAAGCACATTTCCATGTAGATCCAGCTCTATGAACTTCCTGCATGGGCATGAGAATCAACTGAAAAACTTCCAATGATTTTTGAAAGCTAGTTTTCAACACAGCTACCACTAAGAACTGAATTATATAAACTACAATTAAACAAGTTGTATTAAACACAGAGGCAATAAATACTCAGAACTCATTACTTTCTAATTATTTCACTACATTTTACTATTTTCTATGCTCTTGGGGTTATTCATATGCACTGTGTCTGCCTGATGCAACTTCTATATAAGGGCACACAGTGATGCGTTGATTCCCCAACCCATGTTCAATAGTGTCTGCTCAGTGGCCTACAATTGGCCAGGGTGGGAACATTCACCACACAAAAGTGGCAATGAGGTAACCAGGGCTTTATTGTTTCATTATTTGCCGAGATTTGAACAAGCCATGGAGAAAAACATTAACAGTATACCTTAGATGTTCACCATATCTGTAGCTATTGCATTGCATGTAGCATGAACACACAAATATTCTTTTTTTTCACACAAATATTCTTGCGGGAAGTGAGGACCATTGCTTGAAACAACGAAGAGGATGCCCAAACCCTGACATATGAGAGAAGGGCCAACAAATATTTATTATCTCACTTTCTTTTCCATCCAGTAACACAGGTGAAAATATCAGCCGATGTCCAGTTGCTGGTGACAATGCCATTTGTTCTGGAGAAACCATCTAGAAATGTTCTGCGAGAACCTGCTGCTTGTGTGAACCTCCACAGCAAAGGGTGTTGCATATTTGACTACTGCTTGTAAAATATATGCTATGCATCTTTTACATCAGTAAAAATACAACACACAGCTGAGGGTACCCACAGGGAAGGCTAATAGTGTCTTCCTTCTGCCCCTGGTGCCACCTTCATACTTCGGTGGTGTGTCAGTCCTTAGTAGCTTTGCCAGCCTAGTCTGGTAATGTACACATTTGCAATCCAGGCACTCTGGAGGGTGAAGCAGGAGGATGAGGGAGTTTAAGGCCAGCTTAGACTATGTAACAAGAACCCTGTCTGTAAAAGCCAAACCAAGGAGCTGGGAAGATGGTTCAGTGTTTGAGAGCACTTACTGCTCTTGCTGAGGACCCAGGCTGTGTTCCTGGCACCATACGGTGGCTCATGACTGTAAAGAGAAGCTTTTTCCTTGAGAGGAGCCTTCCCGCCTGCCTGGTTCTAGAGCCGCATCAGTCCCAAATAAACACACAGGAGGCTATATTAATTATGAAGCTGTTGGCCTTGCTTGTTTCTTACTGGCTAGCTCTGACTTAAGTAATTACCCCATAATTGTTAATCTAAGTATGTTTCTTACCAGAGAATACTTCCGGGCTTCCTACCCCATGGCGTAACATGTTGACTCTCTTGTGTTTCTCCTACCCAGAGTCCTTCTGGACTCCTAGTCCCTCCTATCTAGATTCCCTATTGGCCAGACAGTGCTTTATTGACAAATGCACAGGACTTCCCCCCAACACATGACCACTTGTAAGACCAGTTCTGGAGGTTCAACACCTCTGACCTCTGAGGATACCTACATATGCATAGTGTACAAGCACACACACACATACACATAATAAGTTTTTAATTTTATTTTCTTTGTTTTTTTTCTTGAGACAGGATTTCTCTGTGTAGCTTTGGAGCCTGCCTTGGCTCCAAAGACCAGGCTGGCCTCAAACTCACAGAGACCCACCTGCCCCTGCCTCCCTAGTGTTGAATTAAAGGTATGTGCCACCCACTGCCCAGCACACATAATAAATTTTAATAATCAAGATGAAAATAAATTTCTAGCTGCTGGGAATAGGACAGATCTGGACTTTCTCTTCATTCTTCCATCAGAGAAAGCTATTCTATTCCTCACAGTGGCAGGAATTTCCCAGGGAGTCCTGGGACAGCGAGGCAGAGGGCAGAAGGCTTGCCTTTTCTGCTCATCCCTATCTCCACCCTTTGCCTGGCTCCATCGCAAACCCTATCACAGGGGTTTTCACAGGAGCCGCCTAGCCAGCTCTTCTGTCTGTGTCCTGGACAGGTAACCAGAGGGGCCATTTCCATCACGAGGTTCTGCTGCTGGAGCCCACGAGGCACTGTGTGACCCAGCCTGGGCTGCCTCGTGTTCGCAAGCCAACAGTGCTGACTTTTCTCTCTACCTGAGATGACCTTCCTCCAAATCTTCTCAAATCTCCTCATCATATGGAGGTCTACCTTGAGTCCCCGTCTCACATGATGCCTTGTCCCCACCCCAGCACACATGTTCACTTCTCATTTTTAAATGCAGTTCTAATTTTTTTATTGCCATGATAAACACCAGGCTTATGCTTCTAGTCCATTACAGAGGGAAGTCGGGACCAGACTCAAGCAGGAGGTAAAGCCGAAGCCATGGAGGAGTTCTGCTCACTGGCTCACTCACTGGCTCACGCTTAACTAGTTTTCTTATACAGCTTGTCCCCATCCAAGACCCACCTGCATAGGACTGTTGCCACGCACAGTAGGCTGGGCCCACATCAATCATTAATCAAGAGGGTTTCTCACACATATGGCCACATGACAGATAGTATCTCTCATAATACAATATATGAATTTCCTTGTATTTTCCAAGTAATCTAAGCTCCACGAGGTCAAGAACTGTTGTCTGCACTGTTCACTTATACTCCCATGCCTCCGAGGCCATGCTGGCCCATACAAGGTGTCAGTAAATATATTTGAAGAAATACATTGTATAAGGCAGGGTAGCTACTGAGAGGAGTCTCTGTGAAAAGAAACTACTTCCTTTTTGTAAGTGTTAGGATGAGAAGCCTCCTGCCTCAGCTCGGTTCAGCTCAGCCTGGATTCCTAGCAGCCTGTCAATCAGAGCCCATCTGAGGCCTGTATTAACCAAGGCTTCCAGAGAAAAGCCATTGGTACATGTGAGCACACACACATACAGGCTGGTAATCAGCAGCCAGCAATCTGGGGAACCAGCAGAGCTGAGGGTACCACTCCAGGCTGGAGAGCCAGGGCAGATGCTTCATTAGGAAAATACCATGCAAGGGAGGCTCCCTTCTCACTTCGGGAAGGTCAGCCATTTCTCTTTGCTTAGTCCTTCAACTGACTAGATGAGGCCCACCTTTGTGAGGAGGGGCTCTGCTTAACTCAGCCTCAAATGCTAAGCTCACCAGTCCTTGTGCACACCTAGGACAACTAAGTCTCTGAACACCATGTGGCCTAGTCAAGGTAACACAAAAACTGAACCTGGCAGACTCTCCACCTGCTTCAGACCCGTAGAACAGAAGAAAGCAGGTCATGTGTGACCTATGACCCTCCACTAAGAGGGCAACACCATTGCCAGTATGGCCTGTTTATACTATTTTCTCCTCTCATTCTCCAGAGACCCAAAACATGGGCAACAAGGACGGGCAAAATGGCCCTTGTTCCAGTCTTCATTTGCTTATCTGTGAAATGGGTTTAAGATTATTCTTATGCCTTAGGTGTAAGATGCGGTTACACCAAGCCTGGGTGTCCATTAACACTGTGGTGAGTGTGGCGGGTCAGTGGCTGTCCCAGAACAGGTGTGTCTGGGGGAGCTGTGTGCAGGTTTGCCTGGAAGCCAGGGCCAAATGCAAGACCCGAGTCCACCATCATTGCCTGCCAGTATTGGAGCATCCCGAGTCCCTGGCCTCTGAGGTTAAGCGTCAGAGGTGAGAAGCTCGCCCCAACCCAAATCTCTCTTCTCTCCACCTAGTTCCTAGCATGGCCAAAGCTCAGGAAGAAACTTACCCCACTCCCCAAGACACCAGCCAGCTGCTGTCCTGCTCCAACAGCTGTTTGGCAAGGCGAAGTGTAGATGCCTATGCCATGACACTGGGGGCCAGAGGAACAAGATGTTCCCAAGTCAGCGCTCCCCCACAAGGGAGGAGATGGCTGGTGGGAACCCCATTGATGGGATGTGTCAGCAGCAGGTGTGGGCACACCTCAGCCTTGTTCTCTGGGAGCGCCACACCCTGATACCCATCACAGCTACTCTCTGCTCTGGGGCCACAACACAAATGGATTTCAGTAGGTTGCTTTCAGGACATAGTTAAGGCAGGGCTGGTCTGTTCATTCAGTAGCTATTTATCAGCACCTATGTTACACGTCTGGAATGAACAAAACAGATGAGGCCCCTTCTGTCACAGAGTGAATGTTCTAATTGGGGAGATAATGGTCTACACATATGTGTAAAGAGGAGGACAATGACACTGACTGTGCCTAGAATATGTCACTTCCTAGCTGTGTGACCTCAGAGCAATCTCTAAACCTCTCTGAATCGTGGTCCCCCAGGTGTACAGTTGGATATGATTAAGACCACACCAATTTCAAAGGATTGAAAGTACGTAAAATTTGCACAGAATACTTAGCTCCTGGCATGTATGCCCGTCTGCGTTATATTGATTCCATATGTCCAAAAGTGGAAAGGAAGCCATCAAAATGCTGTTTTCTTCCAGCAACTAATGCCGGAGAGGTCAAAGGTTGTATCTATACAGCTTGACAAAATTTGGTTGATAAAGCATCAATTTGGCCAAATCCTTGAATGTTTGGTCAACAAAGACTCTAACAGCTGACATTTTCCCCTCACTGGTGGGATCAGGTAGAGTTTGAATTGGATGAACCAACTGATTGTTCTAATTGAATGAATCAATTCTTTGTTCTGGTATCATGGTGACCCAGTCTAAGATAGGCTGCGATTTTTTTTCCCAAGGCCCTGGATGTGTTCTTGTTCACAATGAGCCTTTTGGCCTGGTTCCGTCTTCATCTTAACAACCATTAAAAACAAGTGATTGAGCGGGAGGACACACACGTGTGCCTGCACACTCACACACACGTGCACATGCCAACTCATGACTGTCCCCACTCAGCTCCATATTTTTGACAACCTCTTCCTCAGCCACTTTTCTTTTTCCTTTTTTCCAGTGCAGCAGTTAAAGAGCCAAATGACGTTGTCTGAGTGTGGTCACTTTCCTGCCAGCCCTTGGGTAAGCTCAGGCTATTGGCATTCTATTCTGCCCATGGTAAGGAGCATGAGCTCCACCTGGCATGGAAAATGGTGAGTTAGCATTGCCAACCTGCGGTGTTTGTGGGGAGGAGGGAAAGGATGTTGGTTACTGGCAGGCAGACCTGTTGCCACTCCAACTTGGCATGTCTGGACGGCTTCAGTGGTTCAGACAGAGGGAGGATCCTCACCACAGCCTGGGTCTATTTCTCTGTCCTCGCCATCAGAGGATCTAGCCTTTTCATAGCTGAGAGCTTGGTGCAGTGGGCCACATTTGTCTGTAGTGGGGTAAGTCTACCCACATTCAGTCCTAGGCTGACTCTGTTTCCATCACCTAGGAGTAGTTGCCCACTATGTTTCTCATAGGGTGAGAAATGCCAGTTCTGTGCTCCTAGAAGCTGGGGGCTGATTACATCTTAAGAGTGGCTCCTGCCTCCACTGGGAGCCATCCACTCTTTTTTATTTTATTTTATTTTTTTTGGTTTTACAAGACAGGGTTTCTCTGTATTGTTTGGGAGGCTGTCGGTCCAGCCCTGCCTCGAACTCACAGAGATCCGCCTGCCTCTGCCTCCCGAGTGCTGGGATTAAAGGCGTGCGCCACCACTGCCCGGCGAGCCATCCACTCTTAGTGTCACTCTAAACCCTTGTCTTGAGCCGCACTTTCCCAGGCAACAAGACAGGCTGCTTAACCCAGCCCATCTCCCTGAGCTGACATCAGCAGCTCTGTCCACAGGGCCAGGATTCTGGGGCCACAGGACATGGGCAAATTGTTTCTCTGCCTTGAGCCTCAGTTTACTGCAGTCTTTTCTATTCCGGCAAAGATGAAATAAAACAGTGCTGGTGGAAACGGCTGTGCACTGACAAGCCTCCAACCCACTCGAGGGATGTTCCGCCGTCCACGCGGCCTTCCCAAGGTTAGATACCTTGGGCATCGTCTGAATTAGTTAGAAAGCTGCAGGTTGGTTAGATAAAGCCCCCCAGGAGAAGCGGGATGTGCATTCCAGGGGACCCCCACTTCCTCCTGGCTCACCTGCCCGATTACCTCATTTCTCTCCTTCCTCGTGTTCTCAGACTTCTGCAGAGCCAGTCCCCGGGCAAGCACAGACTTGAGGAGAGCAGGCAGAAGCAGCAAGAGCCACAGACAAAGAAGATTAGGGATTCTCTTTCTGCTGCCTTCTCACTTTCCTGTTCTGAGGTGGGTGAGCAGTCCAATTTACTTTTTGACGAACGTCTTTGCATTATGAATGATACCAGGGATGGAATTGTTACATTAAATCAAAGTTAATTTTCGACTTCTGTTCAGGGCGCCATAAATAATCAACTCCAGGGATAAGGTTATGGACTGAAGTCGCCCAAATTATGCTAATGAGCATGATTAAACTTTTGAATTCTAAGTTTCTGTAAGAATAACAATCAGTTAGCATTTGCATTTCCACCGTGCCCTAGGATCTGTGGCTTTTCAGGGAGTTGCTATTAAATATAAATAACGACACCATTTTTAAAGCCAACTTGAGCCCTTTGGGGCATATTGTATTCTCTTTCCTGGTGCTCAGCTCTGCAGAGGTGTCTGAGGAAACCAGAGACAGAGGGGCAGGAGGAGCCCAGGCAACAGAGGCTCTACGTTTGCATCGTCTCTGCCTTGAAACTGCAAAGGCGTTTTCATGTTCTAACAGAGACAATAATTAAATTTTGCCATGGCCCATTTGGTAAGGAGTGCTGGGGAGCCCTGTTGAGCCTCAGAAGTGCTACCCACAGCCAGTGAGCCATGATCTACAAGGGATCTTGAACTTCGGATGGGATAGCCATTCTTAGCTTTCCTGATGTGCTGTGTGGCTCTGGGTCTAGCGCATTAGCTTTCTATGCCTTCTTGTCTGTTCCCGCACAGGCTCCGGGGAGCTCTTTTGGAGGAGTCTGACCCATTCCTTAGTCTAGCCTAAGAAGGGGTAAGAAGACCCAGTTGATTCCTGACTGTGTGTTTAGCCACTTGTATCAAAGCCCTGTCCAGGGGATGCTCAGCCCCCAGTGTCTGCACAGGCCCAGTGACTGCTATCAAAATGACAGGTCAGCCCAGAGGTTAGGCTGCTGGCGGAGTAGCTATTGTTTATCCCGGTTTCAATTTCATCGTCATGACAACCCACACAAGTCATTGTCCCAGACGATGCGGCTGTGCGAAGGTGTGTGAGGAATGAGCTTTGTCCTGGCGTGCTCCGCTGACTGACGAGGACCTGACTCTGCACTTGGGTGGCTGCTCCTTTCTTTCCTCTGTGCGTCCAGAGTGTTCTTATTTTCCCCACCACTTACCCAGAAATTGTTTTTGAAAAGCATCTCATTTCAGCTGAGTTTGGCCCAGAGTGGCTGGGAATAGGCTCGGCCAGGGCTTTCTGTGTCTCCTTGGCATTCTGGCAAGCCTGCTCTCTCCGGGGGGCTTCTGGAACTGTGGGGACCGCGGGATACTGCGGGTGGGAATCTGACTGCGTATCCTTCTCAGTACCCAAGGGAAGGAAGGCAAATATTCTCTTACAACCCGATGTAAACACCAGCCTTCTGGTGTCTTCCTCCCTGAAAATCTCCACACGGATGGCTGGCCTCTGGTTGCCGCTTTGCTCAATTGCTCTGAGAACTCCAGGAGGCTGTGGGGCTGTTAAGACACCAGCTCTGCATGTTAACACTGAGGAGTCTCAGAAGAACAAGGCACATGTCCCCAGAGCTTCCCTTCTGGGTCCTTCTGCGCTTTAAGACTGGGTGCATAAATTGCTGGTTGAAGGGGCAGGCTCCACCTTAGCCTTGCCTGGGTTCTGGCTTGATGCTGAGTTGCTGGAAGGAAGAAGAGATCCTGGTCATATCTATGGGTGGGCACAGCTCCAAGAAGATACCCCAAGAGGTCCAACCAGCCTCCTCCAGGATCACCTGTTGTGATGGGAAGGCTAGCTGATCTGCATGGACAGAGCCAAAGGGGAGGTTTTTGTTTTTTCTTTCTTAAGACATTGGAATTGCTTTGCTTGAAAAAGGGGGAGTGGGGGGGGCGCTGAGAAACCCATCAAGCATGCGCAGATTTAGACAGCTGCTTTGGATATCAGTGCCTCTGCCTCTGAGGGACAGGCCGGGCTTAGGCTCACATGTTTGGTGTCTTGTGGTCATGAGCAGGGACATGGTTGAGCCAGAAAGCAACAAGGAAGCCAGGAGCAGAGCCGAGCAAACCTGGAGGCAGAGTCCTAATAGGTGGTCTCGTCTGAGGCTTGCTGGCCAAGCTAAGCGATGGGAGTCCTCATACCTCTTACCCTTTCATTCAACACGTGTACCTAGAATCTTTGCCACATGCTTGCTTCTGTACCCGAGGTGAGTGCAACAGATGGAACTCCAACCCCCCAACAACCACCTATGGGGGTGAGGAGTGACACAATTGACCTCAGAGGAGATCTGCCCTTGAAGAGGCTGCTGAACAGAGTGCTGGAGTCCTGGAACATCTGGGAGAAGTTGCAGGCAGGGTAACTGCAAGATGATGGCATTCAGGCCTGTGGGTTGAGGCCTGGAAGAGCCCACGTGGCTGCAGCGGGGTGACAAGGGAGAGAATTGCAGGGGCACGGAGCCAAATGGCTCCAACCTCTGAAGCCACTAGTAAAGGTTTGTTTTGGGGTGCAATGGGAATCGAGGGGGTGATTTGAACAGAGGAAGGGTGTGATCTCTGGACTCTCCTGGTATCCTTCTGGTTGCTAAGTTAGATTGTATAGAACTTTAAATGCCATCTGCCTTTAGGTCCTCACTCTGTCCTTGCCAGGGGACTGGAGGTTGTCAATGTGGTCACTAGACTAACAAAATTCTTCTAGGCTTAGATACATTTCTAGGAAAAGGTTGGACTGACCACTCTGCTACATGGACCCTCATTCGGGGCTGCTGCACCTCTGGTCTTTAGCAGCCTTACTGTAGCCTCCTGAGTCTTTCCCCAACCCTGGGTGTTCACAGGTCTTGGTTCCAAGCTCCCTTCATGCTGAGGGATCTGCATAGAAACTCCTGTGTGTAACCAGAGCTATCAAGCCCTGGCACTTCAACTCCTGGCTTTGAACTAACCACTAGGCCTCCTTGGAGCATCTCAACAAAAGGGACTAACAGCATGCCACTACCCTGGCTTTCTTGGTATAGGATGCCTGGCACATGGGGCACACCTCACACCTAAGAAGGCTTCTCCTGTGCTCTCCAGCAAGGAATGTTGATGACATGCCCCAGGGGCACATTATCATGCCCACCCTTCTGCCCTATAAGGAGAAAGGCCTTGGCCAGCAACCTATGACAGACCGTTGCAATTGTCACCAGTGGTCCAGCAGATTGGTGGTATGAGTCATCATACAGTGCTGGGTGGGGGCTGGGCCTGTCTGATCTCAAGCCGCCACTTCTGACCCTATCCTATCTGATACTCACTGTGTTTCCATTATGTCACTTGTTGGTGCCCAGCACATAGGGACTCACTCCCCTGCTTTGTAGGCTAGGCTTGCCCGTCTCTTCAAGGATGCTTCTAACTGAATTTCTTCAGCACCACTGACAACAAGGCTTTGTGAGCTACTGGCTGCAGAGACGTCTGAGCTGGCAAAAGTCAGAAGAAACCAGTTCAGGAAAGGATCCAGATTATGTTGAGGGACATCACCCTGCTGTTCCAAACAGTCAAACACCGCCCTTTTGATGGAATAGCCTTGTTATTAAAAACACATTAGAAAAACGAAATCGAAAACAAATCCTTTCAAATAAGATTTCAGCCTCTTCTCAAATCCAGGGGTTTATTTAGAAGGTCCCTATCTTCTCACCCTGAATAAAGCCAAGCAGGAGCGAGCTCAGCCCTCTGTCTTGGAACATGCTGAATCAAGGAGGGAAACCTTGGTCAGAGTCCCTGAAGCAGGTGTCTGACAAAGGAATGCCCCTCTCAGAGGGAAGTGTGGTCTGGGTTGCTCACACAGGGAGCTGTTTGATTCAGCCATGTTGCCTGAAGGGAAGACTGTTGACCAAAGAGAATTGATATTTCAGTGGTAACATCCTGCTGCCCCCTCAGACAGCTCTGTCTCTCTTCCATCCCCTAACTTTGGTCCTGCCTCTTGTTTTCTATATGTTGGACAGGTGATCTCGTTCCCTGCTATGCTTCTTTCAACAGGAAGCCTTGTTGCCCGCAGGAGGAATCCACACTGCTCTCTGGGACTTGTCGGCTTCTCTGGAAGGATGGGAAAGATGGGAAGGAGGGAGAGAGGCTCTGTCAGCCAGGTCAGTGTTCATATTAATGCTGCTTAATTCTCACTCTGTGATTAAAGGTTCACTCGGAGACTTGATTGAGGTGAGTGTGGGTCAAATGAGGGGGTTCCATCCAGCCAGGCAGTCTTTATTCATCAGACTCTCACAGAGCTGCCACAGGGGAGGAGGCAGAGGACTCCTTGGCTCTTGCCCTCAGGCTGACAAACAGGAAGAGGAAGTTGGTTCCTAAGTGAGACTGCCCTACCGGGCTGGGGGAAACACAGAAAGCCTGCTGCTACTCTGTAGGGGAGACGCAGAGGCAAGGGGACAAGAAGGTGGACATTGAGTTGGGTTTCAAAGGCATGAGATGGACAGCCATGCGACTGGCCAATGCACAAGCTATTCTGGGAGAAAGTCCACACCGGAAGCAGGAGGGGCAGTTCCCAGCTCCTGTTGCTGTGATGTGACCCTGGGCAGGCCAAGGTGTCTGTGTCTTCACCCCCTTATCTGTCAAATGGGAAACTTGTAACAATGCCTGTCCCACTTGTGTGTCTCCTGGAGCTGCTGCGAGGACGGTGTCTGTCCATGTGAACATGCGTGGAGATGCATAAACAAGCACTTGTAAGCATTTTACTAGAAATAGTGTCAAACTTCTAAAATGATAGAACTGGAAGTAATTTAAGGGATATTTATCTATTTTTGTTTGGATCTATCCAGTCTTTTCAGCTTATTCCATTTATTATTTATCCTTACATTCTCCACTCCTGAACATAGGACACACACACGCGCGCGCGCACACACACACACACACACACACACACGCACACACGCACGCACACACATATGCATACTCAATTCTTTTTTTCTGAGTGCTTTGAGTACATGCTATGTGTGAGGACTCTTTATCCTGAACATTTCACTGTGCCATTTCCAAGAATAGGAATAGTCTCTTACATACCTCGGTAAAGTTGGCCATTTTACAGATTTAACTAGGCATGGTGGTGGCACGCATCTTTAATGCCAGCACTCAGAAGGCAGAGGCAGGCAGATCTCTGTGAGTTCTGCCAGCACGGTCTACACAACGAATTCTGGGTCAGCCAGAGCTCTCTCTGTATTGAGACTCTAGTCTCAATTGTTTTTCTATAGATTTATATTGATACACTACTTTTGACTAATCTGTCACCTATGTTACAGGGGTTTTTTGTTTGTTTGTTGTTTTTGCTTGATCTGATAATGCCCTCTGTAGTATTTTTCCCTGCAATGCAGATCCAGTTAAGAGATAGGTACTGCATTTGTTTCCCATGTCCTTTTAGCCTCCTTTAACCTGAAATATCCCCATAGCCTTTCTTTGTTGTGTGTAATATTAACCACTCTGAAGAATACAATGCTGGCACTCACTGTTACCAACTGAACAGATTACAAAATTCCCGTATTAGATACCTCAGTTCATCTTTTAACCAGCCTGGCAATATGGTCCTCCCTGTTGCTAGCATCACCACCTTCTATGAAGTGGTTTGTCTTTTCCTTTATTCCACCTCATGGAGAGAAGCTCTTTGAAGGCTCACAGGGAGTTAGTCACTCCCTTGAAGCACTTTCCAATACTCTAGAACGTGTGGGTCAATTGTCTGAGCAGATGATGCCACCCCCAGTTAAACAGTCAGAGGATCATCTGCTAAGGCAATTTGCTCCTGAAGGTTATAGTTCCTTTAGTGACTTCAGGTTCAGACCCTTCATGTAATGCAGACTTCCCCATTCTTCAGCACGGCAACTGAGCCACGTGGAGCTTAATAAAGGATTTATTGAAGATCTGGTGAAGGTGGGGAGGGTTTTACACCTTATGGACCTTCTGGCTCACACCACTGATATTTCTGATTCCAGTGGCAAATGTCAAACTGCATTCTACCACATACACACTGACAGCTTTTCTCACTGTCTTGGCCATTTGAATCTCAGTTCTGCACACCTGCCTGTATGTCTCCTGATGGTGCTGGCATCGTCATAGGTGAGCATCCTCTTGCCTTGTCAACCCTCTTTTCACTCTTCACGTCACCCTTAGGTGTTTTACCCTCAGCTCTGGGAGACCTCTGCCTTTCCCATAAGGGTTTCTAGCTTGGTTTGCTCTCCCTCTGGCTCCACTGGGAAAAGAGGAAGTTGATGGATACACAGTCCTCAGCTTTGACTGGTAAGTTTTCCGTCTTGTGTTTTTTCTGAGGCTTCTTTATGATTTGTCCTCAGTTAGGCATTCTTAGTGGCAATATGACACAGGTGATACTGAGTTCTTGGGCCATCACATTTGGAGGCAGGTGATAGCCATCTGTTCCTCCGAAATGATCTTAGTTTTGGTTATCTGATTAAGGTGGGGTTGCTTTCTCTACTATTTATTACTCTTTTCCCCCTTGTAACCTGTCAGCAGGAAGATAGCATTGAACATTTCTTATCCCAGTCTCTCCTAAGTCCATTAATGATTCATGACTATCCCAGCCATGATGGTTGCAAAAAACACTAATATCCCAACTCCAGCTCCAATACAAACTCTACTTTGGCCAGTCCTTACTGACTACTTAACCCTTGTATTTCACAATAAGAAAGAGTCCATCCATCCACATATCCATCCATCCACCCACCCACACACACACATACACACCCATCTATCCAACCATCCATCCGTAACATGAAAAATAAAAGGACCCAGAGACAGATATTGGGGTTCAACCTGAAGATCAGGGAAGCAAAGCAGCTAAGCTACCAATGAGCTCTTACCTCTAAAAGGGCTGGGGTGTTCCTATTCTCACTGTGTCTGGAGAATGAATCCCTTCTACTGAGACCTTGCTCCTATTTTATATCCCTCCCTAATGCTGGGATTAAAGGCATGTGATCCCAGGTGCTGAAGTCATCTTTGTGTGAGCTATTTCTCCTTAGGACTGGATCAATCTTTTGTAGATCTGTGTGGCTTTGGATTTACAGAGATCTGTCTACCTCTTAATCCTGAGTCCTAGGATTAAAGGTGTGTACCACCACCTCCTAGCTTCTGACTGCTGGAATTAAATGTGTGTGCCTGGCTTCTATGGCTTGTGGCTGACTTTGCTTTCTGAATCCTTAGGCAAGCTTTAATAAATCA
Source organism: Mesocricetus auratus (assembly GCF_017639785.1). Classification (NCBI taxonomy): domain Eukaryota; kingdom Metazoa; phylum Chordata; class Mammalia; order Rodentia; family Cricetidae; genus Mesocricetus; species Mesocricetus auratus. Next base: position 22,005,096 of record NW_024429203.1, read on the forward strand.
TAAATAATATATCACCACATCCATCCATATATTTATTCATCTATCATTGTGATGACCAGCTTTCATTGTCAACTTGGCACAATATAGAATCACCTGGAAAGAGAATCTCAAATGAGAAATTGTCTAGATCAGCTTAGCCTGTAATAGCGTCTGTGGAAAATTGTTTTGATTGCCTTAATTGATGTAGGAAGACCCAGCCCTCTGTGGATGGCACCATTACTGGGCTTGGCCCAGGCCAGCTGAGCACAAGCAAGGAAGTGAACAAGCATGCACGCACGTATTTCTCCCTGTTCCTGGCTGTGGGTGTAACACAACCAGCTATTTAAGCTCCTGCCTTAATTTCCCTGCTGTGATAGACTATAAATCAAGATTGTAAGCTAAAATAACCCCTTTCTTCACTAAATTGCTTTTTGTTGGGATATTTTATCACATTAATAAAATAAAACTATCATCTATCTATGCCTGTTATTTATAGTCTCCAATCATCTATCTGTTATGGGTCTATTATTATTATTACTATTATTGATACGACCTTATGAATTCCTAACTTTTTATGAATTCATGTTTGCTGTTCAAACTGCCCCAATTTTGGGCCAGTGGCATTCTTTCAAAATGACTCCTCCACTGTGTGACACACGTCTTCTTTCAGAGAAACAAGCCCTTGCTTCACACATAGTAAGAGGGGGTAGACTTATTTGGTTTCAGTTTTCCCCCTGTCTTGGAATAAGCTACTTCTTTCAGGAGTTTTGGCTCCTTTTAGTAGAGACTGGACATCAAGTATGCTCATTGGCTGGGGTATCTGGGCTTCCTGGTGCTAACAGCGATTGGAGTTTGGAAATACATGAGTGTGCACACAAGTATCCACGCACATATGCACATAATCATGTACACAGACATGTGAAAAGGTTTACTTAGATAAGCTTTCACATGCACACACACACATCAGGAATCATGAATTCGCACCAATACTCAAACACAAGTACATGCCTCGGGACTCTTCTTGCCTTCATCTATTTTGTAGTCAAGCGTCCTTTGTCCTGGCTAGTTTATTGTCATCTTGATGTAAGTTAGAGTTATCTGGGAAGAGGAACCTGAAAGGAGAAATGCCCCATCAAATTGCCTGTAGGCAGGTCTGTAGGACATTTTTTGATTCATGATTTATGTAGAAAGGCCCTGCCCAATGTGAACGGTTCTGTCCCTGGGCAGGTGGTCCTTGGTGGTATTAGAAAGCAAACTGAGCAAGCCAGGAGGAGCAAGTCAGTAAGCAGCATTCCTCTGTGGCCTCTGCTTCAGTTCCTACCTCCAGGTTCCTGCCTTCAGTCCCTGCCTTGGCTTCACTCAAGGTACCGTGGCCCAGGATGTGTAAGCCAAATAAACCTTTCCCCCAAAATTGCTTTTGGTCGATGTTTTATCACAGCAGTAGAAACCTAATAAATACATCCTTTCTTGTCAGTGAGAACTCTGCAGTTCATTCCTCTATGAAGGCTTCTGTATTTGTTTGCATTTCTTTTCCTACTCCATCCTTCTTTCTTCTCAGCAGTGTGAACATAGCCCATCCTGCCCCACACCCAGTGAATGAAGTCAAATGCTATCTTCATGAACCACAGGACCCAGCACCTGGGTAAGTTCTTTCTCTTCTTCCCCACTTCAGTATGGTTATAATGAGAGAGAGAGAGGAGAGAGAGAGAGAGAGAGAGAGAGAGAGAGAGAGAGAGAGAGAGAGAGAGAGAGAGAGAGAGAGAGAGAGCGTTGTAGAGCAGGAGGAGCACAAGCAATAAGGTTCATAAGATATTTTATTTTTCATGATGGTACCACACTTGCAGAAATCTTGGCCTTGCTATATGCACATTACACATATTATCACATGTTGAGCACTTCAGGCATAATAAGATGCCCCTCGGGTATGGGCATTTGTGACTATTGGAGTTGTTGGGCAACACCTCTCCCAGTGTGTATGCATGGATTCAGGTAAGGATTGGCTTGGAATAGAAAGACATACCTGCCTTACCTGCTGTCAAGTCTGGGTACACACATGTCTGATGGGTAGTGTGGGAAGCATATTCCTGGGACAGTGGCAAGGCATTCACCTAGTGAGAAAGGAGCAGTAAGACAGACCACTCACTGACCCAACCATCACTGCTAATACTTCATACCTTCCTATCCCAGCCCCTTGCTAACCTGTATATGACTTGTGATAAAGAAGCCCACTTGTGGTCATGAGCTCTAATATTGAACATGGCTATTAATAAATCTTTTCAGTATGACACCTCTTGTGTGAGTGAGAGGATACCCCCTTCCTAGTAACAAGATCAGAGCTGTAGAGATCTCTACACTGGCAGGGTCAGCAGTTGTGTTTGGGGTAGAAGCTGGGATCAGGGAGAGTGGGTCATTGGAACAACTTGATCTGTCCTGGACCAGGAATGTTTTGACAGGGCCACTGGGGTTGAGAACCTTTGAGGATACCTCCGTGTGACCAGTCCAGGGAAGTAGGTGACTTTAGCATGGCAAGTCAAGAATAGTGTGCAAGATTTTGTTTGCGTAACTGGGTGAGATTGTTTGGTACCAATCTTGAGTTGCATTCTGTGATGTGAGCATCTCCTCTCTGACATTACAAGAGAGGCACTGTAGTCACGTTGCAGAATCCTTCATAGATACTTTGTGAGTACCCAAAGCTGCAGATGCTTGAGTCCCTTATGTAAAATGCTACAACATTGGCATGTAACCTGTGCATATGTTCTTGCAATTTAACTAACCTTGAAATGCTCGTAACACCTCAGACGACACGAACGCTATGTTAATAACTGTTTTGCTCTGCCATTTAGGGAAAAATAATAAGAAAGGTGTCTGTACATGTTCAGTACAGATGAAATATTGCATTTAATTGTGTGTGTGTGTGTGTGTGTGTGTGTGTGTGTGTTTGAATAGGGTCTTGCTCTGAGGAGACTAGGATGGAATTTGCTATATCTTCCTTCTTCGACCTCAAAAGTATTGTTGCAACTACAGGCATGCGCTCTCTATAATGCCAGCTTGGGGAATACTCACTCTCAGCTATTGGTTGACTCTATGGGTGAATAGATTGAGGGTTCAGATCGCTGGCTGAGCTGAGGTGCAGCTGCCTCAAGGGTGGCAGTATTTCTGGTGTGCTCATGGCGACATACTACTAGAAGACTAGAATTCAAGGAGGGCAGTTTAAGATGCTGTTGACCTTGGGATTTGAGTGGCAGGAGTAGAAATGAAGGTGAGGATGCCCACTTGGGATTTACCTGAAGAGTCTCAGGGATGCACGAGAGCAGTGCCCTCAACTCCTACCACAGCAAAGCTTGCACTTTCTGCCAACAGAGCTGACGGCTTGGAGCATTGAGATTCAGACATTAAGGCTGAATGGAAGCCTGGGACATTTCAGGTTGCTTTTGTATAGAGAATTGCTGTAGAGACTCCTGAGTCCCATCCCTCCCCCAAATGCAGCCAGCCTGACAGATGGCCAGCTTGCATCATATTAATTGCCATTTGTTCCTCTCCTTCCAGTGAGAATGACTTTTGCGTGCTCTCTTCTCCTGTGCGGTCACCCCTCTGAAGAAAGTGGCCACCATCTTTTTGCCTTGCCTGTCTCCCCACAAATTCACCTCTGAACCTGGGAAGCAACTAGGCTCCTGGGCCCACAGATGCACCATTCTGCCCATGGTAACTGGAATGCAGATCAGGACCAGGACTCAGTTTTCAATACTTCCCATACCCGTGCATTCTTTCACTTACTGCCTCTGCCATTGGAGTTGAACTCTATCAAGAGGGTAGACTTTTTTCTCACCGCCCCGTTGTAAACGGCCAGAATGGAGCCGAGCACAGGGCACAGATCAGCATTAGTATTCTTTGTTGTTGGATAAGATGCAGCCACCACTTGATGTTGATGGGGAAATGTCCTTGACTTCTTTGAAGTTCTCTTAGCCTAGAATGTGGATGCTCAGGCCCACAGTTGCAGTCTCCAGAAAAACTCTACTCAAAGGAATCTTCTCATCTGTAGCTTACATGGGTGGGATTCCCTTGAAGTCACAACTCCCTGGAGGATGAGGCTGCCTAGAGGCCCGTGGCTGACAGGCTTGTAGCTGCCTAGATGCCCGTGGCTGCATAGGAAGCCTGTGGCTACAGAGAGGCCTGTGGATGCATAGGAGGTCTATGACTGCATAGGCCTATGGTTGCATAAAGGCATGTGGCTGCTAGGTCTGTGTCTCATATAGTTCTGCAATTCCAGAGTTCACACCAGGGTTCTTGAGAAAGCAGATCCACAGTTATTCCCTCATTGGACAGTTTGCTCTTATGGATCCAGGAATGCTCTGCTTCTGAGCCCAGCCCAGGGGATCAGCATAGTCAGGGCATGTAGGCAACAGGAAGGGCAAGCAGGAAACCCTTAAGGAGGGAATCCGTCTTAATGAGAGGAACTGCTGAGTCCCCCACCCAACCTCACTCTACCCCTCACAGCCATGCTTCTCTTTTCATTTTCCCAACAGTTTAGTATCCAGGACTACATGGCACATTTCAGGCTAACCCTGGCTACACATTTAAGCATCCTCGGGGATGTAGTTAGCTTCTTCTCATTGTAGCGGAAACTCTGGTGCCAGGGTGCTTTCCCAGTTGCCATGCCTTTGTGCTAAGGAAGGGTCTGCATCCTCAGAAGATCTTGGCTCATTAAAATATCATTTGCATTGTGATTTTAGCCTCCCCTACCCACTTTGTAGGCTCTTCAGAGGATCATAGGAAGAAATACCCTAAAAGGGAGAGCTGGTCTACCGTGATTTGGGAGGGGGAAAAAGGTCACCTTATCTCCATGAATATGCTAGCCATCTCATAAATATTCATAAAACTCTGTAAAAAAGTCTACAGTGGAGAGTGCAGTGGGCTGACATCTCCTTCCCTTAGTCAGGTCATCCAGCTTCAGTCTCTCCAGGGTCTACTATCCTTTTGCTTTGCAATGTTAAATACACTTCTGTTTAAACGGTATGTCTCAGCTGAGCCTTTTCCTTCTGGAAGACAAGAGCAAACCTTCACCTGCAGCACTGAGATGGGAAATAAAGCAGAAGGAACCAGTTTTGAGCTCTAGTTTGCCTTCCCTGGGAAGATAAGCAGCTGGGACATAGGAGCAAGAGGCTGGAGGCCCGTTGGCAGCTAATCCTTCAGGGCCTGAGAGAGGACCAGGTAGACAGAGGTTAAAACTGACACCGTCTTAGAGTCAGTCTGCAATTTGTGACCGCTAACCACTGGAACATCCTGGCAATGTCGGTGATAAAATCCTCCTCTCCCAAGAGTCTTCTGTTGTCCCGAGCCCTAAATAATTGCAATAGTTACAGTTTAATGTTAACACTTCTAGAAGCTTCAAATTAGTAGATTTTAATTGTGTACTCATTAATGAACACTGAGGGCACATGGAAGCTAATTCAGAGGGTTTTCAGTGGTTCATTTGGCGCCTGATACCTTTGGACTGCGACACAGTGGTGGGGACAGTGGTGGTTGTTGTGAGTGAGTTGCCAGGATGGAGCACTTCTGGAATATTCCGTCCCCATCCCTGACGCTGCCCATCCATACGCTGAGTGAGCAGGTGCCCACCACAGGATGGCACAGCTGTGCTGCAACAACAACGGTGAGCTGCCTGTGCAGCATGCACCTGCAGCCCCAGTGTGGGCTGGGGCGGGGAAGGGGGTGAGGCAGGGGGATTTTGAGACAATCAACTTGTGGTATATGGCACGTTTCGGGCCAACTTAGGCTTCATAGTGAAGTGTTGTATCAAAACGAACCATAAGCACCAAAACCAATATCAAAAAACCAAAAACTAAAACCATTAAGGGCTGGGGATATATTGCAGTGGTATAGTGCTTGCTCAGCGTTCAAGGTCCCTGCACCAAAAAAAAAAAATCAATCAACTAATAAGAATTAAATAAATAAATAAGTGTGTGTGTGTGTGTGTGTGTGTGTCTTGAGTTTCTTCATTGCTGCCTTTCTATGGGATTTGAATTTTTACCTGTACTTGAAAAACAATGAAAGTATAAGCCATGAAGTATAATTTTATTAAATGCAGATTCTTAGTTCATATGTAAAATAACTTGCTTAACTTTGATGCCTTTAAAATAATACCTTCATTATTTCCTTATATTGTCCTTATAATCTCTTTAAAATTAAAATTCATTGTTCTTTTAAAAGTATTAACTGCTGATTGTTGAAAGCTAAAGAATGAATCCAGAAATAAGATAAAATACTGTGTCATTGGCACAATTCAATATTTGCATAAAGTGAGCCATTTGCAAATATTTGGGTTTTATTAAAATTCACTTATTAATTGCTAGACAATTATTTACCTAAATATTATTTTTAAGAATTCTTTTATTGGAATGATTATATATATGAGGTTCAATAAAAATATTTTTTTCACTGTTTCTTTTCTGGCTATTGCTATCATCTGTTTCATTTCACTTTTATCACTAAAAATAATTTTATTGAGTAAAGGATTTTTTAAAAAATCCCCTCTGAGTATAGAATACTTATGAGATCCCATTGACTATGGAAGGCGCAGGTCTTTCCCATAAGCTCTGTCTATAACTTACATTACTTTAGTCACATGCCATAGGCTTAGTTTAGTCACATGCCCTAACTGAAAGGGAAGCTGGGGAATATTGTCTAAGTTTTATTTTATTTGTGTGTGGGAATGTTTTACCTGTATGTATGTCATGTGTGTGCCTAGTGCCCTCAGAAGAGGGAATCTGGCCCCTGGAGCTAGGGTTATGAGTGGTTGTGAGCCACTGTGCTGGGTCCTCTGCAAGAACAAGTGTTCTTAACTGCTGAGCCAACGCTTCAGATGCTTCCTTTCTTTTTTAAATGATTAAATGCTTTTTATTTTATTTTGCTAAATTTCTAGTTTTATGTCCACATTTAGTTGAAAAGAGTGACCGCTATTTTTCCAGCTAAAAAAATTGGATCCCACAGACAGAGAGAAAAATGAGTCTTTGGGGACAACCCCAGATTTCTGTCACTGAACAGTGACTCTCATCCTTTGTGTAATCTGAGAGCGTTCCCGCAGGGTACAGTATCCACCAGGTGACGACCATCCTGAAGAAACCTGCTCCAATTGCTAGAACACCCTGCCTGGGGGCCAGAGGTAAAGAGGGAGGTAGAAGATGAGTACATCTTCTTCTGCTGCCCGCCGGCCACAAAGCAGCCATGGTTCCTGTTTTGTTTTGTTTTGGTTTGGTTTGGTTTGGTTTTTCGAGACAGGGTTTCTCTGTAGCTTTGGAGGCTGTCCTGGAACTCACTTTGTAGACCAGGCAGGCCTCGAACTCACAGAGATCTGCCTGCCTCTGCCTCCCGAGTGCTGGGATTAAAGGCGTGTGCCACCACCGCCCTGCCCATGGTTCCTGTTTTTAAGTAACTCGGTGCTGTGCATTCAACTCAGCTGACTCCAGCGGATGGATTAAGGAAGGCGAGGACAAAACGACTTTCCCAAAATTTGTCCTGAGACCCATCCAGAGTGTCTGCTGAAAGTGTCTCCTAGACAGCCCTGGAGATTCTGATTCAGTGCCTCAGGGGGGATCCAGGGACCTGCAGACTGAACACACTGCTCCAGTGATTAAAAAAAAAAAGTCATTAAAAAATGTAAATTGGGCTGAAGAGTTGGCTTAGCAGTTAAAAGTACAAACTCTTACAGAATGCATGCAGAGGAACTAAGCTCAGTTCCTGGCCTTGAACTCAGAGCTGCCAGAACTCTAGGGGATCCAGTGCCCTCTTCTAGACTCTCTGGGAGTTGTTATTCATGTGCACTTACCCCTACAAAGATACAGTCACAGACACATAATTGAAAGGAAAATAAATTTGAAATCCCAGGTGGCCTTAATCTAGGTATATAGCCAAGGATGGCTGAACTTCTGGCTCTCTTGCCTTCACTTCTCAAATCCTGGGATGATAGACATGTGATGCCATGCCCAGTTTTATGCAATGCTGGGGATTGAACCTAGGACTGAAGGCATTCCTGGGCAAGCACTCTACCAACTGAACTACCTACAACCTTTGCTTGGTATATCCAGAGCCTTTGGGACATGGAGACCCCCACGAGGATATCGAAAGCATCACCCAGGACAGGTACTTGGTTACTGGGGACTCTTGGTGCTTGGATGGAAGACTGGACAGGATTGGCTGTCTAGTACAACTCTTGGGACATACTTTAAGGAGTTGGCATGTTTTTCCTCTGTTCTCCTCCACCAGCAGGAGTCACCTGCTTTCATGTGTCTGTTGTCTGGTTGGTCTTCTCCCTTCCCTGCCAACTGCTTCCTTTCCATTTTCCATGAAGAGAGCGAGCGGACAGGCCAAGCTAATTGCTATGGAACTCTTGCTTTCTGCACCCGGTGCTCCATAGGCCTGTAGTCAGCTTCCGACCTGGATGCCCTTGAGTCAGGTGTCTATCCATGTCCATCTGGGATCTCAGCTGCAGACAGGCTAGGGTTCAGCTGCATGCTTCAGCACCATCTCCTCCCCAGTCAGCATTCCTGCCTTGGTTAATAAGACAGGGTCTACTCCCACCCTGAGAGACGGTGTGATGGAGCCTGAAACAGAAAGATGAGCCTGCAAACAAGCTGGGGGCTAAACATACTGTGCTTGGTCTTGGCATTGCAAGCCTGCGATGTGTGGGGTCTCTCTCAAGTAGCCTCGGGAATCTCCAGTGTGCAGCCTCCTCTGCCTCACAAGCATATTGCATGAGTTATGAAATACATGGGACAGTCCTGGAGGAGTTATTCACACAAGAATAATTGCCATTCACAGGTCCTTCCATGTCACAGGCGAGAGTGCATGCTACCGAGTCTTCCTAGCTGTCCAGGAGGAGGTGTGAGGAGCAGTGGAGGGGAATTTGAACATGAGACACTTCCCTTCCTGACCCCCAATCATCGCAGCTGCCTGTCACATCGCCATGGGGCAGCAGCTTTCCTCTTGCACAGCAGGGAGCCAGGCCACACACCAGGGCCTGTCTGGGTCCAGAGTCCTCCAGTCTAGCACTCTGTGCCTACCCTGAGGTTGGCAACAAGTGGCAACCCTTTCTTCTCTTCAGGCAAGAAGTGACCGGTGCTTCCCAGCCCATTAACCCAGCCCACGCAGAGTAAGGTTAATGGAATTGAGATGGAGTTGGCAGGAGAGGGAGAGCCCTGAGGGGACCACACAGCCCATCTTATGTCCCTCAGCCTGCTCTTTCTTTTTTCCAGGCTCTGGGCATCTCTGCCCAAAGACAGAGGAGGGGAGGGCAGAGGGATAAGGGGTGTTCTTCCTCATACTCTTACCTACAAATTCCTGAGGGAGAGGAGCCATCAGTTTGGTTTCTATCAGGAAAGACCAGTTTGTAACTCCTATGGACAGTGTCATTTGATTGGCTTATGGATACAGGTGGAGGTGGGCTACTCATCTCCACAATGAATCTGCTTCTTGCTATGAGTGGTCCCAGCCGGGCAAGAGAGAAGTGAACACCCACATGGCATAGACATGCCTGTCAGCCTGGCTCCCAAGAAGATCACTGATGTCTGAGTGGAAAGAAAAAGCTTGAAAGTTACAGACAGGGCAGAGGTCAGAGGCAGTCTGTGGTGGAGACAGGAGATGAGAAAGCCCGCATCTTCTAGATGAGATGAAACTGGAGGACAGATTTCACAGATGAAAATGGCACACTTCATAACTCTGGGTCCACCATCAGCACACTTGTTGATCTGAAATCCACCCAGAGCTTCTCAAATTACTTTCCTGCTGATGAGGAAAGAAACACCTTCCTGGCAGCCTGACTTCACCCTATGACTTGCTGGGCAATGGTGCAACACTAAAGGTACCGTACAGTCCAGACTCTGAAGGGAGAACCTTCCTTCCAAAGTCCTGCTCTGTCAGTAGGTGCATCCTCCTGGGGCAGAATGTACACAGTCTGCACACACAAAGACAAATCAATCATGACATATACTTAAGCCTACTGATGACAAAAAAAAAGCAGGGTTTTTGGGAAGCAGTTAAGATTGGATACCTAGAAGGACTTCCTAACTCATATGGAATGACTGTGTCTCTTTACAGGTGCTCTGTGTACTTGATGCTGCATCTTCATAGGGAATGCAGAGCCACCTCGGGTAGCTCTAGGAAGTCCTGGCCGGCAGATAGGACTGGAAACCAATAACCCGTCTCAGCGCTCCATCATCCCCTTTGGGTCTTTGTTCTTGACCCAGCAACCTTCCACCTAAACTGAAACCAAGCTGGGACTGGAGGTGTGAACCTAGAAGAAAGTCTCTTTAGTAAGTAAGGATGTGGACAGAAGCACGGACGTGTCGCAGGCAAGCTCTTCCCAGTCTCCCACTTCTCACCAGATGCTGAATGGAGAAGTCTGTAAAGTGTGTCCCTGAACCCGTGGTTCAAACGTATATTCTGATCATTGGCTTTAACAGTCTAGATTCTAAACTACTGGCTCTGGAGAAAGAGAGAGAGAGAGAGAGAGAGAGAGAGAGAGAGAGAGAGAGAGAGAGAGAGAGAGAGAGAGTGGTTTGGGAGCACACAATGTCTGCTTCCTAATTGAAAAAAATCAGAACTTGATGAGAGAGGTTTGTTAACATGCATAAAGGTGTGTGGGATTCCCACCTGTCTTATGTAGCAGCCTTTCTTCAGTGCATAGATGAATAAGGACCACACGGATTAGATTCCATTCAGGAACTTCTGGCTTAGGAAATCCAAAAAGGAACCCCAACAGGGGCCAAGTCTGTGCTCATTTCATTCCTAGAAGCATGTTCCAACCTCTCCATCCCTTGGGGAAAGTGGGAGGTCTACGTGTTTGGGGGAGGAAGGAGAAGAAAGGAGGTGCCTACCAGGAATCTACCAAGCCCAGTCCATGTGAGCTCCTGGGACAAACACCTAATTTGTCAGAGTAGCTGGGACTTGTCCCCAGACTCAGAGTCATTTTGGGAAGTGCAGAAGAGACAGATGTATATAACTCTTTCATGAAGGGGCTCAGAGGAGACGGGGAACAGCTCTGATCTTTTCTATCCACTCCATCCCCATGCACAGGATGGTGCTGGTCTAGAAAATATACCCATTGAAGAAAGCTGGGGATCTCTCCAGGTGTCCCATGTTCCTGTCTGTTTGGGGACTGGGGCCTGAGGAAACACCGGTGCTAAAACCCTAGAGATCTCCCAAGTCATAAGGAAGGGAGGGCTAAAGGGAGGAAGAGAGGGAGGGGGAGAGGAAGGGAGGAGGAAGAGAGAGAGTTTTGGCCAGACAAGTGAGTATGTCTGGGATGCTGTCTTCAGGAGACTGGAAAGATGAAGGCAGGATTAGAGGGCTAGATTTTCAGCCCTGTTCTCTGCAGCCTCCTCCAGGAATGGGAAAAGGACAGTCTGGAGATGCCCTCATCTGGAGTGAGGGCAGTTAGTATTGTGGGCCTTGGAAGTGATGTTATCTGATAACCAACTCCAGATAGTGTCTGAGTAAGCCAACTGATTATTTATTCACACCTCATTGGTATTGGAGAATGGTAGGATTGGTTTAACATGAAAAAAATGACAATGTTTTCAGAGCCCCAGCTCTTCCCTGTCCTTATGTACCTAGATATCAGACAGATTATACCCATGCAATGAAGATGGCTGATCATGGTTGTTGGAAAGGAAGCTCAGAGTGGACCTCTTTAAGGTGGTGGCATTTGGACTAAAGCTTGAACACAGACAGGAAACCAGCCCTGGGTATCCTGGGATAAGAGGAGGTCAGGAAATAGAACTAAAAAGCAAAGACTCCAAGGAAGGGACGAGTTGAGTTCTAGACCAAGGAGCTGGAATTCTGCGGGTGAGCAGAGACAGCATGAGAAGGTTGAAGAAGGCAAGGGTGGGCTAGCGAGGAGCCTGCTGTTCATGGAGAAAGGACAGGAGGCAGGTTAGTCCCTGCAGCCAGATGTGCAGCTGCAGAAAGGTGGCTTAGGATTTGTGAGCAGAATTAGAGAGGATTTGATAATCATTTGGGAGACAGTTTGCTGATGGTCTTGGCCTGAAGGCTGACGGAGATGGGTGTCCTGTGGAAGGCACTGGTGTTTCAGGCTTGTTTTTAGACTTGGAAAAGCAGGATTATACCAAATAATTTGGAGGGGATGAGAATCCACAGCTACATTCTTTTATCCTAAGAGGAATAAAGTCCCCTCAACAGAGATATACACCATCTAAGTCTCAGAACCTATGGGCAAGTTCAGTTATGAGGAGGCAAAGGGGACTTAAGGCTGCACATATAACATGGCTGGGTAGCTGTGTGGTGGGCAGGTCACTCTGATAATTCACATGAGCCTAACAGAACCAAAAGGTCCTTAGCAGAAGAGGGTAAGTCTAGAGAGCCAGGGTTGGCATGATAGACACATGGATACATTGTACAGCTTGATGATTTGAAGATATGGGAAGAAGCCACGACCCAAGGAAAGCAGGCAACCTAGAGATGGTAAAAGGTGGGGAAATTCTGCCCAGCTTCCAGGAGAAAAACAGCCTGTCTGCACCTTGAGAGCTCAGCTGGATTCCAACTCCCAGACCTCTAGGCCTATAAACTGTGTTGTTTTAAGCTGACTAATTTGTAGTAATTTGTTGAAATACTAACATGCCACATCATCTCTAGTTATTTAAGAAATGTTTCTAGAAGGCACCATGGGTTTCAAGGCTGGAAGTCCGAGATCCAGCTGTGACAAGATTGGGTCCTGGGAATGGCCTCTTTCTGTGAGTGACTCATCTTCTCACTGTGCCCTCACATGCATCGGGGGGGAGAAAAGGATTGCTCCCTATTTTTTCTTCTAAGCATGCAAATCCTGTAAAGACCAGGACCTGACCCTTATGACTACATCCGATCTCAATTACTGTCTTAAAGCCCCTACCTCTGAAGACCGTCTTGTTGGGGATCGGAGTTTTAACATGCAAGTTTGGAAGGGACACTAGCATTCAGTCCATCACCAGCAGGGGTTTGGTATGGTGGGACTTGAGTCTGTCTGTCTACAGGGACAGCAGGGGGAGGCTGGCTCGTTTTGCATGGCGGAAGGTCTCTTCCTTCCAGGGCACGGATATGGACTCAGCCCAGCTTGTAGGTATCCAGACCCCATATCCCTGGTACCTCCGGGCACATTTAGTCACATCTTCTACCTGGGTGACCACCCTTCCCTACAGCCCCAACTCCTTGTTTCTCAAACCCATTCAAAGCAGACTTGGAATGCAAATCACACGGTTTGTGCGGGCACACATAGCACATGGTGGCTGCATCTGGGGACAGAATGCTCTGTCTCCTATTTCCTGGGAAATAGCTGAAGCCACTGGCTGCTCCCCACCCCCCTCCACCCAGGAGAACGTAGTGTTCAATCCCATAACCACCCTTCCTTTCCTAGTTGCTTTGTCATCCAACAGGCCAAGTGTCTGGATCCTGTGACCTCTGAAAGGGCCTCTAGAAATGCTTGACAAACCTGAATAAAGAATGGATTGGCCCCAAGAGGCAAAAAGGGAGCTGTGAAATCAAAATTAATAAGTGTTTGATTACATGTCTACAAAACATGTCAACTAGTCAACTGCCACTTAACTCTGGTTGTTGCTAAATTAGAATTAATGTGGAATGAGAAAGCAGTGCAGAAAGATTGATAGAATTCTCAGGCTGAATTACATATGGAAGTCATAAAGTGACACTGTCCCCCTCTATCTCTGCCTCTGCATCAGATAGCTTAGAAGGGACAGAAAGATAAGGGGCCACCAGTGAGGGGCCCAGCTCCACTCCATCAAACTGAAGAGCGGGGGATGGCTAATTAAAAAGAGCAGCGGAAGCTGAGAGTACAGCTCCTGTGGCAGAGTGTGGTCATGCGTGCTCTCAAACTTGGAAGATGGAAGCATGAGGATCAGAAGTTCAAGGTCATCCTCAGGTAGGTAGTGAGGTCAGCCTGGGCTAAGTGAAACCTTGTCTTGAAGGGAAGGAAGAAGAGAAGGAAGGGAGGGAGAGAAAAGACAATCAGAACTTCATTTAAGGTTGGTCTTTTGGTAGAGCCATATTTGAATACCCCTCATTTGGACCCCCACCTTCCTGGACTCATCTTCACATGTATGACTCAGGGAGTGAACAGCCTCTATTACAGAGAGTCAACAGATATCTGGACCAGACATTCTGTCAAATGCAAAGGTACGGAGGGACTAAAGCAGACCCCTTCCCTCTGGAAGCTTAGTGTCTCAGGACAATCGTTCATATGTCCTTTCTTATTGGCATCTCACAAAAGCTTAGTTCACACTCAGGCAGGTGTTGGTTCAGGTCTCAAAGAAGCCATTCACAGTGTCCGAGTTGGCAGCTACTGAGCCTGGACTGAGTCCCAGGTCCTGTCTCTACCTGCCTGGTACACTGGTACTTTCCCAGTGTCCCTGGCCTCTCACTGATGATGGGGATGGCTGGGCAGGCTGCTGTTTAGGGTACTGGCTTTGAGACACTCTCTCATGCTGAGTTCAGCGTCCCTGTGTTGAACAGGGCAGGGGGCAGCTGCTAGCCTGCTCAAGTACTCTGTGAATTCTTATGAATCTATGTGGAACTAATTAGCTATTATTTCAGCCAATTCATTATAGTCTCTTTGGAGCAGCCTTCCCTTTTCTGAAGACTGCTTTGGAATTTGGTTGGACGTTGCAGGTGAAACATGCGTGTGGGCTGCTTTGGGAGCCAGCTTTCTGTTTGTCTCTCCTCTGAGGGCCTCTTCTCCCATCACCGAAGCCTTGGGGGTGGGTACAGGCCCCGCCTGTCCTGTCTTCCACGGTACTAAATCACTCCTGGCCCTGCCCCAGGCTGCCACAGTCTGATCTCCAGCATTTAAGTGCACCCTGCCCAACCAGGCTCTGGCCTGGGCAGCAAATCCCTTGCTTTACTAAACCCCAATCCCTCCCGAGCTGTCATTCATCCGTGCCCCGGCTTAGCTTGGCTTTAGCCCTCCCTGTTGGCTCTGTCACTCTGTCACCCAGTCCTGATCCTGCCATCTGTTTCTGCCCACGGCTACCATGCCCTCTAGACGAAGCTACTACTTCTGCTGCCACTGTACCAGCTTTCTCTCTGCCTCCATTTTCACAATTTATGTCACTACTCCCTAGGCCTTGCTGGTCAGTTCTAGATACTTTCTGATTATGGTTTTGGACAGCACAGTGGTCAGAGGGGTGGGAGGTTGGAGGATATCATGGGGTCCCCTTCTGGCAGACTCCAAGCTCTGCACATGCTTGGCCTCACCAAAGCAAAGTGAGAAACCCTTGGCTACGCTACCATAGCCTATAGCTCTTCCTAACCTTTTATGGTCCTAGTCAACCTCCCCTAATATGGTGTCACCGCAGGACACCTTCTGGGACCTCTAGTTTAGTGGCCTCAGCTTGGGACTGAGTCATTGGGCCTTAGGTGGAATACTGCATATTGAAGGATTCAAACCCACAGCTACTCCCCAAAATGGAAGTTGGGACCCTTTGCCCAACCGCCCTGGGAATTCATTTGCCATAGCAATGAGACAATACCCCATAGATGCATAGGGTGGGGTCCCGGGGAGTTCCGGAGGATAAGAGGTATCATCACTGTGACTCTCCATGCAGGGTCTTTTGGGGCCATCTCTCCCTGTGTGAGGAGAGGTGGCCATCTGAGATACACTGTGGTGAGAAGACTAACAGTGAGCAAATGGCAAGGGAGTCATCAGGATGGTTTCACTGCAAATTCAGGGGATCATCTTGGGGATTTGGGGAACCCGTGGGATGTAGAGCACAGAAATAGAAGAGTTATCCCCTAAATCCAACTTGCAATACCTCTGTCTAGTCAGAGCTTGCCCTTGGCAGTGTTTCCAAGACACTTCATGGGAAAGGCTTCTAGCAGCTAGGGACTGCGGAGTTAGGATGAGGACCAGCAACCGCACTTCCTCACCAGGCCGTCCAGGGCTGTCACAAGTGCTCAGAACCCATTTCTAGTCCCTAACATGACACTTCCTAGGCAAATGATCTCCCTGAATTCGTGACTAGCTGCACAAAGCAGGGTTTCCCTCTTTGCCTCGAGGAATCCCCTCATGTTAGCATTTTGGGGTTTGGTGAAGCACTTCAAGCTTCACAGTGTCATTCAACTTAACATCAAGGTGAACATTTCAAATTGCCTACTGCATTCCAAGTGATGCTAAGGTGCGACCTCACTTTCCTGAGAGGTCACACTTCACAACTTTCATTTCAAAGATGAGGAAACCAACCTAGGGAAGGGATTCGGCTTGTCCATCAGGATAGCCCATGGTAGACTTGGAACTTGAATCCACAGCTGGGCATGCTTAACCTTTCCCCAGGACAACCCAGCTGCACCCCAGTCTATGGGTCCTGAAAAGTCAAATACAAATACAAAACAAGAGACTGACTTCCCAATAATGAAAATATAGAATGAGATCCTTTTTCCATTTTTATTTAAAAATCTGTATCTACTATTTATTTACATATTTAAATTGTGTGTGAATATATGTGGGGGAGTGTGTATGTTCCTGTTCATGTTTGTGTTCATGCATGGGTGTATACATATATGTGCTTTGGGGCCAAAGGCAAACCTTAGGCATTGTTCCTCCGAGGCTCTCTACCTTGCTTTTTAAGACAGGATCTCATGCTGTTTGTCTCAGAGCCCTAGGGATCCTCCTGCCTTTGCATGATTTCCTGGCTTTTTATGACATGCTGGGGTTGAACTCAGGCCCTCGTGCTTGTGTAGCAAACACTTTGCTGGCTGGTTCATCCCCCCATCCTCTCTTTGACATTTAAAAATGTTTGTCAGTCTTTATAGTGGTTTAGTAAGCCTCTTGTTAGTCTCAAAGCTGAGGGCTGGGCTGGGGAAATGACTCAGTGGATAATAAGGGCACATGTTGGCAAGCCCAAGGATCTGAGCTCCATTCCCAGAAGAGCAGAACTGACTGCTGCAAGTTGTTTTCTGACCCCTACATGTGCCTCCCTTCCAAAATAAATACACATAAATGCAAAAAATAAAAATAAAACAAAAACTCCAAGAACTGTTTCAGGACCCAGGACCAGGAAAAGGAGCAGGTCCCATCTCCCAGATCCCGTGGATCACAGTGAGAGGCTGGCTTCGGGAGGGTGCCAAGCTCCAGTTTGTTAAGCTACAACACGTGAAGATAAGGTTCCCTTTCCCTCTGGATAAAGGCAGCTCACAGGCATTTCCCTGGTACAGCAAGGTGAGCTGCTTGCTGCCAAGGGTGCTATAGAGTCCTCTTTCTGGGGGCTGGTTCTTGGTTCTGAAGACACATGCAGAGTTTCTACTTGGCTGTGCAGAGGGTGAGACTGCCTTCTGTCTTTGCAGTCTTAGCACAGAGCTTGTGCTACGCATCACCTTCTGCTTTAATGCCTTCTCAGTAAGAGCTGTCTGTCTCCGCAACTGACCTTTGTCGGGAGCTTTTTTACAGTGGGAGGTTTTGCTTTTAAATTCTATTTTCCCAGTCATCCTCTTGCCTTGACTTCTACCCACAGGTTTTCAGTCTTCTTCACCTGTCCTTCTCCTCCAAGACCCCAGTTGCTGCTTGGCTTTGGCCCCTATTATCATACACTGTGCCTTCTGCTATGAAGTAAACCTTGCTGGTGTACTGTGTTGGGACACCAAAGGCCACACTGTGTGAGCAGATCCCTAAAGACCTCCTTAGTTAACTTTTGGTCCATGTACTGTTTTAGGGAGGGGGTTGAGACAAGATCTCATGTAGCCCAGGCTGATGTCTTCAAACTCCCAAGTCTCCTGTCTCCACTCCTCAAATCTGTGATTATAGGCATGTGCCAACATCCCTGTTTGGTTTTTTTTTTAAGATTTATTTATTTATTACATATACAGTGTTCTGTCTACATGCCAGAAGAGGACACCAGATTGAATTGTAGATGGTTGTGAGCCACCATGTGGTTGCTGGGAATTGAACTCAGGACCCCTGGAAGAGCAGTAAGTGCTCTTAACCTCTGAGCCATCTCTCCAGCCCCCCCTGTTTGGGTTTTGTGGCAGAAGAGTGCCTTGATGTGTCGGGGCCAAGTAATGACACCAAGTCACACCTTGTAACAGATCTCACGGAGAGATTTATTGGGCAAGGGGTGTGAAGGCCACCTCTGAATTAGGACAAGAGAGGGGAAGGGAGAAAGAAAAAGGGGAGGTGAGGGATGGCATGGTAGTGAGGGCTTTTTAAAGGGTGTGCGACCCATGGAAACAGTAGAAATGTGTCACGTTTGGTGGCTGGTGATGACGTGGCTGCTGGTGCCAAGTCACTGAAGGTGGGCTGGGGAGCATCTGGTTGTTAATAATCCCCTCCAAAAGATTTATCACTTTTTAATTTTGTGTGTGTGTGTGAGTGTATGTGTGTGTGTGTGTGTGTGTGTGTGTGTGTGTGTGTGCGTGCCATGTGTGTACCTGGTACTCATGGAGGTCAGAAGAGGGCATCGGATCCCCAGAAATGGAGTTAAGGAGGGTTGTGATCTACTATGGGGGTGCTGGGAACAGAACCCAGGCCCTCTCTGAGAGCAGCAAGTGCTGTTACCCACTAAGCCATTGCTCTGGGCTTAAGTGTTAAAGGGTAAGACTCACAACCCAAAAAGCCTTCATCCACTTTTTAATTTACTTTTATTTATTTGCTTTTTTTGAGACAGAGTGCCACTGTGTAGCTCTAACTGTCCTGGAGTTCTCTATGGAAACCAGGCTGATCTCGATCAAACTCACAGAAATCCACCAGCCTCTGCTTCCTGAGTACTGGAACTAAAGGCACATACCGCACCACCATACCGAGCCCCTCATTCACTTTTAATGTGGATCTCAGCAGGCCAGCTCTGGTTCACAAGCTCTCCTCCAAGGCTGTTTCCCTGTTCAAAAAGGCGGCAAGGTTCTATCCGCCTTCTAGGCTTCCCTTGTTATCTCCCAGTGAACGTCCCATCCCTACCCAACCGTCCAGTCCACGGCATGTTCACTGTACATGGTTTTGCTCACTGTAAGGCCAAGGTCTAGCCATCCTTTAAAAGCAGTCCCCAAACTGGGAGTTTAGGCTCACTCTATTGCCTGGGTCCTACCCTTCATCGTGAGAACTCCTCCAGGTGGTGTCTCCCTGCCGGGATTGAGACACATCCTCTCTAAAACACGGTTCTTGGAGGACCTGATTCATCTCTTTTTACTCCACCTTCCCACCTGTGCCAAATCCAAGTAGCACAGGCTGATGGAATGACTATTTAGGCCGGACCAGCCTGTGACAGGTAGGGTATGACCATCTTAGGTCTAGGACTCAGAAGGCCAGGGTTTCCTACATGGGAGGAGCTGTGAGGCCCTCCCAACTTCTTTCACAGCTGTTTGAGAGTCACCGACCCTTTCTCAGTTAATCAATGGGTGGAAATGTAACTGTCCCAACTGGACCACCCAGCGCAGGAGCCTTTGGTTCTCCGCTTTCTCTCCAGGGTAATAAGCAGTCGTTACCAGGTGCCTCTTGCAGCCTCCCGTGCTGGCAGGTTATTTATATGCAAATTTGTCTGACTGAGGCTATGGAGGCTCATAAACATGATAACAGCAGCTTCAGTGGGAGCTGGGACGTGATGGAGGGTGGGAGAGGCCCTCTAGCTTCTGCGGGAGAAGTTAATATGGGATTAGCCGCAACCAATTAGATGGTATCAAACCCAAAGGGATCCAGCAGTTTAGCTAAACTGAAGATTGGGCTGGGGGTAGAGGGGGAGGCTGTGGCTGCTAGAAGGATCTGAGTATAGGCAAACCCTTCCCCAGAAGTCAGGCTTGGTGCAGATTCCCCGTCCAACCCCCGAAAAAGAGTGTAAACGGGGGCTTAGTTGTGGCTCAGAGGTAGATTACTCAGTGGTATCTAGCATGCTTGAAGTCCTGGGTTTGATTCCCAGCACTTCAACTGTGTGTGTGTGTGTGTGTGTGTGTGTGTGTGTGTGTGTGTGTGTGTGTAGGGAGAGTTAGCAGGTGGTACTAGGCATAAAGGAGTTTTTCTTAGTTGGGCAACAATACTGTGTGCCCCGCATACATACACATCAGTCCTTCTGGCCAGCACTCTTGGCCTGCACAATCCTGTCAAATTTTTTAATATCAAACTTTATTTTGTGTGTGTGTGTGTGTGTGTGTGTGTGTGAGGGTGGGGCCACACATTGCTATGGCACACATGGGGAAGTCAGAGGAGAACTGGTCCTCTCCACCATTTGGGATCCTGGGATTAAACTCAGGTCAACAGGTTTGGGACTAAGTATGTTTATCCACAGAGACTCGTGTGTAAACTTTCCACCCGCTTCTTTACCACGAACTGCTACCCCCTACACATCTCAAGCCCTGGGAAGCCTTGCTTAGTTGGTCACTATTCTGGGCTCCCACTGGATTCTGTACAGGACCCCCGAGTGGCACTCACTCACTGTTGGTGCCTGTCTACCGTGAGCCTTTGCAGGTATGAACATCCCTGCAATTGTGGCTTGCCTCCCAGGTGCACGGTAGATCAGCAAATGGTTTTTGAGAGAATCGGAAGAAAATTCAAAGAAAGCCAAAGATGTCGAGCTTAATTCTTATTATCTCCTATTTTTTTCTATCACACTGGAAAGGTCAGGCTTCAAGACTCAGCTCCCTTATCTGAAAATGGGGACATCAAACCCTCAGCTGACAACTCCGTGTGCTGCTATCGTAAATCCTGGCAGGTAAGTTGGTTGCATTCTCTTGCTGTTGGTACCATCTAAAGCCTGGGCACATCCAGACACAAATTTCTTAAGTAAAATAGTGTTATCATATCATCTTCCAGGAAAAGCCTCCACAGACTACCCAGGCTAGCCTGAAACCAACTCGTCAAGAGTGGACACACACACAAGCCAACAGGGTGCTCAATGACGGTTGTTTCTGTGACTCAACACCCAACAAGCAATTTACAGAAGGAAGAGTTCATTTTAGTTTGTGATTTGAGGGGGTAGAGTCCATTAGGGCAGGGGAAGGCACAGACATGAGGCGCAGGTTTGCACTCAGGAAACAGAGATAAATGCTGGCACTCAGCTTGCTTTCTCCTTTTTTGTTTGTTTTGTTTTCTGTTTAGTTTTGGACTCCAGCCTATAGCATGGGGCCACATACATTCAAAGAGAGTCTTCCCTTCCCAGGTACATCTTTCTGGAAACACCCTCAAAGACAGGCTCAGAGAGGTGTCTCCCAGGTGATTCCAAATCCAGGCAAACTGACAATGAATATTAACCATTCCAGGCTTTTCTGGTGTTATATGTTCAAAGTCCTGCATGACGAACATAATCTCTCCTGAAAATAATCGTGTGCTTATGCAAAGTCATGGACAAAAGAACCCAACGGCCCTCCTGCGATCCAACAACCATCTCTGTCATGTAAATTTTCTTAGTACTAATTGATCTGAATTCATGCATGATCATAGCTTCTGGCCTTCTTGCTGGTTGGCCTCATGGCTCCTTTTATTTTCTCCCAAAATCTTGTGTCACAGTACTGACTTCTATGCATGAGGGATGTTAAGTCCCTGTAGAACATCACCATGAACTTTCTCTCTTCCATGTAGTTAGTCTTCCATGTACCTCTCTTCCTAGTACCATGTCTAGGGCTAGTCTGCCGGGATTTTGTCCTTCAGGAGAGTTGACCCCGGGGAGGACATCAGGAATGAAGCATCTGGGGCATTGTGGAGAGCCCCAGGGAAAGCAGAATTGGTTGCAGAGAAGGAAAGGAAGAATGAAGCCCATAAAGCACTGATGTAACCTTAGAGCATTCCTGGGAGGTAGCAGGAGTAATAGTGACAAGCCGAAGACAAAGGATTACTAGCAAGGAGTCAGTCTGTGCATCTGCTTCCTAGGCTGGTCAGTAAGGAGGAAGCAGTAGAGCCTGTGTGCCATTGGCCTTCCCAGGCAGCTCCCCCCACCCATCAGTAGAGATCAAAGTAAGGAAGATGAGACAGTAGACATCTGCTGCTGTTCTTGGTTGACTGACAGCCAAGGGTCTCACTGGTGACCTGTAGGGTGTCCCAGCATTTCTGCATGTAGTTGCATGTCCCTGCGTATTGTACTGTCACAATTACGTTGAGACAATGTGTCCTGCAGATTTCCAGAGAGCAAATAGTCCAGAACTTTAGGTCCATAGTACTTACTTTTCCAAGGGAAACAAGCAGGGCTGAGAGTCATGGGATGGGCTCCATTTTCTGGTTCACTGAGGCATAGGCAGGCCTCCTGAGTCTACTCTGCAGGTCATGCTGTTTTCTGTTTTTTCATCTTTGCAGAGGGGTCATCTTCTTTCTGCACCCTACTGGGCCATGCTTTCACTAGTCAATGGCCAGGCAGGAGACACCAATAGGGAATTTAGTAGCATGGGGCCCTTGGGGTTTCTTCTCTTGCCTGAGAATAATCCATGGGTGAGTAACTAGAAGGGGATGGTTCTTAGCTTTGGAGTTATAGCCATTTGCTGCTTGGACCTGTGCAGTTCTCTCCTTACCCAACACCTTATGCCATTATTCCCACTAAAAGCCTGGAAGCCTGGTCCTGTCTTCACCTGTGTCAGGTACTTTTTTTACGTGACCAAATGCCTGAAAGAAGTGACTTAAGGAAGGCAGAGTTGATTTTAGCTCACAGCTTGAGAGGAGACTGCCCATCATGACAGAGACAGCATGGCAGCAGGAGCTCAGGAGGCAGCTGTTCACATTGCATCTGCAGCCAGGAAGCAGGGCATGTACAGGAAGTGGGGCTGACCCATAAAACCTCCAGTGACTTACCTCTTCCACTGAGGCTCCACCTCCTCACAGTTCTAAAACTTTCTCAAATAGCACCATCTACTGGACTCATGAAACTATGGGGGACATTTCACATCCAAGCCCCATCATTTTATAGCCAATGGTGATGATCCCGAGTTTACCCTGTCCTGTGGTTTTCCATGTCCCCTAAATTCCCTGAGAGTTGTTAATCTCCTTCTTAATTTCTAACCCCCAATGTGCCTTGGCTGGACCCAAGCTTTCTAAAGCAGGCAGGAAGTCCTGGAAGCTCTCTTTCTGGCCCAGAACACAGAGACATTCATTGTCTGTTGCTGTGGGTAAGCAAAGCCTGTGACTGCCCCCCCCCCTTCCTGGGGAAGGAGTGAGGAGGAGGGTGGAAATAGCTTTCATTCTTTCCCAGAAACTTACAAGGAAGGAGGCAAACCATGGCTAATCTCTCCTCATATGCTGTTCCTCTACAAGGTGCTGTTACGTAGCCTTCTGCCACATTTCCAAGACAAATCCCGTCAGGCCTCCTCCCCACTTACCATCTTTCCATGGCTCCCTATTGTCCTTTGGAGAAAACCCAGGCTCCAGGCCACATATGGCACCAGCATCTGGCTAGGACTTACCTCTGCAGTCTTAGAATTGCCCTTCTCCCTTCTTTCTGCTATGTCTAGAAGGATCTAGAATTTAATCACGTGGCTGATTCTGGTCATGCAGAATGCTTCACGTCACTTAGTCTGTTGCATGGACAATTTCTTCCACCCTTTGCTTTCATTTAAGATTGGGAGGGTAGACCTGGTATTTGTTGGATGCTCAGTGGGTGTTAATCAAGCCTCATTCTCTGAGATGCCCAACACATCTAGAAAGGGTCCTATGGAAGCATGCAGGGCACAATAGTACAGCTTTATCCTTGGCATTTCCATTTCTGTTTTGCTGTGTGTCCGAACTTGCTCATCTCTTTTTGTGAGCATCACAGTTTCCTATGTTATCTTTAAAATATTTTGATGGAAGAAGTATCATCTTAGGAGTAGTTGGGGCTGGTAGCCTGATGTCTTAGTAAAGAGGTGATTGGCTCTTTCCATTAGCTTCTCAGAGACAGCCACCGACTAAAGTCAGCAGCCTGTCAGACCCCTGATGAAGCTACCCAACCCTGGAGAATATCAAGCTTCCAAACATGATCCAGGGAGCTGCTGGTGGCTCAGTACAAGATGGGTGTCCAAGAGGTGGAGCTAGTGAGTAATTCTCAAGTTCTTTTATGCTGCAATCTGACTCCCAATCAACCCAGAAGGGGCCGAGGAGCTGATTTCCCACCGGCACTCCTGATGTAGGGCAGCCAGTATTCTAAAGTGGACTATACTCTCCATGCTGAGACAGAGGAGGGTCATTTCTGAGGGATGGATTCAGCTGAGGTGGAGATGGCATCCTCTTCGCTCAAAGCGATCATCACTTTCTCTTTCCACTAATTTTCTATTTACTATTTTTTTAAGTGGGGGAGGGATGCATTCGAGAAGGTCAAAGGACAGCTTGAGGAGATTGGCTCTCTGCTTCTACCAGGTGGGTCCCAAGGATGAAACTCTGCTTGCTCAGGGTTGGGAGTAAACAGCTTTATCTGCCAAGCTATCTGAGTGAGTCTCCCTCCTCCACCCCATGATTCATTTCCTGACCATGGGAAACAAGTGATGGGCAAGAATGAAGTCAATTTCCATGGCTGAGGGCAACTCCGACCCTGTGACCTCCGGCATGTCTGAGTTCTGGTGCTGTGTGTGTGTGTGTGTGTGTGTGTGTGTGTGTGTGTGTGTGTGTGTGTGTTGTGTTGTGTTGTGTTGTGTGTGGGTGCCTTGGCGATGAATTGCATTGTGGCTCTGATGTGCCCTGCTTCAATGCCAATTAACATCCCTGCTGCTGGCATACCATGGAGGTTGTGACTATATGGGAAGAAGCAGTTCCCTTTGTCCTCACTGACAGCCTGTCCCCACAGGCTGTAGAGTCCGCATAGCTGCTCAGAGGTCTGTGGACCAGCATGCAGCCACGAACAGTTTTGCACTGCTGGACCAAGGAGTCAGCTCTGATTTGAGAATCTGTGCAGTTACACCAGTGACAGAGCAAGGAGTGAGGTGTCCAGGATGCACTCAGAGGAGCTGTGCATTCGTACACAGCCACATCCGAACCTCTGTGACCTCCGTGCTGCCCCCACCCTCTCTGCGTCTAGGATTCAAATTCCTGGAGTCATTTCTTCTCCCTCTTCTCCAAATCCCCATATCTAATTGGTCACCGAGTCATTTCTACTTCTTCTAAACAATGTCTGTGTTTGAGGCTGTTTCCACTCTACCATGCCTGTCTGGGTTTCTAGTCTATCTGGTCTCCTTTGGCCTACTTCTCATGCAAATGTCCTCTCTGTCTCCCTAACACCAGGAGCTCCTCCTATTCCCAAAGCCTCCATGGCACCTCCTTCCTAGTTCATAGAGTCAAGAGTGCTACCGAGCCCCTTCTTATGCCCTGTCTTCCTTTGTCACCTTGAATGCCTTAACAGTGACCTTCACACTGGCCAGCCCACACCCCCTCTCAGAGCTCATCCTTCAGGACAGTTCCTGAAACCATCTCAGCGCCACATTGTCTCCTAGGACATTCTCCTGTGCCTTCAGGGACCTGCTTTGCTCCTCAGATCACTCCTGTCTCTTTTCTTCCTGCCCAGCTCTTCAGCACAGTGGTCTCTGGTTTCCTGTCCTTGGAGCTTTGTTCTCCCTATATACATGCCTCTCTTTGAGTGATCTCCTTGTTGTTGATTAATAAATCTATATCTCTAGTCTAGACCAGTGGTCCCCTGGGAGCTGGTGTAGGTGATCTTCTGATGTCCAAGAATAAAGTGCTGTATTTATTTTTGTCTAAAAAGTAAAAAATAAAAAGACACCTTCCTAAATATTTAATGTACATGTTGCCATCCTCAGTAGTTATGAGAAAACACAGAGATCGTGGAGGGTATGTGCTCAAAATGTTTTTCCAACAGGGACAGTCCCTTGGTTGTCTTAGAATGTCCATTCCCTTCCCTTGTCTCTCATTATAAAAAAATAGGGTGCCTCACTGCCTGGGACAATGGCCATTTTACCCTGCCTGCTTTTTGTTACCAAAATTAGGGGGAGTTCCTTTGTAGTTGCCACCAGTTGATCCTGGGGAAACTGGGATTCTTCTCTTGGTATTCATAGTCTCATTAACAAGAGAATTTAAGAACATACTCAAATGGAAGCTCCTGGACAATTTTATTAAAAGTTTAAAAGAAAAACTACAGAGCAGGCAAGCTGTAAATCTCAGAAGCTGCTCAGAGGAAGAAAATGAAGATGAGAAGGGAGTGTGGGGCGTAAGGGGTGCTGGGTGTGGGGTGCAAGGTGCCAGGCGGGATTGGGGGCTGCTGCTTGAGTTAAGCCAGTGAGGTTAGCTAGAAACATGGAGGACAGGCAAACCGCATGGAAAGGAGGGGAGACAGAGTGCATAAGGAGTTAGGTGAAGGGTGAGGAGCCTAAGGCACTGGAGAAAGCAGGCTTAGAGCATGCTCAGAAGAAAAGGAGAGTGCACTCTCCCAGCACTTCAGAGAAGCAGACAGACTTCTGAAGCTGCAAGTCCTGTAAGCTACTGTGCTATCAGGCAGGGATTCTAGGAAGAAAAGTACATGAAGTCATTAAAGGGGAAGCTATTTCTCCTATCTCACCTCACCTAAGGAGGACCTGCCTTCCTTGGGTGGTCCTGTCTTTCTTAAGGGTAGTGGTTCCTTGGTGAGCTCATTGACTCTGCCCATCTAGAATGTTAGGTCTCCACCCAGGCCAGAGGTTCCATGCTTTTACCAGTGGGAGCTAGTTTTCCCTTAATGAGCCTTCTCTGCTGCGGTGATGTCACTTTCTGCTATATGCGCCATCTTGACCCACTTCCAGGATGCAAGCAGAGATGGTGGGCCTATTTCCCTTCCTAAAGGAAGAGCTTGCCTTCCCCTTCCCCAGACCTCCTTTCTCCTGACACCCTAGAACTGCAGAAAGCCACACTACCCCATGAGCTTATGTGACTGTGCTTTGAGAAGGAAACCTTGTCTTGTATAAGCCACTGTAATTTGGAGGTTTTTGTGATATCAGCTGAGTCCGTATCCAGCCAGAGACACATGAAATGCTTTGGTCTAGATTTCCTTTCCAAGCTCCCACCCTGCATATGCTCCTGGAATCTGGAAGTCTCCACACCTGGTACCTTAAACACAGGATGCCCAAGGCAGAGCTCACTCTAGCCCTTCTGTCTCCCTTTGGGGTTGCAGTATCAGTTCCATGGGCATTTGCTGGAGACTCCTGCTGAGATGCTTAGCATCTAGGTGTTAATCTTCATGCTTACACATGAAAAGAGTTAGCCAACGCATTGGGGCAGGGCATGGGATAGTAAATGAAGTCCCCTGACTATCTCTGGAGCTATTTGGGGGCATTTTCCAGGGTAATGGATGATTGTTGTGGAAGGAGCTGTCCAGTGAGACTAAACCCAATGGAATCATCTCAATCTTGGGTAACTGGCAATCCATGGCTGTCCCGTTGCTTTGGGGCAGAGGCTTTCCTGCTCTGGGACCAGAGCAGGAAACATCACTTCTTTGGAGTGATGTTGTGAAATGCTGTTCCCTGGGCAGGACATGGCCATTGCCCCTTGAACTGTCAAGTAATTACTCTAAGCCATCATCATATGGTTGAGATCATTAATTTTACTAACTTTTCATCTTGGAGCAGGGAAGGGGCTTAAGACCCCATTTTTCTTAAGGATTTACAAAGTTACTAGGAGACATGTCTCAAGAGCCCCCACCTCTCTCCAAGATTTCTAGGCATCAATGGTTACTAGAGGAGAGGTCTCATAAAGCCACGCTCCACCCAAGGTTTATAGGCAGTTAACAGTTGCTAAAGAGACCACACCCCTCTCCAGGATGTATAAACAGTTAACAGTTGATATGCAAGAGAGACATTTCCTTTATAGGGTAGCCTCCTCTATGCTGCCATGTCCTTGGTAGTGACCCCTTGCCAACACTCCCGTAAGTAACCCCTCACCTGTGCACCTGTAAATAATACTAACCAAACCCACTGGTTCATCACACTTGATTCATCTTTGCTTTGTTTCTGCCCTAGATACCCTGTCTGAGGCAAGTAGACGTTTGCTTATATCTTAGAAACAGTTTATACAATAAGTGGACATGGAGTGTGACCTATGAAGTGTCCTGTGGCAGGAAGGAGGCTATAACAGTACACAGTATGAGGCACCTCCCAGCCTCTTAGACAGATGATGTCAGTTTCTGTCATAACCATGGGTATGGGAAGAAATGATATGTTCCCCTTTAGATCCCACCCATTCTCATCTCATTCCATCTCTACATCCCCCCTTTCCAGAGATGTCTAGATGATGCTGGAGTGACGTGGAGAAACATCCAGACCATGGTGAACAGACATGGTGATTTGGGGAATGTTTGTTACAGCAGCTACTATTCTCACTCTAATTACTAGTTTCTAGTAGCTTTTCAAGTGAAGACTACAACGTGTTTTCTTTCCCACCAACTGCCTGGGTCCTGCTGCCGTCTCTGCCCCCAAATAACACACAAGACACTATATTAATTATAAAGCTGTTGGCCATTTGCTATGGTTTCTTAATGGCAAGCTCTGACTTAATTATTAACCCATAATTACTAATATATATTTTATAAGGTCTTATCTTACCAAGAATGTCAGATTTGTGCTCTCTCCTCCCAGCATCAGATGGCAAGTCTCCACTCTTGACTACATTGCCCAGAATCCTCCTCGACTCATAGTCCCACTTATCTTGCTTCCCTATTGGTCAACAGTGCTTTATTTATCAATCAATAAGACAACATGTACACAGAAGGACTTCCTCCATCAAACAATGGAGAAAGATTGAGAAAACAGAAAGAATGGGGACATGGTAATGATTGGGGCTGGCAGACAGATGTCCCAGCTGGAGACTTCTCCGAGGGGTGATCTCATTAACTCCTATGTCTCAAATCTTTTTCTATATAAAGGGTTTTATCTTTTCTCTTTTTAACTCCAAAAGGGCCTTGTATGGACACTGACAAAATAAACCCAGAACTCTTACTCAAGTGTAAAACGCACACGGATACACACACACACACACACACACACACACACACATTTACACCTTAAAATTCCACTAATTGATCTAATCTCCTAGAAGGTTGTACTATGAAGTTGTAAATCACATGAGCTTTCTGAGAAGTTACACTTGTTATTTTGTGATAATTGTAGATTCACTTAGCAGTTGTAGGAAATGATACAGGCATGTCTCATTCCATGTCCCCTTTCTCCAGGGCCCCAGAAAAACAGTTAAGATTTACATTCACACAAAAATCTCATTCACAACACCCACAAGTGCAAACAACACAGATACCCTTTAGCCAAAGAAAGGCCCCCGAAGGTAACACCATGCAAAACTGTACTATGGTATCTCAAAGGGGGTATTGGCATTACGACAGTCAGGACATTTTCCATGATTACAAGGATCCTCATATTGCCTTTGTATCGCATTTACCTTCTTCCTGTTTTTCTTTTCAACAGTGTCATGTGACTAGAATCATGCAGTGTAGACCCTTTCAGGAAGTGCTTCTGTCAGTTTGGAGGGTCTGCACTGAGAGTTGTTTTTGTTTTGTTATTGTGTTTGGTTTTTTTCTGTGCTGAGTAGTATTTCACATTATAGATAGACCACACATTGTTTAACCATACCTGGTATTGTTCTGTTACTTTGAGTGTCCTCATGTGTGTCCAGCCTTTCATAATTAGCGTACAAGTTATGTGTCTTCTACTTATGCCCCTTCTCAAGTTGAAGTTCCCCGATCCTATTTGTCAAGCAGTTTTTCCTTTTTAATCATTAATATGTATTGACTTACTTTAAAAATTATTTGGAGCTGGAGAGATGGCTTGGAGCACATACTGTTCTCACAGAGGAACTAAGTTTAGTTCCCAGCCCGTGTGTGTGGTGGATCACGACAGCCTGTAACACCTAAGCAATCCAGTGCCCTTTTCTGTCCTCCATGACACATGCACTCAGGTAGCATTTGCACACATGTGCACACACACACACATACACACACTTTTAAAAATTATTATTTTCGTGTATGTGTGTGGGTACTTGCACATGCACCATGGTGAGTATGTGGAGGCCAGAGGACAACTTAGAGGAATCAGTTTTCTCCTCCCATCTTCAAGTGGGTTCTAGAGGTTGAACCCAGGCTGTCCAGTTTGTGAGGACAGTGTTTTACCTGCTGAGCCATCATCTCACTGGCCTGTGATCAAATGCTTTCACTGTATCAGTTGATAAGATCATGAAACTCTGCTTCAGCTTGTTAAGATTCATCCATTTTGAAACAGTCTACCAGCTTTGCATCTCTGAAATATATTACACTGCTATAATGTATAATTTACCTAAGTATGCATGTGTGTGTCATAGTTTTGTTTCTGTTGCCATAATAAAATACTCTGGCAGAAGTGGCAGAGGGAGAAAGGTTTATCTAGTTCACAATTCCAGGCTACCACAGGAGAGAAGTCAGGTAATAGAAACTGAACACAGCTAGTCATGTCCACAGTCAAGAGCAGAGAGAGAAGAAATGCATGCATGTTTGTGCTTGGCTTGCTTTCCACTGCTCATGCAGTTCAGAATCACCTGCACAGGGAATGGCGCCACCCACAATGGACAGGTGTTCTCACCTCAATAATGCAGTAAAGACAATTTCCAACATGCCTATAAGCCAGCCTATACAGACAATGTCTCATTAACACTATCTCTCCATGGGATTTTAGATTGTGTCTAGTGGACAAAAATCCAACCAGCAGAGATGCATAGATTCTGGGTTGGTTAGTGTTAGCTGTCAACTTGACATAACTAGAGTAATCTGGGAAGAGGGAACAATAGTTGAGGAGTTGCTTTTATCAGACTGGCTGCAGACAAGCCTGTGGAGTATACCCTTGATTAATGACTGGGTAGGACCCAGAAGTCTTTAATCCTATTGATGGGGTAGGCCCACAGCCCATTATAGGCAGTGCCACCCCTGGGCAAGTGGTCATGGGTGGGTAAGAAAGCTATTTGAGCAATCCAGGAGGATCAACCCAGTAAACAGCATTCATCCACGGTCTCTGTTTCAGCGTCTGCCCTAACTTCCTTCAGAGATGGACAATAAATGATGAACTGCATGAAATAAGCCCTTTATTCTCCAAGTTGCTTTTGTCATGTTATTTATCACAGCAACAGAAAATAAACTAGGACTCTATCTATCTATCTATCTATCTATCTATCTATCATCTTCTATTAGCTTGAGACAATTTCTTATGTAGCCTAGGCTGACCTTTGACCTCCTGAGTCTCCTGTCTCTACCTCCCATATACCTGGATTCCTGCTATGTTCCACCATGCCCAGACTATAATTTACTTTATATATTTATGAGTTCCATTTGCTGGTATTTTGTTAAGAATTTCTTACATCTATATTCATGAGGGATATTGATCTCGAGTGTGCTATCCTTTGTCCTATCTTTGTCTGATTTGTGTATTAGGATAATACTAGCTTCAGAAATAAATTGGCATTCCTTTCTCATCTGTTTTCTGGCAGAGATTGTATAGAACTGGTGTTAAGTCTTATTTAAACATTTAATAGAATTATCCAGTGAAGCCATCTGTGCCCAGAGAGTTCTTATGAGGGAAGGGGCGAGTTTTGAAATTATGAATTCAATTTCCTTAATAGTTATAGGAATTATTCAAATGAAATTATACTTCATATTGGGTGAGATGCAGTGACTTGTGTTTTCCAAGAAATTGGTTCATTCTGTCTGAGTTGCTAACTTGAAGTACACAGAGTTGCTGAGAGTCTTCCCCCACCCCGCAACCTCATTCCCTTGCTGTCATTTTGATGATGTCTACTGGGTCTCTACTGGTGTCTCCTTCTTTTACTCCTGTTACTGGAAATTTAGATCTCTCCTTCCCCAACCCTTATCCCCCAGCCCCCCAAAGTGCCTTTGTCAGTCTTTCTAGAAGTGTGTTTCATGGATTTTTTTTTCAGAATTATTCTTCTTTTTAAGTGATTTTAATTCTGTTGTCTTGGTATTAGTTATTTTTTCTTCTTGCTTTAGGTTTATTTTGTTTTTCTTTTTTTCCAGATTATTATCACTTAAAATTCTTAATGAATGAGTTGAATGAGCATGTGTGCACACGCATACATGCACGTGACGTGGTTAGAGGTCGGAGGAAATCTCTCTGATTTGGTTTTCTCCTGCCATTTTGTGGGACTTGGGAACTGAATCCAGGTTGTTAGTCCTACATGTAAGTGCACTGACCCGCTGTCTTTGCTACTGTTTCTATTGCTGGGAAGAGACACCATGATCAAGGAAACCTAGAAAAGAAAGCATTTAATTGGGGCCTATTACAGTTTCAGAGGGTGAGTAGTCTATGACCATCATGGAGGGGAGCATGGTGGCCAACAGGCAGGCATGGGGTGCTGGAGCAATAGCTGAGAACTTATACTTTATCTGCAAGATGGAAGCAGAGAGAGAGCAGAAAGACATGGCCTGGCTTGGGCTTTTGAAATCTCAAAGGCCACCCCCCTTTGACAAACCTCCTCCAATGAGGCCACACCTCCTAATCCTTCCTAAATAGTACGACACTGGGGACCAGACATCCAAATATATGAGGCTGTGGCAGCGATTCTCATTCAGACCAGCACACCCACCCAGCCGTCTTTTTCTAGACTCTTGAGGTGGTCCTTATATTATTGAGTTGAAACCAACCCCCACTCTGGGTCTTGCTGACTCTGACTTGCATTTCCCCTGCCTCAGCCTGTAGTGTTCTATGTTTACAGTGTACACCGCCACGCCCAGTTCCCTATGTTTCTAACATACACTCTGAGATTAGTGCTATAAATGTTCTTCTCCGTGTTGCTTTAGCTGCTTTCCACAAATTATATGCTTCACAGCTACATGTCACCTAAGGACATTTCCGTCACTGACAGGACTGCCTTTTGATAGTGGTTCTGTAAGGTTATATTGCAAGTTGTGTCAAAACTGTCTTGTTTTGTCTAAGTACACTTTATGATGATCACACCATGGCAAAATTGCACAATAACACACTTTTCAGAATGTGTCTTCATCATTAAGCCATTCGTGATTAGATTTTCTTCCTTTCCTTCTGTAACTCTGAGTACATGAATGGTCCCCAAGGCTTGGTTCAGTTTTTATTCCCATCCATTTTCTCCTGTTGTTCATGGTGGGTAATTTTTATATTCTATTTTATCCCTTCATTCTTTCCTCTGCCCCCTTCACTCTGCTCTTGGATCCATCCAATGAGATTTTAATTTAATTGCTCCATGTTTCTGTTCAAACATTTCCGTTGGTTCTTCTTAGCAGCTCCATCCTCTTTGTCTAAGTTTCCTAAGTTTTCTCCTTTTTCTTTGTTTGTTTTAAGCATATCCATACTTGTTTATTGAAACATTTAAAAAATCATGGCTATAGCACTGGAAAAAAAATGACTTGGTTGGTAAATTGCCTACAGCGTAACTGTTCAGGCCGGAGATTGGATCTCCAACACCCACATAAAAAGTCCAGTGTAGTAATGCATGTTTGTAAGCCCAGCACTGAGCTCCAGAGACAGGTGGATCTTGGTAGTTCACTGGCCAACCAATCCGGCTGAAATAGTTCAATGAGAGACTCTGTCTCAAAAAATAAGATGGAGAGGGATTAAAAAAGAATCCAGTTGTTAGTTTCTGGCCTCCACATGTATCTGTACAAGCAAGCACACCCATACACACACCTGTACACATCCTCCACACTCCTGCACATACCTGCACATACTCATACACACCTGCACACATCTGCACATACTCACACACATACCTGCACATACCCCCCCAAACACACACCTGTACATGCCTGCACACATACCTGTGAATATCTACACACACACACAAACACACACACACACACACACTCCTGCCACAAATAATGACTACTTGAAAACCTTTGTCAGATAATCTCAACTTCTCTGTTGGTGTTGGGATCCACTGATGACCTTTTGTAATTCAGTCCAATGTTATCCTGGTTCTTGGTCCAATATAAAACCTGGATATCACATTAGAAAACTCAGGATCCCATCGAAATACTCTGCTTCCCTGTTGTTAAGGCCATGTGAAGTAGATGTTAGGTTCCCAGTCAGTCTTCATTGAGTAATCTGCACTGGTGGGGCAGAGGTAGAAAGTTCCAAGTGTCCACAAGACATCTATTGGTACTGCAGTGGGGGGTGGCCTTGCTGCTAAAAAGCAAAGGTCAGTGTCTTGGGTCACTACTGAACCTCCTCTGGCACCACCACAGAGAGGACAGAGAAACACATGTCACCGCTGTCAGATGGAGGCCACACTCAGTGGTGGTGGTGGTGGGCTTCCTGCTAGCTGACAGGTGTCCTCTCCCTACTGTTTGCTCTGATGCGACCTCAGCAGGGTGTTGGGGTGCTTGGTGCAAGCTTAGAAGTTGGGCTTCATCATTTAGCCTTTGCTACCATAAGTGACCAAGTGACAGTGGGCGGGGGAGATGGCAGGATGAACTTTTTTTGTTTTTTTCTATGATGTTTGACTTCATTGGAGGTGCTGTCTGTCTTACTGGAGAAAGCAGAAAGCAGACTTTGGTTAGAACTTTTCTTTCCTTGTAGCTGTTTCTGTTTTACAAGTTACCATTTTCTTTTTGTCAAGTCTGAAATCTGGGAGGCAAATGTAAAACCCAGGGAACTCCCCACCTTGCTATTGCTCAAGCCCTGAGGTCCCTCGAGATTCTGTCTCCTTTTCATCTTTCAGAGACTTCATACACTTATTTAATGATCAACTCTGGGTTTTTCAGTTGTTCTTTGTGAAACAATAGGAAGGAAGTCCATCTACTCTAATTTATAGCAGCAAAAGTTTCCCCCATTGTGTTTTTAACAGCTTAATTGGGGTATAGTTCTCTTGCCAAATAATCTGTGTGTAATTCAATGGATTTTTGTGTGTTCTTAGAGTTGTAGCCACCACTACCACCAATTTTAGAAACTCCCAGAAGTAACCTTCTACCCCACCCTCCACTGAGGCTTGTAACTCCAGATAGCCACTAATTTCCTTTCTGTTTCTATAAATTTGTGGAACCTGGATATTTCGTTTAAGTGGAATCTTTCAACACATAATTTGCTCTGTCATAGCACATATTGGTTACTTCTTCCATTCTTTCTTTCTGTCCTGAAGACTGAACTTAAGAACTTGTCAAACAAGTACTCTAAGGATGAGCTACATGCCCAGCCTCCTTTTATTTTTAATTTAGAGACAAGATCTCCCTAAATTGCTTAGATTGCCCTTGAATTCACCCTGTAGCCCAGACAGGCCTCGAACTTGCGATTCTTCTGAGTAGCTGGTTTACACATCGCCAGCCCTGGCTCCTACCTCATTTCTTTTCCTCTCCAAACAATATTCCATAGCAAGGATCTATCACATTTCACTCATCTGCACACCAACTGATGAATGGAGAGATGTTTGGACTGCTCACACATTTTGGCTACAATGAATGCTGCTGCTGTGAACACTCCTGTAAAAGGTGTTTTGGGGGGAGGGGGAAACATATGCTTTTACTTCTCTTGCATAAATGCCAATGAGCAGAGTTGTCAGATGATGTCGTGACATGTCTAACCATTTGATGAACTGCCAGACTGTTTTCCTCAGTGGCTGCATCATTTTGCATCCCCATTAGCAATGTATGAGGGCTGAGCATTCTCCACATCCTTGCCAACGCTGGTTGTTATCTGTCTTTTTGATTACAGCCATCCTAGTGGGTGTGAAGCAGAATCTCATTGTGGTTTTGATCTGCATTTCCTTGATGACTAATGATGTTGCACCTCTTTTCCTGTGCTTACAACCACGTGTTTGTCTTCTTCAGAGAACTGTCTATTTAGCACGTCTATGCATTTTTGAATTGGGTTATCTGTCTTTTTAATATTCTGGTGTTTTTTCTGTTTTGTTTTCAATTTTTTCATTGTTTGGGGTTTTTGTTGTTTCCTGAGACGAACCTGGAATGCACTGGATAGCCCAGGCTGGCCTTGAACACATGCTCCTCCTGTCTCTGCTTCCTGAGTACTGGCCTTCTGGATATACGGCACTCTGCCTGATTTGTCTTTGTACTTTCTTGATAGAAAGTATTCTTTGAAACACAAAGTTTTTGAAATTCTGTTACATTTAGTTATTTATTACTATTCTCTCTCCCCCTCTCTCTCTTTCTCTCTGTGTGTGTGTGTGTGTGTGTGTGTGTGTGTGTGAGCACACTCGTGCTGCTCACATGTGTACCACAGCATGTGTGTGAAGATCAGAGGACGTCTTGGGCAGAGTGCTTGGTGACAAGTGGCTCTACCCTCTGAGCCATCTCACCAGCTGCACAGAGTCTCTAATTGGTGATATCCAGTGTACCTATTTTTCCTTTTTTGCTTGGGCTAAAAGACACTCTTTAATAAAGGCCATAAAAATTAGTGCTAACACTGAAGAGAGGAGAGAGAGAGAAAAGAATATTTTCTTCGAAGAGTTTTGTAGTTTTATCTCTTATATTTATTCACTCCAGTTTGAATTGATTTTTGTATTCGGTGTGAGGAATTGATCTGGTGTCACCACAGTGCGTGCGGCTGTCCAGCCGCATCTGTTGGAGAGGCTGTTCATTCACCATTGAGTGGCTCGCCATAGTGTGGAAAATCAATTGACCTTAAATGTGAGGTCCAATTTATGGATTCTCAATTCAATTCCATTGATCTGTATGTTCTTATTACATGTTAAGCTCCTGTAGACAGCAGCCCGGCCTTCACATTCCTGGCCTCTGTTGGGGTTTGGGCACATGTAGGGAAATGCTGGGATTTCAGTCTGCCAGGGCAGATTCTACAAAATGCGGCAGACTGGGCAGCTGAAATTCTTCTCCCAATTCTGATGACCAGAAGGATGTCCAAGACTCAAGTGTCATGTGGGCCCTCTCCTTGTCTAATGGCTGCCTTGTCCTGGTGTCCTCACAGGCCCTTTCCTCTCCACATGTGTACCCTTGGTGGCTCTTCTTAGAAGATTGTCCATCCCACTGAATTAGGACCCTACCCTTTGTGCCTCATTTTAGTGCTCAGTCAAGGTCCTGTCTCCAAAAAATCACTCTGGGGTCTAGGACTCCAACATAGCACTCAGTTCATAATCCTAGGTGAAAGCTCTTGGACAGAAAACAAGCAGGAACCCCTGAGTGGCACCAGTGAGACATGGAAAGCAAAGATGAAGCTGTCAGCTGCACACAACTCATCAGAGCATCCCCGGTAGGAACAAGCCTACAGAGAAATTACCTTGACCTCCTCAGATCAAGTGAGGACCCGGGCGGAGGGACGAGACACTAGGGCCATGAGTGTGCTGGGGGTGAGTGATAGTTGTGATAACTGTGAGATGGAGAAGTTGACCTGAGAAGAGTCCTCTGTGGAGGGGGTGCATACACTTGTGGACTGTGGACAGCGAACCCTGCTCCGTTGTACCAGAGGATACTGAGGGTCTAGTGGCCACCGCTTTCCCTGCAGTGATGGCTTCTTGTTACTGTTGGATATTTGCTGTGGGCATGGATGGGGCAGGTGCCAGGCCTGGAGAAGGCAAACTCCCAGGTGAGCAAGAGCTGGTGGTAGAAGGAACCCAACGTCTCTCTGTTCTCCTGAGCCCTCTGCACTGTCCATTCTGTTTGGAATGGTCTCGAAGCAGGGCCCTGAGCAGCACCTCCCTGAGAGATTGCTTCAGCCTCCTTACTGTGGAGATGGGCAGTTTTCACAAGGCCTGGTGATGGGGGATTTAGGGAAGAGTAAGGCTGAGGTAGACTGGACTTGGGCAGAGGAAGACAAGGTAAGATGGGCTTGCATCAGGAGCCACAAGGACCCGCAAAGCATGCCTAGGTGTGTCCTGATGCTGGGAGGAAGCTTAGACAGCATCGCTGGTCACTGTGAGGCTGTCAGGGGCTCAGTGGTTAGCACTCTGGCTCACTGTGTGTAGGAACGTCAGGGCAGGAGCAGGAACAGCGTCAGGCAGGAGGGAGAGCTGGGGGAAATGGATGTGAAGTTGTAGTCCATTCAGTCCTTCCCAAGAGCAGAGCAGACAGGCAGCAGTGCTTGTGTGGACGTCAAAGCCTCTTTCTATCCGATGAGTTCAGAGGGGGTTGTTACTGTTACCCACTCTGGGCTGTGGAGGTGTTGGGAAGTTGGAGTCCCAAATGCTGAGGTCCCCATCCTCTGTCTTCTCAGAGGAGATGAGAGCTTTCTCTGAGTCACTGTTTTTCCACACAGGCGGGCCACTGTGAGGACGCTTGACAGGTGTAGGAGGCCACTTCGGATGCTTGGACCCTTCTATATCTCCTTGTCTTCTTCATGCTTGGGTTTGGGGGAGTGGAATACTGACTGTGACTACATAATTCTCAACCTTGCACTGCATGTACCCTTTCCTCAGGCTACTAGCAAACCTGAGGTGATATGTGGAAAGGCTGTAAGTCTTTACAACAGGCAAGTTGGTAAGGATGGACGGACCAGAAGCCAGGAATCTGGGTGCTTGGTTTCTTCGCCTGTGTTTTTCATTCCCTAAATAAGAAACAATTAAAAAAATAAAAGAAAAAGAAAAAAGAAAAAAGAGAAAAAAAGAAACAGTCAAGTAACTCTTGTACATTTTGTTACAATCTTCTCAATATTCTCTTCTTCATCTCATCCCACCATCCATGACATCTAACAGGGATTTTTAAGAAAGACAGAGAAATGCATCTTGAGCATATTATTTGTAAGTCTGTCCCTGGGATCCTGGAATTAAAATAGGGTAGTTCTAGCTTGGGGAGGTGGGCATTGAAAAGACTAATGGATGGAACTATTATAAAACACTAAACAATAAATCTCCATCAAACCAGGGCAATAGATAAATGGTAGATGGATAGAGACAGATAGATAATAACTGCATGAGTTGGAGGTGGGGAGGAGAAGGAGAGAGAAAGAGAGAGAGAGAAACTCATTTACCACCAGTGGAGGTGACTATTGAACCAATTCCTTATTCAGAAAATTAGTAATTGAAAAGGAAGAATTAGCATTTATCCATCCTTTGTAAGAGGAATTGTAGTTAATTCCTGTTGATGAGGGAATATTCTTTTTTTGTGAAAAACACTAGCCAATAAATATGTAAAGAATGGTAGAATTAGAAAAATCATCATCTTCAATATTCAAAGAAATAATCTATTCAGGAAAACACCATCAGAAACCAAGGCATCGGGTAAAATTGGTTGAAAAACAAGATCTTTTAAGAAGAAAGGCATTGCCCCCAGTGCTTTGTCAGAGCATAGATTAGCCTTTTCACTGGCCGACTCTGTCAGGAGGCACTTTAATCCATGGATGAAAATTAGTGGGCCAACTTGATGCTATATGCTCTTTCTGATGTCTGTAATATGCATTTCATAGCATCGCCTATGAAGTTGCATTGCTTACTTAGGCTGGCACAACAAACTACAAAGACAGGCTGTCATAATTCCCTAGACTGGGAAGGCGTAGATCAAGATGCCTGTCAACTCAATTCCTCCCTTCTGGGTGGGCTGTGACAGTCGGTTTAAGGCTGCATTCTCACACAGGGATGGAGGAAGCATGTTCCTCCTCTGTTAGGCCAGCATCCTAAAACACCAAAGCCACTTTTTCCTTTAAATCTTATTTAGTTATATTACCTCCACGAGATCCAAGACTCCAAACATGGCTGCACTGGGGCTTAAGGCTTCACCATAAAACTGGGCAGTGGTGGGGTCAGCCTCTAATACCAGCACTCGGGAGGCAGAGGCAGTTGGATCTCTGTGAGTTCAAGGCCAGCCTGGTCTACAGAGTGAGTTTCAGGACAACCAGGGCTACACAGAAAGACCCTGTCTCAGAAAACCAAACCAAACCAAAGACTTCATCATATGAGTTTGGTGGTGGGAGGGGCTTGTGGGGAGGACACAATGCAGCCTATAGTTTACACAGCAAATACTAAGCAGCCTAAAAGAATAGCCATTTATGATTGCAGTGTTTCTGGGAGTCAAGAAGCAGGCTAGATGCGTTGGTTCAAGGTGTCTCATGAGGTTGTAGTCAGATGGTTGGCTGGGCTTGGGCCACATCTCAAAGTTGACCGGGTAGGTAGGAGACCTGTTTCCAGGCTGACTCACAAGGCTGTTGGCAGGCTCAGCCCTTGCTAGTCGGGCTTCTGTACACGCAGCTGGCTTCCCCCAGGGCAAAAGCCAAGATGGGTAGGGGGAGAGAAACACAAGACAGCAGCCAGTTTTAAACAATCTCCAAACGGGCATCTAATTTCTTGGGCCACATTCTCTTCTCAAATTGTAGCCTTCACTCAAGGGGAGAACCTCCACAGAGCCCAGAGAAGCTCAGAGGCCACCTGCTGTGTAAGTACTCAAGCCAACAATCTTTGATTTGAATCTGACCAAGCTCAGGTTGGAACATCTTAATTTACAGAAATGCAGGAGGAAGTGACGAGTTAAACAGCATTGCAGGGGAATAGCCAGGCAATGCTAGAAGGTAGGACTTCCTGCAGGATCACCAGGAATTCTTCAAAAAAAAAAAAAAAGCCAGTATCACGACCAAAGAGATGGTGATCATTTCAGACAGAAGACGTTCAATGGACTCACAATCAGATGAACTGCACTTCAGACGGGCATCTGATAAAAAAAAAAAAAAAAACAGCTTGAATGCTGGCCTGTAGCCTTGCCTGGCTATGGCCACGAAACTCAGCACCAACTACCTCGGAGAGAAGTTGCAACAGGGACCTGGAGGCAGGGCATGTGGAGTTGGAGGACAGGACTCTCAACCAATCTGGCAGTGTCAAGGGAAAGCCACTGCTCCAAAGATGGTAGTGAGTGCTTAGCTTAAGAGCCACGCCCCCATCCCCTCAACTCCCACCCCCGCATCTGCCCCATCTATGCCTTTGAGCAGAAAACTGACATCAGAGCAATAGACAAGAATGGCATAAATGAGGGGCCCAGGCCTGAACATCCATTAAATTGTAAATCAGGAAAACACAAACAAACAAAAAACCCAACCAACCAACCAACCCCCCCCCAAAAAAAAAACAAAACCCAGCTTGAATGGATACTTCTGAGATGACTACAGACATCTGAAGATGGGCTTAGAGGTGTCCAGTCCATGGCCTGTGGGGTGCATTCAGTTCAGCACAAATGGTTGCATTGCATAGTTTTATGGAATAAACATAGGTACACCCTTGAAACCTGGGAGCTTGGTCACCTCTACGATGTAACACAAGACAATTTTTTTTGTTCAGAGAAGCCAGATGTTTGGAGACCCTTGGAAATGATTTCTTAGGTGTATTAATGGTGTTTGGAGTTAGTAGCATGTTCTTATTTTTTAAAAGAAGTAGGCAGAAATATTTAGTAGTACATTGATTTGATGGCTGCGACTTATCCTCAAAGGCCTAGAAAAACAACAGCTGAGCAATTATTGCACAGTGCTCATGTGGGCTATTCCTAGAGCTTCCCTGAATTTTTGGGAAAAAAATTGAGACAGGTCTTACTTTGTAGCCCAGGCTAGCCTGATAGTCTTGGTCCACCTGTCTCAGTTTCTTGGGTTTATAGGTAATGTGTCCCCTATATCTGATTTGAATTTTCTTTGTTTCTTTTTCCTTCTTTGTTTCTCCTTCCTTTGTTTTTTTTTTTCCTTTTTTGGTAGGGTCTCACTATATATCCTTCTCTCCAACTGGTCTGAAACTTGCTGTGTAGATCAACCTTGTCTCAAACACATAGATCTGCCTGCCTCTGCCTCCCAAAAGTTCTGGAACTATAGGTGTGTACCACCACGCTCTGGCTAGCAGAAATATACTTGAAAAGAAAATGATCTACTTATTTTTGTTTTATGTGTATGGGTGTTTTGTCTTTGCATATGTCTATGCATATATATGTGTATGCAGTGTCTGTGGAAATGAGAAGCTGTTGGACCTTCTGGAACTGGGGTGACATGTGACTGTGAGCTGCCATAAGTGTGCTGGGAACCGAACCTAAGTCCTCTGCTAGAGCAACAGATGCTCTTAGCCACCGAGCCATTTCTCCAGCCTGAAATGCAATAAAAAGTAATCTGTTTATTTGTGTGTTACATGTGTATGTGCGTGAATATGAGTGTATGGAGATCAGTAGACTGCTTGCGGGGTTAGTTGTCTTCTTCACCATGTCAGTCAGGTTTGGAGGCAGGCACCTATATCCTCTGAGCCATTTTGCTGGTCCTGAAATACACTTTTGTGGTAAAAAGCTGAGAGGAAACCAAAAGTCAGATTTCAGACAAGAACCATTTAAGCCTCAGAGCAGAACTCTAATACATTTCTCAAACTTATGGAAAATGTCCCCAATTTATCATGGAGTGTCTTATTTCCTGCTCAGTCTTGTTCTAGAAGAGATTTAGGGGGACTCCTGCCCTGTTCTGCTGTGGCTTGTTCCGGGGAACCAGAGCCTGGAGAGGACAGATCAGCCCCATAGCTACTGAGGTCCCTTCCAGGGCTGGCCTCGCACAGATTTCTGGTTGCCTGAGGCAGATGAACAGGTAGACGAGCTCGGTTTTGATTCCTGGCTCTGCTGCTTGTCTGATCTAGATCAAATGCCTCAATTGTTCTGAGTATCATGAGTTCTGTGTCTAAGAGAACACAGTCCCCGATAGTTGAGGGACGGGTGAAAGCCACGATGGCTGTGGCTCTGGGGTACACTCATTGGGCATTGTTTACATTTGGAGGTATCTGATATTCTGGTTAGACGCCAGGCAGGGAACAAAGGCTCTGAAGACTCCCTGAAAAACAGCGGCCTGAGGGACACAGAGGGTGCTGGGAAGGGTGCAATAGGTACTTCTGCAGGTACCACGGAGCTCTGGACCCTGTAGGTTGTGTGAGTCCCTCACATGGTAGAACACCAGTCCAGAAACTTCCCGTAGGGAATGTTTCCCAGTTCTTTTCACCCAGCCTGGGATCACAGTATACATTCTCTCTTGTGCCTGCCCCTCTCTGTGATAGTCACAGCACAGTCCCTCTGTACCCCTAAGTCCACCTCCAGTGATGGGGAGTAATAGCCAGCATAAGGAGGGAGCTGGGGAGAGGTACCAACAGACCCCTCAGCTCATATGTTAAGTGCATTTGCTTCCTGGATGCGGGGCGGATGGAGAAGTCCCAACTGGGTGAAGGCAGGGAATACATGGGTAAAGAGCTGTCAGGTTCCTTCTCGTCATCCTAAATCTAAAAACCCACAAACAGGAATTCAAATGAGTGCAGCCTGGGGCTTGGTGTTTAGCTGACAGGAGGACATGGGAAGTTCAGGCATCAGGGAGCCTATCTGAACATGGAGAGAAGCAAGGAGACCCAACATCTATCACAGAGCCATAGAAGGGTCTCAAAGCTCTTCTGAATGACCAAGAGGCAAGACTAGGAAAAAGCCTTCTTAGAGCCTTTAGGTCATTAGCACAGATGACTTGAGAAATGTCAGGAAGAGTCCTGGGGCCACAGTGCCTAAAATTCCATTAACAAGGTCTGCCTTTGGGCTAAGCATCTCCCTAAAAATCAACACATGCCTTGAGAAGTAGGGAATGAAGTCATTAACTCAGGCTCTCCATAGGCTCAGGCAACAAAAGTTTCCCAGCTCCCCAGTTCAACCAGACCAATGCCAGGCTCTGAGGGTACCCCAGAGTGAGCTATAGCTCCTTTCTCTGCCATTGCTAGCCCAGTAGGCAAACAAGCAGTTGAGATGCTGATGCCATAGCCTGGCTCTGTTCTCTTCTGCAGCAGGCTGAGGCTAAAGCCCAGAGGGGACATGGTGCTGGTGGGGAGGTGGAAGGATTGGAATGTTGGGAGAAAAAAGGAGACAGGATAGAGCACTTGGGAGACCTGACCATCATCTTTGTTGTTTGAACTACCCCCCCCAAAAGTCTGCCAGGAACAGGCTGGTGAGGAGACTTGACTTGCAAATGTTAGGGAGGGCCTAAGGATGGCATCAGCTACCCTGCACCCCTGTGTGACTCTGGGCAAGTCACTTCTCTTTGATCCTTGATCAGTTCAGTGAAACCAAGAGGCTGCTGAGGTGGCTTTCGTGGACCTGCTGCAACAACCTTCCGCTTGCAGTTTTGGGGGCATCAGCTTCTTTTGGGGTTGTTTGGTCAGCCCAGATTTATCTAAGCCCTGTCAAGAGGGCTGGGGTCTCCCTGTCCATTTCCTAAGCATCTCCCCAGGTGACTTGGCTGAGGTGGGCTTGAGACCTGAGGTTCAGCATCCAGGAAAGTTTGTAGGGGACGAGGGGGAAGTAGATGCAGTCAAAGCTTTGAAATCCCAGGACTTCTTTGTAAGAATCCAAAGGAGTCCCCGGAGGGAATTCAGAACCTCCTACTGATGGATTAAATGAGATAATGCTACCGAGTGTGGAACATTTACACTGAGCTCAGTAAATATGCATCTTCCTTGCTTCAGTGCTTCCCTAGCTGAATGGCTGGGCAGGAGGAGGATCATCATAGGAATACGGCAAACCACCTTCCAGTGTCTTCCAGGAGGGGATGGGAGGGGAAGATTACAGAGCCCTTTCTGAGGTCTCTA
Source organism: Mesocricetus auratus (assembly GCF_017639785.1). NCBI lineage: Eukaryota > Metazoa > Chordata > Mammalia > Rodentia > Cricetidae > Mesocricetus > Mesocricetus auratus. Next base: position 22,049,440 of record NW_024429203.1, read on the forward strand.
GGTAATGTTTAATTCAAGACCAGTGTCAACACTGGATCACCTGTCTGGGGTAAAGGAGACTCTCGGTGGGTGAATCCCCAGGGTCTGTCAGGGTCTTGACGAAGATGGCCCTTCAGTCCCAGCCTGCCTCTGTTCTTAAGAGGTCATGCTCCCCGAGGGGGGAATCTCCCAGCATCCACCCTGTGGCAGACCGGCTTAATCAGGGTAGGATTTCAGGCGAGGATCAGGACAGCTGCCTATGAGAGGACTTTGGGGTGGGGAGGGATGCGGACAGGGAATCAGAGAAAAGCTGTCATTTTTGCTTCACCACAGGGCTACTGGGCAACGGCTTCAGCCAACCAGAGTTGGAAACCTCTGAACCTGTTGAAATAAGTCTTACCTACTTCTAAGTCGTTCATGACAGATGTTGTGTCACAGTCAAAGAGGACCAGACTCCCATTGTTCTGTCCGAGCACCCATTTCCTTCTTGCTGGGTCCATGTACCCCATCTACTCCCCTTGAATTTCCATGACCTTCCATCTTGTCTGTGCCTCTAGAATATCTTCCCTTTCCGGTGACATGGGGCTTGGGCTGCACCATAAGCCACCTCAGATGAGAAAGAGATGCTGGGAAGAATAGAAAAGGCCCAGCAGAGAAGGAAGGACATGAGCAGGAAGCAGAAAGAATCAGGGACGATGCAGGGGCTTGGAAAACAAATAACTAAGTGGTTAGGACGCCAGAAGCAGAGAACTTGACCGGGGCATGTACCACTTTAGGCCAAGTCAACTCATTTGATCCTTATGCCTATGTTGTAAGTAGGGGCTACTCACCTGTTTTACAGATAAGGAAAGAGACACAGCAACAGAGGGTTTAATGGCTCTCCCAGGTCCATATAGAACCAGGACAAGAACCCCAACAACAAAGTTCTACTCTCCCGATGCTGCCTCCCCAACATCCCTCATGTACTGGGATCTGGAGGCTGAACTTGGGGTTAGGCTCTCCTTGGGTTTCTGTCTCTCTTACCCCACCCACCCCTTTCATACTCCTTCTTAAACATGTTTGAGCCTGTCCCCTGTGTAATTGATCTGTCATTCATACTAGAATCAGTGGGGCATCAATATCAAATATTTATTTAAAATGTTTCTCTCATGTCACCATTTTCAGCTGTAGGCTGTTGAAGTCAGATGGTTTTCTGTCTCTTTGACAACACAGAGTGGATTTGATAACTTCTTCTCTGTTAATAAATAAATCAAGTTTCAGATTCTAGAATTATGAAGGATTGTAGCTCATTCTTCTTCAGGCTGAACAGTCTAGGCCATGGGGGCCAGCCTTCCCTAGGAATGAGGAGCTGGGGCCAGCCTCTGTCTGGAAGGACCCTTAGTTACTTCGCCATCAGAGGTCCCTTGAACGTTAGAGAGGGAGGGGGACAGGTATGTCACACTTATGCGGACAGGCGGTGGGTGCTTTTGAGTCTCAAGCTCATGTTATCAAGCTCTCCAAAGAAGGAGTTCCAGACCAGCTCAGTGTTCTCTAACCCTGTAAATTCCTGGTCCCTCTTCCTTAGGGACAGGACCCTTCACCTCACAGGTTGCCTTCCTGGATTGGCTACCACACTAGTGACTATCAGCCATTACCTTATGCTGTGTTCCCCAACTCAAGGAATACTCATCTGTCCTTATCACGTCAATGGTGTGGCCAGCCATTCCATCCTATACTTATAATCTTGTCTCTTATGTGGATAAGAAACTCAGCAGGAACCCTGCCTAAGCACGTGTTCTTCTGCCCAGATGCGGTTCCCAATTTCCTTCCTGGAGCTCCATCCATCTCTGTGTCTCTGAGGGCTGCAGCCCCCATCACAAACAAGACATCAGGTGAGTCAAATATGGCCCCTTTGTTATACCTTCTCCCACGGGAGGAGAGGGTCAATCCTTGCACTACCCCATCGTTGATACTTCCATCTTGACAGCACACCAGAGCCAGGAGTCAGGAGACAGGACAGCTTCCTGGTAGCTCCAAGGAGCAATATACACCCACTTATTTGAAGACATGAGATCCTTGATGCTCTGGTATTCATCTTTGGGCCTCAGTTGCCTGCTCTGGGGTAGCAGAAGAAGGTAGACTTACAGCTCAAGTATCTAAGACTACTGCTCCAGGGAAGCTGGACATTTTGGGGACATGACTCAGGGATGATCCTGACTCATCATTGACTGGACTTAATGCCTCTGCTGCAGGAAGACCTCCCACTATGCCCCACGAGCATCTCTAAGATCCCATGACCCACACCATCCTCCATCTGGCTCCTTCTCGTCTCTGTCTGGGCTCTATGACTTCCTTATGGATCCTCCTGTGACTTTTCCATGAAAGCTGCCATTGGTTCTTGGCCTCCCGCAGTGTCCCTCCTACCCTTCAGTGCACACCTCCATTGCCTCCAAGTTTCTGTGTGCACACCTCCATTGCCTCCAAGTTTCTGTGCCACTCTCTGGCTGCTCTTCACCCTCGTGTTCTGGCTGCTTCTGTCAGACAAGCAGGTCTAATCTGGGACAATCCCTGATGACCTCAGTCTTAGTGGAGCTGCTCCACTGCTGTATAACTGTCCCATTTCTGAAGCTCCAATCCATGGAACCACGCATGGGAGAGACAGTCTGCCTGGTGATTGTGGCTCCTGGCTCTCGAGTTCATTCTGGGCCCCACTGGGGTGGCCAATCCCTTCCTGCCAAAGGTATGTACACATCCTAGTAGCCTGCGGATCTTCCATGTTCTCCTTCAGGAAGGGAGGGAGAGGAGGAGAGAGGGGGGAGAGGAGAAAGAGAGAGAGGGGGCCAGAAAAAGAGAGAGAGCACGCCAGGGAGTGTACACTGTGCTGGAATCTGGTAGACAGGGGAAAATGATAAGGTTCATTTAGGAAGCAGTAAAGTGGAGATTTCAATTTCCTTTGAAAATCACAGCACAGTTATTCTTCCATGGTGCTTCTCAGGAACAGAGGGGGTCTGCTCTTGGACCCACTCGGGGGAAGCTAATGAGAGAGTGGGCAGGACAGGGGTGTCACACAAATATGAGGACGACTCTCTGGATGTCAGGATGGTTTGTGAAAAAGGGGGGGCTGGGGCAGCTGTCCACAGTGGCAGGTGTCAGGGACTTGTTTGCACACCTTCTGCATGTGCCCAAGCACAGGAGTGTGTGTGTGTGTGTGTGTGTGTGTGTGTGTGCGCGCGCACACAGTGAGGCTACACAGTCATGGACTAAGAGGTCTGTGCATATGTGTGTGTGTGTGTGTGTGTGTGTGTGTGTGTGCGCGCACAGTGAGGCTACACAGTCATGGACTAAGAGGTCTGTGCATATGTGTGTGTGTGTGTGTGTGTGTGTGTGTGCGCGCGCGCACAGTGAGGCTACACAGTCATGGACTAAGAGGTCTGCATATGGGGCTTTGTTAGCCCAGGACTGGCAGTGTTCTTTTTTTGGAATATTCTTTTTTTTTGTTTTGTTTTGTTTTTACGAGTCAGGGTTTCTCTGTATTGTTTTGGAGGCTGTCGGTCCAGCCCGGCCTCGAACTCACAGAGATCCGCCTGCCTCTGCCTCCCGAGTGCTGGGATTAAAGGCGTGTGCCACCACCGCCCCCGCTCCGGCTGGCAGTGTTCCATGCTGTCCGATTGGGGGTGGGCATGAACTTCATCTACCTCATGACCACCCCCTCCTCTGTACGTTCCTCTCCCTCTGTGTGTGTTAAAAGCAAACACAGAAACCGGAACTGGAAAAGCAAAGACAGTGTGCCAAGCAAACATCTGTCCAGGAGCGAATGAAGAGATCAGAGGCCCTGGGGTTGTTATATTAGAGGAGACAGATTCAGATATCAGAAAGCACTCTGGACTGGGAGGGAGAGCCTCTGCTGACGCGCAGAGCCAGTGAGGTGGGAATGAGGCTGACCACAAAGCCAGACAGCCTCGGGTTGAATTTTAGCCGTGTGACTTCGGGTAAGCCACTGGGCTCCTTCGGGTCTCCCTGAAATGGTAACAAACATTTGTCATGAGGCTTCATGAGATAATGTGAGAAACTGTGAAGAGGCCTGGCCGTTAGGTTGGAGAAATGGCTTTGGAGTAGTTGAGAGCTCTTTCTTTTAAAGTTTAGAATCATTTATTGTTAATATTGTATGTGTATATGAATATAGGCATGCATGCAACATCCAGTGTGTGGAGGTCAAGGGACAACTTTGTGGAGTTAGTTCTCTCCATCCACTTTTACGAGGTCACCAAGCGTATGTGGCAAAAGTCTTTACCATTGAGCTGTCTTTCCAGTCCCACCTGTGGGCTTCCTGGGAGAGTGTCTATGCCTTACACAGGGAGGCATTCCCTATACAGTCAACCAGCCTTTGCTGTTGTTGACTTCAGGTGCATTTTCAGCAAGATAACTGTGTGGTATGTAAGTTCTGTAAACCATATCTACTCAAGACGTCTCTCAGCATGAGTGACTCTGCCTTAGACCCTGTGATGCCCAAAAGTGTCTCACAGTCCAGAACTGAATTCTCCTCTTGTCTCTAGCTCATGGGGATAGGCTGTCAGAGCTGCTGCCTGGAGAAGGATCCTGCCAAGGACGAATCCCCATTGCCTCTGTACCACCCTGTAGGCCTAAGGAGGAGGGACAGGCTGCTGACTTCTGGCCCTTGGACTAGGTGAGACACCCCAGGTGGCACCTTCATTCTGAACAGCAGAAAAATATGCAGTCCTTTTGCATGCACAAAGGCTGTCCGCTGGTGTCAATAAGCTTAATGGCTTGTGCCATGACTGATAAGGAACTCAAACTCACTATAATCCATCTGTTGAGCAGGCAATGGTTGCAGAGTATCAGGTTCCAGGGGAAATCAGGATGCTGCTTGCTGGTGTCATGGACTTGGGGCGGGGAGTGGGAGAGTGGATTTCAGCAAGGTTTACCCTCAGTGTCTAGTCTGGGGCAGGCTGGAGATCCAAAGGGAGACCACAGGGGTGAAGAGGAGAACTGGAAGGAACTGTCTGGAAGTCAGGAGCACTGCTTCTTCCCTCTGTGGTGCTCCTGTGGGGCTTAGGACAGGCCATTAGCCTCCCTGTGGGGTTGGAGCATGCTTCTTCATGCCCTGGCCTTATGGCTCCACCTACAGCCCTTGGCATATTGCTCCCGGACACCCAAAACCCTGCGGCTAGACACCTGGAACGTTACTATAGATCATGGTTTTTGGCCACAGTTCCTGGCACATAACTTCCTTTCCAAGGTGACCTGTAGGAACTAGAACATCCCATGCTGAAGGTGGCACACAGAAACTTTGATCTTTCCTGTCTTTCAGTGCTGGAGTCAGCCACAAAGAAATTCCCCAGGGATTGGAGAGACCTTTGTGGGTAAGTGCACTTACTCTTACAGAGGACATGGGTAACATTCCCAGTACCCACATAGTAGCTCACAACTGTCCATAACTCTGTTTCTAGGGGACCAGATGTCCTCTTCTGATCTCTGTGCTCAACAGGCATTACTTGGTGTACTTGCAAGTAAAACACTCATATACATAAAATAAATAAAATTTAAAAAATGAAGTAGCTAAGATTCAAGGCAACCAACTGCTTAAAGAAAAAGAAAGAAAAAAGAAAACCCCCAATCTGCTCTTCTCCAGTAGGGGCTACACAGAGGGGTCACACAGTCTGCAGGCATTTATGCAGATACAAGATCTGTATAAATGCAAAAGAATAGGGTTTAGGGGAGCCCCTGGTTGGCTGGGTTCCTGGAAGGTGCTGAGTCTAGGGAGCAGAGCATGGAAGCTTACATCCATCCTCCACACTTCACCTTACTTGTCTCTTGCTATGTCCTCTGTAGTGTGAACCTCTAAGTCAGGTTCCCTGAGCCTTTCAAGCACTTTAACAAACAATGGAAACGGTGGAGGGGATTCTAGAACCCAGTTTTTTGGCAGGTCCGTCATAAGCACAGACAAAAACAACCTGAGGAAGGTTCAGGGGTATCTTGGGGAACTGAACCCCATCTGGGGAATCTGAGTAGACGCAAGGTAGGTATTATTAGAGCTGACTGGTATTCTGGGAACAACCCACCCTACACCCACTGGGTTGGCTTGGTGCAGAGGTCTTCTGTGTGGCCCGTTGTGTGACAGTCAAGGGAGAGATCAAACACTTTGTTTTCCTCTGTGGGGTCTACATAGTGAGTTATGATCCTTCATCTGCACCCATCACTTCTGGGAGGGGGTAAAATGCCCTTTTGTTTAAAAGTAGGAGGGAAAATAGCAAGCCATACATGATATTTGCCATTCATAGCTCTGAACAAGACCAGGCTAGGGCAGGGACTCCTGGAAATCTCAGTATTTTGGGGCTGCCTCTCCCTGCTAACTGCTGCTACCTGGCTGGCCACCTCAGGTGGTACTCATCCAATTTCCTCCTAGGGTCTGCTAAACACAGAAAAGGGCCATGGCCAGTGACAGTTTTAGTTTATGTCAGATAATAGAGTGTGGCAAGCTCCGGTTCTGTCTGTTCTATGACTAGGGACATTGGGAAGAGAGTCCCAAACCTGGTTCTGGGAGGCTTAAAGACGATTTCACAACACACAGTAATTGTACATCCTTCAGGGTGCAGGGTGACATGTCGGCTCATGTGTCATAATCAGGACGGGCAATTGACAGACCCATCACCTCAAACGTTTATTCGTTCTCTGTGATGGGAACATTCAGAATCCTCTCTGCTAACTGATTTGAAACATTCAATTAATTGCCGCCAGCCTTAGCTACTCCACTGGGCTACAGAACACCGGAAGTCACTCGCCTGTGCACCTGTGGCTGTTAACTCTTTTGTCCCAGCTCCATCTTTCCCTGGAGGATTTAATGCTCCCCCCCAACCCCCCACCCCCGACCCAGCCCTTGCTGGTTTTGCGTTCTTTGTGTGCTACACTCAGTTATCAAGTGAGCTAGTGTTCCCTGGCAAGCACTGGCCAGGCAGACTATGGGCCATGCTGGGGGAATGAAGGGACTCTCAGAATAGTATCCTCTGCGGAAGGAACAGGGGGCTGCATCCTCAAGTTAAATACCTGATATGGCTAATTGAGAGAGAATTCACCACATACAGCCAGTTAAGAATTCGTTTTAGATGCAGTTTGGTTTCTCAGGACGAAGTATTGTTAGCTGCCTCAGACTTCTTGGAGGAGTGAAAAGACACGTCTTTCCTCTTTCCAGAACGCCTGAGACGGAGAACAGCTCACTTGTTCCGTCACACAATAAATCTTACTTGCTGGGCATCCAAGTGCAGACTCCTGTTGTTTGGTTGCTACCCTCCACTCACCTGCATAACGCAGCCAGCGCCCAGTTTCTCTCTGAAAAAAAGCTCCTTTCTTTACTTGGTTACTTTTAGTGTGGACTCCGCCTCCAGATGGACACGTGATCAGGCCTGGCCAATGAGAGCACCGCATCTCCATAGCGCTATACAGATATTCCTTGACCTGGGATAAGTCATGATAAATTCACTGTTAGCTGAAGATACTGTAAGTAAAAAATGCATCCAGTGTACCTAACATCAAAAGGCCCTCCTTAGCAGCACAGCATACGGCAGCGCATTGGTGGTTTCTCCCGTCAGTCTTGGCTGCTTTGGCTCGCTGCCACAGGCCAGCATTGCTTTTTGTGAGACCAGGAACTAATCAGTGTCCAAGACTCAAAGTATGTTTTGTACCAAATGCGTATCATCGTCAGCACATTCACATTGTTGTGAGGTACAAAGATTGTCAGCCGAGCCATGGTGACTTGGGCAAGCTGCATTTCATTGAAGGATGGGTATGTGGCAAATTTGGATCACTGGGAGGGGATTCTGGGGGATTTCTGTTTTGTCATCACAGAAGAATGCTAATTGTAACCTGCTAGATATGAGGTTGTGTGTAAGCATCTTGAGATATGTGAATGGCTAAGCAGACAACTGTACTGGTGTTAACAGTGTTTCTAACCCCTCAAGATGCAGACGGCCAAGCTTTGCCCTACAGACTAAAAAATTTTTTTAACTTAAAATAAATAAATAAATAAATAAATAAATAAATAAAGCTCAATATCAGGTCACAAAATCATACCAATCCCTGAGCTTGCCCCAAGATCAGGCCACAAACCCCCACCAATCCCAGGCCACCCTGGAAATCTACACACACACACACACACACACACACACACACACACACACACACAAACCCCTACCTCTATGAAAAGCTTTCCCCTTTCTCACTGTGTCTTTCCTTAGCAGAGGCAGTCACTTTCTGTACGAGGTTTGTTGTTCAGTGTGACTTTGTGGTATTCCTTGGATCCCGACTGTCAGGATACCTTTTCCCTCAGAACTGTAATTTTACAATACGTATTTGGGATTGTGGGTAACTTCAGGGCACCTGGGCTGGAAGGGGGGACCAAAACATGGACGACAGCAGACCCCAGAGCTAGAGGTAAGTGATGATGAGGTGATCTCGCTTGAACTCCTGGATCCAGCTGAGCCTGGAGGCGGATTTTGGCACAAAGATCTCTGGTCTCTGGGCATATGCATTTCTTTCCTCTTAGGGGAAAGTCTGTTTCTTTTGAGGGAGCCGGGTATGAAATCCACAGTAGTGGCGATGTGTGTTGTGATGAATGGATGGTCTGTGATGATGGGTGGTAAATGGGTGATCCTTGGTGGTGAGTGGTGATTGGTGGTGATGGGTATTGAGGACCCACAGACTTTGGGATGAAAAGCTGGAGTCCTTCTTAAACAGAAGTGACCTTCTGTAAGTTTCTCATGGAAGTAGTAAGCACAAGTTGAAATAGGCTCACTCACAAACACATGACATTTACTTTAGGCTTTGCTTCGAGAATCACTTCATGCCTGTGACCTGCAGTCTATGACAGCTGTGGATCAGAGAGGAGGACGCCTGCAGGGGTGCAAAGCTGAGTGAAGGCACATTGCCTGGAAATACTTGGATTCCCCAGGGTCTCCCCAGGTCCCCACAGTGAGCTTCCTTCTTCAGGAAAAAGGATGCTCATGGGGTCAGAGAGCTTAGTCATCTCCTCCCATCATCTGGGTCATCATTCCAGGTATCTTTGGGTAGGTAGGGTGGAATGGAGTGATCTACTGCTTGGGAGTATGGCTGAGTACTAACCAGGATGTGAGCTTAAAAAGCCTATAGCTTACTGGGAGATGGGGTTTAGTATTAACCCCAGGAGCAGACAGAAGTAGACAGCATACCTTACTGGAGATCTGAGAGAATTCTGAGTATGGCTGAGTACTGACCAGGATGTGTGCTTAAAAAAGCCTACGGCTTACTGGGAGATGGGGTTTAGTATTAACCCAAGGAGCAGACAGAAGCAGACAACATACCTTACTGGAGATCTGAGAGAATTCTACAGGAAAAAAAGGCACATCTGATCCACCACCTACCCCAGACACTCATCTCATAAGGCTCACAGTGGCCCACGGGTCTCCACTACCGCGTAGAGGACTATTTCACACATTAACTTCAAAGACAGCAGACAAGGGAGGTCTCTTAGAAGTCACTGCAAGGAAAAAGACCCTTGCTGTCCACTAAATGCCTTTGGGAATGGTGTGTGCAGTGAACGGGGGTGGGGTGGGTGGTGGGGTGGGAGGTGGGTGGTGGTGGCAGTGCTCTCCTTTGTTGACACTACCCTGGCCTCTCTGCCACATCACAGGTGGTGGAGGGGGTACTAGCTGTATCATAGACATAAGTCATCCAACTCTAAGAGGTCACATCCCAAGCTGAGAAGTGGAGAGAGGACCGAGGTAGGAGAAGCTTGAGGTGGGGGAGGAAAAAAGGTACAGCATGAGGCCCAGAGTGGCAGCATTTAATTTATACCCCATCCTTAGCTTCACGGTTGGGTATCCAAGCAAGTTACTTCTCACCTTCCTGCCTGTTTCCTCTTTGTAAAAGGGATTAACCTTGTGGTGTATATGCACTCTGGATCATCTCTCTTTGGCTGTCCTCTTGCTATCACTTGGGTACCACAAGGAAGTAAGCACGGGGCAAAGAAGGGGTGATATCAAGCATGCCTGACCTTGTGTGGGTTCTAGGCTCACACCTAAACCCAGCCTGTGGCTCCCGGTCACTTAACAGAAAATACATGTGCTGTATACTGAAGGGAACTGAAAGGACCGTCCCCAGTCACGTTCAATCAGTACCTGCCAGCTGATATGCCTACTGCATGTGCTAACCACTGGATCTACAGCTTGGCTCTCAGAAGCCCTCCATCTGCTGGGAGAACGCATAGAGTTGTGCAGTGGAGAGAGAACTGAGGTAAGAGGAGTCTGAGGTGGAGGAGGCAGCGGGTATCCAGGATAATATGGCGGTATTGTTGGGGGAGGTAAGCTTCCTGGGTTATAGAACATCTTAGCCGAGTCCTGGACGAGCCTGAGACCAACTGCAGCAGGGAGAGAAAAATTAGCCAGTCCTGAAGGGATGGCTGGTCTCCCTCTCGCCAGGGATTTTAAGGATAAATGGTATAACTTTCTGAGGATGTAGAATACAGGGTCTATGCTTGGCTGGAAGACTAAACCAAATTGTTAAAGCAGGGAGTACAGCCCTAGACACCACCGGGGCTACTGTGCACCAGGGTTATTACTCTCTAAAACACTGTCACAACCTGATGGTTTCTCATCGCTTTGGCTGGGCACATGCTTTGTTTGGCTCATGCTGCATTTCAAAGTGCATTTGTCATTGTTGTTGTTTCTTTTATTGTTACTATAATCCAAAACTGAAAAGGCTCACATGAAAGTCTAAATTGGGGTCTTCTTAAAAAAAAAAAACACGCACACACAACTCAAGTCTACTAGTACTTGCCCTACATTCCCCCAGGCCAGCAGTGGACTGGCTCTGAAACCCAGTAGTCTCTGACACAGGACTCTCATGATTCTGAGCCCTCTCCAGGTCTCATCGTTTCTTCTGGTCCCACAGTGGCTCACCTCACCCAGGTCTTTACAACCCCTCACCAGACAGGAAGGAACAGTAGCTTGTGAGCCCTGCTCTACAGCAAGGACTCAACAGATCTGGATTAGGCTGTGAGGGCCTCTGGCTGGCAGCCTATCAAATGAGCCTGTGGGAGCCAGCGGCCCTTTCTGCTTCTTCTGAGCTGGGGGAGAGTGGTGTGCCTTGGGAGGAGAGGGCAGGTGCCAGGACTTAAGTTTGGGCACTAGGAGCAGGAGTAAGGATGAGGGCCTTTTCAGTTTATACCCCTCAAGGCTCCCAATTTAGCAAATGGAACTGTTCACAGAGCCCAGTCTAGGTAGCTGGAACTCTGAATGAGTTTGGGGACACATGTAGCTGGTAGAGACAAAAGTCCACTTCTCAACTTGTTTTCTCTTCATGATTTGCAATCTGTCATGTTTTGTCTTGCCAAAGTCAGTCTTGTCATGTAGCCCAGGCTGACCTTGAACTCACGAGAATCCTCACCACATCTCAGGTCCCAATTCTATAAATTATAGGCATGGGCAGCCATGCCCAGTATGGCCTATCCTTTTTTACTCATTTATTTGTTTTGTTTTGTTTTTGAAATAGGGTCTCACTATGCAGCTCTGCCTGTCCTGGAACTTACTATGTAGACCAGGCTGGCCTTGAACTCACAGGGATCAACCTGTCTCTGACTCCCAAATATAGCTCATCTTTTTAAGGGACTCCTTAGAAGTGTCATTCTTGTGTTTCTAGATTACCAGGAAAGAGTCCATTATAATGGCTTCTTTGTATGTACATGTGAGCATATGTGTATGTGTGTGTACATGTGAATACATGTAGGTGTGCATTGGAGACATGAATGAGTATAGTGTGTATACTCCTCTTTGAACATTTATTTGACACTTGTTCTTTCTGTTTTAGATGTGGGCTGGATTTAAGTGTTATTAAGGTAAAATCCCCTGCTTAAGTCTGTTTGTGATGATCTCACCCATGGCCTCTCCCCATCTTTGCCGAGGTGTAATTTATGGGCCTATTTGAAGCATGGAGAGCTCAGTGAGTTTTGATGAATGAAGCCCTCACAAAACCAGCGCCACAATCAAGATACCAACTTTCCCATCACCCCCGAGTGTTCCTGTTTCTCTTTCCTCCTCAATCTCCCCATAGCTCCCGGTCCCAGGCAATCACCCATCTGCCTTCTCGCCATGAGAGATTAGATTTCTCTTTTCTAGAGGCTCAGATAAATGGAATCATACAGTGCATACTCCTTTGTGTCTGTCTCCTTTCACTTTCTGTATTTTTAGGATCTATCCATTTTGTTGCATTTAATATCAGTCCTTTTTATTTTTCAGAACAATATTCCACTGGTTACATAGCTACAGTGGGGTTTGTTAATCCGTTCATCTGCTGAGGGTGTATGTTTGGGTTGTTTCCAGTTTGAGGTGTTAGAAATTAAGTAAGTACAAATATGTTTTTACTAGTCTTCATATAACTCACAGATTCCTTCTGTCCTTCCTTTGTTCCTTCTTTTTTTTGAAACAAGATCTTCAGCTCCTTCTAGAGTACTATGATTTTATTATCTATCTGTCTGTCTGTCTGTCTGTCTATCTATCTATCTATCTACAACGTTTCATTGTGTATCTCTGGCTGACCTGGAATTGGCTATGTAGACCAGGCTAACTGGAACTCATAGACATCCACCTGCCCCTGCCTCCTGAGTGCTGGGATTAATGGCATGCACCACTGTGTCTGCTCACGGTTTCCTTATCTATGGAATGCTATCCATTTACAGTCTGTAAATGTAACCGAACGTGAAGGCTGTGAAAAACTGAGGAACACCACCCCTCACCTGCCATATGGTGGCATGGATGGGGTGGAGAGATGCCTCTCACCCCCCACCTCCCACCGTCAAACCCATCCATAGCTAAGGTCGTTAAGAGCAGGAGAGCCGTTCCTGTCCCTCACCAGCTACAAAACTTGGGAGAGCAGGCCCTATACCTCACCTGGGCAGCACAGTAGAACTGAGCCTACTGATGGGGTGTGGATGAGCCAGCCCTGAGGGTGTGAAACAGGAAAACTGGCCCCACCCCCTGCTCATCACTGCAAGGGGTGAACTAGCCAGGGAAATGTGGGAAAACTCACTCTAGTGATGAGGACAAGGGAGAGCTGGCAAGCTGACCAACCCTGCAACAACCACAGCCCAGAACGAGGGTTATGGGTTGGCCCACCCCAGCATCTATCCACTCTGTCTATGGTCTGCTGCCCACCCCAGCATCTATCCACTCTGTCTATGGTCTGCTGCCCACCCCAGCATCTATCCACTCTGTCTATGGTCTGCTGCCCACCCCAGCATCTATCTACTCTGTCTATGGTCTGCTGCCCACCCCAGCATCTATCCACTCTGTCTATGGTCTGCTGCCCACCCCAGCATCTATCTACTCTGTCTATGGTCTGCTGCCCACCCCAGCATCTATCTACTCTGTCTATGGTCTGCTGGAGCACATGAAGGGGCCAGTCCTGCAGACCCAAGGCTGCATGATCCTCAGGACACAAGGCAACAACAGGATTTCCAAGAGGAGTCCTAGTGAGGGCCCAGCAGCAATAGTGTATCAGAGACGAGAGGCCTTGAATCAGACCAATGCCTCTTTGCAATGAACACAAGTCAAGATATACAGACAAAAGAGTTTACTGCATGACCCACTGTGTCACCCTATAGCTTCCACAACCAGAATGATCTTTCTCCCCTTTTTTCCTCTTAAATTTTATTTTATTTTACTTTGGGGGGGGGGATTGCAAGGGCAGGGGGCGGATACAAGGGGACAGGGAAATGAATGGGATTGAGAAATCATGATGTGAAAGACACAGGAATAAATACAAGGGAAGTTAAAAAATGAACTGGGCAGCAGTGAAAGAGTTTTGAATGTGCGACAACTGAAAATTAATTCAGAATCAGTGTGAGATGAATCTGAGGTGTTCTTGGCAGAGCTCGCCCGTCTTGTGTCCTATGACTTCACTGCGGCCTTGGTTCTAGACTCGCGATGTGCTCTTTGTACTGCCTAAGCCCCCAAGTCAAGGGGCCCCACAGAACACCGCCCGATGCCCCTCAGCAACTTGAGGTTACTGTATGCTGTGAATTGCAGTGTTTTCACTGAACATGCAAATCCTTCTGCTCGTTCAGAAATGAAGTGGCTTTACATGTCTTCCTACCTTTGTCCCTCAGCATGTGTCCAATCAGTACAACTTTGGATGGGACTGTATTTGGTTTTAAAAGCTGTTTAAGTTGCTGACATGAGTTTTTTTTTTTTTTTTTTGTTTTTGGGTTTTACGAGACAGGGTTTCTCTGTATTGTTTTGGAGGCTATCGGCTGACATGAGTTTTATAAAAAAGACAAACCACTAAGTGAACACTGGCTTGAGGTTAAGACAGAATTTCCAATAATTTCTGAAGGGCCCATAAATGTATTTCTGCCATGTTGTGTTTATACAGAGTAGGATTTTCACCATTAGCATTTATAAAATCAAAAATATCAGTTAACTCTTAAACAGTTTGAAGTGCTCCATATTTGGCAGCACTAAATAGTCAAAGTTTAATTCTTCTAAAAACCATTTATATAATTATTACTTGCATGTGCGTGCGCGTGTGTGTGGGTGTGTGCGTGCATGAATGTGCGTGCGTGTGTGTGTGTGCCCGCACGCCAGTGCCACAGTGCAAATAGGGAGTTCAGAGGACAACTTGTAGGAGTCTTCTTTGGTCTACCACACAGGTCTGTGGGGTGAGCACAGGCTCTATGCCCTCCCAACACTTACAATTTCATTCTTTTTAAACTGTAGCCACTCTAATGAGCGTGTAGTGGCATCTTATTGTGGTTTCAATTTGCATTTTCCCTGATGACTACCAACACCAAACATCTTTTCATGTACTTATGGACCATTTGTGTGTCTTTCAGAGCATAATAGCATGTTAATGCCAACTCTTTCAACCTCTAATCGAGGCAATAGAAGATTATGCAGATAATTAGTGCACAGTATAGTAAATCAGTTCTATGAAAAGAACTGATCAGCCATGGGGAGAGAGAGCTCACACTTGATCTCTGAGCTGTAGCTAGAATGCTGGGATTCTGTAATTTCCCCAAAACTAAATAGCTAGGGCAAGGGACAGGCAGGCTGTCCTGATTCTGTGATGGGGATGATATGGAGCGTGGCTGCTGCTCTGGTGGGCAACCCTGCTGGGCAGGTCACTGTGGGTGGAGCGCTGAGAGATAGAACAGCAGGTTACACCCGGAGAGAGCTTCACCTCCTTTGATTCGGTTTCCTTGTTCCGGGCATAAGGTGTGAGCCAGCCTGGTCTTCCCCAGTCTCGGAAGCTAGCTCTGCCCTTGGCTGCAGAGTCAATATAGGATGGGCTCTGATCCTGCCTCCTCACTGAGCTCGTAGCAAGCTCCTATCTGAGCTTGCTATGTCTCACACAGTGAGACGGGCTGCTCTAGTGGTGTGCACTCTGATGGCTGGCTTAAATTCCACAAGCTACAACTGTAGCTGTGTGTGAAGACACAATCCAGACATCACTCAGCAGCCAGCATCAGGCCTTTCCCTTGACCTGGATGAATGATTGACTTAAACTGGTTGAGTGCATCGACTGACCAGTGTGATCAGTTGGAAAACTGCTTTGATTGATTTTTTTTTCTCCTTGACTAGGACTGCTGTCTGCTGGCCCCGATCAAAATGAAATCTGGCTTTGCAAAGTCTCTGCTACGTAGAGTATCTTAGTGTCTGTGTCCACCTTGCTTATCTCTGATTGCAAGGGCTCACAGATTTGGCACATGCATCAAAGTGCTAGAGTTTTCTGTGCCACCAGCAGGCTGTGTTATCAGCATGATACAATGGAGGAGCTATTGGTTCTGGAATGCACTAGAATCTGGGCTTAGTCAAAGCTGTGTTACTTATAGTCACTAAGACCTTGAACGAATCACTCAAGATCGTGGTCCTCTTCTCTAACAGGAGCAGGGAGAGTTACCTCCAGTGTTCTGAGGATTAGTGCTGACAATGGACCTGATGTTCAGGTCTACTTATCGTTTTCTAGGGCTGTGGGCTTCAAGTCTCTACCTGTAAAAGCTGAGTGGGAGAGACTGCTTGTATGCACCTGTAACGTACATTATATTGGTAAATGGCGTGTTTTTTAAGCTTGTTGAAAGTGATCTCTGGAGTTGAGGAGGCACCTCCTGTCTCAGACTCAGGATGTTTATTTCAAGTGTTCTCTAAAATGTCTTCCTTGGGCAAGCTGGCTCCCTAGCTCTGTGCCAAGGAGAAGGAAAATAACAATCCGCTAAGGGTATTGAAAACATTGTGCCCTTGAGAACAGCGAGGAGGCAAACTATTTCCAGCAGAGGTTACTAGCATGTATCTCATGATAAAAACACCTGCAGTAGGAACTGGAAGTCAGAATTTCAGCCATAGGAAACTTAGTGGAGACAGAGGCCAGAGAGGACCCTCTCCCTGGGACTCTGTCAACCAGGAACCCCGCTGGTTGTCTCCGCTTCCTCGGGTTCTGTGGGCCGTTCACAAGCTCCTGGTTTGATGATGTTTTCTACTTATGCGCTGTTTCTTGATATCTCTATCACTGCTTATTCTTTTACTTTTGTTTGCTATAGACTTAATGAACTTACTCATTCAAAGCAAAACACCTGGCTCCTGGAGATCATCGTCTAGACCACACAGAACACTGCCTCTGGTGCCTGGCTAGGGAATAGAGAGGTTCTTCTATTTAGATCACAAAGGAACCTTTCCTCTCAGCATATTAAGCAAAGTCTGAAGACAAAAGGCAACAGTATGCTGTGTGACAAACAAAACGTAACAAAACAAACCCAAAAATTTCAAACTCTATAAATAAGGGGACCTCTGAACCTTAATGACAGCCAACTTGACGGCCCTGGGCTAACCTACCTCATCCTTTACACCACATCCCTATTCAATGGGTCCATACACTTAAACAAGTGCTCTACAGAGTCCAAGCCAAGTCTTCAGTTCAGTGGCTTTCTCTTTCACAGACTTAGAGGCTGTACCCCACGGTGCCTCAGTTTCCCTTTAATCTCAGGAGTTCTACGGTAGAACAAAGGTGTGGTTATCCTCTCAAATGCCCTCCAAAGTCTTCCAGTGGGAGCTGACAGAATGAGTAGCAAGAATTATTATTAATTAGTGAAAATATGTATAATCGCATAATTGGAGTGTATAATTGATGCTTCACTGCTGCAGGCAGAAATGAGGGCTGTAGAGATGAAAGCACAGGAAAAGGAGGTAGCCATGGGTCCCAGTGACTGGAAAAGTGGGAGAAACGTGGAGGGGTTGGCACTGTAGGCTCCCCCGCAATGCATGTGTTGAATAAAGGTCATGAGCTGAGAACCAAGCAACACAAAGAAGTATAGGACGAGCTCTTAGCGCGCGCGCGCGCGCGCGCGCACACACACACACACACACACACACACACACACACACGCTGCTCCTAGGAAATCTTTGGATGCCCACAGTTTGAAGCTTGTTTACAGCAGCACCATATTCTCATGAAAGGGCTCGGCTGATCTCCACCATCTGGGAGAAGAGATGGTTACCAGCCTTGCCTTCTTGGCCTGTCCTCTTGTATTTGGTCTTTGAGTCATCAGTATGCTGTCAACATCCAAGGAGAGCTCCCTGTCCTGCATGATACCCAAGTGAGTTTTGATATCTGGGGTCTATTTGTTTCAGGGTTCATTTGCTGGAGGAGAAGCAAACATAGAAATTGGAAAGCTTCCTCGATACATGCACTGAGATTGTCTTTCGCTTGAAAGAAGCAGGTGTTGCTGTGGAAGTGAGTGTGGGTAGTCTTGGGAGGGGCATATCATCAGGAAACTATCAAGAATAATGGCCAGTGATATGGCTCAGTGTAAAGGCATATTCATACATACATACACACACACACACACACACACACACACACGCGTGCGCACGCATGCACACGCACAGAATAGATGACAGATAGAGGATAGATAGGTAGGTAGATAGACAGACAGATGTAATATATTTAAAACAAAACGAAAACCCACTAGTAACAACCGTGTCATATTGTGTCAGGTATGTTGAGTTAGCTCACGGTGTCACCCATCTCTTGAGAATGCGCCTGCAGTAATTGTCCCCGCTTCACAGTAAAGTGAGTAAAAACAGGGAGAAGAAGCCAATAGCCCAAGGTTGCCCAGCTGCCTAGTAATGGAGCCAGGACTCCAGCACAGGTCCTACTCCAAAGCCATCTCTGGAACACCACCTGCTCTGTTCCCCTGGCACCTGAAACGATCAGAGCTGCTGCCACCACTGCCACCACCCTGCCAGCACCACCTTCACCGTCAGCACCTTCTCCCCCATTACTTCCACTCCATCCTTTTTCTGTACAAGCTCCGGTCAACCCCACAGGTCCGTTGGCAGGATCAAATGAGCGGACACTTAGCAATAAGTAGGTAGAACAATGGCTGGCCTTTGGAGGCATGTAACCCTTATGAGGTGTCGTATGTGTTTCTTCTTGTGTACTGTTACTGTCTCTCTGTGTTAGATACAGTGCTGGGTGCTTCTGGATTAAAGAGATGAGTCCCTCCCAGATTCTCCGGGACTCGCCATTAGAAATAAAAGGCAGAAGCTGCCGCCCACAAGGGCTCACACAGGAAAGGCAGCCCAAGTCTAGAATGAGGACCTAGCCTGCTTGGGTTGAAGATGGAAGGCTTCCTGAATGAGTTGAGATGTGACCTAAGGCTGAGGAGGGGCCTGAGATTTTTTTTAAAGTTCAAGATGGAATGCACGAGAGCAAAGCATTCAGGTGGGAATAGTAACCAGGATACCAATGTCTTCCCCCAAGAACAGGGGATAGAGGAAGGTCTGCTTTGTGTCTGCTGCATCTTCAATGCCAAGACAGGGCTAGCTTTAGAGTAGAGTGTCAGCACAGGTGGGTTAAAAGAATGCATGAGAAAAGAGATCATGGACGGATGTTGGGGATGTCTGGGTGAGGTCTACAGATCAACTGGCCAGTAGGAAGTAGGTGGTAAGGGAGAGCACACCGAGGCAGGGTTTACATGGAACGTAAAGACCAAGTCAGGTTTTCATAGGCGGGGAGAGATGATGGAGCACGAGGCTTTGAATATATGCCCGGAGAACAAGTGGAAAAGCTCACCTTGTGCCAACCTGGCATTGTTTCTCACCCTTGACACCTGGAACAGATGAGGGGAAACAGGAGCAGAAGCCTTCCCTGGAGAAGCGTGGCTCCGGGGCAGCCTGTGTGAAGAAAGCAGACACGGCACACAGACACCTGGTTCTATCACCCCGAGTCCCATTAGCGCACAAGTCACCATCATAACCCGCAGAGCATGACACTCATCTGCTTGGCTTAATGCGGCATCTTCACAGTTGCCAAAGGCAGTCTCTGCCGACTCCAAGGCACTGCTTGGCAACTGCTCAGTGGATTCCGTGTTCCCGCTTTCCTGCAGCTGTTTAGGGACAGTTCTATGTGTCCCACATCCAGTGTGAGTACTGAACTGCTCGTGTGCAGATGCCGTGCTCTGGCTAGACCTTTGCTCGGGAGTGGGGTGGGGATTCTGCATTGCCTTTTCCTGGGGTGATATTAAGAAAATAAAGTCTCTTCCTCCCAGATAGGGACCAATGACGAGCCAGAAAAAACATGCTACTCAGGCTTACAAGCCAACACATTTATTGGGCTTACTTACAGAGTGTGAGTAAGAGGTCATAGGAACGTGACCCCCGAACAACCACAGCACCAAAAAATCTCACCCCAGCATGACTTCTCCAGGGCTGTAATAAATGGAGCCTCCCTTTCAGCTAATCTTTCATACTGTGAATACCCTATCACCTAAGACCCCGGACCCAAGTGCAGACAACTGGAGGGAGGTATAAGGAGTGGCAGGAGTCTCGGGTAAGAGTCTGATTCCCTCCTATTCCCTCCTATGACAGGACATCGATAGGCTGGATCTGGAGGGTGTCTTGTTGGCAGTCACAGCTGCTCGGGTGAAGATGGCAGTGACTGTTAGGTTGGGAGGGCAGTGTTCTACAACAGGAGGTATCTGCTCCCTGTGCATTGAAGTCAGTGATACTGAACCACTGGCTTGGGAGGATGAGAGAATTTCTTTGGGTTCAAGGTAAAGCTTTCAGCTTCAGGGTAGGTAGACAGAGAGTGGGTTAGCCTGGAGCGGAGCAATCTATTGGCCTATCTCAGAAACACATATGGAGGATTAAATGTTGGGGTGCGGAATGATAACAGTGGAAAACATGACATCCTCCTGTTATTCCCTGATGAGACCATCTCAGGCAGTTGTATGGGGGCAGGAGAAAGAAAATTCTTAGATGCTGACAGATCTGAGTTCAGTCTCTGTTACTTGTAAGTTGACTGATTTCTGGAAAATTCCTTTAACAAAGCAGTTTTCTGTTAATTGCCCCCCCTCAGGACATTCAATAATATCTGGATACCTTTTTGTTGTTGCTTCTGTTGCTAAAATCATCAGGAGGGAAAAAGCTTTCTGCTACATAAGGTCCCAGAGCCCAGAGCTGCTACTGGACTTTCCATATGGGATAGCTAGGACAGTGCTGGCCTCCCCCAGATGAAAGAGTGACAGTCCTCAATGTCACGAGGGATGGGGAATCTTTCAGTCCTACCGAGACTGCCTTGCCATCTCTCCAGTGGGGTAAGAAGTAGCCAGGAGCAAAGGCATGTGTGGGGTAGATTAGTCCCTGCACACAGTAGGTCCACAGTGAAGTTCTCTCTGTTTCTCCCACAAGTCCCTTCTCTGTTCTGGGTGTGGAGAATCTGGAGAGAATTCAGAAGTGTTGTCAAGCTAATTACAGGGCAGGGAGTTACAATTCTGAAGCACACGAAAAGACCTGAGGTGATTTAGCCTGAAGAATAAAGGTGGCTCAAAGGTGATTTAATAATGGTGTTAAAGCCTTGGAAGGACTATGATCTCAGGGAAGTCAACCCATCTCTTTCCATCTCCACTGGGGAATGAAAATGAACTCCCACAAGGGCGGAATGTGGCTAGAAATGGAACAGAAGTGTCTATGAAGACTACTAGGAGAGAAGGCCTTCTGCAGTGTCAGAAAACTAAGGACAGTTTCATATCTGATCTCAGGATGAACATTATTTATTATGACATCCGTGTGTTGGAGGAGCTGTGGGTATGGAGGCCCGCATGGCCTCTGTCTTATAGCACTTACAGATTAGTTGGGGGGGGGCATATGAGGAGTGAGGCTAATACTACAGGCGAGCCTTAGGAGAAGGCTCCCCAGACGTCAACTATCAGGGGTGCCAGGGAGGATGGGCAGTGTTTGAAGTGGGTTTAGTGGCTCCATCAGCAGCTGGAAGATAAACAACAGAGTCATGAGAAGATGGGAAGGTGGGTGGGCCTGGGATGGGGGGTGTGGAGGGGGAGGAGTGGCAGGGTGTGCTCTGGAGTCTGGAATCAATCAGGGCCCTGGGAACAGAATAGCAGGTGGGGTTTGGTCCTTGGCTCATGTAGGTAGAGGTGTATCTGGGAAGATGAAGTAGCTGCAGGCGATATGGAGACCGTGGCGGGGGGGGGGTCAGCTGAGGACTATGGCTTGAGGACTCAGGTCAAAGCTGAGTTAATGAGATCGGTGGCACCTGGGGGAGGTGCCAGATCCTCCCTAAATCTCACTTCCTGGGTGTGCCTCTGGTCTCTCACAGACAAGACAGGTTGGCTCCAAGCTGGGCCACCTGCTGACCTCATCCCTGGAAGCCATCCCAGGCTGGATCCTTTCCTCCCCACTTTGGAAAGCTGGCACGTGGCTGGGTGGCCTGGCTGCCACTGGCTCCGCTGCTGCTCTTGGGAGGGCAGAGGCTCCCCTCAGCCTGGTCCAGGCCCCTGTTCTCCCTAGTTGCCATCCTTCGGTATCCTGTTGTTCCCTGGGTGGTCCCTGGACCAGCTGGCCTGTCCTCTTGGTAATGATGCAGGTAGGAATGTGTATGTGGGTGCTGGGGAGGGTTCCAGGCTCGCAGAACCATCTGGGCCTCAGAGGGCTGCTGGCAAAGACCTCCATCCTTGCCCACCATGCGGCCGCTATCAGTGAATATGTGCAGGACATCTAGGTCGTACCAGGTCACTCCCAGGGCCACTCCTGCCACCTGGGGCAACTGGCTAAACACACACCCTCAGGGGTGGTTTCTGCTGCCTGGAGTCCCTTCTGAGAAGCAGTATCATCAGTGCAACTTGGCAGCTTGTCTGCCCAGGGCAGGATGGTCTTACAGTCTTTATCAAAGCTGAGGTATGAGATGGGGTGGGGGGTTTGCAATAATAGACCTAGGGATCAGGGCAGATCCGAGGGATTCCGCAAGGTGCACCTTCCCTGCCAGGTGATGCCTGGGAACTAACTAGAAAAGCTTGATAGAAACAGCTTGCAGCCCTGGTCCCAGTGGTCCAGCTGAAGTGGGGGCAGGGCTTGTGATGCAAAGAACACAGCTTGCCCCTTTCCTGTCCGGAGTGGTGAGCTCCTGTCCCTGCAGAGTGCTACCCATGTCCCCTTGTCTAGCGGACATGGCAGCAGTACTGTTTGTTGGGGCCATCAGATGTCATAGTGAGCAGGACTCATATCAGGAAGATGTGGGTTCTGGGACCATCCACACGGCACAGGCTTGGTTCCTTCCTGCTTATAAATGAGGGTGTCACTTCCCATTCTGTTGGATTACCACGAGGACAAATGAAATATCAGAGTGCCTCTACCTGGTTGGTCCTCAATAATTAATATTCTTTCCTTTTTTGTCCCCGAGGATCAGTACTGGGACGAGCCAGCTGGTCTGTTTAAAGCATGTTCCTGAGGCGTGTATCTCAGCGGCTCACCACAGGAGCTCAAGAGAATGGCCCCTCCTTAAATTTTGCACACTGAGGCCTCTCTGGATTACCTTGGTCCCAGGCCTGCTCTGCCCATGAGCGATTTGTAAACTCCAGCACAGATTTGAAGGTTAAATAACACTTTGGAGGATCCTTTGTGTGTGTGTGGGGGGGGGCGGGTGTCTTGGAATCTACCAGGTGAGTAGACAGATATCCCTGTGCAGTATAGAAATCAGAGGGGGAGATAAACCCACAATGACAAGGACCAGGGGGGACATCTGACTCAAAAATTGGAGGGACCAGCTGAGATGGAGGGCCTCATAGCAAAAGTTAATCAGCAACACAAACATCCCTGTGATGGGATCCCTGCCCAGGTTCTCTTCTAGTTCCATCACCAGGAGGACAATTTAGCTCTCTCCACCCTGCAACCCTGTGGCTATGCCTGCAGCATGCCAACCACCTGAGCTGAGTGAAAAGCTCACCAGATCCTTCCGAAGATCAGAGGCTGGCACGGCAGAGGCAGGTACTGGCCAGGGTCAGCTAGACCCAGAGGGGGATCTGGAAACATGCCTGGCTTAGGCTGTGAGTCCCACAGCTGCCTTACTGCGAGCCCACTGGCTCCTTGCTCCTGGGAAGCGAAGACACCGCAGTCTGCGTCATGCCACTCCCCAGTTGTTTTGAAAGGAAGCTTCCTTAATGAAGGAGAATTGCAGAGTAGCAGCAGCAACACTGGGAAATCACGCCTAGCCTCCCTTGCAGTTGTCACTCTGCTCACCCCCTTTCTCTTTGCTCAAGGCACACATGACGAGACCTTCCACACAGCTTGAGCTCAAGAAACTCTGTGAGCGTGTTTGTCACTGAGCCACTTTCAGCCTTCCATAGGTTCCATCTGTCTGTAAGGCCCTTCCTCAGCAGCAGCTGGCGAGGGGCTAACAGTGATGGGCTTGTTCCTAGGCTTCCAGCTGAGCAGGGCTCCCACAGCAGCTCCAAGCGCTCTTCCTTCAATGCAGACAGCACTGGAGAGATCCTGAGGCACATGTGGGGCCTTCTATGATGTTTTCACAATGTGGTGCCCACCCCAGAAAGTTCTCTCCCTCTTCACCGCCATCCATACCCCACAGCCCACCACCATCTCTGGTTATAGCTTTATAAAAGCTCCAGTTAACTCTAGTAGAAACATCTGGACTAACCATAGTTGATGAACATGGGCAGGGCTACCAAGGGATGGGATGTTTAAGGAGATAAGGGATGGGACCCTCTCCAGACTTTCTGATGCCATGATTAGATAGCAATTGCTGGAGGTTTGATGTCACTTGCTGTTTAAGCCTTGCCCTTCCATGGTAATGCCAGAATCTGTGGAGATGAAAAGGCTTTAAAGGCCATCTGGACCACTCTCACTTTCCTCCCATGCCCCGCTGTCTTCTCTGCCTATTCTGAGATGAAATTTCTGAAACATGGTCCTTGCAATGATCAGTGTTAATTGTCAACTTGACCAAATCTAAAAATCACCTGGTAGGCTGGCCTCTGGGCATATCTGTGGGGCATTATCTAGAACATGTTAATTGAGGTGGGCAGACCTGCAGGCCATTGGGGATGTCACTCCCTGGCTGGGAGCCTGGACTTTGTAAGTGGAGAAAGGAAACTGAGAAACTGCATTCATCACCCTTCTTGACTGCGGATGCCAGATGACCAGCTGCTTCAAGCCCGCACTCCCCTGATCCCCCAGCTATGATGGACTGTGCCCTTGAACTGTGAGCTCAATTAAACTTTTCCCAATAAGTTGTTTTTGTCCAGGTTTTGTTCTTTTCATAGCAACAGGAAAAGAAATGGAGATCATCTTTATTCCAGTTGTGGTCTTCTTGTAAGGGGATTCTCAGTGTGTTGCAAGGCTGAGGGCTGTCTGCATTGGTCCTCAGATTTCCTCTGGGACAGAGCTCTGCACGTTGGCTTAATTTTTATGGGCTCATGCTTTGTGCCAGGTGAAGCATGAAGTGAAATCTTTTCCTGTTGGAATATTACTTTAACTATGCAAAGGTGTGTTACATTTGCTTATGCTGCATTTGTTTAATGATGTAAAGATATGTTGCTTTGCCTGCCTAAGGTACCTGATTGATCTAATAAAAAGCAGAACAGCCAATAGCTAGGCAGTAGATGGATAGGCAGGGAGGGTGGGCAGAGAGAATAAATAGGAGGAGGACTCTAGGCTTGAGAGAGGGAACAAGTGAGAAGAGAGAGAAAGGGAGAGAGGGAGGGAAGGAGGGAGGGAGGGAGGGAGAGAGACAGAGAGGCAGAGAGAGACAGAGAGAGAGAGGGAGAGAGAGGGGGAGAGAGAGACAGAGAGAGAGAGAGAGAGAGAGAGAGAGAGAGAGAGAGAGAGAGAGAGAGAGAGAGATGCCTGAGGCCAGCCAGGAATCTGCCCATCAGCCAGTCAGGGAGCAGGATGTACAGAATGAAAGAAAGGTAAAAATCCCTGAGGCAAAATGTGGATGAAGAGAAACAGGTTAAATTAAGTTGTAAGAGCCAGCAAGAAAGGAGCCTAAGCTAAGGCAGAGTATTCATAACAAATAATAAGTCTTCCTGTCATGATTTGGGAGCTGGTTGGTAACCCGAAAGAAAGCCTGCTACATCATCCCTCTTCTACCATAGCCTGGATTATGCCGGAAGGTGGCTGGCATGTACACGGATGCATCTCTCTTCCCGAAGGATAGGTAGGCCTAGTTCCTTCATGTACAGATTTGGAAGTGCCTTGGGTTGAATGTGAACTTTTGGGACCCACTTCATGTCAAACTTCTTCCTTGAGAATTGGACAGGAAACATGAACATCTCAGGGTCCAGCATGCTGGTTTATGAAGGTGATCATTTATCCTGAAAACCCTGTCTAGTAGGTAAAATTCAGACTTCTAGTAGTCAGTAGACTGGCAGATCACTGACTGCACAAAGCCCCGAACTTAGGGAAAGGCTAAGGGAGAAGACAGCTCAGCTAGTTCCCTTGGCACTCCAAGAAATGTAAAGAAGACTCAGTGACTGAGGAGACAAGGAAGCCAGAGAAAATGGTAGTACTACACCCAAGCAGTGGGCAGATGCTTCTAGGAGAAGGTGGGTCAGTGGACAGGATAAAACTAAGAGGAAGGAGGTGGAGGGAACAAGGCAGAATGATGATCAAGCAGAAATCAAATAGTGAATCATGTGATGGTGGTGGTGGTGGTGGTGGTGGTGTGGTGGTGGTGGTGGTGTGTGTGTGTGTGTGTGTGTGTGTGTGTGTAAAACAGGAAGTTGGAGAGGTTAGAGATTCAGCATAGGATCCCAATGCTTGGCATAGCTGCTCCTCTTGTCTTTCAAATAAAGACAAGGCTGAATCCTTAGGGGACTCTCAATGGATAGAGAGCCATTGTGGTAGAACTTCAGGAGACCAATGCCTGCAGGACAGACATCTTGTTTAGTGTGCATAGGTATGTCTGGCCACCAGCACCTTCACTGAAGTCAAGGTAGGAGGTGTTATTAAGGGTGGCCAGGCAGTCCTTTGCCTCATCAAGAAACTGCCCTTTGCCCTTGTCTACTGAGACCAGTGGTCTGCATCTTGACTTTACAATTCCAGTTGGGTCTCAGTTCAGCCTCCATGGCCCGAGGCAGCAGCAGCAGCACTCTGGACCTGCCCTTTCTCCCTGACAATGTGGTTCGGAATGACAGAAGCTCTGGGTCTCTCTGGACTAACCCTTCAGGGACACATCTCCCTGCTCCAGAGCCTTCCAATTCTTTTCCTTCACCTCTGGGCCAGGTTTCCAATTTGTCGGTATTTTCCATTTCATTTCCTTCACACTCACCTTTTCTCCCCAGAGAATCATCTGGGATTTTAGTTTTCTCTGTTGGAATGAGCATTGTCTCTGTATCTCAACCATCCTTTTCTCCTGCCCCACAACATTGTTAAATCGACTACCTCTTGCTCCTGGCTGTGTCTCTAGGCTGGGGAGGAAAGGCTGGTACCCAAGGGCTCTGCTCCAACGGGTTGGCTCAGTGCTGCTATCATCAGAAAAACAGGGTACTTCTGTGTATGGGATGGGAGCTTGGAGAAGCCTTCACATCATCCCTGGTGGTCTGCCCAGTATCCTGGCAACCCACAAGCTATGATATTCCCACAAATCCCTGGCTGGTGGAGACCCCAGCCTCTATCCTATTGCCTCAGGCTGGACTGGCTCACAGCCAGTCTGCACAGATTGAGGAGGGGTGGTGGTGTGGAAGAAGTCAGCTCCCTGAAGAAATACAGAGAGAGAGAAGTCCTAGCATCTATCTTCCGTCTTCTCCAGTTCTGGAATGTTCTCTGGGGGAATGAATTGGTCTGGCTTAAATCTTTTCCCCTGTCATTTTAGATGAACTTATCTTAGAAAAAAGAGATCTGGGTGATCTGGATGTGTTCTCTTGGGCCACTGAGTCTGACTGATCACCTGAAGGTATTCCTATGTGTTTCATTATTGTATCCATCTGACTCAGGAATTTGGTTCAGGTCTTACAGTCATTTTCATCTCTCTCTCTCTCTCTCTCTCTCTCTCTCTCTCTCTCTCTCTCTCTCTCTCTCTCTCTCCCTCCCTCCTCTGTCTCTGTGAGTGTGAGTATGTGTGTGTGTTTTTATGGGTAAGTTCAGATGCACATGTACAAATGGAAACCAGAGATTGATGTCAGATTTTCTTCAGTCTTCATCTTATTTATTTATTTATTTATTTATTTATTTATTTATTTCTTGAGACAAGTCCTCTCCTTGGCCTACAGCTCTCAGATTTGCTTAGACTGGCTGACCAGCAAGCCCGAAGGATCTGCCTGTCTTCCCCTCCACAGTGTTGGGATTACAGGTGTGTGCTTGCATCCAGCGTTTTTACGTGGGTTCTGGGGAATCACATTCAGGTGTTCATGTTTGTATCAGCTGACTGAGCTGTTTCCCCAGCTCCTGCTTGTTCATCTCACACAATCCCCAGGAGTAATGCAACGACAACAGTATCTCAGAGAGAGCAGAGCACTGGGGACTGTTTCCCGGGTGATGAGACCATGATATCAACTGAAGATTCTGATCTGGGCTCTATTGCCAGAGAGATTTCAGAGCAAGGGAAGGTGCTGGTCTGCGTATTCTCCCATTCACTGAATTATTCATTTGAAAATGCTTTCTGACTTTCTAGCCTCAGTCAGTCATTGTGCAGAGCACAGGGAAAACTGGAGTGATGAAAGCATGGGGCTCATTCCCAAAACACTTGAGTCTGGATAGAGAAGTACCTACAGGCGCGTTTTGCAATGCTACATGATAACCCATATGTGACAAAGAACAGTGACCATGCCTGGGGCTTCAGTGAAGGCATCAGACAGAGATGACATTGTAACCAGGCCTCTGGAGGAGTTCTACAGCTGTCGAGGAGGGAAAGTTGGGGGACAGGGTGAGGCTTGAGAGATGACTCAGTGATTAAGATCACTTGCTGCTCATCCAGAGGGTCTGCATTCAGGTTCCCAACACCCATGTCTGACAGCTCACAACCACCTGTAATTCCACTTCCAGGGGATTCAGGGATCTGACACTCTCTTCTGGCCTTTTTGGACGCGTGCACATGCATGCATGCACACACACACACACACACATACACACACACACACACACACACACACACAATTTAATTAGGGAGGAGGAAGAATAGTGTGAATAATGGGTTCAGGACATATTATCCCCCAAATATGGTGCCTTCACATATTGAGTATCATCTGCTGAAGGAGTATGAGAAGTTGACAGAAGCAGAAAAATAAGTCACTCTGTCCTTCCCCTGTTGTTCCTCCCCAAAGAAGGCAATATAACAACATGTGAGAGGTGCCCCTCCTATACCTACAAGGAAAGATGCACCCACTTCCTCATGATGAAGAAACACAGGATTTGGGATGGGCAAGCCTTGCAGAGCTCCCCCAGCTCACCATGCTCATCTTAGACTCTGCCCTGTCCTGTTTCTCCATGGCTGTGCGCTTGTCAACAGCCCTGCTGAGATGCACAGCTGGATTAACTAATTTGCTAGGCTTTTATTTTCTTTCAGAAATATCTATGTCAGATATATCACAGGTTATAGATTAAGTCTATATATTCTTTTTTTTTCTGCTGATCTGTGTTCTGTTATAATGTAAGCCAGCCAGTTTCCTCTGATATTATAGCATGGACTAGCTTGTCTGTTTGATGTTTTAATATGAACAACCAGTCCACTGGATGTCAGAGTATGGACCAGCTGCTCATTTTGATGTGGTGTATACTACCCTGTTCATGACAGTCACTTTCCATGGGGTTTGTCTCTATGCACCAAATGACAGAATATGAAGTTATAAAATGCATCATCAGTTATTTCAATCAAGTGATATGTGTGATTAGTGTGGCCAACTGTGATGGTGAGTCTTTTGCCAACTTGACACAAACTGGAGTCATCTGAAAAGAGGGAACTTCAGCTGAGAAAATGCCTCCATCAGATTGGCCTGTAGCCAAGTATGTGGGGCTTTTCTTGATTAGTGATTGATGTGGGAAGGCCTAGCACACTGTGGGTAGATGGTGCTGTATTTTTTTTAATAAGCTGAGTGATCCATAAGGAGCAAGCCTTAAGCAGCACTCCTCCATGGCCTCTGGGTCCTGCCCTGCTTGACTTCCTAGCTTAGCTCCCCTCAATGACAGACTGAAGTAGGGTCATGCAAGTCAAATAAACCTTTCCCTTCCCAAGTCACTTTTGGTCATGGTCTTTACACAGGGACAGGAAACCCAGCTAATAAATCAACTATGAGTGCTGGGGCACTTTCCATGTGGTACTGAATGCTGTTCATAAAGGTCAGGGACATCCAACCACCTAGAGAACTCAACAGGTATGACTCTGGAGCCAGGACTGTCCTCCATGCCTCACTGAGCCAATGCAGAAATCTTCCTGGAAAAGAACAGAGAGAGCTGCTTATGTCTGAGCTTGAGTTCCCAGGCGCCCCAAATGTGTCCTAATTCAAGATTTAGAGACAAGGAGAACATAAATCCATCCGGCTCTGGGCCAGAGGAGGGTGGATGTTGGTGTTTGCTCTTTAATCAATAGTATTAGGTTTTTCGATGGATGGATCTTAATTTGATAATCTCCCCAAGGAGTCATTGCTTTTGACATGGATGTATTACATGCTTTCCTGGCTACCAGGGAGACTGGGCCAGCTTCCCAATGGAATGGGAATGTTGCTGTCTTTATGTTTTCTTTGTTTCAGGATCCAGGAAGGGGCTTGGTTTGCATCACAGCTTCAAAGATTCAGAGTTGGAACAGATCCCAGTTAGTTCAGATTCTCTGCCCCCGGAAAGACCACACAGAGTCCTGGTAAACCATCCTCTCTGGGTGAAAATACTTTGTCCAAGAAGAACGAGGTTTTTCATATCAGAGGAGCCTCAGATTGCACCCTTAGTTGTATTGAAGTCATTCAAGCTACTGTTTGTATTGTACTTCATTTATTCTCCTTATTTCCCCCACCGTTTAGACCTAGCATGCTCACCATGGAGAAACTGGAGAGCCCTAGAGGTCCTGGATGTCCCCGGAGGGCTGGTGGTGGGACATTGGCACTGATGGTGAAGAGTGCATAAGCCAGTGCCAACTCAGACTGAGCTGAGGCAAGGGATGGGCTGGTGGTGTCCGGTCAGCTCTCATGATGTCCTCTTCTCTAACAGGGCTCCACCCTGCAGCTCTTGTCTTCATTCCACCACTACTAAAGTCATTCTCTGTTTCCACCACTGGAGTGTCAGCTCTGCAAGATCAGCGACAGGGCCTTCTGCATCACCAAACCCTCTGCTGCATCAGTGGTGTAGAATCGATACGTGAACGGATAGTTTATGCTTCAGAGAGGGTGTGAAGGGCAAATATCTAGAATGTATAAAGAACCACAAAAATTAAACACGTTCCCCAAATCTTCCAATCAATATGTGTGTTGATGAACAGAATAGATACTAACAGTTCTCAAGAGATGGAACACACATGGCCAATAAATATGTGCCAGTGTTCAACATCCTTACTAGTCAGAAGTCTGTAAATTAAAACTATTTGAGATTCCATACAACTCTAGGCAGAATGGCTACCATGAAGAAAAAAGAAAAGAAGAAAAGACAGCCAACAATGGAGAGGATGTGGGGCAAAAGAACCCTTATTCACTGCTGGTAGGAGTGTAAACTGATACAGTCATTATGGAAATCAGTGTAGGAGGTTCTCTAAAAACTCAAAATAGAACTGCCATAGTCCTTGCTATACTACTTCTGGGCGTATCCACCAAGCACTCTGGGTCCTACCCCAGAGATATTTGCTCATATGTATTCATTGATGCATTCTTACACTATGTAAGAAACAGAACCAACTCATATGACCATCAACAGATGACTGGGTAAAGAAAATGTGTGTGTGTGTGTGTGTGTGTGTGTGAGAGAGAGAGAGAGAGACAGAGAGACAGAGAGACAGAGAGACAGAGAGACAGAGAGACAGAGGAGAAAGGGACAATCAGGAAGAAGGGGGAGGAGAGGGAAGTGCAGGAGGAGAATTGACAAAAATGAAGTATTATGAAAAAGGCATAATGAGGATTGGAGAATTGGCCTAGCAGTTAAGAACAATTGCTGCTCGTCTACAGGACGTCAGTTCAGTTCCCAGTACCTACATCAGGTGGCTTACAGTCCCCTGTAATTCCAGCTCCAGGTTATCCAGCACTCTCTTCTTGCTTCTCTAGGTATACACACACACATACACACACACACACACACACACACACACACACACACACACACACACACACACTGAAACGAAGAAATGCCATAATGAAACCTATTACCATGCCAATAAGAAAGTAATACAAAGAAAATTAAATTAAAAACAAAAAAACTAGAAAAAAGTTATTCCTGGGCTCTAAAGTACAAACTAGACATGTATTTTCCTAGATCCACAGTTCAAAAATTCCATCCTAGTCATTTTAAACATTTTTTTACCTGACAATTTATTCTTACCAAGCCTCAGGTCCTCATCTATGAAATACACTCCTGCCTTGAGGGCTGCTGTGAATAATTATTATGCAAGACGATACTTACAGGCTCTGCTCCCTAAACTAACACACTAAGTAGACATGAAGCGTGGAAGATTTGTCATGCTTAGTCCTCATCTAGTGTACATTGTTCCCTTTCATGTGTTAATCAGAATGGAAGACCACAGAAATAGCTATGTGCTTGAGGCCCGGACAACTGTCCCTTCACTTGGGACAGTGACTGCTCCAAGAACTGATCACAGGATCCTAAAAGGGGTAATTAGGGTTCTTTCTTTTTTTATATCATTTTTTATTTTAATTTTAAATAGCTTGTTTTACATGTCAATCCCAGTTCCCTCTCCCTCCCCTCCTCCTGCACTCCCCTAGGGTTCTTTCTTAAGAATTCTGTTTGTGCTAAAGATGGTGGTGGGGTGGGGTGGGGACAGGCTATGAGTAGTTCAATCATAGTTTCCTGTCAAGAAGGAAGAACAAAACAAAAAATGGACTTTCTGCAGATGAAATAGAGACAAACAGAAAGAAGACACAGCTTTCAAGCCCTGACGGCAGGGTACCCAGAGCTCTTCCTTCAGCCTTTGACACTACAGTTGTCTTCTTTAACATGTAAACCCATATTTTGCTTAGAGTCTGCTTTCAGTCATAGCCAATCAACAAGTTATTCTTGGTCATGTGTTCATTAATTTAGCCTCTGATATATTCAAACAAGGCTTTTTGAACATAAACAGAACTGCTATGAAATAAAGGATTCGGCTCAGCTTCCTGGGAGAGAGCGTCCAAGCCCTTGGAATTTTCCCATGATGGAAGTCCCTTTGCTATTGACGGGTACCCTAGGTCACATCTGAGTTTCTACAGAGAAGATGACTCAGGAGGGGGCTGCTTATGCTGAGGATTGGCCAGCCAGTTGTTTAGAGAATGTGACTTCAAGCCAGACACCACCAACTTGACCTCCTCCAGGGAGGACAGGGGCTGGAGATTGATGTCAGGTCCATGGTCAATGATTCAGTCAATCATGCCTATATAAGACTATGCTGGGTGGTGGTGGTGCACATCTTTAATCCCAGAACTCTGGAGGCAGAGGCAGGAGGATCTCAAGTTCAAGGCCAGCCTGATCTACAGACTGAGTTTCAGGATGGCCAGAGGAACACGGAGAAACCCTGTCTCACCCTCTGTGCCCCCCCCCCAAATAACCAAAACCAAACAAAAGACTCCAGGAAGAATTCTGGGTTATCAGAGCCCAGCACAGCTTCTTGTGACAACTATATTGATGTACCTGGAGGCTGATATGTCCCAGTTCAAAGAAAAGAGGTTAGGGACAGCTTGTACTAACCCAGTATCCCTTCATTTGGCTGGTCCCAATTTGTATTCCTTATCCTAAGGCCATATGCACAACACTTTGGCAAGTCTGTAAATCAGTCTAGAGAATCATAAAACCCGATGAGGTTGTGGGAACTCTGGCATTAGTAGTCAGTTGATCAAAAGTGCAGGTGCCATCTGAAGTGGGAACAATCTTGTTGGAAATGATGCTCTTGATCTGTGGAGTCTAGTGTCAAGTCAGAGTATTATTGTAGTGCTGTGACAATGGCACATGTGATCCTGTCATCCTACCATATATATATGTATGAGAGAAAAAAGGTATGGCTTTTCAACAAATAAGAGATTTATATAAAGATGCTTATAGCAGCTTTGTTATTAATAGTCCTGAGTCAGAAACAACCAATTGGTAGGTGGCTAGATAGATGAATAGTACTATAGGCACTCTGGAATTATACTACCATTAACAAGAATGAATAAATGAAGAAATATGCAACATGGATGAATTCTAAAATAATTATGGCAAATGAAAAGCTGCACATAAAAAAGAAGACTATAGAAAATACATCTAAGCCAGGTGTGGTGGTACACACCATTAATCCCAGCACTCGGGAGGCAGAGGCAGGCGGATCTCTGTGAGTTCAAGACCAGCCTGGTCTATGAAGTGAGTTCCTGAACAGTTATGGCTGTTACACAGAGAAACCCTGTCAAGAAAAAAAAAGGAAAAAAACCAACAAAAAAAACAAACAAAAATCTATACTGTGTGCTTTCATTTTTATAAAACTTTAGGAAATACTATGTAATCTATAAGAACAGAAAACACACCTGGGGTAGATGCAGGGATGGATTATGGGCAGAGGGAAATTTTTGGCGAAGAGTTATAAAATCTTTTACTTAAAATTTTTAGTTCATGAGCCCCAATCTCTAGCTGAGTAAGAAGCTGTTGATGACTTCTGGGGGAAGGACAGGCAGTTTTCTTCACGGGCATGGCTCCTAGTAGGTCAGCCATGTTCCAGTGGATGACCCCATATCCATGAGTATATGTGCAACACAAATTGGAGTTGATGAGTGTGTTGACTACTCTTGACACAAGCTAGAGTCATCTGAGAGGAAGAAACTTCAATTGAGAAAATTCCTTTGTAAGATCAGGCTGTAGGCAGACCTATAGGCCTTTTTCTTCATTAGTTATGGATGGGAGGGCCAAGCCCATTGTGGGTGACTCAAACCCTGGACTGGTGGTCCTGGGTTCTATGAGACAGCAGGCTGAGCAAGCCAGTAAGCAACACTCCTCTGTGGCCTCTGCATCAGCTCCTGCCTCCAGGTTCCTGCTGGGTTTGAATTCCTAACTTGGTTTCCCCTCCAATGGACTGTGCAAGCCAAATAACCCTTTCTTCCCTAAGTTGCTTTTGGCCATAGTATTTCATGACAACAGTAGTAACTAACCCTGACTAGGAAAGTAGGTCATTAAAAAATAAACTAAACAGGACATGAAGTTAGAGCGGAGGATGAATCTAGGAGGAGTTAGGGAAAGGAATAGGGGTAAATAGAGATTATACAGATGTATGAAACTCTCAAAGAATTAATAAAAATAGTCAATGTACTTTTTATTATTGTGCATGTGTTTGATGTGGGTGTGGTGATCTGGGGACAACTGGGGAGTCTGTTATCTCCTTCCACTTTCACACATTTCTGGGGATCAAAGCACTTTGACCCACTGAGCCATTTTGATGGCCTTTGGCTGATGGTTGTGCTCACTATTTTCATTATAGTCAAAACCTATCAAATTGTATATAGTTTTTCATACGCAGATCACATCTCTATAAAGCTCTTACAGATAACATGGTAGCATCTATAACAGGGCTAGAACTCTTGCTCTGGTGTCTCATTGGTGGCACAGACCTAACCAAGTGGGAACTCCTCTTCTGACCTGCCTCCTGCTCATTCCTGTTGTGCTGGTTACAATCACCCAGGACCCAGAGTCACTCTTTGTTTCCCCTGCCCACGAAGAGTCAAATGGAAATGAAATTCTAGTCATTATTTCTTTACCGCTTCTTAACCCTAAGTGCTACTCTCCAGACTAGTTAAGGTGGTCATTCTCTCACCTCTAAACTCTTTCTTAGCTTTTGTTACTGTCCTGAAACACCAGAGGCAAGCTGCTCATAGGAAAAGGGAATTATTTTGCTCACAGTTTCACTGGTTCCAGGGTGTGGTACCTGGCATTGGATTAATTCTGGTGAGGACCCTGGTGGCTACATCTCATCATGGCAGACAGCCATGGAGAGTGCATGTGTGAAAGCAAGAGATTGCACTGGGCTACAGAGAACCAGGGAGGTGGAGTTCCCAGTTCCTTTTGAAGACACATTCCCAACTGACTTGAAGATGTCTCACCAGACTGCACCCCTTAAGGGTTCCATCTCCCAACCTTGCATAGGAATCCAGCCTGCACCAAAGGGAACCTTGGGAGACAAACCACATCCAAACCATAGCAGCTCTCTGATTTGCTGATCTCTGGTCTTACTATTCTACCCCATTTCTTCCCTCCCCCCCTCTCTCCCTCCCTCCCTCCACTCCTCCTTCCCTCCCTCCCTTCTCCTCCCTCCTGAGTCAGTGACCTTATGAGTGTCTTGTCTCATACCCAAGAAGGATAAGGAGTGAGCAGATGGAGTGTGGGAGGGGCTCTCAGGAAGGAAGACCTCCGTGCTGCTCTGCCTGGTGGGCTTTCATGGATCTTGTGGAGGGAACTGGATAGAGACTGAGGTCATCTTCATTGGAACTGATCATTTTTGAGCTCATCATAGGCTGAGCTGGTGAGAAAGCCACATGATTTATGCACACTCCCTGAGCCCGACCAGAGAGCACCGCTTGTCAGGTTAGGGGATGGGTCACATGTGCTACAGGATGAGCTCATGATCCACCACAGGCTGTGTCTCTTACTGCCTACAGGGGGCTCTCTTCTGTCTCATAGCCCCTGAAACATCTCTAGTCTCTGTATTCTCATGAAAGCTACAATCATTACCTTATGGTCTTCTGTTTGCCCACCAGGCCACATTCTCTACAAAGAAGGAACCCAGGTCTGTTTGGTTAACAGAAATACTGGTCATCAGTTTCAGGATTGCTAGGACCAATGTGAAAACATTAAGCAAGTCAGAGGTACCCCCAAATACAACACCACAGTGCAAGGGAGGAAGAGAGGGATCTTGTGGGAGGAAGGCTTCCAAGAGGGAAGGCACATAGGAGCAGGGCCAGGCCTTTTATGTGGTGACAATGAACTGAGGAGAGCAAGAAAGTGTACAGCCAGTGTAGAGACCAGAGCAGCTCCCTTTACCCAGCTGATTGGTGTACTGAATGGAAAGACGGGACAGCAGGGGAAATGCCTGGAGGCTAGAACTTGGAGGGTGTGAAATATCCAATTAGTTGGTGGCCAAGGGGAGTCATTGAAGATTTTTGAGCAGGTGAACTACATAATCAGCTAAGCTCCTCCTGCTGATTCCTCCCATCCCCATTCTCTTCCCTCCCTTTCTCCTTTTGTCCCTTCCTTCCTTCCTTCCTTCCTTCCTTCCTTCCTTCCTTCCTACCTCAAGGATCATGATAAACAACAGACATTGGAAAGGAATAGAGACCGGAAGTGGACATCCATAGCTTGGGTCATTGTCCAAACATTTGGGTATCAGGGTTGAATAGAAAACAGGAGAGTCCGTTGTGAGAGCCAAGGTGGAATAGAGACGCACAGCCCAGGCCCGACATCTGATTAGTCAGGGAAGATGAAGGAAAGACACCATGGGAGAATGAGTCAGCGCTTTCAACCGTTTCCCCCCAAGGATGACTGTATCTTTATTAAGTATCACCAAAGAGCAGATTTGGTAGGGAGTCTGGACTGAGTCAAAGAGGGGAGAGTGAAAGCATTTGGAATGAGTTCAACCTTTATAGCCACATGAATGCAATTCCCGTGTTCTTTGATCAAGAAATTCAGAGACCTCTTTCCTGCTGTGCTGAGTCCTCTGGGAGCCCCTGCCAGTCAAGAGGAAGGGAGATTCGTCTTCTTCACTGAGAGATTTTTTTTCCTTCTGCAATAAATAACAATACTAAATTGCAAGCGTGTGTGTGTGTGTGTGTGTGTGTGTGTGTGTGTGTGTGTGTGTGTGTGTGTGTGAGCATCAGGACCCAGCTCCTCAATCCTGCTATTGTGTTCACGAGCTGGGTAATTAGTGTCTGATAGTTTTAAACAGATGGGTCTCTCTGGCAGCAAGGATTACAGCTTGAAATCAATCCTGAACAAATATTATATTAATTTCTCAACTCTCTCTCTGTGGACAAAACGGGTTCTTTGCCTGCGAACGCTGTAATGACGAGGACATTAATATTAGATCAGTTAGAGATGAAACGGAAGTGGTAGAGGAGAAAGAAGGGATGGAACTTACGGGGCGCTGAGGGGAAGAGGCAGATGCTAAAAGTTTCATGGTGCTGGGAGCGGGAAGAGGAATTGTGAGCGCGTGCTGGGCTGGTGGGGCTGGTGGGAGGACTGCTCTTCAGGGTCTCACGCTCTCCAACTGCTCTGGTTCAGCTTGACATTGGCACCTGCTTTGATAACACCGAGGGCTTGTCAGGCCGGCTGGGTAGCCTCTGATGTTTGTTTGGTCTGTGAGAAGAGACCAGTTCCACATAAATAGGTCTGCAGGGGGCCTGGCTAGACTTCTGACTTTCCAATCAAACCCAGCAATCTACAATTCAAAAACAAACCGGGCTGCCTGGAGCGAGCCTGCAGCCCCACCCCACCCCCCCTGCTTCCACCACCTGGGTAGCCTTTTCCCTACCTAGACAGTTAAAAGAGAAAACCTGCTGCCTGAAACCCCACCCCCACTTAAGGGTGAGTGATGACCCTCTTTTCTCCTTGCCTTCCGGAGAGCTGAGTCCGGGAAGCTTTAAACGTATGGGCTGCACTGGAGAACGAATGCTAATGTAGCCCTCTCCCATTTGTCTTTAGCTTTCCAGGCTCCTCTTTTCATCTTTCATCCAGCCTTACCTACCTAACCACGCTCGGCTCAGGCTGACGTTAAGACGCGGCCTTAAGTAGCAACTGTGCCACTGTGGAAAGGGCACAGACCTCGGGGGTTGATTCTGCTCTGCTGATGAGCCAATGTCTGTGTGCCTCAGTTTCCCTATTGGCAAGAGAAAGGAAAGTGGGGGTAAGGAAGAGCCAATATGACAAGAAGCCCAAGGTCAAGTGGGGTCACAAGAACATGCTGCTTCCTTCTGATACTGACCCCTGGGACTAGGGAATAGGGGCGAGAGAATCCTGCAGGTGCGTGTGGGACCTGAATGCGATAACAGTAATGCGGAGTACCACAGGAGAGCCTGCTGCAGTTGCGGTGATGTCATCTCGTGAATAAAGGAGCTCTGAGGACTGGCCGCTCAGGGAAACAGAATAACGTAACAAGAGCGAAAGTCTGAGAGCAGCTGTTATGAGTTTTGTGTCTTACCTGACTTGCAAGCTGACATAGTAGCCTGCCATAGTTTCAGGCACGCTGGCAGAATGCATGGGCCTCCTGGGTCAGAGACAAAGCACGCTATTACGCAGCAAAGGAAGCAGCGGGAGGGTTAAGGTTAAAATGGCTCCCCTGCACCACTTCCAACAGTGGGACTGCAAGATGGTTAGGTGACAGGTCTTTACACGTGCCCAGGTGGTGGGGTGTGCTCCTGGAGAAAACATCGGGGAACCTAAAATGCTTTCTGAGGGTCAGAATCCTGGCCTGACGTTTGCCCCTTGCCCCAGAAAGAGATGTTGTTTTTAATACTAGGCTTTTAGCTTCTTCGCCTTTGCTTTGGAGAGACGCCATCTCTGTCTCCCAAGGCTGTTGGCTGTACAAACATCCTTGAGGAGACAGTTCCCAACAATTAATTAGCAGGCTGCACAAATGCAAAAGGCCTAGGGAAAATTCCTTCCCAAGGGAAGGCCATCTCTAGAAGTAGGGCAGAAAGCTTTCAGAACCTCTTTGTGACTTTAGCTGGGAGCCACAGGTGATGTGCACACACACGCGCACACACACACACACACACCACCACCACCACCACCACCACCACCACCACCATCACCAACTGCCCCTATCTTAGGAAAAGGTCTTCGCCACTCTCTGTGACTGAGAGCAATTTGGCTTTTAACTGGTGATGGGCATCACCAGGAAGCCACTAGAAATATACATTCTCAGGTTTGGCACCAGTAGAGCATCAGACATTCTGGAGGTGAGGGGTGTCCTGACCTTCTTGGTAGCTAATGCTCATCTCAATGTGAGACCTCCAGACTAGATCTGCCCAATCTTGCTCTTGCTCTGTCTCTCAACAGTGGTTCGTCAGATCTTCAAAAACCTGAGGTTCTTTGTCACTTGAGGTCTTTGCCAGCTGTGTTGCTCCCTTTGCCTAGAACACTGTTCCTTCCCAAAAGTTCTTATGGATAAGTCCTACTTATTCTTGTTTTCTGGTTAGTAGTCACCTCCTCCAGGGAGTTTGTTTTGAACCCCATTCCTAAGTCTATGCAAGTTCTCTGCACTCAGTGATCTATTCATTTGTTTATGTGTCTGTTTGTGTGCATGCAGATGCACGTGTGTGTACATGCAGATGCATGCATGTGTACATGCAAGTCTATGTGTACATGTGTGTATTCAGGTACACAGATGCACGTGGTGTGTATGCATGAGTATGGAGGCCACAGGAAAACCTCAGGAGAGGTGTTGTTGCTCCGGTATCATCCACCTTGATTTTTGAGACAGATCTTTCCTTGGCTTGGAGCTCACTGGCTAGCCTAGGCTGGCTGGCCAGTGAGTTTCAGGGATCTACTTGTCTCTGCCTCCCCAGTACTGGGATTGCAAGTACAAGCCACCACACCTGTCTTTTTTTATGTGGGTTCTGGGAATTGACTTGGGTCATCTTGCTTGTGTAGCAAGCACTTTACCAACTGAGCCTCTCCCCAGTCCCTTCACTTAGTGCTTTGGTATCCTCTCTTTTTCCTCATGAAAATGACCCACTATTGATGTTTTTCTGTCGGCTGCACATGAGTCTATGGATACTTTAATTATCATCTGCGACCCCACAGCTCCGCAGCTAACACTCCACTGGCCACTCAGGCCTCAGCCTGAATGGTCTTCTGGTCCCTCGGGTCTGGCTCTGCTGAGGATGAGATGTGAAAGTTTAAACCAGGTCTCAGTTGTTCTATTTACCGACAAAGATTTCGAAGTCAGATGTGAAGTTGAGAAGCAATCAGCTGACCTGTCTTGAGATGTGTCTCTTCTCTCATCCCAAACCAAAAGTATAAGCCAAACTCAAGTCCCTCCCTTTCCTTCCCGTGCATCTTGTCTGTCCAAATTGCTGGCTTCTTTCTCTATGGCCAATTCCAGTCTGCCAGCTGCTACCTGATTCCAGGTAAACTTTATTTAACAGTCTCAGAGTATCACAGTGCTATCAAAATCCCTCAGCGTGCTATCTTTGTCCCCATTGCCTAGTCACCTCCTGTAAAACCATGGTTTGGGGGGGTTAGGTTTGGGATTGGAAGGAAGCAACCAGCCTCAGCACTCTATTCCGACCCCTGCTCCAATTCACATCCCTCTCATGTGCAATGCCATTTATTCCATCCCATAGATCTTAACTCATCCCAGCTTTGACTCCAAAGTCTGAAACCCAGAGTCACATCTAAATACCATCTAAATCAGATATGGATGAGACTCAAGGTATGATTCATCCTGAGGCAAATTGCTCTCCAGCTGTGAACTTGTGAAATCAAACATTACTTGCTTCCAAAATTCTATGGTGAGGCAGGCATAGGATGGCTGTTTTCATTCCAAGAGGGATAAATAGAAAAGAAAGAGGTCACAGGTCCCAAGTAAGTCTGAACCCCATGCAGGGTAAACAAAAGTAAATCTTAAAGCTCCCTCTGGCTTGATGCCCTGTCTTCCACAGACTGGGTCCTGCAGACTCTGGGTGGTCTTGCTCTCTTACTCTGTGGCCTTGCTAGTGGATTTAGGCCCGGGGTTCACATCCTCTGTGCACTGGCAGAGATGGCACTGCACCGGTGCTTGCCAGAGGGGTAGCCACTGATCTATACCACTCCACCACTCCCAGGCCTGCTGGAGCCAGCCTTCGGACAGCCAAGGGATTTGGAAGGTGGTGGTCCTGGGCAGTATGCATTTGGCCCCCTTGGATATCTACGGCCCCTCCTTTGAAGCCATTTTGCTTACAGGTCTGATTCTCTGGGCCTGTGATAGGAGAAACAGCACAGCTCCAATGACCTCCAAAATGGTCTTTCATCACAAGCAACAGCTGTATAGTGTCCACTATCCTCACGGAGTGAACACTCGGTCACACCCTGGGTGTTTCTTTTGACCTGCTTTCTTACTTTATTTTTTACAACACAGACTGAATCCCCCAAGTCCTGCTTCCCTTTTGATTAGAAATTCCATCTTTAAACCATTTTTCTCATCTCACATTCTATCATAGCCATTCAAGAGAATTCAAGCTGTGCCTTCAAGACTTGGCTTAGAAATTTCTTCAGCCAATATGCTATTTTATAGCTCATAAGTTCTACCTTCTACAAGACACGAGGGCAGGAACACAATTCAGGCAAGCTCTTTACCATCTTTTTACAAGAATCACATTTCCTCTATTACCCACAGTCACATTTCTTATTTCTAAGACTTTACCAGAATGGCCCTTACTGTCCATGTTTCTCCAAACACTCTCTACGTGACCACTTAGCTGTTCTCTGGGAACACTGACATTTCCTCTATAGCTCGCCTCTTCTCTGAGCCCTCTTCATGATTGGGCTTTATGATATTTCCATGGCAATGTGGGCTTTGACTGACAAGTGCCTCAAAACCCTTCTTTTTTCTACCTACTACCAAATCCCCAAGATGCTTCTACAGCATTAGGTATTCAATACAACATCAATCCCACTGCTAGGTACCCACTTTTGTTTGTTTGTTTGTTTTGTTCTAGTCTACAGAGGCTGCTATCCCAAATGCCACAGATTTGGGTGACTTTTAAACAACATGAACGTATTACTATTGCATTGCTTGTCATCGTGTAGATTGGGAAGCCTAAGACAAGATGCTGGGAAATCCAGTGTCTGGTGGTAGTTGCTGCCTGCTTCTGAGTTATTTTTTCTCATTTGTCACCACCCCCGCCCCCAATGGAAAGCAAAAGGGAGCACTCCATGGCCTCTTTCATTCAAAAGGATGCTAATCCCATTCTGGTGCAACAGTTACCTCCCAAAGGACCATTTTCTTTTCTCCTTTCTTTCTTTCTTTCTTTCTTTCTTTCTTTCTTTCTTTCTTTCTTTCTTTCTTCCTTCCTTCCTTCCTTCCTTCCTTCCTTCCTTTCTTTCTTTCTTTCTTTTTTGGTGTTTTTGAGACAGGGTTTCTCTGTGGCTTTGGAGACTGTCCTGGAGCTAGCTCTTGTAGACCAAGATGGTCTCGAACTCACAGAGATCTGCCTGCCTCTGCTGGGATTAATGGCATGTGCCACCACTGCCCGGCCAAAGGACCATTTTCCTAAGACCATCACTTGGGGGCAGAGTTTTGACACATGAGCCCTGTGGTGGACACAAAATCAGGTCAAATACCACTGGACTCTCTCTTCACCTGGAATCAAGCAAGGGCCACACTCGTCTTTCATTTAATTCCAATCCAGTTGGGGTGGAGACTGTGGAAGATGTCATCACTGGAACCCTGAACCTTCTACATCTATGTGACCTCCTAGGATGTGACTTCCTAGGAACACACAGATGAAAGTTGAAGGACCTTGCTCTATTCTGTCTGCTGTAATTCAAGGGATTGCCTAAGGGAAAAGAGCAAAGTCCAAAACCTGTCCCCCTTTGGGGGCACACAGTGCAGGTCAGCGTATCTCCTGGGGCTGTGGGT
The DNA here is from genome assembly GCF_017639785.1 of Mesocricetus auratus. Taxonomy (NCBI): domain Eukaryota; kingdom Metazoa; phylum Chordata; class Mammalia; order Rodentia; family Cricetidae; genus Mesocricetus; species Mesocricetus auratus. The sequence goes on from NW_024429203.1 coordinate 22,092,433, forward strand.
CATGGGCCTGTGGGTAGGAAGTACCACCTAGATCCTAGAAGACTAAGAAGAGAGAGAAGAGAGGAAAGTAGCTCTCTCTTCCTAAACTGATGGTGTGGCACTGGGGCTTCAACTCACTCCTCTCATTTAAGCATGACTTAACTACCTTGTGACAGTTAATCCCTCCCTTTCTTACAAATGAGAACAGAAGCCCAGAAGGGCCAAGACAGCCTTCAAGAGCACCGAGCTTCCACATGGCAAAGCTAATGTTGTAGATGGCTCTATCCAACATAGGGCTTCATGAGTCCTCTCTGGATGTGCATGCAATGAAGAGTTGTCAGAGGCTAAAGGCTTTGCTAGGCCAGCATTAGTGGATGAGTGAGAAGACCCATGACAAAGAAGCCAAAGATTCCACCATGCAACCCACATGCTCATTCTCCTCTGTGTATAGAATGGAAGAGACGTTCGGTTGTATTATTTTCAACACCCTTCCCAGATCTGGCATTCCCCAAAGCCCCTGTGGGCTGCTTCCAAACCCTACCAATCCTGATCAGACAAGAGCTGAGTCTGACTCACCCTGCCTAGTAGGGGGTGAAGGGTCAGTCCTTCACCTGACACCCTTCATTGACCATCCCTGCAGCTTCCCACTTCACATCTAAAACAAAGAAAGGGAGTGAAGATAGCTGGGTAAGGAACTTGAGAAAGACGGGCACCCTTCACCCCACCTCTATTACTAGGTACAGCCCATTAGACTCAACTATGGCTATACCTGGAAAATACGAGCTTGATTTGAAAAAATGCTGATGACCAAGTCTACCTACTAAGATGCTGATTAATTGCCCTGGGCATTGGCATTTTTGAAGAAGAGTAGTGAGGTCCTTCCAAACTGCATGGTTCTTTAAAAAAAAAGCGTGTATGTCTAAATGTGTACACGCACGCATGTGCGTGCATGCGTGCATGCGTGCGTGTGTGTGTGTGTGTGTGTGTGTGTGTGTGTGTGTGTGTGTGTGTGTAAACCACAGCATGTTTGTGGAGATCAGAGGACTACCTGCAGAAGTTGCTTCCCTCCTTCCATCATGATAGATCCTAGCAATTGAACTCAGATCATCAGGCTTGTCAGCAAGTACCTTTACCAACTGAGGAGGCAGGGCCTTTATTATATCTGGAGCTCAATGAGTTGGCCAGACTGGCTGGCCAGCAAGCTCCAGCAGATCTTCTTGTGTCTGCCTCTGTGCCGAGGTTACACACACACACACTGCCTGAGCTTGGCTTGTATGTGGGTTCTGGGGGTCTCAGAGCTCCTTATTTACCCAGCAAACACTTTGTCTCCTGGAATATTCATGTTTGTCTCTCTTCCCAAACGCCAAGCTTTCTGTGGCTATGGGGTAGCTAAGAAAGATAGGTAAAAAGGAAGGTGACAGTTTGGTGGGCAATATGACACCTACTAGCCAGGTCTAGGGAAACTAGGGTCCTGGGGTTGCAGACACAATAGGATGAGGGTGTGAGCTACTCACAGCAAGGAAAGGCCATTTACCTGAGCATCCTAGAGACAGCTGTTGGGCGGGCAGTCTTGCAGGGCTGATCCCTTCGTTTGGCCATCAGAGTGAGGGTGACAGCTCAGTGCCAGTGGAGCCAGGGCCCCTTGAGAATGTCTGTTATGTAAGGCCCTCCCCTATAGCACTGGCTAATAGGCCACTCCAATCCATGCAGCTGGGATACAAAGGACTTAAAATCTCTAGCCACAGCTGCCCAGAATATGTTGGTGGGAGAGGACAAGCTAAATCCCTGTTTTCACTCCTTCCCCCCAAATGGAACTCACGTAAAGCCTTTAAACCACCGGCTTTTATCTGTTTTTAGTGTCCAATTTAGGGCTTTGCAGGGGCTCCCTCCAGGGCTCTCTCAATGGATTTATATCACAGCCAGATAGCATCTTCGAAAGCTCATCTGAACTGGAAAATAGAGAAACATCCTTCTCCATTGTCAAGTGACAAGCGATGGCACCCAGGTTGCCGGCGAGAGTGCACAGGGGATCCACTCTGGATGCTGTGGCTGGGGTGTGCCTTGCCAAGGGAGGGTGGCAGCTGGGTAAGAAAGGAGGGGAGCACTTCCAGCAGGGGCCTGAACTGCCTTCCCTTTTTTGGGTATGGACTCTCCAATCCTGAAAGTCTTGAAACAAAGAAGTCACTGTCCTCTGGGCTTGTCACCTGTAGGCAAGAAGATGTCAGCTCCCTGGCCAACCACCAGGTGCCATTTGCAAAGAAATGTTCAGGGAGGGTGATGGTAAGGATGCCTGCTCAGGCTTGCCTGGCAGGAAACAACAGTTCTTCTTTGTATTACTAAGCGGGCTTCTTTAGCTTCCCGCAGGAGCTGCATTAACCCTTACTCTCTGTCCAGTGGTCTCTGGGTAGGGTATTCGTGGGCTCTTTCTTTCCATGCATGTTTGTTGAGCATCTGCTATGTGCCAGGTAGTGTCAAGGATGATGAGTGTGTGTATGCAGGGGGTGATGCTGGGGGAGCAAGCACTGCAACACACGAGTGGTTAGAGCCAGAGCCTGGCCTGTGGGCTCAGGGGTCTCCCCAGACTGACCGCCCAGGAACTGTGGGCGTCCCTCGCAGGAACACGCAGCAGAAGCTCCTTTACCTGAGACTGAGGATTTGTTGGATTCCCAGGACACTCCAGGTTTATGCCTGTTGTCCTGGCAACACTTTCATTCTGAAAATGTCAGAGTTGAGCTGACAAACAGGTGTAAATCAGAACCATTTCTAAAAACCTATGAATGCTGTATTCACAGGACGTGCATCATACAGGCTGAGACTGTTTTGTGAAGCTAAGTCGGCATACCTGGTAGGTCTGTGGTGTGTGTGTGTGTGTGTGTGTGTATGGTGTGGTGATATGTTGCATGTATGAGTGCTGTGATTGTAGTATGTGTATGTTTGTGTGTATGATATGTGTATATGCATGTGGATAGTGGGTATGAGCAGTGTATGCTATGTGTGTAAATATGTGTATGGTATGTGGTATGTTGTCTGCATGTGTTTGTGATATGATGTGATATATATGTGTGTGTGAATACTTGTGTGTATATGTATGTGTGTGGAGTGTGGTATGTGTGTACATGTGTATACATGTGTGTATGATGGAATATTTTGCAGAATGTATGCTCTTGCTCTAGTAGAGATTATGAAAGTGACTTTGCAGTTGGAAATGGTGATCATGAATATGAGGAAATCCACGAAAGCTTGCCTGACTTTTTCAGTTCACTAAATTCAAGTACAGAAAGAGAAGGGAGAAAGACAACGGAGAAGAGAGCACATGCCCTGCCACCCTCGGGCTCATTCTCACAGCAAATCTGGAAGTGAATGTAGCTGACACATTTTCCAAACGAGGAAGCTGAGGCTTGGGAGAGTCCATGGCTGAGTGGGCCACAGGAGATAAGCAGCAGATCTGGCCTCCGGATCTGACGTCACACAGAGCAGCTTGTCTTGGGCAGTCCTGGGCAAGGCTGTGCCGGCTCTAGCTGCTTTCTCTTCTAGTCTTGTCACAGCCCTTGATTCCCAGAGGCCTCTCACAGTCCTCTGGGAATCTCATTTCCTGGAAATGTCATGTAGAATCCATCTTAGCCTCCAACCCTTTTGTCCTTTCAGATCCCATCCTGGGAGTCTGAGGGACAAAAGATGAGACATTTGGAGCAAGGAAGAAGCTAGAGACACGAGGGGCTCACCTCTAGGTCACACCAACCTTACACTCTGATGAGCCATGAATGGCTGTCAGGATCCTTCTAGCTTTGGTGTGACCATCATCCCAGTGGTGCGGTCCCTCTTCATCCTGACTCAGGTGGTGAAATGTGGAAACTGGCATCTTTGGAATCGTCTGCCTTCTCACTGAAAGATCTGGATTCTGTAAGATCTGTCAAACAGGCTCCCCACATACAGCCTCAGCAGAAGACCAAAGTCCCCCCATTAGAATGTCCTCCAGCTTCCAGCCAGGGGGCGTGAAGGCACTTTTGCATTGTGAGGACACCTGATGTGTGTGCTGTGTGAGCTGTTCTTGGACATTGCTTGGCTCTGGGTCTCAGCAGGGTCAGGGGTAGGAGCCTGGTCGAAACCCTGGGGGAAGCATCTTTCTAGGTCAGAGCCAGGGAGGAGGCCACGGTGTTTGTTTCAGTCGGCTGAGCAAGTTGTTCTGCTGGGACTTGCTTCTACCAAGTCCCACTGGCATGCACCCTCTTGGCTGGCATCATTTCCTGATGCCAGATCCCTGCTCTACCCCTTCAGTGACAGCTCTCTGACTACAGGCGTCAGAAACACCTGCCTCGTCCCTCCCCAGCAGGGCTCAGGGCTTCCTGCTTGTTAGTGAGGGGCCCAGCTGGGGATGATAAAGACGGACATCACTAGTAGACCCAGCCTCCTTGCTCAAGTGGTGGTGGAGGTGAGGCACGCCTGAGCACTTCCTTGCCTCTGCCAGGCAGGAAGGCTGGCCTACTGCGTGCACCAGATGGGCTCCTCCTAGGTGTTCCTAGATGAGAGTTATCTAGGGCCTGAAGAAGGACAAAGGGACTCTGCTTCTGTCTTTACACCTCATTGCTGCTGGCTGGGATACCGGCCTCCAGACAAGGGTGTTTGCAGTCCCAGAATGCGCTTTCCAAATCATGGCCGTGAAACCCTACCCTCTGAAGTTTCACATATTTCTTGGTGCTTGCGATGTTTCTTCCTGTGACTTCATTCTGTCCCGGTTGTGTTCTGTAAGTGACCCCGGTGTCAGAGGGTTTGCTCCAAAGCATCGGGGTCAGCTCAGGCCTGAGAAGGGGGTCCGGTAGCGTGCCATTTATGCCAGTAGAAAAGAAGCAACTGTGTGTATCTGGACCCTCAGTGCTGTTTCCACACGTGTACCTTGATGCCAGCGCTGTACATGAGATGTGATCCTCGTATACCTCGTTGATGGGAAACCCAGAAACTAGAGCTAGAAGGCAAGTGACTGACTGACCATGGTGTGGGTGAGGCAGCGAGCACAGACCACTCTACAGTGGGCAGTCACAGGCTCCCTCCTTCTCAGTGTGAGCTCTGGGGCCAACTTGGGACTAGGAGACCTGGGACTGTGGATCTGCAGGTGCTTGGACCACAGGAGGTTTCCAGAATGGAGGAGCCTGTTGCTGTGTAGACTAGCCAGGACTTCAAAACAGTGGTGTCCAGTGGAGAGGCCAGGTGGAGAGGGACTGCATCCAGTCTGTCTCTCAATATAAAGTGGAAGTGTGCAACTATTTGCAGGTCTCATTGCCCTCATGCTGAGAAGGAAACAGAGACACTGAGCCTGAAGACAAGAGTGCAGAGCCAAGTAACACAAGCAGCTTGTACTTAAGGTAAATATTGGCTGAGTTGCTGCCCTGGTCCTGGAGGTGGGTGGGTGCCCTTGATGGGACAGAATGCATCATTCAAGAGGGAATGAGTCAGACACAGGGTGAGCCTAAGCATGACAGAATTGTGGGGTGCACAGGATGGCCAAGTGGACCCCAGCCTGCTCCTTTCTCCATCTCTTCCTTCTTCATATCTCTTGGGTTTCACTGGAGCTGGCCTTCTAGACTGGCCTGTCTGCTGACACCAAGTGACACCAAGCAGCTTCCCCTCCCTGGTTCCTGTGCCATCTGGTGCTCCTGCCCCAGGTTAGATCCTGCCTCTGGCCCTTGCTGCAGCTCCCCCTGCTTTTCCGGCTGCCCCTGCCATCCTCCCATCTCCCCATCTGTCTCCTCCCCTACTTCATCCTGCCTACCCAGGCTGCTCTCAGCTCCTCAAACCTTGGCCTAATCCTAGCCTGGGAATGGCCTGAGGTCCCGATCACCTTTCTCAGCTCCAGGACCAGGGCTCAGCCCCTGGAGACAGGCCTAGACTCCTGCCATGCCCTCTCAGTGTCATCAGCAGCAGGTGGCAGTCACATGGCCAAAAGGCCTGTCCTCAGTCTTCACATCACAACCCAGATTTTCTCCGTTATGGTATTGATTTCCTCTGCTGAACTGCTAGGATCAAAGACTGCCTGGGCAACTCGGCAGTTCATTAAGTCCCGGCTTCCCCAGGGGACTGGCCAGAGGATACACATGTGCACTGCAGGCCAGGCCAGGGCCTGGGGGACAGCCCACTACAGGGGGTGCAGCCCACTGCACAGAGTACCTGGCATTGCGTTGGATCAGGACTAGGTGGCTGGGAAGGGCAAAATGCAGGCAGGCCATGCCAGGGTCACGTTTGCATGGCTGCAGCAGCCACATCTAGGATCAGCTGCCATGTCATGACCAACAGGATACAGTCCCTGTTCCTGCACAGCCTCCCCACCACCGTTCCAGTACCTCTCCCATCAGACACCCGCTGGGCTCTGTATTGCGCACACAAGGCCAGACGCCCAAAGACTGTGCCCCACCTGAAGCAGGGCAGTGGGGCCGGGGCTATGGAAACTATTACTGAGCTAGAGGTCATCTCAAGGTTTGCCCCAAGTCTTTGCTCTTGTTTCTCAAGTGACTCCCTGGACAAAATTTTAGATGGATTTGGTCTCCGAAGTACAAAGTAGAAGATGAGGTTCGCAGCTGTTGGTCCTGTTGATTTTCCGTTTCCTTTCTCTTTGCCCCATCAGGCCGTTGGCCTAGGGAAGAGAACACCTGGATGGGTCAGTCCTGGCAACTGCAGACAGAAGCATCGCTCATGGTAAGCGATGTGTGATGGCAATGGCAGGAGGGAGGAAAGATGGGGGAAAGGGCAATGTTCTCCTGGTCCCCACTCCTCAGACGACACAGCCTCCTTCTGAGATCCCACCCACCTTCCATCCCGTCGGTCCTTTCCCATGGTCCCTCGCTCACATGAAACGGGAGCACTTGTATCGATAGGAGGGCATTCTTGGGGGAAAAGGGTCTGGAGGCCTGTTATGCCTTCATGAAGACCAAGGGAATTTGAAGGCTCAGCACTCCCAAGGGCCCGCCAGAGGCTAGGGGACGATGGTACCTGACAATAACAAAGACTCTGTGGGGAGGAGAGCTCGCCCACCCCCAGCCTGCACTGTATGTGGTAGATGCCCTGGACCATGCAGGGCCTGTGGCTTCATGATGAGAGCAGATGAATTGACAGGAAACTGCCTGAGACAGGCCAGGCTGTCTGGGGCTCTTTTCTGAGTGAAGCATACGCCAGAGACAGACAAGTCTGGGGCTGATGGAGCTGCCAGATGGGCGCAGGTTTGTTCCCCCCCCAAAGTTCTAGTGATGCAACCAAATAGGCTCCTCCCTTGTTCCAAAGCTGTTGCCAGCAGCAGTGGAGTCAGAGATCATGCTCACAACTGTCCCTCTCCTCCAGTCACAGGGTTGGGTAGATGACATCATTCATTCAGTCAGTCCTCCAATCAGGAGTTGATTGCTAAGTGCAAAGGCATCATGTTGGCTCTAGGGATGCAGAGCTGGGCAAAATCGACACATTCTTCTTGCTACAGAACCTGTCTTTTGTCAGCTCGAAGTCACCACCGCCCTGGGATAGGGACAGAAGGGTCTGGATAGTTAGGAGATTAAAGTCTGTGTCAAGATTGCACAGAGAGCTAGGGATGTAGCTCAGTGACAGGGTGCTTGCCCAGCAGGTACAGGGCCCTGGCTTCGAGGATGGTGAGGGAAGCCTAATGAAATCACTGTCCTATACCATACACAGGTCTTCCTGTTCTTTATCTCAGTTGTCAAGGGCATGAGCCCCATTACAGACCCGGAAGCTGGGCTTCCAGGAAGCCAATGATCTCACCAGAACCTGGTCTCACAGCCTACACTTGCTCCAGCTTGGGTTCTCGCTCAGAAACACATTCTCAATGGAAATTTTAATCTCCTACCCCCACACCCCTGCCCTGGAGCACTACAGACTCTCTGACACCCTGACTCCCTCTCAGGCTGGGAGGAGGAGGAATCATGGAGATCCAAGAGCAAACCCTGTTTCCTTCCCTGCTTCCTTCCTCCCTCCAGTTTGTATCTGTTCCTGGAAATCCCTGTTGTACCTACCCACCCACCCACATTGCCCCAGAAAAATCCCAAGAGAGCTTCGCAACTCTATTTAAACCCCCGCTGGAGCGCACGGAACCGCGTCGTCCTCCTAGCCCGCACTGGGTCTCCATCTGGTTCGGGGGCTATTTTGATCTACCGGATGCAGATCAGCCGCTGAGATCTGGGGCTGAGTGGCTAGAGCAACGCCTTTATCTACAGAAGGACAATTTAGAAACTAACGCAAAGCCCAGAGAACAAATAAATAAATTCCTCTTTCTGTTCACAGCTCTCTCTCTGTTCTGTTTCTACAGGTAATTGCAGCGGAATTTTTCACTTCAAACAGGCTCTTAGGTGTATCAAGCTTAGGGCACTGTGGAGGGGATTGAGCACAGGCGACTCTGGCTGGAAATTCTGGTGGGAGAGGAACTGCCCTCTTGGGGGACAGGAGACAGGCATCTTCTGGGCTCTAGAGCCCAGACTCTAACTGGAGTCTTTTTAGGATTGGAATTATGGCCTTTTTGCCTAATCATGGAGGGAAGGGTTATCATAGGTGCTCTAACTGGAACCCAAAACAGGCATTGTTATGGCTGGGTGTTTGTGGTAGCTGAAATTATGCGCTTTCTACATAGCTCAGGCGGGTGATGGTGAGGGTGTCCAAAACTTGAGAGGCGGGGGTTGGGGGGGCACAGGTGGCAGGGAGGAGAGAGGTTCCGCAGCTTCTGAGAGACTGCGGAGACAAGGAGGAGGAAGGCAGGAAGAACAGAGACAGAACTTCTTTCTGCAGGCTCACCACAGCCTCCTTCACTGATGAGCGCCGAGGCTGTAGGTCCAAGTTCACTTGGAAATGGCAGAAGCAGAATTCTAATGCACACCTTCTAGGAGAAGCTCTGGTCTCAGTGCCACACTGCTCCTTGAAGAGTGGCGCAGAGCGATACAAGGCGCAGACAAGCTGGGAGGGTGAAAAGGAGGAGGGAGGGGCTTTTCTTCCCTCTTCCCCCTCCCTCCCTTCACCACTCTCCCTCCACTCTGCTCTCAACTCGGGAAGCTGCTGACACCTCTCCAGACTGCATATGCCCATGTCATGGCCAGAGACAATTGTCCTTAGGGTGTGGCCAGCCTTGATCTAGCATCAGGGGGATGGGTCCTGTTTTTTCAAAGATATTGGACTCAGGATGGTAAGAGTGATCACCAAAATACAGGAGCATCTCACCAGGGTCGTCCTGAGCTGGGCAGAGTCAACGGAAGTGGGGGCGCCATGGAACTGGGTCCTTGAGTGATAGCTGGGTGTGTGGCCCAGTAGCTCAGACACAGACAGCAGATGAACATGATTTAGGGATCTTACTTTGGAACCTTTGCCTGGCTGGCCACAATTATCACCCTCGTATCAGTGGAAATACTAAGCTCCAGTAAGCCAAGGTTGGTAGGTACAGATCAAGGTCTGTCTCAATCCTAGAATTTTTACTGAAAACCCAAACAACTATAGGTCATGCTTTCGGAGCTTTCTCCTACACTCTGCTGAACACTTTGACCCCTCACAATCTTTCCCTGGCTTGGAGATAAGAAACCGAAGTTGAGATAGGTTCATACTTTACCATGAGTGACATAAATCTCAAGCCAGGGCCAGCCCCAACGCCTATGCTTTTAACCGGTGGGCCACTTCCTATTCCACATGGATACCCAAACTACTGGGGCAGTGGACTTTTGAAAAACCTTAATTTCCATCCCCAGGGATTCTGGGAGGGGTATTGATGTGCAAGTCAGACTTGGGCTAGTTGATCCATTTGTTTACATGTGGGCACCTGCATATGTGCACACATGTGGTGACCAGAGGTCAGCATCGGATATTGTTCCTCTGGAGGCACCCATCTTGGTTTTTGAGACAGTGTCTCACATTGGTCTAGAGCTTGCCCAGAAAGCTGGGTTGAGTGGCAACAAGCCTTTCCGGCCTCCCTGCTCCAGCCTCCCTGATCACTGAGATGACAAAAGCATACCATCACAACTGGTTTTTAAGTGTGCATTCTGGGGATCGAACTTGGGCCCTCCTGATTGTGCAGCAAGTGCTTGGCCAACTGATCTACTCCCCTACCTCCAGTCACAGTGCTCTTTTAAAACGTTCTTTAGTTGTCTACCATAACTGAATGCCAAGGACCTAACATGAGGTTCCCCAGCTTCCTGTAGCATCTATGAAGCACATTCAGTGCTCAATTTAGAGAGAGGAACGGAGAGAAGGAGAGGGAAGGGAAGGATTAGAGAATGAGATAATGAATGAATGAGAGAGTGAGTGAATGAATGAATGAGAGAATGAAAAAAAGTGAATGAGATAAAGAGAATGGAAGAAAAGAAGCCAGATGGAAAAGCTAGTATTCATGGGCTTTGGACTTAGGCAGGTCTGGTTTTGTGTTCTGACTGCACTGGTAATATTAGATATGTGTAACCCAAAGCAGTTTTGTACCTTCTTTGAGACTGGATGAGTCACATAAACTGATGCTATGAACCAGAATCTCAATGCTTTGTAGTGAGGTTTAATGTAGTAATTCCTATAAAGAAGTTAGTACAATTAGCTAGCTCACCTCAAGCTTCTAGAAAGGGCAGATTCATAGCATCATCTACCATGCAGCCAGAAGCCAGGGTGATCCTGTGCTTAGGGAAGCCAGAGAGCCGGGTGGACTATTCCTCACGGCAGAGGAGTTCATTAACCAGCTCGGGATTCAGATGGGCAGGCGCTAAGGAAGAGTGAGGCTTAATTCCCGTGCACACCCAGGGGAAGGGGCTCTTTTGGAAGAGATTTGCAGTGGCTTTAGCTGATTGCAATTACTCTGTCCTGCACCGTGCCGAAAATGAAATGAAACCCTAACAAAGTTCCAGGTTTAATTGAAATTTCCTGGGATCTGTTATTACATCGCTGTGATTGTTCTGTGCCACTAATGAGCCTGTGCTAGCTGATTAGCCAAGTGTCTCTCCAGTCACTATTCCATTATTGCATTATTAATGATCAGATATGATTGTCACAGCCCAGGGCTTGAACATCCAACAGGCAGGAGACAAGCCAGACAACCAGGCAGATGGACAGATGGCCTGGTGAATGGGATGGTTGTGTTAGATGACAACCTGGAGCCCAGAGTAGGAGGAAGGGCCTGTGTCAGTGGGATGAGGGGCCAGGTGTGGTACCTCTCAGTGACAGAGGGGGTGTGAGTGGACATGGCAGCACCCAAGACTAGATCCTGTGAACCTGAGGTTCTGTGGGTCTCTAGCTCTTACTCCCCTGCTTATCTGCTGGAATAGCCAAGGACTCTTTGGTTTTGCCATTCTTTTTCTAGTCAGTGCACAAAATACTGTGTCTTGTCATGACATGTGTGTGTGTGTGTTACTTTATTCATAGTTGCCCCTCCCCATCACTTTCTCCTGTCTCTATCCTCAGCCTTGATGGTTTCCTTTCTTCCATCTGTTTACATACATACACACACACACACACACACACATACACACACACACACACACACACACACACACACACACCTCATGTATAGAGTTAAATTCAGAGTTACCACGAGAAAAAACACATAGCATTTTGTCTCTCTTTTCTCTCTCTCTCTCTCTCTCTCTCTCTCTCTCATTCTCAACTCTACTCTATTATTGGTCTATCTATCTATCTATCATCTATCTATCTATCATCATCCATCTATCTATCGAGACAAGGTCTCTCAATGTAGCCTGACTGGCCTGGAATTCACTATGTAGACCAGGCTGGCCTTGAACTCACAGAAATCACTGACTTCTGCCTCTTAAGTGCACCTCTAAAGGTACATGCCACCACACCTGATGTCCATCTCCCTTTAGGCACCTTCCTCCTCACCTCAGAGTCTCTCTTCTACTTTCAAGTCATCAAAGAGACAAAATCCAACATTTATGCATTAGCTTCCTCATAGAGCCTGGAAAGTAAGTGTGAGGTCAGAGTCAAGGACAAGAAGGGGAGGGCAGGGAAGGGCGATTCCATAAGCTTCCGCCCTGGCAAGCATTCTGAGCAGCCCAAGTGCCACCCCACTCCATGAGCCTGGGTGTCCAGAGTGTGAGTTATGGAGAAGGTCGAAGCAGTATTTGTCCAGGGCACTGTGAAACTGTGAGGGAACAGCCCTACACATGAAGCCCATGTCAATCATTTAAAAACCAGCCCCTTTTCTGTACCAGCGGAGGGGCTGGAAGCAGAGGAGTGGGCCATGGGATGAGTCTGAGGAGCTTTCAGAAAACTGCCGGTTGGCTCAGGGTGATGGTCAGACAGAATGAGCCAGGGGTTGAACCAGGAGGACCCAGACGCCCCACTGGGCAGCATGCCCATTTTGCATCTAGACACCCTGGCTCCTATTCCCAGCTCTCTCACCCTAAGCCTCCCTCCCTCAATCTAGAACACATCTTTTCTGAAAATGCCAGACACTGCGAGGTCATAGCAGGCCCTCGATTGCTGCCAAATTTCATTCTTCAAAGACCAGTGTTGTGCTGACGTGAAATGCAAGCCTGGAAACAAGAGAGGAGGGGAAAGGATTGATGAAATGGAGGGAAAACTCATAAGGAGGAGGGAAGAAATTGACATTTGAACATGGTTTTGTAATCGGAAAATTGATCCCAAGACTGCTCCCTCCCATAGAGAAAGGCCGAGGCTGCACTGTGGTTTCCTGGAGCCCATGGTGGGGGCCACCTGTTCTGTTACCCTTGCTGCCTACAGCTCACTGTCTCCATGGCAAAGAGGCGAATGGATGGGGGCTCCCGCAGCCATGGTTTCCCTGGCAACCCTCAGGCTCTCCCACCTCCAGCCACATGACTGGCCTGGCCCTACTGCCCCCCCCCACTGCTGCACAGCTATTTGGGAGGAGAGAGGGGGTGGCACTTCCCAGCCACCCACAGTCCTGTGAACATGTACACAGGTGTCCCTCTGTGGGCTTCGGGTGTCCACCCACCCATGGCACCCACTCTGAACTAGCCTAACCTGCGGGGGACTGAGCGAGTTAGCCAATCACAGAGATATGCTTCAAGTGTGGGATGAAGACTCCTGTAGGCACAGCCTGGATGCCTCCTCTTGTCTGTAAGGGAAAACTGAAGAAGTTAGAAGAAAGCACTAACAAAGAAGATGTCCTCTCCCCTCAAGCATGACTCCGGCCAGCATGACTAAGAGTCATGATACTGTAATCCTGACGATCCTGTCATGCAAAAGTGTCTTCTAGAAATAGACAGAACGGTTCTTGTTGTCGTGTCCAAGTTATGGAAGAGGAAGCTGAATATCAGACAGAGTACCCTATTCAAGACCACGGTTAGAAATGATGTGCCATGCCCAGTGTGTGGTGCTATGGCTGGTTTGAGGGTGTCTGAAGGGAGATCTTTGTCCCTTGGGTGCTGGTTTTGCTGTGTGTAGGACAGAAACAGGAGAAACCAAGGGAACTGTGTCCTTACCTTCAGGAGACATCTACGTTGCCTGTACTTGTTCCGTGGGTTGATTGATGGTCTGCATCTGGGACCTGAAGCTGCAGAGATAGATGCCCTTGGGGATAGCTTTCCCTGGTTCCCAAGAGTCCTTCAAGGAAGGCAAAGGCCACCTGTATTAACTGGTTTCCAGCACTGTCCTGAAGGCCAGGAGCTATTCCCACAAGGCATTCCTCAGAGCTGGCGGGGAGCCAGAACTTCAGAGACTGCGCTGAGTGAGGGGAGAAGGAGGAGAAAGTGAGCAGAGCAGCACTGTGGTGTAGGGTGTGTCGGCTGCAGAAGCAAGGAAGCTGGAGGGCAGAGCCCTGGGAGGAGGTGTGTCAGCGGAGTTTTAGTACTTACCTCCACAGGCCTAGAGCTGTGTTTTGTCTGAGACAAGTTCTCTCTGTGTAGCCCTGGCTGTCCTGGAACTCTCTAAGTAGACCACTCTGGCCTTGAACTCAGAGATCTGCCTGCTTCTGTCTCCTGAGTGTAGGGATTAAAGGTGTGCACCACTATGCCCAGGCAAGCTTGAGGTTCTCTTAGTACCTTTGCAGGCAGATTTACTCTGCAGCCTCCCTTGAAGGATGAAGGATTGTCCAGGATGACATTCCTGGTATTTGCTTGAAGTTCTGGAATGGTCAGTGGAAGAGAGTGAAAATCCTGATATAGGAGGTGAGGATTGCTCAGCAGTGCGACGCTTGTCTAGCGTGTGTGAGGCCTTGGGTTCCATGCTGAGAAAGGACAAACCAACAAGCCCAGCATGTTCACTTACTTCATATGCACACCCGGAGCCCATTTGTTCTTCAGCAGTGGCCAGACAGCCAGCACTGGTTGCTCTCCGGAAGCTTAACAGCCTCCTTCTCTTACCTGGAAGAAGGACCCCACCCCACCACAGAACCTGACACTCCCTGAGGAGAAAAATGTGCTTTGTGGTAAATGTCCTCTCTGGAAGAGGATTTCCCATGTGTTGCTGCAGCTGCTTTCTGCGCCTCTTACTTTGCCAGGGGATTTTAATCCTGCAGTTTTCCCAGGACTAGGGGGCATGGTATACGCACACCTTGTATTTGGTGAGTGTTCCACTGTTTACAAACTCTCTCTCTCTCTCTCTCTCTCTCTCTCTCTCTCTCTCTCTCTCTCTCTCTCTCTCTCTCTCTCTCTCTCTCTCATGTGCGCGTGTGTGTGTGTGCGCGTGTGTGTGTGCGTGCGTGTGTGTGTGTGTGTGTGTGTGTGTGTGTGTGTGTGTGTGTGTGTGTAGAACTCAGCTCTTTCCTGTCATCAGGAACCCTAAGCTGTATACTTTAGGCAAAGCAATCCCCAGGTACCAGCTGAAGAGGATGAAAGGGAGGATCTGAACCCCTGCTCCTACCACCCTGTTAAGGAACCTAACACTTCCAGCAACAATGTAATGCCTTCAGTGTCTTTCCTCCGTTGGGGACTAAGCAGGACTAGGGGCAGCTCTACAGTCCCTGATCAATGGCAGTCACCTCCCCAGGCCAGGGACCTGCCAGAAATCTGAGTGGGGGAGTGGCAGGAGGCTGAGCTGTGTCTCATCCAAACTACTCCTTAGCTCGTCTCTGGGCTGAGACTAGAAAGTAATCCACATCTGCCAGTCATCGCCCCTCTGCCTGTCCCCACTTCTGCTCTAGCCTGGAGATGCTGAGTTGATTATACTCCATGCTCAATCACCAGAAATAATCAATCTGTAATTAAGAGCACCCCCATCCCTCTCCCACCCTCCCACAGCCCCCCACTCCTCTCCATCCTGCTGCCGCCTCCTCCTCGCTTCCCCCTCCCATTTGCCTTTCCAGCATGGAATCGTTTTAATGAGATTTCTCTGTTACAAATGACCAGTTTGTAATAATTATATTTTGTGCGGCAATCGTGGTTTAAAAATGATTTAAAGTAGGGAAGGCTCCAATTTATTAGGCATCAAATTTTCTGTGGTGAACTTTTAACTAGAAGCTGCCATTCAGGCATGGAGGGGGCCATCTCTGCCACCCTGGGCTGAGCAATAGTCCTGAAATATTGATGGCTTGTGGATGGAAACGGTGCCGAAGACATTTAACTTTTATTAAAATAAACGAATCTTGCAACAACAGTGTGGCTTTCCCGTGTGCCCCACTTTTTAAAGTAGCTGGAAGGGGAGGAAGGGGCCCTCATCAGAAGGAAGGACACAAACTTTGGGGCTCATGGCTTGAAGTACTTTCCACGCAGGACTGCATTTGGAGAAGAGCCATTCCTGGGTACTGCTGTGGTCACTTCCCCTCATAAATCTGTGAGATGCTTTGGGGGCAGCCAGTGATGAGCAGTCCTTGGACTTAGCTTGGGTTCAAATCTGGACTTGTTATTTTCTATCCATGTAGCCTTGGGCAAGCTGTCAGTCTTTCCAGGCTCAGCGGAGAAATAACAGGTATAAAACCCTTTGCCCAGAGCATGGTATGCAGCAAGTGCATAATAAAAGACAGACACGATGGTTATTACTGTGACTTTGTACCTATTAAGAGGTTTCAAAACACCTTATTGCATATAGTAGATGTCATTGTCCCCTGTGGAAAAATGAAAGCTGGGTAAGTGAATGTATGGCCCCATTGGTTGAATCCATGGGGTCACAGCCCCAGTACCCCATCCAGCCTCCACCTGTTTCTAGAGAAAATGGCCATGGCAACTAAAATGCAGCTGTGGGGGACTGGAGAGATGGCTCACAGGTTAAGAGCACTTGCTGCTCAAAAGAGGACCACTGTTCAGTTCCTAGCACCCAGGTGTTGGCTAACAACTGTAAATCCAGTTCCTGGGGACTCAACGCCCTTTTCCTAACCTCCATGGGCACCAGGCATGCACATGTGCACATACACACATGCAGACAAAACACTCACACGCATTAAAAATAAACTGCAGTTGAGGGTCAGAGAGATGGCTTAGCAAGTAAAGGTACTTAATGCCGAGTCTGATAACCTGAGTTCAGTCCCTAAGACCTACATGGTAGAAGGGCAGAACAGGCTTCTGCAAGTGGTCCTCTGACTTCAACTCACGAATTGGGGCATGTGCACACCCACGTAAAATCAGTAAATAAATAGGAGGTAGGTAGACAGACAGATAGATAGATAGATAGATAGATAGATAGATAGACAGACAGATAAAATTTAAAATGTTGCTGCTAAAGAGGGTCAGGTTAGACACCAGGACAGTAATCTTGGTACAAAGGGTACTAGAAAAAGAGAAGGTTTTCAGGGAGAATAAGGGGACACCCACTTCTCAGGATATAGAGGCTTCCAAGGGTCACTGGTACTGTCTTGGGGGACCTATGGGAACAGGCAGATCACATATCACCAGGGCCAGCCTGTCTATCCTGGCATGTGAGATCCTGAAAGCAGAAGCTTACAACAAGCTGGGCCTCCCTGCTGCCCAGCTCTGAGACAGACTCTAGCCAGCACACAGTGACCCTTCCTGTAGGCTTCCTGAAGATAAGGATGCAACTGTGTGCTGTATCCAGAGGCTAACCCAGAGCCAGGCGTGTGTGGGCACTAAGAATACAATGAATGAATGAAGAATGAATGAACAAATGAACAAGAGTTTGTTGTGTCAAGTAGGGTTTCTGCTTTCAGTTTCACTTCAAAGGAGGCCATCCCATAGCTTCTGTCAGAACATCAATGTTTACGAGGAAGAGTTGGCACACCCTGGCTTGCTGGGACTCCACTTTGGAACTGTATGCCTGGAATGCTCTCTGAAACCAAAAGGGGCCAGTGATCTGGAGGGTAGGAGAGGAAAGGGGACAACAACTTGGTTCCCTTCTGCCTGGCAGTTCACTCTAGCTTATTGGGGGTCATTCTTCTTCTTGTCGCCAGCCCTCTGGTCCACTGCTGGACCACACAAGCTGTTTTTCTGTTCGCAGCCACGTGCCTGGTCCCAGGGGGTGTGGAAGTCATATGCTGGCTCCTGGTAGTGAAACAATGGCTCGGGCCACAGTCTGAAGCCGCACAGCCTACCTTGAAGGGTGCGTTTGCAGTCACCAACCTGGAGGAAGGGCCAGTCTCTCATCCCTGCTGTCTCCTGGGAATAGGAAATCCAGGAACTCCTGAAGGACGGGGCACTCCTTGAACTGTTAGGCCAAAGTCCTCTGCTTGAAGGCTGGGGACTGAAGTGTAGCGTAGCACTGTCAGATGGGCAGGTGTTCTGAACCCACACAAGCTGTTTATCCTTACAGGGAGAAGTTAGAGGGCAAGAGGTCCATCCGCCATCCCACCGCCTTCACCTTGCGGCTCTTTTATAGAATGTGTAACCAACCCTTGACCTCAGGGAGGCTTTTGCTAGCATGAATTTGCCTGTCACAGCTCTGCTCTCCTGAGGAGTTGGAGTGACTGAGCCCAAGCCACACTCCCATAGCAGGACAGTAGTTCTGCTCCCCCACAGCTCTGGAGGTCTTGTTCCAGCAGCCTGGATCAAGCCTCTGGGGTGGCTGGTACTGTGCATTATTTTATAATTTTACAGACTGTGATACCAAGGCTTAGAGAAGGTAGTAACTACCTTGCTGGGAGCCAGATAATTACTTGGTGTTCTACTCCAAGACTTGGGCATTTAACCACTGGACTAGACTGCCACTGGTCATCCCCTGGATTGGCCTACATGACATAGCCTCACCCAGGAGCCAGCCTGGTTGAGGAGTAGACTTGGGTGTACTCTGGCTCTTAGCTGAGTCTCGCTGTCTGCAGCGTCCTGTGGCTGTCACCCCTCTATGCTTGGTAACCCCACATAGACAGCAATGAGAAGGTCTGTCACCTAGAGCCCAGGGTGCTTCTTCCTGGAGGGACATGCTGCTCTTGGGATGAGGGAGGTAGAGTGGGTAGGGAGGAAGCGTCTAGGCCTGTCATCTTGTCCCCACTTCTCTACTGAGTGACAGTCAACTGGAGCGTTGCCGTAGGAGGAGAGCTCTAAGGACCCACAAGAGACTGTTGGTTTTGGCTCCAAGCCCATGGTGGAGTTAAGTGACTGGAAAGCTCCTAATTGGGGTGTGTGGGTGCATGGCCCAGGCAACTACAGCTGTGACAGCTTGACCATGTGCCAGCCCTGAGACCAAGTCACTTACAGGATACATCCCATAGGAGGGGTGCGGATGCTCAAGCGAGGAGGAGCTGTAGCCAATTATACCCCATGTGGGGACAGAACCAGAGACGTCAGAGCTGTCGCCCCAGCTGGAAATAGTCACCAGGGAGCAAGTTCAGAACTGATCTCTCAACAAACAAGGTAGGCTAGCTTCAGCCTCCTCTCTGGGAAAGGAGGGGGAGTCTAAGCTGTCCTTATTGCAAAATCTGAGACCCAAGGCTTCTGAAATAGAGGGTAAGATTTGATCCTCAGACAGAACAAGGCTTCTCCAGGAAGGAGAGTACCCTGAGAATAGCTCTTGGACTATTCTAGGCAGCATATATTGGGACTTATATTTGAGCACATACATAAACCCCAGCAAAACAACAATTGTCCTCAACATTGTCCTTCTAAGTTATACAGATGAGGTAGGTCCTGGATGGTGACCCAATGCTCCGCTGTACTATGGGAATGAACATAGTAGCTACCCACAGACTCCAGAGGACACCTGACACCGTAGCTGTTCCATAGCGACATTTTGTCCCTGGTTCAAACCGATGTTGTACCTTCCATTTCATTTGTGCCCATAGCAAGAGAAACAGACATTACTCATCTCTTTTTGCAAATCAGAAATCACTGAAACACTACACTAAGTAGACTATAACCTGGAATCCTTAATCCAGGTTCAGCATCCTGCCACAACAAAACATTTCTTCCCTTGAGTCAAATCTGTTTGTCCACTGGCGGAAAAGCAAGCGGATCCTAAGTGGTGAGAATGTAACAATACTGCAGAAATCTGTGTGGGGCTCGTGCTGGGCAGGCAGCCACACTGGCCTTCTGGAGTCCTAGGAGACAGCTTGGAACTTGGAAGACAATGTTCTATTACATGGTTTCCCACTGGGCCTGCATGTTGAGCTCAACAAGCATTCAGAGAAGAGTAAATGCTTGGGCCATTTCCCCCCATGGAAGGAAGTGACCAGCTCAGAGATGAAAAGTACTGCTGCTGGTGTCTTTTCTGTGGCTCAGGAGTCTGTTCCCTGTCCCCAGCCTTGGCCATCAGAGGTTCATGGATGAGTCCTAGCTAAGCCTCACATCTGGCAGTCACAGCTCTGAAGAGGCCAAAACGGTTCAGCACAGCCCTCCCCTATTACTAGTCCAGCTGGCTACATGTTGCTTCAGCTCCTCAGGACTGGACAAAGCCTGGGAGGGACTTGCTGAGTGCCCTGGATCCTCAAACAAGGTCTACCCTTCCAGGGCATCCCTGCTAATGTTACAGATGTCAGTCCTGTAGGCAGGAAAGCAGAGGGAGGCCCAGAAGACAGCCCGGAGCATGGTGGAGATCTGGGCTGGGCTGCAGATCCAGTGATGCATTTGGAGTTGAACCCTGTGTGAGCCATAGTCTCGGGTTCCCATGCAGACTTCACCACATGTGTCATGAAAGAATTTCAAAGGGTCCTCCTGGATCACACATTTCCATGTCAGCTATTTATGTGTGTTTCCGAAGGTCTTCCCCATGTGGCCTGGCCCCGTCATTTTGCTGAGTCAGGAAGACAAAGCCCAGGTGTTATGGGGCAGCTCAGCAGCAGTGCGCTCCTCTCAGGAAGCCTGGGCCCTTCTGGATGAATGTCCCTTCTTCACTGGAGCCAGATGACTCTGCTGTATAGAGGACTCAGGAGTACAGCTCAAGTAAGATTTAAGGAAACTTCGGGACCATCGCTCCTCATGACGTTCAGGCTGCCCTGTACCTTGAGCAGGGGCAAAGGAAGGTTAGAGGGAGACTGGATTTACTGTAAAGTCTATAACAATGGTGTGGTTTCCAGGAAAGACATCAGTCTGTCCATTTCTGCCCATGTAATCTCAGACTGCTAGCTCACACCAGCTTGCTGGTCCAATTCCCAGTTAGCTTCAGTACCGCCCTGGAAAGGCAAGTTTCCCAGACTCTACCATCAGTGTAACAAGCCAGTGTGGCAGTCTGGTTCCAAAGCACCCTGACATGTGTTGTTTCAATCACTGGGCCTGTAGAGCATGGTTAGTGTTTGTATTTGTCTACTGGGGCTGTAATGACAAAGTACCACCGTCCGGGGTCCTCAGAAATCATAAACTTCATTCTCATAGTTCTGCACGTTGGGAAGTGTAGGTAGAACAAGAACTGGCAGATTCAGTGTCCCATGGCTGAAGGCATAATATCTGACTCATAGATGACAATGACACTTCTTGTTGTGTCTTCACACAGTGGAAATGGTAAAGGGTTTCTCTTGGGTCTCTTTTCTAATGGTACTGAAGCCATTACGGAGATTCCTGAAGGTCTCCTAATACCATCATCTTGTGGAGTAGGATTACAGTACCTGAATTAATTATTTTTCTGTTTTATGTGTATGGGTGTGTTGCCTGTATGCATGTATGTGCACCCTATGCATGCACACAGAGGCCAGAGGAAGGCACTGGGACCCCTGGAACAGGAGTTACAGACAGTTGCCAACTGCACAAAAACGTTGGGACTGGAACCCGGGTCATCTGGAAAACAAACCAGTGCTCTTAACCACTAAGCCATCTTTCCAGTCGCAATAGTACTTGAATTTTTGAGGCACATAAACACCAAGCCCACACAGTACAAGAATACCAAGGAACGAAGGTAGGCATTCTGCTCAAAGTCACATGGGGGCTCCAGCTGACCTAGTACCATTTCTGTTGCTGTGATAAAATACTGGGACAGAAGTAACTTTTTGGAAAAATAGTTTTTTTTAACTTCCAGTTCCTGTCCATCATTAAGGGGCAGTCAAGGCAGGAATTTTAAGCAATCAGTCACATCGCATCCGTAGTCAAGTACAAAGAGAAATGAATGCACATGGGAGTGGTCTGCTTGTGCTCAGCTTGAATTCTCCACACCTGTAAAGTTCAGGACCCCTGCCTAGGGAATGATCCACCTACAGTGGGCTAGAACCACATCAGTTAACTTAATTAAGACACTATCCCACAGACATGCCCACAAGCTAACTCAATGCAGACAATCCCTCATTGTGATTCTGTTTCCATAGGGTGTGCCAAGATGGCAAGGCTGTCATACCAACTGAGGTCTTCACATTTTCATGGAAACCACAGCTTCTCTTAGTGCCACCCTGCAGCTTGAAAGTAGATACAGAGACCTCCCTCGGTATCTGCAGGGGAGTGGCTCCAGGGTTCCTTCTCCGCTACAGACACCAACATCCATGAGTACTCAAGTCTCTTATAGAAAACCTACACATACCTTTCCATACTTTAAATCATCTTTGGATTCCTTATCATACTCAAATCAATGTGATACTATATAACTCTAAGAATAATGACAAGAAAAGTCTGTACATGTTAGTATAGGAGTATACTTATTTCCATGTATATTATATGTGTGCACGTGTAATAGTTTGTTTGCAGATAGGTCTCTCCATATACTCTAGGCTAGCCTCAAGCTTACCATGCCCACTTTTTCACGGGGATTTTCAACTTGAAATTGGCTGAACCCTTGATTGTGGGACCTGAAGATACAGAGGATGACATATGCCATCCATAGTTTGCAGGGAGAAAGCAGTCTGATGGGATCCACCTGAATCCAGACACTTCTATTCTGGCAAGCAGGACATGGGTTCAATACCAGGAACTGGAGAAAAGGGCAACTGTGGTCCAGCCAGGCCTTGATACCTATTTAGAGGCATCTTAGCTACAGTGTTCTCACTACTCTCACAGAAGGCTGTTAATTAAATTAATTATACTTGTTAAATGGGTCTTGGGGGCAGCCCCCAGGGCAGCCCAAAGATCTAGCCAATGATGCTAACTTCTGGAAGACTGCAATGCCCCATCTCCCCTTCCCAAGTGGGTGCTCTCCTATACCCACTGAAGACAACTTAGCCAACACATGCATCTTGCATGGCCCTTGACCTGGAAGGGGAAAGGACTCACTTGCAGTGTGTGGGAGTGTGACATGGTCAGGTCTTTGAGCTGTGTGCCTACATAACAATGAGTCAATGAGAGCCCAACCATTGCATTCCCCATGTGCATGAACATTTCCATATATGTGCACAGCACTACACATGTGGTCACATGTGAACCCATGATCAGATGTGGATACCTCCCCTCCTTTCCAGAGCCCTGCTCTGAAAGCACACAGCTGTCTGCTTCAGCCTTGGTCTGTCATGCCTGCAGCAAGCTGTTTTGGTGAGTTGTCAAATGTAAACATCAGCTCCTAGTATCTCCTTTATGAGGAGGCCAGGACAGGCAGGTAATTTATCAAGCATTACTTAAAATAGTCCCCCAGTCTCTTGCTTCCCCTCCCTTGTTACTGTCTCATTCCTGATTGTTTCTTCTCTTTTCTGTCTCTTGTTTTCCTGTCTGGAGATTGACAGCACCCTGCTAATACAGCCTTGGAGATGCCAGGTGTTGGTGAAACTGACACCTTATTGCCTTGGTGTCCCTGCCTGAGCTGACTACTCTCTAGCTAACTCAGACACACGTGGTGGCCCCTGTCTGCATGCCTGCACTAGAGCTGATGGATGAGTGGTACCCCACACTGTAGAAGCTCAGGAATCAGTCACTGATGCTGTGATGTGCTGAGTGATGAACCAGCTAATGACACTCCTGACACCAGTAGGCCCACGAATTCCCCAATTGTAGCCTCTTCTCACCCTCCAGCCTTTTAAGCAGGACCAGGTTCTATGACCTTGTATATCAGTCAGTGGTCCTCTAACTGAGGTGAGAGAGAGAGAGTAGCATTAGGATTCCCTACCATCTCTACTTCTGAGACAAAGTGACAAAGGCCAGCCAAGAAACAATAACATTGTTTAAATTTTATACTGCTGATTGCCAAGCACTGGGTTAGCTGCTAGATGCATTATCTCATTTTATTTTGTGTAATAGTTACTACCTCCATACGGAGCTGAGAAAACTGGGCTGCAGAGGACAGAGTCAATCATAGGTCCAGGAATCACCCTTGCTGTAAGTACCAGTTGTCACTGATGACCACAAACAACAAAATCACCTCTAGCTAATGTAACCAGAAAAAACATTTGGGAGGAAGATGCAGGAAGCTCACAGACCACGCAAGAACTTAACAGAAATTTGTGAGCCCAAGGCATAAGAGTCAGAGCCAAGGTCACTGTCACTCTAGGTCCTAGAGTCTAGGAGGAGTCTGCGAGGAGGCCAGAGCCCTGGATGCTGGGTGCCACCACAGCCACTGCCAAACACATTTTGTACTCTCCCTCTGTGTCTGCCCTGATAACTGAAGCTCACCAGCCACACATCACACCTCAGTGCCTAGGGACAGGGCACTTTGACTCAGTCCTGCCTTTGATGGGGATTCATTTGTGAAGTCGCAAATGCAAAAGCAGGGTCTCAAGATGAGCAGCCAACATCAATGAACCTGCAAACCAGGTAAATGCTTCCAGCTGGTTAGGTTGCCCTGGCTTCCAGTCAGGCACTCTCAGTATTACAAAGTCCCAAATAATGAGGTTGCAGCCAATCAAAATCAAGACCAGCAAACACTGTTTGGCCATGATTGTGCCATGCCATCAGCCAACAGTCACTTCTACATCAACAAAGCCAAATTCAAACTCAGGACTCCGGACTGCCTGGGCCAGAGTCCTTGCTGTTAAGACAATGTTTCCTCAACTTTTTCCATAAAAAGTGACAATCCTTGATGACATACTGGAGTGAACTTAAATGTCACTGACTTAGTAAAGTAGATAGAGACATGATAGACCGAGTTGACAGAGGACAGGTAGATGGCAGATTAGAGAGGATAGACATAGATAATAGAGTGTAAGTGGATGGCAGGTGAGATGGTTAGATGTACAGACAGACAGACAGACAGACAGATAAGAAGACAGATATAGGTAACAGGGCAATTAGATGGTAGAGAGATTAGATGATTGATTGACAATAGATACACTAATAAGAAGCTGATAGATGATAAATAGTAGACAAACAGATTAGATCAAATTAAATTAGCATGAAAAGGTATGTGGTGTGGGGAGAAACCATTACATATTTTTACATTATATTATTATGACAAAAATAAAACAAAATCCCTTGAACTTCAGGCTTTTTGTATCCAATTGCCTGCCTGCTGTCTCTGCTTGCATACACACTGGCTGTCCCAGCAACCGCATGCCAGTGTGTCCACACGTGTTCTCCTCACCATCACCGCCAGCCTTGGCTACCTGCATCTTCCCTGCTCAGCTGAGGTCTTGCTTAACCTGCTGTTTGCTCAGGCCCAGCCCTTCAGAGCCATCTTTAACTCTTTCGTGTTCTCCATCCATGCCTTCTCTATGTATGTGCCATGTACTATCTGTACACGTCCTATATAAGGTAGGTCACAAAAATCTCCCACTACCTTTAGCCCATATTTGCAAACTTGCCACAATCATAGCGACCATTTTGTTCCAACTACTATCACCTCCTCCTTGGATTCTTATGACAACTCTCCGGACTAGTTCTGTTCTTCAAGGCTTCTCTTAGCACAATGACCAGAGTCTTCCTTAAAAAGCCTACATCATTGGCTTGAATATAACTCCGTTGTTAGAGTGCTTGCCTAGCCTGCCTAATTGAGTGTGGTAGCACATGCCTGCAAATCCTGCACTCAGGACGTGGAAGCAGGGTCATCAGAGGCTCGATGTCATTCTCAGCTACAGAAAAACTTGAGGCCAGCTTGGAATACACGAGATATAAAACACACATCACACGATGTCACTCTGTGGCATCAAACGCCAGATAGCTTCCAGTTCCCTCACAGGAGGAGCAGTATTCTCAAGGTGTCTTCCATACCTCCTCCCCATCTAGACTCCGCCACCTCTGACATCATCTGCTCCTCCCTGCCACGCTTACTCCTCTCCAGGCACAAAGTGCCTTTCCTGTTCTGGAACATGGCACTCATGCGCTCTTTTCCCCGATGGAACACCCTTCTCCACACACCTACACTGCTTCCTTCTCCTGCCCCTTTGCTCAGTGCTGTCTTCTAAGGAGGCCTGCCCTGACCCCCCCCCTTTCTCCTGTCCTACTTTTCCCACAGTACTCATCACCTGACATGTGGCATTTATTAGTTTTATCGCTTGTCAACTCCAAGTTCAGAGGCTTTGCCTGTCCAGTAGCATGTTCTCTGGAGCTAGAATATTGCACAGCTCTCAATTCAGAGCCTTTTTTCGAAAGAATGAAGAAAATACAAAGCATTAGGGAGGATACAATGCAAATTTGCCTAAAAGGTAGATACTAACCAGTAGGCCATAGTTTCTAAGTCTTAAACAATAAGCACTGCCCCCATAAGCACAGCATCTTCAAACTGGCTTTGTGCCTGCCATGGCTTCATGTGATTGTGACTCCAGGTTTTCAATAAGTTCTCTTCAAGCTCTTGATAATCTCCATTGACAAGAAGCTTTGCGTGCAGAAGCCAGCAGCACATTCAAAAATTTGCAGCAGTTGAAATTATATTTAAAGACTCTCCGAGCTTCCCTTTCTTTCATTGGCAGACATAATGTTGAAATATCCAGCGATAATGCTAATGGATTTGAATGCTATTGAACTTTTTCAAACTAGGCATTTCACAATAGTGCTGATGCTCCAACCTGGAACAGGTGGGTGCATTGTTGGAGCAGACATCCCGCAGCTGGCTTAGATGTCATTAATGGCAAAGGAAGCGGCAATGTTTTTAGTCACCCCAGCCTCCCTCCCTCCCTCTGCTCACTAGCAACTTCTTGGGGTCTGGGCCATGCTTCTGCTCGAAACAAAACACACATCACATGATGTCACTCTAGAAGTCCTCTGATCTCCACAGGGCCTCGTACCCTAAGGGAGAGCAGCTTGTCGTCAAATCATGGAAACATCCAGGTGGCAGAAAATCTCCCAAACAATGTGCAGCATGAGGTGACATCAGGATATGATTGAGTTATTCAGGGTCTCCTGATGGTGACTATGAAGCTGCCATTACATCCTGTTCTTCATCCTCAGAATGCAATTTCCAGTAGCCTCAGCTCCCTCCTGCCCATGTGGGAAACTTTGAGATCTAGGGGTCACACTCCAGTGTGCCAAGGCACATCACTCAGAGGGCTGACCTATGGCTCGCTAGGACTGGAGTCCGCTGACCAATTATGAGTCCTTGGGTGGGGCAACTTTCTATTCAGAACTCAGGTTTCCATATTTTTGAATAGGAAAGTTGATTAAAAAGAAATTGTCAAAAAAATTTCCATGGATTCCATGGAGACTGGGATAGAATAGGAGGGGTCTAGCTGGGGAAGACTTTCCCCACCCCACTGCCACTTTCCCACAGCACCTTCACCCTGGTCAGATTTATATTTTGATATCCTATAGATGCTTCTAGTAAAAAGAGACTCCTGCAGCTAACAGAAAAGTTGAAATTGGTGCACTCTCAAGGTCTCTCATCCCCAGGGCCTCTGCCTCCCGCTGTCCCTTTGCTCAAGGAGGAGAAAATAATTCAGAATGAACTTTTTAATATATCTTACCATAAAAATGCCATCCTTTCTTAATAAAAATAAGATGAGAACCCCCAAAGTGGCTATTGGAAAGGATTTTTCTCAGCGTGGTGGGCTGGCTGGCCCACACATCTCATCACTGTACTTGAGTCAGCTTCCGTATGACTCCTCATAACACAAGCCCACTGCCTCTAGGGAGTGATGTAAAACCTTTTTTTCCCCATCGCACAGGGAGGACAATGTTGCTTCCAGTGATACTGTATGAGGAACACCGGGATAGCACAAAAACAAACAGAGGATGTGATGTAGCACGGTCATCTGGTTTGCCAACTGTGGCTAACTTACCAGGACTGAAAAACCTATTTTGTCCCGTTGTTCCTATGAGTTTCAGCTTTCCACATTTCCCTTCCTGGGGCAGCCATCACCTCACAGAACCTAGAAAGGTCCACTGTAGCCCTCAGTATCTTTGCCCATTTCATAAGCTGAAGCTAGCCTCTAGGTGAAGACCCTCCTTTTCAACTGTGTTACAATCCACCTCTTCCTATGCGATGCCACTTTCTGACAGGAGCCCCCTACTGGTTAACGTTAACAATAGCAAAAACAGTACTCTCAAGAAGATGGATTCAAAGGACTGTTTGCAGATGCTGCATCGAGAAAGGTGCAGCAATTTTTCTAATGTCACTGCTTGATGGGAGCAGAGAGAGGATTAGAGACCCTGGTGGTCTGTATAGGGGTCTTCCCAAGCACCTGTGGGCAATGGAACAACTCAGGGATTCAAGATCTCACGTGATCGTGTGTGTGTGTGTGTGTGTGTGTGTGTGCGCGCGCGCGCGCGCGCGCGCGTGCGCATGTGTGTGTATATACACATAGTGTATACATACATGTACGGGACATGTGTGAGTACATGCATGTGGCGGTCTGAGGACAAGCTTGGGTGTTGTAACTCAGGTGCTCTCTTTATTTTGAGACAAGGTCACCAAATAAGCTAGGGTGGCTAGCCAGTGAGCCCCAGTCCTCACTTCCCGCCACCCCTGCACTGGAACTTCAAGCCTGTACCACCTGGCTTTTTATGTGGGTCTGGGGATCAAACTCGGGTCTTCAAGCATGCACAGCAAACACTTTACCAACTGAGTGGTCCGCACCAAGCCTTCTTGATCCTTAAGAAAATCCATCAGGGAGTGCTGGCAGGGCTGAGGTTGATTGTTCCACTGTCCTACCCAATACTTCTGTGGAGAATTTAGACCTCCAAAGGGATGGGTTTGTTTTGGATAAAGACAAAGCGGCTCTGCTGAGTTTCCTCAATAGGCAATTGTGACTTCCAAAGGCTCAGGGCCAAAAAACTCCGGGAATGTCAGTGCCCAAGGCTTCCTCTTCTCTAAGACTGTGATATTTGCATAAACACTTTTGTTTGCTTATTTATCCTGTTGTCTTAAATTAGAAGTGAAGACCAGAACAAAGCAACAAGAGGCATTCCTCAGGATGGAATTACCTTCCTAGCCTTGGGGTTTGATCTTGCCAAGACAGTTTGAGATCTGGTACAGCCTTGCAAGCGTCCTAAGGTTTCCTTTCATCTGCTGGCCTCTGGGGATGCTACATCCACTTAGGAAAAAGTAGGAGGCCTGCCCTTCCTAGGTTTCTGGGGTCACTGCACATTTATGGAGACTTCCACAGGCAAGATCCCATGACCAGGGGACCCTCCTGCATCCCCATGTTTGGGGACATGCTGGGAACTGAAGGGGGATGCTGGGTTGTCTCCCAGTGTCCTTTTCTCCCAGCTAGAGGTGCCTTTTTGAACTCCTGCCTGTCCAGGAGTTTATATCTGGAGGGTTATGAAGAAAAGCTTAGGGCATCCTCTCAAAAACCAACTTCTGCTCTAACAGTCCAAGCTTGTCCCACATTCTTGAAGTGGGCATGCTAATAAGACAGCATTGCTTCCTCTCGTGGAGGGAGCAAGGATCAGATGAGATCATCCTCATTCGAAGCTACACAGGGTGATGCGGAGAGTTCTCAAGTAGTGTGTGTCTATAAATGTGTGGATCATATACGATGCTCCAAGAGTGAGAGCTGGTTCCAGAAGCCTCACGCTAAATCCCTTTGTCTCACTGCCTTTCTTCCCTCTTTTTGCTGTTGTTGTTTTGAGTGTGCCCAGGAGAGGGAAGCACTCCCTACCTCCACCCTGTATGGTCCCTTTCCTCCAAGACAGGTTTCCGAGGAGAGAGGGATTTACTTTAATTCCACAAGGACTTGCTTGTGGTCCAGTGTTTCACACCACATGGTGACAAAACTAGTTCTGATTAGCTCCCTTTGATTTTCATGGTGTCCCTGAAAGGTAGGCAGCAGATCAATCAGCATTCTTAATTTTGAGAAAAAGAAAGTGAGAGTCAGGTGTTAAACCATTTGTCTGGGGTCATCGGGCTTGCTAGGGCAGGGGGAGAAACTCACCAGGAAGTTCTGAATGCTTTTGAAGATGATCCTACTGCTTCTGAGTACTGGAGTCTCAATCTCAGCTCCCTGCACAGCACAGAAAGTTCTCTGCACCTGCACCCATTGCCCTAGCCCCAGAGACACTGCCCTAGCCCCAGAGGTTCCCACAGCTTGCTTTCTGTTGCTCCTGACTGCCTGCTTTCTTGGAGTCCAACTCTCGGTCCTTGGCCTAGCACATAATCTGTATTTAGTAAAGAACAGGCATTCAGAGTAGAGATATGATGGAAACATTCTGACTGGCCAACAGCTGCAGAATGGTTAAGGAAACCATGCTACATCTTGTACGTGGAATATCAAGCAGCTGTTAAAAACCATGATACTGAGCAATTAGTGTCAATGTGAAAAAGTCATAGGGTACTGTTCTGTGAAAACGCAAATCACAACCAGGACATTACAGTGATCTCAGTACTTGGGAGACTGAGGCAGGAGGATTGCCACATGTTTGAGGCTAGTCTGCATGACAGTGTGTTTCAGGCCAGCCCGGGCTATGCAGAGAGGTTCTGTTTTAAAAACCACTATCACCACTACCAGCAGCAACAAAATTCAGACTATAAAATCATGCACAGATTATGATCACGCCATATAAAGTACATTGACACAGATATAAATATGCATTTTGTTCTATGAAGAGCACATGACAGATATCAAGGATATTAAGGGAAGTCTTAGTTTCTCTCCCAAGTCACATGTCCAGGTTCGGGAGGCTGACTTTTTGGGTTCTGAAAATGGATTGGGCCTCAGGGCCACCATCTAATATGTGGAGAACTCATGACAACAGAGACTTGAAAGAAGCAGGTGCCCAGCTTTAGAAAACACGGTGACAGTCATTAGGAGCTCTGCCTTGGAAAATGAAACATCCCTCCCTCACCTCATTTTCCTCTTCGATGGGGCTCTGAGGCTGGTAGATAAGGAGGATGTTATGGGCTTAATGGGTATTGATTCAGCAGTAGATTTGACAGACTCTCCATCGCTGTGAACAAGGTGGAGAAATGTGGGCCGGAGAGCAGAACCATTCAGTGCATAGAAAGAGATTGTAAGTGCATATACAAATGAAATTCAGTGCTTTCTGGATTGTTCTGGAGCAGGGAGTATGGTCTGTGACCAGATACCACCTGCAGGCATACCTAATCCAACCCATCACTCTTTTCTTTTGACCCCATTGGGCTCTACAATCCTCTGGTTGGGGCTCCAAGCAGACCAGCATTGACCATTAATTAGGTTTCTCGATTTAAAACTCATTAGCCATCTGTCCAAGACTGGACACTTAGGGAAATTTCTTGTATTAAGGGACTACCCCACATGATCCCACGCCACATGAGTTGGGATCCAAACCCAGTAATAAAGTAATATGTCCAATTTCTAGATGACTTGAAGTCTGGAAGGAAAAGATTGGGTCAACATTTATCAACATATGACCTATTTGTATTTTGGGATGGATGCTAAGGAGTTATGATAGAGTAATTGATAATACCACACTTGAGTCTGTGAATGAATTTGCACAAGAACAGTTTGATGGTAGCAATGATTTGCCAGCAGTTCATCAAGGAAGTAGAGCACCAACTAGACCAGGAGCCCATTTGAGTCCAATATAACTTGAACTTTACGTAGGACCTGGACCAGGCCAGGATGATTTAGACTCATCTTGAGTTAAGGTTAAACCATGAACTTTAAAGATCCCCATAAACACCAAAAAAGCTGTAAAAGAGCAGCCATGTCCAGCTCATTTACATAATACAAAATAAATCAATGTAAAGCCAGAAAATAAGGGTAAATAAATCCAGGAGATCCTGCCTGCCTTTCCCCAGGGAAATGCTTTTGCTTATGTTAGAGGTCTAAAAGCTCAAAAATTTAAGGGTCTCCTTCTCTTCCTCCTTCTCCATTTGACTATAGCCTGGGGCATTTGATTCAAGCATTCACTAGATGTCAGTGGTCAATGCCATGTGGATGGAGCACATTCGCTTGGGAAGACTCATTTGGAGAGGGGACTTGCTGTATCATAGTCTACATCTCTGAGTAAGCTCCCAACTCCCTTCTCCTGAGCCTCTTCTGTGCAAACAGAATAGGGTACAATTTCTTTAGTCCAGAAACATTTAAAGCTTACCTGACCACCCCCAAAATCTGATTCATAAAAATCAAAATTAGACAAATGTTTTAAAACACAAAAGCACTGAAAGGCTTCTAATGAAATGTGGCTGTTCCCAGTTCTATTGCTCTCAGAGACCTCAGCACTGTCCCCTAGCAGTTACCATTTTGACAGTATCTATGTATTTTAACTGGTATATCTTACTGTATGTGCTTTACACATTATCTATTGATCTATTGATCATCTGGTCAAGTGCTGAATTTTCTTATTACCCAACTCCACCCTATTTCCTTTGAATACTGCTTTTTGTTTTAATTACTCTACTGCTTTGCCTATGGAATAATGGTTACTGACTCATCAAGTTAGTTCTACATCTGTTTGTACAGTCTGCACAACTTCTAGCTCCCAATCTTTTTCTCTGGACTTTTATAGACTTCCTCTTGGTTCTTTTATCTTTAAATATTTCCTCACATCTGTAATTCTTTTTTTTGGAGGTGGGTCAAGGATGACTCTGAATGTCCCATCCTCCTGTTACCACATCCCAAGATATGTGGTGCCATATCTGTTTATGCAATGCTGGAGATCACACCCAGGTCTTTGTATAGGTTGGGCAAACACTCCCCAAACTGAATCAATTGCCAGTCCCACATCAGGCATTGTATTCCGCCCCCCCCCCTTCTTCACATCACACACTTTACTTGGACTTAAACTTTGACCTGAGGCACTCTTGAAGCCTCTCCTTTAATTTCCCTAAAGCTCCCTTGTTCTTGTTCCTATGGTGACCAGGAGAAACAGTCCATCCTGATATCACCCTGACCTTCCTATTTTTGTTTGTTTTTTTTTTTTCAAGACAAGGTTCCTTTGGTAGATCAAGCTGGCCTAGAACTCACAGAGCTCCAACTGCTTCGCCTCCTGAGTGTTGGGATTAAAAGCATGGACCACCACTGGCCAGCATATTGCCATGACTTCTTGCTTGGGTTGGAGCAGATGTTTTCTTCAGTCCATCCATTCCTCCCTCTAGATTTAGCTTGCAGAGTACTCTTTAAGTAAATGCTAGGAAGGAGTACATGAACATAGATGATCTGAGTCCTTAGGAGCCCAAAAGTGTATTTGTTCTGCTCTTGTTGGATGCAGGAGTCTTGCTGAATTTCTGGGTTGGAAGCTGTTTTCATTCAGAACGTTGAGGGCTTGTTGTACGGTCACCTGATGTCACGGATAAGAGCGTGTGCCGGCCTGATTCTGTGCTTTGGAGATGATCCCCCTCTTCCCACCAGGGCTCCCTCCTCCACACTCCACCTTTTCTTAGCACTGCTGTTCTCAATCTTTGTTCACGTATTGAGCACAGACTGTTCCATCTGAATGGTCTGCTCAGCTCCGAAAGTTCTTTTGTAGTGTGTTTTCGAAGTTGCTCTTCCTCAGTTTTGCTTTTTGAGATAATCTTAACCAGATCATAGATGCCCTGAATCAATCCTCTGTCTTTTTTGCATTCATATTCCTCTTCTGTTTCCTTTCTTCTCTTTCTAAAAGATTCCTTTGGCCACATCATCTTAGCTTTCCACTGACTTTTAAATCACAAAATATTGATCATATATATTATATTATTAAATACATACTCTTTATATTGTTTCTTTTTAAATTGCATCCTGCTCTGGTTTCATATATATATATATATATATATATATATATATATATATATATACCAGCCTCTTAATTTTCTTGATGATCTGATTAGAATCTTTTTAGAGTTTACTGCAAAAAACAATTTTTTAAACCTTATTCTATTTCTTTCATTCCTTGATTACAAACCACTCTTACAACTTAGCTATTTTTCCAATTCCGAATGTGTTTATACTTTTGTTACAGATACATGATGCTATTATATTGCATGTTTTGCATTTTCATTTAAAGGTCTGAAGTTGTACCTACTAATCTTCAAATTGTTTCCTTCAAAAATTGCTTGGGTCTGTTAATGTCCCACATGTCCCTTCACTGCTATCTAGTGTTTAATCAGTCAACCGTCCTCCTGGCCATGGAGGCTTAGATTATTTTCAATGGCTCACCACCACATTCAGTGTATTGTCTGAACACACTCTTTTCCCCTGAGCACTTATGAAAATCTGGGTATCACTGCTGTGTCTATCCACAGCATGGGCTTCTTCAGCTTCCTTAAGCCATCCCCCCCTCCACCCCCTGTTAGTGTCAGGATCAATCTCAAGGCCTTGTGCATGCTAAACCACCCCCACTCCTCCTTCCAGAGGGCTTTCTTGTTCAGTATGTTTACTTACATGTTGGTAACTTTGCTCATTTTCGCATTTGCTAATTGGATCCATGGAAAACAGAATGTCGCTTTTAGTCGACACTTGTTAATAACAGGCAAGTGAAGCATGTCTTCTCTGGCCTTCAAAGTTTCCTCTTCTGTGGATGCAATGCACATAACTTCCACCCTGTTCCTATTGAGTTGTTTACTTACTTCATTGATTTATGGAAGCCTGTGTATCTGGCACAACCTGGGAGCTTGTCAGAAATGCTGGATCTCAAGCTCTACCCAAGAGCCACAGGACCACAATATTTACTGAGTGAGGGCCAAGTGATTAGACTGTACGGTTTAGTCTGAGAAACACAACTGAAAGCATTGTATAAAAGACAAGGATTCTGTCTCCTGAATATTTGGTATGATTTTCTGTACAACTACCAGAAACTCCTGTTTGCCAGCTGTAGCGGCTGTCACTGGATACAGGCAAAACTTCAGTTGCTTAGTCAATTTCTTTAATGATGGAATTGAAATAAATCCATTCTGATCTTTTTAAGTATCTTCTGAGTAAGGGTTATTGGTTCATTTGTCTAGAAAATTGTATTTCCTATTTATAATTTCCTAGTATATCTTATGAAGATATTCATATTAACATTAAGGTTTAAACTGTCTCTGCTCTGTCTCTACTTTCTGAGCTTACTTCCTCTTCCCACCGCCTCCCTCAGCTTCCTCCCCCTCCCTCTCTCTCCTCTCTTCCTCCGCCTTCCTGACCTACTCCTTCTCGTTAATAACTAAATAAATGAAAGTAGCCATTAATTTCTGCCTTTATCTTATCTTCTTACTTCAACTTGCTGATTCCTTTCCAACTCTGGAAGTGGAACCTCTAGCTTTTTAATCTTTCCTTTTTTAATGACTTTGGCATTTAAGGCTGAATATTTCTGACTAATAGCTATTGTAGTGGCATCTTATGGGTTATGTTTTGATTGCCCTTTATTGCCAAATGTCTTCTAATTTTCCATGTTTATTTCTTTTTGACCTGTGAGTTATGTGAACATCTTTAAAGGTATGATCACGTAGGATATTCTAAAAATACTTCTAAAGTATATTTCTAATTTAATTACCCCATGGATCGAGTACATGACCTGGATGATATCAGTTCTTTGGTATTTGTTGAGACTGGTATTCCAGGATCCTGCTCATGCCCTATTGCAGACATGTTGTGAATACTTGAAAAGAATGTGTGTTCACCTCTTGGTGCAGTCCACCCTGTTGGCTGTATTTTTCTAACCTTTTGTCCTAGCTCTTCTTAATTGACTTAACTTATCAGTTGCTGAGTGCTGTGTTGTAATTATCATTATGGTTTCAGACAGGTAAATTTTTCCTTGTAACTGAGTAGTTTTGAACACACACACACACACACACACACACACACACACACATTTTTTTATCCTAGGCTGGTTTCAGACTTGTAATTCTCCTGCCTCAGTGATACAGGTACCCCATGCCTAGCTGTTTTATGTATGTATTCTAATACAAAGCTGTGCTGAGGCAAGAAGACCCTGTGTTTCAGGTCAGCCTGGGATATATAGTCAGATACTATCTCGAATCCCAACCAATCAAACACAAAGGCTACATTATTAGCTTCATGTAAATTTCATATTGCTATATATTCACAGCAACAGTTCCCTTTAATTATGTGATGTCCATTTCTTTTTAATAACATACAACAAAATAATTGTGTCTCAGTGTCTTTTTTTAGATTGGAATAATACTGGGATAGCCCTTTCTAATTTGTTGTTTTCCATTTTCCCATGTTCTTACTATTAAGTATCACATAAGTTTTCAGAAACTGATTTGATAGCCATCCACCAAGTAACATTTATGATATTTACAAAATCTCATCTATCTCAGGTTGGCCTCAGATCTGCCGTATAACCAAGAGTGGCCTTGAACTTCTGATCCTCTTCATTCAACTTCACAAGAGCTGGGCTTACAGGCATGTACCCCCCATGCCCAGTTTATGTGGTACTGGGTATTGAACTGATTTGTTTATTCTTGGAAAGCAATCTAGCAGTTGAGTCACCTCTCCAACTCCTACTTATATTTAGACAGTGTTTCTTGTATCCCAGGCTGGCCTAGAACCTGCCATATAAACGAAGATGATTCTGAATTTAGGATCTCCCGGCCTCTATCCTCTGACCGCCAAGACTGCGTGTAAGCTTGCATCACTACGCCCAGTTTATAGCTCGTGACTTTAGGCCTCTTCCATTTTTTTGTGACCACCAGGAAATAATCAGTGTTTTATCAGGCTTAATATCATTATTTTATTTTGTATCTTTTAGTCACTCTGTATTTCCTTTACTGTGCTATTTACCAAGCTCCCCAATCTTCTTGGTCTAAGGCATCATTTGACAAGCTCACAAGTTCTCTACATATTTGGGGCCCCATATGGAGTCTCAAAGGCTGATAGCATCCCAGGACTTATTTACTTCTATGTGTTAAATAAGAATTACAGGAAGCCATAGACCAGACTAAAAATCAAAGAAATGGTCATTGACATGATAGATATAACAGTTACCCTAATCTGATCATTATCCACTGTGTACAAGTGCCAAGATGTGATGTTCCAGGAATACGAGCAATTGCTGCTTATCGGTTAAAAATAAGACCGCATCTTATTAATAAGGGATCACCCCATATTGAGAAGTTTCAAGTTACCAAGCCAAAAATGAAGTCATTTTCTGACCATCAGAAGGCTTGGGAGAATGAAGGCCACCCAAATATCCCCAACAGCAGGCACGAGGACATCCTTTCTGTTTAAATCCTTGTGCCCTTTTAACTCTTGCAAAAAGTAACCTGAGTAACCTGATGTTGACAGTTATTTCCCACTGTTCTGTCTCTCTATGCCTGTCTTAAAAAGAAAGGAACTTTCAAACAACTGATAGACCTTTGTCCTTTGTTTTTGTTTTCTTCAGCCCTTCTCTGCCTGTAAAACCAGCCCCTATGCCCAGACCATTGGAACATGGAGGGAGGAAGGGAGGAAGGGAGGGAGTGAGAGGGAGGAAGGGAGGGAGTGAGGGAGAGAGGGAGGGAGGGGGGAGGGAGAGAGGGAGGGAAGGAATGTGGTTCCCAGGTTCAAAGGCAAGAGCAAGGGGTTCCACCTTCTGAATGGCAGTGTTAGGTTCTAGAAAAGCCTATGAGATCTGACACATTGTTGGGTCATTTTTCATAAAGTTAAATCTATTTTTATTTGCTTCATTTTCCCTTTACCATTCTACTGGAATGACTGAGGCTTGTAAAAATTATCCCCGCACATTCCGCCTACTGTTCTCAGAGTTATGGAGTCTTTTATTTTTTTAAACGAACACCTTTAAAATGCTTATATTTATATTTCACACAAAATACAAAGTGAATCACCCTCTGTCTTTATCCCCAACTAAAGAAGGGTGCCAGGACTCAGTGAAGCCCACCCCTTCCTCAATTTATGTGTTAGGTTGTTGGAAGATTAATCCCACTTCAGTGTGTGACCCCAATAATTATCACACAATCTGTTTTGTTTTTAATAGCATAGCCTGTTTCAGTGTACTGACATGAGCCCTGCTCTGCACTGTGCTCTTTTTCCAGGCTTTCTGGCACTTACTCCATTATAGCAATTTTCTCATAGATAGATAGATAGATAGATAGATAGATAGATAGATAGATAGATAGATGAGAGAGAGAGAGAGAGAGGAGAGAGAGGGGGGGTCTTTACTTTCACTCTTAAAAATGCTTTAGCCATGCCTAAAATGAAGGCTGCTGGTTCTTCTCTCTCAGAACTTTAGCTGGAGCCTTCTGGAGCCTGCTGCCCTCTGGGAGTCTGCAGGTAGCGGTCTTTGTAGGAAACACACACCTTTCATCTCCGCTTGTTTCAGAGATCTCCTCTGCCTTCATTGCTCGCCAGCTTCACAGCAATGTTACCAGGCAAGTGTTTAGTGTTACGATCCCACTTGGGATCCTTCATATTCTCAAGTCCGGGAATTTCCAGTTCTGGAAAGTTCCTGATCATTATCATAAGAATGCCACCTCTTCCATCAACGTGCTATTTTCCTGCCTTCATCTATGCCTTATGTGTTGAACCTTAGTGCTGTGTCTCTGTCTCTTAACTACTAAGAGTTTAAAAAACAATCTCTTTATATTCTGGGCAGTTTCATATGGTTTATTTCATAGTTCTCCAATTCTTTCATTTGTTTTATTGATTTGTTGGGGTTTTGTTGTTGTTTGCTTGTGTTTGTTTTTCTGATTGTTAAATGGGATCTTGTTATATAGTCTTGGAACTTTCTGTATAGACCAGGCTGGCTCTGAACTTGTGGTGATCCTCCTGTCTCTGTTTCCCAAATGCTAGACTCACAGGCGTGTATCACCACACCTGGCTGTCACACCTGGCTTCCTTCATGAATTTTTCAGCCATACTTGAATGTACTTTTCTTTTTGTTTCCCAGGACACAGTCTCCTCTAGCCTCACACATGATGTATCAGAGGCTAGCTTTGAACCCCTACCACCCCTGCCACAACCTCCTAAGCGTTGGAATCACATGTACAGCACAGGTTTGCACCGTCACACCCTGCTTAATACACCACTTAAGTTTTTAAACTTCAGTTAACTATGTCTTTTATTTATAGACTTTTGTGGGTCCAAACTTCTTGTTGGGCCTTCTCAGTGACTTTCATATCTTTAATTCTCTTTTATACCTTCCTCTATTGAAGGAATGGAATATTACTATTACCCAGAATCTCCTTCTTTCTCTTTTTAGTCGCAACTCATTCTCTTCCAATGAAAATGATTTTTTATTTCACTTTGTGTTTTCAGTACTGGGTAGCAAACATAGACCCTTGCACATGCTAGGCAAGTGCCCATCACAGAGCTAATTCTCAGCCTAGACACCTATGTTTTCCAGGTTGTCTTGGCTTTTAGATTATAAACTTGTCTTCTGCAGGGTCTCTGGAATCCTGGAGACGCTTAGACAAGGAGAATTGGTTCAGTAGTCATGAGCTACCCTATGGGAACTTGAAGAAATCAAGGCAGGTTCACTTTCCATCATCCCCCTCAGCCAGCAGCAGACATGCTTCTATCTTGTTCTTTCATGGGGCTGTAGTCATTTGTAGGTGAAGGATCTATCAAACACTCTTCAGTTCCAACACTCCACTTCAGAAAACCAAACGCCTCTACCCGGTCCCTGGGTCCCATGTGAGTGAGCCTTACCTCCATATGTTTGGTCCCAGAGCTGGCAAGATGATACAGGGGTGACAGTGTCAACACATGTGTTTCCTGTTCCAGATTCTTTTGTGTCTGGTTCATGGGTAAGTTGTATCTTCATAAAGGTCACTTATGCATTTAAAGGATGCTTGGCTATTTAGGTCATTGTCATGGACATTCTGCTGTGACATTGTGGATATCTGGGCCATTGCATTGCTGAAACCAACAATCTTGTCCTTTTCCCTCAGTTTTGAATCCCACCACTACCCTGTACCGTGTCTTTCTCACTGGCGAATGAAGCCTGCTGATCTGCCTTGAGGGATATCCTGGCTGTTCCTGAGACTAAGAGCCCTCTGGGTCAGCACCTGTGGAGTTCTATGGAAGGACCAGCTGGCTCCCATCAGCCTGTATCTTCACATACTTCCTCATCACCAATTCCTCCAGCTGTCTCTGTCTTCTTGAGGCATTCACATCTTTGATTACTATGGTCTGTCTCCTTTTCTCCCCCTTTGATTCTCATGAGTTTAGAGTTTTCTTTTGTATTTTGCTTTCATTTCAACAAAAATTCAGTGGTCTGTGTGACCACCTGTGGCCATGTTGTTGCCCATAGCCTGCACTGCCGTCAAGGGCCACATTGGAGGTCTGTGGTTCAGCTGCAACCAGGGGCTGTGCTACCACCAAAGACCATGTTGGTGTCCGTGACCCATGTTCTCCTGGAGGCCACATTGCTTCCCAGAGACCACATTGATACCAGTGGCCTGTGCTGCCACTGAGGGAGGGCCATGATGGTGTCTGTGGCCCATGCTGCAGCAGAGTGATGTCCATGGTCTGTACTATCACTGGAAACCATGCTGAGATACTGTGGCATGTGCTAATGCAGGAGGCCATGTGGATGTCCATGGTCAATGCTGTAGTCAGAAATTACATCGAAGTCCATGATTCATGCTCCTGCTGACTGTAAAGGTCAAGGAAGCTACTTTTTCAGTGATATTGATGACTGCAGAATCACAGTTGAAGGCTTCTGTGACAACTCCTATGCCCCTGCCCCCCCATCCCCCAGCCTAGACAGAAAGCCATAGAAGAGAGCTCTTAAATACTAGAGTTGGGTGGTGGTGGCACAGGTCTTTAATCCCAGCACACCTTTAATCCCAGGCAGAGGTAGATAGATCTCTGTGAGTTCAAGGCCAGCCTGTTCTATAGAGAGAGCTCCAGGACGGTCAGGACAGTTACACAGAGAAACCCTGTCTCA
Organism: Mesocricetus auratus; assembly: GCF_017639785.1. Lineage (NCBI taxonomy): Eukaryota > Metazoa > Chordata > Mammalia > Rodentia > Cricetidae > Mesocricetus > Mesocricetus auratus. The sequence goes on from NW_024429203.1 coordinate 22,132,671, forward strand.
AAACAAGCAACCAACCAAACAAAAACAATTCCAGCAACAACAAACTGTGATGAGGATGCAGAAATGTAGCCCTCTATAGCTGATGCTTCTGGCAGAAGTTTGGGTGGGAAAGGACTCGGTTTTCCTTAAGGGTCTGGGCACTGGGACTTTGCTCCAATAAGCATATGGACAACACAATTGTACTTTTTAATTTTTCTTTCTTCTTCTTCCTTCTTCTTTTGGGGGGAGGGAGGTGACACCACAAGAGTTGGGGGTGGACCAGGGAGAATTGGGAAGTGTGTCTGATCAGAGAGCATTATGTGAAATTCGCAAAATAATTTTAAAAATAGTATGTTTAAAAAAAAAGAAATTCAGGAAGGAGAGAAAATAAGCACACAAGTGTCCCATTTCTCATGTTTATATGTTGTTTTGTCTTTATGTTTCTTGCATTGTGAATGAGTTTGCCCTCTTGAACATATGTTCATTTTTCAAGTCTTCTTGTTTCATAAAAATCATTATGTACATCTTTCGCCTGTTTCTCTTGTTCTCTCTCCACCCCCACTTCATACTGGCTTCTAGAATGCTCCAGTCTATTTACGTATTAATTGTTTATTCTTAAGGCATTAGCGCCTTGAAATACTGAAAGTCAGTACTCTCTTTAGTGCTTGCTCTTCACAAAAGCTGTTCCTCTGTGTGTTGACTTCCATGGAGTTTGATAGGCTGTTTGTTCGCCCTTTTGGAATCTCAGCAGCGGCCCAGAGAGGGCATAAGCACAACGCTGGTCAGCTTTCTGCCCCTGACACAAAACACTCGAGGTAAACAGCTTCAAAGAACAAAGACGTATTCTGGTTCACAGTTTAAGAGATTCCGATGGAGCTGTGCTGAAATGGCTCCATTGCATTGGGACCAGCAGGAGCCAGAAAATCATGGTGGGAAGGGAATGACAAGCCAAGCTACTGACTTCATGATGATAGGATGGGAGGGAGGTGGAGGGACTAGAGTCCTAACACCCCCATCAAGGGTGTTAAGACAACCTCCTCCCACCAGGCTCTCCTTCTTAAAGGTAACATTTCCCAGTAGTAACATGGGCTGGAGGCCAGACTTCCCACCCACGGCCTTTGGAGCACATTTCTGATCCAAACCATGACATTCCCCAACGCCTCTCTGGCGGCAGCTTCTAGTTGGTTCTATGGAGACAGGAAGCCCTAATGGAAAGCAGAGAGCCGGAAATGGGAGTTTTTATTTGAACAGGTCATCTGTTAGTACATGGATAATTGAGAATCGACTACAAGTGAAATTGACGAAAACAACCTCCTTAATTATGTACCAATAGACCCTATTGTTCCCTGTGGGCAGGAAGGGGGTTTCCACACTGGCTCTTAAAGGCATGCTCACTCACCCTCTTCCCCGAGACCCTGCACTTGTGACCTGCTCTTCTGCCGAGTTCTCTTTAAGAACCTTTCCGCTCCCGATGCCTAAAGTGTTGAAGGGAGAGCAGCAGCCTCTTCATTGCTGCCTGAGCTCTTGAGCCCCCAGCCAGCATGTAAAGAGGAGGCAGTATACATCTCCAGCGCCTCTGATGGTGGCTGGCATGATGCTTGATAGCAGAATTTCTCAGACAACAGGCTTGGGCTGGGGAATTTTAATATTGTCTCTCCCTATAAGTAATTTCCAATGTTTATGCTCTGCGGAGCCCCTTTCTCGTGTCAGAGCAGAACAAATGCCAGTTTTAATGGACTTGCTAAATCATAAAAACTGCTTGCAAAATTGCATCTGATTAAAACAAGAAAATGGTCCATTATTCAGAAAAATCTCCCTGCAGAGGCTCACAGGGTATCTGAAGGTGGAGAGACGCAGGGAGTGCCCAGATACTGTGGCATTTCTCTCTTCATGGGAAGGTGGGGGGGGCTCTCCCCACCCTCCACTCTCCTCCTCTTCTCCCTACGTCCTCAGTCCTTCTACCATCTGCGAGGAAAGGAAAATTGACATTAATCATTTTGTAATTAATTTATATGGCGGCACATTATTAGCTGAGGCGTGACAAGGTACAGCCGGTTTGGAAGAGGGTGGCATGGGGGTAGGGAATACTCTGAAGTCTCTGGGTTGCCCATTGCTCAGTGGCCTCTGTGGTGCAAGCACCAGTACAGTGGCAGCAGGAAAAGCCTGCTCTGCCCAGCTGGACCAAGATCTCCTGGCTAGCAGCAAAATATAAAAAAGGAAATTGAATTATCCCACTGATAAAAGCCACTCATTGAAGTGCCACTTGCAATGAATTAGCAATCGGGTCTGATTTGGCCATTTAACCTAATAGCTAGACCAACTGACAAATGACATCAAAACCAAGGATGTTTCATGTATAGAGAATTATCCCTAAGTCTGGAGAGGAAGCAAAGCAAACATATACTTCACTCAGGGATCTCCATCTGGGGTGAGGAGGGGAACATAGCTGGAGAAGGGCCGGGAACTCAGCCTCAGGTATATAGCAGGACTGCGGGAGGAAGGCATAGTAAATGGCAGCCAGGTCTGTAGACCAGCCCTGATGAGTGTTGTTCTATCAACAGAACCAGAGAGCCAGGCTGGGTGAGTCTTTCCAGTGCCAGGAAGGAAGTCTGTGCTAATGAGCTGTTTCAGTATCCAATACCACAGAAGCAGCAACTGTGGTTCTTATCTTCCATGATTCTTTGGGGTGGCTGGGATGTGGTATCAGGTTGGATCATCCTTGATACCATGTTTATCTGAGCACTGGAACATCCATACAGCTTTGCTGGCACATCTGGCATCTGGAGTAGCTGGCGGGATGGCCAGACTTCTTCCTTTTCACGGGACCCCCAGATCTATGTACCCACTGTTTTACAAGATCATCATCTCCCCATGCTTATCACAATGCCTATCAATCAGTTTTTCATTACCAACAGTGCAATCCCACATACTGGGAAGGCTCTGTGGAAAACAGTTTTATTTGGGTTTGTGGTACTGGAGGTCTAAGGCTGATAAAGGCCTGAATCTAGTGATGTCCTTTATGATGGCAGCACCCAGAGGTGACACATATCATTCTTTGGTAAGAGCAGACAGTAAGCATGCATGCTGTCTTAGCTGGGGTTTCCATTGTTTCACTGAAACACCATGACCAAAAAGCAAGTTGGGGAGGCAGGGCATATTAGGCTTATACTTTCATATCACTGTTTGTTACTGAAGGAAATCAGGACAGGAACCTGGAGGCAAGAGCTGACGCAGAGGCCATGAAGGGGTGCTGCTTACTGGACTGCTCCTCATGGCTTGCTCAGCCTGCTTTCTGATAGAACCCAGGACCACTAGTTCAGGGATGGTACCACCTACAATGGAGAGGGCCCTTCCCTATCAATCATTAAATAAGAAAATGCCTTACAGGCTTGCCTACAATCTTATGGAGGCATTTTCTTAATTGAGGTTCCATCCTTTCAGATGGCTTTAGCTTGTGTCACATTGACATAAAACTATGTCAGCACAATTGATCCCTTGTCAACATAACATACAAACACATCACTGTTAAGCTACAACCTCTCTTTTCTCATTCAGTCCCAAGATCCCACATTAAAATTAGAAATAGCTTAAAAATTCCCACAGTCTTTAAAAATCCAAACACATTAAAAGTTCAACCTCTAAAATTTGGCGATATCTTTTAAAATCCAAAGTCTCTTCAAATTCAAATCCTCTCGAGCAAGGACAAAATAAGAAAGAAAGAAAGAAAGAAAGAAAGAAAGAAAGAAAGAAAGAAAGAAAGAAAGACTTTCTTACTCAAAAGGGAAGAACCAGGGCACAGTCACAATCAAGTCAAAGCAAAACCGATCTCCAAAGTGTAAATAACCAAATGCCCAAAGCCTGGGGTTCACTCATGATCTTCTGGACTCCTCCAAGGAAGGGGCCTGGGTGACTTCTCTGGCTCTGCCCTCTGCGACACACACAGCTTGTCTTCTAGGCTCGGGCTGGCTCCACTCCACTGCTGCTACTGCTCTTGGCTGTTGTTGTTCCATGACATCTCCAAAATGCTGGGGTCTTCTGCTGCACCTGGGCTGCACTCTCTTCATAGTGCCAAGCCTCAAATTCTCCCCATTGATCCCTTCAATCCTGTGCCTTCAACTGCCACTGAGGTTGCACTTCCACCAATGACCTCTCCCGGCCTCTCACAGTGCCAAGCCTCAGCTGCTCTCCATGACCCCTTCGTGCCTTCAAAACCAGTACCACCTGGGTGACTCCTACACTCCTAAGCCCTTCTACCGGCACAAAGTACAACGTTGGTTGCCCCTGGAACACAGCTTCTGTGTGTTGACTCTGAGGAAACACTTCCCAGAAGATTTTGCTTCAGTGATGCTTGTCTCTGCTTAATCACCACTAGTTTCTCAGCTCCAGCTGACCAGCATCAAATATCCCAGCAAAGCAAACGTTTCACTTTAGTGGTTTTGGTATCTTCTTAACCGCAACTGATTCTTCAGCCCCAGCTAACCAGAATCACAGAATCTTAATTCAAAATAGAAAGTGGCCCTGATAGAGTCTTTAGACTTCCCTCTGAGACTTCACAAGCCAGGCCTCTGTCTTCTGCATCACCCTCAACATCCTTATTTTTCCATGTTCCTACAGAACAGCTCACCAAGCATCGAATACACTCAGTGACTTTTCTTGCACAAAGTTCCAAAGTCCTTCCACAATCCTTCCCAAAACAACATGATAAGATCTGTCACAGCAATACGCCACAATCCTGGTACCAATTTGTCTTAGTTACGGTTTCTATTGCTATGATGAAACACCATGACCCAAAAGCAAATTGCATGCTGGTGTCTTTTGGTCTGTCTTCCTCTTTTTACAAAGACACTTTACAATGATCATCTAAACCCATCACCTGCTCACAGTCAGATTAAGTCTTCATCCTTTTAATACCACACAATGAAGAGTTAGCTTTATTAGGGGACAAGACATGTTCAAACCACAGCACCATGGCATCTAACTCAAAAGGGAAGCTATCAGGCTTCTTAGGTCAAAGCCCAAACCTCCAGTGGTACCACATCTACATTCTGATACTCAAAGCAAGTTACAATGCCAAGCCAGATTTACAGGGAATGGAAATATAGTCCCTTTTTGATAGCGAGAGAGGCACCTGTGTACAGATATGGGGGAGGGTATGATGCCTACCTTGGTAGACAGTGTGGCTGTCGATACTCACTCCATTCTACTTCCCATAAGTGCCAGATTAGTGAGCTCAGACATGACCAAGCACTTTGCAGATGAAGGGTTGTTAAGAGACCCACCCTCTCCACTCCCTGCCTCCTTTCTTTGCTCTGACTAATCAGAACTTCTCCTGGACCACCACCTCACCTTCCTCCTCTTCCTTATCTTCCTCCTCCTCCCTTTTCATTTAAAGGGCTGCCTTTTGACCACCATGATCTCCAGACTTCTTTTTAGCCCTGTTTGCCAGACTGTTACTGCCACAGGCCTCAGCCTCTCCCCTGGGACTGCTGAGAGCCGGAATGCAGATTCTTTCTACTCCAGGGTATCAGGACAAGAGGGAACTTGGGGCCTGGGTTGACTGCGCTCCTTGAGGTAGAACTACATCTCCTAGAAGGGTCCCCTGCCCTTGCCATGCCTGGTGCCAGCCTAATTGAGCTCCAGAATCCACCGGTAGAAGACCAGCCGTCAGCTGGATCTTTGACTTCCTGCGCTCCTCTCTGCTACATGCTTATTTGTGGCCAAGGCTAAGTGTGGTGAAGCATCTTCCACTTGACTTGGGGGCTAAGAGGCCTGCCTGCCCAGTTTACCCAGCAGCCCCTGCTCGCAGCCTCCGTAGTCTCCCTTCCCAGTCCTCTCAACCTTCACCCGGCTGCTGCCTGTCACCCTCTGTCCTCCCTGCACAGAAATTATTTTTATAAACTCCTCCTTGACTGAAGAGCCACTTTAAAGCATTTTAAACACCACTGCTCTCTCCTAATGAGAGGGAGAAGAGGCGCAGAGGCACTAAATTCTCCAGGGCTTCACTGCGGAGCTCTGATGCTGCACTCTCTGGAAATATTTCTCTTCTAGCAACAGACAACATATTGGCTGGGGAGCACCAGAGCCTATTTTAGAACCAGCCCCTCGAGTGCTATGTCTCCCCCTGGCAGAACTTCCAAAGTACACTCTGTCAATACCCCAGACTTCAAAAGTAGAGCGTGCACGGGAGCGTGACGCTGGATGCGGATTTCAGTTATAAGTTCCCCAAATCCTCCATGGGCCTCGTTCCAAGCCAGGCCCTGGAGAGACGAAACCTCACTCCTGCCTTAGCTCATCCTAGACAGAGCCCCTGATGCCCTGGTCCCCATGAAGGATAAGGTGAATTCTTCAGTTAGTCCTGAACCCTGCCAGGTACTTCCAATACTGGGGCTTAAATGTGTTCCCTAAAGTCTGTGTGTTGAAAACTTAATCCCCAGTGTGACAGGGTTGAGAAAAGGGACTTTCAAGGGCTGAGGAGACCATGAGGCTAACTCCTCATAGGATAATGATGAACTCTGTTATCATGGAAATGGATTGGTTATTGTGAGAATTGATTCTAGGCAAAAGGATGACTTTCCTTAGCCTTCCAGTCTCACACAAGTCCATCCTCCTCAGGCTGTTGCCCATCTGTCTTCCTCCATGGCATGATGCAAGATAAAGGACCTCACCGAACCTTAACAGTCAGTTCCTTAGCACTGAGCTCTCCAGCCTCCAAGACTTACGGACCACAAGTCCTCCCTGCTGTTCATGAACTACCCAGTATTGTGGCTTGCATGTGAAAGGCCTCCCACAGGCTCGTGTGCTTGGATACCTGGTCCTAGCTGGGCGCTGTTTGAGGAGATTAGGGAACCTTTGAGACTCAGGGACTAGCTGGCAGAAATAGGTCCTTGGGAATGAGTCTTGAAGGTGACATCCCCTCCTGCTCCTAACCTGAGCTTTCCCCTCCCTGACCTCTCCAGATATGAACGTGCCACAGCTGCCACAGACACAGGCGGAACTGCCCTAGCCCCCCCCACCCATGCTGTTCCCTCTGAAACTGTGAACCCAAACAGACCGCTCCTCCCTTTAGCTGTTTCCATCAGGTTTTTAGTCACCTGGGCAAAAATATCAAATATACCCAAGTCTGTGGTATCCTGCCACAGCATAGAATTCCACAGGTAGCCTGCAAAAGAATGAACTGGGGGAGTCCTGGAATTGTAACCCTGATACTTCCTATACCGTCTTGTCCATGCTGATCTATGGTGCCCTTGTTTGCAGGTCCACACATTCCCCTTAGGTCTCTGTCGAAAGCGCGTCTGCCTGGATGCACCAGGTGCATGGCATCTCTCAGTCCCTGGAGAGAGGGACCGCTTCTCCAGACACCAAGGCATTGCCTGATGAGATTCCAGCTGCCACCTGCCACCCAAACATCCTCTACACGGCAGCCTGGCCACCCACGGAGCCCTTCATTCCTCTCTGGTGGACATGGGCAGTGGGGCCATCAGAGGCTCCCTCGGATCCTGGAACCAGCCTCTGTGACGAGTTCCTTCCTCTTCCCCACTGTGTATGAGTGAGGCCCCATCAGGTTCAAGTCCACATCTCTTCCTCTCAAGCCACGCTAAGCTTCCTGTCTTTCGTTTAGATTAGAATGTGGCCTCTTCCATGCCCCTCCCTGCTCCCAACTGCACTTGCGTGAGTCTGTCACTCACAATGAAGCCGGGGCAGTCTTTCCAAAACCACAAGCATGACCTTCATGCTACTCAGTGCCACCCAATGTGCCTCCCAGTCTTTTTAAGCTCCTTGACACATGGAAAGGGGACAATGGCTTAGATGATAGCACACATACAAAATTTCTATCGTGTTCCTGAAAAAGGTAAGCCTGAGCTACTATTCCACTATGCAACACCCCACAGCCAAAAGTCCAATCACGTTTTCACCTTGCCTTGATCTTTCCCCTCCTGAGCTTGGATCACTCCCATCTACCGTTCACGTCTGACGTAGAATGTCAGTTCCTCTAGGATGTCTTCCTGGACTCTGGCTGCTTGTGTTAGATGCTGACTCCATGGGTCCCTGCTCTGAGTCCTCTTGTAGGAAAGGCCTTTCATCTTGAATCTCAATAGCAGCCTACTTGTCTACTTCTGGCACCGCCCTCTGAACCCCCAGAGAGGGGATCAGCATCTCCCAGGTGACTGGCACTTATGGGTGAGCAGAGAGCATTCAGAGTGGGAAGTGATGAAGGCCTGGCCGTTCTATGTCCCTGTCTCTGTGGCAGAGACCAGCTTTGTGCAGCCTTGAGGATGTCTTCATGCAGACGGGGAGGCAGGAAGAATAAGTGTCAAACACCAGGGACTGGCATAAGATGACAAGTACTTACAGCGTGATCAGGACGGACAATGAGCGAGCTGAGTGCTGGGAGAAGAGAGCTATCACCGTGGGCACATTGAACATTGTTGAAATAAGTGGGCCATCTGCTAGGCCAGGGAAATTGCTTTTGTCATATGGAAAGTTTCACTGCCGAGGTCCTTGCATTAGCAGGATCTGACTGGTAATACTGAGCGTGTACAGGACCTCTGTGGTTCCTAGGCACTTACCATCACTTCCTGAAATGCAGTGTAGGAAAAAAAAACAATTGTTAAGAGATTGGCAGCTCCAATTTCCTGTCACAGGTCTTCAGCTGCTCCTGATCACAACTTCCCACTATCCTAACTCCCCTGCCGCAGTCTAAGTGGACAGGAGCCTCTAGCCAGGAGGAAATCTGGCCATCTGAGACAAGAGCGGGTCCACCTGACCCAGAACAAGGACTCCAGTTTTCCTGAGGCCCAGAGACGCTGATACAGCTAAGCACGTGCTTGGGACTGAGGACAGTCCCTGAGATCCCGCAGAGCCTCTGTGCTGGTGGAAGGACTCACACCGTTCAGAGGGAGGCCATGACTATCTGCTCTGTCCTTCTGGAAGGACACTGGATGGCAAGTTTCAGCACTCCTCTGTTAGGGGACTTTGAGACCTCCAGCTATAACCAATTCTTCCTCCGTCCCTGTGCTGAAGGACCCCCAGCACCCAGCCTTACCCTCTTGGTTTGATGTGCCTTGCTGGTTTTTTAGTTGCTGCCCTGAGAGTGGCCTCTCCTTTTCCCACCAACTGTGTCCTGTGCCATCACAGAACAGTGTCTCCGTCAGCCATAGCAAACGCCACCCAAGGATTACTGTCTCGCCATGACTGCTCCTTTTCTTTCTTGGATTCCCTCTTTTGAATAGAACTCTGTTACCTTCTCCCTTGGAGTCTTTAGTCTATGAAGTGCTTTCACACAACTCGTGGCAGCTCCATAGTCAATCCAGAAAGGTGACCAGGAGGGTAGGGAGTAGCAGTCCTATGTTTTGATAGTGAAGTATTTCTGAACTCCAAAGATTTGGCACACGCTTTTGTGGGACTTGGTTAGTGACTAGTCTCAGTTTTGTTTCTTGTTGCTGTGATAGAATACCATAACAAATGCAGCCTAAGGGAGAATGGGTTTATTTGTCTCGTGATATCGGGTTAGTATCCGTCACCACAGGAAAGTGAAGGTCGCAGAAAAGTGTCTACTCGTGTGCAATCTAGGACCCCCCACCTAGGGAGCGACCCACAGTGGTCAGGTCTTCCCCATGACAATTAATATAATCAAGAGAATCCCCTACAGATCTGATCAAGATGATCCCTCATTGAGACTCCCTTTCCCAGCAATTCTAGTTTATGCCAAATTGGTGGTTAACACTGACAGTCATAGTAATCTATGCCCGCTTTTTAAGATCCTGATTCATAGTAAGAGAGAGACTTTATTCTATCCGGGCACAGCACACACACACACACACACACACACACACACACACTCTTGAAACAAGTTTTCATGAAACAATTCCCCAATACATTCAGGAAGCCTTACCTTCCCACATTCTCTCCCCACTAACGGGGCGGGCACAACCTCCTCTTCCACTCTGTATCTCGGGCCCTCCCTAACGCCCCCCCCCAGCTCTGCTTCTCACCCGACTTTGTTTTCCTCACTCGCTTTCTCAACCTGACTCACCACTTGGCACTTGCAGGCATGTTGCCTTGCAAGCATTTTGGAGCCCTCATGTGTCACTTCCAATATAGGTCATGAACCAGGTGAGGGGGGACCACTTTCACACTGGCTCTGCCTCCTCTTGCAATAAGGTCTGGTGCAGGTGCCAAGCCAGATGCCACTCTATACGTTCGCTGTCCCTGGCCTCTTTTCAGTCTTGGCCGCCTTTGGCCTTAGGCCAGTACTTTCTCTCCAACTTCCCTTCAGGGATCTTCAAAGGACTCTGGCTATACAGTTCACAGATAAGGCTCTCACTGTCATTGATTGAGGCTGCAGATGACAAATATTTATTATGTAGAAAGAATTAGAAGCACAGTATTTAGAGAAAGTGGTCCTACCATTGGTGGAGGAGAGCAGGGAGGAAGTGAAGGATCTGGGGGTCAGCTGGGGTGGCCATTTAGCGGGTTCTGTATGCTCTTCAAGCTGGTCCCCAAGGACAGGGTTTTGATCACCAACTCCTCCCTGGGGAATCCCTGCCTTACGGTCACAGGATCAGCTGTCACCTGGTGGCTTTGTGAAGTCTTCCCAGAATCTTTCCACTTCCACCATAGCCTGGTTAAGAGGCATTATTACCCTCAGTTCCCAAAGAGGGAAACTGAGGCTATTTGGTACTGTCAAAAAGACCATGAAACTAGTCACTGTGGTCCTCATATGTAACCCCAGCCCTCCAGAGGCAGAAGCAGGAAGATCATTGTTTTGAGTCCAACTTGGACCATTAAGTGAAACACACCCATCCCAACAAACAAACAAACAAGCAAAACATACTGGGGAGATGGCTCAGTGGTTAAGGTGCTTGCCCAAAACCCACATAAGATGATGGGTGGGTGAGGTGGTCCACCTGTAACTCCCGACTCTGGGGGATTCCTAGAAACAAGTTGGCTAGCAAGATGAACCATGCTGTGGGCTCTGGGTTTGAAAGAACCCTGCCTAAATGAATAAGGTGTAACTGTGCAGGTTGGTGACTCTTCACATCAGCATTGGGCCTACATATGCATGTACATTTGCTTACATACCTGTGTGTCCACACATGTGTAAACATTCATACACTACACTAAAAAAAGAAAGAAACAGAAAAATAAAAAAGAAGAGCAGAATTCAGTGCCTTTTTCCTCTGACAGCCACTATTTAGAACTTGAGGAAACATAAATAGTTTGAATGATATCTCCCATGCCATGCCCTAATTTGGGCACAACGGAGCCCAGCTGCATCATGGGTAAGACATACTGTTGCACAACCCTAGTCACTTATGTGTGATCTAGGTACTATCTGAAGGGTGTGTGTGTGTAAAATCACCTTCCAGGTGGCAGAGCAGAAGGAAGGAGACTCCTTGTGAGAGAAGACGGTGTTGAAGCCACACCACTGTAGGAGTTGATGCTGGGAACCAAGACAACCACACTCCTCATCATCTTTGCAAGCTTATCTTTGTTTCTGTGACAATCCCCAGTGAGTCAGAGGGTCACACCTGTGTGGGAAGACTATTGCAATAGATAATAGATATCCCTGTTGGCATTTAGTGACTGGCTGGAAACTTATAAAGATGGTGTAATGGTTAATATTGTCAACTCAATGGGATCTACAACCACCCAGGAGACAAACCTGTGAGCATATCGGTAATGGAGTTTCTAGATTGGGTTAACCGAGGCAGGCAAATCCACTCTAAATACAGACAACACTAGCCCGTGGACTGAGGTCCTAGACTGAGTAAGAAGAAGAAAGCAAACCAAGTACCGCATCCATCTCTCTTTCTTGACTGTGGGTGTGATCTGCGTCACACTGACCAGCTGCCCCATGCTCATTTCTCCATGACTTGCTCACCTCAGACTATGAACCAGAAGAAGTCCTTCCTTAAGTCACTTTGCCCGGTATATTGTTTCATCAAGGAGGAGAGTCACTAACAGGGATGGTGAGTTTGGTGGGTCTAGAGCAGTGGTTCTCAACCTTTAATACAGTTCCTCATGTTCTGATGACCCCCATCACAAAACTATGTCTGCTGTTGCTTTATAACCATGATTTTGCTACTATTATGAATAGTAATGTAAATATTTGATGTGCAGATGGTCTTAGGTGACCTCTGTGTCTCAAAGATTGAGAACACATGGCAGTAACTCTGCCTGTGCAGACAGAATGTGGTGTGTGAAAGCCTAGGACTCAGCCTTCTTTCACAGATGGGAGGATGGACCTAGAGAGAGAAGACTGATACATGACTATATTTTAAAGATAACGAGGTTTCCCTTTGTAGATACTGTGGTAGTTTGAATGTGATTGGCCACCATAAGCTCAGAGGGAATGGCACTATTAGGAGGTGTGGCTTTGTTGGAGTGGGTGTGGCCTTTTGAAGGAAGAGTGTCACTGTAGAGGTGGGCTTTGAGGTATCATACATGCTCAAGCCATGCCTAGTGTCTCAGTCCACTTCCTGTTGCCTTCTGATCAAGATGTAACCAGCACCATGTCTATCAGAATATTGCATGTCCCACCATGATGATAACTGGACTGAACCTCTGAACTGTAACCCACCCCAATTAAATATTTTCCTTTATAAGAGTTGCCATGGTCATAGTGTCTCTTCACAGCAACAGAAACCCCATCTAAGGCAGACACCACGTATGGACTAGTGGCCATGATCATAGTGACTGGTCAGTGATTCTCACAGAGCAGATACAGCGTGAAGAGCTGTCAGTCTCTACTCTCTTAATTGCCCAGTGACATCCTAAGTATCACCGGCTTCCATTGACAGATGAGGAAACTGAGGCTAAGGGAAGTTAAAATGTTCCCAGGGGTTACATACAAAGTAGTTGATCAGGCTGCCCCCAGCCCCTGCTGTCAGGTCAGGAAGCTGGAAAAATGAGTGTTCTCACACACTGGCTATGAGATGGGTTCACTGCCTCAGTATTGCCTTCCTCACCCTCTTTCTGATGATTAATACATTTCAAAGCAAATCACGCAGGGATCGGTGAGGGCCTCTCCTTTCTACCTACAGCGTGGACTCTGAGAAGCACTGGAGAGCAGTCTTCAGGAAGGCAGGCAGTGATGTGGACGGATGAGGGGCAGAAGTTTATTAGGAGTAAGAAACTGCTCATGGCCCCTGGGGACAGCTGCCTCTGACCTCAGCGTCCCTTTTTCATCTTTAATTTCTGTGACTCCGGAATTCAAAGCCAGCCTCATTCCTCATGCAGAGCCTGGAGTCACCGCTGAGATGAATTTTCTAGAGTATAAAGACATCAGTTCTATCTGCCCCACAGTGATTAGGGAGAAGGGAGTGGGGACAGCCAATACCTGCACAGATGCTATCCCAGTGCAGGGCTGATGATGTCTGGACAGATCGTCCATAGGCTTGGCCTTTTCCAACCAGGGGTCAGGGTTGCTCTTTCCTGACCCCTCAGAACCCCATCTGCCTGCTGGAGTGCTGACCCGAGCAGATGGAACCCTGCCCCCAAAACACACTGTTTCCTTCTCTCCTGTGTTCTTCAAATGTGTGCTTTCTCTTACTCTCTGTCTCATTTCCTGCAGATCATAGGCCAAAGGATTCTCCAATTCATGGGATCCACAGCCGTGTCAGAAGCCAGAGAGGCACAAGAAGGTTGGACTTGGGTTGGATTCAGAGTTGGGTGGGGGAAATCACAAGTATGAATCTTCTGCGGCTGAGGATCCCATGGGGCTGATGGTGGAGCTTCAAATATGGGCTAGGGAACGGGGGCTGTACCCGAGACTCAGCGGGGTCCATGGACAGAAGTCTTACGCTTGAAGCTAGTGGTGACTTGGATAACTTTGAGAGACAGCTCAGTATTTCCAAATCTCAGTTTAATTATCTATCAAGTGTGTACAATAGTAAAATAACATCTGTCCCGTCCAGTGGTTTGGGGACCACACAGCACTAGGAGTGTGGTAACTAGATATCTGCCTGGTGAAAAATAGTAGATAAACGGTAACTAAACTTTCTATTCTCAAAATGCTCCCCTGCTGAGCCAGTGGTAAAGCACATGCTCCCACACAGGGTCCCTTTCCTGACTTTTACAATGACCTCACCACTGTTAGACAGAGACCAAAGAATAGCAGAAACCAGGATTTGTATCCTCAGATAGCCAACCCCTCTCCATGTCCTTGAGTCCAAGACTTTTCTCCTTATGGAGGAGACTCAGATCCTCTGAGAAGTCCTGGAGAGAAAAGTGAGCCCAGAACATGACCGTGAGGGCGCAGGCAGCAGTCAGTCATAGGTCCTCCCCATGGTGTCTGGACTCTGAGCATTTGCTGTGAATTAACACACATTGCGAGGTTGTACCTGGGACTGCTATGGGGAGACCCACAGATCTGCGTGGACCCTGATGGGCCAGTGGCCAGGGCCTGTGTGTGCATGGGTGAGACAGGGAGGACTTGTGAATTGCGGAATCCAGCTTTTGCACCAGCCTCAGACCAGGGTAGCATGGAAGAATGATCCATGGTCTGTAGGCGGAGCCTCCCACTTGCCTTTCTGGGTGTCCACCTGAGGATGGCCTTCTCTGTGGCTGAGGGACATGGGGAGAAAAGTAAGCATGACGAGAAATGCCAAGTAATGAGTGACTCCAGAGGCTGTGATTTGCTAGTTCTCAGCTGCTGTATTTTTAGAGACAAGTATTGTCACCAGACTCCCTAGAAGCTGCTCCTCCAGGAGCCCCCGCCCCATTCCTAGCCAGAAGGGAGCATCCTCTTTTCAGGTGGGTAGGATTCCAGAGACGCCTAGGTCTGGGAATAGGTATATCCTCTTCAGCACTGAAAACCTCTAGGGAGGCTGAGGTACTGGTACGAACCCTGGTACTTGCTTGCCTGTTTGGTCCTCCCTGGGTCTCACTGGTCAACTAGAGACCCAAGAGTCCAGCAGGACCAGTTTTTCCTTGTGCCTTTTGTCCATTCTCAAGAGCAAGGCAAAAAAGGGCCCTGTGGTGTGGCAAGCTCCTTATAGCGTCCTGGTTTTCCAAGCAACAGAGTGAATCTTGTCAGTCACAGAAACAGAAACCCTCTTGACCCCCACTACCTACCTTTGTAGGTAGGTAATAGGTGCAGAGAGCATTGATTGGGTGAGTTCACACAGCTAGGGATGGAAGGACCAGGAAACAAACAAGGGTCTCTCCGGTCAGGGCAGCTCTCAAGGTACTAAACATCGCTTCTGGCTGAAGGACGGATGACAGCCAGGAATACTGGCCAGAGATTGGGGATTTTTTAGTTTCTCCGGGGCTATAAAGATACCCAGTGTGTGAAAACAAACAAGATCCCTTTGCCAATAGCCCTGGTGACTATTCTGGGTTTTCAGCCATTGCATAATGCTTTCCTGAGTCAATTCAGAGACTCGAAACTATTATTGTCCACACAGCTCTGTGTATTCACTGGGCTCAGAGAGATGGTTTTGGCCAATTACTTTTCTTTCTTTTCTAGAGACAGGGTCTTCTTGCTCTGCAACCCTGCCTGGTCTATAACTCACAATGGATACCAGACTGGTCTCAAATGTACAATGATCCTCCTGCTTTGGCCTCCTGAGTGCTGGGATTAAATCTCCTTGAGACAATGTCTTTTTATGTAGTCTAGGTTAGCCTTGAACTCACAATGCTTCTGGCTGTACCTTCTAAGTGCTGGGGTGACAGGTATGTGCCATGGTATCTGGCTATTGGGTGTTTTGTTTGTTTGTTTGTTTGGAGTAACTCGTACAGTGACAGTCTGATGGAGGCCTGGTGTCATCTGAAATGTTTTATTCCCTCACAGTGAATGCCTTGGTTAGGTGGCTGAGAGGCCCAGTCAGTCTCCTCCCTTGCTCCATGCATTGTCTGTATGAAGCTGGCCCCACTTTCTTAAGAACATTATCTTAGGGTCAGGCTCTGATAGAATGCTTACATGATGGCCATCTTCTGACATAGTGAGGCTCCAAGAAAACATGGCTTAGCTTCTTGAGATGTCACACCATGTCACATCTAGCGCAACCCACTGGCCAAACTCAAGCGATGGAGTTGGCTCAGTTCACAAGAAGGGTTCTGTACAAGGACAGAGTAGGGGAAGCATGGCTGGAGACTCCTGAAAAATACACAGAAGGGCTGAGGAAATGGACCAGTGAGTGAGAGCACTTACTTTGAAGGCTTGAGGACCTGCTTTTGAGTCCCCAGCACATGTGTAAAAAAGGGCAGGCATGGCTTGAATGCCTGTAAGCTCAGCTTTGGTGGTGAGTGGGCAGAGATGTGTAGATCCAGAGAGTTTCCTGACCAGCTGGTCCACAAGCATCAAATTCAACAGACTCTCTGGTCCATCTTAAGACCACATCTTAACAGTGATGACATCGAGGATGTCCTGCTCTGCCCCCCCGCAGGTGCACACACATGTACACACACTTGCACAACCATGTTTGAGTAACCACACACCCATTCACACCACCTCACATACACACGAAGAAATACATAGACATGATATTCACATGGCATATAACAGTCATCACAGTATTCCAAAGGCAGAGTTAGGAGCATGGGGAGTTTGAAGCAAGCTTGGGGTAAACATAAAGATTGTAATAAAAAGGAAGGAAGGAAGGAAGGAAGGAAGGGAGAGAGGGAGGGAGGGAGAGGAGGAGGAGGGAGGGAGAGAAGGAGGAGGGAGGGAGAGAAGGAGGAGGGAGGGAGAGGAGGAGGGAGGAGGAGAAGGAGGGCACCTTTGCCTCATTACGTCAATAGACCATGTGTTTGGGTCTCCAAACTAATGCTTTGCTCCGCGCCTGCTCTTACCTCACTTCCCCCATGGTAACCTTGAAAGCCACCGACCTCCCTCTGCTCTTCGGTCACCTTTGTGGCTTTGTGGACTTCTGGGTGGTTCAGTCTGGTGTTTACTATCTATGTGACCCTGAACACTTCAAGTCTTGGTGTATCCATCTTTTCTTTTCTTTAATGTTTTAGATAAATATAAAAAGCACTGGATCTCTCCATAGCGTCTTCATAGTGTGTGTATGTGATACTTTATTCTCATTCATGGCCCTCCCTTGTGGCCCTCTCCCTGCCTATCCTAAAAACAGGGATAATCTAGAGAGGCATGGTGGCTGAGGCTATAACCCCGGCACTGGAGAGGGAAGGCAGAGGCGGGAAGATTGTGAATTCAAACCTGCCCTGGGCTACACAGCCAGACACTGCCTCACCCCGACTAACCACCTACAGCTGTGGTCACTCTGCTCCTAAGGGCACCATTGAGCAGAGGGGAGGTGCTCACTTCCTGCTCCTCTTGACACAGAGCCATCCCCAGCAGAGTCATCTCTTCTGGACGTCTCTGGAGACAATGCACTGGCAGTGACGCAAGGCACGCCCTCAGCTTGTCCTGACGTTAGACTGAGCCCCACCTCCACGTCATATTGTCAACCAAATATGCAAAGTTGGGAGAAGAAGAAAGGGAAAAAATTTTCATAATAATGTCATCCCATAGGATATTCCCACTTTACAGATGACATAGCCCCATCTCAAAGGCCTCCCCCAGTTCATATAGCCACACTCAGAGGCACCTGAACCTACTCTGCAGGGACCAAGTGTCTAGCATGCCTGTGGACAGGGCCAGGCGCTCCTAAGCTAAAGGTGAAGGCAGGCCTGGTCCTCACCCCCAGAGAGCAGACAGCTGGAGTGTGAGTCATACACGTGTTGTTGCAGACGGTCCTGGCTTCCAGGTAGGTTTTCTCAGCCTTGACCCACTGAATCGAGAAGTCAGTAAAGAAAAATAGTCGTTTGAAGGTTTGACCAGAGCATAATGTTTTAAAATGTATCCATCCACAAAATTGCATTTTGGAGAAGATAGCCTGTGTTTGCTAAACATCTGAGAATCAGGATGTGGGTGTGTGTGGGGGGGGGAGGCAACCTATCATGGGCATGGAGGAAAAATAATACAAATGTGTTTGCAGTGTTTTATGGCTTAAAAAATGACTTCATCAATTCTCACCATGTGCTGTGTTTCATGTCAGCGAACAGGGGAGGGAAGTAAGGCTGCCTTGGCAAAGACTCATGAGAGGACTGCAGAAGGCAAGGGGGTTCCCTTTCAGCTGTCTCCACAACCATGTGGGGACCCTGTCCTGGATCTTGGGTCACCTCCTTTCCAGGGTCCCTCTATCTACCCAGAATGCACTCCTTTCCTCTTTTTCTACCCTTGTCTTAGCTGACAGAGAACAACTGCCTTCTTATATACTCAAACCTCCTACTGAAATGATTGTGGCTTTGGCTTGAGCCATTCCCAAATACCATATGTACTTAGCTTCATTTTACCTACAGTCATGGTGAGTTTTAGCTGCATTTTCAGAAGTAGAAGCAAACGCCACGGGGCTTAAATACTTTTTTCCAGAGTTCCATGCCAATAGTGACAGCAGGATTCAAACCCAGATCTATGACCTTGTAGCCTACATCTAACTATTATGCTGTCCTTCCTCTATTTAGAAGGCTGGATAACCATTCCAGAAGACACTAGTGCCTTCACCTGGTGACCTGGATTGTGGAGTAACTTTACTCTTTTATCCATTCCTTTGGCTTCTTTTTAGGGGGGAACATGTACTGATTTACATGACAGATACTAATTATGCCTCTAGGAGTGTATTTCTGCATGGCTCCCGAAAGTGTGAGCTCTGAGCTCTCACTCCATGGTTTCAAATGCCAACTTTGCTATTTGCTATCTGTTTGGCTTTGGGCGGGATTCTTTATCATGTTGTGCCGTCGTTGTAAAATTCAAAAGCAGTGGTTTTCTTCTAGGAGTGCATAGTGACTTAAATGAGATAGAACAATTGCTTAAGTCAGAGTTGGGCGCCTGGTGAGGAATGGGGAGATGCCACCTGTGGCTGTGGTCACTGTCAGCGGCACCATTCAAGTGTTGATGGAAGAGACGGTGCAGAGCGAGAAGTGGGCTTGCTCTCTTGGAAGTTGGATCAAAACTGAGAGACTGCAGTAACACGGTGGGCAACGGCCAGGGGGAGGGATGTGTGTGCCAACATCAGCAGCCATGGAGGGTGGAGTAGACAGACAGCTGCAAAGACACAGCAGGAGTGTGTGAGAGCACACTGCACTAGGGGTTACTCCAGGAGAGTAGCACCCCAAAAGAGTGTGGCTTCTATCCCAGAGCAATGAGATGACACAAGGCCAAAAGAAATTGGGAACAGAGGCTGCCAGAGGCTTATGCCATGCAGCCTCCATTTGCGCAGAACTGGAAAAGGGCGCTCCCCATAACCTCTTGGAAACTGACCAAGACAATGCAGATGAGAGAGGCCAAGACACAAGGGCAGAGACTGTTTGCTGCCCCCAAGGAGGGGGAGTTGAAAGTGTGCTTCCTACAGTTAACCTGTGCGCCCCCTTCCTGGCCCCACTGTCGTTCTTGACTCTGTGCTTCCCTGCCTACAAATGTCTTTGGAGAAGAAGCTTAAGAAAGGAAAATAACTGTCAGGCCTCAACTAAACATTTTCCAGACTCCAAGTGGTCTTTGGGTGTGGTCCACATCTGTGCCAAAGGGCTTTTACCTTACTGCTGTCCAGATGCCACTGACATCAGGTAGCCCAAGGACTCCTGGTGGATAGAGGTGAAGTTGAAGATGGAGCCACAAGGTGGCCAAGTCTACTGAGGGCTGACATGGGAGACGCTAGGTCTAGGATACGGGTCTGACAGGCAGTGACTGAGCTGGTGCCAGGGCGATCTGTCTACTTTGTTTTCCTCCCACTCCTCAGAGCAGCACCTGACAGTAAGTGCTCAATAAATTACTACTGAATGAATGCTCAAACACCTTCTCCATTTGGCATAGAGAGGGCTAGAAGGCTCCCTAACCCTGTCTCAGGGATGCGGGACTGTAAGATACATTTGTGCTATCATTACTTAAAACTTGGAAGCTGAGGAGCCATTCTTGGGGGATTTAAAGGGTGGTGACACAGCCACTGTATTCACCCTAGCCAAGAGCTGAGGGGAGGGCATGGCTATCTGCCAAAGAAAACCAGCCCGCTACCAGTGTGTTTCCTGGACAGAGGTTGCAGACCCTGGGATAGATGGCAGCACAGGATATGCTAATCTATGCAAATGATGGCACAACCTCATTCGGGCTTCCCAGAAAAGAATATTAATGGATGTCACTGGACATCTGGCCTCCTGCAGCTAGGATTCCAGTCACCACACCACCATCCTGTGGCAAACAGCCAAATAAACAGACCTCCTTAAAGTCATGCTGGATTCTGGTCCCCTTCAGGTCTGCTGGTGACAGGAGGAAGAGCAGAAACTGAATTGCAAATGCAGAATCTGTACTGATCGATGCTGTGTTGTCTGGATGAGATTGTGACCCTGGGCTGGGGTCTGGGGAGCTGCTGATGAGCTCTGGGATTTTGCCTGGGGATGGGTGGGAGCTGTGGCTGGGGAGACCTGAAGCCGCCAAGGGTGGAAGACATGAAGCTCAGGACTGTCATAAACCTTCCCTGGCAGAAGGAGTCTGTGGAGCTGGAGTCCTGAGTCCTAATACAACTCAATTCACTCTGAAGCAAAACAGAGGTGAGTGTGAGGTCCCAGAAGGGACTGTGCATTACCAGACACCAGAAAAGACTAGGAGAGATGACCAAGGCTGTGGAGTCTTCAAAGACAAAGGTCTTTAATGGTAGAGAAAAAGCCAGAGGCTGGGAACAAGGAACCTGCAATGGTGCCTACTGTGAAGGTCATGGTTGGGCCTTATGTGTTCATTCCACAGAGGTCCCTCTGGGCAGGCCCCGCACTCAGTGCAGGACCAGCAGTAGCAAATAGACTCAGACCCCATCTCACAGATGTGAAGTCTGGTGGGAAGAAGGATTTGAAGCTCACTGAATTACCAAGGGTAGGGTGGGGGGAACACGATGTGCCTGGTTTGGTCTGATACAGCAGGAGAACTTTCATGAGGACCAGATTCTAATTTGGAGATCTGCAAATGAGCAGGGGCTAACTAAATGGGAGGCTGGGGTTGGAGGTGTGGTAGAGAGACTATTCCCCAAAGAAAGACGGATGTGTGCAAAGACTCTGCGGTAGAAAAAGGCACATAGCTCCCTGTTGGAATGAATGGTCACGTGCATGATGGGGGTGGAGCATGATGAGTCAGGAGCGGTAGGAAGCCAGGGTGCATACACAGGTCACGTTCAAGACCTGGGACCTGACACTGACTCCATCAGAAGACAGTCAAGTCATTTGAATCCAAGGCAGGAACTGATCGGTTTTATGATTTTCAAAGATTCCCCTCTAAAAGATGAAGAATGGATCTGAGAGAAAAGAGCCAGATAAACTGTCCCTGAATGCCGTGTGCCATGCTGCTATGGTCCCTGTGGGATGAGGCACAGAGAAGAACCTCTTCTTCCTGGTCCCCTATTAGTGACATACAAAACCAAGCCTCGGTTTATAGCCTTAAGTCTCAGTTTAAGCTAGAACTCACTGTCCTCTAAGCTTCCTTTCTCTGTGCAGGGTGGAGCTAGTTCTCACCGCCCCCCAAGGGTCACCTTCTTGGAAACCACACACAGCTGAAACCATCACCACCTGTTACCCAGGCTGGTTCCACATTCCCCCAGCCATCTAAGGCTGTGTGGTAGCAGAATGGAGCAGGATGGGCTCAGATCAATGATCCTTGCCTTGTCATTCTGATGTTGAGCCGTTCCAGGTCCCTCGTGCCCACTATAGGGATAATTTTATGCTCCAACAACCAGACAAGGAATGGGGGCAAGACTGGCTCTCCAAGAAATGGTCCCTAGTCAGGAATGTGTTACTCTGTAGTTACAGACAACTCAGACAGACGTGTAGGGAGGCCATAAAAGAAAGAGTCAACATGTGACATTTAATTCAAGATTAAAGGAAACTGTCAACTGGATCTGATTGTGCTCATCCAGATGTCACCGGAAACAGCTGCATGCCATCTGCTGGGGTGGGTACCATCAGCTGGAGCAGCCCCACTGAGTCCCAGTTTGCCTTGCTCCACAGCAGGAAGGCCAGCTGAGGCTGGGGACCCACCCTGGCCTAAGGGATGCTGGGAGGAGCAGGAAGCCCCACCTCCCCATCCCACTTCACAGGTCGTTTTTGTGCTAACAAAGGTAAGTAATGAATTACTGATAAGTGGTCTCTTTTAAAGGGGAATTATTCAGGAAAAGCGGATGAGAGTCTGCAGACATTCATCTTCTGGCTCTGAGAAGCTGGCTGAGAGATGGAGAAAGGTAAGGGAGATGATTCGTGGCTGGGGCCTTTCATCCCTCACAGGAGGTGTCCTCTGCAATGGGGAAGCAGGATTGATGGGTCTCAGGCTGGTGCTATGGCGGGGATCTGCCAAGTGGGTATATCCAGGCCAGCGAGGCTGAGAATCAGTGGGACCAAAGGACAGAACCCCCAAAGTGAGGCTCAGAGCCAGCTAGGGCCCTGGGTGGGACAATCTTTGATCTCTGGACAGAACACTGAGCTCAGTAGAAGTCATGAATGTTAAGACTCGGCTTCTAGAAGTAAGGGAAAGAGCACTGGCCTGAGGTGCAGGAAACTGGGTACCAGGCTCTTAGTTCTTGGCCCTTCTCTCCTCCTGGAGCAGTTTCACAGATGTCACGAGTCAGTGGACATCCAGGGACAATATGTGGACCTGCATTCTTTGAATGTGCATGGTGTGAACTTGAAAAGGAAACTTGGAAAATTAGTTGCCTTGAAAGAAACAAAACAGAATGCACCAACAAAACACACAGGCCGTCAAGCCCCCCATCCCCTCATCTCTCCAGCAAGCCCTTTTGGCCTCCTGTTCCTGTCCCTCGCAGCATCTTCTGCCTCCAGCTTTGATAACATCAGCACCTCCCGTCTCCTTGTGGCCCCACTGACTGCATGCAGGTAAAAATAGACATTTCTTGCCTGCTGCCCACCCCAGGTGCCTCAGGCCCTGTGCCTCAAAGCTCTGGGTTCCCTTCTGAGAAGCAGAAGCTGCAGAGCTCCGCTCAGTACCCACTGTGCACAACCCGAAAGTGCCAGGGAGTTAATGGCCAGCGAGGCAAAACTTTGATCAATGGAAAATGGGAGCTAGTGGAAAATCCTTCCCTCTTGCTCCCTCCCAGCAGATGTTCACGAGGCATACAGCTTTTTGAAATGGTCTTGCAAGATTGAGCAATCAGTCGTACTCAGCAGCAGCCAGCTCCATAATGCATCCTTGGAGTGGTTCCCTACCCCCTCCTGACCCAAGCCATGCTTCCTCAGACAGGAAGAGGACGTCAGCACTGCCATTGCCTCAGGCTCTGCTTTGGGGGAACAGAGGAGAAGGTAGTGCTTTATTAGGGAGCCACCCTAGAAATCAGCCCTTAGGAGTGGACCTGCCAGCTGGATATGGCCCTGGGGTTCTAGCAATTAGAACCTCTGTTGGTGATTAGTTGAGTGGTAATAACTTGGACAGGCAATGGCATCACAATGGTCAAAGCACTCACCTGTAGCACATGGGCAAGAGATGCTGGTTGAAGATGAGGCACTGGGATCTACGGTGAATTCGGCACCTGGGTTGTGCCACAGATGGATAGAAGAGGGGAGTGTTGAGAGGTCTCCATGGGATCAAGTGTGTTGATACAGGGACACTTATTCTCCACATAGGCTCTTGCGTGTAACTGGTCCAAACAGACCTTGGTCATGACAGTGCAAATCAGCTTCCTCAGCACAGTTCCAGAGAGGGCTCTGAGGCTCAGGTAGGCAGCAATCTAGAGGAGAGTGTGTGGCTGTGGGTTACATTGGTGACCCCCTCCCCAAGGATGCACTAAAATCTAACACCTGGTATTTGTAAATTGACTTCTGTGGAAATAGAGATTTGGGAGACCCAACCAAGCGAGATTCCAGCCATTGGTTAGGGAAGAACAAGTTGGAGAGAAATTTCATAGTAGCTTCTCTCAGTTAACTGGGGATGATGGCGGCCCTGGGTATAAGAGGATTCAGGAAGACTATTAGTCAAGGGTCGCACTCCTACCTCAGAGGCAGAGTGGACAGCAAGGCTGGGGTAGCACCTAAGGCCTTGACCAGTTATCCAGGATTTCAGCTGCCAGGGATGTTGCTGAACATGCCATTTAAAAATCCCAAAAGGTGCGAACTCATTTTTGTCAGTGCACAAAATGGCATCTTACGACCTATTGGTGACCTGGCTGCAGAGAGGAGGAGGAAAGATGAGCAGATTCAATAGTCTGACCTTGGTTCTTCTATTATGAGACATCCAGAAAGTTGACTATGACTGACAGATGGCTTCTCACTCCTAACTTGACAAACTTAGGAGGGTAGAATATTAAGTTTACTATAAAGTATATATTTTATTAATAAAAATAAAGCAATAAAATACCAGTTAAAAATCTCAAGAGAAAGTAAGTAAAGGGAAGCATCACACTTTCCCTGACTTCCAGATGTGTCATTTTCCAGAGTCAATGGCCACTGGGGAAGGGAAGAGGGTCCCTGGAGAAAGGGCCTCACAATGCCAGCATAGGTGCGTGATACATACTCCCCATCCTTCCACAGGGACCTAGACTCTTCGATACAGGGTCTGGCCTGGCACCAGCAATGGACCAGGGAGGGTCCTATGGGGTCCATTGCTGCCCGGAGTTATCTCGCTGGTCCTCGAGTATGTAACTGGGATAGAAACAACACAATGCCCGAGAGCCCTTCCATGTGGTCTCACAAACGGTGAATTAAAGCCCATTATGGTTGCATGGGCCAAGTGGGAGACCCAGCAACTACCCTCCAGCTCGGACAGGATAATAAATTGGAGGAATTATTGGCACATTCTAGACAAAACTGCAAAGATTAGTGTCACATTAACAACTTACAGGATGGAGAGTGACCCTGCCCCATGCTAACATGAAAGTAATCTTAAGAATGACCTTGGATGAGCATCCATTGACCTGGGTGGCAACACCGATTGCAGTTTCCATGCCAGAGGTCGGCATTTTACTGGAGCAGGTCGAACTGCCTCTGGCACCTGGGTGGGGCTATAGCTTACGCAAATATATTATTCCTCACCATCATATGGAAGGATCGTATTTGCTGTCCCACTTTAGGAATAGAGATATCTTCTTGCTCTCCATCATAGTGTAGCCCAAGCGGCCACAAGGAGAGCCAAGGGCTGGCCATATTGGGGTGCTTAAGAAAGATCTTGTGGTCTGGAGTTCTAGGACATACCCTCTAAGGTAAAATACAAATTGTCATATTACTTACTTTTTGTGTCTAGGAAGAGGTACAGTGTTTTTCAGGGCAATGACCTTTTGAGGTAGTGTCTAATACAGTTCAGGCGAGAAAGACTACTGTGTGGTGACTGGAAAAGTTAGCTACCCTTTTCATCTTTGTTTAACGTGTGTGTGTGTGTGTGTGTGCATGCATGCGTGAGTGTGTGTGCTCACTCAAGCATGCACACACTATGGCATACATGTAGAGGTGAAAGAACATCTTGCTGGAGCCAGTTCTCCTACCATCTGGAGATCTCAGGAGGCAGGTACCCTATGCTAATGAGCCACCTTGTCAGCCCAAGCTACCTGTTTTCAGTAGGATCCAAATGACAGAGAGTTCTGTAGGGGGATTAGCTGCACTAAAGGTGTGCATCCCAGTATATCACCAGGACCCTGTGTGGTAGATAAAAATACCCATGGAAGCCACTGGAAAGTCACGGACAGAAAGCCTTGTCTGTGGAGTGGACACAAAGCACACAGAGCTCTTGTCTCCTATTAAAGCCACCGAAAGCATCTATAGCAGATAAGGAGCTAACAAGTCAGATGAGAAGGATGACACCTCCCAGCATCTCCATCGGTCACCACTGTGCAGGTACATAGTGATGATGATGGCAGGATAGAGGCAATACATGAGCCGACCGTGTGGCTCTCCTATCCTAGATGGGCCTTTCAACTGCCCTAGCTGAATGTGTCATCAGCAGAGAGTGATGCTGATCTCTTAATGCAGCATGGATCCTTAGGGAGGTGCGCTGGCACCTGCTAGCACAATGCTTGCATCTGACCCCAGAGCCCTGCCAGGGCAGCAATTCCTCCTCACCAGGGTGGATGCTAATGTGGATGTAGGTCTGTCTACATGAAGGCTGCCCATGAAGGCCAAGCAGTGCCAGTAACTGAGTGTATAAAATACTTGATTTCCTAGTATAGTATCCCCCAACATTGTTTCCCATCAAGAAACCCATCGGAGTGCTAGCCCTGATGGGAAGTCGGAGGGTGGCAATGGTGTCAGGTGTGGACATCTCTTAAGTGCTTCCAAAGGGCACCGATCCTGCCTACCTCCTGTTTAGCCAGAGGGAGCAGCTCTGCCAGGAGGCCAGGCACACATCTGTGTGGCCTGACACATGTTTCTCTCCTCCTGCAACGTGGCTATATGGCAAGGAGTGCCAAGGGACATATATTGGCTTTCAAGTGTACAGTCCAGAAGGAGGGTATTGGAGTCTGTCTGCCTCCCCCCCCCCAAAGAGGTTTTACCACTTCTTGGGTGAGGGGTTGTCCACACAGGTGGCTAGAGTGACGAAGACAGTCTTGTCTCTCGTCCTTCCTGCCTCAGCCTGTACCCATAACTCTAGCATCCCTGACACAGCAGAGACTCTGCGTTCTGAAGAATCATGGTGAAGACAGTTCTCAGCCTTCAAGGTGAATATCTCTTGTCATCTACTTATCACCACAGAGCTTCCTAGTCTTTGTGTCATCTGAGATTAGACACTGGAAAGAACTGAGCACCTCTGCTCAATCCACAGGCTTTTGTTTCTATGAATCAAGGGTGAAGATTTTCCTCCCTACCCCCTCCCGCCAAGTTCATTGGTCAAATGCTTCTGTTTGCTGGAGACCATCTCTTGCCTTGTTTTCTGCAGGATGAAGCCCTAGGATTTCAGTTGGTCTTGAGTTCCATTTTTAGGGAGGCCTCTATAGGGACTCCTAGAATTGGTTTGTCTCCCAAAGGCAAAGCTTGTCTGTAGCTATAGGTGTTCTGAAAAAAAGAAGAAGAAGAGAGCAGATGAAATTGAAGAGCTATGGAGAGGAGTTGGGGGGAGTGTCTGTAGCTTTGCAGAGCTTCTGCCTCCAAGAACTTGGACGAGTTCTGAGAAATCTGCATCGAGGGAGAAGAGCCAGGCCTCCGGAGCATTTCTGGAGTCTCTCCATGGGGTCTGGGATCCAGGTTGGGAAAGCAATGCTGTGTTTGGACAGCTTTCAGAGAGGCAGGCAGGGTGGCCACTGAACTCCTTCAAAGGGAGGGAGTGTACCCCAGCAGTGGCAGCTACCAGCAACATGGCCCATGTCAGGCATTTGACCAGCACATATGCTTTCCCCTGGTATCTTAGGAATGGGGAAGAAAGAGCAGAAACAGACCTAGATGGGAACTGTGTCTAACCTGAACTTTCATTGTATTTATAGGCAGCAAAACCAAGGAGGAGGCAAGATGTTCTGTTACCAAGAGTAGACCAAAATGTAGGGAGACATGGTCAGGAGAAATTTACCAGAGAAAAGTGGGCTATTGGACAGGATCAGGTTTCAACCAAAGTATGATAACCAGAGATTTATGATTCCTTGGGATGTGCCAGGCTCTGGGTGTATGGCTATGGAGTATGTAGGGAGGAGGTGAGTCAACTCACTGACCCACAGTCCAGCTGTCACACCAGGCTCAAGAAGTAAACAAGCATTCGTAAACCCAGGCACATGCAGGATGGAAGGAGCCAGGGCAGCTTAAGTGGCATCATTCACAGTGGGGTGTGAAAGAGAAACTTCCCATCAGCAGGTGAAGATGGGCAGAAGTGAGTGGTCCAGGCAGGGCCAGGAAAACACAGTCTGCCCCGTTGTTCAGCACACTGAGCTGTCTCTAGTGGCCTTCACCATGGGCATTTCCATTGGGACAGTAGCCAGTGGTGGATCACAGGAACACTGAGGAAGGGCTGTCTCTGTTTGGTTTCACATCACCAAAACCCAGACGCTGGGGCTATAGACTTCATGATGTCATTGATGTCCCCACTCTTGTCATTTAACACATAGCTTACTCTTCAGGGTTAAAAATTGCTGTTTCTCCTATGGCCCCGCAGCAGGGGATGGAAAATGGAAGCAGCAGTGGTCAACTTGGAAGAGAAAGCTGCCCCAGGACTACCAGCCTGCAGTGCATTGGCCAGGACTGGCTGCATGGCCCTCTTCCCCGCAAGGAAGCTTGACTGGCACAGTCTCCCAAAGAAGGCCTCGACAGCTGAGGAGGAACAGAATGGGGGGGGGCGGGAAGCACTGTGCAGAGGGCTGAGGTGAACAGCAGAGGGTCCTGAGGAGACAGGTAGTATGAGAGTCAGTGTCACTTATGAACCGTAATGAGATGGCGCTGAATATCAAGGAGCTTTTATGTCCACTGAAGACTTGGGACTTTACCCCTCAGGCAGAGGACGTCACTGAAGCACTTCGGCATGAGAGTTGTGAGACAAGGGTTTAGAGGTCACAGTAGTTACGCACTTGGAGTTGTCACCACACACACTGTGTAGAGAGCCAGTGTAGTTATGTATCTGGATGAGATGACCAAGGGGCTCTGTGTGGAGAGGGAACCACACAGACTTTTACTGAGGAAATGTAAGCAAGCATCTCACCCTAGACAGGGCACCAGTGACAGATTAAAGGGCTGATTCCACTCTAGCGAGCATCTTTTTTGGTGGGGGGTTACTTACAGAAGGGCGACTCAAAAGTCAACTGCATCGTGGGAAAGCTAAGCCTAGCGCTAGCAACAGCTCAACAAAGCTGTATCATTAGCATCCCCGGCCTACTCTGCAGGCATCTCAGCTGGTCAGGGGCTCCTCTCCTCAACAATTAATTGCTACTGCTTATATAACTTGGGGTGAGGGGTATGAGTCTTGTAAATTTCAGGAGTATTTTTTGAGACTTGTGAGGTTTGTTTTCTTCCTGAGCCTTATAAGATTTATGTAACTGTGGAGTCTTAAGGAGCCTCCTTAGGAGAGAATGTTTCCATTCAGAGGATATGGCATCACAAACTCACAGCCTGAGCTCTGATGCCTGCAAGGTCAAGGTGCTGGTAAGATGGAGGGGAAGCAATTCAGAAGGCATGCAATACCAAGGAGGAAGAAGGATGCCTAGGAGCCAGAGGATCTTGGACTTTTGTGAAGGAAAGGAATGATCAATAGTGCCGTGTGCTAATGCTAGGTCAACTAAGATGGTCACTGAAGTCACTATTGAGCTAGCACAATAGAGAACAGTGGTGTCCTAGACCAGAGAGTGAGATGGGAATCTAAGTGACCCAGAAGAGAAGAAGAGTACAAGAATAGGAGGCAACTCTTACAAAGAGGATTGTTATAAATAGCAGGAGGGAGAAATGGGCCTAGAAGTTCCTAGTCCTCTCTTTAAAGATAGGAGCAACAGTAGGCTTAGATGCTGATAAGTGCGAACCAGGAAGGCATAAACCAGGACGATACAGGCATAACCAGGAGGGTACCATCAATGTCCTTGAGTGGGGGAAGAGGTGGTACTGGTGCGGGACTCGGTGGGGGCTCACACAAGGGGGCTGATCTTGGATAGAAGCAGATACAGTTTGTCCACAGAACCAGGGAGATGGAAGAGTTAGAAATAGACACAGGCAGGAGGGCAGCAGTGGGGGTTTGTGGAAGTTATCTTTGTCCCCATTTGTTCACCGACTAGAAAGCAAGGTTATCAGGGAATACAAGGACAGAGGAGGGAGGATGTGGAGGCTGGAGGAGAGAGGGGAAGGTGTGATCCCTCATCTATGAGAGGGGAGAGTGACTGGACCACACAAATGATGGATGATGCAGCAGCCAGCAACACCCACCTGAGTTCAGGGATCATAAATTCAAAGTGAGATGACCAGTACACTCTGAGAAGTCTCGCGCAGCTGTGTTATGCTGGCCAAGGTACAGCCACCACAGAGGGGCAAGGGTGGATTTAACTGTTGGAGGTTTGGCTGAGGTGACAGAGGCACAGGAGTTGGAAGTGTTTTCTGAGTAGATTGCAATAACTCATCAGGGAACAGTAACTGGGTTATGAGGAGGGCTGGGTTGAGGAAGGGTAAGGGATAGCGAAGGGTGGTCCTGTTGGCAAATTACAGTTTCAGTGTGCCTGGGAGGTGATACTTGAGGTAGCAAACTAAAGCCCCTAGATGTGGTGTCTTGAGATGGGGAATGAAATCTTAAAATAGATTTGGGGGTCTTGAGGCAGGCCATGAGATATGATGTGGGAGTCTATAGATGTGATTGTGGGGTCTTGAGACAGAGTATGAAGTCTTGAGATGGAGTGTGGAGCCTTGAGATAGAATGAAGGTCCTCAAGGTAACGTATGGGATCTGAGATAGGATGTGGAGTTTCAAGATAAGGTGTAGGGTCCTGAGATGGAATGGGATCTTGAGAAGGGACATGGAGCTTTGAGACAGAATATGGCATATTGAGGCAGGATATGAAGACTTGAGATGAGGTGTGGTGTGTAAGATGTAGGTTCTCAAAATGGGTCCTAGGGTGGGGTTTGGGGCTTGTAGATGAGGTGTGGAGTCTTGAGACACAGTGCATAGTTTTGAGACTAGGGATGTGGTATCTTGAGACAAGGTGGGGGTTCTTGAGACAGGGTGTGAGTTCTTGAAATGGGATGTATGGTCTTGAGACAGGTTATAGGGTCTTTAGATGAGGTATGGAGGCTTGAGACAAAGTGGAGAGTCTTAAGATAGGGTATAGGGTCTTGAGATAGGATGTGAGGTTTTGAAATGGGATGTGGGGTCTTGAGAAGGGGAGGGGGTGTCTTAAGGGCAGGGCGTGGCACCTTGAGATGGGGTATGGAGTCTTGAGACAGGGTTATAGAATGATAGAAATTGCTAGTGATGGCAAGGTCTGGGGCAAGACCGTAGACTAGCGGTTAGAGGAGAAATGGAGACCAGCCCATCACAGGCAAGGAACTAAAATTGCAAGGTGGCCAAGGGTTTGGGAACTCCTTGCTAGCAATCCAGGATCAAATTAGATAGAGTCCCCACGATCCAGGGCCAACATGCTCAAGGGAAGAGGAGAGGAGCCTGGGGTAGACAGATAACTGCAGCCAGGAGCTTGAAACTAGAGCGTTTCAGTTTGGGGTGGTTTTCAAGAGGAGGAGTGGACGTGGGCAAGAAGCTGAGCAACGGGAGCCAGGAGGACTCCTACTCCACCTCCAGGCACAGGGACCATGGAGAGAACGCAGCCTCCATGTAAGAGGGCTGCGGAGGAGCAGGACAGAGGAATTCCAGTTAGAGTTAGGGGGTGCTGTGTGGTGGCGGGGTGACACAGAGGCTGCTGAACAGAGGTCCAGCCATGAGGCCAATTCCATCAAGCCCCACGTTCTAGCCACTTCCCTGAGCAGCGTTTTGGCTTAGGCAGAGGGAAGCTCAGAGATAATCATTTCAGAGGCGCTGAGGTGTTCACACGGCAGCAGATCTGAACTTGTTAATATCACAGTAACACAGCCCACGGGAGGGGCCTTGCAGAGGCTGAGCCACCGAGGCAGCTTATCTTGCAATACGTGGCTCCTTACAAGGGACGCATGGACGCCAAGTGCCCACAGGATGGAAATTAAAGAGGGAAAGAGTTGGCAGAGATATTTTTTTAAAAAAAGTTCAGTATCCAGGTTTATTTTTAGGTCTACTGAAGTAGAAAATAAGTGCTCGGACTGTGAAAACGGGATCATAAGGCCAGCCCTTGGCCTCCGGGAGCAGCCTGGGTCCTGTGCTGTAAAAACCTACCATTCGTAACTTTTGATTTACTGTGGCACAGACATGAGGTGCTCACATGATACATCACTTGTATATTCCTGTATCGATCTGCAAGACTTCGTTTTCTAAACTTCCCATCCATCAGCTGTCTCCGTTCCCGTCCCACCCCTCAGCCCTCAAGATGAAACAGGGCCCACCCCACCCCCACTCTTGCAAAGGTGGCAAGTTTATGAGGCTGGAGGATTACAAAGATGGCTTGATTCATGCCCACTTCTACCACAGGTGAGTCCTACCGTGACGTTCAAAGGTGAGGCACAGAAAGGGGTATCAGAGCCCCAAACACACATGGTCCAGGAAGAAGGGAGTAGAATTCTGAGGAAAAGGTATGTACTCGGCGACTGTCATCCCCTGTGGAGGGCATCCTGAATCTCGCTACTATAAACACTTTTGGAGCTGAACAACAGCACGAACACTGCCCACATTTGCCATCCGCTTTACACCGCAACAGAAGGGCCCGGATGGTACCACTGCTGCCGGCCTGTGGGCCTGGGGGGAAAAGAGAGCCTGTTTCCCACTGGTTTCCACAAGAGGTTACAGTGCCCCCACCGGAAGACATGTTGTTCTGTGCGTATAAGGAAACTCGGGTACCCACGTACCACCTTAACTCTCCTTCTCCTGCCAATATCCTCAGAATGGAAAAGGCGAGCATCTGTGATGTTACATCCACCCCCAGCCCCCACCCCTCCACTTACAGAAAAGAGTCTTTCGGTTCTTGCAAAACAGATCCCTGCACCTGGGGGTGGGGAATGGAGGAGAAAGGGAAAGCTCCTCACTGTCTTCCCAGCTTTGAGGCTGGGGCACACAGGGCGGAAGGCAGGACTGAGGACCGGACCGCCTGCGCCTGGGGGAGGCAAATAGAAGGCCTTGCAGAGGGAACCCTGCTTTGGGGGTGTGGTAAGCCCATGACCAGCCTGAGGATCTCAGCAGAACTCCGAGCATCCTTTGGCTTAGTGGAGGGGAGTCAGCAGGCCAGGAGTTGAATAACCCAGTGATGTATCAGGAGCCTGACACCAGTTGCACTCTGGGGCCTTTGGCCGACCTCCACAGCTCTATGTGCCTCAGTTTTCCTATGAGAATAGTTTTGACATTTCTTTTGGGTCTTGAGAGGCATCCAAAGAGTGTCAGAAGTAACAACCTTACAAATAAAGGAATTATCGATGTAACTGATGCTTTAAATTGAGCCCTGGGACCTCTGCTGTTCAGAGGATGGATCAATAGCAATAACAACAATAAGTAGTGTATAACTCAGGAGGGAGTTTATAAAGGGCCCCGTGGCAGCAGGACTAAGATAGCTAGGAAATAGAAAGAGACTTCCTGCCGGCCCGCGGCAACCCAGTCACCATGCTGAGTTGGCCAAGCCACCCAGCTCTCTGGCCAGACAGCCTAGAGGCCCTGACTATTGCAAATGGGGAGGGGACCCAGCTGTGCAGGAGGTGGGACTGGAAATGAGGGAATAGGGCAAGCCAAGAAGTCCCCAGGGATTGTGCACAGTGCTGCTCCAGAAGAGGTAGCCCAGTGACACACCATTGAGAAGATGTCTAGATGCTAGTGCAGCCAGAGAGAAGGTTAGAGAAGAACTCAGCCTTGGAAGGGTGGACCAGCTGTGCCAGCACACATCTCTGCTGCTTCTGATAAAGAGCAGATGTGCAGGGAAGGCACAGGTCTGAAATGTGAAGTCCTTATTTGAAGCATTGGCTCCTGGCACATGCCCACTGGTGATGCGTCATAACCTCCCAGGGCTTTGGGCTTCTTATTGGCAGTTGGAGTCAAGGCTAGACCTCTATTCAGTCTCTGTGGGGGGGACAGCAGCTGTAAGAGGACCTGGAAGCTTCCTGTGAAGTTTTCCAAGGTATTTAAAAAGGATTTTGTTTATTTTATTTTATGTACATCAGTGCTTTGACTGCATGTATGTGTATCCTATGTGGGCCTGGCGCCCAGAGAGGGCAGAAGAGGGCACCAGATCTCCTGGAACTGGAGTTGCAGAGAGTTGTGAGCCACCACCACACGTGCTCAGCCAAAGCAGCCAGTGCTTTTACTGCTGAGCCTCTCTCCAGCTCTATCTTTAGTCTTAAATTATGTGTATATGTCTCTGTGAGAGTCTGTGCACACCTGAGTGTAGGTGTTCTCAGAATCCAGAAGAATCTCCTGGATCTCCTAGAGCTGGAGTCATGGGTGACTGGGAACCACAGGTTTGGGTGCTGGGATCCAAACTCAGGTCCTCTGGAAGAGGAGGAAGTGCTCTCAACCGCTAAGCCATCTCTACATCCCGGTGTTATGGGTCTTACCAGATAGCCCCCGCACGGCTGATGGGAAGTATCCCAAAATAGCTTTACCATCTTCCAGTGACCGTAGAATCAGATTCCCTTCACTAATCTTTAGTAGGGCGGGACTAAGTCTGGAGACCACACCCTCAGAGAGATGAAACTGATCTCTTACTTCCCATCCTTGCTTGGCATGGGCACTGCTGTGCTTCTCCTACTCTGAGGTGTTTTGCCTCTGGTTTTCCTGCAGTGTTATAAGCCCTGCTGGTTGGCAACAGGCACATCATGGACACAGCCCTACCAGGAACTTGCTACTGAGATCTGATCTGGTGGTATGGTGCTTTTTCTCCCAGAGAGAGGGACTGCTGAGACAATTTGGCAAAAGAAACAGAAAGAGACTTCTGATGGGGTAAGAAAAAGGCCATTTAAAAGGCACAAAATGGTCCAGAGAGATGGCCCAGCAGTTAAGAGCACTGGCTGCTCTTGTAGAGGATCTGAGTTCAGTTCCCAGGCTGCTCACAACTATGGCTCTAGGGGTCTGACTCCCTCTTCTGGTCTCCTCAGACACCCTCAAACACGTGACAGAGTCATATAGACATACACCCTAGACACACACCCTTAGAGATTAAAAAACAAAACAAAACAAACACGTCTAGTTTTTTGTTTTTTGTTTTTTGTTTTTGAAAGAAAAGAGACTCAAAAAATCCCAGAAAGGGAGCCTAGTGGGGCTGAGGCCAAATTGTAGATGGAGAATTGTTTTGGAAGGAGCGCCCTGGGCAGGCTGCTGGGCACATGCTATCAAACCCAGCCCCCAAGCCTGACCCTCCACTGTTGAGAAGAATCAACAGGCCTAAGGACCTTACTGGTAAGCTCTCTCTCTAGTCCAAAGCTGACAGTGCTCGTTCAGTCAAGGGAGATGCGGCTGGAAGACCTGGCAAGGGAGCTGAAGTGAAGATGAACCTGGTCACCTAGAATCATTGCTGTTAAATGGAGTGTTTCCACGCATAGTATCTGATGTCTCACAGAGTGGGGTACAGTTCCCTGTGCATACAGGGAAACACACACACATACAGAGACATAGATAGAGCTGTTTTCTCTCTTTCATACACACACAGCTCTCTCTCTCTCTTTCTCTCTCTCTCTCTCTCTCTCTCTCTCTCTCTGTGTCTGTCTATGTCTCTCTCTCCCCCTCAGACATATGCACATATACAACTAGAGTTTTCTACATCGCTCACACACAGCTAGAGTTCTTTGTTGTGTCCTCCTGTCTCTGCCTCTCTCTGCCTCTCCTTGTCTCTGTCTTAGTCTCTCTCTGTGTCATTCTCTGTCTCTCTGTCTCTGTCTCTCTGTCTCTCTCTCTCTCACACACACACACACAGAGAGAGAGAGAGAGAGAGAGAGAGAGAGAGAGAGAGAGAGAGAGAGAGAGAGAGAGAGAGAGAGAGAGAGAGAGAGGAGGGAGGGAGGGAGGGAGAGGCCTGTGGGTACACATTGAGCAAACACAAACAGTAATTCAAACAGTGAGACTTCTGGGCCCTCCAGTCAGCAGGGAATTTCGGTTCCCATAATAGATTACTGTCCCCAAGCTGGCCAGGAATCAGTTATTTCAACCTCCAGCCTAGAGCTCTCAAACATTCCTATGTGTTGATCTGAAGCCTCTGCTTTAACACCCCCCACATGGGGAGCCCACTCCCCTACTGGGAAGGCACTTGGTCACTCTGGTTACTGCTAATCACCATAGGCCAGTGGTGCCAACCCCAACCATGTGCCCGGCACTGTGCTAAGCCCCTGAGACAGACTATTTCCAATAACAAGCTGAGTATTCTTCTCTCCATTTAATCAAAACTCAAACCGAGGCTCTGGTACTGACGCTCCTCTGTGGTACACTTCAGCACGGGCCAGAGCTGGGGTTGAGGCTGGGGGAGTCATGGATGGTCATTTTGCATAGGACTTTGGATAAGTCCATGCTCTGCACGGCAGTCTCACTGGCTGACCCCAGGTTGGAGTTCTGGAGCTTTGAAGAGGTGTTTTCCCTCCCCACCCTCTCCTATGATGCCTTGGAAGCCCCTTCCAAATATGGATGCCCAAAAGAATTCCCAAGGGACTCTGTCCACCCCCCACCATTACTTGGGCGCTAAACTTTGAATTTGTTTCCTAAGATGCCATTGGCTTTTTGGACCTCTTTTACTGTTTTAAGGAAGCTGGGGATTTTCATTTGACTTTAGTTAGTCCATTTTTTCCCAATATAAACTGCTATCAGCTACTTCTGTAGTTGGGATGAAAAAAGTATGTGCTTGGCTTATTACTCCAGCTTCTCAGAAGAGCGTGTGAAGCTCTAACCTGTCAGCCAGTACACTAGCCAGCCTGACAGCTTTGAGACATTTGCAAATTGGCTGAGCAGCCTTTCTCTGCCAACTAGTGATCAAAGTCAGGCCAAGCTTCAGGGACCAACTCTGTCCCATCGACTAGAGACACCACCTATCTAGTGACATTGACCCCAAATGCCAGCCACAACTGTGCAATTGGACTGAGCCCAAAGTCGTGGCAGGGGTCCGTTCTGAAGCATTAGAGGGTGAAACTCATTTCTCACCCAGCAGGAAAGGGGAACGTGATAGGAGAGATGCCAGAGTTGAGAACCTTTGGCCCACTGACCAGGCAAAAGTGCAGTTGTGTTGGCAGTGGGTCCGCACCATCAGCAGTCAAAGGGGGCACGTGCCAAGTGTGGGCTGAGGCTAAGGGAAACACAGACATATAAGGTGTCAATTCCAGGAGACTACTATGAGATTCTTGTTAAAAGTATAAGCACGCAACCTTTTGGATTGGGTACCTGCTGTCTGAGTATCCTGGCTTCTGGTCACCTTGGGACCTCCTACTGTGATCATGTCTAGTGACATTATTCAATCCCAGGTTCTTCATTTGTTCATAAGAATATCTTTACGTTTGTAGCCAGCTTTTCAAAGTTGGAGTGCATTGTGTGTCTAAGGCAGTAAGCAGCTCTCCTCCATGGTCTCTGCATCCTGGAAGTGGATGAGACACTTTCTGTAGGTCAGAAAAGTCCTAAGTCAATTTGTTGAAATAACAAGGAAGCTGAGGGTCTCACATAACAAGACTCCCAGAGAAGGATGCAGCTTCAAAGTTGGTCCACACAGTAGTTCAACAATGTCATCAAAGACTCGGCTCTACACAACTCTTTTCTACCATCTTTAACAGTGGCATAATCTTAAGTCTGAGTCCCTCTGGGTCATCAGGCATTTACCAATTGTGACAATACACTTCTTTGTTCCTATTTGAGGAGATGGAATGCGTCTCCCTATTTCATTGGTTCAGTTCACTCAGCCTGTCCCCCAAACTGAGCCAGTCATTAGGGTGCAGTAAGTGAAGTGGATGTAGGGAAATGCACTGGTCCAACCTTGCTCTCAGTAAGACTTGATGCATGCCCAGTGAAGTCATGCTGCCTCCTGTAACTCATCGTTTCTCTTAGGGACTGTCTTAGCTAGGGATTCTATTGCTGTGATGAAACACCATGACCAAAAAGCAAGTTGGGGATGGAAGGGCTTATTTGGCTTACACTTCCAGATCATAGTCTATCATTGGAGGAAGTCAGGACAGGAACTTAAGCAGGGCTGGAACCTAGAGGCAAGAGCTGATGCAGAGACCATGGAGGAGAGCTGTTTACTGGTTTGCTTCCCACAGCTTGTTCAGCCTGCCTTCTTACAGAATCTAGGACCACCTTCCCAGGATGGCACCAGCCACCATGGGCTGGGCCCTCCTCCATTGATTACTAAATGAGAAAATGCCTTACAGCTGGATCTCATGGAGGCATTTCCTCAGCTGAGGCTCCTTCCTCTCTGATGACTCTAGCTTGTATCAAGTTGACACAAAACCAGTCAGTCCAGTGACCGTAGCCATTTACCTGTTGTGTGGCTAACTCAAGGATTACAGAATCTAGGGTCTTATTTTATTTCTCCAGTTTTGAAGCTAGCAACAGCACCCACCCTACCCACTACCAGAATTCTTGAGAACGGCTGTTTGCAAATGTAAGCATGCAGGGCTAAGCCTGTGGGACTTGTTCATGATGGACAAGTGTCACTGGAGCCTAGTTGACAGGCACGGGGCCTAACTAGATGAGACGTTCATATTCACGTCCCAGTTGTATGGGTTTCCCTCAGCTAAGCACTCCGGGCATCAGCTTTCTTGTCTTTTACATCACAGTACCGCTTCAACATCACCAGTTCCCGAAGAGCTGAGATGCTCCAGACTCTGAAGTCTCGTGAACGTTACTCTTCCAATTTAGGGATTTCAGATTAGAGGTGCCCTAATGCACTCACAGACAGTTCCAAATCTTCAAAACCCAAACTGGAAGTACTCTGGTCCCAAAAATTCCAGATCAGGGATGTTCAACACAGAAGATTGTCATGGAGATGAAAGGAGACAGTGTCAACGTGTTTGCTAAATATGTTCTATTTCACCCCCAGTCTCAGAGCCTTACATTATCAGATGGGTGGGGAGTTAGGGAGGCTGTGGGCAGGAATCTGTGCTCTTGCCAAACATTTCTGGGGGATCTTGATGCAGGCAGATGGACACTCCTAAGAAGAATGTCATTGCTGTGAGTAACAGCATGCCCACTGTGTCCTTGTGTGGAGCTTGGAGATGAAAGAGGCTTTGGCTGGGGAATGAAAATGCCCAAGTACAGCCGTGTGCACCACCCCAGTCTTGTCTTAAATGGGCTCTAGGTTTTAGCCCTGTCTTCTTCCGCTTCCTGCAGACTTGAGAGTGTTTTCATTGCCAGGAAGCAAACAAAGGAGACTCTTGATTTCCTTGAGCCTTTCTCACCCTTGCCACGCTCACCCTCGACGATGGGGTTCCCCATGCTCACCCTCGACGATGGGGTCACCTCCCCCCTTGTTTGCATCGTCTTGAGTGTGCCCTCTTCATTACCCCCACAATTCCCAGCTCACTGTGGACTGTGGAGTCACTGGAAACCGTCAGCAGGTCTGTCAGGCTTAGGCTTGAGGGTTGGTGCCCTCCTGCTCCATCCCTTTATAATCCGAGCTCCTATGGACCTCTCTGTCCACTCCAGTGTTTTCTTCCTTACGTTCTTTGGCCGACAGCATCAGAATGTCATGTCTGAGAAACTTCTCAGCCTTCCTGAGCCATCCTCCCTTTTGGAGGCCCTGGCCCCAGGATAGTGAAGACCTTTTCTTTGTACCCAGGCAGATCTCTCTGTCTTACGCTACAGTCCATTCTGGCTATACCCATATGTCCCTCCTGTGTCTCTTAGGAACTCTGAGATGACTTGTTGTTCCCAAACTTCTGGTCTCATTTATCTGTTGCCGAGCCAAAGAAGAAAAAAATTATACCCTAAGATTTAGTGGCTAAAAATAACAACCACCCATTTGCTGTGGACCCTGCCACCGGGGCAGGGCTTCAGGGTCACCTTCACAGCTGCTATCAGTGGGTGATCTGGAGGCCATTTTCTCTCAGGCCTAGAATCTTAGTGGGTAACTAGATTGGCTGTTGTTAAGTCCACTTGCCTCTCACCCTCAGCAATGGGGTGGGGTATTGCCCTGGACTTCCTTACACAGCAGCCATGGGCAGCAAGAGACCAAGAGCAGAAGTAGAAAGGTCTTGGGTTTGGAGGTCACACAGTATCACCTCTGTGGCCTTCCACAGCTCAGAACACTCTAGTGGCCTGCTTAAACCAAGGATGGGAAACAGCCTCTAGCACTTGAAGGATTTGCAAATGGAGACCTTGATAATCTTCCAGATCTCCTATCCTTTAGCCTCTTGTGAGGCCTTGGATTGATGAGGCAATGATGAGCACAGGTCTGGTCTCTGAAGAAAACACAAGCTGGTGGAAGACATAGCAAAGGAGAGCCTTGCAGCCTGCTGTGATAAATGATCACGACGCCATCATCTTTGAAGAACTCACCACACTACGCTCCATCCTGCTGAACCTTCACTCTTCTGCTCTGGGGGAGCACAAGTTATTGTAGCCATTTGTCAGATGGTGTCCTAGTTAGCTTTCCATTGCTGTGATAAACACCATGACCAAAAGCAACTTGGGGAAGAGAGGGTTTTTCGCTTAAACATCCACATCACAGTCCATCCTTGAAAGAAGTCAGGGTGGGAACTCAAGGCAGGAACTTGAAGGCAGGAACTAATGCGGAAGCCATGGGGGAGTGCCACTTATTGGTTTGCCCTGCCCTGTGGCTTGCTACATTGTGATTTCTTATATACTCAGGACCACCTGCAGGGGGTGGCACCACCCCCCAGTGGGCCAGACCCTCCTATGTCAATCATTAATCAGGAAAATGCTCCACAGGCTTTAAGATTTCCCCTTCCTGCTGTGTCTAGGTTTGTGTTAAGATGACCAAACACCAACCAGGACAATCAAGGCATAACGTGAGGTATTGGAGAGAGAGGCAGAATATGCCATTGGTAAGTGTTCGGCTCTGGAGCCCTGGAGTCTCTGTCCTTCTCAGATGCTGTGACTTCAAGTTCTGTTGAAAAAGCTTGGCTAACAAGGAGGTGGGTGCAGGAGGGAAGGGAACTATGGAGCTTTCCATGGCAGACATCTCAAGGCTGCCTTCCTGGTCCCTCGGCAGGCCGTTCGTGTCTTTCCTGTAACTTTGGGCTGAGAACATAGTCCGAGATGTCCTAGGTCTTGAGAACAAAGGAGTCACCTGCTGCCCAACTGTCCGGGGGTCATGTGATTAGGGAAGACTCCTTTGCCCAAGCCACACAGGAAACCGCATCTCTGAAAACTCAGCTGTGACGTTAGCACTGCATCCAGAAAGGCCCGTTCGCCTTCCTCCCACGCATTCCCCACATTTACCAATTACCGACAACAGCTCAAAATAGCACCTGTCCCTCAGCTGGGGCTGCTGCAGGAATACTGCTTGTGATCATTTTTGGGAGGGAGAGAGCCTGCAGGAAATCAGTCCAGCAAGAGGATTATTATCAGGCATGTATCCCAGTGCCAGACTCTGGTTTTAACTGTGTGCCAGCATTCACTTTATGCCTTCTCCTGCAAGACCTTCATGGATAGATGTGGCTAGCTGTGCCATGGGAGGCCATAATATCAGCAAGGACCTTCCTAGGAAACGCAAATCCTGAAGTCCCTGGCCCCGGGGTCATCTGGAAACCATTCAGTGATCCGTTTTTGCCTTAGTTTCTCTACACTCCAGGAGTGTCCCAAAGACCCCAAGAGTACTCCTGTCTCCCCCCCTCACTCATAGATTCATCTTAAAATTTGTCAAATTGTGAAGAGACATGCTTATTACAACACAATAAATAAAACAAACACAATAAGATAAATACCCATCAGCAAGTTTGCATAAGCTGTGGTGCCCTTTTGTGGATGAAGCTCCACAGAATAATTAAATGAACACGTGGATGTCTCCATAATGAGACTGGAAGCACACCAAGGAATACTGTGAATGCTAGCCACACAAATGTGTCCTACCTCTCTGTGTCTGTCCGTCATCTTTCTGCCCACGTATCTACATGCTAAATCAGGTCCTATAATTGGGGGAGGGGAACGGCTGTGATGGGAAAAGCTTGAGCTTAACTTCATTTGCATGATTTGAATGATTTTAAGAATGTCTGCATGACAATATAATTAAAAATTAAAACATTCTAGTTGGTTGCAACAGTGCAGGTCTACGATCTCCACTCTTGGGAGGGATCACTTGAGCCTATGTGTTTAAGACCAGAGACCAGCCTGGGACGCACAGTGAACCCCTGTCTCAATAACAATAATAAGATAATAAATTCTCAAGCCAGACAAAGCTGGAGAGACCAGGCCAGCAACAAATCCTAATGCAAGTCAGCCCTAATTCGAGTCTCGGTTTATTTGGGTCTCTTCTTCCTGGCCGTCAGTCCTGCTCTGAAATAGACTGTCTGGCACTTCGCCTTCCCTCCCTCCCTCCTGTCAGCTTATTTTACCCTCAGGCCCTGCCTTACCCCAGCAGCACTGTCCCAGGCTCTAGAAGCCACCAAGTACAGTTCGGGAGTCCTGGGTTCTGAATGAAGGTTTGTCCCTTGGTAGTCAGTCCCCCCACCCCAGGCCACTCGCTACGCAGGCCCTGGGTGACTTTGATTAATGTCCCCCAGGAGCCTTTCCCCATGTCCTTTTGTCACTTCCTCCTCTTCCTGCCTGGTGAGCTCAGTTCCCTGACTCCTTCGAAGCTGCCACTAGGAGCAGAGTATCTGGGCCCAGTGCCAGAACAGGTGACAAGAGATGCTGGACTTGTTCCCCCAGGCCAGGGCTTGGTCTTATACACCCATAAGTGACCTCTTTATCTTGGGGTAAGCGGTCTGAGTGACCTTTTAAAGGTTGTGGGAAGTCTCAAAAGGCCCCGGGCTGGCTGAGAATTGCTTCAGTTTCCTTGTGGGGACATCCTTCGAGTAGAGCCAGTGAGCACTCCAGGTGGGGAGAGTCAGTGAGCACTCCAGGAGAGGTGAGTCAGTGAGCACTCCAGGAGAGGTGAGCCAGTGAGCACTCCAGGAGAGGTGAGCCAGTGAGCACTCCAGGTGGGGAGAGGTGAGCCAGTGAGCACTCCAGGAGAGGTGAGTCAGTGAGCACTCCAGGTGGGGAGAGCCAGTGAGCACTCCAGGAGAAGTGAGCCAGTGAGCACTCCAGGTGGGGAGAGCCAGTGAGCACTCCAGGTGGGGAGAGGTGAGCCAGCATGAGGCCCCTCACTGTCTGCTCACACAGTGCCACCACCCTGGCCATCTGCCTCTTCTGGCTGAATCTGCAGTGTGACACACTCTAGGAAGGGTTTCCAGAGGGAGACTGCCCGCACTGTAGCGCAGGACCGTAGGGAGCTGTGCCATGTTTTTGCACAGAAAACTCTAGAAGACAGAGAGCATGTCACCCTAAACTAGCTCTTCAGACTACTTTATATGTGGCTGGGCTCAAGGCATGAGGATAGATGAAACGACCCCTGAAGATGACCCTGTGTGAGGTCCCCACCATGCCTGGTGACAAACATGTGACTGTAAAGGCTCCTGAAGCCATTTTCCTTCAGCTAGCTGGGAACCCACAGTTTGTCAGAACGGTGTGAGGCTCTTCCTTACCTCCCAGACCTCCAGGACGTCACTTGTTCTTCAGTGGCTTGGGCGTGTCCACCTGCTAGGCCCACGATTCAGCATCAGCAGAGCAGGTCCCTTTCCAGTGACTGTGATGGACTCTTCACCACCATCGTTAAGGTGCAGTGCACCTAGAATTCAAACAGACCCCTCCTCTGACCCTTGGTGAGTCACTCTCTTCTTTGGCTTCTCTCAGATCCTCTGGCTATCACAACTCACCCAGGGCTCTGAATATCTATTAATAACCACAATCCAAAGAACAAGAACACAGTATTAAGCACGGTGGTGAGGTGTGGGACAGATGTGCACACAGTCTCGTTTGCTAAGTGGGGTGAAAGTGCAGAAAGTGCAGAGCTCCAAAGGGCATTAAGACCCTCATCAAATGAGGAATCGGCTCTGGGGATGCAGAACTCAGAGAGGTTGGTAACAGAGCCGCTTGGAGAGATGTGTCTCCGGTTATCAGCGGCTGCCAGTATCTTTTGCATAACTACTGGTAGGTGGGTGTCTGGTCAAAGCTGATGTGTGGGTGTTGGAAGAAACAATCAAATTGATGTGATTTAAGAACCGAGGGTTATTTTGAACTCTTTCATTCTCATTTGAACGTCCTTTTTTTTTTTTTTTTTTTTTTGAAGAAAAGAAGTTGTTTTCTGTGGATAAGCCAGGGAAGTTGAAAGAGGAGAATTGGTGGAGGGGCCTCGATTTGTTCCTGTTCTGGTCCTGTCTTTGGAATCTTGCCTGGATGCAGGGGCATGGCCAAAATGACCCCCAGCATCTTCTGCCAGGGCTGGAAGAAATCTTGGCTAGAGGTTTCTTGGAGGCAAGAATGATGCCCCTGAGGCTTGAGGGGAAATTTGTAGTCATGGTTACCATGTAATTCGGTTTCCCCATGTGAGTGGGTGGTCCTAGTTTATGAGAAACAAAAACTGAGGTTCGGAGAAATATTCAAAAGCCAAACACCAAAGCAACCAAGAGAATCTAACATGGCAGCCCCCATTCTTGGTCCAAGGGCAGCTCCTCTTGTCAAGCCCCTGTGACTTTCCTGTGGGGATGGAATGTCTCACAAGTAAAAGAAAAGAGGACCTGGAGGTCAAATGTGCCAAGGATAGGGGAACCATGAGGGTAAAGGAAGAAAGGGGAGCCCATTCCATAAAACCAGGGGATGGAACACAGCCATCCTCGAGGAGCTGAGTCTAACTAACAACTGGGAATAGTAAGCAGATTTGGGGTATCTCGGAGGGTAGAAAAGTCTAATAAAATACTTCCAGAGATTCTGAGAATCAGGTCCTTCCATATTCCAGACTAGCTGCTCCTCATTTCTCGACAGTCCAACCTGGGCCCCAAAGATTGCATATTATCCCACTTGTCTTTTCTGATCAAACAGAATAAATGCCAACAGTTGTTTAGATGTGGGTGCTTCCTCCCACACCAGGACCTTTCTTAGACTTTGTGACCCTAGGCACAGCTGCTGTGTGAAGCCAGAGAGCCCCTTGCCCAAGCCTGGGTATCCAGAAGAAATGTCACTTGTTCTTGGCTGCCAGCAGAATCCTCCAATCCCACGTTGGACCAGGAAGCTAGATTT
Source organism: Mesocricetus auratus (assembly GCF_017639785.1). NCBI lineage: Eukaryota > Metazoa > Chordata > Mammalia > Rodentia > Cricetidae > Mesocricetus > Mesocricetus auratus. The sequence continues at coordinate 22,177,338 of NW_024429203.1, forward strand.
AACTCGAGCAGTGTTTAAGACACCCGGGAGCAGAGACATGCTACTGTTTGCATAAATGTCCTCCCACTGAACTTCCTCCCTGTCCATCTGTCCCTTAACTGCCACACTGCTCAGACCGCCTTGTGGATAAACACGAGATTCCCTGGAGCAGAGTGGCACAGAGACCTTCATCTTGCCAGGCTCTCTGCTCCCCATCACCGGTCCAGTCTTGCCCTGGTCCTCTTCCCTCTACTCCTGCCCCCACCCCTTTCTCATTCCCTTTATCTCCTTCCTCTACAGTCCCATTTCTGGCCCAGCTTAGCCCTCTATAATGACTTAATCTTGCCGACAGGGTGACAAGCGGATGAATCGAAGTCTGAGGCTTTTTTCTCCACTCTAGATTCATTGGGAGATTTCTCCCAGATGCGGCACTAAAACCCCAGATTCAATTTCCCTTTGACATAATAACCGAATTAGTCTCATATTGTCATACATAAATTACTAGCCAGTCAGGGTGCCACCAGAGGGAGAGAGTTCTGGAGAGAAAGCAAGATGTGAGCATCCGAAGAGGTGTGACTGTGACAAGTGGGGACCTGAATAACAATGGGACCAGAAGGGTAACAGCTAATCATATCTGACAAATGAGGAGAATTCCTGGGCTGTAACAAAGGTAAAGAATATTTACCTTCCTCCCCATGTCCCTGGCCATTAAAATGTCACCATGGGGAGTGGTGCACCTTACAAGTGATACACAGATCTGAATATCTACTCGATTAAGAACGCTCTGTTTGCAAAGGCTGTTTTCCAGGAGGAAAATGTAATTTTGGGGAAATGTTTCTGCAGCTTCTAGGCCTGCTGATGAGGCTGAGCTGAGCAGAGGACTCTCTCAGCTCAGTGGAACAGTCCTCATGCTTGTTGCAGGGCATTAGCCTGAATGGTTCTGGGAAGCATCGTGGCCTTACCTACTTAGGCTAGGAATCCCATCCTGGCTAGAAGCGTGGCCAAATAAGAGTCAGCTAAAATTGGGAACTCTAGCATCTACCAACCACCCCTCTTAAGTTGGAGTCCTAAGCGCTGTTCTTATGCCTTTCTCTGTGTGCCCAGCCCCCACAAGTCCATCTGTCCTGTTCAATGGCTCCTCCAGGAAGCTCTGACCCCTGGCTTTACTTCTGTATCCCAATGCCACATTAAACCCTGTTGGGGTTATTCCCACACTGTCCCAATTGTCTTTCTACTTCCTGTGCTCCCTGACAACCCATGCTCTATTCATCGTGTGTTTGCCCTGCCCAAATGCAGCATCTCCTCTAGTTAAAACCTTTCCCCAGTCCCCTAAAGGATGACGTCTAAGGTTCTTGGCATTTCCTAGTAAGATGGTCTATGGCCTAGTGCTCTGTGCAGATCCCTCGGCCAGCTCCTTGTACCCACTATTTCCAACCAGGTCTCTGGTGCTGTCTCCAGCTGTTATTTCAACCAGGAGAGTCAGCCTCCTCCATTTCAACACTTTCCACGGAAAGCATTCCCTGGCTTCTGAAGCCCCGGGCCAACCTGTACCACTGTACACAGGCCTCCGCTGTCCTGTCTTCTAGTATTGATGCTTCTAAAAGGTGTTACTGCTCTCAGCGGCATATTGGTTCACCATTATTGCTGTATATCAAGTTCTTCAAAGCTAAGTATGAGACTTGAAGATGGGAAACACCAGGCTGTGTAAGGAGAGGTGATCTGCCCAGGTCAGAAATGGAGTAGATCAGAACCCCATGCCAATCAAAGATGAGCATGGGATCTTACTCACTGCCATATCCTTCTGTACCTAGCACACAGTGGAAGTAATGCAGGCATTTAGAAAATGAACCTCAAGGAGGTGCAGCAAAGACAGGGAAAGCAAGGGTTCAGTAGATGCTATGCCTCTCATAAGACACCTGGCAGGTGTACAAGCCCATATGGGCACGCATGGTGACCCGAGGTTGCTACCCAAGATCTTCCTCAATTTCTTCTTCAGTTTGTTTTTTGAAATGGGCTTTTTTTTTTCACTGAGCCTAGAGTTCATCATTTCAGTTGTACTGGCTGGCCAGGGAACCCTTGGAATCTATTTGTCTCTGCTTCCCAGATTTGGGGCTACAGGTGCTCACCATGCCTGGCTTTTACATGGGTACTAGGGACGGCACTCACATCCGTATGCTTGCACATAGACACTTCACTCACAGAATCATTTCCCTGGCTCTATTATCTTTTTTTTGTTGTTGTTGTTGTTTTGTTTGGTTTTGTTTTACTATTTGTCTGCTATGCGTCCTACAGGGTCTAGAAAGTATGTGACCTGGGACATGTTGGGTCTCTCAGCAGCCAATGTGTAGCACGCTCTACAGTAGATCCTCAGGAAATGTGTAAGAGATGATCTGTGGATTCTGATCTTAGAAGCTGGCCACTTAGGGGATCATAATGAGCAAGATATAAGGGACTGTCCCACTAAACCTGAGCTCCTTAAGCAAGAGCTGTATTCTCTTCAGGTCTGCATCTCTGTCCGGGAGGAACTTTCCCCGGTAGTGACAAGCATAGTCCCTACTCAGGAAAGACTGGGAGAACCATGGAAACTTTGGCTTCACATGTGGTTTGGGGACAGGCTATCACCTGTCAGTTTCCCTCCAGCATTGTATTTCTCTGTTGTTATCGTTATGGCCTCTTCTACTTGTTTCTGTACTGTATGTTATTTTACATTCATATTTTTACTGTATCGGTAGACTTGCATAATTCCACAAACTTCAATGGATGCAAAGCCAAGGAAGGCACTAACTAGCTGGCTCAGTAGGGGTGAAATGAGTAAATCGCGTCCCCCTCATTACTGGGACCACCATTCACACGAGCTCTCCACAGTGGCCTCCTCACCCCCACATACATGATGAAGACCCTCCAACCTCAATCTGTCCAGCATTGTCAGGTTTTGCCTTTCCAGCTACTAAAATTCCAGTTCCAGACAAAGGCAGCATGTTCTCGCTTATCTGTGAAACTAAGAAAGTTCATCTCATAGGCATAGACTTGGAGGCGGGGCGGTCCACAGGTGCAATTGGATAGGAAGAATAACTTCTGACACTGTGTCACAGCAGGATGACGGTAGTTGGCTATTAATTGAATATTTCCAAATGTCTAGTAGAGAGGATTGTGAATGTTCTCATCACAAAGAAACAATAAATGTCTGAAGTGATGGATCTGCCAATTACCAGGATCTGATCATTACAAGTGGTACACATGTATTGAAATATCACACTCCCCATAAATATGTACAATTACCATGTGTCATTTACAAAAGAAGACAAGCTCAACCTAGATCAGAATGCACGTCTCTCCCCAAATGGGAAAGTCTCCCAGCCTCCAGCCTGACCCAGAGCAGGAACCCTACAGCAGAAAGGGGCCAGCCTGCAGCAGGAAGGGGCCAGGTCTCATTCTCTGGCTGCTCTGGGGCCAGGCAGGAGGAAGATCTTTGGCCAAGTCCAAGCTTCTGATAGTCCTCTATGGCTGTCGAACATCCTGGGAGATGCCCAGACACAGCTTGCAAAGGGATTTTGTGTGCTCTTAGAGAAGTTAACGGGGGGAATCTCCACCACAGTTTCCTGATAGGACAATGGCTCTCTTCTGTCTCTCATGGCTCCCTTCACAGTCAACTCAAGAGCCATCCATGTGGCCATCTTGGTCTGCTCTGGCTGATTCTCAGGACAATGGAGGTAACTCAGGTATAGCCAACAGTCCATCCAGCTTCAGGATGTGGTGGGGCTCCCCCAGACTCCACCACATAGTTGGCTTTGGCTCTGTGTCTCCCCCTGTTCTTTCCCTCTCTCCCTTCTTCCCTCCCTCCCTCCCTCCCTCCGTCCCTCTCTTCCTCTCTCTCTGTGCATATACCTGTGGGCAGGTAAACAGACATATATGTGCCACTGCATGAAGAGACCACCAGAGCTCAACCTCTAGTGTTGCATAATTAGAACTACAGACCCACTGTGTGGGTGCAACATTGTCTTTCTGTAAGATACTTTCTTTTCTTTAATTCAGTTTATTTATTGCTTTTTTTTTCCTTTTGAGACAGGGTCTCTCTGCATAGCCCTGGGTTTCCTAGAACCCACTACATACAGTAGGCTGTCCTCAAATTCAGAAATCCACCTGCCTCTGCCTCCCAAGTGTTGTGATTAAAGGTATGTGCCACCACCACCACCCAGCATAAGTGACTGTCTGAAAACATCCTTCACTTGTCTAAGGCGGCAGAGGGAAGGAATCTCTGCTCTCAACCTCACTCTTCTCCCTGGCTTGGAGTTTGGAGCTGGGGGCACAGAGCCTGTGTTGCTCTCTTGGTAAGTCTACGGCTATGTTTGGCACTGTACCTACTGGATAGGGTCCAGGCAGGCACAGATGGCATGCCCAAGAGTATAGCAAGTGACAGTAGAGAAGATCACGCAGAAGCATGGGCAGAATATGAAAACCATTTGAGTAAAAAAGGTAAGGAAAAGGACATGTTTCTGGAACCTTGGAAAACCCAGGTCTGTTGAACAGGACTGTAGCCTTCAATACATGGATTATGCCATTCAAACTATGGGCAAACAGAGGGGGGAATTGGGGGAATGAACAGCTCCTGTCTCCTGCCTTCAGGTCTCCTGCAGGCCCATCTACTGATTGAAGTTAGCCCAGAGCCCAAGGTTGACACTGCTGGTACATGTTCAGCAGTGCCAGGGTGGAGACACAGGGTAATGATGTGCTCAATACACAATGTGTGGGGATTTGTTATATTGTCCCCAACTCAGGCCCCCAACGAAACTCCAAAGAAAGTCATCTGACAACCAGGCCACACATCATAACCTTGTTTTTCTCAGCCATTCTCCTCTGCCACTGATGGCCGGATACCTGCCTCCCCATGTGGACTGCAGTGCAGGGTGAAAGGTCTGGAAGTGGATGGTGGCCTGTCACCTTCTGCTAAGCCTGGCTTTCCTGGCCGTGTCCAGAAAACACCACAAAGTTACCGTGTGAGGGGAGACTGAATGAACGATTCCCTGCTGTCTCCAGTCCATCTGGGCCACGCCACTCCCTTTACTGGTATGTATAGTTAGAAATGGCTCAGCCTGGCTGGCTGAGAACTCTCCAAGAGAATGCAGGCAGGAAAGAAACAACCAGGTCAGTGATGCCCATGGTAGAGGCAGTGTTTGGACCTGGCTTTGGCCACATGGGATAAGACAGTGGTGCCTCTGTCCCTGATTTGCTTCTCCAAGGACCGATTCAGACAGGGTCCAAGCCCAGGTGATGCAACCATGTGGGCCGGGCTGTCGGAGAGTACAGACTAACTTTGAAATGTTCATCCATCAATGTCAGGGCTCCCGCTGGCAGGGCCAGGCTGGCCTCGCTGAGAATGAGAGGAGGAAGCTTGCTGACACATTGCTTCCTTGTCACACAGACAAGCAGCCTGTTTTCCTCTGCCACAGTCAGGTGGGACAAGGTGGCAGTTAGTGGGGACACAGAAGAGGGATGAGGGGCACTGGGTACCTCAATCACCACTGAATGCCTGTGGAGATGCTCGTGGCCTGGCTCAAAGCCTGCTGGAGCCCAGACCGTGCCTGGGACAGGTGGAGACGGCTGCGTGAGGTGTGGTAGAGGACATCCAGGGCCATCGGGCACCTGTCTACAGCTCTCCTCTAGCTGCTCTAAGTTGCTGATTAAGCACAGACATTTTCTTTCAGCTGTGTCTCCGCTCACATCTCCAATCAGCTACTCCTCCTGCCCTCCTCCCTTCATACCTTGAGAAAAATCAAACCTCTGTTTCCTGACCTGTAAAACAGAATGACAGATCATGCATGCCTGGGCTGAGGATTAACTAAGCTAATATATGTCAGTTGCCTATCACCGCGCCTGGCACCCAGTTTGCAGGCAGTAACGTGGCAGTCATTTGTTGGCAGGCTCTCATTATTCTGGCTAGGCCAAATCGCATGTGCTAACAACCTCTGGCCATTTATTTATTCAAACACTATTTATTCATCACCTCTCATATGACACCAGAGGAAAAAAATACCTCAGAGAGCTTCAATTCAGTGGTAAGGCAGAGTAGGGCTGACCTGAGGGCAATATGGAAAGCCACGGAAGTGTGGACTTGGTAGATCAAAGAGGCTGGGTGGCTGCAGCTATGGCAGGGTGAGCTGAGCTGAGCAGGGAGCTATTTTCGGCAGATGTCACAGCCAGCACTGATTAGGGAAACCAGAGAGCCAGTAAGGTACCTCAGAGTTAGGGACAGGAGGAGAGATGAGAATGAGGTACAAGAAAGTCCTCATGTTGCGGAAGTATCTGGATGGCAAGCTGTGGCATAGGGTGGTCCATCAAAGAAACTGGTGTCATCTTAGAGACCTCACAGATGTGACCAGGACTTTAGTCAAGGTTACTGAGAGCTGCTACCTGGGCTGATTGAGAAGGACCTCAGACTTGACCCTGAGAAGCTCCTTGCTGCCTCACCTCTTGGGTGTTGTTCTCTGGAAATCAGCCAGGAGGGGCAGCCACCACCTACCTCATTCTTAGAATGGCTTCTGCTGTGGCTCAGCCATTACTGTAGGAAAAATACTCATGAGTACCTCTCTTCCCCTTTAGGATCAGGAATCCTGGCAAGGGCTTTGTTCTGGCCCAGGCTGCCCAGGAATGGTATATCTTCCAATACTTCCACATAGCCCATCCTTGCTGAGGGTACAGAAGTCACTCAATCCCCGCCCCCATGCTCCTAACACAAACCACTGTTCTCCTTGGAGATAGCAGCTGAATCCACAGTTCAATTATGCATTTGAAGACAGAAGCCACGCCCCTTTGAGCTCATCACTTGGTGACAGGATAGCTCTGTGCCATCATATATGCTGTGAAGACACAGGGAGTGACATGGGGGGGCTTCTCTGAAATGGAATTATCCTGGGCAGCCTCCCGGTCCCAAGTTGTTTCTGTAGGTGACAAATCTACAAGCTACCATGAAAGGCAGAGACATCAATGGAATGAGTAGGCGTAAGCATTGGGGAAGGAGGTTTTTAATCTAGGTTTCAGGTAATTTCAGAAATGTCATTTAGCTTTCATAAGTCTCAGTTTTCTCCCCTGCTTCATGGAGCTGGACTGCACTACATGTGAAAATTAATTGTGATAATTGATGCTGCCATGCCTCAACTAAGGAACTCTGGCCCATGGCCAACATGGTGCTATGGTGTGTGGCATGTGCATTCTCCAGATTTTAAAGATTTAAATAAGTTTACAACCTGGAGAAGCAAAGAATCTTCTAGTAAATTATAAACAATAATGTATTATAAAATATATATTATATATTTAACAATAGCATAGTATATAAACAGGTAATAGCAAAAAACAGTTCTATCTATTATAATCTCTTTGGTCTTTAGCTAGACCCATGGGCCCTATTCATTCTTCCCTGTCATTGGGGAATATTTATTCTTGGAGCCACATAAAAGGCACACTGTGGGGAATGCCTTCCTTGACACCACAGAACAATGACTGGATATGTGCCATTCCAGACTTAGATTCTTTGAGACATATTCTGCCTACAAGTTAAACTTTTGAATATAACCTTGTCTATCTGGTCTACCTACCTATCTACCCACCCAACCATCGTTGATACAATCATAGAAGTCTATCTAGTCTACCCATCTATCCACCCATCCAACCATCCACCTTAGATACAATCACAGAAAAATCTTTAGATGGTGAATATCCAGGCAACAACTCAGAGAGGCAGGCCAGAAGAAAACAGCAGAGACTAGGGGAGTGAGTTAAGGGGGAGGAGGCAACTGCTGAGACACTCAGGGAACAATGAAGGCTAGAAATGCAGGACAGAAGGGCTTCAAAGGGTGGAACGGATGCAGAGCCACCCCAAGCTGGGACCCATGCTGAGGGGGCTAGAGAGGAAGGGACAGCTGTGACCAGAAGAAGAAGGAACACTTCTTCTTGGCCACTGCTAAACAAGCAAATGAGCTTCTCTGCTCCTGAGACTGGCTTGTTTCTGCTGCTCTTTTGCAGACAAGATTTAACAGTCTGTCCTCATGACCAAGGATCACGTTCTGGCAGGTTTGGGACAGAGTTTCATCTCAGCCTTGCCTTATGACTGCTGCCCACCCCTACCCCCAGCTTAGTACAGAGCCATCTGCTTGCTGGAAGCACATTAGCCTAGACAATTTTCAGTTGTGTGATCGAAGGCATAGGTTGAATGTAGTTTTGATGAATAATAACAGTGAAGCACATTTTAAAGTATAGATTTTTAACCTCACACTGTACCGCTCATTAATTTTATTCCTACCGAAGTGCACACTTAACAGGCCTGGTGCTTGTCATTGATCAGGTTTGATCTGAGAATTTTCTTTGTGAATGCCTAAAATTATTTTAAAAAAGAAAAAACTGCAGAATGTGTTTAGCTGGCACCCACATCATTTCCACCTTGAAGGTGTTTTCCCGGAATGGGCTGTTGCCCAAAGATGAGTCTTAGAACCACACATCTGAGTTCAAAGATTCTGAGGATTCTGCAGGGGTTTGGGGGGACATGGTGATAAGTTTTGGCATCTCAGAATGTCCTTGGGCCCCAAACAACAACCCCAAAACTTAAAACTCATGTTCACCCAAACACGTGAGTTGCCTCTGAAGCTGTGACACAGACGGCAGCCGTCATCTGCTCAAGCCATTTTCCTGTCTCAGTTGAGTCTTCTTAATGTCCTCATGTTCTAGAACAAATTGGTACTCCTTCTACTCCCCACGGCGTCAGGTTCTCTGTGTTCAGATTTCTTCAGGGGAAAAAAAATGAGTCACACGGTGTCCAACACATTGGGCTTCTCAGGGGTGTGAAAGCATTTGAGTGAGTGTCTTGGGCAAGTGCCCACCACCCAGCCATGGGAAGGATCAAGAATGAAGGAAATGTACAGCAGAGAGGCCCTCCCCCATCGCAGCAGGCAAGGCACCCATCTCACAGTGTGCTCAGAGTGTGGAAGGTGCCTCGGGCCAGGAAATAACTCAGCTTTTTACTTTCCATCAAAGTGTCTCACACTCGACCAGCTGGGAATAAGGCCTTACCAGACTAAGCATGCGAGATCATTGAGAAAAACAAAACATTTAATTAAAAATGTCAAGTGAGCAACTTAGGGTCAAGTGAGGGAGACTTGGCCTAAAGGCTGTTGCATACATTTAAATAAAACAGAATCCACAAATGAGCACAGTTGGGAAGTGGAAAACACATGTAACATAGGTTACAAGTTTCATGGGACCCCAACTTTGAGTGTGTTTGACTTCTAGGTCCAACAACCACTAAGATCGGCACTTCTCCTGTGCCTGGCCTAATCTTAGCTAATGTGAGGGAACTCCTGTATACTAGGCACTGAGTTCAGAACTTCGCTTAATCCCCACGCAGTCCTTTGAAATATAGAATGCACCCCCATTTTATTGATGAATAAATAGAGTCTAAGGCTAGAGTGTTTAGCCTCCATTTCCAGCATTTCTGCCTTTGAATCTTAGTTAACTATTCAGCTGGGACTGTTTAAGATCCAAATGATGTGACAGACTTTGATGATTTCCCATGGAGGTCTCACCCTCTCTGAGGAGTGGATGTGGAGGAGGGGAGGAATGGGGATGTGGTGGGGGCTGTGGGAAGACGGGAGGGAGAGGGAACTGGGACTGAGATATAAAAGAAGATTGTTCTAAAAATTAAAATCGAAATAAAAAAGATGTTAGGGACATAGTTTTCTTATAGCAGAGTCTCTTGCTTCAGCGTGCCTACTTGAGAAATAGTACCAATAAGAACATTTCAAGAGTTCTCTACTGCAGCAGGACTGAAGATGCAGACTATGCCTCTACATTTTGCAAAACTGTCCCTAGGGGCTATGTTATTTGGGACTGGAAGACTATAGATGGGACTTCTCTCAGGAGAGGCCCCTTCCTGGTCATTCCCCTGCCCCTGGGCAGACACACTGCACCCTATGCAACTTCCAAGAAAAAGGTGAGCAGGGGGAGCTTCTCCTGAGACCTTCTGCCCAGAACTCCCATGGCCTGCCAAGAAAGAGGCAGGAATTAAGGGACAAGCCGAGAACCTCTGCTTGAGCCTCATCCATTAAACAGCCAGAGCAACCTTTGCACGTCTAGCCCATTCCTACCCTCCCTGCAACTGGGCTTGACTCTACGAGGAGGGATCCGTCCACAGTCCTCCAAGAAGGAGAGTTTAAGATTCAGGCTCTGGCATTTAAAATTAACACACTGATCAAGAGAGCAAGAGAGTACTTGCAGGGAAAATGTCTTCGGTTTTTTTTTTTTTCTTCCAAGGTGAAGGCCACTTAGCTACAACTCAAAGTCAGCAGGTTCCATGGGACCTTGACACGTCTGGGGCTTAGCTGTACAGGAAGAGAGTGTTGTAGACACAGCACTCCTGCACTTTCCCATGCTGGGCTCAGGTGACTCTCTGTGGGATACTCGGGCAAGAGCTGCTGCAACTCCAAAGGTAGGGAGCCCTGCCTTTCCCAGCCACCTTTGTGTACCCTATACATAGGTATGAATTTACCCAACTACTAAGTCTTCACCCACCATCCTTCCATTCCTGCTTCACTTAGCCAGCCAACCAGATGTGTTTCTCATTTGTCCATTCATTCAATACTTATTGAGCACCTTTGGTTTACAGATACCATGCACACACAGGGGAATTATACTTCCCACCTTTAACAACATTTCGGAAATTCTTGTTCTAAGGTGGGAGGCAATGTGCCAAAGTGATGGCTCAGACATCTTCCCTTGTCCTACTGTCAAGGGCTCACTCTTCAGTCAAAGCCTAACTTAAATACTCTCAGCCTCCTAAATCCCCCCCTCCCCATGTCCCCATGAATCCTGACAGTATTTGTTTATGGCTGGATCCCAGGCCCTGGCTTTATTGTCAATATCATCTTTCTCCACCCTGGGAGGACAGTCACCAGTCTCTCTGAAGTACACGTCACAGGCTGATCACAACCTGCATAGTGCTTTCCGACTTCTGCAAATACAGGAACGCTCTGAAAAATTGGCTTAGGATTCTGACTCCCCAGCTCCCAGCTCACCCTCCTAAGCCCTGATTCAGATGTCTAGGATAAGTGTTCTGGAATTTTTGTTATTGGATGAAGTTCCTTGTTTGTTTTCGAGGCACGGTTTCATTATGTAGACCATAGTGCTACAGACTATGTGCTTCTGTTTCCTAGGTGCTGGAATTGCAGGCATAACCATCATACCCAGCTGCTTCTTTAGTTTAGTTTATTGTTTTAATCACATTTTTTTTCCTCTACAGTCTAGGGTGGCATCAGACTCTTTAACTTATCCTAGATCTAACCTAACCTACTCTAGATCTTCCTGTCTCAGCCTCCCCCGTGTTGGGATTACAGGTATGTGTTACCATGCCGGGGAAACAACTTAAAATATATAATACTTTTCACATGTCTTCTAGCTGATTCTGACACAGATGGGCTGTAGCCCACTCTTGAATAAACACTGTGCACTGATTGGCTCACTGCAAGTTATTTTGAGTGAATGAAAAACCAAGGAAATGATGTTAACAAAACGTCTGATTTCCGTAAGGGCTATGGACTGTGGTGTCAATGTTAACTTCCTAATTTTGATATTGTATATAATTATATGAAATGTTTCCATTACACTGGGTGAAGGGTACAAGGGACCTCTCTGTACTATTTTGGTAATGTGCTATCAATCTGTAATTGTTCAATGTAGAACACCTGTGCTTGCTCAACGCTACAGGATATAGAGTAGTAATTTGCTTTAGATCATTGATCAACTGCCCTTTCACCCACAGTGACATGAGCACTCCACAGACACCAATTGTCTCTTGGTGTAATTAATTCTATACTCAATTATTGTACAATTACTTTTCTGCAACACCTTTCCTTCTTTGCTTAGCTTCTCAATGTCCTCTGAAACAATCTTATAATATTTACTTTCGAATTAAGGCTTGTTAAACTATTTGAGGAAGCTAAAGACAACTTCAGAAGCGAGGCAGACAATCTGGCTGGGTACAAAGCCAGAATGCAGATCCAGCACCATCTTATGTGTGCACTCACTCTGGCGGTTCTCACGCTTAACTTTGCTTGTATGTCACCCGGGGCATTTTGAAGCAGCTCAGTGAGCCAGGCATGGTGGGGCACACCTGTGGTCCTAACACTTGGGAGACTGAGGTAGGAGGATTAAGGAATAGTTTGAGACTGGTTTGGGAATCACAGTGATATAAAAATCCTTTCTGAAGAGAATAGCGACAAAGACCTCAGTCTCCAGACTGTACTCCCTTCCAGTTAGAATGACTGAGGGTCAGACTTGACCATGTGTGGTATCCAAAGCCTCAGTAAGCTCCATGGGGCATCAGCATCAGAGCACATTGGTCTAGGAGAACATGGGTGCACCTGTAGGCCTGTCCAAGCTGAAGAAGTGTATCTTCCTGAGCTGTGGGTCCTATCTTCAGTCCCCAACTCCACGGCCCCACCCAACTCTGACAGCTTCTGCAATCTCGTCTTCTGTCTGGAAGCCAAGCCCTGGAGGTAGGAAGGTCTCCAGCTGCCCTCTAATAGAGGCCTTTGTTTATCTTCAGCACTGTCCACACATGCAGGCAGCTTCTTGTCTGTGTGGCTGGCTAGAAGATTCCTTTCAAAGCGAATCACGTTTTGCCTGGTTTGGATGACTCCGTGTCCCCTGGAAGCTTACCAGGCCTTCACCTCCTGACAGGCCCAGGGCCTGCCTTAGTCAGAACACAGTGTCAGCAGAGAATGCCACGCTGGCCTGTCATGAGGGTAAAGAGGTCATGCCGAGGGACCTTAGGTAGAAGTCAAAGAGGCAGACCACCAGGCAAGGGGTAACTGGATTCCAGCTGCTCACAGAGAGATGCAGGACGGCTTCAGGAGCATCTGTTTCTCATTGATAACGTGATCTTGTCTCCTGTAGAACAGGATGCTTCTCCAGACCAGGCCCTGGCTGTCAGGATTCTAGATTCGGGTCTGTGGTACCTTGAATGGGCAGACAGCCCTTGCTCCTTCCTATGTCCCCCAAAGCACTCCACTCTTGTTACTCTCCAGACAGGTAGGGCAGGGGCAGTGAGAGAGCAGTGCTGCCATTCTGCAGAGTGCCTGCCACCGAGGACAGGAAGGCTGTGCTAGTGTTCAGAGGAAGCGGTCACTGAACGGTAGGAATAGTCCCTCGGGAGTCTGGCAGAAGTACCTAATCAGTCAGGTACAGGGTCTCTCCTGAGCCCATTTGTCCACTCACCTGGAGCCAACGGAGCTTCTTCACTACGAGGGCAGCTTAAGCTTAGCGTCTACACTCAGACCTGCCCGAAGATGCCAGACCCTTTTGCTTCACATAGATCTATAAACCGAACTGGGAAACAAAGGGTCGTCAAATTAGGGATGGACCCAAAACTGGCTCCGAGACACTAAGTTTTATGGCTTCTTTACTCATACAGTGAAGTGATAGCAACATTCACTCTTGAGTCTCCGGCTGCTGTGGGGTGGGAGCGGGGAGTGATGTCTTATTTCAGATCCTGCATTCTTTCAACAGCCCCGTTTTACAGCTGGAGTCCGTGGGTCTTGGTGCTTGCAGCCTGTGACTTTAATCTTGAGCCTATACATGCTTCTGCTGTGTCTGTCTGTATGGCCCCTAGAATCTCTGTTCCTGAGTCCTTGAAAGCCACTCTTGTCACCTCTGGAAGATCCAAGCCCTGCTCCCAGAGGTTGAAAATTCCAACAGTAGTTGCCTGGGTCATCACCCTCCACTGAGAAGAAGGCATCTGTGAAAGCCTTGGCCAGCTATCTGGGCCTGCCTGGTAGACAGAGCTTCAGCTCAGGAGCAGGGAGACGGGGCTGAGGCCTGGGCCTGCTCCAATCTGGAGGCTTTATCAAGCCCACCAGGATATATAGGGAGGGAGGTGCTAAGGTCCCAGTGGACTGGGCAGTTTCTTCTCGAATCTCACCTGAGAGACGAGAGTATGAAGAGATTGTGGAACCGCTTCTTCAAAGCAGCCCCCACCGTGGTTCCAGAAAGCAAGGAAGCCAACACTTCCTTGGTTTTGGAAGAGGCATCTTCCCAGGGTTCCTGTGTCGCCATTTTCCCACATCTTCCCAGGGTTCCTGTGTTACCATTTTCCCACATCTTCTCGTCCTGTTTCTACTCACCAACTCTGTGACTGGACCATTTCTGTCTGTCAGTCTTTTCACCCGCAAAGTGAAGGCAATTGTACTCAACACACTGGGTCATGGCGAGGTTTAAGCCCTGTGCTGTATATAAGATACTTAGTGCCTGGTTCCTAGTCAGCACTCTCTCAAGGTGGCTTTTTGAGACCAAGGGAATTAACGAGTTCTTTCCCAGCAAGGAATGATATGGATAGATGAAAGAATTTTCTTGCTTTTGTACAGGTAAGACACACCAGAATATTCTACAAAGAAAACCAACAGCATCCCTTTTCTGGGTCCTTAGAAACAGTGCTGGGGTTAAGGTGAACAAGAGTAAATATTTACTGGTCACCTGACCTGTGCCAGGGACTTGGCGTGCACCGTCTCATTTAATCCTCATATCAGCTTCAAGAAGCCTTTCACTCTCATAGAGAAGGAAGCCAAAGCTGGGAAAGGTTAAGGACTTTGCCCCAAAGTCCAAGCCCCTATGCCATTGCCAGCACACAGTGACAGAAGATGGACAGATAACTGTAACCTTCAGAAAACTCCAACAGTTTCTTTTGCCCTGGCTCAAGCCATCAGCAAAACAGAGATCTGAAAAACAATCATGTTGGATTCTGAGTGTTTCTCTCTTCTGCTGTAATAAATTCTCCCTGCATTCACCAACACATGGGCAGGTCAGCCCAGGGCGCTGAGTGACAGCTCCGGAGCACTAGCGGAGCCGTTGGGCAAATGCGAGCCCAGTGGTATAGGGCTGCGGAGAGACCCGTGGGCAGGGTGATTGCTAGGTTCCAGGGAAAGCAGGCGGCCCTCTGAGGCTTTTGACTTGCTTGTTGTAAATTGGTTTCATGCATGGGCTATCAATGGGGGCTGGCTAGATAATAGGATTTTCCAACATCTCTCTTCCCCCTTCTCTCTGCAGCCACCCAATCTCAAAGCAGACGACCCGAGGGAATGAGATGTGCTTGGCTGGGCTCTTCTTGTTGGGCTGTGGCCTGGTGGCTCTAAGAGGTCATGGCCCAGAACAGTCTCTAAGAGTGGCTCAAGTGTTCCCAGGGTGAGGGGACCTTCAGGCAGCCACTGCTGGACAGATACTCTCAGTTGAGATTTCCAAGGGGAGGAAGGCTCAGGATGTGTTCAAGGGGCCTAGCTACTGCTCAGGGCTTCACCATAGGGTCCCAACAGCATCGACTGTCCATGGCAAAGCTTTGTGTTACAGCCCAAGAAGCCGGGGCTTGTAAAAGTACCATAGGGGAAGTGCTCTTGGGGTGAGAGGTTATGTCAAGGCTTTAGCCTAGTTTCCTGGGAGCTGAGGAGCAGGAGTTAAACCACAAAGCCAGCCCTGTTCCAAATACCAAGACTGGTCTCTTGTAGCTTCCTTGTCTGTCAGTCATTAGGGCTGGCTTAGAAAAAGGGGACTAGGGCAGGATGTGGCTTGCCTCTGGAGTCAGATGACTCACACTGTGCTGAAGCTGCTTCTCTGAGGGGCAGAGGTGACCAGAAGCCACCAGCACTCACAGGAGCTAGGGATAGTGCGCTGTCCAGCCAGGGTATGTGGGTGGACACCAGCAGCTTCCATTGCACCATACCATGGTGACTCAGCCAGGCACAGTCGGCAGATTCCAGCAAGAACCAACCTGGTGATTCTGACTTTTAGAAAGCTAAAAGAACGAAGTAAATGCCATCACCCCTAAGATCGGCTCACAGACACCCCAAACACAGTGCTTCATGCGTCTGTTATCTCTGTACTGCCTGGTAGAAAGGATTTAAAATGGACAGAGGAGAACTGAGCAGTGTCTTGGTAGCTGTGTGTCCTCACTGCCAGTGACCATTTATGGTTAAACATCCTTGAAGTGTCAGTTAGGTTGTTCCTACTCTATAAGAAAGCACGGCACCACAGCATTTTCCTGCACATGCTCACTAAGATCTGCATTCCTAGAAGACCTGATGTCATTATAATATAGTTGTTTTGTGGTTCTGTACGCTCTCCTGCTACACACACATTTTGGGGCCTTTTCTAGAGGATCAAAGAAGGAAAAATACTCTAGATTTGGTCCACTATGATACTATGCATCTCATCAATATTCATAAACTTCTTTAAAACCCACAACACAGAACCCACCTGGCTGCTCCCCACCTCGGGGCAGCACATTGTCTCTTAGGAGTGCTGCTGGCTTTGCAAGGCTTTGCTGAATAAATTTCTGATCAAAAAAGGCACATCTCTTGATTGAATTCTTTTCTTCAGGAAAATACGAATAGAGAAATCCCGGTAACATCTGGCCCAGCAGGGCTGCAGGGCTGTGGCCCCAAAGATGGCAGTGTCTGGGCCTCTGGCTAGACTCCTAGCAGTCAGGGCCAGCCCTGTCAGTGAGGAAGCACATGGGGCACTCATCGGAAGGGCTCTGCAACAATGTGACAATCCGAGACCTCTGTCCCCAGAGCCTTTAGCACAAGTTTGCTCTGAAACACAAACATCCACCTCCGATGCGGAAGAGAGATTAAATTAGGAACAATCTTAATTCTTTCTGGCAGAGGGAAGCGAACGAGAGCTGTCAGTCCCCCAATGATAGATTGTTAAGGAAATGCAGGTTTAAAGGTATTTCATAAGTTTGTCTTTGCCTGCTAATAAAGAGAGCCAGCTAACGGAATCCGATCACCAGGCAAGCCCGTAATGAGATAATGCGATGTACTCCACAGAGACCCAGCCAGCTCCTTGAAATTCCTCCGAGACATTCTGAAGTGGCTCAGTGTGACGGGAAAGGGAGAGGATTCAGGAAAAAGAGAAAGGAAACCGGGTGTAAGTAGCCAATTAGATGAGGAGACTCAACAGAGACACAGCCTCCACAGGCTCCTGGGCCTGTGTTTACCACTTTGCATCCTGCATGCTTCCTGGTCTCCTGGGTGGAACACACAGTGGGACGGCAAGTTTAGAGCTGACTTGAGCATCCAGAGACCTAGACCTATCACTAGTAAGGAAGCGTGCTGGCCCTTAGACAACCTTCCCCCTGCAGCCCCCAGGACATTAGTCTGAGATTTGTTCCAGTGATGGTGGTATTTGGGCCCTGCCTGTAGCTTGTCCCCAGTTTGAGCTATGCTCTATGCTTATGCTGTGGTCTGGGGGACGAATTCTGTGTGTGAGCAACTTGCCTGGGCTGGTTTAGCCAGCTAGAAAATAGGACCCATCAACTCGCAGAGAAGATGTGAGCCAGGGTGTGACGTAAAAAAGGAAACTCCACACTATGGGGCTGGAGAGGTGGCTGCTCTTGCTCTCCCAGAGGCCCCAAGTTGTGTTCCCAGCACTCACATGGGATGGCTCTCACCCACTTCTAAAGCCCAGCTCCAGAAGATCCAGCACCCACTTCTTGCCTCTGAAGCCATCTGTATACATCACACACACACACACACACACACACACACACGTAAATAAAAAGTAACTATTTTTTAAAAAGAACAAAAACAGACCCACACTCTAAGTGACCATGGAAACATGGCCTCTGTACCCAACCTGCCTTCATCCTACCCTCAAAGGCCTGAGTAGCATTCCTGATGTAAAGGCCTTTATGTAGGTAGAGTACAAACTCTCATCCAAGTCATCATACTGGAGAGACTGAGTCCCTGGCTCTAAACAGATTAGCAAGGAGACAGCCATAAGGAATGGTGTGGGGGCAGAAAAGAGTGGAGGGAGCTGAGTCTGTAAGGAGGCCCAGCAGGAGGGCAAGGGCCAGGTATGGCTAGGAGTGGGAGGACTGCCCAACTGCCCCCTCTGTGGTGTGGGCTGTTTGCATCCACCCAGAAACCTGACCCCTGAGCTGACAGCCATCCTAGTTGCACACTGGCCATCAGCTTTGCTGTCCAGATGGGTTTCTCCTTCTGTGATCACTGATGTAGCTCGTCCCCATAATTGTGTATTGTATTTTGGCAGTGGCGTATCCAGAGGAGGTTTGGGATACAGATCGAAACCTCCCTCCCTGGCAGAGCATCCATCACACACATGAAGGGAGGGGGTGATGGAGAAAGAAGGGTGGGGAGCCAGGGTTCTCAGAAAGGACTGAATTGGATTCAGAAGCCACAAAAGGCAGAGTCGCTCTGTGTCTCCCTGTGACCCCCTTCCTTCTTAGAAACCCTTAGGGTACAGTGACCAGGGCTCTGAAAATTAAGATCCACCCAATGCTACTGGAGCCAGACACTGTTAGGTACTGGGACTCACAGACAACAGGACAGAGGCAGCGTATGGAACTGCTCTGCTAGTGTGGTCTCCAGCCTGAGCTCTTGCAGGGCAATGCAGCCCCCTCTCCAAACCAGCTGCGGCCCCCCACTCTCCACTCCCATCTCCTGAGCTAAGAAGGCAGGCATCAGCATTCCTCTGTCCTCCCACACATCTGGTTCCTTGCCTGGTCCTGGCTGGATGCTCTGAGCCACCTGTTGCTAGTCACTTCTCTCTCCTGAGATTCTTAGTTGGAGCTAATGACACTGGCTTCGGGTATCAACACATCACCAGGATGCTCTCAGAATCCCAGCACTTTCAAAAGGTTCAGAAAGGAGAAAATTTTCCAGCATCGGAGCCCAGAGGAAGAAGACACTGGAGTAGTGCCCAGCTACGATGCTGTTTCTGAGACAGCTCCTTGTATATGGAAACTGGGTGAACATAGAAGGGACTTTTGTAGGCTTGTTTGTTTGTTTGTTTTTAGTCGTTTAAGCTGGCCTCAAACTTACTGTGCAGTTGAAGATGACCTTGAACTTCTGATTTTCCTGCCTCCGCCTCCTGAGTTCTAAGATGACATGCTTGTCCTGCCACCTCTGGTGTGTGTCATGCTGGAGACTGTGTCATGCTTAGACTGCATGCTAAGCCAACTCTTTATGTACTGAGTTGCAATCCCAACCCAACTGGAGGGATTTGGGGGCCTCTCCTTGTAACCTTGGCTTGTGTCAATCTCTCCTCATATTTTTTTCCTCTGAAGGCTCACTGACTGGTCTCCTGTGGTGAGGAAGCTGAGTGCCCTCTGCAGGCCCTAAATCCTTCATTTGTCCTCAAAGACCTCACTGGCCTCAAGCCTCTGACGGGGCCCCTGCTGTGACCCGGAAGCTGTTTATTGCTTTCCTGCTTAGTGGGAGAGGCTGGCGTTATAGGCTAATTAAACCACACACAGACTCCACAGCAGTTGGCAGGGACCATGGTGCTGTTTTAACAGGAAAAAGCCAGAGATGACAGATGGAGGCTGTTCAAGAGGATGCCACCATCTCCCCAAAACATGGCTTCCACCCCACCCCCTCACTTTAGGGGCATGCTTCACTGGATGGCCATTCTACATTGGAGGCACTGTAAACAGATGGGGGGGCAGAAAGAACCCAGAGTCGTGTGACCCAAACACAACGGCAAGAAATAGCAACCTCACCCACTCTGGGGACTCTCTGGAAGATGACAAACCAATCTGAGATCCCTCTCAAAGGATGCGTAGTAAAGTTCTTCCCAAAGTCTAACTGAAATCTCTGCTGCCGCCAAAGGTTGGAGAAAAGAAAAAAGATGGCTTAAAAACTGCTGGGGAGGACACCTTGTCCCTCTTAGACAGTCTTTGACTTCCTGTTGTTGTAAGTGCTGCCATCATGAGTTCTACATGCTGCACATCTTCCTCCTCTTCCAGGAAGCCCACCTTGCGGAGACGAAGCTGGTACTAGACTTGCCTGGAGGGAGGAGGAGCCAGGTACAGGATTCATCACATCCTTTAAGATTTCTGGATAGGAATTCTGGGGGAGTTCAGTGGAAACTCCCATGCTTGCTTAGGCCATATGGATCTGACACCTAACACTGGAAAACTAAACAAACAAGAATAAAGTATATGCCCCGATGTCTCCATCCAGTTATTACACCGGTCCCAATGGATTTGAGTCTCCTTCCAGCCAGCTTATTTGCTTCAAACTTCCCCATCTCTGCCTCCTCCACTCTAAGAAACAGTTTACTGGGACTGCTTTGGTGTGGTGGTGGTGGCGTGTGTGTGTGTGTGTGCGTGTGCGTGTGTGTGTGTGCGTGTGTGTGTGTGCGTGTGTGTGTGCGTGCGTGCGTGTGTGTGTGTGTGTGTGTGTGTGTGTGTGTGTGTGTGTGTGTGTGTGTGTAGGGGAGTAGGGGTGGAGTGTTGTAAAGCTCAGGAGAGAACACAGTTTGCTGCCTTCGTTACCCTAAAGCAGAGCCCACCTCTGCACACTGCATTCTTCACGGCCCATAGAGTCAGAAGAGACACTCTGAGCTCTAACTTGACCCCCCTGGTACTCCAAAGCTGCTGGTGGGGGAAGTGGAGGGCCACAGCAGCAGCAGCTGGGAGGTGGGGGCCAGTGATCCGGAGAGAGGTTGGGCTCCTCCTGCCTCCAAGGGGGAAGGTGCTGTTCATTTAGCCAGCTTATTCCTCTGTTCCTGCAACACCCCCCCCCTCCGCCACCCCACAGAACCCACAAGGTCACTTGGCCCCACTGGAAGACCAGCTGGAGGCTGACATGATGTGATGTGACAGCCCGTGTCCTCCACACACCCACTCCACTCACAGAAGCTGCCAGGCCTGCGGGGGGGGGGGGGGGGGACAAGGAGTGTCCTGCCTTCAGGGAGCTGAGGTGCTAAGAGACAGAGAAGTGGGGGGACAGGTCAGCAGTCTGGACGGTCTCCTCACACCACCCGAGGCTCAGAGTGGCACCGCTCCTGGTTGTCTGCTGAACCACGCCACAGGATGGAGGCAGTGAGGGATGGGCAGGAGGAGAGGAGGATAGGTTCCTCTCAAACCCTTTGTGCCAAGGCCACACAGCACCACGGAGGCTTCGCCGCTATGGCGAGTCTACCTACTGCTCCTTTCTGGCCACCTGTGAAAGAAGGGATCTAACCTGTGGCACTTCCACTCAGTAGCACCAGGCTGTGCCAAAGGCCAAGAGGACCTCAATGAAGCTGAATCGTAAGAGCCACGGTGACGAGCAGGGACCCTACGGGGACAATGACATACTGTGGAAAAATCCTGGAACTGTTCAAAGAATTAAGGTGGGGCTTAAGAGAGACAGCCCACTATCCTGGGGGACAGATGACAGCCCTCCTCTGCCCTCCCAGGGTCCTGCCACTGGGAGATGCCAGCTGTCTGGAGACTATGGATATGTGGCCCTTGATCAAAGGACACAGCTAGCTTGAGGGGACTCTGCTGAGAAAGAGTGGGCACATGAGTTCCTTGATTCCTATTCTCCTGTCCTCCAATGTTCTGCTGGTCACCCACCAGACTGACCCAACGGAGAGTCAGAGAACAGGGAAGCTGGCTGGCCTGTTGGGGAAGCTGGAGCGGGTGGGGACTGGGCCAGAGCAGGAGCGTGCCCAGAGTGACCTGAAGAGGAAACAGCAGATGTCAGCTTACACAGACCGGCCCTCTCCCGATGCCCAAGGTCAGCACTGGTGGCAGAGCTGCCCCGCACACGTGTTCTCACTAATGGTTTCTGGCTGATGTCTCATCTCTGGAAGGTGAGACGGGAGGTGAGGTCGTTCACGAGGTCCTTTCAGCTCCCTCTGATCCCACCTTCCCACTCCTGACAGCTCCCTAGCCCTGACACACTGCCTCCCTCAGGCCTACATGGGGGGGACAATTCTAGCACAGCTCACCGTTGATTGGCCCTGACCTTGAGAAATCCCTTGGGCTCTCTGAGATTCAGTTTTTGGATCAGTGAAAAAGAAAAAAAAAGTTCTGCCTGTATTTCCATTGCAAATACCTTTTGAAAGATTAAAAATTAGAATGTGAGCACAAGCACAGGTGCGTGCGCGCATACACACACACACACACACACACACTCACACTCACACGTACGTCTTTGGCATTTAACCCAATCTACAAATAAAGAAAAAAAAACACCCTTCCATCCACTGTTTATGGAATAGCCTCAAGGCTTCTCATTAATTGCAGGGAGGTTATAGTTTGATGAAGGGATAACAGAAACAAACAAACAAACACACAGATGTCACATGAAGAAAAGGGCCATGAGGAAGGGGACAGCAAAGCCCTAACCAGGAGCCAGGGTTACAGTTACCTACAGGTTCATGGGACAAGACCTGAGCATCTTCATCTTCATCATCATCATCATCATCATCATCACCACCATCACCATCATCACCATCATCATCATACCTTCTGAAGAGAAGCCTAGAGGAAGGAAAAGAAACATTAGATCACAGAGAGGGAACAGCATGTGCAAAGGTCCAGAGGCACATTGGGCATGCTTGAAGAGAAGCGTGGGAGCCAATACAGCCTGAAAAGAGTGGCGGGGGGGGGGCATGCAAGGTGTTCAGAGTCTCTCCTGTGTGGGTAAATAAAAGGAGGGCAGGAGGCAGTGAGCCCTCTTAGCAACAACTGTATAATGGATGGGTAGGGAGGCATGGTCAAAGGCTGGGTGGAGACTGAGAAGACATCAAGTATCTGTCAGTAGGTTGGATGTGGGAGATGAAAGATGAGAAGATGTTACAACAGATGGCGGAGTTTGGGGACCACACAACTGGAGGAGGGTGCTGATGACTGTACCAGTGGGCAGGACAGTTTTGAGGGGGCCCTGGGACTCTGCTTTTGACATAGTCAGCAAGGGATGTTTAGTCACACAGTGTGGCACCTGGGACCCAGGACTGTCCCACAGCGATATGATTGGTCACCTCTGCATAAAGAGAGTATTGGGGCTGCAGGTCTGGGGAGGTCCCCTGGGAGTAGATGCAAAGATGAATGACAGGACAGTGAGTCATAAGCCCTGCAGTGTGCCAGATCAAGGGTCAGAGGGAGAGATGATTGGGAGGCAATGGTTGAGGAAGCAGAAGCACCAGACAGGGAGGGGGCAAAAACAGATGAGCAGGGCCCAGCTCGCATCCAATTGCCAAGCACAGCTGCCAGAATCTAAAATAACAGACACGGAAATCAAGCTGGGCAGCGTGCTGAAAGAAATGTATCTCATGATGAATCTGAGCTCATCTCGCTCAGACAGGCTGATTCAGTGTTAGAAAATAGACTCTGGCTTGTGGGATACTCCAGGAAGATCTAGTGTGGTTCTCTTAGCATATAAAAACAAAGTTTGTCAACACATGTGCCCTAACAAAGCAGGGAAGAAAATAAAGGATTGTTTTATAAAATGTATCTATTTGTGTATGTGTGTGTTAATTTATGTGCATCATATGCATACAGAAGCCTTCAGAAGCCAGAAGAGGGTATCAGATCCCCTGCAATTGGAGTTCAGGCAGTTGTAAGCCTCCATGTAGACGTGGGAAAACAGAGCAAAGGTGCTTTTAACTGATGAACCATCTCTTCAGTCTGGAAACATTCTTAAGCAACCAAAAATGTTTGTGTGTGTGTGTGTGTGTGTGTGTGTGTGTGTGTGTGTGTGTGTGTGTGTATGTGTGTTGTGGGCATGAGTGTGTGTGAAAGTGTGTGTGAGTGTGTGTGAGTGTGTGTATGTGTGTGCTTGTGTATGAATACCATGTGTGAATGAAAGAGTGTGTGTGTGTGTGTGTGTGTGTTGTGGGCATGAGTGTGTGTGAGTATGTGTGAGTGTGTGTATGTGTGTGCTTGTGCATGAATACCATGTGTGAGTGAAAGAGTGTGTGTGTGTGTGTGTGTGTGTGCAGGTGCAGGTGTCTGTCAGGAGAGGGCATCAGATCCCCTGGAGTTGAAGTTACACAGGGCTGTGAACCACCCCAGCAAGTGCTCTTAACTGCTGAAGCACCTCTCTAGCCTCAAAATAAGCACTCTTAATTATATTCCCTGTGGCTATGGGAGACTGGCTCCTGGACCCCCACAGACCCCCAGTCCACATACTAACACCTTTGCTATCAAAGGGGCAGTGTTGTTTACATATGACCCATGCAGTTCTTCCTGCATAGTTTATTTAAATAACCCCTCCATCACTCATGTACCTGAAGCGATTGTACACTATGTAAATATTGGTAATCTGTATTGCTTAGGGAATCATGCTCGGAACAAAAGTGTAAGTATTAAAGACAGATGCAATTGGCTTTCTGAATATTTTTATCTGCACTTGATTGAACTGCAGGATGCATGTACATGTTTCTCAGAACCTATGGGTGCTGAAGGTCAACTGTGGCCTTTGCAATATCCCTCATTCTATCTAGAAAGATTGCAGGGTTGCTTTAAGGGAAGAAGCAGCAGGTACAAAGTCCCTGGGACTGATTCAAGGGAAGCAAAATAGGCGGGGATTGGGGGGATAGGGGTGGGTGGAGTAGAAAAGAAGAATGCTTTTTCCAGACAATGTGATCTGTCTTTGTAGGATATTCAGAAGAAAGACACGGTGGATGTCACGGTCCCCGCACAGTAGAGAGACGTCAGCCAGCAGCCAACAACCACAACTCCAGTTAAAAATCCAGAAAGAGCATAGACAAATGCTGTCAGGTTTCAAGGATAAACCCAATAAGATATGAAAGAAAACCCATGAAATCCCACTGAGTATCATTAAAAAAAGATTAAGCAATTGGTGAGACATCTAATGTGCCTGGATAGGGACTGTTCATGTTATAAAGACGTCACTTGTCCCCAAATTCAAAGCAACCCATACCAAAATCCCAATGGAACTGGATAAGCATTGCTTTAATTCATCTAGAAGAGAAAAATAAGAATATCTAGGAGATTCTTGGAAGAGGAGTGTGAGGAAGAGGCCTTTACCTAGCCAGAGGAAAACAGGCAGAATGACACAAGCCATAGCCAATCGATTAAACAGTAAGATGCCTGCCTCAGACAAGACAGATATGTGAAAGACCTTGTCTGTACACCGGAGTGTATACATGAGTACATCCTAGCATTCCCAATTAGTTACTAGAGGTAAGGCTCTGCAGACAAGCATAAGACCAATGCTCATTATATTTGTTGGTCTGTGGCTACCCATGAGAGAGCACTTGACTCAATTGAGCACCTATACAAGAGTGAATTGTTGTCTGGCAGGCCTTTAATCCCAACACTCGGGAAGCAGAGGTGGGTGGATCTCTGTGAGTTTGAGGTCAAGCTGGTCTTCAAAGCTACACTGAGAAACTCTGTCTCAAAAAAACAAAAACAAAAACAAGCAAACAAAAATGAGTGAATTGTCCATGTACCAGGTTCAGAAGTATATAAAGTAGCATCAAAGAGCAACCAAGATCAAAGCCTGTAAGAGAACAAAATGGATACATTGATAATATCAAGATTGTTTCTGCCTGC
This sequence comes from Mesocricetus auratus, assembly GCF_017639785.1. Taxonomy (NCBI): domain Eukaryota; kingdom Metazoa; phylum Chordata; class Mammalia; order Rodentia; family Cricetidae; genus Mesocricetus; species Mesocricetus auratus. The sequence goes on from NW_024429203.1 coordinate 22,202,665, forward strand.
AAAAATAAAACCTATAAGCAAAGCTAAAATGTAATTTACAGACTGGGAAAATAAATGAAATATGCCAGGTATGTTGGCTCATGCCTTTAATTCCAGTGCTGAGGAGGCATAAGCAGGAAGATTTCTGTGAGTTCAAGACCAGTCTGGTCTACATAATGAGCTTGAGCCCAGCCAGGAACAACATTATAAAACCTTGTCTCAAATACTAATGCTGCTAAATAAATATATAAGCCACAAAACATTTCTACAAAATGTGCCAATCCTATGAACAAGTGATTCATAGAAGAAGAATTACAGATAAGAAGAACACCTGTGAAAAATTCTTCCTAGAAGTCAGGAAAAGTCAAGTGAAATAAAAATGTTTTACTTCAGTTAAAAATTGCAGTATTGATAAAGCCCATTCTTGAAAGGAATACGGAAATGAGAGGTCTGATCAATGAGAGGTCTGATCCACTGTTGAGAGTGTAAATTGTTGGATGGGGGATTTAGCCTACAACACGTGAGACTCTGGGTTCAACCCCCCAGTGCTGCTAAACAAACAACAAACAAAACTGTATAAGCTGCCAAGAGTAGTCATTTAAACTAAAAGTGCCTTTACCCTTTTATCAAGAATTATACTGTAATTGCTTTTCAGCCTTTTGGCTAAGATCAAGTGAAGAATTACACTCTAAGTCATTCCCTATACTTGCAGAAAAACACAGACAGGGATGCTCTTTGTTATTATATTTCTAGTAGTGAAACATAAGTAGTCCAAATGTCCAAGACAGGGAAAGAATTAAACATGTATGCAAATATCTCGATGCATATGTAAATACACAATATGCATATGCAAGAGAATATTATTTAGCAGTTAAAATGAGTTAGCTGCTGGGGAAATCACTTGAAATAACTTCAGCTTCTATTTTTAAGTAAAAAGCAAGCCTCACATGTCATACATACCATATTTTGCCATTTATGTTAAAAAAGCATCCCGCATTTCTATTTGTATTTATATGTAAAATGCATGTGCAGCTGTCTGGAAGGACCTGTGCCATTTCCTGCAAACAAGCAGGAAAGAATCTAGAGGGACTGCGGGTGTGTGTGTGTGTGTGTGTGTGTGTGTGTGTGTGTGTGTGTGTGTGTGTTAGGCTTTATTTCAAATACTCTCATTCCCTTCTGTGGGATTAAAGACAGTTTTAAACCTCCGGTTCGCTCACTATGTGTGGGTTGAAGGTGTGGGAATGCATACCCTGGTTCATCCACCTTTGATTCTCCTACCTCAGATGAAGAAAGCATGGATTCCAGCCTCTGGCCAGGGCTTCCCTGGAAACCTGGGCCATGCTGTGGACTCCCAGGAACCTCAAAGGCTGCCACTTTGGAGGCAGAAGACTTCAGAGTTCTTTTTTTTTTTTTAACCTTTTTTTTAAAGATTTATTTTTTTTTATTATGTATGCCTGCAGGCCAGAAGAGGGCACCAGATCTCATTACAGATGGTTGTGAGCCACCATGTGGTTGCTGGGAATTGAACTCAGGACCTCTGGAAGAACAGCCAGTGCTCTTAACTGCTGAGCCATCTCTCCAGCCCGACTTCAGAGTTCTTGATAGCTGTGAGGCTTTGGTCAAATGAATACTCCTAAGCCTCAGTGTTCCTGTCTGTAAAGACTGCTAATAGAAGACTTATCTTACCCAGTTTCTCTGAAGTTAATAGACGAAATTCCTGGGACTTGCCAGATAGTGGTGGCACAGGTCTGTAATCCTAGCACTTGGAAGGCAGAGACAGGTAGATCTCTATGAGTTCAAGACCAGCCTGGTCTACAGGGCAGGTTTCAAGATATCCAGGGCTATGCAGAGAAACCCTGTCTTGAAAAAACAAAAAAATAAAATAAAAATTTCTGGGGCTCAGGCCGGGGAGCACTTGCCACATAATCATGGATGACCTGCGTTTGAGTCCCTGGAACCCACATAAACCCAGGTGTTATAGTGCACATCTGTAATTCCAGCACCCCTGCTGTGAAATGGGAGGAAGAGTAGAGAGAATCCCCGAAGCCAGCCAGCCTGGTTTCCGCATTGGTGAACAAGAGCCCAGGTGTGAAACAAGGTGGAAGGCAAGGAGGAGCACCCCAAGATTCACCTTTGACTCCCATAACCCCAGTTTTGGGGTGTCTGCTCTTCCCAAACAGTCTGGGGGCTCCCTTGCAGTATGTAGAAAGCAGAACAGTTCCCTGCTCTTCTCTACTCCCAGGTTCTTAGTTAGCCCTTACTCCCAGGTTCCCATCCTCCCACAGTGCTTCTCGCTAACTAAGGAAGAAATCCAGCTTCATCCCTTAAGTCTTTGTCCTCCCAGTCCCCCATCTCACACCTGTTAGCACAGGCTGCCTCTATCTCAGGGACGCCACAGTCCCAGGGGATACAGCCTGCCGAGCTAGCCTGGCAGCTAAGGAACATCCTCTGAATCAGATGTGTAGGGGTGCTTCTTCTCTCTCCTCTTTGGGGCTGGGTCTCTCTTTACATGTTATCTAGGAAGAGCTAACTACCCAAACCTGCCTTCTTCCTCTTCCACCACCTACCCTCCTGAAAGCAGGGAGGGAGGACGGGAGGGAGGGCGGAAGGGAGGACGGGAGGGAAGAGGGGAACCTCCTCTGCCTGTTCCCTGTCTGCTGGCCAGCAGGGCCACCATGCCCAGTCTTGGGATATGCAGTTGTGATGGGAAACTGAGAGGCAATATCCTGGCCAAATGCTCTCCTGCCGCTCTCTGCTCCATTTATCAGCCTGCCACCAAGAGCATGCCTGCCACCAGGGAGCCTAGTGCATCTCTCTCTCTCTGCTTGGGACTGAGGAAAGCAAGGAGCCCAGGAATACTGAATACAAGTTCCCCATGTCTTCTCTGTCCCTCCCTGCTCCCTAGGAGACTCCAAAACCACAAGCCCAGCAGTGTGTGCAAACAGGCAGGCATCACCCTCCAGGAGCTACCTGCCGTGTCTGAAGATTGCTCTGAAGTTATGCTCTGCAGCCCCTGCCTGCCTGGGGCCCAAGACACCTGGATATTTCCTGCCTTGCTTCTAAAGATATCCAAGAAAAAAAGGATTCAGTCACCTTGTTGACCTTAAAGGCCAGTCCAAGGCCTCCTAGCTGCGTCTCCTCACCCATGGCACTGCTCCCTTGCACTTCCTCTGGCTCCATGGAAGACCATCAGTTACAAAACTAACTTCACAATACTGGGTTTTCTTTTGCGTGCCTAGTGCCCCTGCCACATGGTACCACCTGCCTGTAAAATCTGTACTTGGCACACTATGAGCAGATATTAAACATGCATGGATGGAAAAATGAATGGACAGATGAACAGAAAGCCTCCTTCCAAGGACTCGTGACCCCTCAAAATTCCTACAGTGAAATCCTAATCCCCAGGACTATGATACTTGGAGCCTTCTGTATATTTGGTGGTGATCAAAGTCAGGACAGGAGTGGTTTCATGAATCAGATGCCCCAGAGGGACCCCTCGGCCCTTTCCCTCTGTGCTGATATAGTGAGAAGATAGGTAGGTATGTGCCTGGAAGCGGACTTGCTCCAGACAGGCAATATATTGGCATCTTGATGGTGAACTTCCCAGTCGGCAGAACCTGGGCTTATAAATCTTGGTGGTTTCTAACTCCCCAGGCTCCAGTGTTCTTCTACAGCAGCCCAGACAAACTAAGGCATCTTCCTTGTTCATCCTGCCTACTTCTAAGAAGTCAGAGCTCAGAATCCCTCCTGCTTCCGAGAGTTCAGCAAGCGCAGCCCTGCTGGCCTGCGGGTTATTTATAGCCGGGTGTCTTCACAGCCATCCATGCGTTTGAAAGGCTCCTCTTTCAGAGACACCCGAGCTTCTGAGAGCAGAATGAAAATTCTGAACCAATTTACACGATTTCGGTCTCTCTCTCCCTATCCCACCTCTCTTGGAGTCTTGGGCAAGATAGGCAGGCACTCTACCAGAGTAACACACCCAGCCCCACACATCTCTCTCTCAGAATGCAGTTTGCAGAGACTACTGAGTGCAACCTCGAGTCTATGATCCTTGAGCCTCCACAGAACAGGGGTGCGATTATCAGCATGGTAGTTTCTGGAGACCTGTGTGATGGTGTACAGAGACCCGTGCTGCCTTCCTCGCCCCGTGCATAGCATGAGTTCACTGAGGTGATGTACATGGTGGGCACATGTGCTGCGTTGACTCTCAAGGGGCTCAAGACCATTTCCAAGAATCTCTTACTACATGTTTCTCCCAAGCATATATTCATTTCTCATAAAAGCAAGCAAATGGGGAGGGGTGCTGATACCAATCCCTTGTGGGTTTCTTATTCTGACTTGAAAACAGGGTGCCCAGTGGACGTGCTCAGGATTCTCTGGATAGCGACTTCCATACAGTCCCTAGGCTGATGGGACAGAACATGGTTGAGGGCCATCTCAGGCCCGCCGGAATGAGAACGGAAGGAGGAGGAGCCTCCAGGCAGAGGAAATCTGCCGGTGATCCACAGTGGCCAGGGGCAGCAGCCTGAGGCCCAAAGTGGAAGGGAGAGTAGAACTCTACCCTTTCAGGGGACAAAAGCCATGAGGCTGAACCTTGTTTACTGATTACAGCTTCCTCAGGACTTCTATGATCACTCCTGACTTAATCCCTCTACCTTTCTTGGTCAACTAACTCACTGCCCTGAATCCTTTTAGTGACTAGCTAGCCTGTCATGAGCTGTGAGCACTCCCCCCCACCACAGACCTTTCTTTCTCTTCTTGACCACCCTAGGGCCTCTTCATCATAGAAGAATACTAAAAAAAAAAAAAAAAAAAAAAAAAAATGAGTGGCCTGGAAGGAGTTAAATTCACCCAGGAAATAAATACTGTGAATTCTCAATGTCTGTGGCCCATTTGAGGAATAAACTGTGATTAAGTGGTAGATAATTTATTTTGGCTTTTGAAGGAGTTGGGGGTCTTTCCAAACGCAAATGGAAAGGCAATCACATGTCTGGAATTCTGGACATCGAAAATAAAAATTTTAATGAGCATTCCAAGTAAAATAAATAATGAAAGAAAAAAGTCACAACTCAAAGCCTAATCTTCCAAGGGTCCGTCCGTCTCCCTGATCCGACCACAGCATGCTGGGAGGAGACCCCAGGCGAAGACGCTGAAAAAGGAGCAGCCTAATAGCTGTGCCCTCTCTCCCTCTCACATCTGACTTATCTTCTAATGAGGGTAGAAATGTGCTGTGTCTTGATTAGAGAGATATAAGAAAGCCCCTTCCCTGTAATATTGAACTGAGTTAGGCCACACACGGGGGAATGTAGCACAGAGGCCACCTCCTCCCGAGTCGCTGTGGCACTCTCCCTCATTTCCTGGGAGCACACAAGTAGCAGGCGTGCACACACACACACACACACAAAATCAGCCCGTGAGCTATGTGACAGAGGGTACAATAGAAAGCAACTGTATCCTCCCCCACCCCCAGCCCCTCTACTGATCCTTTCCTGGTTTGAAGGACCTCCTAGGAAAGTCTCATTGCTGTGGGAGTTACTCTTACATTTTTAAATTCAAGCAGGGTGCCTAACTGAGTGGCAGGACACCCAGGAGACCCTGTGACCTGCTCAGGCTGTGCCCTTGAGGAGACTGGTGAGTGGGGCCACTGTCACCTGTACCATTCTTCTTATACTGCCTCCTCCCCCATTCACTGGCTTTTGTTAGGACCTCCTAAGGCCCGATGGGGTGAAGATGGGGGAAGATGTTGCTGGGAGACAAGAAACACAGGCATATGTGGGTTCTCTCTCCAGGAGTTCCCCTGGTGGGAGCAAGGTTACTGGCAACTACTGGGACCTCTAGGCTTGCTGCAGCAGGCACACCTCCCTGCAGACCTGGCAAGGGGCCTTCAGCACTTATGGCTTTCACTGATGGTCTACATTGTCCCTGAATGAAATCAGTTCCCTCCGTGCCATCTAAAGCCACCTGCCCCCTCTGCCTTGCCTCTCCTGGTCAGAGCTCCCAGCCTCCTCTAGAGCCTCTGAGAGAGTCCCCAACTGCCCGTGGGCTCCGCCAGAGCCTTTTCCATCTCTTGGTGCCTGCTGATTCACTTAGGAGGAAGATGAGCAAGGGGCTACTGTGTCAGGGACACACACTTCTCTTTAATCTACAAAACAGCTTTAGCTTGTTATTGCTCATTCCTGTAACATTTCTAGATAAACCAAGGGTGGTGTTGCACACCTATAATCCAGCACTTGGGAGGTAGAAGCAGAAGGATCCTGAGTTCAAGGCCAGCTTTAGTGACATAGCAAATCAGAGGTCTTCACAGGGACTGGATTATAATTTTTAAAAACTGGCTATAGTTACACAACTGTAGCTCTGGTGCTGAAGAGGCAGAGAGAAGTGGATACCTGGGAATCTCCAGCCAACTAGCCTAACGTAAGTGAGAGATCTCACCTCAAACAAACAAAACAGAAACCAAAACAAAAACCCAAGATGAATAATAGGGTGGATGTCTCCTGTGGAACAACACCTGAGGGTGACGTCCGACCTCCACATGTACACACACACACACACACACACACACACACACACACACACGCACGCACGCACGCACGCACACACGCACACACATGCACCTTTACACAAAGGATGTATGCAACTGGGTCTCTGCACATAGGAAGCAAACCCCTAGCCCAGAGGATGCTTCACGTCTGTTTGACGGGAACCGGCTCTAGCCTTTAGTCCTTGACACCCAAGCCATTTCCACACCAACCTTTTCCTCGAAATACTGCAATACTGCGAAGGGAAGTTAGTCTAACTCCGGGCTCTTTGCATTCTGTTTAGAGACAGATAAAAATGCGCTCATTATCCCATCTGAGGCTGCTCACACGGGAGAAAAGTGCCTCTGTATTAGGCAAGGCAATCCACCCAAACCTTTCTAGTTCTATTTAAAAAGTGCGAAGGTAATTTACCAGGCTGCGCCTGTCAGCATTTGAAAAGCAGAAAGCCTTCTTTTATCTTGTTTTATTTACATGTGAAACCCCAGAAGAGGCAAGAAACTTTCAGTGGAAAGGACTAAGAAGAGCCCTGGGGAGACAAAGCAGCCATCAGACACTATCTAGTTCACTAAATACAGGCAGGACAGGGTCACCCGTCCCTGATAGGGGCAGACAGTCCTGGGGCCCTGTTGTTGGGCCCACCCACAGAGGTCCCTCTGGCTGCCACACTCCTACCAGCTAGGTTGACACTTGCTGACTTGGGTTCAGGTGGAGAGCAGAGAGCAAAGAGGGTGGGAGAAGCAGGGGTAAGATTTGGAAATGGGACAAGAAAGTGGGAAGGATGACTAAAAGGACTTCCTGTTCTCAAGCAATGGAGTGAGGGCATTCTGACACGACTTCCCTTTCTGGACATGGCAGTGATATGACACTCCTTTCTGAGGGGGCTTCTGTGTTATGTTTCCACTTAGACACTTAGAATGTTCTTCTGGAAACTCTCCGTGCCCCCCAACACAGTGTGACCTTTGTCATGTTTATCATTGCTGACACTGAGAGGACATGAAGGGAGATAGAGGACCACTTGCTGGTACAAATAGCAGGTCAGGATTCGATTGGACTTCAGCTTTGGCCATGGGATGCACTTGGTGTTTCCTGGGTGAAGGGCATATCTCCTGCCTGTAGGGTGGTCAGGTTCAGCCACAGAGTTGGAGATAGCTGTTCTGGGAAGTTGTCTTACCAGGCTGGCAGAGAAGACAAGTAGGAAAAAACAATTCACCAGCCAGGGAGGCCAAACAACACAAGCAGGAAGCAAACACATCTGTGTGTGTGTGTGTGTGCCTGCGTGTGTGTGTGGGGGGGTTGCATGTGTGCACATGTTGCTGGTCCTAGCAGGAACTCACAGAAAACTGAGTCTCCTGGAGGGGAAGCCTTTCACTTGGTCTCGAGTCACTGGAGGTGTGCTCTCAAAGGGATCCCAGCTCTGTCCAGTCACTGGAGGTGTGCTCTCAAAGGGGTCCCAGCTCTGTCCAGTCACTGGAGGTGTGCTCTCAAAGGGATCCCAGCTCTGTTCAGTCACTGGAGGTGTGCTCTCAAAGGGGTCCCAGCTCTGTCCAGTCACTGGAGGTGTGCTCTCAAAGGGGTCCCAGCTCTGTCCAGTCACTGGAGGTGTGCTCTCAAAGGGATCCCAGCTCTGTCCAGTCTTTGTCTTGATGCTTCTTGACCGCCATGAGCCCCCACCTTGTCCAAAGTGGCAAGTCCAAGTGACCAGAGACAGAATTCTTTGAAACATAAATAAATCTTCCCTACTTAAAATGATTGTCTTGGGTCTTTGTCAAAGCAACAGGATGTTGACTGACACCAAGATACTGTGTTTCAAGAGAAGGCTGGATAGAGGTAGGTTGGTGGCAGAAGTGGTGGCACTGAGGCTCCACCCTGTGCTAATCCCTGGTCCCTGTGGTAGTTTGAATGTAATTGGCCTTCATAATCTCACAGGGAGGGGCATTATTAGGAGGCGTGGCTTTGTTGGATTGGGTATGGCCTTGTTGGAGGAAATGTGTCACTGTGAGGATGGGCTTTGAAGTTTCCTATGCTCTGGGTACCATCCAGTGTCTCAGTCGACTTCCTGTTGCCTGAAAGATGTAGGATTCTTAGCTAACTCTCCAGTACCATGTCTGCCTGCACGCTGCCATGCTCCCCGCCATGATGATAATGGACTGAATTTTTGAAACCATGAGCAGACGACCCCAATTAAATGCTTTCTTTATACCAGTTGCTGTGGTCATGGTGTCTTTTCACAGTAATAAAAACCCTAACCAAGATAGTCCTCCATCCATCTGGGGGCTTCCATACAATTCAACCTTCCTCTTCATCTCCATGGTAGGCCTATCTGGTCCCAGTAACACAGTCAGTTGTTGTGAGCATTGTCCTAGTAAGAACCTCAAGCAGATTCTAGGAACTCCACTGGCTGAAGTCTGCTGTCCCAGGAGAGTTAGGGTAGACTCTGATGAGGTCACAGGCGTTTAGACCCACATCTTACAGTCTCTTCCTATGTGAGTACCAACAGTGATTTTGGTTTTATCTTACCCCCTTCCCCTTTTGCTTTTGTCACTATGTAGCCCAGCCCTGAGCTCCTGGTTCTCTTACGTTTTGGATAGCACAGTCTATATTGTTCAACCCTGCTTTCACAGTCCTTGGCCATCGGGGTACCTACCTGACTGCCTTTACATATATGGTCTGCACTGCAACTCTTTTTACTCCAGACTGTAACCACAGGGGGCAGTCTCTACTTCCCTAAACACCGGCCTTTCTACTCTGCCTGTCTGTCCATGGTGACCTCCTAGACTGGGTGGAAGGCAGTTTACCTTTGGGAAACACTTTCTCCGTGTGCGCATGCATACATGCACACCAGAGGTGTGGTGGTGGTGGTGGTGTGTGTGTGTGTGTGCATGTGTGTGTGCATGTGCGTGATATGCAGGTGTGTATCTGTATACACACATAGTAGAGGCCGAGGAGAACATCTGATGTCTTGACCTATTTATTACTCTCCACCTCATTTTCTTGAGACAAAGTGTCTCTCTGAACCTGGAACCAGGCTGGCAGGCAGCAAGCCCCAGCAATCCTCCTGTCTCTGCCCCTCATGACACTTGGGTAACCTTTGCACTCACTGGGCTACACTCAATGTTTAACTCGCGTGTTGGGGATTTGAACTCAGATCTCACACTCATGCAGAAAGTGCTCTTGCCTGCTGAGCCATCTCCCCAGCCCCAAGAGAAATACTTTTGCTATATGTGATCCTTGAGAACATATGGTCGTCATTTCTCAGGAGGGGCTCCGGGTCCCAGAACCACTCGGTGGCTTTTTGAGCTACAGTCATGTTGGCTTTTGCATCTCCTAAATTCAAAGCCCAGAGATCTTCCCCCATCATGGGGGTTCCAAGCTCTTCCCTTCCCAGGATCCCTTTTATTGTTTTCCTTCCACAACCCCTGGGGACTCCTATGATTACATCCACAGCCAATCTTAGCTCCCAGCTAGCATGAGCTAACCACTGGAAGCATGCTGCTGAGTTGACACGATCCCGGTTTAAAAGTAGAGAAAGACGGTGCTTTAGTTCAGCTGTGTAGCCTGGGCGCAGATGACAGTACAATTTCCTGAGGGCTATTTCAGACATTGTCAGAAGCCCTCAGAGCCTTATTACTGCTTTCCCTAGGGGTCCAAACACCTGACACCGTTAGCGACTGTACTCTTTCTTCAGTGGCCACAATTTTCAAGAGAAAACTAGGACCCATGGTGTGACAGCTATGAGCACACGTGGGGGAGGGGACAGGCTGGACAGCTTTCATGCTGCTTCAGAAACCTGGGGCATGTGAGGCTGTCCTCCGATCTGAAACGCTCCCCTCCAGGTTCCCAGCATGGTACTCCTAAGCAGTGCTATAGCCCTTTAGGAGCGGGGCCTAACGGGAGGCTTGAGGTCACTGAGCTGTGCTCTTCAGAGGGGTTATGGGATGTGAGTCTCTTCCCTTTCTCTTTTGTCAGATTCCCAGTTACAAGGTGAAGTAGTCTCCACTGCCTATGCCCTTGCTATGACGTGCTGCAAACCTCACTCAGACCCGTCACTTAAGCCAATAGACCATATTAAAATCTGAAACCGTGAGCCAAAGTAATCATTTCTTGTTCCTGCAGTGACAAACAGTTAAAACAATGGTCATTGGTGAACTCACCCATTTAGCAGGTACCTGCCATCTGCTAAGTGCTGTGGCTCTCGCTAGTGGCTCAGTGAAGGGTGAACCTGGCTCGTTCATGGACTAGTTAGTTTATCAACTCCCTCCCCATACTGCATAGAACGAGAGGAGGAGGGAAAGTCTGGGGACACCATGAAAGGCCACTCCACACAGACATTAATAAAGTCTTGGGGTATGAAATAATAAACACTTCAGAGGCATAAGCAGCTCTGGGGATATAGGATGGAGACAGAGATGAAGGGACCCTTTGAAGGACAGGAGTTAGGTGTGAAAGGTCACAATTGCCAAGAGTTCCCATGACACCTCTCCAGTCTTCACACATACGCAGCGTCTTGACTGACACATAGAACCCAGTCTTTGTGTGTGTGTGTCCATGTGTGTGCAGGTGCATGTTTGTCTGTGTGTGTGTGTGTGTGTGTGTGTGTAGGCCAGAGGACAACTTTAGGGTCAGTTCCCAGGATCCCACCACCTTGACTTTTGAGATAAGGTCCCTCATTGGCCTGGAGCTTGCTGATTAGACCAGGCTAGCCAACCACTGAGCCCAAGGATCTACCCTTCTCTCCCATTCTGGGATCACAAACATAGGCCGACACATCCAGATTTTTTATGTGGGCTCTGGGGATCAAAATAAGGTCTGGTGCTTGCAAGGGAAGCAGTTTTCTGATTGGATCCCCCCCCCCAGGCTCTCCCAGTCCCGTGTGTATTCAGATGTGTGTAGAGCCCAGTGCTGAACAAGTGTCCCGGGTGCTCATTCTTGCCCTTAACCACTCTGGGCCACTCTTCCTTTACCTCTGGGACTCCTGACACTCATTAATCCGTTCATTAATCCGTTCATTTAATCCATTCATTCCTCCCTTACAGCTAAGACAAGGCTGAAGTGGCCCCTGCCCTCATGCAGCTTTTTCAGTCTAAACAAGGAGAAAAGCATTCATCTAGTAGTCAATTGTGTAAGTAACAGCTTCCAAATGTCGCCTGTAAATTATAAGTACTAAAAAGGTGAGCTGTGCACCTGGTGGCTGTGACAAAGGGACTTAACCTACTCAGAGAAGTGGGCACGGCTTCTGGAAGGAGTGAAAACAAAGCTGGGAACCGCTGGACAAACAGAGAAGACTGTAGCGTTGGTTGCTTTTATACTGTGATAAAGTACCAGACAGAAAACAACTTGTGGGAGGCTTGGTCCTGGGAACCAGAGTGTGTTGATTGGGGGTGGGGGGTGGCAAACACCCAGACACAGGTACGGAGAAGCTGGGATTGGGCAGCCTGTGCTCACTCTGATGGAGGGCACCAATTACTACAAAAACAACTAGGACCCTCAGTCAACCTGTTATGTGAGGCATGGGAAGGAGGAGTTAGCTAGTTAGAGGTCTCTGAGAGAAGCAGTCTCAGACTACAGTTGTTTGCAGTGCCAACATCTGCACACTGATCCGAGGAAGGCTTTGCCAGTTCTCATGGGTCTGAGGTATTGGTCCTTGTCAATAATACCCATTCACTGAAGACCTCACAGGCTTTTTACCCACTCAGTCAGGGCTTCCTTAGCTTGCCTCAGGGGAGCTAAGGCCCACAGTTTGGCTCACAGTTTCAGAGGGTCTCAGTCCATCAAGGCAGGAGAGGCATGGCAGAACTCATGGAGTGGAGCCCATGGTGGAGACTTACATCATGGAGGGGCAGGCAACAGAGAGCTAGGGGCTGGACCATAATCTTTCAAGGCCTACTCCTAGTACTAACTCACCTCCTCCTCCAAAAGTTTCCACAGCCTCCCAGAATAATGGAAGTGCTGAATGTTCTAGATCCAGCCATCGTACTTGCTCTGGGCACTTTTGATGCCCACAATCTGTTTGACTCCCTCCTTCCATTTTGGCTTTTGCTTTCCTCTAGGTTCTGAGTTTTATCCAATCCAGACTTTTCCAATTTCCCCAGCCTGGGTTAAGATAGCCCGTTCTCCTTACCTGCCCTGCCACCTTCTGTACCCCAAGGGTAGAACAATCCTATGGTAAAGGGGCACTGGAGGACTTTTAGCAAGACCACGATGTCCAGACCCAAGTCCTCCCTACACACCTTACTGGATCTCCAGGGATACTCTAGTGGGGTCTGTTCTCAACCCCAACCTGCCATAATCAAACTTCTTCATAGCCCAGCCCCACTCACTGGCTGACCACTGCCCTTCTTTATCAACTGATCCAAGTCCTAGGCCAGTGGTTCTCAACCTTCCTAACGCTGCTAATCTTTAATACAGTTCCTCATGTTTTGGTGACCCCCCAATCAATTGTCTAAGAAGACAGCTGGATTCAACCAGTAGAAGCTGGACAAAGCCACTGTGTTGAAGGGGACAGAGGGGAGATTGACACTGGCCAGTCCAAGTGGGTCAGTGAAGGGAGCCTTTCTGGAGGAAGAATGTTGAAGGATGCAGGGCTCTAGAAAGGACCTTCTAGTTCAGAAAATGGGCATTTCAAGCCTTAGAGGGACACAGAGGAGGGAGTTTAGGGAGTCATGCTTGACGAGAGGCACCCAGACACAGAAGGAGCACCCAGTGCAGATGACAAGGATGTGAACATGAGGGAAAGATGCCGAGCTCCCAGCTGGCAGTTACCAACCAAGTGTATGACTTGGGCAAGTGACTCTGTGTCTCAGTGTCTCTGTTTCCCTTTTTATAAAACACAGATGATGATGCACGGCAAGTGTTTGACACTATATCACTTTAAGGCACTTACTGCATGTCTCCTAAGTCAGTGAAGTTGTCCCAACAGACAGACAGACAGACAGCTAGAGTTATGTATGCAAACAATATTCATCACCTGAAATGATTTCCCACATTAGTAGGAAATACAACCTAGCAACTTTTGCCTCTGAAGCAAGAAACTGGTAAAGTTGCTTATTTCTGCAGTCTCCATCCTCAAATGTGGGGCATCCAGGTGGCTGCTTTGCCTGTGGAAATGGAGGAGCTGACAAGAAGTTCCAAGAGCTATGTATCTCAACTGTCACCTTCTCTGCAAGCCGTTGGCTCAAACAAATACAGTAATAAAGGGCTTGGAAATCCAACAGAAAGACATGGAGGATCTTGGCCAACCTCTCCCCCTTTACTCACGTGGCAGATGCTGGTTTTCCCTTCAGTGTTTATTTTTCTCTCCTTCCAAAGCAATAGGATTGTCATTAGCATGTATGACCACCAGAGAATAAAATCTGCCTAACCCACCTTACAGCTAGGTGTGCTCATGGAACCAAGTTGTGCCCAAGGGCATGCAAGCAGATACGTGTAGCAGGCTTCCTGGCTGTTGAAAACTTGGCCCTTTCCTACTTGTCCCTTTCTTCTGGAAGTCACGTGGAAGAAGGATGCCTTAAATTTCACGTCAGTGATTTCAGAAATGAGTAATATTACAAGTTTCCTGTCTCAGAAGTAAAAGTGACCAAACTATGTTTCTTGGTGATGATAGCCATCTTGAACACCAAGGGCAGAGAGGTACCATGGAGATTCCTGAGTAGTTGACTGGCAGAACTATGGATCCCTGAGGAGTGTGTGGGCCATCGCTTCCCTCTTCAACATTCCCTGCTGCTTCCAGATGTTCGTGTGAGAGAAATGTAAACTCCCATCTATAGAAGCCACTGCTATTTTGGGTACTTCAGCTGAATCCATTCCTAAATACAGCCCCCAGGCAGCCCACGTTCTCAGTTACTTTGTAGAACTATCTCAATTGCTACTAATTTAAACCAAGTGAATGAGAGAGGTTCTACTGCTTCTGACCCCAGTCTCCATCTGGCCAGAAATTCCACCAGAATCATAATAACAACCTGTTTTATGAAGTGCTTTCTTCAAGAGTGAGCTCATCAGAGTCTCATAGAAGCTCTGTGATGGAGCCAGAGCTGCTAGCCCCACGCATTCCATTTCAAAGATAAAGAAACTCGGGGGAAGGGGCATAGCCATTTGCAAACATTACACAGGTGCAGAGGCAGAGAGCTGCGGCTTAGTCCTCTTGACAGGATGCAGGTCTGCCAGCCTGCAGATGGTCCTGGGGCAAGGAAGGTACGAGGTAGGACAGAGCTGAGGGCCCAGGGTTTTAAAAACAGACAGGTGTGTTTTTAAGTCCTTTATACATACAACTATGTTTTTATTGTGACAGAAACCCCGAAACATAACTTGAGATATATTGTCTTAATATTTTTTAAGTACACAACGCATTGCCAATGATAAGCACAGTGGTGTACAATGCGCCTCTAGAACTTGAACTGTGTGTGACAAAATCTAAATCCACTGAACAGCAACTTCCTCATTCCCTCCTCCCTGAGCCCTTTGAACCCACCATTCTGTTCATTTCCAGTTCCTGTGAATTTGACTTCTATAGATACCTCATCCAAGTGGGGCCATGTAGTGCCTGTCATTCAGTGACTGGCTTATTTCACTTAGCATAGTGTTCTCAAAGCTCATCCATGTTTTTCCATAGGACAGGACTTCCTTCTCTTGCTAAGGCTGAATAATAGTCCATTTCAGCATCATTCCCAAGAGCCAGGATGTGGCTGCTACCCACACACCCATCAGTATAAGAATGGACAGAAAGTGTGTGGCATACATGTGTCTTGAGGGGCTGTTGATCCCTGCCCCGGTGGCATGTCCCACTTTGCATTCCCCGTTAAGGTTTCTTCCAGGTTCATCGACGTGTTTGGCATTTGCAGCAAGTACCCTGTGAGGTGTTGCTGGGGAAACAACACTCTGGGCAGGTTGTAGAGTGAGAATATCATTTATAACACAAGTCAGAAAGCAGTGAATGACATTGAAGAGGAAAAGATGAAGTTCAAAGCAGTTTGACTCAGCTAATACCTTTTGTCCAGTCTGTGCCAAGCATGGTACAAGGATCTAAGAACATAAGGACAGCGTGGTCCTTGCTTTCTGGATTTTATTTAATTCTATTAACTTTCCAAGAGTCTCAACAGGTCCCAGGAGAGTAGCTTCAATGCCTGAGAGACACCTGAACATGTGAAATTGGGTGCAGAGTATACGAAAGAAACCCATGCATCAAAAGAAGAAGGAGATAAGAAGAAAGCTTCCAAGTCCTGGAAAAACCTGGCAACACGACACCAGCAACATGCCAAGTGCCCAGAGAGAGTTCAGCTATAGTACGTGTGACTGGAGGCCTAGGAATAGGGGCTGTAAGGGAGTGATCAAAGAGGGCTTCATGGAGGAGGCAGGAGTTCAACTGGGAACCACAGAGGGGAGAGGTCATTTAACAGATGGAGAAGAGAAGAGAGGTTCATGGTATTATGAACAAAAGTGAAACACACAGAGGGTCGAGAGAGCCAGCAAAGACCCAGTTGGCCTGAGCAAGGGTTTTAGGCTAGAGAGTCATTGCCCTGCCTGGTCATTTTGGCTTGAACACCAGGCTGGGAATCTTGGTCTTCATTCCCTGTTTGGTGGGAGCTACTGGAAACGGACTTGTGTCAGAAGGAATGTAATCAGGATGGCATCTGTGTCTCAAAGAGGCCTCTGACAGGGCGAGTAGGTTAGGCTGGGGAAGGACAGTGAGTGACAGTCTTGGGGACTGGGTGTGTGGGTGGGGTCTTCGAGAGGCTGGCTTCAGGGCTGGGTATGAGAGTCAGCAGGAAGGATAAGCCCACAAGCCTCAGCCTTGCCTTTCAGCACTTGGCAGCTCCCACCCAGCAGGAATCCTAGGAGCAGGCATCTCTGGGGCCACTGTGTTCTCCACAGGACTCTGCTCACATGTGTGCCAGCCGCATCGAGTAGATCCCTACAGGGCTCCTGCAGCAGAGTTTGAGCTCGCCTAGGGTTCCTCCACCTCAAAGGCCCCGAGGAGTCAGAGAGGAGTAGAGTCTTTTAGGCATGTCCAAGAGAGACACCAGCCTCCTCCCTCAAAGTGACACTTCGTTGCTCCCACCAACCCCTCTGCCTCCCACCTCCACCCTAGGGGTGTTCAGCTCAGCAAGGTCCAAGTTCAGACTCAAGGAGGCGACGTGCAAACAGCCTGAAGCACCCTGCCCAGAGTAGTGGCCTATCCATTCGTCTCTGCCAGGAGTCGACACTGGGAGCCCTAAGGAGGGGTCCCCTGTGATGGATGATGTTTCCAGAGCTTATTAACTGAGCTAGACTGGGCCTCTTCCAGCTGATCTATGATCCAGGGACAGTTTTAAAGTATGTGGATTTCCAGACCTGCATTATCGAAAAGAGTTAAAATGGAAGTCGTCACTCAAACCACTGCCATCTGTCTCGGAGCTGCCGTCTATGGCAACTCTGGCCAAGATGGGAAGGTAGGTAATGAGCCTTACTCCCATGTCACATCTTGGAACATTAAGAATTTCTGTTGTCCTCCTTGCTCCCTATGGTATGCACAGTGGATGGTTCATTCCTGGCGGAGATGGAGGCAGAGCCTGGCAAGATGCAGGAGTGGGCACCTCAAGTCAGCTTTCTGTAAAGCAGTTTCTCATCTGAGTGTCACTGGGGTGCATTTTAACAGATCATGTGGTATCCACGATGCAGTCCTGGTTAGCATTTACTGAGAATCTACCTGGATGCTTTCCCTGAATCCCGGTGACCCTGTCACGTGGGTATTATAACTAATACCTTGCAAAGGAAGGGCCAAGGATGTGGAGCTGGGGTAAGAGGATACATGTAGGTCACACTGCAGGAAGACACAGCTAGGGTTTGAAGAAAAAGGAGGACACACACACACACACACACATACCCCACATCTCGGCTCTCCA
This sequence comes from Mesocricetus auratus, assembly GCF_017639785.1. Lineage (NCBI taxonomy): Eukaryota > Metazoa > Chordata > Mammalia > Rodentia > Cricetidae > Mesocricetus > Mesocricetus auratus. Next base: position 22,220,057 of record NW_024429203.1, read on the forward strand.
GCAGAAGCGGGGAATATTAACTAGGGATTAGCACAATGGGCTGCTCATCTCCACACCAGGCAAAGACCCTGGGATAAGGGAAGGGGGAGCCAGGCTGGCCACTGATCGCTCATAGTTTGTGCAGGTCAAGTGGCCTTCTGAGGCCATTGTCGTGGTTTCTGACACAGGCTGAGCCCTGGGGTGGAGATTGGGCAGCTTCAAACCCTGCATAAGCTCCATCAGTTGCCACATCAAAGTGCTAATATGTGTTCCCTGGTGTTGGCAACAGACACCGCTCAATCTTAGGTGAAGTCGGTGAACGAGAGCATCTCTGTGTTTTTCCTTAGATCTATTTTGTCTATTTATGACAATCTGTTTTTACAGCAGCTGTGTTACCTGGGATGCACATGTAGCTTCGGGACAAGATGGAGAGTCCAGCCCTCCCTACCCACCCCTACCCTCCCCATTCCACCCCAGCCCTCTCCCCTCCCTGCAGCCCTCCCCTCTCCACCCCCAGCTCTCTCTGCCCATCTCAGCCTACCTAGGGGGAAGTTCTTCTGACTCCTCCACCCACTGTGTGTCTGTCCTGCCGGTGAAGGGCCACCCAGGACCCCCAGGCACTCACTCTTTGAGGACAAGTGTTCCAGCCACCAGTGACCCTGCCCTCAGCACAAAAGTCTCATACCTTGTCCCCCTTCCCTCTGTCTCCACCATCCCCCGCCCCCAGTTCCCTTTCTGCTTCCCTGCTTCCCCATCACCCCCCCCGTCTCTCTGTTCCCTCTGCTTCATCTGTTCCCATCCTCTTTTTCACCTCTGCTCCCAAGCCTTTCTTCCAACGCCCTGCTCAGTTTGGTTCAGAGGTAACTAGTTAGTTAGAATGATTAGAATGATGAGTTGGTTTTGTTTTTGGTTTTCTCTTTTTTCCTTTAGCCCAACTACAAGCTGTTGATTGAAATCTTTCATCTAATTAGTTTTAAGCTAATTTTCAAAACAAAAAGTATAGAAAACATCACCAAAAAAAAAGCCAAGTAGAACAATTTAAAACAAATTATAAATGTTTTAAAGGGAGGGAGAAGGACCCCAAATTGAACGTTTTTCAGATCTTTATAGCCTCTTTCACAGCTTTGTTTTATTTTTTATCTAGTAATTTTACTGTTTAAATGAACATTACAGAGAGTAGACAAGCAAAAATGAGGAGCCCACCCACTCATAGCCACCAAGAGCACCGATCCACCCTTCTAGACTCTTCCCTATGTGTATGCATGCATTTTATGACTTCCCAAAGAAAGTTTCAGAATTTCAGTCCCTTGAGCTATAAAACAAGAACAAGAAGGAGCTCCAGTCCCTCAAGCTGTAAATTAAGAATGCTATCAGCAATAGAAACCTGGTTACATTTTTCAAATTATTATATAGTCCTCATCTTCCTGAGGCTTCAGATATCCATGGTAATGAATATTTACTGTAATATTCATTGTAAATGAATTTACAGCCTTGGAGAGAACGTCCGTTAAGAAACCCGATGTTGGTGTTCCTTCGAATCATTGATTCCAAAGCTGTCTGTTCACCTGTCAGCTATTAATGTCCAGACTCATGTTGCTGGAAAAAAACAATTCGCCAAATACCGAGGGATAAATATCTCTGTCTGTACCTACAGATTTAGTTTACAAAAATGGAATCGTCTCGGCTATGCTGTTTTGTGACTGTTTTCCTCTAATCCCTCCCTAGCACTGGACATTTGAAAATTTCCCAGTCTGTGTCACTTTTTATGTTATCGTAACTAGCAAAGATAGGAATAAAACATAGGGGTGAATCAGAAATTTTAAAACATGAAAGGTGGGGGTGGTGGCATGTATCTGTGATCCCAAACTCAGGAATCTGAGGCAGGAGGATTGGAAATCTGAGGTTAGTCTGGGTTGAATGACAAGACCTTACTTCAAGAAAGAAAAAAAAATGGAAGGAAGGGAGGAAGGGAAGGAAGGGAAAAGTCACAAAATTACTGAAAAATAAAAACATTTAAAACCACATAAAGCTTACAAAACTACCCCACAGTTCATGAAAATTTTATGATCCAAGACAAAAAGAACATCTGTTTTGTTTAACAAATATATTTGGAGTACCCACAATGCACTTGGCTCTACATGATGTCCAGGGACACACTAAGTATGAAAGAGAAGTCCCTTTCCCCACAGCCCTTATAGGCAGGGAGGACTCTGTGATAAACTGATCCGATGTGGGGAAAGGCATACCGAGGGACTAGCTGGTGAGGTAAGCTGAAATGGGGCTTCTCACTGATAGCATCTGGGGAAGGAGAAGAGGTGGTCCAGACAGGAAGGACAAGAGCAGAAGCCCTGCATGTCAGCCAGGCTCACACTGTCCCCAAACCTTCCTGAGATCCAGGGTCCCTAGGAGGAGGGTGGGGGGAGCTTGTTTGGACCTGCTGCTGTCTGGGAGGGCATCAGAGTCGGCCTGCACTTGAGCATCTGTGGGTGGGGCCATAAAGGGACAGAGCTCTTGTGTCGCATCCTGTTAACGGAGCAAAAGTAGTGATATTTGACTGATCATTGTTATCTCCCTTTGACTAAATTCCTTCTTGTACCTCCCCAGTCCGTCATTCCTTTCTTCCCCCCAAAGGCCAAGGACGATGACTCATGTGGATGTCACTCCATGAACATTAAATAGCTCTGTGGACACTGGCTCCATGCCGATGGTCTGTGTTGAAGGCCCTTGGTTCCCTGTTGAAACAGCGCAGAGACTGCACGGTAGAAGTGTGGGCACCAAGAGAAACTGACTGACCAGAAAGCAAGACAAAGCCAGGATGAGGGGAGAGAGATCAGGCTGAGGCTAGATGCTGGGTCCATGTGGGCCAGGAAGAGGGGCTGGGCCAAACGCAGGTAGGGGAGGCTGGAAAGAATCAAGGCTTCAGGAACCACTGAGTTGCTGCCCTTGGTCTTTCCTCTACCATCCCAGCTCCTAGCAACCTGCTTCCTGAGAATGAGGGAATGCTCAGGGAAGGGGAGACCTGGGGCCTGGGATGAGAGAGCTGGTGTGCAGGCTGCTGAGTCAATAGGCATTGGGGAAGGATTCAGTAGCACCATAGAACCGTCTGCAGCCATCTGCAAATGGAAAACCTAAAGACCCAGGGATCTTCCTCAATCAAAGACAACATGAGGAGGAGACTAAGGCTTCATGCCAGGGCCAGGCTGCCCAGGTGTTATCCCGGTTCACATCCTGGTTCACATCCTTCAAAACTGTGTGACCTTAGGCCAGTGTCATCAGCTCTCTGAGCACCATCTCCTCTTTAAACAGGGCATATTAGTTGTTGCATAGCTCAAATACAACACAGTGCTTAAGAGGCATGCATGCAAGGCATGTCACGGTACAAGCAGCTGAAGATGGAGAGACATATGACTCTCCCCAACTGTGGAGCCTCGTCTTTTCCAGCAGGAGAGCACCAGGGAGGTCTGGATGTCCCTCCTCTCTCGGCTCTCATACTCCGTATTGACACCAGCACCAAAGGCCAGCTTCCAGGGAGACCCTGTAAACCTGCTGGTCTTGAGCGTGTGCCAACAGATGGAGTCCTGATGCTGAAGCCCTCTGGTCCTAAGCTTCAGTGCCCCTCCAGCATACAGGATAACTCCCACTGCAGCCGTCGTGGGTTCAAGCCCCCGTCCTGGGACTTGGCAGAGCCTCCACGTCCCCAGTTCAGTGGACCGAGGCTGCTTCTCCACCAGCGTGGGAGGAAGGCTCTGCCATGCCTGCGGATGGCTAGGAAAGGAGGACATTGGGTGCCTGGGTTACAGCTACTGCTTGCTGATTCCCGATTCTTCTTTCTCTGTGTTTGGATACGGTGGCTGATCAAAGCCTGATCAGCGTTCAGGCCCATCCACGAAGACCTGCGTTCTCATCTGTTCAGCATCCAGCCTTTGTCTTCCTTTGCTCTGACGTCCCCATAACCCTAGGTTCGTCTCCGCTCTCCAGGAACAGGAAGCCAGTGTCCCTCGACACCACGAGTGGAGGAATCCCCCAGTGAGGCAAATAGGGCCGCAGCTCATGTCTGTGGGTCTGCGTATCCTCTGACCGCTTGGTGTTTCTCAGCGCTTCACCATTCCCCCTGGACTCCTCATGTCCCCGTCTCTGTCTCCCGCCACCCTCCACACCCACTCTCCCCGAGTTGCGGCTGTCAAGTATTTCCACCGTCAGCACTTGCTGAGTGGAACTAGAAGTTCTTCCACTTGCGCAGTGAGGCGCGTGGGCAGGTGGGTAATGTCTGTTTTACTCTCTGTAATGAATCCCATCTTCTCCTCTTTGCCGTGATGGTTATTGATTCTGTCTTGACACCTTGGTTTGTTTTCCGCCAGCTCCTGCCTTCCCTTCATCTTGCTGTGGCCATTTTTCCACTCTTATCTGTAATTTCCTCTCTTGTTGAGGCTGCCTCCCGCCTGAGCAGTCGCTGCACCAAGACAGGGGGCTGTGTATTAACTCCACACTGAGGTTTGGTAGCCCTGCTCAGATGGGGGAGGTTATTATGAATGGGCAAAGGGTGACAGAAGGAGGAAGGGCAGAGGCTAGGCAGGCTTGCTCGTGCCAAAGTAGAGTCAGGGCGCTACTTAGAAACTCCCCATAAGCCCTCTTAATCCCCACCCAGAAAGTGATGCTCAGTGGCCACATATAGCCCGTAACAGCCTTGCTTCAGTCTGCCTCATCCCTAGCCTCAACTCTCCAAACCAGGCACTTCACACTCCAACTGCACAGGGCTGTTCCTGTATGCATCCCCAGGCTCACAAGGTTCTCCCGGACAGTTGTGTCCTTCCCCATCTCTCATTCCACCTTTCACCTGGAAAACTCCTATTCATCCATCAAAGCCCGGTTCTTATTTCTTCTAGCAATCCATTCATGCCAAGCCACACTAAACTGAAGCTGACTCAAGTCTTCTCTTCATTGAACTCCCATCACTCTTCATGCAAAATGGTCCTTGTTTGCTTATCTGTATCTCTTGTGCTGGATCTTCTTCACAGGGTAGAGGCCAAGGAACAGGAAGGGAAGAATTCAACAGTCTCTGAGTCCCCACAAATATTCTCCCAAAGTAGGTTCAGGCAGACATTAATGAGTCATAGATGTGGACCAAGGGGACGTAGATGAGATTTCAGCCAGGGCCTGGGAGCTCATCAGGGGCTCTGCTCCAGGCCACCTTCAGAAACTAACAGCTCATACAGAGGCTAGAGCTCTTTGGGGCTGGACCCTGAAGCCGGAGGCAAGAGTGACCAGTTCTGAGCCCCTTGTAGGTTCCACGAGCCGGTGGCAGAGAGCATTAGATGGATGTACTGAGAAAAAACTTGACCCCTCAGTCCCTAAAGTCAAAATTCAGCTCCTTTGCCCAGCACAGGACCCTAGGGCCTGGGGTCTTCGCCCTCTCTTTCCGGTCTCCTTCCATTGTCCTGCCACCCCTTTCGTTCCCCACCCACAGCCTCTGTGACCTCACTGGTCCTCTGCCCAGTGGAACCTTCCTGGAAGTGTGCTGCAGTTACCCGGAGGCCTTGCTATTGCATGCATGGAGGTGAACCTGTAGCCATCAGGAATCCCCATCCCTTGAAGTTAGAGGGGAGGAGTCTGGGCTCCCAGGAGTACCTTCAGCGCACATTAACCACACTAAGAGAAGGCACGCTGTGCCGGCTCCCAGTCCCTGGGACCTCTGTGGGTGGCTACGGGAGCTAGTGAATCTCTTTCTCCCAGTCATGGGCCCCAGAAGGTGGAAAGCAAGTATAAGAAAGCTGTGGGTTCCTCTAGGTACTGGGATTGGAGGGCCCTGGACATAAGGGGTGGCTGCTCCCACAATGGCAGGCAGGGCATCATGGGCCATGCATCCCTTGTATCAGACAATGACACTGATGCTAAAAGGGGTGTAATTCAGCCCCAGGTCTCTGTGCTACTAGAATCAGTGATGGAGTTCCACAGCAGGGATGGCAAAATGCTTGGGAAGCCACCAGGAAGAAGGCTTCCAGTAAGACTGGAAGAACACACATCTTATAGTCAAAAAGAGGCTGGTGTCCTAATGTCATCTCTGAGGCCACAACACCAATGAGCTAACTTACTCTCAGTAGGCTCCAATTCTTACAGGTTTATCACCTCTCAATTACATCATAGTCTGGGACCAAGCCTTCAACACACAAGTGGCACGAATGTTTCCAGAACCTCCCATGCAGAGTCCAGGCTGAGGAGTGGCTGGTTCCTGGGTTCTAGGGGGTTTCCTTGTCCAATATCGGAAAACTGCAGTCTGGACACCGAAGCCAGATCCCCTCTGCCTGGGAATGCCTTTGTAAGACATTTTTCTCTTAGTGAGGAGCAAGGACTCAAATGCCCCCAGGGTCTCAGCCAAACTCCTGCCCACTGCTGCTGCTATGGAGTGGCAGAGAGTGAAGGTGACATTGTCCTTCAGACCTTGTCTGGGAAAGTCTCACTAGGTCTGTAATGAAGATAAATCCCATGCTGAAGGATGTCGATGGATACAGATGAGCTGGTAGTGCTGTCGGGTGGATGGATGCCCTTCTCCAGATCTACAGCCAATGGCATATGGATGTCAACATCCCGCTACCCTCCCCAGGCACGTCCTCTAGAGCTCAGTGGCTCTTCCTGGAGAACTCATCTGAAAGAGGCTCTGCCCACTGATCCCTGGTCTAGCTGGAACCCTAAGGAACGGCCCGGGCCACTGCGCCACCCATTGTGATACCAACTGGAAGGCGTACAACAAGCTAGTCCTTGGTCTGCACCCTGCATGCCACTAAGTTTCTCTGGTTTCCATTAGGCAGAGAAGACAAGGCTCATTGTTGGGGCCCCCTCACTCTCTGGTGGAGACCAGAAGGAGGCTCTTGCAGACTGTTATATTTGGTTCTTATTTTCAAGGCTCCCTTAAAAAGAAATGATCCAGTATTCTCCTTGCCTCCTGGATGGCTGGTCACTGTCCTAGTTTGCTTTCCAATCCTGTGATAAACACCACAACCTAAAGCAACTCCGTGAGGACAAGATTTCTTTGGCTTCCAATTGGTTATCAAGGAGAGAAGTCAGGACAGGAACTCAGACAGGAACAGAGGCGGGGACCATGGAGAAAAGCTGCCTACTGGTTTGTTCTCAGCCTTAAGTTCCGCTGTCTTTATTAAAGCTTCAGGGACCATCTGCCTGGGGTGGCCCCACCCATAGTGACCTGGGCCCTCCCACCTCAATCCACACTCAAGAAAATGCCCACAGGCCAGTCTGATGAGGGGCATGTCCTAAGCTGACGTCTGTCTTGCCCGATGACTGTAGTTTATGTGGAGCTGACAAAAGCTAACCAGTAAAATCAGTCTTTGCCTCAGTCTTTGAGTAATGAAGTTTCTGTTTGTCTTGTGACTGGAGGTCTGGTTGCATGAAGACACCACCCCAGCTTCTCAAGAGAAGATGCTCCCCATCCCGCCTCCCGTTCTGGGCCCTTTCAGAACAAAGAACTGTGCGGTGTGAGCCTTACAGACGGCACCCCCTTCGTCTCACAGTAGAAGGAAAGCTCACTGCTTCTCTTCTATGCCCAGTCTACCTTTCACAGCAACACATGCCTAAGCCTTGGCGCCCTCCCCCTGCACATTCTTCCTGGCACTGTGTTCAGCACCTGCCTCCCTATCGACCCTCTTATTTATTTGCAGCTACGCCAGCAAATGCATTGTTTTTCTTTGCTTGGGTTTGTTCACACTGCTGACCTAGGATCCAGCTTGTCTTGCTAGCCCATTGCCCTTCTAGAGGGACAGCAGGGCTTCCAGGAAGTTTGTTCTTTGGCATTTCCTCTCAATGCACCTGTGTCTCTGGAAACACATGGAGCCTAGGCCAATGGCTTGGAAAGGCCCACGGTCACTGCTGGCCTTGTTTTCAAAGGTGTCTGGGGAAGGACTGTCCCTCAGTCTGGACTGTCTCCACCATTATCTGCAATCACCATGGATCATTGATGCATAGTTTGGCCTCACAGTGGGGACCCAGAGGGGACAATGGTCAGGCTTGCTTTGTGGGGTGGAGAATCCTGACCCCACCCAGCATCATATCTCTGCAGCTGAAAGTCATCCTCTGAATAGTGGAGTCTTCCCACTTCACAGACCAGCATGACAAGGCATAGCAAGAGTGGCGATGAGACCAAGTGTAGCCGTTATGATGGGGCAGGAGGTTGCTGTCTGGCTGACTCTAGCCTGGACTGTATTGAAAAGTAGAGAATGGAAGAAGATGAGGATCCCAAATGTGGCTAAGTAAAAGGTGCATAGAGAATGGATGAACTTTGGTTTCCCAAGCCAGACAGAATCCTGGGACTTCTGCTTTTAGTCCCCCCTTGGCCAACAGATAAATTTGAGACCAATGAGGCAAAGATGGGTATGAAGTCACACATCCAAGTGGAAGCCTATGTGACCACCTAGTCTCAGGCTACATGCATCAGCATGGGCTCTGGTACACTCACCAAGGTCAGCAGGACAGGGCCATCATTGCCCTCAGGAGGGGGAAGGGGGTTCTGTGATAATGCTCCCTAAGTTGGTCTGCCTTCCTAGCCCATGTACTGGAGTTGGCGCTTGGCTGAGCACTATGGTTCCAAGATGAACTCATTTGAAAAGAAAGCTGCTTCCTGGTCCTTGGCTTCTCTGCCTGCCTTGTGTAGTACTGTGAGCCTATCTTTGTTCTAAAATCCACTTTCTCCCACAAAGGACAGAGGGTCAGAGAAATGACCTTGAGAGGAGGACTGTGTCTCCACCCAGCTGCTCTGGGGTGTAGAGACCAAGGAGCCTCAGACTACAACTCAAGGATCTGAGGCCACCCAAGAAAGGGTGGCCGTCCTCCCAGCATCCTGTTAGAAAATGCCATGCCAATTCTTGGTTCTAGCCAGTACAGGGAGGGACAGAAGCAGCTCAGGGTGGGGTGGGGGCACAGATGGCACTCTTGGGATCAAGAACAAAGGAATGATCATCAGAAAGTGACCCCTGCCTTCCACACCCAGTGTTTGCCCAGTGAGGATCCAGCCTGGGGACAGATCACGTCCTCTGTCTTGTGATGTATGTAGGTCAAACAGTGGGTCTTATTTTGCAAACAAGAAGACCAAAGTCCAAGCTGATTAAATGGCTAGCCCAAGGTCACCCAGATGTTCAGTCTTTCTGCTGATTAGTTGTATTTCCCTCTGGTTCCATAAACAATTGGAGGAGATTTGTTCTAAAATACATGACAGTAATCAAATACTTTGAGCATGTTCCTGCGTAGACATTGGGTATTCTCTCTGTGTGCCTGGCATTATCCTATATTCACAGGTAGATGACAAGGGACTTGCAGCTTCCATGGGACTTTGGCCCAGCATATGGCAACCTCATGCTAAGTCCTGTGAAGGAAGTCAGGGTCTGGATAGTTATGAGAGTCCAGAGTCAAGGCTCTACAGAGCTAGCCTTCAAGCAGGAGGAAGCATGCAGGGATCTAAACGGGGTGTGCTCACCTTGCAGAAAGGCGGCCAGAAAGAATGGCTAGAAGGAAGAGGACTAAGCAGACCTAACGAGCGGAGAGGAGGGAGGGGCTTGGACTGGAAACCCTCCAGGACAGGAGTAAGACATCAGACCTCGTAGGAAGCGAAGCCACTGGAGGGGGAATCGTGAAGGGACACTGGCAAGATTCCTGGACATGCTGGAATGACCTCCCTTACTGCCCTAGAGAGAGAGAACCGGACACTGAGAGGCAAGAGTGGAGGTGGCTTTGAAAGTGAGACAGACGGGCTGATGGAGGTGGACCAAGTGTGCGCAAACCCTAGAAAAGCGAAACAAGACGGCAATTTCAGGACCTGTGAGCTCTCAAACAAAGAGCAGGAAAGAGAGCATCTGTGAGGGGAACTATCTCAACAGCCCCTGGACAGCCCATCATGGTTATGAACCTTGGGTGGGGACGAAACCCCACTGAAGATAAGACATCGTATGGGACCAACTAACTCGGGGCACCCTGGAGATACATCTTCCGAGACCCAGGTCTCTTCCTGAAGAGTAATAACTCCATTTTGCAAGCCAGGGAATTGGTGGCGCACGCCTTTAATCCCTGCACTCCGGAGGCAGAGGCAGGCAGATCTCTGTGAGTTCGAGACCAGCCTGGTCTACAGGAGCTAGTTCCAGGACAGGCTCCAAAGCCACAGAGAAACCCTGTCTTGAAAAACCAAAAATAAATAAATACATAAGCAGATAGATAAATAAATAAATAACTCCATTTTGCACTGCAGGAAGTCCTGAAGAGCATGGTATGAGCCAAGGAGGACATGTGTACATCACTTCCACCAACCCATGCCCATGGCAGACACTAATAATCAATTCTGATACTCCTTGGTGAGCACAGATGCTGCCTCAACATGGCTCTGCAGGCAGCTACTCCCAGTCCACTGGCAATGAGGAGTTAGTGCTCAAAAGTTTCCGGGTTTAGCACCGCTTTTTGCTATGTGACTACATTAGTGTATCTGGGGCTGACTTACCTAGCCTAAATCGTGCTTTTCCATTTGTTAAAATGATTGTTATCCAAATGTCACATGTTCACTACAGGACTAAATGAGACAGTACATGAAAGCAGTCAGCTAGCTGGATTCTGATACAAGTAGACATCCATAAATGTATAAAATAAATAAAATAGTCATAGTCAGTCCCCTTTCCCCTACCCACAATTATACTCCCAGATGAACAAGTACTCTATGTAGTCTTACACGGTCTCAGACACTGTGTGTTCAGATACACACTTAAACAGCACACACTCACACACGTGCCTTGGAGGATAGAAAAATGTATCCTAACAGCTGGCACTAGAATTGATCTCAGAGAAGGAACTGTCTTTTGTTCAAGAAATTACCTTGATAACTCTCTAAGGATATGGATTCGGAGAAGCCAAGGAAACAAAAAGATAGCTGACCTGTTCTGCATTAAAACGAGATAAAATGGAGGAGGGGACTAGACAAAGTATAGAATCTCAGGAGTGTGGTCACAACAGAGCATGGTGGTGTGTGTGTGTGTGTGAGAGAGAGAGAGAGAGAGACAGAGACAGAGACAGAGACAGAGAGACAGAGAGACAGAGAGACAGAGACAGAGAGAAACAGAGACAGAGGGAGAGAAGGGGGGACAAAGAGGGCTTGGGAAGGAACACTTCGAACAAGCAACAGGAAGCTGCTATGGGAAACCTGCCTGTCTTCAAAGAGCCCATACTGCATGATTCATTTATTAAACACACACACACACACACACACACACACACACACACACACACACAAACCAAACCTAGACACCAACCTATCCCAGCAATCACTGGTTGCTCAGGCTGGGGGAGGAGAAACCTTTCAGGGCCTTGTACTTGTCACTGCTTTGACTGAGGTGATGGTCTCACAGGTGCGTGTCTGTGTCTCCACAAAGCTATAAGTCTGTATGTCAAAACTCATCAGTGGGAACACTTCAAACATGTCGCTTTTTGTATGTTAATTATACCTTTAAGAGCTGGTAGGGTGTTTTAAAAAGAGGTTTATATCAATTTGATCCAAATATTTTCATCTCTCCTTTTCAGATGTGTTCATTTTCCAACCTTTCTGCAGACACTGACCCCTTCCAAACATCGCTTTCTATCTCCCCGTGTCTTGGTCAAGTGTAACACAGGGTGCCTTAGGGCACTGGTTATGAGTAGAGGTGTGTGTGCACACAGAGGTCAGAAGTTAAGACTGGGTGGTGTTCCTCAAATGCTGTCCTTTTATAAAAGACAGGATTTCTCACTGGAACTTGCCAACTAGACTATACTGTCTGGCCAGCAACCCCCAGGGGTCCTCCTATCTCTGCCTCCCCAGTGCTGGAAATAAAAGCATGCCTTACCATGCCTGGTTTCTCATGTGGGTTCTAGTGATCAAATGTAGGTACTAATGTTTGGGTGACAAACACTTTACTGGTTGCACTATCTTTTAAAAGCAGGTTTGAAGCTGAATTTGAAGGAAGAAACTGAATCCCACATCTATACCAAAACCACAGGGCACTAGTAGAGTTGGGGTACACCACATAGATGATGCATATCTAAGCAAATTGTGTAGAGTGGGTTCCAAGGTGCTCCTAAGAGCTTAAACTCACTCCCTCTTCTAGCTGTTCTTAGAATTCTCAGGAAGATGAACAGTGATGTAAGAAGAGTTTTCAGGACAGCATCTCAGACCTAGCGTCAGATGGGTTCCTCTCCCAGACATGAGTGCCCACAGGCACACAGGCACACACCCACCTGCTCAGCACCTTGGGTTATGCTCCTTTGTATTACAGTTACCTCTTAGGACTGTGACCAACAGGCTTGAGAGAGGAGGTGGCTCCTGACTGAAGCAAAATAGAACAGAGAAGGAAAGGCACGGCAAGGGTGGGGAGGTCAGCCTCCCGGGAACGCCGAGCCTCCTTTAGATATGTTCCCTCCCCTGCCCTTATGTACGTGTATGGGTGCATGTCTGGGTACACAGGAAGGTGAGTGTAGAGGACCGAGGACAATCTCAGCTGTCATTCCGTGGGTGTCGTTTACCTTGTGTTTTAAACCATGGTCTGTCATTGAGGTGTGGCCCACAGATTAGGTTAGGCTAGCTGACCAGTCAGCCCCAGGGATCCACTTTTCTGCCTTCTTAGTGCTGTGATTACAACACACACACAACCACATCAGCTCTTCTTAAAAATGTGAACTCTGAGGATCAAACTTAGGTTCTTGTGCTTGCTTGGCAAGACTTTACCGACCGCGCCATCACCTCTGCCTCCAGCTCCTTCACAAGGCCCATAGAGACAGTCCATCTAACCACCCAGCAAGAGCCCCTCCAAGCAGGCACACAACCATCCAAACCAGAGGTCTGCTTTCTCCTAGAAGAACCTGGCACGGGGCTTCCTGGGCTCTGCCAGGTGTTCCTCTCCCGCTAGGCAAAGCTTCCTGCAGCCCCTGGCCTCTCCCCGCTCCACCTCGTCTGCCTCCCAACACCTCTACCCGAAACACCACTAACCAAATCGGCCATTCTGCTCCTTCCAAGGGGATAATCAAAGTGCAGCGTCTCCGGAGAGGACCTGGCTCGCGGAACAAGTCTTTAATTTCAAGCTGACAAGGTTGGGAGCATGTGCTGCGGGTACTCAGATAGCAAGATGGATGAATGGCCAGGGAGTGCAGATGGTGAGCCGGAGGGGAGAGGGGAGGAGGGGGGAGGGGGGAGGGGGGAGGAAGCCCTGGGAAGAGTGTAGAGGTGGGACCTAAATATGGATCTGGACAGAGCTTCTGTCCCCCTCATGTCCCTTAGGACTTGCATTCAAAATGTAAAACTGCTTGGAAAATTGTCCCTGCTGAGAAAAACCAGTGAACAACAACAAAAGCATATCTAAGACTGGGTGGGGGGGAACTCCAGGTGCTTTGAAGCCGGTGTCATCCTGTCCTCAAGAGAAAGCAGGCTCAGAGAGTGGAGTCCCACTCATGGTCACGAAGCAAGTCTGCAATAAGCCAAAAACAGGGTACAAAAGGCCCTGCGGCATTCATAAATAGTACAACCCAGAACCTCAGTGTAGACCCTGTTTCCCAAAAGCAGCATGGAATTGGTTAGACAACACGCCGGAGTCCCCTGCTCCAACAGTAGAATGTCAGCAAGCCCTACAACCTGCTCGGTGACTTCTTGTACACATCACTCAATGGTTTGAGCCAGTGGCTCTGTGACAGGACAGTTTTTTTTTCAGGCTGGTCATTATGGAGGAGATGAAATGACAGCAGCACCCAGAAAGCTAACGGTCTCTTTCCCTGTCCTCTACTGAGAGCCCTGTGACCAGCTCTGGCTACTGCTGTTTGGCTCGGGAATCAGAAGGCATCTGTAGGCAAATAAACCATAACAGGGAGATGAGTCTTTGGTGGGGGCGGCGAGGGGGGGTGCACAGCTCCAGCTTGAAGCCCTGCAGTGCACTGCCATCCTGACCCTTGATCCATTTACCAACACTGACCCTAGGCATCATGCACCAGGAAACAAGTACCAGGACGTTGGCTCCTTTAGAGGGAGTCCCGGTCTCCCAGCTCACAGGGCACTGCAATCCTGCCCCACAGCACCCTGGCTTTCCTGAAACTTGCATGATTTAAAGAGTACAGTGCAGTCAGTGCCCAGCCCTTAGTGGGTGATTAGACATATGTGTGAATCAAACTACACACACTCTGCCTCTGAGATCAGAGCTCTCCTTTTGTTCTGAGCAGGTGGGTGATATTGCAAGGCAAAAGGTAAGGGGCTATGGACCAAACTGTGTCCCCAAAGTTCATATGTTGAAGCCTTAACCCCAAAGTGAAGGTATTTGGAGGCAGAGCTTAATCAGAGTGGTGAGCAGGTTCTAATAGTCCACATGACTAATGGCTTCATGATGGCGTTAATGCCTTTTAAAGAAAAGCCCAGAAGGTTAACTTACACTTTCCCCACATGAGGACACAGTAAGAAGGTGACTCCATCAGCCAGCTCTTTGGCCTTGGACCTCTCACCCTCAAAACTATGAGAAATACATTTCTACCATTTAATCAGGCCAGTCTGTGGTATAGCCAACTATCTGTGCCCATGATTCCCATACCCATATATTAAACTAACCAAAGACTAAAAATAACTGAGAAACTGCATCTGTATGGAACATGTACAGACTTTCCCCCTCCGTTGTTATTTTCTAAATATCAGAGCCTAGCAACCACTAATACTCTGTTTAAACTGCGGATAAGACCCAAGACACCCAGTCCACCATCTATTGTATTAGGTGTTACATGTAACTGAGAGGTTTTAAAATATATAGGAAGAAGTCCAAAGACTGTACACAAACACTACCGATTTAATGTTTTTTTACATTTATTTGTTTTGTTTGTGTCTGTGTTTGTGTGTATGTGATTGTACATGTCACAGCATGCATGTGAAAGTGTTGGTTCTTTTCTCCCATCAAGCATGTTCTGGGACTCAAACTCATGTCTCCAAACTTGACCGCAAGTATCTTTATCCACTAAACCATCCCACAGGCCCACCAAACCATTTTATATACAGGACATGAGCACTCAGAGATTTGGGTACTCATGGAGGTCCTGGGGTCCCCCTTTGGTTCTAGGTGCCAAACAATGGCCGTATTTTGTAATAGATTGAGCTGACAAAGGTACAGGAGTAATAGGCTAGCCTTTACCACATGAGCATCCTAGGCCATAAACATGGATAGACCCAACCCTGTGTTTCCATAATGTCAAAATTTATTGAATAACAAACCAACGTGTCATCTAATATGTAACTTAAAGCAGGGTCCAGGCTGATCTCAACACTTTAAATTCCTTCTGACACACCCCAGAACCTCATCTCCAGGTCCTTGACTGTGCTTAAGCAGTACTGTGACTGGTAAAACAGGAATGTACTGAGCTAGGTATCTGGGACCTGTCTTCTAGACCCAATGCTCCTGTTGACCAGCTCCATGACTGCAGGCAAAAAATGGACCTGGGCTGATGTCCACAGTATCTCCTTTTCCAACTTGCTAAATGAAAGCAGAAGGCCACCCCTATCACACCCCTCCCTTGTAGATGCTATGAGTGAGGTCCCTGTGGGGTGATGGCAAGAAGAATGTCTGGGGGAGACGTGTGCTTTGTAGGACTATTGCAGGAAGGATCTGCTTTCTATCAATTGCTGAGCTGGCCAAGGAGGGTCCTGCGGTGTCGAGAAAGCCTGCCCCCACAATGGCCAGCTTCCAGCCCTGTAGAGTTTTTACCTGCTATTCCCTGCTTGCTCACATCCCTCAGACCCAAGAATCTACCCCTGTCCATGGCATGTTCTGGTCTGTGAACTGTCCTGCCAGTGGGCTCTGAAAGGCCTGCCTGTGTCCCCACAGGGCAGCCTATGGTTCATCTTTGCTCCCTTTTGTTAAGGCATCTTGGCTCATCAGCCACTGCTCTCTGAAGTGGTCCAGCTAGGTCCTACTTAGAGGAGATGCTATAGGAGCCCCTTTTATTACATTGGCATTTGGCACTCCCAGGGAGGCAAGAACAAGAGAGGAGACTCAGAAGTGGGCCTTCAGTGCCCTGCTCCAGGTTGGCCCTCTGTTGTTGCCTTTAGGTCAACAGGTTCCTCTGCCCAAGTCACACTAGACACAGGAATATGACCAGTTGACTAAGAACGGTGACTTTCAGTGAAATATGACTGACGGGACTGCAGTTGCAATGGATCCTCCACCCCGGGACCCCAGATGCCCTATTCCTGTGCCCACGTGCCTAGTCACCAGGGAATCAGGCTGGCCTGCTCCTGCTTCTTGCCTCCATCCTTGGCCTTTAATATTCATGAACCCTCCCTGCAGGGGAGCTAAAAATGTTCCTCTCCTAAATCTAACTGCTTCGTGGAAGCCTAATTAAATTCTTTGGTGGAAAGGGGGGGGAATGACCTTCAAAACTGCCAAAACTAGTCAGAGTGGTGTGCCCCACAATCTTCTCCACTACTCTGCCCTCTTCTACAGGGATCCCTACTAGGTGATAAAGTTCTCCACCACCCCCTCGGGCTAAGTGTCCAAGGAATGCCACAATGGCCAACTGCCTCCAGTGAGAGAAAAATAGAAAAGTAGTCCAGGGAGATGACTCAGTGGGTGAATGCATTTGACTGACAGCCTGAGTTCGATCCCTGGGGCTCACAAGGTGAAAGCAGAGAACTAAAGAAGGTTGTCTTCTGATATCCATATACAAACCATGGCATGTTCACAGTGGCTTGTGTGTCATGGCATGCAAGCAGCCCCATACATACACACATGAATAAAAACATGTAATAGAGAAAAGCATTGGTCCTGAGGCCTCAAGGGGCTGGATGACATTAGTGCTCACTAGAAATATCTATCGTAGCCAAAGGCTGGGATTAGAAAGAAGAGGAATGACCATAGGGAAGGGGTGGCATTGATGTAGAAGGAAAAACAGATAACCTTCCTCACAGACATGCTGATGCTGAGTGCTCTGGAACTTTCCAAATGTCTCATTTATGCATGCTGGAAAACCCACATAGACACAGGTTAGAGAAGAGCCCTGGGCACACTTACTCCCAAAACCCTGGGATTAGAGCTCAAATTCCAGATGGCTCTTTCATTTACAAGGGGCAGTAGCAATTTCCCTAGAGCAACAGTTCTCAATCTGTGGGTTGTGATCCCTTTGGGGGTCAAACAACACTTTCACAAGGGGCACATATCAGATATCCTGCATGTCAGATATTTACATTACAATTCATAGCAGTAGCAAAATTACAGTTATGAAGTAGCAACAAAAGTAATTTTATGGTTAAGGATTACCACAACATGAGGAACTGTACTAAAGGGTCACAGCATCAGGAAGGTTGAGAACCACTGTGGTGGAGGCTGGCAGGGGCTGCCACTTTTGGGTATTGCTGAGTTGAAAGGTCTGACTGTCCTGTCTTCCCAGAGACCCAGCCCCCGCGAAGGTAGGGGAGAAGGTAAAGGCACGAAGTCCCTTGCTTGAACAGGACCAGGACTCACACCCTAGGGAAGGCTCAGACACAGAGAAGCTTTTGCAGACTTTGCCAGGAATAGTAGTCAGCTTCGTGCCATTGTGACATACCCGAGAGAAACAACTCAAGCTGGATCCATTGCTTTGGGCCTGAGGTGAGGCAGGATGTCAGGAGCATATAACAGAAACTACTCACCTTATAGGATCCAGAAGCAAAAAAATAATAGGAAGGGGCTGGGAGCAGATAACCCTCAAAGGCGTGCCCCTAGAGAACCACTTTCTCTAGCCAGAACCCCACCTCCTGATCTTTCAGGGTCTCCTTATGGTGTTAGGTGATGACTCCATTGTTGGTTTAATCTGAGGATGACATCAGAGCCCACACGATCTCACCATCTCTCAGTGGTTGGATTCACCAACTGAGGACCAAGTCTTCGACACATGAGACAACTGGGGGACATACCACATCCAACCCACAAACCACTCTGCATGGGAAGCAAGAGGCTGACTAGAAACCCCAGGGCAGAAATCAGGAAAAGGTGTGAGGCACAGCAGTGTGGGACCCTGCCCCTCCACCACCCTCCATGAAGCTATAAAAGTTCCCCTTGTCTGATGGGGTGGGGAGTCAGAGTCTGGGGGGCTCTACCACTCTCTTTTTCATTCTGGGAGGAAGTCATTTTTATCTGTTCCAAACTGCCTTCTGATTGATCACTAAGGAATCATTTGCAAGCAGTGTCACAGCCCACAGCAATGACAGTCTACAATACCCAACTTTCAGTTGGATCATTCATTCATGAAGAAGTCTTCACTATCAGTTTCTGGGTCACCATCACAGACTCCACTGGGTATATGCATTCTCCAAGGGTAACCAGTTCACCATGACAGCTCCTGCTTGTTGTGTGCATTCTCTGGGGGGTAACCACAGCTACTTCTAGATGGCAGGGGTACTGGGCAGGCAACAGACATCAAAAGTATGGAGTTCTCTCCAAACAGCCAGAGAATTCACTGCACTCTCTACTCCTGGGGCACTCAATCTGTCCCTCCATCCCTACTCACTCCTGGCTGACCCCTGTTGTGAGATATTTGTACATCGTATGAAGATGTGTTGTTGTGATTGGTGTAATAAAAAGCTGAATGGCCAATAGTTAGTTAGGAGGTATACGTGGAACTTCCTGACAGAGAGAGAACTCTGGGAAGAAGAAAGGCAAAGTCACCAGCCAGACTAGGAGGAAGCGTGATGGGCAGTACGGAGATGGGTAGTACAGAGATGAGGTAATGCCACGTGACAGTACATAGATTAATATAAATGGGTATATTTAAGTTATAAGAGCTAATTTGGGACAAGCCAAAGCTAAGGTAGAGCATTCATAATTAATAATAAGTCTCAGTGTCATTATTTGCAGGCTGGCGGTCCTGATGGAAAAAGTCCAACTACATCTGCTATCCAATGCTGACCAAGAGATCATGAGGCAACCACTTGTCCCTAACTTTGCATTCACCAGAGTCACTACTGCAGCTGGTTTTCCCTCCCCCCCAGACCCTCCCCATGAGTCTAGGGTTTTCCCATTGCAGCCTCTCTACAACAGCCTCCAGCTGCCGCCCACCCCCAGTTCCAAATGCCACGGGCAGCTGAGCCCCAAATGCTGGTGGAGTTAGCCACCCACCGTCTGTGGCCCTGTGCCCTCACTTCCCACCATGTAGACTTCTTCCACACATCCCCCTGTGTCTGCTTTTCAGGAGGCTTGCTCCCCTGGACCCTCTCCTCAGGCCGCTGCCATGCCAGGTTGGCCACCTCGACACCCACTTGGACTTTTATTGCTGCTGCCACCACACACTCTCAGCCCCCGGTTATATGAGCGCAGCTTTAGCTACGCTCAGCCAGACCCTGCATTGCCCACCTTCTCTGCCCAGCCATGCAGAGCAGCAACAACCAGCCTCACATTCCACTGTTGTCATTAGCACATCTGGGGAGACACCTGGGTATCTTAAGGAGGGAGTTGGTTTTTTTTAAAGGGTTCCCACACATTAAGAATGGGGAACCATATTCAGTGCAGGGAATTGGGTCTCTGTATTGTTCCATAATGAATGAGTTAAAAATAGAAAGATTAAATGAAAAGATGATCAACTTAGCTGGGATTGACGTAATGTCAACTGTAATCATTATCAGTTTGGTAATTCATGCTTTATCCTTAAAATAGTGTGTTGATAACTGTGCCAAATGTGGAAAAGTAACTGATAAGGTACAATCCGTAGAAAACCCACTAATAAAACTAAGAAAAATATTCACACAGAGACAGAGGAGTTTAGAGCAGAACCTGCCACACCATTGCATTATGAGACTGTAGAGGAGTAGCTCAAGGTTATTAGAAAGCATCCAGTTACCATTCAAGAAAAACTACTGGATGATAGGCGCCCCGAAGGCCATACATAAGTTAGCTGAGATCCTATAGAAAGGTTAGATTTGAAGAGATTTAAGGAAGCAGTAGTTTTATATGGTATGCATTCACCTTTTGTGAAGCAGATGCTAAATTCTTGAGAAACTTGGGAAAAAATCATTCCACAAGACTAGAAAGATTTAACTATAGCAATATTGGAAGCTGGTCCTCAGTTATAATAGAAAACATGATGGAAAGGGGAAGCTAGGGTCATAGAGGAACGAGGTAGGGCTGAAGGTATTGGTACTTGTTCAGTGAGGTCCAGTATGCTGATTTGCAAAGACAGCTGAACTTGATAATCACATCTTGCCCCTATGTCATCTAGAAGCTTTGAATGCTTGGGACAGGATTGAAGAACCAGGAAAAATAACTGAGTCATTTACTAAAATTATATAAGATGCCTTCACTGATGTTTTACAAAGATTGACTTCAGCTATAAATAGAATGATATGAGATCCAGAAGTTATACAGATATTAATTGAATCTTTTGCTTTTGAAAAGACTAATTCAGAATTCAAAATGGTGATTAGGCCTTTATAGGTAAGATCAGTAACAATAGATCAATGAATTAAAAATACAGCTGATATTGGATCTCACACTTATGATAATACTTGGATAGAAGAAATGATTTCTAAGAAAATTTTTAAGAAAAATCAAAGGTCAGATATTTTATTGTGGTAAACCAGAGCATCTGAAAAAGGATTATAAGCAAGGCATTCCTAGAAACAATGTTCTTTTCTAGAGATAATCCAAACAGAATTCTCAAACCTTCTGGAATATGCAAAGGTGTAGTAAAGGCCAGATTTGAACTAATGAATACAAATCAACAAGGGACAGACAAGGTATAAATGGAGTTCTAATTAATCCAATTAATAAAAGCCCTGAGTCATATTTAGAGGAAAGTGCTGAGAGATCAGAGAAAAGAAGGGCCAAACCAAAGCCACCTTTACCTCATTAGCTTCCTAGCAGAAAAAAGAGTGAGTTCCTCTCTACCCAGCCATCTTACTTCCTGTCTCTGCCCAGCCATCTCACTTTCTGTCTGTCTATACAGACCTCTATGGCTAGCTAGTGGCAAGCTCCATCCTCTGATTTTCAGACAAGCTTTAGGTACAAGCAATATATCACCACAACAAGGTAATCCTTTGCCATTGAAAAACACCTTAGGGGTCTCTCACAGTCCCAGTGTCAAATTTGGTTCAATCATTCCCTGTCAGCATTGGGGAAACCCCTCCACAGAGCAATTAAAAGACTTAATACCTGTTGTTAAAAGTCATACTGCTCTGGATGACAAAATAGCTCCAGTAGATAAAATTTTCAGGAAAAACCATAAAGCAAGTCTTTTGGAAATTGCTATAAATGATCAGAGACAAAAGCTATAAATATAAACAAACAGCATTGAAATTGAGAGTTTGGTAAGCACAGGTGCAAATGTAACAATAATTTCACCAAAATTTTAGCATCCATACTGGCCTCTTCAGAAGGTAAATGATTAGCTTCTAGGGATTGGAACTTTATTTAAGATAAAACAAAGTAGAAGATGGGTTGAATAGATAGGGCCAGAAGAACAGATAGGAAAATTAAAACCATATGTGGCTAACATAGCAATGAAGTTATGGGGATTGATTTCTTGCAGGAATGGAAAACACAGATTAACATTCCTCTACTCTCAGAAAGAAAACAATAAATTAGCATATGCTTTGGAAAAATACTAAAAAGGTATTATCAAAAACAGTCAGTGGAATGGGGGAAGAAAAACATGTTGCACAAAAGCAAGACAGATGCTAATCTTTCAAATGTTTCAATAGCCCTACCTTTAAAATGGTTAATTGACAAACCTGTTGGGGTGGAATACCATCTTTGACATCAGAAAAATTACAGGCGTTGGAACAGCTGGTACAGGAGCAGCTAAGTGCTTAATATCCTGAAGAATCGACCAGTACTTGGAATTCTCCTAGATTTGTCAGTAAAAAGAAATCTAGAAAATGGAGAATACAAGTAGATTTAAGAGTCATAAACAAGGTGATTCAGCCAATGGGCTCTTTACAGTCTGGAATTCACTTGCCTTCTTTATTATCTAAAGGAGTGCCTATTATAGTGACTGATTTAAAAGACTGCTTTTTTATTATACTTTTTCACAAGAACAGGATAGAGAAAAATTTGCCTTCATAGCACCTACTTAGAATAATTCCCAGCCTGTTAAAAGATATCAGTGGAAAGTTCTTCCACAAATGCTATTAAACAGCCCTATCTTATGTTAATAGTTTGTACAACAACCATTGGAAGTAATTTGTGAACAGTTTCTTCAATCTATAATTTGCCTCTATATGGTAATAATTTTCAAAACATTTCTGGGAGATAGTAACTGGCTACAACCACAATTGGATTAACTATTCAAGAACTAAGTAATTTATTTCAAACTTTACAAAGAGACAAGGACTTAAACAGTCCAAGAAAATTATCATCTGAGGCTGTGGAAGAATTGGCTTTGGTAGAAAAGAAATTACAGGGAGCTGAGGCCCATAGTTTGGCCCATAGTTTCAGAGGACCTCGGTCCATCACAGCAGGGGAAGTGTGGCAGGATGCACATGTGCACTGTTTGGATCCAGAGTTCGACTGCATTCTGGTTATTTTACCTTCTATGCATTCTCCCACAGGAAATTCTTATTTTTTTATTTTTTTTTTTGGTTTTTCGAGACAGGGTTTCTCTGTGGCTTTGGAGGCTGTCCTGGAACTCACTTTGTAGACCAGGCTGGCCTCGAACTCACAGAGATCCGCCTGCCTCTGCCTCCCGAGTGCTGGGATTAAAGGCATGTGCCACCAACGCCCGGCAGGAAATTCTTATGAAGAGAGAAGATAATGCCTTTGAATGGAGGTTTTTACCACACAAACAGATTTTTAAAAAAATAAACTTTTTTGAGTAGATTCTGAAAGGAAAATCCAGACTTTGTCAATTAACAGGAATAATCCCAACAGAAATTATGGTATCTTTTACCAGTGCTGAAATTGCCTCATTATGGCAGAAAATGAACATTAGCAAAGAGCTTGCAGCAATTTCCTGGGAGAGAATAGCAACAAATAACTCAAAGGCAGGAAACTTCAGCTTATAAAAAGAACTAATTGGATTCTTCTTCACATTGTATGAGGAACACCAATTTTTGAAGCCCCTGAAATCTATACTGATGCAAACAAATAAGGAAATGCAGGTTATATCAGGAAATTTAAATGAAGTAGCTCAAAGTCTTTATGATTCTGTTCAAAAGTCATAATTATATGCTATTCTCATGACATTATTAGGTTTTCCAGAGCCTCTTAATATAGTTACTGACTCTCAATATGCAAAAAGAGTTGTTTTACATATTGAAATCACTGAATTTCCAGATGATTCAGAATTAGCTTTGTTATTTATTCAGCTACAACAAGTAATCAGAAATAAAAATTGTCCCTTGAATATAATACATATCAAGTCACAAACAGGTCTCCCAGGCCCTCTAGCACAAGGTAATGATGAAATAGGTAAACTATTGGTAGGAAATGTCCTAGAAGCCTCAGAATTTCATTTTTTAAAAAACATATTAATAACAAAGATTTGAAGAAAGTTTTTCTATCACTTGGTAATAACCTAAGGAAATTGTAATGAAGTGTTCTACTTGGGTTACCTGGAGGAAGTAACCCAAAAGGTACTCAAAGAAATGAAATTTGGCAAATGGTTGTGTTTCATTGTGGGGAGTTTGGAAATTTAAAGTATGCTCACCATACCATAGATTCCTATTCAGAATTTCAATGAGCAACTACTTTAAGTTCTGAGAAGACCGATTCTGTAATTACACATTATTAGAAGTTATGGCAATTATGGGGATACCTGCACATATTAAGACTGACAATGCTACAGCATGTCTCTAGTAGAATGAAAGTTTATTGCATATTAGAACATAAATCATATTACAGGCATACAATTCTACAGGACAAGCAGTTACAGAAATATCTAATTGCACTCTTAAAGATATGCTGAAAAAACAGAAAGGGGTAATAAAGACCACCAGAAATAGGTTCCTTATTAACTTTAATTTTTTAAGTGTTAACGAAAAAGGAATGACTGCTGTGGAGAGACACTGGATAGTAGAAAAACTGTGCAATTAAATCAGCCTGTATACTTTAAGAATGTGTTGACACCAGAATGGAAACCAGAACATGTGTGACATTGGTGAAGAGGTTTTGCTTTTATTTCTGAAGGAGGAAAAAAAGGATAAAGATAATATTTGAACAGGAGAGACTTCTTGATTAGGAGAGCTGATAGTTCATCAAATAGCATGGCCATTCAATCTAAACTAACTTATAAGACTAACAAATGCCTTTCATATGATTAGATATAACCTGCCAAAGAGGGAAACTCTCCAAAGTTATGGTCTTAAATATTCTACAATGGAATGAATTTTTATATAGTGATACAAGTTTAAGGTTACTTTTGTTATGCAGTATATGTTTCTACTCTTGTTTAAGGTATTTTTGTATATTGATACAAATTTAAGGTTATTTTTATTGTGTTATATATATATTTCTACTCTTGTTTAAGGTATTTTTGTATATTGATACAAATTTAAGGTTATTTTTGTGATACTGTATATATGTTTCTATTCTTGTTTAAGGTAGTGTACCTATGGAGCTCATTTAACAATGTAGCATAAATTTCTAGTCCTTAAAATGTATTATTACAAACTATTTAGGATAATTAAGAAATACAGGTTAGTAATTAGTCATCTATAATAGCCAAACCTGTAGTCAGGTTAACTATGTTTCCAAGGTCAAACAGAGATATATTTTAGAAAGACAAGTGGTCTTCAAACACTTCAGAGATCTACAGGATATGAGATTTAAGATGTTTTAATGACATAAGGCTTTCCATGAAAGTGAGACACATCAGTTCCTGGAAGTACCAGTCTACTTAAGAGAAGATGATGGTCACTAAAGAACCTCCATAGGACATTTGCCTTCTTTGTGACAAAAGAGAGCCACTGGGCAAGAAAGAAACTGCCCTTGCTTTGACAGTTGACAGTATGCTATCAAAACTGGAAAAGCAGGATGCAAAAGAAAATGACTTCTGACCTTTACCAAAATGATGTAGGACAGTCCTTTAAAATTTCTACTTCACAGAAAAGTCTGTCAGATATTCTAGGCCTGTAAGTCTAAGCAGATGCCCCAATGTTGCAAAGAAAACCCGAGTGAATGTCTAGGAAGCCAAATGTCTCTGTCCTTTCTACAGTTTGGAAGCTGTTTGCTCTGTACCTCCTGTTCACTCAGGTAATGTTATATCCTTTTTGGGTTTCTGATGGAGTTGAAGAACAAATAGTTATAGTTATACCATTTTCTTGTTATCAAATTAAAAGAGATGTGAATAAGGTGGATAAGGTTGAGGGACATGAAAGCTTAAGTTTTTATCTAAAAATAAATGTTCTAAGGTCTAAAAGGGTATTTTTAGAATGGTAATACAAGTTATGATAGAAAAAGGTTTAGGTATAAAACTTTAGACTCATCAAGACAGAATAGATAACACAGTACTTTCTCCAAATTTGCCAAATACAAGTGGACTGAGCATTGTAAATGTAATTCTTACTTGATAATTATTCTTATTGTATATAATTTTATTGTATTAGAGTTAAAACCATTCCTTTTTATTTAGACAAAGGGGGGAAATGTCGCTGGCCATTTGTACATGGTGTGCAGATGTATTTCTGTGATTAGTGTAACAAAAAGCTGAACGGCCAATAGCTAGGCAGGAAGTATAGGTGGGATTTGCGGGCAGAGAGAGAAATCTGGGAAGAAGAAAGGTGGAGTCATTAGCCAGGCTCAGAGGAAGCAAGATGGGCCGTATGGAGATGAGTTAATGACATGTGGCAGAACATAGATTAATATAAATGGCTTAATTTCAGTTATAAGAGCTAGTTAGGGACAAGCCTAGGCTAAAGCTAATTAATAATAATTAATCTTAGTGTCATTATTTGCAGGCTGGTGGTTCCAACAAAAAGTACAATTACACACCACTTTACTTATTGTTCTTGGCCTGAGAAGCTCCATCCACCACAAATCACACACCACTACTCGCATCCACCCCCCCCATGGCTTCATCAAAGGACAATTTCCAGGCCAGCTTTCCTAGACCTGGTTCTCAAGCTGGACTCCTCATTCTATCTCTGAATCCCACAGTTTGGAGCTAATTCTAAACACTTTTATGTTTTCAAATCTTAACCGCATAACTAACTTTCAATTCCCAAGAGGCCAGTGTCCTTGGTTTTGATGCCTCTGGGACCTCCAGTGTACTGTGAGGAGTCTCGGAGGCCTCCTGAAGAGTGAACAAGACACACCCAGCTGGATGGACAGGAATTGGCTGGATAAACAAAGGAATCCATTCATTCTACTGATGCCAGGCAGGGATGGCTGATGAGGATGCCAGGTGCCTGAGATAGGCCTGATTTCCCACTTTCCCACTCCTCAGTCTGGGTGAGTACAGGTGAAGGAGAAGATGAGGGTGGGTGGGTGAGTACATATGTGTACAGTCAGGCCTTGAGGAGCCCAACCAAAGAATTCCTCACCCTGCCTATGACACCCTAAGTTCAGTTCTTCCTAAAAAGGCTTCCTCAGAGCTGCTTCTCTCAGGGAGTGTTCTACTCCCTCCCCTGCCTTGCTTCCACCAGCCCCGAATATACAGTATTGTCCCTGCACCGTGGAGGCTGAGGCCCCCTGATGCTCACACTTGATTCCCTTCCAGTGTCACTTTTCAAAACCTTAAAGCAAAGGTGAACACACAGTGCCATCCCCCCACACCCACCATCTCAGAGTGAGACCCAGCCATCTTTGGCCAGCCCACAGGGAAAGACCAGGGTGACAACATGTCCTCATCCTTAGACAATAAAGCTAGAGGATAACAATCTTTTTGGTCTGTACATCTGGCCTCGTGCCAGGGTGCATGGCGGTGTCCTAGAACAAATGAGGCCATCCTAGTCCCCTCATCAGATGGCAATAGAGGCATAATCTTCCCAGAATACCCTTCAAACGCCCTTGGACATGGCCTAACAGATGCCCAGATGTTAAAACATGTTGCTCTGAAAAAGGAAAATAAACTATGTTTCTGATGTGTAGATTAAGACAAAAGGGTGCATACTTTATATTCTATTACAATAAATTTAATTCTGGAACAAAACTTCCATTTGGGAGTACAGGTCTTGTTATGTAGCCCAATCTGATCTCAAACTTGTGACCTTCCTGCCTCTGCCTCCCCAGTGCTGGGATTACAGCTATGGTCGAGCAGACCTGCCACGTCTTAATATTGCTGCCATGGCCCATCCAATCTCTGCAGACAGTTATTTCTGTAAGTCTAAGCTTGTCTCTCCACCCATCCCTTTACTGCAGTTTCTGTGGTGGGCACCCAAGAACCCTTCAAAAACCAGGCTTCTCCTCTAACCACCTGGGCACTGCCAACTTCTGTCATCCAGCTGGGTTCTACTCCACAAATGCCCTTGGGGGCAAAGAACCATCTTTGCCTATGGGAGGCACCCTCCATCAAGACAAGTACCATCTTCTAGGGCAGCATATATAGCCAGTCTGATCATGGGGAAGGGAGGGCAGAGGCTCCACTCCTCTGCCTCTGTCAGTCACCTCAAGAACCCTTAGAGATCTCCCCTACCCGATGTTGCCTCCCTGTCTCCCTACAGGAGTTCTCTGAGTGTTGCCCATAGATCTCTACTTTGGAGTCGTTTTCTTGGAATCCCAAACGGAGACAACCACCAAGATGTAGTCATCAAAATGTCATATGGTGCAGTGCCCTAATGTATGGAACTCAACTAGTGGGAATTGCTGTGATTCTCCTTGGAGGTCAGTGTGCCTAGGGCTGGCCGAACATCAAAATCAGATGTGAAATTTAGAAAGAAGAGATAGGTACTGAAGTCAAAGTCATCTCCCCTGTTCTGATTCAGTACGAACTTCTGTGGTTTACAAACTCCATGGAGTTTCTGTGAGACAGCCAGCGTTGAGAACCACTGACTAGGGAGGGCATTGTTCCTCACCATCATCAGCCCTAAAATGTGCAGTTTCGGAACCATGAACCCTTGAAGGGCAAAGTGAGCACCCAAGAGCAGACGGTAGCTTAGTTACCCAGAGAGGGTTCAACCTGGGAATCTTGACCTGACAGGCAGGGTCATTGCCTTAGTGAGGTTGTAATAAAGACCTTGGTTCCAGCTCTCTCTGACACAGGCACAAGGTCATCACATTTGTCAGGCAGATGCAGGAACATCTGGCAGTTGTGAGCAGGTGCTCCATTCACGGTACAGCTGTGAGTATCTGGAGAGTTCCTCAGTTCACTGTAGCAGTCTGGGAGGACTTCCAGGAGGTAGATGGCTCTGGAGAACGGCAAGGCTTCAGACAGGAAGAACTTGGTAAAGATGCCAGACCCCAGGATAGTCGTCTCACTCAGAGTTCGGCCTGTTTCTAAGGAAACCAGTCCTGATCTGTATTCTCATCCTCTTTCTGGCACAACTGGGGCATTTCAGGGGCTCTCAGACTCGTGGACCAGCAGGCAGTGATTGCCTGGTTTTTACAAGAGCACATTTTGTTCTAAAGATTAAAACGCAGGCAAGGGTTTGTTGGAAATTTGTTTAATCTGCACTTCATTAGTCCCACTGCTCTCCAAGGATAGTCTCATAGCCAGGTGGCTTTGTTGCTTACAAGCTATGCAACCTTAGCCAAGTTCCTTGGCCACTCAAAACCTTTATTTGTTTAACCTTAAAGTGGGCACAAGAATTCTTATCTTTATCCCCCCTCTGGATGTTTTAAAACAACGGAGCAGGCTCGTGGTCACAGTGAGGCTCTCTGTAAAGAGCAAAACACGTTCCCAGCACAGGCTGCTGCAACTTTCCTCATTTCCGTTTGGAATCACCAGATGCCAAAGCCAGCGAGATTCCTGCCACTGCCCAGAGCACTCAGCCAGCTCTACACCACTACCCTCAGAGCAGGGACAAGACAGGGATCTCCACATTCCACTCAAATAAATTGGCTTTCTCCAATATACTGCCCCCTCTTCTCCAATATCTTCTCTCTATCACCTCTCAGGCCCTGAGAGGAATCCGGCATTTTCTCCTTACGTACTCTGTGATGCCTTGTCACCCTATTCCCTCTGCAGCAGCCTGCCAGCTGTGCCCACCCCCCACCACACCATCGTCAGGCCTTTATCTCTACTCTTAGTCTTCCGACTCTCATCTCTTGAGACATCCTAAACTCAGCTTGACCTAGAACCAGGGATGGGACTGCCCCTCCCGCCATCTTCCTGCTCAGACCCTCGGAGGAACGCTCCTTTCTGATGCATTTGGAGCAGGCCCAATGCTGAGGACGGAGTCCGGTACACACTGCAGAAGAACCCTTGATGTCATGATGGAGGGGGTGGGCTGTCCGTGGAAACTGAGCTGCGGGCTGGCTTTTGATTCTCAGCCTCTGCTCCTTTCCTCACATCTTCACCTCGAAACTAAATCCCAGAATTCTCCTGTTAGGCCACGATGGTCACTGTGTCCCCAGTGCCAAGCCCAAGAGACCCGTATTCTTCCCTTCTCCACCTCTACCCTAGTCCCTCTGCAAACACTCTTCTCCAGGTCCAAAAGCCCAGCTTAGGCTCTCTGGATTCTGGGAGACAGGTCACGTCTAGCACCAGGGAGGTGCAGTGCGAGCCAAACTAATCAATGGCAGAGCCGTAGATTAAGGGGCCTTGCTCAAAGCCATCCATCACTGTCGTTTACCCGGGCCTGTCGGGCTGCAAATGGAAAAGGAGATGATGTGAAACAACCCATCTGCAGGTTCTTAACGCTCTTTACAAATTGCTGTAGTGAATAACTTGTTGCCTGTATTTATCCCTTTTCAAATTGTCTCTTAGCTACAGTCATCCGTCTTCATTCTACACCCTGATGGCACGCACACTGCCGGTTGGGCAACCTCATTATTTTGCTGATGTTGCTGCCTGGAGGAGGAAGGGGAGGGGGCGAGAGAAGGAGATGGGGAGAGAGAAGGGAGAAAGGAAGAGAGAAGGGGAGAAGGAGGAAAAGGAGAAAATGAGGGGAGAGGAGGAAGGGTGGAGAGAGAGCGGGCAGTGCGGAATGAGCAGTCTGGTGGAAAAAGGGGCTCAACAGTAGCGTTAGCTTGAGTAACAACCTAGAGAGCGCAGACCTCTCCTCCAAGGGCCCCACTCCCCTAGGCTCATTGGGAGAGAAGAACTGCTTCCTCCTCCAGGGAGTTTGGGAAGAGTAATGGTCTCTGCCAGCCCACCACTCCCACCCCAGCAGCTTGATCAGAAGTTAGTGCCCAGGTCAAGGTCACAGAGTGTGACCACTCTTTGTCCTGCTCTCAAAAAGCAGAGCCCCTCTGCAGTGTGATAAGAAGCTGTTTTCATCTTTTTGTTGCTTGTTTTTCTGGTTTTTTTTAGTTGTTTGTTTGTTTGTTTTGATAGGGTCTCACTCTGTAGCTCTGGCTGGCCTAGAATTCTTTGTGCAGTCCAGGTTGGCCTTGCCCATGATGATTCTACCCTTGCCTTTGTTTTACAAGTGTTAAAACTGCAGGCGAACCATACGCTCTACTCCAATGGTGAACTTTGTACATTACATCATCCTTAACATTTCTCCCCTTCATCCTTCATGTGGCCTTTCCAAGGAGATGATG
This sequence comes from Mesocricetus auratus, assembly GCF_017639785.1. NCBI lineage: Eukaryota > Metazoa > Chordata > Mammalia > Rodentia > Cricetidae > Mesocricetus > Mesocricetus auratus. Next base: position 22,250,611 of record NW_024429203.1, read on the forward strand.
CAGCAGACTTGGATTCCTCTGCCCTGGGTCTGGTTGCCATTCTTTCTCTTCTAGCTCTGAGTAGTAGTTCTCTGCAACATAAAGAATGCTTGTATCCCCTATTTCTATGTTGGAACACACCCCCTGGTGATGGCATGAGGAAACAGAGCCTGTGACAGGTTCTTAGGCCATGAGGATAGAGCCCTTACAATCTGGATTAGTGCCTTCATGAAAAGGATCCCAGGGAAATATTTCATCCCATCAGCCTGTGAGAATGCAGGCAGAAGAGGTTGTCACTGAACCATAAACCCTCATCAAACATAGTCTCTGGCGGTGCCTTGAACTTTGACTTTCCAACCTCCAGAACACCAAGAAATAAATTGTTATGGTCTATATGCCCCTCAGCCTGAGCCAAGTAAGATAGCTACTGGCCAGCCAGTCTCCCTCCTGCCCATCGTTCTTATCACCACAGTAAACTGAGATTTCTGTGAAAGGCCTCTGTATTACTTCCTTCGGCTAGGACTCATTCGTGGGCCCTGGATCAGAGCCACTCTGCCACCCTGCCCAGGTGTTGGGGCAGAAATGTGTTCGAATTAGTTAGTGGTCACTGTAAAGGTCCAGAGTGGTACTGTAGAGATTCCAATTGGCTGGGGGTGTGGCTTAACTTGTAGAGGACTTGCCTAGCCTTCATGAGGTCCTGGGCTCTCTCTACTTCTAGCACCACATAAGCCAGGCATGGTGACTCACACCTAGAACCCCAGCTCTTGGGAGGTAGGGACAAGAAGATCATAAGTTCAAGGTTATTTCAGCTACCTAGAAATTTTGAGCCTTATACACACGAGACCTTATAAAAAACAAACTAATTAACTCCTGTTGACACAGGGTCCTGTGGAGCACAGAGACCAGCCATCATTAACCCTGTGTCACACAGCTCCTCAGCCTACAGTGAGCAGGTTCAGACCTTGCAGTCCCATGCTGGTCCTCTTAGGCAGTAGAAGCCATGCATCTCTTCATGGATCCAACTCTCTGACTCAGATAAGAGCTCCTCGAGGCTAGGGCCCTGCATTGTGTCCCTGCATCCTCCTCCAGCCTGAGCATAGAGCTGGATTCATTTATGATGAGCAGAAAAGGGCGGATCCCTGTACTCAGTTCTTCTGGGGGAGGAAACCTCACAGGCAGAAGGCAGCTGGTCCCACAGGGCTCCCAACTTGCCCTTCTTTTTAGTGGCTACTATGACTTGAACCAAAGTCTGCCTGGCTGTCAAGCATTGCACTTCTAACATTGCAGCTAGTGTTTCCATTCAGTCTTCCACAGGAGACCTTCAAATACTTGAAAAAAGCTGTCAGGATCCACTCAGCTGTTCTGGTGCCTAGGTTTACATCCCCCAGCGATCGCCACCACTCCCCACATGGCATGGTATGGTGACCTTGGACCATCCCATTTCCTTCCTCCAACTGCCACACCATTTGTCAACATCCTCACTCAACCGTTGCTCCTGGAATGAAACACGAGGCTCCAGACGTGGTCCAGCCACTGCCAAGCTCAAAGGAAACTCACTATCACCTCCCCTCTCCTGTACTTTGATTAATTTAGCCCAAGACTGTGTTCCCCCTGGCAGTTCCCCCACATGATTGGCCCACGTGGCACTTTGTCTGCTAATCCATCTACCTCCATTACTGTCTTCCCCACAAATCTCCATCATGATATCATAGTCTTTACAAAACACCTGCCGAAACCCAGATTTGCCACATCCTGGGTGCACTGTCTGTCTAGAAGTGAAGAAATCCATCAGCTGGAGGAAGGAATTTGTTTTCGGTTGAACTTGCACTTGGTGAACCCGGGATAACTCTTAAGGATTACTCTTCTTTTTCCCCTACAGGTCCATGAACCATCTACTCAATAATCTTTTTTCACTGCCCTCTACAGAGCTTTCTTAACTCAAGGTGCTTGCTCGGTGTCTGGCCTGAGCAACGGTGACAGGCTGCCTGATCGATCACTGTGGTGTGAGCTTTATGGTGGTGTACAGAGTTCGCCCAGGGAAAAGCAGAAAGGGGAGTGAGTCCAAGTGCCGAAGATTCGGGGATGCCCAGGGAGGCTGTAAATAGCGTGGCAGAGGGACTTTGAGTCTCTGGGTTGGGAAATTTATTAGCAATAAGACTCTATTTCACTTCCTTACACGTTATTTGATTCAAAGAAAATAGGAAAACATCACTGGAATGCCAATTCTGCCAAAGCACTTCCTTTCTCCTATAATTAGGCATTCTGGGTTTTTAGTATCATTTTTGTATGTGTTTGTTTCTTCTGATTTCCACAGGCTATTTTTAGGCCAATCATGACTCACTTTTTGAAAAGCTTTAAAAAAAAGGCTTTTTCTTTCAGCAATCAAATGTTCCTGTCCTCTGGGTGACATGCATTTAGGTAAGTCAGAGCTGAGTGACAGCTGTGGGGGACCCAGAAGGCACCCAGAGGAAGGCTGTACTGTAGGAGGAAGGACGATAAGATGAAAGACCCATATGGGGACCTGCCACCCCTTGTCAGCCCCATTGATAACCCCTACTCAGTCTTCCAAAGAAGAATTACACTGAGGTCCTGGGACCAGTCACAGGAAAAGCCTGGAAGATTTGAGTTATTTTACCCCTGGGAGAACCATCAGCCCAGGTACTCTGTAGGCAGAACCCAGGAAACTAACTAGGAGATAGAATAGGTTCAACAGAGGAGAGAATTTACTCAGAGCTGTTCTTTGGTATAGGAATTCCAAACCAAATAGCGACTGCTGTGTCTAACAACTCTTCCAGTGCTGACTGCACAATCAGCAAAGGAAGACACTGGAAGAATCCCAATTCCAAAAGAGAAACTGAGTCACAATTTTCAAGGTCTCCTCCAACACCAGGACTCTGGGAAAGGAAGTAACTCAGTAACTTCATCTGTCCTGTTCTCAAAGCAGACAATATAAGGGGGTAGGGTCCTTTCAGGAGAGATCCGTCCTCCTGAGCCCCTCCCTGACAGGGTAGCATACATTTTCTCCCACCTTCCACACCAAAGGGGCTCTGAGTGCCACAGATAGCTAGATATGAGCCCCTCCCTGACAGGGTAGCATACATTTTCTCCCACCTTCCACACCAAAGGGGCTCTGAGTGCCACAGATAGCTAGATATGGAGCCCTTTCCCATTTCCCTTAAGTCTCTAGACCCCCAGAGTCTTTCACAGGCCCACTTCCTTCTTTCTGGGAATTTAGACCCTAAGACAGACATGTAGTTATAAACACATCTATATAGCATGTGCTGTCATACAATAATAACCTACACACAGAGAGAGGGAGGGAAAGTGGGCACGTGTGTCTGGAGGATGAAGGTCTCACTCAGATCTACTTTGAGCCACCTCTAAACTACATATCCCCACCAATACTGTGTTACAGTCCCTTGTCTCTATGTCACCATACTGCTTCAGGATCAGTTCCCACACAAGGACCTATGTGACAGATTAAAGAAGCCCCAGAAAGGTGGAGAACCTCTGGAACAATGTCACAGTTTTTCAGTCCTAGCCCGCTGCATCCATTGCCAGAAGCTCCTGCTGGGCTCTGGACACTGAGAAGACAAGAGGCTCAGACAGTAGGTGTGGTTCCTGCCTTAGTGCCCAACTCACATGGGGGCCAATAGCTCTAAGAGGCAGCAGACATTAGCAGGCAATCAGAAAGTGTGTGCTCACACTCCTCAGGTGAATCACAATGCTCTTCTGGGTGTGTGATTCAGGGACTGAGGACTCCTGGAGGAGTTGACATTTGGCCAGGAATCTGAGGGATGAGGGTCAGGGAAGATACGAGTATTTTGAAGGACTGAAAGATGAACTCCTTGAATGGGGGGGGTTAATAGTTCACCGAATCAATATGGAGTTTGTACCTATGTTGGGTGTTGCTGGGCACTGGAGACATGTGGTTCCCAGCCAGCCCTGCCCTCCTGACCCTTCTTTCTAAGCAGGGGGGGGGGGGGGACAGACGGACAAATGGACAGATGGACGGATGACAGGTTAAAACTTCACAAATAACCGCATGGTGACACCCAGGAAAGCTCTTACAAGGACATGTTCGGTACTGGGGGAAATAGAACAGGACTGACCTGGGGCATTCTTAGGAGTGGAAGTGATTGGGCTTGGTGGCTGGTGACTGGCTCTCCCTCTCTCTACTTGTAAGCTGAGATCTCTCCATCACAATCTCATAGGACCTACATCCTGCTGGTACTAGGTGCCCACAAATATCTGCCAAATGAGTAATGAAATAAACAAGAGACCAAATTAACACAAGGTGGGCCATCAGTGCTAGTGTCTAGAGCACCGAGCTATAGAGAGAACACACAGTCGTGAAGAGAGAGCCTGGCTAGAAGAGAAGGAAGGGGATAAAGCGCCACCTTAAGGAACAAATCAAGAGCATTGAAAGTTTCAGAAGGAGGGCGTTCCCGTTTTGTATCTATTGTGTGCTGGGGACGTGGAGACTACACAGGAGGACTGGGGGGGAGGGGCCCGGGAAGGCCTGAGTGTACTGTAGGGATTCAGAAATGGATCCTCAGGTTTATAGAAAAACTGCAACCCTAGCTGGGGTCATAGTTTAACCTTCATTAAAACTCATGTTTTCGCCGGGCGGTGGTGGCGCACGCCTTTAATCCCAGCACTCGGGAGGCAGAGGCAGGTGGATCTCTGTGAGTTCGAGGCCAGGCTGGACCGACAGCCTCCAAAACAATACAGAGAAACCCTGTCTCGAAACACCAAAAAAAAAAAAAACAAAAAAACTCACGTTTTCTAGCTCTACACAAACTTGAAGGTGATGTCAAAGGCTCCTGGGGCCATGGGGCTAAGAGCAGCTATAGGTTCTAAGCAGTTTAGATCTAGTCTTCAAAGTGTGCCCTTTAAGGTCCTTTATGACACAGAGGCTCCTTAGGCCACTGTTATCAAAGGTGGCTGGAGGAGCAGTACTGTTGCTTGAACCTGGACTCCAACCAGATACTCACCCCCCCCTAGAGCCATAACCCACCCTCAAGAGGGACACAAAGCATGGTTCTCTCCACGGGTGCACTCCTGCTGTCTTTGGGTGCCAGATAAGATGGACATTCCAGCAGCTGCTGGTCTTGGCTCCAAGCCTGGTACCCTGTGAATCCCTAAGCATCCAATGGACAGAGGGGTTAGGAGAGGACGGAATGGGAAGAGAAAAGACACGCCTTTCCAAGCAGGAGAAGTGGAGGTGCAGAAGGGCGGTAGCTAAGGTGCCTCTGACATCACACTTCTCTGCAGGAATTTGCTGCAGTAAGATGTAAAGCAGAGAGCTCTAAATCCAGATGCTGTCCTTCACCACCCTCCGAGATTTAACTAGGTCACTCACCGCCTCTGGGTCAATAAAATGAGGGGGGCAGAGGTGACTGACTCTGAGCTTACTCTGAGGTATTCCAAACACCTGGGTCTGAGATATCCTTAGGTCTCTCCACTCAACTGCCATCTCTCGACAAAGGCTGCTTGCTCAGAATCAGCTTCACCTAGTACCCGGCAAGTCTTGTCTTCCGTCTCCTGCAGCACATACAACAGTGCAATGGACCAGTCCTATAGTCTCTGCACTCAAGAGCATTAGATGGTCGAGACAGGGAGCTAAGGCCAGGGTGGAGCACATGAAACCCTCTCTTAAAATAAAATGTCTGATTGGTGGGTGGACAAAGAAGTATCCTGAAGAAGCGCTTGGGGCAATTGAAACCTTTGGGTTGGGTCATTGTGAACCTTTGTGTTGGCCATGGTGACAGGCGTCTAAGGGGACCTACCAAGAGGTGTTTGTTTTCTGATCAAGGATATGACTCACTAGAATCAAATATCTCCTGACAAAGGAACTGTTTGTTTTCTTCAGTTTGGTTTCAGTGGGTTATCTTGTTAGTGGTTTGGGGTTTTGTTGTTGTTATTGTTGTTTGTTCTTGCTTGGTTGGTTTTAGATGTGTTGTTATTTGTTTGTTTGTTTGTTTGTCTAGACAGAGTCTCCCTCTGTAGCCCAGGTTGGCCTTAAACTTGCTAATCTAGCCCCCTGGACTGACCTTAAGCTCCGCACACTCTGCTTCCCCAGTGCTGGGATGGTAGCCAGGTGCGTGCTGCCATGCTTGGCTAGGAATCATGTCCTCAGTACAAGAGGGAAGAGAAGGGGAGAATCTACACCCCAGAAGAAGACACCCAGAAATCAAAAGCCCATCAACAATGGGGCTACCGGGTGATGGGAGATGCCAACAGCCTCCATACCACACATAGCTGATCCCAAAGAATTCTAAAAAGGTCCACTTCGGACCAGAATTAGGGCAACTGAGGCTGTGAATTGGCCCCAGGCAGCAGAGGCTTAATCAGGCTGAAGACAAGGAAGAGTCAGCAGTGGCCAGAAAATCATCCCCAGTAGTGGACACTGGTGTCACGAGTACCCTGATCTAGTCTAGCGTGTGCACTGCCTCTGGAGTTTTCATGGTCTGGATGGAGGCTGCAACCCTGCTGCCTTGTTCATGTCAAAGGAGGTGGGCCAGGGCCCTGGATCATGGGGCCAGCGGCTTTGGGAAGAATCGAGAGTCACGGGTATCTGGGGAAGCACTGTGATGTTCAGGGAATTCTGGAATCTGCCCTTGCTCTATGCAGCAGCCTGACCAGGGCCAGTCAAACATTGGCGCACAGGCTCATGGGTTTGTCTTCATCAGTTTGTTCCTTGTCTGGCTCACCCGAGGCCATAGCCTAGGGTCATAAGGATGACCTTGGAGAGTTTCCTGAGATTCTAGCTGTTTCTGCTCAGTACCTTCCTTACGTAGTAACAATGTAGAATTTCACCCCTTTCTGGGCTCCGGTGGGCAAGAGGGACAAGGAATCAGGCACACCATGCACAGTGCTCCCTGTGTTCTCTGGAGAGTCTGGGCCATGGCCTTGGCTCCACATATACAACAGAAAAGATCTACAGGGCACTACCTCCTAGGAACCTTCTAAGATTGTGGTCAAGCTCACTACCAGGGCCACCGTAGAATGGAGAAGACAAGCCAGGCTTCAGAAATCTGTACCCTACCTGTGATCCAGCCTAAGCCTGTCAGCTCTGCCCTGCCTGTTGACTGGAGCTCATCTGCCTCAGCCTGTAGGAGCCCAGAGGCAGTCAATGAACGAGAACTTCCGCTCCTGTGGTTTTGACGCCAATCTGGATCATTTACTTTCAAAGCCAGAAAGAGGAGGAAGTGTACGCGTGCCCGCCTTTTCCCTGGCCTTCCTTCCCGGATCCCCTAGAATGCTATTAGTCCTGTACCCACAGCTCTGTGCTGCATCAACACTAGCCTTTGCGAGGACCCTAGAACACTGAAAGAAGTATGTTCCACCCTGCTGGGCTGCAGAGCTGTTGCCTACCCTGTCCTTTGCTCTTGCTCCAACTAATTGAGGTTGGCGCACATGTGCTGCTACTAATGGGTTTCCTCTGTGTGCTCTCAGATGGAAGGTACATGATTGCCTCCTTTCTGGGCCATTGAGTAGCCAGCATCATGCCCTAGCTCCTGACTAAACAGCAGGGCATACGGACTAGAGAGGTTTGGAGCCACAAATCCCCATCGGTCCCCGCTCAGATGTTAAATGTCTGTAAGTCTGTATCATCCAAAGGCCTGACCTGTTGCTTGCTAATAAATCAAAGTACTAACTCCCAGGGAGAACAAGCTGTCAAGAAGCCTGGCCAGGAGATAGGGCAGCCCACTCTGAGGCATGCTGGAGTGGTCTTCCTATAGGATGAGGAAGCTAAGGTCATCCACCCCTCTCTGCAACCTGAGAGAGCACAGTCCTTTCCCTGCATCCCAGTAATATCTGCCCATGTCTTGGATTTCATCTAAGTATTACCTCCCCTGGGAAGCCTTCCTTGATTTCTCAAACCAGGTCAGATCTACAAACATGCATTCCCACAGCATCCTGAAATTTCTTTCAGACCTCATCAAAGACATGACTACCACAACACGGGAGCCTTCACACCCTATATCTTCAGTGAGTAAGATAGAATCACATTTTTATAGCTGATCACCCCATCCAGTCTCCCCATGCCTGCAGAGCTCAACTGGAATAGATGTTTGCTGCATTGTCAGTAAACAGCAAACCTTGTCTTCCCTCAAGACGACCATATCCATGACCCAGGAACAGAGCTGCAGCTCTCTCCCTATAGAAGATTCCAGAGGGACACTCCATGTCCCCCAAGAAAAGTCCTTATTGGAGTTATTTCTTCCGTCTTCCTTCCTTGGATGACCCTGGGAAGGTGTGGTCCTCCAAGCCTGTATGCAGCCCTCTGGGTAATTTGTTAGCCTTCAAGAACTATCTACAAACCATCTGTTCCTGAGTGTCCAACCTGGCATCTTCTAGCCCTACCTGACTTTTCCTGGGGTCTCAGTAGTACCACCAGATGAAGCCCCTGACACTGCCACCACCTCCAATCATACAACTATCTTCTTCTGACCCCAAGGCACTTCCAGTATTTATACATCCCTGTCTGGGGCCCATAGGGGAGCTTCCAGTGCTAGACTGCAGACCCTGGCTCAGACTCCTCTACCCCTTCCCTAGTCAAGTCTGCACCAGGTCTAATTCTGGGCCACACCAAACTTCACATGCTCCCAAGGCTTGTTCCAGCCACCACCATGCTCAGAAAGCAGGTCCGATCCCAGGCCCAGTATGCCCAGGATTCAGCAGTCCCAGGTGTGGGGTTTGAATATTCCTGACCCCCATAGACTCCAGTGTTTAAATGTTTGGCCCACAGGGAGTGGCACTATTAGGAGGTGTGACTTTGTTGGAAGAAGTATCATCATTGTGGAGGCAGGCTTTGAGGTCTCATATGTGCTCAAGCCACACCCAGTGTGACAGACCACTTCTGGTTGCCTGTAAGTGAAGACAAAGGACTCTCAGTTACCTCTCCAGCACCGTGTCTGCCCGCACGCTGGCATGCTTCCCACCATGATGATAAAGGGCTAAACCTCTGAACTGTAAGCCGACCCCAATTAAATGTTTTTCCTTGTAAGAGTTGCTGTGTCTCTTCACAGCAATGGAAACCCTAACTAAGACATTAGGGAACACCAGATCTTGCTCACTCTGCTCTGAGTTTGACCCCAGTGGTGGTGACACAGAGGAAGAAGGACACCACTATCCAACCAGAAAAGCTCCCCAGTCTGGGCCAAGAGGTTGACTTCTGTGTCTCCTCACTAGCTGTGATCTGTGCTCATACTCCCAGCTTTGCCCTGGCCATTCACGGTGTTGCCTCATCAATGTGGAAATGCATTTTATCTCTACAAATTAGCCTGTCAAGACCATGATCCCACTACAGTCTTTAAAAAAGCAGAACAATGACCTTTTGTTCCGCAGCCATACACTTTCTTTTATGCTTTCCTGAATATAAAAGAAATGTGAAGGTGACAGCCTTCAGAGCTGGACTTTTTTATTAACCCCTCCATCCCTCTGCAAAGTGAGCCCTGCTTATGTGGATCCGAGAGGCTGCCCATCTCCCTAGCCCTGCCCATCTCCCCCAGGCTCCTCCCATTTCCCTGAGTCACCTATCACCTCTAGCAGGAAGTGGTTCCCTGACCCAACCAGCAAGTCAGATTAATATATATAAGTAACTGCTGTGGAAGACAAGACCTGGAGAGCATCTCGGAAAAGGTGCATGGGTCTCGAGAAGGTCACACAGGAAACAGGGCTCATCAATTAGAGTACAAGTTCTCCATGTGTCTTTTAGCCCTTGGCCCCCATACTGCTGTCTCTTTTCATCCACTATATAATTTTACTAGTCAAGAACAGTTCGTTAGCTTTGCTCTTGGTAGTTTGATGTACAGAAAGGACACACAGGTTATCGAGTGTTTTCAAGCTGCATATTCCCTGGCTATATCCCCAACCTGTCATCCCTGGCCACACCTCCCACCCTTAGTTCCTGCATCTTTCTGATGAACCTCAGTGGGAAAAAAAGATGTTGGAAACTTAAATCAAAATCAAGGATGTTTGATGGGTGATACTAAGGCTGGCACTCGAGGCTGGTCTAGGATCAATAGACAGAATTAAGGGAAACCCCAAGTAAGGCAAGATGGCACAGGTCTGTAAACCCAATACTTGTTCTGACCTCAGGGCACTGCCAGTATTTGTACATCCCTGTCTGGGGCCCATAGAGGAGCTTCCAGACCCCACTGTATCTGGTGCAGGCACCAGTGCTAGACTAGATACCCTGAATCGGACCCCTCTACCCCTTCCCTAGTCAAGTCTGCACCAGGTCTAATTCTGGGTCACACCAAACTTCACATGCTCCCGAGGCTTGTTCTAGCCACCACCATGCTCAGGAAGCAGGTAACATCCCAGGCCCAGTATTCCTAGGCTTCAGCAGTCCCAGGTATGGGGTTTGAATAGGAATGGACCCCATAGACTCCGGTGTTTGAATGCTTGACCCACGGGGAGTGACACTATATTAGGAGGTGTGGCCTTGTTGGAAGAAGTACGTCACTGTGGAGGTAGACTTTGAGGTCTCATTGTGCTCAAGCCATGCCCAGTGTAGCAGACTGGGGATGGATGAGCAGTTCAAGGTCAGCCATAACCACATAAGGTGTTCAGAGTGAGACATGTGACCCTGTCTAAAAACAGTGTTAGTAGTGGTAATGGTGAGAGAATCCTGAGAAGATGTGCTGAGGGGGGAGGATGGGTGTGCTCAGGGAGGGGACGACACTGTCTCAGCTGCAGTGGGTGAGTAGGTCTTCGAGGCCAGCCTTGGATGTGAACTGGAGGATCAGCCCTTGGAGTTGAAAAGGGCTGATGATTGGGAAAGAGCTTTGCACAGCCACATAGACTGTCCATTCAGGATGCTGATTCCTGGCTGTTGAGCCTCTCTCCTTCCCTCCTACCGCCCATATCCATGCCCTAGGGACTGAACTGAGCTTCTAGAACAGTCTTTCCACCTGGAAGCCTGTCTATAATGGCCTGTAGACACATTCTGAGAGAGTGCTCAAGAAGCCTCTAATTGGAAGGACAGAGATATCAAATTTAAAGGATACCACAGAAAACCTAACTAAAATTCTTAAGTATCTTGGCTACCCACTAGAGCTAGGTAATAACATCCTATTTCTAAAGACATCATAAACTTTGGTTATAAGACATAGATGAATCAAGCTGGAGCTGACTGGGAAACTTCCTCCCTGCTGGCTAGTTTTTTTTAGTGCAAGAAAGTGTTATACAGGTTGATCATGGAAAAAAGGCATTATCAGTTTTATCTAGCTGGGAGCCTTGCAAACTATAATAACAATCTACCAGACAAGATGTGCCTAGTGGTGCAGTAGTGGTATGACTATTATAGGAGTAAACAATCACCTTCTGATTAGTTGGAGGCTTGCTCCACAGAAGAGAACTTGTCTTGTGCCTGGTTCCATAAACTTGATTAAGAGCCTGTGACTGAGGAGGTCAGAGACTATAAGGAGGATTCAACTACTATTGTTTTCCTAGAGGGATATGGTGTCCAACTGCCTTCTTCTTCTTCTTCTTCTTCTTCTTCTTCTTCTTCTTCTTCTTCTTCTTCTTCTTCTTCTTCTTCTTCTTCTCCTTCTCCTTCTCCTTCTCCTTCTCCTTCTCCTTCTCCTTCTCCTTCTCCTTCTCCTTCTCCTTCTCCTAGGGAACCAGCTCTCATTATAGATAGTTGTGAGCCATCATGTGGTTGCTGAGAATTGAACTCAGAACCTCTGGAAGAGCAGTCAGTGCTCTTAACCTCTGAGCCATCTCTCCAGCCCCCTTCAAGTTGCCTTGTAAATACTTAAGTTGGTACCCACAGATTAGTAAGGCTCTTAGCCTTGGTCAGAGAAGTATGGAGTTTAGTTTGCTTGGTTAGTTTGGTTTTTTTGTTTGTTTGTTGTTTACAGTGGGGAGTGGTTAATGAAGATACTGATTTGTCAAAGTGCTGTTGAGTACATGGCCCTAAACAGAACATCTATATTTGCTCAGTGGTTCAGGGAATGTTGTAGAAGAGGAAGCAGAAAAAATGAACTAGAAGATAGAGAAGAATGCCATGAAATGCTGTCTTCTGGGCATAACTTGGTCATCGAACTTGTGAACACGAAGTTCACAAGCAGCTACGGTATTCTATATGGATTTACACAAGCTAGGGCACATCAACACTGTATCACAGATGGGGGAGGGTCTTATAAAGCCCCACCCCCTTCTGGAGGATTACTGATAGTTGGTGGCTCTATGGAAAGGGGGATCCATCTTCTTCACTGTTTAGATGCCCATATTCCATTAAATCACTCTCAACCCATGTTGTTGCAAACAACCCTGACTAAACTAGGTAGGCCAATGCACATACAGACAAAGTCAGGAAAGTAGCACCCTGGGAAGATAGAGTGAGAGAGAGAGTGGGGGGATTGAGAGAAGATAATGGGGTATGTATGAAAACAACCAAAATTCATTATATGCATGTATGAAACTGAAAAAAATAAGAAAACTAGCAACATAAATTATTGATTCATGTAACTGGAATGTGGGTTTCAGGGTAAGTTTGATCCAGATGCTTTTGCTGCCCATAAGATGCAACTCCATCTTTCATGATTCTCTCTGCTCTGCCCTCCTCCTAGACCAGCCTCATTCCCACACTGCCTCCCCCATGCAAGCGGCTCTGGGCTCTGGGCTTCCTTTTTTGGGGGGGCTTCCTTTTTTTTTTTACAACCAGAGAGGGCTTTACACAACTTTGAACAAAAATCCCTCTCTGGCTGAATGGGCCCTTCACTAATTGGACCAACTTACTTCACAAGGTAGCTCTTGAACCAAGGACCATGGACAAATCCTAGGCACTGATTGGCTTGGTCCTAGGTTATAGGCCTTCTCCTTAACCAATCATTAGAGTTGGGACGAAGAGGGATAGGAATACTGGGATTGCTTCTTGCCAGCTGGGGACCAACCTAGGAGTTGTCCTGCTCTTAAAACATGCCTGTTACACTTTAAGAGACAGGGATGTGGATACATGTTCTCTAACATGGACGCCTGCCTACCTTGTCTCCTTCATGAATGCTTAGGTGAGAAATGAGTGTATTAGTTAATTTTCTCAGTGCTGTGATCAAATACCCAACAAGAAATGATTTAAGGGAGGAGGGGCATATGTGTGCTCCCAGTTTAAGTGGTTAGACCCCATCATGGAGAAGGCAGCTGGGACTCCCTCACATCTTGGCAGGACAGGAAGTTAAAAGAAAACCGGAAGCACAGTACAGTAAAACTTAGGGTCTGCCCCTAGTGGCCCACTTCCTGAAGCAGAGATCTGCCCCTTATTCCCCCAAAATGTTCTACAACCTTCCAAAACAGCACCACCCAGCTGGGAACCAAGTATTCAAACATATGAACCTATGGGGGACATTCCACATTCAAACCACAACAGAAGGTCACCCACAGACCTAGCCCACACATAACCCCAGGCCACATAAACTTGCTAGTTACTATAGCCATTTGCCTACCTGCCTGCCTGCCTGGCTCCTTCCCTCCTTTCCCTTTTCCCTTCCCCCTCCCTCTGTGTTTTTGTGTTTTCCTCTTTCCTCCCTTGCCTGCCTTCTTTTCCTTCCTTCTCTCCATCTCTCTGTACCCACAAGGCTCTTTTGCTCTGGCACGCTGCCCCTCCCTACCCCCTACTCTTTCATCTGGAGCCCATTCCTCCTCTGGCTCACATCTCCAGCCACCCTCTCCCCACGCCTCTGAGTTCAATTTCATCTCACCCAAATTGCTTTATTGCTTCTGCAGAAAAACAAGGCTAGCTAGAGCCATTACGGACTCATACGGTGTGCATTAGACTCAAAAATATTTAAGGAAAATACTTCAGCAAATGGAATCAATAAACTCCAAACCAAACATTCCCTGGGAAGAAGTGTACCTTATAGTTCAGTGTGCCGGGAAACGGCTTGCCTTTCTGCATGCGGCACAGGCAGAGGGTGTCTCGCCTCCCCACCCACAGAGCCCACGGGCCAGAGCAAGCCCTGGATGCCACCTACCTCCATCTCCCTCCCTCCCTCCAGCTGCTCTTCCCGTCATCCCAATCTCCTCTCAGTTGCTGAAGAGTCCAGTGCCTTCCACGCCTATCCCTGGTGCAATCATCAGCAATGCCAGTTGAGAACAGAGAGATGATGATGAGAGAGAGAGAGAGAGAGAGAGAGAGAGAGGGAGAGAGAGAGGGAGGGAGGGAGGGAGGGAGGGAGGGGGGATCAGAAACACTCGCACTACGATATTTTTAGACCCAAAGATTAAATCTTTAATAATCATAATTTTTTCTTGAAAGAAAATGAGAGTTCGGTGAGTGGTGCCTGTGTCCCCCGCCTCCTCTTTGTGCTCTCCCTGCAGCTGAGGGGGAAGGCAAGATGGAAGAGAAACACACACAGAAGGGAAAAAAATGAGGAAAATCCCAGAGCAAAATCAGTGTCAGTAAACCTAGTCAGCTTCTGCCTTGGCCTCAAGCCTTGGCCTAGAGATCCCTGGAAGGATGAGGCACGCTGGGAAGTCAGGGCTCTCCTAGGCCCTAGGAGACCTGAGGATGTGGAAGAGCAGGGAACATGGCCCCAGCAACCAGTAACCCACTAAAGCATCATCCTGTCAGGTCAGAAACCCTCACTGTTTCCTACTGACTTGGTAGCTAATAACAGCTAGTATTGATTCCACCCCTCCCTGCTGGGGTGGTGTTCCTTCATTAGAGGGGTTTCCCTCCAAGGATCTGCCACTCACTGATGTTCCTCTCAAAGACCCCAGGAGTCCCATTCCCCACCAAGCAAGTTCTTAGAGGCTCTTTACCACACACAGCTCAATGCAAGAGCTGTCTTTCTCATACAGAACCCAGAAGACCCTCTCCATCCAGAGAATTTCATGACTCTTAGCATAGTTTTCAGTCTTCATGAAGACTGTTGCTTGTCTGTATGCTTTTTTAGTAGAGATCTTCATCACATTTCCAAAGACTGCACATTGTAAGGGAAGCTAGTGGCCATGTTTGCTCAAAGCTCAAGTGTCCCAACCTCTTAACTGCCAGGGTCTGTAAAAATATCTCCTCTTCATCATCTTGACTTAAAGTCAGAGAGTTCAAACCCGCTATTGCTCTTTCAAGGCTAAACAACAAGTATGTTTGACCTAAGATGTGAATGCAACAGGATGTTTGGCGTGAGGTGTGGTTGCTGCATGTCCGGCCTAGACAACAGAATACTTAACTCAGGATATAGTTGCTTGATGTTTCAGGTATTGAAGAGGTAATTACTCTGTTCCTTGTATCATTGGAAAGGAAGTCTTTTGCCTTCTCCCCTTCTTTTGATGGGGGTATAAAAGATCTTTGAACAATAAATTTGGGCTGATCCTGGTATACACCAATTGCCTCTGTCTCTTGTTTCTTGGTTATTTCTTTCCTCAATCCACACTTCTCCTCTCAGGTACGAACCCCTGGACAAATCAGCTGGACCTGACAGATGCCCCCCCAAATGGGTTGCTACACCTTACCTCTGGGTAGGACAACAAGGACAGTCCTAGCTCTGTCCTCCCTGGTACTCACTGCCACCGCACAAGTGGTCTCCAGAGGGCTGCTCTGCTCGCATAAGGCTCACAAAGGACTTCTCTGCAGCTCACACCATCACACAAACCCCTTTGCCTTTCCTATAGCAGGGTGAGGCAGCCCCCACTGGCACATTAGCTTTTACTGACGATGAATAAAATATAAACACTGGGTAGGTCTGGTTCTTGGATACTCTGCAAAGCCCGTTTGGATTATCAAAGAGTTTGTTTGGATCCCAAACTTCCTTTTGTTCGCTATCTTCACAGTAGAGGCCAACAACTTCTCAGGCGTTCATTTGAGTCATTACCCATCCTCCTTCCTGTGTCCCTAAACCTACCATACTCACGGGCTCCTGGCCACTGAATCCCCGACACAGGTTACTTCATTCAAGGATGGATATTTCCTTTAATACCAAGATTTTTCACTTTCTAACAAGATGGCATTTCAGTGACCCAGCAAATAGGCAGCGAATGGATAAATTACAAGTGTTGCAGTGAATAAATCCATGTAATAAGTTAACTATGGAAACTTTGTTTCCATCAGTTTCCATCTCCATAAGGGAAGTCAGTTCCTGTCTAGTCCCAGGATTTTCAGCCTGCTTCCTGACCCTCTGAGCCAGTGGGTGTCTGGACAAACCCACTTTTGGAGCTTTGTGCCTTGTAGACTGCTGTCTTCCCTCCACAACAAAAGTTCAAGTGTCTCCGTCTACCCTGTGCTCTCTTTCCCCCCTTTCCTCTGAGACTTCAGTGAGATGTAAACTCAGCCTCTTTGTGTCCTTCCTGCCTTCTCACTGCCGTGTTTTCCATCATTTTTTCTCAGAACAGCACTCTGCATTCCAGTCCAGTCACTTCCTCTGTGACTGTGTCTAATCTGTTAGTAAGCCAGTTCACCGAGTTCTTAATTTCAGCAAACATATTTCAGTTCTGGAATCCACCCCGCACCTAGATTTATTTAACTTTTTTTGTGTGTAAGTGTTTTAATTGCATGTGTGTGTGTCATGTATGTGACCGGTACTCAAGGAGATCAGAAGAGGTTAGCAGATCCCCTGGAACTGGAGTTCAGGATGGTTGTGAGTCACCAAGTGGGAGAACTGAATCCAGGAAAAATAGCCAGCGTTCTTAACAGCTGAGCCATCCCTTCAGCCCATTTATAATCCCTTTTAAAACATTTACTTTTATTTATGTGTGTATGTATTTACGTGTGTGTGCACACGTGCATGCGTGCATAGGTGCCCATGGAGGTCAGAGGAAAAACATCCTATCCCATAGAGGTGGACTTATAGGCATTTATGAGCTGCCTGATGTGGGGTGCTGGGATCCAAACTCTGGTCCCCTGATAGGGTAATAAGGACTCTTAACTGCTGAGCCATCCCTCTGGGCCCCTGGAACTCCCACTTATAATATTGTGTATTTTTAGTTTTCATTTCCATGATGAAGTTTTCAAACTGGAATTTTCTGTTTGTTTTCTTGTTTCTTTGAGCATGGGAAACACCTGTTTTGTAGCCAGTGTCTGATAACTCAGCACCGGAAGTCACACACTCCTTTCTCTTATCCATAGGTTCTACTGTTTCTGTTCTTGCTTGTTGCTAGTGTTTAAACACGATGAACAGACACTTCACCCAGCTACCAGCTCTCCAATCTTCTTGGAAAAATTTGGGAACAAAGGATATTCATGAGGGGCTGCTGTCCCTAAGGGTGAGATTTCACACTGCCGTCCAAAGTCCAGTTAGAAAACACTCAGAGGGCTGGAGAGATGGCTCAGCAGCTAAGAGCACTGGCGCTCTTCCAGAGGACCCGGGTTAAATTCCCAGCACCCACTTGGCGGCTCACAACTGTCTGTAACTCCAGTTCCAGAGGATTCATGGCACCAAGCAAGCAGCTTGCGTGTGGTACGCACAGGGAAAATACTACACATAAAATAAATCTTTAAGAAAAGAACTCAGAGAGGTCTGAAATTGGAGCTCTTTCCCACCTACACCCACCCCACCCTTGGCCATGCTGAAGTGTATTGGGGAAGCAGTAAGGAGGCAGAGGAGAGGAGCTCTGGGAAGCATCCATCACACTCCGGAAAGCCATGGCATCATTGAGGAGCCAGCACCGCGTCCCACGTGACTACGGTATGGGTGGCTTTCACCCCAGCTTGCCTGGGCCTTGACAAGGATGAGGGTTGTCACAGCTTATTCTATTTATTTATCCACATGCTGTTTCAA
The DNA here is from genome assembly GCF_017639785.1 of Mesocricetus auratus. NCBI lineage: Eukaryota > Metazoa > Chordata > Mammalia > Rodentia > Cricetidae > Mesocricetus > Mesocricetus auratus. The sequence goes on from NW_024429203.1 coordinate 22,268,319, forward strand.
AGTACTACTGAGAACAAATGAGTTTGGACTGATTTTTTTTAGAAACCAAGAGATTTTAGCTTCTCTTAAGAGATCAGAGCCCTGACCACACTGAAGGCCAACTCCAGTGGTGCCGACTGACCGGAGCCAAGAAGCGGCTGTTTCCTAAGCATCTGTGCTCTGCAGGAGCGGCAGTGCTGCCACTCAGCCACAGATGTGTTTGCGCTGGCTTGGTCACTTCCCGCTCCGCTTAATGACTGCCCGGCCCTGTGGGGATTTAATGCTTCCGTTCTTGACCTAGAGAAAACACGGTGTGCAGTTCTGAACCCTGAGATTTCCCAGGGCCAAAAGAGCTAGAGCCAAAGAGAGCTGAGCCAGGAACCAAAGAAGCCAGAGCACCTTCCAGAGCCTCCTGTGAGGATGTGCAACTGAGCTCCCCACTCCAGCACCTAAGTAAGGTGGCTGTCAAGAACTCCTGGGTTCCCACAGACATCCTCAAGTGAGGCATTCACGACCATCAGCCTCCGTTTCTCCATTTGTCCAGGGGGAGTGAGAGTCCCTGGGATTGTCCTGGCGCTCGTGATGTAAGTTTGGAAAGGGCAGAACACCCTGCAGGCTGCAGCTTGCCACACTGCCAAGGATGACTGCTGCCCTCACTGGCCTGCCTTACACACTCCAAGAGCTACAGTTACACCTTTTGACCTGCAGGTGACGAAACCAAGTCTCAAACAGGGCCATCCCAGCCAGCTTGGGCTTGAAGCAGGGCCTGATCACAGCCACGTGAAGAATGAGAGAGAGGGCTTCTGGGGGAGCAGCAGACTTCAAACGGGATCTGGAAGAAAAAGTTCCACACACATTGGGAGGAAGAAAGATTTTCTTTTGTGTATAAAAAATGAAAGCATTTTGTACTCTTTGAGCCCCAAATAATAGTCTTGACCTTATCCTTACCCTACTACCTTGTCTACATGAACCATCTCAGAGGAAAGGCCCTGGGTTCCCTTCTCTGCCCCCAAAACTGGAACTAAACACACACACACACACACACACACACACAGAGAGAGAGAGAGAGAGAGAGAGAGAGAGAGAGAGAGAGAGACATGCACAAACACACACATGCACACACACAGAAAGACACATGCACACACACACATGCGCATGCACACACAGAGAAAGACACATGCACAAACACACACATGCACACACACAGAAAGACACCCCCCCCCCCACACACACAGTATGTGTTTATGTTCCTGTGGAGCCCGTCCATCATCAGCTCACATCATTGACTTACTGATGTGAAGGCAAATACCCAAGTACAGGCAGGTACTGATAGTGGTCCATTGTAGGAGTGAACCCCACAAAGCTATCCGCCCATGAGAGCGGGGACATGTAAACTGACACAGGTAGATATAAAAGGAAGTGAAAGAAAAAGGAACCTCCCTTTTCTCCTGGAAGCCAGCCACCCTTCTAACTCCTGGTTTGTGCGACTCTCTCTCTCCCTCTCTCTCTCTGGTAAATATATTGTTTTCCTATAGCATTGCCTATCATTAATAGCCCATTTCACCACTGAGACCACTGAATCAAGAGGAGACATGCTGGAGTTCAGAGTCCAACCCATGAGGTTTAGCCAGATCCCCTGCTTCTAGGAGCCACACTCAGACTCTCTGCTAAGGAAGACTGCATTTAAAGACAGGAGAGGGAACAGGGAGAACCCTGGGTCGGGAAAGGATATGCAAGCTTCGGTATCCACACACCACAGTCCCCAGGAGATCCCCACAGGCCTGTTCCTAACCCGGAGGCCAGAGTTCCCCAAAGTCATGTGCTAGGAAAGGGATCCACCCCACCAGGGCTCTGCCCTCATGAACAGATTAACACGGCTCCTTAAAAGGCTGTAGCTATACTTTTGATCTCTTTCTCTTTCACACCATGCCCTCTAGAACTTCTGCCTCCTATTGTGGGGTGAAGCTGTACAGAGGCCCTTGTCAGAGGCAGGCTTCTCAACCTTGACCAGCTCAACTTGTAGCATGGTTTTAAAAAACTACTTTTTTTCTTTAAAAACAGTCCAGTGTGTAGTAGTCTGTTGCGAAAGCATAAACTAGGCTGTGACACCTTGTTTTCGTTAATGTCAGTCACTGTGACGAGGCTGAAGGAGGTGACTTAGAGAAGATTGACTTTGGTTCACGGTCTCAGAGGTTTTACAACAGGCAACTGGCATTATTGGTTGCAGGATACAGAAGGCAGAAGCGTAAGGGTGGAGGGAATCTGCTCACCTCACAGAGGTCATGAAGTAGAGGGAGACATGGGAAGAAGCCGGCGACAGAACACACTCTTCAAAGACACGTTCCCAGTGACCTGCTTCCTCCAGCCAGGTCCTGCCTATTAACACCCCCTTCACCTAAGAAGTCAGCACGGGATGAACTCACGGTAGCACACATCATCTAACCGCCTCTCAATAATGCCAAGCTGGCGTCTAAGCCTCCACACATGAGTCTTTTGGAAGGATGCTTCACATTCAAATTCCAGCAACAGGGTTAGGTACTTTCTCATTATGATAAAATTCCTGAACAAAGCAAATAAAATGGAAGAAACGTTTATTTTGGCTTGAGGTTCAGGAGGATACGGTCCACTGCCATGGGAAGGCATAGTGATGGGCAGGCTTGCAGCTGTGGCTGTAGCTTTTCCACATCTGGGCAAGCCAGGAAACATCTCCAGGGCCCACTCACAGCAACCGACTCCTCAGGGAGGCTCAACCTCTGATGGTGCCACACCCTCCCATAGCAGCACCACTGGAGCCTGTGAGGGACATTTTACACTCAAACCCTAATGCAAACCTTATTACCGAGGCCCACGGGAAACACGCAAAGAGGAGATTGACAGGGGTAGAAGAGCTGAGAGGGCCGTAGGACGCACCTCCCAGGGCGGAAGGGCCCCGGCTAAGAGGGGTCAGCGCTCAGGTCCCTTGGCTAGAGAGGCTCGTACGGAGCTCGCTTCACCCCATCCTTCCCCTTCCTCCACCCGTGTCTCTTCCCCACTTGCACTCCTGCCTCTCGCCTCTGAAGAAAGATTTGCTTACTGTTCTTAAATGATTTTTTTGTTTTCTCCATTGTAAAATGGTGCCTATTATAAGACATTTGGAAAAGGCTGAAATGCAGAGAAAAATTAAATGGCATGGAGGTCACCCCAAGAGTTACCAGTGACATTTTGGTGTTTATTTTAGATAGAAAGAAAAACATTAGCTTTTTCTTCAAATAGCGTGGCAAGGCTAAGAAGTTAGCTCTGTCAGTAAAGTGTTTGTCACACAAGCATGGAGGCCTGACAACCCTAGTACATGTGTGCGCGCTCACACACACACACACACACACACACACACACACACACACACACACAAATGCATGGTGGCTTGTGGTTGCAATGGTAACCTGCGGTTGTAATTCTAGCAACTGGAAAAACAGAACAGGCAGATCCCTGGAGCTGGCTGGCCAGTCAGCCTAGCGTAAAGGGTGAGCCTTGGGTCCCAACTAGAGACTCTATATCAAAATAATAGGTGGGGCTAGGGATACAACTCAGCAGTGTTTGTTTAGGCTTGGCTTTGATTCCCAGTAACAATAAGGAGAATGTGGTGGTGTCATCCTGTAATCCCAGTACTAGTGTGGCGAGATCAGGAAGGTCCCAAGTTTAAAGTTATCGTTGGCTAGGTAATGAGTTCAAGGTCAGCCTGGGTTACATGAGTCCCTATCTCAAAGATAAACAAACAAACAAACAAAAGCAAAAACCGTGGCAGTTGGTTCCTGGGGAGCTAGTTCTGAGGTTGGTCCTGGTTTCCCACACATGCACATGGACACACACACATGCACACACACCCTAACACTGCTTCAGTTTTCTATTCTGATTTTATCACTCTAGCTACAATATAAACTTCCCCCTACATCCTTTTGTTTGTTTGTTTGTTTTTTGTTTTTTCGAGACAGGGTTTCTCTGTGGCGTTGGAGGTTATCCTAGCTCTTGGAGACCAGGCTGGTCTCAAATTCACAGAGATCCGCCTGCCTCTGCCTCCCAGGTGCTGGGATTAAAGGTGTGCACCACCACTGCCCGACTCTACCTACATCCTTAAAAATTCTTCTAGAGCAGTACTTTTCTGAGCTGTGTGGCCATGTGCCATGGCTCACCTTGACTTCTCACTGTCAACATCTATGTTGTTTGCAGCTTTTTGTCTCTGTGGCAAAGCCCTGAAGAGCATAGGTGTACACAAGCTTCTCTGTGTCCCATCACCTGAAGAGCGTAAGTCCCATCACCTGAAAAGCATATGTGTACACAAGCTTCTCTGTGTCCCATCACCTGAAGAGCATATGTGTACACAAGCTTCTCTGTGTGTGTCCCATCACCTGAAGAGCATATGTGTACACAAGCTTCTCTGTGTGTGTCCCATCACCTGAAGAGCATATGTGTACACAAGCTTCTCTGTGTCCCATCACCTGAAGAGCATATGTGTACACAAGCTTCTCTGTGTGTGTCCCATCACCTGAAGAGCATATGTGTACACAAGCTTCTCTGTGTGTGTCCCATCACCTGAAGAGCATATGTGTACACAAGCTTCTCTGTATCCCCTCACCTGAAGAGTGTAAGTCCCATCACCTGAAGAGCATATGTGTACACAAGCTTCTCTGTATTCCCTCACCTGAAGAGCGTAAGTCCCATCACCTGAAGAGCATAGGTGTACACAAGCTTCTCTGTGTCCCATCACCTGAAGAGCATATGTGTACACAAGCTTCTCTGTATCCCATCACCTCCCAGAGCAGTGTTTCTACTCTAAGTGGCTTACACCTGTGTAAGGTTTGCATACACAGCCCTTGCTACAGCCCTAGTCTCTGCCACTGTCATTTCTCATATTCATTACTTTTCTAAGTCCCTAATCCTCCTTCCTGATTCCTCTGTTATTTTCCCCTAAACCATTATCATAGCAGCCTCAGTGACCTCTAAAACAGTAGTGGCCAATAGTGTGTATAAAATGCTTACCATGAATTCATGAAGTCAGCTGGGGACAGTAGTGACCCTGCAGGGCTCCCCTGGCCCATGACTAACTGGCACCCATAGAACAACTCCCCCATCTTCTGTGTCTTCTCTGGCCTCTGCTCAGTTCATCTACAGATCTCTTGCCACAGGACCTTTGCACGTGCCATTCTGTATTCCAAGACCACATCCCCCTCTTCCCATAGGGCTCCTTTGTACTTCCCCAGGACTCTTCAGTGCCACCACCCAGGAAAAGCCTCTCTGGCCACTGCTTCCCACCCAGCTCCCCCTCTTTAAAACTCTTCACATTTCATGACTAGCTGCGTTTTCATTTCTTCACTTCCAACTTCTTTTTCTAAATGGTGTGTTATTCAAGGGCCAGGACTGACTTTTGTTCCATACTCTCCACCCGGGTCTCAACCCAGGGCTTGGCAGGAAGTAGCGCCTCACTTGGCAGGAAGTACCATCACCTTGTCTTCTGAAAAATGTAAATTCAGAAGCACCCTGTGTTGTCGTTCCCTCACACAACTCTGTTCCAATTTTAAGTGAATTTACATTTTTTAAAAAGTAAATATTTCAAAAAGAAAGGGTGGTAAAGGGTTGTCACACACATACACGAGAGAGAGAGAGAGAGAGAGACAGAGAGACAGAGAGACAGAGAGACAGAGAGACAGAGACAGAGACAGAGACAGAGACAGAGACAGAGAGAGATCAGGTGTCTGGGTTCTCTGCTAGAGAAACCTCAGAAGCTCAGTGTGTCTGTTATAACTGAAGGAGGAGGCGGGGTTATTGCATAGAGCTGAAGGAGGAGGCGGGGTTATTGCATAGAGCTGAAGGAGGAGGTGGGTTTATGGCTTAAAGCTGGATTAGGAAACAGATTTAGCTTGTCTCTGTAGATGTTGGGGAGCACTCTATAGTCTGTAAACATTCAGTGGGAAAAAGATATGCTGGACATAGTCTGAACACACCGGCAACACTGGCAGTCCGTCTCCTGAAGAAGGTTTTTGTCATGCCTCTGAACCTCATGGGCCTGAGGCTCTGGGGTTCTTGACCTGGCCATGCCCATGTCAACAGCACACACCCACTCAGGACTTTACTCACTCAGGGCTTTAGCTGCTCCCTACAGACCTCACCTCCATTCCCACAGGAGAACAAGACAACAGGAACTGTGGTGTCAGCAATGCCAGAACTCATTGTTGTCACTTTTTAAAAGATTGCCAATCTGATGGCATTTTCCCCACTGTGTAAACTTAAATTTTCACAATTTTGGTTGCTGGCAGCCATTTATTTATTTAATTAATTAATTGTATTTGTTTGCAATTGCTATGCCAAGGAACAAAACCCAGAATCCTCTGCATGCTAGACAAGCCATTTACCTCACCCCAAGGGCAAATTGTTGTTTAGCTCTTTGTTCTGCTCTGTTTTTTTTTTTGTTTTGTTTTTTTGTTTTTTGTTTTTTTTTTTTTTGAGACAGAATGTCGTGGTGTAGCCCTTGCTGGCCTGGAATTCACTATGTAGTCTAGTCTAGCCTCAAACTTACAGAGATCCACCTGCCTCTGTCTCTCTGGCTCTGGGATAAAAGGTGTGCGCCACTTCGCGCACCAAGGACAAATGTTTTGATGTTTACTGTTTTCTCTGAGCATTAGCAATAACAAGGCCTGTTTATGGCCTTTGCATCTTCCTTGCTCTTTAGTTGTCCGACCAGGGAAGGAGCTTAGCCTTAGCTTCTGAACTCCTACAGCTGAGCGTCATCCCCAAACTCCATCCTTCCTGCTGCTGTCACCCTTTTGGATGGTCCCTCTCTGAGCCCTGTGTGCAGCTGCAGAGAAAGAAAGCTAAGTGCCTCTTAGCCCTTCTCAGCTGGCACCCCTCTCCTGCCCACCGCCCAGTGTGAAGGCTCAGAGCCCTCCTGTGCCTCCCCCAACACACCCCGGTGCTGAGCGCAGATTAAACGATTCGACTCAGGAAGGAAGGCTGCTGTGGCGAGATGCAATCATCTCTGACTAAAATCTCTTTTTCAGATATATAATGGTCTAATCAATATTAATAGAGAGGCTTATCTGTTTTCCTCATCTCCCGTGTCCTTAAGAGTAGATAAAATGCTTGTAAAATGGGATCCTATTCAGCATATACTGATTGCTTCCAAAACGCATTTGCTCGAGATCTGTCATCAAGAGCGAGTCATTACTGGGCAGCCAGGCCCAGTACCACCGTTGACAAATTTGGGGAAGATTCTTTGATTATTTGGCCCAACATGTGATTTAAGGACTGAAGCTTCTCTTGCTTCTAAGTCTGCTCTTGCCTGTCCCGCAGGGGCATCTTGGAAAACTTGGAAGTGTTTGAAACAAATGAATGCTTCGGGCAGGCTGGGGAGGTGACTCATCTGAGGGAGAATGAGGGATTTCAGAGCAGGAAGCAGGTGCCTTTGCCTTGGCGGTAAAGCACTGGTTATCTGAGGGAGGTGGGCAGAAGGACTGGACAGTACGAGGAATTTGGTGGCCTGGGCAGGACAGAGGCCTGGTTTGGCAGCAGAGGACCTGGCTTCACCCTCCTCCTCTTGTTCATTAACTAGCTATGTGAATCTTGGGACAGCCTCTTAGAGCCTCGGGCCAAGAAGAGTCTGAGCCTTCCAGACTCTAAACGGTCTCCCATTCCTTTGTGTCTAAGGTGTTTGTCGCAGAGTCCCTGTGTTGGAATGCCTCTATCTGCATGATGGCACCGCCCAGCAAGTAGGGAGCCCTGAAACCATCCTGGAGAAAAACAACAATTAGAGCCTATGTGAAAACTAAATGGTCTGTCATAAGTGGGTGTTCCGACTGTTTACCACATATGACGTAGGTGACAGGTAATCCTTTAGTTGGGCAATGATGGAGAGCTGTGCACCAGCCCAGGGAGGGATCTGAGATACACTTTAGAGTGAAGACAGCAAAGTGAGTCACACGGTAAGACAGAGGAGAAAGCAGATCATAGTTCCAGGACACATATGACTGTTTAGAAAATGAAAGGACACATAGCTGACTGGTGATATGTTACTTGGGGGCTGGTCCCTTCAAGAACATACACAAGGGCCCAGAGATGATTTCAGCAGAGTGCCTTTGAATATTTCCTGCCGTTGGTTTGTTTGTTTTCGTGTACACAAGCAAGCAGAGGCCAATGATCAACACCTCAACTGCTTTTTACCTTCTTTAAAAATTGTTTTACCGTTATTTATTTGTACATTTGTGTGTGTGTGTGTGTGTACACATGTGTCACAGTCACACATGGAAGTCAGAAGACAACCTATAAGAACCAGTTCTTTCCAATTCTCTCCTAGCATGTCTATCCAAGAGATCTAGTTCAGGTCATCATGCTTAGAAGGCAGCAGCTGAGATGTCCCACTAACCGACCACATCACTTCCTGAGACAGTCTTTCATTGAAACTGGAGCTGGCAAATTAGGCTGGAGTGACTGTCGGGCAAATCCTAAGGATGCCCCTGTCTGCCTCCCCAGCTATGGGATTACAGACACATGTCACTGTGCCCACATTTTTATGTGGGTTCTAGAAGATCATTCATGCCCTAGGCTTGCACAGCAAGCACTTTACCAGAAGGGAGGGAGAGAAGAGGGCTCACTGGAGTTACAGATGCACAGAGCCATGCCAACTTTTCACCTGGGTTCTGGGATTTTAACCTAGGTTCTCCTACATGCACAGCCTGCTCGGACAGCTCCCTGTTTTGGGACTCTCCTGCCAGAAATCTAACCCTAAAGCTTTTTGAAGAAAACATGATGGGGGGGTGGATTTCAAGAGCATGAGGAAGGCTAAACTTCTTAGAACTGAACACAAAAAGCATCATAAAAGAAAATATATCAAAGAGAAAATTTCTACCAAGTTAGTACTAAAATTCAGATGCTTTCAGAGCTTAGTATGGTAGCTCACACTTGCAATTTCAGCCCTCGGGAGGCAGAGGCAAGAGGATCATGAGTTCTTGGTCAGTCGAGGATACAATAGAGAGACCCTGTCTCAAAAAATGTATAGATAGATAGGTGATAAATGGGTGGGTGGATGGATGAATGGATGGATGGATGGATGGATGGATGGATGGATGGATGGATGGATGGATAGATGAATGCATTGATGGATAGACCCACAGACAGACATGAGAGAGAGAGAGAGATGGTAGAACAAAGTAAGTTACTTCAAAGGGAGGATTTCTGTTCATGTGTGTAGCTGACAGGCTGCAGGGGACAGTGGAGGGAGTGCCGGGTTCGAGAACATCAGCCTTCTGAAAGCATCAACAATGAAGACTGAGTCAAACAGGGAAGAGCAACAGATGCCAAGTTGGGAGACACTTCAATGAGAAGCAAAATATTTGCATGGTCTTAGTCAGCAAAACTCTGGAGCTTGTTAATTTATTTCAAAGACAGAAAAATGTCCGTATTCAAAGGACTGGATATCATCTTAGCCAGGTGACCAAACTCGGCATCACTTTGCAAGGGACATTGAATAGCTCCAGGTGTGTGCCTTTAAGGATACAATCCTGTTTACATGCAGCTCCAGACAACAATGCAGGATTCTGCTAGTCATAATAAAATATCAGATGAATAATGAGGAAGATTCTGTTTAAGAGGGGGGAAAACTGTACGCTTCAAAACGTCAGTGTCATAAGTGACGGAGAAAGGCTGTGGGGATATTCTCAATTATAAAATACTAAAGAGACACGTCAACCGAATACATTGCCTGATCCTAGGAGCTGGAGGGGAAAATGTCATAGGCACATTATTAGATTGACTGAGAAAATCAGTACACAGATAGCAGATTAGATTGGGGTAGTGTATCTATGCTAAATTGACTGATGCTGATAACTCCAGTACCTCGTGTAGATCAGATCCTAAGACAGACACTTGGGTACTTACCTGTTTTGGAATAAGGACCATCATGCATGCAACTTATTCTATAATGGTTCAGAAAAGCTCTGTGTCTCTGTCTATCTCTGTCTCTTTCTCTCTCTCTCTCTCTCTCTCTCTCTCTCTCTCTCTCTCTCTCTCTCTCTCTCTCTCTCTGTGTGTGTGTGTGTGTGTCTGTGTGTGTGTGTTTAAAGGGTAAATTAATAAATGAGGCCAAATGTGAACAAAAGGTATATGTATGAGAAGGGCTATACTAAAATTCTTTTCTTTTGGTTTGGTTTTCTTCTTGCTTTCTCTTTTGGTTTTTTGAGACAGAGTTTCTCTGTGTAGTTTTGGAGTCTGTCCTGGATCTCACTCTGTAGATCAAGCTGGTCTGGAACTCATAGAGATCTGCATGCCTCTGCCTCCCAAGTACTGGGATTAAGGGCATGCGTCACCACCACCTGGCTAGTAAAATTCTTCTATTAACTATTCTCTTATCTTTTCTTATTTTAATATACTCTTAAGACAATGAAAATACAATGAAACAGTAAGACATAAATAGAAGAGGATATTTGAAAACTGATGTTCCAACATAGAACTCATAACCAGAATATAAAAAGAATCCCTACAAAGAAACAAGGAAAAGATAAATTATATGCTAGAAAAAACAGGCGAAGGGTGTAAAGGAATAATTTATAAATGAGGATGTATGAATGACTGATTAACACCCGGTACCCAACTGATCAGTCATCAGAGAAACAGCAACTAAATCCATAATGTAATATTGCCACACACCCATCCCCACAGCCAAAATTACAAAGACAGACAATACCGTGTGTTGGCAGGTACACAGATCAACTGGAACTTTTGACGTTTTTGGAAGGAATATAAATGAGTACAATCCTGCTAGACAAGAGCTTGGTGGTGTATTAGCTATCCATTACCATGTAACAAATTACTCAAACACAGTGACTTCAAACAACACATACTTATTACCAATCAGTCTCTGTAGATCAGGAAGCCAACAGAGGTAAGCATGGTTCCTGTGGCTCAAGACTGTCCAGGGCGATGTGGCAAGGCTCTCGGGGAGAGTCTGGGCTTACCTGAAGGTTTGGTGAGAAAAGGGTGAGTTCGTACATTCTCTTACCTGCTGTTGAAACGATTCCATTCTTCATGAGATTTTTTGGCTGTTTACCGTGGGAGCCCTCTACGGGACAGCTCCCAGCACTTCAGAGGGCTCCCTTCAGAGTAGGTGAGCCAGAGGCAGCACACAAGGCAGAAGCCCCTGTCTTCCCACAGCCATCCCAGAAGCGATTCTCTGCACTTCATTGCTCCTTTAGTTAAGGGTGAGCAGGCAAGCCTAGGTGACCAAGAGGCAGCTCACTGGAAGCCACCACGGAAGCCTCTCCTCAGCCAGTATTCCTGGATCTGACACGGGCAGACCCTCTGCCCCAGCGTCCTAGTCTACAGCATGTACATCCGTGCACCACATTATATACGAGGCTTCGCAGGCACCGTTCCTAATGGCCCGGCTGGAAGCAATCCAAATACCCATCAACAAAAGAATGGAAAAAATAAGCCGTGTATAATCATACAGAGAAATACTACATATCAGCGAGAAGAGGGAGCTGCAAACATGCAATCCAAACAAAGCTCAGGAAGAACATGGAGAGAAACTTTTGTCAAACACAAATGAGTACATGCTGTACGACTTCATTATATATTCAGCCAAAGGGGTTTGGATCCATAAAGGTGGCTGCCCTCAGTGGAGGGAGGCGTGGCCGAGTGAAAGCTGCGGCACTGCTGGGGACGGGGACGCAGTGTCCAGGTGAGGTGCTGGCCCTCAGGGGGACTATCCTTGTGAGTACTCGTGCAGGTTGCTTGTCTATGAGTTTGTGCTTTAGGGCTGTATCTTGCAACGAGAAGTTTTTACTGAGGAGGGGTATCCATAGACAGGTTAAGATAACATGTAACACCCTCAAAATCCTTATTCAGTGGGTGAGACGGCTCAGTGGATAAAGACACTTGCCACCAAACCTGAGTTCCCAGTTCCGTTTTTAGGATCCGCATGATGGAATGAGAGGACCAACTCCAGCAACTTATCCTCTCTGTGTCTCTGTCTCTCTGACTCTTCCTTTCTCTCTGCACACATGCGTGCACGCGCGTGCGCACACACACACACACACACATAAAATAAAAATGTAATCATATTTGTTTTAATTCCTAATCGCTGAATCACACTAAGGTGGTCAGACTCCAGAATCTGCCTCTAGTGCAAGCTCCCAGGTACATGCCCTGCACTCTGGGCCACACTGGAGCAATGCTGATCACTCATTTCCACTTAATAACAACACAGTCTTGCACATGTATTGACAACACGGAAAGCTGGGGCATCTCAAGGACAGCCATCTATTCGGGCTGGCTCCCATCTCACAGCAAGCCCAAAGGCTCCGTCTTCAGGTCTTTATAGAAAATCTTCAGGAGTCTAATTCCTACCAAAATACAACTCCATGGGCAAGGACTGTGTCTGCCTAGCTCACTACTAACATATCCAAGAGGGTGTCTAGTCCATGACAGGAAATAAGTTGACACACTGACTGAATAAACAGATAGTGAACAATAGAGTAACACACACACACACACACACACACACACACACACACACACACACACACTGCAAGCCCACTGCAGGTGGTCAGATGCACGAAGAAAGGACAGGGAGGGAGGCTGGAGTCTCCTTTAGGGGGGGCAGGTTCTCTGTTTCTTCCCAGAAGTCCTCCTGGGCCTGATGTCATGCTGCTGCCTGTCCTGACACTGTGCTAAGCACCACTTCTCTGAGGTGCTGTAGATTTGGTGACCTTCCAGAGCCCTAGTCTCCCCCTTGTCTCCATCAGATTCTCAGACAGTGTTGACATCCTTGGGGAGACACTTCCCAGCCAGCCCAGTTCTGACTCCCAGCCTGCACTCCACTCACAAGTATGTCCTGGCAAAACCACCCGACCCCCGCGGTGGGTGCACATCATTGGCTAAGCCCCAGCTAGGCCGTGATTTCCACCACAACATGGAGTGACAGTGTCTGTGACTGTATATGTCCCATGAGACCCATTCCCTAGGGCTCGGCACAATGTCTGGCACCTCTTGGGTGCTTTGTTAAACCGACACAAGGGAGGGAACAGAGACAGCCTGCTCCAGGGAAACCCTGCTTTCTAGTCTGCCCAGGGCTGTCTTTGCCTCAGCTGACAAGGCCACCTCCTTTCCTGGTAGGTACACCTCATCCCTGGGTCCTCGGAAGCTTAGCCCTCCCTCCTTTTTTCCTTCCCTTACTTTCGTGTGCATGTAGCCGTGTCTCTCTCTCTCATGTAATTTTAGATTTCATTGGCACTCATGATATCAACTCCTGCCACAGGCTCGGCGCTGCCAACTAAGATCTTCTCTAGTCCTTTCTCCAAGCTCATGCCTGCTTTCTTCTGCTCCGTCCACAGGAAACGATACCTGCTATGTGCTCCTCCTCTGTGAGGGCCGGAGAGTCCGCATCTCCTCACCCATCCCCTAGATGTAAAACCTCTGAACAGGGAAGACTCAGAGCAATGAGCGAGGGAGTGGGGAACTTTGGAGAGGGATAGGTGTATTCAGTGGTTTATGTGGTGGCACATACTCACAATACTGGTACCTGGGAAGCTGAGGCAGGAGGATTGCTACAAGTTCAAGCCCAACCTGAACTGCATAGCAAGTATCAGGCCAGCCAGGGCTATTTCCACAATAAGATCCTGTCTCAAACAACAAAGAAAAACAAACAAAAGAATCACCTTGCCAAAGTGTATCAAATGGAACACATTAAATGTGCATTATTCACTGCACAGAATTGTTTTTAAAACTTGAAGAATGTTGGAGACTGTGCAGCCTGGGATTCCCAGACATGGTTTTACGTCAGAGTCACTAGGAAGCATAAGATGACATGGATTTATCCCACGGACAGAATCCAAGTCTTGGGGAAGGAGCCCTGGAATCTGCCTTCTTAACAAATTCTCCCAGGGCCCTGTGCAAACAGATCAGTATTTGGGAAGCAGCAGTTCAGGGTGGTGTGCACACGGATGAGTGTCTGGGAAGCAGCAGTTGGGGTGGAGTGCACACGGATGAGTGTCTGGGAAGCAGCAGTTCAGGGTGGTGTGCACACGGATGAGTGTCTGGGAAGCAGCAGTTGGGGTGGTGTGCACACGGATCAGTATTTGGGAAGCAGCAGTTCAGGGTGGAGTGCACACAGATGAGTGTTTGGGAAGCAGCAGTTCTCAAAGCCACTTCTGGACCACTACCAGCACTGGGACCTTTTGGGAACTGATGAGGTTTAGGTGGTACCCAATGACTGTGCTCCTACAAGTACCCTGGTGACTCTGTCAGCGGCTGACACCTGAGCCTGTGATGCAGATCAAAGCATCACTCAGCAGATAATGCTAACACAGTTCAGAAAGTTTGTGAAGAGCCCAAAATCCTCAGGGAATTCTAACAGGACAAAGTCTTACCACCAAGCCTCTTGTCTCCCTGGCCAATATCCATGGCATGTGTTTGGGGAACCAAATTTTAGCATCTAATCAGCCTAAGGAGTCCTGGATCTATGTTGGCAGTAGCCTTGATTTGGCTCAGTCACCATGACAAACCCACCAATGGTCACTCTGGCATATCAATGGACCAGAGTTACTCCCACTCAGCACCTTATAATCCAAGTGGGTACATAAATGGCTGGTGGCTGACACACCATGGAGTTGGAAGTCACCTTCTGAACTGAGGGCAGGTCTGTTCCAGAGAGTCAGAAGGAGATGAAGACATGGACGCTGGCCTGCATGGTACGTCTCACACAGGTTCGACACGTCCCTCTCTCCCGTAGGAAGAGTAAGAGGGAGATGGTGGTCAGTGGAGTCTGGTGGGGTAGCCAGGGACTAATGTGCATGATGTCATAGATGAGGGAAGTAGTGGCTTGAGCCAGGGACATGTATCCAGACAGTGCAAGATGTGAGGGAGTTTCAAATTGCCCTGGGATGCTCAGGCCTCAACACATTCAAGTCACAGCCAGGGAACCACTGGGCTGGAACCTCACTCCACTACTAGAAGTTGCTTCCATTAAGAACTTCTGGCATCAGCATCTCTGACTTATGTCCCTCCTTCTCTTGCTTTCCATCCTTAAGACCAGAGAGTAGTGGCCCAGACATTCCTCAGATTTTCTGAGGAAATTGAATGTTAATGATGTTCTCTGTTCCCCTTTTCCCTGCTCATTGCCTTCCCCTACTCCTCTGGAGCCCATCCCTGAAGCTATTAATATCCAACTTCAAGTAAACGGCAACTGTATTTCAACTTTCCCATTTTATTTGCCACAGGGCGGGTTGCTTATCCACAGGCCATGATAGACAGGCTCTTGCTCATTCCAGCCCATGATATGGAACAGTGTGCGGTCATTACTGGGTCGAAGAGGAAACTGAGTGCTTCATTTTCCTACATGTTTTATATGATGGCAGTTTCACTGCCATCAGGAACCTGTGTGCACATTTCACCAGGCCATCCTAATGGACTGTTGTGCCACCAGACCAACGAAGCATTGAGACTCACCCCATCAGCCACAAGCCACAGGCTGGTGAGTAGCTCCCAGACCCTCCCCAGGATAAGACAAGGAAGGGGGAGTAAACAGGCATCAGGAGCAAGATAGGTATCTGGGTAATGGGCCAGAGTCCTGCAGGGGACAATGGAGGTCACAGCTGCCATTTAGAGAACTGTTATCTCTAGCCAGCCTCACACCAGGCAGCCTATACCTTCAGGGGAATGTTGGGACTCACCAGCTCACAAGTGAGGAAGCCAATGGCCATGTGCCCTTGTCCTTGTATGTGATCTCTCTAGGGGATGAGTGGTCCACCGCTCCCTACCCCAGGCTTCACTCCTGGATTCCAGATAAAAGTGAGCCGTGACTTCTGAGGCCAAATTCAGTTTCCCTGAGTATCTCCCAGGCAGTGCCACCTACCTGGAGCTCCTGCTTCTGCTAAGCCTCTTAGTTCAGGACCCAGGGGCTCTGTCTCCACACTAGGTGGCAGGTGGAGACCCAGACAGCCTTTAAAGACCATAGCCAAAAGACACACAACACCCTTCTCAGTACAGAAAACCAGTCTCACCAGAGCCCTACCCGGTAATTCTGAGGACCACTATGTCCCAGAAACAGGCTGACCTCACTCCCAACAAGAAGTTAATCAGTGACTGACTTGCCTGGAAGACAAAATACCTCCAGATGCCCGTGGGCTGGGCTAAGGGGAGACAGAGCAACCTGCCAGGGTAAGCGTCAGAGGTTGCCTGCCCACTGTGTGACACACACCCTGCCAGGGGCTTGGCATAAGTCAGTTCACAGACTTCTTCATCGTCTTGTATCAGGAGCAGAGGCCAAATTTCTGCTTTCCACACTAAGAACAGCCCCCATTTGGGAGGCCTTGCTACTTTTGGCGTGAAGTGTGTCCTCTCAGAGAGATCTTTCCTACTTGTTATAGTTGGGGTTTTGCTGCTATGAAACACCATGACCAAAAAGCAAGTTGGGGAGGAAAGGGCTTACTTGACTTACACTTCCATATCACTGTTTATCACTGAAGGAAGTTGGAGTCAGGAGCTGATGCAGAGGCCATGAAGGGGTGCTGCTTACTGACTTGCTCCTTACGGCTTGCTCAGCTTGTTTATTTATAGAACCCAGGATCATCAGCCCAGAGATAGCATCACCTACAATGGGTGGGGCCCTCCCCATCAATCACTAATTAAGAAAAATGCCTTACATCTGGATGCTATGGAGGCACTTTCTCAATTGAGTTTCCCTCCTCTCAGATGGGTTGTGTCAAGTTGGCATTAAGCTAGCAAGTGCACCACCTGAAGGTAAGCCTCCTGATGCTGAAGAGGAGGGCGAGACTTAAAGAGGATAGGCAACTTCCCAAAGTTGATCTGGGTAGGACCAAGCCCCAGGTTTGGGTGTGCTCATGGCCTGAGCTGTTTCTCATGGCATTCACAAAGAGTACTAAGGACAGGAAGACAGGGTACACTGAACATTGCCCAGAGGGGCTTGAGGTCTCCTCCCTTGACATTACAGGGGGAAGCCTCTGCATATAGATTGAGGAGGAGAGACATACAGTCTTCCTACTCTCCTGATTCTGCTCTGGGAACATGTCCATCCCTACACTAAGCATCACCATCCAAACACCTCTGCCAGACAGAACCTGGACCAGTCCTGTGCTAGCCACCTGCAGGGACTCACTGCGATCTCCAGGTTCAGTACTCTTTACACCCCACTGTGTGTTCCCTAATCCACACACCTCCAGATATGCACACATGTATATACACACATGCGCCCAAACTCTTATGGGCATTAGACCGAGCACATTCATTCATAAACACTGATGTAGGTACCCAAGTGTGTATATACAATTTCATAAACATGCACACACATACACATACATACATTCCCGTCTGTACTCACATGCCTATGATCATAAGAGTGTGTGTCCATGCATGAGTGCACACATGTGCATGTCTGTACACACGCACACACAACCTTCACTGCTCCACTACACCAACTAGGTCAGACACTCCCACCAGAGTGAGGTTGGACAGAGCAGAATGTCCCTTAAGATGGTGGGCTTGGTAGGCAACACTCCAGAAAAGGACTCAGAGGGGACACTGGAGAGGGGGCCTGAGAGGGTGTTGATGGCCCAGGGAGGAGACAGCCCTGGGGAAGCAGCAGGTGTTATCTACAGAGACTTTCAAAGGGATGAGAATTAGTCCAGTCCAGCTTAGAGGCAGCTTAGGGAGAAGGGAAGGGCAATCAAGCTCTCCACAAGGAGATAAGGACCTACTTTGAACCTCCTCCTTCTGTTTAAGAGGTTGTCTGAGAGTGGACACCTCCCAGGATGATCGTGGTGAGTAAATGAGACAAAGTATAGAGCACATGGAGCCTCGGCTGTATAACTGGCTCATCGGGCTGTCCACAGATCACAGCTACAGGTTGAGTATAGGGTGTGCACCCAAACCCTGGCACCGTTCTAAGCACAGCACATGAGTTATCTTGTTAATTTTACAGTGCTGGGGATCAAGCCCAGGCCCTTGCAAATACTAGGCAAGAACTCCATTGTTGAACTACCTGGCCAGCCATCTCGTTACTAATCCTCATGTATGTTGTAGTCTTCGGCCTTATTGCCAAGCAGGGGATGAAGCCACAGAGCTTGGCTAAGGTCAAGTCAGAGCCTGACTTAGCAGCCAGGCATGGATTCTAGCCTGTGTGCAGTCCACAACCATACCCACTGACTCCACCATCTTGTCAGGACTCTGCAGGCAGCTGAACAGTCTTCAGGGCTCATGGTGTAGGGGAAGCAGCTCCACATGGCCTCCTTGTCTAGGAATGTCTCTTGCCGGCCTCCAGATTTTCAGTTCAATTGTGGATGGCATCTATTCAACTACAAAGAGCTGTCCAGAGAGGCTCTCATCTGTGACCTCTCAGCAGAGAGCAGCTGACAATGCTGGACACGTAGGGCTGATTGACTGGAGAGAGGGGTTCAGAGGGGTCTAGAGGGACATGGTCTGGAGGAGATCACAGACAACTCAGAGGCAGATGGGGACAACATGCTGGGAACAATTGACAAGAGGAAGGGCTGATGGACACAGTCAGGGAACCAGGAGATGAAACCTGTTGGCGGTTGGGTAGTAGAATACTGTAAAAGGTGGTGACTTTAACACCATTTTTGCCATAGAATTCTGGTTTTGCATTTACCCTGCAATTAAACTCAGATCAAAGAGAAAGGGTACAATTCTGCCTAACATGGAGGGGAAAAAGAAAAGCTCTAGTCTTCCAAAGCCCCTTTACCTCTCACTCATATACCCGCCCCCAGAATCTAAGCCAGCCTTGGGGTCCCCAGAAGCCAAGTGTGTAAATCACCTATCTTACACAAACACACCGGCCCTGGAATTGAGGGCATAACTCTGCTGGCTGTGTAAAAACAATGGTCACTTTCCCTCTCTGGGCTTAGGCAGTCTTGCCTGTTGGTTCCCTAGTGTCTCTCCTGAATAGGACACTCTAGATATTTTGGGGGCTGAAATAAAGTGGGTGGGCCAGGTGCAGTCTTCACTGCTTAGCGAAGAGCCATGAGGCCAATGAGAGCCACAGACACACCCTGCTGGCCATATTTTGCTGACCCTGCACACCAACACACATATCTATGAACAGCAGGCTTTGTGTACAAAACTTGAATGAGAGATGACAGGAGGTGAAGTGTGGTTCCAGGGACCAACCCAGAGAGTAGCCTCTTTCTGGTAGCTTCAGTGGCCTCTCCCACATCCATGTAGTTTTTTTTTTTATTCCTGCCTCTTTTTGTTTTTGTTTTGTGACAACGTCTCAGATATCTCCTGCTGTGTAATGATTCTGGTCTCCTTTCCTCATGGAGAGGCCATAGAACTGGGAGGGTTGGCATCCAAGCTCTGAAGTTGGCAGAAGCTTGCACTCCATCCTGCCAATGTCTGCTTTATCCTTCCCAGACCACTGGAAGGATTGATGAGTTTTTTGCCCCTAGAAATCATCTGGAGTCAGAAAGGTAGAGTGGACTCTGTTTGTGCAGCTGGGCAAAGAGAGGGTAAGTAACTTATGCAGAACCAAACAGCTAAGCCTTGGTGGAGTGTCACTGATGGAGTGTCCTTTTGTAGGACTGCTGGGCTCAGGGGTCTGGCCTCACATGTCTTCAGCACTGGAGAGCAGCTGAGGCATGGTTGTCCTTTCTGGAGTTGATGGCATGTAACCAGGCTCCAGGTTAGCAAAAGTAGCTAACTGTCCAAAGAAGCAGCAAGGCAGGACTGCCAAGCCCTTCAGCTCTTTCCCAGGCACAGCCGGAGTAGCCACCCAGGAAAAAAGTATTGGCCCTAGTAAGTAGTCAACATTTCAGGTGGGCAAGTGAGACCTGCCTGAAATGGAGTCTGGAGCAAAACCCTCAGCTCCCACATAGAAGACACAAGACCCAGAGAGGAAGGGCAGAGAACTAGAGCCCTGTGCAGAGCGGGAGAGGAGGAAGACACTATGGTGATGATGGGTTTTGGTACTCTAACAAATAAAGCTTGCCTGAAGCTCAGAGGGTAGAGCTAGCCACTGGCACACACATTTAATGCCAGCCTTTGATCCCAGGACTTGAGATCTCATGCCTTTGATCCCAGTACGGGAGATATGCACCTTTAATCCCAGCACCAGGGAGGTGGAGACAGGAAGTGATGTGGCTGGATGGAGAGAGGAATATAAGGCATGAGAAGACAGGAGCTCGGGCCCATTCAGTCTGAGGATGCATAGAGACAGGATCTTGCCCTTTCAGACTGAAGATTTCCTAGAGATAAGAACTCTGGTGGCTGGCTGCCTTACTTCTCAGATCTTTCAGCCTTCACCCGCTAATATCTGACCCTGGGTTTTTGTTAAGACCAATTAGAATCCGTGCTACAGACACTGACTCAGCAAGGGGGTGGGTTATGCAGCAGGGATTCGATGTAGTCAAAAGGATCAGAAAGCAAGAGGTGGCAATGTCACCTGGGCCCTTGTGTAGGTAACCATCCTGGCTAGCACAGGCCAGAAGGTGATGCTGGAGGCCCCTCTGCATTGGCCGAACCCAGGAGCCCAGGAGGCAGGGCTCTCCCCTGAGAGGATGCTCTCCAGTGTCTCCACTGCTCCTCCTCCTCCCACCCATTCCTTTATCCATGCAGTGGGGTGCTCACTGGTGGAGTTAATAATCTCTCTCATCTCGGCAACTCCTAACACCCTCCTCCCTAACCCTGCCCCAGTTTGGGGTAAGGAAGAAATGCTGGCGACTCATGTGGTGTTGATTAGAGTATTGATCCCGCCTGCAGCTCTCACAGACACCCGCCTGAACATCCATCAGTGACAGATGGGAGACTGGAGACTGCCTCCCAAGACTCCCAAGAACTGGGCCAGACCAGAGTATTGCTCAGCCGCTCTCCAAGCAGGAATAGAGGCAGATCCCACTCAACCCCAGCTGGCCCTGCATTGTTTGGCCTTCTAATCTCGAGTGCCTCAGTTCTCTCCCTGCCTGCCATCCCTCTGTTCTTTCTCTTCTCCACTCTCCAGTTGCTGATATACAACTGGACATCCAATCTGCGCCCACCCCCCATTATTATAAACGACACCAATAAGCTAGGACACCACGAGGCAACCCAATAAGGCTCACATTAACAACTCAATTTTCAACACACAGAAGCTGAGTCTCCCCAAGGTCAGATGACTAGGCTGCTGACTAGAGCCATGGCCGGATTGAAGTGTTACTGTTCCACCAATCACCCGGATCTCTGGAAGAGCAGTGACATGGATTGAGCCACTTAGTGCCAGGGACACATTGTCTCTTTGACAATGTGCATTTGTCTTGTGATGTAGAGGTTCGTTATTCTCATCTCACAGATGATGGCACTTAAGTAATGCGTCTGCAAGTGGCATGCTTAGGCTGTGCCATGTGGGGGCTCCAGACCTCCTCTGTGGGACTCCAGACTCAGTTTCTTATGTTTGCTTGGCAGCTCCCTGTTCACACACATTTACTGTCATTTCCTCCCACACCCACAACCTCCACCCCACTGGCATTGTGACCCCCATTTTACAGATGGGGAAACTAAGGCATGGCTGGACATGTGGCTGATGCTCTTCTGCCTCCCGTTGGGCTGGATCCCCATCTCCCCACTGCCAGATATCTGCCAATCAATGAGCTCCTGAATCCTACCTTCCTCCCCTTCCAGGAATCCCTCTTGGAAAGGGCATGCCAGAGTGACAACTTCCCTGTGCCATTCTGCCTCTCTCTCTAGTGTCCAAGTCAAGGTTGGTGCTGGGGCATCTTTCCCCTGACTCGCTTCCTCTCAAAAGAGTAAGACAAGTGTTCTGTTGCACTCTGTGACACATCACTCCAACCCATCTTCCTGCCTGGAACCCCAATTTCCTCTGCCACACCTCCTCCTTCCCTACCAGCAAGACCTATTCCAGTGCACTCCCCCGAAAGTCCCAAATCCACCTACAATGTCACCTGTGGAATTGCCCACACAGATGAGGATCTTAAGTTTCTCGTTTCTATTTTGAAAGCCTCAGTTTCTCTGCCTGTCCTACCTGGCACTCACCCTCAGGCTCTGATCCTCGGGGTAGCTTTCTGTTCCCCCTCACCACT
The DNA here is from genome assembly GCF_017639785.1 of Mesocricetus auratus. Lineage (NCBI taxonomy): Eukaryota > Metazoa > Chordata > Mammalia > Rodentia > Cricetidae > Mesocricetus > Mesocricetus auratus. The sequence continues at coordinate 22,290,362 of NW_024429203.1, forward strand.
GCTCACAGCTCCATCTCCTCCTGTCTTCACCCTGAGAAGGCAGGCAGGAAGACCAGTCCAGAGATCTAGGCCTCAGCGCTCGAGTTAGCACCCAGGATGGTGCTGGGCCCAGGAAGCAGCTCTGATTGCAAATTGATCTGTTGTTCACTGAGCTGGTTACCAAGAAGAGAGAAGCAAGTTGTCAATACTGCATTACCCACCGGGATCCAGAGCCTCTTCCCTGGGCTACCATAAGGGAGACAGAGAAGGTGGGGGAGGGGAAAACAAACTTTGCAGGATCCTCTGGAGGATACTAAGAGCACAGGGCTCATCCCAGCCTTTGTTTCCTTGTTCTGGTCCCCAGGCTCCTCCTCATTTCATAAAAACCAATCTGGAGCATAAGACACAGGAGCTGAAACATCAAACTTCTTGGAGATGTGCTTCCATTCATTTTGGAGTTGCATGGCTTGACGTGGATCTGGAGTAAAGGGTAGACCCTTTACCTGCACCAGCTTGGCTTCAGGGAGTGTGGGCGTGGCTCCAGGGCTACCAGAGTCTAGGCAACAAAGATGGCTGGGTCCTGAGGCCTGACAAAGGAAACGCTGCCTGACTTGCCTGTTTGGCAGCCCCTTTGTGGCCGGGACACAGTGGAGTCTTAGCAGGTACACGGAGTGCAGTGTTGGAAGGGTCCCAGGAGGGCTTCTCTTCCAATCCCACCACTGCACCAAGCAGGATGGGGAAAGGTGTTACCCTGTCAGCTGTGACCCAAGGCTCTAACCTAAACCTCACCTCCCTGTGAGGGACCTCTCACTGAGTGCTATCCTGCAGGTCCAGGCAGGTTCTCGCCTAACCCACCCTTCCATGCTCCCCTGTCCTCTCCCAGAGTCCTCCTCTTTGGAGACGGAGCATGGCTCACTCAGATGTCAGAGGAACATGGGACTGAGAGATGTCCCAGGAACATGAGGGAATGCCAAGTACAAAATCTTAGCATGCACAGTCCATGAGCCCTGTCTCCAAATAGTTGAATGCCATTGGATATACAATGACAGCCCATCTCTGGGAACACCAGTGGTCATACAAAGAAGGTAAGTGAAGAAGCAACTAAGAAAGAAATCATCTATGTGTGGCAGAGCATAGATGGACCAGAGTCACGAGCCCAAGGTTTAAAGAAAGCGAGTGGTTATGGGAGCCCAAGAAGAGGCCACCACATGAGATGGTGACTTCTAGTCAAGGGACAAGGCCTACCCAAGGCAGCCAGAGGGAGGGACACCTGGATTCCCAGGTTGGCTTTCGGTTCTTCTTTCTATCCGCTGCTGCTGAACCTTTCACATTGGTAGAATCTGGTGGGATTCCCAGAGGGGCAGAGTCTGGTAGGTTTATGCAGATTAGATTAGTGCCCTGTGGGCAGAAAGGAGAAGGGTGGCTGTCACTGCTTGTCCCCTGTAACCCCTGACTACAAGAAACCCCCCCCAAAAAGTGGGCTATCTAATCAGCCCAGGAGCTTCACAGGCTCCTTAAAAGATCAAGCGAGAGAGCAAAGGCAGAAAGCTTTGTACAAAAATAATTAGTGCTCCTGATCTCGGGCCTACTAGGCATCCTTCAGGACCAATCTTCTTAGAATTCATAACAGATCGTTTTGCACATGAGGAAACTCCAGCTCAGAGGGGCCAAGTCATCAATAACTGTGCTAGTTAACTCCTTGTTTTCCAAGAGACAGAAACCCAAGTCAACACTGACTTCCAAGGAAAGCCATTGACTGGCATAGGAGACTAGATACCCAGGGCTTCGGGCAAGGTTGTACCCAGGCCCTTGCTCTCTGTCTTTGCATTGTGTTGGCTTTATTCTTAGGACGTCTTATCCAAGGTGACAAAGCAGCTTTAATATACTTATGTCACCCTAGCTTGACCAAAAGAAAGAAAGCCCCTTCCCCAAATCCTCAAAAAATATTCCTAAACCTGGCTTCTTCATCTCTGGACCAGTCCCAAGGTCATTGGTCTGGGCAGAGTCAAGTGTTCCCTGCCTTGGAATCAGGAGCCAGGCCACTATGGATGAAAGCCATCATAGCGGTCACCCTAGTGGGCAGGGTGACCAAGGGATGATAGAGAACTATCTACCCTAAGTGGAGAGAGTGAATAGAAATGGAAAGGGAAGGAGGAGTGGGCATGACGCCCACAAGCAGCAACCTACTAGGTCAATGTCTGAGTTTGTGTTTGAGGATTATTTGTACCTCTCTGGGCATCCTCTGTTTTTTCTTCCTCTTCCTGCTGCTCCTCCTCCCCACATCTTCCTCCTCCTCCTCCTTGTCCTCCTCCTCCTTCTCTTCCTCTTCCTCCTCCTCTTCCTCCTTACTTTTCCCCTTCCTTCTGTCCCCCTCCTCCTACCTCTTCCTTCATTTTGGTTTTTTGAGACAGGGTTTCTCTGTATTGTTTTGGAGCCTCTCCTGGAACTTGCTCTGAAGACCAGGCTGACCTTGAACTCACAGAGATCTGCCTGCCTCTGCCTCTGCCTCCCGAGTGCTGGGATTAAAGGCACATGCCACCACCACCCGGCGAGAGCCTATCTTTGTTCTTGTTCTTGTTTTGTTTTGTTTGAGGCAGTATTTCTCTGTGTAGCCCTGGCTCTCCTGAAACTCACTCTGAAGACCAGGCTGGGCTCGAACTCACAGAGATCCACCTGCCTCTGCCTCCCGAGTGCTGGGATTAAAGGCACATGCCACCACTGCCCAGCTCTGCCTCTTCCTTCTTGCTCCATCGCCTCTGTTGGCTTCATGAAGAAGAGCTTGGTGGTACCACGGGATGGCTTTGTTTCTGGATCCTGTTTCAGTGAGGGCCTGCAGGTCCTATGAGAAGAGTCAGACCCAAGGCCTCTGAGTGGGAGGGCTGAGGACAAACGGAGCCACCACCAACACATGCAGCACTGTGACTCCACGTCCTCCCTCCCCTACACAGGTCTAACACACACTGAGTGACAGCTTTTTATTCTTTCTTGTTTTCTGGCAACAGCTTTCTCCTCTCCTTGGGGGATGGGAGGTGCCACAAAAGAGCACATGCACAGCACCTGTACGTATGTAGCACACAGCACCTGTACGTATGTGTGCACATGAGCACAAAGCAATGTGTGGCCGAGGATCCCAAGTCTCCAACTTCTGACAGTCCCATCAGAAGACTGCAGGCAGCCCTGAGAGGGACTGCAAAGTCCTTGGCTCTCTGGGCTCCCTCTGGCCCTGCCTCTTTCTCCTTATTTACCACTCTTTGGAGCACAGCTACGCTCTAAAGAGAGAATGGGGAACAGGATTTATATGAAGGCACATCAGGCTCCAAGTGGGGAGCATTTAGAAGAGGAGGGGAAAACAGGGTGCAGGAAGAGGAGATAGCATGGACAGAGGAGGGGTGCAGGTGGCTGCTGCAATGAGCAGCAGGGGTGTGGGGGGCAGGGAGACAGCCAGTTTCAGAAACAGGTAGGGGAGAAGCAAACCCTACACCAGTCAGGCCAGTGTGGAGGCAGACACTTGGCATGAAGCAAGACAGATGATAAGGACAGAGGCACCCTCAGGTGTCGGGGCTCAGGAGGAGCAAGGTCATGGGGCTGCAGGTGATGGGCATATCTCGTCCTGTGTTGGGGAGATGCTGCTGGCCAGCCTTTCTTCCCTAGAGGGCCAAGTTCTAGCACAGACATGGACATGACAGGGACCTGGCCTTTGGTGCTCTTCTCCCCCTCCAAGCTGGCAAGTTGCATGCCTTGCTGGCCACTGCAGGGCCCTCCTCTGAAGCGCTCAGCATGTGAGACTCATCTTGAGATGCTTCCAGCCTCAAGTGAGATGCTGGACCAGGGACTGGGTACCAGTGTTAGAGACAAATTGCATTACAGCACCTGGGACACAGAGCCTGAAGTTCTTGCTGTTTGTCTAGGCTCAGAAGCTCCTCACCTTCAGGCAGAAGTGACAACTGAAAGGCGCACTTGAACCTTCTGTAGAGGGCCCCCACCACTTCAACCTGATGACCCCAGAGAGAAAAAGCTGCCCCCACAGAGACTTGCCTGGGTTCACTGAGACTACCAGATTCACAGAAGCCCCATGCGACCCCCCCCAACAGAGAAATTATTACACCCAGAGGCACCTTGGCTGCCTCACCACCCCATCCCCAGACTCCTGGCTGATAGATGCCCAAGGCCTGCAGGAGCGCCTACAGGATGCCACCCCATTGTTTGCTGCCCCCTGGCACCTGCACTACTCAACCTCTGAGCCAGTTGTCAGCTCTGCAGCCATGAAGGCCAAGAGTGGCTGGATTTCACAGTCAGTATCATGGAGACTGTGGAAGCGAGATGGCCAATATTGCAGACCAAGGAATCCCCCCAGGCTGGAAGCCGGAAACACAGGGATAAGCAGGTAGCCTCTGAGGGCTCACCAGGATTTACAGTGTGCTCCCCATTGTGGTTCCCCATTGAGCTAGGCTGGCAGCCTTGCTCAATCAGGAGCATGGATATAAAATAATCCCGTAGATATTCCAAACCTGCTTTTCTGTGCTAGGTTTATGTGTCTGCTTGTAGGAGCACACTAACACATGCCTGCCCCGTGGATGCCCCTGCACACCATTCCACACCCTACTGAAGCAAACATGCTCCCACGCATTCCTGTGGCTCTGTCGCATTGCCCACTGCAAATTCAGGCACAATACCCTCCCCGACATACCCTCCCCGACATACCCTCCCCGACATACCCTCCCTATACATGACCAGCATGTGGGCACACTCAAAACACCTACACGTACCCGCAGGCTCCTGAGGCAGCTAAGGCCCCTCTGCTGAGCATCCTCGTCTAACTCAGGGCAAATGCACACCTGAACTTCCCCAGCTGCACACCCACACTGACTCCCCCTCTAAACTGCTGCAGACATTCCCAGCTTCCAGCCCTTGACTCATTGCACCAGACTCATTGAGCTCACATGGGAACTCATTGTGTTTTCTTAAGATTCATTCACCCACCCTTTGAAAAGCTGTTCGTCGGATATAGCTCAATTTGGTAGAGAGCTGGTCTAGCATTCGCAAAGCCCTGGGTTCAGTCTCTAGTACCACATAAACCAGGCATGGTGGTGCATACCCGCAATCCCAGCCAGCACTTGGCAGATGGAGACAGGAGGATCAAGAGGCTACATAGCGGTTGCAGGCCAGTATCTCAAAGAAAAAAGAAAATGTTATTTATTTCCTTCTCACAACTGTCTGGGGATGAGGCACTGTGGCTGCTAGCACTTGCTGTAGGATGGCGACTGTTCCCAGGATGTGGCCCTTCCGTAGGTCACACTGGTTGCATGTAGCCAACCTGTATTTTCATTCCTGTCTGATTCCAAACATTCTGCCTTTCCCCAGGACTGGGTACCGCTAGCGCAGTACCTTTGTGCCAGCTGGAACATGTCTCCTCCGGGCAGTGGGAGTCTGCACCGGACAGATGTCAGTCCTTGCTCAGCTGAACACCTGTGTCAATGGGCCCCTGAACCTATCCAACACATGCTACCATGCTCTCCCCAAACCACCCAAGAAACCCCTGTCTTCCCAGCACCCCACATCTGGACCCAGGATGCTCAGGAAACATCTGCTGGAACCTCAAGGATGCTCACAGAAAGCCTTGGATCAGACAAAGACTGGGTGAGCCCCCTTAGGAGGTTCCAACCTCCCCTGCCCATCTAGTTCTTTGCTCTTTTCAGCATGCCGAGGCTGCCTGACCCTTGCAGAGGCCCCTTGGCTTCTACTCTCCTTCCGCTGAGAGATTTCTGAGGCCCGTGTGCTGTTTGGTAAATAAATCGAGGGCAGCGGGAATAATATACCTGTCAAACAGCAGCAAGCTTCCAATTTCCGCTGTCAGGCCTGCCTGGCTGTGCCACATCGAGCCTCCTGACATGCTGCCACAAGCAATACGCTCCGAGGCCCCTGCAGATGGGAGGAGTAGGCCACTGTTAGGGCATTGCTCCCCTCTCTCTCCTGCACCCCACCATCTGGGTGTCATAGGGAAGACATAAAGATGAATTTCCCATTGCGCAGCCTGGAAGGAAAAGCCTGGATGGGACTTGGAGGTCCTGAATAAGCAGAATGGGTGCTGGACTGCCTTGAGGATAAAAAGGACAGTGGGATAACACCAATTGGCAAGCTAAGTAATAGTGGAGAGACCACCTCGAATGCCCATTCCTGATAATGAACTTGATGTCTATAACCATCTGGGAGCCTTCATCCAGTGACTGATGGAAGCAGAGGCAAACACACAATTAATCACTGAACTGAACCCAAGGAACCCAGTGGCAGAGAGAGAGGAGTGATGAGCAAATTGGCAAAGAATGGGCTGGCAAAACCAGCAGAGAGAGATGATCTGAACAGGGGAGAGCTCTTGAACCCCAGACTGACAGCAGGGAGGCTAACATGGGACTGATCTGGACCCCCCAAATGCGAGTGTCAGTGAGAAAGCCTGGGCAACCTATGGGGCCTTGAGCAGTGGATCAGTGTCTATCCCTGGAATTCAAACAGTCATCGTGTGCCCATAGCACAAAGAGGGATGCTCTCTCAGCCTGGACTCTTAGGGGAATGCCTGGACCCTACCTGGAGTGAAATGACAGACTCTAGATATCCCCTATGTGGAAGGATTTGGCAATAGGGTGGGAGGCTGGGGGGGAAGGGGAGTGCGGGAGGAGGGGAGGGGGAGGGAACTGGGATTGACATGTAAAACAAGTTATTTAAAATTAAAATAAAAAATGATATAAAAATAAAAAATAAAAAAGGACAGTGACAGAGGGTGGGTACAGTGATGGATATTCAGAGGTAGTTAGAAAAGGATCCCAGGGCCATTCATTTGAACCCCTGGATGGCTGGGCTGTTCTTTCTTGTGCAGGGTTAGCCAAGCCCACCGGCCTGGAAGTGCCAGCACTTGGGCAACAAAATGGCTTAACCCAGACTCTGCAACTCAGGCCATCTCTGCTCTCTTCTCGTGGCAAACCAAACAGGGCTGGGGAGTCTTCCATACCAGGAAGACTCAGGAAGATTAAGCCAGTGAACTTGGATATGGTGATAAGGGCCAGGGACTGGGGAAGGGAAACAGAGGTCCCAGGCAGACAATTTTCAGAAGACAGCCCCTTTTCCTGGGTCCTCAGTGTTACACCATGACAGAGGGTGCATTGAGGAGTGAGTGTCAAGTCAGCCCTTCCTCTAGGGAATTTTGTTGGCAGTTCAAGGAGCAAAGAACCTTCTCCAAGCCACAGGGTTTGGCTCTCCGGTGAGCAGGCCCCCAGCAGTGTCATGAAACAGCCCGACCCTGTCCTGAACTCTTCTTAGCCCATTCCTACCTTTTTTCCAGGAAGCTCCCACTCCATGTTCCAATCCTGGGGGTAAGCACAGATGGAAAGGAGCCTGTAGCTCCTCCAGTCTGACTTTCCACTTAACACAGAGGCAGGAACTGGGGTCAAAGTGGACACAAGCCTCAGCAAGCCGTTCCTCAGCAGAGCTGGGGTCCTTTCTGGCCCACAGTTCTCTTATCTGTACAACGAGACCAGAGTACCTAGCTATGCCGTGGGGTCTGCAGAAGACACTCCATGTGAGCACAGGGCTCTTTTCTTTTTGTTTCTGCTGGAGCCAAGCATGACAATATGTCCCTTTGATAGCATGTTTGAGTGAAGGGATGCCAAGTGTTTTAGTTGCTGCTCCTTGAGCACTGGCTTTTAAGATCACATCTGAGCTAACAGGGAACCCAGGTTTCCTAGGAGCCTGGCATAAGATATTCTGCATCCCTGCATGCCTGTTCAAAGCACCCCTTGGCTTTGCACTGTAGCATCCAGGGGGTTTCTCTTGGGGAAGCTGGAAATGGAGCAGGAAAGAGAGAGGGTCTGTAAGGGGCCAGGCTTAGACCCCTCAGCACTGTGTCCATCTGCTCCAGGGCAGACAGAGCAGTGGGGATCAAGCATATGTGTTTCCGTGTCACATAGAAGAACCGAAATAAACACAAATTTAGCACTACAAGCTGGAGTGGAGAGGGCCCCCTCACACTTCTACTACATTGCTAGTTTGCTCTAGATGTGGGGCGGGGGAGCTTTGTGCCCCACACTAGGATGTAGTCTAACCAAAGCCCTACTCCGGGAGGCCACACTACTGTCTGGGGCTCTGCGACCGTCTGAGGGACAGACAGACCTCCCCTGACTTTGGCATAGGGGATTTAGGTCGCTCCAAAGGTGGGCCTCCTGTCTTCTCCATCACTTATCCAAGCCTCCCGACAGGTTATGAGCTACCAGTGACAGGACAGGCAAAGGGGATGTCAGTGAATTTGCACGCACACGTGGTGGCTCATGAGCCACCCTGCTTGGTGGCTGAGAATGCGTGAGTTGCTATCTCAGGCAAGCTAGACTTGGAGGAGCAGCTAAGCAAGAGGTTCCCACACGGTCCTCACTTGGTCCAGGCCAGAGAAAGGAACTCCAAGAGCAGAAGGGTACTGTCCAGCCTCTGCACCGACCAATCCCTGAATCCAAGATTGCTGCGTACCCATGGGGATCAAACCAAGTGTTTACAAACTGTTTTTTTCCTACCCCCTCCCTACTCCCACAAACATACATACACATACAACCAGCAGAAAAAAATATTCCCCAGAGCAGGAAGCTAGTCAAAGGTATCCTGGTGGTGAGTTGGACAGATGTTGAGTCAAGAAGCTGCATTATTGAGGAGCATATGCATTTCATGGGGAGCTCCATGCACTATTCACTCTTGTTTTGTTGGGGCCTATGAAAACTGTCGTTCCACCACGCACCCCTGAGCATACTAAGGGAAGGAACCTCCCCATCAGATGTAGAAGCCAGGAGACCCTGCCTGAGTGTCGCTGCCACACCTGCTCATGTGTATACTCGGGGCCAAGAAAGAGGAGCCCAAGCAGAAAATGAAGCCTGCAGGCTTTTGTTTAACAAACATGCTGTCTTAGTAGCCAGGTTATGACTACCTTGGCCATTCCTGAGGGGCACAAGAAAGAGACACCTCCTCCCTGAAGCATTCATGTGTCTTCCAGGTCCTCTCCCAGTCACAGCTGTAACACTCCATGTGGTTGCAGGGTCCAACAGGAACCGTCTTCTCTGGTCTGCAAGTGAATTTTTGTACCCCAAACACCCACACATGTAGACACAATTGTAGATTTGTATGCGCACTTACACACACACATACATTACGCATGCACACTGGCACACATGGAAAGAGTCTATCTCTGCCTTCAGGTCTTGGTTTTACTCCCGTGCCTCATTTTGTTGCCCCGGCAGTATTACTGAGTGGGGGTGCTAGCCTACAGGGTGATAGCATGACCTCAGTCATCCGCCGGTTACCCAACAGCTCCAGGACTGTGCGTGGTAAGGAGCACAGCTGAGGTAATCAGACAGTCTGGGTCAAACTTGCCCACAGGATGCCTGCCTGGGCGTGGGAGGGGGGACCATGGCACCCTGTGCTTTGCTGACTGCCTGCCTCAAGGCCACTAGCCAGAGCTATGCGCGAGCGTTGCCCAAACAGAGCAGGACAGCGGCCCAGGCAAGTACCCAGCAGCTATTTCCAGGGCTGTCCTTTCACAAAGGATTGAGAAATGACACACAGGATGGGGACAGATTCCAGCTGCAGAGGACATGGGGTTTTCCAACACATCCAGTCACCTCAGATAGTGTCACCTAGAATTCAGGGCAAGGCAGGAGAAGCCCATGCAGAGACATGCCCAGGAAGGTAGAGCCGCATTCCAGCTTGGGTTTTGCTTTCATAGAGGGGTTCTCGCTCTGCACACTTTTGTGACCACAGTTCCAGCGCAACAATAGTTTCTCCCATCCCCACAAAGTATCAGTGGGGCCACTAGGAGTGAGTGAGGGTGTGTCTGGAAAGTGACCTATGATGGTATACACCTGTGTGCACGAAGCCAGGTACTGGATGTGAGCCCCTTGGATCCCTCAGCAGAGCAGGGCTGTGCCCCGTGAGCCTAAGATGCCCACCCAGCAAGACTAGGAGCCAGCCTAGCACTCCCAGGCTGTAAAGCAGTGTTGCTGCGTGCCTACAATTCACACGCACAATGCACACATGTGCACCCAAATCAGATGTCGCCAGTCTAAGACTTCATACACTTAAGCGCCCCACACAGTAGACAGAAGCATGTGAGCACCCCTGAGCCTTTGGGCAGGGAGAAAACGTGTTGCCTTTGTCATATCTCAATCGCATCCATGATCTCTAAAGAGCTAAACGTTGTTGGTTTATATTGTAGATACACCTTGCAGCTGGAGAATACAGATGGACTTTTCAGCTCCATTCTAGACAGTGTTCTAGATCTTCATTTGCTCTGGGTTCAGAGAGGCAGCCTGAAAGACCTGCCCTGGGGAACCACACACCTCCTCTGCCTCTCTATCTGGAGCGATAACTCACCTGACTATTACTTCCATTCGCCACCCACTCCTCCTCCTTGAGGGGGGGTCCCCTCCTCAGTCATCCTGTCTAGTCTTTGGAGAACAAAAGGGAGGTGGGAAGTGCCCCCAGTTCCCCATTACACTCCATGCTGCCAGCCTAGGCACTAAGTTGGGGACACAGAACGGGCATGTGCCCCTCCCCACACCTGCACCCGGGCCTCCCTGCCTGCCTGCCTGCCTTCCAGAGTGATGAGTTTATCTGCGCAGGACAGAGGTGCATTTGACGGCTGCGATGACTGGAGCTGAACTCCTCTGTAAGCAGGTTCCCCGGGGAAGGAATGGGAGAGATGCTATCTGCCTTGTCAGTCAGTCAGGAAATGAGTCTTCCGGCTAGCCCCTCCTCCACCTTGCTCTCCACCATGGCCCTGAGCTCACCTGGCCACCCAGAAACCAATGCAGGGAGCAGGAAACATCCCACAGGCACTGGGCGGGTACCTAGGGGGCACCCAGAGATGAAAAATAACTCACCCATCCAGCACCCCAAGAAAAAAGAAAAGAAGAAGCCAGCCAGCAAGCAATACTCTATGCCCTGTTTTCCTGTGCCAGCTTGAGCAGGTCTTGGAAACCTGGGAGATGTCAGTCATTTGCAGATGGAGAATACATCTAGGAAGGACAGACCAGACACATCTGGGCCATCTCTGGAGGTGCTCCAGGGACTTATCTCCAAGGGCCATGCCACACCCTCCCATATAGGCTGTCACTGTTAGAGGACTGTCTGCTCCTTCCTTGGGGTCTCCCTGTTTTCTCTTCTAACCTTGCTCAGGCAGCCAGGACTAGGGTCACACCCATAGTTTGAGGTCCTTGGTCCCTCTTCTGAGTAAAGAAAATAGGGGCTGGGAACAGGGAGACCTGGGGACCAAGTCCAGCACACTGGAACAGCCAGCTTGTTTTCTGGTTATAGACATAGCACCAAGCCAGAGGCTCAGGGGACAGCCGGCCTCCCGGGTTCGGAGGAAAGTAAGCTTGGATGGTGATGTAGACAGCAAAACAGAAGCCAGGGAGAGAGAGTGTGGCCGAATTGGTATCTGCACCGTGTGCATGGCCACCATTGTGACAGTTGGGGGTGTGGCAGTTGGCGGATATGGATGTCACAGGGCTTCAGGGGCAGCAGTGGCAGTGGTTCCCTGAGAAACAGTGGGTGCCTTCTGACCCTGCCCTTGAGTCCTGTCCCCTGCCTGCATCAGCAGGGACCCTGGCTCCTCTTCCCTCCCAGTCCTTAGGAAGAAGATGGGGAGCCTGAGGACACAGTGCTTCTTGAACTGCAGACCGCTACTTCTCCATTGAGTCCTGGCATGGCAGCTGAGAGTGGGGTCCTTCAGGATCCTTTCATCCGGGCACGAGTCTTAGCAAGGCTTCCACACTTGTGGCCTGAGTACATCTTACTCTGCTGGTTAGGATGTCAATGTGTGAATGGCGGTGGGACACAGACATTCAGACCGTAGCAAGGTCACACAAGCCTGGCACATGTCACCACCCCAGAAAAACCCTGACTCATCTCTGACTGTTCTAGAAAGGACCCGTGCCAGAGAGACCAAGTCAGCCTTAGGGAGGCACCTGCCCCAGAAAGCCAGGCCCACCCATGTCAAGAAACATGACGAGAGCGTAAGTAGGTCTCCTGGGAGGACAGAGACACGCCCATGGTCTACCACTTACACGGTCTAAGAGCCTGGCAAGAGGCTGCCCATCCACTGCCTGAGGTCCTCCCACCTCTGTCTACCTGCAGTGACCAGACCACCCCTCTGGGTCTCAGTTTGGTTCCCACAGATAACTTCTGAGCTGTGTTTTAGAAGTGGGCCTCTGTTTAAACAAAGATGATTGTATTTTTCTTCTAGTCAAACAAATCACTACAAACTAGGTGACAATATCAAAATTTTATTCCACAGTTTTCGAGGCCAGAAACCCCAAATCTAGGTATCAGTGTATTTTCCAAACCCTACTATAATGCTAAGGAGTATGAATTGAGAGTGGAAGCCAAAGGTTACTCCCTTCCCCAAAACTCCATGCCCTCTCTCTTTCCTCACCACGGAGGCTCTCCAAGGAAGCACTAGACATGCAGGTGTCCTCTGTCGCCACCATTGGTCCTGCTGTCCTAGCTGGAAGGTGACCTTGTTCTTCGCATGGACTCCCACATGTCCCTGAAGAAGCAAGTCAAGCTCTGTCCCATATTGCATCCCCACACGGGGGCTCAGCTGGGCGGTGCTGAGCCTCTCCCTGGACACCATGGAACTGCATGGAACTGCCTTTTATTTCTCGAGCAGCAATGGTGTGGGGCTATGGAGTGGGCACAGGAAACCCACAGGGCCTGTGGTAGGAGCTTGGCTGGAAATATCGAGGGGTATTAAGAAGTGATCAACGGCCCATTGGGTAGGGGAAGTTCAGAGGCTTAGCCTGGTAAGACGTGTGCAAGACGTTAGGGTTCTTAACATACACTGATGTTTTGACTGTGAATGTGTGTGTGTGTGTGTGTGTGTGTGTGTGTGTGTGTGTGTGTGTGTGTTGGGGCCTCTGGAATCTGAGTTACAGACAGTTGTGAGCTGCCACAAGGGTCCTCTGGAAAAGCAGCCAGTGCTCTTAACGGATGAGCCGTCTCTCCAGCCCTGGTGTTGGGATCCTTTAAAGGAAGGAAACCTCAAAGTCCCCTCCTTAGAGGTAGAGAGAGGATATAGAAGATCCCAGCATTATGTCTTCCAAGATGAGGCTATGGGTGACTTCAGGTGGTGACTCATTTGCACCACCCAGACCCCTACTTGATGAGGAGAGAAACAGTACTGTAATCAAAGGATTGTCTGTGGGCCTCAGTAAAATCAATGCTACAAAAATAAAATGTAATTAAGCCAGCTGTAGTGGTGTACACCCTGCATCCCAGCACTTGGAAGGTAAAGATTAGTCTTTACCTACATCCTAAGTTTGAAGCCAGTCTGAGCTACCTGAGATCCTGTCTCCAAAAATGAAACAAACAAGCACACACCAACAACAAACAGTAGTACAGAAATCCTTCCTGTTGTTTGTTATACCTGGGAAGCAACAAGTCCTGCAGCTACAGACAGGCTCCCTGTCCCAGATACACACAAAAGGTAGTGGAGAAGAGACAAGCAGGGCCTGGGGGCTCCTAAGAAGGAGGGTCTGAACCAGATGAAGGTGCAGGGCAGGAAGTCTCAGGGTGGGAGCACAAGTGGCAGACAGTACTGGATAATTGCTCCTCCACAACAAAGGCCAGGACATCCTCTTACTAATAGCTTGGCGTCCTAGGCCAGCACCTAGAGTATCCAGGACAGGGGGCTTCCTTTTTCTCTCCTCTGCTCTTGTTTTGGTGACTAGCACAGGACCTGATATACAATAGAAGCCCACCAGCAGGGGCCAGGCAAGATGGGACCGAATGCACTCACCCAGAAAGTGCTAACTGAGCCGATTACTGTTACTGAAACTTCCCAGGAGGAATGGGAACAGGCCTGGCTCCTGGGGACCAGGTGCAGAATTGCAGGAGCCACTGATAAGTGAGCTAAGCTGCCAGTTTACACAGGTTTGAGAGGGGGCACTGGACGGACCTGATGGCTATGGACTCTAGAGTTGGCCCAAAAGGCAGTAGGCAGGGAGAAAGGCGGGTGCCCAGGACAGCACAGGAAGAGGTTCGCTGAGTAAGTGAATGACTGTGTGGAAAAATGAATTACCTTGCCCGACACACCCTCTGCTAATTTTGGAGTGTGAATGGAAGTGAGAGTGAATTCGATTCATGAATCACAAGTGGAGGTCTGAGGGTGTGCTGGGACAGTGCACAGAGCCTCCATCTTTCCTCTCCACCAGTCCCCATGACCAACGCGAGGCAGCCCCATTGCTCCTGTGGCCTCCAGGCCACATGGCTGATGAGGGAGTGAAGGGGTCAGTATTTGTACTGGGACCTCAGGGTTGCAAAAGCTCTGTGGTACCCAGTGGAAGGTGCCCACCAGCCTGGGAGTTAGAAAATTTGAACCTGAATGTGAGTTTGCAGGAATGTGTTAGGTTAAGGAAACCTGAGACCTGAGTACACGGGCGCTGTCCTGTCACACATGCTCAAGGCAGGAGCCATGGAGCACGCCTATTCACGTATGTGTGCTTCTAAGAACACAAGTCCTTCCCTGGCACCCCGGCTTTGACATGAAAACAATCTCTGCTAGCACCTCGCCCAACTGAAGGCCAAGGTCAGGTCCCAGCTGAGGGCAGAGGCCCCTCCAGGCCCTTCTCTTCATCCCCACACCCACATATCCAGTCCTCAATGTCTTCTCGGTCTCCTCTCTCCTCCCTGTTCCCTCCTCCCTCCTCCTTCCCTGCTCCACCCACAGGCCAGAGGGTTTGGCTTTAAAAAGATGCAAATCTAATTGCCAGCCATTTCTGCCTTGTTTTGTTTGTGTGAATGGTTTAGTCTCTTTATTTGGATGAGAGAGACTATATTCATATTAAGGCAGAAAAGTGCTCTCTCACAGAATCAGCTTTATCAACATATAATTTACATAAAACAAGATGCACTTATGGTAAATGTATAGATAGCTAATTTTTTTCACTTTTGTTTTTGTTCTTGTTTGAGACATGGTCTTACAATATAGCCCAGCCTGATCTCCCTGGGGATCTGGCCTTCATTCTTCCAGCTTGCATAGCAAACCCGTTACCATCTGAGCTAGCCCCCACCACACCCTACCACCACTTTTGAGACAGACTCTCACTCTAGCCTAGGCTGGTCTAGAACTCACTCTGTAACCCAGACTGGACTTACAGTCACGTATATCCTTCTGCCTCATCCCCCCTGGTGTTAGGATTCCACATGTGAGCCTGGTTTTCCATCCCACTAACAGGTATTGACCGCTGGGCCTTAGGCATGCTAGGCAAGTGTTCTAGAGTGTGTGCCATCTCTAGCCTTCTTTTTAATTTTGAGACAGGGTCTCACCAAGTTACTGTATCAGCTACCCTTTTCCTTTTCATTGATGCGATCAAAGACCTGACAAGAAGCAAGTGAAGGGAAGAAAGGTATGCTGACTCACCGTGTGAGGGTGCACCATCTGTCGTGGCAGGGAAGGGTGGCTCTGGAACAGCTGGGGTGTGTACCAGATGTTCAAGTCTCAGAAGATCAGAGAGCAGAAAAAAGAGAGAATGCCAACACTCACCTGGCTTCCTCCCTTCTTCCCCTTTATTCAGCCTGAGCTGCTGTCCTCCCACCCCCAACACCCACATCTCTAAGAACATCTTCTTCACGGACTTGCCCAGAAGTGTGTCTCCTAGGTGATGCTAAGTCTTGTCAAGTTGACGATAAAGATAAACATCACACTTGTTCAGGTTGGCCTTGAGACTTCTCTACAGCCCAGAAGGGGCTCAAACTACTGATCTCCCATCCCAGTCTCTCCAGTAGCTGGGATTACAGGCCAGGCCACTTTCTTGCTTATAACACACACTCAGTGTTAATTGAATGCTGGCCTATGTGGTTTCGTGTGTAATGTTCCCCCCCTCCTACTTGACCACAAGCTGTGTGCAGAAGTCATGCGCCTGTCTCCTGAGTACCTGGCAAACACAGTTCCTGATGCAGGAGCTACTGGATGAGAGTTTCAGGAGACTACAAGAAGGTAGCTGAGACTCAGGCCTCCAGGTCTAGGATGCTGAGGAGCAGGGAAGCCCAAGGCTTAAGCAGAGACCAGGCAGCCAGGTCCAATAGTGAGCCCACCCAGATCCAGTTGACACAGAAAAGGAAGGGCCAGGGAAGGCAGGAAACAGAATGAGTCATTTTCAGAACCACATAGCAGAGGAGGAGGACAATGGCACTCAGCAACTTCTTGACCTTTCCTTGTGCGGGGTGGCGGGTGGGGGTGTGGTAATGAATGCTCCAGCCTGCCATGAGCCGGGATGGTGATGAGTTCCCAGAGCTGAGGGCACCTTCTCAGGCCCGGAGCAATCACCAGGGAGCTTTCTACTCAGAGGTATTCAGAGCTCCCCCACAGCCTCCACCAACCGTCTTGTCCCCAAGCTCCCCCACAACAACTGCCTCTACTCCACCTCAGAGACTGTGCGAGTGATCTGATCCAAGAGAGCATGGCGCCCATCCTGAAGGACTGTGAAAAGCAAGACAACCTTACTTCTCAAAAGACAAAGGACAGAATGACCCAGGTCAAGGGACATGTTCCACAGCACAGGAACAAGTCCAGAGGCAGAACACTAAGACCTGAGCTAAGTTCAACTGGAGGAAATTTTCAGAAATGCCCTTTCAGGCATGATGTTGGGCACTGGGGATGTATCTTGGGAGTCAGAACACTTGCCTAGCATCCACAGAATACTGGGTTCTGTCCTCAGTGACCCATAAACTGAGTATGGTAATCCCAGTGCTCAGGAGGTAGAAGCAGGGGGATCAGAAGTTCAAGGTCATCCTTAGCGGCATAGTGAATTTGAGGCCTGCCAGGACTATACGCATGATATCTTGTCTCAAAGTGGAGGTAAAAACTGAAACCAAGCCTACAGAGCCAAGGGTCGCCTTGCCCAGACTGGAAGCAGTAATGAATTCACATAGAGGTAGGGAATGCTCAGCTCTCCAGAAGAGTCTGAAGAAAAATGCTCTGGACAGCTCCCCAAGAGCAAGTGTCTGTCAACCAGGCAAGAAACCAAGGTGTGAGGGGTCAGCAGGAAAGGCCCAAGACCTTGCAAACCGTAGAGTTAGTCACTACAGCCTTTCCTGGGGCCAGCTGCAGCCCATCTGCCTTTAGAGCCACATTTCCCAATTCTTCTCCTGAAAGCTCATGACTGTTTTGCCCCTTGACCCTCACAGAGATGTGACTTGTTCCCAGCAGAGTCCCAGTCGGGTACCACCTGGAGCTCTCACTCCCATCCCTCCGAAGACAAGGACTGCTCAGGAAGTCCTCAACTCCAGAAGCTCCAGGACTCTGCCCCTCTGAGCTACCCCAGCCTTGGGTTTCAGAGGAACTTGGGGTCTGAGCCTGTCATCTTCTCTCTGAACCCTCAGGGATGAGTCACCATAGCCCAAACCCAGACTCAGAGGATGAAGATATAAGGGAGGGAGCAAATGAGGACTCTGACTGAGCATGGCCTCAGTTTCCTAATTCTGAGGATCTCTGACTGAGCATGGCCTCGGTTTCCTAACCCTGAGGGGCTCTGACTGAGCATGGCCTCTGTTTCCTAATCCTGAGGGAGGGACTAATACGCCTCCACAGTGTGTGTCAGGGTTAAATACTATGACAGATGTATCACCTTGGCTCACAGCTAGCATTCAAAAGACGCAGCTCCTGTCACTAAGAAACCTTCAGTTTCTTAGGAGTGTTTTTAACCTTCCTGCTGGTGGAATGCTTGTGGCTTACAAATCGCTTGCATGCTTATTTTCTCATTTTCTCCCGACACAATTGTGTGTGCCTATGTGTGTGGGGGTACATGTGTGTGTATGCCTACATGTACATGTGTGTGTATGTGTGTGCGTGTGTGTAGCTGGAGAGCTACATCAAATCTCTTCCTCAATTGCATTCTACCTTGTTTTTAATTTTTTTCTGTTGTTATGCTTACTGGCCTTGCACCTTCATGTGTATCTGTACAGCACATGTGTACAGAAACCAGAAGAGGATGTGGCTTCCCCAGCTGTGAGCTGTCATGTGGTGCTAGGAATTTGGTATCCTCTGGAAGAGCAGACAGTGCTCTTAACCACTGAGTCATCTCTCCAGTCCATTTACCCTATTTTTTATGGTTGATTTTCTTTTTTCTTTATGTGTATATATATCTGTATGGGCATATGCTATCGCCAAAAGAAGATGTCAGGGTCAGGTCCCCTCCAGCTAAAGTTACAAGGGTTTGAGCAATTCATATGGATGTTGGGAACTGAACTCCAATCCTCTAGAAGAGGAGCATGGGTTCTTAAAAACTGAGCCCCTCCAATTTAATGTTTAACATTACTTTTAAATATTTAAAATAAGTATTTGAAAATTTCATTTATTTTTATTTTTATCATATTCATCTCTCTTGCCCAAACTCTTCCCACGTCCACCCTTATCTCACTACCAACCCAACATGTTCTTGTTTATTTTATTTTTTGTTTATTTATTTTACATCCTGACTGCAATTTCCCCTCCTTCCCCTCCTCCCAATCCCCCCC
Organism: Mesocricetus auratus; assembly: GCF_017639785.1. Classification (NCBI taxonomy): domain Eukaryota; kingdom Metazoa; phylum Chordata; class Mammalia; order Rodentia; family Cricetidae; genus Mesocricetus; species Mesocricetus auratus. Next base: position 22,308,881 of record NW_024429203.1, read on the forward strand.
CACACATACACAACCTCTCCTACGCCTGCCTCCAATCCCTTCCTCTTCCATTTCTATTCAGAAAAAGGCAGGATATCAACAAAGTACAGCATATCAAGTTGCAGTAACACCAATCAACTCATTTATTTTCTTAAGATCATCAAATTCAATTTGAACTTCCCAAATTCTGTTGGTTACTGTGGAAAAACAGGCAAAAAGATTTTTAAGAGCCAGAGGCAGTAAATGACCATAACAAAATAGTGCTTTCTAGACACAACAGGGCAATTCCAAATATGGACTCACAGCTGTGTGACAATGTGTGTAAGACTGGCAAAAGATCAAAACCGCACCTTATTTTTTTTGAGAAAAGATCTCTCACTGAACTTGGAGCTACCTGGTTTGGCTAGACTTGCAGGCTAGCAAGCCCCAGAGGTCTGCCTGCTTCTGCCTCCATGCCGTTGGGATTGCTGGCGTGCACCTCACACCCAGCCTTTTGCCTGAGTGCCGGAGATCTGAGCCCAGCTCCTCACACTCACAGGGCAAGCACTCTAGCCACTGAGAGAATGACCATGGGCTTCGGTCCTACCCCGAACAGAAATGAAAGATGACAAAATTCTTCCCTCAAAATGTCAAGAGGGTTCAGGGGTGCACTGGTCACCTATTGCCATGTAACAAACTACCCCAAACTCACTGGGTTTAACATGACAAAATTCACTATTTCCTGGTTTATAGAAGTCACAAGGTTGGGAGAAAACATTAGCTGAGTAGAATTCACTCAAGTCCTCTCTTGAGGTCACAGTAAAGATGTTGCCAGGGCTACAGGCATCTAAAGGCTAGCCCAGGCCAAGAAGATTCTCCAAGTGACACACTCACAAGGGTGTGGACAGGAAGTCGCAGTTCCTCAACACATGACTGCTGAGGTGATGTCACAACAGGGCAGCTGCTTTATCCAGAGCCAGGAGAAACCCACACTTTATATAACCCAGTCTTGTAAGTCGCATTCCATCCCTTCTGCTTTATTCCCGCGTGTTAAAAGTGAGTTCAGGGCTGGAGAGATGACTCAGTGGTTAAGAACACTCACTGCTCTGAAGGAGGACAAGAGTTCGAGTCCCAGCTCCCATATCAGACGTCTCACAACTACCTGTAACTCCAGCTCCAGGGATGTCCAACACCTCTGGCCTCCAGGGGCACCTTCATTCACTTGTACAAACCTGCAAACAAGCCATATACATACGCATAATTAAAACTAAAACTTAAAAAAATAGCAAATCTCAAAGTCCAGCCTGAATGCAAAGGAGAACTAACCTTAAGTGGTTTAAGTGGAGACATATTTTAAGCCTCCACTAAAGGATTAAGCACAGTCAAGGGGGCAGATTGAGCTGGGCACAGAGCCAAGAAAGTACCTGCAGGCAAGGACCAACTCACTGGGGGCCCTCCCAACACACAGGAGGTCTTATTATACAAGGCAGGGTCCCTGACTCCTGCCCCCATCACGGAACAACTCAGGTACCCTAATCTGGGGACTAGGGCCAAATAGCAGATAAAATGGAAGGAAGAGTTTACTAAGGGGGAGGTGGACTTGGATCAACTTGAACATGCAGAATAGAAGAGCTAGGCACTACATACTCTAGCCCAGGGCTACCCCACCTGCCACCGAGGACTTGGGGAAGGCAGGGGCTCCGTGTCTACCCAGCATGGGTTGCAGGAGCTTGTCAATAGTGGGGGTCTGAAAAAGTGACTACCTGCTATGCTTTGAATGTTTGTTTCCTAGGCCTCTGGCCTGAGGAGGGATGACTGTTGTAACAGGATTGATGGGGTGGGGTGACTTAAGAAGTAATTAAGGAGCTAAGAATATTGCTGTGTTGGTACACTGCTTGCCTAGCATATAGGAAGCTCTAGGTTCAATTACCAACATCACAGAAAACAGGACTGAATGTATGGTGCTGGAGAGATGGTTCAGTGTTTAAGAGCACTGGCTGTGTTTAAGAGCACTGGCTACTCTTGTAGCGGATCCAGGTTCAACTCCCAGCACCCACATTGGCAGCTCACAGCTGTTTGTGACCCCAGACCCAGAGGATCAGATGCTGTCTTCTGACTTCAGGTGGCACCAAGCACACATGCAGTGCACAGACATACATGCAGGCAGAAGACTCTACACTCAAAACAATAAAATAAACACTTTTCAAAAAGTGGAGCAGGATGGCACGTGCCTGCATTCTCAGCACTATAGAGGGAGAAGGAAGTAGGAGGAGCAGAAATTCAAGATCATTCTTTGCTGCTGGCCTAGGACAATTGGATTCAAAGTATACACCTGACCCAGCAGGAGAGAACCAATCAGGTACTCTCTCTTAGGGGTTTGCCACTCTGGGACCCAGATTCCAAAGAATCAGTGTGGGTCCAGGGCCAGGCAGTCAGGGCGGCTGAGGCTGTGGCCCAGGCTGAGGCAGAGGCAGAGGCTGGGGCTGGGGCTGGGCAGTCAGGGTGGCTGGGGCAGGCTGGAGATGCTATTTTAGGAGCATGTGTTGATGAGCTAGCAAAAGAAGATGATCTGCAAAGCAAGGCAGGAAAAAGGAGCCAGGGAGCAGGGGAGGAGACCCGCATGACCTCAGAGGAGCAGAGCCCACAGGGGAATGCCTTCCTAGTCCTGCCTCACCTGGAAGGCCTTCTTCAGTCTTCTAATGGAGCTCTCTTCTTATCCTTAGGCAGGATTGACAGGTCATGTCCTGGGCAGCCAAACACTACCTCCCTAAGACCTGGAGGAAATATGAGAGAGGGAGACAGCATGGTCTTTTTGCAACCCCGACCAGGATGTGTTATATTGATGCCCAATCCCTTTGTGTCCGGGACATCCAGAGAAATGATGAGGCAGTACTTAGCTAACCTGCATCTCTCTGATCATACTTATTCTCCCAGGGCTGAGGTTGTCAGCATGGGAAGGAAGAGTTGTGACCTCAAGCAGGGGGGTGGAGGTTGGGAGGGAAGCCCTCTGGCCCGTGGTGGCCTGTGCAGTGGCCTGTGTCCTGAAGCCCAGGGGAGGACAGAGGGAGCTGTATCTTTGCGAGCCTACACAGCAACCATGTGAGTGTGCAGAGCAGTCCCTGGATTATTCATCCCTTCACTCAGCATCATATGAGCTTTTTCCGTACCCCCAGTCCTCTGAAAACCAACTCAGGCTGGTCCTCAGGAGTTCACAGGGATGCCCAAGGGCACGGAGCATCTCAAGCCTTCCTAAGGTTAAGGAATAGGGATGCCAGGACAGGGAGGGCTGTGGGGCACTCCCAGAGCTGCTTCTGCCCCTCTAAAAGACAGGAAAGAAGGGATTCTAGTAGCCAACAGGGGACAGATACACCAGACTGGAGGAACAGCAAGATTTACCGTTTAACAGTGTAACGTTTAACAGTGTAACGTTTAACAGTGTAACAGGATGTTGTCATCTACAGTTCACAGTTAAGTACAGTTGAGTCACCAAAAAATATTGCAGAAAAATCACATACTTCAAAACACTTAACATCAGCCTCTCGCACATACAAATACATACACGCACATACACACAGGAGAGGTGGGGGCTGGTAAGTAGAACTATTGGCTGATAGCTGGGGAGTGGACTTTTTAGTTTGTCAATGTTTTGTGGTTTCTCACATTCCATGGTTTCCCAGTTTGCCTGGGCCATCTTGTAAGACTGCCTTGCCCCCCTTCTAATGAGCTCATCCTTAATCAATGTGGGCTGAGTCCTGGGTGCCAGCCCTGTGGAAGGGGTATGGGGTGATGCCCTGTGTGAGCCTTGATATAGCACTTTGGGCTCCTTGGTGGGGTCCTGAAGGCACTCAAGAAGGACATCCTTGTGTCTGCCTTGCCCAGTGAGGCTAGCCACTGCAGGTAAAGGCACTTGCTGCCAAACCTGATGACCTGAGCTCAATCTCCATGACTGCATGGTGGAAGAAGAGAATTGATTCATATGTCGTCCTCTGACCTCCACACGCACACACATGCACGCACGCACACACACATACACACAATAAATAAGTAAACAAATAAAATGTAAATAAAAATAAGAGCCTTCATATTTAGAAAGGCCTTTGTGCCATCACATCTCCAAATGTGGGGACAGTCCTTCTACTTCTTACCTCATTGTTTGCAAAGAGCATTGACATGATGGGGGGCTTGCCTTCCTCCCAGCTTCCAGGGTCCCCCAACCCACTCTACAGGAAGGTAACAAAGAGCAGAGGGGCTGGGAAAAGGGGAGGCCGAGCCTAGGGCTCTCATCAGATGCCTTTCCAGTATTTTTAGCACCGCAATCAGAAGCCGGGTCCGCCTCTGGATCAACTCAGGCATCCTAGGCTGAGCAGGGCTGTTAAAAATGGAATGAATGGTGCACACTGCAATCAGTGGTGGCAGTCCCGGCAGGGCAGCAGCTGTGGCATTGGAAGCTCTTAGCCCTTGAATCAGGCAGGGGAAGAGGAGCAGTTTCCAGAGTGCACTGGCCTCTGAGCTCGGCTATCGCATGCCCACAGTGTGTCCAGGCCCGAGATCTATGCTCCAACAACACCCGCATCCTGCTGTCTCCTGAAGGCTATTGTGGTGGTCATCTTTGGGCACTTGGCATTAGAAGACAGCAGAGGCTGGCACTGGCACAGCTGGGGCAAGTGGGTGGATCAGGACATGTCTTGCCCACTCTAAGTGGGAACTGCTTCTGGGCTGCTCCATTGTCCCCATTTTCCTATCCTAGAAGGAAAAGTGCTCCACCAAGCACTCCCTGGAGGGCTGGATGAGGAGGCACAAAGTATGGTCCAGGACAAGGGCCAGCTTAACAAGTTGAGACCCAGGAGGGTTAGGGTAGAGCCATTTCTGCCACTTTGTGACAGCTTTGGTGCCTCAGGCAAATCACTTCCCCACGCTGGCCTCCGTGGCTTTCTCTGCAAAATGACAAGGCCAGACTGGAGCACAGACATGACAGGTTCTCTAAGTCAGCAGGAGGCTGAGTTTAGATTGATGGATGCTTGGTGGCGGGGGAGGGGGGTAATCCCAGATCAGAACCCTGCCAGCAGGGTGGGGGTAGAGCAAAGGGAACTGCTCTTGATGGCCATTCCCAAAGGAGGAGGCCATGAGCAGGGGATGGTTTGTCAACCAGGAGGTAAAAAGGCTTGGTGGGGTGAGGTGAGGACAAGAAGCCAGATAAGGAGATGGGCCTGTGGAGTCATCTAAGCAGAAGGGACCCAGAAGGTCCAGCTGACCCATATTTTCATTTCAGAAATGTTGGGACAAAAGGTGTCTGGATAGTATGTACTAGATGACCCAGCCAGACACAAAGACAGTGACTAGGCCTGCACCCTTGACTCTGCTCTGCATTCTAGGTCATTCTACTGCCTGTTCTAGTTACTCAGCTGGGTCCTCCATCTCACAGACAGACTGTCAGGCTATGGCCACCCACCATGCTGGCTGAAAGAGGCGGTGGCTAGCAGCATGTATAGAATTCATGTATGAGCATACATCTGTATCAGCCTGCCTCAGCACAGGGCTCAGCCTCCTGGCAAGATGCCTTAAGAATCCTGCTTTGTTGTCTGTCCCAGAACTTTCTGTGCTCCCAGCAGGATTGCTCCAGGTCTGGCCAGATGAGCTAAACATTACATGAGGAGTCTCCTTAAAGGGTCATCCTCTTGCTCAGCCTCCCTCACTTGCTGCCCCCATGCCAACCCAGTAACTTCCTAACTGCATTGTCTCAGATGAGGGTGCCTGGTTGGCCCTGCAGATGGTCAGCAGCTGGTAGAGTCCTTGCCAAGCACATGAAGTCCCTGCTGCCTTCTCTGTCAGGGAGGAGCACCCAGCTCACATTGACTGGCTGCCCTGCTGGCACCACATTCCTCCACCTAGAAGACTGGGGAGGAGCCACGTTGGCACCCACACCCACACGTACAAGGCAGGCATATGGCAGAGGTATGCACGTCACAGCGGGTGGGTAGGTGATACAGCTAGAGTTTCCTCAGCACCTTGGAAAGTGGTTTGCACACTGCTGTCTGACAGTGGTGAGCCTCACAACTTGCCACATGCAGGGAGCCATACCCAGTGCTGTGGAGGGCTGGGCTAAGTTGACCAAGGAGGCAGCACCCTGTGGCTGCTGCTCAGCTTGGGAGACCTGGCCAAGCTCAACTCCCATAGACAACAGCATAACTCAGCTCTCCCGTGCCAGAACTGGTGTGTTAGAGCTGGCTTGGCAATGGCTCACTTTGACCTTGGGAGGCTCTTTGCTAAAAGACTCAAAGCTCCCCAAAAAGATGCTAGCTGAGGAAGACCTAGAGAGCCAGGTTGGGATGTCAAGAGTGGGAAGGAAAGTATGTAAAAAAGTGTTTCCTGTTCAGAAACAAGGCAACTCTCTATGGCAAGAACCCTACACCCCACACCAGGGAAGTACCTCAAAGCAAAAGGGAGGACAGAGAAGTTCCTGGGAGGGCAGATGACAAGGGATGGCAGAGCAACAGAGACCAGCAGGAAAAAGGGGTACAAAGTTGAAGAGAACCGGTTCCCATCCTCCCTACAGCAATGTTTAGCTCACCTGTCTCACTACTGCCTTCTCTGAATGTGCCCCCAGATTCCTACCAAAACCAAATCCCTAGTGCGCTGGGATTTGGGAGGTGACTCAGTAATGAGAGTGGTGCCTTCATGAACAGGACTGAATCAATGCCTTTGTGAAAACCACACCAGGACTGATAGGATGGCTCAGTGGGTAAACTTGGTGACCCAAGTTCAACCCCCAGAACCCATGCAAAGGTAGGAGAGAACCAAATCCATAAAGTTGTTCCCTAACATACACACACACACACCAGCAGCAGCAGCACTATTAATAATACTAATTTTAAATTTAAAAAATCATAGAGCTGCCTAGAGATGTCATACTAACTGGTACCTTGCACTTGGACTTAGCAGCCTCAAGATTGCAAGAAATAAACGTTTGTTGTTGATGAGTAGCTTAGCCTCTCATATTTTATTATCCCAGCCTGAATAGACTTAAGGTGTTGTTCCATCCTCAGAAGGAAAGCACTACCTCCCTTCCCAGATCACATGACTGAAACTCAGAGAAATTGAGGAACTTATGATGGGGATGTCCTTCTGTATGCTGTGAATATATTTTTCTCTTATTGGCTCATGAATAAAGTTCTTTTGGCCAATGAACAGGCTTCTTATTGACTAGCTCTCTCTCTTAATTATTAACCTATTTCTTTTAGTCTGAGTATCTCCACATAGTCTTGGCTTACCAGTGATGCCTGAGTTTCTTGCTTTCTCCACAACTACTTGGAGTCTCCCTTGAGTCATTTCACAGACCTGAGTGGGATAGGGGAGGCCTGTGGCTCAGTAGCATGAGCATAAGTAGTCTCCCAGTTACTGGGGCTACTGCAACTGGCAGAAGCAGTGGTGAGTGGCTACTTGCTGCTCAGGGAGCCTCACTGTAATGCTAGGGGCCACAGACTTCCAGATAGCAAGACAGAAGTGTATATTTACAGTGAACCTAGAGGTAAGGTCCAGCATTTGGGACAGGACAAGGTAGTCAAACAGGTAGGTCATGTGGGCACCCATCATGTAGACTTATAAGGGACAGAGACACGAATGACAGGCCCATGAGCACTGGAACGCCTTCTAGTCAAGGCAAAGGAAAGCTGCAAACCCTTAAGGTCAAAAACAAAATGCAAAAGCTGATCCACCTCCTTGCCAGGCCATCTCGGTGTCAAGAGACCATGGCCAGCCCAAGGGAGTCCACACTGCAACCCGTGGCCACACCTTCAGATGACCCTGAGCAGAGAGAGCATCCCACAGTAACATGAAGACCCAAAACCCCCAAAATCCAGGATGTGTGGTTCTCCTATAATAGAAGACAAAGGGGAAGAGATAATGTCACTTGGAGTCATATTTTAACTGCATGGGTGCAGAACAGAGCAGGACTCATCTCTCAGATGTGGAAAATAGAGTCAAGATGTTATTGAAAGCCAACTTGACCCAAGAAGCTAATGAGGCCACTAGTGACTAGCCAAGAGTATCCAGGCCTGGACAGAACCAACAGAGGGACAGTCACCCAGTAGAGGGGGGTCAAAGTCTCAAGTTCTGAAGCTTGCTGCTCAGTCCTGGATCTGCCATCATGAAGTAGATAATGACAAGCAAGGTTGCTAGCTGCTCGGAAGAACCATCAGAGCCTCTGGGGAGGCACTAAAGGCGCTGCACGCAAGCATTTACTATTGCAAACACATTTACTGCTGCATCCCCAGCCTTCAGCACGGCTACTCACACACTCCATCCTCCTGATGATGCTGTGGGGCCGTCACTGCCATCATTCCCTTGAGATGGGGGTGGGAACGAGAATACTAAAGTGCAGAAGCTTAGAGGTCTTGTTCAAGGTCACCCCACTGTACTAGCAAGCTGTGCAGTCATGCACATGTCCTCCTCCATGATGCTGTTTCCAGGGCTCTCTACTCTCCTACTGTCCACGCCTGTCTTCCATGTCCTATCGCATATATGCTAACCCCTAATTCTTTGTAGAAATTTCCTCTGTACCTGTTTTTATCTCCCCAATCAAACTGTATATATTCTATGGCCAGGGACTGTGTTATATGTCTCTTCAGAACCTCCTGCTACCTACTTCCCCTGTGGGTACTTGATTGTATTAAGGGGTAGAATTGCATGCTGGGAAAAGGCATCCTTTAAAAAAAAGAGGAAAAGAAAACAATCTTCAGGTTCAGGGAGAGACTCTGCCTCAAAAGGAATAAGGCAGATATTGATAGAAGAAGATACCCAAAACTCTCCCCAGACCTTTGCACACACATGTGTATATACCATGCATGCATATAAAACAGCACACATTCACACACACACACACACACACACACACACACACACACACACACACGAATATATGAGCCCTGGTCACCCTCAGCGATGGAGAACTCAGTATTACTCAAAGTACCTGTTCTACCCATGAGTGGGCAGTTCTACTAGAATGAGAGCTTCCCAATATTCTAGGGCACACTGGGGGAGCAGGAAGAGGAAGGGTGATACAAAACAGCATGCAGGGTCATATAGGCTGAGATCTGTTATGCAAAAGAAATATAGCACCTTCTATTTGTGGGAAAGCTGAGATAACAGGTTAGAGCCTTCTGGTGTTATATAGAGAGGAAGCAAAATAACCCCCTCCTCCTTAGAGGAACAGGCAGAAGAAGCAATGAGGACCAGGCCCAGCTGATGGCCACAGCAGGAAGCACAGGAGGGATGGAGCATGAATCTGGATGTTGGCTCCTGGACCTCTCTTTCCTATTGGTACTTTTTGTCAAGGTGCTGGCTGCTACACTCCACCATATGTTGATGGGACAGGTGCCTCGAGTGGCATGGATCTCTCCTCTACTACAGGGAAGCCAGGCTCATCTTTGCTCAGTACTAAAGCTGTTTAAATGCACTGTGCAGCCCATGTAGACACCTGGGGCACTATGAAAGTAGAGGAGTTGTCACATAAAATGATGCATTGTGGGTATGTCAAGACTGCAAATGTCTGGTTCATAAGTTTTAAATAGTTAACATATGTTGATTTTTAAAAATATTTTGGATTAAGTAAAGTATACTGTAAATGTTTTTAGAAAACTTTAAGTATGGTATGTTTGTCAGAAAACTGATACGACAAAATACCTAAGATCAGAAGAGTTAAAGCATGAAAAGTTGGTTTGAGCTCACAGTTTCAGAGGCTTTATTTCCTGGTTACCTCAGTCACCCAGAATTCATTGCTTCTGGGTGTCGTGGTGAAGGCAGAACACCATGGCAGGAAGCGTGTGGTAGGGCCTTCTGGGGGAGAAAGAGAAGAAGGGAGAGATAAAGAGAGTAGAAGAGACAGGCTGAGGAAAGGAAAAAGAAAGAGGAGGAAGGTGGAGGAGAGGAAGGGAAGGGGGAGGGGAGAGGAGATCCTTCAAGGACACACCCCAATGACCCACTTCCTCCAAACATTCCCCACCGCTTCCTACAATCCCCAGTATCTCCCCACAGTCCATTCAGTTTTGGAACCATCAGTGGACTAATCTATTGGTGAAGTCAGAGCCTTCATGATCGGATTGCTTCCCCCCCAAATCCCACTTCTGGGCCGTGCTGCACTGAGCACCAAGCCTTTGACACATGAGTCTTTGATGGATTTCAAAATACAAGACCCCCAACATAGAACTGAGACACACACACACACACACACACACACACACACACACGCACGCACGCACGCACGCACGCATGCACGCACGCACGCACACACACGCCACACAGTGCCTCTCAGTGCTTGGGTTCGAGGAGCCAGAACTCTGGGAATTTAGGACAGAAGAGCTCACTGCAGTGGGTGGGTAGGGTAGGGAAGTGGCCTCAGAACAGCTTGAAGGATGGGGGCTAGTGGGAGGTCAGGGAAGGGACACTTACAATGACAGTGGGGAAGAAGGCACTTATAAGAACGGAGTGGTAGGGGGAGAGCTGCCAGCAGGGGCCCTGGCTTTGCACCATCTAGTTCCGATACCAAGTTCCCTCTCTGTGACCATCTCCTAATCAATAATTAACTGCCGGGGACACTCACCCAGGACCAGGTGCTCTCTTAGTGTTGAGGACACAGCAGTGAATGAGACCTCCCCAGGTCCTGTCCTCAAGCAGGGAAGACTACAAGGCAGATCAGAATGGGGCTCACTGACCACATGACAGTCCCTTCCCCGTCCCCGCCCTGGGTCCTTCCTGAGGGACCACTCTAATCCCAGGCCCATTCCTGTCAAACCCAGTGAAGTCTGAGTCCCTCCTCTAAATTCCTGTCTACCTAGGAGCCTGGGGCCCACCCCCTTAAATATCTCCCCCCAAGCCCCAGAGTTTCTGGACAGCTCTGAGCTTTGCACCTATGTGGGCCTGGTGGTGGCACCAAAGGGCATGGAAGGCCTCTCTCCCTTCCTGGGCACGACCTGGGCTCTGTCCAGGGTGCTGAAATCACTGCTCTGCCTGCCTAAGAGAGGAATAGATTGTCTGCTCACAAGCAGCATCATCAAGGTTTCCCTGCATTCTCAGACCTGCCTGGCATGGTTTCTGGAATCATATCTTCTGCTCCTATTTCTCCCTTATCCAAAAATCTCTGAAGAACCAAGTAAGAGAGGGCAGAAAAAAATAGGGCTGTGACCACCTCTTCCAAACCTCTCAACCCGACTAAAGTCAGTCATCGGAGGAAGAAAACTACCTCTGAGGCCCCTGATTTGGATTCTGTCATCCACTTACATGACTCTTGGGTGCCACAGTGATATGAGAACAGGTGAGGAGCCCAAGAAGTGTACCACATGTCATAAACTGAGCACCAAGCTCTGAGTGGACCTGAGCATGACAGCCACGCTCATTCTGCAGCCCTCCCCCACCCCACCCATACACATGCACATGGCACAGGGAAATGACTGTCCACTGTGTAGCATGGCCTCACTGTCAGGAGCTCTGTGACACACTGGCTCTGGCCATGCTAGCCACTGGGACTGCAGGCTCCGTCTCCCTCAGTGGGGAGGCGGGGCAGAGCTGCTTGGAGGTGGGTGATGGGAGAATGCGTCCTCATGGTTGAAGCCTCCTTTTTCTCTAAAGAGCTGACCAGCATCCCTGGCTCTGCTTGGAGAAGAGGGGAAGTACAGCAGGGGACAGAAGCTGAGTGTGAGAGTGGGCTCAAGGAAGAAGTGGGGGAGGTTAGCTGCGGGTGACCTTGGAGTCATTTCCAGGGACGTCCTCAACCTTCCAGTTAAGTGAGTGATGGTGAAGGTCTTCGGCACTCATCGTTATGAGCTAAGCATGCTGGCAGTATGCACATTGGAAGTACAGGAGCCACATATATGTACAGGAAACCAGCCTGGCACTGCCCTCTATGGAGACATGGGAAGAACACAGTCCAGTCCCCCTGCATCCCAGAACACCCCACAGCTTCTCTGTACATGTGCTGGCAAATAAAAGAGCCTGGCACAGTGCCTGGCCCACGGCAGCTATCCCATAAGGCCTGATTCCTTCCCTCCCCCTCGCCCTTGAACGTTTATCTCTCTCCTTAGGGAATGGTGGAGACAGGCAACCAGAAAGAGGAGGGGCAGAACAAGGTCAGGGAGGCTGGGAGTGTGCGAGGGACCACAGCTGCCATCATTAATCACCTTCCCTGGCAACCTGCACTTGTGAATCAGCATCTGTGATACTGACAAAGGATGCCTGGGGGATGGAGATGGTATGGTCTTGGGTAGAATGTGATGGTGGGAGGAAGGAGTGGGCAAGGGTGAGCCCTGCATTCAGGACTAATTTCAGTCGGATACACACACTCACACACTCACACACGTGGGTAGACACACACCAACATCGCTATGGTGCAGATTGTGGAGCCCCCTCCTCCTGCTGTCACCCATCTGTGCTCACACTGCAGCCCCCTCTGCCTCATCCCCAGAGCCAACCAGGACAGGCAAGGCAACTGCTGATTAATAATTTACACATTAAGAGTGCTGTGAAGCTGGTCTCATTAGAGGGGCAGGGACTCTGTAATGAGGCAAACTGGTATCACAGAAAGTGCATGAAACGGTCTAGGTTCCATCTGCCCCTCCCAGCCCTCACCCAAGACTTGCTTGCAAGCGGGTGGGCTGGTTCCAGTAAACCTTACTACCAACCAACTGTGTGACCTTGCACAGCTCCCACGCCCTCTCTGAGTCTCAGATCTGTCATCTGTGCAATGCTTGGATTAGATTACAGTATCCCCAAAGCCCCTTCTGGCTCCAAAGTCTGTGGCTTTCTGATTCTATAAGCTATTTGCATGTCCCAGCAGATGGCTAACAGCAACAGTCATTGGCTGAGCGAGTTCCCACCAATTCTCTGTAAGAAATGAGCACATACAGCAAATGCTCTTTTTGGTTCTGATCCATGCTACAGTCACTGTTTATAATGAAAACTCTGAATTATCAACTGTTGTCATTATAAGCAAGGAAGGGAGAGCAGAGCAGAACGTAATCACAGGTGGCTCTGCATGACTCTGGTTCCACTAATAGGAGCTAGTCCCCACTATCCCTTCACCTCTAAACACCCAAGCATCTCTCTGTCTCTGTCTCTGTCTCTGTCTCTGTCTCTGTCTCTGCATGAAATTAACTACTGCAGTATCAGAACTCTAAGCCAGCCCCCAATCCCACTGTTTTCTCATGTTTCTACAAATAGATACCGATATATGTTTTACATAATGTGTATTACTTTCGTGTATAGAGTGCAGGACAGGAATTATGACTATTACAATGAGGTCTCAAATCAAATTGACTTTGAGTTCATTAAAAATCAATTTATTGAAGATGATTCTTGGTGGGCCTGTTTAATTGGGTGATGGCTTCTAAAACTGGACCAGGATCTTTCTGAGGATGGAGCCAGGTTCTCCCAGCCATTATAAGGAAATGAGTTGCCACATGACAGTGCTCATGGGAGCTGAGCAGCAGGAAGCTGTCAGTCACCCCTGGTACTGAGAAAGGCCCTGGTACAGCAGTCATTGCAAGAGGGAGACCTCCATCCTTCACAATAGCACATGAAACCTGCCAACAACTGTGTGATCTAGAAGGTGGATCCTGGATGCAGATAGAACCCAAGGCTACCCAAGGCTATATAGATAGCATCTTGGTAACACCATGAGCAGACATCCCCTCTAAATTAATCTCAAAATCATGAGCAGGTTCTATGATATATATGATATATCTTATTTTAAGTTGCTGTATTCATTTTGTGGTCACATGTGCCAGTACTATAAACACAAATATGGCTACCAACCAAATAAAATTACACACAAAGAGCATCTTCTACTAAAAATGTGCCTTTGTCCCTCTCTGATGCCACACACAGGTGGCCTGCCTTCTCTGCCATCTGGGAGCTATCTGAGACCCCTCCCTCTAAGCCCATCATAGAAACCACGGCACAAAATAAGGAGCCACTGTACCGAGGAGAATTTCCTCTTTCACCATGAAGGCAATGACATCTGTCCAGTTCAGTACCAACACAGGATGGCCGACACCACCCCAGGGGACAAGTGCCCTTCCGTTTGTCCTGGCCAGTGTGGTAATGGCAGGCAAATGACTTTATCAACTTCCAGGCCAATTGAGAGCCAAGCCATGCATTATGTCACTTGACTCTTGGAGGGTGCCCCGCCCCTAGCCCCTTGTGCACCTTGGTACCTGGTTCAGAAACCCACCCTCTCTCTCCTCCTGTGTCGTCCTTCTTGCCCTCCCTCTCTGCCTGCCTACAGGGTACTAGTTCTTGCTTCCTGTGCTGCCAGATCCACCTTACTACAGCAGAAGCCTCATCCAGGGTGACACTGCGGGCAGGGAGGGCAGCCACCAGCTGAGGCTTTGGAACTTACAGTACCAGGCCCCTGGGGACAAGAAAGAGCTGAGTCCCATGTCTTCTGCTCAAATGCCCCATCCACCTCCCAACCCCACGACAGACACCCCAGCTCTTTTCTAGCTCTTTCCCTGATTTGCACAAGCTGAATCTGAGCAGGGGCTGTTTTCAGAGAAGGGTAAATGCAATGGCAATTTCCAGGGCATCAATCTCTCTGCCAGTCTCCTCTGAATATGCTAAGAGGGCTGCAGTGTCAGGTTCCTGAGAGACAGACACAGGCCATGTCTCTACCCTGGAAATAACCCAGCTTCTCTCCTTACCTGCTTCCTGCAATTCTGCCCCCACCTTCCCATAGAGTCAGACAGAAAATGAGGAATGGAACTAGTAAGGTTTCTAGGACATCCTCCAAGGAAAGCCCTAAAACCTCTGCAGTCTGTGGATTAAGAGCTGAGACACCCTCACTAGCCACTTGGGAAAGCAGCACAGAAGGAAGGGAAAGTTGTTCATGAGCCACTGACCTTACACACTAGGGACTCATCTGTGTGCACATGACTGCGAATGGCCCATCCTCAGGACTGGGGTTCTGATCTCAGATCTCACCCCTCTCCCTACCCCCGTCCCGATGTTTGCACTGGCCGAGTCAGGCACCTCCATGGACCTCATGAAGATGCACATCAAAACCACCCAAGGAGCTTGTGCAAGGTAGGATTCCTGGCTCCTCTGGTAAGTTCTCCAATTGAGTCTCATTCACACTACCGTTTGAGAGCCCTGTCTAGTTCCTCTGCTGAGTTAATCTTTTACAGTTCTATCAAGTAAACATTAGCCACAGAAAACCTAAGGAAGGAGTTGGAAAGATGGCCCAGTAGGTAAAGGGCTCTTTGAGCAAGCATGAGGACCTGAGCCTGAATCTATCTTCCCAGTCAAAAACAGCACAACAGCAGGCACTTGTAACCTCAGAGCCAGAGACTGGAGAAAGGAGAATTCCTGGAGCTTGCCAGTCAGTTCATCTAGCTGAATGGTGAGCTTTGGGTTCACTGAGAGACCCTGTCTCAATAGAACAATAGAGGGAGACACCTGAAGTTGACATTTGACCTCCACATGTGCACATACATACACCCACAGATCACAATACACATATACACACCTAGATCATGTACGTGACCCACCTACTAAATTATGAAGTACTAGAAGATTTGCTTTACCTCTGTAAGCCTCAGTTGTCATGGGTATAAAATGGGAACATTATGTCACAGTATTCTTTTATAGTTGTTTTGTTGTTGTTTATGTGTCTGTTTGAGACAGAATCCTGCTATGTAGTCTAGTCTAACCTCAAGGAACAATTCTCCTACCTCAGTCTCCTCAATGCTTGGATTACAGGTATGCAAAACCATACCCAGCATGTTGCAATATTCTTATAAAGATTAAGATAACATCTAGGGCTGAGGATCTAGCTCAGATGCAGTGCCATTATTAACAACATCATATTTAATGATGAAATTCTGATTACTTTTCACCTAATATCAAAAATAAGGCAAGAATCTCTGCTTTCATCACCTCTGACTGACATTGTCTCTGGAGGTTCAAGCCAATGCAATAAGGCAAGAAAAAAAAAGAAAGAAGAGTAATTGAAAGTAGGAAAAATGGAGTAAACTCATATTTATTCATAGATAAGAGGGTCATCTACACAGAGAATCTAATAGAATCTATAAAAAACTAATAAGCAATCCAGGAAAGGTTATGGGCTACAAGCTGAGAATACAGAAATCAAACATATTTTGTCATCAACCAGTTGGAAACTAAAACCTTAAAAAAATAATATATTTTGTGATACATGAAATATTAATTAGGAATAAATGTGACCCACAGTGTGCAGAAAGGGTGCACTGAGATTTACAAATATTGCTAAAAGGAATGGAAGAAAACCTAAATAACCGTGGAGATACAATGTGTCAGTAAATTAAAAGGCTCGTTATTACTGGGACATCAATTCTCCCCATGCTGATCTATCAGTTCAATGCAGTCCTGATTGAACTCCCAGAAGCCTTTTTTTTTTTTTTTGGTTTTCTGAGACAGGGTTTCTCTGTATTGTTTTGGAGCCTGTCCTGGAACTCTCTCTCTGTAAACCAGGCTGGCATCGAACTCACAGAGATGTCTCTGCCTCCCGAGTGCTTTTTTTATTTTTAAGAAAAATCATCATGCATATTCTAAGATTTATTTGGAAATACAAAAGACTTAGAAGAACCAAAAAGTTTGAAAATGAATAAAATTGAAGGACCCACGTGATCTGACTTTAAAGTTATCATAAAGCAGCAGTCGCTGTGACCACAGTGTGGTTCCAGTACCTAGAAAACAAATAGGTCACTGAACACGACAAACAAAACGGAACAGAACACCCATGTCCCACCAACTGCTATTTTTATAGGTTAAAAAAAAGGAAACACCTATCTATATTACAAACAGGATACTCAAAATGCAAAATTATTTGATAGCTAAGTGAAAAACACATCTTAAGCCTAAATGTAAAATTACACAGTTCCTGGGAGAAAATCCTCATGACCAACGGATTAGGCAAAGATATCTTAGATAACAGCACCAAGGATATAATCATGGAAGAAGAAAGTGATCAATTAGGCCTCAACAAAATTTGGAATTTCTGGAGTTGGAAAGCTGCTGTGAAGAGTATGAATGGACGAGCAGACACCGGAAGGAAGTGCTTGCAAGTCACAAAGCTGATGAACGGCGTGTATGGAGAACATAAACAAGCACTCAACAGCAAGAAGACAGCCCAACTAAAATGGAAGACACAAAATATTTGAACAGCTCGCCACAAAAGCTGTATGGCAAATAAAATTTAAAAAAAATAAGAGAACATGAAAAGATCCTTAGCATTATTAGTCACCAGGGGACTGCAAATTAAAATCATAATGAGGAACTGTGACACAGTTATTAGAATCACTAAAGCTAAAAAGAGTGACTGTGTTGATTCTAGTTGAGGCTGTGACAGAATAGGGATTCTCATACACATATGGATGCTGGGGGAAACATAAAATAATACAGTAGGAAAAGAATCTGAGCTGTTCTTTTTCATGCTGTTGGAAGTCTTGGCAGTGGTGGTGGTGGGTCTTTTTGAGACAGGGTCTCACTATGTAGACCAGGTTGGTCTCAAAATAGCAAAGATTTGCCTCCCAAGGTAGTGCTGGGATTAAATGCATGCACTGCCACATCCAGGAAATAAATAAGTAAACAAACAAACAAACAAAAAGGTTTGGTTTTGTGAGTTTTTGCCTTTGTTTCTGTGCTGGGGATTAAAGCCGGGGCTTCATACATTCTAGACAAGACTCAACTTATGAGTGGAGAAAGGAGCCAAACGTACAAGAGAAAATCTCTTTGTGGGGGCAAGGTGTGTGTGTGTGTGTGTGTGTGTGTGTGTGTGTGTGTGTGTGTGTGTGTGTGTGTTTACATGACGCACGCACATGCTAGGCTTGGAGCCTAAGGCTGCGTGCTCACTAGGCAAGTGTCCTACTGCTGAGCTGATCCCCAGCCTCTTCAGACACTGCCTTGATTATGGTTATGGTTTCACACAGTACATATATGTCAAAACATATCCAAATGAAGATGCGACACATTTGTAGTTTCTAATGTCAGTAATCTCTCAATAAAGCTCAGTGTCATGATAGAAAAGTATCTTATGACTACTTCGGGTGCACCAGGGAAAGCCTCTCTGAGGAAGCCGTTTCTTCTTTGAATCTGAAGTGAACCCCATTGCTTGTGTTTTAAGCACTAAGAAGCAGGTTACTGGGGTCTAGCCTTTGAAGAGTATACTTACTCCTGGTTCCTACCTAGTTTTCTGTCTTCAGTCCGCCAAGATATGAGACACCTCCACTGCGTATTTCCACCACCAAGATCTACTCAACCTATGCATCCCCTGCTCTGCCGGCCTAAATCCCCTCCAAATCTGTGAGCCCAAATAAACCTTCCTTCCTTCTAGCTGCTCCTGCATTTTGTCACAGCCATCAGAAAAGTAACTACTGTCACTATATTAAGATGGATCTGATTGACAGGAAGTAGCTTGACAGAAGTCTGGGAACAGCATCCCAAGCAGAGGCAACTGTAAATACCAGGCCCTCCTGGGCAAGAAAGAGAATGCCCTATTCCAGAGGCGCATTGTACTGGGAAGCTGCTGTGGGTCACAGAGGCCACAAACTGACTCCAGGTCAGGGAGGGATCTGCAGGCCAGGCAGGGAGTCCTGAATTTACTCCAAATAGCTGGGAAGTCATTTACTTCCAAGTCATTTACATGGGGTAGGTGGGTAGATGTCATTCAACAGAGAGACGCAATCTGATTCCTGTTGATTTGTTGTTTATAATCATTGGACTCTGTACCAAGGTCATGCATTATCTGTAAGAAGTAAAATGTATATTGAAAACAAGATTAGCTTCACTGTCCTGTGGAGACTAGGTTCTAAATGAGTGAGTGGAAGCAGGGAGCCCCGAGAGGTAACTGCAGCTGGGTACTGTAACCCCAGAACTCAGAGGGCTAAGACAGCATCAGACCAAGCCTAGTCAGGGCTTCATAGCGGCCTGAGAAGACAAGGAAGATGGAGGCGGGGAGTGAAGAGGAAGAGGACAAAGATGATGATTAATGACTGGACAGAACTCTTGCCTAGCATGCCTAAGGCTCTGAATTTTGGTCCATAACATCATAGAGTCAGGGGCTTGGGGAGCTACTGTGGTCACTAGGTAAGATGCTGGGACCATAAAGGCAGCAAGTGAGTATGAGGATGCCTTTAAGACTGATCTAGAGGTGGGGTCAAGAGTGCACATCATAGGTGAGGTGCTTATGAGCAGAAACTGGGCTCCGAGACTGGCTGCCGAATTTATACAAGCACCTGGCCCTCGGGATGTGTAGTTCTCAGACCTCCATTATCCCCTCCTCTGGGTACCCTAAAGCATCCAGCCACCACCGGGAGTTACTTGTTTTGCTATGGTTGGCTGTGTCTCTGCCTCCCTCTCTAGACCGAGATGTCTTCCTCCTATCCTAGCACCTAGAACAGTGCCTTTGAAGGCAAGAAGCTGCTATTTGCTGAATAAAGAAGTAGGAGGGAATGCCAGGCCGGATGGGGCACGCCTTTAATTCCAGCACTCAGGAGACAAAGGCAGGCAGAATCTGTGAGCTTGAGGCTAGCCTGGTCTACAGAGAGAATTCCAGGACAGATAGGGGTATGTATAGAAGACCTTGTCTCAAAAACAAGGAGGCAAAAAGAGGGTCTGGGGAGATGGTTCAGTCAGTAAAGCTCCTGCAATATCAGCTCCCTCAAACCCATGAGAAAGTCAGGCATGGTAGTGAGCATCTCTAACCCTAGAAAATTGGGGTGGGCAGAGGTCATGTCTGGAGCCCATGGAGCAGTCGATTCCGCCAAATCAGTGACCTCCAGGTTTAGTGAGAGACCCTGCCTCAAAGAGTAAGGTCTCATCGAGTGATAAAGAAAGATACTCCTGGCCTCCACATGCACACACACACACACACACACACACACACACACACACACACGCACGCATGAGCACCAGCATGCACACATGACCACACACACGTAAAGAAACAGATGAATAGCTGAGTAGCTTACAAGCTCACAAGCACTGAACAAGGGAAGCCTCTCACCCGCCTTGGCCATGGCATCAGACCTTCTGTGCCACCCTCCATCACCCTCCCCTCGCTACTATGTCACTCTAGCAGCTTCCTGACTGCCACCGCCCAAAATTGCAACTACATGGCCAACGTGCTGGGCAGTCAGTGCTAGCTGCCCCTGCCAGCAAGCCCTGACCTACTTTGGTGCTGGTAGAGGCTGATGATGTCATCCTCAGTTAAGCTCTCAGACTGGGGTTTGTGAGTCGGACTTTGAGGCTGGCTTCAGTTCTGAATGCCAGAGTGCTGTCCAGGGATGTCACAGAGCGATGGGGACAGAGCAAGGGCTAGGAGTGAGGACGGCAGCTCTCTGGAGACCCTACTGTCCTGCAAGGAAGCTGGCATCAGTTCCCAAATCCCTTTGGGGGAATTCTGGGTTGTGTGGTCTGAACCCCAAGCACCCCATCACACAGGAACTGGGAGTGGGAACAGGGGTCAGGGAGGATTTCTGAAGCACTAGACAAGGGAAGCCTCTCACCAATGTCTTTGCTGAGTGTGTTAATTTGAGCACTTTCCAATCATCTATTAGGTATCAACCACGCCAGCAGGGCACAGAGCCGTTGGTGAGGGTACAGGTGATTAAGATATTGTCTCAACGCTCAGCGGCTCCCTGTCAGGAGTCTGAGAGAAACATCAAGCAACAAAAACACTATGAATAATTGTGAACATGGAGACACAGCTGTGACCAATTGTGCGGCGAGCTCATTGGGCTCAAGAGAGACCAGCCGAGGTTTCACAGAGGGGGTGTATCTTGAAAGATGAAGCGTCGTAAGACTTTTCAAGTGCAGATGGATTGCCACCAGGCCTGGCAGGGGCTGCAGCTCAGGCCAGCACTGTGCATCTGAGGTTTCTGGGTCCATAGCCCAAAAGTGGGGGTGGGAGGCAGGTGCAGGAAACAAGGGTTAAACTTGACCCATATGGGCCCCCATGCCGTGCTCTCAAGCTAAGATGTCATTCTATCAGTGGTGAGGACCCAGTGAGGAATTTAGGCAGGTCTGAACAACATCTTAGGGTGTCAGTACCCTCTTAGATGCAATCGTGGGACGGGGGTCAGGATGGAGACAGGAGAGCACTGGGAACACCGACACCTTGGGGACAAGGATGGGGGGCTGGGATCCTTGCCAGATCCAGAGGAGGGTGGGTATAGAGATCAGATGACAACAAAGGCCAATCTGCCTCTGCTCCTCATGCCTCCGCTCCTATTGCCGGCCTAAGACATGACCCACCCTTAACCAACGGCTTGTTTTCCTTGCATGCCTCTGTATGTATCTGTATGCTCACCTCACCCAGGCATTCCCACATGACAACGCATACGGAGGAAGCGGGGAGACACAGACAGGCTGAAGGTAGATGAGGCGGAGGGGTGGGTCATGAGGGACACAGACAGTCTCCTCTTTAGGCAGGAGAGCCTGAAGCCTTCACTCTCTCTTCACCCACCCTTCCAGTGAACAGCATCTGTGAGATGAGCCCATCGGGAGAAGGATCAAGTCCCTAAATCCTGAGCGCTCCCCCAACCACAAAGTGACAGCACGGTCCCTGAGAAGCCAGATGAGACTGTTGGGGAATCAAGATGTCCCCAGATTGGGCACTCAGCTGCTATGAAGTGGCCCTGACTGTCTCCCTAGGGTCAAGAGTGCCACCGAGCATGGGATTGAACGGGACAAGGGGAAGGCTAGCCAGCTGATCTCTTGGCTACAGGGAGATGGCCCTGAGTGCCATTTAATGCAGTGTGACACCAGGGCCCCCTGGCAGCACAATATTCCATGTCATGGTAATGAAGTCTGACATCTCCTCTCTGGTGCCCCAGCATGTGTCTTCCCAGCCATTCCTACTCCAGGGGTCAGGGCCAAGTAAGGGAGGTCCCCAAAGTACCACCCTTGTCACCAGGGGCTATGTAGCGGGAGCCAGCTGCACTATAGCAGCTTGGGTGGGCGGAAGGGCAGCCCTGGAGGAGCAAGAAGGAAACAGATTCATGGGAAAACCAGAAGCAGATGAAGAAAGACAGTTGGTGTCTACAGAAAACCCTACAAGTAAAGAGATCAGATCCTAGCTGGGCATGGTGGCTTATGCTTATTGTCCCAGCAATTCTGGGAGGCTAAGGCAGTTTGCCATGAATTTGAGGTCAGCCTGAGCTACAGATTGAGACCTTTTCTCAGGAATGGGAGTGAAGAGGAATATTAAGCTACTCAAAGTATACAGGGAAGGGATGCTGTATGATACTTTATTAGGGAGAAGTCACTTACTTGAGAAGCCGAGAACCTGAGGTCAGTCCTCTGTTGGTCTCTGAGCCTCGACCGGAACCCAGAGAGAAGAGTGCCCCCTTCCTCCTAGCTCCTTATGCCCCTGCCCTCCAACACATACCTGTGGCTACGCCCAAATGGGCGTGGTTAGTGCTACAGGTACATAAGATCTCTCCCTACATGGGAGGGTATGCTGGGACAGTCCCTTCGAGTAAGTCACTTTACCTCTCTGAAAGTCAATATCTAAACAGCTCAGGGGAGGGTGTTTCTATTACTGTCAGTGTAGGGTTTGTTTAGTTTCTGTTTGTGGTGGGTTTTTGTCTTGTTTAGAAAACAGGGCATTTGTTGGAAAGAAAATGCCAAGCAAAGACAATAAAGGTTCTGGGAAGATGAAGTCAGATCTTACACCAGCACAAGCTACTAGGGAATGGGAGGGTAGTGGGCCTAAGCAGCAAAACTGGGCCTGCCCTTTCGGTGGGCGGAGGTAACCATGAAGGCCTTGCCTATTTTACCCTGGCTCCAGGGAATGTCTGGGGATCAGAACTCTGGCAGCGGCCCCACCCTTCCCCTTCCCCATCTTGCTCAGGCCTCCTAACCAGAGAAGACAGAGGGTAGTCAGGGGTTACCTAGGGCCACAAACGAATGATCCACTCACCCTGTGACTCTCAAGGAGCAAACTGTCCTTATGAGGACCACCTTACCAGCTGCATTATATCAGTGGAACTAACAGCACAACAGAGCTCCCTTATCTCTCACAGTAATAGCACCTGCAGCTCCCAGCATCTGAACGGTGCTACAAACTGCACAAAGAACCTCTCACTAATGATCTCATTTAGTTCTCCCCGGGATCCTATGAAGGAGGTACAGAACCACTCTCCATATGTGTCAGGTGCAGAAACAAAGACTCTGAGAGTTCAGTTACCTTTATAACCTCACAAAGCCCAGCTCTGAGTGCTCCCTCCTCCTCCACACCCTTGAAGGTCCTCACAGAGCCCTGTATATGCCTCACATATTACGAGCCAGAAAGCATGGGGGTGGTGGGCTAGGAACAGGCAGAATCTTCAGAAATGGGTGTCCACTGGGTGTTGTCTGTTAGAGCCCTGGGGAATCAAGAACGACTACACCCGACACGAACAATCAGCATCTCCTGAGCACCTGCTGTATACAGGGCCGGGGGGGCTGATGCTGGAGGAAGAGCACAGCCCTGACCCTAGAAAGTGAAGACAGAACAACGCCTTTGTCACGGGTGTGGTACCAAACTCAGATACTGTTTCACAGTTGAAGAAGTTGAGCTACAGACAGGATGCCAGAACAGAGGAGGCAAACTTTTTCTGTGATGGCTTAAGCTTTGCAGGCCCTGTGTGTCCCTCCAGTAGATTACTAGCCTTTAGTTGTTTTTTTGCTTTTGTTTCTGTTTTGTTGTTGTTCTGTTTTTTTAAGGATTTCTTTTCTTTTTAAGGAAATATTTTGTTTGTTATTTGGAAGCAGGAGGCATATGCCATGGAGTTCGTGTGGAAAGCAGAGAGCAACTTGCAGGAGCTGGTTCTCTCCTTCCACCACGTGGGGCCTGGGAACTGTCTGGGCCAGCAGGCTGGCAGCAAGTGCCTTTCCCTGCCAAGGAATCTTGCTGGCCCTCTTTCATTTTTTTTTCACGGCAGTTCTTTAAAAACATAGACACTCCCAATGAATACAAGTATCAAAACATCACATCGAACCCCCTGTGTATGTACAATTATTACCCGTCAGTTAAGAGCTCGTTTTTAAATGAAGCTGGGGAGATGACTCAGTCAGTAAAGTGCTCACTTTGAGTTGGATCCCCAGAACCCATGTAAAAAAAGCCAGGTGTGACTGTGTGTTTATAATCCCAGTGCTGGGAGTCATGCAGGTCCCTGAACCTTGCTGGACAGACAGACATTCTGGCCCACTTGGTGAGTCCCAACCTTATAAGGTGGACAGCACCTAAGAAATGGCAGCTAGCATTTTCCTCTGGCCTCTACATACAAATGCACACATGTGCACCTGCACCCACACACACATGAACACACACACACACACACACACACACACACACACGGAATTTAAGTGTTCTCAGTTTGAGGGAATTTGGTCCCCAGCTACAGTTTGTTGGCCCCTGTTCTAGAGGTTCAAGCAATCAATTGCTCCCTGAGCTAAGGTTCATTCAACTAACCAACCAAGATTCCAAAGCTACTCTGTTCTGAGCCTATGCCAAGACCTGGAGGTACTTATTACATAGTTCATGTCTTTGGGGGGGGTGCCTACAGCACTGGGGAAGTCTGATAGGGTAAGGAAATACTGTCAGTTCAGTGCATGCTGGGAGGTGATTCAGGACAGGGCAACCAGAGGCAGGAAGGGGAAGTGTTTCCAGGGGGTTTCCTATGTGCCCCAGGATGGGGAAGAAAAGGGGCATTTTAACCTCTCCCTTCTTACATCTGCCCCCTCCCACAGTGGGTGTGGTCCATGAGGGCAATGACACGTGACCCTTTTTGACAATTCCACCTCGGCACCTACAGTGCCCAGCAAGGGCAAGCGCAGTCACGGCACGAGAGGTGTGGCATCTGGTGACAGCTGCTGAAGGAACAGGGACAACGGAAGGGCTGCTCCCCCTTCCTGCTCCAGGGTGAGCAAAGTGGACTTGCTGTGCTCAGGCAGTTGTCACCCCAACCCCCTCATCCTCACCCTGGTCACTCTGCTCTCACCCAACACTTGATAGTCACTCCCCAGTCGAGCATACTCAATTAAGCCTCAGTTACCCGCAGCCACCAAGCGAGACGAAAAGATGGGACTCTGGTTCTGCACAGAGCCAGAAGGAGCTGAATGGGCTTCGGACCTTTTCGAGGAGACACACATACCACGAGCACTTTCTGGAACCTGCAAGAAAGAAGGGTCATAGGTTCTCAGAGCTGACAGCTCACACTCGAGGCCAGGCCCTGTTCATAGCTGTTTGTTAATCAGCTTACATCTCAAACATAGGCGACCTCCCTTTTGCAAGTAAGGAAACTGACACTCAGAGAGGTTGTGACTTGAGGTCACACAGCTAGGGAGAAACAGAGTTGAAGGACTCTGCTTTTTCTGTTTTTCTTTACCTTAGGAAGGAGAGGGGGAAGGGCAGTCTGTCCTGTAACCCGGGCTACTCCGGAGAGCAAATCCCATCTTCACCAAAACAGAGGTACCACAGCATTGTCATGGGGACCCATCTTTATATTGTATCTCTGTGTGCCAGGCCCTGGAGACATGAGTTAGAGAGAGTCCCTCTCACAGGAAACCAACAGGCCAGGGGGCGAAGGACCAAACAGTCCGGGCTGTTAAGACACACTAGTACCCTGGAGAAGTAGCGTATGATGTATCTGCATATGGAGGCTGCAGGGGCTCCATGCCCTTGGCTTCCCCTGCAGTCTGTAACCATGTGCTTGTTGCTGTTACTGACTGTTCAGCACACATTAGACTGTACTCCAGGCTGTACCTAAGCAGATGTGGTGCCTGGTATAAAGTTAGGGCTTAAGCAATAGTCTAGAGTGAGTGAGTGAGTGAGTGAGTGAGTGAGTGAGTGAGTGAATGAGTGAATGAGTGAGTGAGTGAAAGGATGAACCATAATTCCTACTCCCCAGAAGCCTGACATTTAGGAGGGAAAATTAAGATATGCATGGACTCTTGCAATATGCTGTGTTGAATGCCACAAGAACAACAGAGTAGATGGTGCATAGGTGAAGGGAAAGGGACCCAGTCCCACCCAGGGAAGCTGGGCAAGGCATCCTGGAGAGGGAGATGCTGTGGCCATACCCTGAGAGTATCCTACAGCAATGCGGAAGGGGGATCCCTGAGCAGAGAGGACAGCCCTCACTAAGATAAGCTACACGGCCCCACCCGGCTTTCTGAGCTAGGTCAGAGAAACTCTACATGCTATTACGAGGCCGTCTTACAGGTGTGGGTGGAAAGGGGAGGTAAGGAGCCACAGCTGGAGATGGTGGGGAGGAGCTGGGACAGCCCACAGAAGGCCCTCCCACCATGTCAGAGGACAGACCTTACTCCCAGACAGCTAGAATGACTGAGGGTTTAAGCAAAGAGATGCATTTCATCTGTGTGTTAGAAAATGGCCCTGCGGGGGTGAGAGAGATGGGCTGGGCGAAGGGGAGCTCTGGCAGGCAGGCCATCAGGAGACTGGAAGGGAGCGGGGACTGTGGAGAGCAGAGAGCATCAGAGGGAGGTGAAGAGTGAGAGGACAGGACAGAAGCAAGCAGCCATTTGGCTGTGAATGAGGAAAGAGGTCACTTAAGCTCTCAGAGCCTCAGTCTGAGCTACGAAATGAGGATAAAATGAAGTACCCAGCAGTGTCATTGTGAGCAGTCGTGGATGGAGACGAAAAGGCCAGAACAGGGTCTGGCAAGCAGAGATGGTTTCTCCTCATGCACCTTGCTGTGCCTTTGTGCCACGTCTTATACTATTGGTGTGTGTGTGTGTGTGTGTGTGTGTGAGACAAAAATACATAGGACGTACAACTTACTACTGCTGAGTGGGCACTTCCATAGGACTCAGTACATGAGTCATCACCATTCATCTCCATAGTTATGTTCATGTTACAATCTGAAAGTCTATACCAGCAAACACTGACTCCTGTCTCCCCTTCCCCCAGCCCTGGCTTATCCCTGTTGTGGCTTTTGCCATAGTCCCATTCCTTGCCGGGTATGGTGGGTTACACCTATAATCCCAAAACAGGATGATGAGGCAGGAGGACTGCTGTAAATACAAGGCCAGCTTGGGCTTCAGAGTATCCTGACTCAAATAAATAAATAGGTAGATAGATAGATGATAGATAGATAGATGATAGATAGATAGATAGATAGATAGATAGATAGATAGATAGATAGATGAAAGGAGGGAGGGAGGAAGGAAGGAAGGATGCTTCTTAAAGTGTGAGTAGTATTTTTTTATTTTTTGTTCGTTTGTTTGTTTTTCGAGACAGGGTTTCTCTGTATTGTTTTGGAGGCTGTCCTGGAAATCACTCTGTAGACCAGGTTGGCTTTGAACTCACAGAGATCCGCCCGCCTCTGCCTCCCGAGTGCTGGGATCAAAGGCATGCGTCACCACTGCCCAGCGAGTAGTATTCTTGGTACCCACCACATTTTGTGTGTCTATTGGTCTCATAGTGGTAAGTGAAATATGGTGAAACAGGATTACTTCCACATTTTAGCTACTGTACCTACTAAGGTCGTGAGTGTGAGTGTGTAATAAGCTCTGATGACTGTTTTCAGTTTTTAGAAATATAACCCAGAAGCGGAATTGCAAGACCATGTGACAATTCTACGTTTAACTCTTTGAGGCACCACCATAGTATTGTCCGTTGCCAGCTGTGTGAAGGCTTCACTAACACTTTCTGTGGTCTGGCATTTCACTAGAGGTCATCCTAGTGGGTGTGAGATGGGCTTACAGTTTTTTAGCAGGAAGCAGAACCAGGCTCACAGGGAAATGAATGAACTGTCCCAAGGTGGGAAGGCAAGGTCCCGGGGCTGGAGCACCACCGCTTGCCAGGGTATGTGGTGCATCAGGGCTCCCTCCAGAGCATCAGAAGGGTTCCAGGTCCCCGGCAGATCCAGCCCACTCAAAGCTGGTCACACAGTGTGCTCATTCACTCACCGCGCCAAGTCCACTGAGAAATCAGAAACCACTCCAGGCTTTCAAACAGAGGGATGTAACTGATGGGTCCAATTCCTTCTTGTGACAGGAGAGGTAGGGAGCTCACATTAGCAACATAGGAAGCTGTTCCCTTCATGGGGCTGGAACTAGAGCAGTAGTGTTCTATAAGAGCTCAACCCAGATACCGCCAGACAGAACGTGGAGCCACTGTGGTCAGTCAGAGGGACCTGGGCTATGAGAGGAGGGGCTTGTTCACAGAAGCCAGGAAAGAGAGGCAGTTGCTGTAAAAATATGGCCCCACAGAGACAAAGAAAGATCTTGCCTTCTCTCTTCACCTACCTCCTTCCAGTGGCTTTAATTGTCTGAACTCAGCCAGAAGCCAGAAGGTAAGTGAGTCTGGGAAATGTAGTTTCCTTGGGACATACAAACCAGAGCTGGGAAGAGCCAGAAATAATCAGGAAGCAGCAGGCAGATGCTGGGCACATTCATTCCTCCTTCCATCCATTCTCTTGTTCATGTTTATTGAGCATCAACAAACGGGGGACTGTAAATGAAGAATGCTGGGTCCCTCCCATCCTCAAGGTGCTTAGGATTCAGCAGTACCGGGGCTGTATCCTGCATCACACACTCAGAGCCAGCCAGAGACTTCTGTTCACCCATCCTGGAGCAGGGGGCGGGGCAGAGGCTGGAAGCTTACAGGGTACCCAGGGGCTATGGGGGAGTTCCACCTATGCTGGGGATTAGGACGGGCAAGTTGCTCGGCTGCTGTGCCTCCTCCCCGGCTGAAAGCTCAGCTCAGAATGAACGTCTCTAAAAAGGAAAGAAAACCCCTTCAATCCCACTGTTTGTCTTTGGAACCTGGGAAGTGAGGGTATAATGAACATGAAACGAGCAGGCTGCTCAGAAGTTGCCTTTGAAACCTTGCGGGCCAGCTTTGTCAGGGAGCAGCCCTCCTTTTCAAAGCCTCCTAGCTCTGAGCTACCCTCTCCTCCCTCATCCCTATCAGGCACTGGCTAATTAGCTGGAGATGTTAACTGCTCCCTGGCCCTATGAGAGAGGAGTCTCTGCTTTTCTGGGGACCTGTAGCAGGGCTGGTGAGCCCAGTGCTTCTACTAGTACTGTACCCCATTCCCCTCATGCTCCCCCATCTTCACTGTGCTCACACTATGTTTCTCTCCGTGCCCAGCTGTGCACCCCCTCCCCATGGCTGTGCTAAAACACACTTCTGTTTCCTCAGATTTTGTCTTCTAAACGTGCCTCTTCCCAGAAGCCTTCCCAGAGTGTAGCGTCAAGCCACACTCTAAGTCTTGGGTGCTTGTACACACCCCTCCTTAAATGACCTGGCCAGCATGAGTATCCCTCGCCAACTGTTGGGCCCCAGCCCCATGGGGTCTCTGTGAGTTGCTGGTCAGCCTACAAGTGCAACTTGTTTTCCAGTCCAAGTGCTTTCTGTTTTCTAGTCCTGGCTTACTGCCCTGGCCTTGACCCTCTGACATCAACATCCAGCAGGAGGAAAACAACCATCTCTTCTACCTGGGGTTTTTTCCACTGTGCTGTAAACTTGTATAAAAAGCTCCTCCCTCCTATAAGGGAGAGACCTCTTAGCACTTGCAATGAAGACACACACACACTCTCCTGGCAATAAAGGCAGCACATGCATTCTCTTAGTACAAACAAATGGACGTCTGGTCTCTCTTTTCCTGATACCCTGGACTTGCTTGTGGCGCTGGCGCGGCAATTGGAGGTTCCACTGAGATCCAGAGAGACTTGGAAAGACTGGGAAAGATTGGCCAGAAAGAAGACTCAGGGGAGGAGAAACTCAAGAAAGAAAAGAATTAAACAGGTACCTCAACTTCTAACAGTAAAATTAAATGGTCAAACCTCCAGGCTTTGCCTGAGAGATCACCCTAGGTTGGAGGGTGGATTGGATTAAATCTCCAGGCCTTCGCCTGACACCAAGGTCAGGAAAGAAAGGGGAACCTGAGAGATCACCCTAGGTTGGAGGGTGGATTGGATTAAATCTCCAGGCCTTCGCCTGACACCAAGGTCAGGAAAGAAAGGGGAACCTGAGAGATCACCCTAGGTTGGAGGGTGGATTGGATTAAATCTCCAGGCCTTCGCCTGACACCAAGGTCAGGAAAGAAAGGGGAACCTGAGAGATCACCCTAAATTAGAGGGTGGATTGGATTAAATCTCCAGGCCTTCGCCTGCCAAAGGTCAGGAAAGTAAGGGGACCCTGAGAGATCGCCCTCAGTTGCGGGGGTGGATTGGATTAAATCTCCAGGCCTTCGCCTGACACCAAGGTCAGGAAAGAAAGGGGAACCTGAGAGATCATCGTCAGTTGGAGGATGGATTAAGAGTGGGTAAACTAAAATTGGTAACAGTTAATAAAGGAGGTACTGGTATTAAGTAAAAGAAAAGGAAAAGATAAAAGTATATAGAATGGAAAATACACAGAGAGTCTGGATACTGTGTACAGTTGTGGTGTCTTTAAATTGTTTAATTGCTGAGAAAGGAACAAAAAACTGCTAAAAGACAATTGATTATTAATGCTGCTAAATTAATCCAACTTGCATGTTTTGAAAATGCTTTGACTTCTAAATTTAAATATAAGGACAGGTTACTTGGGAAAAGAATTTCTGCTTTTGTTTCCACAGAACATAAAAAGCTGTGGGTTCCTTCCAGACTAGTATGGTTTGATAAAGCAAGACCACCTGAAGCAGTGGCCCAGGTGATCCAACACCTAAAACAGCTGAGATGATGCAGCCTTACAGACCACAAAAACAAGAACTTCAACAGGGTTCTGGGTTTGTTTTTTTGTTTTTGTTTTTTGTCATGATCCCCATGGTATTTCAGCGCCCCTTAACAGCAGGAAGTAGCTTGGAAAGAACGACGCCCACATTCCCAAATATTGTTTATAAATGTTTGTTTTTGTATACTAAGATTGACATTAACATCCTAGTCACCTGAGATAGGTGCTAATTTATATATAAAGAAGGGGGATGATGTTGGGCCCCAGCCCCATGGGGTCTCTGTGAGTTGCTGGTCAGCCTACAAGTGCAACTTGTTTTCCAGTCCAAGTGCTTTCTGTTTTCTAGTCCTGGCTTACTGCCCTGGCCTTGACCCTCTGACATCAACATCCAGCAGGAGGAAAACAACCATCTCTTCTACCTGGGGTTTTTTCCACTGTGCTGTAAACTTGTATAAAAAGCTCCTCCCTCCTATAAGGGAGAGACCTCTTAGCACTTGCAATGAAGACACACACACACACACTCTCCTGGCAATAAAGGCAGCACATGCATTCTCTTAGTACAAACAAATGGACGTCTGGTCTCTCTTTTCCTGATACCCTGGACTTGCTTGTGGCGCGGGCGCAGCAACACACTTCTGTTTCCTCAGATTTTGTCTTCTAAATGTGCCTCTTCCCAGAAGCCTTCCCAGAGTGTAGCGTCAAGCCACACTCTAAGTCTTGGGTGTTTGTACACACCCCTCCTTAAATGACCTGGCCAGCATGAGTATCCCTCGCCAACTGCCATTCAGCCTTACTACAGGAAAATGTCCCCAAACACACTGCTGCAGAATATTCATGTCAATGGGGGAGGAGAGGCGGGCTGGGGCAGACAGGTGGACCCCCAACCTCACCACTCGGGTGTCACAAGTAGCCTGTCCGTGATGCTGCATAATAGCCCTGAGCAAGGCATGCCTCACTCTCTAGGTTTCAGGTCTCATCTGTAGGGAAGAGGAGGGAGTCCTGTACCGACCAAACCCATTGGTTCTCAAATACCCAGGTCTACCCCCGCCACTCTGATTCAACAGGTCCAGATGGGGACCTGAAATCTGGGTCCTGTCTTCACCTCACTATGTACCCCTGGCTGGACTTTAACTTACAGCAACCCTTCTGCCTGTCTCCCAGTGTTGGGATCGAAGCCTTCCATCTATTACACTAGGATGCCTGACCTAAAACCTGCATTTCTAACATGTCTCCAGGAGCTGAGGCTCCAGCCAAGAGAACTACGATGAAGAGCCTGGGGGAGGAGGGTGGATGGGTTTGGTAGATGGTTTTGACTTTTTTGTTAGAAGGAAGGCTATGTTTGTAGGAAACTCAAGCAGGGGCATGTAGACATGCTGATGGGAGAGACTGGGCAGGACCCACCTTACCCAAAGCGGCATGGCCTTTATTTGTGGCATTTGCTTACCTACATGTCGAAACAAGACTTAATCAGCATTGAGGGTCTAAGCTGGAAAAAGTTTGGAAGATTGCCAACTAAAGGAGATGTCCCTTGCTGATGGCATTCCAGAATCCTGTGGCCCCTGTACACCCTTCCCAGGCTCCTCCAGCTTGCCTGTACTTACAACCAATGGGTGTAGGAAGCAAGGACAGGTGTTGAATTGTAGGGGAGAGGACACAGGGAAGGGAGAGGAAACTGGTAAGCTCCAGACCATTGTTTCCTGGGGACATATTTCAATGGGAATGCACCATGAAGTAATTGCAAACACACACACACAGAGAGAGAGAGAGAGAGAGAGAGAGAGAGAGAGAGAGAGAGAGAGAGAGAGAGAGAAAGACTCTTTCCTCTGCTCAAACATCCCCCTCCAGAAACACCCTGGGGTCCAGATGGGTTGCAAGGTAAGAGGCAAGGGAGTAAGCATGTACACATGTGTAAAGTCTGTATGCATGAAAAAGTCACCAAGAGAGTTTTGATTGGAGTGGTCAGAATGCAGAAAAATGTTCATGAAAGAAGCCCCCTAGAAGCTGAGTACAGTGGAGCATGTCTTTAATCCCAGAACTTAGGAGGCAGAAGCAGGCAGATATTTGTGAGTTCAAGGTCAGCGAGTCTACGTGGTAAGTTCCAGAACAGCCAGCGCTATATAATGAATCCCCATCTAAAAGAAGAAGAGGAGGAAGAGAAGGAGTTAAAGAGGAGGAAGAGGAGTTAAAGAGGAGGATCTACCATAGAAGGAAGAGAAAGAGTTGAAGAAGGAGGAGAAGAAAGGATGAAGATGAAGTCTCCTCAACCCTCAAAGTCTCACAGCTCAAGACCCCCAAGTTCAAGCCCCTAGACTTTAAGCCCCTGGAGTATCTGATAAAAAGACAGATATTCGTCTGCAATTGGAACCAGGGCTTCCTGCTGCCTGGGTCAGGGATCTGCTTTAGCTCTACACAGATGTCAAAGGAGCTCCCACACACCACAGTGACATCAGCTGAAACGAATGGAGCATCGTGGCAAAGAGACAAAAATTCCACAGAAAAGAATCAAAAGAATCCAAAGCAGACAAATCCCTTCCAGCCGTGCTGTCCCCACCCACATCGCCATACCCTGTCCAGATGCTCAAAGAGATGCCCCTTCCAGGAAAGAACCTGCTCTGCTTGCTGCCAGGCTAAAGAGTGGCCAGAGAGTTACAGGGACTTCAAGGTCAACAGCAGGCCTGACAGCCCCTGAGCAGCCTGAGCCCATGGAAAATCTTTCACAGAAAGAGAAACAACAAAAAGAGAACACACCCAAGCACTTAAGGTGAATAGGGTTCTCCAGAGCCCAAAGTTCTGTGTAGACTTGGCAGAAAGACCAACAGACAGGAGTTAAGAAACTGTGTGTGTGTGTGTGTGTGTGTGTGTGCACGTGTGCGTGTGTGCTCGCATGTTTATTAAATTGTATAAAAATGTTTGTGCAAACCCAAGAGGGGCTAACAGAGAATTGTACAGGCCAAGGAAAAACACACAAACTAGTGTGCACCTACATATACATGTGCTCACACATGTATGCATACACATACATACACATGGGCATACATGTACACATGTACACATATGCACTTATGTACATACATACATACACACACACACACACACACAGGCTGTGTGTAGGTGGTACCAGGAACAGGAAATTCAAGGGCTGAACTGCTGTCAGAGTAAGCCAAGAGCAGACTTGTTTGTGTCTGTGGCAGCAGGCTGTGACAGAAGAGGACAGAGCATGCCTATGCATGTGGACCACATGGGTGTATGCCTCAGGAACCTGTGTCTACCCCTGCAGTCAACAATGTGCGCTCATGCTTTGGGGGATCAGACACTTCCAGGGTCTCCTGGCCTGGGGTCTTTGCTCACAGTCCCATCGGTTACTACTCAGGACCTCTCTTGCCTTCAATCCCGAGATGCTCCTCTCGCTCTCTACTTCTTTCTCTCTAGGCGCTAATATGACAGTCCCCAGCCGTGGGACAAGCCTCTCTGTTCTCTCTGTACAATAACCATCAAGTGACTGTTCAGATCCCGTCCTCCTCACCTGACTGTGAATCTAAGTAATGGATCTAATAACAAAGACCTCGAGTCACAGCCTCAACTTCAGAGTTTGCGTCTTAAACCTTGTGACCTTGTGCAATTCCCCAAATCCTTCTTTCTTCTTTTTCTTCTTTGTTTTAAGAAGAACAGAATTACTGCAGTGATTAAATGAGATAATGAGATAAGGAATGTGAAGCCCCTGGCCTTGCACCAACTACAAAGCAATCACTTCCTTTTCGGCCTCTAACTCAGTCTCCCAGGAGGAAAGTGGTTCAAACTCCCAGGGGCTTCCCAAGTCACACCTCCAGCCTGAAACTGGAGGTGACCTTAGAAGTCATGTGTTCTAGTCCCCACCTCACCGAGTAGTAAATGAAGACTCTGGTTCCTGGAGAGGCTTGAGGATACATAACGGAGCGGATTTGAGCATACATTTTCTGGTCTTAGCATTCATCCTTCAACCAGAGCCAGAAAGGAGCCACGGCAGTGAAGATCCAGGGTTGGGCCCCCTTTGGCTTGGACACTGAGCTCCCCGCCCCCCGGGGGTGGGTACCAGAGTCCTGCCCCTCTCAGGAGTCTTGATCAGTTCTGCTCTGGCCCAGGCTTGCATTGTCCCCTCCATTTCCTGCCCCTTCCTTGCTCCTTACCTCAGTTGTGACCCTCAGTGCTCAGGATAGCCTGTCTATGCTGGGACTTGTCCTTCCCTTGAGCAAGAGTCCCAGGAAGGAGAAGGAGGAATGCTGTGAGGACAACAGTCATGTTCCTTCTTGTGTTTGTCACACCCCGCATGGGGAGGTCTCTGAGAGAGGAGCAAGTGTGTGAGCCAGGGCTGCTGAGGCAGGACGTGATCTTGCTAGAAGAGAAAGCACAGCGGAGCAGAGGTACGATGAGGTAGGGACCACACTGCCTGCTCCGAATCCCAGCCCCATTGTCGCGTGGCTGTGTGACTTGGACAAGTCATGCAACCTTTCTGTGCTTCTGTTTTCTCACCGGCATCCATCAACTGCACCAGCAGAAACTCCCCAAATGCATTGTGGTTTTTATTTCGGTTTTGTTTTCAGAAATGGTCTCCTCACTTCACGATGGCCTACAACTCACTATGTAGCCCGGGCTGGCATCAGACCTACAGCAACCCCCCTGCCTCAGCCTCCCAAGTACAGGGATTATAGGTGTGAGCCGTCACACACTGTGGTATGTTACAAGGTTTAATTTGATAGAGACCTATGCAGTGCTTAGATTAACAGAGGACACATAATAAAAGTGAAATAAGTACTAGCTGTGATTACAATTTATCCAGCTATCAAATAAACAAAAACAAAACAGCAACAACAAGTCAATAGTGTTCATCTGCCAGTTCTCACACTGAGGTCACAGCATCACCATAGATGAGATGCTGAGAAAGGAACCCAGGGCCTCCAGCACCACATGCTAGGGAAGCATTCTACGACTGACCTCCATCCCTAATTAGCCTTTCAGTAATCATGTGAAAACTATATATTTAACAAACCGCAGTGAAGAGAAAGAATAGAGGACTGCAGTGGCTTGGAAGAAAATGCTCCCCCAAAGGGAGGTGTGGCTTTGCTAGAGTAGGTGTGGCCTTGTTGGAGGAAAGTGTGTCACTGTGGGAGGTGGGCTTTGAGGTCTCCCATGCTCAAACTACACCCATTGTGACACACAATTGCATCCTATGGCCTGTGCATCAAGACGTAGGACTCTCGGCTCCTTCTCTAGAACCATATCTGACTGCACACTGCCATGTCCCACCACGAAGATAATGGACTAAACCTCTGAAACTGTAAGCACCTCCCCCCCAATTACATGTTTTCCTTTATAAGAGTTGTCACGGTCATGGTGTCTCTTCACAGCAGTAGAAACCCTAAGACAAGCACTCTGAGGGCCTTTTGCGTAAGACCAAACGTGCCTGGAAGGTGGGTCAGGTCAGGCTGTGTCTGCACATCATCTGTGCACATCAGCATACACAGGCACATGAAGTGGACAAGGCCCAGCTGGGCCCTGCTGGTCTAGCCAAGGCACATGTGATGTACTGAGACCCTCTCACCTCAGCTGCTACTTCACTTCCGAATCCCAGGTGGCAAAGCTGGGGACGGGTGTGACAGAACCGGACTTCCTACTCCAAGGCTCCCCATTGTCCTGTTGTAAGCAGGTCCTCTTCCTGCGGACTTCCTGCACCAGCTGGCCTCCTTGTGAGTCAGACAGCTTTCTTCCCACTGTCCCATGCCAATGCACATCAGGAGGAAAACTCAGTGTGTTCTGCAAGGTGTGTTTCTGTTTATCGTTACAGTTACTGTCTTCACTTTACCGGTGGCAAAAGGAACTCAGAACAGTGAAACCACTTTAGCAAGATCTCAGCTGATATGGGAAACTCCTAGGACTACAGCAAACTCTGCTTGCCTGGAAACCCTGCAATCTTCTTCCTTTTCAAAAAATGCTTAAAATATATTCTTTGACAATTTCATACATGTACATAATGTATTTTGATCATATTCAATCCCCTATCTCCCTCCCCCAGACTTTACAATCTTTAGCCAACATAATGTGTTTTCCTTTTTCCTTTTTTAAAAATTTTAATTTGTGTATGCATGCATGTGCGACTGTGTGTGTGTGTGTCTGTGTCTGTGTCTGTGTCTGTGTGTATACATCAGAAGACCGCTTTGGTGAGTCTATTCTCTCCCTCCACCATAGGTTCTAAGGATTGAACTCAGGCTTAGGCTTACATGGCAAAGAGCCTTTACCCCCTAGGCCATCTCCCTGGCCTCATAATATGGTCTTTTAAATAGTAGAATAGAGAGGGCCTTTCGCTAACCCTCTCCCCGTATTGCATAGGCTCAGCTCTGTTCCCCACAGCAGAGAACCAGGAGGGTCTGATGAACGGTACAGCATAAAAAGACAAGAGGGAGAGTTGCTGAGGGGGGACTGGGAATCTGGAGGATTAACTTGGCTTTTGTTTTTGGGGTTTTGTTTTTGTTTTGTTTTGTTTTTGTTTTTTGTTTTTTTATTTTTTATTTTTTTAGCCTCTGGCACTGACTTGCTGTAGTCACCCAAGCACAACGGTTCTGCGCCCCTCCTTTTTCCCGAGAATATAAAACCAGACAACTGGTCTGTCCCAGAGTTATCCACACAGGGAAGCAAAAAGAGCCCTCCAGCTGGCGTGGGATAGGCGCACTGAGAGGCCAGAAGCAGAGATAAGCTGACTGAGCCACAGCCTCAAGGTGATTGACATGGACTCCCATTCTCCTCCCGGTCCCCAGGCTCAGCCCTCCAGAAGTCTGTGTGAAGGACAGTCAGTGTAGAAAGAAAGGAGCCCATAATGGGAGGCTAAGAAGAAAGTCCACCGGATGGATGCTGACAGCAGTGGTCCCTGCAGATGTTGGAGAGAGGCAGCAGGTAGCAACTGTGGATTCTGTTGAGAGAATACACACCCCTACCTCACACAGAGCATCCGAACATGGCCTTGTGCTGAGCTGGCATGTTTCGGCCTCCCAGTTGGACCACAGAATGGGCGGAAGCATCCATGAAGCCCCATTGCTGCCAGCCTCTGTGGCCCTAAGCTCCACCACGAGCTGCTGCTCCCCCCTTTAATTGACCATAATTTCTGTGATTTGCAGGTCCCAAGCTTGCCCAACGCCCATTCTCCATCATGAGAGATGGCTAGAAACAGCAAGCCATCCCCATTAGCCTAGAGCTGACCCAGCCTGGACACTTGGAGCTTGATATAGCAGGGTTCCCTGGTCTTGTCTCCCTTGAGAAGAGCCCAGCCAAGATCCTGGAGCCAGAAACAGGTGCTACACCTTAACTTTTATCCAGGAGAATCTTCTGTCAGATTTCTAACCCTAGACAGGATTGTAAGATAGACATGGGGTGTTGCTGTGAGCCCCTCAGTCTGGGTCGTTTGTTGTTGCATCAATAGGAAACACATACACATGCTCACAGTTTGAGAATGTCTGGCACACAATAAAAGATCAACAGACGTCACCTCATTGTCACTTCCATTATCTTTATGGTTGGACAGGATGGAGGATGCACGGCAGCTTCCTGTGTGAACTGCTCAGAACCTGTACCTCACTCACTGGAGAGCAGAGGCTGGGTGTCAGACTGCCAGTGGGTAGGGACAGCCTTGAACCAAAGTGTCACTTGGCACAGCCACTTTGTAAATAGAAGACAGATGATCAGCATCCCTGCAGTCCCTTTATTTTAAAGAACAGGAGTAGTGGGCACCCCGGGAGAGAGGGGTGGGCCCATCTAGCACAGACACAAAGATGTTCCTATAGTTGCCCCTGCAGAGATGACAGCTGGGAGTTTAATTGCACCCTGTTCCACTCCTTACAATGGTACTGCCAGGGAGACAGGGTGGCTGGGGAAGTCTTGGCCCTAGGGATGGGGTTGGCATCAAACCTTGCACCCCCTGTGCAATGTGCAATGAACAAGACATACTGCAGGAATGGAGTTAAACAAAAGGAGGACTTCTCTGGTACCCAGACAATGTAGGACTTACTCTGGAGACATGAATAAGTGAGAAGGGGTATTTATCCTTCCATCCTGCTTTGAGCAGAAGGTGGGGATGGGGAAGGAGATGAGACAGCCTGTTAGGATGAAGCTCGAGGGGGACCTTGTGTGGGGGACCATGGCAGATTCCATGGCAGGCGAGGGTGACCGAGGGAGGGGACAAACTTGCCAGGCAGACAGAGTTTGAGTGAGAAGTTTTATTAGAAAGGGGAGGTAGTGGGGAGGAGAAAAGGGGTAAAGAGACACAGAGAGAGGACAGAAGAGGAGAGGGAGACAGGAAAAGTCCCGTCTGCCCCCAGGGGAACAGCGGGAAAGAGAGCAGAAGGAGAACCAGGAAAGAACAGAAAGAGAAGAGAGTGGAGAGAGAGCAGAGCCGGAAAGAGGTCTTTCTTTTAAAGGGTCCTTTGCACCCGCGAGCAGACTAGTACTCATGGAACCCTGGGCTGACCAGGGCACTGCCTGAGTGCATTCTGCCAGGTGACAGAGGCAGGCCAGCATAATGCCTGAATCCTCACACAGCCCCCACAAGCTCAGTCTGGCTAATCAACTGTGGGTCACCCCACCCAGAGAATGCACCTCCTCAGGGACCCCCTCAGTTACTGCTCTAACCACTGAGTCTTTCCCCAATACCTCCAACCGGCCTCACCTTCCCCTCTGCAGAAGTTCTAGTCCCCAGACTTCCCCTCTAACTCCGAAACCTCCCTAGAGTGAAGAGACACACATATCCGTCCCCAGCAGATCTTCCACCGGGTGGCCTTTCATTGTCCTTAGTTGTAAGGTAAGAGGCTTCTGATACAACCAGACTGAGCCCAGTATAGAATGACCTAGTGTTCATAGACTTCCCTGGGACAGAGACACTTCCTGTCAGGCCACTGCACACTGGCCCTGGGTGATGGGAGCTCACTGCTGGTAGGGTCCAGGGCTTATTTTCCACAGGATTCCTAGAGGGGATGAATTGTTTGTTTGTTTGGAGCTTTGTTTTATTCTTTTTTTGTGTGTTGTTTGTTTGTTTGTTTTTTCTGAGACAGAGTCTCACTATTATATAGCTCTTTCTGTCCTGGAACTCACTGTGTAGACCAAACTAAGCCTCAGGTTCATAGAAATCTACTTTCATCTGCCTCCTGGGTACCAGGATTATATCTAGGACTATACCCAACCAGGACTGGAATTTGAAATAGCCTGCCTAGTAGGCACATTTCTGGGCATGTCTGTAAGAGTGTTTTCAAAGATGTTAACTGAGGAGGCAAGGCTCACCCAGAAAGAATGGGGACAGCACTGTCCCATGAGCTGGGTCCAGTACTGAATAAAAAAATGCAGAAAGCTGAGCATCAGCATTCATCTCTATCTGCTTCATGACTCGGGGTGCAACATGACTAGTTG
Source organism: Mesocricetus auratus (assembly GCF_017639785.1). Classification (NCBI taxonomy): domain Eukaryota; kingdom Metazoa; phylum Chordata; class Mammalia; order Rodentia; family Cricetidae; genus Mesocricetus; species Mesocricetus auratus. The sequence continues at coordinate 22,348,950 of NW_024429203.1, forward strand.
CCTCTGCTCCTACTATCACAGCTAGAACCACTCTTGTCGCTGTTCCCTGCCATGACGGGCTGCACCCTCAAGACACATGAGCCGAAATTACCCCCCTCACATGCGCTTCCTCCCTTAAACTACTGCTTAATTTAGGCATTTCATCATAGCAACAAGAAAGTAACCAACTGAAATTGGTACCAGGAGTGGGGGGTCTTGCTCTGAAGGACCTAACAATATAGTTCATAGGCCTTTGGAATTGGTTTATGAGAGAAATATGGAAGAGTTTGGAGCATTGGGCTAAAGAAACCCTAGATACTATAAGCAGAGATTAATAGGTCATTCTGCTATGGATTTGAAAGACCGAAATTGTCCAAGGAAACACAGGCCAAGGTTTCATAAGAAAACAGGGACTCCATTAAGAACTGGATTACAGGCTATTTGTGTTACATTCTAGGAAAGACATTCCATCTGTGTCCTATACTTTCAAGTGAGGCTGATTTTAGAAGCAATTTCAATTTAGCATAATATTCAGGCTGTGACATGACTACTACCCACTGCTCTTAATCAGATAGACAATGAGAGAAAACAAAAATATAAGGGAAAATGTTCAGTTTGTAAAGAGTACGAGCAAGTTTAAAGTTGCAAAGAAGGCCAGTGAAGAGAAAGCAACTTTAATTGTTATAGAGATTTATGCCATTAAAGATAAATTTCATGCTCTGATCTGGTGTAGGAAATAAGCCCCGTAGAGCAAGACACTCTCCCTCCCTCAATTAAAGGCTCTTAAATGCAAATCAGTTTATAAGAAGAGAGCCTGAAATGGGAATGTCATGAAAAGGGTTCCCTGCTGGAAAACAATTAAATCACCCAGGAAAGCATTTTTCCAGGTCAATCTGTGAAAGTGCTATGGTAAAACCTAATCAGAATACACCTCAAGCTGGCGGTAGAATTTGGCAGCAGCATTCATACAGTGCTAGTTTTGCCGGCATGTAAAATGCAGGGGTTTCAAGATCATGCCGATTTGTACCAAAGTTCCAGAAAGTTGTTGAGACCACAGTGAATAGCAGGGTAGGATTCCCTGACAAGAAAAGCCTTATTAAATCGCATGAAACTGCAGACATGGACCTCAGATTGCAGTGAAGACCCCAGGTTTGGGGGAATCCTAAATGTGGGACATCTGCTGAGGGAAGCTGTAGATACTGGGTGGATCCAAGCTGAGAGAATAGCTACGTGTGATACAGGCAGAAGAATTAAGGAGACAGGCAGCACACAGACAATGGAGCCCAGCTGATGCCACCATAGCCCCAGATGCCACATAGCTACAAGGTTTGATGTTTACACTGCTGTGTCACAGGCTTACTTTGGTTCAGTCTTTCCTTGGTATACTTCTGAGACTCTCTTCTTGTAATGGGAATGTTTATTCTGTGTCATTGTGTATTGGAAGTATATTAACTTTATTTTTATTACTTTACAGGAACTCACAGTTAAGAGATTGCCTTGAGACTTAGAAGATACTTGGAACAATTCATTATAAGATTTCCATGAAGCTTTGAGGACCATGGTAGAATGTTATGATTTTAAAATGATGTGTTTGAGTATCAAGTTGACAGGGCATTGTCAACTTGACTAGGTTTAAAATTACATAGGAAACAACTGGAAGCATCTGGAAGGGCATTTTCAGACAAGTTTTTACTGAGGAGACCCACCATGAATATAGACAGCATCATTCAATGTACTGCGGTCCCAGATTGAATAAAAAGGGCAATCCCAGACTGGATAAAAAGGGCAAAGGGAGGAAGCCAGATGAGCATCAACACTCATTTCTCTCTGTCTCCTGACTATGGACTCAATGTGACCAACTCCAGCCACCATGCCTCCCCCACCATGATGAAATGCACCCTCAAATTGTGAGCCCAAACAAATACTTTCTTCCTTAAATTGCTTTTGTATGGTATTTTCTCACAAGAAGGAGAACAGTAATTAAAATAGACCCCAAATCCAGGGTTTAGAGAAGGAAATGCCCACTGAAGAGGAACCCTAGAAACCCCAGGGCTCTTCCAGAAGAGAGCTGAGTGGGAGCCACTCTGGCAAGAGCAGAGCAGAAGTGAGCCAGGTTGCGGGGTGGGGGTGGGGAGGGGACCGTGAGGACACTGGTGCTCCATGGGGCACACTGGTCCATCAAAGGGCCCACCCCCGGCAGGAGCCACTGGCAGCCTAGGTGGCCTCTGTATCCCAAGTGCCCTTATTTCTGAAGTCCAGTGCCATTCCCACTGCCCTTGTTCTAACCCCAACTCACACCTCATCTGCCATAAGCCCTCTTTAGACCACCCCCAATTCCAGATCCACCTGCAGGAAGCCAGGCTGAAAGAGTAGTTCTGTGTGACAGACTTTGGGAAACATACGCACTAAATGAATCAACTCACCCCATTATGTTACAAACGAGGATGTGAAGACCCAAAGAGGGTATAATTTATCGGAGGGCATGTGGCTATCTGGTGACAAAACCAAGGTTAAAAAAAGACAGATCTTGACTACAATTCCATCGTTCATTCTCTTGCCCCTCTCTACCCAAGTCTTACTCTTGGGGACAGATGGCAAAGCCAAGACAGCAGGAGAGCTCCCTAAAGCAGTGCCTGGGGAAGCCTTCCTGCACTAATTAGAGAAGTGATAACCTCATCCAAACTCTGTCTAGACATAAAATTGAACATAAAGCTCCCTGAACCGTGCACAGCCCAACTTGTGGCTGGCGTGGACATAAATATGGAGCCCCCTATTTATTTCCCATCTACCAACCACATTCAGTGAGTCCGCACACACGTAATGTCTGGGTAGACTAGTGCATCTTGCTCGGCCTGTCAGCTCCCAGGTAGAGTTACTGGGTTTGGGAAAACCTCAGAGAGTACATGAGGAAGAATTTCAGTTTAGCTGGGCATGGTGGTGCCTGTGATCGCAGCAGAGGCAGAAAGATTGCCCTGAGTTTAAAGTCAGCCTGGGATACAAAGTGTGTTCCGGGCCGGCTTATGCTGCAGAGGGAGACCTTTCTTGTTTATTTGTTTTAAGTGTTTTTTTGTTCTTAAGATGAAGGCGACAATGACGGAGGTAGATAAAGAGGGATACAGAGAAGAGGTGTAAAAAGGAGAGAGGTGTGGCTGGCGTGCTCAGGGATAGAGCTTTGTCTCCCATGCATGAAGCCCTGGGTTTGTGCCTGAACAAGGGCAAAAGGAAAAGGAAGAGGAGGCGAAGCCACGGGGAGGAGGGGGAGGGGGAGGAGGCAATTCCTGATGTCATAGTTTCTCACCTAGGACTCCTTCTTACCCACTAACCTCTGCTTCCGGCAACACAGACAAGTGTGTGAGCTTGCTCACTCATTCCCTAGCTGTCTGTCTTTCTCTGAACACGAGTCTCCTGTCTCTGTCCATAGCACTAGGATACAGACAGACAGAGTGCTGATTAGACTCAGAACCATACTTTCTGGCTTTGAATCGAAGCGTAGCTACTTCCTGGCTATGAGACTTTGGGTAAGTCTCTAGGCCTCGGTTTCCTCCTCAGTCGCCCCTTTATGACCATCCTGGGTGTGAACATGGGTTCCTACAGCACCCTACTGGTAGCAGGCCTCAGTAACTTCTACTTGTCACTACCTCCAAGTAAGTAGTTTCTTGGCACCTGCTCCTGGTCCTGTGGTCATGGCCCTGTTTTCCTGCAGAGGGGGTGAAGCTATTTTCCAGGTAACCTGGCAGTTTCCAATTCAGCATTCCAACCTGTAGCAGGATAGGGCCATCTGGGAACGAAGTGAACTTCCAATCACCAGGAATAATGGAGTCTAGGGGTGTGTGTGTGTGTGTGTGTGTGTGTGTGTGTGTGTGCGTGCGTGCGTGTGCGCGCGCGCACGTGTGCACACGTGTGTGTGCAGTCCTTTCCAACTCTGAAAGTCTGTGACATATTCTCAGCGCCCACATGAGGAAATCCTTGCTTATGAATTAGGATACTCCCTCCACAGTGGCTGTGGATAACAGGAAGACACATTATAAACCATGCCAGCCAGCAGGCACCTCCCAGCCAACTCCTGTGTACACATCAATGGCAGATGGCCAGCAGGAGCTGAGGGAGGGATCAAGGGGTTTGTCCAGGAGCCTGTGCCCTATCTCTCCCACAGCTCTTTTTACCCCAACCAGCTTCCTGCCCCACCCCCCCCCCCCACCCCACCCACCCCACCCACCCCCCCCGCTGCCCAGCTGGAGGCAGTGAGGGCCGCGGGGACCAGGAACAAGTCCAGCTCCTTAGGTATGTAGATGAACCTATAGGGAACCAGGCATTCCTGGGACCCAGAATGTTGATGTTTTGCTATCCCAACCCAAGTCACAAAGTCCTTTGTGGAAGGGTCAGAAAGCCCCACAGTCGGGCACAAATCCTGTGCCATCCTTAATTAAGCCTTGGCAGTTTCCCAATTAAAGGGGTAGAAGAGGCATCAAGGACCCCTGCCCCAGCTATCCTCCTAGCTTCTCCTCCGCTCCCCCACCTCGCCCAGCCTCAAGACTTCCTCCTTTACAAAGCCTTCTGGGCATCCCTGGGGAGGACCAGGTGAGCCACAGCAGCCGACAGGCTTTGCCGCATCGTATTTGTCTTTGCAACAGCTGCCTAGCGGTTCCTCTTTCCTAACAGTATCGGCTTGGCCGGGTATTAAAAGGGCCCCTAAGTGCCACGGAAGAGCTTTGCAGGGAGTATAGAGCCGGCGCGGGAGGGGTGGGATGGGGGTGGCTAGCTGGCCAGAATAGAGGTTTAACGCTGGGGATGCATCCAAAAGCGCTTTCAAAAATGAGGCGTGGAGGGTGGGGCGAGGAACCTGGAATCGCGAAGCAGATCTCTTCCTCCATACCGAATCCCCACTATGCCGTCCCCGAGAGTGACGGGTGCGCAAAAAGGCATTGTATGTGAGTGTGTGTGCGTGTGTGTATGTGTGTGCACGCGCTAGTGTGTACGTAAATGTGTGTGTGTACGTGAGTGTGTGTGTGCGCGCCTGTCCCCTCAGCTTCCCTACCATAGCCTGGCGACTCTTGCCAATCAATGGCCTCTTTGTGGCACAGAGAGGAGGGGAGCTAGGACAGTGTGGGGGGAGGGGTACAAGGCTGCCTCTGGGACACTGGGGCGCGGGACTGAGCCTACTGCTCTTGAGGTGCCCCCTCCCCCGCAACCCGGGAAGAGTTCGTCGGGTAAAGTCTATGCCCTCTCTGGACGCAAAGAATTCAAAACCAAACCAGGCAGTGGCCAGAGCCTCTCGGAACTGCCCTGGTCCCACAGTGATGAGCAATCCATGGTCCCATGCACGTGCAGTCCCCGTGCCCCGCACCGCTAGGTGGCGCTGGCCCCACTGTGCTCAGCCCATTTGGGGGCAGGCCCAGCAGCTTGGAAGGCGTTTGGAGCACCTGGAAGCAGTGGGCACATAATGAGAGGGACATAGGAAGCCAGACTCACGAGGTCACTCGTTCGTTCCTGTGCTTGCACATGTCCATTAAGTTGGACAGAGGGACAGTAACACTTCCTCGAAGATCTAAAAGCCTTTATCCTCAAGGTCACAACCTCGGAAACTAGAGTCGCACACAGGAAACGATGGTCACCCAAGGTTGTATGGGGGGAAAGCTGCTGGAGAGAGCTAAAGGCACTGCAGGGAAGAATTCAGACCCAGAGAAGAATGAGACCTTCCGGACCTCCAGTGGGCTATCGTGTCCCAGCCGGCCTGAGCTAAACCCAGAGCTCTGTGACCTGGAAGACAGTCTGTGTTCCGGAGCTCACGAGCTGGGGGAGAAAGCCCTCAGCACTCATTTCCAGGGACAAGTGCCCTCCATGCTCAGCAGAGGCTGCACACTCCAATCCCAGCCAGGGCTGGAAGGAGGGGAGTCTGCATCAGGAAGATGCAAGCCCCTCTTAGGTCGAGGCTGAGATGGAAAAGGCTGCCTGACATTCAGAAGGTCACCATCTAGGCTGAGGTGGCTGTCTTCCTCAGTAACTGGAACAGGAAGTGCAGATCCCGACTCCATGTGCAAGGCATAGTGAATGTCTTCTCCTTCAGCCTCTACTCCACTCTGGAGTGGATGTTAAGACCACTGCAGGGAAGAAAGTCTGAGCCTCAGGGAGGTTAGAGAACTGGCCCGGAGTAGCACTAGACCATCCCTGGCAGAGTGAGGACTGGGATCCATGGCAGCCTTGGCTCCACATCTCTTCTGCTGTTGGTGCTGGCCGATTCCAGGCCAAGACTAAACAGCTTGCACCAGAGAGCTGGGACATCAGAGGGGAGAGATGAGAAGGCGACAGGGCCAGCCGGGCTAAGAAGTCTTCGGCTGAGATGCTTAGCATCTCTCACAGCTCTTCAAGGCAGCCCTTTTCTCGGAATCTCCTGACCACGCCACCATCAGCTTAACATTCTACTCAGTTCCCTCTGCTCCGACTCCAAATGTTTATCAACACATGCTGTAATGTAATCAGCTCCTGGGAAAATACACACCAGGTAACGGATGCTGACAAGAGTGTCAAACAGATGTCTCCTCCCTGCCCCTCCCTCCCCCCTCCTTCCCAACCCCATCAGGCACACCCAGGAGGCTGGTGCCCTCCATGCTCAGCAGAGGCTTCTCACCAGGCCACCTCCCAGCCTTGTCAGTGGAGGCATTCCTTAGGAAGCTGGCAACCCAGAGGGCAGGGTCTGGCACTGGGGGGTCAGCAGTGTGCCAGGCACCTTACCAGGCTCTGCACATCTCGTCTCATCTGGCCCTCTGGGCCCCATTTTACAGAAACTGATGTCTACTATACTGACCAACCAGAGTGAAGCAGCAGTGATAGTCCCTCTCCCTGCCTTCCCACCAGGCTACCTCCCTACTGGGCTTTGAAAGGAAGCTCCTCTCACGGCCTTGTGAAGGGTCTAAGATCCTGCCTGGCCTCAGAGAACACTGCTAGCAGGTGTTTGGGGGCTTGCAAACTGTTCTTCATTTTAACAAAAGTGTGATGGAAAGGAGGACTCTAAGGGAGGCGACATCCCTTCTTTGTCCTTTACTCCTTCTTCCCATGAACCAGAGCCTTGAGACTCACAGACAGCCTGGACAGAAGGGCAAGGAAGTATGCAGAGCTGGGGAGAGCCCAAGGAGGGCAATGCCCCCCCCATCTTCCGGGGCCTCTGGGATCAGCTGTATGAGGCTGGGTGTCCTAAAGGAAATCGGTATTTGCTTTTTGCCCTCCAACACATTCAATTGCTCCTTTCATCTGACAGGGATTGTAAATGAGACTTTATGGGATTTCTAATGATGGCAGTTTCCCTTTATCAGCCTCCAATTCCCACTTCTCTACTGGCCTGAGTTGACTCTGGGAAATGTTTTGACCAGGAATCAAGATTCCAGCAGGCAGTGCCCTGGCCACTGCTTTCCATAATGAGGGCTGGAAGTTATCAAACTGGCATCCAAGGACCTTAGGAAGCTCACTACCAAGAAGTTCACCATCTGATGGCTGACTGCCTCCCAGATGGGGAACTTCACCTCCCTGGTTCTGGTTCTGGTTCTTCAGCCATAAATGTGGAACAATAAAGCCTGTTCCTCCCACCTACCCCAAGAGCTGCTATAAGGCCCCAGTGAGAATCCAGGCCTGAAAGGCCTTGGAAATATATAGAGCAATCACCCAACCTGAGTTTGCTGCGACTATCATTGCTGATGAGAGTGCAACAGGGAGAGGAAGTGTTGGCTGCAGGACTGAGGGTGGGCTTGTTTGTGTGCACAGAAGTGTACCTACCTGTTCTGGGGATGGGTGGAGTTCTCATATTTGCACCTGCTTCCAAAGGCAATAGACCAGGCAATATGTGTGTGTGTGTGCGCGTGCGTGTATTCACGCGCATACACACTAAAGTGTCTTCATATAATGGTAGTTAATGGTATTGCATTAAAATACAATACAAAACTCCTACGTGCCAGGCATTGGTACGGATGTTCCTTCTAACCTCTGTGATGTGTCTTCAAGGAGAAGGCCCACAGACCAACACATTACACAATCATCTGTTGAAGCTGTATGATGGTGTTTTTGACACAGGTATGCCAGTGTTGGAAGAGGTATGTCTCAGATGAGTCCCATGCAATTGAAAGTCTATGCCTCTCACCCAACTGGCAGGGAGGGCCTCCATGTGTTTGCCTGAACTTCAGTACACATATGAACATAAATTTCAGGTACTTGGGTACATGCACTTGTGTGTGTGTGTGTGTGTGTGTGTGTGTGTGTGTGTGTGTGCATAAGGGTGCACACCCCCCTCTCCACTCCTGGATTGATTAATAAAATTGTTCCTTGTCTACCAGCTGCCTGGTCTGAGTGAGCCCCTGGCAGGCTATGAGCACTCCAGCTGTGAGCCATCCAGCCCAGGCAGATACAATGTGGTGACAGCAGTACTTTTGGGAGGAGGTCGATGTCTGTGAAGGTGGCAGGACCCCTGCCAGAGGAAGGTGTAGATTCGTGCACCAGGTTAGGAGCAACAGGGGTGTGCAGCAGATGGGAAAGGCTCAAAAGCCTTCAGAACAAGACAGAGCCAGCACCGCCATGTTCAAAGGACCTGGAGATGACAGGACAAAGCAGTGTCTGAGCAGTCTTGGGGTGAGGGGCTGCTGAGTGGACTGGCCTTACCATAGCTCCTGGCTGCCCTAGAAACTCACTCTAGACTTCGGGAGGCAACACACAAAGGCCACTCATGGAGGCATGTGTCTCCTCAGCCCCTCCTCGTGCTCTCCACTTGCTCAACCCTAGTCTTCCTGAGCTCTCACAGCCACACCCTGCCCCCTTGCAGCACAGAGTCCCATCAGGCTCCACCCCCAGGGGTCCATCGTATGGGCCTCCTGCCTCGGCTTCCAGGTTCAACCTCAGAGGGTTTAGCTCACCTCTACAGGACACTTCCTAACCTTTCCCAATCTCCTAGACTAGCAACGAGTCCCACACAGATGACATTCCCACAGATTCCTTATTTTCCTACGATGCCACTTCCTTATTGATCCCCACCTACCCTATTAGACTTTGTTCCCAGGAAGGAAAGGGATATATACACTGTAGCTCTTTTCTGGGTTCTAGGAATTCATCCTAGGGCCTCTCACACGATAGGCAAATCTCTACCACTGAGCTACGTCCTTGGTCCCCATGAATAAAAGCTGGTGTTAATCCAGACAAGCTTTTTGAGCTATGGCCAGGGAGAACCATTCTCTCCCCATTCCCTCCTCCTAAACCCATCCCCAGCCCAGTAGTAACCATCATCCTCCCAGAGTAGGAAGCTTGCAGTGAACTTACAGAGATTCTCCAAGTCATCAGCACCATCTCACAAGTGAGGCTACCGAGAGGTCCAGTAGCTCATCAAGGTGAATGAGGAGGGGCTGTTAAGAGTAGCAGCTACTCTTCCAGGGGCCTAGGGTTCAATTCCCAGCCCCCTCATGGCAGCTCACAACCATCTGCAACTCCTGTTCTAGTTACCCTCACACAGACATACACTCAGGCAAAAATACCAAAGCACATAAAATAAATAAATTTAAAAATAACAACAGCAAAAAAGAAGGTGACATGACTTTTCCTAGTTTGTCCATGACCTTCCTCATTTTATCAAAGGGAAGTCTCATGTCCTGGGATCCCCTCAATCCCAGGCAGACCAGTAGAGCAGGCCACTCTTGTTGCCCCAGACTTCACAGTTAACAAATGACTGATTCAGGACCCTATCCCAGTTCTCCTGACTCCATATCACACTCTCGTCCCCTGGCTAGGCCACCTCCCAAGCAACAGATCAGCACATGATCTCTGTCCCTTTAAATCTCAACCTGCTTGGGCACTGTCTACCCTCTGGCTGTTACCCCAGGCCACTGGCCACCTTCCTGGAGCAGCTCTTCCCAGAGGCATGTACTCAAGGAGTACAGGGCATTGATATTAACCTAAATCAAATATAATCCAGAGCTCATTTCTGCAGGAAAAGCACTTTGCATAATACAGAAAAATTAAATTATTAAAGAAACTTCATAATGATATTAAAGTAAAATTTTAAATAAAATTAAAATAAAAAATCTTCACCCACAAATTATTTTCATTTCTCCACATTGCCTTCCCTGTGGCTATTTTTGAGAACTATAATACAGTATGAACCCCACTTGGTTGTTCCTGCTTCACACCATAAAAACCTGATATGGATTCTCTTCTGGCCAGAATCTCTGTGTCACTAACACCCCTCATTAGGTCAGATGGCAGGGAGCTGGACACAGGGCATCTCCTCCACAAAGGATTCCTTCTGCAGCAGAGCTTGCTTGCCAGACAGACAGAGGGACAAGGCTTTCCCCCATCCTTCCTTGGAAAGGTTGAGACCAACAAGTCTAAAAGGTCTAACTCTCAGGCACACCCTCAGTTCAGTGTGCTCAGGACAAGTGTGTCCTTCTCTGCTGGGCGGGAGCCAACCTGGACACTTCTCTGCACTTAAAAGCTCTATTGCTTCATTTCATATGGCTCTTGAAAAGTCTTCTCCCCAAATGAGCAGGCACCCCCTTATAATCTCCTTAACCCCTTGTTGGAAGGGAGATGACATGTCCCCTTCCTCTCTCAAAATCTTTGTCCCTCAGCCCCCGTCACCAAAGCTCTGCCCAATCCTTCCCTTCCTCATGACCTAAGCTCACTCCTCCATGCAGACCCACGTGCGACTCTCTTCAGGAGGCCACTCTACAGTTTAAGAACCCCCACCCAGGGCAAGGCCTCCAGCCACATGCAGAAGAACTCCCTGGGATTCAGGGTGGTAAGCGGCCCGAATGCTAGGAGGGCATGTGGACCAGAAGCAAGGAACGCACTTTCTTCCACACTTCATTCTTTCTGGAGCATCGGATGGTTTAAGTTGGTGTAGCTCAGTTGGTAGAGGGTTTGCTTAGCATGCATGAAGCCCTGGGTTCAATCTTTAGCAATATGGAAAACAGGCACAATAGGTACACACTTGTAATCTCAGCATTTGTGGGATGGAGGCAAGAGGATCAGAAGCTTAAAGTGCCCCATGGCCCCCAAGTGGAGGTGTGGCCTTGTTGGAGGAAGTGTGTCACTGTGGGGGTGGGCTTTGAGGTCCCTCAGGTTTCTCAAGCTTCCCTCAGTGGATTTCCCTCTGCCATCTGGTCAAGATGTAACCAGCTCCATGTCTGCCCGCATGCAGCCATGCTCCCCATCATGATGATAATGGACTGAACCTCTGAAACTATAAGCAAGTGTCCCAATTAAATGTTTTCCTTTTGAGAGTTGCCGTGCTCATGGTGTCTATTGACAGCAATAGTAAACCCTAACTAAGACAGAAATAAAGTAAAATTGAGGCCAGCCGATATGAGCTTGTCTCAAAAACAACAATGAGAAACCCTGACACAAAACCCTCGGACTTTAGTTCCACCAGGCATGAAGCTCCCTGGAACATCTGAGGCTGTCCTTCAGTTAACCATCTTGGTTCCCTTTCAACACACCAGATCCCAGGACCTGGGGGGGATGGGGTGCAGTTGTACTCAGCTGGCTGTCCCAAGAGCAATGGCAGCCATGGCAATGAGGAAGCTCTGCGGTGATCTCTCTAGGAATAACAATAATTAAATGCTGCTAAGCACTGAGGGACACAGAAGCACAATCATAATCACCACAGCTACCATGGCGATGATAACAGTAATTAGGGGCTGTGGTTTCCAGCTCCCCCCAGGAGCACAGCCTAGGGTGATGTTGGCCTGTCAGGTGAGGGAAGGGGGTACCTGTAGCAGGTGGGGCTTCTCTGAGAAAGGCCAGAGCTTTGGGCATGCTTTCTCCTTGAGATTCCATCTTCTGATCCCGCTTCTGTTTGTGCTCCCCCTCCTCCTCCTCTCCCTCCTCCGCCATCCTCATCTTCCTCTCCTCACACCTCAACCTCAACTGACCTCACACTGAGGGTTGGAGACCCTGGATGGGGTAACCTTTTATTCAGTATACCACTTCCAACCTATCTTCTCCTGCCAGGAGATTTTAGGGTTTGGGGGAACCTTGGGGATTTCATAAGGTTCTCCTCACATCAAAGTAAGCTTTACTAGCTAATTACTGAATGACACAGAGGGGCCTGGGAGATGGCCGGGAGGGGAAGTCATTATTGTGTTGACTTTGGGCCTTTTCCAGGCCCAACAGCTGCCGGTCTGAAAGGGCCTGTGGAAGCTGAGCGCCTGCCTCGGGGAGACTCTCCTAGGAGCCCTGCTTTCTCAGGGCTATTCTCTGGAAGATCAGTTGCCACCTTTTCTACCCACATGGCTGGACTAGGTAAGAAAGCAAAGACCAGCTGCCTGCTCTTGGAGTGGCCTGTCATACTCAGGCACATCAGGTCTCAGAGCCAGAAAGGGAGAACCCACTCATGTCCAAGGCCAGAACAAAATTCCATCAGGAGTGTTCCTGGTGAAAGGGCTGCAGCCTCAGTGGGAAGATGACCTGCAGTTCCTTCCCTCGCCTCTTAGCTCCAATCTCTAAGCAGTCTTTGCCAGATTAAATTGAACCCGACTTCTCCTAAGCAGACCCCCCTGGGTCCTGACTCCCCAGGAAAGGCATGCCCCTCATGTGTACTCCTTTCCCCTGTGGTGCCTGGAGAATGCTAATCACACCTCCACTCTCTCCAGCCTTCCACCTTCCAACCTCTCCCTGCAGGTAACTCCAGCCTCCCAGCGGTGACCCTGTTACTCGTCCCTCCTGTGTTCTGTCCCCCAGATTCTCTTTACCCCTGCTGGGTTCATCTCCTTCTCTACACTCATAAATCCATGCCTCATCTCTTTTCCACCCTTGGTCCCCCATCCCCCCTGCCCCATCCCCTCCCCACTTCCAAGGCACTTCCAAGGCTTACTCCACGAAGGGTTTTCCCTTTCACTCGCTTCCCCAGCCCCTCACTGCCCACCTGCACATGGTAGCCTTTGATTTGCCACCGAAAAGGAGAACGTGAGCCCCTTGTGGTGTCTGGCTAGCTCTTTCAATGCTTCTGATCGGCTTGTTTACCCATTACACCACATTTCTAGGAAGCAGGACACCTACCACCGCCCCCCCCCCCAGCGCGTCCTCTGACCCCTTGCTTGAGTCTGGGTTCTGCTCCCACTTGGAGGTCAGCACCATTCTCTCAAAGGTCAATGGTACTTCAGTCCCTGTTTCCAAAAGCCCTCTGATCCCTGCCTGTACCTGCAGAATCGCTCCCTATTGGTGGTGGCCTTCCCCCGCTCCCCCACCCCTCTCTCCTCTTCCTCTTCTTCAGTTAAATCCTCTTCTATTCTTACTGGCTTCCATGACAACCCACTCTCTCTGCTCCCCTCCTCCCTCACTGACCAATCATCATCTGTCTGTCCTACACACATCGTTGCCAGATCCATCTCCTGAAAGCCCAGCTCCAGCAGTTCTCAATAAGCACTTCTCTGTTCAGAAATCTTCAATGGCTCACTATTGCCTAAGGGGGGAAAAAAGAAAAAAGAAAAAATTGAACCAACCATCATGGGATTGTGAAATCACAAACCTTTATGTAATCATAACATATAGTGCAATAATTAGTCAGGAGTCAAAAACTTTTTTGAACAGCCATATTTTCAAACTCTATTTAGAAAAATACTTTTCAGAAGGTCCATGTTTACAGTGGATGAAGGCAACATGCCCTTTAAAGATGGCTCTGTTGAACAGGGAGCTGGAACCCAAAGACATCGTAGGGCTCTCAAAACACAACTTGAAACCCAGTGGGCATATTAGCCCCCTCAGTCTGCAGAAGAGAAAGGTGAGGCCCAGAGAGAGCATGTGATGGGCAGAAGGGGACACAGGATACAAGTGAGAAGACAACACATTTGCACTAAGTGCTTAGTGGGTACATGGTGTGTTCTAGGTACTGGGGATATGGTCCCTGGCCTAGAGTAGATCAGGCATTTGTAAATAATTACCAATGAGGCTGCAGGAATACCAAAAAAGAGCTGTGTGGAGACACAGGGGACAAGCCTGGTCTACCATGAGGACTTGACACAGGTGAACTGAGGCCAAAAGAAAAGGTAGCTGACCCAAAAGGGAGATGGGGTTTACAGAGGAAACACATTTGATGAGCCCCAGGAAAGTGCAGTCTCTCCTAAGCAAAGCTCTAGAGCAGAGGGATGTGAGGCTTCTGAAGCAGGCAGCATCCAACAGGCACTGTTGAGGCCCGGACAATGGCCTCAGAGGAGGGTCCTCATGCTTGGAGCTGGTCATTTGCATTAGAAGGTCACTTGCACTACATGCCAGGTGGTGTGCTGATTTGGATCCTAGAAGAGAAAATAAAGAGAATATAGACGTTAGTGAGGAACTTGGGGAAATCCAATAAATTCTTTAGTTCATTTAATAGAGACATAGCAATGCTAATTTCTTAATTTTGCTACATGGTTCATATATAAGTCATTAAGATTTAGGAAAGTAGGTGAAGGTCAACAAAAACTACACTATCTTTTTTGTTTTTTAAGATTATGCTTGTGTGTGTGCACATGTGTGTGTGTGCATACATACATGCAGAAAAGCATATCAAGTCTCTTGAAGTTGTAGTTACAGGTGAGCCACATGAAGCGGGTTCTGGGAATCGAACTCAAGTCTTCTGGATAAGCAGCAAATACTCTTAACCATGGAACCATTTTTTCAGTCTTTCTACACCTCTTTTGTAAATCCAAACCTATTTCAAAATAAAACAGACTTTACACGCACAGAGTGGGAATGCAATGCCTGCATCATGCTTTGCATGTAGCATATGTGTCTCTGGCAGAGAAGAACACAATTGTGTGTGGACACACAGGTTATAGGAATGGCATTGACCAACACTGAAACAGTTTTCTCCGTATACCAGGCATCGTTCCAAGTGTGTACCATGTTTAACCCTCACAATCCTAAAACCTGTATGTCATCTAGTCCCGTTTCACAGACAAGAAGGTGGGCACATGGAAGCTAAGCTGGCAAGATTGTAGACCTGAAGGATGGATCAGATTTGAATCAAGAGAGGCAAAAGAGAGAATTACAGGATGATGGGACAGCTTCTGCAAGTTTGGACACTGAACTTGTCTAAAGATACTTAGTTACTAACGGCTATCGTCTAAAGACACAGTTACTGAGGGCCAGAGCTGGCATTTAAGAAGTTGAATCCAGGGTTGAAGAAATGGTTCAGTGGTTAAGAGTGAATATTGCCCTCCCAGAAGACATGATATCAGTTCCCATTGCTCCCTTGTAACTCAACTCCAAGAGCTTTGATGCTTCTAGTCACTCCAGGCACTGCACTCACAGGCACATACACACAGTTAAAAATAATAAAATAAGTATTTTTAAAATAATTTGAATCCAGAGCTTACCATGGTGATTCACATATAATACTAGTACTTAGAAGGTGAAGGCAGGTGAATATCTGGGAATTCGAGGCCAACCTGGTCTACATAGCAAGTTCAAGGGCAGCCAGGGCTCGAGATCCTGTGGTGGTGGTGGCACATACCTTTAATCACAGCACTTGGGACAGAAGGTCAGCCTGACCTACCATAGCCAGGACAGCCAGGGTGGTTACACAGAGAAACCCCGTCTCTCTCAAATACAAATCAAACAAAATAAGAATGAAATCTTTAGGATTGGGAAAGAAAAGAAAAAACTAAAATAATAAAAAACACCTCTTAAACTGGGTGTGGGTGTAGGGAGTCAAGTCAGTCAGGTCTACATAGTGAATTCTAGGACAGCCAGGGCTGTATAGAGAAATCCTGTCTTTAAAAAAAAGAAAACAGAAAGAAAGAAAGTGTGTGCCACCACCTTCCACCTTATGGTCTCCACTCTTAAGCTAGGAGCCCAGGAGTCCTTTCTGCTTGTCACCTTCCAGCTTTGGATGGTTCTGCCATGCATGTCTGTGCCGGAGGGCATCACAAGGACCACACAGAAGCCATGAGCACAGGAACAAGGCTGGTGAGAGCAGAAGTGAAATAGTGTCATCCGTGCACAAGGCACGGGTGGTGGTCCACGCCTTTAATCCCAGCACTGGAGGGCAGAGGCACACAGATCTCGGCCAGCCTGGTCTGCAGAGTGAGTTCCAGGACAGCCAGGGGTACACAGAGAAACCTATCTTAAACAAACAAACAAACAAAGTAGTCAGGACCATACCCTGTGCCCTACAGTTGCCTGGTCTTATTTTCCTTCCTATCGGCAAAGGAAATCTTTCTGATCTTTTGCAATCCTGTTACACACACCTGTCCCTCTCTCATTCCCTCAGACTGCAAAACAAACCAGATCACTTGCTGTTCTTACAAAGGCAGAACCCTTACCTTCAGACATCTCCACCGTCTTGCACAATAGTGCTATCTTCCTGAAATTCTCTTCTGTTTTTTGTTTTTAATTTTTTATATGTTGGTTCAAATATGATCCATCCTTAAGGGCAGCAGTTAACTACTGCCTCTTCAAGGGGCCTTCCTGTGTGTTTACAGCAGAAGGTAGTGTACTGCCTTGGCCACTTGCCTACAACTTCTCCACCCACAGGAAGTCATGTCCCTCCCGAAGACACGCACTTTTTTTGTATGCCTTATTTTGCTTTGCCTTTTGTTTGTTTGTTTTTCAAGACAGGGTTTCTCTGTGTAGTCCTGGCTGTTCTGGCACTCACTTTGTAGAGCAGGCTGGCCTCGAACTTACAGATCCTCCTGCCTCTGCCTCTGCCTCTGCCTGTCAAGTGCTGTGATTAAAGGTGTGTGCTACCATCCCAGCTTTGGATGGCCGTTTAAGAACAACAATCCACAGCAAGCTTGGAGAAGGTAGGAGAACTGACAGAGCTTGGTGTACCTGGGATTACCCCCTCCAACACAATCATTCAGCTCCTGTGATGTGTCAGGCACAAGCAAGAAATTCATTTTGGCTTTGGCAAACTTAAAAGCACTTGCCAGCCAGATGGGAGATTCCTGGCTGGGAGCCTGGCCACCACTTGCTAAATTTAACAGGGCATTCCCCAGCGTAAGACCCTCCTGCAGCCACTACCTGGAATTATCCTGACTCACAGACTTGACCTTACCTCAAACTGAAGCTGGGGTAGGACCAATTATTTATGAGTCCCCTTCCCTAATTCTGACTAGCTGTTGCTCACCTTCCTGGTTTTCCCTGTGCTGACCCTTACTTTGAATCCAGTTGCTTGAGGGACTGTGTCTGGTTGAGATCTGCAGTCAGCCCCGGAGCTCCACTCCCACAGAAGGCTTCAGCCCAGCCTAGGCTATGGTAGATGTTTTCCTGGTGATTCTGAAAACCTTCTGCACTGTGGTGAATGATTCCTCAGAATTTCTGCTTCTGTGTCTCCCCAACTAGATTCAGCTCCTGTTGGACCATGCAATGCATCCCCAGGTCTGGCTGTTAGTGGGGGTATAACTCTGGTCCTGAGTTACACGTGTGAAACATAAAAGTCTACACAGAGCCAGTGTCCCTGTGAGTGAAGTGACTTCTTTAGGAGACCGAGGCCATGAGCCCCGTAGTGGGAAAGTGACACCCTCCTCCATCCTCCTGCCCCTCCCACTCTCTCAGAAAGGGAAATTTACATTTTATCGGAATGTGGCTGCTTCCCTGTGCCTCTGTGCCCTTGGGGCTGGGCAAAGGGGGCGTTGTCTGGTCAGGCCTGCTGGGAGTGCTCAGCTCTCTTGGCTGGGAAACCCTGTCTGTCTGCCTCTCCCAGGCCAAGGATGGGGAACAGAAGGTCCAAGCTTCAGAATGCTAAGGGCCCCTCCGGCTCAGTCACCTTGGCATGAAGCCACCCGGATGTGGTGGGTGGCGAACAGGATGGGGCGGAGAATCCTGGCCGTTCTGGGACACCGACTGGATGGGCCACTTTCGCGGGAATCCCGCAAACCGCTCAGAAACGAGGTGCGGGCAATGGGAGCAGACTTGGTTTCTTGCTATTTGGGAGAAGCAGAATGCTTCAATGTCGGGACAAGGACCCCCTTAAGGAATAAGGATTATAAACGAAGTCTCACTAGAAACCCGAGTGCCCTGGTCTCATTCACTAAGGCCTTCCTTCTGCTTCTCCACAGCTTTCGCGGTTGGTCTTCCGCTAAGCTGCTCTGTCTTGTGCCCACATCTTGGGGAGGCAGAAGCTTTGACAGCTGGGTTCTAGACTGTTCTCTGCTTCTTCCAGCCCCGGAGCACTCTCTACGCCCTCCTCTGGGCCTTTGTTTTCTCATCTGCGAAATGGGCCCAGGGTTGGGGAAGAGGGCTGGAAAAGCCCTCGGAGCTCGGACAATGCCAGATCCGGCTCCCCATGGCCGCCCCCTCCCCATCTTAACTCCACCCCTACCGAGCAGCTTCTCCCCCTTGCCGGCCGCTAGGGGTCACTGCCTCCCTTTGTCAGCGACCGCGGAGGGCAGCCCGCCCTCCGGCCCTCTCCACGACCGAAAGGCGACTCAAGGGGCATCTCGCTAGCGAAGGGGCCTGAGCGGGACCCCCACGGTCACGCTCGCAGCCGCAGCTGCCTGGGGTTGGGAGGTGTAGGCGCACTGCCGGAGGCCGGGCCAGGGTTGGGCCGGGCGCGTGGGAGCCAGGAGGGGGTTAACGCTAACCCCTCCCCCCGGGCTGACATCACGGGAGAGCGGGTGAGAGGCTGGATCGGCGAGTGAGAGAAAGAGAGGGAGAGCAGCAAGCGCGGCTCGCCTCGGCTCCCAGGCAGCTCCACATTGTTGCGGATCGCCCGCACCGGGCGCAGCGACAGCTTTGGGGACCCGTGGCGCACCCGGCTCGCTCCCCTCGCTCCTCCAAGACCGCTTAGCCCGGAGCCTCGAGGGCAGCTGGCCGCCGAAGCCGCACACCATCGCCTGGGCCCCGAGCCCTCTGCACCGCCCGGCCACCCTCGGAGAACGGCCGGCCATGGACGCCTGCAAGTTGGAGCCGAGCGGGAGGGTGTGAGCGCGCCCAGGGCCGGGAGCCTGCGCCGCGCTAGCCGGGCAGCCGGGCGCGCCGGGGGTGGGTCCCTCTCCCCAGCCCCGCTCTGCGTGGAAGAAGAGGGCGGGGACCGGGGCAAGGAGGAGAGCGGAGGAGGCGAAGGGGGCATGACTCGTGCAACTTGCGGCGGGCATCTGCCGAGGTTCTGAGCCGGCGGCTGCCGGGGCCCGATTGCGGCCGCGCGGATCCCACACAGCCCATCCCGCCCCGGCCGACGGCTGCGGCTGACCTGGATCCTCCGAGCGCCAGCCGGCCGCCAGCGATTCGCCCTCGTCTTCCAGGCTGGTTTCTGGAGCGCGAGGAGCGCCCTCCTGGCCGCCCCTTTCGCCGGACCCCCGCCCTCCGATGGCTCGGATGGGGCTTGCGGGCGCCGCTGGACGCTGGTGGGGACTCGCTCTCGGTTTGGCCGCCTTCTTCCCAGGTAAGGGGATCGCTTTTGCCACCCCCATGCCCCCCACCCAACCAGAGTCTCCCCGGGACTGGAAGCTGGATGACGGGTACGACTGGGTTGTAGAGAGCAAACGGAGCCAGAAAAGTTGGGTCACACTTGGATGGGGGGGGCAGGAGGTGGCAACCGTGGAGAAAGGGGTTGAGGAGCCGAACAGCCTGCCCTGCAGAGTAGCAATCGGATGCACGTCTCTATGTAGCAAGAAAGCACTTTCTCCGCTCAGTTCTTCACAAAAATAATAATATGTAATAGGGTTCTATTTATTTAATAACCGGTTCTCAGCTCGAGGAGCAGTTTGGAAACACTGAGTGTTACATAAATGCAAAATAATCGCCGTAATCACCGACTAGGGGTATGAGACAACAGCCCCAGGGGGAGGGCGTCAGTCTCCGAGCTGGTGGGCCATGGGTTTGGAGGGTTGCTGGGGGCTTCATTTCTTTTGGCGGCCTCTTGTCAGACGGTTTCGGGCTCGCGGGGGCCCCCTCTTGCCCCACACCGCCCCACAGCGGGCGCTAGGAACCGCTTCTGCGGCACAAGCGGCTTCTTGCTCACCTGCGGTTCCTTTTCTTGAGGGTGAGGCCGGGGCGCCTGGGGATCGCAAACTCCTGGCCTTGCGCGGGACTGGGCTCCGCCTTGGAACTCCACTTCTAAAGCAGAGGGCTCCCCCAGGAGGAAGCTCCATGGGCTTCATGCCAGCCAGGTGGCCGCATGACCCACTTTCCCGAGAGGCCCCGAGGGTGTCCCGCAAGTCTTTCCTCGAGGTTTGAGCTGCCGGCTGAAGAGGGGTTAACTCCGCGCCCGACCCTGGGGTGGCCCGTGGTGGCCCATTCTGACGGATGGGGTGGGGGCGGAGGTTGGGACCGGCCCAGGCATATTGTGCTGGGGAATGAACTGGAAAATGCGTTTAGGAGGCAAATCCTACCGAGTCCCCTCGCCTGGATTTAACCCCTTGTGTCCCTGGGGAAGCAACTGGGCTGCCAGCAGGACACTAATTTGGGTCAAGGTGGGGGGTATCTGTCTACTCCCCCACCCCCACCTCCGCTTCCCTCCCGAAACAAACCTAAGATGAGCTCTAGTCCTAGCAAGATGCGGTCTTGGGGGTGGGGGGGCTAGGCAAAGCGTGACTGTAGCTGGTGGTCGTCAATTCGGGGTAGCAGGATGAGGTGCTGCGTTAAGAATACTGGATTCCCAGGCGCTGTGGTTCTGCAGGCTTGCGGGGCAGTTTGTTAGGGAGAGGCTGGCCCGACTGTCCAGGTGTGGCTTGGATGCACTCCTGGAAGACAGGAGCCTGGCCTCATTTACTTCCTTTACTGCCTCCTTCTGCCAGCCAGCTCGCTGCTGGGTACTGCGCCTCTCCATCAGTGGTGGGTGCCAGGAAAGCAATTTGGGAAAGCAGGGACATGGACCGCTGTGGAGTGCTCCCCCCTGGGGTGTCCCAGGAGGGGACATTCCGTGTCACCGTCCCCAGGAGCATGCTGAAGCTTCCACCAGTGTGGCCTGGGTGGGAGTGGGAGGTCTTCACCCACCTTTTCACTGATGCTATCAAATGCAGTGCACACAGAAACTCAGCCTCTAGAATTTACCTGCAGCTTCAGAGAACCTTTTAAATTCCTAACCCTCCCCAGAACCCAGAGCCAGGAGCCTGAAGGATTCCTAGCACACTAGGGGTTAACCTAATCCCGGGATGGACAAAGGGCCAGAGGGTGTGAAGAAGGAAGCTCACCACCCTTTTCTATTTGTTGCTGTATTTCCCGGGTTTGGGGGGGGGGAGGTTGGAGCACGTTTAATTCCATCCTTGGGGGTTAGAGGCTCCGCCCACACAACAACAGGGAGACCTGGAGGTGACACTCACCTGGCTCAAAGCAGATGCTCCACCACCAAAAGCCCAGCTCCCAGTTAGGATGCCCGGAATGGAATCACAGCCAGGAGGCATTACTAAGTGTTCTGCCACTGATTGTGGCCAGTGGATGGGTGCAGCAGAGGCAACCAAAGTTCCTGGACTCACCTAGCTCCTAGACAGAGCCTGCTTCTGTGTGCCTCTGAGGTGACGGAAAGCAGGTGGGTACGGCTACACTCAGTCTGCCCTCGGACTGGGACTGAGAAGGCAAGGAGGCCCATTTGGTGAACTCCCCCGTTCCCTCACTCTCTCTTCCTGGGTTTCTGTCTGCCCCTGCCTTTCCCTGGGGATTTGCCAGTCTGCTGCTCTTTCCTGGGTTCTCCTGGGCTGTGACAGGGAGCACTGTGGAAGTGGAGAGGAAGGAGGTCCCAGTGTGTGTATGAGTGTGTGTGTGTGTGTGTGTGTGTGTGTGATGACTCCTGACTTCACAACACAGCCGACCTGACTCTTGAAGTGTACACAGAGAAGTATGTTTCTATGTGGCAGACAGCACAGGTAGGGTAGGAAGGGCCCAGGAGCTCTGTCTTTGTTTCCTGAGATGGCAGGCTTACTTAGAGGAGTGGGTCAGTGTTACCTACAGAGGGTTGGAAACCAGAAGAAGGGGCGGAGAAGTTGCCTGGGAAGTAGGTGTCCCACCTATACCACACCCTCTCTAATTGGCTTCCCCACACCTTTGGTCTAGAAAGAAAACCCACACCCTAGGTGTCAAGCTCACCATGCAAAGACCTGTCAGGCCACAGCATTCATTCCCTTTAGGCTGTCTGCACAGTGCCTGTTCCTGGTGCTTTCCTTTGAAGCCCCCAGAGCTAAGCTGTTGGGTGCTTTTCCTCTTGCCTGCTTCTCAAAGACTATGGTGGACTAGGATTTACTGGGCTGGGCATTATAGCAGAATCCATTCTCCTGGCCTGGGCTTGCAGTGTAAAACACAGCAGTCTTCAAGCCTATTAGTCAGGCAGCCTCCTGGAGAGCATCTGAGTCAGATTTAAGGCCTAACCCCGGAGACTGGAGGGAAGGCTCGGCACTGCAGAGCTTGGACCCAGCAGGCCTGGCCCAGTGGCCTACAAGGTTTCCCAACCTGGACCAGAACAAATGTGGGCCATGTAGCCAGTGGTTCCCTAAAGCAAGCTGGGACTAGTTGTAGGCTGCCAGCTCCTTCCTTGGACGCTTGGCTCTGCACAATGAGTCCACCTGGGCAATCGCCTGGGCTGCCTGGCCTGTGGGCCCAGTTGTAGGCTGCCAGCATGGCTGTGCCCACAGCTGAGCCGGTGGGCTGGGATGGAGGGCCAGAGGGTCGGCTCCCATTGCTGCATCCATGATGCCGCCATTGTTTAGCAGCTGACTAATGTTCATTGTTCAGCACAAATAGAAAACACCCAAGGGAGGTGTGACTATAGCTTCTACTCTTCTGATTGTATCTTTCCTGGTTAACTTGGCAAATTGAAAGCCTTCCCAGTGAGGAAGGGGCAGAGAGGTGTCTGCATCACCTGTTGGGCTTTTGTTTGTTTTGTTTTTTAACTTTGAACATTAGCCAGCACTCCAGGTAAGAATGGACAGTAGCCAGCTGTGGCTTGAGCTAACACTCGGACAGACTTGCCTTTGGTCCAGAGTGGGTGTATATAAGCATGTGTATGGGGCTTTGTGTGATGATGTTGGTCACCCACAACTCACTGTTACAAACACAGATCTGCAAGGACTAGAATTAGGGAGTATCTAGACTCATATTTGCAATCGCCATGGAACCGGAGCTCTAAGTTCCAAATGCATGTTCACATATAACTGATTTTTTTACGGCATTCAGATGGGTTGCATGGATGGTTTTGAGCATTGACAGTGCCTGTGTCTATGTCAGTGACTTGAGGGGGACTTTGGGAAGAGACCCAGAATTTGCTCTTATCTAGCTCGCTCCAAGAAAAGCTTGCTGGGTCCCAGTCCTTTGGGGCCTAGGAAGCCTTGGTGCTGCTTTCTTGCTCCTCTGCCTTTGGATTTCCACTAAAGCCTTGCGGGGGGGCACAAGACCTTAACAACACCTGGATTTCCACTAAAGCCTTGCGGGGGGAGCACAAGACCTTAACAACACCTGGATTTCCACTAAAGCCTTGCGGGGGGAGCACAAGACCTTAACAACACCTGGATTTCCACTAAAGCCTTGCGGGGGGGCACAAGACCTTAACAACACCTGGATTTCCACTAAAGCCTTGCGGGGGGGCACAAGACCTTAAGAACACCTGGATTTCCACTAAAGCCTTGCGGGGGGGGGGCACAAGACCTTAACAACACCTGGATTTCCACTAAAGCCTTGCGGGGGGGCACAAGACCTTAACAACACCTGGAAAGGCTTCCCTCTCTTGTCAGCCTTCTGTTGTCTCCTCCACTGGAGCTCTAATGGGCCTGGCCTGTTCCATAGGCTCTCAAGATGCTGAAATGTCTAGAAGGGGCCAAGGGACATACGTTTTCAGGTCCTCTTTAGACACCTTTGTTTCCTGCATGGACACTTAGGAAAAGAAATTTTGGGGAATTAGGTACCATGCTGTCCCTTTTAAAAGATCATTGTTGAGTGAGATCTTTGGTCCCCATAAGAAGCCTGCAGAGCCCTGTAGGTTGGCCAGGTCAGCAGCATGAATGTACCTGGTAGAATCTAGGCTTGGGCAACCAAAGGAGAGAGCCCACTTGTTAGAAAAGGAGGTGGCAATGAGGGACAAGGGATAGGGAAACCACAGTCTCCAGGGCTTAGCCTCCTTGTACAAGCCTAGCAGACAAGTATTCCCCTGAGCTGCAGACCCACTCCATGGAGAGCAAGCCTGCAGAGCCAACAGCAGATGTGCTGGCTGGGGCAGGAGGTAACTTAAGATCTGAGCCAGATCACCTTGCAGAGGGAATGCCCTAAGCTGGAGATAACACCCCTGCATCCAGTTAACCCTTTAAGCTCCAAGTGCCTGGTGGAGCTGGAAGAAGAGGAAAAGGAAGAAATGTGAGACATGACACCAGACATGTCACCAGAACATTGATCGTTCCACAAGTAGAGGCGAACCCAGTGCAACAGAAGAGATCCAAGACAGACCCAGAAATTTTGTGATCCCAGAGTGTAGGGTATTGAGAGCAATGGGTAGGTAATGGGAAATGCAGAAGGGGAAGTTATAGAGCTGTACCTTTCTCAGACTCTCAGTCGAGGGCAAAGAAGCAGGTCACCTAGTTGTCCTTCTGTAACCAGCTGTTCACCCCATCTTGGTAGCCCAGCCTAGTAAAACTGGCCAAGCTAGGTTGGAATCCCAGCCCTAATGATGACTAGTTGAGAAACCTTAGCAGAGTTGCTGCATGAGCCTCAGTTTTCCTATCTGCAAAATGGAACTCTGCTGATAGGATATCCAAGATTTCAAGATGAGGTGGGGAATGACGACTGAAAAGAGCTTAGCTCAAGGCTAGCATGTGACACCACGGAATAATGAAGAGCCCAGGTTCTCTCCCGTGTCTTTCCCCTGAATGGCCCTGCCCCTCTGGCTTGCCTTTCGGGCATTACCATCTTTATGCTCCTTCGAGGAGGCCACTCAGCTGCCTGCTCAGTGCTAGCCTCACTTCCCTTTATCCTAAGGGAGAAAGTCCCTGCCCCTATTTGGACATGGTGCTGCAGCCACCTGGGAGCTGCTGGCATGGTGGGAGGACTCGGGTGGCCTGACTGGCTGCAGGTACCTGCCCAGGCCAGTCCTGTGGAGGCCGAGTTCTACACAGGCAGCAGGTGCTGGGCAGCCTTTGTTTTACAGCATGTTACCCAGGGCTCTCCAGGCATCAGCTTCATTCCCTGGCTGCAGCCCAGCTGGGGCGCCATTGCCCATCTGGAGTGCTTGCAAAGCGCAGCCCACGGCTAGAGGGGAGAGCCTGGGATTCTCTGCCCCCCACTTTCCTTCAAACTTCTACATCTGGGCAGAGGGGAGGTAGCAGTTCTTGGTGAGGTGGTAGAGAGCAGGTAAAGAGAGTCCTTCCAGGTCTCCTGTTGCAAATTGAACACTTCCACTAAATTATCATGAAAACAAGTGCAGGTGGAAGCCATGTGTTGTGTGGTCAGCACCACTCTCCACTCCGAGCTTCAGCTAGAACTCACATGCGTTGTGTTAGAATTAGTATTGTTCCCTTTTACGGACAAGGAAAGTGACTCTTAGTTTGATGACTTGTTGTCTCTCCCATGCTAGTGTTGCCAAATTAGGCACTGGGATTCTGAGGGTAAATCCAGTAGAGCAGAAGGAAGAAACAAGCCAGAGTGGGCACACAGAAGGGGTTGAGCCAGGTCACCATTGTGTCCATGATATAGTTACTGGCTTTGTCAGCTACCACCCGTTCCCACCTCCCTGCCCTACAGCAGGTATGGCAGCTCCTGGAGGAGATAGGGGGTAAGCGGAAACAGAGACGAGTGCTGCTAGGGAGGACCACAGAGCCCAGGTTGGCACAGCGTGTGCCTAGCAGTGGATCAGTAAAGGAGAGGGAGACAGTGAACCTCCTCCCCTGGAAATGTGGGCTGAGACAAGGGGCAGGGCCCTGAGGTGTGAGCGTGGAACCCCAGGGCATGGGCATGCCAGGGCAGGGTGTGGGCTTGGTTCGGGCAGAAAGCAGGAGCCCAGGAAGCATCATGGGGGTAGATAGAGCACCTAAGAGGTGCTTGGGGGGTACAGTCTGGCGCTTTGAGTCAACTCCCTTGCCCGGGCAACCCCAGTCACCTCTAGCCTGCAGACCCCGAATCACTCCCAGTTTATGAGGAGTCTCATTGCCCAGCCACAGACAATAAAACCCGCCTGACCACTCTGGCCCGAATCTCATTAGAGGACATTAGTTCCACTGGCTCCTGGCTCCTTTGGGATCCAGCTGCAGGCGTGGTCTGGGAAGCAAAATGGGCCATTGGCCGTGGGCATAGGAATGTCCCCTTGAGAGACTGAAGTCAATCGATGGGTTTAAATGGAGGCAGGCCATCCCTCCAAAGTCCTGGGATGCATGCACCTCAAAGCTGGCAACCAGCAGACTCTCAGCTGTGACCCCAGCCTGAAGGAAAGAAGACCCAGCTCCCTCCCTGGACTGTTCTCTGAAAGGAGCTGACTGTAGGCTCCTCCCATCATCAGGTTTCTTAGGGATAGGGAAAGCATACTAACCCCACGTGCAACTGGAGCAGAGATAAAACCCAGAGTCCCCACTGGCCTTGGACTAAATCTTGGCCTGTCTTTCCATCCCAAAGGCAGAGGATACAGACATAGAGACGCTGTGGCAAAAGCATCCCCCCCCCCCCCCGTCTCTAACTGGAGTTTCACCTAAGACTGAAAGAGAGAGCCAGCTGCTACCAAGAACCACTTAGTAGCCTTGCCAGGGCTTCCTGTCCCACTTCCTCACTGGAGTTGGGTGCCTTGACTAGAATCCACCTTGGAGTTCTGTCCCCCGAAAACAGGGCTGTCTGTTTCATAGCCGGCTCTAGTGCCCCCCAACAGTCAGCCTTGTTCTGCCTGTACCCTGTGTTCCTATGTCTCACCTGAAACCCAGCATACCAGAACACCAACATGGCTCCATAGATGTCACAATGGAAAACAAACGAGATCCTCTTGGTGCTGTAGGCTTATTGGGAAAATGCAGGCCAGACCCAAATAACTGGTGTGAGCACACTCAGGCTCCTGGGTCTGCCCTGCCCCCATAAGAGGGTCATGCAGGGTAGCCCACACTCCGGCAGGTGAGTCAGTGGAGATGGAAGCATGATCTGTTTGGACAGACATAGTCAGCTCTGCACTGAGGGAAGGGGGCAAGGGGCCAGTAATGGTTCTAGGGCATTCCCTGTGAGCCCTTTCAAGCCACTATATAAGTGATACTGGGATGGGGAGCTGGTTCCCTTTTCTGCCTCTGAGCCACACCTGGTGTCACCCCCTCCCAGTCAGCTGCTGAGTGTTAGAAAAGGTGTCTCCGGGCCAAGCCAGTGCTATAGACACTGCTATGGGCTCTGATGGCAGCATGTCCTTGGTGAGGCTGCTGCTGCAGCTCCTGGCTCACACCTGGCCCTAATTCCTGGCCCCAGTGTGCCCACACTCCCCATGATGGCTGCTCCCTTCCTGCAATCTCTCACTTCCCTCGCCCGCACGCTGCATATTCCTCGGTTCACGCCAAGTGTTTTCCCCACCCCAGTGTCTTTGCACATGCTATTCCTGCACTGTATCCACCATTTCCTTTAAAGACTAACTCTAAACACTAAATCTGAGCTAACAGCATCACCAAGCCTTCATGGTCTGCCCTCTAACTGTGGATAACGTCTCTCATCCTGAAGCCTTCCTATACTGCATTGGTTATTTGAACCTGGGGTTTGTCTTCTTCACAAAGCCAAGAGTACCTCTTGGTTGGTTTTCTCATGACCTAACACAAAGCCAGCCCCATAACTGTCGAGGAATGCTGCTGCTTGGATAGATAGGTGCATGGAAATGATGGTGAAAACTACCTTGTATTCAGAGGTCTTGGGTGCCAGACACTGTTGGCAACATCGCTTAATAGCTTAATGACCATCACAAGTCACATGGAATGTTCTTGGTAGATGTGGTGTGCCTATTTTTATGTCTGGAAGGATGAGGCCCAGACAGGTTAGGTGATTTGCCTGTGGTCACTCAGCTGAGTGGCAGAGCCGGAGTTCGGGTCTAGGAAGTTGGACCCAATGTCCATGATACTTCCACTTGGCTGAGCTGCTTCTCTTCCAGGGCACTGTGGGCGAATGGCGGAGGAGTCTGTGTGCTAAGCCTGGAGAACTCACAAGACAGTACGCTAAGAGAGGTCCAACTCTTGGCTCTACTGCTTGTATCCATGTCCCTTTGAGGATCTGCACATAGCCTGGTTCTGTGCTTTCATGGCCTGGGAGCATTGCATCTTCAAGAGCCCTGGTGCTGTTCCTGTGGTGTCCTTTAGCTACATTAAGTAGTTTTAGAAGTGCAATCAATGTGTTCCTGGACCATCCTGCCCCTTCCTTCTCCTGTCCCTACCCCTCCTGGACCTCAGGGAGTGTGCACTGGCTGTGCCGGAATGGAATAGACATCATGTTATCATTTGTTCATCCCTGAATCTGCACGTTACCAGTGCCATTGTGGGAGCCTCTCACCATGCTCCATGCAGACCTAAGAAGCAGGGCAGTGGCTTCTCTTGGGGAGCTTCCCAAGAGGTATCAAGGTTCCTGGATTGGGCACAGATCATGGGTGGGTCCAGAGCTCATCCTAGGCTTCTGGAAGGTTATATGTCTTGCTGTTTCCTAGGGATCCCAAAAGATGGAAAGGGAGGGGCCTCTGCAGGGGCGGATTTAGGGTGTTCACCTGTGTAGGAAGCTTTGATCTCTTGGGATGAAAGGACCAGTGCTTCCTCTGCCCCAGGGAGTCTGGGGACCAGGAGCTGGAGTGGAGACAGTGCATCCCCCAGGGCCTGGGATCCTCAGCCTTGCAGCAGGGTGCAACAGGGTAAAGAGTTGGAGAAGACGCCCAGCAGAGACAATCTTGGGAGTAGAAAACTGAAACCTTTCCCCCTGTGCTGTGGCTTGGGACTAACTATGGCCTCTGCACAGGACATGAACACATTGCCCTCTAGGGTCACCCACAGCTAGAGCTTTCCCCGGCACCCTTGACCCTGCAGGTCACCCAGTGGACTCTGGCCTCACAGCTCCACCGGCTTAATTAGGAAGTTAGCTGGGCTGAAACACAGTCATCTGATCAGCTTCGAAGCCAAAGAGAAATTCCTCCCAGACCCTAAGATTGTCCATGCTCTATTAGCTTGAATCACAATGTGGCCCCTGTGGCCCAGACACCAGCTGGAGCCATCCCAGACCGGGATCTACTTGAAAGCCCCTAGAAGAAGCAGGCTTAGGACCTTCTTGGGTCCTCCCCAAACCCAGGGATTGCCTGGTGATCACAAAAGGCCCCCCACCCAGGAGGGTTTGCATCTATGGTGGTTCTACAGCTTCTCTGGGTGTCTCAGTTGGAGCACAGGCAGGGACAGACATCACCCAAGTGTAAATAAGATACTGACAGAGCAGCCACACCGTGCACGAGATGATTTTATTATTACTGCCCACCACCCCCGCCCTGAAGCATCGCCGTCTCATTGGCCTAGATTGCTGCATCTCTCAGAATGATGGATGGGCCTTCTCTCCCCTCCTAGGCAAGGCAGCAGCCCTGCTACCCAGATACCTCCTACACAGCCCCTTCCTAAATTTATTCTTTGTGTCTGTGGTGCCCAGAGAGTCGTCAGTGTCCTGAACCAGCTGAGCACTGATTATCTCCGATGGCTTGATGGATGGGCCTTTAGGGGAACTTAGGCGACAGACCCTACTCCCCTGCTCCCTCCTCTGTCCCTGCCACCCTTCCCAGCCCTCCCAGGAGGCAGATAATGGGCCTGGGTCTGTGTTGAAGAGAAACAGGGGCGATAAAGGAGAGGAGGCAGTGACAATCCTTGGCGCCCACCTCACAGTGCTGCGGCCGCAGGGATAGCTGGGAAGTCTCCATATCCACCCTGCCCCAAGATGTGCATGGGAGCATCATTCTCAGGCATTGTTTCTTATCCTGTCCGCCCCCTATCACTCCATTACCCCATCCCCTCAGCATTGTGGACACAGTTTGTGCCGTGATAATGATTAATAATCTGTGTGGCTTATGTGTGTGTCTTCATCAGTGTTTTTATGTCTTCTGTGTATATACCAGGGAGGTTTAGGACTGCGTATGTGTGCACACGTGAGGTTGCATACGTTCTGTGTATGTCTGCTTCTGATCAGATACTCACCATTTTCGTGGAGAGGGTGCTCTCACCAAGCTTCTGGTGTTGGTTCAGAGTCTGGGTCCTGGAGGTGAGAGGCAGCCAGAGATGCTAACTCCCCTAGCCCAAGATCTGCTCTGCCCCCAGTGCTGTGTAGAGACACTTGGAGGCCACTTACAAAATTGTTTTGTCTATAGGATCAGTAACAACTTGATTCACTATTTTTCCTCTCAACATTGAACCCACAAGTTATTTTGGTCTCAAGATTTTATGAGTGACCTGTGTTGGCCTGTGGATCGATGCCATATGACCTCTAAACGTGGGTTCCCTTAGCTGTTCAGTTTAGGTGGAGGGTTTGAAAGAGGAAGTAACTGGAAGCTGACAGAGAGCCTGTCATACCATGGGCCATCATTAGCTCACTGCCCAAGGACCCTGAGTTTAGAGAAGGAAGGTTCAGTCTCCAAAGGGAGCAGTAACCCACCATATGGCCAAGATATTTTCTCCTCCAGGCTAGGGGCAGATACGTGACCTTAGAGGTGTGCCCCTACCTCAGATGGTCACCTGGTGCCAGTGCCTCTTGGAGCCAGTTGGTCTCCTTTCTTAAGAGGCTGAAGCCAGGGTCAAATGAGAAAGGTTCAAGAGTCTGACTCTCCTACATTCTCCTGACCACCCTTATGCAAACGTGGTGGGCTGGTTCATTCCTACATTTCCTTGGAGATGCCAGCTAAGGACACAGCAGCAAACATAATGTCCTTCCCAGCAGAGGATGGCATCAGTCCTCTGCCCTCTGTCCTCTGCCCTCACACACAGCATGTGAAACCTCAGCTCAGTTCTCTTTTAAGTGACAATGCCCACAACACAGATGCCTGGAAGGCAGTGTAGACAGAGTGTTGCAGCCTGGTGGGTCGTGTCAACACGGATCTCCCTGAATCTTCCCTATGTAGCGCTTAAAGACAGCTGGGCTATGCCTACTGTGTTCTCCTTCACCCTTCAAGGAGAGCCCCTGCTTGCCCACCAGACCCAGGGCTAGAGAGAGCCTCCCAGTAGAGCCATAGTGTAAGGAGTTTCCCTGCCCTGTAGGAGAGGGCAAAGCAGATTGGTCAAAATCCTGGAATGTCAGCATTGGAGGCAAAGTCAAATAAAGTGCTACCACATCCACATCCTGAACCCCCTTGCCCAAACCCCTACCAGTTGGTAGAGCTTCCAGCTTCAGTGTGAACCTCTCTGGGGACAGGGAGCTCTCCACCCTCCTTGGAAGCCCTTCATTCCCCATGCAGCTCTGCCAAGACCTTGTGTCCTGACCCACCAGCTCTATCGATGCCCCTTGGAATTGCCTGGGGCACATCAGATGCCCTTGTGATCATCGGCTCAGAGAGGCCTGAAGCCATTGCCCTGCCCACGACATGCTTCGGTGGCCCAGGGTCGCACACCTTGCCATCGCCATCCATGGTGCTGTCTTTGAGGACAAACCGTCTGAATATGGTAGCAGAAGTACTGCCCCAAACTGAGCCCAGTGCACCAGAAGTAGACTGAGCAGCCTGGGATTTGGGCCTCAAATCTCAACTGACTGAGAGGTCTAAGCGGAGGTGGAGTGGGCAGGCTGGCTTCACGCCTCCCGCCATCCTCACCCCCATCCTCTCCTTTAGCCCGGCCCTCACCCCTTCCCACCCGTTTTCTTTTGGATTAACTATAAATTGCAGTGAAAGATCGGCTTATCTCCAGTGGGAATTAAGGAATTAAGTTAGTGATGGGGAAAGGGGGAGCAAGCATATTGCAGAGGATCAGGGTGTGTGGGGCGGCCCTGAGGTGGCTGGGGGCAGCCAGGGAGGTGGGACAGAACCCTTTCTGCCTGCACCTGTTACCCAGAAGGTTTGGGGGGGCAGAGTGTGTAACTTGGGCTTGGGCTCCAAGCTTCCTGGGCCCTCCTAAGGACCAAATCCCTGTCTGCTTTGGAGCGTGTGGTGACCCCACGGGAAAGGGTGTCACAGTGGACACTGCATATGGAGTGATCTCCTGTCAGCCTCTCTGTTTGCTGGTGTTTCACCACCCAGTACAGCAGTTCTGTGGCACAGGAAGGGCCAGACCCAGCCATGTGGCAGGGTGGGGCACTCCACTTTTTGGCCCTAGGATACTGAAGCAAATTCTGCAGGCGGAAGTTGGGGCAGGGGTGGGTCTGATGGAGCTGCCTGGCTCTGAAACGACTCCAGGTGGGGCCTCACTGCCTGTCTCAGGGTCCTTACCAGATGATGTCTGGAGTTACACTGAGACCCACACAGCCACTGGTCTCCCAGCTCCCCAAAGTGAGGGTTGAGGGGGACAAGCAGCTCCCCTCTACCTGCAGGGTCATTCTTTTTGAATGCCAAGTGAGAGGTGAGGGGTCACCCAGGATCCACCTACCCCCACGCAGATCCTGCTTCCCTGAGGCCGCGCTGGTGGAGCCCATACGCCAGGCGACTCACTGCTGCCTGCCACCCTGCCTGACATCAGTCCCCTCCCATTAGAGGCTTCCCGCCTCTCCTCCACACCCCTAGCCTGGCCCAAGCCTGAGTCTGAGCTAACAGCATCCAGCCAAGCCAGCCATGGAGGCAGGGGGGTTGAAAATGAAATCTGGGCAGAGCCGAGGCCCTCCCTGTTCACTCAAACAAGCTGGGGACCTGTCCCAAACAACTGTCAATCCTCAGTGCAGGGGTCATCGGGTAGTAGCAGCCATCAGGGCACTGGAAGATAAGACCCAGACCAGAAGTGGCCTGAGCGGGCAGGGTTGGGGGAGGGGTGGGGGTTGTTCAACTCTGATGACAGAGGGAGCCCGAGCCTAAAGGTCCAGGCGTTGGAGTTAATCTTTGGCAACTCTGGTTAATAAATCAGGGCAGTTTTGTCCCCAAATCTTAGCTCCCAATTCTAGAGGTCTTTCTGGCTACGTCCAGGTCCCAGAAAAGAAGTCCCACCTGCCTGGTCCTGGGCCCCTCCACTTCCTGAAGAGCCTCCCATCACACCCCATCCCCCAGCTGGTCTTGGACACCAAGAATCAGCCTGCTGTGTAATCTCCAAGAGAGATTAGTGACCTGCCTTCCCTGCCCTCCCCCACGGGCTGTGGATATCCCTAGATACTTCCTGCTGGGAGGGCAGGCCACCCATAGAGGGTCTCTTGGTGCCCTAGTGGCACCTGAGAGAGGACTGAGCCAATGGAGTCTCCGTTCTCCTCAGGCAGCTCCTTTGAGCCACATACCGTGTGTCAAAGAGAAATGCTTTAAGCAACTAGAAACACAATTAGAGACCTTATTCGGCTGGCACATGTTGTGGGCACCTGAGACCAGTTACACCAGGTCCTGCCATTTAGGGTAAAAAGAGGAGGGAGTCACATGTACTGGGGTTCTAGCGTTTTCTTTGTCTGACTGCTAGAGCACTTGCTGGTTGGAGGTTGGCCAGGTTTCCCTCCCCTGACTTATGATCTTGGGTATAATCCTGTCCTGATGGCCATTAAAACAGTTTCCCTACCTGTTTTTTACAAGCCTGTTATCAGGGGACAGAGTGGCAGAAAGGGAAGCAAGAGAAAGGCCAGAGTGGAAGCCAGGGCACCGGGGTGGGCTCTCCTACCCTCCCTCATTCTTTGCATACACAAAGTGGTGGGCTAACCTCAAAACAGGTGGGGTTCCTGGACCCTTGGAGTGGCAGAGGCTGGGATGGAGACAAAATGTGTGGGTCCCAGACGCTCATACAGGACAGTGAGCTTGACACTCAGCTCTGAAGGCTTAGGGACAGACCAGGAGAAGTCCTGTGTCTTCTGGGGCTTGTGGATGGAGGTGGGCATTGAGCCTTGGGAGGCCCTGGAAAAGGGGGAAGGCTAAAGAGGAAACCCTCCACCTCTTATTTCAGCCTGACCTGTGTGTAGTTCTGCACCCCAAGTCTTATTTCAGCCTGACCTGTGTGTAGTTCTGCACCCCAAGGTCTTCACTCACCTCTCCCCGTCTACGCCCCATCTGGACCCTTGCCATTTGTGCCACTGGAACCCCCAGTCTGCACCCTGTCCTTTCCCCTTTCCCCCGTGCTGCTGTAAGACCTGGCCCCGTCCTCCTTGGGACACCTCTGAGCTCAGTCCTGTTATTTTTCCTCCAGTGTCTTTCCCCATCCCTGAGCAGCCGCTCACCACTGGCAGAATGAAGAGAAGTCTGAGCTTATCACTGCCCCACTCATGGCCTCTCCATTGCTGCCACCCTCAGTCCTGCTCCATGATCTAGGCCGAGCCTTTCTGCCTTAGCACTGCTCACTCGGAGCCAGACACCCTTGGGCGTGGCCACCTTGCACACTGTAGCACGTTTAACAGTTTCCCTGGCCCTACTCACTGGAGGCCAGTAGCATCCACCCCTTTACTTCCTGTGAACTATGACATGTCTTCAAGCCAGGCGTGGTGGAACATGCCTGTAGCCCCAGAACTCGGGGGAGGGAGAGCAGAGATGGGAAGATCACTGCGGGCTTGAGGCCAGCCTGGGCTACCTTGTCTCAGACAAACAAACAAAACCAAACCAGAACAAGCCACCAAAAACATTGCTGCAGTCCCCCCAATGTTGAGCATCACTGGTCTAGCCTTCTGCTGTTTTTTACAAAGCTACCTCCCACACTGTTACCTGAGCCTAAAGTGAACCACTCCAACTCCTGTACCTGGACCTCACTTCCTGCTGATGGAAGTGCCCTGAGCACATCTGCGGGTGAGACACCCAGCTTGTGCAGTCTGACTTTCTCCTCTCCCTCCCTCTAGACCCTTAGCTCCTTAAAGAGGGCCCCCGCACAGCCCAGCTCAGAGCCTTGTGAGCAGCAGGTGCCTCGTGAATGTATGATACCTCGATGGGAGCCAGCTGGCTCCGGAGCACCCCCTCTCCGAGCCGCTCTTGGCACCCTTTCTCACCCTGTAGCCAAGAGAGAACTTCGGATGCTCCGTTTTTCCTGACACCTCTATACCCACTTCGCTTTTTTTCACAGCAAACAAAATCATCTCTTTTTTTCCCCCCGTTTGCGGCGCTGTGGTTGCGTGTGCGAAGCTGTGTGTGGCTGGGTGGCTTTGCATGTTTCTGTGTATCAGATACTGGTGTTTGCGGAGCATTTGTGCCAGACCTTATCCAGAGGCCTCCTCTCCCACTAATTGCTCTAACACCAACTCCACTCAAATGAATGTGTTCCCCTGCAAGCTGCATTCTTTCCCAGCTTTGTTCTGGCCAGCTTCTCCTTCTGAAGAGCCCTACCTCACTGCCTGGCGAGCTCCTACTCACCCTTCAAAGCCCAGTGCATCCTCTGCACATGCCCTTTCATCTCCAGTCGCCTTCTCCAAATCAATCATTTCTTTCCTCTGTGGCCACAGCCCTTTGCGAACAGTCTCGCCGAAGTAGTGCTCATGTTATTAGTTCATTTGTCCTGTGTCTTTGAGGCCGGGGACTATATCCAATCACAGGTGTATGTTTATATCCCTATTTGCAGGCTTTTGATAAGAGTCTTCCAAGATGCTAATTAAATAAATGGGAGTAAATTGCTTATTTTGTTTCCAAAGCATTTTCTTTGTACCATGTTAAATGTGTGTCTCTGTAATGACTTTGCGTAACCTCTCTGCACTGCTCCTGCATGCTTCTGTTCATGTAGATGTGTTCCGGTGCACAAGTGTGCTTGGGTATATGTGTGTGCACGTGTGCACCTCCGTGTGATGCTCTGAATTTAAGGGTGAATCCCCCAGTGCTGTTCCCTACAGCTGACATTTCCTCAGCCTCCTTGCCCCACATCTCAAGAACTGAAGGCATGAGGACAGGGGTACCTTGGCAGTGAGACTCTCTGCCCAAGTCTCCTGTTCATCCGAGGGGAGCCCTGGTTACATGCGAGGTGGGTTGGGGGGCAGAGCCCTTCATGGCCCCATCAGATCACACCCCCTTTCCTATCTATCTCTGCCCTGTTTAATTGGAATTTGGCTAGTGGAGA
The DNA here is from genome assembly GCF_017639785.1 of Mesocricetus auratus. Taxonomy (NCBI): domain Eukaryota; kingdom Metazoa; phylum Chordata; class Mammalia; order Rodentia; family Cricetidae; genus Mesocricetus; species Mesocricetus auratus. The sequence goes on from NW_024429203.1 coordinate 22,384,874, forward strand.
CCATCTGTTCTATTCCATCCTGTTTCCATGACAACCAAGTGGCTTGAGACTGAGGTTTGTGGTGAGAGAAGTGGCCTGGGGGATTCTGGGAAAAAATAGCTAAGTCCTCCCCCTCAACCTGCCCTGTCCTGTCCCCTCGTCTTTGCCATGCCTTCACCTCCGAACTCGAGTGACATAAGAACCACCCCTGTCCCAGAGCTGGAGTTCCCCGCGTCACCCCCATCATCTCCACAGCCCTTTCCCAGGCTTCTTTTGGCCTCCCACACACACACTGCCCCCCTCCCTCCGCTCCCATTCATAAGTGCTTTCCACGCGCGCACACTGGGGTGTACAGGATGGCCCTTGTCCTTCGCCCCAGCAGAACGGGAGCCTGCAGCCTCTGCCGCCTTCCTCCAGGTACCTTTTCTTGTCTCCCTGCCTACCCCACTTCAGGGCATCCAAAGTTCCCCTGTGGTGGCCCACATGTCCCCAGTCTGCAGCCAATGTGAGGGGATCCCCAACTCCCACAGATGAGCTGCCTAAGGGGCAGGGCCTCCTCTGTTCCCCGTGGAAAATAGATGTCTTCAGAGTATGAAGCCTGTGACTCGGTGTCCTACAGCGGGCACCATCTTTAAAAGGGTCCCTTGCTTCCTCTGATTCCCCCTTCCTCCTGCCTCAAGGAGCATGTTAGGCCCCTGCAGGTACAGTGGCAGATATAACTCTGGCTCCAGGGAGACAGTGCTGCAGTCTGGAGTCAGGTGACTCTTGGTGTCCCAGGCACTCCGACAGGCGCCACACACCAGGATGTGAGGGGATCTGGGGTCCTTCTCACCCAATAGTCGGTTCTGTTTTCATGATGTTATTTTCTGCCCTAATTTCCTCCCCTATAGCAAAGCCTTTCTGTGCCTGCTCTATTGCCAGGGGACCTGCCTGTCTTCAAAAATAAGTGGTGAAACTTGTCAGGTGACCCGTGTGCTATGCTGGTTCCAGACATCATGTGTGGGACAATGCATGAAGCATTTACAATAGCAGGGCCTGGTGGTATGCCTGGAGGTGGGGTCCTGGGGCCTTTGCAGTACCCACCCCCAGTGGAATCAGCCCTAGGCTGGGGAGGGAAGAAGGTGTCTCAGACCTTTACAGAGACACCCCCTCATGGCTGGCTTTGAATAGGGCTCCCCACCATCCATCCTTCTCCATGTACTTTTTCTTTATTACAATATACTTGACATACCATAAAATTCACCCTTCTAAAGCGTGCATCCCAATGGCTTTTAATGTATTCATGGGGTTGAGAAGCCATCACCACCCTAGCATTCACAACATCTGTACCACCTCAGAGAAAAACCCTAGGCCTGTCACCTCTTCTCCACCCCTGCCCACATGCCCACCAATCCACTGCTTCCTATTTAAGCACGCCACGGAAGTGAGACCATGCAATGTCCGGCCGCTTTCACTTGGCACTCCTCCTTCTTAAGTGACTATGTGACTGTTCTGCCCAGAGAGCACTAATGGCACCCAGTGACTCATAGGTAATGTTTTCAACCTTGTCTAATACAAGGACTACTTATTTACTTACTTAGGGGTCTCCTGTAGATCAGGCTGGCCTCAATCCACTGCTCAGCAGAGGCTGTCTGTCGACTCCTTATCTTCCCATCTCCACTTCCCAAATGCTGACATCACAGTTGAGCAATCAGCGTTATGTTGTGCTGGGGATTGAATCCAGGGATTCATGCATGCTAGTTGCACAGTTACCTCCCCTGCCTCCTCCCTACCACTCTCCCCTCGGCCACAGATCCTGATGGCCCCCCAAGCTTGTAAAGGTACCCTTTCTGTCCCCTCTTGTCTTCCTCTCTGAGGGACTCCCATGAGACCCAGCAGAAAGCCTCGTCTTAGTTGTAGTTCCTCCATCACCCTCAGACAGCATCCTCCCTCATTTTTGGTTCATGCTTTACAAAGCAAACAAAAAACAACACTTGGCATGCAGTAATTGTTTGTTTTCACGTCTGGGGCTCTTGTTAGCCTGAGCTTCCAAAGAAAAAGAAACTACCTCTGTCTTTCCCATTCCCCTGTCTTCTAGCGGCCATCGCTATTGTGGTCTCCACCTATAACAAGCAGGTACAGTGTTGGCACACAGCGCGTGGTCCCATGAGGGAGCGAGGGACAAAGGATGGGGGAGGTAGCTTCCGTGATATGACCAGGTTGTCAGGAGCAGCATGGGAGATGGATCTGGAAGATTTGCCAGAGGACGGAGAAGAATGGGGATTAGCCACAAAAGATGTGGTAAGGTAGCTCTCAGCCAGAAAGTGGAAGTGGTGGAAACGGGGGAAGTCACTCCCTGCAGACAGGGAAGCTGTGCAAAAACCAGAGGGAGGAGAGAGCCAGTGTCTCAAATATGCTGGCATGGAGCCCGGCACAGGTGGAGAAAAGAGCAGTGGAGAGTCTGGGCAGGTGGAATGGGGGGCGGGGGCAGCTGCCCTTCACACCTACACCTGCTGCCGCCTCCCTGTGTGACTCCTCTTGTCACGCAGAACACCTGGTGGGTGAGTGCAGCTCAAGGGAAGAAGGCTTATTTTGGCTTACAGTGTGAGGGCATACAGTCCGCCATGGCAGGAAAGGTGTAAAAGCAGGATGGAAGGTGGCTGAGTACGTTATAGCCACAGCCACATTCAGGAAGAAGAGAGACAGACAGAGCAAGACAGAGACAGACTGAGACTAGATGGACCTCTGCTTGCCTCCTCCTTTTTATTCAGTCTTGGACGCCAGTCCATAGAGTGGGTTTTCTCACATCAATTAACCTAATTTAGAAAGACCCCCTCCCCCCACAGACATGCCTAGAGGTCTATCTCCTAGGTGATTTAAAACCCTGTCAAGTTGACAGTCGATATTACCCATCACACCCCTCATCCTTCAAGATCGCTTAAGGACGGATCACTTGATGGAGATTACTAGAATGCAAATGGTAGATCCTAACCCCTCTCCTTCCTCACCTACAGAGCCTTACTGGAAAAAATTAAGGCGTTGGGGCTGGCGAGATGGCTCAGCCGTTCAGAGCACTTGCTGATCTGCTGTTCTTGCAGAGGACCCAAGTTCAGTTCCCGGCACCTGTGTCAGGTGATTCACAGCTGCCAGTGGCTCCAGCTCCAGACTCCAGTGCTTCTGACCGCCAGGGCCGTGGGAACTCACGCGCACACACCCACATGCATACACCAAAATAAAAGCAGGTCTTAAGAAACGGAATCCGGTGGGGGGCAAGGATTGATCTGGGGGTCCCTGGCACCTGCTAGCTTGTGCCCTTGGACCCCTGGCCCTCAGTTTCTCCAGCTGAAGTCCTGGCCGGCTGGACACAGTGAGGCATTCCTGTCATCTCAGCACTTGGAAGGCTAGGGCAGAAATATCAGGAGTTCAAAGCCAGCCTGAACTACCACCAAACAAACAAACAAACATTATTTATTTATTTATTTTGTTATGCCGCCAACTCCGAGAGTTTTCATGAGGACTGAAGGGAATGAAAGGCACCAATGGACTGGAAGTGAGTGCCGGTGTTTGCCCTCGGGTGTGCTGTGGACACCATTAACCTAATGGGAGAAGTCGGGCCCATACCAAAGCCTCTGATGTCCTCCATGCCATCTCCAGAGATTTAAACGTCCCATTTGGAGCAGTTCTAGGCCTTGCATTTGAAACAGACTGGAGAGCAGCCCACATTGTGATCTCTGGGTATGGGAGGGAATGGGTTTTTCTGCCCCTTCTGCTCCCAGGGTTCAGCTGTGTAGAGAGAGGCGCAGGGCCCTGGTTTACAGGATCCTCCTGGGCTGTCTGTGCAGAGGCCTGGAGGCAGAAGTTCTCAAAGCACAGGGAGTCTGCCTCTCCCTACTCCTTGAAGCTGAAGTAGGAGTTTGCCAAGGCCCAGATGACTGCCTTACAAGGGGATTCAGTTCCCAAGAAAGGTGGCAAGCAGACCCCCTGCCCTAACAGAAGTCATGCCACCAAATTGCCTTTTAATCTAGGTATGGGCCTGCTAGTGTGGTGCCCAGTGGGAAGGAGAACTTACCCTTGAGTGAAAGTTATTGACTCTCTAAGTGTCAGGGAAAGTGTAAGGAGAGGGAGGAGTAGGGTCAGGCTGCAGACCCTGGGGAGGCCACCCCAGAAGGTTCTTCTCTGTGTGACAGCTGATCCAAGGGCATTGTTTATGCAATGTGCCCCATTCCTCCTCCCTCAGGCCAGGATGGGTGAGACAGCTTGTCTACAGGAAGAGGGAGTGGGCTGCCAGCTGTCACCTGCACAGGTGGGAGAGGTGGGCTCCGAAGAGCTTGAATCCTCCCCAAGCCTTGCTCCACCATCAGGCCTGGGGTGCTCCCACCAAGTGTCCTAGTTGGTACAGTAGCCTTGCACAGCTCTCTGCCTCCATTCCCTATAGGTTTGTTCCCAGCAGTTATCAGAGATCTTGTGAAAACAAGCCTGATTGGGCACCCCCTCCCTCCTGTCCCCCAGTGCCTCCCAGCTCACTTGGAGGAACTGTCTAGGCCCTGTGTCATGTGGCTCCTGTGTTTCTCACCTCGCCAACGCAGGCCAAAAATCCCAGACCTCTCGCCCCAGGGCCTCTGCACCTTCTGCTTCTCCTGGAGTGTTGCTCTCCCTGGTAGATGCTTGTCTTGGTTGGTGTTTTGCTCAGATGTCTTTTCTCAGTGAGAAACCCAAATCACCTACAGACACCTCCTCTTATTTCTTGTCTCCTCCATCATTAGCATCTAAGCTTCCCAAGGAACGGAGAATATTTTATGTTTTATCTAGTGCTAGATCCCTGGACCTAATAGGAATCCTGTGATACCAGTAGCGTTTGAATGAGTGGACACCCCGGAGGGAAGCCACTACCGGTGCCTTTGCACACACTGACACCCCCCCACTGCATGCCCTGCATGCTTATGCTGCACACACATGCACACACCTGCTGCTTACCTGGGCTGGTATCCACGTGGCCACAATGAGCTTTCTGTCCTTTCCCGGGTCTTCCATTTGCCCCAGCATCTCTTGAGGTACTTTGGGAGTAGAGGGGTCTCTAGTCTTCCTGAGCCTTATTCCAAGGAGAGAACTCACTCTGAGCCCTCCTGAAACTTAAACAAATAGTCACACATGGACAGAGGACCTGGACGGGTCTAGGAATCTCTCCCTGAGCTAGAACCAAGGAATTTAGTCTGCAGCTTCCGACCCCATTCACCCTCTCTCCAGAGGGAAGAGTAAGACAAGCTCCACCCTCAGGCGAAAATTTAGGAACGGTACAAGGGCCTTAATAAGCCACCTGCTTAAGGTAGTTCCTTCCAGTCTGGAGAACCATGTTGCCTGGATGCTTGGGCAGGAACCCTAAGAAGATTTTCCTGCAAGGAAAACTAACTGGAATAGAGGAAAGCCCAGTAAATGTACGGTTTGAGCCTATTTGGAAAGTCAGGTGGAAAGTCAGGTGTAAGGAAGGCTGATTGCCTCGTCACGTGACGATGCCTGTACATGCTGTCCCGAACACACACTTCTCTCACTTGGCATAAGCTGCCTTGATGTTCCGTGATCAGTCCTTCGAAGCTCTTGGTGTTTGAGGACGGGGTTACTTTAATGATAAACCGGATGGTGAGCATCCAGGGTGGGAATCATACAGGAAGCGGTTTGCTATCTTGTGCTAAGCATGCTCACAGGGGAAGAGTGTCGCCTCAGTCACCAGACAGACTAATCACCCTGGCTGTCCTCTGTTCCTAAGAAGCTTCTGTCCCATGCTCTGTGCACAGCAGATATACACGAGTCTATCACCCATCCTACCTCTTGTCAAAGCACTAAAAAAACCAACAGGCAAGTTACACAAGAGTGAGGGGCTGAGACTTCCGAGACCTCTGGAGATGCTCCCCTCCCCCCACTTCTTGTGTAAGACCTTTACTTAACTGTCCCTTTGGTGTACTCAGGAGACCTTCGTGACAGCTGGGGCCTTCAGCGTGTGGGTTCCAGACAGTCAGACAAAAGACACCTGAGGTCAAAGGACTAAGCCCCAGTCCTTTCCACTGGCACTGGAGGGTCCATAGGATGCCCTGGCCTCCTGATCACCCTGCTCGTCAGTCAGCTCTTCACTGTTGGTCTCCCATGTGAACACCCTGGCAGCCTCCAAGCACCCACAGCTAGCAAGGAAAGGCCATGGCTGGTCATGAAATTCATGGCCATCACTTAGCACTTGCTCTGAGCCAAGGTCAGCTTCTTAGACTCAGATTATAGAAAGTCCTTTGATCTTTCAGAGCCAGCAAGATGGGTTCAGTCTCCACATGCTAGACAGAGAACTGACTCCTGGAAGTAGTTCTCTGACCTCCATATGGGCCGTGGTATATATATATATATATACCTATACAAACATGCACACAAAATAAATTAAAATGTAGAGTTTTGGGTTTTTTGTAGTCATTTGACCTTTCCCACAACTAATCAATGAATAATAAGGAAATGACTATCTTCTTCTCCTACTCCTCCCCCTCCTTCTTCCCTTCCCCTCTCTCTCTCTCTCTGGTCAAACAGTTTCTCTAGGTAGCACAGGATAGCCTAAAGGTATGGTCCTCGTGCTTTAGCATCTTAAGTAGTAGGATTTCAGGCATGTGTTAGCATACTCAACTTTCCTTCCATTGTCATAAATGAGGACACGGATATCAAAAGTGTAAAGTCACACAAGCTAGCGGTTATAGAGGTGGACTTTGGATCCAGTATCTCGAGAGAGAAGATTCTCTGCTACACGGTGAGACAGAAGAATCCCTGGCTTGGTGGAGCAAGAAGGCAGCATGAGAACAGGACCTAGCCCTAACCCAAACAAAAGGGAATTGCCCACTATTTTAGCACCAGACATGGCTGGACAGTGTATGGACAGTATCCATCTCTAGCCCTAGCCTGGGTGGTGTCTGGCAGTAACAGATCCACTCCTGGGCTCAGTATCAAAAAGCATGGGGAAACCGACTTCCCCTTCAGCAAAAAGGATGGAGATTAAGCAGCGGGAAGAACTTCTCAGCCGTCAAGACCATACGCTTTTAAAACAGGCAGCCCAGGAAGGCGGAGGCCCTTGCAGAGAGGTTAATGCTGTCAGTGCTCAGAGCTCTTGTCAGAGGTGAAGGGAGGGAAGGTTTGCAGGCTGACCTCCCTAGGGTCTGGAGGTAAGACCATGTCATACAGACCAAAGACGCTGTCCCATAGAAAAGAGAGACGATTGGCTGTTCCCACACTGGTACCACGCCTTCCTAGGACCCCATCTGCCCCAGCCCTGCCATTGGACTTCATTAAATTGCATTTTCCCACAGCAGGGCAGGCCGGTGACAGGATGAGTCAACACCAGCTTGCTACAACTGTCGCCCCTGGAGCCGGCGGGCATAGAGGGAGATAATTGGGAGCGGTTTGACAGCTTAATGTCTGGGGCTGGCTTCCTGAAGCAGAGCAGGGTGGGGTGGGGGCGGGGCCTGGAGCCAGAAATGGGGAGTGGGAGATTGGCCTATCTTCAAACCAACCCCACCACCGCTGCCGTTTTTTTCCCCTCCATTTCCCCAGCACCAGCTTGTTGGGCAGGAAAATAAAACACAGAAAAGGAAATTAGATACGGAAAATAAATTAGGGTTTCTTTATTAATTTGTCAGAACTAATTAACATCTCCCTGAGATTTGTCTCCTCTCCAGACACCCTCAGAGTAAGAAGGAGGAAAGTCTTCAAGAGGTCAGGCTGGGGCTTCAGGGTCCCTGTCCCAAACACTCCTGACAGCACCTCCCCTATGGTAGAGGATAGAAGATGTATCACTCAAAGGGGGGGCCCTGGAGTCCAGCTGAGAGACCCCACACCCTTGTCCATTTCCCCAGGTCACTGAGCCCCAGAACAGTCACTTTGTCACTGAAGCAGAGTGACTGCTTGACTCATACAAGGTTGTGGGGACAGTATCTAGTGTCAAGTGCCGTTCTGGGTGAAGTCAGGACTCAGTGTTAATTGGGAGATGAAACTTAGGAGAAATACTGGAGACCTTTCAGAATTCCTTCATCCTACACCTGTAAGTGGTAGTGTTCGCCTGTAATCCTAGCACTCAAGAGGCTAAGACAGGAGGATTGTTGCTAGTTCAAGACCACCCTTAGCTATATAGGGAGACCCTGTCTTGAAAGCAAAAATAGTCTTCACCCTCAAGGTCCTTAGGGTTTCACATTTGCAGTCGTCTCCAGAGGACAGGCTAAGTGTTACAAGTGGAAAGGACAAAGCTCCCCAGAGCTCCCTAGCCCTGTCTATCCATCTCACTCACCACAGGGCCTGACTCACTTCAAGGAGTCTCACTAACAGTTGTCTCACTTCCTGGTCGTGAGTGCAAATTCTCCCGGTCAGCCGGGAAGCCACCCCAGTTGCCCCTTGATTTGGGTAAGAGTCTCGCTTTGTTTCCCAGACTCAGGCCCAACCCTGCTGTGTCAGAGTGATTTTTCTGAGAAACCTCCCCATGGCCACGCCTTGTAGTAGACTGCCTTGGAGGGTTGCAAAATCCAGCCTGTCCTGTGGGTCCCACAGTACTGACAGCATCTAGACATTGATACTAGACATCATAACATCGACACCAGCCCACAAAACCCCAGAAGCCTAGGAACTGTGGAGATGGAACCCACTCTCCTTCCCAGGCCTGTCACCCCTGGAGCTGGCTGAAGGTTGCACAGAGTTAAGACCCCCTCTGACTGGCCAAGCCAGAAGAGGCTAAAGGGAGAGAGGGCTGAGTAGCTTCCTGTAGCTCAGATGAGGACCTGAGGCCTGGAAAGAGAGGTCAAGGCAGCCCCAGAGTTAGCACTTGTGCCTCCTAACTTCCAGACCATGCCTCTCGTGAACAGGTATCGGGGTGTTATAAATGACATTGGAAGTAAATTAATTTGTCACGTCAGGGACTCTCAGAACCCAGAAAACCTCTGGGGGATGTGGGGCATATGCTCAATGAAGTCAAACTACAAAATTAGTGTCCGGGGGCAAGGTCACAATCCCACCCACCCCACTCCGACCTTGGAGACACTGGGGCCCTCCCTCGTTTCTTCATTAGCTGTATGCAGTATCTAGAATGAGCAGGCCTGTGATCTTGGCTGTCCTTGAGCGCAGCTGAGACCCGGTTTCCCAGCTGTCTTAGAATACCCGCTTTGAAATATAAGGACTCCGTGAGCCGTGGGAGTGGTGTTCTTGGGTGACTCCAGTGCCCAGTGTGTTTCCAAAGGCCCTGCCACTTTCCCTCTATGCTAGGCACAGACGGAATGGGGCCCTTGCTGCCATCCTGTGATTCTGACCAGGGCGCGCGGCTGCCGAGACAGGTGCTGGAGTGCAGGAGTGGAACAGGCGGCTGCAATGGGGGTCTCTGCTCTCCAGGTCTCAAAGTTAGGCAGGAGGACTTTGGATGGCCAGTGGGGAGGGGGCTGGGGTTGCACATGGAAGGGAGTCTCAGAGGTCCCTTGAGGCCACTTGGAACTGTCTGGGACTTGAGGACCTTGGGGAAGAGACTGAGAATCCCCTTAGCACCTTGAAGCCACACCCCTCATGCTTCTTACCACACCCTTGCAGCCTGGCCAGGAAAGACACAGGGCCACTTGCACTTAATCTCTACAGGAAGGAGCTCTATTGTTGCTGGCCCACTGGCCATGGGACCTCAGGACCTGGCCTGTCTCTGTAGTTTCAAAAGAGGGCACTGATCTCTGACGGAGAGCGGTTGAGCTGCCCAGGTGTGGCACTTCTATAAGGCAGCTTAGAGAATCCAGACAGATGAACCTAGATGCCACCTTAGGGAGCTGCAAAAGGTGCCACCTGCCCTGAGAGTTGGTGTCAGATTGTGGCTCTAGCCTTGATCCCATGGTAGCTCTGTCAAGTTCCCCTCCTGAGCAGTCCCTTGACTTGCTGGATAATCCTGTCTGTATGTTGTTTTATTTCAGCCATTTTGAGATGATACCCACTTACAGGGTAAGGAAACTGAGGCAACTTGCCAGTGAATGGAAGAGCCCAGACAGGCTGTTTTCCTCCCAAGCTCTCTCCCCACTCCCCTACTGCTCTCCTTAGGAGGAGGAACTTAATGATCCCCAGTTTTGCTGCCTGGCCACACAGGTCTAAGCACACCTTGGGACAGGGTGTGCTTCCTCTGCAGCAGGAAGAAGTGAGGACAGACATCCCCAGGAGTGAAAGGGTGTAGGTCAATTTAGCAGTCTCCCAGGGGCAATGGAAAAGTTCCGTACTCCGGAGACCCCGAAAGGAGCTTGGTCAGTGACTGGGTGGGAGGTGCGGAGGCCAGCCTTGCCATAGGTAGTGTATGACAGCCCCTCTCTGAACCGTCATCCTGTTGGGAAGTTTCTGGGACTAAGAAAAGTATGACTTCTGTTTGTTGCTACCTGGCCAAAAGAATCAGATCTGTGTGTCACTGGAAGACTTTTATTCCAGTCCATTTGGGGGCCCTTGCTAGCCAAGCCTGGGGCAGCATATCAGGCTAGGCAGGTGTCTGGGTACTAGCTGACTCCCAGCTAGGAGCTCTGCCACTCCAAGCCCCACCTCCTTCCTTCCTTCTCTGTCCTGAAGGGGGCCAAAGGGACCCCAGGCTGGGTGTGTTACTGTCAGCCTATGATGCCCTTGTTTCTTAGTCTTACAGACTCCAGCAGATACATTGCTGTGCTCTTTTAGACAGGCAATGGGACTCCAGGACCCAGGACACGGCTCAGACAAAAGACCTAAGGACAAGTCCTGGTTCCACGGCCCTAGCTGTGTAACTTGATGGACTTCTCACTCAACCTCGGGCCATAGTTTCCTCCTCTATAAAATGGGAGTGTCAAAACTTGCTCCAGAAGATGGCAGTGAAAGTAGAAGATTCCAGAAGGCAAGCACTTCTGGGTGCTCGGTACATAGAAAGAGTCTGGAATACAGCAGTCAGTTCTCTGATTACAAGGGTCAAAAGTACAAACTTTGCCCACTCATGTTTATTTTGTGTTTGGGAAAGGGAGGTTACTGAGAACTGCTGGCCTTCTGATGGGACCAGGGCTGGAGCGAAGATGGGAAGATGTGTGTTTTTAATTGCATGAGTTCACATCTCATGAAAGAGGGAGAAATAATAATAATAATAATAATAATAATGCAGGAGCCTTGCTGTTCCCCATCCCCCTTCTCTGCCATGAGTCAAGAACCAGTTCCCACCAGTCTTTCTGGGGTTCAAAGCGTCTCCCCGCCCTAATCCTCACTTGGACCTCCCCACCCCCACAACTACTGTGGGCAAGAGGCTTTTCTCTGGTGGGGTGTGGGCTCTGCCACTCCCAAGGCCAGACTCTGCCACCATGGTGGGCAGTGCCTAAAGTGCTGGCAAAGAGGGGACACAGCCAGGCTTCCTGTTGATTGAAGGGCATTGCGCCAGTCCAGGCCTCGACTCTAGTTTTTATCTAGCCCAGGCCTGATTTCTCCCTGCGCAACGGAGGCCCCTGTCTACCAGAGGCTGCCTTGCTCGCCAACCTGCGTCATACAGGGGAGGTAGAGGTCTGGGATGAGGAGCCCCGAGCCTAAGTGGCACCTTGCCACCTGGGGATGCCACCCCGCCCTGCTGCTTGCCAGCCCCTTGACCCTCTAAAGTGGACGGACCTTCTTCCCCGACTTCCATCCCCCCCACCTCCAAGCCCTGACTCACTCCCTCACTCCCACTCAAGCTGTGTCTCCAGGACATGTCAGGACAAAGAGCTGGGTTCTGGTCCTACAGGCTTGGCTGTTCTGCTCTTGCTGGGGGTGGGGCCGTGGGGAGAGTTGGCTTTGGCCTGCTTCTTCAGGCCTCCTTCCCCCCCCCTTACCCTGGGGGAGGGGGCAGGGCTGAACTCTAGAGCACCTCCTGTTTGCACCCACAAGAGGCCCTGCTGGGGCAGCTGCAGCCTAGGGGTGGGGGTGGGGGGATGGGGCACCACCCTTCGTCACCCTGCTTCTGCTGTTCTCTGGGTCTCTCAGCAGTGTGCATGGGGTGCCAACCCGCCCCCCAGAGACACTGTCATGCTGCTTCTCACCCAGAGGCTGGCCCTGCTTCCCCATGTTTCTGCAGGCAAAGTGAAGAGGGTCTTGGACTCCCCTTGGTTCTTTCATTTATTGTATAACTGTAAGTCACTTCTCTCTACTGAGTCTCAACTTTATCATCCACAAAATGGTCAGCACTTTCCCCTGATTGCTTCAGGATTCTGGATGCCTAAAGTCAAAGAGGTTGGAGGGAGGAGTGGTAGGATGCCCCCCTGGCCAGCCAGCCTAGCCAGCAGAGGTATCCTTTCCTCACTGAGAAGAGGGCTGAGAGGGAATGCTCCCCTACCCCTGTGGCTCTCAGCCCTCCTCTCTTAGACAATCCTCTCTTTTGGCAAGCAACCACCGCCTTTGCCAGAGAGCCTGGCCCTCTTGATCAGCCAGCTTCCTAAGAAGCCTTGATTAAAAGAGCTCAGTGACCTGGGAAGTCACTGGGGACCCACACCCTAAGTGTGTTCCCCAGGGTTGGACCCTCTAGTACAGAGTTCATCAGGAGAGCAGATAGAGTGCGCTCCCGGTACAAGCAGCAGGCACTGGTCCCGCACTTCTGATTCCGGCACACCCAATCATGGGGCTCCCAAGGATTGCTATTTGAGCAAGGTGGAGCTAGGGACTGTGGGAATGTGAGAATAGAACAGGTGATTCTGTGGGACCTGAGTGTTGAAGTAGGAGTTTTCCACTTCAAAGAGGTGTGGTGGGTGGAGACATGGGAGGGGTAAGAGAGGAAGCTGGGAATTTAAGCAGGGGTAGATTGAAGGTCTGATACTGGTTTAGATCTGCCCCAAGGCAGTGGAGAGGGCAGGAGGCTGTGTCATAAGATCTGGTTTGTGCTCTGATCCACCTGCTAGCAGTGTCCCTTGAACAAATCACTTTACCAGCCTGAGCCTCAGTTTCCCACCATGACAGTGGCGCCTGCCTTAACAGAGTGTTTGTGAGATGCGTTGCCTAACATCACACAATTAGATGTGGGTGCTTCTCAGGGAAGGTTCACTGTCTTCAGGGTTACCCACAGTTTTGTAAAGACAGGAAGCTCAAGACCATGTCTAGAAATTTCCAAGGAAAGTTAAGCTGCTATATTGATGTGACTGAAGAGTTGAGTCTTGGGGGTGCTAAGGAGCGATTGGCAGGCAACATGATCAGGAGCATTTATTTTTTATCTGAGGTACATACATGAGCATTGGCCTGCATATATATGTGCATCTTGGACATGATGGCGCCCATAAAGGCCAAAAGAGGATGTTCAGATCCCCTGGAACTGGAGTTGAAGACCGTTGTGGTCTACTGTGTGGGTGCTGGGAACTGAGCTTAGACCCTCTGTAAGAGCAGCTTGTGCTCTCTGTTAACCATGGAACCATCTCTTCAGCTCCTGGTTGGTTGGTTGGTTGGTTGGTTGGTGGGTTGGTTGGTTGGTTGGCTGGTTGGTTGGTTGTGGTTTCATTTTGTTGTTTTAACTTTTAAGACAAGTTCTTGCTAAGTTGCTCAGGTTGGTTTTGAACTCACAATCTTACCTTAGCCTCTCTGAGCAGCTAGGATCACAGACCCACAGACCCAGCTACTGTCCAGCTACTCACTCTTCTATTGTCTTTAATTCCTCCCCCACCCCACCTGCCTCTTTTGAAAGTAGTAGAAAGTCCCCAAGTCACTATAGAGTACCAGGGGCTGATTCTTTGCCCTCCTTATTCTCTTGAATTCTGGTCATTCCATGCTGCAGCCGGGCAGAGTCAACCGAGCATGAAAGACACGGGAGGGCAGGAGAAGGAGCCCAAAGGGAGAGCGAGATGTATGGCTAGAGGTGGTGGCCTTCTAGTCACACACCCACTGACTGTTCTTGCTGCACCTGGTTTCTTAGATGAGCCATTTGCTTATCTTGTGACCCAGAGGCAAGGCCTTTGTAACCACAACAAGAGAAACAAGCATACTACATTTTTAAGGTCTTGTGGCTGGCTGATAAGTCTTCCCCAGGTGCTCTTGTGGCCATATTGAGCCATCATGGGCCAAGTCATGCCTTCCCACCCCTCTTCAGCCAGCTCCTCAATTCTAATCCCTGCCAACCTCTTTACAACTCTTGGACCAGTTAATTCCTCTATGATTTTTTTTCTTTTCTCCTGGAAAAATGGGGAGCCAGTGGAGCTGGTCCCCAACTAAGGGGACCACTGGAGGATCCACAGTCTGGACATTCCTTGAATCTCAATCTAAGTCCTCTGTCCCTTTGACTTTCCTATTTATGTACCAGAATTCACCCTCCACATTTCAGTTTCCCAATCAAATCATTAATTACCCCAGTAATTAAATCCAATTAGCAGTTGTAGGGGCCTTTCTGAGTGAGGAACCATTAGCCAGGGTGAAAATGCATGGGAGAGGGCGAGAGAGAGAAAACCCACCCCTTCCAGCTTTAAAAACAAAAACAGGAGTCAGTGCTACAAAGCCCAGGGCCCCAATTAAAGCTGGGGCCTCACTCATTAAGCTAATTTGGCATGCTATCCCAGCAGCCTCTGGTGGGAAGGCCAGCAACGGAGCTGGCCAACATTTGGTGGTGGTGGAGGTGGGACAAGCCTTGCTCACCTTGAGGGCTGCAGTGGAGCTCCAGGCCCACTCAGGAAAGGGCTGGGGTCTCATGGAGTACCTCTTGCTTCTGGCTTCCTGGACTCGGGAACCGATGGTGGTAGAATAGACCGGGGTAAGATGAGCCAGGAAAGAGCACCAACACCTTCCACCTCCAGCCGTGGGAAAGGACAGCTTGGCAGTCACTCACCTTCCTGGGTCTGTGACTGTGAAGATTGCATACATACATACATACATACATACATACATACATACATACATACATACCTGCATACATACATACATACCTGCATACATACATACATACATACATACTCACGCCAACTCTAGCTCTAGCTCCTTGGTGCTAATAGCCACCATTACCTTCCACCCCATGATCCGTGGAAATACTCAGCATTCTGTCTCCCATTTCTTCTCAGCTCACATCACACAGTTCCCAGGTTGAGAAACAGAAGCCCAGGAACCCTAAGTCAAAGTCAGGCACTGTGGAAGACTAGAGATGATGTGTGCTCAGAGTCCTCAGTCAGGTCTCTTTGTGGATCAGCTGGCCTGCAGCATTGACAGAGGCAGAGGTGGGGGGCAAGGGTGACAGACCGAACCTCTTCCCAGAGCTATGTACCGGGCAGAGGGCATGGTGCCCACACTCCCTCTGCTGTAGGGACTCCTTGCCCATCCTGCATCAGACAGATTCCGTGTGTCTGTCAAGAAGGTTCAGACCACTGCTGCCCCCAAAAGGGACAGGAGAGAGACATAGACATACCAACAGGTGCTGTCCTGGAAGGCTTAGCCTCGGGAGGGGCTGTCCAGACCAGAACTGGCCTCACAGGCTGTTTGGCCTTGAACAGGTTCCTTGCCCTCTCTGAATTTATTTCTGCAATGAGAATGGGAATGACACCTAGCAACTAGGAGTTTTGAGAGTTAACAAATGACCTGTGAGCATTCAGACTTGGGCCTGGCACAGGTGACTGACACATGCATGCTAACTGTTCTTGCCATCTCCAGGAGGGGCCCAGCAGGGAACATGACCCCCTTGTGTCTCCTCAGGAATCTGGATATTGTCCAGTCTCAGGGTGGTCAAAGGGGACAGGAGATACTCTTCCCATGCTTGAAGGACGTGGAGTGCCTACACACACAGCACATCACGGCCACAGGCTGCCCCTAGGCTCTCAGGCCATGCTGGGTAGGGTCAGAAGGACAAGGGAATGGGAAGGAGAGGTAGTTGAGGGAAGCAGGTGGCCACAGACATCTCTGCAGCTGGGCGCCATGCCCCGTGCCTACGTGCTGGCTTCCTCTTCGAGGCAGGATGAGAAACAGGCCCTGGCACGCCAGCCCCTACCAGTGACTCCTGAAACCTTGACAAGTCTGAGCTGGAAGTGGGACTGGGTGAGGCTCCTGATAGACTCATGTTGGGCAGAGGGACGGTCGGTGAGGGGAGGAAAATGGGAAAGACCCTACATTTGGAACTGACACCACAAGGGGATGCTGGGGAGGAGGCCCGGGAGGGTGCGGGGTGGTGGCTGCACTCAGAGCTGTTTCTGACTCTCGGGTGCCCCCACCCCATGTGTCCCTGCCAGGCAGGGCAGGAAGAGGACAGGCAGTAGTGGCGGCAGGGAGGTGTTCCCCTCAGCACCGTGCCAAGTGTAAGGTGACGATTCCGAGTGCTGTGGAGAAAGAAGGAAGGAACAATGACAACCATGTGCCAGGAGCAGAGGAAGCTGCCCAGTACTGGGGAGGTGACCTCATCCCTGCGGAGTGAAGCTGGGACTCACTGTAGAGGTGAAAAGGCTGGATTTGGGATGGGCATGAGACTTGGCCACGGGCACCGACGCTGGAAACCGCTGAAGCCGTCCAGGTCAGACAGGAAAACCTGAACCCACCACTACCACCTCCAGCCTCCTGGGTGCTAGGAGGGAAAAGCCACTGAGGGACAGTTAGTTGTGCAGAACCTGGACATGGTCACAGGTCTGCTGAAGGCGGCAGCGGGGTGCCCCAGTGAGGCAGCCTCCTCCCTGAATTGCATCTCAGAACCCCCTGAAGATCTTGTCTTCTTTTCCACATCGTGCAGGGCACCGCTAGGTGAAACACATACACACACACACACACTCACACACACACACACTCACGCACGCACGCACTTACTTTGCTTCCTTCTAACAGTAAAGTTTGGCTGAATTTAGACCTGGAGTTCCACAAAAGTTGAAAGGAAGCCAACATGGCGGCACCCACCTGTAGTTCCAGCTCTACTTTTCAGAAGGCTGAGGCAAGAGTCTCCCTCAAGCCTGGGAAACCTCTGTCTAAGAAGAAGAGACTAGGGCTGTCCCTAGGGTTGGAATGCTGCATTTGTTCTGTGGTTAAGACCAGGAAGAGGTTAGCACTCAGGTTGGAGTCATGACCCTGGTTTTGTTGTGGTCTTGGGTTACCATGAAACTTGGCTGGAACTGTGAGGGTTATGTTGGGTAATTGGGGGAGGATGGCTTAGAGGTCTACATTGGGTGTGTTAGGGAGTTGGGCTATGCCCTTAAAGCTAATATTCTAAGGGCATCCATGCCAAATACAAGAGTTTGGGGTCACTGTAGTTCTGGGCTACAGAGTATCACCCTCAAGTTATGTATTTCAGCCTTAGGAACTGATAATACAGTCCTTCCAGAGGGCTAGAGCAGGAGCAAGACCTGCCTTCTACCCTCTCCCAGCATCCCTCAGGTGCCCTTGCGCTAGTCTACACTCAGTCCTGCTGACCAGTTGGATCATGGGAACTCAGCCTCCCATGCAGTTGAGTTTTCCACATTTCATTGTCTCTGTCCCTCTGCGGGAGGGGCAGGCCCACAGGCAGCAGTCTGGAACACTCCTCTGACCTTTAGCCTTTCCTATAAGGTAGCTCCAAAGGTGGGGCAGGACCAAAGGAGAGCTGCCTGCCACGTGCAGGTGCCTGGGGGTATGAACAAAGAGCCAGGAGGGACAGATGCCAGTCCTGGGTGGGACAGCCAGCAGGGTTGGAACAGAGGAATCTGAATGCCATAGGATGCATATGTGCATGTTACCTGTGTGCGTGTGCGTGTGCGTGTGCGTGTGTGTGTGTGTGTGTGTGTGTGTGTGTGTGTGTGTGTTTGCATGAATAACTCCTGAGCCCACCATGCTGAAGGGACCTGGGTTTCTCCATCCAGGCCTTCCCACATTAAAGCAAAAAGCAGGAGAGCCAGGCCCAGGGTGAGGAGAGCAAACAGCAAAACTTAATGACTTTAATATGAAAGAATTTGCCACTAATTAAGCACAAACACTCCACTAATGCAGAGAACACATGTTGTGGATTTCACTTAAGCAGGAACCAAATGAGGTGAAAATCCTTCCAAAATGATAGCAGTTTACCCTCGAAGGAAGATGCTACCTCACCTCAGTTCTGCTGCTGAGCACAGCTCTGAGTGCACCGCAGCCCTCTGCCTTCACGGCCTCCCCATCCTTCCTGACTAGGGGTTCTGCCTTCACGGGCTCCCCATCCTTCCTGACTAGGGGTTCTGGCCATGTTCCCTCAGCAGGTCTCCCTGCTGGCATCCATTCCCACGGCTGCCCTTCCCTGTGTTCTGTCAGAAAGCAACCCTATGAGTTCACCGCTGTGACCACCTGTCTCCCCACACGTAGCTCAGCTCTGGCCTTCAGACAGCAAGGCTTGTGTCTCTCTCTTTACCCAGGACACACCAGGAAGGTTTCCCCATCGTGTCCCACAGTACTACTCCTCACCCCCTCTACACCCAGCTGGCCATGGCTGGCCCTACATACCCATCATGCACTTCACCTCTCCTACCTGAGCTCATCGTCCCGTCATCTAGTCCCATGCTCTTCACTAAGGCAATTTTGTTCCCCTAGAGGGCATGTGATAGTGTCTGGGTATGACTTTTGTCACAAGTGAAGGTGGTGCCCCTGACGCCTAGTGTGCAGACGCCAGGGATGTTGCTAAGTGTCTTACAGGGCACTGGACAGACCCCACAGGAGAGAAGGTCTGGCCCCAAATGTCAGCAGTATCTAGGTCAGTGGCGCTCTTGCTCGGGAAGCGGGGTCACCTGAATCCAGGCAGTTCTTTCCCCACGCCCTCCCAATCCACCACTTACGTAGCATCTCCGTGTGCCGGGCACCGTGCTAGCAGCGCACAGGAATGGTCTCTCTTCACTCTCGTATCAGCCCTCGGAAGCAGTGCTGTCGTCATCCCCACTTTATATGTGAGAAGACTGAGGTGTGGAGAGATCCACGCGGCTTGAAGTTGTCCGGTTCACAGGCGGCACGGGCAAACCTTCGTCTTGCCTGCATTGAATCGGAAGTCAGTGCTTGTGTACCCCAATCCTCTCTGTAGACCCCATCATCTAAAACCTCTCAACCCCTCCTCTACCCTGCCACGCCTTCCAGCCCAGCCCTTTCTCTTACAATGAGCCCTCCCTGTAGGCAGGCAGCTGTACACACCTGGTAGCCTCTCCTCCCTGCAGCCATCTCCAAAGAGAGAGCATCTGCAGAGCTGGGTGCCGGGGTGGCCCACCTTGGCCTTCTGGATACAAGGCAGACCCGAGAGCCCTCCACTACCGAACAGATGCTGAACTTGGTTGTCTTTGGGACTCTGAGTGCTGAGGCGAGGAAGGCACATGTCAATCCTGAGCCCTGTGAAGGCTCCCCTGGGGAAGCCTAGGGAATTCTTCCGCCTTCTCAGCAGCCCCCAGCCTGTCCCTCCTCAACACTAATCTGCCACAGAGGCTGCTGCCTACACGTCCCCAAATATGTCAGGAGCAAATGCATGCATGCTCACAGAGGGAAACCCAAGCTGTGTCCCTGGGGAGACAATAGTGTTCACTGCAGTGTCAGCTGCCACCGGGTCACTGGACCTTTCTGAATCTTGGCCTTGGAGCCAGAGGCTTCTGTGCCTGAAGAAGGCCAGGTCAGGTAGGAGCAGCACAGGACTGTGGAGGGAGGGAGTGGAGCTAGGGAGCACACAGACACAGACGGACAGGCTTAGGTGGAGAGAGCTTAGGTGAGAAAACAATGTTTCACCTTGCACTCTGGTGTGAGGAAGGAAGGGAGACGGGGTGCTGGGAACCGGGACAGAAGACAGGGCAAGGGCATCAAGACCGTCGGCTGGGAAGCAAACAGGAATTAAAAGGTGGCAGGTCCTCAAGCTGACCCACATCCTGCAGGGATGTCACTTCCCATTTCTGGGCAGCAAGAAAGAAGTCAGTTCTTAAGCTGTGTCCCCCCCCCCCGTACAGGTGAGGGCTCGCCCTTCGTCTCTGCCCCTTGGCTAATGCGCTTCCCAGGAAGCTGCCACTGGACCTGAGACAATGGCTAGCCTTGGCCCAGGACCACAACTGGCTTACAACCTTCTCCACCAACCAGTGGGAGTGTCCTGTGAGTTCTGAGTGCCAGGCTTTGGACTAACCTGCGATCACAGGAGCATGTCCATGTTTGTACCCTGAACGTATAGTACCACTTAACCATAGCAGAGCCAGGAGAGGGCTCCAGGAAGCCAAGGCTCAGGGCATTCAAGAAAGACAGAAGTCACAAGCGTATGTTTTTAGCAAGCCAGACCTCTAGCAGTCTCTTGTGCCTTCATTTTCTCAACATTCCTAATCTGGGACTCTTCAACCTCTTCCCTTGGGGCATGATGGCTCACACTTACAATGCCAGCACTCAGGAGGTTGAGGCAGGAAGACTGCAGTGAGTTCAAAACCCGCTTAGGCGACCTTGGGCTTGATCTTGAGGAGTTCAGGAAGTTTACTCTATGACTTGGGAGCTCCAGTCAGGGGGCTGTACATTCAAAGTTGTCCTGCAGTGGACCCGTGAAAGGTGGTCTGGGCATAGGGGTAAGACTTGGGAGGATGAGGGAGGCATAAGACATGAGTGTTGATGTTACTAAGGAAGGGATTGGGCATAGGGACCCAGCCCAGGGGAGTTGAGAAAACAAAGTGAAAGACTATTGGAGATGAAGGTGCTGGTGGGAGGAGCTTAGAGGAGATTCGATTTGAACAAATGCAGCACGGGGAGAAAAGCTGTTAAGGACCTACTGTAGGCTGGACTGGGCATCTGCCCGGCCGTGAGAGAACCTGCTGTACCCCAGTTTTGCTGAGGTGCAACCTGGATTTGATCTGGCAGGACTTCCAGAAGTTGGCCAGCATACCAAGACAGAGAGCCAACTGGTCAGTGCACAGGTTCCCAAAGATAAATCCCAAGGAGGAGCAGAGCTGAGGCCGAGGGAGCTGAGCAGGTCAGAGCCTCAGAACTGCTCCCGGATCCTCAAGCCCACCACTCCCGCTTACAGAAAAGGACACTACCCCTACTCAAGCCCAGATGACAACAGTGACCAGGCAGTAAGGATCAGAGCCTGCCTCTCGCACAATGTCTATCCAGTGGGTGCCCTTCTCCTACCCACTGCCCAGAGGAAGGGGGCAGGTAGGGTGCCAGAGAGGAAGTGGAATGGGCCAAGAGTAACACTTTGAAGGCTGGAGGTGGAAACAGGCGGAGCCAGGAGCAAGACTCTGTATTCTTGGGTACCAAAGTAGAGTCCCTGGGGATGGGATGGCAATAGGAAATGGACCTGCAGGAGGGTGGTGCAGGCATCCCCAACCCTTGTTCCTTGATGGGAGAACCAAAGTCCAGCTCTCTGATTAATCTCTGTGCCCCTGCCTGCCCTGCCAGGTTTCAAGGAGAGATAAGGTTTGTCAGAACACACACCCCAACCCCCCCCACCCCTCCACCCCCCCGCGCTACTGCCATCCCCAGGGCTTCTGCACCACCAGGGGAGTAGGGCTAGCCCAGTCTGTCTGTAAGATCCTGGCTCCTCCTGAGTCTTTTCCCAGGCTGCCTCGCCCCCTCTTCTCCCACGCACTATGCTCCCCCACCCAAGGCAACCGGCGCCAGCCCCACAGCCCATCATTAACCAACTCCATGTGGGGAGTCGGGGGAGCATTCAGCCAAGAGGAAAACATGGGCAGTTTCAGTGACCCCAGAAGTGGGGGTGGAGGCGCCTGGGCTCAGACAGTAGCAATTAGCCCCTGACTGTGGGATCATAGGACATTATCACTGCTGCGAGTGGCTGGTGGGGAGAGTGGAAGGAGCCCCTGGAGTCATCCCAAAAGCTGTGCCCCCAAGAGAATTCCCCAAGGCCTTCTCAGCAGCCAAGGTCCCTGAACTGAGGGAATTGAGAAATGGAGGTGCTAACCCTGTGCCAGGCCAGGACAAGTGCTACGCCTTCTTGTGCCTCCCCAGGGAGGGCTGGCGGGGCACTGGGACATAAAGGGGACACTTCTTCTATCTGCTCTTACTGCCCTCTAAGCCATGTCGTTGTGGCCTTATCCTGGGTGTGAAAGGGAGTTTGGAAGCAGGTGTTGCAGCCTGGGAGCCAAGGAGCTCCTGAATTAATGGGGAACCATGCCTGGGGCATAGACACGAGAAAGGACAAGTTCAAAGGACTTCAGGAAGCGCCCTGCCCTTATAGGTTCTTGCTGGCAGGATTATCAGGTCCAGATGACAGGTTGGCACAACCTTCCAAGAGGAGATGACCCCGAAAGGGAGTTCTCCCCTGGTCCCACTTCTTCTTTGCCAGCTTCTCTGGAATGCTCCCTGCTTGAACTTCCTGAGAGATGACATTTGGGAAAGAAGCCACGCTGAGGGGGAAGGTCCTAAAGCTTTAGGTCACCTTGCTGACTCAGCAGGGTTTCAGGGACCCTTCCCCCTCCCCACAGTGAGTCATTCCCACTCATACTTAGCTGTCTCTCACCACCACTGGAAGCCCTGTCCTGTCTGCTGCTTATGGAGGGAAGGGAGGAAGCATGCCTAGAAAGCCCTAGAAGCAAAGGATATTGGTTCCAACTGGAGATGTACCTTGTTGGAAGAGCACTTACTTAGCTAGCATGTGCAAGGCCCTGGGTTGGATTTCCAATGCAGTCCCTGACCTAAGCACGCACATGTGCACACACGCACACACACACACACACACACACACACACACACACACACAGAGTCAGGGGAAGGGGGTTGATTTCGTCTAGCCAGATGTCATGGTCATGGTAGCTCTCACATATAACTAATCCCACACTGGGCTGGAAACTTAGTCAGCCATGAGTTTGAGGCCAGCCTCAGCTGCATAGTCTTGTTCTAGAGTAACCTAGGCTGCAGTGTGAGTCTTTGTCTCACAATAAAGTAAAACCAAAGGAAAAAAAGAGATGTTTTAGGCCAGGCATTGGTGGCCCAGTCTTTAATCCCAGCACTTGGGAGGCAGAGGCAGATGGATCTCTGTGAGTTCCAGGCCAGCCTGGTCTACAGATTGAGTTCTAGGACAGCCTCCAAAACAATACAAAGAAACCCTGTCTCAAAAAAACAAAAGGGGGAGAGAGAGAGAAATTGAGAGAGAGAGAGAGAGAGAGAGAAATTGAGAGAGAGGGAGAGAGAGAGAAATTGAGAGAGAGGGAGAGAGAGAGAGAAATTGAGAGAGAGGGAGAGAGAGAGAGAGAAATTGAGAGAGAGGGAGAGAGAGAGAGAAATTGAGAGAGAGGGAGAGAGAGAGAGGTTTTGGCACAGGTCCTTGTCGGAGAGCACAAACCCCACACCTATACACACAGACTTAATCTCTCTCTTGTGCCGACACTCCACTCAAGCCACTGCGGCAGATACTGAGGCAAGTTTCAGAAAATGAAGGCCTGAAAAAGATCTGTCCAGCCAGGTTAGGACATGGTGGTCCTCACAAAAGTGCCCATTTACACAATGACCTTCTGAGCCAGCTTGCCCAGCTAAGACAGGAGTTCTAAAGTCAAAAAGGGCAGGAAGAGAAACTGCTCGTGTGGCCACACCCGATGCGTGGGAACTCTTGCCCCCCCCCTGCAGATTAGCTCCATGGCAAGCAGGGCAGGGCCCTGGGGAGCAGGTTTGTCTGCCACAACTGAAGAGTCTTTGTGTTTTGTTGCTGAGCTTGGGCTTTTGCAGGCCTGTGACGTGGGGGGCTGGTCCGATGCTTGCCTTGCTGGCTCAGCACTTCTGAGAAGCCAGGTCGCCCCAACTGCCTCACTCTGATAGGGAAACTGAGGCATCACAGAAAACGTCCTAGGGACATGTATCTTGGACCTGGACCATATCGGGTGCTCAGGAAGGGACCTAGGCAGTGATCAAGGTCAGGGCAGGGAACGACTCACCGTTTGTGAGCCCTATGATATAAGAGCCCCTCTTCTGTGAGCATAGGTTCCATGATTTATTTCTATACCCCTTGTCCCCTACTCTTTATTCCTCCCACTGTTCCCAGAACAGCCTTCTGTAGGCATTCCAGCCTTAGCTCCCTAGATTCCGTTTCTGACCCACAGTCACTGGACTCCAGCACAAGGTACCTATGAGTGCTGTGGCCAAGTATTGAGATTAGCATTTGTGTAATTTTCAAAGGTTTCTGAGGCTATCTCCCAGAAGTTCAGCACCCAGAACAAGGTCCCTAGGGAGATAGATTGAGCCAGACTCTGGTTTAGGATAGGAATTGAATTAGGCCAGGGGAGATGTTAGTCTATGTCCTTGAGCAGATGACCCAACCCCTCTTGACCTAGTTAGTAGCAAGTTGCCTAATGCATTGAGCCCTCATGTACTACCATGCATAAGCCCCAGTCTATAGTCTTCACGGGAAGAGGGCTTATTACTTGGGTAACCAGAGAATCAGCAGATTCTGCAAACCTTGGGCCGACCATGCCAAGCATAATGTGGTTGACACAGCCCAAGGTTAAGCCCCTGCTTTTCCCATGGTAGCCAGACATCCATTGAGTGACAGGATACAGACACCGCACAAGTGCAGGGAATAGTAATGGGTACAGTTGCATAGTTATTTGCCATTGGGGTCCTAGTACAAGTGGCCACCAGAGAGTCAGAAATGAGAGCCATCTCAGTGTCCCAGAAGAGGGGGGGCCTGTAGCACCCCATACAGTGTCTAATGTCATGTCGATGATTAGTAAACATTTGGTGAATTAAGTCCTAGAAAGGGTTGTCTACTGCTTCATAGATGATGTTGTTGATGATGGTGATGACGACAATGATGATGATGATGATGATGATGATAATGGCAGCAGCCAACACTGATTACATATTTTATGATAATGCTGCTTTCTGAGTTTCCCCTGCACTCCTTCATTTCATCCTTACAACAGTTTTATAGGACAGGCATTAACTATTAGAATCCCTGTTTTGCAGATGCGCACCCTCAGTGTAAACCTAGTCGCAGAGAGAGGTTAAGCCATTGGCCCACTGACAGGCACAGAGACAGGATGCCGACTCATATTGCAGACTCTTCCCAACCCCATTGTGCACCTCAACGAGAGTGCCGGAAAGGCCATGCGGAGCTTGGGAGCCACCCATGTCATTTTCCCGACTGTGAAGCCGGAGCAGGCACGGAGAAAACCGAACATACTCTAAGACTTCCCTTCCTGCCACCTGCCCCTGCAGGCACCCGTCAATCCTGTTCTTCTCACAGGCTTTCCACCCAGCCCCTCCATGTTCAAGGATGAGCCCTATTCCCTTTGGAAAGCCACCCAGTCTAAGAGCTAGATACTTAGACCTGATTTGACATGCTTAGTTCAGGCCAGCGAGCCACCATAGAGGCTTAGGAACCAAGTCCCTCAGGCTGGAGTGTTGAGGCGGGGCCCAATTTTGCTAATCTTTCATCTTCTCTCTCGACTCCAGAAGACTGGGGTCTTTACCCTCAATACTCCAGGAGCCCCACATGCCACCCATGGACTACCTCCTAGGCTCTGTTATCAGCCAGCTATGATAGAGTCCAAGAGTAAATGTGAGCATGCCCACTACTGAGCAGTCCCCCATGGCCCCACCCAGCCCGTCTCAGGGCCAGAAAGGTTCAGGAATGCCTTTGTATACAATGAGGGGATAACAGGAATGCCTCTCTCCATACCACCAAGAAACTGCTTCTGGGAGAGCCCAGTGGAGAGAAAAATGGCCTCCACCAGCATAGACTTAGGGAGGGAGGGGACACACACACACACACACACACACACACACACACACACACACACACCTGCTTTGGCACAGAAACTTCCCCAACTTACTTGGGACATCAGCAACCACCTCCCCTCCTGGCACCGGCTTACCCCCTGAAGGATGAGGTCACTGTTTGGGAAGCATTTTAGGAATATCAGCCTTTGTATCAGAGCCCTCCCCCTGCCTGCCCCACCACTGCCGAAGGGATGGGAGGAGATGGGGTAGTGGGGCTCAGTGGGCCATGTGTCCCTCCAGGGCCACCATACCTAGCACCAAGACGGTTCCTGATACCCAGGGCCCTTTCCCCAACTCTCAAGTTGTGACCCAAGCCCTCCCAACTGGCTTTTCCAGTTCTTGGCTTTATGTGGCGCAAGTTCCCCAATTATGCCCACATTATCTCAGCTGCTGGGTAGCCTCCAGCAGGCTTGGGGAGTGGAGGCTGAAGGAGCATCAGAGAGCACCCATTTATCCTGTCAGGGAGGATGGAGGAATTAGTTTCTTGCCAGCTGACCAGTCAGCAGAGTGCTAGACCATCTGACCCACTGACCTCTTCTCGGCGGGCCGCTTCTGGGTGGGGCTCGGGCTGGGCTGCTGTGAGACAGTTAGAGCCAGACGGAAACTGAAAGCCCAAGGCAGCCAGCCTGCTTCTTTGCAGAGGCAAGGGAAATGACTGCCAGGGTCCCTTAGGAAGGCAGAAATTCAGCCCCCAACAACGTGCCATACTTCCCCCTCCCCACAGCTCCTCCAGCCCCCAGCACCTCTGTTTGAGGTGTCTGGTGCTTCCAGGGGACAGCTGGGGGTGGAGGACAGGAACACTCAGTGTGCTTGTTAAGACTGTGTAGTGTGAATGGAAAAAGAAATGGGAATGGGTATGAAATTCTCAGTGCCAGGGGCATGACTTGGGAAAGTCAAAAGTGATGTCTTCAGCAAGTCTCTCTGTCTCTATCTCTGTCTCTCTCTCTGTGTATGTGTGTGTGTGTGTGTGTGAGTGTGTGTGTGTGTGTGTGTGTGTGTGTGTATCTGTCTCTCTGTACCCACCCCCTCCCCTCTCCTCTCCTTTCCTCCACACACCTCCCAAGGTCTCGCTATGCAGTCCAGACTGGCCTTGAACTTAAGATCTTCTGACTCAGACTCCTGAATGCTAATATTACAAGCGCATCCCGCCATGCCTGGCTCAGCATGCATTTCCTGAGAGCCTGCTGTACACTAAGCCCTAAGATCCCCCAGTTAACGTGATCTCTGGAAGAGTGGAATGGGGAGCTATGTGATGAGGTGACCATGGGCATTGGGACCTTCCCAGGAGTCCCTACTTCTCCACCACACAGACGAGACAAAGGGAAGCCCCAGCTTCCCGCTCTTGGATCCCAGTTCTCTTGAAACCATCCTCCTGCCTCTGGGTCAGTAGAGGGCTTGGTACTGTTGATGCTACTCAGTAAGCTGAAGATGTGGGGTCTGAAGTACACAAACATATGCTCACACATCAAGGACAGGAAGCACATACAGTCATGTGACTAAGATGCAGCCTCGGGGACTTGACCCACTCACAGATGGACGGAAGTGGAGGGCAGAGCCTGGGTCTGGGGTGGTTGTAAAGAATTTCCTAGGTGTGGAGATTGGAAGGAGCTTATGCCTTGCCACCCACTGCCGGCTCCTTCCCGGGAGTCTCCATTCTCTCAGCTACCACCACAGTTTGCCCAGCAATAAATATTTGCTACACTGGAGAAAAGGAAACACGGAAGCCTGCTGTGTAAGCCAGATGCTGAGTTGGGCTGGGCTGTGGGGACTCAGGAAGGGAAAGAGCTCCCTGCAGGAGTTCATAGTCCAGGAGAGAAGCCATGTGTAAACAGCCATATTCTGAGACGGAGAGGGCTGTACTGGGGGAATATGAAGGACCAGGCTGGGAGCTTCCTAACAGAAGGGCTTGAGCGGCCTCTCTCACAGGAGCTAGAGGGAAAAGACCTCACCGTGCATCTGTACACCTTCTCCAACTCTTGCCCCCACCCCCTTGTCCTTTCTTACCTGTCCGCCATTTGTTTCCCCAGCAACGGGTGAGGCGAGAAGACTGGATTATCTGGCTCATTTGTCAGACGAGGGAGCCAAGGCTCAGGAAAGCTCCTAGCTAGAGCTCTTCTTGGAAAGTAGACCTTTCTCAGTCCATTAAAAAAAAAAGGCATGCTAGGTATGGTGCCACCACCTGTAATCCTAACTTTCTGGAGGCTGAGGCAGGAAGATGGTTAGTTCAAGGTCAGACTTGACTACATAGTCAAAAACTGCCCTCAAAGATGCCTTGGGAGGGCAAGGGGAGGCAGAGCTTACATGCAGTGCAGTAGTGGAAGGCTTGCCAAGCATGTTGGTTATCTCCATCCGTAGAACCATGCAGATGTATGTTTCCTAACATGGAACACTGACCCGTATACTAAGTAAAAAGCAGCATTTGGACAATCTGTACAGTATGATTCTGATTTTTTTTAATATAGAGAAATGGCTCACTGGGTAAAGTGCTTGCCATAAAAACATTAGGTCCATATTTAGGGTCCCCAGCACCCACATAAATGCCAGATGGGCATAGTGGCCTGCCTAGGAGGCAAAGATGGGGTCCCTGGAGCAAGCTGGCTAGCCAAATAAACACCATCTGGGTCCAACTGAGAGATCTCACCTAAAAATATAAGTCTGGGAAGCTCATCCCTTTTAACTCCAGCACTGGGGAGGCAGAGGCAAGCAGATCTCTGCAAATTCAAAGCAAGTCTAGTTAACACAACAAGTTCTAGATCAGCCAGGGATACACAGTAAGACCCTGTCTAAAGAAAGAAAACCATGGTGGAACTCAACCTAGGAGGATACTTAGCATCAACCTCAGACCCCCATGTGCATGCATCACACACATACATGTTAATATAATACAGAGAGTAGCCAGGCATGGTTGTGGCACACATGGAGAATCCCAGCACACATGTAGCCGAGACTTTGGGCAGTGGTGGCGCACACCTTTACTCCAAGCACTCAAGAGCCAGAGCCGTTCTGAGCTACAAGTGAATGATGTCATTGTCTTCTTGGTATTTTTGCAGAATTATCTAGAGTGAGATTTTATTATTAAATTTGTTGTGTGTGTGCATATGCCATGGTGGGTGTGTGAAGGTCAGAGAACAATTTAAAGGGGTCTCTTCCACCTTGTAGGTTCTGGGGATCAAATTTAGGTCGCCATGCTTGGTGGCCAATGTCTTTACCCACTGAGCCACCTTAACAGGCGACTTTTATATCAAGTAATTAATTCATTTTGGGGGGATTTGAAATGAGTGTCACTTGAATCTCAGGTTATCCTAGAACTTACTATGTAACCTGGGCTGGCCTCAAGGTCTCATGGCCATCTTGTTGCTTAAGCCTCGCACGTGCTGGGGTTATAGGTACAAACCACCAGACCCTGTGATCATTTTCACAAGAAGAATTACAGAAGTAATGACTGCTGTAAAAGTTAAGACCACAGGACAGAGAATGCTAGGGGCGGGGAGTAGTGGCTGGCACTGACCCCTTCCTGTCATCCCCTCTGCCAGGCACTCGCACGCAGGTGGTGCAGGTGAACGACTCCATGTATGGCTTCATCGGCACAGATGTGGTACTGCACTGTAGTTTTGCCAACCCACTGCCCAGTGTGAAGATTACCCAGGTCACATGGCAAAAGGCCACCAATGGCTCCAAGCAGAACATGGCCATCTACAACCCAACTATGGGCGTCTCCGTGCTGCCCCCCTACGAGAAACGAGTGGAGTTCCTGCGACCCTCCTTCATTGATGGCACCATCCGCCTCTCCCACCTGGAGCTGGAGGACGAGGGCATGTACATCTGTGAATTTGCCACCTTCCCTACAGGCAACCGTGAGAGCCAGCTCAATCTCACTGTGATGGGTAAGCTGCCCTGGGCCTCTTTCCCTCGCCTGTCTAGAGTGGTTGACCATCGTTAGCATGTGCCTCAGTGGCCCCAGACACCCCTGTAGGGTTGGCATGCTCCCTTAACTCCAACCATGGTGCTTCTCACTTAACTAGCCAGACTGTCCGTAATTCCCCGAGGATTGGGGGTGGGGTTTTAGCTTTGGGCAGGGGCAGTATTTAGGTTGGAGCCGCCCCCCACCAAGGATTGTGTTGGAGACTAGGATGCAGCAGGTGCTTTAGATACCATAGGAAGGAAGTTGCTTAACTTGAGCATGCCAAGACTCTAAGAAGCCTAACAACAGGACTATTTGTGCAGTAAGAAGGATTTACTGTCATGAGGAACTTCCCAAGAGAATTTCTGGGAAGGGCTTTGGCAAAGCACAACCGAGAGGCAGGGGTGACAGGCAACTTCAACTGATGCCATGGTACTGTGCCCACAGCCAAACCCACCAACTGGATCGAGGGCACCCAGGCAGTGCTTCGAGCCAGGAAGGGACAGGATGACAAGGTCGTGGTGGCCACCTGCACCTCAGCCAATGGGAAGCCTCCCAGTGTGGTGTCCTGGGAAACACGACTAAAGGGCGAGGCAGAGTACCAGGAAATTCGGAACCCCAATGGCACAGTGACAGTCATCAGCCGTTACCGCTTGGTGCCCAGCCGGGAAGCCCACCGGCAGTCCCTGGCTTGCATCGTCAACTATCACCTGGACCGCTTCAGGGAGAGCCTCACACTCAACGTGCAGTGTGAGCCTGGGGGGGCCCTTCCCACCCATTGCTACGTGTCCTCCTCTTCTGTTCCTTAGTCTCTCCCCACTGCTTTCTCCTCCAAGATGCTGCAATTTCTCCATCCTCTGTCACTACCCCTCCTTCTGCCTTCACTCTGAGGTCTGGTATAGTAGAAGCATCTCATAATACCCT
Organism: Mesocricetus auratus; assembly: GCF_017639785.1. Classification (NCBI taxonomy): domain Eukaryota; kingdom Metazoa; phylum Chordata; class Mammalia; order Rodentia; family Cricetidae; genus Mesocricetus; species Mesocricetus auratus. The sequence continues at coordinate 22,415,256 of NW_024429203.1, forward strand.
GCCTTCAGCCTTGCCATGCCAACTTGTCTTTCCTTCTAGCTGGCCCTGTGTTCCCACTGTCTCCCATCCTTAACTGTGCCTTCCATCGCTTCCCTGCGTCCCCCTGACCTCACCCTCTTGCAATATCCTCCCTTGCCTCACAGATGAACCTGAGGTGACCATTGAGGGCTTTGATGGCAACTGGTACTTGCAGCGGACAGATGTGAAGCTTACATGCAAAGCGGATGCCAACCCCCCAGCCACCGAGTACCACTGGACCACGTGAGTGCCGTAGGCTAGCCCATCCCCTCAAAGTACCCTTTGCTGGACCACAGGTGCCCAACCACACACCTCCAGGGAGAAGGGAGGATTAGAATCTAGGCTCAGATTTTTCCATGAGGGTTGTTTTAAGAGATCCCACATGAACACACACACACACACACACACACATACACACACACTATGTATACACACCTCTACATCAGAGTGCTAGGGTTTGGGACTAATGATCTTGCAAGTGGGGGTTTCCCTCATGACCTGCTTCCCTTCACTCACTAATAAAGGATTTTATCATTTTCTTTGGGTAAGCCATCCTACCCCAGTCCCCATTATTTATTTTTATCAAGGTGTCTCCTGGGAAGTTGGTGTCCTGGAACACCCCAGTCTTTCTTTGTTCCTAGTCAGTCCTTCTGTACAGCAACCCCAGGTTCTCTGGGTGGAGGCAGCAGTAGACCCCCGTGTCCCACTATCCCACTCTTGGCTTTACAGTCTGGTTCTTGACTTTCAGAGAGGAACATACCCTTCTAGCCAACTTGAACATCCCAAGCCATCATTCCTTCCACAGAGACCTAGGTGGGACTCAGACAGGGTGTTGGGAGTGGGGAAAGCTAAGAAAGTTGACATGAGTGGCCAGAAGACAGCAGCTAAGAGTGAGTTTAAACCATTTTCTAGGGAGTGGAGGACCCTGGCAAGTCCTCCCTGTTCAGCCTGCATTTCCAGGCACAAAAATGCTTTTGAAGGTGAGGGTGGGCTGAACCTGCTTGCCAGGGCCCAGTGGCCCTGTAGCCAGAGCAGCTGCTGGCTTTTAACTGAAGAACAGCTAACAAGGGGAGGACGAAGGTCTTCTGAACTTGGCAAACTCCCAGGATGTTCCCCACACGAAAGCGTCTTGACATGCCCAGCAATGGCAAGATGATGAATAGGAGCTCAGCCATGCCTGTTCTCCATCCTAATAGCTTCTCCAAATGCACTTGGCCTCTGTAGCCCCACTAAAGGAGAACTAGGGTCAGGTGTCGCTGTTGTCAACTCACTGCCAAGGAGGCGAAGGACCAGCAAGAGGACCCAGGAGCAGTAGAACAGGCACTGTACTGAAGCCTGCAGACCCAGCTGGCCTCTGCTCTGCTGCTTCCTAGCTGTGTGTCCTTGGCCTTGAATCTTGAGCTTTATCTGTTAATGTGAGAGTGGTACCCACCTGCCTTGAATACATTTCGGTGTGAGATGATCAAGCAGGAACTGCCAAGCATGGTGGCCCAAGCCCTGTAATCTCAGCATCAGAGAGGCCCAGACAGGATTGCTGCAAGTTCAGAGGATACCTGGGCTACATAACAAAACCCTGTCTCAAAAAAATAAAATGAATTACTGAATAATAGAAAACTGAGATGCAAGACATTATTGTTACTTTTTCCTCCATCTCAGACAGACTCCAATATATGCATGCACTCAACAAAAGAGCCAGCAGATAGCACCAGAGCCAAGTGGATGCCCCAGTGGCTGATTTTTGGAGCTGGAGAGTCCTAAACCCTCACTGTGTCTCCCAATACCTACAGGTTGAACGGCTCTCTCCCCAAGGGTGTGGAGGCCCAGAACAGAACCCTCTTCTTCCGAGGACCCATCAACTACAGCCTGGCAGGAACCTACATCTGTGAGGCCACCAACCCCATTGGCACCCGCTCAGGCCAGGTGGAGGTCAATATCACAGGTAGGAATCTTCAGCCGTCCCTGCTGCCCCGCCCCCAGCCTCAGGGTCCTCCCTAGCTGTACCCACTCCTTTCATTGTACCTGGTGGGAAGTTGGCGTCCTCCCCCACCTAAGGCCGTGGTTCTCTTTACATTCTTCTCTTGCTTTATGGGGGGTGGGCTATAGGGTTCTATCAGAGTGACCTTCAGGGGCAGGAAGTGCTGTTTGCAGCAATGGCTGACCGCTTGCTCCAGGGAGTCATGGTGACTTGATGGGACAGGTCTGCAGGCCGAGCTCATGTCCTCCAAGGTCTGCAGCTGGAGTTGAGGAAACCTGTAGGGCTGCAGGGGTGAGGCTGACCTCATGCGGAACACAAGACAGACGGTAAAGTAGAGGCTAGTGGGAGCAAGCACCCTGAAGGCACTGGATACTTACGTCTGGAGACCAAATTGCTCTTTTCCCAGGCCTTTCTCTGTCATTACAGTGGGGGTGAGTCAGTCAGGGGAAATGAGTGCTCTGATGCTCCACACAGAGACTTCACCTGGGATGTGACCCGAGCAGGCCTCATCTGCAAAATGGGGGTAGTATGACCTGCCTTGAAGAAAGGGCTGCTGTCCAGTGACACATAATGTAGGTCACATAACCTAGCACAACTCAGTCTGTCAGTAAGTGGCCACGGCTCTGTTATTATTGTCGTGACCTCCATCATTATCATTGTCATTAGCAGGAGCATCAAAACAAATGCACCAAGGAGTAAATTGCCACCAAACTTCAAAAGGGGGAGTGTTTTAGTACCAAACCTGAGCTGGTTGCAGTGTGAGAAGGTGACATAAAGAACTCCCAAAACAGAAAGGGACATCCCACTGCCACCAAAGGAGACAGGATATAATAGGCACAGTGACCTTGGACTCCTAGGAAACTAGGTAGTGGTAACAGATCCTAGCTAGACACAGGTTTGGGAGAGCCCTGATGATTTGCTGGCTCTGAGAGTAAGACATCATCTGTGGGTATATTCCAAATACATCTGTACAAAGAGCAGCTGGAGCTATCTAGGGACCACTGACCTGTCCTCAGGGCTGTCCTGTCACCTAGGAACGAAGGGGTGTGGTAACGTACTACTTTCATCAATTCCCTGCCCCTGACTCTAGGAGAATTTGTAGGAGAAGAGGCTTGGAACCTGCTAACAGCCAAGGTAACTTGCCAGGATAGGGTTTGGGAGTTCCTATAGGGTGACAGACAAGCAGAAGAGGACTGTCACACAGTTCTCCCGAGTCTGAGCTCTGGCCCTGAGGCTGTGGAGTCGGATGAGGAAATGCACAGCTCCTATGAGGAGTCATCATAACCAGCGTGATGAGCAGTGTCACTTGAGGGCCAGGAATGTTTCCATGAAAGGACTCTTGACTGTGTGGCCTTGAATAATTTCTTGGCCTCTCTGAACCTCAGCTTCCCAATCTGTAATGTGGAGGTAGTCCAACTTACATCCCATGGTCCATATGGCCATGGACTACTTCCTCCACAGGCACACCAAACCCACTCCAGCATCCCACTCTGCCACCCAGGAACTCTGGGAAAATGGCTGATTGGGAATTTGAAGAAAGTAAGGAGCCTACAAGCACCCTCTCACTGATGTTACTTATCAGCATGAGAAGATTAGCCAGAGACGTTGCTAGGGCAAGTACGCCCAGTCTCAGAATCACAGTCAGCAGGAGGGTGCATCCTCCCTTCTTCAAAACCCAGGATCAAAGGCAATGGTCTTGAGGAAAGGCTACTCCTTGGGGCTCAGGTGCAGGAGCAGAGAGGAGAAGAAGGAAGAAAAGACTAGCCGTGGGGAGGAAGCCACCACGTGTATCTGGTACCTGCTGTGGGACCCGTGGTCAGGTCTATGTAGGTGGTAGTGTGTGCTCGTCTGCACATAACTTCTGGAGTGTGTTTGAGGAAAGGTGATCTAAAGCCACCCGGAACTCCAGTTGGAGAAGGGTCATACCATGCCAGCTCTGTTGCTGGCAAATCTATTAGCCAGGAGCCAAGAGACAAGAAAGCATGGCACCCCTCGCTCTCCAGATGGGCTTGGGAGCTGTGGGTCAGCCCAGAGGGAGCAGCTTTCAGCCTTTCTGAAGGATTCAGCCAGATGTTTAAAAGCCTTTCCAGTGCTGTCTAGTCTCTAAGTGGCAAGTGACGTCATCACCCTTTTCCCCTCATCAGCAAGTGACCTCTGTAGTCTCTGGGGACCACCCCAAGAGTCACAGCTGGCCCCTGTGCTCCCAGCCCATCTGAAGGCAATGTATGAGTGAGAGAGATAAGTGGAAATTTAATATTTCATTCTGACTGTCCTTCCAGGTAATAGCTTTGCCCTGGGCACATCTGGAGAGTGGAATAAAGCGCAGCTGGGGTGGGGTGGGGAGGGGAAGGTGAGGAGCTGGGACGGCGGTAGAAGAAGGGCCCCATAGCCTCTGGAAGGCTCGTAGCATGGCAGGGCTGGTTTGGCTGTGTTCAGATGACTGCAGCGTGGCACCAGGACACGAGGTAGTCACTGTCACAGTGAATGAACTCTGGTGTGAAATAGGCCCAAGCTGTGGCCATAGGGATAAGAACGCTGAGGAAACAACCCAGTGGAATTTGTGGATGCATTTAGTCGCATCTGGCCTCTCAAAGAAGCCAGTTTCCAAGGCCCTTGTGCTGAGAAGCAATTTCAGAGTGCAGGGTCAGTGGTCCCACAATGTAGTAGACAGAGTACCTGTCTTCTTCCATCCTCAAGGGCTAACACTAAGGGTGGGGAGGGGTCCAGGATATGGCTTGACCAAACAGGATATAGCTTTTGCCCCTAAGGAGGAAAGTGGCAGATTGGCCCATTGCCACTCCCGAGAGCAGGGCAGGGAAGCCACTCAAGCTCAGTGTGTCTGTCCCAACTCTTACTTCCAGTGAGTGAAGTCTGGGCTCATCCCATGGACATGCCAGTTGGGCCAGTTTTTTGGACCAAGGGTGGTGGGCCTTCACAGGGAGTGTCTCTGCAAGTGTGCCTGCCCAGACATGAGTGTGGGCGTGTTCTTCTGTAAGCATGTGTGAGCCAGTGTGAGCGGGCAAGCCACTGTCTGCATGCTGAGTGTGCAAATGGAAGCCTGGGGCTATGCTGAGGGCAAATGTGCCTGTCTCCAAGCCAGCAAATGGTAGTGTGTTTGGGAGTATGAGAATGCAGCTGAGCCCATACCTCTGGGAGTTGCTCTTCCAGCTTGCAGGAGCCCTGTCAGACAATGGGGAAGCTACACAGCTGCTTCAGATGCAGGAAGACAGCAGGACTTTTCAGGCTATGACCCTATGCCTTCCCATTCTCCCTGTGGCTGCCCTCATTGCATGCTGGGAAATGTAGTTCTCACAACTCCCTGGCCTGATCTGATGTAGGTCATTTCCTGCCTGCTAAAACATTGAGCGTTGGGTTGTGGAAGCAAGCTCAGACATTTTCTTTAACCCTAGATCCTAATTCCAAACTATAAACCCTAACTCCAGTTCACCTTAGATCTATCCAAAGCCCGGCACATTGGGCCACCCATCTTAGATTGGGAACTAGAGACCCAGAATGAGAAATCCCATTGCCCTGAAGTTCTGTCCATCCCAGGTGCCCAGAGGGAAGCCTGTAACCCTTCAGAAGCAGGGCCGGGTGGGCCACTTTGTAAGAGCGTGTGAGATGATCTAGCTGGGCCCCCAGCAACAAGAGCAAATGTCCCCAGTGCTAGGTTCTTCCCTCTCTACCCAGCTGTAACCCTTAAGGCTCTGCCTCTGCCACTGGCACAGAAGTTGCTGGCTGTGACAAATGGAGGGGTGGAGGAGAGGAGCAGGATGTCCCTTTCCTCCTGCTGGCATAGGAATTAAGTTCCCATAACCACCCCTTCCTTCCACCTCCCTTTTATTCTGGCATCTTAGCTCTGTTCTACACAGACCTGACACTAGAGCAGTAAAAACAACATGGGTTCGCTTTGGTCCCAAAAGGGACCACAGGAACAGTAAACCTCATTAGAGCTTAGAAAAAATAATAATAATAAGGAAGAGGACCTGGGCTGGGGAGGCCGGAGGTGGAGAACCAAGTATAATCTGTCCCTAAGCCACGGCTCTACTCCTATCCTGACTTCTATAAAATGAGATCCCCGGTGTGTCCTGGGCCCACTTTATCTGTGGACTGAATGCTTGCACTGCCTGGAGTGGGCCTCATCTTTAAGGCAAAGCCATGAAGTGAGAAAATATGTTCTTTTACTCAACCAAGATTTCTTTGCCATGTAATCTAAGCATTTGGGATAAATCAGTGAGCAAAACAAACCAAACTCCATCCTTGTAAATACTCTGGGGTCCTGAAGGCGACACAGAACAGTGAGAGGAAGGTCGCTGTGCTGAAGATGAGGGACTTTACACGGCATTTTTATAGACTATGGGTAGGGAAAGTGTTCATGAGTAGGTGATACGCAAGCCAAGCCCTGAAGCAGATGATGGCATGAAGCTCCAGTCCATGGCAAAGAGCCCTCAGCCTGCAGGAAAGCAGGGCCAGATGGTGTCAGAGGTAGGGCAGGGCACAGGTCATGGAGAACATTCTAGGCTTTGGGCTTTCTCTGAGAGGAAAACAGTCATTAGGGACTCTGGGCAGGGTGTCGATGGAATATGACTTAGACCTTAATGGGATCTTGCTGGCTGCTATATCAAATACAGTCCGTAGAAGCAAAGACTGGAAGTAGTTAGGTGTCGATAACCATAAATAATCCAGGTGAGAGATGGTGCTGTCTTGGAGGAGGGTGGTTGGGATGGAATGGCGAAAAATGGCTAGATTCTAGATTTATCTCAAAATATAATTTACAGAGTAGTTTGGGGCACCAACCATTCTCATCAGACAGATGATACAGCAAACCCTGTCATTCTGTGATTAGTGGGGTCAGAAAATCCAATCTAGCTGAGTTAAATGTAGGCGCACGGTATTTTTCATTGGCTCTTTGCTGGGAAAGCAGGAAAGTAACCATGATGGAACTCGTGTTATGCACAGCGGTCATACTGCAGTCAGTCAGCCCCAGAGGATGAGTGGCTACTTCCCTCAGCCCCTCCCTTATCCCCGACCAAGAGGGCAACCAGAACCAACCATGGTTAATCCTAATTTGCCTTTATTATTAGCAATGAATTTGTAATTAATAAATTGGGATCTGAAATTGTTTTAAATAGAGTGAAGGGTTCTGGCGGGGTGTGTGGTGTAAGCAAAGGGTTGTTTGTGAATAGGGACTCACTTGGAACTGGGTCTGTAATCCCAGCTACTTGGGAAGCTGAGGCCAGACGATCACAGGTTCAAGACCAGCCTGAGAGACTTAATAAGACCCTATCTCAAAATATGAAGTAAAAGAGAACTGAAAATATAGCCTGGTGGTAGAGTACTTGCCTAGCTTGTGCCAGGTTCTATGTTAAATCCTTAGTAACATGCGCGCATGCACACACATACACACACACACACACATACACACACACATACATACACATACACACACACATACACATACACACACACACACACAGAACCCACTTACATAGCAAGCATAGTGTGTTGCTCAGCTTTCTGTTACTATCATGAAATACCTGAGATGATGAATCTAGAAAGAGGAAAGGTTCACATACCTTTGACTCCAGCACTCAGGAGGCAGAGGCAGACAGATCTCCTTGATTTCAAGGCCAGCCTGGTCTACAGAGTAAGTTCCAGGACAGCCAGGACTGCATAGTGAGACACTTGTCTTGGCAGGGTATTAGGGTTCATTCTAGTATATAGTTTCAAAAGTTGCAGTCGATGGTTGCTTGACATAGGCTTCAGGGCCTATAGTGAAACAGCATATCATGGAAAGAATGTGAGGCAGAGTATCTCATTCATTCTGTGGAAGCCAGCAAACAGACAAGGGTCCCTATATCCTTTCAAGGACACACCCCCAGTGACTGAACTTCCTTACGCTAGGCTCTAGCTCTAAAGGTGCCACCTCCCATTAGCGCCATGCTAGCAACCCAGCCTTCAGCACCCAGGCCTTTGGTGGGGCCAGCAGGGAAGGTGTGTGACAGAGGCTTGTCAGGCCAGGTTCTGAGGCCGGCAGGCAATGGGAACTTGCTGCTGGTCCCTGAGACAGAGAGTGTTCATGACTTTACAGTGGGAATTAATCTGCTGAGTGTGGCTGGGGCAACTCAGAGTGAAGAGACCCAGTGAAGGTGAGAGGTTCCAGAATCTTCTGCAGACAGCAAGGGGACAGTGAGGTAACAGAGGAAGAGAGTCAGAGGGGACAAACGCTGGTGGCAGTGGGAGCCCAGGAAAGGACTGTTGAGTGGAGAGCATGACAAAGGAGGTGGGCAGCCATGTCAGAACAGGTGGGATCTGAGTTGGTGATTCCAGAAGTCTCTTGATTCTGTAACCCTAAATGTGACTTCCCCGGGGTGGTCCTGTGGGCAGGAAAATGGGGTCAGGCTCCAGGAAGCTGGGAATTACTCCATCCTGTATCTCCCATGTGTCATCTCGGCCAACGTTTCTCGAAGTGTTTGTCCTACTGCTTTTTGCTGAGCTCTGAGTCAGGCTCAAGGTTCCATGCAGTACAGTTTGGGAAACTATACCAGAGGCCTTCAAAGATACAGGTCTGCTGCTGAGCAAGAGCTGTGTACTTGAAGTGGCCTGAGAAGTCAGGAGGCTCACAGTTAAGTCATGAAATGGTGATGAGCTCTGTCATGAGTGAAGGCAGCAAGGGACAAAGGTCCAAGGACAAAGCCTCCCCTGGGGCACTGGAAGAAGCCCAGCAGCACAGATGGTTACAGAGCACCGAGGAGGGAAGCCAAGGACCCAGGGGTCCTCGCAGCAGCCTAGGGGCACAGCTCAGAAGTGGCAGGCAGGTGTTTCCATGTGGACACCTGTCTTGGCCTCTCTGAGGCCATACCATCCTTCAAGACTGGGCAAAGTCCAGCCTCCAAGAAGCCTCTTCTCTTCTAAGTATGTGCCACAGCGTCCTCTTTCTCCTGCACCCCGAGCACTGGGCTGCCAGCATCCTTGATGTCTGCTTGCTGCTGCGACTCCAAGCACGTCGTTTGGTTCCACAGTCACTCTGTGACCAGAGAGAAAGATACTTGGGGTATATTTGCTCACTGAGTAAGGAAATAGACGGGTGGGTATGGGCCAGGAATGGTGGTGACCTCAACACTCAGGAGGCTAATACGGAACGATCTCAAGTTCAAAGCCAGCCTGGGTTCCTGGGGCCTTGTTTCAAACCAACCAACCAAAGAAAGACATGGAGGCACATGTAGAAGATCAGATCTGAGGAGAACTGACGTGGAGGAGGCAGGCTGACAGTGCGGATGTGTAAGGTGTCTCCCTTCAAAGGGCAGTGAGCAGACCCAGGAAACCACGAGGAGCTTGAGACTGCTCCCAGAGACTGTTGCAGAGATAGGCAGTCAAGAGAGATAGCAGCAAACATTTATGGACCAGGTCTTCTGTGACCTGTGTTGAGGACAGAGTGGTGACAAATGGGGAACTGAATCCTCGAGGCTCAGGAGCATCCGGGAGGCTGCAGCTCGGCCTTGTGATCTCAGGCAAGTGCCCCCTCCAGGGGCCCCCATGTTTTCACTAGCCTTTCCAGCCCGAGACACAGGAAGCCCCCCCCCCGCCGTTCAGAACCTCCGCCCTGCTCCTGCCCCCTTGCCAACAGCACCCCACACACTCACACGGGGCCCATGGGAGGGGTGTGACTCCGGTGGAGTGAGTGATGCTGAATCACGGAGTGAGCTGGCTGCAGCCGGCTTCCAAGAGCAGACGCATGGGCCCAGACAAGAGCAGGGCCAGTCTGGAGAGAGGACTGGACAGCAGCCTTCCACCCCAGCTCCTGACCAAGGCCAGGCACGGTCTCCGGTGCCACCCTGTGGTAGTGCTGGGAACCATCTCCCAGTGTTTTGCCCTGGGACCTCTTGGCCTATGGCCTGGCCTGGCTTCACCTTCTCCCATCCACCACCCAGACCTGGAAGAGAAAGGAAGAGACAGACAGACAGACAGACAGACAGACAGACAGACAGAGACAGACAGAGACAGACAGAGAGAGAGGAGAGAGATAGAGGCAGAGAGACACAGAGAGAGAGAGAGGAAAGACAGACAGAGACAGAGAGACAGAGAGAACGCAGGGTTGTCAAGTTACCCACCCCACCTTCTCTTCCTTCCAGTGTCTTCTAGTCTTTCCCCTACCCTTACTGTCTTATTTCCACTCTATTCACATTATTGACTTTTCTTCCTTTTTTCTTTTTGTCCTTTTTTTTTTTTTGAGACAGTTTTACTCAAACTGGCCTTGAACTTACAGCAACCCCCCTGCCTGCCTTAGTCTTTTGAACCCTGAAATTACAAGCATGAGCCACTATGCCTGGCTCAGTCTGTCCTCATTATCTGCATATCTCTATGCAAACATTTGTTGTGCCTGGCAAGGCCTGTGGGCCGTTAGACATGCTCGCACATGTATATGTTGCTGGTCTGTAATACATGCATGGGACTCTGCAGCCCCTTTCTGCCTGTCCTTACTTTGTGCCTACAGTCTGTCCCCTGTGGTGTCTCAACCCCGTAGCCCAAGCTGGCAATCCCAAGAGGTCCCCATTGTGCCTGCCAGACCACATCCAAGAGTCACAACCGTAGTGTGTAGCACACTGGCAGAAGATTAGCATCCACAGGGTATCTACTAAGCCAAAGCTTGGAAACCCATTTTCTGTGTATCCGGAAAGCAAAAGAAGTCAGTCCTGGAATACTTACGAGGCTCCTGGTGTTGGGACAGTAATGTCTGTATGTCAATCAAAGGGACACTGGTAATATGAGCACAGGGTTTATATGGAAAAACAAAAAACAAAACAAAAACCAGCAATATTCTATCTTATTGTCTAAGTAGCACTGGGTAAGTTAACCTCCCTAGCTGTCTCCTGCATTGAATAGAAATGAACAGCAGACCACCCTTGGATGGTGGCGACGGTGAGGGGCGCGCAGTTGGGTACCTGCAGATGTACCTCTGTACCATGATGGGATAGAACAGAGCTGACACTACCTCCAGGGATGGTCAGGATGGAAGCCTGCGTGCTCTGGGTACTTTAGCTGCCTCTCATCTTGCCTGCCATTTTCCAGCTCCCAATGCTGCAGCTGACATGACATCAGGAAGGTGGGCACTGGGAGCCTCTGGCACCAGGACTGCTCAAACATGGGGTGTGGAATCCTGTCCTGGGTCTTTCCCTCCCCTGCCTCCCTACACCCCTGCTGACTTGCAAAAAGCAGACACTGACACTGTCCCCTCCATCTCTTTTCCTCACCCAGAATTCCCCTACACCCCGTCTCCTGAACATGGGCGTCGTTCCGGGCAGGTGCCCACAGCCATCATTGGGGGTGTGGCAGGGAGTGTCCTGCTGGTGCTGATTGTGGTTGGAGGGATCGTGGTGGCCCTGCGCCGGCGCCGGCACACCTTCAAGGGTGACTACAGCACCAAGAAGCATGTATACGGCAATGGCTACAGCAAGGCAGGAATCCCCCAGCATCACCCGCCAATGGCCCAGAACCTGCAGTACCCAGATGACTCAGATGACGAAAAGAAGGCCGGACCACTGGGCGGGAGCAGCTATGAGGAGGAAGAAGAGGAGGAGGGCGGTGGAGGGGGCGAACGCAAGGTGGGCGGACCCCACCCCAAGTATGACGAGGACGCCAAACGGCCCTACTTCACTGTGGATGAAGCTGAGGCCCGTCAGGACGGCTATGGGGACCGGACTCTGGGCTACCAGTATGACCCTGAACAGCTGGACTTGGCTGAGAACATGGTTTCTCAGAACGATGGGTCTTTCATTTCCAAGAAGGAGTGGTATGTGTAGCCCCGCCTTCTGTAGCCTCTGTCTGTGCCCACCTCTCCCTGGCCCCTACCCGCACGCCCCCTGCCCACCCCCACAGCCCACTGCCCCAGGAGCTCGACAGAGACTTGACCAGCTGCCCTAAACCAGCCCCAAACTCCTGGGGAGCCAGGGGAGCTCAGGGCAGACCCCACTTGGCTTCGTTTTTTTATTTCCTCCGTCTCCCACCCTTCCCCACGGTGTTGTGTTCGCCTGTGACTTTGGTGTTGCTGTATCTTTCCTTTAAGGACCCCATCCACTGCCCTCTGTGTAGGGAGCCCTGTTCTTGTCTTGTGTGCTTGGGCACCCCTCCAGGGTTTGGGGACCAGTCCTCTCCTACCCCCAACACTGGAATTTGTTTGTGTTCTTTTCACGGGGATGGGGGGCAAAGGGGGCTTCGAGATGAGGAGCACCCTCACCCTGCCCCATATGCTGCTCCTCTTCCCAGAGAGAAGTAACCCAATGCCCCCCCTACTCTAAGCTGATGCAGCCAGTGCACCTAAGAGGCTTAAGGGGAGTTCTCCATGGTACCTAGGGAAGTCTTGTCTGTGAAATAATGGAACTGAGGTTCCTACTGGGGTCCTGGGCAGTGTGTTTTCCTGCTGAGGGTGGCTTTATATTTTCTTTTTTTTTTTCCATGTGGTCTACACAATGGAGGTTGACCTAGCTCTCCTATATGCCTTCCCTTTGTCCCCAGTCCATCCTCTACCCACAGTTCCTGTATGCCTCTGCCAACACATGCACACACACCTGGGCCTATGCCAATCTCCCCCAGTGCTCCCACACCCTGCCCAGGCTAAACGCTGTCCCAGGCCCCACCCTCTGCTTCGGCTCTTACTCCTTCCCAGTTCAGGGAAGGGTCAGTCCACAGCAGTATACAGAGACAGTGAGGATGAACAAACACACACACACACACACACACACACACCGCCACTCTAAGATGTCAGTATATAGCGCCAGCCTTTCAAACGATGTGCACATTTTTCAGATTTCTCTTTATCTGTCAACACTTGACTCTTCTGGAAAGTCGGGGCTGGGATCCCAGGAAGGAATTGGAGGCAAAGAAGTATTTATATGGCGAAGGCAGCCTCACAGAAGCTCTGCAAACACAGTCTGGTAGACTGAAGGAGACTGCTAACATCTCACTCAGGAAGGCCAGCATAGACGTCACAGGTCTCAGAGAAAGTGCAGGGGTACCCAGGAAACTGCTGCTGGTCCACAGTCCGACCCTACTCAGTTTCTCCTGGTGCCGTGTTGAGATGCGGGGTCCATGGAAGGCCTCCTTTACATGCAGAGTCCCTCTTTGACTGGGACTCTGGATTCTTCAGCCATTCGTGGCTGGGTTATCCCTTGAGTGCATGGAGAAAGGCCCCATCCCAGCCCTCTGTCCCCAAGCTCAAAGTGCCTCAGTTTCTCCATCTATGCCCCCAGATCTCCCACATTCTAAATGGGCATGCCTATGCCCTGGGGTAGGCAAACTGGTTTGCAAGAGCCCTAGGGCCTTACAGCTAGGATCTCAGCTAATTTAGCCCAAGGTGACACTCTGAGGGACAGCAAGTGTTGGGGAGAGGGGAGGCAGACCATTCTGTGCCCCACGGGCACTGACCCACCCTGCCATAGGCTTCCTAAGGGAGCCCCAACCCTCACTCAACTCCCCTCCCTGGTGCTGCTATTGAATTCCCCGTTCTCTGGCACCCCTCAGCCTACCAGCTGGGGCCATTTTGCCAGGCCCTCACTGCCCTAGTCCCAGCCCAGGCCGCCCAGTAGCCACGTAGCAGAAGTCTGAAGCCATGCCAGCCCTGTGGCAACTTTCCCCTCTTGGCATTGGGGACACTGGATGGGGTGGAGTTTGGGGAAGAAAATTCTGGGGCCTTTCTAGCCACAGGGCAGAAGAAGATGGGGAAGCTGGGCTGCTCCTCCCAGAAGTATTAATGTCCCTCCTGTGTCACATCAGTTCCCTTCTCATGCCCATTCTGACCCCTCTGCTTGGTCCCCTTACCCCAAAGGCAGGAGGCAGAACCTTAACTGCCCCATAGAGGTATTTCTGTCTCTATGGAACTATAAGACTGAAAGGATCCTCCTGCATCCCTCATACCTTTCACTGTCAACCCCCCCCCCCCCTTCCTTATTTTGTGATGGACTGAGGAGGCCCTGGGCCAGAACAAAGCACCTACGCCCCCCTTTAAGACACCCGCACGCCTTTCCCCCAAGCAAAGCACAATTTATGGTGTCCATGCAGCAGGATCCCAGCTATGGCACTGCTACGAGAGGAAATGAGGCAGGGGTCAGTAGCTGGGCCTAAAGAGGAGGGGCTTTCTTTGCCCTGTGTTTGTGGGACAGTGGCTACCTCCAGCTGACAGTAGACGGCCCAGTGCAGCACAGCGAGGGCATTCTGCTTCACCCAACCCAGGCTGAGCATCTGCCTTACTGCACAGAGAATAAACTTGGTGTGTTAACTGTGCCAAGGCCTCTCCAGGTGTCATCTCTCGCTGTCCCTCCTCCCGCCCCTCTGCTGCCCCTGGACTCCTGTTTCCCTGCAGATTTTGGTATTGTTCTGATGTCCAACGACCCCCTGAGCCTCTTTTACCAGAAGGACCTGAAAAGAACAGCAGCACACAATCAGTGAACACGTGCCCAGCACACCGGCACGTGCCTTCCACAGACCAAGCACAGGCAGGCATGTGTGTGCACAAGTACATGCGGAATGAGAAGCCCTTACTAATGCTCAGGTCCAAGACAGATGGACAGGGGCCCAAGCCCTGGGAAGGTGCCACCTCTGTCAGCCTCCCCACCCCCTCCCCATGTGCCCCAGTCACTGGTGCAATAACTTCTGCTACCCTCGAGGTGGGAGAATCAGGACTAGTGTCAGGTGGGTGGGGCCACTCCTCTGAGCCCAGCAGATACCACATTCCCTTTCCTGGGAGGAGGGGGGGTGCTCCCAGGCCTCTGGGGATCCAGGTAGAGGCTTCCCCAAGCCTGACTGCCAACTGAAATACCCTCTCCTGGTGAGGGCAGTGACTCAAGCTGACCTGGGCCAGAGGTGAGGAACCCAGTCTCACTGATGCTGCTTTCTGACCCTGGCTGTGAGGAATGGGCTGGGGAGGGGGGGTGGTTAGTTTTGTTTTGTTTTGTTTTGTTTTTAACAAGTGGAAACAAAATCCAGAAGAAGCTGCCACTCTCACCACTGAGTGTGGCTGGCTTCCTCTGCTTCAGTTTCTTCGTCACTGTTTTCCTCTTTGGTCTTGGGGACAGCCCAACAGATTCTCCTGGTTCTGACCTGGGGGGGTCCCACCCCCTTTTACTTGTATAAAAAAAAAGATGGGTTGAAAATGTACTGAGAAAAAATGTACTTTTTTATAAATAAAGTGTTTAAAACAAACGCATTTGCTTCATGTCCCTGAAGTGGACAAAGCTAGCTAAGGAGACACAGCCAGACGGAGGGGAGGACAGAGGAGCACTACAGATAACCAGAGCACCTGATCCTATGACAGGGACTCACTGAGGTGTCCCACCAGGCATCTCTGGTCGAGCATCTGCAGGCTGCAGTGAAGCTATCCTTCCATGAGATGGGAGCTGGCTGTGCACAGCAGTGGCCCACAGGGTGGTGGTGGCCCACGGGGTGATGGTGGCCCACAGGGTGGTGGTGGCCCACGGGGTGATGGTGGCCCACAGGGTGGTGGTGGCCCACAGGGTGGTGGTGGCCCACAGGGAGGTGGTGGCCCACGGGGTGATGGTGGCCCACGGGGAGGTGGTGGCCCACGGGGTGGTGGTGGCCCACGGGGTGGTGGTGGCCCACGGGGTGGTGGTGGCCCACGGGGTGATGGTGGCCCACGGGGTGGTGGTGGCCCACGGGGTGGTGGTGGCCCACGGGGAGGTGGTGGCCCACAGGGAGGTGATGGCTGGCGTCTGCTGGCCAGGGCCAAGGCATGTGGGGGTGGGGGTGGGGTCAAGAAAGAGATGACGGAAGTACTCAGCTGAGGCAGTGCTGCTCTGACTAGAGCCACTGGCAGGCAGCCCCCTGTCTCAGAGCTCTTGCTTCAGTCAGCACCCCTTTCCCAGGTTGCTTCCCTCATGCCCACTTCCTTGGAATCCTCTTCCTCTCTGCCAGGTCCCCCGTGGCTCTGAGAAGAAAACCCGCAGTGGAGCGCCTGCTGTGTTAGACAGAAAGGGGGCGGGGCGCTCTAGCCTTCTATTCTGAGGCTGTGGAGGCAGCCCTGTCCCCTACGGCTCCCCCTGGTCCCAGCCTCACCCCTTCCCTCTTCTCGTTCCTCCAACCCCACCCCCTACGCCAGCAACATCTGCTTCCAATCTGCTGGACTGGAATGCAGGACAAATCGGCCCTGAGGGAGGGAGGACAGGGGACTTCAGGGACTGACCCCCCCCCACTCACCCCTGGTGGCATCTCTTTTCACCAAGATCCACACCATGGGCTCTAGAGGGGGCAGGGACCACAGAAGCCAAGAGGGCTGCTTAGCGAGCCCTCAGGTCCACGTGGGAACAAGGCCACCTCCTCCTCACCTAAGATTAGATCCCCTAGGAAAGGCAGAATCCAGCGTGGAAGAGGAGCCCGCAGCTGCTGGCAGCTGGCTGAGCCCCTCGCTGGAAGGCTAAACCAAGGCGCCCAGGACAGACAGAGCTGTGTTTAGATGTTGATATTCGAATGAGATGCAAATTGGTTATCTAAGCGGTTATTTCCTCAGTTTTTCAGGCTGTCTGTTTAAGTTAATTTTTAATTTGTGCGAGCAATAAATGCTTAATTACATTATTAATATATTGGAAGAGAGCAGTGGACAGAACATCCTAATTGGCGTTTAACTAGAGCGTTCCGGCAAATTAGCCAAGACTTTCTCCAGCTTCGAGGAAGGAGGGCAAGCCAATTAGTCTCAGGCTCAGCCTCTGTGGGCGGAGCTTTGCCCTGGAGAAGGCAGACCCACACCTTCCCCAGGCCTGAGGCCAGATGCCCAAATCTGAAGATATCAGCATCCGCATTCACTTCCTAGTTGAGATAGGCTTAGGAGAAACTTCCTGCTGGTTATGGCTCCTCCTTCTGTCCAAACCCAAAACCCTTGGCCAGTGCCTCACCCCAGCCAGAGCAGGGAACCCAAGGCCAGATGGCCTGAAGCAGTCCCTACCTGAATAGGCTAAGTCTGCCTCCTGCATGTACCATTGCCCCCTCCCAGCTGGTACCCTGTTCTCTAGGGACCATTCTCCTGCTGCAGACGACTAAGGGAATAAACTTGGTGTTTGGGATTCCTGTATTTGATCACACATTCTTTCACCTAAGTCACAGTTTGGGTCACCGGAGACCAGGCCACTGCTAGTCTGTGATTATGGCCACCCTAAGAAATCAGAGCACCAAGGACCCTAGATTCCAAATTAGGTATTGGCCTCCTGGCCAAGGGCTCTAGCAGTGCACAGCTGTGTCAGGGTATGATGAGAATTGCTAGTTTTGTTTGAAAGGGGACGACATGACCTTCTACCTTGACCTTGAAGAATACCTACGGGTTCTGCAGGTATTGATGGGTCGCAAGTACTCTGGGCAGACTTCAGACATTATTTGTTCAAAGTGACCATGCCAGTCCAACCCCTCCCTCTGTGTGTGGAGAGCTGAAGTCTAGAGTGGAAACTAGGGACCCAGCCACACCGGCCCCCTCAGCTTCTTTTTTTTTTTTTTTTTTTTTTTTTTAGTTTTTACGAGACAGGGTTTCTCTGTATTGTTTTGAGGCTATCAGTCCAGCCCGGCCTCGAACTCACAGAGATCCACCTGCCTCTGCCTCCCGAGTGCTGGGATTAAAGGCGTGCCCGGCTCCCCCTCAGCTTCTTGACACCCTACTTCCCATCCTCAGAGGTGGCCCTGCCTGTGAGCATACACTTACTGGGGTGCTCCTCTATTCTTCAGTCTGCAGCCCAGAGCCAAGGGAATGGTGCTGTCCACACGTAGCATGGATCCTCCCCACTTAATTAACCTAATCTAGATAATTACTCACAGACAAACCAGGAGATTTGTTCCCATAGTGATTCTACATCTTATCAAGTTGACAATCAAGATTAGCACCTCAGCTGAGGTTTTAAAACACCATACCATGCCCCAGGCAGACATAGGCAGAACCTCTGGGGCTTTGGAGCTTTTAACAAGATACTCAGGACAGTCTAAAAGACAGTCAGATTCAAGCCTTCAATGTGAAGTTGGGACCATCCTCATGTGTCAATCATGAAGAAGAGGAGGGTCCTGAGATAAGAGCATGGCTACTCATGATAATGTTTGCCTGTAATCCCAGAACTCAGGAAGCTGGGGTAGGATTGTAAATTCAACACAAACTTTGGATAGAAAGCAATGCCTTGCTTTGGAAGCAAGATCAGGCGGATCTCTGTGAGTTCGAGGCCAGCCTGATCTTCTGGGTGAGTTCCAGGACAGCCTCCAAAACAATACGGAGAAACCCTGTCTCCAAACAAAACAAAACAAGTATAGTATCTGGAACAGCAAAGTAGATGGGTAGCTGGATGACAGGCCAAAATAGTGCACATAGGACTTAGGACCAAATATGCTACTTATTATCATTATTAACCACCTTCATCATTACCCTCCAAAACACAATGTCCTAGATGAAGATGCCTGTCACAGAGTCCACCACCTGGAGGCAAGTAGGGGGCCAGGAGACAGTCATAGCTGTAAGTAGGTGCTCTGATGCTACACCACTCCTAGATGTGGGGGGCTTCGGGCATCTTCCAGAAGAGAACAGAGGTCCCATAGGCACTCTGTGAATAGAGATTCTTGGTTCATGGTACTGAAGAAGTGAATGAGCTTCAAAAAGAAGTTGACAGCTCCCTTGATAGTAAGGGTGGCAGTGCTTACACCCGTTAAGCACTTTCTCCATCTGAGGGCTGGCCCCACATGTCCTGAGAAGGCCTGTATTCCACAGTGAACAAAAACTTTGGGAGGATGTTTAATTCAGAGCTCCACAGGTCCCTTGACCTCCTCACACCCAATTTCTTCTCAACTGAAGGATATAGCTTGTCCAGTGTGCTTTCTATTGCTGTGGTAAAACACCATGCCCAAAAGCAACTTAGGGAAGACAGGGTTTATTTCATTTACACTTCCATATCACAGTCTATCATCTAAGGACATCAGGGCAAGAGAAGAGCTTACGCAGGAGCCTGGAGGCAGAAGCTGAAACAGAAGCCATGGAGGAGTGCTACTTACCGACTTTACTCCCCAAGTCTTTCTCATAATGTTTCCTTAACATCCCAGGACCACCTGCCCATGGGTGAAGCACTCATAGCAGGCCAGTCCTCCAGTATCAGTCACTAAGAAAATGCACCACAGGTCAACCTGAAGGGGGGGTGGCATTTTGTCAGTTGAGGTTTCTTCTTCCCAAATGACTCTAGCTTATGTCAAGTTGACATAAAACTAGCCAGCACACAGTTCTTTTTTGTATTTACAACTTCCTTGGGATGCTCAACCTCAAGAGAAGCCCATAGCCTACAAGCCAAGGAGCAACAAGTAAAAGAACTACACAAGCTGCCTTCCTCGCTTGACTGTCAACCCAAGAGAGGAAGAGTACCTTCCTCATCCCCAGCACTAAGCCAAGAGGGACGTACAGTTGGTGCTCAGTAGAATTGAAGACAAATCAGATTAGTCGAAGTGACAGTCAAGAGACACCTTTGGATCATACAGGCCAACCTCTCCCAAGGCAGGGTTATCCACAAGCATCCCAAAGCATCAATTGATGGACACTTGCTTAGCTCATGGGTAACCTGGCCTTCCAAGGACTGTTCTGGCCAACAGAAAAGAAATTCCCTCTCTAAGTCTCACTCACTGATATGGGCACACATAATAACTTAGCCTGCATCCTAGGATAGCCCTTTGGATATTGTGAGGTGGCCCCTGTTTATCCAACTATGTTCCCCTGACCTGAACAGTAATCGGACCACTGAGCACCATGACAGCGAGGCACCTGCCCTTGGGAGTCAAGCCAGGCTAGGCTTAAGTCTTGGTGCAGCTGGTCAGAAGCTCTGGGAAAGCATGATCTCAAGGCCAGTATGGAGCCAGCAGTGCTCAAGCTGGCATCACCCAGGCCCAGTCACCTCTGGACTACAGGCGATAATAAGGTGTCAGTGTGGGTTCATCCATTGTAACAAATGTACCACTCTGCTGCGGGACTACTGAGAGTGTGGGAGGCTGTTTGTATGTAAGGGCAGGGGGTCTCTGGGAAATCTCTCTGCCTTCCCTTTAGTCTTACTGTGAACCTGAAATTACTCCAAAAAATAAAGTCTAATTTTGACAAGCCCCCAGTTATCCTAGTGTTCCTGGGGAACAAAACACCATATTCCTTTCATCTGAGTGAGCACAGATGAAATATTGGTGCCTGCAACTGTCTGGCCGGGAGATGATGAGGGCGCAGGGCTGGGAATTTGTGTGTCTTCCCTGATGATGACCTTTCCACTCTCAAGCAGTGGGCACATCCAAAGCAGGAGGATAAATGGATGGATGGATGGATGGATGGATGGATGGATGGATGGATGGATGGATGGATGGGTAGGTTAGGAGGGAGGAAGGGAAGGAGGGACAGATGGGTGGGTGGGATGGAGATAGGGATGGGTGAGTAAACGGATGGGTAGGGAGGAATAAAGAAACAATGGATGGATTAGATGAGTGGGTGGGTGAATAAGTAGATAAGGAGAAAACAATGATGGGTGGGTAGACAGACAGACAGATGGATGTTTATTTAGACTTTTGAGTCTTCATGTGTGTTTACTCTAACCTTGTCTTCTTGCCCTCCCTATACAGGGACCCCATCAGCAACCCCTCTCCCCAGAATGTGATGGTTTTCATGTGGTTCTGCTAAATTTTATCTCAGTGATCAGGGTCAGAACGCCAGCCTGTTGCCATTTTTTTGGACGCTTGATTCTATCATCAGTTCTGGTCTTACATATATTTACTGTGGATGTGTGTGAAATGTAATGAAAGGAAGGAGACAGAGTTCATTCCCTACATCCAGTGTAGGCTATGTGGACCTATGTACATTGCCAGCTGTCCTTGAGATTTGTCTCTGTGTCAACAAGTTGCTAGGATGAATAAAGATTGTTCAGAGTAAGCTATCTGGAGAGCCAATGAGAGTGGTACCCACCACAGGCAACTGCTGGGGAACAAATGAAAACAACCTCCTTGTCAAGTTTTCAGCATATATTCCTGGACAGGTAAGGTGCTCATTCAGGTTTAGCTGAGAGAATATCATTTCTTATCATTACTTTTAGTACTAGGCATCTCCCTAAGTAGGAATCAGTCATGAAAAAGTCAGCCATCAGAATCCTTGTCAAATCATAGATAAGATGCCAACTCTGGACCAGAAAGCCATGATGATCACCACCCTCTTAGTATCTTCCTTTCAGATCTGCTTCTTCTCAACTTCCAGATGGATGTAGTAGCTGGCTATGATCTCACACTGGCTCACCTTCATTAATAAAAAACAAAAGATGATACTTACTTCAAAGCAAAGACTTTTAGATGACCCCCCCAGTTTCATCTATGGAAATAGGGGCCCAGGGCTATAACTTCTGCAGGCATGCAGAAGGCCTTAGGTTTGATTCTAGGCACTGAAAAAAATTAATTAAAGAAAGAAACAAAAATATCTAAGGTGAAGCACCTTGACCACCCAGGTAGAATGTGCTGAGAAACTTTCTTCTGCCCCCCCCCCCACCTCCCTCCCACCCATGGCTGACTCCTCAATAACTCAGAATTGTAGTTTTTTGTTTGTTTGTTTGTTTGTTTTTCTCTTTGAGGGCCTGTCACTTAGCTCCCAAATAAATACATGGAGACTTAGTCTTACTTATGGATGTTCGGCTTAGCTTGGCTTATTTCTAGCCAGCTTATCTAACTTAAATTATCCTGTTTCTGTTTAGCTACATTTTGCCTCTGGGCTCATTACCTTTCTTTATTCCTTCCTTCCTTCCTTCTTTCTTTCTTCCTTCCTTCCTTTCTTTCTTTCTTCTTTCTCTCTTCCTTGTTGGCTGTTCAACAGGCCCTTTCCTCTCCTCATGTTTTCATACCTCCCCTTTCTCCCTAGAATTCTTATTTATTCTCTTATCATGCCAGCTCTACCTATCCCTTTTCCTGCCTAGTTGTTAAACCAATCACGTGTTTTAGGCAGGCAAAGTAACACAGCTTTACAGAGTTAAACAAATGCAACATAAAAGAATACAACACATCTTTGCATCATTAAACAAAAATTTATTCCACAGTATAGGTGAATGTAACACATCTTAAACTAATATTCCAAAACACAGAGTTCCTGGAGGCAGGTAGCAAAGCAAAGGCAGTGGACAGGGAGGCACGCCTCTCCTTTCCTCTCCAGTGACATTATGAGTGGCAGGGGAAGAACATTGCTTAGATCTGGACCCCAGGCAGGAGGCAGAGAAAGCACTGGAGAGGGCTGGGCTGAATCACAGGGCTGGGCTCTCCTCCCCTACTCTATGTCTCACCAAGTGACCTCTCTGATTCCATGACAGAACTAACTAGGGCATGGCCCCTGTCTGCATGTGGAACAAAGAGCTGGGGACATGGGAGCATGTAGGAGGAAGTCTGCATGCCGCCATTAAACATGTGACTTACTAGAGGCACATACAGATGAGGTAATAAAAGGGCGGTTTACCACACCGCTAACCACACCCACTTTAGGCAGGACTAAAGACGTATACGGCTGGACGTAAAGACGTATACGTACGTAGGCGGAACTACGTCACTAGCCAGGCCCACTTTGGGCATGGCTAGGGGGGCGTTACAGGGGGAAGGTATAAAAGACAGCACACAGGAAGTCTCGGTCTTTTTTTTTCCTGGAGTTCGGCTTCCGGTCCGGCCGCTAGCTGAGAACGTTTTGGCTCCTCTGGGTTTGGTATCTTGTGAGTAATTTTCTACATTAAATACTTAGCTTTACTGTCAGTAATTGTGTGTCGCGTATCGTTACAGCGTCCGTTTAGCCTACAGGAGCATGTTGGCTTCTCATGAGGTGCTCCTGGAGACAAAGCTGCAGGGCCAGGACAGCAAGTCCCAAGCTCCTCACAGCCTGACAGTGATGAATTGCCATGCCCCATTCCACGGCCTATGTCTACTTCAGTGGATGCTGAGGCCAGGTGCCTGGGGTGATAGTGTGACTGCAGGCTCGCAGAGGAATCTGGGTAGAGCAGCAGCAGCTGGGAGGAAGAGACATACATCCCAGTCACACTGCTTGGCTCACCTCATCAGTGACAGCCCCCACCCATGATCCAAACAAGCCTCCATGACGAGATGAGCAGAGAAACCCTCCCGACAAGGAAACCCACAGCAGGAGTGGCTTCCCATGTCATAGTGGAGGCAGAGATGGACCCCCATGAAGATGGTACCTTTACTCTGTCCCCAGAGTTTTCCTTTCTGTTCACTGGAGGAAGAAGCAGGTTTATGCAATGAAAAATGTATTCCCTTACATGAAAATCTTTCAGGAGACACCCCAAGCCCTGTGGTACTGAGAGTAGTCGGCTGGTTGGCACTGCTTGTCCTGGATGCTCCAGGATAAGCATGGCACCAGGGCCCAACTAACTAGGGAACTCACCCTCCAACCCCCCCAGCAGAAGCTCACCCTCCAACCCCCCCAGCAGAAGCTCACCCTCCAACCCCCCCAGCAGAAGCTCACCCTCCAACCCCCCAGCAGAAGCTCACCCTCCAACCCCCAGCAGAAGCTCACCCTCCAACCCCCCAGCAGAAGCTCACCCTCCAACCCCCCAGCAGAAGCTCACCCTCCAACCCCCCAGCAGAAGCTCACCCTCCAACCCCCCAGCAGAAGCTCACCCTCCAACCCCCCAGCAGAAGCTCACCCTCCAACCCCCCCAGCAGAAGCTCACCCTCCAACCCCCCCAGCAGAAGCTCACCCTCCAACCCCCCCAGCAGAAGCTCACCCTCCAACCCCCCCAGCAGAAGCTCACCCTCCAACCCCCCCAGCAGAAGCTCACCCTCCAACCCCCCCAGCAGAAGCTCACCCTCCAACCCCCCAGCAGAAGCTCACCCTCCCACCCCCCAGCAGAAGCTCACCCTCCACCCCCTAGCAGAAGCTCACCCTCCAACCGCCTCCAGCAGCCCTTCTCAGAGGTCAGAGCCGAAGCCACTGTTGTTCTGCACTGCGCCCTATTCTTTTGTCTTCAAGGCTCAACACATGAAAATCCCCTGCAAAAGATCTATCATCTAGTTTTTAAGAGCTGGCCATCCCTTGATCTCATTAGAGTCCAGGACTTCCATATACCAAAGTCCATAGATGTTCCAGCCCCTTAAATAAAATGGTGCAGTGTTTGCATAGAACCCACATAACTCACACCATATTTAGATTGCTTATAACACTGGCTACAGCTCAAGTGGCATGTAAATAGTTGCCATGGTACATTGCTTCAAGAACAATGACAAGGAAAGGTCAGCATATGTTCAGTGCAGGGATAGTCTTAGTGTTTCCACCAATGTGGCCAAACCCCTGAGAAAACCTTAGCGGGCAAAGGGTTTCCTGTGGCTCTGTTTTAAACTGTTCACCTGCTCTGTATCCAGGCCAGTGTAAGAAAGATCAAACACCACATGGTACAGGAAGGCGGCTCACATCACAGTGATCAGGAAGCAGGGTACATTGAACCGTTCCAGACTAGCCATGCCACACCTCCTAACAGCCCGTTCAGCTGTGGACTCCTCAACGGATCAATTCATTGTGAGGTTAATGACACGATTGCCTCTCCATTAGCACCAGGGACCAGATCGTCAACATAGGAGCCCATGAGGGACATATCAGATCCAAATCATAGCCAATGCCTTGTTTTCTTTTTTGAGGCAGAGTCTCAACACATAGACCAGGCTTCATAACTCTAGCCCTTTCCTCCATGGGAATTCTCCTGATTTAGTCCCTTAAGTATTGAGATCACAGTCATACACAATCACACTACAATTACTTCTGAATATTTTCTCTACCTTTTTACATTCACATCTCTGTTCCAGTGGGTGTAACAGCCTATGTATGAAAGTCAGAGAGCAGCTTGTAAGAGTCAAGTCATCTCCTTCCATTATGTGGGTTTCCGTTACCAAAGTCAGGTCACTGGATGTATGAACAAGTACCTCTACCCACTGAGCCATCTCACCAGCCTCCTGAATAACCTCAGAGACTGGAAATCTCGGATATGTGGTGACCTCCAGTACAGATCACGGACACATGATGATTTCCAATACAGATCACAGATACGGAGAGTTCATGGTATAAAGCATTAGAACAGGTAGAACCTCAGCACTCATTTCTCCCAGTGCTCAAACGAAGAAACTGAAGTCTGAATGTGATAAGAATTGCTTAGATTTATATGTTTGGAAATCACAAAGTGACTTCAGATATATTAATAGCAACTTGACTTATAGCATCACACACTAAGGACTGGATCTGGCTCAAAACACTTTACTATGTCAGCCCCTCCCTCACTGCAGTGGTGGGAGACATTAGAATTACAACCATCATCCAAAGACACTGAGAAATGAAGAAAGACAGCATTGTCCAAAGTCACAGAGTCCACTGATTAGGAGCTGGCCTTTAACTCCAGCCAGGCTGCCTCAGAGGCTATGCACTCTTAAAACCCCTTTGCAGTCCCTCCCTTCGCTGGCCAACACCTCTATAAAGACCAAAGACAGGTCAAAGGTTCATTTGGTAGACTGCTTGCTAGCATGAAATCCTAGGTTCAATTCCCAGCACTGCATAAACCAGACGTGATGGTATACAACTAATCCCCAAATTCTAGTGCTCAGGAAGCAGAGGCAGGAAAATCGCAAGTTCAAGGTTATCCTCAGCAAAGCTACATCACACATTTGAGGACAGCCTGGGCTACATGAGACATGAATGTGGGAAATGAATTTGTAGGGAGGAGGGGAGGCTAACAGGGTATGAGAGGGTGAGCAGCTACAGCAGTCAAAGTTCACTTTATGCACCTATGAAATTGTCAAGGAACAAATTCAACAAAAGTGAAAAAGACAAGGGCAGGTACAGTGACTCACACCTGTAATCCCAGGACTGAGGAGTCTGAGGCAGGAGGATTGCCGTGAGTTCAAGACCAACTTGGCCTACATAGTGAGTTCAAAGCCAGAATGCTACCTAGGAAGACACTGGAAAAAACAAAGTGTGTGTGTGTGTGTGTGTGTGTGTGTGTGTGTGTGTGTGTGCGCGCGCGCGCGTGCTCGCGCACACACACGTGCACACTAAGAAGAGACATTGGGCAGAGGTCCAGGAAAGGGGGCACACACCAGCCTTACTCACTCCTGGGAGGGGAACGTGGGCCCATACATGTTTCTGTTCATCCACAAAACAGTAAGTGCCCCAGGCAGGCAGGGACAGCCTGAGCTTGTGAGAGTCATGTTTAATATCAAATTGAGTTATGAGAGGCAGGCAGGAATCATGAAGGAGGATTTCTTGGAAAAGATGCTATCAGGGTGACTTTGTACAGCAGAAGGGAAAAGTGGTAGAGCTAGGGCAGAGCAAAGCCCTCCATGAACGTGTCAACAGCAAGCAGGGGCTTGATTGACAAGGTCCTGTGGACTTCGGAAATGGGACCTTGTGGTCCTGTAATCTCCCTAACCCCGTGAAGAGGTAAGAGGCAAACGTGCCCAACCGTAATTAACTGAAGATTGTTCCAAGGCCAGGGATGTTTGACATTTTGCCCAAAGTTACATAGTGATGAGCAGCTGATGTAGAACTCGCACCCAGGCCTTCTGACTCCAAGCCAAACACTCTCTGCACTGTACTCAACACACATGCGGGCGCGCACACACACACAAACACACTGCGCACACATGCACACACACAAACCCACTGCACACACACAAACACACTGCGCACACATGCACACACACACAAACCCACTGCGCACACATGCACACACGCACACAAACCCACTGCGCACACACGCACACACAAGAACTAGCATTCTGAAGAACTAGGGGGTTTTATGAACAATTCAGGCCATACCGGAGTTTAATTAAGCACATACGTATGTTCGTTTATTCACTCATTCTTTTAGTAACTCCCTCCTTCCTTCCACTTTTCATGTCCTCCCTTGGAAACATTCAATAGAGATTTGAGGGAATCCAGGTACAGTTGCTGTGCCTGTAAGCCAACACTCGGACAGGAGGCTGAAACGGGGATTTCCGTACGTGTAAGTCCAGCCTGAGCTACAGAGCGAAGGTCTGTTTTGGTCGTTTGTTTTTTAAAGACTTGGGCTGGAGAGATGGTTCAGTGGTTAAGAGCACTGGCTGTTCTCCCAGAGGAGCTGGGTCCATTCTCAGCACCCACATGGCGGCTCACAACTGTCTGTAACTCCAGTTCCAGGGGATACAACACCCTCACACAGACACGCATGGAGGCAAAGGCACCAATGCACATGAAATAAAAACAAATTGTGTTTTTAAAGGCTTGAGCTAAAACTGTGGCTCACAGGTTTCCACTGCAGTTCCCTAACTGCGTGAAGAGTCCCAGTCCTGTCGGAGGCCGCAGTCAATAATCTTGATGCACAGATTAGACACACAGGCACAGAGGTGGGGCAGGTCTAGAGTCACTTGGAGTCGCAAGGCTGCCTTTGAGAAACCTGGAGACTTGAAGCCAACAGAGTAAAGAAGACACTGAGTCTTCCAGGGTCCCTGTGAGGTCACCTGAGACTGAAGCGAGTGTCCTATGCCCAGGAATGTCATCTTCATGTGGAGTTCCATCTCCCAAGCCCAGATGGTGGAAGGAAAAAAACAATTCCTCAAAATTGTCCTCTGACCTCCACACCCACGCTTTGATGACCGGATACTCAGTGACCTTTTGAGGTCCTTCCCCACCAAGGATACCTCAAGATCTGTGTAAGTACCTCAAGTGTGAGGAAGCCCGCAGCACTGCCCCTGAGGAACCACTGCCTAGAGGAGCCCAGGGCTTAATGCAAACTAGGCATGCACTCCCTAACTGAGCCGCATCTCAGCCCTCAGCCCCACGAGGGTAAGCATGGGAATATGAGTGGATACGAGCCCTTGTCAGGCTAAAGAGCTGCTTGCCTGGGGGTTTCCACCCCTTATACAAGGGTTTCCCAGGGCACATGGAGTCCCTGCTCAGTACCACCGCTGAGCATGGGAAGGTGGATCGGGATCCCACGCAACGATCAACCCCAAAGGTCCTGGACCTGACTCCAGTGATCTTTGCCAGGCCTGGGCTGGACCTTGAACCTGCTGTTTACATTGCTCCCTGGTGACCCCAACTCTACAGTTTAGTTTCTGTGAGGTCAGTCTCGAGTCCTTTCCTGCTGGGCCCTGGATAGTGGCTCTGGAACTCAGGGCCCCTCCCCTGCCTACCACTCCTTTCCAGAAAATGTGCCAAGTAGGATTTGGCAGTCCACTACTGTCCGTGGCCTGCTCCTGCTCCCTCTCCGGATTAGAGCGGCCATCGTGCCATGCATCTGTTCCTTCCACAGAGGCACGGACAGGCTGTCTCAGCCCAGTGAAGACCATGCTACTAAAAGTGGAGAATCAGGTCTCTATCTTCTCACTGTCCTTCCACTTTTTCCAATTTGGGTCCTTGTTCCTAAGGCAGCTCTCTGAGACCAGCTGGGAGAGGAACAGGAGCTGACAAAGGACAGGAACCAGGGTGTCCAGGAGGGTAAGGGATGGCCATGTGACACAAATGGCTTCCCCTGCTCTTCTCACTTGGCTGGGCCGTACCCTGTCCTCCAAGTTGCTGAGGGTCAGGTCCCTGCAGGGCAAGGTCCCCACTAGGAAGATAGTTCCTCCTCCCCCAGGAATGTGCATGAAATCCCAGTAACTCTCTCCAGCTGGGCTGATGCTGGAAGAGCTCAAAGCTGCCTCTTCTCTCCTAATGACAACTCAAGGGGCAATGGTTAGGTAGGAGGGGCTAGGGGGCCTGGGGACACTGAAGAGAGCTTTCCAGATAGGTAGAAAACCATAGGCACAGTAGAAAGTGGCTGTCCTCAACACACACGCACATATGCACGCCATACACATGCACACTTCAGTCCTCCATCCTGAGCCTTCAAAGGCTCTCATAATGGCGCCTTTACGAATGGGTCACAATGGCGAGGAGACCGAGAAATGCTAAGGGCAGGAGAAAGACTAGCATGCATGTTTTCCTATGGGGCTCTACAAGAAGAAATACTTGTAAAGAGTGTGTCCAGGCACTTGTGCTAAAGTTTCAAACACAGTACCTGATAACACCTGAAACCTATGTGCCGCTGTTCACATCTTCCAGACGGGATGCTGGCCCTTGGAGGTTTTGAGTGATTTGCTAAGAAAGTGGGAAACTCAAGGCTGAGCTGTCTGTCTCCCTCTCAGAGAAACTGAGAACTAGATGCAGGTTCTATGGGGGACCCAGACAGGATTCTCCTCTGTGCTACCTAGAGCACCACATTGAGAGTCAGGACTCCCCAGTTCCTCTCTCATCTCCACCAGCAATGTAGCCTTGGCCTTGCCATGAACTTTCTCTGAGCTTCAGTTACTGATCTGTCTACAGAAGTTAAGCCGTGGAGTTGTCAAATGAGATAATTTAAGTAAAAGTATATGTAAGACACAATTGATATGATTATTCAGTGGCAAGTCTGATTTGGCTGAGTGTCACTTCTGTCAAACTATGTTTCTAAGCCAGGCATGGTGGTACATGCATGTAATCCCAGCATTTTGGAGGTAAAGAGAGAATGATCAGAGCTTTGGGCCAGGTGTATCTACACAGTGGGTTCAAGACCAGCCTGGACTTCATAAGACCCTGTCTCAAAATATCAAAAAAAAAAAAAAGGAGGAGGAAAAGAAGGAGGAAAGGGGAGGTGGAAAGGGAGAGGAGGAACCATCTCCACCTAGAGAGAAGTAATACTAATGTGTCTACTATCATCATCACCTCCATCACCACCAACACAACCAGCAGCAGCCTCATCCTGTTCATCAGCAACTTCAGCACCACCACCATCAATTTCTACTTATTGAGTAGCTAATAACAAAAATAGTAACCATTTATTACACATTGACTATGTGCCAGGCATCGGGCTGAGCACTTTACATCGTTTATGCCTGCCCCAGGCAAGCAAAATGGAAGCCAAGGGCAAGAGAGCAAAGAGATGGGGACGGTAGACGGTGGCAGCAAAGTGACCTCCAGTCACGTTCCAAGCCAAAGCGACTTCTATGCCAAGGACAAAAGAGAAAGGCTCTTCTCACTGAAAGGTCCACCACGGCAGGCACAGATAGCCCAGACCTTAGGGAGTGACAGAGGCAGGGGCTCTAGGAAGAGATGGTCAGAGGCTCTTAGCAGCTCTAGCCCAGGAGCACCTTGGTGGTAGAATAGAGGCCATACCTAGCTCTGTAGCCAAACGGAAAGAAAGAGTAGAGTTTGGCTGTGTCTGAGTTATATAGCCATTGGCTGCTTAGGACAAGAAAAGAATACTGTGGCTGCTCCTCCACATACCTCTAGGTGGAATCTACACCAGCCTGGATCAAAAGGGAGAGCGTGAGAGAGTTGGCTCCTACAGTCAGAGGAGAGATACAGTCATCTCTAGGTGGAAAGTGGGGGTTCCTACAACCCCCAAGTATGCTGACACAGCATCCAGCTACACTTGGGGTCCGGAGAGGATCGAAGTGAAATGAGACAAAGAGTTGGAGAGAGCTGGAGCAAGCAGCAAGCTGCAGGGCTGTGTGGGAAATGGCTGGGGTCGGTCTAAGGAGTTAGCGCATGGTCTTAGGGAGCTGAGGAGCTCAGTCTAGATGCCAAGGTCACAGGCTTGTAGGGGTGGTGGCTGCTGATTACTGATTGTAATGTGCCATACCCGAAGTCCTGATGCCCTGCTCTACCTAGGCCTGGAGAGTGGAGTGACCCTGTGGAGTGCTGGATTTTGCCCTCAGACCTTCTGGAGCTGGCCCAGAGCACCCTCCATCCAGCCCTTCCCACTAACCAGCAGACAGAGGTCACCTTGTACATCTGGGCTGGGGAGATGGTCATGGGACCCATTGGATGGGCCCTGAGCAGAGAGCTCAGCCATCCCTTCCTCTGCCCTCCCCTCCCCCTATGCCCAAGCAAACAGTCACCCAAATGAAAACCCCATCTTCTTCCTCTCCCACCAGGGCAGCTACTTTCCCCTAGAATCCTTAGACTCACCCAGAAACACCTGTTTGGCCTGCCCCGAGGGAGCTCATCTGCCCAGGACAGCCCTGGGTAAAGGGCTCCTGAGGAAGCTACACTTGGAAAGCCTAGTCAGTCAGTCCAGCTGCTCAGAAAGGCAGGGTCTCTGTTCCCAGGGGGGGGGGACAGCATGAGAGAGGCTGTCACCATTTAGAACTCCAAGCGTGCTCTGCCCTGTCTCCGCTACCGGCCTCCCACCCACACTATAGAACTGGAGCCCATTTCCTTGCCATACACAATAACTGGGCTTCTCATATACCTCACAATTCATACTTCCGTCCCCATAGCACAATCCCCTGTCTGTGCTGCTGTCCCTTTCTACCTCCCGGAACTCTGATTAGGCTTTCAAGGGGCCCATGCTCTGAAACCTGAACTCCCAGAGTCAAACACTCTCTTCTCTAAACCCATCCTGGGTTTTGTAAAGACATCTCAAGGCAAGTATCTCCAAGTGGGGTTAATTGCTATGTCTATGCCTATGTCTGACCCCACCGTCCCCAAGGAAAAGCCCCTGCCCTATGCCTAGCGTGTAGAGTTGAAGGTATGCTTGTGAAGAGGGGCAGCAGGAGCAGGTGAGCAAGCTAAGAGGCAGACTACAGCCCTGAGTCAAGAGCACTGAGTCAAGGGCAGTCACCTGGACAGGCATGTGGGAATCACCAGCTCCCAGGGAGCCCCTTGGGCTGGAGCCTGAAGGAGCCTGGAGCCCTTGCTATCGCTGGTCCAAGCCGCCAGACCTGAGCCCTGGCCTCTTTTGTTCCTTTGTGGGATGGAAAAGGCAGCTTGCAGTCTATGTAGTAAGGACATCCTGTGCTACCCGAGACTGGAAAGGAGGCAGAGGAGGGGCAAAAAAAAAAAGCCATGCTGGATCTCGGTGGCCGTGGAAGTCTGGATTGTGAGCATCCTCTGTAGAGGAAGGGGCACACAAGCAGGCTCTCGAGGCTGGAAAGGACTGGCACACTCAGTGTAGGTTCTCTGTGGAAGTCTTTGCTTCTCTCCCGCGTACTTTCCCAGCTCCCTCTGGCCCCTTACTGGTTCTTCTCCCAGCCGTGTCCGGCTGCCTGCAGGTGACAGAGCCTGCTCTAAACCCCGTGGAGCTGAGACTGGGGAACACATTTGTCACGGTGTAACCAGAGAGTGTCTGGGGGCTTGATGCCAGTGCTCCAGCTGGGGCCAGCACCAGGCCCCCTCCTCACAGCTGTCAAGAGGAGGCGCAGAGACAAAGCAACTAGGGGCCCTCACTGGGGACAGGAGCTAGATGGGGCCCTTTCTGCAAAGGGACAGGGAGGCCACAGCAGGTCCGTGTTGTGGAAGGGAACCAGGATCTCTAAGAAACCCTGATAGCCTGGGCCAGGGAGAGTCACACATGCCTGGGTCCCTGTCTACTCCTGGAGAACTTTGAACAAATGACTTCACCTCTCTAAGCTGGACTTTGCTCATCAAGAATAACAATATCTAATTCTGCAAGCTTAATGCAAAGATCCAATGAACCAGCAATCAGCCAAGGCGCTGGAATGAGTGCCTGGCAAGACATAGACATAAGCCAACTCCTCTTTTCTTGATTCCTTTTCTTATCTTCTCTCTACTAGTCCCTGTCCCGCTTGGGGAGGTGGGGGATCCTCCAGGTCAACCAGGGCAGGGCCCAGGGACAAGGCAGTAGCTCTAATTTAAGTGGGCAAACCTAGAAGAAGCAAAGTCAGAGGCATTCACCCTGACCCTGGCTCATGTGAGGGCTTGTTCAAATCCTGCCAACCTCTGTGGGCCTTGATTCTCCTAATCCCCACCTACCCACCCACCCTGATGCATATACAAGCCCTTCCCAGATATTGTTTTTGTTTTGCTGTGTGTTACACAATTTGATACCCGGGCCCCTTGTTAAGACAGCTGCCACCTTCCTTGCCAAAGTGGTTCCAGAGGGTTGTGGGTGAAGGGCCAGGAGACAAGGTCTTTCCCCAAAGACAGGAAGAACAAATGGGACTGAGACCCCAGTCCTTGGCCCTAATGCTGTCCCTCCCTTCTGCCCCATTGGTGTGGCTGCTGCCATTGGTAGAAGGGAAACATGATGTCTGAGTGCCAAACAGGGGTGTGTTCATTCCCCTCCCACTCCACCTATTCAGCACCCAAAATGCCAGTCTACTCCAGCTGGGCCCATGGTACCCGATTTTATTGGATCTTAGCCAGGAAAACTTAAAGGTGACTCAGGGTGAGACCGCCCCCTAGTGGAAGGTAAGATTCCAGCACTTGGGGCCACCCCCTCCCAGAACTGCCTTTTGTGGGACTGGCCGGCCAAGCCGGTGTGATCCTGCACATGTCTGTGGACTGTGACGGACAAGACAGTGAAAGGGGGTGTCAGGGAGGAAGCCACCGGGGTGGAGGAAGTAGGAGGGCAGCAGAGGCCTGGTTGGCCTGGCAGAGAGAAGGGTATATAAGAGAAACCCCAGCAAAAAGCAGCTCACTCAACACCTGAGCAATAGAGGAAGCAGGAATCCCACCGTGAGGATCCAGCGCAGTCGGGAGAGGAGGACACAGAAACATCAGGACCACTCCTCGATGAGCCTCAAAAGCTTTGCCTGTGCTGAGCACCCTGAGCTCCTGGGAGATTGTAAGGCTGGGGGTGGGGGATGTAGCTCAGCCAATAGAGTGCTTGCTTGCCTTAAACACTGGGTTTGAGCTCCAGCATGCAGTGACTCTGGCAGTACACACCCCAGAATCCCAGAATCCCAGAACCCCAGAATCCCGGAATCCCGGGGTAGAGACAGGAGGATCAGGGGTCCAAAGTCACCCTTGGCTACACAGTAAGTTAGGTCTAGCCTGAGCTACATGGAACTGTGTCTCCTCAGAAAGAAAGGAAGCTGAGTGCCGTGGCACCCCTCGGGAGGCAGAGATAGGTGGATCTCTGTGAGTCTGAGGCCAACCTGGTCTACAAAGTGAGTTCCAGAGTTCCAGGGCAACCAGTGATGTTACTAAGAGAAACTCTGTCTTGAAAAAAAAAAGAAAGAAAGAAAGGATAGAAGGGAGGAAGGAAATAATATCACGCAGGATGGAGGGTGGAGAACGCTTCAAGGGGGCAAGACTGGCTGCAGAGAGACATTGAGCTTGTGATGGCAGCTGATGATATGAGAGCAGCCCTGGAGGTAGAAAAGGCTGGCCGAGGTCAGACACCCGGCCTCATCCCCTCACATCTGTGGCCAGGACTAGAACCGTGGGACATTCCAGATGCTCCTACCTGCGTGGATCTGCCAAACCCGAGGAGAAAGGAGAGTGGAGAGTTAGGAGAAGGCGGAGAAGAGCAGGAAGGTTGGGGATACAGACGAGAAGCACCCGGGCAAGATGGCAGCATTTAGAGGAGAGGAGATCGACACGGTTTGTTTATCTGGCTATAGCATCCCAGTCCAAGATGAATGTGAACAAAAGACACCATGCTGAGGCAGAGGATCTAAGGAGGAACCTGAGGCATCCTAGCCCCTGAGAATAGACGTACACACCACGCACACACATGTGCAACCCAGCCCCAAGAGCCCATAACTATAGCACACGGCCTCCCTTCAGCAGACACAGCCCTCCCAATGGAGTCATAGACCAGCAGCTGTGTATGCATGGATGGCTGCTGAGGCTCGGTGGAGCTCTTGTGGAGAGACTGTCCTCTGAATACCAGAACTGAAGAGGAGCTACAGATTCTGTGAGAGCCAGGTTGTGCTGGGATACCTGCTAGACAGCCCCCCCCCTTCATAGCGTTGGGACTGGGGGCGGGGGGGGGGGTTGCTACTCGTCAAATCCACTTTAGGAAAATTGGCTACATGATGTTTATTGCAAACTGCAATTTAGCATCTCTATTCAGGTCCTCTCCATGTTTAATTAGGTATAATGTGGTTAGGGGAAGAAGCAGAGAAAGGACTCCCTCCTCAGTTTCCTCCTCCCAGAGTGTTACAAAGATCAGAGGTGAGACATGGAGGCCAGCAGACGGAGGAACAAGGGCCTGGCACCTTCCGTGTCTCCACATGCCAAATCTGCAGAGCCAGAAAGCTGCCTGTACTCCTGGCTGCAGGGTGGGCTGGTGGCTCCCCATTCCCCTAGCAAATCCCAGGCCCAGAAACATGGCATATCCCATACAGAGCAAGTTGAGAGGGGCCGCCCCCACACCCCAGCCCAGACAGGAGCTATACTCAGCCATCGTACATTAGCCTACAGCTCCCTGTGATTCCAACCCCTCTAGACTGAAGAGACCAGGGTTCCCTCAGGAGCCTCCAGGCACCCCTTTTCCATCTAATCTCCTAGCCTTCTCCCCCTCAGGATCCCATCCACTCCAGAGCTGTGAGGGCAGGGCTCCAATTAGCTCATTTGCTTGGTTAATTGGGTGGGGAAGGGAAGGAATTAAACTCCTCGTCAGGGATCTCCCCTGCAGGGTCAGAAATGGAATGATGGGGTGGGGGCCCCGTTTCTGAGCACCTTCAGCCAACCCTGGATTCCCCCGCATACCTCCATGCCCTAGATCTGGATCCAAGACTGCACTGGGAGAGATTCTGACCTCCTGGCCTAGCCAGGCAATCACCCTCCTAGAACCAGAGTGCAGTGGGGGACAGGGGCTACCTGCCTCAGGGTTTGAGTCTATTAATTTCTAGGTTTTGCTGACCTTACTGACTCTCCCTGGCTCATAAGCCTCTCTCTCTCTCTCTCTCTCTCTCTCTCTCTCTCTCTCTCTCTCTCTCTCTCTCTCTCTCTCTCTCTCTCTCTCCCTCTCCCTCTCCCTCTCCCTCTCTCTCTCTGTCTCCTCCTGGTCTCTTGGTTCCAGAAAAGCCCCTCCCCCAGAGGGGCCCAGGAAGTGCAGCCAGGCTCCTTGGGGGTGCATTGGCCATGGCCCTCGTCCTTGGCGTGGCTCTGGCTGTCTTCCTTCTGTACCACTGGCGGCAGAAGAACCAGTTAGGAACTGACATAGACGGGTGAGTGTGGACAAGCCTATCTCCTTGCCGTCCCTGGTGGCTCTTGCATTCCTAGGAGCACTCACCCTTTCAGGAGTTCAGGTGGTCAGGTGCTCCCCAACCTATGTGGGAGGGGACAGGCACTAGTCTCAGCTGGAAGGACAGTCCTGTGTTCAGGGCCCTGTGCTTACAGTCTGTCACAGAGACGCAGTCCACCCTCACAGCAGCTCAAAGTCAGTGCACAATTTACAGATGAGGAGGACTGTGGCCCAAGAAGCCGCTGTTACGCTTAACCTTCTCCGAACCCAGTGGTGCTCAGCCTTCCTAATGCTGCGGCCCTTGAATACAGTTCCTCATGCTGTGGTGACCTGCGATATAAAATATGTTGTTGTTACTTCATTACTGTAAATATCTGATATGCTAACCCAGAGGGGTCATGATCCATAGGTTGAGAACTGCTGGACCTAGCCACTGTCCAAGGGTGAGCTAGGGGCTGGAGACCATTGAGGTATAAAGTTTATGAAGGAGCCCAAAACTCTAGTCACCACCATCAATGACATTTTAGCTCTTCTCTTTCATATATATATATATATATATATATATATATATATATATATATATATGCTTGTTTTTTGGGGGTTTGAGGTCTGGGTTTTTTTGTTTGTTTTGTTTTGCTTTTCTTTCTTTTCTTTTTAGATAGGGTCTCACTGTGTTGCTCAGGCTAGCCTCAAATTCCTGGGCCCAAACCATTCTCCTGCCTCAATCCTCACGCCAAAGCTTGAGTGCAATTTTTTTATTAAAAAAATCAGTGTAAAAAAACTAGGATGAACAAAATATCCACATTTTAAATAGCGACAGAATTAGAATGACTGACTTCCCCCTTTGCCTCGGGCTCCAGTGTGGCTCAGCATGCTATTACTGATCCTCCTTTACTTAAAGCGTTACTTTGTTCGTCATGGATTTCTGCATTAACTTTCATTTGAAAACTGTTGCATTAAATACGATTTACTGCGGCGGCTGAGATGGTCGCTGGCCCATACTTTGTCCCTGTGCTCTCCTTCCCCAGGCCCTGGGTGCAGCCTCTGAAGTTCTCACTGTTGCTGGGAGCTAGCAAACCCCAGACTCACAGGATTCCTGCACTGTCCAAGGCAGGCTGGGCTGGACTACGGAAAGGGAAGGATGGATGGGTCACCCTCAGACTCTCCTCACCATGAGGAGCCGTGCCTCGACCCTGTCCTCCTGTGGTCACCTGGGAGCAGAACTCAGGGCTCAGGGGATAGCAGGGTTCAGGTGTCCTCACAGGGGCAAAGTGCCGTTCCAGCCGGTACTAAATTCACCCTCATTCTGTTCCTCCAGGATGGCCCTGTCTCCCTCCCGGAAGCTGCAGCCGCCTCCTGACAGGCAGAGCCAACTTGCACCTGAGGACATTCAGGTGGGCCTAGGGCAGCACAGGGCAAGACCCCTGGCCTGAGGAGACAGGGATGGGTGGAAAGGGAAAGCTAGCCTCAGGGAAGGAGTCTACCCTGAAGAGAGTGTGGTGTCTTCATGAGCCAGTCAGTGTCCCCAGGTTAGGTCAAAGCCTTCCATTGCCCCAACCTGGAAAGTGACAAACTCAGGCTATCCTAGCCAGAGCCCTCAGAGGAACCTTTCTCTGCCCCTCAACCAGCCATGAAGATACAGCTCAATTGTTAGAGTGCTTTCCTAGCATGCACGAGGTCCTGGATTCAATGCTCAGCACCGAATAGATTGAGTAAGGTAGTGTGCTCTGAACATGGAGGCAGGAAGACCAAGAGTTCAAGACCAAGCCAAGGGTGGTGACACATGCCTTTAATCCCACCAATCATAGAGGCAGGCAGCTAGATCTCTATGAGTTCCAGGCCAGTGAGGCCTACATAGTGAGGCCCTGTTCTTAAAAAGAGGAAGAGAGTTAGGGAGAAAAAAATCAAATTGAGAGAAAGAGAGAGAGGAAGAGAGGAAGGGAGGTAGGGAGGGAGGCAGGGGGGGAGAGAGAGAGAGAAAGAGAGAGAGAGAGAGAGAGAGAGAGAGAGAGAGAGAGAGAGAGAGAGAGAGAGAGAGAGAGAGAGCACTCAAGACCAGCCTTGGGTACTCTGCCATTTGAGACTGTCTCAATAACAAAACACACTATTCCCTTGTAAGGTGTCTGGCCTGTGCTGGCTCCTGCCAGAGTGCCTTTATCACCTCCAAACCAATCGTATGGTGAATATGGGGACCCACGAACCAGGAGGAGCACTCCCCCACAACTCTAGGGTGGAAAGGATCACCTGCAGCAGGGCGTTGGATGGTCTGTGAAGCCCCCTCTTTTCTTTCAGGGTCCCCATCTAGAGCTGGGGAGACATCAGGAAGAAGATCTGTCCCTACAGCCCTCCTACTATGACCTGGGGGTCTCCCCCATCTACCGACCCTTGGTAAGGATGGCTAAACCCTAGGACAGTGCCACAGCCCAGCTGCCCCACAGTCTAGCTGCCTTAGAGGGAAAGAAGACAGACAAAAGAATGAGAAGTTGGGCTGGGAATAAAGCTCAATTGGCAGAGTGCTTGTACTAAACACTTAGCACTCATCAATCACTAGGTTTGAGTCCCAGCACTGTATAACCCTGGCATGGTGCTGCACCCCTGCAGTTCCAGCATTTGGGAAGTCAAGGGAGCAGGGCCAGTTATTCAAGGTCATCCTTGGCTACACAGGGACTTTGAAGCAAACCTGAGGTACATGAGATCCTGTCTCAAAAAACAAACAGACAAAAAACAAAGGGCCAATAAGATGCCTAGGCAGGTAAGGGTACTTGGAATGGCAAGCCTGGTGATTGACATGAGGTAGGAGAGAACTGACTCCACACCATCCTCTGACCTCTGTGTATGCTGTAGCTCACGTGTTTCATGTTACACACACACACACACACACACACTCACACAGAGAGGGGGAGGAGGGGTGGGGAGGGAGAGCGTGTGCACAAGATCCTTAGCCAGGTAGCCAGGAGTGATGGGGAGAAGGAAGCCCTCTTCAGTGCCCCTGGGCAAGAGGTGCTGTATCCTATATATACTAGAGGAGAGATAGGACTTCCAAGTTTGCTAAACCCAGCCTGATGTTCCGGCTCTCACTCCCCCAGGCATCACCCCCAGCTCCACACCCTGCACCCAAGTCTCCAGGCTCTACCAACCACCAGAAAGCTCCTTCATGGCTCCTTCTCTTGGCTCCACTCCCAGCTGCTCACAGGGCCAGCAGTACTTGAATGCCTGCTACCTCTGCCCATGGCCAGCTCCTTTCAGAAGGCTTGGGAACTGAAGGTGGTACCATATGGTGCCAGCCCAGAGACCCAGGCCAGAGCGGCTGGGCCCAAAGATAACACCCTCTCTCCTGGCACTGGTAACCAAGGCAGGCCTTTGTCTCCTCAGCACAGCTATCCTCCCTCTTAGCTGGAAGCGCCAGTGAAGACCCAACATAGGTGCCAAATCCTGGCCCCAGGGTGGTCACATTTCCTTCTGGGGGACTGCACCCCGAAGAACAGCCCAACCTCCATTTTCTGATACGATGCAGGGTACAAAAGACCACCCTGTGGTCAGACCAAGAAGTGACACAAAATTGACTCCTCAGAGAGTAATCCCTACACTATCATCCCCACTGGAGGGTGTATAGCATGGCCCGGCCAGGTCCCCCAAAAGGAATCAGAGTGTCAGGGTAGGCTGCTGGCTGGGCCCCGGCATCTTGCCAATCGTTCTCCAAACAGTGTTTCGTTTACTCTCACAACAATCTAAACCACAAGCCTTGTTGGAATTCACTGGATAAATTGGGAAACTGAGGCACAGTGAACTTGACAGCCTCAACCGAGACCACCCAGTGAGCAGTTAGGACACCACCGTTCACCCTCCAGGCCCCTGGAGCCTGCTTCCAGGTGCTCTGTGTATGGCAGCCGCACGACTACCAGACACTTTGGGAGTGAAGGGAAGACACAGGTGCCCAGAGCAGGCCCTGTGCAGAGTCCAGCTTCCTGCTGGTGAAGAAGGACCCCAGTCTGTTGTCGGCCTGTGCAGTCCAGCAAGGAGAAGCATGGGCAAGGTGGCTGAGAGTAGGCGAGGTAAAACAGTGCAGAGGTCCACATTCCCAGAAGAGAAAGCCAACCCCCCTTCCAGGATTTGCAAACTTATCCTTCTACCTCAACCTGGAGACTGAGGTGTGGGGGATAAAGGGAGGAGGGGCCAAGGCTTTGGCACAGGAGGAAAGATGATGGAAGTTTGCAATTTGGAAAGTTGTGGGTAGACTCCAGTGGGATCCCCTGTAGAGTGGGCCAAGACACACCGTAATAATCGCTGTGATGTAAGGAGACAGCTGTGCCTGGCCCTAATCCCCACCACGACTTCCTCCATCTTGTTCTCTGCCAGCTGCCCCTTCCACCCAGCAGTCACAGGCCTCCCTGGGGATGTAGGAGGGGCCAGACTGCACCCTGCAGCTCTAACTCAAGGACAGGACCAATCCCTCAGTCTCCCCCACACATTCCTCTTCCCTTGTTCCCACTCAGCACCATGCCCCATACTCATGGCCTCCTCCCGTCTGAGCAGTCTGCCCTTCTCCAGCTCTGCTGACACTGGACTAACAGAATCTTCTAGAACAGTGGCTCACAGCCTTCCCAACGCCGCAAACCTGTAGTACAGTTCCTCATGCTGTGGTGACCCCCAACCATACAATTATTTCTTTGCTACTTCATAACTGTAATTGTGCTACTGTTATGAATTCATAATGTAAACATGCGATATGCAGGATATCTGATATGCAACTGGGGGGGGTTGTGACCCACATGTTGAGAAGCTCAGTCACAGGCAGGAGATGGGCCCAGGAGACGTCTCTCCACTGTGTCCTGTGCGAGCCAGAAGGCAGTGTAATAGGGATATCTGGGTGGAAGAGACTGAAAAGAATGACCTGTGGGGTGGGTGTGCAGGTCTCCAGGGGAAAGAACGTCCAGCCCCTTGGGAGGCTCCGTTCTTGTTCCCAAGAGAGGTGTAATTCCTTTTGCCTTACAGAGCAATTACTGGCCAGGAGAGGATTTATCCCCAGTACTCAGGTTTGTTGTCTGTGCAGCTTGTATACAAGTCACATTATTGATGTTGTCATCAATTCTGCTTCTCAACAAATGGCGAGAGAGGGAG
This sequence comes from Mesocricetus auratus, assembly GCF_017639785.1. Lineage (NCBI taxonomy): Eukaryota > Metazoa > Chordata > Mammalia > Rodentia > Cricetidae > Mesocricetus > Mesocricetus auratus. The sequence goes on from NW_024429203.1 coordinate 22,456,305, forward strand.
GCTGGAAGCATTCACTGCTCACTGAGACAGAGCTCCAGAGAGGCCAGGAAGATGTCAGGGAGCCTGCCGGCTAGTAACTTCAGGCTCAACCAAGCTCAGCAGCCCTAACCTGAATGGGCCTAAGTTCTCCTTCCTGAGTGAACCAAGTCCACTCTGCACATTTACCCAGGAGTGCTAACCCAGGCTGTGACACTTTGCTGGATGCCTGTGGAGGTTTCTGGGCACTACTGGAAAGCTGTGCTCTTAGGGAGGATCTCAGCGGATCCATGATGTCCAAGGGAGAAAGGGGAGAGAAGGCAGGGCCTTACCTTTAAGGAGAGAGGCTCCTGTCTCCTCATCCCTGTGAACAGATAGTCCAGACTAGAAACTGAAGATGTTACTCATTGGCCTTGGGGACTCTAAAGCCACTAACGCAATTCAAGAAACAGATGCCACAATGAAATCAGACATGGGGGGGGGGTCACTGGGAGGACAACTTTGAAGGAGCAGAGAGTGGACTTTTGACTAGAAGGCTGTCCTATTGCCCAGGAAGGAAAGGGGGCCAGAGGAGAATCACCTGGGGAATCTCAGGATGTTAACACAGATTGGTCAAGCAATGGAGAACAGTTAGTCCATCGTGGCCACCCCATAGGAATTTACCTGCACTGACCAGTCCTCACTGATGAGTAGATGGAGCAGCCTGGGCTATGGGTGCCCTCAGCACAAACACAGTTGGAGGATCCAGAGGGTGGCAGGTAGGGCTACAGCCAATTGCTACAGCATCCTGAGACCTCAGAGTTGTCCATGACACCCAAGTTCAGATTGTCTATGGTCCCTTTCATGGGAGACAGAGCCCCGTAGCTATGGAAGACCTTAGGGTCATGGCTGGTGTTGCCTTCTCCTCTCTTTATTTTTGTTTGGTTTCTTTTTGTCTGCTTTTGAGACAGTCTGCTGTTGCCCAGTCTAGTCTCATACTTGAAATGTTGCTAAGGGAGGCCTTAAACTCCCAATCCTCCTGCCTCAACCTTCCACACTCTGGGTTTACAAGCATATACCACCACCCTTAGCTCATGCTCTGTTTCCTGTGCCCATTAGCTTCCCTCCTACGGCTACCTCGTTGGCAGGTCTTGATGGCTAATCTGGCAAATGATCAGACCCCCATTCCTGGGGGTCCAGGGTCTTTGAAATGCCCTTCACACCCAGGCATTTTGTGTGTCTTAGTTCACAGTCAGGCACAGTGTTAAGGAGACCAAGTATAGGTTCTAAACATTCCTTGTCTTCACCAGGTAGCAGCAGGTGGCCTCCTCCTGCTACCAATTACCCTACCAACACAAGACTCCTCACCTTGCTTGCTGGACCCTAAATGTGGGAAGTTCTAGTGGCCAGGAAGCAGCCTCAGGTTCTGGCCTAATGCAAACCCCTGCCTTGCAAAACCTTCAAGTATGGAGATGGAAACACAAAGTTCCCCACTTGGTACTGGGAGTAATGGAATCTGCTCCTTCTGGCTTATGTATTTTTAGTTCACAGACTCATGTATCCTTCTTGTAAAGGACACAACTCCATTTAGAGACCTTTCTAAGGACTGCCAAAGGGCTGGAGAGATAGGGCCCAGCAGATAGACACCCGTCTCCTAGCCTGATGCCTTGAGTTTCATCCCTGGGACCCACATGATGGAAGGAGAAAACTGGCTCCAGCAAGTTGTCCTCTGACCTCCGTACATGCACTGTGTCCTGCGGCACACACCAGCACAGGTACACACACACACACACACACACACACACACACACACACACACACACACACGTCTAACTCAAAAGCTGCGTTTAAGTGTATTGCTACCAAGCTGATCCTCTGGCTGGCATTTGAAAGACTGCTCCAGCAGATGAATTGAGACTAATGGTTGATTGGATCCAAAGTAAGTAGTTGACTCTCCTAGCCCATTGAGGCTGTTGTTTAAAAAAAATCTCACAAACAGGTCGCCTATAAACAAAGGGAATATGTGTTCCGTCCTTCCAAAGCCCAGGAAGCCCAAAGTCAAATCACAGCAGATTCAATGTTCATCAGGCATCAAGTTGTATTTCCTAGATGGTGCATTCTCTTGCTGCCCTCGCGTAGTAGAAGATTGGATGGGTTCCCACTCATCTCCCAGAGCCACAGCTACTAATATCATCGCCTTAGGATTCCAACATGAGAACTAGAAGACACCAGCATTCAGGCTACAGCCTCAGCCATCACTTTGCAGAGTCTACTGATTTCTATAGTCACAACTTAAGCAGAGCTGAGATAGGGAGCACCTGCCTGTGTCCCTTAGTTCTTCAGGGTGACACTTCACATACCCTCTTGCCTCACAGGTGGCAGCTGCAGTGATTTCCACTTACTTGGCTTTCCCCACAGTTCAAGAAGGCACCACGGTGTTAGTGTGCCAGTCCCAATACTACACTCCTGTGTGGAGGACAGGTCACAGCCCTGGTGTGAACTCACCCATCCCCTGGGGTTCTGCTAGTCACTTTTCTTGTCCTCTTACAAAACAGAAGCAAATTAAAGGCAGGCCTGTCTGGGCTCATGGTTTCAGGGGGCAGAGTCCATCATGGTGAGATAAACATGGTCTCAGAAGGGCTCCTCTTTAGAGCATGACCAATCAGGAAGCAGAAAGAAGAACCCAGAAGCCGGTGTAACCTCCAAAGTGACACTCTCCTAAATCAGCTTTTAAAAAAAGTCCAGCAGCGCCGGGCGGTGGTGGCGCACGCCTTTAATCCCAGCACACAGGAGGCAGAGGTAGGCGGATCTCTGTGAGTTCAAGGCTGGGCTAGACCGACAGCCTCCAAAACAACACAGAGAAACCTTGTCTCGTAAAATCAAAAAAATAAATAAATAAAAAGTCCAGCAGCTAAGAACCAAGCGCTCACACGTATGAGCCTGTGGAGAATGTCTAAGACTTAAATAGTAGCAAAACTCCAAAGTGTCAAATCCTGGGTCCTGAGAAAACGCTCCCAAAGCCAATGTCTTCTCTATCTGGTTCTTACTCTGGCCCCTGGGTCAGAATCCTCAAAAGTCACCATGAAGTCAGATGTGGAAGCACACACAGTAACCCCAGCTACTCAGATGGCTCAGATGGAAACTGGAAGTCAACCTGAACTACAAAAGTAAATAAAATCTAACCCAGGAGTATTCATCTGGCTTCGGCTGTGCCTGCTAGCTAATTCCTTTCTTTGGGGATATAATCTTTCTTCCTCAATTGGGTCCAGCTTGTTCCCAGCCAGGTCATGTGAGGCTCAAACCCTAATTACCGGTCTGCAACTACCATTGTTCCTTAGCAAAGAAGTCTCTGAGGTAGCCTCCAGCATGGAGCAGTAGCAGCTCTTCACAGGAAAGAGAGGCCACCTCTGTGATCCAGCTTCAGGACCTCTGTCCATGCACTCTCTCCTAGGTTAGGTCATCTGGAGCAGGGTCCTTACGTCATTATAGCAAGCCCCACTCCCAGCCAAGCCCTGTGGCTCTCTGTGAATCCTGTTCCCAGGTCCTGTCTCTCAGCTGAATCCTCTCAGGAGAAAGATCTCTTTGGAAGCTACCAGAAGGTCAGTTTTCACACAGGTGTGGTGATGGCTCACTAGTCGTGTATCAATATCCACATGACTTCATAATAAGCCACCTCTGCTGTCCCCGAAGTCACTGTCCCCTGCATCTGTTTCAAATACCTTGCCTCATTGGTGAAATATTCGGTGGTGGCTGCCGCCTTGTGCTGGAGACTCTGTGCCCTGCTTTGGTTTCACTTTTTTATTTTGGAGTTGATTGCTCACTTAGCCTAGGCTGACCTCAAACTCACTGCACAGCCAGGACTGGCTTAGAGCTTCCTCTACAGGCCATCTTCTACATGTGGAAGCTTATGCCAAGCTGCCAGGGGATGGGGGCAGCCACCGGTTTGTTTTAAATTTCTTTGCAGTTTGGTTGTGTATGTGTGTGGCGGTAGAAGGACAACTTTCAGGGGTCATTTCTCTGCAGGGATCACAGGCAGTCGTCAGGTTTGCACAGCAAATGCTTTTACCCACTCAGTCTCTTTGCTGGCCCTTTTGTTTGTTTGTTATGGGGGGCTTTGGTTTTGTTTTGTTTTGTGTGTGTGTGTGTGTTGCTGTTTTGGGTTGTTTTTGGGTTTGTAGCCCAGGCAGGCTGGGAACTCCCTATGTAGACTAGGTTGACCTCTTGCCTCCAGCCCCCAAGTTCTAGGATTACAGATGTGCATCACCACACCTGTGCCCTGCTTCCTGCTAGGGCTGGAGTCTTTACTACCCAGCAGCGAGGAAACTAGACCCAAATCTCCATTCCACCCTACTTTCTTGGCATTACCCAGCAGGGACCACAGGTCGTTGCTTTCGGTCCATCTCTGGGAGGTTCTATTAAAACTTTTTAAGATAATGTGTTCAGGGCTCAAAGGGCAGCCCCCGACCCTTGAGACCTGTGAAATGAGCACCCCCCCTCCACTTACCTCCTGGGGTTAGAGCCACGGTGACTTCATATGATAAGAGTCATTGGGAAGGACCTACAGAGAGCTTACCAGAACACTGGTGGTCTCTTAACAGAAATCCTGGGGGACACCCTGGCCTCCCATTCACTGGAACCCCAGGCCTAGGCCCCCTTGTGATGAGGGGATGTGAAATGAGGATCCACCCCCATGTCCGACCCTTGCCTCAGCAGGACAACCCCGTGCTATCTCAGCATGCAGTAAACATTCCCTGCCCTTTATGATTGCCACATGCAGATCGCCCTGTTGCCTTCATCTCCCGGACACAACCACCCTCCAGGCCCTTGGGCTCATGGTTAGGACCCAGACCACCTGCCAGGTCAGGCCTCCCCTTCCTTCTGTCTCAGCTGAGTTCCTTCAGGGGCTCTTGTCTTCTGGAAAAGATACTCCCTCCTCCCCCACCCCACCCCACACACAGCCCGGCTCCGGGAGGACAGAAGGCTGCAGAGGAAGGTGCCAGGGTGTGACTTTCACTTGTGACAAACCAGAAGCTAATTGCACTCATTTTAGCTCTGCCCTGTCCCTGACCTCAGGCACTGATGGGCTCCACCTGAGCATTGCTGGAGGGCAACCAAAATCAGGACACTGGACCTTGTCAGCTGCTCAGATGACCCAACCAAGAGTAGGCACAGCCTAGGGCCAACCTAGGAGGGGTGCCCTCCAATTTCATGGATCCCTAATCCTGTTCCCTGTCTCCAGCCCTCCTACTGGGTTCCGTGGACAGGACATTGTCTTTCTGCTCAAAGACTAGCACTGAGTCTCGGAGGAGATGGTAGCTGTGAAGAAAGAGCCAGAGGTAAAAGCCGGAGAGACCTCAGATGGTCAGGCCACCCTCACATTTTGCTGGAAAGGAAACTGAGGCCTAGGAAGAAGGGCTTGGCTGGGCTCCAGTGTTGAATTATCAGCCAAGATGGGGTGGGTCTCTGCCTTTCAACAGCTCCTGGTAATTTCCACATCAAACCAAGAGCCTGCGTAAGGCAGTGCCGCAAATAGCCGGATGGGAGGGAAGCCTGGGCTCTAACAGGAGTGATAAAGCTCACAAATTTCATGTCTCCCTGTCACAAATGAAAAACTGAATTTGGGTGGGTTGAACAAGCTGCCTGGCAAGTCTTAGCAAGTAGCTCAGCTAAAACCCAAAGGCAGGTGTCCTGACCCCACTTCTGCACTCGAAAACTTCCATGACCCCAGGCACAACAGAGCCCCTTTCTTCCCTCTGAAAAATGAGCTGGTAGATCTAAATCAACCCTCAGAGCCCAGCCCAGTAGGAGCAGGAGACCCACTGGCTCTTCCCGCCTGCACCCAGGGGCTAAAGCAGTGGTTCTCAACCTTCCTAATGCTGTGGCTCTTTAATACAGCTCCTCATGTTGTGGTGATCCCCCCCTCCAACCACAAAATTGCTTTTGCTGCTACTTCATAACTGTGATTTTGCTACTGCTATGAATCGTAATGCAAACATCTGATATACAGGACATTTGATATTTGACCCCCTGTGAAAGGGTCATTCACCCCCCAAAGGGGTCATGACCCACAGGTTGAGAGTCACCGGTCTAAAGGGACACAGCTTAGCAGAGCACACAGATGATGCCACCTGGCCCATTCTCATAAAACATGTCTCCCATACCTTAGCTTTCGGTTGTCACTAATGGATTGCTTTCCTGGCCCCTCCTCTCCTCCCCAACCCTCCGTTCCTCCCTCCACTCCTACCACACACATACACCCTCCCATCTCACCCTGCAACGCGGGTCTGCCTCCTTCCACCCTCTGTCCAATTCCCAGAGTTCTTGCCTAAAAAACAGTGATGCTCACTGTGCCGAGCTGGACGCCTCAGCCCGGGAACTTGTACCAGGGCCACAGACCACTGTGCTGGAGCCAGGAGGAGCTGCTGAGTATGCCACCATCCAGCTGAGCCCACCTGAGCACTGACCCCTAGCCTGTCACCCCGCTCTGGACAACAGGTACTTCCTGCCAGCGCTATCCTACGCTTCCCACTTCCTGACGGCAACTGTGCCCGCTGCGTGGCGGACTGAAGTTGGGCAGAGCTGGGTCCCAGCAGTTGGGGTGGGGCAGGAGTCAGGTGAAGTCCAAGGCGAGCAAGATCCCCAGAGGTCTGGAATGCAGTCCTGTTCCTACTACCAACCTTAAAGACCTGAAGTATGTTGTCTCCCTTCTCTCCAAACCTACAAAGAGAGGAGAAGTGGACCCGGTGATCTCCAGAGCTCGCACCAGCCCCAGTGGCCCTCACATCCATAGAAGATGGCTCACTCCCAGCATCAGAGATATAGATGGCCCTTAAGCCCTCACCAGACATTCAGATGCTCTAATTCCCTTTCTTACCGAGGCACTATACCAGGCATGGTGTTGAAAGCTTCAAGGCTAGGATGGTCCCTAGGCCATGAGTAGTACCCGTTAGAGTAGACATCTCAAGACCTCTGAGCCCATAAGCTGAAGGGAATTGATTGGCAGAGATAGGTGGCCATTGGGGCCTCAGCACAGCTGTGCCCTAGAAGACAATGCAAGTCCTAGGGAGGTCAGAGAGCAGAGAGAGGGAGCTAGGGAAGATGGCAGGGGTGGGGGGGCAGGATCCAAGGAGCTGCCCTGAGGTAAAAGGATACCTTCTAACTGCACATGAATATACCTGGCCTAGAAGTCCTGGTCTGGAGCTGGCTTAGACAGGACGGAGGCAATAGGATGGACCAAGAGTGACGGATAGCAGAATGAGAGGTGGCCTGGGCTTGGCAGCTGGCAGGTCCAGTGAGGGCTGGCAGCTGGAGATGCTCCCAGAAGGGACAAGGAGCTTCTGTGGAGACCCCTGCAAAATGTCTGTCACTCCTACCAGCCAGCTGGGTTCAGACACCAGCAAACTGCTCTCAGCCTCTGCTGCTACATCTCATTAAGCCTCAGCAAGCCAGCACCCCACCTACTGCTCTGGGCCTCTAGCCTCGTAGGAGAGACAGCAAAGGCAAGCTAGGCCTGGCAAGGGCCGTGTGCAAACCATCCTTCCAGAGGCTGGCTCTGGGACCAGCCTGTTCCCGCTCCACATCACCTCACCAGGAAGGGGTGCTGTGGGCAAGAGGGAGGGTGCCCACCTGCCCTCCTCGCCTCCTAGGGGCTGCTGCTACTTCTTGTGAGGTCTGGCTCCAGGCAGGAGACTCCTGGGGTAGGGGAGACAGACTAGAGGTGGGGTGGGGGTGGGGGAGAAGATACACAGAAAAGCTGTTAATCCTATAAACCCTCATTTGGATGACCTCCCAGCCTCTCCGAAGTCCTTGGGGCTGGGGCTGAATTAATCCTGGGTGCTCCTGGCAGGAACCCAGGAAAGGGACAGATTTCGCTGCCTCCTCCAGGGGTTTCTCTTGCCAAACATTCCCACGTGGAGGGGGGGAGGCCCTTGCCCCGGACCAGCTGGACCAGGATGCCCAAGACAAGGGAGGAGCTAACAGAGCCGACAAGAGCTCGCACAGGACCTGAAGAGTAGCAGGTGGGGTGAGCATGAAGAATGAGGTGTGGAGTGGACTGGGGAGGAGGGAGCTGTGCAGCTGGGGCTCAGCCCTCTCTGCCTGCGAGCCCCTTCCCGCCACGCTCTCACTTGCCTGCCTGGAGGCAGCCCCACAGCAAAAACTGGCCTGTCAGACAGGAACAGGTGCACGGCCCATCCACCCCTCCCCCTTGATTGGGCACAAGCCTAGGCCATAGACCCTTAATGAAAGTCTCAAGGTGGCATCCTCCCTTCCCACCTCCCTTCCTACCTCCCTCCTCCCCTCCCCCACCCACCCTGCTCCCTCCTTGGGGCCATTTGGTACCTTCTATGAGACCTCAGCCCAGAACTTGAACTGTAAGCAGCCTGGGCAGAACCAGCCTGAGAGCCTCCTTCTGGGAAAGGTTAAGGACTTAAGGCTGGGTCTGTGTGGCTCACCCTAAGCCCAGGTTTGTGTGTAGAAGACAGGAAATGAGGGCCCCACGGCCTGCACCCCAGTCCTCTCTCCTCTGCTCCCCGACCCCACCCCAGGCCATCAGCACACCCCCTTCTCCCCCCTGGCCCTGTCTGCCCTCATTACCACTCCTCCACCCAGCCCCTTTCCCACCGGCCTCTCTTTCCCCTCTGCAGCTGCCTGACTTCCCTCCTCTTGTTCACACATCTGTTTCTTCCTCCTGGCCCTCCCCCAAGCCCCTCCCTCTATGCTCTCCCCCCAGCCCACCCTTTCATCTCCTCCCTCCCCACACACTCTCCCCACTGAAGTCCCTGGTCCAAGTGCCAGAACTTCAAAAGAAGATCAAAGTCGGGCTCCCCCATCAAAGCTCTCTCAGAGCACCCCCCTACCCTGCGAATGTAACTCTCCCTGACAGGCCAGAGTCCTACATGCTCCCACCCTGGGAAGACAGGGTCAGCTAGACCCTTGCTGCCCCAGCTAGCCTAAGTGTGCCTGAACAGTCTGGGGGGGCTCCGAAAATGAGCTGTAAAGTTAACCCAGCCAGTCCCTTGTAGGCTCTGTGGTCCTGGAGAAGTCACTGAACCTCTCTGAGGTTCAGTACATTTTAAATAGAGCTGGTGTTGACTTCATGAGGCTGTTGTGTGGATTAAAGAAGACACAGGCAGCAAATCGACTGTGCCCGTCTTACCATGGTTCTCGGGTTCTCTGGTGTGGCGGTGTACAGAGATGAAAGTGAGATCGCAAAGCATAAAGCCTGCTGCTGTCTTGAGAAGCCCCAAAGCCCCCCTCCTGGTCCCCCAAACCACATGAAGCTTCCACTCGTTACCCGAGTCTGAACCTCACAGAATGTAGTGGCCGCTACAAAGCCCCCATCGCCTCTGGTGGACACTCGTCCACACGGCCTCATCGCTGGATCACCCAAGCTTGGCTCCCACAGCTGAGAAGGCCAGTTCTTATCTTCTCACAAGCCTACCCCATGCCCCCCAGGGGATGATGGTGCCTGGATGGGTGGAAAGTGGGCCTGAGCGGCCGTTTAGGAAGCTGTTCTTGGCTTGAAACATCCTCAGGGAATGATATGACTCCTGTAAGTCCCTCGACCTCAGGAAACTTGTTCTCTCATTTGCAAAATAACAGGTTAGCTGCCTCAAACCCTCCTTAGGAAGGCACATGGTATAATTTCACAGCACTGGGAGACCTCAGAGGTCCCGTAGTGCAGTCAAATGTGGCCACTCACTGTTTTTTTGTGAGGTGTTATGGTCCTGTTTTGCCAAGCAAGTGATCCAGCTTGGGAGGTGAAAGACTGCCCCCAAAAGTCATATATGACAGCGTGGAGGACCATGAAGCTAGTCTATGCCCCCCAGGCTGTATTCACTGTACCACGTGGTTGAAGATGGAACATGGTTTAGCACCAAGCCACGCTGACAAGTTTCCATGCTGTCAGCTTCCTGACTCTATAGACCCCAATCCCAACACCAACACCGCATGAGCACGGACTAGATCAGTGCTGCCCACAGAAGCATCTGTGAAGGAGGGCGGTCCAGTTAGTTCTTTCCTGTGAGTGGCCTCCAGCCACAGAAGGTGAGAGAAGGCCCTAATAGAGCCTGTAACACCTGGGCCTTTGTTATACTAACGCTGATATCAGCTAATCTCCACAGAGACTTGGGGCTGGAGGCTGCCATACCAGCCACACAGATAGTACCCTATTTCCCTGGCCGCTGTCCCTTCCATCCTACCCCTCATCATCCTATTTCTCCCCAGGCTCTCTTTCATCCCGCAGTCACGGACAGCAGTAACTCCTTCAGAAGCAGGACTGTGCACATTGAGAGATAAAATGACCAGAAAAACCCCTACCTCCTGCGTTTCCCAGGCCAGTCCAGCCTCCACCAAGCTTCCGAATGTGCTGGCCAGAGGTGGCCAGGCACAGGGCAGGTGGGCAGGGAGAGGACAGTGCTGCCCCAAAGAACAGGGTTTTGATGAGTGAGTGCTTCCTTCCCCTCCTAGAGGTTCCCTTTGCTCCCAGGACCCGTGGACAGCTCTAGATAGACTTCCTTCTCTCCAGACCTGGAGGGTGGAGGCTCTTCTTTGGCCTAACTTTTATGACCAACTTCCTAGGAGGCCAGGGGTTGTAAGCCTGACAGAGGGGGTTGGAGGTCCCTTCCAAGAGCCAGCAGTGGCCAGTTCCAGGCCTTCTCCACTGTTTAAAAGGCCATCTAGTGTCCTGTTATTCCCACCCTGAGGTCTATAGGACCTAGGACGCAGTAGCTGGAGGTCAGGGCTCCCCCTGCTGGGAAGGTCAGGAAGGGCACCCAGCCTCCATACCCAGAGACCAGAAACAGTCCCTCGAGAAGCCACACAGAGACTTGAGATGGCACTAAGAGGCATCCTGAGGTATCCCCTCCAGGACCCAGTATGGTGAGGATCCAAGTGAAGACCCATCCCTTCGAGGCTCTAACATTAACTGCCACACACGACCCCCTTAGGCAATGTGTTCCTTGATCTGCTCCCCTAGATCCCTGCCAACGGTGCAGATCAAACTCTGCCATTTGCTTTTGTGACCTTCCTTGAGCCCGTGGAAGGGAGAGTGAGGACAATTTCTCAGCATCTGGGAGAAGATGTTGTGATCTTAAATGAGCTAAGGAATTGCCTGACATGGGCAGGGCCCGATGTCCCCACATCTCCTGTCCCATCCTGTCATCTCCTGTTCCCTCCTCTCTTCTCCCCTCCCTTCCTCTCCCCTCCCTTCCCCTCCCCTCCCTTCCTCTCCCCTCCTCTCCTCTTTTTCTCTTGAACTCTAGCATGAGAACCCCAGGACCCCAGAACTGATACCGAGAAGACTTCTGCACTGGGACCAGCTACCCACCTGTGCCTGGGGCCGTTTCCTTCAGAGCCTCTGCCAGCTTCCTCTCACAGGGGCTCTGCTCATCCCCTTGGCACCCATGAGGTGGAGCACACACACCCTTTCCCTCCTGCTACAAGTGAGCTGGGCCAGGAAGCAGCTTCTACAATGGAGGGCCTCTTAGTTCCCTCCAGGGCTCCACAAAGGGCAAGCTTGGAAGGAGGACATGAGTGTAGTACCTGTGGGCACTCACACAGTCTGTGTGGGAAAGGATGGAAAGGTCGAATTCATAGAGACTTACCATCTCCACCACCATCTGTGGGCTTCCCATCTTCTCATAGATGCTCTGGACTCTTCTTTGGCCTGACAGGCCCAATATCAGCCAGGTGGAGCCATCAAGTTACTGACCAGTCATCAGAGTTGACCCTATGTGTAGTGGCTGCCTCTGCTCTCCAGTACCCCTAACTTGTCTCCAGATTAAAACCTGAGGCCTTTCTTCCTGCCCACCCCAACCCCCGTCTAAGGTATCATGGACAGGTCCCCTAAGGAGTCCAGCAACTTGGACCAAACAACAGCCTCTGCTGGCCCCTCAGAACCTGGGACACCCTGGTCTACTCAAGTCTCTTTATCCATGTTTTTAGAGCCCAGAGGTCCCAGCTTATAAACTTTTTCCTCCTTCTAAGGGAAATGAAGTGTCTAGGCCACTCCAGTTCCAAGTGACTGGCCCTTAGTTAGGGAAGACCCAATCCAGAAAGCCATAAGCCCAAACCCTCAGGCCTGGCCTAAGCCACCTTTCCCAAGCCAGGTCTTATGACACTAGCGGATGGGACCCTGGGGACACCTGAGCAATGCCCTGCAGGTGTCTCTGCCCTTACCGTCCCACACCTGCCCACAGCCTGGGAGGGACGGGCCATCACAGTGACCGAGCATTGGACCAGGAGTCCATCAGCCCCTTTCTCAAGGACCACCAGGAGAGGAGGCAGGCTGAGGTGAGCAGCTCTGAGTACAAAGCAGGAACATGTCACCTCAGGGAAGCACTGTCAACTAGAGAGGGTGAATCTCCTCCTCTCTCAAATTGTTAGTGCCTCAAGGCCCCAGGGGCTAAAGAGGAGCTGAGTCCAAGCCCAAACCCCCCAGGCTTAGCTACAAACTGTATGCAGAAAGCCACTGAGGCCCAACTCTGCGTGTGTGTACACAAACACGCGCACTCATACACGCCGCTGGGAACACCCAGGGCCAGTACAGTTCGCCTACAACAGCTTCCACTCCTGTGCACATGTCTGGCACTGTGCCCTGACCTCAGCAAGGCCTTGCCCCAATGGGAACAGCACAGAGAAATGAGGGCTTCCAGGCAGGAGGGGGGGTGTGTGGTGGCTCAGAATGTCTGTCCCTGGGCACTGAGAACTACCCAGTGTGGCATGGCTAAGCACCAAGCTTTCTCTCTCACCTACGTTTTTCCCAGTATATACTGAGCAAATCCTCTGCCACTGAGATCCAGGCCCAGACTTTTTTTTTCTTTCCCACTTTTTTTTTTCCATTCTGAAACAGGGTCCCTAAGTTGGCCAGGCTGTCCTCAAATTCACTCTGCAACCCATCCTGCCTCAGCCTTCTAAGTAACCAGGACTAGAGTCCTCCACCACTAGGCTCAGCCTCGACTTTCTTATTCTTTCCCTGAACGATGTTGAGATGAAACTGTATGAATAAAAGAGGGAGAAGAAATGTCCTATGTGGCTAAATTGGCAACCCAACGTATGCGTAAAATATGGACAATTATGAAAACTAAAAATAAAACAAAGTAGAGATGAATGTAAAGTCTTTTATTTAGGTACAAAACATAGTTACATACACTCAGGGTTAGAAGTTCCTGGTTTGGTTGTACTTCATGTAAAAAGTTTCATTAACTACACGTTTAAAAAGAGCTTATTAGCTTTATTTCTGCTTGCTTAAAGGCAGATGAATTGCATTACTGTTGCCTGTCTCTCTGTCTCTGTCTTTCTCTCTCTCTCTCTGTCTCTATCTCTCTCTGTCTCTGTCTCTCTCTCTGTCTTTCTCTCTCTCTGTCTTTCTCTCTCTCTCTCTCCCTCTCTCTCTCTCTCTCTGTCTCTCTCTCTCTCTCTCTCTCTCTCTCTCTCTCTCTCTCTCTCTCTCTCTCTCTCTGATGTGATGATGCCTGGAACTATGGCAGCTATCTTGTGATCTAGCTAAATGAAGGCTGTGTGGTCAGGCAGAGGCTAAGAAAACAAAAATGTGCAAAAAATACCCCAAATTAACACACACACACACACACACACACACACAGGCATCATCACATCTAGGCTCAAGTTTCTAATACAAGAGGCAAGTTCTTCTGTTTTAAAAGCCTTTCTTGGTCAGGCACAGTAGCGCATGTAGCAGTACTTGAGAGGCAGAGGCAAAAGGATCACTGATTTGTGGCTAACCTGGGGTACATAGCGAGACCGAGTCTGAAGTGCAGCAGCAGCAGCAGCAGCAGCAGTACATAAATTCAGTGTGGCTTACATGTATCTGCATTTCCAGAACTGGAGCCCTAGGTGATTAATCAGCTATGGCCCCTGTGTTCCAGGAGCACCCCTCAGCTTAGCAGTGCTCTATTACTTGGGCAAGCACAGATACCCCAAGATTCAGAAGTAAGGACACGAACCAACCTGCTTCTGCCCAGCTCTAGGCTACCAGGGCCCACCCAAGGATGGAGCTAGGCATGATGGTACATGCCTTTAACCCCAGCTTTGGGAGGCAGAGATAGAACCCCCAAGAGCTCAAGGTTAGCCTGAACTGTAGAACAAGCTCCAGGGCTGGAGAGATGGCACTGGCTGCTCTTCCAGAGGACTTGGGTTAGATTCCCACCCCCTGCATGGTGGCTCACAGATCTCTGTAAGTCTAGTTCCAGAGGAACGGAGGCCTTTTCCTTACCTCCACTGGCACCAGCACACACATGGTGCACACACACATGCAGGAATACCTGTACACATAAGATAAATAAATAAACAAAAAACTCCATGCCAACCTGGATTTCATAGAGACACTCTGTCTAAACAATCTGGAAGAAGACCAGGCCATCACCATGGGGTCCGCACCTGTCCTCCCAGCACTCCAGGGGTGGTGGGGAGTAGGAGGTTCAGGAGCTCAGAACTGCCTGCTTTGGCTACATAGAGAGTTCAAGACCAACCTAAGGTACACGAGACAAGTGCCTCAAAAATTTAGAATATTAAAAGATGGATTTATAGAGGCCAGAGGAATGTGCCTCGTGCCCTCTGAAGGCTCAAACTGAGCCTTCACAGAGAAAAAGTGCTCAAGTCTATTCCATGAGGCATCATCACAGGAGGGTGAAGACCAAGCAGGGAGATTTAAGGGCACGTGCACCCTCCTTGGGAAGGGGCAGGCTGATAATTTAGAAAGAGAAAGGCATTTAGAGTAAAAACTAATAGCAAGTAGCCTGGGCAAAGCTCGCCAAGGCTCTGGGCCAGGTTAACTCTGGTCCTGTTCCATGACATCATCCCCTAATGGACTTCAGAGACAGCCCCCTCGGTGGGAGAAGGAGGAAGAGGGAGGACTTGAGGCGGCTTGGTCATGAGCTGCCTTGTTTTTAGTTCAAAGTGCTCAGTGTGTCTGAGCTCTGTACTTTGGAGTGCTGCTTTCTGGGCACAACAGAATTAACACCCACAGCAGAGACCAGCAGACACCTCCCGGAGCCACTGGTGTGTGTAAGACACAAGAACCCAACGAGAAGTGTCCAACTGATCTCCCACTCAAAGAGCCGCTGGTAAAACGGAAGGCAGAACCTGGGATGCAACCAGAGAACAATAATTCTATTTCTGTAACATGCATGCGAAAACCAGCCAGATTTCTTCCATCAAAATAGAAAAACACTAATCCAAGACTGGTACACAGAGACAGATGAGTGGAGACAGGCGGAAGGCATTCTGGGGACGCTGGGGAGGCAGAGCAAGTCACTAAAAACAGTCTGGAGTGTCACATGCCTGTAAGCACAGCAATACGGGCTGAAGCAAGATGAGCACACAAGTCGAAGGACAGCCCTCCCTACACAGCAAGTTCCAGACCAGCCAGAGCTGCATAGCAAGACAAAAGCATCCAACCCAAAAAGCATGTCAAAAACAAATCATCCAATCCAACAGACATACAAAAAAATTAGTAATGACCAAGCATGGCGGTACACACCTAGCACGAGGGAGCCAGAGGCAGAAGGATCATGAGTTAGAAGACAGCTTGAACTACCTAGTAAGAAAGATTTTCTCTCTCAAATGTGCAAGAATGATTTTTTTTTGTTTCTGTTTTTGGTGTTTGTTTGCTTATTCAGAGAAGGTCTTATCAACTATACCAGGCAAGCCTTGAGTGTTTTGAAATTTTTAGGGCAAGCTCTCATTGGGCACGGTGGCACACACCAGTAACCCCAGGACCTCAGAAGTAGAGCAGGAAGATCATGAATCCAAGGCCAGCCTCTGCTCCTTGGTGAGCACAAGGCCAGCTTGGGCTGTGTGAAGAGACTGTCTCAAAACAAAAAGACAAGGTCCAGGTTTGTGATGAGGGCGTGGGAGGCCGTGCTGGCTGGGATACTGACCACATCAGGAAGACAGGGAGGGCCGTATGTTCAGAGGGTGTTCAAGTTTGCACATGTAGAATGTAGACACCCAAGAGGCATCCATGCAGAGGTGCTCTGGGATGCTCAGCTTGCTGCTCCCAGGCAAGTCTGCACTGGAGAGGCTGTCACCGCCTCCCCATGGTAATTAAAGCCACAGGAGGGTGAGTTCACAGCGTGGAAAAAGAGAGAGGCCTTTGCACATAACTGAGGAGCACAGGGGTAGGGAGTGGTGCGGGGTGAAGAGAGGACAACTAACAGAGGGAGACCAAGAGAACAGTACGGGTCCGCCTCAGGAAACCCAAGAGTGTAGCATCTCAGGGCAGGAACCCACGCTGTCAAATGCTGCCTAAGTCAGTGTTAAAATAACCCTTATAGGGGACATTGTTTTGGACTAAGCTTCTACCTAGACCCCAACAGTCCGGGCTGAAAATCAAAATGGAGTCACTCATGCTCAAGTTCTACATCACCAAGCTGAAACTAAGCTGTTTATCTCCTCTTCTGAGAAACCAGGATTAGAGAGATAACAGCCAAATTTCCCAAACAGGCTGGTTTCGACTGGCATGATAATAAATTTCCCTCTGGCTTAATCCTTAGACATACATAGGAAAAGGTAACCTGAAGTAACCCGATGCCAGTCAATCAGTTATTTCTCTATTGTTCTGTCTCCCATCTCCCACATACTAGGAGCCTCACTGAAATGACCGATTTGCTTTTGATTTGAGGTTTGGCCTTCCTTAAGTCACCCTCTGTAAAATCGAGAGAAATGGGGCATCTCACGTGGGTCATTCGGATACTTAAACTCTGTTTTCTGGAACAAGTTTTGCCTGATTCTAGAGTTGAAAACAAAGCCAAATGGTTACCGTTTTTTGTCTTCTAACAGCAGGAAGGCCTTGAGAACGATTGCTGGGTTTTAAACGGGCACGCTAGTAACAGATCCTCAGCAGAAAGCCACTGGGACTCCAATTCTGAAAGGCTTGGAAAGTAATGGAGGTGAAGAGAGAGCCGGAGAGACTCGGTCTAGAGATTTGCACTGGGGAGAAAGATAAGATGTTATCTGAACAGACAGGTGGGGCCTAGGAGAGAGGGTTTTGTTTGTTTTGTTTTGTGAGTTGAGCAACTTCAGTGATGGCAGAAATGAGCCAGGGTGGGATGGTGTAGCTAGCAAGGACTCAGGTGAAGAGGGACCAGAGACTGGAGTGCCTCAGGAGTGGGGGGACCCTCTGCCTCCCCTAAACCCACATTCTTTCCAAATCATCTGAATCAGCAGAAATCCACACTGAGGCTCCAACGCAGTAATGCACAACTGCAATAAAAGCATTTGGGAGGCAGAGGCAAGAGGATCTTGAGTTCCAGGCCAGCCTAGGCCATGCTACCCAACATAGCAAGAGCCTGAGGAGACGGGACGGGTGGAGGAACAGTGGTAGCAGCTTGAGACAGGACGGGTGGGGGTGGTAGAGATGAAGCTCAGTGGTAGAGTGCTTGCCCAGCCTGCCCAAGGCCTCGGGTTCAATTTACCAGCATGGGAGAAGGAAGAAAGGGAAGGAGGGAGGGGAGAGGGAGGGAATAAATGGAACAGAAGGGAAAGTCCACTAGGAAATCTATCAGAACTGGAATAAGGCCCCAGGAACATCGCAGAAAGAATGGAAATAAGGAAGGAACAGCCAGTCTCTGGTGCGGGAACTAGCAAGTGGTTTTGCCCCATCCCCTGGACAGGAACATAGCAAAGCTCTCCCCGCCCAGCTTCCTGGAGGCTGCCCCTATGACTTAGGCCATCAGATGATTTGCACAGGTCTGTCCTCATGACCCTCTGGAACTAGCTTGTGTGCTTCTAGCTGTGGCCTAGATGCCAAATATCCTGACTCCAGAGGGAGAGTGTCTCAAGTGTTCATACAGTTCATACAGTTGTCAGGGCTGGAGGGATGGCACACTGGGTAAAG
Organism: Mesocricetus auratus; assembly: GCF_017639785.1. Lineage (NCBI taxonomy): Eukaryota > Metazoa > Chordata > Mammalia > Rodentia > Cricetidae > Mesocricetus > Mesocricetus auratus. The sequence goes on from NW_024429203.1 coordinate 22,474,117, forward strand.
GCTCTTGCTGCCAAGCCTGGTGGCCTGAGTTTGATCCCCAGGACCCATATGGAGGAAAGAGAGAACAGATTCTTGAAGGCTGTCATCTGATCATGGCACAGGTATGCCCACACATACACCCAAGCCCAAACATGCCCATATACACACAGATAAATAATGCGATAAATTTCTTGTTTGTTTTATCAAGACGCAAATTCTCCGTGTAGCCCTGGCTGTCCTAGAACTCACTCTGTAGACCAGGCTAGCCTCAAATTCAGAGATCTGCCTGCCTCAGCCTCCCGAATGCTGAGATTAAAGATGTTCACCATCCAACTATAATAAAACAATTTAGAAATTGAGTTGTCTTGTTAGGTCCCTGGAAGACGCTCCCAAGGTCTGGTGGAGGCCTCCCACAATCCTCCACTTCCCTGAGTTCCACACAGCAATCTTGCTCCATCCCAGGACCCCAGCACACAAGGGCTGAGCACAGGCTACTCATTCTTAGTGAACACTAAGCTGTGCCTACCTGAATCTGCCTCCAGAGCTTGTGTTAGTCTGTGACTTCATTTGACTGACAGATGGGTTGACTTTGAGACGGGGTCTTACATATCCCCCATTGGCTCCCTAAACAGCAGAGAGATCACCCTGTCTCCATCTCCCAAGCACTGCCAACACTACAGGCATGCCCCAGTCTACCCAATCTATGCAATGCTAGGGATGAAACCCAGGGCTTCTCGGCCTTCTACACAACTATCTGAGCTTTTCAATTGCCCCATTTGATAAGGGGAAATTAAGGCTCAAAGTAGATAAAAATCGTGCAGCATGTTAATGGCAGAACTCTGGCCTACCTCCCTCATAGGCTCTGTTCCCTCCAACTAGCCTGACTCTACTTTTGGCTTCCCCAAGTTCCCCCTGGAGTAACTCCTTCCTCTCCCTACCCTTTCTTTGCTGCCTCCTCTGCAGGGATGTGATGACCTCAGTCCTGCTAAAGAGACCTGGCTGCTGATGCCTCTGTTGGAAGCTCAGGCCCCTCCTCCATGGAATGAGGCCAGTCCTGAGCCCTGCCCCCCCAAATAGGCGCTGTGGGGATTAAATGAGGCCAGAGATATAAAGTACAAGGGGTATTCCTATTAAAGCCTCTGCAAGCAGCAGCTCCAGCATCCGCAATTTGCACACCGGGGCTGCCAGCTCTGGCTCTCCTGTCCCAGGCTGTTTACACAGGAGCCCTTGGCTAGGTGAGGGGCAGGGCATCTGAGATCCCTGCCAGGAAGCATGAGCCCGCTAGCATTTACTAAGCACCCAGACCTAGCTCTGCCCACAGCATCTCATTTATTTCTCAAGATTTTAAGGCACAGGTTACAATTTTTTAAAAGCTGGTCTGTAACTCACTGTGTAGCTCAGGCTGGCTTGGAATTCATCATTCCCGTGCTAGTCTCAGCATCCCGAGGGCTACCTAGCCATGCCTGCCAAAGTCACAGAACTTTGAGGGGGTAAATTTAGGACCTGATTGATTCCCAAACTCAAGCTTTTCCCCGTGAGAAAAGCCAAACCCCAGCCTCACAGCGGCTTCCTCCAGTTGTGGCCTCAGCATAATCACCCTGTGCTGACCACCTACGAGGCACCCTGCTGCTTCTGCCTTGGGCAGTGGGCTCTTTGAGGGATGGTTGGGCAGTGGGCTCTTTGAGGGATGGTTGGGCAGTGGGCTCTTTGAGGGATGGTTGGGCAGTGGGCTCTTTGAGGAATGGGCTGGATTCCCAGTGTTGTAGTCCCAACATCAGCCCTAAGACAGAAAAGTCAAGAAATGTTTGCTAGTCAGAGATGATGGCCCACACCTATAAGAAGGCAGAGGCAAGAGGATTGATTGCTGGGAGTTGGAGACCAGCTTGGGCTCCATAGCAAGTTCATGTCCCAAAAGAGAGAGGGAGAGGAGGACTGAGGGAGGGGGGAAGGAAGGAGGGAGGGGACAGGGAGAGGGGGAGGGGGAGGGGGAGGGAGGGAGGGAGGGAGGGAAGAGGGAAAGGAAGTCTCAGGTTTGCTGGCACATGCCTTGAATCCCAGCAGCCAGGATGCAGAGGCAGGTGGAGAGTTTAAGGGCAGCCTGGTATATATAGCAAATACCAGAACAGCCAGGGCTACAGAGACTCTGTCTCAAAAAACTAAAACCAGACGACAACAACAAAAACTGTGTCAAAGATATATTTAACATATACTTAACGTATTAGTCAATAGAGACATTAGTAAGATGTGACAACTGGTTTGAAGGAAACCTCATGGCCATACATGGTGGTACATGTGTGTAATACTAGCACTTGGGGCACTGGATTCAGGAGGACCTTGCTTACATTCTGAGCTCCTGGCCAGATTGGGTCAGAAGAACTCCTGTCTCAAGAAAAGTTAAAAATGAAAAGAGGGCTAGATGTGTAACTCAGTGGTAGAGCATGAAGTTCCAAGTTCAATTCCCAACACTGCCAAAAAGAAAAAGAAAAGGAAAGAAAGAAGGAAGAGAAAAAGAAAAAAGAAAAGCCTCAAGTTTCAAAGAACTTCTAACATAGATCTTTTATCTGTTTGGACAACCATAACAGAAGACAGCAGTCTTGCTATGCCCTTACAGTCCTTATCCAATGTGTTGTTATGTGTTGTTTTATATATAATGAATCAATGAGCAGTTGTTTAGAATGCCACAGGGAATGTCTGCTGCCCTAGCCACCCCCACCTGCATCTCCCTCAGATTGCATCCTGGTACAGGACAATCCTTGACCACCCTTCCTCCACCAGACAGTGGGTGTGGTCCCACAGCCAGCCCCACCCACACTGGTACTCCCATCCGAAGCTCACATCTACTGTCGCCTGTGGACTGTCTCCTCTGTCTAGACTGGAAAAGGAAGATTGAGTCACAATATCCTAAGTGTGTCAGGGGACTCTGCTATGGATTCGTAGTGACCAAGTCAAGCACAATGAATGAGGCAGGAGGGCCCTGCAGAGTGATGTTTCAGCTCTTGGTCGCTGGCACTGGCATTGGTACACGGAGGATCTCCCTAGCCCTGGGAGGAAGGTCTGTAGGGAAAAGGGACCAGTCAAAGAAACACACCGTGAGCAGAGCCAAAGGAACACACTTTGGCCCTGCAACCAGAACCAATGAAATGTACCCTGACCCTGAAACCAGTGCCAAAGGAACACACTTTGTCCCTGGAATCTGAGTCAGTGAAAGAAATGCACCCTGGCCCTAAAATTGGAGCCAAAAGGCTAAAAGGGACCAGAGAAAGAAACACACTTTGGCCCTGAAACCAGAGCCAAATCTGACCTTAATCCTGTGCAGAAAAGTAACCAATCCCTGAGCAGAGCTCTAGCCAATCTGAGCTCAGCACTGAAATCGGACCAATCCCTATCCTGGAAAAAATTTCCCCGCCCCCCCAAGAATCTCTATATAAACCCTGTTCTGTGCAGCTTGGCCGGTCCAGCTGCTTCCTTCCAATAAACCCCTTTGATGAGCATGAGCGGTGGCCCTCCAATCTCCACTTTCCACTCTCCCAGAGCAGAGCTGAACTGTAGCAACTTCGCCCGAGAAACCTCCTGCCGAGCAAAACTGCTACACTAGGTGAACATTCCCAGCTAGAAGACCCTGTCCTGCCCGAGTGGAGCCGATACACTGGGGAAGCCTTTCTCTGAGGCTGGGCTGTAAGCAGCTAAGCTTACTACAACCTGTGGTGGTCCTTGGCTCCCGAGCTCCAGGATACCTTTCCACCTGAGCTGTGTAACACTCAGTATTCTGTGACTCCCAAGTGCCAGAATACCTGACCCATCCTGAAACGCTTACAAGGTCATTCATTACACAGTCCCCAGGAAGCAGTATCCTCAGGCCAGAGTGCTCCTTCACCGCTTGGGCACTGTGGGATAGATTAAGATCCCACCAGGCTGCATGCGTGAAGCGGCCAAGCTGGTAAAGGGCAGAGCAGTCCCGTGGAGAAGATCCCACAAGGAAATCAATGGCCAGCAAGCCCTGGCAAGAAACCTCCATGAAGACAGCTTCCCAAGAATCTCCGGGGCCTTTCTCACTTTCCTTTTAAAAAGGAAGGCCATGCTCAACCTACAAAATGAGACTTGCGCAGTGCACCTGTGGAGTCTGTGTCAGGAAGAAGAATCAGGACAAACCGGCCAAGAGTCCTATTAGTAGAGTTTGCCTGCTATTGCCAGCCTGGATTCGCAACAACCTGGAAGACTTTGACTGGCCTGCCCCCAGTCTTACCTCTGAATCCCTCCCCTCTCACGTGGAGGCCAGGGACATCTTTTAGTCACATTTTTTCCCTACAATGTTTCATTGTCCGAAACTTTTTGATGGCCTCCATGGTATGCAAGGGACCTCAAAACTGTCCCCAACTCCTGTCTCCATCGCTCTTTGGTCACCTTTTACCTCTACATCACCAGCTCCTGGAAGGTCTCTAGGCTCCCCAGGCCACCCTCCATGCCTGCTCCACTCCTCCTGCCCCAACACCTTTCTTTACCCAACTTCTGCTTCCCAACAGGCTTTGCAGCATCTACCTCATGCCCATCCTCAGCTCCAACATGTCCACATCTGTCTCCCATCACTGCAGTCTGCTCCACCCTCACTGAACTCTGGTCTCCTGCAGAGAAGGGCTTGCTTCGTGCAGTACCGAATAGTGTCCTTGTAGAAAAAAGGGGCCAGTCAAAGAAACACACCCTGAGCAGAGCCAAAGAAACACGCTTTGGCCCTGCAACCAGAACCAATGAAATGTACCCTGACCCTGAAACCAGTGCCAAAGGAACACACTTTGTCCCTGGAATCTGAGTCAGTGAAAGAAATGCACCCTGGCCCTAAAATTGGAGCCAAAAGGCTAAAAGGGACCAGAGAAAGAAACACACTTTGGCCCTGAAACCAGAGCCAAATCTGACCCTAATCCTATGCAGGAAAGTAACCAATCCCTGAGCAGAGCTCTAGCCAATCTGAGCTCAGCACTGAAATCGGACCAATCCCTACCCTGGAAAAACTTCCCCGCCCCCAAGATTCCCTATATAAACCCTGTGTATGTTCAGCTTTGCTGGTCCAGCTGCTTCCTTCCAATAAACCCCTTTGGATGAGCTTTGGGTGAAGATCTTCTTTTGTGGTTTTGCGGCGGTGACAGCAGAAGCGACCCTGGGCAGAGCAGAGCAGAGCAAAGCAGAGCAGAGCAAGCAGGGCTGTAACACTTTCCCAGCAAACCTTCCCTTGGCAGAGCAGAGTTGTTACACTCCGCAGAGTTGTTACACTCTGCTCCCCCATCTCAAGGAGCAGAGCTGAACTGTAGCAACTTTGCCCGAGAAACCTCCTGCCGAGCAAAACTGCTACACTGGGCAAACATCCCCAGCTGGAAGACCCTGTCCAGAGCCGAGCCAATACAGTGGGGAAGCCTTTCCCTGAGGCTGGGCTGTGTACCTCTCAGTATCCTTGGCTCCTGAGTTCCAGGATACCTTTCCACCTGAGCTGTGTAACACTCAGTATCCTTGGTTCCCGAACTCCAGGATACCTTTCCATCTGAGCTGTGTAACACTCAATATTCTGTGACTCCTGAGTGCCAGAATACCTGACCCACTCCTGTTCCATCCTGTCCCGATCCATCCCTAAATGCTTACAGTCCTCCCCCAGGCCCACAGTCGCCCAGAGAACGTGAATGTGACTGTGTTTAGAAACAGATTCTTTGTAAATGTAATCAAGCTAAAATGGGGTCACTGAAGTCAGGTGACCCTAGATCCAATATAATTGTGGTTCTTCTAAGAAAGGGACATAAGAAAAATTTAAAAATAAAATAAAGAAGAGAATCTTTGGATCACACTGCAGAGAATGTCACGGGAAGTCAGAGGTGGAATATGTTATATATGCTTGACAAGCCAAAAAACTCTAAGACTTTCTTTTCTTTTTCTTTTTGTTTTTAATGTGTGTGTGTGTGTGTGTGTGTGTGTGTGTGTGTGTGTGTGTGATGGTGCACTTATGGAAGGCAGAGAACAAAACAAGAAAGTCAGTTCTCCCCATCTATCACGTGGGTTCCAGGTATTCCTAGGTCATCAAGCTTGGTGGCAAGTACTCCTGCCCACCAAGCCATCTCATAGGCCCAAGAAACTCCAAGACTTTCTGGGAGCCACCAGATACTAGGATCAAGGTATGAAATATATTCTGTTTTGTTTTGTTTTGTTTTGTTTTGTTTTTAAGTGCAACAGCCCTGGCTGTTCGGGAACTCACTCTGTAGACCAGGCTGGCCTCGAATCACAGAGATCCACGTGTCTCTGCCTCCCAAGTGCTGAGATTAAAAAAGAAACTAAAATAATTTTAAAAGGTTCTTTAAAAAAAGAAGAAATAAGCAAAAAAGAAAACAGGGTTCCTATACTTGAAATGTAGCCCAGACTAGCGATGAATTGATGACCCTCCTAAATGCTGAGACAACAGATTATTACCAGCCCAGATTCTTCCTATCAGTGTGAAAATGACACCTTTGCCTCAGGAAATAAAACAGTTTTCTCTGAGCCAAGCCGAAGTGACCATGTCCTGACTGTCATGCTCTGCTGAGAAGGACTCTCTAGCTCTTGGTTGGAGCCTAACAAACTACAGCCATGCTGCAGCAAAGCTACAGTTTCCTCAGGCTTGATGATGACTGAGGAGCAGGGATGTGGCACTCGCTGGAGTCTAGCCTGCAGTACTCGAGGCCCAGGGTTCAATACCTTCACTAAAAATCAAAGCAACAAACCCCAGATGTTATCTTAAAGCATCCTTAGCTTCAGGGCTGCAGAAGGCCGGAGCTGGGCCAAGCTGAACACCACATTCCAAGAGTGTTATCTAAAAGTCTCGTGCAGGTTCGGTCAGATACCGAGGTTGATTGTAAATGGCTATTAAGATAACTGGGGCCCTTGATAAACATTCCATTTCTCCATAACCATGATGCTCAAGTCAGCCATGCATGCGTGGTCAAAGCCGAGTCTAGAGGCCTTAATACAGACATGGCTTCTTCAGAGAATGTTAGATCACATTCTCTAGAATCTCAGAGGAGGAGACGTCCTGCCACTTTTGTTTTGAACCTCCAGCCTCCACAGTCAGGAGAGAACAAGGAGAGCTCTCAGTCTGTGAAGACTTGTTACCACAGCATCAGGGAGCTAACAGATCTGTTCATCTGCTTGGGGCAGGCTGAGATGTAGCCCAGGCTGACTCCGAACTCCATCTTCCTCTCTGCTATGATGACAGGCTGGTGTCACCATTCCTAGCTTGAATGTGTTACTGGAGCTCCTTGGTTCTCCACCAGTAATGAAAGAATTGGTGGAGGATCTTACACTCCTCCCTCACTCCCACGCCCCAGGCTGCAGCCGAGGAAGGAAGACTCAGGATTAGAGCACTCAATCAGACCGACGGAGACAGACTTGGTCAACACATATTTAGTGGGTACTTACCAGATGTAAATGGCTCCTCCAGCTGTAGTAAGTCAGACAGCCTGCATCCCAATGCAAAGACTGAACCCTGTAGATAATCTTGTCATTATGCACACAATGCATTTGCCTCGAGAAGATGTCTAGGAGAGTAGAATAAGCAAGCCTGAGTAGGGAGGGGAGATGCTGAGTTTATAGAAGAGACTGAGGGGACAAACAGGGAGTGGGGGTGGGGTGGGATAGGGGACCTATGCTCATGTGGGAGGTCAGAGGACAGCTTGAAAAAGTCAGGTTCTCTCCTGTCTTAGTTAGGGTTTCTATTGATGTGAAGAGACATTGTGACCACAGTAACTCTTAAAAAAGGAAGACATTGAATTGGGGTGGCTCACTTACAGTTTCAGGGTTTGTCCATTATTATCACAGTGTGGAACTTGGCAGCAAGCAGGTAGACATGGTGTTGGAGAAGTAGAGATCCTACATCTTGCAACAGGCAACAGGAAATGGACTCTGACACTGGGAGTAGCTTGATCATAGGAGACCCCAAAGCTTACTCCCACAGTGACACCATTTCCTCCAACAAGACCACACCCACTCCAACAAAACCACACCTCCCAGTAGTGCCTCTCCCTTTGGGAGCTATTTTCTTTCAAGCCCCCACATCTCCTTCCACTGCTTTCCCAATAAATAATATTTTAATACAATGGTTTTAGAAAATCAAAATTAATGCCAAAAATCAGACCAGAGAGTCAAAATTTTGCAAAGTGCCTATGGGAGGCAGAAACTGGTGGATCTCAAGGTTATGCTCATCCGGAGATCCAGGTCAGCTAGGGCTACATAGTGAGACCCTGTCTCAAACAATAACAACAACAATCTGCAAAGAGGCTTGTGTCACATGAATGGTTAATTTGGGCCCAAGTTCGGCATAGGCCAGTCTAAAACTCCTGGCCTTCAATTCCTATTGCTCCTTTTCCCTCGGCTTCCCAAAGGCTGGAATTACAAGTAGAACAGAAGAATTTGAGACTAGCTTGGGTAATATAGTCAGCCTGCCTTTAAAAAATAATAAGAACCAGCAAGACGGCTCTTTGGGTAAAGGCACCTGCTACCAAGCTTGACAATATGAGTTTGACCCCTGGGACCTCCTTGGAGGAAAGAGAGAGGTGCCTTCTTCAGGTTTTCCTCTGGCTTCCGCATACATGTCCACACATAAAAATGTAATAAATTTTTTAAAATAAAATAATAATAATAATAACACACACATACATATACTGTTGAGTATGCAACTCAATGCCAAGCACTTGCCTAGCACATATAAGGCTTAGGCTCAATTCCCCAGCACAGCAGAAAGAATTGATACAGTAAGTTTTGTTTGTTTGTTTGTTTGTTTGAGGCAAGGTCTTGCAATGTAGAGCAGGTTGGCCTCAAGCTTGATATTTTCTTGCCTCTACCTCCCAAGTGCTAACATTATAGGCATATGTTACCATACATAACCAAAACTAAAATATTACTAATCTTGGCTATTGGGTTGCCCTCTCTGCTAGCCCTGCTCACATGTATCTGATTGTGGGCCACTCTGTATTTTCTCCATACTGGTCACCGGCCACGAACTAAGTTGACTGTTATGTGAACTTGAGGTATATCTCAAGTCCTCTGTGTCCCCTGCTGTTGCATCCTGGGAGTTTGAGGGGTGGGGGAAGCAGGGGACAAACAGCCTTGGTCGTCTCACCTGCGATCTGTACGAGAAAAGTGAAGGTGAGGCCCAGTCAGGTGAGGCATAGCCATAACCCTAGCACCTGGTCCCAGGAGGCAAAGGGTCACTTAGAGTTCGAGGTCAACCTGGTCTACATAGTGATTTCCAGACCAAACAGGGCTATGGAGTGAAACTCGGTGTCAATAAATAAACAGAGTGAAAATGGAGGACTGAACAGGGCCCACAGCGTCTAAACTCTGCTCTGGCTCTTTCTTTGGCTCGTCAAGCTTCCTAAGAAGGGCTCCTTCTCACACAGCAAGGCAACACCCCAAGTCTCAGCTCCATGGCAAGCTTCTCCTCACTCAGCCACTCAGTCACTCATCCGCAGTTGTCAGTCCCAGCCATTTGCTAGACCCTGTTCTGATATGAACGTAAGAAGAAACACATACACACGTGATTATAATAGTGACGTTTTGTATGTAAGGTGTAAAGATGCGGGCTGGTCATGCAGTCCAATGTGTAGAGTGCTTGCCTAACATGCACAAATCTCTGGATTCAATCTCCAGCATCAACCACATAAACTAGGCAGGGGGCTCACACAGGTAATTCTGGCACCTGGGAGGTAGAGGCAGAAAGATCAAGAGTTCAAGGACATCCTCAGCTACGTATTGAGTTCCAGGCCAGCCTGGTCTAAAGAACCTGTCTCAAAAAAGCACAAAGATGGGTGAAGGTGCTTGACATCAAGCCTGCAGATGACCTGGGTTCAAGCCCCAGAATTCACATAGTGGAAGGAGAGAATCGATTCCCACAGGTCATTTTCTGACCACATGGTGTGTGTGCGCCTCTCTTCCGCCCAAATGAATAAACAGATTAATGCACAAATAAGTAAATAAATAAAGAAGGGAGTACAAAGATGATGAAACCTTGTGGGAATGTAGTTGTGACCCAGAAGAGGGAAGCAGTTGCCTCCCCTAGAGCAGTCAGGACAGTGGGGACTGATTTCTTGAGCTGCAAAAGCAGAGACAACAGAGACAAGAACCCAGGTGAAGGAGGAGCAGTAGGAATAGGGCTGACGGCATTGATTGAAAGACTAGACAGAGGCCCATTGTTCTTGCTGTGAGGAATTCAGCGATTTGCATGAGCTGGTGGGGGTTAATCAGTTTGTGAGGCTGGGAGTGTTAAATGAGAAGCCTCAAACCCCCGGCACAGTGCCTCTTGTGTAGTAAGCCTCTGTGTGCGCACGATGCTCTCAGTCACTGGATCTTCAGTATTATTAGAAGCACAGCTGATATTAGGCGCACAGCATGAAAGAGAAAACATGGTTACATCGATGCTTTTGCACCTTAGAGCTGTGTTAATTCATACAACACTGAAACATCTCTCCTATCCCTAGACACTCAATGGTTAACTTCTCAAAACTCAATAGTTAGTCTTGAGTTTAAGCTAAGCCGTTTTAGAATTTACAGCCAGACTGATGCTCTCTTAAGCTTGGCTCATAGTCTATTGTATCTGCCGCTGCCTCCAGTTTAAAAAAAATAATCCATCCCACAGCTCAATTGACTTCTTTGTTTTAGACTTCAGCCACCCTCCCCAGAGGCTTCCATGCTTCTGTGGGTGTGGAGGCCACTAGCAAGTAAGAACATTATGGGTTTAATATTTCAAAACCATTATTGAGCCTCTTATGACACAGGCAAAGTTTAGAGATGAAGCCCAAGTGATGGGCATAGGGATGAGAGGATCCATGAGGTTTGATTTATAGAAAGGACGGTCTTGTAGGAATCCTTCTTTGTTCCACCTGGGCAAAAATAATGTATCTGGCTACATTGCTTCACTCAGTAGGAAATGGCATGGCATGGTTTTACTAAGCACCTACTATGTGCCGGGTTCCATAAGGTTCCCTCCAAAGACTTGGACAACTCTGCTTTTGTGACACCCAGCTAGGCATCCTGAAAGAATGGGAACAGAACTGTCCCAGCTCCTGAGGGTCAGCTAGAAGTTGAGTGTCTGAGCTGAAATTCCTTTTTAAAGATTTATTTTATTTTTAATTAAGTGTCTGTGTGTGGATATGTGTACCCTCAGAGGCCACATACGTCAGATCTCACTGGAACAGGAGTTACAGGCAGTTGTGAGCTGTCTGACATGGGTGCTGGGAACCGAACTTGGGTCCTCTGCAAGAGCAGTAAGTACTCCTAACCTGTGGGCCATCTCTCCAGCCCCATCATATGGTATTTCTTTATATGTCTGCCAGGATTCCTAGAATTCAAAGAAGCTGGGTCCCAGGGAGGGGGTTGAACTCAGACAGGGAGGTAAATCTCTACTGGATGAGCTATCCTGATCTATGTTTGTTGTTTTGTTTTGGTTTTGGTTTTGGTTTTTCGAGACAAGGTTTCTCTGTGGTTTTGGAGGTTGTCCTGGAACTATCTCTTGTAGACTAGACTGGTCTCAAACTCACAGAGATCCTCCTGCTTCTGCCTCCCGAGTGCTGGGATTAAAGGCATGCACCACCACCACCTGGCCCTTTTTTTTCCCTTGGCTAAATGTGAACATACCAGCCTATCTTGAAACTGTTAATGGAATTGAAATGCCAAACTGTCCAGCATGGTTGTGCATATCTCTGGGGAGGCAGATGCAGGCAGATCTTTATGAGTTTGAAGCCAGCCTGGTCTACATAAAATGAGTTCCAGGCCAGCCTGTGCTTCATAATCACACACACACACACACACACACACACACACACACACACACACACACACACACACACACACACACACACACACACACACACACACACAGCTTAAGCTGAAACCAGGGGAAGGAGGACTCCAGGGAGGGGAGCAGGCAGGCCTGGGAGGTCTTGGGATCTGGAGGGAGGGGGTGAGTTCCTATCTGTCCTGACTTCCTTTTCTACCTTCTTTCTGTTGTTGTTGTTTCCATTCTACTTTCTAGGAAGTTCGTGTTTTCTCCTGTCCTGCTCCTGGGCATCCCAAGAGCCTCTCCTTACCCCACCACGTGAGCCAGCCTGAGAACCTCTTCCTCTTCCTTGCAGGTTGCCATTCTGTTGATAAGAATGGCCCAGTGAGTCTAAGAATGCAAATCCAGCAAAAGAGAGGCTCCGGGACCCCTGCCCAGACTCACGGGCTGCCACTCACTCCCCTGCTCATCCTACCTCGGGATGCAACGAACCAGGTGCTGCAGCTACAAACACAAAGCCTCAGGGAGTACTCCCAGGCTAACGGGAAGCAGCTGGGTAGATGAGCACCAGGCGGGCACTCTGGGGGATGCCAGCAAGCGCCCCCCATTCTGGAATTCCCTCCTCCACAGCACCGGCTAGGCCCTGTTAAAATTAACTCCACCAATTAAAAACACGTTAGGAGACAATGCTGCCTGTCTCTGCTTTATTTTTAATTACAGGCCCTGGCCAACCATTTATAATTAGAGCAGAGCCCTAAACAGGAGTTCCGGGGAAGCGAGAAAGAGTGGAAGGGGTGGGAACCACACTGACTCTCCTCCCACGTCCCTATCCTCACGGCCAGTCCAGGCCCCATCTGCCCGTGGACAGCTGTGACAGGCCGCTGCCCCACTAATGGACTGGGTGGCTAGGGAAGCACTCTCCCCTCGCTGCGCCTCCCTCGCCTCTCCGCACACATCCTGATTATAGTCATTAGGGAGTCACCCGGAGTGACAGGAAGACAGGAGGGTGGAGCCTGGCGGCGGCTGCAGGGTGAGGCAAACAGGGCTCAGCCTGGAGAACTAAGCTGGCAAGAGCAGGGGTTGAGCCACTCTGGTGCCCTGTTCCCACAGGAGGCTTCAGTCCACCAGAAGCCCATGCTGGCCTGGAGCACAGCAAGCCCTGGGCAAGGACAGCAGGAGAGCCTGGGACTGTCACTAGTCAATAGACGAAGTAGGCAGGTTGTAATCTGCCCTCCAGTCCCCAGCCCAGTTTTGCTGTCCCTAGCAATCATCCTCACGTGACTAAACCCAGATTTCAGAATGACACCCCTCACTCCGTCATCCCACCCCTACCCCCCAGCACCTTGCCAAGGCCAAAGACCATCCAACATTTTATTTGTCTCAGAGACATTTGGCAAAAATCCCTGCCAAGGTTGCACAAAAAGTCAGCTGGCCCAACCTGACACATCTAGTCAGGCTTCTCTTTCTGGGATCTCAGGCGACCCTCAGCTCAGGCCAGCCTTGGAACTCAGACTACCTCACCCTTCCATAACGCCCTCCTCCAAGGGAAACCACACCCCCATCCATGCACACTTTTGATCCCTTCAAGCCTTGTTAATTTATTTTTTAAAGCTAGCCTGTGAGCTTGGCGGTTTAACAGCATTTGGTGCTCTTGCAGAGGACGTGGGTTCTGTCTGGTGGAGGTTTTGTTGTCTGTTTTCTGTTCCTTTCTATTGGTGCCCCAATGGGACCCTTATGTCTGGGCTTCCAACTGTCTTGAAGCATAAAATCCTCATTTAAGTCCCAATTTCGTTCTGTTTAACCAACCCAGGAACACAGGTCCTCTCACAGACAGCACCCCTCAGTGACTTCCAAATGTGTGCACACTCAGTTACAGGTGACCCATCAAGAGTTTAGGCTAAGGTGTAAGGGGCTTCCTCTCTGCCCCTAAGTAGGAGTACCTCCCCCATCAAATGCTAACTGGTCAGTAAGGAAAACAAGTATGTATCAAATACCATACTAAACACTTCACACACATTTTTCATAACCTTTGCGAACTAGACTTTATTACTGTTGCTGTTTTTCAGGTTTGGAAATTTACGCTCAGAGACACACGTGGCAGAGGGGACAGAAGAAAGGACTGGATAGCTCTGCTTAGCCATGGGGATTGGGGGAATGACAGCCTCATGGCTAAGACTCCACAAGCTTTAAACATCGTTCCAGCGGGGGAGATGGCTCAGACTCCCCCACTGTGCAAGTATACTACTCAGGCATGCGGGTCTTTGCATTCTGATCCCTGGAAGTCATGTAAAAAGCCAGGGCATGCTCCTGTAACCCAAGCAGAAGATGAGATGGGGATCTAGAGACAGGCAAACCCTGAAGCTCATTGGCCAGCCTAGCTGAATTGATGAGCCTTAGGTTCGGAGAGACCCTGTCTCAAGAAATAAAGGTGGGAGGTACCAATGAGCGCACAGCCGTCTGCGCACGAGCACACACAGACAAGCGCACACAGTCATTTTGTCTGTTTGTTTTTCCAGTCAGGGTTTCTCTGTGGCTTTGGAGGCTGTCCTGGAACTAGCTCTTGTAGACCAGGCTGGCCTCGAACTCACAGAGATCTGCCTGACTCTACCTCCCAAGTGCTGGGATTAAAGGTGTGTGCCACCACCGCCCGGCCACACACAGTAATTATAACAAAAGGAAAACATTCCTTCCTGGCCTCAGATTCCTTAGGGTTAAACAAGTCATCACTGGCACAGTCACTGAGGACGCCACCTGGGAACAGCAGGTGACATGTAAGTGCCACCATGATGATGGCATGTGCTCACACTGTCAAAAGGTTCATCAGTGTTGGGTCAAGTAATTCAACCAAGGTCACACAACTGAAGTGTGTGTGATTCTGATAGCTGTATGATCCACGCCTGTGCAGCCTATGCTTTAGTTCTTGACTCCATACACTAAAAGCTCCTTGAGGGTGGCCATCGCTAGTACACTGATATCTCTGAAACACCCAGATGGGTAACTTAATGAAACTCTGCTTCAAAATCAAACTGTGAAGAGCCGGCTGGGGACACAGCTCAAATGGCCTAGTGTGCACAAGGTTCTGGTTCAAAAGGGAACCAATTTAAACAATCCTAATGGGATGGGTGAAGAGAAAACGCCCATCCACCCTTCCTGAGCTAATTAACTAACACTGACCTCCTTGAACAGGGAACTTGAGAAACTTCCTCAGGACTCATCCTCACTGAGGGGCCCCAAGAGTTTCTTTCTCTCTCTTTTACAGAGAGAATCCCCAAAGGGAAGCCCACCTGTGCTCCGCAGCGCCCCCTCCTGGCACCCCTGCATGGTACAGTGCAGCTCCCCCCCCCCTCCGCCTCTCAAAGTGTCTACACTTCCCTTTCTGCTCCACTAATTATCCTTTTAGCTCGGGCTGGCGTATTTTTGCCTCGCGTTCTTCTGGTTTATTTTTATCCACCTCTCCATAATGGTAACAGGGCTGTTACTCAGGGAGGCTTCGAGCACTGAGCTGCTCCCCAATTTACAATTGCAATTATGATCTCCGACAGAAACACATGCAGCTGGCGTCAATTTTAAGCAATATTTTGATCATAATAATTAAAAAAGTAACTTATGGCGTGCACGCATTAAATAAATTAATGTTATTCCAAGGCTCTGCTAAGACGTGCGAGGCAGAAAGAGTGAGAAGAGAATGCTGCCCAGATCTCTGGGGCCTCGGAATGCAGCTCCAGCCCTGCGCACTACCTGCACTCTCAAATTAACTTTCACATCGAGTGTAATATCTGAGTGTCCTTCAAGTTGAATGCTTCCTGTCCCCACCCCTCCCCGGACGCACATGTGAAATTGAGGGTTATTAAGGTATTTGGGTATAAACAAGCACATTTTCTTGTCACTGCTCCTAGAGCCGGTGACAGGCAGCTGAAAGGGTGCTCTTCTCTCTCGCGAACTCACTGTGCTAGACCCAAATGGGAGCAGGACCTGAGGGCATGGGGGCTGGGACAGAGGGACTGCCCCTCCTTCCAGTGCACACAGAGCTGGCATATTGCATGGAGGCGCATGCATGTATGCAGACCCGAGTCTACACACTCACTCATTCACCCCAGCACCACACACACACACACACACACACACACACACACACACTGAGGCATACCACCCTCTGTACAGGCAGAGCACTCACCTGTTCCCACTTTGGCAGAACCCAAGCTAGAAGACTACCCCCACAACCATGCTGTGTACACATGCTATGTACACATGTGTACAGCATGTGTGTACACATGCTGCCATGCTATCCCAAGGGGCTGTGTTCTTTTTCAAATCTGATCAGGCTCCAAGCTTAAGTCCCTTCACCTGTGCCCTGAGACAGCCCTGTTTATGCCCTTACATCCCTAGGAACAGAGGACAGAAGTAAATCTTCTTGACTCTTAGTACTGGATAGATTTTTTTCTCTTGGTGGGAGCTTTTTTTGAGTTTTGTTGTTTCGTTCAGTGATGAGCAACACAATTTTGGTAAATGATGAAGTATATATATTTGATTGGGGATGGGGGGACTTATTTGTTTTGAGACAAGGTCTCTCTGTGTTGCCATGGCTGTTCTGGAACTTGCTATAGAGACCAGGCTGGCCTCAAACTCACAGAGATCTGCCTGTCTCTGATTCTTGAGTGTTGGGATAAAAGGTGTGTGCCACTATGCCTAACAAATACATGAAGAAAAGGTAACAAAAAAGATACTTTCTGGGCAGCAAGATTGCTCAGTGGGTGAAGACATTTGTGTCAAGGCTGCTCACCTGAGTTTAATCCCTGGAGCCCACATGGGGGGAGGAAAGAACCACCTGGAAGGTTTCCTTCATTCTCTGCACATGCCTGTGCCATGGAACACTCGTGCCTGACCTCACATGCACTTCCATCGTACATGCCACACAAAACAATAAGCAAGCAAACACTTTTAATAACTTCTTAAGCTGCCTGTGATTTTAGCCACTGAACCTCCCTGCTGGTTGCACAAGCACACCCTCTTCCTACACCTTGAAACCTGCATTTATTATTCTCTTCCCTCCAGCTGCAACAGCTCCACAGGGCCCTGGCTATTGATGGCTTCCTGCAAAGCTATCGGTTGGTTCCTTGCCGCCTTGGCCATGCTGGGCCAATTCCTCAAGGCACTCCAGTTCCTAGGTGAAGAAATCTAGATCCCTCTGTTGGTCCAAGAGCCACAAAGACTATATTAAAGGCCTGTGGTAGCTACTCTTTCTGACTCTTCCGGCCAGCCCCACATTCCCAAACGTCTCCCTTGAACTCCTGTTTAAACTCAATCCTCCTCAGAGGACATTCCCATCCCAAAAGTGCCCCGGGTAGCTGGACTATGTGTTTGCCTGCTTGTTTGTTTGTTTTGTTTAAAGAAATATTAGGAAAAGTAGAGCTATACAAATACATACAATGTAACAGAAAGTAAGATCCAACTTTTCTGTTATTTTCCTCTTTTATTTTAGCAACCTTTCACATGCCTTTCTGCTCCATTTGATTCAACAAACAAAAGAAAAGGCAGTCTTTGATTTCCACTCCCAAGTCAGAAAGAGGTAGCAGCTTCCTAGAAGACACACTAGTCAATGAGTCTAAAGGATTCTTTGATATCCACATCTCTTTAAAATGTGCTTAGATTGCTACATCATGGTTCTTCCCACTTGGGGGCATTATCTATTGACTTCCAACTGTGCAGAGTGAGAACTTGGCTTTCTTTACCTTCCTGCTATCTCTCTCTCTCTCTCTCTCTCTCTCTCTCTCTCTCTCTCTCTCTCTCTCTCTCTCTCTCTCTCACACACACACACACACACACACACACACTAAAAACAAACAAAACACCCCTCATGCCTCCCATTGACTGTATTATTTTTGTTACATCAATGTTTACTGATAGGACTATAAAGGTGCATGTAGTGACTGGTCCTTTGTAAATGACACCCTACCTGCTTTCTCTGGATAACTACAAATTCCTCTCTGTTCCCAGCAGGGTGGAGTTTGACAGTGTGTCTTAGTATGGGCTGGTTTTTCAGTGTGTGGACATCTTGTGAACCTTTTGGTTTTTTGAGCCAGTGTAGCCTAGGTTGGTCTAGAACTCACTATGTAGCTGAGGCTATCCTTGAACTGGTGATCCTCCTCCCTCCACCTCCCAAGTGCTAGAATTACACAGGTCATTTCTGAATTTCATGTCTTTAGGCCCAGGGCTTGGTTGGTTGTTTTGTTTAGGGGATAGTGATGGACACAGGGCCCCAGGCATGCAAGACACCGAGCTACACCCTGGGCCCAGGACTTCACTTGTTGACTTAGGATTTCCCTCCGCTGCCTCTTTCTAGAATTTGTTCACTCCTGATGGCTCCTCTTTTCATTTCTTCTCTTGTCTCCCTCATTCTAGTTTCTGGGAGATTTCCTAAACTTTACCCTCTAAGACTTTTGTTGAAAATCTCATTTTTCATTTCTCCTTTCTCCCATCTTTAATTTCCAAGGGCTCTTTTGTTGCCATTACTCTTTTTATGGTATTCACTTCTTGTTTCATGAGATTATCTTCGCTTATCTAAGGACATTAGTTATAATTCTTGTGAAGATTTCCTCTTCCTGCATAGCACTTGCTCTGCTAAGTTGTTTTTTTTTTTTTCCTGTTTGTTTTTGTCCCTTCATGTCCCTGTCCTTCTTCATAGAAGTGCAAACCCCAGTGTTCGGATATTACTCTTACGACTGTGAACCAGGGCTGTGTATGTTGGGGTGTGCTTACAATCATAGAGCTATGAAAGCAGAGGCAGGTGGATTGCAAGCTTGAGGCTAGCTTGGGCTGCATAGTGAGATCTGTTTTAAAAAAGAATTTGAGAGGTTATGGAGAAGTTCAGATGGCTCAGCAGATAAAGGTATTTATCATGCAAGCCTGGCATCTTGAGTTTGATCTCTGGAACCCATGTAAAGGTTCTTTGCAGTCACTTAAGGGTTTTGTTGTTGTTGTTTTGGACAGGATTTCGCATAGCCCAGGCTGGCCTCAAACTCTTCATGTAGCCGAGGATGACCTGAGGATCACAGACATGCTCGCTATGCCAGCTTTTGTATGGCACTAGGACCCAGGCCCTCGTGTGTGCTAGGTAGGCACTCTGTCAGCCCACCCCCTGTTTTTGCTTGTTTATTTTGTTTTGTTTTTGACAGAGGGTTATGCTATGTAGCCCTAGCTGGTCTTGAACTCTCAGCAATCCTCCTGCCTGAGCCTTTCCAGTGGATTGGGATTACAGATGCCAGCTAGGATTTTCAAGGAGTTCAGGATTTCCTGCATGGGGGCACATACCTTTAAGCCCAGAACTTGGGAGGCCAAAGCAGGTGGATCTGTGAGTTCAAGGCCAGCCTGGTCTACATAGTGAGTCCTAGGACAGCCAGGGCTACATAGAGAAACTGTCTTGAAAAACCAAGAGAGGGAGGAGAAGGTTCAGGATTAATTGTGTGCATTCAGTCCTCCCTCTTCTTTTCTTTCTTTTTTTGGGGGGTTGGGGGGGTTTGAGACAGGGTTTCTCTGCGTATCACTGATTGTCCTGGAACTATCAGGCTGGTCTCCACCTCACAGAGATCCACCAGTCTTTGCTTCACAATTGCTGGGATTAAAGGTGTACCCCACCACTTCCCTTCTCGGCCTGTCCTCTTCACCTCCAAGTCTCCGTTTGTGTATCACCTTTGAAGTGACAGGCTTGCGCTCTTTAATAATACCCCTTTGCCTTCATTTCCACGGGCTTCAAGGAGGCATCAATTAGTAGATGGGTGCAACCTTCCATCTTTAAGTGGAGTTGGTTTGATCTGTGCTTTACTGATAAAGTGATAAATGTCTGTCTCCCCACTAACTGTGAGCTGTTTAAAAGATCATCTTTATTATTATTTTGCAGCGACTGGATAAGGCTAAAGCTTATGACTTATGACTAGCATGTGCCTTTATTCTGTTTGCTCTAACTTCCCTTCGCTAGCCTTGACAGGTGGGCACACAACAAATAAATACTTACCAAATATTTATTAAGGATCTGCTCTTTGCCAGGCAATATCCAGGCTCTAGGCATGCAGCAAAGATCCAAGAGACTGAGTCACTGTTCGTATGGAACTTGCATTCAGCTCCAGGAGCCTCCAGGCATCCTGCCACCACGGCTCAGCTCTGGGGAAATCTCCTTTCAGGACACTTTGACTCATGGTTCCTCTTTCTCCTGTAGAGCTTCCTGCTATAGGACAGGCCTCCAGCCAGCTGAAGGCTTCCTGTGACCCTGCCTTCCTGGGACATTCTTCATGACCCACTCATATTGCTTTCCTCCAATAGGTTCTGTTCTTTCCCAGTCAAGTCAGGGTCTGGACCCTCTCTGAGCAGGAGGGTGCAATAAAATAATAACACATATCTTGAACATGTTTTTTAAAATCCCTGGTTCCTGGCACACAGTTTCAACCCCTTTGGAATGTACTGGATGACAGGAGCATTGTCAGTTATTGGTAATGAGCCCCTCCCAGCTAGTTCTGGGCTTGTGCTGAGGAGGTGAATCACCGTAGACTGCCTAGACAGTTCCATAGCAGAGCTGGGCTGATGCTCAAGAAAGGCAGCCAACTGGTTTCCAGTGTGAGAACTTTCACTCTCAGCTCCAGGGAGGGTCCAGGGGCTGGGGCCTATGCTCAGTCATGTGGCCAATGATTTCATCAACCATGCCCACACAATGAAATCTCAATAGAAACTCTAAACAGTGAGGTTTGGACAGGTGCCTAGGTAGGATAAGCCTACTGATACCCACATACCAGGAGGTGGGGCACCCTCGCTGGTCCCACAAGGACAGATGTTCTTGAACTTGGAACTCTTCCAGATCTTGTTGCATGTATCATCTGGCTGTTCATTTGAATATAATGGCAATCAGGTCTGGGGCTGTGGCTCAGTTAGTAGGCTGCTTGCCTGGCAAGCACAAAGCCTGGGGTTCAACCGCAAGCATCACATAAAAACAAATGTAGTGTTGCCTGACTGCAATTGTAACACCAGGGAAATAGGGTCAGAGGGTTAGAAGTTCAAGGTCATCTCAGCTACAAAGAGAATTTGGGGCCAGCCTGGGCCATGTGAGACTCTGTTTCAAAACAAAAGCCAAACTAAACATCATGGATACAATGTGGTCAGTGAATTCTGTAAATTGCTCTAGTGAGTTATGGTCTGAAGATGAGGCGGGATGTAGGGATTCCTTTCTGTAACTGGCAGGGCAGAGGTACAGGGGCTTAGAAACATTAGGGGCTTAGGGGTGTCAACCGATGGGGATCAACCCTCTTAACCTACTGAATCTGTAGTTGGTATTAGAAGTGAAATGGATTGCAGGACACCCGGGTGGATGGAGAATTTGCTGGTACACCTGGTACTATCATGCCCCTCTCTCCCAGACCAGCTGGAAAGAGCTCTGTTCCCCCTCAGATCACCACTGCCTCATGGGATGGAGTGAAAATCAGATTTCCACAACTTCAGTGCAAAACTGGGATCATCAACATGCCGAGAGAAAAGGTAGATTTGGGTTTGTGATTTGGGAGATTTCAGTCCATGGTTTTGGGCCCTGCTACTTTGGGTCTGTGGTGAGGTGGCACATCATTGCAGGGCACACGGTCAGAATTCAAAATAGAGAGGACGAGGAAGGCACCAAAGTCCCACAGTGCCCTTTAAAGGCATTTAAGTCTCCCATGAACTAACACCTTCTACTAGACCCCAATTCATAGAGATTCCATCATCTACCAATAGTGCCAAGCTGGGGCCGGGCGTTGGTGGCGCACGCCTTTAATCCCAGCACTCGGGAGGCAGAGGCAGGCGGATCTCTGTGAGTTCGAGGCCGGGCTGGACCGATAGCCTCCAAAACAATACAGAGAAACCCTGTCTCGTAAAAACCAAAAAAAAAAAAAAAAAAATAGTGCCAAGCTGGGGAGCAAGGATTTAACAAATGAGACTGCAGGGGACACCCAGATCCAGAATATAGCAGATAGAAATCGTGCTCAGAGGAGAGCCGTCATCTGTTTGCACGTGTGGAACATGCAGTCTATAGCGCCTATTTGAAGGCTCAGAGGATGAAACCCTTCAGGCATAGCACTTTAGTACATTGGGGGCTTTACATGGAAAGCAGTGGGAGTCTTCTTGTTCTGAGACAGGGTCTCCCTAAATAGCCCTGGCTGACCTGGAACCTGGCAATGCTTCCCTTTGCCTGTGTCTCTCAAGTGCTGGACAGTAAGCAGGTACTACCATGCCTGGCTCTTTTATCTTTTTAAGATTAGATTCTTAGGAGGAATTCTCTTGATAGGAGTCCTTTCTCTGAGGGTCCTGCTATCTCAGAGAAACCAATCTGTATCACAGGTAAGAGACTGTGTTAGTTACTCTTCTGATTGCTGTGATTAAATACCTAATCATTTTACAGGAGAAAGGGTTTATTTTGGCTTACAGATGAAGGGATATAGCCCATCACTGAGATGGGGGGGGGGAGATACAGGGCAGGAGTATGAGGTAGATGGACACTTACATTCTTATATGATCAAGAAGCAGAGAGAGGGGACAGGAAGTGAGGCCAGCTATTAAAGTTCAAGATCTATCCTCATGACCCACTCTCTCTAGTGAGGCCCCACTTCCTAAAGTTTCCATAATCTTTTGTTTTGTTTTGTTTTTTTTGTTTGTTTGTTTTTTTTTTTTTTAGTTTTTCGAGACAAGGTTTCTCTGTGGCTTTGGAGGCTGTCCTGGAACTCACTCTGTAGACCAGGCTGGCCTCGAACTCACAGAGATCCACCTGCCTCTGCCTCCCGAGTGCTGGGATTAAAGGCGTGCGCCACCAACGCCCGGCCAAGTTTCCATAATCTTACAACAAAAATAAACATGGTCCAACACAAGGGTGACTGAGACAGTTGGATCTCTGTGAGTTCAAGGCCAGCCTGATATACATAGTGAGTTCTAGACCAGCTAAGGCTTCCTAGTGAGACCCTGTCTCAAGCCAAACAAAACCACCAACAACAAAACAGTAACGCAGTTGGGAATCAAATGTTCGGACACATGAGCTTACGGGCCACATTTCACATTCAGATCACAACAGACACAAAAGGCTAGTCCCTTCCCACAGAGATTGGCTCAGCCTAGTAACTGTTCCCTGAGAGTCTGCTATCTTAAAGACTGCCTCTATGGAAAGAGATAGCCTTTGGTCACCAGCATTGCCTCCCTTTGCCCGTGGCCTGTTGTGTCCCCCCCCTCAGAGCCCCCAAGTTCCCACTTCTTCTATAACCCAGAATACTATATAAGCTTCATCAGTCACGCAGTCCTTCTTGAGTTAGATCTCAAATGTCCTGTGACTTCCAGATGCATGCATTTCATTAATATAGTCTTTCTCCTGCTAATTTGTGCACTGTCCACTTATTCTAAACACTAAAACTGTGAAATAGCCAGAGAGGGGAACTTTCAAATTTCTCTATTTTGAAGGGAGGTCTCCTACTTTCAAGGGTGATCTCCCTGCTCTTTCCATTGGATGGGAGAAATAGCTCTCCCCAACTGTCCTGGGTCCTGTGAAATGGCCAGCTAGGGTACCAGGAATGTTTTATGTTCAGTGGCATGGGTCCACTTAGCGTGGATTAACTTGTCTTTGCTGAGACCTCAGCCCTCCTCCAGCCTCTCTTGCAAGTTCCCTTGCAAACTGCCAGTGCTCAGGGATCTTCACCTGGCAGGGAGCCTAGAGGCCCCACATCTACACCTCCTGTTAGACAAAGGGAGGAAGACATGATGCTCTGTTTTCATGAGAGGTCGGCTTTTTTTTTTTTTGTCATTTGACCTTTATCAAGGAACATACACCTGTACAGGTAGGAGGTGGCTCCACAGGGTTATACACATGCCTTAGATAAAGTGCTCTGGCCAAGTGCCCTGCTTCCTGCTGGGTAGGAGTAAAAATAACAAAAAGAACTCACACCTGACACCACACTTGCCGCTGTCAGTCCTGCTCATTATCTTACCATTACCCCCAGTTTATAGATACAAAATGGAGGCTCCCTCCCTCCATGTTCACCTAGATATGCATTTAGTTAGTCTAGCCTGCCCTGTAGACCACATGTAGCCCAAGAGGGCCTTGAACTCAGTACCCTACTGCAACATCTTCCTGAATGCTGGAATTGCAAACACACTCCACCACCACTGGTTTTGACTAAAGCTTTCTTGAGCTTTCTGTCCCGTCAATCACCATTCCTTTTTCTTTTATTTCCTTCCTTCCTTCCTTTCCTTTCCAGACATGGTCTCATATAGCCCAGGCTAGCCTCAAACTCATCATGGTAGACAAGGATAATATTGAACTCCTGATCCTCCTGCCTCTGCTTTCCAATTGTCCCACCCAGCTTCTGCTCTATCACTCTGTGACTCTCATAGTTGAAAACTGAAACTGAAACATCCACCCATTGAGCATCACATATTGACACTGGGGGGTCTTGGTTGCCAGACTTTGGGGGAAATGATCAGATCCTGAGGGTTCTCCAACCTGTTTTTGTTTTCTGATGCCCCTCAACCATGGGGCGGTTCTCTATTGCTTGATGCAGATGAATGGCGCGCAGTGTGGCATCAGCGGAGGTCAGATGAATGGCCCGCAGTGTGGCATCAGCGGAGGTCATCCATCTATACTCAGGTCCTGAGTATCTTCCCTCCGATTTCATACTCAGGAAGAAGGAACCGGGCAGTCTGAGAAAGACAGCCTGCGAGATCCCAGCTCCGGGATGCCTGTAAGTTCTGTGCTGGCTCAAGGAGACCCAGCAGGATGGCTCCAGGGCTGGTGGAGGCTTCTGAAAAGCAGTGTCAGGAGCTGCTCCTCTCCAGCCCGTTTAAGGGTGGAGGCCTGCTCCACTCCAATGTATCCAGGTTCAGCTCTCTAGTAGGACCTCTTCGTCCCAAATAGCCACTTTGCTACTCCACCGAGTGGGTTAGTGATTAGCGTCGAATAGGGAAGCAGTGCCATTCTCCAGGGCAGAAAGCACAGCTCCTGAACCCTCCCTCCCAGAGTTCCACCCTTAACTGCTTCCCCGTGAGACTCCCAGGAGCTTTGAGTAGAAGGAGGGGGCCCCACCTGTGTGTGCACAGTAGTTGAACCTGTAGGGCTCAAGACACTGCCCAAATGGTTATCAGAAAAGGAATTTGGAATCCTCCTGTCCTCCCAGGGTCCTTTCTGAACGGCGACATTCTTGGGAACTAGTTATTTCCCTGTCCTCCAGGGCTTGATGCATGGCAGGCAAGCACTTCACCATTGAGCTCATATCCCCATTGCCCATGAGAGTTGTTTCTTGAAGGTGGGACTGCTGGGTTGGGTACCCGAGGACACCCCCTTATGGAAGGGAGCTTCCAGGTGAGGTCTAGTCGGCTTGAGGGTGGGAGCTGCCAAGGGCCGGTCACTCAGTTCTCTGCAGGCTAAGCGGGTTCTGTCTCCTGCAGCGCACTGGCAGCTGTCCGCCACAGCCCAGAAAGCTGATTACCATGTTTGCAGCTTCTTTCCTTGTTTGGAAAGATCTGGAGGCAGGTGAGGCTGCAGGGAAAGCGGCAGTGACAGGTTGTGATTTGTGAGTATAGGCGTCGTGCTAGAGCGGCCAGGGAAGGCTGCTGCCTGGGAGCCAGGGTGCCATTGTGCGTTTGCTGACCCAGCTAGACTACTCTTCCGGGCTCACAAGGCTCTCCCCCTCCCCGCCCCTCCCCGCAGAGACGCCAGACCCCCAAAAGGGTCTCACAGCACTCTCAAACTCACACTCCTGCTTGTTCCCCTCCCTCCACAGGCAGTCCTTTCTGACCTCTGACTCCAATCTCTGACTCTGGTACATGGCTGTATAGGAACATTATACAGTCATGCAGGTCCCTTCCCGGGCATTTGGAGGCATCCACCTAAAGATCAGTCACGTTGGGATTTTTCTCTGTCTGTTAAGGTAATTTGCCAGGCGCAGGGTTCTCTCTCCCTCCGGTAGGATGCTAAGTGGGAACCGAGGAGGTGGGTGTGGGGGTGTTCTAAAAAGATACCCAAATTAAACATCCAATCTGCCATGTCCTGTGTCATTCAACACGATTCATCTTCTCCCGAGCTCCCCGCTGGGACGGCTCCCAGAAGCCTGTGGACGTGGAGACGCGGTCTTTAGCAACGCTGTTTAGCGACCTCCTCCGCTAAGCAGAACAAATGGACGCCCGCGGGCCCCCCCCCCCCGCCCCGTTGTCATTCAAAGAGCCTGTGCGCCTCTGTGTTCTGCAGCTTGCAAAAAACGGCATCCCAGACTGAGGACTGACCAGGGATTCCAGTCAACTCCAAGGGCAAAAGGAGGGGCCTGAGAAGACACTAGACACTGACTCTCAACTTCCACGGTCTGCTGCCTTAACTCAACATGGGGCTGAGTCAGAAGCAATGGGGACAGTTTGTGTCTGTCCAAGTTAACACTTCCCAGAGCCCCCAAAGTACTCCACCACTAACTGCCTTCAAGTCCGATATGCTCTGGAGTCTTCCTTCAGTTCTCCCGACATGCCCTTTCCTGTATTCAGGACTAGGAGGCAGGACTCAAGAGCATGGAGGATACCTCCTAACCCTAGGAAATGGTTTTCTTCTTGACAATTCTGTAGTTTTAAAGTTTCTCCCCAAGCTTCGTTAGGTCCTGGGACTCACTGGACAATAACCTCACTCAGCCAGTAGGAGGCATTCTGCCTCGGTTTGGGAAGGTAAAGACCTTTGAAATAAAACAAAACAAAAACAAACAAAAAAGTGGTGGCTGTCTGGGAAGATAGAAGAGAGGGAGGTGGTTCCCGGCAGAAGACCCTAGAGGTACTAGCCTCCGGCCTAGGTGTCTACACCCCCACCTAGGCCACCTTCACCCAAGGCTAAGGCCTGCAACCTAGTGTCTGCAGAATTGGTGAGGCTATGGTGAACAAATGGATCACTCTCCCTAGACAAGTCTCCTCCACCTGGACTGCAAGGGAGGATTAAAGAAGAGGAAAATGACTGACCGGGGTTTCCTTCAAAATCCCAGCTTTTTCAGACCTTGTGTGGCAGATAATCGAGAGTCTGAAGCAGCAGGATCCAAAGTTCAAGACCAGCCTAGGAAACTTAGAAGGACTCTATCTCAACATAAAAGTAAAACTAGATCTAAAGACACAGCTCAGAGGTGGAGCACTTGTTTGCCTGACATACTTAGGTTCAAGGTGTATATGGGAGTGGGGTACCACTTGTTACACGACCTTTTGTCACATAAGAGGACCTGAGTTCAATCCCTCAGAACCCATGGAAAAAAACCTGGAGGCAGCAGTGTGTGCCTACAATCTCAATGCTGGAAAGGTGGGTCCTGGTAGATCCCTGGGGCTCACTGGCTGGTCAATCAAGCTGAATCAGAATCAAGTTCAATGAGAAACCTTGTCTCAAAAAATAAGCTGGAGAGAGACTCAACATCAGCCTCTGGCCCCCACATGCAGGTGCAACAGTACATTTGGATAGAGATACATTTTTAAAAGTGCATGTGTATAGAGAAACATTTTTAAAAGTGCATGCATGTAGGGATACTTGGGGCGAGGAGGAAATAGAGGAAGGAGGGAGGGAAGGAGGGAGGGAGAGAGGGAGGGAGGGAGGGAGGGATGGATGCCAAGGTAACAGTAAGAATGTACTTCTCCTTGGACTCTGGCCCTTCATCCACAGTTATCAGAGCCATCTCAACTCTGGCTCCATGTTCTCACACCAGCTTCTAGTCTCAGTTCTGACACTGATCATCTCTGTTAATTATAAAACAACACAATATGCCGCCCCAGAATAAGACGGTAGCAGACCAGAATAACCCACCCCGAAATATGCCTCTTCAGCATAAGGACTATTCTGAGGAACAGCAGACACTGGGGAAGCTATGCCTCTGAGGACATGTTGCCCTTTTGAAAGGGAAGCATGCATCCTTGAGGGGAATCCCCATTTGTGACGGTGTCTCTCCCTGAGTTACAAGAGATGCTTGTCAGTAGGAAAGGCCTCGACTGAAGCAACCTTCAGTCTTGTGTACCCTGACTTCCTTGGTCCACCTCATCGCTGTTGCAATCCCTGTGTTCCATATTTCTCTGTTTCAGTTGAAGATGATGTGTTGGTCTGAAATCTAAACCACTTTTTAAAGATTTACTAATCTTTCCCTGGGTGTCTACTATAATGTGGATTTTTAAACTTTTACTTTATTTAATTATGTGTGTGCATGTGCGTGTGTGTGTTTGTGCACGTGCATTTGTGTGTGTGTGTGTGTGTGTGTGAATACACATACTGTTGAAGCCCAAGGAGAGTGTCAAGTCCCTTGGAGATGGAGTTATAGGAATTGTGAGGCTACCCTGGTGGGTGCTGGGGGCTAAACTGTGGTCCTTTGTAAGAGTAGAAAGCATTCTTAACCACTGAACCATTCCTTCAGCTCCTAGAAACTGGGTTTGGAATCCCCCTAAGGCCAATGTGCTAAATATGAAAGTTGTCAGTTCTCCCTCCTCCCGACTATTGGGAAGCAGTGGAACCTTTAAAATGCAGGGCTTAAAGTTTTAGGTCATTTGGAGGATGTCCCTGTAGTGTGTTGTGGAATCACTAACTTTTCCTCTTTCTCTCTTTTGCTTCCTAGTCATGGGGTGCTTTTCTCTGTCACCATGTGCTTTCAACAGGCTGGGAACAACAGGGCCAGTGAACCAACCATGCATTGGATCCTTCAAATTACAAGTCAAAGCAAACCCTTTCTCTCCATAAATTAATTGTCTGAGGAATTTCGTTATAGCAATAGAAAGCCGAATAATGTAATCTGCTACATATGCATGAGGAATGCCTGTTCATGTTTTTCTCTTGTTAGTCTGTCTTTTGTCTTCTGGACCCTAGCCAATGAGCCCAGGATGAGAAGAAGGAAGAGACTGACTTTCCTCACGTGCAGTACCGAGGATGAAGCAGCTTCTTTCTTCCTTAGTTTCTTATCAGGCAGACGTGGACTCCGATACCTGCAGGTCCTTCCAGATTCCTGGTCCCTTTCTTGAGCTAGGACAGCCGGGAACACGGAAGGGAGTCCCAGAAGTTTGTGACATCAGGGCAGCCCCAGCTGCAAATTTAGAGGGTGAAGGGAATTGTTCTTTCACACAATGAGCATTCAATATTGAATCTATGGATGGACAGCCAGGTGTAGTGGCACTGTTATGGATTTCTTGACCCCTGGGAAAAGGCCATAGACCCACTCCAATTACAATTAAAGGACTTATTGATAGTTGCTAGCAGACAATGATCTCTGAACCAAACTTGAGATTGCCATGCAAAGGTGGGGGAGGGGAGAATTTTTAAAGGCAAAACCCACAAGACAACCTTGAGTATCTGCACAAGCCAGCCAAGAGCTGTTCTGCTCTGCCAAGGGTAGGTATCCAAGGCGATCTCAAAATCATCTTTGATTGTATACACAAGCAGGTCACAGAAGCCGAAAGGCAGTCACACAACCAGTAGATGGTTATAATTTTGGTGGGGTGATCACTGAGTCAGGCTTGCTGAGAACTTACCCTCCAGGGCTGGAGTCAGAGACAAATGGCTAGTGGGTACCTAGCATAAAACGGAGTTTCTCCGTCATCACATCCACGCCTGTAATCCTAGCACTCAGGAGGTGGAAGTAGGAGAAACATCTGCATAGTAAGTTTGAGGTCAACTTGGGCAACATGAAACCCTGTCACAAGGAAGGAAGAAAGGGAGGGAGGGAAAGAAAGAATGGACAAAAGGCAGGTTAGAGGGAGCAAAAGCAATGCATCACGGGAGAGCAGTAATCCAGTGAGATTTATACATTTTTGCCCTTTCATAGCGGGTAGAAGGAAGAGGAAGAGCTGGGCAGTTTAGAGGGAGAGCAAATGCATTTTCAGGACGATGAATGGGCCTGCTGAACAAGCAACAGCTGTGACAGTCTATCTTGGCTGTGGGTGTGGGAACAACTCTAGTCTTTCTGTGATGAGCATCTGTTGGGGTTCAGGAAACAACACCTCAAAGACTGATGCTTTGATGCACGGAGAAGTCTTAGAGCCTGCACCGGAAGCCAGCTGCCTCTCACCTGCCATTTCTACCTTCTCAGGTCAGGGAACAGCTTTCCTGCAACAGTCTCTCAGGCCAAAAGCCCTGACCCACCAAAGCCCTGCTTGGTAAAACAAACAAACAAACAAACAAACAAAAAAACCACATTGATTTCTGGTCTTGTATTCCTATTGCAGGGGGCTGCAGGGTGGCCCAGTGAGTAAAGGTACTTGCTATCAAGCATGAGGACCAGAGTTCAATCCCTGGGACTCACATGGTTGATGGGGGAAGTCCTTCTGTGCATATGTTGTCTTACTGGTTTATTAAATAAAGCACTGTTGGCCAATAAGGGAACCAAGATAGGTGGGACTAGGAGTCGAGGAAGATTCTGGGAAACAGAGGCACAGTCAGTCATGATGTAGGACGAGGGAGAAGTAAAAGTTCCAGACCCTTTCTCTGGGAAGAGAATACCACGTGGAAATACTCAGATTAGCAGTTATGGGTTAATAATTAAGTCAGAACTAGCCGATAAGAAATCAAAGCGAACAGCCAACAGCTTCATAATTAATATAGTGTCTCGTGTGTTATTTGGGGGCTGAGACAGCAGTGGGACCCAGGCAGCTGGCGGGAAGGCCACACGTTACACATGGTAGTAGGAAAGATGACCCTATAAATTGTCTGTTAACCTCCGGGTGCATAGTGGTACCCACATGAGCATGCATGGAACACACACACACACACACACACACACGCACGCACGCATGCACGCACGCACGCGCACACACACACACACACAGTTTCCATCACAAGAAGAAAGATGGAAAATCTGTCAACAATACTGTACGGATATTTGATTGGTTTTTTTGCTGCAACATCTGGTGTAGCCCAGGCTGACTTAAATTATGTAGCCAAGTCTGGCTTTCATCTTTCTGCCTCCTCTCTCAGGTGTTGGGATTACAAGCACATGCCACTATGCCCAGCTAAAACTGGACAGACTTCCTTCACAAGTCACTGCCCTCTATTTTGGACCCATAAAAAGAATCATTTCAAACTATTTTCTGCTCTGTGGGCCAGACTTTGTCCCAGACCACTGATTGCTCTCTAAGCCCATTAGATTCCTCTAGAAATTATTTGCTACCCTATTCAACATTATCTACATTTCCCATTACTCTCCTCCCCCATGGAAAGGGAGGATGGAAGCCGGTGCGAGAGTGTACACGTACGATCCCAGCTATTCAGGGGCACAAAGCCAGCGTGAGCAATCCTATCATATAAATACAAAGGGTCTGGGATGTAGCTCAGTGGTAGACCACTTGCCCGATATACACAAGACCCTGAGTCCAATCACTAGTCCTGGGGGAGGGCACAGGAAGAGAGACGGGGAGACAAGAAAAGGGAAGGGACACTGATAAATTCATATATTAATCTGCCTTTGCCATTTCACTACAAGGAACCATCAAGGGCAGAGGGGCAATTTTCCTTTACTTTTCCACCCCCATGTCTCCTGCCAGGTGAGACGTGGGAAGGGAGTGACATCAGTTGAGGTTCTGAGGGTCTCACAGCTGAGTAGATGGAGGAGCTTCACAGAAAGTCTGTGATTGCACCTGCTCTTTCTTCTTTTCAAGATTTTATTTTTAGTCAGATGGCGGTGGCGCACACCTTTAGTCCCAGCACTCAGGAGGCAGAGGCAGGCAGATCTCTGTGAGTTCCAGGCCAGCCTGGTCAATATGAAAATTAAAAATAAAAATATTTATTTTTAACTCCACGAGTAAGGGTGTGGCTATGTGCATGTAAGCACAGGTGTCTGCAGAGACACTTGATGTCTAGTGAGCTGCCTGATGCAGACACTGGGAGTTGAACCCGGATCCTCTTGGAAGAAGTATCAGCGCTCTTAACAGCGGAGCCATCTCTCTAGACCCTGCAACCGTTCTTTCTAAGGCTTTTCAGTTCAAAGTAACGTTGCCTCAAAGCAGCATGCTTTGGGACATTGTTTTCTGAGCCCAATGCAAAAACCCTTTCGCTTGGTCCTCTCATTATCCAGGTACCTGTGATTTGACTTTTGCTTTAGAAAATTTGACTTAAAAAAAAGAAAAAGAAAATTTGACTTTTGCTTTAGAAAGTTGGCTCTGAAATTCAGAGTACTCCCTGAAAACCTTTCCTGGTGACAAAATCAGGACTTAGGGGAGCATCCTGACCCTGGGACATGTGTGGACTTGTGTTGGTTCATCTGACTTGACTGGATTTGGAATCACCTAGGGGACACATCTTGTGTTTAACTGAGGAGGAATGACCTTCCCTAAATGTGGGCAGCACTGTCACATATACTGGGGTTCCAAAATGAGTTAAAAAGGAAAAAAGAAGAAAGCCGATAGATGCTCAGCAGTTTCTTCTGCTGACTCCTGGTCCACCCAGATGTGAGCAAGCAGCCCCACACTTCTACCACCAGAGACAAGAGCCATTCCCACCACCAGGCCTTTTCCCATCACAACAAATTACACCTCACACGATTATGAGTCAGATTAAACATTTCATGTCAAGTATGTGGTTATAGAAACAAGAAAAGAGACTAGTATAAACTCCTTAAGAGTTGGGGAGATGCTTAAAGCTGATGGTGAAAATTTTCCCAGAAAGAAGGTAATGTGTTTCCCAGACTAGAACTTTCTTCTGCAATGTCCCAAAGTTACCGGTGGAATGAATAACTTCAACCCCATGATCGGCCATCATTACCTGCACTTTTAGTGCTGCCAGCCATATCCGGGGACAGTGGTAGCCAGTTGCTAGCAAGTCTGTGTCTGTAGGTTGTTTGCAGGGGGAGTGATAATGAGGCCCACGTGGACAGAGAGGCGCGACCCTTGCTAATTCTTCCTATGCTCTGCTTGCCGCCTTTTATATATCAACCCAAACTGCAATTATCTTTATGGTTGGCAGAGTAAATCACCGGTATGTGTCAGGGAGACTTGCTCCTGTGTTTTATTACGTTATATATGAGCTCTGCAGTTTTAAGAGGCCATTACTCAGCTAATCACACGAAACGTTTTCATGGACAAACAGTGATGCTGGTGGGAGCTGAAACTAAAAGAACCTGTGACTAGGTCCTCCAGAGGAATTCTGGGCAGGGCTTTAGATCATCAAAGACCTTGTCCAACTTCATATTTACAGGCTTAGAGCACTCAAGACAGGTGGAATTCTGCACTGTATGAGGGGTTTCAACAGGGAGCGCTCGTCACTGGGAAAAAGACCCTGGGTGACATCACTCTCCTCCCGAGAATCCACTCAGAGGAAACATGTGCTACAGTCACCAAAGGAGCCGTTCCAGAATGTTCAGAGTAGCTAAGCTGTCTACAACAGAACGAAGAACAGAATAATAGTGTGTGTGTGTGTGTGTGTGTGTGTGTGTGTGTGTGTGTAAACCAGAAGTCACCGGAAGTCAACAGTGGGTGACTTCCTCTATCATTCTCCCCTTTGCGTTTGAGACAGGGTCTCTCACTAAACCTGGAGCTCACCGATTCATCTAGGCTAACAAGCTGCAAGGCTACTTCTGCCCCTGCCTCCCAGTCCTGGGGTTGCGGGCATGTGCCACTGCACCCACCTTTTTACGTGAGTGCTGAGGATCTGACATCAGGTCCTTCTGCTTGCACATCAATCATCTCACCAACTGAGCCATCTTCCCAGATCTGGAACTCACTAGGATCCTCCTGCCTCAGCTTCCCAAGTGCTGGAATTACAGGAGTGAGCCGCTACACCTGGCTTTATTATGGGGCATTATATAACGGAGCCTATGGGAAGAATGAATCACCAGTAACTGAGGAACTACTGAGGCGTGGTGAACCTGACAGACCAGGCACCCCCCGTCTCCTCGGCATCACAGCAGCTGTGCTGCCTGTGCTGCCGTTGGCTATGGCAGCCAATCTCACCCACTTATGCAGCTCTCAAAGAGCTCCAGGAATGTGATCCTCCTCCAGCCCCTGGTCCAGATGCGAGCTTCCCGGGATGACTCCTCCTCTCTCCTCCTCCTCCTCCATGCCTTCGTCAGCAAACTGACTTTGTTGTTGCACCTGACATTGGTGTGCTCTGATGCTTTCTTCTCTGGCTGTGGGTTGGGTGGACAAAGGCAATGTGGTGAAATACAAACAGCCAAGTCTCTGCAGCAAACACCTGGCTCTCAGTCCCCGCGCTCTCCCTTTCATCCCGTCGTTGTGAACAGAACAACAAACTGAGTCCCAATTGCACATCTGTTTTCCTAACCAAATAAGATCCTCTTTGCAGTACCAGTTTGGGAAGTGATGAAAAGCCTTGTACCTAAATTTCTCTTCAGCATCACTCATGCCCCCACCCTGTGCCAGGCATTGTACAAGGGGTACACATGGTTTGCAGTGACCTCTGGGGTTTTCCTGTTTGGTGTCTGATGCTACAGCATGCTGACCTCTCTTTTGGCTATCACTCCTCCCTCACCTGCCACTCAGGTGATTCATCTGTAGCTGACCCTCCACCTACCCACCAGTTCAGGACCTTCTGTCCCCAGAGTCACCAACATCTCTTCTTTGCTAGGCTCATAAAGAAATTTGGTTCTGTGTAGTCAGCCCCGGGACATCTATGGAACTCTTGTGTACAGATTGGTATTTGTTCACTAAGGATGACTAGCCAATCAAATGCACCATGAACCTGCCTAGGGATATCCTTGCTAAAAAGAAACCCATGACAAGAGATGACCAGGAAATGATTCTTGGTGTGGTGGGGGGTAGAGGGGTTCAAGATAGGGTTTCTATGTATAACAGCCCTGGCTGTCCTAGAACTCTTCTCTGTAGACCAGGATGACCTTGAACTCACAAAGATTCTCCTGCCTCTCTGCCTCCTAAGTACTGAGATCAAAGGCATGTGCCACCATCGCTTGGCTTTTAACAACCTCCCTTAAGCAACCTTAAAAACAGAGTGGGGATTCTAACACTTGCAAGAGAAATAATTGTGATGACTTGCTGTCCTCAAAATGACCAAAATCAACTGGCATTTATTATACACTGGACACTGAGCCGAGCATTTTAAAAGCATCTCATTTAGTTCCCCCTCTGCTCTGCTGAGACAAACATAGTGAGTGAGCAAGTATTCTCCAAAAATTCTCATCAAACCAGAAGCTCACTTATTTGGACCTAGGGTTTACAGATGTAATTACGATGAGCTCATGCTGGATTAGGGTAAACTCTATCCAATGATTGACGTCTTTATAAAAAGAAAGGAGGAGAGAGAGAAGCAGACAAACATAGAAAAATAATGAATCATAAAGATGGAGGCAAAGACCATAATGCTGCTGCTACACCCAAGAGCCCCAGTGCATACTAGGAGCTACCCACACTAGGAAGAACTGAGAAAACATTGTCCCTTGAGAGCCTTTGATTGAAGTGTGGCCTTGCCAGTGTCCCAGGCTTGGACGTCTGGCCTGCAGGCAGTAACAGGGCTCCTCTCTTCCTCCTTCTCCTCGTCCTCCTCTTTCTCCTTTCCCCCTCCTCTTCTCCCTCATCTTAGTCACTGTTCTATTGCTGTGAAGAGACAACCTGACCAAGGCAAGTTATAAAAGGAAACACTTAACGGGGGCTGGCTTACAGTTTCAGAGGGTTAGTCCATTATCATCTTGGTGGGAGCACAGTGGCAGCAGGCAGCATGTTGCTGGATCAATAGCTGAGAGCTCACATCTAATGTGAAAGCTACAGGCAGAGAGAGAGGGACCCTGGGCATGGCATGGGCCTATGAAACCTCAGAGCCCCCCCCACCCCTCCACCCCACCCCTGTGACAAACCTCCTCTAGCTAGGCCACGCCTCCTCCAACAAGGCCATGCCTCCTAACTTACCCAATCAATTCCATCATTCAAACTTATGAGCCGAAAGGGGCTATTCTCATTCAAACATCCCTGTTCTTGTTTGGCCCTGGGTCTCATGTAGGCTAAGCTTGGCCATAATTCTCTATGTAACTGAGGATGACCTTGATATACCAAATCTCAATTTCCTGGTAAAGCTACAGAGTTACAAGAAGGCCAATGGGTTTGGAGACAAAGAGGAGGCCGAGAGCGATGCATTCTCCACGTAGGAGGCTGGCAGCTGCGACTACATTGAAGAGCACTCATTAGATTCTCAACAAGTTACACACTCAACGCCTGGCCTCATAGGAGCTGAGCGTAGACATTGCTTTCACAGCTGAGTCTGAGGTGCAGAGACACATCGTCTTTACTGAGGGTTCAAAAGTCCTACCCAGAACAGCAGAGCTGATAGACACAGAAAGCCCTAATTTTGCTGCAGGCTTTGGCCCACAAACAATAGCTACCCTCACACCTGACTCAGTCTTTGAAAGAGCCATCCTAATATCATGGGCAAAAAGAAAAAGAAAAGAAAAAAAGCTCAAATTATTGCTGCTATATCTCATTTGCTATTCATTTGTGGCTTTTTTCCCTCCCTGTACCAGTCTATTGTCTCTAGATTTTTTTATAATGTAATTATGGACAATAAAATTAATTATCTCCTCTCAAAAGGAAAGAAAGAAAGGGCAGCAGATGTCACTGGGTGGTAGAGTGCTTGCTTACAAGCGTGTATGAGATCCTAGGTTCACTCTCAGTACTGAAAAAGTATTCTCTTCGGGACAAACTTCCTTTTTGTGACTGCATCAGCCAGGATGTGGTGTTCATATTGCATCAGGAAGAAAGCCCACAATCTTGTTGGTATTAAGAAACCATGGAATGTTTCTATGCACTCACAACAGCCTCTCTACAGACTACCTGAGGCCTCTATGCTCACCCATGCTGCCAGCATCATTTTCTCCATTTTGAGTGGTCAACTTAAAGACACAGTTGTCATCTGTTGACTCCAGTTCCATTCAAGAAAGAGTCTGTGAAGCATGAGCAACACAGGCTTCAGCCAAAGGGACATGTATGCTTCTGTTCACCTTTAAGTGACAAGTGGGTCCACCAGTTATACCTGGTTCTACAAGACAGGGCAATGCCTCCTTAAAGAGGGCCATGAACAATGACACCCAGAAGCAAAAGGCTTACTCACAGGGAAAGGTTAGAAACACTGACATTCCTATAGCAGACAAAAAACAAAAACAAAACAAAACTAACTTCGTTGGCAATAAAAAGTACTCACAGGCCACCAAGGGGGCTGGGAATGCAGCTCATGTGACAGCGTGCTTGCCTAGAATGAAGCGGGTTCTGAGTTCAGTCCTCAGCACCACAGAAAGCGAGTGCGGCTGTGCACACCTGTCATCTTAGCATGTGGGGTCGGAAGCAGGGGAACCAGAAGTTAGTGGTCA
The DNA here is from genome assembly GCF_017639785.1 of Mesocricetus auratus. NCBI lineage: Eukaryota > Metazoa > Chordata > Mammalia > Rodentia > Cricetidae > Mesocricetus > Mesocricetus auratus. The sequence goes on from NW_024429203.1 coordinate 22,511,164, forward strand.
TCCTTGGCTACATAACAAGTTCCAGGCCAGCCTGGGCTACATGCAACTCAGATTCAAAACTACTGGGGAGATGGTTCAGAGGGTAAGAGCACTCCTGAGGACCTGAATTCGGCCCCTCCCACCCCCAGCACTCTTTTAAGGCCTGAGTGTGCCTTTTCTCACCCTTGACCCTGGTGTTTCAGGGTGGGGGAGGGCAGAGACGGGAGGGTATCTGGGTTTGTCAGTCACCAGACTAGCCCTACATTCTTAAGAGACCGTGTCTCAAGGCAGTGAAGGGGAAAATAACAGAACAAGAATCAGTGTCTTCTGGTTTCTATGTGCATTCGAGACACACACACACACACACACACACACATGCACGCGCGTACTTACACATAAACACACACACACTGTCACATGCAGGCATGCACAATTAAAACCAACAACAACAACAAACTGTCAAAAGAATAATAACAGCAAGCAAGCAAACAGCCATGAAGATGGACAGGGCTGGGGGTTGTAGCTTGGAGGTAGAACACTTGCCTGGTATGCAGAAGCCTCTGGCTCCAATCCCCATCCCCACCACTACCATCATAACAAAAGAAAGAAAAGCACGCAAGCATCTTGCACCAGAGATGGCCCGGGGGAAGTATGTGTCCTAAAATGCCAGCACTTGGGAAGTAGACACTTGAGGTTCAGAAGGTCAAGGCTAACTTCAGCTACATAATAAGATTGATGTCAGCTTGGCCATATGAGAAAAAAAAAGACATTAAAAGCTATGAACAGACATTTACGGAAAGGGAAATGAAGCCCTTAACTCAGTCATAATAGGAATATTGCACATTCAAATTACGATAAGATACTATTTTCACCCAGGGACTTGGCAAGGGTATATGCAAGCAGACATGTCCATACATGACAGCTAGGCTGTAACTGACATAATTCAATGGCAGACAGCTGGCATTATGTGTCAAGATTTAAGGTTCAAAGCCAGGCCTTGTGATGTATTCCTGCAGCCCTAGCGCTTGAGAGGAGAAGGCAAAAGGATCAGGAGTTCAAAGTCGTCCTCCACTACTCAGTGAATTTGAGGCCAGCTTGGGCTACATGAGACATTATCAAAACAAAAATAAAAAGATTGACAGTTCAAAAACCTTTTGATAAGACTCTACTTCCAGAAGTGCATCTTCTGGGGAACATCTTACAGAGCTCTCGGGCCCCTAGAAATGTATCTTGTACGTGCGGGAAATGATATTTGTTCAAGGTTTCCCCTTCGAATTATTGTTTGTAATAACAAAGGATTAGAAACCACTTAATGCGTTTTAATTGAGAACTGTTTAAATTATTTAAATTATTTCCTTCTATTCAGGAGATTACCACACAGATATGAAGAGAATGCAAAATTTCTTCGAAATGATGTGCAGCAATCTCCAAGATTTAATTCCAAATGAAAAAGGGAGGAACAAGGACGGGTGAGAATTGTTGATCATCATCAGTCTAAGAGGAGGGGCCCAGCCATCGCTGTTTATATGCCAGAAACATCTCCAAAACACATCCGAAGTGGGGGAATATTGGTTGGCATTGAGGAGAGAAGAATTCTCCCGTTGTACCTTTTAAAATATGAGCTAGGAGAGGGAGAGGCTGGTCAAGGGATATAGAGCGAGCTAGGAACAAACCTTGGTATTCTGCTGCACACTAGGGTGCCGAGCTCAAGAATAATGTACTATACATTTCCAGAGAGCTGGAAGAGAGGACCGTGGATATTGCCACAAAGAAACGATAAATGTTTTCGAGTGAGAGGTATGCTAATTACCCTGCATCGATTATACAATGTGTATAAGGATGAAAACATTACATTCTACTCCATAAATGTGCACAGTTGCTATGTGCAGATTCAAAATAAAATTCTAAAATGAGAGGGGGACTGAGAAGGTGACTCAGTGGATGCCGTGCTTGCTTTGCAAGCTTGAAGACCTGGGTTGGGCTCCCCAGAATCCACATATAAGTCAGGCATGGCGGCATGCCTACCAACTCCATGCTACGGGAGCAGAGATGGGGGTATCCTAGGGACTCACTGGCCAGCCAGTCTAGACAGAACACCAAAGTCCAGAATCAGTGAGAAACCCTGTCTCACATAATAATGATAAAGTGTAGACATGATTGAAGAAGGTACCAAACCTCAGCCTCTGGCTGCCACAGATGTGCACACACGAACGCATGCGCGCGTGCACACACACACATACACGCACGCGTGCGCGCGCACACACACACACAATACAATTAAATAAATCTTTAAAAATAAAAATGAAACAAAAAAATGAGATAGACTAGAGAAATGGCTAATCATAGCTGTCAACTTGACCACACCTGTGAAGGATTTTCCTGATTGGATCATTTGAACCACCCTAAATCTTGTCCACAGCTTCTGGTGGTAGCCTGAAGGAAAGGACAGGGAAGAAGGAAATTTTTTGTTTTTCCCTGCTTGCCCTCATTCTCACTGCCGTGTTCATCCTAGCCTATTGCTGAGGCATTCCTTCACTGGTATTAGAGCCTTCTTCTTCAGGATTCCAATGTAGGCTGGAGCAAACAGCTCTCTGGGAATGTTTGTTTGTTTGATGAGACAGGGCTTCACTGTGTAGCTTTAGCTGGCTGGAACTCTCTAAGAGCAAAATAAATGATCCAGATATGTATATTTCACAATTCCAGGTCTTATTTAACTAACCATCTGTACTGGTTGATTTTGTGTCAACTTGACACAAGTTAGAGTCATCAGAAAGAAGGAAGTCTCAGTTGAGAAAAATACCTCCACAAGACCCAGCTGTAAGGCATTTTCTCAATTGGTGATCAATGGGGGGAGAGTCCAGCACATGGTGGGTGGGACTATCCCTGGGCTGATAGCCCTGGGTTCTACAAGAAAGCAGGATGAACAAGCCATGGAAAGCAAGCCAGTAAGTATCACTCCTCCATGGCCTCTGCATCAGCTCCTGCCTCCAGGTTCCTGCCCTGTTTGAGTTCTTGTCTTGACTTCCTTCAGTGATGAACAGCAATGTGGAAGTGTAAGCCAAATAAAACCTTTTCCTCCATAATTTGCTTTTTTTTTAGTTTTTCCAGACAGGGTTTCTCTGTGTAGCTTTGGAGCCTGCCCTGGAACTAGCTCTTGTAGACCAGGTTGGTCTCAAATTCACAAAGATCTGCCTGCCTCTGCCTCCCAAGTGCTGGCATAAAAGGTGTTCGCCACCATTGCAACTTGCTTTTTGGCCATAGTGTTTTGTGGCAGCAATAGAAACCCTAACTAAGATTATATCCAACCATCTATCTACCTATTTAAATGCTCACATATAAAGGTGCGCACACAGACACACCTATAGATACATATATGCATGTGTGTGTATAATGCCCAGTGATAACTACAGCGCCCATGACCTACTATCCCAACAGATAGTGCCTAACTTCAGCCAGCAAACTGTGTTGAGATAATCCTTGAGTGTATTTATCAGTCTTTAAAGAAATCCAATAGGCAGGATTGCCATTTTTACTACATTGATCCTACCTATCCAAGAGCATGGGAGGTCTTTCCATTTTCTGAGGGCTTCTTTAATTTCTTTCTTTAAAGATTCAAAGTTCTTACGATACAGGTCTTTCACTTGTTTGGTTAGCGTTACCCCAAGGTATTTTATGTTGTTTGTGGCAATTGTAAAGGGTGATGTTTCTCTGATTTCTTTTTCAGCCCTTTTATCATCTGTATATAGTAGGGCTACTGATTTTCTTGAGTTGATCTTGTAGCCTGCCACTTTGCTGAAGGTGTTAATCAGCTGTAAGAGTTCCCTGGTAGAGTTCTTTGGGTCATTGATGTAAACTATCATATCGTCTGCAAACAGTGAAAGTTTGACCTCTTCCTTCCCAATTTGTATCCCCTTGATCCCCCTTATGCTGGAGAGGATGTGGTGAAAGGGGGACACTCCTCCATTGCTGGTGGGAGTGCCAACTGGTTCAGCCACTTTGGAAATCAGTATGGAGATTCCTCAGAAAAATGGGAATAAACCTACCACAAGACCCAGCAACTCCACTCTTAGGCATATATCCAAAAGATGCCCATTCATACAACAAAGATGTCTGTTCCACTATGTTCATAGCAGCTTTATTTGTAATAGCCAGAACTTGGAAGCAACCTAGATGTCCCTCAACCGAAGAGTGGATAAAGAAAATGTGGTACATTTACACAATGGAGTACTATTCAGCAGAAAAAAAACAATGGAATCATGAGATTCGCAGGCAAATGGATGACACTAGAAGAAATCATCCTGAGTGAGGTAACCCTGTCACAAAAAGATAAACATGGCATGTACTCTCTCATATATGGATTTTAGACATAGATCTGGGGAGTGCCAGCCTACAATCCTATGGCCAGAGGGTCTGGGAAACAGAAACTTCATTTAGTGGCTGATCGAAGAAGAGGCAGACTCCCTCGGTTAAGTACTGAGCTGAACTCAAGAAAGCCAGTAACAGAGAGGGAGGACTGATGATCAAAGGGATTAAGACTGGGCTGGTTTAACCCCCAGAAACAGCTGACCAGACAAAGGTTAACTCTTGAATCCCAGGCATCAGCCTGGGAATCCAGCATGGGACTGATCAAGACCCCCTGAATCTGGGTGTCAGTGAGGAGGCCTAGGTAATCTATTGAGCCTTGGGCAGCAGATCAGTACCCATCCCAAGTATACACACGGACTTTGGACTCCCATAGAACAATGTGAGGTGCACTCTCACCCTGAACTCTTGGGGAAGGGTCTAGGCCCTGCCCTATATGAAATGACAGACTATGGACACCCCCATGGAGGGCCTCACCCTCCCTGGGGGAATGAGGGGATAACGGGTGGGGGGTTGGGGGGAGGGCACAGGAGGAGGGGAGGGAAAGGGAGAGGGACCTGGAACTGACTTGTGAAGCAACCTTGTTTCTTATCTAAATTTAAACTGGACAAAAAAAAAAAAAAAAAAAAAGAAATCCAATAGGAGAGCTGTCTCACCCTAGGTTCTTCCAAATACAGCCCTCTACCAAAGGAAGTGTGTTTGGGGAAGAGATCACAAGGAATATCAGTAGTGGCAGGTGTGTGTGTGTGTGTGTGTGTGTGTGTGTGTGTGTGTGTAGCATGAAATGAGGGAGGGGAAAGTCCAGTTCAAGCTTTCCTAACTGGAGGGATCTCCACTGTGGGACCTCTGAAACCTAGTACCTCCAAATGTACTCAGTACACTTCTGGTAGTGGGTGTGATGGTTAATCATCATTGTCTAATTGCCTGAGTCAGTAATCACCTGGGAGACATGTCTATGGTGGTGTGCTGGCTAGTTTTATGTCAACTTGACATAAGCTAGAAAGGGAACTTCAATAATGAAAGTGACCACACCAAATTGGCCTGTGGGAAAGCCTGTGGTGCATTTTCTTGATTGGTGATTAGTGTGCCTAGTTCACTGTGGGCAGTTCCAGCCTTGGACTGGTAGTCTTGGGTTCTATAAGAAAGCAGGCTGAGCCAGGCGGTGATGGCTCATGCCTTTAATCGCAGCACGTGGAATGCAAAGGCAGATGTCTGAGTTTGAGTCAGTTCACAAAACAGCCAAGGCTACACAGAGAAACCCTGTCCTGAAAAACAAAATAAAACAAAGCAAAAACAGAAAAGAGGGGAGGGAGGGGAGGGAGGGGAGGGGAGGGGAGGGGAGGGGAGGGGAGGGGAGGGAAGGAAGCAGGCCGAGCAAGCCATGAGGAACAAGCCAGTAAGCAACTCCCCTCCATGGCTTCTGCCTCGGGTCCTGTCTGGAGGCTCCTGCCCTGAGTCCTTGCTGACCATCCTCAGTGATGGCTGTGACCTGGGAGTTTCAGAATGAAACAAACCTTTCCACCCCAACTTGATTTTGGTCAGTGTTTTATCACAGCAACAGAAACTAAACCAGGACAGAAGATAATGGTAAAATAGCAATCAAAACTTTAAAGGTATTATAAAAAAATCTTCCTGCCACACTGACTCTTCAAAGACTTGGGCTATTTTATAGGCATAAAAAGTAAGATCTTAAATTTAAAAAAAATGTCAATTGATAAAAAGAACAATGAAAAAAAATCAACCAAACAACAACCTTTTGGTATTAAGTATGCCCTTTTGTGGGCCTATGGGAAACCAATCTCTTTTTTTATTTTTACTTTTGGGGATGTGTGTGTGTGTGTGTGTGTGTGTGTGTGTGTGTGTGTGTGTGTGTCACATGTGTGCAGGTGCTTTCTGAGACCACAAGGGAAGGTATGAGATCCCCTGGAGTTGGAGTTACAGGTGATTGTGAGTCATTCACCACTGAATGACTTTGGTGACTTTCTCCTGATTTTAGTTCTAGCCTAGAAGGAAGCTCCTCTCCCCAGCCAGACCCTCTTGAGTGCGTCTGGGGATCCCCAGTGATCTCCAGCCAATGACATGGCTCACAGCTGACTCTAGCACATGCTCCCATCATGCTATGCTACTTCAACAGTCAAAGCAACAGAGCAAACCAGACCAAAGCCTCCAAAACTATGAGCCCAAATAAGCCTTTCCTCAGGCATATGTTATCATAGCAGAAGACTAACACAGGTTCACCGAGTACACCAGATGTGGGCTTTTATTTTCTTTAAATAGGAACCGTTCTGAGCCAAGTTTGGCATGCTGGGAATGATCGGGCTGCAGGCTGCTGTTTTGGGTCAACAGTGAGGAGTGACTGGGAAGCAAGGCATCTGATTACTGTAAAGTGATTGACAGCTACCCCCACGGGGAGTCTGAGAGACACTTGGGTCACCGCTGCGCCGCATTGCCGTGTGAACTTGCAGAAGTAGAGATTTTTCATGAGACAAAGCGAAGAGGATGATGTCACCAGAGTAGCTGTCACCCTACGCTCTGGAGTGAAGCCTGTCCCCAGCCAGCCCCTCCCTCCTGGGTGCAGCCAGCCCCTCCCTTCTCTAGCAAATCACAGGAGACCAGCAGCTGCCTCCAGCTCCTTCACTAGGCTGGCTAGGTCGTACAAGTGTTCAGAACGGGATCCCAGGGTTTATTGAACCTCTTGTTGCTCTCCAATGTGCTATGTAGTCAAGGATGACCTTGAACTCCTAGCCCTCCTGCATCCACTCCCCCAAGTGCTGGGATTACAGGTATGCGCCACCATGCCCAGCCTATGTGATCATGGAGATGGAACCCAGGACTTTGTGACTGCTGCCCAAGCATCCCCACAGCTGAGCTACATCCCTCAGTCTTCCAAATGCTTTTCCCCTCCCTTTTTTGAGACAGGACTGGTTTTGTACTCACTGTGCAGCCAAGGATGTCTTTGAACTGTCTGAAGAACACACCATTATGTATATATGCCATGTTTTCCTTGTCCATTAATGCGCTGATGGGCATCCAGGTGATTCTGTATTTTAGCAATTGTGAGTAATGTCACGGTAAATATGGCTGCACAGAGATCTCTTTGGCATGCTGGGTTCATTTCCTTCAGATATATAACCTGAAGTGGAGGGCTGGATCATATGACAGATCTAATTTTAGTATTTTGGGACATGTGGTTTTTGTTTCATTAGCTTTCTTGACACTGCCCTTGTTGCTAGAGTTAGCTCCTACAGTGGGTTGAATTGAGGTGCCTGAGTCTTAACCACTGATAGGTATGAAGAGAAGGACCACATGCAGGGAAGGGGAAGGAAAAGGTTGGCGGAAGGCTCCACCCTGAGCTTCGGAGAGGGTGTGGCCCTGTGGACACTCGGACTTCAGACTCTGAGCGTGTGATTATGATAGAACTTGCTTAAAGCCTCTGGACATTTCTGTTGTTGTTGTTGTTATTTTGTTTCTTAAATTACACAAACCCTGGGCAACTCTTACTACCGGCTTGTGAAAACCTCCTCAGACAGCAAGTCTTATCAGGATCAAGGCGAAAGGAAGACATGCAGGTGTGATTCCAGTCCTCCGACTGTGTGCTGGTGAGTACCGGAGACACACTTAACTCAAAGATTCTGAGAAGGAAGGCTGAGTACTGCCACCCGTAAGACACACAACAAAGAGGATGCTGAATTTGATAGAGGATGCTGAATTTGTAGAGGATGCTGAATTTGCTTTTCGTCCCCCCGTCTCAGACCACAAAGCATGTTCAAAGAAAAGCTGTGGCTGTTGGGGAGCCCCCAGACACCCCAGCACAGCCACCACCACCCTTTGCAGGGTTCACCTTCACCTGGTTGGAGGCAGGATTCTAAGAGGGAAAATCACGGAGGTAGTATCAGGCCAGACTGAGAAAAGTACCCAGCCTCCCACAATGTGCTTCTGCTGGAGGCTCATGGGAGGCCCTGAACAGTACTTGTCTTGTTTCCAGGCCTGGAGCACGGGCTCTGTAGACCCTTCAGCCTCTGTATCCTGGCTTCCTGATTTGCATTCAGGCCTCAGCCCCGTGTGTCTGGTTCACCCAGGACTACCTAAGGTACCTACAGGAAGCTCCCTGTCAATCCAACAGGACCCCTTCCTGGCTCCAGGGAGGAAATAGCAAGAGGCCTAGGCCTGAGGGAAAGCATCTTTTCCCAGAAGGACACAGAAGGTGAGAGAAGTATGCCTCTGAATTGGGGAAACAAGAGAAGCCCCTCCCCAACACTGGGCTCTCTCGATTTCTTCTGTGGGGAGGATGGCCCTTCTGAAGTGGTACAGGGCTCCAGAGGTAATCCATGTTCACTTTGGGGAAGCGGAGCTGTTGGGTGTTTTACTGGTGTTGATGTGACAAAGGCAGAATTGACAGGTCATCACGTGACTGTGGACTTCAGCATGTGAAGGAGGGGTCGCCTCTCTCCGCTCAGCATAGAATTGGATTAAATCGGCGAGGAAGATGGAATTGAATTAGCAGCCTCTTGTCCCTGTGCCTAGAAGTTTCTTGTAAGAGTGCCAAGGGAGATGCCCTGCCCCCGTGGCCCTACCTTCGGATTCCTGGGATCCCCTCTGCAAATTCGCTGACCACTTCCCTGCCCTACCCAAGATCTGAGGAAGGATCTCAGCAGTCCTAGCCAGCTTGAATTTCTCTGGCTCAACCATAAGGAAGGAGCCTGGTGCCAGCTGGCGACAGGTGGGAAGTCAGGAGCAGCAGGGCCCTGGGAGCCAGGCAGCCCTTGGGGGCTCAGGCTTCCCGGTTCTAAGCCTGTTGTATGTAGTTTTGGGTGCTTTGCTGGCCATTGACTTCTCTGCCTTTCCCCTCTTGTTATTGACAGTCCTACCTCAGCCCCTGGTGCCACCCCCTCCGGCTTAGTTAGGGTTTCTACTGCTGTGAAGAGACACCATGACCACAGCAACTCTTATAAAGGCAAACATTGAATTGGGTGGCAGCTTACTGTTCAGAGTTCCAGTTCATTATCATCATGGTGGGATGTTGCTAGAGTGTTCTTGTCCTGCCAGGCCCCTCAGCCCCTCTCAGCCCCAAATAAACACACCGACACTATATTATTAAACTGTTGGCTGAAGGCTATGACTATTTTGTGGCTAGCTCTGTCTTAATTATTAACCCATAACTACAAATCTATGTATTTCTTTTTGGTTTTTGTAAAGATTTATTTATTTGTTATCTATACAGTGTTCTGTCTGCATGTATCCCTGCAGGTCAGAAGAGGGCACCAGATCTCATTTCAGATGTTTGTGAGCTGATATGTGGTTGCTGGGAATTGAACTCAGGACCTCTGGAAGATCAGCCAGTATTCTTAACCACTGAACCATCTCTCCAGCCCTTAATCTATGTATTTCTACATGGCCTTATCTTACCAGAGAATGCCTGTCGCATCCTATCCTCCCAGTCTTTACATAGTGACTCTTTTTTTTTTTTTAAAGATTTATTTATTATGAATACAACATCCTGCCTCCATGTGTGTCTGCACTCCAGAAGAGGGCACCAGATCTCATTACAGATGGTTGTGAGCCACCATGTGGTTGCTGGGAATTGAACTCAGGACCTCTGGAAGAGCAAGCAGTGCTCTTAACCTCTGAGCCATCTCTCCAGCCCATAGTGACTCTTTTCAGTCTCCCTTTGCCTACCTTTCCCAGAATTCTCCTCATCTCCTGGTCCCACCTATCTCCCTACCTCTATTGACTATTGGCCAAACAGTGTTTTATTCATCAACCAATAAGAGAAATGCATATACAGAAGGACGTTCCCCATCAGTGGGACATGGTAGTGTGCAGACAGACATGGTGCTGGAGAAGTAGCTGAGAATCCTACATCCTGCAGGAAACAACAAGTGATCTGAGACACTGGGTGTGGCTTGGGCATCTGTGAGACCTCAAAGACTGCCTCCACTGTGACACTTCCTCCAACAAGGCCAAACCCACGTCAACAAAGCCACACCTTCTAATAGTGCCACTCCCTTTGGGGACCATTTTCTTTCAAACCTCCACAGCCTCTCTTCTGGGCCCATCAGGTACACAGGCTTTTCCATGGGTCATGTGACCACACCTCTCTCCTGATATCTCCTTCCTTTGACTTCCTCCCTAGATATTCATGGAAAGGACCATGCCTGCCCTCTTTGGAAGCCCAGATTCCGTTCTGCACAGGTAAGACATGAGCATGTGCTTGCATGCAGTCAGGCTGAGGTTCTGCAACATATAATCACAACTGGAGAGTCTGTCCTTAAATTTCTAAATTCCAAACACTAATCCCCGGTCCTGATAGGCCTTAGCCCAGTTTGTGTCACCATGCCTCCAATGGTACTGGGTAGATTGTGTGTGTGTGTGTGTGTGTGTGTGTGTGTGTGTGTGTGTGTGTGTGTGGTGAATGCGTGTGTGTGAGTGTGTGTGTGTGAGTGTGTGTATGTGTGGTGAATGCATGAGTGTGTGAGTGTGTGTGTGCCTGCATATGCTCACATGCACACATGTAGAAGCCAGACAAGATGTTGGATAGCTTCCTCCATCTCTTCCCCCCTTACTGTTTTGAGGCAGAGCTAGACAGCAGGCTCTCGGGGTCCTCCCAATGCTGGGATTCAGAGGCTCACAGCCATGCTTTATACATGGGCACTGGGGATTCTAACCCAGGTTCTCATGTTTTCAGAGCAGGGTTCTCAACCCCCTGAGCCAGCTCCCCAGCCCCTACAGACACCGTTTTATTTAATGTTTGTGTCAACCCTGCCGGAAGCAATAGCAATGGTTCCCATTTGGCAGGCCGGATGTGGAGGCTCAGCCTGAGGTCTAAGGAAGCAACTGGACTACGTAGGCGTTCACAGTTCAGTCTGCACCCCAGTTCATAGTCTCTGTGTGGATCAGGCTGGGCCCACACATGACCTCATCAGTTGCTTTCCCATCACCCCTCGAGGCGCTCAGGTGCTATGCGTGGCGATACCGTGTCCCACACCTCAACAAACTAGAGAACGTAAACACTTTATGGGGCTGGAGGGATGGATGGCTCCATGGTTAAGAGCACTAGCTGTTCTTCCAAAGATCCGGGTTCAATTCCCAGCACCCACATGGCAGCTCACAACTGTCTGAAACTCCAAGATCTGACAGATACACATGCAGGCAAACACCAGTGCACACAACATAAAAAATTTAAATATCCTTTATATGCTTTTTAGTGGGAAAATTCAGGAACCCATGTGCCCATCACCCAGCTTCAAAACACCATCAGAATTTGCCAATCTTGTCTCTTCTGTTCTCTCCCACGCACTTCTTTTTTTCTGAAGATTTTAAAGCAAATCTCAGCCATCATTTCACTCCACCTGTAAATACTTCATGGTGCATCTCTGACAGATGAGGGCTCCTCTCCCTTGAACCTAATTATAATACCATTACCACCTAACAAAATGAGCACCGGCTTCCTGAGGTTATGAAACGCTCAGAGCGTCTCAACATCGGCTTTTGACAGTTGGCTTGTTCAAATCAAGATCTAAACAGCTTGTCCGTTGCACTTGGGTGGCATCTCCCAAGTCTCTAACAACCTCCTGCTCACTTCCTCCCACCACTGCTCACTCCCCCCCCACCTGCTACAAGCTCTAGGGGATGGATGTCCCTCGGGATGGACCACATTCCAACTTCAATGTTATTTGTTTTTATTAAGACTTTGTGGATATGTGTCTGTATGTGGGCATTCATGGCCATGTACAATCTCAAGAGTGTTACATGCCTCTGTGTGTGTGTGTGTGTGTGTGTGTGTGTTATCAGATGTCTTTCGTGGTTACTCTCCACCTTATTATTTTTTATTTCTTGTTTTGATTTTTGATTCAAGGTGTCTCTATGAAAACTTGGCTATTCTGAAACTTGCTACGTGACTAAGCTGGCCTCCAACTCTGCCTCCCGAGTGCTAAAGTTAATGGTGTGCACTGCTACACCCATTCTATTTTTAAATTGTGTGTGTGTGAGTGTGTGTGTGCGCGCATGTGTGTGCGTGCGTATGAGTGAGTGTTTGTGGGTGTGTGAGTGTGTACCTGTGTGCGTGCGTGCGCGTGCGTGCAGACGCACGCGTGAGTGTGAGTGTGTGAGAGTGTGTGTACAGGAATGTGCACATGAGTGACGGTGCCTGTGGAGGCTAAAAGAGTGTGTCAGGTCATCTGAACCTGGAATTCCAGGCAGTTTTAACACACCTGATGTGAAGGCTGGGCCTGGAACTCAGGCTCTCTACAAGAGCAGAAAGTGAGCCAGGTGGTGGTGGCCCACACCTTTAATCCTAGCACTCAGGAGGCAGGCAGACAGATCCCTAAATTTGAGGCCATTCTGGTCTGCAGAGTGAGTTTCAGGACAGCCAGGGCTGCACAGAGAAACCCTGTCTCAAAAACAGAAACACAAAACAAAAGAGCAGAAAGTGACCTTACCCACTGAACCCCTGTTCCAGTCCTTCACCGCCTATTTTGTTTTGTTTTTGTTTTTTTTGTTTTGTTTTGTTTTGTTTGAGATGAGGTCTCTCGCAGTATCCAGAACTTGCTTATTCAGCTAGACTGGCTGACTAGAGAGCCACAGGGTTCCACTGCCTCTGCTTCCCCAATGCTAAGATTACAACTGACCATGCCCAGCTCTTACACAGATGCTGAGGATCTGAACTCAGGTCCCATGCTTTCATGCGAGTATTTTACTAACTGAGCCATCTCCCCAGCCCCTCAGTGTTATCATTGTCTCTAACAGGTATTTCCAAAAGTATCAAGAGGACCACTTCATTTCTCTACTTAAAATACTTCAGCGCCTTCCCGTTGCCCTTAAAATCCGTACACCTTCCCTGGGCCCTGTATGATCTGCCACCTGATTCCCCTCCCCTCTCCTCCCCTCTCTTATATTTTTGGTTGTGAGCCTAGCCTTTAATGGCTGAACCATCTCTCCATCCATGACTTCCCTCTGAAATCTCTCTCTCTCTCTCTCTCTCTCTCTCTCTCTCTCTCTCTCTCTCTCTCTCTCTCTCTCTCTCTCTCTCTCTCTCTGTTTCCTCCCCCCTCCCCACATCCAAACAGTAGGTTTTGGGAGGACAAGACTGGAGTTTCTGAAGCCTAAAATAGTCGAGTATTTCTTGACTAACAGAACAAATGGAAGATTGAGGGAGAGCGGGGAAGAGGAGGCGTACCTTCCAAAGAGTTCACATTATAGTCTAGGAGGGAGAAAAACAGAACACAAGATCTTTCCATCTGTCAACTAATTGATACCGGCTAATCGCCAACCGATGACCTCCACACTTCAGCGCCTGGAGCGGGATGTCTTGGCTGTTAAGGCTGTAGTTAAAGGATTAATTGATGCACAATCTTTCTATGATCCAGAGCCCAGCTGGGGACCTGGGGCGGGGAAGACTGACTGGACTTCAAGCTTCCCTGGAGCTTCCTAGAGGAAGGGTCCTGAGCTGAGCCTGGGTTACCAAACATCCCTCAGCATTCCCCAGGCCCACAGGCTCCAGGGCATTGCACCTCTGCGGGTGGTAAGGAAGCTGCCGCTCCTGCTCCGTCTGCCCAGATCCTACAGTAGTGGGGAGAGGACAGAACTGGGCTTTCAGCCCCAAGATGGGAGTCCTCCCATGCTGCTGGGAGGCAAACAGCAGAAAGGAGGAAGGTGGAGACTAGACTGCAGACCACGTGAGCCATGCCAGGCGCTGAGGAGGCTGGGAGTGTAGGAGCTGAGACTCTCAGGCCCTGGGGGACAGCCCCCTTTGGGTCTGCTGTCTTAGACGTGGGTCCTGGGGTCCAGCACGGGCCCCAAGACGAAGCTCCCTGTCCCAGGCCCCCTCCTGCAGCTCCGGGCAGCCTTCCTTCAGTGCCAGCCTCCAGAAGTTTCCCACAGTTTCTCAGGCGTCCCCACTTTATGGCTTTCATTATTTTTAATTTAGACAAAAGACTTTGTTTAGCCTTGATGGTTTCATCCAAATGGACTTTCATCATTTCACTAGAACTGTCCGTTTTTACTGTTTTGGTCTCTTCTGTTTTATTAAGTAATCCTTTAGCTTTTAAGAAAATCTGGGGTTTATTCTTATTTATTTTATCATTTTGGGTTTTATTTTTTGTTTTTGTTTTTTGTTTTTGCTTTTAAATGCAGAGACAGCTATATTTTATATAGAGAGAGAGGCCATCAGGGTCTCCTAGACTACCGAGGCTTGTCCTAGAGGCCTGGAAACAAGGACAATAAGCGTGGGCCCCAGACAGTCCTCCGTGACTGATACCCCCATTAAAAATTACTCATTTCAGCCATATGGAGACTCAGAGCAAATGGCTGTCATGGAGAAGATAAGATTAGCCCTCACAGCCCAGAGGACTTACCAGAACAGGGACTTTTAACTTATTTGTGGGCTGGTAAGTGACATCTTGGTGAAACTGCTTTGACATGTGGATACCCAATATGGCCTCTAAGTTCTAAAATCAGCCATTACACCCTCTGCTGGCTCTCTCTGTCCAGTGACATGAGAAGCTTTTCACCCGCCCCAAGTTAGAAGCAGGAACCCACAGTAAGAGACATTCTAGATGACAAGCAGCCAGCCCATGACGTTTTGACATAGCCCTGTCTAATGTGGCCTGTTGTCAAACTGGAGGAGGGAGCCATTCTTCCTGTTGCTTGGAGGTTGGCTTTTCAGACACACAGGCAACCTTTAAAAGCACAGTGTCCCCTGTGTTTTTGAAATTTATGTAAATGGTCTCATGTTATCTGTGTCACTCTGTCTCTGACGGTTTCTGCCTCTGGGTTGCTTGAGAGAACTACCCTATTGCCAGAGGAAGATGTAGTAATTGTTCACTGCTTTTGTCTGCAGCCTGGTATTTCATCACACACAAGAGCCGTGTTTTGTTTGTTTTGTTTTGGGATGCAGCATCACAGATATGTGTCACCCTTGCACCAGGACCTCACTAATCTCTGTATTAGTCCAGTGTTTGCTACACGGGCTGCAGAAGACAGCACTTGCTTTATATTTTTAGCATAAGGTCTCATGTAGTAGTGCATGCTAGCCTCAAACTCCATACGTAGCTGATAATGACCTTGAACTTCTGATTCTCCTGCCTCCACCTCCTAAGTGTTGGGATTACACTTAGGTGTCACCACTCTAAGGGCTGGTGTCACACGTGGGCTTAGTGCACGCTAGGTAAGTGTTCTTACCACATGAGCCACGCAATCTCCATGTCTTACCCAACTGTTCCTGAAGGAGGACGATGGCTGGCTCAGATCCTCATCAGCACTTGATAGGGCTCCAATTTTCTAATGTTTGCCAATCCAAGACGTTAAAAACGCTACCTTCTTGTTTTAATTCTATCAAAGAGATTGAGCAAGTCTTTGTATAATTGTTATTTGTTCAAATGTCTGCTTCTGTGAATAGTGTTTTTAGATCTTTCTTCCCCCACTGGGTTTTTTTGTGAATTTTTGATTTGCAGGTTTAAAAAATAAATGCTGGAAGCCAGATGGTGGTGGTGCATGCCTTTAATCCCAGCACTTGGGAGGCAGAGGCAGGTGGATCTCTGTGAGTTCAAGGCCAGCCTGGTCTATAGAGTGAGTGCCAGGACAGCCTCCAAATCTACACAGAGAAATCCTGCCTCAAAAACAAAACAAAACAAAAAAGCTGGATATTAACCTTTGTCAGTCTTAAAGTTTGAAAAAACCATCTATTCCCACTCCATCACCCCTTGTTAACTGTGTACAGTGGGTTTTTTGCTTATTTGTTTTTGAAACAACAGCTCTGGCTGTTCTGGGACTTACTCTGTAGACCAGGCTGGCCTTGAACTTACAGAAATTTACCTGCTTCTGCTCCAGAGTGATGGGATTAAAAACTTCACAGCTGTGCCCCATTAGTGTTTTGGGTTTTTTTTTTTTTTGGAGGAGGGGTGGATGGGTTTTTTTTTTTGTTTTATTGTTTGTTTTTTAATCTCTTTCTACAGCAATCCATAATGTTGAAATGATCAAATTCATTTATTTTGTGCCTTGAATTTCCTGTGGGTTTTTGTTTTGTTTTGTTTTTGTTTTTTATCTTTCCAAGGAAACACCCACTCTGAGGTCCAGAGTTCTTTTCAATTCTTTTTCCTATATTTGTATTTATAATTTTTCTCTTCACATTTAAATCTTTACCCATTTGGTTTTTTTAAAATAGAGTGTGAACCCAGTTTAACTTATTCCCAAAGAAGTGGGCCATTTTCTTTGTGACTTTTCACTGGGTAGCTCACCCTCCCCCACTTGGAATGTATCCTTGTCATCTGCCCAGTTCTTTCATGGCCTTGTTTATTTAGCCTTGTTTCTGTTTACTAGATGTGTTTA
Source organism: Mesocricetus auratus (assembly GCF_017639785.1). NCBI lineage: Eukaryota > Metazoa > Chordata > Mammalia > Rodentia > Cricetidae > Mesocricetus > Mesocricetus auratus. The sequence goes on from NW_024429203.1 coordinate 22,527,829, forward strand.
TTTATGTATGTCTACATCTGTTTCCGGTCTCCTACCCTGTTTCTTCAGCTTGCCTATCTAGTCCTTTGACAATAATACACTGCTTTTATTACTTTGACTTTGTAATCATCTTGAAGATCCACAGCCCAAATGTTGTCTCTTTGTTCTTCTGAAATTGGATTAGCTATTTGTGGCTCTCCATTCTCCTATGTAGTTTTTATAATCAATTTAATTCCCTAAAATTCCTGCTGGAATTTAATTGAATGTAGAAATTAATTTCGGGTTAATAGATATCTTTCCAAGATGAAATCATCTCAAACATAGATTCGGCGTTTCTTTTTTACTTGGGGCCTTACCTCAATGGCCTTTTGTGGCCTTTGTTTTCTTCTGTGGTCTTGGGCCCTCTTTCTTAGTTAATCCCTTGGACCTTTGGGGTTTTCATTGTTACTATGGAAAGTTGGCTTGCTTTGTTTAGGGGGACCTTGAATTAGTGGATGCAATTGTATAATTGAAAGGCAGGTGTTTTCACCACAACCTTTGAAGATGTCTCTCTTTCCATGCTGTTACATCAGCCTGAATGGCAACGATCACTGAGAGCCCACGGGTCCTAGGCTCCAGGGCAGGGGATTTGGAGTTGGAGACAAGTCTAGCTGGGGCCCCAGGTAATGAGTGGCTTAACTGTGAGTGATTAAGGTCACTCGCTGTTCCAGGACTTCTCCTGTGCTTCCTGAATTGGAGATGGAGGCACAGACAGAGGTAAATCAAGAGTTAATTAGTGAGGGGCTGCAGAGGCGGCTCAGCAGTTAGGAGCACTTTTTCTTGCAGAGAACCTGGCTTAGATTCCCTGCACCCACATGGTGGCGCACACACCTGCAGGCAAAACACCCATGCACATAAAATAAATAATTTTTAAAAGGGGCTAATCAGAAGAAAAAAACACTTTTTTATTTTGCTTATTTGTATTTACGGGCATGTATGTGTGTGTACCTGTCAGCCTTTATGCGTACAATTTGCATGAAGTGCCTGCAGAGGCCAGAAGAGGGCATCAGAGCCCCTGCAACTGGAGACAGGCAGTTAGAGGGTTCTCTGCAAGAGCAAATGCTCTTAACCAGTGAGCCTCTCCATCCCCCAAACATTTCCATGTTCATCAGACTTTACAATAAAAAGTATACAGTCATTTTGAGTTCTCACTCTAACTACATGTTTTTTATAGTCTTTAAATTTCCATCTATTTGTTTTTAAGTACAACTATTTTGCCTACATGTATTGGTGTACCATGTGAGTACCTGGTGCCCTTGGAGGCCAGAAGAAGGCATCAGATCCCCTGGAACTGGAGTAAAGACAGTTGTGAGATACCATGTGGATGTTGGGAATTGAATCTGAATCCTCTGGAAAAGTAGTCAGTGCTCTTAACCAGTGAGCAATCTCTCCAGGCCCTAATTTGTACATTTTAAATCATTTATTTGAGTGAGTGAGTGTGTGTGTGAGTGTATATGAGTGTGTGTGTGAGAGTGTATGAGTGTGTGTGAGTGGAGATTTGCTGCCTCTGCCTTCCAATGGAATTAAAAGCTACCACAACCAGCTATTTCATTGTTCTCTCCTGCAACCCCAAGACAGGGTTTGGCTGTGTATCCCTGGCTGTCCTGGAACTCGCTGTGTAGACCAGAATGGCCTCAAACTCACAGAGATCTGCCTGCTGCTGCCTGGTGAGTGCTAGGACCAAAGGTGTGTGCCACTGCCACCTGTTTTATTATTATTATTATTATTATTGTTGTTCTTAAGAAGAAATCTCCCTAACAGATGAATAACCACCCCTCAAAACCTAAATTATTTTTTTAACCTAAACTTTTTTTAAAAGATCTGGCCAGGCGGTGGTGGCGCACGCCTTTAATCCCAGCACTCGGGAGGCAGAGGCAGGTGGATCTCTGTGAGTTCGAGGCCAGGCTGGACCAACAGCCTCCAAAACAATACAGAGAAACCCTGTCTCGAAAAACCAAAAAAAAAAAAAAAAAGATATGTTTGTTTATTTTATGTGTATGAGTGCCCTAGCTGCATGTATGCCTTTATGCCAGAAGAGGGCACCAGATCACACTAGAGATGGTTTTGAGCCACCATGTGGTTGCTGGGAATTGAACTTAGGACCTCTGGAAGAACCGCCAGTGCTCTTAACTGCTGAGCCATCTCTCCAGCCCCTGGATATTTTCTAAAGCTCATTTATTTGTGTTGAACTTCCTTAGAAGTTTCTGAGGTTTTTTTTTTTTTTTTTTTTGGCATTCATTTAAAAGACTATTTTTTAATTCTTCTTATCAGGTTTGTCAAAACACAGCTTATAGACTAAATCAAGTTTGTTTCTTAAGTTGTTTAACTGGAAAGAGCCTCATGCATTCATTTACATACTGAATGTGCCTGTTTTCACATCAGGACAGACAGAACTGAAAAGATTTCCTATCTACACCTTGACAAGAAAAAGCTTACTAATATCTACCTTTTGTTTATTTTGTCATTTTTTTGAGACAGGGTCTCCTGTACATGAGGCTGGCTTCGAACTTGATATGTAGAGAAGGAAGATGTCAAATCCCTGATCTTACTGTCTCTGAACCCCTAGTGCTAGGATCATATGCGTGAGACCCCATGCCTGGCCTGCCAATTCTATTTTAAATAAATAATTATTTAATTTAACACCTTTTGATAGATCTCTCTCTCTCTCTCTCTCAAACACACACACACACACACACACACACACACACACACACACACGGCTGTCATGAATCTGTCTCATTGAGAACATTTTTTTTCATCGTATGATAACCTACATTAAAGTGCATAAATCTTAGGTACACAGTTTAATGAGGTTTTACATCTATTCGACTAAGCATCACTCTGTCTGAGGTCATGAACTCCCCAGCACCACAGTGGGCCCTCCCAATCCCCTACCAGTGAGTATCACGGATCTCCTCACACCCAAGGTAGTAATTCTGAATCCTTGGCTCCTGCCGCCCATGCTGAGCTTCAGAAACGGAATCATACAGTCTGACTTTTCACTCCACAGTACAGGTCCAATTATGCTATGCACAGCAGTAGTTAAATTTTTAATGTTGCTCAGCATTATATTACTTAGAAAATATGTATTGTTCTTAGTGTAGTATTAAATTCAATTGATATCCTGAAGTGGTTTATGCTCATATTTGTAAATAAAAGTAGCCTAAAATTTTCCTTTCATATAATATTCTCCTCCTCCTTCAGAACATTTGCTATAACATTTAAAGCACATTATTTCAAGCTCACGAAATGCCTTGGATAGCTTTCCCTCTTTCCTATTTTTGAAACAATTGATGCCAATTTAGTTGGGCATTTGAACCCAGGCCTTCACACACGCTAAAGGTGCACCCTACCACTGAACTTCACACCCAGCCCAAACTGAAGGGGTTAAACTCTCCCACTCTCACAACTGAATTTACGTTTCATTTCTCTGAGAAGGGCAAAACAGGTATCTCTCCCAACAAAGGTCATTTATCCCTAATACCCTTACATTCAGGACAAGGGAGAGAACAGACACAGGCCTAAGTCAGCTTTACAGTATCTCAAGGACAAATCCTGCAGTCCCCTTCCGAGTCACGTCTGGACTTGCCCAATCCTGTGTAAATGTCTCCAAAAATGAGAAGACTAAACCTCAGCCAATTAAAAGTATCCTAGTATAACTGCTGCATGCTTGCCCGATTATGAGATGACCTCATCGTCCCTGAAACTCCCCTCAGCTGTGCTTAAAAGGAGCCTGCATGCTCCTCTCGGGTCCTCGCCGTTTGTACAGGTGTCGACCCCGCATGCGTGCTGGGATATTAATAAACCCTCTGCTTTCACATACTGTTTGAGTCTGGGGTGTCCTTCAGGGTTTCCTCAGACCCTTACAAAACTACAACGGTGATACAAGGCATCGTGTAAGTGTTGTTGTTGTTGGCTTTTTCTTAACATTTAAGGACTTACTTTTAAATATCTATAAAATAGCCTGAACTTTGGAGAGTCAGTGTGGCAGGAAGATTTTTATAACAACTTTTACATTTCAAGCACCATTTTCCCAATCACCTTCCATCCTAGTTTAGTTTATGTTACTGTGACAAAACGCTGACCCCAAGAAACCTGGGGGATGAAGTGTTTACTTCACCCTAAAATCCCCAGATCACAGCCCATTGAGAAGAGTCAGAGCAGCAATCCAGAGACACAGAGAAGCCTGGGTCACAGAGAAACACTGCTTACTGGCTTGTTCTCCACGGCTTGCCCAGAGATGGCTCTACCTAAGTGTGCCGAGCCCTCCCACATCAATCACTAATCAAAAATCCCCCTTAGGCATGCCCACAGGCCAATCTGATGGAGGCCATTTCCCAGATCAGGTTCCCTCCTACAAGATAACTCTAGTTTGTGTTAAGTTGACAAAAACAAACAGAGCACATGTACCAGTTCCACTACACAGCCTACCACATACAAGACGCCAAACACATACACACACACACACACACACACACACACACACACACACCAATAAGAAGAAGATAAAGATGTTTTTAAGTCCTTCCAAAGCAGTCTTGTCTTCATCAGTCATTCTTGTGTCTTCTTCTGGGGTTGGTAGCACTCTCTCTTTTTTTTATTACTTCCATTATTCTTGTTCAATGATGCTTTCTCTGATGTTTTTCCTGCCATCTAGGTTTAAATGCATAGTTCATTTGTTCTCAGTTCTTCTTGTTTTCTGACAGGTGGTCCTCCTTGAACTGTTTTAACCAGTACACGAGAGTTTTGACATAAAGCCTTCCTTGGCATCCAATGTGAAGTAAGCCACAGTTTCTCCTAAGATATTCTCTTGAATCCAAGAGCCATTTCATAGTATGGTTTTGTATTTCAGACATATGAAGTAGTCTGTCTTCTCTTCAGCTCTTTTCCAGCTCCTGCCTCTCGGTGGTGAAGATGTGATAGATGATAGATAGACTATTTAGTCAAACATCAATGGAGTTTAATAAACTTACTTCCAGTCTTGTTTGTTCTTATCAAGTCTGTCTCTTAGGTGTGTGTGTGTGTGCGCGCGCGCGCGTGCGCGCGCGCACGCGCTCCCACAGTGCATATTTGTATGTACATGTGCCGAAACTGTGAGCAGAGGTGGGTCAGAAGAGAGCTGCCAGGAGTGACTCTCTGCTTCCACCATGTGGGTTCCCGGGATTGAACGCAGGCTGTCAGGCTTAGGTGAAAATTTTACCCACTGAGCCATCTCACTGGCCACTAGACTCACTTCTTTAATTGCTGGGAAACATTTTGTGCAGCCTTTGTAATTAGGAATGTTTTCATTTGTCCTTGCAGTTAATCAAAATTTGGGACTGCAAGTGTTTTCCCAAGAGTTTCTAGCTAACATCTGATGGTCATTTCAACGCTTCCTTGATGTCCCTTGTTTGAAGGTAACTGCTCTTTTTCTATGTAGAAACTTTGCATGGTTGTTTTTGATCCTTATAAGTTTCACCTGATTCTAGTGACCAGCAAGTTTAATTTGAAACTAGGCTCAATACCATTCATGTTGGCACCCACTGAAAATGAAACATTTTTAGGGGATGACGATGTAGCTCAGAGTGTTTGCCTAGCAGCCTCAAAGCCATGGGTTGTACCCTAAGCACTGCATAAAAAAAAAATGAGGCACACATCTGTGATCACAACACTCAGGAGACAGAAGCTGGAGGTTCAGGAGTTCAAAGTTGCCATAAAGCAAGGCCAAGGCCAGCCTGGGCTGCTCGAGATCCTACCTAAAAAAAACCTTAGATGTAAATCTATCAAGTATGTATAAGATTTCTAAGGAAAACTATAAAACTCTTATGAAATAAATCAGGGAAATAACTAATTGGAGGTTAATCCCATGTTTATGGATAGGAGGACTTGTTATCATCCGGTGGCCAATTCTTCCCAACTCGATGAATGCAGGACCACCGAGAAGGCTCAGCAGGTAAAGATGCTTGCCACCAATCCGGGTCACCTGAATTTGATCCCCATAACCAATCCCAATCAGAACCCAAGTGGATTATTTTGTGTATATTTATAAACCGACTCTAAAGTTTAAGTAGAAAAGGCAAAAGACCCAGAGTAGCCAGCCCAACACTGAAGGAGAAAAGCTCAACGAACTGACATCTGTTGACATCAAGAATACAATCCGGATGGTGTGGTTCGGGAGGGGAAGACAAATGGAATGGAACAGACATAGACTTGCCAAAAGTAGTGGTGGAGCCACTGGCTGTCAAGGAAGGAGCTGTGGAAATGACCCTGGAAAGCACAGTCTTGTCTTCAACTAGTATTAATGCAAATGTTAAAAAATGAAGCTACACTCAGAGCTTCATGTGGCTCACAGTATGCCAAAGTTAAATGTAAAACACAAAATAAAACCCCGAGAAGATAGCACAGGAGAAAATTTAAATTACTTTGGGTGTAAATGCAGCAAATACTTGGGTTTAAGTACAGTAATCCTTGAAAACAAGAGTCCACAAACTGACTCGTCATATGCCGCCAATGTCATGTGCTAGGATTTTAATCCCCAGGCAACACAGTAGGGAAATAGATCTAATGGGATTAGGTCATCAGAGCTCCTCCCCACCCCCACCCCCCACCCCCACCCCCTCTCTCCTCTCCTCTTCCTCTCCCCCTCCTTCTCTTCCATCACGTGATTGATCATGTGGTATCATCCACCATGTAACAATGCAACAGAAAGTCCTAACCAGATGTAACCCCCTAACCTTGGACTTCCTGGCCTCTAGAACCACAAGCCAAGTATATACCTATTCATTATTAATTACCCACTTTGAAACTGAGCATGGTGGCCCACACCTGAAATCCTGGCACTTGCCAGGTTGAAGCAGAAGGACCACTGTGAGTTCCAGGCCACCTTGGGCTATGTAGTATTAGACCAACAAGGGCTATGTAACTTCAAAAATAAAAACAGTAAGTCATGGGGCTGGAGAGATGATTCGATGGTTGAAAGCATCCATTTGGCAGAGCACAGTTGTCTGTCACTCTGACGACCTCTTCTGGCCTCTGTAGACTCAGCAGGCACATGGTATACATGTATACCTGGGCATAGACTGTTGTGCCCAAATTCTGAACCCCAAAATCACCAAGAGGACTATTTCAATGCAAAAGCAAAGAGTCTTTTATTGTAGTTGTTTAATGAGCTAACCCCATTAGTTCGGGCCTTTCATCCATCCACCACAGCAGATGGCTGGAGAGAAGACCCCAGAAACCCTGAGGCAAGGATCTTATAGGGCAGCGTAAGGTTAGTGTCTAGGGGTACACAGCAGTCTCAGGATTGGTGCACTTCAGGCTCGGACGTCCTGCCCTGTGCTGATTGGTTCAACCGGTTGTTATAGCCCATAGGCCCGCCCCAGGGTGGTTGCTATGCTCTGCACAGCACTGTTGTGCACTTGTCCATAAAACGCAGCTCCACCAGCTAACTTCTGATTGGTTCCTTGCCACAAGGAGGGCATCTGACCTCCTAGTGACGAGGACAGGAGCGGCAAGGTCAGAAAAGCACATGTTAGCCTGTCATGGCTGCTAAAATAGGGGACTTGTCCCTTCATTGCCCCCTTCTCAAAGTACAGTGCAGGACTCAATCCTGAGTCCTGCCAGGTAGGGGCTCAAAGTGGTGTTAACAGGCCCTGCCTGCTACAGGAAGAAAAACAAAGATACTAATCTTTATTAAAATCAAACCAAGACATTAACTTTTATCAAAATTTAAAGCTTCTAGTTGAGCATGTCTACAACCCCAGTACTCTAGGTGCTGAGGCAGGGGAATTGTAAGTTCAAAGTCAGACTGAGCCACATAGCAAGACCTTGTCAAAGAAAGAAGCACAAAGAGAAAAGTTAAGAGAAAAAGAAAACTTTTTGATCATCCAAGGACAATGTCAGTAGATGAGATGACTTGTCACAGAGTGGGAAAAATATCTGAAAAATATAGATTTCACAAAGAACTCAAATACACAAAGAACTCAAAAGCTTAACAGTAACAAGACAACCTAGTTGGTTTTAGTTTTTTTTTAATATTATGGTTTTTTCGAGACAGGATTTCTCTGTGGCTTTGGAGGTTGTCCTAGAACTCGCTCTGTAGAGCCTCAAACTCACAGAGATCCGCCTGCCTCTGCCTCCTGAGTGCTGGGATTAGAAGCATGTGTTGCCAACAGCAGACCCCTAGGTTTTTTTTTTAAAGAAAGAATTTTTAACAAAGAATTCACTAAAGAAGATACAAAGAAAGTGAATGTATTAAATGATGTGCCAAATTGTATGTCATGAGATAAAAGGAGACATCATCAGATGCCTGCTTATGAGAATGATCAAAATCCATACCAACATCACCAAAAGCTGATAAAATGAGGGTGTGGAGCAGCAGCAACCTTCTTTCATTTCTATTTGGGATGTCTTTATTATCTGTCTATCATTCTCACATTTCTTGCAACAGAAAAATCTTGTTCATTGCCCACATGACTGTAAGACAGTCCAAACACCTTCAATACAGTTTGACAGTCCCTCATGAAACTAAATGTGGACCCCAACCATCCCAATCCTTGCTATCTTCCCATATGTTACTAACAACTTCACACCAAAACCCCACATGAATGTTTCTGTGATGGTTAGCACAGATTGTCAACTTGACAGGATCTAGGATGACCTAGGAAACAAGCCTCTGGGAATGCCTGTGGGGGATTATCTTGACAGGGCTGAGTTAGGAAACCTTACCTTAAATGTCTATGGTGCTGTTCCATGCACTCGGGTCCCAGACTGAATAAAAAGAAGGAAGCCAGCTGAGCACCAGAATTCAGTGGCCCCGACTGGCTGCCTCACCCTCCTGCACTCTGACCTCCCTGCCTTGAACTGCGTGCCAAAATAAGCCCTCCCTTAAGTTTATACTATCAGGCATTTTGTCACAGCAACGAGAAAAGTAGCTTAAGTACAGCATCTCTGCTCATAATTGCCAGCACTCAGAAGGAAACCAAGACTGCCCTCCAGTAGAGGAATGGAGAAAGACGTTCAGACAATGGAATATTATTTGTGCCCAAAAGTAATGAGCATCAACCCGTGAAAAGCCATGGAGGGACCGTCAAAGCACGCTGCCGAGTGAAAGAGGCCCGTCTGAAAGGCTACACACTGAATGACTCCCGCTGTGACATTCTGGGAAAGACAAAATGGTGGGGACAGTGGAAGTACGTATCAGTGGCTGCCAGGAGGCAGAGAGGAGGGAGGGGTGAACAGGCGGGGCACAGAGGACTGTTCAGGCAGGGGAATTGTCCTGCATGGCATTATAATGGTGGACACTTATACATTTGTGAACACCCACAGAACAGCGCCAATGCCGAAGCCAAGTGAAAGCCATGATAATGACACGTCAGTGTGTGCTCTATAGAGGTGTGCCAATCCAGTGTGGGATGTTATGTTGACTGTGGGGAAGATGGGGCGGTGGGGGCATATGGAAAACACACACGTCTTCTATTTGCTTCTGCTGTGAACCTAAATTTATCTGAAAAAAAATCACAGATTAGTTTTTTTTTAATTTCTCTGGCTTGCTGTGTGTGTGTGTATGCCAATGTCAGGCACCCCCTCTGTCATTCTCTACCTTATTTTTTGAGACAGAGTCTCTCACTGAATATGGGGTTAGGCAATTTGGCAAGATGAGCTGGCAAGTGAGCTCCAGAGGTCTTCCTATTTCTGTCTCCATAGAGCTAGGGTTACCGTGCCTGGACTTCTCTTAAAATGTGAGTGCTGGGTATTTGGACTCAGGCCTTTTCAGCAAGCCCTTCAACCATTAAGTCATCTTTCCAGTCTTATTATGTAAAAACAAAGTGTGTGTGTTATATACATGTATGCACACATGTACAGGTGTGACAGCCCCTGTGTATATGTGTAGAGATTGACATTGGGGTATTTTTCTCTATCAGTCTTCACATTACTTTTTGAACAGTGTCTCTCACTGAATCTCAGTTCACTATTTCAGCTAGACCAGTTAGCCAGAACCCCCAGGATCCCCCTGCCTCTATCCCACCATGCACTGGAATTACAGGAACACACCACCATGCCTAGCTTTTTACATGGATGCTATCGATCCAAACTCAGGTCCTCATACTCGCATAGCAAAGGTTTTAGCCACACTGAGGCCTCTCGCCAGCCCCTATTTGTGTAAGATTTTAAGTCATTGTTTCTTCAAATGTCTCCCTCATTGCCACTGGACACATTGCCTGTAATCTCAGCACCCAATAGGCTGAGGCAGCAAGATCTTGCATTTGAAGCCACCCTGAGCTACACAGCAAGTTTCCAGCCGGCTTGTACAGCGTGCCAAGACCTCGAAAGTGTTGAGTACACCCCTTCCTATCTTCTACCCACTTGGGAGGTAGAGACAAGAGGTTCAGAAACTCAAAGTCATCCTTGGAAACATCGAGTTCTAGGCTAGCCTGGGATATGTGTGCATGAGATTCCGCCTCAGCTAAACCAAAGAAAATGATCGTTACTCTTTCCTCTCTATGGGAGCTGTCCCTGGAGGCACTGGGTCCCCAGTTACACCTCCAGCCTGCTGATTACTCTCCTGCTCACTCAATCCCAACCACGATGGCTTCTTCCAGCATAAGAGCCACCGAGTGGCTCACCCCTGGTCTCTTCTCACCTTCCAGGCACTAGAACACCTTCCCCCTTGCTTTTCCTCTTTATCTACAGATTTCTGTGTCACCAGCTCCTGAGCATTCTAGCCTCAGATCCAAAGTTACCTCTCCCCGGCTAGTCTCTCCTGAAAGCAGCTATCTGGTCACTCCGTTCTCTCCTTGTAACACAGTTAATTGATTGATTCAGTGTGGGTTGGGGTTCATACCACAGTTTGAGTGGAGGTCAGAGGACAACTTGCACAAATTGGTTCTCTTTTACCATGTGGCTTCTAGGGAGTGAACTCAGGCCCACAGCCCCTCAGGCTTGGCAACTAGAGTCTTTATGCACTGAGCCATCTCTTTGGCCCCTGTAACTCCTTTATATGCAGCATTTAGCACAGTTGGAGATGATGAGGGAGCTGGGATCAGTTGCAGTCATACATGGAAAGGAAGAGAAAGCAATGGGGCAGTAGCTGCTAATGTCGCTTCAGGATTTGTGTTTAACTTACACAACAACCATACTGTGTGGACACTGGTGTTGTTCCCATTTTCCACTCAATGCTAAGGAGCTTGGAGGACATGGCCAGAGCTCACTAGAGTCCATATTTGGATTTGAGACTAGTTGGGTTTTGTTTGTTTGTTTGTAATCTGGTGTAGCCCAAGCTGACCTCAAACTTGCTGCTTAGCTGGGGTTGGCCTTGAACTCCTGCTTGTTCTATCCTCAGTTTCCAAGTTCTGGGTTTGCAGGCTTGGTGAAGCCCCGACGTCCTCAGGAGACAGGAACTGAGAGGAAGTGTCGCTGCCTCTTATTGGGCTGACACTTTGTGCTCTTGGAGAGCTTCTGGACACTGATCCAGGAACACAGAACTCTCTGGGACCCCAAGAGAGCATGATGCTACCTCAGAGTGCCTACAATCAGCACTCCCCTTGTGAGAGCTGGAGTGTGAGCCTCTGCTCTCCAACTGTAACCTCCAGCTCTCCTCACAGCCCTGAGCATAGAGAAGGCAGTCTTCCATGAGGTGCCTAGAGAATCCCACGCCCTACTCTGTCCCTTGGCGCCTTGATCTTGTACAAAGTTACTCAGATCCACTCTCTCCAACCCCACAAGCTCAACACACAGCGGTGAATCAAGGCCCCCTTCCCTACCCCAATCACCTGCATTTAGAGGGTGTCTGGTTCCTGGGCAAGGCAGACAGCAGGCCATGCCCATGTAGAGCCATGCCCAGTACCAGCAATTTGTCCCTGACTGCTTCCTTTGTGTAGGGAGTTCCTGGTCCTCCCAACTGCCCCACTATTGTCCCCAAAGCTCTCCAGGCAGAGAAGGCCAACACCCCATGCCTAAGAGAGTCACAGCTGTGGTGGAGAGGTACTGGCTGTGACATTTGGGGTGCTAGACCAGATGGAGGCAGAGCCACTGCCCTGGAGCAGGCCAGGAAGAGGAGGGGTAGAGCGAAGGGCGTTCCCATTCCTCCTCCTTCTCCTTCTCCCCATTGAGCTGGGCTCACTAAGTTACTTTACTATTGTTGTGACAAAACACCACGGCAAGGGCAACGTATAGAAGACAGAGCTTATTGGGGGCTTGCTTATACTTTCAGAAGGTCCGAGTCTGTGACCAGCATGGTAACAGGCAGACGAGCATGGTTGAAGGGTGTAGTCTATGGTTACTCGACCCTGTGTGCTTGGGCAGAACGCCATGGCAGCAGATAGTTGCAGGGAAGGGCAGCTGCTCATATTCAGCAGACAGAAAGCAGAGAGAGCGAAGACAAGAAGGGGCTAAGGAAGCAGTGACTCCCAAGGACACACCCCCGGTGATATACACTTCTGCTGGCTTGGCTCCGCCTCCTATCTCGCCTCACTTCCCAATGACGTCATCGTAGTTGGAATCCACTAAGGGCTTAATCCATTGATTAGGTCAGAGCCCTCACAATCTAAGCATCCCTGTCAGAAACACCCGGAGGTGTGTTTCACCGTTGCCTGGAGGCTTCTCAAGCCAATCAAGGTGACAATCAGAATTACCATCACAGCAGGATTCTGGAGGATGACAGCTTAGATGGGGGTCTTAGCCTGGCCACATCCAGTCCTGGGCTCTCCTCCTGGCCTGCAGGCAGCTGCCACCTTTCTGCATACTCACCCAGCCTTTCCATGTGCATTCCCAAGGGGCTAGGGCGGGGACAGGGAGAGGAGGCCTGAAGCCCTGGGGCCTCTTCTTATAAGGGTACTAACCCTGTCATGAAGGCCTGGCCTCATGACCTCAGCTAACCTTTAATTACATCCCAAAGGTCCTGCCCCAAATACCACTCCATTGCAGGCTGGGGCTTCATCCAGGGTGTGTGTGTGTGTGTGTGTGTGTGTGTGTGTGTGTGTGTGTATGTGTGTGTGTGTGTGTGTCCTTTGTGTGCTTACGCAAGGGAAGCTGTTTCTTTCACATCACTACCACACCAGACTATTCCCTGGAAGCACTGTCCTTCCTCACGCCCTGCATCCTTGCCCCCCTACGCTGCCTGCCCCTCTCCAGCCTCCCACTCTGGTTCAGATCCTTCCATGCTCCGTGAGGGCTATGTGCCCTCTGGCCCAGCATGGCTAGCTCCCCTGTCACTGTTTGCGGAGCCTCTGCCCTCTGTTCAATGGAAGTAGAACACCCTGGGTCTGAGCTGTGTCTCTGCTAGGAATGCAGCTTTTTACTCTGTCTAAATGAGACTGGGTGTCTCCTGTGTGACCACTTCTTGCTAGCCCAGATATCTTTCCTCTGCTGCCAGGGGAAGCATGGCTCACTCTCCTGTGCTTAAGTTCTTGGGGGTTGGGGGAGAGTACTCCTTTGCCTCTCCCCTCCCCCTGGTGCATGTGTTGAGGGTAGAGGCCGACGAATCAGCTGTCCGATTGCCAGAATGCCCTTAATCACTTCTCTTCTTTATTTTTTGAGGCAGGGTCTCTTCCTGAATCTGGAGCTCACTATTTCAGCTGGGGAGCTCCTGGCTCCTCCCAGCACGGTTGGGGGGGGGAGATGCTGACACATATCACCACTCAGCTTTTGTCTGAACGCTGAAGCTCCAAACTCAGGTCCACCGAATCACCTCGCCAGCCCCACTCACTCTGCTTTAATACAGCCATAAGCCACGGGCCCAGTAGTAAGAGAGGCGTACCGGCCTCCGGTTCAACTGTCAGTTCTCCAGTGGGGCTTATCTGTACCTTCACAGCATGTTCACTTGTCAAAGGAGCCAGGGGCTGCGTGTGACAGCCAGGTTAAATAAATGCTGCCTCCATCCACTCCCCCATTCCTGTCCTGTTGCTGAGGATAGTGTCTTCCCAGCTTCCACAGATGCTGGTGTATTGTCACCTGTCCTTATTTGATTAGTGTCGCACTCAAAATGCCTGAGGCCATCTCTGCACTGCAAGATCATGGGAATGGATATGCCCTCCTCTTCCTTTGCTGCCTAACGGCTGCTCCCTGAAAAAGCAGAGAGGCAGGACAGTGTGGAAGGAGGAGGGGAACAGGGTAAGTCTAGCAGGTCAAAGAAAGGTACTAAAGAGGCCAGGGGTTCAGAAGTTCCAAGCCTGAGTTACAACATGTCTGTCCTCCCCTATCCACGGTGGCCTTCCAAGCAAAGCCCTGTGGTGGAGGGCATAGCAGAGGGTTTGTGGTTTCCCTCATTAAGGAGAACTGGCTTTCTGAGCCCAGTAGTACTGGTAAGAGGGTCCTAGGCTGTGACACCCCACGTTAGGGGCCATCATGGTCTCGTTTCTGCCTACGTAATACAGTAAGCCCAAGATCTATCACATGCAAAGAAGACTCTGAAAGGGTGTGGCTCTTCCCACAGATGACATCACTGAAACTGTATCATAGAATGCGTCACCTCCACAATGGGCTCATTTGCACCATGCCATCGGCCTCAGTTGATCATCCCAGCAGCCTAATGACAGACACCCCTGTTATGAGGAAGGTGAAGCTCAAGAGGACAAATGACTATGGCATTGGCAGCAAGCGGCAGAGCCCAGTCCCTAAACTGGATGCCCTGAAGACATCAATACTGTCCCCTTGACAGCTGGTCCTAGAAGGGCTGCCTGATTGTCCTTCTTATGAAGTCTATAAAGAACAAAGCTGTGAGGCTGGGGTCGTAGTCAGAGGGTTAAGTGCCAGACTTGCAAGCACAAGGGTATAAGTTCAATTCCCCCCAGAACCCACATTTAAAAGCTAGTTGTGGTGGTAAATGTTTTCTTTCTTTGAGATTGATTATGTACACACGGTTCTGCCTGCATGTATCCCTGCAGCCCAGAAGAGGGCACCAGATCTCATTACAGATGGTTGTCAGCCGCCATGGGGTTGCTGGGAATTGAACTCTCAGAATCTCTGGAAGACCAGCTAGTGTTCTGAACTTCTGAGCCATCTCTCCAGCTCTGGTAAATGTTTTCAATCCCCATCCAGGGAAGGTGGAGACAAATGGATTGCTGAAGTTGGTGGACTCAAGGCCAATGACAGACTCTGTCTCAAGAAACAGCCAGGTGGTCCTCCTGCACACATGTGCACACACACCTCCATGCATGTGTGCATCTGCACACACACAAACACATAAAAACAGTGCTGTCAGGGGGTGGGGCATGGTCCAGTTGTAGAGTATTTGCCAACCATTCACAAGGCTTAGGGCTCCATCCCCAGTATTTGGAGGGTGGCAGGGAAAGAAGGAAGAAAAATATTTTTAAAAAATAGCACAAAAATCCACTACATGAAGAATAAAGAGGGATCCAGCCCCTTGAACAGGTGTCTTTGTATTTGTCTTCACTGTGGGGTGAGGGTGAGCTGTGCCAGCTGATGTTAGACATGGTCCCCGGTGAACAACAGCGACAGCACGCGCAGCCTCTCGTTCACTGACAGTCAACAGACACAAGCACCCATATGGCAGAGAATGCACACGTCACCTTGCTTACCCCTCCCTTCCTGCATCCCCTGGGAATCCATTCAAATCTACACAGCAGAACGACAGGAGAGGAGGATAAACTGGCATCCACTCATAATTCTCTCCCTCTCCTTGTGAAAACAAAAGAAACAACGCAAACCCTCATCCAGTATTCATGGGAAGCATCCTGACACGATCCTGGGAAAATAAGTCTTGCCTGAGCCCACAGTTCCAGAACAGTCTCTCCAGAGCCTGGCAGCAGCCAGGACCAGCCAGGAGTAGGGTACGGGGCTGGCAGAGACACTTTGTAGACAAGCTTAATTATGATTCACAGAACTGCAGCGTGGAGATGATTTAAAGCCACTTAATTAGTGTAGGAATATACAGCCATAATTATCCTGAAATATGGCCTAATTAACCTATGGAAAAACCAGGACCACAACTCAGCAGTGCTGAAGATGGTAGTAGCCTCTTAAGGTACCCTATCTACTCTTGGGCACAACTTTTATGGGGGCACAGGTCTGGGGACAAACAGGGAGGAATAGGGCTGGCCCTGGAGGGTGACCATGCTTAAAGAGCAAATATTAATACGTATAGGCAGAGAAAGGAAACACAGATTGATAGTTACTGAGTAGTACCACAGACCAAGCTGTATTCTTTCTCCATTTCTCACGTAATTGTCAAGATGATCCTATGGCATGGATATTGAAATTCAGAGAGGTTCATCAATGAACATAATGTCACACAGCCAGGAAACAGTTAAAGACATTGCTTTTCCTGTTATTCCACACTGTCTTCCTCAGGTCCATCAAGCTAAGAGAACCCTCCCAATCCAGAAGAGGTCTTTTTACTCCAGGGAGCCACCACTCACTCTGATGTATCGGGAAACTAGGGTCATTCAAGTTTCCTAGAGTAAGATCCAACTGAGGAGAGCTTCATGGAAGAGTGGACATTCACAAGGGTAGCAATGGGAGTGATGTCCCGTAAGGGGCACTGTGTGCTGCCTGCACAACCTTTCACAGAAACCCAAGCAGCCACCTCAGCCTTGGTTCTGAGCACAGATCCTGGCCCAAAAGCCAGAGAAAACACATCTGAGACGCCATATGAAGCTAGCTTTATTTGGGCCAGTCCTCAGGGACACGCTGGTGCCACGCTGGACGAAAGCTTGGAGTCCTCCAGGGGGCGCCCGAGGGCCAGCCGTGCGTTCCAGTTTATCTGGCCGGCAGGTCGAGGAATATTCCAACAACGTCCTCATTCTTCGCTGATCAAAGGAGCCGGGATTGAACCTGCTGTAATCATCCGCTGGGGAGTTTGCTTAAAATTCCCCTAATTACGGGAGAGCAGAAAATTGCTATGCCTCAGACTGAATAGAGAAATCGAAGGCGCCCTGCTCCAGCTGCCAGTCTGGGAACTGAGAGGCGAGGGGGCCGGCTACAAACTGCAGGGAGAGGAGGGAGAACCAGGTTCCTGGTCTGTGCCAGGAGTGGGAGAGGAAGGGAAGGAGTCACCGCAATGGGAATGTGGCGACTGGCTCAGGTGTGGCACCCACCTTCCTCGCAGAGAGAAAAGATGTTTCTGACTTAAATGACTGCGGCTCTGGGAGGGCCCATCTGCCTGGAGAGGGATGGTCAAGAGGTGCTGGGGGCGGCCAGGGAGTGAGCTAATATGGCACGGTTGGTCCCTCTGAGAAACCCTTCCGGGCTCAGCCCTGTTCCGGGCCTGTGGAAGTATCTAGAAGTAAAAAGAGGGGACAGGATGCCAAGTCTCAGGAGGTCTCCATCTGAACAGGACAGTAGGTAAGCATGGCAGTCAAGGGTGAGACTCAAATACCGGACACACGCCAGTGTCCTGCATAACACGGTCCTGATCTATGTCAAAGGGGCCCCAGTGTTGGGAACCAGGCTGACTCAGAGGGAGCTTGCCCAGCAAAAGTGGAGGGAAGGGTAGAGAAAGAAGAAAGGGAAATGGAGGAAGTCTGATGCGCCCAAAGGGATTATGAGTGAGCATTATGGGTAGCTGAAGCTAGCTGTCTACAGCCATACAGCTCATCGCAGGCCAAGCTGGGACTCAATCTCAGGTTTTAGATTCTCGGTCTGGTGTAGTTCACAACTGGGCAGGACAGAGGCTGGGCAGCTGTCCAGAGGTGGAAATTAGAAGGCGGCTAAATCCTCAGGCCAAATACACCAGTAGTTGGTTTCCTGATGTGTTCATTGATACTGACTGTAGGGGGGGTGGACTATCCCAAAGGGCCTCTCCTGCCCCACCCCTGAGTCCCTAGGACCCTCCGGATGGGGCTCTCCACCCCCAGGGCCTCTCCTGCCCCACCCCTGAGTCCCTAGGACCCTCTGGATGGGGCTCTCCACCCCCAGGCTGCCTTACAGAGGAGAAATGAATGTACCATACCTTGTTTCCCTCCTCATCTTTCAAGGGACATTTCAGTTGTCTGTCCTGGCCACACAATTGAGACTCACTTAAGAAGCATAGGGATGTCTCCTGGCACCTACGGGGAGGAGGAAGGGCTGGTATCTCCTAGCACCTAAGAGTGTCCCTTGTTCTGCTCCACGAAGTCTGCCTCGTTTCATCCTCTGGATGATCACAAAAGTCCACGTGGCCTGTGTGTGTGACCTAAGATTGGATACTGGTCAGCCTTGGCTCAGCTGTCAGTCTCTAGTCTAATCAGCCTCAGAGGAGACGTTGAGTCCCACGGAACAGATTGGCTGCCATGTGCCTGACACTGTATGAACAAGCCAGTTGAGAGGACAAGGAAAGTCACGTGATCATTCCACTAACATCCACCAACAGCAGTGAAGACACATCAGGGCATAGAGGCAAGGCCCTGGGGCAGACCTGGCAATAGGTGCTTGTGAGGTAGTGAGGCCTCTGCCCGAACCCATGTTGCTCTTCAGGGTGTCAGACGCCCGGGGCACACCTTCAGACAGAAAGCTAGAACTAAGGGCCAGGGCTTCCATCTGGCTGCCGCCCTGATCACAACCTTGGCTGAGCCCCACCAGGGGACAGGCAGGCAGGTCTGGGAATCTGGTCTTGGCAGTCTCCTGGCTCCAGGGTGGCTGTGGGAAGTTGGGGAGCACGGCAATTTGCATGCTGTTTGTATTGCAGTAATTACCTCCCTTTTGTTCTCCCTTGGTATTTCTGGAAACTCTCTGTGGTGATGCCACAGATCTCAGCAGTGCAGAGAGGAAGTGACAAAGTGGTTGACGTCTCTCCCTGGGCTCAAGGTGGAGGGCCCAAGCCCCGCAGCCCAGAGGCGAAGGTGCCAAGAATGAGGCAGGGAGGTTGGAAGGATCTAGATTACAGATGTGGGGACACTCCCCACCCCCCACCCCCGCCTCCCCAGGGCCTGTCTTTAAATTTTACCTCCCCCTACCCCGGCTCAGGGCTCTGTTGGACAAAGTTGTCATTCTGAACCTACATGGTCCATTCTTGTGGCCTCCCCCACTGGAGCAGCCAAAGCCATTGACATAGGGTCAAACTTTCTGTGACCTCCTGAAGAAGCCAGATGCTCTTGGGTACAGAGTGCAGAAGTAGGTCCCCTGGGAAGCCCACGGATTTGGTCACCTGAGCTGCCCAGGGAGAGGTTCTCTTGCCCTAAGGTTAGGGTGTCAGAAGGTATCCATCCCTTAGACAATTTCACTCGGGTCCTAGTCTGTGTCCAAGTTCACCATTCTCAAACCAAGCATGTCACTGGGACCTCTCTTACAAACGAAGTCTCAGAGCCAAGCCTGCAGGAACTCAGTTGCTTATGGGTTCAAGGCCCTCCTCTGCGGAGAACACATTAACCAAAAGCTCTGAGCCTGAGATGAGAGTTACCACGGAGGTTTGAGGGGGTCCAACGATGCTGGGATAGAGTCACAGGGGCCTTAACTTTTCAATTAATTTACTTCTAAATTGTCCTACCCCTGACAGTGGCAGTTCCTGGCCAGATGGAGTTGCCCTGGGTGGCTGAGCAGCGCCAAGGAGCGAGGTGTCTGCCGACAGAACCAGCAGTGACACGGGACATTAGGTGCTGATGGCTTTGTGGAACAAGAGACTTGCAATTAAAGACACAATGGGCCCCTCTGGGGGCTGCCAGACAAGATTCAGAACAAGGGTCAAGGAGCTGGTGGGGAGGCTGTGAATTAGCAGCTGGTGGAGCCCCCCCCCCAGGGGAGCAGGGCAGGTGTTCCAGCTTGGCAACCTTCACCCTCTCAGCAAGTCTGTCACTGCAGGCCCTGCTGTCCACCCAGGCTAAGCATGTTCACTGTCAGTGGAGGGGGTTGCCTGGGTTTTACTAATGAGACAAGGAAATGGCACTGGAGGGTAAGTAACTTGACTCCACCTACACATCAGTGGAGGTGAAAGCCAGGTTCTGCTCCATTGGGTGCCCAGTTGGGGCTCATGGCCACCTGTTGTGTGTCTTCTTCTGAGGTTCTCTGCCTTCCCAGGGCTCCACGCTGGACCCACCCGGCGTGGGCTTGAAGGTTCAAGTGGGAACCCCTGCGGGACCAAGAGCTCACTTGGCTGCACGTCAACTCCCGCCAGGACGCCAATTCTCCTCCTTGGCGTGGGGAGATCAGGAAGAGACAACACCTGGCAGACTCATGAATGCTTCCCAGAGGAGGGGAAGGCCTAGGAAGGCAGGAGGTGAGGAGGGGTGCGTGCCACCCCACACCTGTTTCTGAGAGCCCCATCTTGTTCAAAGCCCCCACTTTGGAGACTACCCAGTTCTCTGTCTCTGTCTCTGTTTCTCTCTCTCTGTCTCTGTCTCTCTCTGTCTGTCTCTCTCTCTGTCTGTCTCTGTCTGTCTGTCTGTCTGTCTGTCTGTCTCTCTGTCTCTCTCTCCCTCTCCCTCTCTCCCTCCCCCTGAAGGCTTTGTCAACATCATTAACTTGTCCTTATCTGTCCATGCCACCGCCTCTGGCCCCCGGTCCAGCTGCTTTACTATATCCACTGTGCCCCAGTGCCATCTCCGACAGTTAGTAGACCTTGCCCATGACCATACTAAGATGACCAATGGAAAAGGAAGGTGGGAAGTTACCCACTTGGGACCTAGATGGGGCAAGGTTGCTTCCTGTCAATGTTGGCACGGGCAGACAGGGGCTGTGAGGGGAGGGGGGCTCATGGGGGAAACGGAAATGACAAGTGAAAAGTGGAGTCAGGGAAGAAATGAGGAAGTCCAGTTTTGATCAGAGTGCTGTCCCTGACCCGAGCTGTCCTCAAACCTCACACAGACTCTGCCTCTTCCGTGGAATCTGTGATGGCCTCCAAATGGAGCTTTCCTTCTCCCTTAAGGCTTTCTCCACACGTGCAACAAATCTTTGCCTGGGTGAAGCTGCCTAGATCTGGGGCCCGTCCGGCCAGCTCCTGCCCACCATCCGTCCATCGTTATAAGAGCTCGGTGATGCTTAGTCTCCTTTGTTGACTTGACCATGGTGTGCCTGTGAGAATGTTTCCAGAAAGGTTTAACCAAAGAGGGCAAACCCACCCCGAATGTGGGCAATATTATCCCATTGGCTGGTGTCCCCAGAGCCGGGGAGACGGCTCAACCCTAAGAGCACTTGCTGCTCTTACAGAGGACCCAGGTTCAGTTCCCAGCACCAGCACGACGCCTCACAGCCATCTGCGACTCCGGCTCCAAGGAGCCCCATGTCCTCTTCAGGCCTCCACAGGCACCAGGCATGTATGTGGTACACACACTTACAGGCAAAGCAGTCATACACATAAGACACAATAGGTAAAACTTTAAAAATAGTATTTAAAGGAGGATGTCAGTTGAGTCTCGCCATTCACTCACCTCTCTGCTTTTAGGCTGCGGATACGACAGGACTGGCTGCCTTAGTTTCCTCCCGCCTGCTGCCCCCTGGCCCCAGCTGCCATGGCAGACTGTATCCCCTCAAACCATGAGCCAGAGTAACCCCGTCCGCCTTGCAGCTGCTCTTTGGCAGGTATTGTGGGGGGAAGATCACTGAAGCAGAGTTGATGATGGAGTGGGATGGGGCTCCTGTCAGAGGCCTGCCACCTGAAAGCCAGGTTGCATTTGGGGACCAAACAGAAAAGAAGTACTCTCAGAATAGTGAGAGGCGAGGGAGAACACAGTCACCTCGGGGAGTGTCGGGGCGTTTGGCGGACAGCACTGGCTCTAAGAGACGTCGGAATGTGTCCCCGTGTGGTTTTGCTAGCAGCAGAGACGGTGATTTATTTGTTCAACAATATCTTTCATCTCAGATATTCTGCTTTCATTTTTATAAATTGCATTTTTCTTAATGTTCCACTTATTTCCTCATGCTCGTGCCTTTCGAGCGTGTGGAGTGTGTTTCCAATCACTGCGTCAGTATCCGGCGCCTGCCAACCCTGTCCGTTTTCTTTGTTCTTTTGCTGCTGACTGATTTTCCTTGTGTCAACGAGTGGCACTCTTCTGCTTCTTTACACAACTACTAATTTTTATTAGATGACTTATCTTGTAAATTTTACATTGTCAAGCTCTGGATTCTATTACATTTCTTTAAAGAACGATGTTGTTTTTTATTCACAAGTTTGTTTTTTTACAATAAAGTTTTTTTTTAAGTGATAGACTTCTGGCTCAAGGTTATTTGGAACATCTTTGATTTATTGTTATTGAGGCTGTGAGACAAGAGCTTGCTAGGTAGCCCAGGCTGGCCTCCAATTCATGGTCTTCCGCCTCTAGAGCACTGGATTACAGGTGTATCACTGTGCTTTGATTTTTTTTTAAGATTTACTTTTATAGAGAGGGACATGAATTATGCAACTCTAGTTGTCTTGGAACTCCCTATGTAAACCAGGCTAGTCTTCAACTCACAAAAACCCTCCTGCCTCTGCCTCCTGAGTGCTGGGACTAAGGGAGTGCATTGCCCCAGCTGACTTAAGACTCACTTGTAGGCTCTTTTGTTTATTTTATTATCTCCTCAAGTGTGCACCTATCTATATTCAGCAAGGTGTCATTTTAATTTTATGTCTATAGGTATTTTTGCCCACATGTAAGTCTGTGTACAAGAAGAAGGTGCCCAATACCCTGGGACTGGGGTTAGAATGTTCTGAGCTGCTGTGTGGGTGCTAGGAATCGAACCTGGGTCCTCTGGAAAGGCACCCAGTGCTCTTAACTGCTGAGCTATCTCTCCAACCCTTAACAAGTTTTAAAGGCTTCTATAGATCTTCAGAACTCTGTGTATGAGTCTCTTCTCTCTAATACTCTTCAGAACACTTCTGGCCTCCCAATTACCGACTGTTTTACCAACTCCACCACAAAGCAATCTCTGGGGTTCCTGCCATGCCCAGCAACTTCCTCCAGGCAGTAAACTGATACAGTTCTACAGACCACATTACTGAGCACCCTTCTCTTGGAGACTACCATCTAAAAGTACTTGTTTCCTGCATCCAGCCTTTGATTGTTTCCTCCAGATGAGTGTTTTCAACAGCAAATTAATCTAAGGGCATTGGGTGGTGGGTACTCCCACTCAGTACAGGTAAACAATAGCAACAATCAGCAGGCAGAATAAGTGAGTATGCCATATGTCAGAGGATGAAAAGAACTCTGGGAAAAAAAAAACAAGAGTAGGTGAGAGAGAGAGAGAGAGCAGAGAAGAGGGTGTGTTCATCACGGGTCTCTAGAGGAACAGAACTGATAGAGTGATCTTAACAAGGGGTGGATTAGAGTGGCAATCAGGCTGTGGTCCGAGTCAACAATGGCTGTCTCCTGATGGAAAGGCTAAGGATCTAGTAGTTGTTCAGTCCATGGACTGGATGTCTCAGCTGTCCCAGTCTGGTGCTGGAGTCCCATGCAAGTCTTAAAGAGCTGCTGGGCTTTGGTCTGTGGTGGAATCCTGAAGACATAACCAGCGAAGGGATGGTAGAACTTGCCAGCAAGAAGGACAGAAGACAAAAAGCAAAAGCTTCCTTCTTCCATGTCTTCTGTAGGCTGCTACTGGAATGTGTGGCCCAGATTTAGGGTGGGTCTTCCCACCCCAAATGATCCAATCAAGAAAATCCCTCACAGGTGTGCCCAGCTGCACCAGCTTTAGTCACTTCCAGATGTAACCAAGATTAGTCATCAGAGTGGTATTTCTTATTTATTTACTTATTTTGAGACAAGGTCTTGCTAAGTAATCTAGGATGACCTCAGATGTGTAGCAATTCTCCTGCCTCAGCAAGTGTTTAGGTGAGAGCCATTGGACTCCTCCTTACTGGCAGGATATGGCCTATTGTGGTAAGGCCTTCGTTTGGCTTTAATGTTCAAAGTATACTGGGTTGGAGGAGGGCCAGAAGAGATAGCTCAGATGGGAGCATTGGGCATGGGTGATGGCTTCTGAGGGGATGAGAAGGGGTTGGGTTCTAAGTGTTCTACTGAAAGATCAAGGAGGCCAGGGCCAAGAACACCCCCAAATTGACGGGCCTGGAAGGATAAAGTCAACATTGATGTGACATCTGGAGGGATTCTAGTGGTTGGGGACAGGCCAACTGCATACTCTGATACCTCAGATGTCTATTATAGATCCAAGAGGGACTACCAAGCTAGCAGTTGATAGATCAGTGATAATCATAAAGGGTGTTGTCAACATTGGTGATGCCCACATGTCCCCAGAGTGTATGCTGAGCAGCCTTCTCCATGGTGGGGCCTCCACTCACCTACACAGAGGCAGCAGGACCTGTCAAAGTGGGATTTTCAGGGTATAATGCCTTCCTCCTCATTCCAAAAGAGTTGGTCCAACCCTAACAGGCAGCTGTGTGCTAGCAAGGCCTTATTTAAACAGATTGTGTCACCACCCTGGGACATCATTCCAGGAGTTCCAAGAAACTGCATCAGCAACTGTCCCTAGGGGGCTGTGTGGCTTGCCTATCTCGGAATCCCCTGGTTCTTGATGGTGACCTGGATTTGTCTCTATGGGGTCACTCACCTTGACACTCTGCAGCAGGACACTCTATCTACCTCCCCTGACTCCCCTTGCCCCCTCAGGCTAGGACACTGAGCTGTTTCCCAAGCTCATTTGGGCCCCAGCTGCTCTCTCTCCTCACACCTCACCCACTTTCAATGGAAGATCTCTCCCGCTCTATGGAAAGAAGGTCCAAACACCCGGAACCAGAAAGTTCTGCCAGATCCACATTGCTTTTACCTTCTGTGGGTTCACACGCAGTGCTTGCCCGCTGGACCAATCTCTCTCTCCATTGCTCCTCTCACTGTGCTCTGCTTTTCCCTGCTTCTCTTTGTCCTCTGGTCTCTTCCCACCCTGCTCTCAGCTCTCATCGTGGGCTATTAATTAGCTTTGCAGAGCTGAGATGAAACATGCTGGCTCTAGGAGGGTCCTTTCTCTTTTCCCCTGGGAGAGGCCCAGCATGAATTCCCTTCTGCCCTCAGACATCTCCATTGCCTCCCCCATCCTTGCAGACTTCCTGCTTTCCTCACACTGTCCCAACCCAGCAGAAGGGACCCTGGTCCCTCTTGAGGGCTCTGCCCCTCCCATCCCTTGCCTGTGCTCCTCAAGGGTTGGTCACAGCAGTGGCCAGGTGACCCATAGCTGTTTTTTCTGCGGCTGCTGCTGCTGCAGTAAAATATGGACAGCGAGAACCATGGGAGAAATGAGGCATGAAAATTAATCTGCTTTACAGTCCTCATGAATATTTAAAAGCTGATGAATATGTAACTACATTTCTTTTCTCCTCCATTAGTGTCTGCTTTTGAGTTACTCTGTGGTTCTCTTTGGTTCCTTTGGGGGCTGGTTGGCTAGACTGATTTTTAATTTGGTTTTACAGGTGCTTGTGGGTTCCTGGGTTCCCTCCACCCTCAAACCTGCTGACAGAGCTGTCCCTTTAAAATTCCTCAGCAAGGCCAGTCAGAGGGAGACAAGGAGGAGGAAGGGAGGGAGGTGATCCTCCTACCCCTTCAACAGAGCAAAGGGGAGTTGTCTGAACAAAGAAATGAAGTCATGTTCACAACATACATGCTAGGCTGAATTAGCGGGGCACTGCGCACACCTGTAATCCCAATTACTAGGGAAGAAAGGTTACAAGGATGGCTTGAACCTAGGATTTCCAGGCCAGCGAAAACATAGCAAAAGAAGAAAACTGTCTCAAGGGGAAAAGGAAAGCGGAGGACCCTTCCCCTTGAAGTTAGTAATGAGCTTTGAAACCCAGAACGTGGGGCTTTAGGAAAGTTCTGAAAGCCCAGAAATTGACAGCCAAATGTCACCTTCTTGCTGGACACAGTGGTACATTCCTGTAAGGAGGATCACAAGTGTGAAGCCAGTCTGGGTTATACATTAAGTTCCAGGATAGCCAACCTGGGCAACACAGACCCCTTCTCAAAAATTAAAAACAGAAGAGCTGGCATGTGGGTTAGCATAGCGCCTGCCCAGCATGTTCAAGTCTCTAGTTTTTTACCCAGTAGGAATGGGAGGAGGAAAAGGAGGGAGAAGGGGAAAGATGAGAAGGAGAGGGAGGGGGAAGAGACAGAGGAGGAGAGAGGGAGAGACCGCTCCACTTAGAGTCTCCCTTGGGAACAGCCGTCTCTCTGTCCTGCTTGTGAGTCCTTTAGATCACATTGTTTGACCCAAACCCTGATCCACTACTGATTGGATCAAACCTCAGTTAGGATACATACTGGTCCTGCTCTTGATTAGGTCGGCCTCTGATTGGGTAAGCAGCAGATTAGATTAGTCAATGATGGATCACCACAGAGGACATCAGCCACTGATCGAATCAACTACCAATTAGATTGGATTGGCTTTTGGTGAGATCAACCCCTGAGTAGATTAGCCACCGGTTGGGTCACTCCCTAAGTGAATCATCCTCTGATTGGCCAATTGTCTGATGAGGTTACCTGGTGTATCTCCTATCCAAGGACAAAGGTCTCCAATTAGGACCTCCCCTTATCCCCACCTCCATGAACAGTACAAGCTGCATACATCTCAATTCCACAAGAATGTCCCCTGCAGGCTGGCCTTGGGGCCTCAGGGGCGGGACATTTTGGGGTTTGGGGTCAGCCTGGGCTCCAACAGTGAGACCACATTTCAAACAACAGTATTACAGGCTATCGATGCAGCCCAGCTGGTAAAGGTGCTCCCTGCCAGTCTTGATGTCCCGAGCTCTGTCCCCCAGGGTCCACATGTTGGAAGGCAAGAACGAATTCCCACAAGTTGTCCTCAGACCTCCACAAGTGCTCCTCACATGCCTCCACAGTCACACCCAAAATAGATAGATAAAATAACAAACAAAAATTAAAATAATAATTAGAACCTTAAAACTTCAGAGAAGGAAGGATTGCAGATGCATTGGGTAGGGGGAGAGAAGGAAAGGATTTTATCTCCAGAATCCACGTGGGATGCCTTAGAGAGATCAAGGGTACAGGCTGGAAGCATCATTGGGCAGAACAGTTACCCACCCCAGGCTGAGGCAGGAAGGAGCCATGGGGGGGGGCGGCTGCCGCCACTGTGTGGATGTTGGGGAAGCCGTGTCCTCAGAGGGACTGGCTGTGGTCTGACACGAGGGGACCGGTGTGTTTCAGGGGGTGAATCAGGACCTGGAGACCTTTCCAGAACTGACCTGAGGTGAGAACAAGAGAAAAGGGGTCAGAAGACACCTGTCCGCATGCAGAACGAGTAAGAGACCTGGTTTCCTCCTTCCCAGCTTTCAAGAGTTGTGGAATCTGAACCCAGGTCCTCAGGCTCGCACTCCGTCTCCCCAGTCCACGAGAGTTACTTTGAAAAGCACCAACACCATTTGAGTATTAAGAACGGCTACCATGTGGTAACTAGTAAGCAAGGATTAGCACACATGTGACACCCCAACTTCCCCTCATACTCCCTTTCAGAGGTCTTTGGGCCCAGCCTCTCCATCTTACCTGCATCCCCAGGGGCTGGGGAAGGACAAGTGTGCCCAAGCGGATTCCTGCCCCTTGGTGTCAGTCACCTGTCTTCCAGGATAGGTTCCCCAGGCAGCACGGTCCCCTCCCCCAGCCCCTGGCTTCCCAGCTCAGCTCCCTAGCTGCCTCCACAGCCGGAACAAGTACACACATCTTGTCAGACAAGCCTGTACCTCGCAGAACAGGCTGTAAGCATAATTACCCTTCTGGGGGATGTGCCGGCTTCACCCTCTTTTCAGAGATGGCGTTGTGCTTCCTGTCTCTGCTGTGGCAGCCGCTGAGAGCCAAGTGACCCTGAACCAGGCCAAGCAGGGCCGGGCCTCACAGAAGAGACCCCTGGCCCAGGAACACTGTCAGAGATGGGAATGCCACATCCCAGATAGACTCCAAGTCCTGCTTCTCTCTTCCCACACAGCTCACCATCTTGAGGCTCCCTCCATGGAGCAGATGTCCCCATCCTGGGCTACCTGCCCCATGCCCTCACACCTAGTTGGGTCCTTGATTGCCTCCCCTACTTTCTGTGACCCCAGGGGCCAACTGAGGTAGCACCCAGTCTCAGGTGTGGCACAAGCAGCAACTTGAGCATGAGGTGATACTCAGAAACGCACAGAGGCAGTTAGCTGGGTCCCTTCCCCAAGGGGGGATGCAGACACCTGTCATACCTGTTATTATCTGCTCTCTCTGGAAAACCCTCCCAAATGTCCCTCAGGCAAGGTGAACTTTCCTGCCTTCCCTTGCCTCAGCAGGCCACTGTTACCAGGGATTCCATGCCACCAGTGGACGCCACCTCTCTCCTTCCAGGGTCTTCCCCACAGAGAAACGGCCACGCCTCCCTCTCCACCTGTCTGTCTCCCCAGACAGCGCTCACCTGGCCTTGGGCCAGGCACCTGACTCCCACACCTCTTCACCTGGTGCCTTGTGAACCTGAGCCCGTAAGAAAAGCTTAGGGTGTTGGGAGTCCCTGGGGTGACAGGGTTAGCTAGGCTGAGCTGCTCGGCTGTTTGCCCTTCCAGGAGTCTTGACCCTGGAAGCAAGGGAACAGAGTCTGCTTTCTTTCTTTCCTCTCAGAAGGGAAACTGAGTCAAACTCTTCCCTCTAGCGGCTCCTCCTTACACCCTAAACTCTGTCTGTCCAGGCCCCCGGGTAGATTGTAGGACTAGGACTGGCCCCTCCACATAGTCCCAAACTTATTTTAGGACCAGACCCCACACTCCAACTCTGACCCACGTTCCTTGCCTGGTGCCACATTGCTCCTTCCAGGGGACCGTAACCAACATCCAACTTCAAACTGAGACAGCGGCCCAGGCTTGAGGGACGCCTGCACCAAATCAGAATCCCGAGCCTCGCCCCAGCTTTCCCTATGGAGCTCGGCTCTCGGAGAGTGACAGCTACATTGGGCAGGCAGCATTGAGACAAACGGGGCTGTGATTAGCCAGCCATCAATATCTCTTAAAGGCCCATTCTCTCCAGAGCTGGCAGCTTCCGCCCGTTCCCCACCCTCAGCGCCAAGCAAAGACCCCCTTGGCAGCTGCAGGCTGTCTTTCTCGCTCCTTCCTGCCTTGCTTTGGTCATATCAGCCAGATGGATTATGTCTTATTTCTCATGGATTTGGCTGCAGGAACCAAACAGCATTTAAGGCCATTGATTGTTCAAAAGGCCAAGTGTATAATGTACCAGAAAATTAGTTTGGAGTGCCCGGCAGGGGACCAGCGCTGCTCTGAGCTCAGATTTACTTCACACTGATGGGTGGGGATGAGGAAAGGGGTGGGAGCAGCAGGCCCTTCCGTGTCTGCAGGAGTTCCCAGAGCCTTCCTTGCCGCCTGGCCTAGCCAGTGTGTGCAGCCACAAGCTGCCTTGTGAGCAACGCCTCTCTTCCATGTCCTCACTCAGGCCCCACCACACAGTATGGGGAAACATTCCCACCCACACGCCAGTCCTGGAGACGGTCCGGTGCTCACTGATGCCGTGTGTCACACACAGTCATCTACGCGTCTTGAGAAGCTCCAAGGGCCCTGGTCAGAGCATCCCTTTTGCCTGACGAAGCTGGTGCCTTGAAGAGTGTCTGACCGGTGATTATGGGATCAAACTGTCTTCTGGTGGCAGAATGGATCACGGAGTCATGGGCAGCTCCTGATAGCTCCCCTTTCTAGTTCACATAACCCAAACCTCCTGGGAGCCGGAGTCATTAATAAGTTGATAATCACAACAATGGCTATTTATTTATAATGGCAGAGATTGACCCATGATATCCCTCAAACAATTGAGTGCTTTACCGCTGAGCTACATACCCATCCCTACATTTCATTTTTCTCCCTCCCTACCTCTCTCCCTCCCTCCCTCCCTCCCTCCCTCCCTCCCTCCCTCCCTCCCTCCCTCCCGCTCTCGTGAGTGCAGGGACGTATGTTCCATGGCTCCCATGTTGGTCTTAGTTAGGGTTTTTATTGCTGTGAAGAAACACCATGACCATGATAACTCTTATAAAGGAAAACATTTAATTGGAGTGGCTGGCTCACAGTTCAGAGGTTCAGTCCATTATCATCGTGGCGGGGGAGCATGGCAGAGAGCAGGAAGACATGGTACTGGAGCTGAGGATCCTTACATCTTCAAAGGCAAGCAACAGGAAGTCAACAGACATACGGGATGGTATCCTGAGCACAGAAAACCTAGAAGCCAGCCCCTACAGTGACACGCTTCCCCCAACAAGGCCCTACCCACTCCAACAAAGCCACGCCTCCTAACGGGGCCACTCCCTATGAGATTGTGGGGCCAATTACGGTTTTAACTACCACTTGTGTGGAGTTCAGAGGACAACTGTTCAGGAGTCAGTTCTCTCCTTCTGTTTTGTTTTCCAGCCCTGATCGCTCTTGTTTCTGCCATTGTGTTGTAGAAACTGGGCCAGCTGTCCCTTGAGCATCCAGATTATTATCCTATTTCTGTTTCCCATCCCTCCATGAGAGTGCTGGGATTACAGATGCACACTACCACAGCTGGCCCTTTATGTGGGTCCCAGGAATCCGGAATTGTGCTGTCAGATTTGGGCATCAAGCACTTTACCCCCATGAGCCATCTCCCCAGCCCTGGCTTTCGTTTTTGAATGCCAATTATGCACCCGTCACGAGCCAAACTCTTGGTCTCATCATCTCCTTTTCTGTGCAGCCTCTCAAGAGATGCTATCATCCCCACTCACCAAGCAACAAGACCGAAGTCAGAGGTGATGCTAGTCCCCACAGTTCTCACTGCGGATCCATCTCCAGGAGGCACACGTGACGTCATAAAACAGCCCTCCACACACCCCTAAAATGCAGACAAGGAGAAACGGACACTTATCAACTCTCCACAGCAATCTTTCTGCCTCAGCCTTCCACACACTTTCTGCCTCCACAGTCAGCCTCGGCCTGCTAGAGTGAGCATCCGGCGGCTGCAGCAGGCAAGCGCTGGGTTGGTCCCTCCAAAACTGAGTGTTTCTGAAACCCGAAGATCAAGGTCAAACCCAGCCGAAGTGTCGGGAGTCTGATAAGGGTAAACAACCGCGGGAAGATGCGATGCCTGAGAAACATCACAGACAACAACAGCGGCTGCGCAGTCACCAGGTCTAGTGACAGGAGAGCCAGAAGCAGCGTCCCTCTCCCATTCCTGGAATCTGTAAAAATACAGAGGGAGGCAAGAGACTTGATTCTTTTCTTTTTAAAGACATGATTAATGCTGACAACAACAACCCTTGTCACAAGTGGACAGTTGAGTTTCCACTCAGTGCGCCTTCCAGCTAAGGCCACACTTCACCGTGCCTTGGCAAGAAGACAGCAATCCATGGACCACCGATGCCCTAGATACCCAGGTGTAGGCATTTCGACGGATGGGATGGTCAGGTATTCTGGCACTCGGGAGTCACAGAATACTGAGTGTCACACAGCTCAGGTGGAAAGGTATCCTGGAGCTCGGGAGCCAAGGAATAATACAATACCACAGGTCGCAGTAAACTAGCAGCTTACAGCCCTGCCTCAGAGAAAGGCTTCCCCAGTGTATCGGTTCTGCTCCAGCAGGAGAGGGTCTTCCAGCTGGGGATGTTTGCCCAGTGTAGCAGTTTTGCTCTGGCAGGAGAAGGTTTCCTGGGTGAAGTTGCTACAGTTCAGCTCTGCTCCCAGGAGAGTGGAGAACTGAGTTTCTGCTAAGGGAAGGTTTCCCCAGCAAAAATGTTACAGCCCTGCTCGCTCTACTCTGCCCCAGGTCGCCTCAGCTCTCCCTCAAAAGAAGATCTTCAGCCGGGCGGTGGTGGCGCACTGCACACCTTTAATCCCAGCACTCGGGAGGCAGAGGCAGGCGGATCTCTGTGAGTTCGAGGCTGGGCTGGACCGATAGCCTCCAAAACAATACAGAGAAACCCTGTCTCGTAAAAACCAAAAAAAAAAAAAAAAAAAAAAAAAAAAAAGATCTTCGCCCAAAGCTGATCAAAGGGGTTTATTGGGAGGGAAGAATCCAGGAGAGTGGCTGCCCTCTGCCCAAAGCTGATCAAAGGGGTTTATTAGGAGGGAAGATCCAGGGTTAGGATCAGATTTGTCTCTGGTTTCCAACCCAAAGTGTGTTTCTTTCTCTGGTCATTTTTAGCCTTTTGACTCTAGTTTTAGGGTCAGGGTATATTTCTTTCACTGACTCTGATTCCAGGGACAAAGTGTGTTCCTTTGGCACTGGTTTCAGGGTCAGGGTACATTTCTTTGGTTATGGTTACAGAGCCAAAATGTATTTCTTTGGCTCTGCTCAGGGTGTTTCTTTGGCTGGCCCCTTTTCCCTACACCAGGACCAGAGTGTAAGCATTTTGGGCGGATCGGGATGGAGCAGGAGTGAGTCAGGTATTCTGGCACTCGGGAGTCACAGAATACTGAGTGTTACACAGCTCAGGTGGAAAGGTATCCTGGAGCTCAGGAGCCAAGGACCATCACAGGTTGCAGTAAGCTTAGCTCTTACAGCCTTGCCTCAGAGAAAGACTTCCCCGGTGTATCGGCTCCGGGCAGCACAGGGTCTTCCAGCTGGGGATGTTCGCCTAGTGTAGAAGTTTTGCTCGGCAGGAGGTTTCTGGGGTGAAGTTGCTACAGTTCAGCTCTGCTCCTGGAGAGCAGAGAGCAGAGATCACAGAGCTGGATCCGAGTGTAACAACTCTGCTCTGCCAAGGGAAGGTTTCCCAGGGCAAGTGTTATAGCCCTGATTGCTCTGCTCTTCCTAGGGTGGCCTCTGATCCTTCTCCGCCGCAAAAGAAGATCTTCACCCAAAGCTCATCCGAAGGGGTTTATTGGAAGGCAGCTGGTCCAGCCAAGCTGAACATACACAGGGTTTATATAGGGATTCTTGGGGGAGGGGACATTTTTCCAGGGTAGGGATTGGTCCGATTTCAGTGCTGAGCTCAGATTGGCTAGAGCTCTGCTCAGGGATTGGTTAGTTTTCTGCACAGGATTAGGGTCAGATTTGGCTCTGCTTTCAGAGCCAAAGTGTGTTTCTTTCTCTGGTCCTTTTTAGCCTTTTGGCTCCAATTTTAGGGCCAGGGTGCATTTCTTTCACTGACTCTGATTCCAGGGACAAAGTGTGTTCCTTTGGCACTGGTTTCAGGGTCAGGGTACATTTCTTTGGTTCTGGTTGCAGGGC
Source organism: Mesocricetus auratus (assembly GCF_017639785.1). Classification (NCBI taxonomy): domain Eukaryota; kingdom Metazoa; phylum Chordata; class Mammalia; order Rodentia; family Cricetidae; genus Mesocricetus; species Mesocricetus auratus. Next base: position 22,560,828 of record NW_024429203.1, read on the forward strand.
CAAAGTGTGTTTCTTTGGCTCTGCTCAGGGTGTGTTTTTTGACTGGCCCCTTTTCCCTACACGGAAGACAATTTCTGTCATAGAAACTCCAATCCCTTAGGCCCTGAGGCAGTTTTTAACAAGAGCAAATATTGTAAATCCTTTGGTTTGAGTATCAAGGCCCCTTCCTCATGCAACTGCCAATCAGGCTTCATATCCTATGCCAAGAGCTCAAACCCTTGAAGTATCTGTACCACACAGAGCTGAGATCAGCAGTTCAGGGGGCATCTATAATATGCTTCACTGAGAAATATTCTAAAGTCCTTTGGATGGGGGAAAGGGAGTAGAGACAGAGTCTCCCTATATAGTCCAGGCTCATCACAAATTCTAACTATATAGCTCAAGTTGGCCTTGAACTGGAAATCTTCCTGCCACCACCATCAAACTTAAAAGGGACTATTTTGCCCCCAAAAGACTCTCTTATTCTGACACCTGATTTTCCTCGCCAGGCTTGAATCAGATGTTTTGGGTGGATTTTCTGAAGACACAGAATAATCAGAAACCATCAACAAGCGCCCTAGACTTGCAGAGGGAAATTCCCAATGGAAGTTCCCAACGTGCCGTGGCTGTGTGACATGACTGGAAAAAGCTTTCCCACAGACTACACTGAAAGGAACATGCTGATTTGGATGTAAAGGTTCCACCAAGTGAGAAAAGCCCACCTACTTATTTCCTGTTATTTCTGAAGCTAACCAATAGCAATGAGTCCCAGGGTGCCTCCTGCCAGTCAGCAGAGCAGTGTTAGAAAGGGACAGCGGTTTGAGGAAGTGCACTGTATCTGAAGCCAGGAGACCTGAGTTCGAGTCTGTCCTAGTCTTGTGTGGCTGCTGTGAGGGAGGGGCGGATGCCTCCTCCATGTTTCTTCCCACCCTGGTCTCAGCAGAAATCTCAGTTCTTAGCCCCGCCCCCAAAGAGAAGAATTCACACTGGAGTACAACGAGAGCCTGTAGGGAAAAGGGGCCAGTCAAAGAAACACACCCTGAGCAGAGCCAAAGAAACACACTTTGGCCCTGTAACCAGAACCAAAGAAATGTACCCTGACCCTAAAACCAGTGCCAAAGGAACACACTTTGTCCCTGGAATCAGAGTCAGTGAAAGAAATGCACCCTGGCCCTAAAATTGGAGCCAAAAGGCTAAAAAGGACCAGAGAAAGAAACACACTTTGGCTCTGAAAGCAGAGCCAAATCTGACCCTAATCCTGTGCAGAAAACTAACCAATCCCTGAGCAGAGCTCTAGCCAATCTGAGCTCAGCACTAAAATCTGACCAATCCCTACCCTGGAAGCCCTATATAAACCCTGTGTCTGTTCAGCTTGTCTGTTCCCGCTACCAGGCTGTCCTCTGCCACTCTGGCAAAGGGCAGCTACTCTCCTGGATTCTTCCCTTTCAATAAACCCCTTCAATGAGCTTTGGGTGAAGATCTTCTTTTGTGGCGGCGAAGCAGAGGTGACCCTGGGCAGAGCAGAGCAGGGCTGTAACACTTCCCTGAGAAACCTTCCCTTGGCAGAGCAGTTGTTACACCCCACTCCCTCTCTCTGTTCTCTGCTCTCTGTTCTCCAGGAGCAGAGCTGAACTGTAGCAACTTCGCCGAGAAACCTCCTGCCTAGCAAAACTGCTACACTAGGAGACCGTCCCCAGCTGGAAGACCCTGTCCTGCCAGAGCTGAGTTTATAGACCAGGGAATCCTTTCTCTGAGGCTGGGCTGTAAGCTGCTCTGCTTACTGCAACCTGTGGTGGTCCTTGGCTCCTGAGCTCCAGGATACCTTTCCACCTGAGCTGTGTAACACTCAGTATTCTGTGACTCCCGAGTGCCAGAATACCTGACCCACTCCTGTTCCATCCTGTCCTGACCCATCCGGAAATGCTTACATTTGGTGCCGAAACCCGGGAAATGCCTACAGAGCCGACAAGTGGTTAAGGTTTTTTATATCTTTTAAATTGCATTTCTTTATCCTGAGTGTTTGATCACGTGCCATGAAGCATATGTGGAGGTCATAGGAAGACTTGCCAGGGCCAGTTCTGTCCTTCGGTCATGCGGGTCTAGAACTCAAGCTGCCAGACTTGGCAGCATGAGCCTTTACCCAGGGAGCCATCTCCCAGCCCCCAGGCGTGAAATTAATGTAAGTACACCTTCCAGGATAGAGGGCTGACTGAGCAGGCCACAAGAGCAAATGGCTGCCTCTGGGATCTGGACTTCCCTAGCCTCTCATTTTCTCTTTCCCACCTTTGTGGCAATCTGAGGTGATCTCCTTCCTGGAATAAGTGGAGGTTTTCTTAGAAGTCATTCTTACCCACAACCCAGTCTGTTACAACTAGGAGCATTAGATACAAGAATATGTGTATAAGAGTGTAAACCCCCATGATGTTGAGAAGCTTACTAAGGGGAATGGCAATGATGTCCCATACGTGCCCCTCAGGGAGGGTTATGGGAGTGAGCCAGAGCCTCCTGAGATAGCCTTCGTCCTGCCCTTCCTCTTATGTAGCTTAGCCGTCTCATACCCAGCTCAAGCCCTCTCATTTACCTCCCGCAGTGTTCCCAATCGTGCTCTTTTAACCCTAACATTTGTTTGATCATAGCATAACCACACCTGTATGTACCCCATGGAGGGTATTTTGATCATAAAATGGCAGGACCCCAAATCCTCACCTATTGGGACGGAGTTCTGCCTAAGAATGCCATATAAGACTTTGCCTGGAAAAGCCGTTTGTTTGTTTGTTTATTATGAGGTTTTGTTTTGAGGTCTTTGTCCTATGTTTTCTTTTAGCAGTGCCCGGGATAGAACCTATCACCTCCTGTTTGCTAGGCAAGTACTTTACCACTGAGTCACACCCCAGCCCGAGTCCCACCAAGCTGCCCATGCTGCCTTGAACTTCTTCTCTTCCTGCCTAGGATCACAGGCCCACACCTCCAGGCCGAGGCTTCACCCCCTCCCCCAGTGCAAAATCCACATGGCCTGTATTTAGCATCTATTACTTGATTCTTTGGGGAGAGAGGCCAGCTAGCACAGGTGCCATGTAAGACCTGGGCGCTATACGCGGGCTCTTGGAGGACAAAGGAAAGGCTGGTTTTGATGAGACAAAGAACGTATGAGCAGGGCAGCTCGGACCTGGAGCAAGCTGGCCCCGGGGGTGCACTTCATGTCAGTTTGCATCTCACCACAGGGACACTAGAAGGAGGCAGGCCATCCCAACCAGCTGAAGAGGGGTGGGGAGATGACTCATCAGGTAAAAGGCTAGTCACCCCAGAGTGAAGACCAGAATTCAGATCCCCAGAGTCTGTGAAAAACCAAGTGGACATAGTGGCCTGCCTATGACCAGGACGCAAAGAGGGGAGTCTCGGGAGCAAGCTAGCTAGCCAAACTAATAAAATGGCTCCAGGTTCAGCAAGCACCCCTGCCTCAATATACGAGATGGTGAGCATTTGAAGAAGATACCCAACACCAACCTCTGGTAGCTACACACACACACACACACACACACACACACACACTACTCAAGCACACACATATATGCAAAATATATAAATAACTTAGGAGCAGAATTCAGCAAGAAAAATATTTTTAGAAAGATAGTCTTCATTACATTGTGAAAGGTCCAAATGATTTGTGTTCCAGGGAATGGAGAAGTTAGACAAGAGGAGGAGCTTCCATGCAGGGTCCCCTGGATCCTTAAATCACATGAAGCAAGGAGCCCTCGACATCTGCAAAAGGAGCAAGCAAGAGTGTGGAGATGGGAAAAAAAGAGTGTGGAGATGGGGCGTGGGTGCGGTGAATGAGTGAGGTCGACTCACAGGTGACTCCTTCCTTCATTCCTGAGCCACAGCACACAGAATCTATCTTAAGCGCTGCCCCCAGCATCTTGAGGGGGCTCCACAGAGCCCTGGGAAAATGCCAGTGTGGCAATTTAGTGGTGAGCAGCAACACTAATGAGTGCCAAGAATAACAGTGGCTTCCTAATGGAGCCCTTAATGAAGACTCATTTTGGATTTTATTAACGCAGAGGAAGAGCACACACTTTTTTTTCTCCTCCTGCAATAGAAAGCAGCCTCAACTATAGGCTAGACCCCTTTTCTAGATCCTGCTTCAGAAGTGAGGAAGAAGGACAGGCTTGGAGATTCGAACTCCCAACACTTCCTCAGCCCTCTAGACCCAACACTTCAGGTAGCCTCAGGGAGAGATTGCCAGCAAGGCTTAGCTCTGCAAACTGTAGGCAAGCTGCAGATAAGAACACAAAGAAGACCATCCCCAGGTATCTGCTAACAGATAGTTGATTCACATGAAATCATGTCAGAGCACTCTCCCCTCAGGAGACTAATGCTGTGCAGCTCTCCAGGCTGATGAAGGGCCGACTCACCTCACCCAATGTTGCTCCCCATCACCAGGATGTTGGTGGCATCACATGTCTCAAGAGAAATTCAGACCAGACCCACCAACTGACCTCAAGTGCCAGAAGACCAACACCTTAGGGCTGGTTGATGCCCTTGCCTTCTGATGAAATGCCCTGCTTTATGAGAAGTTAGAAACTCATTCGAAACCCAAAGGGTTGGTGTGGCTAGGCCATGGTCCAGGATTTCCTGGGTCTCACCCTGTTTGACATCTTCCTTTATGCATTGTTGGTCTCCTCTTTCAGGCCTATAAAACTTGGCTAAAGGACCAGCTTGGGGATGGAGAAAAATGGTATCTGGGGTCCTTCTGGGTTAGACTCTAGAGGAATCACTGAAGCGTCGGTAAAGGCCAGAGCACAGGGTAGGTTCCCTGCACGTCAGAGATGCCAATCAGCCTGCTGGGGAAAACCCCATCTTGCATATCATTGACCACCCCCCATAGGAAAGCTCAACAGAAGACATTGCAATTGTCCTCCAAACACTCCCTGGTTGTCACTCACTGCCATCCAGGAACACCCATAGCTCACACACCCTTACCATATTCATGAGATGATTGGCCTGGGAACATGCTAGTGGGCATGGGGGAAGGTTCCCACCAGATCCCTCCAGACCAGATGGTGATTGTCTTTGCATGGGAAAGAGGAGTCAGTGCCTGGGAGGACATCCACACGCTTGCAGAACTGTGGGTACAGGCTGGAGTCGTGACCCAGTTGACAGAGTGCCTGTCTGGTTTAAACCTCAGCACAGCATGAACAAGACAAGGTGGAGCGTGCCTATAATCCTACCCAGCACACAGAATGTAGAAGCAATAAGATTAGGGGTTCAAGGCCACCCTTGTATACATTCCAAGTTCAAGGCCAGTCTGGACTTAAAAAACATACTGTAGGTAATGATGAGTGCCACACACCACCACCCTGTACCAAGTAAGCAGCATTTTGTCTCTTTTAACAGAAGGGAACGATGTCCATTTGTGACACAGACATCTCAAGTCAGTTACCCAAGGTCACACAGCAAGAAGCTGGGAGAGCCAGGCAAGAAGCAGACCTCCCCCATCCAGTTCACCAGCCATGGTCTGCATCTATAAACTGCGCCCTCCATGTCCAGGGGACCACATGCACTGAGAAGTCAGAATAAGGGATTTTCCTGGGACCTGGGAGCTGGGGGACTCTCATTAAGAAGTGACAGACCAACCAGAAGAGAAGTTGGCATTTGATGACCACCTGCTGTGTGCCAAGCTCAATGGCGCATACTCACTATGCAACCTTACCTGAGTCTCATAAGCTTCTGAGGTTAACATTATCGTCCCAAAGAGTCTTAGGTTCAGAGACAGCAAGCAACGTTCCTGAAGTCACACAGCTGGAAGTGGTGGATAGATCTGAACCTGGCTCCAGGAAGAGAAGGCAAAGCCACCGACTTCACTAGAGGTCACAGTAGATGCTAGGGACAGTGCAGAAAAGAGTTCAGAGAATGCCACTAGAGACCTCTTTTCTCAGCAGAGGGCTTGTCTTTCTTGGGTCTGACAATGTAGGAGAGGGCCAGGTGTTTCTTGGTCTGCAGATATTTTTACCCTATCAGACTGCCTTCATTTCCCAGGAGGACCGTGAAAATGACAAAGGAATGCATAGATGAGAGTCCACTAATATGCAAGGAGGCTGCAGAGTTTTTAAGCACCAATGCAGCCTTGTTAATCCATTTTCCCCAGAGAGGTTCCTACTCATCTACTCACAAGGCTCCCAGCACAGCACTGAGCACCAGTGACCACCATTAGCATCCTTGAGGGCCACACAGCCCAGCTGCCAGCAGCAGAGGGGGCAAGCTTTGGCTTCCCAGGCTTGGAGCCTCAGTTTCCTCCACATCTGTGAACTACCACATAGGCTGCCACAGCATGGAAGAGCCTGTCACCAGCCTCCCTCTGAGATTTCCCCCATACCGGTTTCTTCAAGCCAAGTCACCGCCAGCTCACCGGCCACTCCAATGCCTCAATCCCATGGGACTCCCTCCCCCCCAAGAGGGGACAGGGCTGCTGAGAATGCCATCTCTAGGAAAGCCACAGGGACAACATCCCAGGAGATGGGTGGAACCAGTATGTGGTTCTCATAGCCAGGCAGGCATCATCCAGGAGATTAAAAAGCAGAAAACCAGGCTGGGTGGTGGTGGCACATGCCTATAATCCCAGCACGCGGGAGGCAGAGGCAGGTGAATCTCTTTGAGTTTGAGACCAGCCTGATCTACAGAGCAAGTTCCAGTACAGGCTCCAAAGCCACAGAGAAACTCTGTCTCAAAAAACCAAAGAACAAAACAAACAAACAAAAAAGCAGATAACCTACACACACACACACACACACACACACACACACACACACACACATACATACACATATGGTTTGTGACTTAAGTTGTCCCCTGACAAAATACAGGGTGTCCTCTCAATCCACAGGACCCCATGAGACTGCTGATGGGTGAGGATCAGTGGCACTTACTAACCAGGAAAGGACTCAAGAGGGGTCAGTGACAGAGGACCAAATGCCCACACTGTGCCCTCACAATCTCTCTCACAATGCCACCAAGCTCAGGCTTCAGCTGTTTCCTGGCCCCTCCAGTGCCTCCTAAGAGGCAAATCAAGCCTCCTGCCCCCTACAGACCCCGTACCTCTCCAGTCTGCCATGAGTCCTCTTTGATGTCACCCTATCCCCCCCCCAACCTTAGGTTAAGAGACTTCCTGCCTTTGCCCGTGCTGGCCATTCCTGGGCCACACTTGTCAGAACCTCCCAGGAGCCATCACCTCTGTGACAGCCGAGTGCTGCTGGAGACTGTGTCCCCACGGCTCTGGTTGCCCTCCCCATCCTTCCTCTGCCGTGAGCACCCAGTCCCTGAAGTCAGGGCGGACCTAGTGACACTGGGATCCCCAGGACTCAGCTTAGAGCCTGGTGACAGAGATTGGTGAGTAGCAGGTTCTTAGGAGGAGCCGTAAAGAAACTCACATCTTCCTCCTTTACACAGTACCGGAGGATGTGTCAGTGGGAACTGTCAAATTCCATGGGTGATCCAAGGCCAAACTTTGGCAATGGTCTAGCCCCAATGTCATTGTTCCTGGAAAGAGGAAGATTTGGAGTCTTCACCACTCTATTCATAAATTAGTTTCTTTTTCTTTTCTTTTTTGGATTTATTTTATGTGGGATGCAGGACAGTCATGGAGGTCAGAGGTCAACAGGCACTAGTCTGGTCTCTCCTACCACATAAATTGAATTCAGGTCACCAGACTTGCCCACAAGGGCCTTTACCACATAAGCCAAATTGCCGATCTTTCTGTTTATAAACTCTTACAGGGGCCTCACTTTCGTGTCTCCTGGCCACCTCCATCCTGTCAGCTCCAAGACAAACATGCCTGCACAGGCAGCTCCCTCCTCGAAGCTCTAGCCCCTGTCTCCCTCCATGCTGCCCTTCCCGTGCCCGCCTTGTAGCAGGAATGTAATTAGGCCTTTCCCAGGATGGCAACCCCTCCGCACAGTTGGGCTGCCCGTCCAAAGGGGATAATTTATGGAAATGGGTAAAGGTGTTTTAAATTATTCAATTTAAATGTAAATAGGGGAGATGGTTTCTCTGAATAAATTGTCTTATTTATGTTCCACCCGACTCCCCTCCCAGGGAAACAGGGAGCAGTTTGGAGCCCTCTGGAACACAAGGCCCTCCCTTCTCTTTAAATAATGTGGGAATGGGGAATGGTGTTCTGAGACACAGCAATGTCCTCAACAGCCACTGTCTCAGCTGGAATCACAGATATGCGAGGGCTCACTGACATCCAGCCTCAGGAGGACTTTACCCTGACAGGGCACGTGTCCAGGGAACCCCTCACCCCATCCCTGTCTCCTAGAAGACAATGGCCTGGGGCAGCAGGCCCTGCCATCCTCCTGCTCTACCCTGGGTCTCTTTCCAGCTGAGTGTCAGGTGTTAGTAGCCAGCTTCACACATCCCGAAAAGTGTGTATGCTCTGAGCTATCAAAAAACTGTAGGGCCCGGCTCTTTGAGAATCTTTATCCAGATGGGATCTCTTAAGTACAAGCCACTTGAAAAGGAAGTCCATTTGTGTCTGAGTGTGTGCGTGTGCATGTGTTTGAGTGTGTGCATGTGTTTGAGTGTGTGTGTGCATGTGTTTGAGTGTGTGTGTGTGTGTGTGTGTGTGTGTGAGAGAGAGAGAGAGAGAGAGAGAGAGAGAGAGCTTGAGTGTTTGTGTGTTTCCTCTATGGCTCTCTTATGGGCACATGGCATCCTATGACCAGACCAGGAGACAGTTGGGGTAAGTTAGGGTCTTGGCTCCAGACAGCAACTCTCTGAGACTTTCTCAGAGGAGCAGAAAAGTCTGCCTCCACCCCACCAGAAGACTGCTCACTTCACACTGGTCCATTCTTAAGCAAATGCTGGTGAGAAGAGGGACTTGACTCAGTTCCGTTGGGTAGCTCAGGTCCTGAGGGTGTAGTCAGCTGTGTGGATAGGCCCTGCATCCTGAGGAGACATCAGAGCCAGGCTGGAGAAGAGCAAATGGGATGAGGCACTGGGTGAGCAGCCGCGGCTGTCATCACAGTGGAATCAGTGCGTTGGCATCCTGAGATCAATGAGTCTTTTAGTCATTAACCATGCTGGTTTCAGCCTTCCCCTTTTGAACTGGCACAGTTCCTTTCCACCTAATTTTAAGAGCCAGGCTGTCACCCAAGTACCAAAGACTCAGACTGATGGCTCAGACCACAGACTGTGTGGCAAGACCAGTCCACATATAGCACAACACTGTCCAGGGGCTGTCAAGTCTTCCAGGGAGATCCAAAAATAGAAAGACTGCAGAGCCCAGCAGGGCCACCAACACCAACCTCACTCATCAGGCCATTCCTCTACAGTGTGGAATGACTGCCCACTGTGCCAGGACTGTGCCAGGCACAGCTGGACGTTCACTGGTAGAAAGGGGTGGGGGACTTGTCTCTCTGAGGACTCTGACATCCTTGCAATGGACCCTACCACGCTTGCTGGTTGAGCTGAAAACATCTTTCCCAGGTTTGGGAGTGGAGTCTACCCCATGAGTCACGCCTTCCCGAGATAGAAAGCGGAAGCTCGACTATCCAGCCTCCTTTGCAGCTGGAGTTCAGACATGTGATTTAGACTCCACTGCTCAAATTGACTCATCAGGGGCCTGGCTTTAGAAGGAAGGAATGTGAGTAAGGAGGACAATGCCCAGAATCCATCACGCTTGGCAGGGGTAGTAATGGAAGATTCTGGCTGCCGAAGTAGATGTTATGTCAAGATTAAGTTCCTGGCCCAGAAGTTAGTCAGCAGGGGGGCTGACAGCAGGACAGAAGCTCCCCACTGGTGCCTGGAGGGACAGCAGCGGCCTCTGTAGGCTCTCTGTTGGCTAGCTCTGTGCACAACAGGCCTCATGCCTGCAAGCTTAGCCTTCACAATGGTTCTCCACCCTCCCCAGCTTTCTCTGTAACTGTGCGAGACAGCCAGAATTTTTCAAGGAAAGTCCTTTTCTGCTTCGCCAGTTGGAATTGGTTGCCATTGCCATAGCTCCATTCAGGCAGCTGTGACAAAGCACCATAGACTGTGACAAAGTACCATAGACTGGGACATAGTACCATAGACTGTGACAAAGTACCATAGACTGTGACAAAGTACCACAGACTGTGACATGGTACCATAGACTGGGACATAGTACCATAGACTGTGACATGGTACCATAGACTGTGACAAAGTACCATAGACTGTGACATGGTACGATAGACTGTGACAAAGTACCATAGACTGTGACATGGTACCATAGACTGTGACAAAGTACCATAGACTGTGACATGGTACCATAGACTGTGACAAAGTACCATAGACTGTGACAAAGTACCATAGACTGTGACATGGTACTATAGACTGTGACATGGTACCATAGACTGTGACATAGACTATAGACTGGGACATGGTACTATAGACTGGGACATGGTACTATAGACTGGGACATAGTACTATAGACTGGGACATGGTACTATAGACTGGGACATAGTACCATAGACTGGGGCATGGTACTATAGACTGGGACATAGTACCATAGACTGGGACATAGTACTATAGACTGGAGCTCATAAACAACAGACATTTATGTCTACAGAGCTGCAGGCTGGGGAGTCTAAAATCAAGAGCTCAACAGATTTGATGACCAATGAGGGGTTTGAGGGCCTGTGGCACCTCCTAACTGTACCCTCACATCTACTAGAGGCAAAGGGCCTCCCATAGGTCTCCTTTATAGGGGTATTAATCCCATTCTCAAGGGATTGCCTCTGAGACACCCAAAAGACTTGAGTTGGAGCTTAGAATTCATCATGTAAACTTGGTTGGGGATGAATCCAGACCCAGCACTGACTGATGTAGAAGGCCACTCCATCCCTAAGGAGCCCTTCATCCTGATGACACAGTCTGGGCAGCCCTTGCTTTTCATGTCCATCCTCATCTGGAGTCTGAGAACTTTGCTCATGTCTCCCAAGTCTTTGACATCCCCTCCCCCAACACACACACACACACACACACACACACACACACACACGCAGGCACGCATGCACACGCACGCGCACACATGCACATACACATGCACACAGACCACTCTGAGATGCCTGAGACTTAGGTCACATCTTTTCTATCCTTACGTCTCAGATTTCCTTTAGACCCTCAGTTTATTGGTAGCCAATGATGTCACTGTCTTCATTACATGACATCAAAAAGTACAGGCTGGGGCCAAGCATAGTAGCATATCCCTTCAATCCCAGCACTTGGAGATGGAGGCAGGAGGATCAGGAGTTCAAGGTCATCTTTAGCTGCTTATCAAGTTTGAGGCCAGCCTGGGCCATGGGAGACCCTGTCTAAAGAGAGAGAGAGACAGAGACAGAGACAGAAACAGAGGAGAAACAACATCTAAGCTCTGAGCAGAGTAACATAGAGATGATTGACACTTTACCGACCCTTCCGACCATCAGCCACTTGTTTCTCATTCATGGCTCCAGGTGCTGCAGCCCCCCTAAAATACCACAGGTATGTATGCCCTCTGGCTCCTCACAGGTTCCCTACCCCTGCCTGGCGCCTGGTAGCACCTCCTTCCATGCTGCTGGTCCACTATGGTTTGGGCATGCATGCCCCTCACAGGCTCACATATTTGTTTATGGAGCCTCAGCTGGTGGCATTGCCTTTGGAACCTGTGCAACCTGATGAGGCCTAGCTGTCAGAGGTGGGTCACTGGGAGAGAGGGGGTCACAGGGGAGGGGGGTCACGGGGAGAGGTGGATCATGGGGGGGTCACTGGAGGAGGTGGGTCACTGGGAGAGAGGGGGGTCACGGGGGAGGGGGCCACGGTGAGAGGTGGATCATAGGGGGTCACTGGAGGAGGTGGGTCACTGGGAGAGAGGGGGTCACGGGGGGAGGGGGCCACGGGGAGAGGTGGATCATGGGGGGTCACTGGAGGAGGTGGGTCACGGGGGGAGGGGAGGTGGGTCACTGGGGGTGGGTCACGGGGGAGGGCGGTCGCGGGGGGGGGAGGTGGGTCATGGGGGGTCACTGGGGGGAGGGGGTCACAGGGAGGGGGAGGGGGTCACAGGGGGGAGGTGTGTCACAGGGGGAGATGGGTCACTGGGGGGAGGTGGGTCACTGGGGGAGGTGGGTCACTGGGGGGAGGTGGGTCATGGGGGGTCACTGGGGGAGGGGGTCACAGGAAGGGGGAGGGGGTCACAGGGGGAGGGGGTCACAGGGGGAGGTGGGTCACTGGGGGGAGGTGGGTCACTGGGGGAGGTGGGTCACTGGGGGAGGTGGGTCACTGGGGGGAGGTGGGTCATGGGGGGTCACTGGGGGAGGTGGGTCACTGGGGGGAGGTGGGTCACGGGGGGAGGGGGAATTGGGTCACGAGGGGGGTCATGGGGAGGGGGAAGGGGGTTTACAGGGGGAGGTGTGTCACAGGGGGAGGTGGGTCACTGGGGGGGAGGTGGGTCACGGGGGCAGGTGGGTCACGGGGGTCCTGTTCCCTGCCCTCTTTCCGCTTCCTGATTCATTTAGATGTGAGCAAGCTGCTGTGACCGCAGCTGCAACCCATGTCCTCTGCTATGTCTTCCCCACCATGACAAACTGTATCCCTTCTAATTGTGAACCAAAATGAATCCTTTTTTCCTGAAGTCACACCTCTCGAGTATTTTGTCATAGCAATAAGAAAAGCCACTGAGAGTGCTCCCAGCTCTGTCTGTCCACCCACCCCCAGGCCCAGGAAGTGCTAGGCAAGGTTGGACATGGGGGTTGATGTTGTCGAAGCCTCTGGAGAGATGTGCCCACATGATCATGTGGGTAACCTAGGCATATCCCCATCCTGGCCAAGCCTGTGCACATAAGCTCCACTCTATTCCCTCTGCAGGAAGAGCAGGAGGAAATGGACAGGCTTTCTGGAATCAATTTCACGCCCTTGGCCATGATAAACAACCCGGCAGAAAGAAGCCCTGTGAGGGAGTTAATGGCTGTTGGGTAGCTAGATAATGCATCACTCCCTGGGCAGAGGAACCCAGCCCAGAGGCTCCCTCTGCTCATGCATCTTTCCCCAGTACCCGATTCTCTTCAGAGCCTCACATACCCAACACACCTTCCCAGGAACATCCAACCTTTTCCATGCCATGGCAGCATACTGCCTCATGCTTCCACGGGGCTTAGATGGGCTTAGGGCAGAATGCAGCTGTCCACATGGCGTAAGCAGTGAGCATCAGAACTCAAATGGAGTTAGACCATCTGGACCCAATCCTGGATCCTCTCCTCACTCCCTGTAGAGAGTGGGCCTAAGTAGAGCAGACTTCATAAAGTTCTTCTGCTGTTTGCATGGATCCTGACATACTAAAAACCCTTAGTAATGTTAGACGTGCCCGTGACGATGACTGTGACAGTGAGAGCCCACAGCCCCTGTGTTCTCCTTCTCCTCACGGCTGCTGTGAAAAGTTGGCCAGCCCTACCACAAGCAGGAGAGAAACATGTCCAGACTCCTGTTAGCATCAAGCCCTACAAGTCACACATCAACCAGGCCCCGCTCCCCTATCTAAAGAAATAGTGACCCCTGTCACGTAGCCCAAGACATGAGTGCCCCTCTGACAACCTCTGTCAAGTACCTAGGTTGCAAATTAACTAAGCCTGGTTCTTTAACCTTGAAGGAGGCTCTCCCCCTCCCACAGAAAACTTTAAGAGTAGACACCTTGATGTCTGGAGGGACCAAAGCCTCTCACTGAGAGCTTTTCCCTGCTGCCATGGTTGTCTTCTCTGGAATACAATTTGGCTCAGCACCTCTGTCTCTTGACTCACCTCTCCTCTCCCTTCCCCCAAACCTGATGATGATGGTAATGATAATATGAACAAGCATTTGTTCCCCCCAAACTCAAACTGGGGCACAAAACGATTCAGCAGAGATGACATAAGCCAGTCCCGAGACCTCTAGAGCCCTTGTAGCTTCCCATTCATTCCTAGAACCCCATAACACCATGTGACCCATCAGACTGCCATGCTAAAGCAGGGAAGTAGAATGGCCCAACCTCCTCAGATGAGATCTCCTTCCACCAACCTGTAACCAACTGGCCCTCGAAACCTAGACCCCCCCCAAACCTAGATCAATACAGGTGCCCCTCGAACCGTAGCTAGCCTCAGTTCAGTAATGGACTTACTTCAGCCAAGAACCAGGAAATCACTCAGTTCACCAGGTTCTCTGGAGTAATCAAACTACGGTTTCTAGGTGACCTGTTTCCAAGTCCGAGGAAAAGCAGCACTTAAGAGAAGGCCTGGGGGAAGGGGGAACCATAGCAAGATGGCTTAGTGGGTAGCGGTGATTGCCACCAAGCCTGGTGGCCTGAGTTCCATCCCTGAGATCCACATGTTAAAAGCAGTTGTCTTCTGATCTCTACATGGGTGTCATGACTTGCACACAAGTGTGTGCAAATAGATGATGGATGGATGAAAGAGAGAGAGAGGAGGAAAGGAAGGGAGGAAGGCAGGAAGGAAGGAAAGCCAAACCGAGGGTCATGGTGCTGGAGAAAGGGGGAGGGTGTTCTATTTGGAGGCCTTGAAGGAACGACCCTTTTCTACATTACTCAGTTCAGTGTCTGGGTCCGGTCCGGGTCCGGGTCTGGGTCTGCCCTGAATCAGTGATGTGAGCTCTAGCTTCAGCCCTAGTCCTCGCCTTCACTGGCCCCTGTTACATCTACTGCTTGAAGATCCCCCGGCTAGGAGATGCAAGGCTGTGATCTTCCCACAGCGGAGAAGAGGTTCCTTGCAGATAAAACCCGAGGTGGGATCTCCACAGTGGAGAAGCATCCGGGGCCAGACACCCCCACCCAGGAGAAGCAATCAGCCCTAGGACCCGCAGCAAGGCCGCTTGACATTTGATGGGAGTCATTATCAAACACTTATTCCCAATCAGGCCTCAAGTACTTCTGAGGCCCTCGCCTGCCTCACTTCAGAGCATGGCTGGGAACAGGGAGGTGTCCCCGCAGGCTAGGCCCAAGTCCTTGCCAGCCTCTTCTTGGACTCCAATGTCTCTCCTCCTGCTGAGGCTTTCAGAGCAGCTGCCCGTGGTTCCAGAGGCAGCAGACTAGTGGATCCCCAGCCAGGTTCACCACAACAGGTGCTGGGTCAGAATCAGACCCCAGATGGTTCCGGGAAGGGCTCTGCCTCCCCCACTCACAACTCTGGGGACTGTGAGCCCCCTGGGAAGATTCCTGCTCCCTTCTTCGTCTTCCCCCAGACACATGCCGGAAGTCCTTCCTTGACAGAGCAGGCCAGATGGGAGACTATGGTTCAGGAGGCTGAAGACATGGGCTCTCCCTACTCCCCAGTGGGTGATAGACCAGTCAGTTCACCTCTCTTGATCTGAAAAAGGAACAAGGATGCCTTTAACCCCTGCTCTCTCTGTTTGGGGCTGCTGAGAAAATCATATTCTTTAATTTATGGGCAAGCACTTGATAAGCGTCTACAAACAGGCAAGCTCAGTTGAGCCAGGCATGGACCTGATGGTGTGTGTGTGTGTGTGTGTGTGTGTGTGTGTGTGTGTGTGTGTGTGCACCCAAGTCCATACCAGTATTTCACTTCCTGCCTCAGCAACCTAATAGCAGTATTTCTTTGTTTGGAATTATCTGCTATTTTTCACCATCCCTGTTTCGATTTGGGCAGTGAATCAGCTGTATTGATGTGTTTCAGTGTGAATACAGAGGCAATTCTGTGCTTATGAAAGAAAGGGAGTTTTAACAGCCTGTCCAGAAGTGTGGCTCTGTGGTACAGTGCTTTCTGGAATGTTCAAGGTCCAGGGTTCAATTCCCAGTACTGCATAAAAGAAGAAAGCAAGCAGCAGGAGAAGGGATGGGGAAAGGGAGAAACAGGCCTCACTCTGGCCTGCAAAACACACACACACACACACACACACACACACACACACACACACACGCACGCAAGCACGCACGCACAGAGACAGAGAGAGAGAGAGAGAGAGAGAGAGAGAGAGAGAGAGAGAGAGAGAGAGTGTCAAGCAATTTAAAGACTCAACCAAATGTGAGATACGGAGAAAGAGGCAGATGAAAACGAACAATGGTCCTTTAGACAGGTCAGTCCAGAAGGCTTCCTGGAGGAGGAAGTAAGGACTGAGCTGGATTTTAGAAGTCTGTTCATATGAGCAGCAGGGGAAACGGCAGGAGTAGGGAGCATATGGGACAGAGATGGGTTCATTTTAACTTCTCTTATCAAACAATGGTAATTGCACTTTACACCTGTAGAGCAATCTAGGATTGGCAAAGATTTCCCATGTGATTTTTTATGTTTGGATCTCACAACTGTCACTTAACTACATAGGTCAGGTTTGGGGGGTGCTTTTGTTTTTGGTGGTGGTGTTTGGTTTTTTTGTTTGTTTGTTTGTTGTTTGATTGGTTGGTTGGTTGGTTGTTTTTTTCAAGACAGGGTTTCTCTATAAAGCCCTAGATGTCCTGGAATTCACTCTGTAGACCAAGCTGGACTTGAACTCAGAGATGCCTCTGCCTCTACCTCTGCCTCTGCCTCTGCCTCTACTGGGATTAAGGTCGTGCTCCACCACCACCTAACTGACAGGTCAGTTTTTAATTATTCTCATTTTATTTTTTCTTTTACGTGTTTTTATCCACTCTGGGGGTGGGGGCGCATTATGTGGCCTGGGGTCAAACTCAGGCCATCAGACTTGTTGGCAAATGCCTTTTTACCTGATAAGCCATCTCACCAGCCCTACACTGAGATTTTATAGATGAGAACACTGAGGTCCAAGTCCTTGGAGTGCCTGAAAGTCTCAGGGCTACTGTCTGTCCCGACCTGAAGCCGTCTGCACCCAATCCCCCTACCCTACTCTCCAGTGTGTCTAAGCATGCCTGTGAGAGTAAGCATGCCTCTGAGCTCCTTGGAGAAAGCAGTCTGGGCAATGGCCTCTGGGCTTCGTGTGGACTACCGGCCAGTAGAGGGCAGTGGTGGCTCCAGAAGGAGGTGGGATTGAGCCCAGCCTCCATCTCTGTCAGTTCCCTTGACTTCGGCATCTCTATCCCTGTCTGAAGCATTCAGCCCTGTGCCTGGGAAGCAGCGTTTGCTCAGTTCGTGGTAACCTCACTCTTAGTCCACCAAGATTTCCCTGACTGCCTTTTCACCATTGCCATCTTCCAGGATGAACGGGGTCTCCATTTCGCACCCTGTGACCATCGGCTGCCAATGTGACAGCTGACCCAAGCCATCACGGACCACGTGCTTCTCTCTCCATCTACTTGCAATCGAATGCCCAGACCTTACATTCTGCGGGCCACCAGCTGATGACCGGTCTGAGCCCCCAGATACCTGTTGAAACCCACTGCAGTTGCCAGGGCTCTCGTTTCTATTAAAACTCCATTTGCCAAGAAAGTGGAAAGGTAATTACGAGCACTAGCCTTAAATCACTCCACCGCTGAATTATTAAAGGGAAGAATTAAAAATAATCAGGCTTTTTCATTACACTTCATAGTGGGGAAATTAAAGGTGTAAGAATGTATTTTTTGCCTCAAATATAAGTATTCATTTTGGAGATTTATAGGGGAGTTGAAGTGATTCCCTGCATGCCTGCTTCATCTCTCTATAAAAGGGGGAGAGAGAGAAACCCTTGTAAAATTAAAAGGGAGATAGAGCGAAGAAGGGATTTAGCATAAAGAAGTACAACGGGGTGTTTTGCATTTTAATACATTTTTTTCTGCACAATTACACCACTGAGTGATATGGCAGAGAGAGATTAGGCCTCTAGTCTCAGGAGCTGAATGGTGAGATGGTGAGGGGCATCTCACCAGTTATTGGGTAAGACTGAACACAAAGATTGCTAAGGCTGGCCCTGGATCCCAAAGCCCTGGGAAGCGGGCACTCCTGGCTACCTACACCCTCTTGTATTCAGGAAGGAACAGAATGAGTCACCAAGACTTTTCACAGAGAGAAACAAAAAACTAAGGCATCGGGGACTGGTTAAAAAGCTCGCTGCTTTTCCGGAGGACCAGAGTTCAGCTCCCAGAACCCACGTACAGTGATTCATAACTGCCTGCAACTCCAGTTTCATGGATCTGACACGCTCTCCTTGCCTCTGAGGATGCTTGAATGCATGTGCCATCCTCTCACACAGACACAGACACATCGCACAAATAAAAATAAACCTTTTTAGAAGTCTAAGTTGCCAATGCTATAAGAAGCAGGGACCCATTGGTATAAGGCCTGGGACCCACCAGGACAATTTGTTTTCAAATCTGGAAGAAAGTTCACAGAGAGAAGTTCACAGAGAGAAGTTCACAGAGAGAAGGTAAACTGGCTTTCCATCAGCAACCTCTCCATCCAAGGATCCGTGCTGCACACCAGAGTTAGGGAAGAAACAAAAAGATGCTACAAGACTGTTCAGACCAGAGCAGCAAGATGGCTTGGAGGGGAAAGGTGTTGACAACCTGAGTTTGATTCCCCAGGACCCACACAGTGGGAGGCAGAGAACCAGCTGACAGGCTGTCCTCTGATCTCCACAGGTATGCCGTTGAAAACGTGCATGCACACACACACACACACACACACACACACGTAAATAAGTGTAATAAGGTAAAGGTTTCAAAGTTTGTTTAAGAACCAAATCCCAAGACTCTCAGATGAAAGGAAAGATAAGAAAGAATGTGAGACAGGCCCAGCCAAGGAAGAGGGTGAAATAGGTCCTTGGTTCAAGTCACACTCATGCATGTACCCCGTCTCCCTGGATCAAGACGAACGAGGGAGGAAGTTCAGCTGGAGCAACACAAGGGGATTCTCCCAGGCAGGAGCAGCAGAACGCATAGGGCCTGCTTCTGAAGAGTGGTCACAGAGCTCCCCACCTCAGCCCCTCCTGTGCTGCACCCCTGGGAAACCCTGCGCTGTTTTTTTACCTTCCAGGAACAGTATGGAGACAAAACAAGACTTAGGTGTGTCATCCACACAAGCATCGTCACTGGCATTAGCTTGTGAGCTCACAAGTCCCAAATCAGACCCATGGGAGAGTGCTTGGAATGGTTCTGGTTCATCCAGATGTGGTCCCACAGCTGGCCTGTCTCTACATGAGGATACCAAGCCGGAACATCTCTGTCCCATGTCCCTCTACCCTCAGAGCAACAGCGACACTGGGTCAGGTTGAAAAGATGGGGAAAGGAGTGGCCCCTCCCCCTGGAACTGAGCCCTGGGCCCCTCCCTTCGGTAATGAATTGCAGGGGAACACCGCTGAGAGGTGTCAGAACAATTTCTATTAAACATAATTTCCTAATGAAAAGGTCACGAGGGAGCCCGGTGGAGCTAATCAGGATGGAATGTTCACTCCAACCGCTTTGAGGGAGGGAACTCAATGCCTGGCCCTCAGTTTCACTCTTTTGGACTGGAGAGCAGGGTCCTTAGGGTGGAGTGAGAGCCTGACCAGCTTCCAGATCCCTCCTGTGCTCTTGAATGTGCTGCTCTTGGTGCCAGATGCTGGGCCTCACGATGTCACCCAAAACCGCTATCGTTGTGCCCACCTTCAAGATGAGCAAACTGAGGTTCTGAAAGCCCACAGGACTTGCCTAAGGTCACTGTTTTAAAAACTAGGAAGCAGGATCAGATCCAGGATCTGTTCTACTGCAAGCTGGGCATCCCTGCCATTCTCCCTTTCTGCCCCCCACCCCAGTGCTCTCTGTGCATTCTGTGGGTACAAAGTCCCTTGAGGGGCAAGCATAGCCCAGATCTTGGGCAGGCCTGGGACATCGCAGAGCCACCACCTGCTAGACCCCCACCCAATAATCTCTTCTACACAAGCCCCTCCACTTCTGTCAGTATCAGACTGAGAATTTGGAAGTCTGGAAGAAAACCATAGATGGTTCTGTGATGCCTGGGAGGTTAGCCCTGGCCCCTGAGGAACCTAGGAACAAGCTTGTCATTGCAGCCACCTCTGCATGCCAAGAGTCTTCCATGGCTGCCAGCCACAAGCCTGGGCACACCGAATTCTAGAACAGATCCTCAAGTTAACTCTCCCCCTGCGCATCACCCTGGATTTCTGATGCTATATTTGTACATGGGAGGGGAGTGCCCACATGCCTAAAACTAAGAGAAAAGCAGGAGACTTGGTTAGAAGGCTCACATCCCTCCCAAAGTCTCAATTATAAACTCTTTAGAAACTGCTTTGGACGGTATTCGAGGGAGGTGGGTATAGGGCTGGAGCTGGAAGGGGCAAAGGGAGTAGATCTGAGGCTAAGCAGCAATAAGCTTTGATCTTCTGTTGCTCAGAGGCCCCTGATGTCACTAGGATCCCGCTGAGGGCACCTTTGGGAAGCTCCTGCAGGACCAAAGCAGGCCATTGGGGGCAGCATTTGAAACATTCGAGCATTTCCCCATCACCCCCAGCTGCTGGGATGATATGAAAGGAGGCCCCATAATGCAGATGCTCTGTCTCCTCACTGTCCCCACCCCCTTCTCCCTGCCCCCACCATACTCCACCTGTCTCACCACACTTCCCAGGAGCCTCTCACTCTGCACCCCGCCCCAACTGGGCCCATCTCCCTAATCACTGGCATGAAGCTGTCTCGCAGTGGCAGGCGCCTGCCTACCCAGGACACTGGCAATAGCAGGAAATGTGCATCCGCCTTCCTAACTCCCAGCCCTCTCAGCTCCTCCCCCTAATTGCTCCACAGTGATAGTTGTAGACATCCAATGCTTGGGTTCCCCATGACAGGAGGGGCTCAGTTCCTGGGTCCCTGTGCTGCTCTCCACGCCCAGCCTCCCAGGATGAGGGTGTACCAGTCAATGCCCTTAGTCTTCTGAGACCAGCAGTGGTTCCTGAAGCATGCCCCCGCCTCGGGTGGCAGCATCAGTACCACTTGAGAACTTAGTAGAAATGCAGGGTCCCAGACCTTATTTACTGAGTCAGAAACCGGGGGTGGGGATGGGTCTGGGTTAGCATGGGGTTTGAATAAGCCCAGCAGGCCGTTCTGGGACACCCTTAAGTTCGGACAACCATTGAACTGAAGACAGTCCTATCAAGTGGAATCAATGTGATGGCACTCCCGTGGGTGCCCAGGGATGTGCCGAAAGATTCCACCTTCACCACACAAGACCCTCCGGCTGCATGATTAACATGGGGGGGTGATCTGCCCCAGACTGCAAGCCCAGCCTGGGGATGCTGGAAGCTCCAGGGAAGAGGGTTGTGAAAGGCAGGCAGGCAGGCAAGGGAGCCTCTGTGACAGCTGGTGACAACGAAAATAATAGGCGCCAAAATATAAGCAGGACATAGGGTCATGACACCAGTACATCTCTAATTTTGAGATCATGTATTCATCTGCAAGATGAGCAGAGCAGGACTGATTTCCCTACGTACAGGAAGTGGGGAGGCACCAGGATAGCAGGCAGGAAGGTGGGCCAGGCTGGGCTGGGCTGGGCTGGGCTGGGCTGGGCTGGGCTGGGCTGGGCTCCTTTCATTCCTGTTCCAGAGCCAAGAAGCAACAGGAGCTGAGAAGATGCGGTTGGTGGGGGCAGCCCTGAGGATTCATGGGGACACCTTGACATGGTAGCTGATGCCCATGTATAATCAGTGTTAGCTTTCACTCCCTGGAGCTTCAGTGGCATCCCAGTGTGGGTTAGGCAACTGCTGACCCACTTCTGAGGAAACCAAAGAGCCAATGAGGAGGGTCAGTGGGGTTTGGCATGGAAAATAAAACACTAGGGAGGGTAGTCTCATAAGGAGGGACTCCCTGGTTGTAAGGAATGGAGGCGATTGGAACTGTGACCAGGGATCATTCTCTGGCTGTATGGGGAGAGGAAGGGACATAGGAGGAGCTAGTAGAGGCCACTTGACAGACGCGTGGGCTTCACTGTGCCTCTCCTAGGAATGTTGTGCATTTCTTCAGGCTGCTGTCCACCCACCCTCTTCTCTGTCTCACAGGAGAATAGACAGCATGAGTCCAGCGGCTGGAGGGAAGGGCCCTCTGCCCCTCTACAGTGGGCAAAGGTCTAGCTCAGGCTAGCCCATAGAGATATCTCAGTTCCATCCGAGTATCTCAGCTTCCTCCAGCCTCTTCTACACCCCCTGCCTTGGCCTCAGCTTCCCCCCACCAGCACCCAGTCCCCCACCCCATTAGAACTCGCCTCCAGCCGGAAGTCTCTTCTGAATTCCGTTCCAGCTTCTAGGACTTGCATCCACAGGATTTATTTGATTTCTAGATCTTTCATCATTGTGACCTGAGGCAAGCGACCTTGTGATCAACCTCTCTGTACCTTTGACTTTCTCAGCCCCTCAGTGAGTGCCATGGAGGTCATCAAGGAGCCTGGGATGCAGAGCCTTCTGCATCAGATGGACCAAGACACTGCAGCATTTACACCTAGATGCCATGGACCACCTTCCCTTCCCTTCCGTTCCGTTCCATTCCGTTCCATTCCCTTCCCTTCCCATCCCATCCCCCCTCTCCCAGCACACATGGGCAGAATCCTGTATCAGGAAAGGACCCCCAACCCCGCCCTATCCTTCTCCATGGCTTCTCCCCTCAGGAGACAGCTGCCTGTACTGACAACGGTACAGGAACAGCATGAGGCGGACTGTCTACCCTGAGTGCCTGCCACAGATGTCCATCCATCCAGAACTCAGGCGGAGGGATGAAGAGAGAAAACGGGGTGAGAGCCACAGATGTGGGGAGACGTCTGGTTTCCCCACAGGAAGAGGGATCAGAGGAGTAGGAAGGGCATCAATGCTGAGCCGAGTGAACCTGGAGAGTAAGTGAAACAGAGCCGGGCGTGGTGGCCCACACCTTTAATCCTACCGCTAGGGAGGCAGAGGCTGGCCAGCCTCTGAGTTGGAGGCCAGCCTGGTCTACAGAGCGAGTTCCAGGACAGCCAGGGCTACACAGAGGAGCCCTGTTTCAGTGAGAGGGTGTGTGTGTGTGTGTGTGTGTGTGTGTGTGTGTGTGTGTGTGTGTGTGTGTGTGTGTGTGTAATGGAAGTGCTTTGTTAGGAAAACAATGATCCAAACCGGAGTCTTCTGACTGGTACCCAGGCAGAAGCCCGATGTTTTGGAAGATACAGTGTTGTCTCGGTCTTCTTGGAGATCCGTGGCTGTGATGTCATGGCTGGAGCCTGGCTTCACAGCCAGGAGAAGCAGGTGGGAAATGAATGTCAGCATCTTCTTCATTAAAGAGCAGCGCCCACCACTCCTGGAACTGTCCGTGGTGCTGGCTTCAGATCCTGCCTGGCACTGGCTGGCTGGCTGGCCGCTCCTGCCTGCCATGCGGCTCATTGTCTGCCAGGCTCTTTCCCTGCCAAGCTCTTGACCCAGCCCACAGCAGTGGCCCTTGCTGCAAACTTCAGCACTGCCTGGCATAACTGATGCTCGGGAGAGTTCTAGTCCAGGCCTTGGTGACGGTAGCTGAGTCCTCAGCCAGCCAGGGTCTTAGAGCTTGCTTTGTCCAGGACTCTACCAAGACCTCAGACACGAAGCCAAAGCCTCATGATTTCCTTAACCACGCTCATCATCTCCAGCTTTAATCCCAACACTGACCTGGACTTACACTCCACCCTAACCCCAGAGTGAACCTGAGCCCCAAAGCCTCGGGGCAAAGACTCCATTCCTCTTCTCTACCTCCCCCAAGCCAGACTAAGAATCATCCTTGATGTTACCCAACACCCCCTTCACAAGAAGAGGAACTGGGAACAGAACCAAGCTTAAGGGCATTGGCTTAAGCACACACTTATCTCAAGGTCTACAGGAAGCATAGAGAGATAGCCAATTTCTTCAGCCTCACACCACCAGTTCATCCTCAAAGAATGAGAAGTTACTATTGTGCACTGAGTACCTTAGCATAATATACTGAGAGCCTATACTAGTGTACTGAGCACCTACATTGTATACTGAGCACATATATTACTGTGTACTGGGCACCTACGGTGTGTGATAAGCACTGCTACCACCGTGCTCTGTCTACACCACCATACATTGATCATCTACACCACCATGCACTGTCTGCACCACCACACACTGATCGTCTATACCACCATGCACTGAGCATCATGTACTAAGCAACCATACTGTCCTGAATTTATTGGAATCAATACACTTAGAGTCAGACCTGGGTCCAAAACACAGGTCTGCTGTTGGCTAGTTCAGTGTCCTATACCTTCTGGGACCTCAGTCTCTTCATGTGTAAGCAGATAAGTCATATACCACCCTAGGTGGGTTTGAAATTTTGATGATATAACACCAAGTCTAGAACATCATGGCTTCTCGGTGCACGAAACGGTATAGGTGTTTGGTGTATGGTGGTGTAGGTTCTCAGTACACAGAGCTATAGGTACCAGTACCTGCTGCTTAGGGAACGCTGGTATGTGTGCTCTGTATGTTGTGGTGTAGGTGCTCAGTGAGTGATGGCTGATGCTCAGGTATTGATGATAAATTTTACATTGGTATAGGTACTCAGTGCATGAAGGTATTGGATGTTTAGTACATATGGTATAGGTGCTCTGGACATGACCGTATATCTCTCATTTCCCCCACATATCATGAGCTCTTATTAATAAGACCCCGCTTTAGGATCAGGAGACATAGCAGTCACCAGTTCTGGCCTGGATCTAAGTCTCTTGGGCATCCCCCAAGCTGGGAAGAGTTGGGTTTTTTGTTGTTGTTGTTGTTTGTTTGTTTTTGTTTTTATCTGCCTAGGGTGATATCCCTTTCTAGGAACCAAAATTCAATCGCGTTACCCTCAAGTGGCCCACACAGTGACCAACCAAGCAGTGCAATGTCCTCTGATTCCTTACTCCCAAAAAAGGGCAACTCCAGATAACACACCTGCACAAACCGTACTCTAGCCTGGAATTTTCCCCTTGGGAGAGTCTTTCAATGCGGTCCCAGAGCCAAAGAATGTAGCCCCAAGAGTTATCCCACCCGCTCCTCAGAAGTCACCTGGGCAGCCGACAGAGGTGATTCTGGGAGAGTGAGGCGGCACCAGTCTGGGAAAGCTTTGGGTGAGCCTGGACTTGGCTCTCCCGGTCCCTCTACAGTAATTAACAGGCCTTTGTTCCTGTCCCTGATCTCGTCTGGCAGAGCCTTAATCACCCTCTTCCCTGCAATGAGCAGCCTTCTCATTAGGGCCTTAAGAACCTCTATTATAAACATGTAAATGGAACTCAACGAGGAGGGAGATATTTGACTGTTCCCATTTCCTTTGTGCGGCTGCCAGCTCTGGGCTGCGCACGCCCGTGATTTCATTGCTCAGCAGCCCGGGCGCCAGCGCGGCTCCCACCGCCCGGCACTAGCCGCTTCATCCTCTCCTATCGGAATTTAATTACCTTCTCTGGGAAATGTTTGAGGAACCTTTCTCCATCAATTGATTGTGAAGTCAGATTTTTATTCCAAGATATTTAATGGTGCTTGAGCCGTCTACGGGAACGGAGGAGCAGGGGAACCTGGGCGGTAGGGAATCCTTTAACAAGGTTAGGAAGGGTCATTGCAGCTATGCCCTTGACTCTTCCAGGGTCGACCTGTCATCCAGCACAGACGGATATGAACTCTCCCTGAAGGTCCACAGAGAATTGGAGTCGTGAGCCTCCTGATCTGGACAGGAAGTCCTTTCTGATGTCTGCCTGGTGTTGAGCAAACCTTACAATAAAATTTAAAAAGTCGGTTTCTTCCTTGATGAAGCAAGTGTCTATCAGAGAGAAGCCAGGTTTACCACCTGGGGAAGAAGTTGAGCATATGATTAGCCTCTCCCCCAGGGACACAGAGTGCGAGCCCCGAGCACTTAATATGCCAGACTCCCCCAACTCAGCAAGCCTTTCTCATTTGAGTCTTCCTGTTCCTTAGTCCTCTGTGACACCTGGGGTCACAGAGGTACCTCTCCTCTCTGTTCCCTTTCCAAATCTTTACCCCCACCAGGTCTGTGGAGCTGTTTCATAGCCGGGTCCGCTCACTGTCAGCATCAGAGCTTGCTGTCGGGCCCCGTGGCGGGTCCTTGTTGACTGTGGCTGTTGGCTTAGCCCGCACATGCTCACTTGTTTTTGCAGTGCTGGGATGGAACCTGGGACCTGTGCATGCTGAGACAATGTTCCACCTCTAAGTAATATGGCAGCCCATGTCTATTGCTTTGGATAGACTCCCAGGGGTTCCCCCCTTCAGGCTGGAGTTTTCGTTGCCGGGTCCCTCACTGCCCTGAGCACAGAGCCTGGAGCGGATGCACACCTTGGAAAACCTGCTTGCTGGAACGGTCCGAAGGTGGGGACCGGATGCTTGGTGGCCTAACTGGCATATTGGGGGGGATGTGCCAGGCAGATTGCAGAGCTGGGGAATGGGCGTGGCCACCATTGCCTGGTCAGTGACGGGGAAGCCGGGCCTGGGAACATGTTTTCCTTTACTTCCTGGCTCTGTTCAGCTGTGTGAGGTGTGAGGCTGGAAGGACACTACAGAAGGAAAAGTTTTCCTCCCAGTATTCGCAGCCAGGCATCCACAGCTCACAGCTTCCCACATGTGAGGGCTCAGCAAATTCCAGCCCTCCAGAGTCCTGGCTGCCCCTTCTCTGACAAGGTTCAGATCTCTGCTCTGGGAGAGCTGGGATGGAGGGAGGGCCTCCTGAGCTGGTCCTGCCTTCAGTGTCCTGCCTCAGCTCTAAGTTTCCACGTATTAGGCCAGGGCTCTATTGCTGGGTCCCGTCCCAGTCCTGTTCCTGTACTTTTGAGACAAGGCAGCAATCCCTTCTTATAGCAGACAATCTCCTATAATTAATAGTTCTTTGGGGGATTTTTGGTAACAATGGTGATTTGGGTTTTGTTTTAATTTTATGATGGGATCTCATGTATCCCAGGTTGGCCTCAAACCCAATAAGTAACCAAGGATGCCTTTGAACTTGTGATCATCCAGACTCCAGATCCTGAGTGTTCCAGGATTACAGGTGTGCACCACCTTTCCCAATTTAGGAGGCACTGAGGATCAAAATCCAGGCTTCAGCACCCTGGGGTAAGTACTCTACCAACTAAGCCGTACCCCCAGCCCTATAATTCCTTACAACAAGCCTTCTCTGTTACCATCACTATGTAGTATCTGTCTCCTGGCTGGTCAGTGGGGAACAGGCGCATTGGTTGGTAAACCAGGTAGGTGATAAGATGGCTGACTATCAGGATGGTGGGTGGGTTTCCTGTGTGGTGAGCAGTTTGCTCCATAGCTTAGAAAACTATGGGTTGGCACGATGTAGGGCAATAGACTGGTTGACAGTGTGGATGGTTAGGAGGTGTTTAGTAGGTTGGAGGCAATAGCGGGTTCTGGGCTAGATGGAGGATGGGTGATGGGTTCAGGCTACAGGGTCAGCATCACATCAAAGGAAAGGAAAAGCTCCTGAGAGGCCCTGGGGGACTCAGTCTCCTCAGGAAGCCTGTGGTTCTGCAGGCTAACCCTTCATAGTCACCTCCTGGGAGCTCAGACGTCAACAACACTGTAGAGTGACCCCAACTCGCACAGCACAGAACCAGGAAGGCTCAGAGCTTGTCTGGGGAGCTCTCATACTCCATGCCAGAACCCTGAATGTCTGACAAGAAACCACCTGACTGCCCAGCACCCAGGCAACCTAGCAATAAAGGAGGAGTGCAAAGTGCTGGCTTGTACTGGGGACTGGTTCTTTTGCCCATAGAACCCCCAAGATATGAAGTCCAGAACAGGGACTCCTGTGAGTGCCAGCTCCAGTGCCGTCCAGGCCGGGAACTCTCCCCAGCACTGCCCTCCTGTCTGCCAGTGCCTGCCTCATATCTCAGTGTGGTCCCTGCCCACCTTGGGCCTCAACTTTGACCCTGTCTCCCTTCTACCCCGTCTCTCCTTATTTCATTCTAGAGGCCAGGGCAGAAGCCTCCCTCCCCTTGCCCAACCCTGCTCCCCTCATCTCCCTCCCCGGGCCTTGTAGGTGGTCTGGTCCACAGCCCATCCAGAGCCACTAGGACATTCAAAATTTCATCTTCTGAGAATCAGAAAAAGAGATCTGGGGAGGAAATTGCTTTCTCTCTGTGCAGTCTAGATGGGGCTATTTTTCACTCTTTTTTTTCCCTCTTCCTTGCAATCTCAGTAAAAAATGAGAATGTTCCCAAAGCTTAAGCCCTAGTTTGGACTAGCCTTTCTCCCTTCTGAGGTCTGCAGAGGTCAAATGGTATCCAAGAAACCTGTGCCAGGGGACCCAGGGTGACACCCTAGCGGCCTTACCACAGTTGGTGCTGCCCAGATGCCTAGCCTGGGAGTTGTCCAGAGTGGACAGGTGAGGGCAGCCTACAGGTGGAGAGAATAGGGCAGACTAGGGCAAACCTGGCCCCGGGGGACTTCACTAGGGGCTCTAGTCACCCTGGCAGGAACGCCCCCTTCCCAGCAGGTATCACCGGCTCTCAGGTCAGGAGCTAAATTCCTGGCCACACCTGTCATACAGTAGCTGTCAAAGCTACACCACTGAGATACATTGTCATACAGTAGTTGTCAATGCCCGACCTGCTGCAGAGAGAGCCAGCCACGCAGGGCCCAGCCCTGCTGAAAAGACACCCTTCCTCCTTTTCAGTCATGCGGGAGAGGTGTGATGGCTACACATCACCCTCTGGGAGAGGCGAGGATCCATTATATCATGAAGGCTGGGGCTGGAAGATGTGGAGATCCCCTTTGCCCTTCTGCTGGCTGGTCACACAAATGCTTCAGGGTTATACTAAGTCCTTCAAATGTGCTGTTTTCTTCCGTCTCTGCAGAAATCTTCTGTCATTTCATCTAAAGAAAAGAGATTAAACCAGGACTGGTGACTCATACCTGGGAAACTGAGTCAAGAAGATTGCTAAGAATCTACGGCCACCCTGGACTACAGATTGAGATCTTATATAAACGAACAAGCAAAAGAGGGCCTGGGACGTGGTGGCTCCGTCGGTAGAGGGCTTGTTTAGGGTGTACCGAGCTCTGGGTTAGATACTTGCACTCCACGAGTCATGGGGCGGGAAAACAGAAAGTCGAAGTCCTCCTTAGCTCACAGAGGCTGTGGAATAACCTCACACCACTCAGCTGCTGATCATTCCTTTACAGACTTGAAATCCCTGGGCATAATACTGTGCATTAGATGCTATTCTGTGGTGTTTTTTTTTAAGAGGTGGTTTTGGGAAGAGCTATAGCCTCCAAGACAAGCGGAGGAATGATTTCTTGTTTGTCTTGTTGGATTTTGAGATAGGTTCTCCCCCAGCTGATCTCAAGCTCTCCATCTTCTTGCCTCAGTTTCCTGAGTGAAGGATTACAAGAGTCTCTTTCCACGGGTGTTGGAGAAGGAATCTCAGGCTGTGCAGGCCCAGAGGCATTGTGACGACTTTCAGAATTCCTCAAATGATAATAGTGGCTGTCCCTTATTGAGTGGCACTCTAAACAGATGTTCTGCAAAATTAATTCCTTACCATACTAATTCATTTAATCCTCACACCAACCCCAGGGCAGGGCACTGCAGTGAGTGGTGGGGAAACCAAGCAGGAAAGTTACTTAGCTTGTTCAAGGGCATGAGCCAATTAGCCATGGTGCCTCAGCCCCGGCACTCAGCAAGCTGCCGCTACTCACTCCCTACAACTTTTCTTCCTGTGCTAGGGTGTGTCAGAGAGACAAGGTGCTGCATTAGTTACTTTTCTTAATGCTATGACCAAAGCAACCCAAGGAAGGAAGGGCTTGTTTGGGCTCCCAGTTGAGGATGCCGTCTATCAGGGCCAGGGAGGCACGGTTCAGGAGCAGGGGTGACAAGCAGCAATGCATCCACAATTAGGAAGCACCCCATGGTGAATATTGGTGCTCAGCGTCCTCTCCCCCCTTCCCTCCCACCATCCACATCCTCTTTCCTCCTCGGCCACACCTTCCTGGCACACACCCAACAGTGTGTGCTGGGTGACTCTACGTCCATTAAGGTTGACAATGCAGATGAACCATCTCAGGAACAGAAGGGGACTGTGTGTCAGAATGGGAATCCTAAACCCAAGGCCACAAGAAGCCCGGGTCCCTCTGACTCTTAAGCAAAGCCTTCCATCCTTACCACCCTCCTCGCCAAAGTTTAGTCTAGTGTGTGATCCCGTGGTGCTGATGAGAGGGATGCATTTCCCTGTAAGAGGAGTAGGAGATGCTCATGACTCATGGCTGCCTTCTCTGTTCCCATTAATCATCCCTTTTACTAACCCAAATGTCAGATGACAAAAGTCACCCTAGCCTCGATGATAGTGTAAGGAGCCAAGAATGTCCCCACCAGGCCACACTAACTCTTATCCAAGCAGCCAGTCAGTAGAAATGTCAGCAAAGGGCTGTCTCCTCTCACACAAGACATCTGACTTACCTTTCATCTCCATCAAGGCCTGCATCTGAATCTGGCTTCTCATCCCCAACACACACACACACACACACACACACACACATACACACACACACACACACACACACGAATTAGATACATAAACAGGAATGTGAATGGTTCCTTAAGACTGGGTGTCTAGATGGATGTTTTGTCACGATGATAGTGATGGGACCTTGTCTGGGAAAGCAGTTTAACCCGTAGAAGAGAAAGGGAGCCATGTCAGAGGCAAAGATGAGGCACAGAGATCATGGCCAAGAGAGATCCCGGACAGAGACCAACTGAGCCTCCATACTTCCAGCCACTGTGAGTCTGGCTCCCACCGTTAAAACCATCAGGACCGTGAAGAGGAAACAGGGACAATGAGATGAAGTCAGAGGGGAGGTGTCACAAAGCCTCACTAAATTAGTCACTGGCTTTGGGACAGGCAAAGCAGAAAGGAGAGTAGGAAAAAAGGCCTGAAGACACACTCATCATTAGAAAGCAAGTCATGTCCACTGCCTGGTATGATGATTTCCACACTTACGACAGTACCTGGAATATAGCAGGAGCTTAATATCTGGTGAGTGAATGAATGAATGAATGAATGACCAAACAAGCAAACAATGAACACACACAGCTCTTCCACACATGCTAAAGGTTTTCTAGCATTTGAACTCAGGAAAAAAGTATCAGCCCATGGGTTGTCCTAAAGGAGCCCTGGAGGAAGGTGGAGGGCGATTCATTCATTACCCACTCATTCATTCACTCACTCACTCACTCTATGATGCGTGTTCCACCCTTTCGCAGCAATCCCTACCACAGAGGAGTTGATGAATGTGATCTCAAAGTTCCCGAGCTTCCACGGTGCTGGCAGAAGACAAGCTGCTCACGGTAAACACGGGCAACTGTTCCAGCGCTGTGTGAGGAGTCTGCGCTTCTCGTGACGGGAAACCACAAAAACAGCACAGAGAGTAGGGCCGGGTCTCAAGCAGGAGGTGACATTTCAGCAGAGACCTGAAGAAGGCCAGAGAGCGAGCCAGGCAACATCTGGAGGAGAAAAGGGCTCCATGGCTCCAGATACAGCTGTCTGGCAGGGGTGGCTGGTGCACCTGAAGCAGGCACAGATGGAGCAGTACCCAGGAGGCAGGTAGCCAACATGGCTTCAAGAGCTAGACTGTCTCTCCAAGCTGCTGTGGTGCTAGGCACAAACTGAGGGCACAGAGGGAGCAGGGATGTCACACAGAGGGAGCAGGGATTATGTCGCACAGATGGGGGAATGTGTTAGGTTCTGGGTGTACTTCATGTTCGATGGCTTTCCCGAAAGGTTGAGATTGGGATATGAAAGAGCTTGCAAGTAGATGCCTCCTGGTGCTCTCCTGAAGCCTACAACACCCTTGTCAGGGGACAGTCTCCTACCCTGCACCTCAGCAAAGAAGCCAGGGCCAGAGACCACACACACACACACACACACACACACACACACACACACACACACACACGCACACGCACACGCACACGCACACGCACACGCACACACACTGGCCATAGACCCAGCACACAGACAATGGAACCACAAGCCCAGGAAAGTCTGCTGAGCATTGCCCACAGGCCACTTGGGTGTGTTTCTGCTTACATCTGAGCCAAGCAGGACAGCTCCCTGCAGAGCGTCCGAGAAAGAACCACTGTGACACAGGCTCTTTGGTGTCCCCAGTGCTCACAAACGGTTGCAACACTCACACACGTTTGAAGACTGGATCTATTAGCCATGCACACGAAAATGTGCACCCTCATAAAACCACACTGCCCATATTCACACCCCTGAACTCCAGAGGCACCCGGGACCGCCCACCCATTGCCTCCACCCACCTACAGCACCGCGGCTTTCCACCCTGGCAACTTCGTAGAGTGTCAGCTGAACGCTAGGGACACCCCGCCCCCAGCAGAACCTCACCCTCTCTCACACATACATCTGCACCTTAGTACTCACACAGTCACACACTCATCACTCGTGATTTGCATATCAGAGTGTGATCCCCATGGGCAGCTCTGAGACCCTGCAGACGTGAAGCTCAGCCCCCAGAGTTCTGAGCACCTGCTAGGGAGGCCTAGAGTCCAGAAGCTGATGAGAAGGCCCGGGCATGGCTAGCCAGTGCGCGTACCCACTTGGCTCTCCCCACTTAAGCACAGAAGTCACGGGAACGAGTGAGAGTCCAGGCCTAAAGGGTCACTCACTCCACGCCAGGACCAGTGCTGAGCACTTAGAAAGGAAGAAGACATGCCAGTGCCAGCCTCACCTGCCCCAGGTACATCCCAGCATCCCTAAGACGCTGCGCCCCATCCCCTGTGCTTGTAGCCTTGAAGCTAGTGCCTCTCTAGTTTACTTACCCAGAAAGGTGTTCAGGTCTGCCACGGGTGGGATTGAGGACGGGCCGGGGGCCCAAGGAGGCAGCCTGGCGTCTGATGCCTCTGGGCTGGCCAGCATACCTAGCCTTCCGGGTCCTAAAGCCAGTGGAAAGCTGAGTGGGGGCGGGGCGGGGGGAGGCCGGGAGCTGGCAGGCTAAGCAGGATGAAATATTGATGCCCGCATCCTGGTAAAGCAGAGAACGCTGCTTGTCCATGAATAAAAGATAAGCTGGAGGAGCGGGCTGGGCAGCGGATTAATTAATCTGAGTGAGCCTTGCTCTGTGCTGTGGGGGAAGGGCATGGTGGAGCAGACAGGCCGTCCCAGCCCCAGGGTCCCAAGGGACCATCCAAGGCCCTCTGTTCTAGGCAGGGTAGCAGCACTGAGCATGGGCAGACAGAGGGGCCAGGGTGGCTGGTGTCTAGGACCAGAATCAGGCACAGTGATGTGCCTGGCAGAGGGGGACCACAGAGGTCAGCTGCTTTGGAAAGTGGTGTCACTGGTCTCTGAGGACTCCTGCCATCTCAAACCCACCTTCGGGTTCGAAAGCCAGGACAAATGTGGACGTGGGAGAGAGGGGCGGGCGGCGGGCGGCGGGCGGCGGGCGGCGGGCGGCGGGCTGACATGGAAAGACGGCCACAGCTTTATCATAGTTGGCACAGGGAGACCTTATGTCTGAAGAGGGAGGGGTACAGCGGGGCCAAGGTGGCCCTCCCCGCACCTTCATCCCATGGAGCCCCAGGACCTACGCTGGCCCTGCTTTAGGATGACATGGCATCGCTGGCAGAGTGGTGCAAGCCACGAGGGACATGGGCATGGTGATGGCGGTGTCACCAGGACACAGAGCTTGCAACCTAGTGTTCATCTGACATCCGCTGGCTATGGCAGCTTTCACAGACTCCTGGCAGCTTTATGTTTCCCCAAGTGACATTAGGACAGGGTGGTGACATCCCTCATCACGCTTCCATCCCTAGGATCCTGTTGGAGAGCATCAGCCCCAGACTCTGTATTGTCCTCATGGACCCTCGGTCTTAACGCCCACGCTGACCACGCCAGCCGTCCCCAGTGTGACCCGGTGTGTTCGGGTCTGGGAGAGGGTCAGGTCAGACTCCAGGTGGCCCCAGCTGATGCCAGCCACAGCCCCAAGCAAGTGACAGGACACCTCCAGCCTGCAGACCTAACCATGGTCAAGATGGCTTCTGGGACCCACCCAAGGCCAGCCATGGTGCTGCTAGGGATGGTGTACACAAGCTGGAGTCATCACAGAGAAGGAGCCGGGGAAACGCCTCCATGAGATCCAGCTGAAAGGCATTTTCTCAGTTAGTGATCAAAGGGGAGGGCCCAGCCCACTGTGCCATCTCTGGGTGGTTCTGGGTTCTATAAGAAAGCAGACTGAAAGACGGGCAGGGGTGGTGCCCGCCTTCAATCCCAGCACTCGAGAGGCAGAGGCAGGATGATCTCTGTGAGTTCGAGGCCAGCCTGGTCTACAAAGCGACACAGAGAAATCCTGTCTCAAAAACAAACAAACAAACAAAACAAAAACAAAAACAAACAAACAAAACAGACTGAAAATGCCAGGGGAACAAGCCAGTAAGCAGCACCCTCCATGGCCTCTGCATCAGCTCCTGCCTCCAGGATCCTGCCCAGCTTGAGCTCCTGTCCTGGCTTCCCTCAATAAAGAACAGCAGTGTGGAAGTGTAAGACAGGTAAACCCTTTCCTCCCCAGCTTGCTTTGTGGTCATGGATAGAAACCCTGACTGAGACAGAAGGGGCCACGCAGCCGGCGTCGTCCTCAGCTGGGGCAACACAGCCATAGCCACCAACCTCACCTTCCTTCCCCATGGGCATGGTCCCCGCCCCACACCCCTCCTCTGGCTGACTCACGGCCTTTCCCATCTCTCCTGAGCAGGGCTGACACCTTAGGCACCTTGTCTCATATGTGTTATTCAACTCTGCTTCCCATGGGTTTGAGCCCACCTCGAAAGCAGGAGCAAGGTCGTTTGGGGCCCTCCAGGTCTTCCAAAGTCGTGCACAGCCATGGGCACATGGGGTTTGCTTACGTGACCGTGAAGGACTCTAATCACCACACCTCCTGTGTCCACCCGACCTAGCCCTTCCTGCAGGCACCTGCGCTGTGAGCTCTTGGGGACTGTCTCACCTTCACAACCTCTGGACAGGCATATTTCTCCCACTGACCAGATGGCAAAACCCAGGTGCACACTTGACCAAAGTCACACAGCTGGCAATCAGCAAACCAAGGATGGAGCCCTAACCTAGGCTTAGAGTTCTAGCCAGTACCCCACCTGATGATGGTGATGATGGTGGTGATGATGGTGATGGTGATGGTGGTAATGGTGGTGGTGGTGATGATGATGGTGGTGATGGTGGTGATGATGGTGGTGATGATGGTGATGGTGATGATGGTGATGGTGATGATGGTGGTGATGATGGTGATGATGGTGATGGTGATGGTGATGGTGATGATAACAGGATGCAAGAGGCCCTCAGCATTCCTTACCTCCTGAGGGCCGGGCATGCACATAGCTGGACCTGGCCTGAGGGCTCCAGGCTGCCCCCTCTTCCTGCACCTGCCCTCATCCCAGGAGGCAGGATAGAGCTGGGGTGGAAGGCCAGGGAGGCTGGTGGGGCTGCTGTGGGGCTCATGAAGATTCCTTGGGTCGAGCTACGAGAAGCTCACTGGTAATCTCACTATTTAGGAGTCTAACGAGAAGTAAGATGGCGGCCCTCCACAGACCAGAAGCAATGGTAGATTGGTCAGGCCAGGAGAGAAACGGGCAGAAGCTTGACCCGAGAGGCACATATGCTGTCCCATGCACAGCTAAGCGTTTTACCTCTGAACGAGGGCTACTGGGGTGAAGTCTCCAAAAAGTTGCTGGGAGCCAGGAGCCTGCTATTTCTGTAGTTACAATGCCACCTGCTGGCCATGAAAGGCACAGCAACACAACGGATGTGGGCATCATAAAGAAAACATCAGCCTCTAGTTTCTGTGTGACAGGCAGCACTTGAAGACTGGGTGCACAGGAATGAACCACAAAATACACACGCCTGGTCTTTGGGGGTCACAGTTGAATGAGAGAGAGGCGATAATAAGTGGGACTAACATGTAACATCCATGAAAGGGCGCAGGAGGCTCGAGCACCAGGGAGAACTCTTAAGCAGACATGGAGGGCCTGAGGTGCTGTGATGTTATTCAAGGGACAGACGTGACTTCACGGAGCCAGCGACACTGAGGAGTGTCCAGAAGGTGGTGAGGAAAGACCTGTGCTGATTTCTGAGCTGGGTCATCCCAGACTGATACAGGAATGAGTTCTGCCTGGTAGATCTGGGAACCCAACAGGGACGGGTTGGGCAGGGCAGAACCTGAAGGGTGAGTTCAAAAGCCTGGGACTTCATTGTTGGGCTCAGAAGGGAAGAAAAACCAGCTTCATCTGGCTTCCCCCCAGTGTTGGTGGGGGACAGACCCAGAGACTTGGCCTTACTAGACAGGGTTACCACTAGACCACATCACTGGTCTACTATTGCGTGCTCTTTGTCATGTTGTTCCATTTGAGAACAGCCTGTGGGTCAAGGCCAATGCAACTCCCCATCAGGAGCCCAGGCAGTGGGGAGAGGCAAGGGGGGCTTTCTGGGATGTGAGAAGAGGACTCGGAAGTGACTTCAAGGTCATAACTACAGAGACGGTATGCCGTCACAGACTGACTGGCTCCAGGAGGTAAGAGGGGACCCCCATTCGGGAGTCGCTTGTCAGACGTCTGTGGGTGACAGAGCTGCAATCAGGCTGGCCTGCCTGGAGTCACATTCTGAGAACCAACATTACTTGAACGACATTTAAGTACTGTGACTAAAAGAGATCCCAACCCGAGGAACAACCCCCTGGAAACCAGGGCCTCTGGCGACCCACGGGCAGAAAATTGGAGAAACAAGGAAGGAGAGGCCACACAGTGGTGAGGGGAGGCAGGTTGGGGGTGTGGGTTGCCTGGACCCCAAGTCAAGAAAGAGAAGGGAACCACTGATCATTGCTCAGAGCTGAGAAAATCCTCCTGGGACCACAGGGACCGGGACACCCGAGTGGCCCCAATTAAAAAGGAAAGAAATGAACAGGAGTCCACAAGCATGGCGGGGGACACATGACATCAAAGCCCTGCTGAGACTGTGAAAGAAGCAGCCACTTTGGGGGAGAACGTGGTAGTTCCTCAGAACACTAAACGTGGGGTCTAACCCACAGCCCAGGACTCCCCCTCCCAAGAGACAAAACACCCATTGTCCCCAACACGGCAACAAGGAATAAACACTTGTCTCTGCTCCTTCTGTATGCTGCCTGCTCTTGCTTTTCTGATTTTACTTAACTAGAGATCACATCCCTGAAATGCATGAGTCACCTGCTCAGCTTTCACCCCAAACCCTGTTCTTAGAGAGGGTATTTGAGATGTAGGCTTCCTGTCTCCTCATGTTTGCCTGCTTTTTTTCACTTTTTCAAAAACCTGTTTCTGTGATTGGTGTATTACATACACAACCCAAATGTCCATCACCAACCAGTAGATAAACAAAACGTGGTATATACATACAATGGAATATTATTCAACCACAAAAAGGAGCAGAGTGTTACTACTTCAAATTATGGTGTGGACCACAGTCCAAGAGAGAGGAGCCAGTCACGGTGGACCACAGGCAGTGTGGTTCCATTGATAAGAAATGTTGAGAAGAGATGAGTCTACAAGTAGTAACCTCTGCAGACAACAGCTACGTGGTGTCCACGGCTGGAGGCAGGGTGGCTACTAATGAGTTCAGGGTTTCCCACGGGGATGACAAAATATTCAAGAATGAGGGAGCGCTGAGGGTCGCATCACTCTGTGACTACGCCCCCACTACTCAGCCGCATACTTTTAAAGGTGATACTGGAGTATGTTGGACGTCAATACTGTGTTTTTAAGGCTTTGGTTGTGTGGGATGGAGGGGTAGCCTCAGCACGGGTAGGAGGTAGAATGGAGGAGGCACAGAGTTCTTTGGGCTTGTGGATAAGCACTGGGGAGCTTGGAGCGTTAAGCACATAGGGTCAGTCCTTCAAGAGAAGGAGTGCAACGCCCACCCGTTAACGGCCCAGAAGGCTGGGAGTGTGCGTGGTTACCAGCCTGGTGACCTTGGCTCTATCGTGTAATAGAGGCTTTTCCAGCACTGGGTCCTCCCCAGACCCTTATTGTGAGTTTGCTTTTCTCGGTCTATAGGACCCATCTTTGTGGACTTCACAATGAGTTTCAGTGGAGTCACGTCTGATCTGTATTTAGCTTACTTTGTTCCTCAAGGAGATCCGTGTCTGCTATGTTGTGCATGCAGGACTGAGTTAATCATCACCAGAATGATTTTCATCAAATTGTGCCATGCTTAAATATGTCCAAAATAAACTACTCGGGGTCAGACTCCTGAAGTTTGAACAACAGTGGCTACTGAGTTGTGCTGAACCAAACTGTTCTTGTCTCCTGCGGGTCATCTCCCTGCAGGCCCGTGAAGGTTGTAGAGACCCCACAGCAGAGGACACGGGCACTGTTGGAGTCGGGGAGCAGATGTGGTAGAGGGGGTGTGATCAGGACGGCCCTGGCTCCTCTAACTGTGAGGGAACAGGCAACCCTGACGCGAAGGCTCTGTGCCCTTGAGAGCTGTGGCCGGGAAGGCGTTCCCAACAGACGTGGGTGTCGTTCATCTGTGATAGAAGGGTGCCTGAGGCTGACTGGAAAGAGAAGGGGACCTTCAGTCATGGAAGAAAGCTCACTCGGGAACTCCAGCAAACTGCCTCGATTTCCCCAGTCTGTTCCTGCTGGGTGTCGTCAGTACTCAGCTTGATGATGTCAGTACTCAGCTTGATGATGTCAGCACTCAGTCTGATGATGTCAGCACTCAGTTTGATGATGTCATCTCTCTGTGTCACTCTTTCTTCTTTCACTTTGAAGTCTCACCCTAGGTGACCCTCTGTTCTGGCCAGGACTCTATC
Source organism: Mesocricetus auratus (assembly GCF_017639785.1). Classification (NCBI taxonomy): domain Eukaryota; kingdom Metazoa; phylum Chordata; class Mammalia; order Rodentia; family Cricetidae; genus Mesocricetus; species Mesocricetus auratus. The sequence goes on from NW_024429203.1 coordinate 22,599,504, forward strand.
TGGAGCTCCAGCTGACTGCCGTAGAGGGTCCTCTCCAGTCCATTTCTGCTGGGTGTGTTGAGCGCCAATTGGCTGATGTCTGTCTGTCCATCTCTATCGTTGGCCACTTACCCTTTTACTCCGTTTGCTGTATACTTAATAGACTCACTCACTACCAAAAGTGTAGTTATTATAGATTGTTTTCCAGACCATACACAGCACCACATAAACGAGTGAGGCACGGTCACACACACATTTATAATCCCAGTGCTGGGGAGACTGAGATGAAAGGGTTGATGACCAGCCCGCCTAGCCCAGTCAGCAAGCAAGCACCAGGCCACTGAAAGACCATCTCAAAAAGAGAGATCGATAGTTCCTGATAAACAACACCAGAGGTTGATCTCCTGCTTACACACACATGCTCACACACACTCACATACACACACACTCACACACTCACACATGCTCACACACACTCACATACACACACTCACATACACACACTCACACACATGCTCACACACACTCACATACACACACTCACACACATACTCACACACACATGCTCACACACACATGCTCACACACACTCATATACACATGAAGTAGGGAGCAATGTGCCCAGCCTAAGTGAGGAAAATCTGGCCGGGTTCACCCTATATATGTGCACAGTCACACATTTATTCAGGAACACATTTACACAGACACATTTACATGCCTACAGACCATCACAAACACACATGCATGCCTAGACACACACAAGAAAACATGTACTCATGCTCTCACATGCACTCACACTTAACACTAATGCACATGCACAGGTGCAAACACACACACCTCCCCTCCTAAAGCTGTGATGGCTCCCTGGCTAACGAGTGGGAGTTGTCACGTGCAGAGTCGGTGAGAGATGGGTGACGTGGGCCAGGGGATGTCTTTTCTCCATTGTCCCTCCCCACCTGGGAGGAGTCGGTGATGGGGGAGGGGGCAGTCTGCAGGCGATGGCTCAGTCTGTAAAGTTGCTACTGCACAAGGGTAAGGAACCCAGCAGAAACACGGGCCTGGCGCTCCTGAGCTGAGCGCAGGGAAGTGGGGGGGGGGTTCCTGAAGCTAGTCACCGAGTCACTCTGGCAGGGTGCATGAGCATCAGGCTCAGTGAGAGGCCCTGTCTCGAAGGGAGTGGGCGGTGTCCTGAGGATGACCCCTGAGGCTGTTGTCTAGCCCCCACACATGTGTGCACACATGTCCACACACATGAGCATGCATGTATTTTCTCTCACACACACATGCGTATATAAACACAGAAAAAGGAAAAGTGTTTAGCCGGTAGAGCGTTTACCTGGCTTGCACAGAGCCCCCAGTTTGGTCCCCAGCACTGAGTGGACAGAATGTGGTGGTGCAGGAATACCATCTCAGTTCCCAGGAGGCAGAGGCAGGGGCTCATCTCCAATCACAGAGCATGCAGCCAGCCTAGTGTCCATGAGACCCTGCCTCAAAGAGCGAAAAACCAACAATGAGACGATTGAGCCATGCTCTGGTATGTTAGCCCGTACAACTAAGAAAATTTCTACACGTCCAAGGTTGGGAAAACACAAAAATGACATAATATATAGTTTTCCTTCATTATTATACAAAAAGTGACATATATGTGTGTGGTTGAATTTCATTTATCCCCATGATTGGATTAAAAGTCCATAGGGTATTCATGAGGCTGGTCTTTGTACAAGCCAATGAGGACTTTTCCAGAAGACATTAACTGGGGAGGGAAAACCTACCCTGAATGTAGGTGGCGTCAGCTCCTGGGCTCCAGAGTGAGGGGTGGTGGAGTCAGCTGAGGACAGGCATCCCCTGCTCCTTGGTCTGCTGAGAAGTCTCCTGTTGCCTTGGAGTCTCCTGCCAACATCCTTCCCAACGGACTGCCGATGATAGCAGACTGTGCCCTTAAACCGTAAGCCGAAACATGCCTCTTCCTTCAAGCTGCTTTGGTCAGACATTTGGTCACTGTGACCAGAAGAGTAAACAAGGCAATATTAAGTTATTAAAACCCTGTATACGAAAATCCTACACAGGATACAGTTTAAATTAACAACAGTTTAATTTCATATCAGGGGTGGAGGTGGGTTAAAGGAATTGCGTGCGTGTGTATGTGCACGTGTGCGTGCAGGTGTGTTGTGATGCTGTCCTCTGGAGTGTGCAACATGGAGCAGATAACATATAAGTCATAAAGAGAGAGCTTGTCAAGCCCTCTCGGCCCCGCCTTCCCCAGGTCACAGAGACCTGTGGATCCAGCATCCTCCCCAGCCCCGAGGAGGATCTGTCCATTGATCCCAACACAGCATTTGGAAAGCAGATGGCGTCCATGTGGCTCTGTGGTGTGGCCTATCAGGAAAGATGGAGACAGCCGTGAGTGGTGTCCCAGGAGTCTGGATAGCCAGGCCAGCCAGAAGGCAGTCCTCCTTCAAGTCTTGTTTGCTGACCCCGGAAAGTTCCAGGTACATTCTGGGAACAAAAGAGCAAGTAGGAGGATGGAGGACAAGAGACAAGGAGTGCCTCCACCCCAGCTCCTAAGACAGCCCCCACCAGGACCTGATCTCACTCCCTAAGCCCACGGCCCATGCTTCTCCCCTGCTTACCTCTTGATGAGGGAACAGGATCCTAAGTGGGGTCTCCATGAGCCCTTCCCTGCCCCACCCTCTGGCTTTCCAGCCAGCCTAAGATCTGTAACTATGGGGCCCCTGGGCTGATCCCTACCAGCAGGTTCACCACCAGCTCCTGTGTCCATCCCAAATGCCACTACCCACAGACGCAGCCTTCCTCGAACCCTCTGCAGCCCCCCAGCACCCGTCACTCAGGTCTGACCCCGGACCACACGTCTTGGGAAGAGGGAAACACACGACCCCGGCAGCACAGAGGCTGTGCCTGGTCCCTCTCACACCACGGCTCCTTGTGCGCTTCCTCTGCCCTTCCTAGGGTGCATCTGGGGCATCAGGGCCCTAAACCCCATCAAGAGCACTAGGGCATCTCATGACCCCTAAAGCAGCCAGGAGACCCAGAACCTAGAGGCCGCCCCTCCCCCAGCCCCAGGAGACACATTCTCTGTCCACACCCCCAGGAGGACCCAGGCTACAAGTGTCCCAGTCTGGCCACTGCTTCTTGTTTGGGGTCACCGGATGGGGCAGACGAATGACGACCAACCGGCCCTTTGCCCCTTCTCCCCGCACCTCCCAGCATCTGTCTCTGATATAAGAAAGATTCCAGAAATTTGGGGACGCTCCTGTCACAGAAATGCTGGGGAATCAAAGACAGAGCAGAAAAGGCAGGAGGGACAGTGGAGAAAAGACAGGAGGGGAGGTGTGTGTGTTTGCACCTGTGCGTGTGTGCATCTGTGTTAAGTGTCTGCGAGTGCATGTGAGAGCATGAGTACATGTTTTCCTGTGTGTGTCTAGGCATGCGTGTGTTTGTGATGGTCCGTAGGTATGTAAATGTGTCTGTGTAAATGTGTTCCTGAATAAATGTGTGACTGTGCACGTATACAGGGTGAACCCGGCCAGATTCCCCTTACCTAGGCTGGGCACATTGCTCCCTGCTCCATGCCAGCCACAGCAGCACAAGGTTGCCCAGCAGCCTTCTGGGATTGAATGGAGAGCGGCTCCCAGGGACAAACAGAGCATTGCTCAGTTCCCACCTCCTCTACATCAGGCCCAGGCTGTCCAGGACCACTTGCTAGGAAGGCCTTGCTAGGGCTCGGGGCTCCCTCAGACCTACCTCACTCCTTTCTTCCCTGAGCTGGACTGGATTCTGGCCTCGAAGCTACCCCATCCGTCTCCTGGTGTTTCGGTGCCTCTTGGGCTCAGGTCTACAGAGAAGAACGCTCTTGACTCCAACCATCTTGGCTACTTCCACTCTGTGACACAGCTCAGCTTTTCTACCTGAAGCAGGGAGTCTCCAAAGCTGGCCCTGAAGTCACTCACTGCCAGGCCCCCCAAGTACCTGTACTTCCAAGTGTCCCGTTGGCCACCGAAGTCAAGCATTTCAAGCGAGAGCTGTGTAAGGCCCTCTGCTCGTTTGCAGAACCAGGAGCCGGGCTGCATCTGCACAGAGTGAGGACCACTCGGCTGCCAGCTCAGAGACTGCTTAGCTTGCTTCTCTGTCGCTGCAATGAAACACTAATCGAAACCAAGCTGGAGGTGGAGAAGGGTTTGTTTCATCTCACACTTCCAAGCCCTAGTCCCTCACAGAGGGAGGCTGAGACGGGACTGAAGTAGAGACCATGGAGGAATGCTGCCCATTGGCTCTCTCCCCTGGCTTGCTTGGCTGCCTTATACAGCCCGGGCTCACCTGTCTAGGGAAGGCACAGTGGGCTGGGGCCTCCTGTGTTAATTAGGAATTAAGAAAGTGCCCCCACAGATACGCTCACAGGCCAGCCCAACGGGGGCAGTTGCTCAGCTGAGGTTCCCTCTTCCCAGGCGACTCCACGAGTGACAGAAGGGACTGGCTCAGAAGCAGCACCGCCCCCACCCTCGCCCCCCGGGGTTTTCACAGGGCAGGGGTCTCAGGAACGCAGGCTTCCATCCACATATTCATACGTACAAACATGCATACACACATGTATCCAACATGTATGTGTTTGTGTCCATGCATCTAGCCATCCCATACTGTGCTATCAGAGGTCCTGGTCCCCCAGACGTGGACACATGAGTCCCTATCCTCCCCCTTCTCACAGTGAGAAAGAGTCCAGGAGTATGATGCTTTCCAAAGTCTGTTCTTTAACGGTGCTGACCAACTTCCTGTGGTGACATCAGCATTCTGTGCCCACACTGTGCCCCAGGGCCAATCATCTCTAGCCACACATGGTCACTGAGCATCTGAAATGTGGCCATTGAAACAAGGAACTGAATTTCCCCCCTTAAAATAGCTGTAATAAACTTAGACATAAGCCATCATACATGAATATGGCATGAGTCGCTCTCGGGCCAGATGCCACGGTTGTAAGAGCATCATGCACCCCTGTGTGTGTACACACACACACACACTCACACCCACACACACAGGAGTGAGTGCACACACGCTCCCATATGTGCATGCGCATGTACACACACATTTACATATATCTGGCCACAGAGAGGGACGGGAGGAGTCAGGGAGGGACTCCAGGACACCCTCTTAGCAAGCCAGGAAGGGCCAGACCCTGCTGATGCAGCAGTTGGCACACAAGTAGGGAAGACAGCTGTGACCAGGTGGCATTAGCCAGGTGTAGCGCTCTGGAGATCTCAGATGCTGTCAATCAGGGAAAGCTGCACAGAAGAGGTGATTCCTAAGGTGAGGCATTGGAGAGAAACTGTCAGGAAGCGGTCTGTGCAAAGGCCCTGGGGCCACAGTGGACCAGGCGTATGTAGGGGATCCCAGCACACAAGCAGCAGTGGCTCAACCCCTCCCGGGGGTAGCACTCACTGGGCCCTCCCCAGAGGAGGGGACAGGCACAGCACAGCCCAGGCCACCGTCCAGGCTGCTCATTCCTTTCCCCTGATGCCCTGTGGAATGTCTCCGCCTGCCCCGTAAGCATGGTTTGGAAAATCCCTTGTCACAGTCCCCAGTCCTGCCCCTCTCTGAGGTCACCGAGAGGTGGGACCTGAGCCTTCATTCCTCCGAGATCGCCTGACTCATTCTGGAGAGAGCAGCTAAGCCTTGCATTCTCAAGAACCAGCTCCAGCCGGAGGAGGACAGGCGTGACCCCAGTTTAGGGTCACAGACAAGAGAGAGCAGGGCAGGGAGGGCCAGAGACAGTGGGAAAGAATTTGACAGCCAGGCAGAAACTAGTGGGAAAAGAGATTTGACAGGCATGCCAGGGACAAAGATTACGCAAACGAGGAATAAGGACATGCCTCAGGAACCAAAGGCCACACTGGGACACCAAGGATAGAAAACAGAGTGGCCAAAAGGCCGTGTGTTACCCTGGGAGTGGTGGGGCAGAACCCGGGCGCTGAGCTGTCACTTCCACTGTCTGCATTTGCAGAGATGGCCACAAGAGGGCAGCATTGGTCCAAGAAAGCCTACAAGCCTGGTGGCTCAGAAGGGTCGCGCCAGACTCCCTGAAGTCTGTAGGAGGCTAAGCACCAAGAGCACTCACATTCTAAGCTGGAGAGTCTCCTTTCCTTGCACCGGGGTGTCCTCAAAACTAGACCCTGGCCCCCACATTCCCCATCCCCAGTCTTGCTCACTATTAGCATCTTGGTCTCTGCCTTTGTCTAAAAAGATCTGGGGTCTCAGACCCCACAGATCTGAAATCTGAGACAGATGCTCATACCCTAGAGCAGGGCTTGATGTCTTCCTCATGAGCCCTTGGGCTCCAAGCGTGCTCCCTACTCGCAGATCCAGGGGTCTTAGCTGACCGTATGCTCAGCAGCAGTGTATAGAGCGTTTTTTTAGCATAGCACCACCCAGGGCTGCATTCACAGAACGGAGCGGCAACAGGATTCAGTCAGTAATGTGGTCACATCTTCGAAAGGGCTCTTAACAAACCAGTGTAAGGCAGGAGGAAGCGTCCTGTGGGGAAGCCCTGGCTACAGTACCCTCCGTGGCACAGCGATACTGTCATATGCTTTGTCATCTCTAAGTCAAGCATCTTGTGTAATCATGCCCATTTTGCAGATGGACAAACTTGCATAGACTCACCTCCCAGGACTCTTCTCTTCCCTCTGAGCCACAGCCACACCCACAGTCTAGCCTTAATTCCCAAATGGTCCTGAGCTTCCTGCTGGCATTTAGGCCAGTCTATCCACTGCTCTCTCCTGCCCCGCCCCCTAGGGATGTAACCAGGATCCTCCACATCTAGGCTACATCCCTGTGACCGCTGTTCTTAGTTGTCAACTTGACTACATCCGGAATTAACTGAAGCCCAAGCCGCTGTGTCCATCTGGGTGAGATTTTTCTTGTTTGAATCATTTGAGGTGGGGAGGAGACCCACCATAAATCCAGACCATTTAAGATCAAACGTCCCACCTTAAACCTAGACCACACTTTCTGGAGGCAGGGCCCCTACACGTGGGTGTCGACTAGGAGGCCTGGGCAGTCTATGGGGCCTCTGGCAGTGGAACCAGTATCTATCCCTAGAGCACACATGGACTTTGGGAGCCCATCCCCATGCAGGGAAACTCTCTCAGCCTAGACACACGGGGAGGGCCTAGGCCTTGCCCCAGATGATGTGACAGACTTTGATGATCCCGCATGGAAGGCCTCACCCTCCCTGGGGAGTGGGTAGGGAGTAGATGGGGGGTGTGGGGGCATGGGAGGATGGGAGGGAGAGGAAACTGGGATTAATATGTAAAATAAGAACGTTTCTGATTTAGATAAAAATTTATTTTAAAAAAAAGGAAGGGAGCTTTTGCCTTTGCTGCAAGTCCATTCCTTCCCTGGCATTACAGCCCACTTCTTTGTGATTCCAGGGTTTACTGAAGACCAGCTGAGACACAGCCTCGTGGTTGAACAACTCCTGGATTCTTGGACTTTCCATTGGGAGATAGCCATCGCTGGAATAGTCGGACCACAGGCACGCTAAGAAATTCCATTTGTGTGCAGAGAGAGATTCGTCCTGTCAGGCCTGTTCTTCTAAAGAACCCTGACAACTGCAGCCCTGAGCTTCTTCTCATTTCAGTGTCTTGAGGCACCTAAAGTTCTAGGTGCCCGAGAGGATTTTGATCTTATCACTGACATGTGCACTGTGTGGCCAATGTTCCTTAACCAGGCACCTCATCCTGTCCCCTCTGTCTCCACCATGATTCTAGGCTCCCAGCCCTGGGGCACACCACCCTCATCCTTCTCTCTCCTTGTGACAAGCTGCCACCTGTGGACACTGCAGCCAGGGAGGCAGGTCTGAAGGTCCTCTCTAAAGGGACAGTCATATGCCTCCCTCTGGCTATCTGACTAATGAAACAATGGTGCTCTGATAAATTGGAACCCCCCCAGGAAGCTTTGCTGGGGGAAGGAAAAGACCAGGGCCCTGCAGCCGACAGGAGGAGGCCATGTCTCTCAGGGATGTCATTTGTCAGGTCCTCTTGCAGCAGGGAGCGGCACTGAGACAGTGAAGAGTCAGCAATGGGCAGGACCACACCCCCACCAGGACTGCTCAGATGGGCACTTTCTGCCTTCTGTTTAAACTGGAGTTTCATGTCAGGATCCCAAGATGAACTTGGGGGTTAGACATCAGTCATACTGGATTAGGGCCTGCCTATCTGTCCTCAGTTTACCCTGATTTCTCTTTCAAAGGCCCTACCTCCCAGTACAGCCAGTCTCCCTGGGGTTGGCATAGCATATGCATTTGTGGGGGGAGCACAATCCATCCCATAAAGGACCCAAGCAGGCACTGTCGTTGCCCTTGCAAAGCTTCAGGGCAGCAGAGAAACTTCGCCCGATGTGTTCAAAGCACCTGCTTCTTAGCCACACGAAGCCAGGACACAACAGCTATGACCACCCAAGGCCACAGTGGCTACTGCTGCCACCAAGGAAGTAAACATGATGAGAGCAGTTTCTCTGGATGACTGTCCAAAACAGAATCGTCACAGCCCTCCCTGGTCCACAGGCTCTATACCCCATCAACTCCTACCATCCAGCTGGAGTGCGTCCCGTGTCGCTGACGGGTAGGCCGTGCCTGGGCATGATCTTCCGGCCCTGGCCTTTTGCTTCCCTGAAGATTACCCACTGCGCCAAAGTCAGGGCTGCTCACTGCTGGCTGGTGACTGTGGCTGAGGAAGGAAGAATGTGCAAGGGTGAGGATGTGGGGTACCAAGCCTCAAGGGAGGCCTTGGGATGACTGATGAAGGTTCTGGCAGTTTCCATGAAAGCAGGGGAAGAGGCGTGGGGTATTCCTGGGGAGAGTATAAATGACGAGCCCCTCCGTGGAGTCAGGATAGGGTGGGCAGCGCCAAGGAGAAGACAGGAGCTCTGGGAAGTGTCCAGGTAGGAAAAGTGGGGATGAGACAAGGCAGGGACAATGGGGGAGAAAGTGAGAGGCTAAGGAGGGAAACACCGCACAGGGTAGCCACTGGCCTGAGGGAGGGGTGGAGGGAGAGATGCCCAGAATGACTCCTGGAAGACGGAGGGAGGGAGACACCAGGAATTTTGCCTTGACTACCTGGAGTTCAACTTCCTGTGCGCTGTCCCAGGGGACATGCCAGGTGGTGATCTATGGACCTAATGGCTTCCAGTGATTCTCACTCAGAACAACTGCAGCCCCGTGGCAGGACAGACGCTTCAAGGAGGGAGGGCCGTGGTCATGGTCCCAGGCAAGGACAACTTGGGGAGCCAAGGAGGGGTGGGAGGAGCAGTGGGGGAGAGGGAGGTGGGGGGTGTCAGGTTGCACACCCTTCCAAGAGGTTCGTCTGTGGGGTGCAAAGCAGAGATGAGAGACCCGTGGACGTCTAGACTGGAAGAGGTCGGTGGCTGTGCTGGCGAAATGACGCAAGAGGAGGGGACAGACGAAAGCGCAGGGAGGGAAACTGACCATCGCAGCCCTTGCTTCTGAACAGGAGTCTTGGGTGCCTGACCAAGGAGGTCCTAGGAAAGCACGTAGCATGCAGAGCTCTGGGACCTGTGCTATGGCCGAGGACAAGAGCTGGGAGTGTGTCATGGTCACTGCAGAAATGCCAAGGATCTCTAAGTAGGACTGCACTCCCAGGTGGGGGCACAGATGCTGCTTGCACACCCAGGGGGCACAGATGCTGCTTGCACACCCAGGCAGGGGCACAGATGCTGCTTGCACACCCAGGGGGCACAGGTGCTGCTTGCACACCCAGACAGGGCACAGGTGCCGCTTGCATACCCAGGCAGGGCACAGGTGCTGCTTGCACACCCAGGCAGGGGCACAGGTGCCGCTTGCACACCCAAGGGGCACAGGTGCTGCTTGCACACCCAGGCAGGGGCACAGATGCCCACTGGCAGGCAGAGGGTGGCTGGGGATACAAGGCTGCCTGCCCCACCCCCCACTCCCTCCCACACGTGGCAAAGCCTCCTGCGGGTTCTGTTAGGCTCACCTTCAGTAAGGGACAGGGCTCTGCCTTCCTACCTCTAACCCCACTCAAGTGGTCAAGCCATGCCCTGTGTGACTCTTGAGTGTGGCAGAGTGCCCACAGGGGAAGTCAAGGCACTGGGGCAGGATCCACACTAGAGAGCTTCTGAGCACTCTTGAGCACCTTGCTGAGTGCCATCGAATGCGCTAAGTACCACTGCGTACTCAGTACCCTGAGCACTGATGAACAGACTGCGTCCTGGTCACCTACGGCATCTCTTCCTCACTTACACCCGTTCACTCATCACCCCCAGGCCTTCTGAAGAGTGCCATTGTCATCTTTCTTTCCTGGGTCCTGGAAAGAAGAAGGTGTCCCTGGATTTGAAGGAGAGGTTGGGTGGAGCACTGTGGTGGGGAGGAGGGAGAACCAGGCTAGTGGCTGACAGGGCATTCCCCAAGGCCACCTGGAGCTGGGGTTCACTCCAGCCCGTCCCAAAGAAGAGAGGGATGAGAGCACCCAGGCTCCAGAGCTTTAGTTCCAGAGAACAGACAGAAGCCAGGTGACAGCCACTGTGTTCACAGACGCTGGGAAGCCCAGGGAAAGCCCACGTCCACGTTCTAGAGCACGCATCTCTCTAGTGACTAGTCTAGTCAGCCCTCTCCCAGTCTGGGAGAGCATGCCCAGGAAGGCTGGTGGGGGTGGGGAGGGCGAGCGGTTTCAGGAGTCCAGCCTCTTTATGATGATTCTCGGAGAAGGCAGCACCAATGTCACCAGTCAGCTGGTCTACCTGGACAGAAGTCACAGGTAAGCAAGGTGAAGCCCTTGAGGTCTCTGATAGCCTTTGCAGCCCTCTGCATTTGGCAGCAGGTGGCACTCTCTGGTGTCACAGTTCTTGTTCAGGCTGCAGGTAGCAGGACCCTCGGGTCTGCAAGCATCTCCTCTCCTGGTTAGGTGGAGGGTGCTAGAACCCTTCAGTCTATATGTGTGAGTGTATGTGTAGTCTAGAACATTATGTCTCCCCAGCCCTTGGAAGCAGCTGGTGTCACACCTTCTGGACTAGGTACTGGAATTCCTCAGGTTTTGACAGCAGCCAGTGTTACAACGCCCAGGTCTGGGTGTCTGAGACCCCATGGCTCTGAAGACTCGTCTTCTCTCTGGACATGCTCCAGTGACCGTGACCTGCATGGTGGCTCGCGAGTGTCTAAAATTTCAGTTCCAGGGGCATGCACATGGTGCACAAACACACGTGCCCGAAAGCACTGTGACATAAAGCAATAGTAATGATGCATGGTTTAAATAAGAACGATGGGCCTGGGAGATGACTCAGCGGTTAAGAGAATGCACTGCTCTTCCAAGGGCCTGAGCTCTGTTCTCAGCACTCCTGTTGGGAAGTTCACAGCTGCCTGTAACTCCGACTCCACATGCACACACCCTAACACAGACACAAGCATACATACGACTTTAAACAAAATGAATCCTTTTAAGATATATATGTACACGCATATATGTGTATATGTATCCACGTGTGTGTGAGTGTTGTGAACATCAGTGTGCGTGTGTATGTATGACCTTCTGTGAGTGTGTGTAGGAGTCAGAGCAGGACTCTGGGTGTCCTCTATCCCTCTGCCTCGCTGCCCTGAGACAGGCACATTCAGTATATGGGAACTGGGGATTCAAACCCAGGTCCTCATGTTTGCAAACTACATGCTCTTATCTACCGAGCCGTTTCTCTAACCCTGGGCCTCAAATGCTATGCTGCTGCTGGCGCCAGGGAAAAGTGGGTGCTCCAAAGTCCAGGGAGGCAGCTAAAAAGAGGGCGGGAGGAGCCCGCACCCCACCTGTGTATATTTCTTACAGGAGTAGACGTGACAGTCTGAGGAACTTGACTTTAACTGTAGCCCAAGATCAGGAGTAGAGAAAGATGGCCTTTGTATGAGAAGCCAGGAGCAGGACACAGAGCCTGGCAGGGGACCCTTAGCCAGAGAGGAAGCTGGTCCTCATCCCTGGTCTTCATCCCTGGTGAGTTTCAACTTGTTTCCTGTGCCTGCTTCCCCATTATCACCCCTGAATCTATTATGCTAAATATCTCATTTTCAACTCAGCTGGATTCAGGGAAACTGAGGCAAGGTTCCCAGCCCAGCCACCTAGAGCCAGCGGGGAGTGGCCCACAGAACTCTCATAAGGAGGCTCGGGAGAACAGAATGCAACCTGGAGTTCAGACTGCTCCCCGCCCCATCCCCCACCAGCGCCCCACATTCCCACCCTCACCCCTGCCTCCAGGGTGGGAGTCTGTTCCTAGCCAGCCATCCCCAGGGCACAGGGTGTCCCAGCTGTTCCCATCTGCTCCCAGACCTTCCCCAGCGGGAGGGCTCTCAAAGGTCAGTGGCCCGGAGCCTTCGCCATACTCCAGGGTGAAGACAAGAATGGGATGCAAGCCTGCGCCCCAGTGTGCCAGCTTTTCCGTGGAAATCCTTGGTCTGACCTTCCAGCTCATTGACTCTGCCCAAGAACCTGCCTCTTCCTCCCTGAAAGATTTCCCACCGTGGCTGGACCGTGCCAGAAGAATTCCATCCGGCAACCGGAGATACGTGTCTCTCCAAGGAGGGCAGACAAGCAGGCTCAGGCAGTGGGAAAAAAGGAAGTGAGGCCCCTCAGAGATCTCATTACCCCAGGATGTGGTTTGAATTCCATTCTTCTCTCCCAGCCACTCCCTATGCAACATTTATTAAGGGCACCAAATTAAAAACACAAGATGTAATTGCAACACGGGTTCATATGGGCTCCGACTCCAGAGATTGTTGGGGGGTGAGGTAGGGCGAGGCAGATGGACAACACAGACCGCAAACCCAAGGAAGAAAGCAGAGTCAGCACCCATGCTAAACAGCCAGGCCCTGTCCCTGTGAGCTCAGGGAATGCTGTCTGGTGAGTGTCACTTCACCACACACACACACACACACACACACACACACACACACACACACACACCCCACATCAGAGTGCAGGCCCTGTGGGAGGGACAGGATCCACCCTGTACCCCCGCCATTGTGCTCGCCTTCACCGATGCAAGCGTGTACTGAACTGCTCCGCCATCTCCATAATTCGGCCCCTCTCCTAACCAAAGGTTCCCTCCCTGCCTCATCCCTACTTTTCCCTCCTTGTCTTAATCTAGAGCCTCTGCCCCCCCCACGTGATCCTTCTCCCCAACTCAGAGAGCACCAGAACCCTCCCTCCAGCTGCTGCTTTGCACCCCCCCCATGAAGCCCTTCGACCCCCGCCTCCTCTCCCCACCCGCAGCAGCGTCGCCCTTCCACGTGGAACCAGCACATAGCGACAGTTCCCTTGGTCTTGAGTCCTTCAACAACCTGCCTAGGGCCCTCTAAGCCCTTCCGTTTCCTGCTGCAATGTGAAGGGCACCTTGGCCTTCTGCAGTCCGGACCATTAGTCTCTCACCGTCTGCAGCAGCGCCACGCCCTCTGCACATGCGTGCAGTGGCCCCGGCTTCTCCTGCCTCTCCATCTTCCTTTCCTCACTTCTTTCCAGATCATTCTCCTCAGCCAGCCTCTAAAGTATGCTGTTTTTCATACATTTGACCTGGAGCCCTCCTCTCCTCCGTATCACCAAGAACTCCGTGAGGCAGTCTGGAATCTGCGCGGTCCCCACGACCACCTGTGTAAGTAAAGGGTGCTCCAGACTTCCTGATAATTGTCGGATACACCAGTCTTCCCCACAGTACCCCAATATTCCATCACCCTTTACCATCCTCCAGATGTGAAAAAAATAGCCTCACACCAGCTGCGGCCCACGACCTCGCCCCTCAGGAGTGCCCACTAGCTGCCTGTCAATCATGTAGCTAGAGGAGCAGGGATATCGTTTTATTAAGAGTTATTAGGCTCCAGGCACTGGACAAAGCCTTCCGTGTGTCTCCTCACTTCCTCTGACCTTGTGTATCAGCGCCCGCCTATTGTACTGTTTGTGTGTGGAAGGGTAGCCCGTGCTAACCTCTAACTCAGGGTCCTCCTGACTCAGCCTCCTAAGTACTTCGGCTATCCCACGATCTCATCTGGATACATGCAGTTTTACCTGTGGAACTCCGTTAGGGATCGGAGAAGGTGAGGGAGCTGCGTCAGTCTGAAGGCCACCTGGTCTAGCGCATTTGGAGCTCAGATCAGACTCAACCGGATTCGTCTTGTATCTGTCCCCCCAGGATGCAGACCTGCTCACACCAAGGGTACCCCAAGCTGTCCCAGCCCTGCTCCCTCCCTAGCCAGAAGGACAGGCTCAGGTCACTTCCACCATCAGAGACCTTTGCGACCCTTTTCAGGCAATAGTGAAATATGTTGTAATAGCTTTGTCCTTGTCCTCTCCCTTGAAGCTCACCAACAGTGCCCTTCTGGGGGGGGGGCTCCAATCTCCATGTTGTCCCTGAAAGCACTGGGCACGCTGAGGGTACTGACATTTATCACACTGTTCTGTGGTGGCTTGTTTATTCCATGTGTTAGTTCTTGGCTTTTTAGCCTCAGGGCCCAACACAGATCCTGAGTATATCAAGCTGGTCCTCAGTAAAAGCCCAAATCTGGAATTAGAACTTTGGCCATTTGGGTTCCAAACCAAGAGATGATGGCTCCATGCATTGCAGACTTAGAGTCAGGCTCCCTGGGACTGGGGCTCCAGCAGTTCTTACTGAGTCTCTAGAGAAATTCTGACCTAGACCTGATCCCTACCAGGGCAGCCTGGAGAGATGCCACACTTACTATCCAAATATGGACCAATAGGACAGGACTCTCCTGACTCTTGTTGTCTTGGTTAAGGTTTTTATTGCTGTGAAGAGGCACCATGACCACGGCAACTCTTATAAAGGAAACATTTAATCGGGGTGGCTTGTTTACAGTTTCAGAGGTTTATCCATTCTCATCATGGAGGCATGGTGGCGGGTAGGCAGATGTGGCGCTGGAGTAGTAGCTGAGAGTCCTACATCTTGCTGGCAACAGGGAACCAACTGAGACACTGGGCGGTATCCTGAGCACAGGAAACCCCAAAGCCTGCCCTCACAGTGACACTTCCTCCAGCAAGGCCATGCCCACTCCGACAAATTCACACCTCCTAACAGTGCCACTCCCTATGAGATTATGGGGGCCAATTACATTCAAACTACCACACTTGTTTAAAACAAAACAAAAGAATAAAAAATAAAAATAGCATGAGGCTGGAGAGAAGGCTCAGCAGTTAAGAGCACTGGCTGTTATTTGAGAGGTTCACTTCCCAGTGCTCACGAGACAGCTCATACATACTTGCAGACAAACACCAATGTTTATAAAATAAAAATAAATACATTATTTTAAAAGGCAAACACTTCTAGGGACCTTGGGCTTAGCAGGCAAAGTTACTTAGAGCTGGAGGAGAAAGTCCTGGAAGTCACACTCCCCAAGGCACCACAGGCTTTGGTGATCAGTACCTCAGCATCCTGGGAACCCATTCCCAATGCCAGCCTGCCTCTGAAAGCTCTGATTTCTAAGAACTTCTAGTAAGTGCCTGGTGCTCACAAGAGTTCTAGGGCTGGCAGACCCGTGAAGCCCTAGTGAACTGTGGCCTCCAAGACAGCCAGTGCCTGAGCATCCGTGTGGCCCTTCTGTGACCAGCAGCGTAGCTGGGAACTATTCTCACTGCAGGACACTGGGTAAATCTGGTCTTCCAGCCTGAGACCAGTATCCACGGCAACCCCAGGGGCCCATCCCTCAAAGCTCACTCTGCCCCTCCTCCCTGTGGGTGGGATCAGTAGCCAGAAGCATCTGGGAACAGAGAAAGGCTGCAGCAGCAGCATCAAGTACTTCTGAGCCCTTTTATTTCACTAATGGCTAAATGGAATGAGAGGGTGGCCAGTCAGCCGGGTCCTTGCAGCTGCTGGGAGCTCTCAAATGGTCCTCTAAAGCACTACTCTTTGCCAGGTGACGATGGCCTCCGTGGGCCCCACACCATCAGAGACCTTTCTGGGGAGACACTGGGGAATCTGCCTTTGTGAAACATTAACACAGAGCTGAAAGCTGGAAGGGCCCTTGCATCTGTAGGTAGGGAGCTGATGCCCTGAGGGCTACGGGCAGTCCCTCTCTCCTGCCTGAGAGAGACATTCTAGCCTCTGACAGAAGAGACCTTGGGTATCCTGGCTGAAGCCTCTAATCCCTGCTCCCTCCCCCCCCAGGAGATAGGCAGGAGGGCCAGGAGTTCAAAGTCAGTCTTGGCTATATAGCAAGTTCGAGGTCAGCCTAAGCAGTATTTTGAGACCCCATCTCAAAAAAGACAAATGAGCAAAGCCATCGAGATTACTCAGCAGGCAAAGGACTTGCCACCAAGCCCAAAGGCCAGAGTTTGATCTCCAGAACCCACAAAATAGAGATAACTGACTCCTGAAAACTGTTCTCTGCCCTCCACACAAACGCCGTGTATGTGTACAAGCTCCCATAAGCAATGAAGGAAGCAAGCAAACAACATAAAAACAGACCAGAAGTATGATATGTGCCATGTGGCAAAAATTCCCCTGCCCTGTGAAGTCAACAGGCAGGAAGTGAGATGGCTGGACAGAGAGAGGAATACAGTCGAGAGGAGACAGGAGTTCAGTCTCTTTTCTTCAATAGCTCCCTGCCTGGACTGTTTCCTCTTTGGAGGGGGTTGGCACAGCCCTTCTGTGTCTCTCATTCTCAGCTATGAGACTACAGTCTTCAGTACCTCTGCAAAAGAAGCTTTCTCACACACGGCAGCAGCACGGGTCATGGACTTCACACGGTGGCAGCACAGTTCCCAGCGGCAGCTGGGGTCACGGACAACATTGATCACTCTTAATGACCAGCTCACCTCTTAAAGTTCCCACCACCCTCAATGCCACTAAATTGAGAATGAACTTTCAGCGTGCATCTTGGTGGGAGCAAATCACACCCAAGCCACAACTATGGCTATCAAACTATCTTACTTTATCTATGTCCTTCCTTTCCTCCTAGTTTCAACCTCCTTTTTCCTCCAGGATTAAAGTCCTCCGATACATCTTCCCATTTACTAATCCTCTCTACAACCCTGTCTACAGTCCTAAACTACGTTTAATCAATCGGACTTTTTTCATTTTTATTTTTGTTTACAGACAGGAGGTCTTGCTATAGAGCCCAATCTAGCAGAACTCACCAGTCTGTCCAGGTTAGTACTGAATTCCTGATCCTCCTTTCTTAGCCTGCAGTGCTGAGATTACAAGTTCGAGTTACCATATGGAGCTCCACTGAATTTTAATCGGAACAATTACATCTTTAATTGTGTATTTAATCAGACTGTTGCTCTTTTATTTGCATGAAATTTGCACAACATAATATTTATACTGAACCATTTTAAAATGATGATTAGTGCATTTGCAAGGTAGTAAAACCACTCCATCTTTTTTACAAATCTCTTTTTTTCCGGATGAAACCATGCTGTCCATGCCTCTTTGGCACTGTATTTCTTTATCTTCTATGCTCTTACTTGTTGAGGTGCTTAATTTTCCTTTGTACCTATTCTGTGTGCAGCAATAAACATCTAGCATCTACAGCCTTCAGAGCCTGCTGTTCCAAGTCATCCATTGGCTCAGCTGACTCAGGGGCTTAGACCAGGAGAGGGTCTTTCACAGTGAGAAAGCGTCCTCACAGAACTTTGCTGCATGCATTCCCAGTCAAGAGCACCCTAGCCTCCACTGCAAGTTTGTCTTAGATTGTAGATCTGAGTTCAGCACCTGCATCTCAGCCTGGTCCCGCTTGTCAGTGGCCATCTAGCACTGCAGTAGGCCAGCGTCAAGGCTCCTGCCATTCTGGCTTTCCTGCATTGTACTCCATCTTCCTGCTCCCAGCCACCCAGGCAGCAAGGAGGCCTGGACTGCTTCAAGATTTGTCAAGATCAAAGGAATAGTGTTACGTCACCCCACCTCTCAACAGACTATAACATACCATTTCTTGGGCCCCCTCCAATCTCCAAAAGACACAGCTGTAGATAACTAGGAACCAGCAAGGCTGACCCGGATGAGCCTGGACTGACTACTCCCAGAATTTGTAGAATTAAGTTGGAAGCAAAAGGCCTTTGCAAGCCAGCAAGAAGCCAGGCTTACAGAAATGTTAACACGGCTGCAGTTGTTATTACTAAAATCAATCAGGATAACTGGAGACATAGGGAAGAGAGTCAGTGCTTCAAAGGACCTTGGGCTCAGGCTCAGGCGGTGGTGTGGACACTGGATGGCTGAATAGTGCAATTTCAGCCTTGAGCTGGGACTGCTGCAGAGAGATGGTACTCCCCAGAAAGATCCCACGCTACAGTCTCCAAGGGCAGGCTAGTCATTTGTGACTTGGAGCCTCCAGTGCCGGCTTCTGTGCTCCTCACTTGCTTAGCTGTCCCTGTGTCCCTAAAGAGAGACCCTTGTTTCCCTTCCTTCAGTTATCAGGCCATTTGCAATGCATCCTAGGAGACTGGATTTTCCCCAAAAGTCTCATGCTGGAAGGAAAGGAGAACCCGAAGCCTGGTGCCCCAGGGGAGGGACTTGCTTCACAGGAGACAGAACACACTGCTGCTAAGGGCACAGCATGGGAGCCAGGAGCTGAGAGGATGCTGTGTCAGTAAAGGACCGGTGATGGAGGCACCACACCTTGACCAGGGCTGTTTGGTCACACTCACTTTACTCTCTGAACATGGGGGCTCACTGGACCTCTACATCTGTAGGCACAATGAGCAAACCTTTCTCTGCTCTTTGCTATTGCTGGCCTTTGGGGTTGGTGTACCCAGGACAGGTGGCCAAGCCTCGCTTGTTAGGGCAGCCAGGGCCCAGTCTTTGACCTATGGCAGGATAGAAAGATGGAGGGAAATTAAAGGAACATGGAACGGAAAAGGAGCCCTCACTCTAGAGCCTGGCTGCCTCTCCTGCTAGGAGTCAAGAATTCCAGCACAGTAAACATTTGCTGCAAAGGCTGCCTACACAGAGATAATATTCCTTTTATACAGAGTCATTCCAAATAAGAATGTTGAAATATTAATAGCAACAAATCATGCTTTTGGCCTAAGCACACATATCCTGTCTGGTTCCCAGCTATACGCCTGCAATTTCCTAGCAATCTCATAAGAAAACAAGAATCCCCAGTAACAACAAAAGCACGTCTTCATGCAACTCTGGAGGTCCATACTTGTTCTTTCTTTCCTTAAAAGTATCTTTTATTTAAGTATTTTTTTAAGATTGAGTTTACGTCTTAGTCAGGGTCTCTATTGCTGTGATGACACACCATGACCAAAAGCAACTCCAGGAGGAAAAGGTTTATGCCTCTCACTGGTCCATCATCAACAGCAGTGAGGGCAGGACCCTGGAGGCAGGAGCTGATGCAGAGGCCATGATTGGCTTGCTTCCCATGGCTTGCTCAGCCTGCTTTCTTATAGAACCCAGGACCAGCAGCCCAGGGGTGGCCCCACCCACAACAGGCTGAGCCCTCCCTCACTGGCAAACTAGCCAGTGCAGTTTATTACTTACAGTTATGTTGTGTCTGCGTGTGTGTGTGTGTGTGTGTGTGTGTGTGTGTGTGTGTGTGTGTGTGTGTGTGTGTGTGTGTGCGCACATGAGTCCAGGCGCCCAGGAAGACCAGAAGAGGACACTGCGTCCCCTAAAGCTGGAGTCACGGGAAGTTGTAAGCCAGCTGGCCTCAGGTGCTCAGAA
Source organism: Mesocricetus auratus (assembly GCF_017639785.1). Taxonomy (NCBI): domain Eukaryota; kingdom Metazoa; phylum Chordata; class Mammalia; order Rodentia; family Cricetidae; genus Mesocricetus; species Mesocricetus auratus. The sequence goes on from NW_024429203.1 coordinate 22,619,175, forward strand.
CTGAACACAGGCCCTCTGCAAAAGCAGTGAGTCTCTCCTAAACTCCCGAGCCATCCTCCAGACCAGAACAGCTTTTGTTTAATTCTCTGACAATATCATACGTGTATACAGCATATCCGGGCCACATCCACTCCCAAAACCCCCTCTCCTACACCTCTTAACACATTCCCCCTCCCTTTTTTTCTGTAAGGGTCCAGTTAGTGCCGCCTGCTGGAATGTTGAGTGGTCTTGTTGGCATCCACGGTTTTATCTAATCAGACTACAGTCCCATCCAAGGAACACACAGAGTCAATATATAATCTCATTTATCAAAAAAAATAGAAGAAGAAAATGTTTCTGGTCTACCCTTTGACATGTAATAACTTGAAAGTCCAGAACATCACACACATGGCTAACTACCATGACAGGAAATCACATGTCTCTTTTGAGAAGCCCACACCCACACTTGGGTGTCTTAACTCTGGCTGCCTCTCCTTCTATGAGAGCCTGTGTTTAAATCAATGTTAAAATTTCCTCTTAGTAAAAACTTATCATCTGTAGGATTTTAAGTATCTCTGCTGCTACAAGACAAGGGCAAGCTATAAATCTCACGTTACAATCCACATCATTTATCTTTGTTTTTGTCACCTGAGATTTTTGTCAACACTGAAATAAGTCTTCTATTGTCCTGGTGGATGAAGTGAGACTTGGTTGTATGAACCAACTGCTATGTCAAGAGACATCTTTGGAGCTGTTACATGATACAGTGAGGTGAAGTCACTTCCTGCAAATGTTAGGGTTTTTAAGGATCCCATGGCATTGGAGACATAATTGGGACAAATAAGCAATCCATCATATTTGAAGCACGTGGTATATATAGGAAGATCGAAGGTTAGCATTCAGTGCCCCAAATCATCCAATTGTTCAGACTGTCAGGAAATAAAAAGAGTTCATTTCAGAAAAGTTTGTAGAGAGTTATCCCTATGGAGCTGAATAAAAAACTGAAATGTGTCTTGCTGTCTTCTGTTGGAAATTCATATAAATAAAGTTCTACATAATGAGCTAGAATTATAGGAGTAAATGATTGTCCCCTAAATTTGATGATACTGTCTTAAAACCATGAAACCCATATTATGAGTTTTTCTTTCAGAAACTATAAAGTACTTACTAACTTATTCTTTCCTTTTAAATAATGTATGTTAATTTTAAGTACTGCACTTGAGAAGAAATAAAATTGCTATTAGAATGTTTTTAAAAAATTTCCTCTTAGTAGACTCTAACTATGCTTCAAACTGACTCATCCTAAAACTCTATTTTGCAACAAACTCACGAATCCCATCTTTGGGCTGGCAGGAGAGCTCAGCAGACCTTGTCTGATGGCCTGAGGTCAAAACCTGGAATCTTCATAGCAGAAGGAAAGAGCGGATTCCTGAGCATTGTCCTCTGACCTCCACACACATGCCATGTGTACCTACACTCCTACACACACACTCACAAAATCAACAAATGGAAAGTAAAGATCTCATCTTAGACTCCATTACTGGGGACAGATTTCAAAATGCCAGTAATACACCATTGAGTTCATTCAGAAGAGACACAAGTTGACACTTCCTCCCATGGAATGGGGAGAGTCAACTTTTCCAAGTTTTTTTTTTAATTTCTTTGTTTTACTGAAAATAGATTGTGTTTGTATAATACATTCTGACTGTGGTTTCCTCCCCCCGGCTCCTCCTAGTTTCTCCCCGCCTCTTCTCCCATCCCGATCCACACCTTTTCTGTTTCTTGGTAGAAAACAAACAGACATCTAAGGAATAATGATAAAATAAAATAAGCTGAAACAGGAACAAGTCAGAAAGAATAGGACAAAACAACCAAATAAGGGGCTGGACAGATGGCTCAGAAGTCAAGAGCACTGGTTGCTCTTCCCGGGGACTTGGGTTCAATTCCTGGCACCCGCATGGCAGCTCATAACTGCCTGTAACTCCAGTTTCAGAGTATCCGACACCTTCACAGAGACATGCATGTGACAAAACATGAATGCACAAGAAATTAAAATAAATAGAAAAACAACCAAATAAGAAAAAGCCCAAGGAAAGCATGTAGATGCAGACACACACATTCTCGTGTATAGGAATCGGATAAAACCCCAAAACCAGAAACCGTAACATAGACACAAAGGACGAGAAAGGTTAACATGAGGCAAAGGCTATCCTAAGATGCCGGTGAGTTCTGTATCTGCTACCTACTGCTGCCTACCCTTGAGAGTGGTTTGTTTGCCCAGTGAGACTGCCTTGGAGAAAACTAATTTTTCATTTGCAAGTGGTTATCAATTGCAGACGGCTTCTAGGTTAGGGATGGGGCATGTGTCCACTTCTCTCAGCTCTAGAACCCCATCTGGTGCAGACTCCTGCAGGCCCTGTGCACGCTGCCTCAGTCTCTGCGAGTACATCCATATGTGTGTCCGCCCTGTTGTATTAGAAGGCCTTGTTTCCTTGGTGCTCCCTATCCCCTCTGGCTCCTACAATCTTTCTGCCTTCCCCTTTACAGCATTCCCTGAGCCCAGAGGGGAGAGATTTGATGGTAACATCCCTTTTAGGGCTAAGTGTCCCACGCTCTTTCTCTGCATAGTGTCTGTGTCTGTTCTCTGCTGTAGGAGGAAGCTTCTTTGATGATGGATAGCTGCACAAGACACAGATCTGAGTATAGAGACATCGTCTCTTCATCTGACATTGGTGTCCAGTCTGGAGGAAAAAGGTTCTCATTCTGATCTTCCCCCAAAGAGTCACACTGAGCAATTGGCACCTGAGTAGAGAGACCAAGACAACCAGAGATGAGTAGGAGAGGAGCAGCTGCATGGTTCCCGCAGTGGGGTCTGGGGCATGCAGATGAGGCTGGTCCATGTGACAGAGGGGCATCTGGGGGTGGACAATACCAATGCATTTCCCCATGCGGTATTGAGTGGCGTGCTGTGGGCTTGCATACTTCCTGCAATGAGCTATAGGTCATGCAAGCAAGTCTAAACCATCTGACAGGACAGTGTCATTGGGGGAAACCCCAGGGTGGCTATCTTCTTCTACTTGGTGTGAGGTTGTATGATGAATGATGTCACCATGTGACTACCAGATGCCACCAGAACCGTTGCTGAACTGGAGACTACATTGCACTCTCTGAAAGTAACGCTTGTGAGATGGGGTAATTAATCAGACTGTGGTGTCCATTATGTGGCCTTTCTTGGGGTCTCCCACATGCAACTCAGGTTCAGCTGTCTTCCCAGAAAGAACTTGCCCAGCCAAGGGAGGAATGACAAAGCAAAATGACACTGGATGCTGTCTGCTGCATTAGCCTCTGATTTGACAGGAAATCCTTTTTGCACCAGGGGTGGGGTAGGTGGGGAGATGAAATGGAGGTGTTGGCTCGCCATTTCATACAGTTGACAAGATGCACGGAAGTAAGAGCACAGATGAGATCTGTGCTAAATAGCTCTTCCTGGACCCAAAGACTTGGAACTCCTGGGAAGAACTAGACAGTGAAGAGGCAAGAAGGAGGGTAAAAGTGACAGAAGATACCCCTTAGGCCCAGCCTTTAATACTGACAAAGGGAAATCCATGATTTGGCATGCAGACAGAGGCCTTAATAATGGTACATCCAACACAAACTGCGTGACAATCAGGGGGCACTCAGCATTTGGACCAACTGAACTGGGAAAGACTTGAAGAAGCAATGGAAGAGTCTCTGACAATCTGATGGTGATGTTGTGGCACGTGAGGGTGGGCGGGGTCAGGCTGAGATGCCGGGAAACGGATGTAACTTCCTATCCATCCTTGAGACAAAGCTGCATGACCCGAGGCAATAGGAGGGATACCAGTCCCTGTGGACCGGCTCATAGGGGCCTTTAAGGATTCTTGGTGGTCCTTTGTTCACATATCTATGAATAGTAGAACTGAAAGACAAAAGAGGAATGGCAGGTTTAACTAAAGGAACTGAAAATGGGAGGGGCCATGAGTGATGCTCGGTTCACCAGACCAGACAGGACTGTTTGTGGGAGAATTAAGCAAGAGGTTGGTTGTCTCTGTCTTCTCTACCCTGGGAGCAGCTCTCCTGCTTGGTCCCTCACCTCTGAAAATGTATGCCTGCTCCAAGTTCATCTCCACCCACTCCTTGATCGGGAGCACCCTCTCAGCTGCTGAGTCGCCCCCTGTCTGCAGTGGAGTTGAATCGACCACAGACGTGGACAGATGGGGGCCTCAGCAGCCTGGCAGCCCCTCGTCCTCGACCTCACTCATCCCTAGCCATGGCTTCCAAACCACTGTCGTTTCCAGGGACATCGACACAGCTGCCAAGTTCATTGGGCTGGGATGCTACAGTTGGGGTGGCTGGCTCTGGGGCTGGGATTGGGACTGTTTTGGGGATCCTCATCACTGGTTATGCCAGGAACCCTTCTCTGAAGCAACAGCCCTTCTCCTGAGCGAGTCTGGGCTTTGCACTCTCAGAGGCCATGGGGCTCTTTTGCCTGCTTCTCGTCCTCTTCACCACGTGAAGCAGCCATCTCCACATCCACCTCCACAGTCCGTTCGTGTAGTCTGTCCTGTGTGTCCCCTGCCCAGGAAGTCTGGGGAAAGTGCTTGGCTCAGAGTTTGACAGAGAGAAGACAAATAAACACTGTAAGAGGTTAGTTAATTCAGTAGGGTTCAAGGGACTGGTAGGGGCTTTAGTGGCTTTGCTGAGCCCTGTGTTGAGGCATGATCTCTATGAGGTAAGAGAGGGTTTTGCAGATCTGAATAACTTAGACCAGCCGGTGAATTGCATCTGTAAAGTGCTAAAACTATCAAGAGGGGACTAGAGAAGAACAAAGCAGACAAAGGGATCTGTCCGGGCAGTTAAAGGCAAATGCGACAAGCTGGAGGTCCTAGGGAAAAATTAACAGAAAATCAAATGTTATGATAGTTTCTGGAAAACTCTAAGCCTCGGAACAACTTGCAAGTAAAGATTAAGCTCCACCTAGGTGTGGGCTGTTATTCCCCCAAGTACATTGCATGCATTTCTCTCCATATACTAGGGGTAAAGACTGTTCACCGAGCCCCGAGCCCTTCAAACAGCCAGGTGAATGAGTGGAAAGTCTAGGCCCACAGTGCTGACCCAGAGCCTACCAGAACTGGGGAGGTGACTCCAGAAGCAGGCGGGGCAAGGTAGAGCATAACCTGCTTCCTAGTAAGGCTGAGGCAGGCCAAACTGTGCAAGCTGGCCCTACTAAAACTGTCAGGGCTGGGCAGACATGAAGAGGCCCTGTGGCAGGATAAGGAAGAGAAGGGAGGGGACACAGCTCACAGAAAATGACTGAACTGTGAAGAACTACAGCATCCTCCACCAATGCTGCTGTGCCAAACACTGCCCTTTGACAAAACGTTTGATAGAAGAAATTAGACCATTTTGCACCGAATTGGACCTTGCTACCTCTTTTCGCATCCCCTTAGCTGCTCGTGACCAACTGGCAGGCCCTTCAAATGGATGATGACAGGCTTCAGATCCTACCCACTCTCTGCAAAAAGGCTTCTTTGTATAATGCTAACCCTTGGGTGTCTTGCAGGCTTGTAAAAACATCTGGAAGAACAGCAAAGCTAACAATTACCGAATTTAAGTGAAAGTACCCTGTATAAGCAGGAAGGGCATGTCCAGAAGCCACATGGTTGCCTATTGAAAAGCTCGGTGCCAAGGGTAGGCTAACCTCACCAGGAGTTGTTAGCCAAAATAATATTCTGGATCTCCACACCATACAAGCTATTGCCACTGCTATTGGCTGCATGCTAAAACTAGATGGTAAGATCACATCGCCAAAGACGCTGACTCTTTTGGTTCTAAGACATTAAGAAGTTGTACTGGAACTGCACCAGAATCTCCTTTCCTGCTGGCTGGCTTTCACAGTGTCCTAAGACACTGTGTGAACTTCAGGGATATAACTGTCACCAACTATGGACACTACCTGCTATAGTATCAAGATGTGCCTACTCATGCAAAAGTGTCACAGTTGTTATAAGTGCATTTCTGATTAGATTCTGGCCTACTCCATAGACTGGGGACTCACACCTGGTACTGTAAGCCAGGACAAAATGCCTTGGCTTAGAGAGGTCCTAAATCCCAGTGGGGAGGTCACTGCTAGCGTTTACTATGTAGCTGTTCAGTTCTAGTCCCGTTTCTCTATCTCATAGGCTGTCAAATTGCCTCCTAAGTGTTGCGGTTGTGTTCCCACCCATAGATGCCTGACATCAGCCTCAGTCGATTATGGAACAAGATTTATTTTCGAAATGGGCAGTCTCCTAATGGACTCATAAGTGGTCAAACTCTTGGGAACAAGTGACTCTTACCAAGCCACAGGTTCAGCAACAGAAAACAAAGTAGATATGCCATCATAGCAATATGTACATAACAAAACCACAGACAGGGTAGCTTGAACAGAAGAATCTTAGTTCTCATAGTTCTGGAAACTGGGACCCTGAGAACAAGGCCCCAGCACAGTAGTTTTCTTCTGGGGCTGGCAAGATGACTCCGTGGGGGAAAGCACTTGGTTGCACTAGCCTGGTGACCCGATAACGCTCTCCAGACCCCATAGTGGAAGGAGAGACCGGACTTATGAGAGTGGCCCTCTGACCTCCGCACATGTCCCTTGGTCTGTGTGTGCCTGCACTCACATGACTGACATCATATGCACAGTAATAATAAAATTTGTAATCTATTTTTTAAAAAAAGGTTTTGTTTCCTCCAAGGCCTCTCTGCTTGCCTTACAGAAGGCAATCTTCTTCTGGCATCTCTCTCTATTCTACGTACACACACATCTTTGTCCTGCTCTCTTCCTCCTATAGGGACACCAGTCACATTGGATTAGGACCTCAAGACCTCATTGTAACTTAATTGCCTCTTTAAGGGCTTTATCTCCCAACACTGCCACATTCTGAAATAATGAGGATTAGAACTCAACACAGGCAGAAAGGGATATGAACAAGATGTGCTCAGCGGCTTCTCCTACAGACAAGATATGCCCCTCAAAGACATGTGCTCAGCGGCTTCTCCTACAGACAAGATATGCCCCTCAAAGACATGTGCTCAGCGGCTTCTCCTACAGACAAGATATGCCCCTCAAAGACATGTGCTCAGCGGCTTCTCCTACAGACAAGATATGCCCCTCAAAGACATGTGCTCAGCGGCTTCTCCTACAGACAAGATATGCCCCTCAAAGACATGTGCTCAGCGGCTTCTCCTACAGACAAGATATGCCCCTCAAAGACATGTGCTCAGCGGCTTCTCCTACAGACAAGATATGCCCCTCAAAGACATGTGCTCAGCGGCTTCTCCTACAGACAAGATATGCCCCTCAAAGACATGTGCTCAGCGGCTTCTCCTACAGACAAGATATGCCCCTCAAAGACATGTGCTCAGCGGCTTCTCCTACAGACAAGATATGCCCCTCAAAGACATGTGCTCAGCGGCTTCTCCAACCAGGGGCTCTTGTCATTCAGTGGGAACTCATCAGTGAGCAATGGCCTCATGATCCCATCATCTCCCTCTAGTGCCACCAGCTGGGGACCAAACCCTCAACAATCTGCCTTTTTAGGAACATCCCTCCCACCCCACCTCACCCCATCCCTAACCTCCCCTCCCCTCCCCTCCCCATGTGCTTTGTGCCATGATGTACTCTGCTCCCACAGGCCTAGAGCAATGGAGCAGAGGATAATGAACCAAAAACTGAAATTATGAACAAAGCATAGCTATCTCCTTTTTATAACTTAATTGTATCTGATAGTTTTTTCACAGTACTAGGTTGTGAATTAACACAGGCACTCACTCACACAGTGAGTGTCTAAACCAGGTCACTTTAAGATTAAAAAAAAAAAAAACCAGGGCCCATGAACTCATCTGTCAATGTGGGGATATATAAGAATGTGTGTCTAGGATGGGAAGATGGCTCAGCAGGTCAAAGTGACATGGGTTCAGTCCCTGGAGCTCACGATAGAAAGAGAAGACCAACTCCTGAAAGTCCTCTGCCTGACGAAGCATGCACGCACACTCGCACACTTGAAAGACAGGAAAGAAGAAAGAAAGAGTTCTTATCTGGCCTTTAGAACCTCGTAGGCTTATCTGAGGTGCGGTTTTGTTTTGTTTTAAGTGCAGAGCTGGCTTTGTAGCTGAGGACGTGCCTTGAAGTCCTGATCCGCCTGCCTCCCCCTTCCAAGGTCACTTTTCGTGTACTCTTTTCTCATCCTTCCCATAGAGCTTTAAAACAATGGTGATTGAGGCTGTGGATGTAGGTCAACCGAAGAGTGCTTGCGTGGAGAAGCCCTAGGTTCAAACCCAAGCATCCCCTAAACCAGGCACTGTAGCACACACCTCTAATCTCAGTATGTAGGGGGAAGGTCAGGAATTCAAGGTCATCCTTGGCTATGTGGAGAGTTCCAAGTAGGCTTGTAATATATGACTTGAGACTGGGGGGCGGGCGAGGGGGGATCAAAGAGAATTGGCTCTCACATATCTGAGTTTATCAACTAAGATGAGAACATTTCTGCGCTCTGGTGCCCTATATGGAGAGCTTGTTTGAGAAAGGCTAACGGAGAATGGGAAATGGGAGCCAAAGAGAAACCTGGCAAAGGTCCCGAGTCTCTCTCCATCTCCCCAGCTGGCCTGAGGTCCCCTCTTCCCAGCAGCAGGCACCAATCTTATCATCTTATCATGGTACATACTTTCCTTCACAAGCGTGTTCCTGTCTTAACGCTAAGCCCACAGGGAAGGGCTGACTACCCTCTGCTCATCCCTCAGGCCTGTGACACACCCTATTCCAGGCAGGAACCCAACTAATGTTCTTTAAAGATGGGCACTGGGTCAACACACAAAGATCTGCAGGAGAAACCCAGAGCTGCTCAAAGGTGGAAGCAAATGGGGACAGTTTGCCGGCAGCAGGGGAGGCAGGCTCCTTCAGGGGAGAGAAGGAAGCCTTGGTCTGGAGCTGAGTTCAGCCAGGCAAAGAGGGAGGGGCCTCACACAGGGCCTGCAGCATCCCCAGCCTACTCAGAAACCAGCTCCAGGCCTTCCAAGGAGCCAAACGAGCCGGAGAACTGTCACAACGCTGTCTATTTCCCATCATGATTTATTTAATTAAGCTGTATCTGAAAATATCCCTAGCAGGTGGCTTATTCTCTGCAGGGCCAGGATGAGGGAGGGAACAGAGCGAAGCCTCCTGATACAGCTCTGAGGCAGGCTGATTAGACACGGACCAACCTGGTTCACAGATAGACACACTGAGGCTCAAAAAGCAACAGACCTCACCAGGCTTCTGCAAGTCCAGGAGTTGCTGGAGGAAGGCGGGACTCCACCAGGAGAAAGGGGAGAGGGACTGCAGTGGCCTAAGCCTCGAGAACTCGCACTTACATCTGCCAGCCCAGCTCTCTGAGACAGGAGCAGCTACTGAGGAGATCCAGTTCCACGCTAAGGAAAGCAGCCCCAAGGGGAGGAAACACTCCTACAGAAGCCAAGGCTTGGAGTCCCCACTGACATCACGCCCCCACCCCCAACTGTACTTCTCAAGAGCCAAGAAGCAAAGCTGAACCCTAGGCCACCATGTCCCCAGCTCAACAGTGTTGTGGCTCTGACATGCTCCAAAGATATCAGGTGCAGTGGCTTGGGTGAGCCTTTTAGACTCTGGGAGGCTGTGTTTCCTCATCTGTGAAATGGGCGGCAGAAAGGATATGCCAGGTGCTGTATGTGGGGCTTTGGATCTGAGGAGCGTCTCTCTTTGTCCTGAGCCACTTCCTTAGTCATGCCCCCTGGCCCTTCCTTCCTGGCCACCACCCTCAAGTGAAGGAACGAGGCACGGCTGTAAATATAGATGGTGAATGAAAACAGACTCCTCACCACACTTGTTTCTTCTACCCTAGAGGCTGCTGCCTTCAGAACGTGGATGAAAAAGCTCCGGAGAGAGAGCTTTTCAAATAACAGGACCGCTCTGAGGAAGCTCTCACCGGGGACCGACATCCACACCGAGCCAGTGTGGCCCAAAGTCCCACCTAGAGGCTTCCCGGGGTTATTTGAAAGTAAAAGTTCACAGTTAAAAATAGGCTCCATTTACACAAATGGGTGAGGCAGGCATTATGTAAATGTCTTGTAAAGGGTCATGGTCCCCATGGCCCAAGTACTTTGGGGACTCCTCTCCGCTCACTACCCCCTCACATCTTTGCCCTTCCCTTTCTTAAATAAGTTGTCTACATTTCTATCTCTAATCACTGGTACAAACCTTTATCCTGGGATGCAAGAATCTAGAACTGGGTATCCTTTCAACTCAGACCCATGACGCGGCGCTCCTAAAAATGCCTTCTCAAACACTCCAGGCTTTCTCACTGCTTCTCTGCCTCCAAACCTAACTTAAGAGACTTCCCTGTACCCTCTCCTCCTAGCAACTGGCAGATCTCCAGCTTGACTGTCTTATTGTTCTTCCCTCAAACTCTAATGCCATTATAAAATAATAATAAAAATAGACTTCATTTTGTAGAATGGTTTCAGGTTCATGGCAAAGTTGAGCAAAAAGAAGTTCTCCTAAGACTCCTGCTGCCCCTCCCCATAACCTCCCACCGCCAGCATTCCCCAATCAAGACCCACATGTTGAAGCCAGTGAGATGGCTTAGTGAATAAAGGTGCTTGCCATCAAGCCTGAGGACCCCAGTTCAATCCTCCAACCTACATGGTAGAAAGAAAGATCCAGCATCTCCATAGGCACACGTGTGAGTGTGTGAGTGTGTGTGTGTGTGTGTGTGTGAGAGAGAGAGAGAGAGAGAGAGAGAGAGAGAGAGAGAGAGAGAGAGAGAGAGAGAGAGAGATCTACTGAGTTTAGTCTGTGTTGCTTCCATGAGCATGAGGGAAGGGGTTACTTTTTGGAGCAGTGGCTACACTGAAGAAAAATGATTCCCCACCCCAAGAATCACTTGGGAGCAAGAGACAGAAGAATCAAAACGTTAAGGCCATAGTCTGAGATATAGTTCAGTGCTAAAATGTTTCCCTTTAGGGCATGAAGGCTCTAGTTCAATACCTACTACTGCAGTAAGAAGAATTCAAACACAGACCTTGTCTCAAAAAGCCAAGAGCTAAGAATTTAGCTCAGTGGTAGATACTCACTTGCCCAGAACTTGCAAGGTTCTAGATTTGGCCCCCAAACACACACACACACACACACACATACACACACGCACACACACAGACACACACATACACACACACGCACACACACACAGACACACACACACACATACACACACATACATACATACACACACACACACACACACACACACACACCTTTAAAAAATCCCCCATGTAACAATCGCACTCATAGAATCCACAGATTGAAACTAGGATTCCAGCACCCATTTATATGCATCATTAACTACAATGACCTCTGCATAAATTATTCACATCTCAAATTTTAGATGCTAAATAAAGACCAAAGTGACAACACCCGACAAACCCATGAATTCACAGATTGTGACCTAGTATTACGAATGCCGTAGGAACTGGACAGCTAACTAGGACTCTTCAGCTGGGCACAGGACAGCTCAGATTTGCATTTTCACAAGAACACTCTGGTTAGCTACAGCCTAGGGTAGATGCCAGGACTCCCCTCCCACCTCCCCAGGACTGGACAATGCTCCTGACACTGACTGCCAGGACGGCTGCAGCCGATTCACAGAGGATCCACTGAAAACTGGTGCTGACAGTCAACCACAAACCTTAACCCAGCTGTGCTTCCAAACAGAAACTTGTCTCAGGAAGGAACAGGGGAAGGAAGCCTGGTGAGAGGCTCAGCAGGTAAAGGTGCTTGCTGCCAAGCCTGATCCCAGAACCCACATGATAGGGAGAAAACACAACAGTGGTCCTCTGACCCCCAGAGCATCTACACCCCACCCCTCACTGACAATACATGCAAAAAAAAAAAAAAAAAAAAAAGGAAGAATCTGAAAGCAACAGTATGCAGTATGGCTTCAGAATCAAAGAGCTTGGGCTTATTCCAAAGAAAGCCAGAACATATCAAGACTTTAAACCAAGCCGAGGTCATAGACAAAATCAAAGAGAAGATTCAAGATAGAGAAGCCAGATGATGTCATATGAGCCCCACCTTCTCCCCAAATATACATCCCCATGGAAACCTCTTCTTTTTTGAGGTTTTTAATTTTATTTTATGTACATGAGTGTTTTGCCATGTGTGTATGTATGCACAGACGAAGACGTTTGCCTTACTCCTTTTTTTTTTTTTTTTTAGACAGAGTCTCCATATGTGATCTTGGCTGGCTGGCCTGGAACTCACAAGATAGATTACGCTGGTCTGGAACTTGCTGGGCCCACCTGCCTCTGCCTTCCTAGCACTGGGATAACAGGTGTGTGCCACCACACCTGGGTCGCTAGGTTTATTTTCTAAACAGTCCCCAGGCGATTTACCATCACTCCACCCTACATTTATTCTAGTTTTCCAAGCGCATGGGGTGGTCGGTTTGGGATTGCTTGGCAATTCCTCAGAGTTACGTTCAGCACATACTTTTGAGGCAGTAAATCCTCAGCAGGTGTGTCCCTCTCCATCCATCTGACGGGCGGGCACCCCACATCACTTTGTGCTGTTCCTGGTGACGTAAATTGCAGTGCTTTGCTGAAGCTGCATTTGCCAAGTTTGTTGATTGCACAACTATCCCTTAGTTCTGCAAACAGGAAGGAACCGGTGGGAGTCTCTGCACAACTACCCATAGTTCTTCAAGCAGGAAGGAATCGGTGGGAGTCTCTGAATAGTGTCCATCTTGTTTCTCATCAAACATTCACTCAGAGGTTTTCATGTCCACAGGACCTTTCTGCCACACTAGTGTAAGGGCTAACATTATGTTTTATGTTTTGAGTTTAAATTACTGTGCTTAATAGGGCTATAAAGCAAAAATGCCTCTAACCTGTAAGCTCCACTTGCCCAAGTACAGATAATTTCCAGGGGTGCTGGGGGCTGTTGCTCATAACAACAACACGTAATAAGCCATGTGTTCTCACTTCTGTAAACAAGGTTGGTTATCCCAACTACACAGGATATGTGGAAGGTAGGTAGGCAGAAAGTACATCAGGTTATATGCTTGGCCCCGATTGGATGAAGGCAGGAAGTACGTAGCCTTGTGGGTTTTGCCTGACTAACTTAATTAGAGGCCTATCTGTAGTCTGAAGTTTCTGTCCCAACTGGTCTCATAACCGTTTAGTCCCAAATAAATACACAGAGGCTTATGATAATTATAAACTGTTTGGCCAATGGCTCAGGCTTCTTATTGGCTAGCTCTCTCTTAATTATTAACCCATTTCTATTAATCTGTGTATCTCCACGTGGTGTTGGCTTACTGTGATGTCTGGATCTCTTGCTTCCTTGGTAGCTACAAGGCGTCTCCTTCACTCACCTACTACCTTTCTCTATCCCTGTTTTGATTTTCTGTCTGGCTAAATCCTGTCTGTCCATTGCCTAAACAGCTTTATTCATCAACCAGTAAGAGAAACATATATTCACAGCATACAGAAGAGCATCCCCTATCACTTTCTCTGGGAACCCCAGGTATGGACCTGGCCAGTATTTAATAAAGCGTGCTGCAAATTTGGCTCAAAAATTGTGGTTGTGGTCTTGTTTCAGCCTGGTGGGATTTAGCACCAGTTCAGACTGTGATTTGGGCAGAGCTGTTCATGTTAGTTCTATTTGCAGAGTTCTTGTGTTCTATTGGTCTCCAGAGCCAGGCTCATGAAGCTGTGTGGTACCCTCCCGAAGCCCATCTTGGCATTCACAAGGCTCAGAGTGTCATTCCAGGACAATGATGAAGACCCAGGAAGAGCAAAGGAGATATTCTCATTGTGTATCTCACGTGGTCTGCAACTCACTGTATAGCCCAGACTGGCCTTGAGCTCATTATATCACTTAGGCTGGTCTTGAACTCAGGGTCCTTCTACCTCAGCCTCCAAAGGGCCAAGGTCACAAGCTGTAAGCTTCAGATTTTTGCTCTGAGATGAAAGTACACCTTATTTTACCGGGCTAGAATATTAGGGTCCTGTAGAGGACCAGACCCAACAGAGTGTATTTAGTTATAAAAGGAGACTCAGCTGACTGGTGTACAGGATGAGGGGCTGAATAGTCCCACAGTAGCCATGGGAAGACTGGAGAGCCAGGAACCCAGCAGCTGTTCAGTCTAAGTTGGGGCCCTCAAGACAAGAGGGAACAATGGGGGCTGAGGAGACAGTTCAGTAGGTGAAGTATTTGCCTTACAAACACAAGGACCTGAGTTGGAATCCCCATCCCCAGAACTCACATAAAGCCAGCATGGGGTGGGAGAGAGAGGCTTTGTGGCTAGCAGTGCTGGTTTCTCTTGCAGAGGACCTGGGTTTCACTATGAGCACCCACATGGTAACTCACACCATTTGTGACTCCAGTCCCAGGGGATCCAATGCCCTACTCTGGCCTCTGTGGGCACTGCATGCCTGTGGTGTACAGACACACACACAGACAAAACATCAACATACATCAAAATAAATTTTTTAAAAACTCAGCATAGAGGATCTGGGGCTTATTGGTCGGTCAACCTACTCTACTTGGTGGAATTCCAGAACAGTGAAAGATCCTAACTCAAAACATGGGGGTGGGAGGGAGGCCCGAGGAATAACACCTGAAGTTGTCTTCTGGCCTATACATCACACATCATACACCCACATGTGGTACATATTATCTCATGCGTGCATACACACACACACACACATATGCCATGATGCAGCCTGTCGCGACGTCCCAAACCTCCTGGGAGAGTGGCTGGTGTGAAGCAACGCTCAGACTGAAGAATCTGGGGATCTGGTGCGAGCAGGCATTGGCTGCAGAGGAAGATGAGCTGCACATGTGTGCACATGTCCCCAGCCTGCTGGACAGTGCTGTCAGGAGGATCTCCTTCTTTCGGTTTGCTCACTCACCCGAGTGCCAGTCAGCTCTGGAAACGCCCCTCATGCAACATCCGGAAGTGTGTTTTACCCATTTTCTAGGGGTCTCTCAACCCAGTCAAGATAAACCATCATGACTCAGGATCTAGATCTTCAATTCAAAACCAAATTTGGCCTGTTGGCTCTAGGAGCCCACTTCTAGGTCAAAGGTTGTTTCTTAAGATCTCCGTGAGGTGGGCTGGAGACGGACCCTACGCCCTCTGACCTCTGTGCCGCCATCACTAGAGCAGGAATCGGGTTCGCCATCAGAGGATTGCCTATGCCTGAAATTTCTCTCCGGAAAGACCCAAGAAAATGAAACCAGCGGTGTCACAGCGCCGTCTCCTGCTTTTTCACATTCATCTTTCATTCTCTGTGGTTTTTCTAGATCGTGTAAGTGCGTTACTTAACTACCTTGCAGGGCGCATCCCAGCAGGACATCAAGTGGAAGAAGGCAAACCCCAAGGTGCATGCTGCATGGATCCACTTACAGAAATGGATAGACTCGACACTCGCCTGCCGTGATGGAGCCGGCTTGGGGGACTCATGCATCCTCATTTTAAAGCTTGTTTCCGAGCTACGGTAGCCAAAGCAGTGTGGTGCTGATGGAAGAGTGAGCAGAGTCACACAGATTAATGGGCTAAAAAGTAGGAAGCCACGCACCCATGGCCAGTTAGTGTTACACGTAAGTGGTGAGAGCATTCAACTGGGAGAAAACGGTCTTTAGCAGATGGTGCCGGGGAGACCAGATAGCCACGTGTGCAGAAGGAAGCAGCCGGCTGTGTGACAGACAGCATCCTCAGACACCAATTCAAAATGGATCAACAGGCTAGAAAAGATAAACATGGATTTTCATAAGCTCAGATCTGGAAGGGACTTCTCAGATAGGACATAAAAGGTAAAGCAGACAAAAAGAAATAGACGAGTTGGACTTCACCAAAACTAAGGGCGTCAAAAGCCACTATGCATGAAGCTAGAAGGGGGTTGGGGCATGAGGGACACGGACAAGATCCTGAAGGGATCAGGGAAGGTAATGGAAGCATGCGATGCCCAAGCAGAGTGGTGCTGGCTGGAGGAAGGAAAAGAACCATCCAGACGCGGACAGGAGGCACAGGGGAAGTCCCTGCTGGGGTAAGACTAGAGCAAAGGGCTGGCAAAATGGCTCAGCAAGCAAAGGTGCTTGCAGTCCGATGGGAGCCTGAGTTCAGTCCCAGGAAGCCACACGGTGGAAAGAGAACCAGTTCCTGAGTTCTTCTCTGACCTCCACATTCCAGCCGTGGCACACAAGTACACACAACACACACACACACACACACACACACACACACACACACACAGTGGAACCCATTCCTTAATTCTAAAAAGACAGACTGAAAAATTAAAAGGGAAAAGTGAACTACTACATATCAATGTTTGCGTCTCCCCAAATTCACATGCTAAAGCTTGAACTGTTGGGGAAGTCCTGTGTATATGTCAATAAAGCACTGCTGGCCAATAGGAAACCAAGATAGGTGGGATTAGTAGTCCAGGAGGACTCTGGGAAGGAGAAACACAGAAAGTCAAGATGTAACACCATGGGATAGGAAGCCCAGAAACTTCTCCGGTAAGAGAAATACTTAGATTAACAATTATGGGGTAAATACTTAAGTCAGAGCTAGCCAGTAAGAAACAAGCAAGGCCAACAGCTTCATAATTAACACAGCCTCCTGTGTGTTCATTTGGGACTGATGCGGCTCTGGAACCAGGCTGGCGGGAAGGCTTCCCTTTACATTGAACCACCAGTGTGAGAGAATAAAAAAGTAGTTAAAATTGGGTGAGCTCCTTAGATTGGGTGAAGGCAGGGCCCTGGTCTAGTAGAATTAGTGTCCTTGATAATTACTGTATTCATTTGAGTGTGTATATGTGGGCAGACAGAAAACGACCTGTGGGAGTCAGTTCTCTCCTCCCACCATGTGGGTCCCAGGGATCAAACTCACAAGGCTGGGCGGCTCTTCTACCCACTGCACCTTGCTGCCCCAGGACCAGTGTCTATGGTGGTTTGAAAGAAAACAGCCCCATAGGGAGTGGCACAATTTGAAGGTGTGGCTTTGTTGGAGTAGATATGGCCTTTTTGGAGAAAGTGTGTCACTGTGAGAGTGAGCTTTGATGTCTCCTATGCTCAAGCTACATTCGGTGACACAGTTCACTTCCTATGGATCAAGATATAGAACTCTCGCCAGGCTTTGGTGGTGCACACCTTTAATCCCAGCACTCGGGAGGCAGAGGCAGGTGGATCTCTGTGAGTTTGAGACCAGCCTGGTCTACAAAGCCAGTTCCAGGACAGCCTCCAAAACAATACAGAGAAACCCTGTCTCAAAAAAAAAAAAAAAAATTATAGAACTCTTAGATATCTCACCATGTCTGCCTGCACACTACCATATCCTGCTGTGATGATAATGTACTAAACCTCTGAAACTATAAGCCACCCCAACTGAATGTTTTCTCTTATAGGAGTTTCCATGGTCATGGTGTCTCTTCACAGCAATGGAAACCCAAGACAGTGTCCTAATAAGAGACAGAAGACTGCAGGTGTAATGTACAGAACTCAACAGGAAAGAGAGGCTAATGATACAGCTTTAAATGAGAAAAGTACTTTTCATTTTTTGATTTTTTTGGAACAAAATTTTACTATGTAGTCCTGACTGACCTGGAACTCACAAAGATCCACCTGTCTCTGCTGGGACTAAAGGAGTGTGCCACTACACCTGGATGGACAGAGTCTTGAATAGACATTTCTCAAAAGATCAACCACAAGTGGACAGCAAACTCATGGAAGGACTCTTAGCATAACTAGCCATTTGTAAAATGCCAAAAAGATCCTAGGAGAGAGCTGGCCATGTGGCTGATTGAGTAAACACACACATGTGCAAGGCTGATGATCTGAGTTCAATCCCCAGAGCACACACAAAGGTGAAAAAAAATTTCTTTTCCCCCTTTGGTTTTTCCCAATGTGGAGTTTCTGTGTAGCCCTGGCTGTCCTGGAACTCACTCTGTAGACCAGGCTGGCTTCGAACTCATATAGATCTGCCTGCCTCTGCCTCCTGAGTGCTGGTATTAAAGGCTTGTGCGCCACCACCACCTGACTGAGAATTATCGTCCTCTGACCTCGGAGCTGTGGCACAAATAATAAAAGACCCAGAGACTGGTATTGGGGTTCAGGTTTCAAGCTGAATATCAGGAAAGCAAAGTGACTGGTCTCTAACTCTAACCTCTAGCACAGGCTGAAAGGGCTGATCCACGCACGAGCTCTTCACCAAGCCTCAAACTGCTGCCTCTCCTCAGTGTGGCTGGAGAACAAATGCCTCTCTGAGACCTTGCTTCTGTCTTATATGCTTCCCTAAAGTTGGAATTAAAGGTGTGAGTTATAATTCTCTTTTAGACTGACTTGTTCTTGTGCAGATCAGGGTGGCTTTGAACTCACAGAAATCTGCCTATTTCTTGATCCCGAGTCCTAGGATTAAAGGTGTATACCACCACCTCCTAGCTTCTGTCTGCTGGAATTAAAGGGGTGTGCCTGGTTTCTATAGGTTGTGACCAACTTTGCTTTCTGAATCCTCAGGCAAGCTTAAAAAATCATAAATAATAGCAAGCACCTATACTCACATACATACATTGTGTGCACAAAAACATATAGTAAATAATTAAAATTATTTTTAAAGAGTAAAAACTCACAAAGAGATGTCACCTCATGGCCACTAGCATGATTATAGTTTTTTCAAGAAAATAGGGCAGGGAGGTGCTGGGGAGATGGTTCACTGGGTAAGAGCATTTCTGCACAAGCCAAAGGACCTGCGTCAAACTGCCATGACCCACATAAAACACACTATGCATGGTCCTACACACCTGCAACCCCAGTTCTGGGGCAAAGTGGAAACAGGAAGATCTCTAGGGGGAAGTAGAGACAGGAAGATTTCTGGGGCTTGATGGCCACCAGCTTCCCAACAGTTTCAGTGAGAGACCTGTCTCAAGGGAGCAAGGGGAGAGAGCACATGACAGCCTCCTGGCCTCTGCAAGCATACGTGCAGGGGTATAGCATGGACACACACACACCATGCACATATACCACAGAGACAGACAGACAGACAGACAAACAGACACTAGGGCCTGGGACGTAGTTCAGTTGGTAGAGTGCTTGTGTAGCATACATGCCACATAAAGCAGGCGTGGCGGTACATGCCTACAATGCCAGGCTTTAGGAGATAGAGGCAAAAGGATCAGAAATTCAAGGTCATCCTCAACTATATTAGCAAGTGTAAGGCTAGCTGGAAAACATGAGATTCTGTCTCAAAGGAATGTTTTGCATAAAAATGAAGTTTTAGTGACAATGGGAAGCCCCTGGGGCCCGCATGCTGCATATGAAGTATAAAGGGCTCATCCTCAATGCAAAACATAGGCGTTTCCTCAAAAAGAAATGGACCATAAGCTTTGGTTTTGTTTCTGCTTTTGTTGTTTGTTATTTGTTTGGCCTCTTCTCTTCTGTCTCAGTGTTTGAAAACGGCTTGTCATGTACCCCAGGCTAGCCTCAAAGACAACATCCTCCCAACTCAGTCTCCCACCTGCTGGGATTATGGGTGTGCGCTTGCACACTGCCTGGACATAAACTTTTCAAACAGCACAGCAACTCTCCATCTAGAAATACATACAGAAGAACTGGAAAAGATCTGGTCAAACAGGCATTCTCCTGTGACCGCTCACAACAGCACAAAACCCAAAAAGCGAAGTCAAAACGCCTATCAGCAGATGAATAAATAAATATAGCTTATGCATGTGAGGAAAGGGTAGCCAAAAAGCACACCCTCAGACGGGGACGGATGCAGAGACCCACAGCCCGACACCCCTGGAGAGGGTGTAAACAAGAGGTCTCCATCAAACCCCTCCCTGCAGAGCTCAGGGCTTGTGGGAACTCATTCCACCAATAGCTTTGGGGTATCGTGCTTAGGTGTGGCTCCTTGTTGGCTGAAGTAACTCCTTTAAAAGAAAGAGGGGGGAAACCAATCAATCCCTGAGCATGAGATCTAGCCAGTCTGAACTCAGGGACTGAAGTCTGACCAATCCCCACCCTGGAAATCTTCTCCATGGAAAAACTCTGCCCCTAAGAAGCCCTATATAAACCCTGTGCCTGTTTGGTTTGCTGCTGTCCTCTTCCACCCTGGCAGAGGCAGCCACTCTCCTGGAGTCTTCCCTCCCAATAAATATCATGAATGAGGTTTGGGTGAGACCTTCCTTTCCTGGAATGGAGGGGAGGAGAGAAGTAACAACTTTTCACCAGAGGCAGAGTGGAGAGGAGCAGGGATGTAACGCTTTCGCAGGCAAAGCAGAATTGTTACACTGGGTGGGGGCAGGAGAGGGCACATGACTACAACAGTATACACACACACACACACACACACACACACACACACACACACACACACACACACACACACACGGGCCCTTAGCTGAACTGCAAGCTGGCAAAGCCCTCCCCTTCCAGAGCAGAGCTCTTACACTGGGGAAGCCTTTCCCTGGAGCAGGGCTGTAAGCTGCTATGCTTACTGTGACTTGTGGTATTCCCTGACTCCTGATGGTCAGATTACTTTTCCATATGAACTATAACACTCAGTATTCTTTGGCTCCCTCCAGAGTGCCAGAATGCCTTCCATCCGAGAGGCAATGCTTACAATGCATGCTTTGGAATATTATTCAGCCATATAAAGGAATAGAGTGTTGGCACATGCTGCTGGGTGATAAACTAGGAAACCCTATGCTAAATAAGAGTTAGCTATAAAAGGTAACCACATGGTGGTTGCTAGAGGCTGGGGTGGGAAGAATGAGGAAGGGCTTTCCCATCTTGCAAGATGGCAGGTGGAAAGGGAGAGAACCCTGACACACAAGAGAAGAAACCTGCAGCCAAGAAAGCAGGTGGTGATGCCACTGCTGCTGGTGCTCCTGCTGCTGGCTGTAGGGAAAAGGGGCCAGCCAAAGAAACACACCCTGAGCAGAGCCAAAGAAACACACTTTGGCCCTGCAACCAGAACCAAAGAAATGTACCCTGACCCTGAAACCATTGCCAAAGGAACACACTTTGTCCCTGGAATCTGAGTCAGTGAGAGAAATGCACCCTGGCCCTAAAATTGGAGCCAAAAGACTAAAAAAGACCAGAGAAAGAAACACACTTTGGCCCTGAAACCAGAGCCAAATCTGACCCTAACCCTGTGCAGAAAACTAACCAATCCTGGAGTAGGAGCTCTAGCCAATCTGAGCTCAGCATTGAAATCTGACCAATCCCCACCCTGGAAGCCCTATATAAACCCTGTGTCTGTTCAGTCTGTGGCTGTTCCTGCTGTTCCACTCTGTTCACTCTGTTCCTGGCTGTTCCACTCTGGCAGAGGGCAGCCACTCTCCTGGATTCTTCCCTCCCAATAAAACCCTTTGATGAGCTTTGGGTGAAGACCTTCTTTTGCATGATGGTGGAGGAGAGGCAACCCTGGGCAGAGCAGAGCAGAGCGAGCAGGGCTATAACACTTTGGCCGGGGAAACCTTACCTTGGCAGAACAGAGTTGTTACACTCCACTCTCTGCTCTCCACTCTCCAGAGCAGAGCTGAACTGTAGCAACTTCGTCCAAGAAACCTACAGGAGCAAAACTGCTACACTGGGCAAACATCCCCAGCTGGAAGACCCAGCTGATATGCTGGGAAGCCTTTCCCTGAGGCAGGGCGGTAAACTGCTATGCTTACTGTGGCCTGTAGTAGTCCTTGGCTCCTGAGCTCCAGGATACCTTTCCATCTGAGCTGTGTATTCTGTGACTCCCAAGTGCCAGAATACCTGTCTCGTCCCAATCCAGCCCAAAATGCCTAAAGGGTGACCCTAAGGTTAAAAGCCCAAGAAGGGGAAACCCCATTGCTGCTAAAGCCCTGTCCTGGTTAGAGGAGTTGGCAGGTTCTCTGAGCTGCTATGTGTTCCAGAAAGGCCCTGTACAAAAGAAAATACTCAGAAAGGTAGAAGGTCCTTGCTACTGTCACAAAACCAGTTGGTGTAACAAGAATGGTGGTACCCAAGTGGTTAAGCTTCGAAAAATGCCCAGCTATTAGCCTACAGAAAACTTGCCTTGGAAGCTGCTGAGCCATAGCAAAAAGCCCTTCAGTCAACAAGTGAGACGGCTTCGTGCCAGCATCGCTCCTGGGACGGTCCTGATCATCCTCACCAGGCCCCATAGGGGAAAGTGGGTAGTTTTTCTGAAGCAGCTGGGCAGTGGCTTGCTACTTGTGACAGAAACTCTTACCCTCAATTGAGTTCCTCTGCGAAGAACACACCAGAAGCTTATCATCACTACAAAAGTTGGTATCAGCAAGCTTAAAACCCCAAACACCTGCAGAAGCCGCTGCACAAGCCCAGGCACCAGGAGGGCGAGGTCTTCGACTCAGAAGGAAAGATGAGATTACAGAGCGGCACAAGGCTGGTCAGAAAACTACAGACTCACAGCTTTTGCTAAAGATCAAAGCTGTTCCTCTGCTCCAGGGCTACCTGAGGTCTCAGTTCTCTCTGACAGAAGGGATGTGTCCTCACAAACTGGCTTTCCAAATTGCTAACAACCTAATTAAACAGCTTCATATGTAAAAAAAGAGAGAGAGAGAGAGAAATTATTTCACAGGAACAGTCTCCTATGGGGAAGATGGAGTTATGGTTGAAATTTGATAGAGGTGACAATTATATAATATAATCACACAAAATGCCCCTGAGTTGTACACATTTGGCTGATTTTATGTGAAGTGAATCTCACCTCAGCAAACATAAGAAGCAAGATGGCTCAGCAAGTGGAGGGAGGTACTCACATACAAAGTCGGATAACCTGAGTTCGGTTCCCGGGACCTATACTGTAGGAGAGCACCGGCACCTGAAAGCTGTCCTCTGCCTTCCACGAGTGACCATGGCAGGCGCAAACACCTGTACAATAAAAAAAATAAGTAAATGTAATAAAAGAATCAGAAGCTGGTACCTGGTAGCAAACTGCTTTCGTCGGGCATATGCAAGGCAGAGGCAATAGGATCTCTGTGAGTTCAAAGTCATCATTGTCTACATAGTGAGTTCTGGGACAGTCAGGGTGACACAGTGAGACCTGTCTTAAAAACAATTTTTTAAGGAGGAGTAAACAGGCTAATGGGAGGCTAGTTCTGAGAGGAGCTGGTTGCCTTGGTTTCTGGGTTGCAGCGCCTGCATGTTAATTTGTGACAACTCATCCAGCTATGCATTACGACTGGAACAGAGCCACCTGTGTATCTGTACTGACATAAAAGAAAGTTTTGGGTTTTTTTTCCTTCTAGAAACCAAACAAAAAGTCCCTGTTGTATTTCAGATGGTGGCACTAGGGAGTGTCATGAGGAGGAGAGGGGCGCGTGAGTGCTTAGTCAAGCCCTGCCTTCGTTTCAGTTATTAATATCTGATTCCCCAGGCTCCCCTGCATTCACTCTGACTTTCCAGAATATTGCCATTAAGCCTAAGCTGTCTTGGAATGAGTAAGGATGTGGTATGAAAGGCATCTGGTATGAAAAAAATGCCATAATGAACTCATCATTTTCTACGCTGACAAAAAACAAAAAGCATTATGGGCGTGGCAGCTCATGCATAAAATTCCGGCATGTGGGAGGCAGAGGTAGCAGCATTTCCCACAAGCTTCAAGCCAGCCTGGGCTGGATAGTGAATTCTAGGCCAGCCTAGGCTACAGAGTAAGACTTTGTTTCAAAATAAAGTAGTGAATGCTATTTATCTTAGTTACTGTTAACATTCACGCATTGACCAGGGGAAGACTGGGCCAGTTCCATGGGTTTTGGCATCGTGCTCATGTCCACAATACACATTCACTTAGGACTTCATCCACTCCACACAGGGGGTAGCATGGGCCCCAGAGTCCTATTCTTCTTCAGTTATTATTATTTTTAAATTTACACACAAAAACACACGTGTGCAGTCATGTCTTTACACTCTGAGCCATCTCATCATCCCCTTGAATTTGTTTAAATAACCACATGTGGTTAATAGCTACTGGATACATTCAGACGGTATTATGGAAACACTTCATTTACTCAATTTACTTGGCAATTTCTTCCCATTCCCGTAATGTGCTTCTCAAACACTGGTAAAGTGGTGACTCACTCCTGTAATCCCAGCACTGTAAAAGCAAAGGCAGGAAAACTAAGAGCTTAAGGTCAGTCTGGACTGCATATTAAGTCCCAAGCCAGTGCAAGCTGCATAAAACAAGACCTGTCTCACAATAAGCTAGCAAAGCCAAGCATGATGAAGCACATCCCACCATTCAGAACTCAGAAGCAGGCAGAACTTTATGAGTTCAAGGCCAACCTGATCCAGACCAGCCAGGGTTGCATAATGAACTCCTGTCTCAAAAAAAAAAAAAGTGATAGAGATGGATGGATGGATCTAGTCCCATGTTTCACTGACTGATTAGAATATGCAATGTAAAACTAGATCCTAGTCACAGCAGTCACATATTACTGGGCTAGCAGAGGACTGCACACTGGAAACCAAACCCAGCACTCAGAAGGCTGGGGCAGGAAGATCATGAGTTTGAAGCCAGTCCGGTCTGCAGAATAAGATCTTGTCTCAAAAAAAGAAAATCATATATATGGATAAATTTTTAAAGACTATACCATATAAAGAAATCTATAACACAAAAGGTTTTGTGTGTTTAGAAGGTATGAGATGGTGTTTGGTCAGTTGTTGGCTTGGCGTTTTCCCTCCCTGTACTGAGGAACAAACTTAGGACTTCACGCATGCTAGACAAGCACGGAGTATCTCCAGCTCCAGGCTAGTTAGTTCTTTGAAACAGGGTCTCATCTGTAGACCTTAAACTCACAGCGCAGCCTAAACTGGCCTCAAACTTTCAGCCATCCTCTTGCCTCAGCCTCCCAAGTTCTGATATCACAGGCATGAGCCACCAGGCCTGGCTTTCGGAAAGTTCCTTTTTAATTAATGAGTATTAGTGCTCTAGTTTGATTTCTATTACTGTGATAAATACCATGACCAAAAGCAACTTGGGGAGAAAAGAGTTTATTTGCCTTACATATCCCAATCATGTTCCATCACCGAGAGAAGTCAGGGCAGAACTCAGGCGGGAGCCTGGAGGCAGGAACTTGAAGAAGCCATGGACGAGCACTACTTACTAGCTCGTTCTCCATGACTTGCTTACCATCCAGGACCACCTGCTCGGGGGTAGAAGCACCCACAGTGAGCTGGACCCTCTCACACCAATCATTAACCAAGAAAATACCAGGGCTGGTGGCCCACACCTTTAGTCCCAGTACTCAGGAGGCAGAGGCAGGGCGATCTCTGAGTCTGAGGCAAGCCTGGTCTACAAGTTAGTTTCAAGACAGTCAGGGCTACACAGAGAAACCCTGTCTCAAAGAAGAAGGAGTAGGATGAGGAGGAGGAGGAGGAGGAGGAGGAGGAGGAGGAGGGAAGGAAGGAAGGAAGGAAGGAAAGAAGAAGAAAGGAAGGAGACAGGAAGGAAGGAAGGAAAAAAGAAAATACCCCACAGACTTGCCTATAAGCAATCTAATAGAGGCATTTTCTCAGATAATCCTATTTTGTGTCAAGTGGACAGAAAACTGACCAGGAGAACTAGAAACTGGCCTGAGCTCTGGTCCCAGGAAACTAGGACGGGGGGGGGTGCCATAAAGCCAGCATACTAATAAGTAGGAGCGCAATGGTAATGGTTTGAGTATGCTTGCAGTCAGCTCTTTACCTTTTAAGTTTGTATTATTTTCTTATTTTGTGTATGTGGGGGGAGGGGAGAAATAACTTGGGTGAAGTCTGCCATCCACCTCTGAAGTATGAAACTGAATAACTCACATAAAATCACAGGGAGGGTCCATCGTTCTTGGCTGTACAGTTGCCCTGCACAGCAGCAGCTGTAGCCTCTACCAACTGGATGCTTGTGGCAACTCCGCCCCATGGGGACAACCAAAACTGTCTCTCACCAAAGTGGTGGGGAAATACCCCAGTGGGAAACTGACACTTCAGACAAAGAGGCCTTACAAGGGGGCTGATGTGGAAAAGACCAAAACAGAGACCAACAAGGGTGTCGTTGTTAAGACACCAGTGGGAGGGGAAAGAGCCTGGGCACGCAACTCCTTGTAGGAATCTGAGTTTCTAAAAGAAATGGCAAACATGGAGTCACTAAAAGATGGCATACTCTGGACTCCAGAGAAAGAGCTCCAGTGGCATAAGTAGAAATGGAGGGGGGTTCATTTAGGAGGTTCACAGAGTATAACACTAATGAGCATTATAGCGCTATAAGCTATTCCCAGGGGACACACTGCTTCTTTGTGACTGAGTTCCCTTGTTTGTAAGTGGTCACCTACTCCAAAGGTGGTCATACAAGTGTGTTTGTAATGCACTCAGAATGGGATTCTAGGAGCCTTTTGTTCTCCTTGCCTTGATCCAAATTAGAGATGCTGGGATCTTTGAATGACAGCAGTGACATTATGCCTATGGAGGGCTGAGGCTGCAGGAGGCTGGGGAATTAAAAGGCTTAGTAAAAGTATAAAACTCTGGGGAGTATCAGACAAAACAGAGAACCGGGTAAGACATGAGATGCTTTGGAATGAGGCATCATGGACAACCGAAAAGGTTCGGGCTCAAACAACCGCATGAGCGTGGCTCCCTGCACCATGCTGCGTCGGTGATATCCATGTGGATGTATTAAGTGATAAGACTGGCGAGTCAGAGCTCAGGGAAGGGTTCTGGACTGAAGATGCAAACCTGACCTTCACATTTCGCAAAGGAAGTATTTAATGATTGTGATGGCTAATATTGACTGTCGGGTTGACAGGATCTAGGACCACCTGGGAAACGAGCCTCTAGGCAAGTCTGTGACAGGCAATGTAGATTACTTAATTGAGGTGGGAAGATGTGCCTTAATTCCAGGGCACTGTTCCATGGACTGGGATCCTTGACTCAATAGAAAGAAGAGATGAGCAGCAGCCTTCAGCACTCTCTGCTTCCAGACTGCAGGATGCAGTGTGTGACCAGCCACCTCGGCCCCTGCCACCTCGCATTCTCCACTAAGATGGACATCCTCAAACCATGAACGAAAACAAACCCCTCCTCCCTAAAGTCGCTTTCACTGGGTATTTTGTCACAGAGACAAGACAAGTAAGCAATACAATGAGTTGAACTAAGCAATAATAATAGCATTTAAAGGCATTCAATTGCTGAAGAATTTGTCCTCCAAATGAAGTAGGCCTAAGTAAAATTACAATTGCACAAGTCTCCCACTAAAGCACTGTGTGTAATAGGGTAGTTTGCAAACCACCTAAATTGCCATTGTTAGAGGTCCACGGAAACATGGTGAAATACAGGCACAAATGGAAGGTTGACAGGCCATGGTGACACAAGCCCATGATCGCAGCAAAGCAGGAGACTCATCTATGTAAGGCCAGCCTGGGCCACACTGGAAGACCCTTCTCCAAAACCACAGTGCAGGGACGGGGAGGTATTAAGTAATTGGTAAAAGAATAAGCCAACTTAATATGTCTTGCTCCAGCATGATCCACAATAAATATTATTCAATAAAAAGGCAAGATGCATAATGAAATGTACAACAGACTACATTTCTATGCCCCCTCCCAGAAGAACAGGATTGCTAACACTGTTAGAGACATGTTATAGGCATGAAAGAGTTCATGGTTTCTTTGTTTTAATTTTTTTGTTTTTGTTTTTCGAGATAGAGTTTCTCTGTGTCACAGTCCTGGCTGTTCTGGAACTCTCTTTGTAGACCAGGCTGGCCTCGAACTCTCTGAGATCCACCTGCCTCTGCCTCCAAAGTGCTGGGGTTAAAGGCGTGAAGCACCATGGCCCAGCTGGGTTCTTAGTTTCTAACAACTGCAGCGCAAAGGTGAAAAGATGGGACTTGGAATATAGCCTATGGAATATTCTATGTTTTACTCTGTGATCCTTAGTGACAGTCTAATATTTGGAACTGTACATTTATGGCTTTTGTCTTTCAATAGAGTCTCTCTATGTAGCTCAGGCTGGTCTCAAACTGGCAATACCACCACCTCTTGAGTGATGATGTTTCAGGAATATACCACTGTGTTATAATTTTTTCTAAGGCCATCAGCCCTGTTTCACAAAGTCAACTATGTTTGAAATGGAAACATTTGTGAGGAAAATGAGCTAAATAACATGCAGTCTTTTTTCTTGTCGTTTTGTAAACAATATGTTCCAAGAACTGTTTCTGTGTCATTTACATTGTGTTAAGTATGAAAAGTAAAACCTATGGAAGCTTATGCCTACTATGCAGTATGCCAGGCTGTACCACCTTATGTGACGGAGTGTAGCATCTATTTTAGTAATCATACAGGCCCTGAAAACTTTGGATACTAATGAACAAGTGCATGTGAATTTTGAGGTGATATCTCACTGTGGTATTCATGCTTACCTCACACTCCTAGAACCAAACAATTCTCTGTCCCTGCCTCCCAAACAGCTCAGATTACAGGCAAGCACTACTACGCCCAGCTGTAATTAGAGGAGGAAACATGTGGTTTGGAAGAGTTGAAACAATGGCTGAGTACAGGATGCTTCTCCAAAGGACCCAGGTTCAATTCCTAGCATCCACATGGCAGCTCCCAACTGTCTGTAACTGCAGTTCCAAGGGATCTGATGCCTCCAAGGATACATATGTAATGCACAGACACACAGGTAGTAAAAACACCTATGTATAAATTTTTTTTTTAATTTTTAAAATGTGGTTTGAAAAAATTGTCATCTTTGTAGCATTCCCAAGGACAAAGCTATAGATGGGTTACCAACTAGCAGACTACTGCAACAGTCCAAACTAGTCTGCCTCAGCTGTGGTGTGCTTGCCTGGCATGTGGGAAACCCTGGGTTTGATCTCCAGTGCTGTAAAAGAAGAAAGAGGAAAAGGAGAAGGAGGACTAGAATTATAGCTGCATCAGGGAGGACGGAGAGACCCCAAAAAGCACCTTCCAATGGTATCCATACTTAGATGAGTGACTGAACTGAGATGCAAAAAGTCTTTCTCAGCCATAAGCCCTAGGTCCTTCTTCTCAAACCTCCTAGAAGGCTTAAAGGATCTGGTGAGGTAAAGAGTGGGTTGTAGGGTGGCAGGTGTAGCCCAGGAGAGTAGCACTTATCTAGAATGCTCAGTGCCCTGGGTTCAATCCCCAAGAGCAAAGGGTTTCAAGAAAAAAGAAAAAGATATTGTGGCTCAGCAGGTAAAAAACACTTGCTGCCAAACCTGATAACCTGAGTTCTATCCCCAAAACCTATGGGGTAGAGCAATCCTTCATTCTCACAGGAAGTCCTCTGACCTGCACATATGCACATACACACGCATGTTCATGCACACATGTGAGTGCCAGCAAACACACACATAAATGTAGAACAATTTTTAACCTTCTATATTACACCCTGGCAGCAGCTTCCCCTCCCCCACTCCTCCCAGTCCACCCCCCTCTCCCCCAGATCCACTGCTCCTTTTCCCTTAAAAAAATACAACAAAAATAGCAGGCCTCCCAGGGATCTCCCCTCCCACCAACATGGTCTAACAAGATACAATAAGACTGGGCACAAATCCTCATATCAAGGCTGGATGAGGCAACCCAGTAGGAAGAGTCCCAAAAGCAGGCAAAAGAATCAGACCCCTCCCCGGCTCCCGTTGTTGTAGGCCCACGAGAATACCAAGCTACACCATGAGAGCACAATCCACAGACTCAACCAAGCAGGGCTCATAGGAGCTCACAGAGACTGAAGTGACAAACATGGACCCTGTATGGGTCTGAGCTAGGTCCACACACACACACACACACACACACACCATCACACACACCATCACACACACCTTATGGTTGTGTAGCTGGGTATAAACCAATTTTTAAAGAAGAAAAGAAAAGAAAGAATAAGATGGGATGAGAGGACATAGAACAGAAAAACTAAAGAAAAGGCACCCAGAGCTGAGAGTAAAAAAAGATCTGACCACCTCTCTCTCTCTCTCTCTCTCTCTCTCTCTCTCTCTCTCTCTCTCTCTCTCTCTCTCTCTTTCTCTCTCTCTCTCTCTCTCTCTCTCTCTCTCTCTCTCTCTCTCTTTCTCTCTCTCTCTCTCACACACACACACATACACACACACCATCACACCCATGACCACCCATGTTTCTCACACATACACCACCATAACCCCAGCCCTATCACCACATGGCCTCTTGAGGTGCTCTTTGTACTGTCACCCAGAAAAGCGGAACCTCATCTGCTCTCTGACACAGAGCACTTTGGACAGAAGAAACACCTGTCAACATCGCTCTTCCTTTCTTCCTGCCAAGGAGAACAGAAATACCTCACCATAGAAAAAACTATTTCCGGGTTTCTTCAGCGCCTGAGTGTTAAGTCTCCTCAGTGTGGCCAAGCAGCCCAGGGTCTATTTGCAAACTGCCACACTACTAGCTGAAGCCAGCTGCAAGGGTGCTGGGTGGTGATGGGCCTCTTCCCAAGGAGTTAGAGATATCCTGAGCCTATAAATCAGGAGACAAGTCTTGCTCACCGAGTACAGTGCCTTAGATGGAGCCTGTCTGTGGAAAGTTCTGGAAGACGTGGCCTCTGGGAGTTGTGGAACATGTCACCTCCTCTCCTCTCAAGAAAAAAAAAAAACAGTTTTACAAAATTTTAAGTAGCCGCCTGCCTGCATTCCACAAAGATGAGCCTTGTCCATTCCTCAGTTTGGCTGACTCCGCCAGAAATCTGCTAATTCATTTTCCCTGTGCAGGACAGTCGGGATCAGCTTCTCACCCTCACACGGCCTTCTCTGGCCTCAGTGACTCAGTACAGGCCCAGAGGAGCTGAGCTCAGCCCAACAAAAACACAGCCTGTACCCTCCAAGATCCCCACCAGGAGCCACTGCCCAGCGAAAATCTGAGGAAGATCTTACCAGAAGCCCAAGTCATCTCTCAGTACCTGTGTAGAGTATCTCCCAGCCCCCCCTCAACCATCCACCACCAGCCAAACACAGACAAGGTTCCTCATGCATGGCAAATTCACTCCCCAACCCATGTGTGGATTAATCACCTGGTGTGTGTGTGTGTGTGTGTGTGTGTGTGTGTGTGTGTGTGTGTGCTCATATGTATATGTGTCTGGAGTCCAATGGACAACTTTGGATGTCATTCCTCAGTAAGTAACTGTCTACTTTGGGTTTGGGTTTTTTTTTTTTTCTTTTTTTGGTCTGGATTTGTTTTTTAAGATTTATTATTTATGTGTAAGTATGTATTTGCATGTATTTTCATGTATGCATATGTATGAGAGCCAGTGCCAAAGGAGGCCAGAAGAGGGCATCAGATCCCCTGGGACTGGAGTTACAGACAGTTGTGAGTCACCAGGGTGAGGGTAATCAAATCCAGATCCTCTGGGAGAATAACCAATGTTCTTAACCATGGAGCCATCTCTCCACTCCCTACACACACACACACACACACATACACACACACACACACACACACACACCACATACTTTGTTTTCTGAGACAGAGCCTCTCACTGACCTGGAATCCACCAATTAATTAATTAATTAATTAATTAAAAAGTCAAGTGAGTAGCCAATCAGCCCCACAAATCTGCTCTTCGCTTCCTCCCTGTGCTGTGATTGCCAGTGCATGGCCAGCTTTTTTTATGTGGGTTCTGGGGATCAAACTCAGGTCCCCATGCGTGCAGGGCAGGCACTTTACTGACTGAGCCATCCCTCCAGCTCTGACATCAGGTGACTTCCCCTTCAAGTTTAGCCATTTCATAGAATAGAAACAGCTCCGTACCCCAAGCAGTTTGGGGCCCACACCCCACCCACCTCCTTCTCGGGGACATCACACTTGGGTAACAATTACCAGCTATAAATCACCCCAGGACCCATAATCAGACAGTGCTAAACTCCAGAGCAGAGACGGATAGGATTCTTCATACCAGCTATAAATCACCCCAGGACCCATAATCAGACAGTGCTAAACTCCAAAGCAGAGGCGATAGGATTCTTCATACCAGCCAACCTCTGCTGGTCACCTAACCTCCCTCCTTCCTGCTTCGAAAACAGTAAGTAAGGCTCCAGCCTACAGCCTTCCCCTCCCAGCCTGGTCCTTCCCAGAGTCCCCACAGTGTGATGTGCCATCTCTGCTTGGAGGCCTGCCAGTTTGACGGCTTGCCAAACAAAAAAAGTTTGCATTTATCTGTTTGTTTGTTTATTCATTGTATGTGTGTATGTGTTCACGTATACGCCTACTTGTACGTGTGGAGGTCAGAGAACAACTTACGGGAGCTGGCTCTCTCCTTCAGCCACATGGGTCCTGAGGATTGAGCTTGCGCCACCAGGTTTAACAGCAAGCACGTTTATCATCTCACCAGCCCAATAACAACGAATTTATTATAAGCACAATAATTTGTCATTTATTATCATGCTATATGTTAATTACGCTAATTAATATATGTTATACTATATACTAAATAACAAATGATACCTTGACCTCAATAAATTATAACCATTTCGAAGCAACAGCCTCAGGTTCTCAGCTCCCACCCTCTTCCGGGGGAATCACCCTCATCCAATTTCCTTGTTGTCACATCCTTACCTCGTACCAGCCACCCCTTCTGCCACTTCTGCAGGTCACTGTGTGGGTTCAGTCCTTGTGACCTTAGACTCTTCTGCTGTTGCTGCCCCCCCATCAGTGCTCTATAGGGC
The DNA here is from genome assembly GCF_017639785.1 of Mesocricetus auratus. Taxonomy (NCBI): domain Eukaryota; kingdom Metazoa; phylum Chordata; class Mammalia; order Rodentia; family Cricetidae; genus Mesocricetus; species Mesocricetus auratus. The sequence goes on from NW_024429203.1 coordinate 22,651,913, forward strand.
CCTGAGCTCTGTCCATTTCCAGAGCCACACCCAGTGCGAATTGCCACCCATTTGCAGCACTCGCTAGACGCCTTCTCTGCAACTCTAACCAGCTCCTTTTTCATGCTCGTGTCTCCAGGCACCTTGAGCTCTATCCAAAGTCATGGCCTTTGCCCCAATGTTGTCTTCTCTCTGTTCTTCTTTCAGAGAAGCTCACCAGAAACCTGGGAGCCTCAGACGCCCCCCACTAAAAACCTCCCAGGAGTGCCTAGGTGGTGTATACCTTCTTCTCAGAGCCTGCTGCCATTACCCCCCATGACCGACCCTCTCTCGTTTCAGCTGGATTCCAGTCCTTTGCTCTGATCCCTCCCATCCCTCCTGAGTACCCTCCAGCCCATGCCCACTAACCCATCCCCAATGCCTCTCAGACTGCTTCCCTGATTTAGGACCTTCCATAGCTCCCTACTGCTTGCTGGAAAGTCAGACCTTTGACCTAATGAATATAGTCTTTGTGAGCTGGCTCTCCTGTCACTCACATCTCTTGCCCTGCTCCTCCTCCCATCCCACACCCCAGCAGCACTTAGCTTTAGAATGCAGTGTGGTGACCCAGACACACTTCTGTTCCTTCACTCCTTCCCTTGCTTCCGAGGATCCCTGGGGAATGCCTGCCCATAAGCCACTGCTCTCTCCCAAGCTTTCTTCCAAATGCTCTCCTTTTGGCCTCGTATGATCCTTGTAATACTAGACTATTTCTTGCTTCTTTCCGTGTTTATTCAAAGATACGTCTTCCCAGGCATGGTGGTACACACCCATTATTCCTGCCCTCAAGAGGCTGAGACGAGAGGATTGCCAGGATTTCAAGGCTAGCCCAATCTACGTGGTAAATTCCAATCCAGGCTAGACCTTATGGGGTCAGTGGAGAACCAGGGCCTGACTGTGTCACAACCCTCCCTATAAACCTCTCATGGCTCCCAGCTGCCAAGTCCAAACAGACGAGGACCTCACTTCTCCTTTCCCTCCCCCTTTGGCATTTGCTGCCACCCCAACTTTGCTCTGCTTTGACCCTAGGCTTTTGCCCATGCCGCCTCCTCTGTCTTAAACCCCTCTCCCCTCCCCTCTTCTGCTTATTTATTTCACAGTAAGAACTGCTCCAACTAACGACCAGGGGCAGCAGTTCTGTAGATCAGCAGAGCGGGCCTGTACCAGTTGTGACGATATCCATCTCTGGCCTGCCTTGTCAGCTGCCCTCACCAGCTGACAGATGGGCCAGCTGGGTGACTGTAGAGGGTTCACTCCTTGTCTGGCCATCAGCAGGTGGGCCTGTCATAGCAGGTCTTTCTCACATGGCAGTCAGGTGACACTTAATGCTTCGTGTTTGAGGGAAGTCATCAACCAAAACAACGACTGCAAAATCCAGTCAGTGTGGAGGGGGCATGGGTAAGGGGGGCCATCAAGGTAGGGAACAGCCGTGATCTGCCTTCTACTAGAGCGCCACAAGCCCCCCACAAGCACAGTAGACCTTCGTGGAACACCCATCATATGGTCCGTCAGTGCTGTCAAGTCCCCAGTACAGCCTCTGTGTTTTCCAGTGTTAGGTGACCCTGTGAAAGGATCCATTCAACCCCCAAATGGATCTCAACCCACAGGATCTCAAGTCAGAATTGCAGCTAAAGAGATCCCCATGTTTCTGGGCTCTTGGTCCCAGCTTCTTTTTGTTAGTGGTAGTGGTGGTTTTTGTTTTGTTTTGGTTTTTTGCTTTTATTTTGGTTTTTCGATACAGGGTTTCTCTGTGTAGCTTTGGAGCCTGTCCTGGAACTTACTTTGTAGATCAGGCTGGCCTCAAACTCACAGAGCTCTGCCTGCCTCTGCCTCCTGAGTGCTGGGATTAAAGGTGTGAGCCACCACTGCCCGGCTTGGTCCTAGCCTCTACATTCCTTCCTCCTCCTCCTCTCCTCTCATGTGGCACATGTGAGTATGTACGGATGCATCCCCTGGAGCACTCACATGGAGAGGCCAAAGGGTGACGTCAGATCTCCTGAAGCTGTAGTTACTGGTGATGGTGAGCAGCCTGACAGCTGGGAACTGAACTCTAGTCTACTTTAAAAGTAGCCAAGAGTTCTTAACTACTGGCCCTCTCTCCAGCCTTCTCCACCTTATGTTTTGAGACAGGGTCTCTCACTGAACCTTGAGTTCACTTACCACTTAGACTAGACAGACTGGCCAGTGAGCTCCCAGGATCGACCCGTTTCTGCCCACCACCACCACCACCCCTTCAGGACTAGAATTACAGGCATATGCTGCCACACAAAACTTTTTAAATGGGTGCTGTCAATCAAATTCAGGTCCTTCCTTTACCCACTAAGTCATCTCCCAACCCTCCCCTTCTTTTCCCTGAGAAAAAGCTCACAAATGCTTAGACCTGCTTGCTGTCCAAAGAAAGTTGGAATACGTTTTCAAACTGGATCATGTCCAGTCCTTCAGGTTGCAAATTTCTGCAGCTTTGTCCAATATAATGTTCTTTTAAAACCCTGTGGGTTTTCTGTGACTCTAACTCAGATCCAAGTGTGCACTAAACACCACACCCACGGTTAATTTCAAGACTCTATTCCCGATGCTGTGGGCACCTCTAATACTCTCAGAAGCCCTTCTCTGGAGCTGAAAGGTTCTGCCAAACACCACTGGAGGCCCAACAGCCACACCTTGATTTCATATTTCCTTTAGGCCGTTCTCTTACTTTAGGAGTCCATTCCCTCCCAGACAGACAAAAAAATGAGGACCGGTTTTACTTTCCCAAGCACAAACTTAGCAGGATCTACTTAACTGGCCCCTCCCTCCGCTACAATAGTCACACCAGATCCATAGGCTGCAGAAAGAGAGAATCATTGGGCCTGGCTTGGGCTTTTGAAACTTTGAAATCCATCCCCAGTGACACACTTCCTCCTTCTAGTCCTCAAGTAATGCAACCCCCTGATGACAAAGCGCATTCAAGTACATGAGCCTGTGGGGGCCATTCTTATTCAAACCAACACACCTTAAATACAAGGTTTTCTTGGTTTGTTTGTTGTTTTAGAAAAAAAAGGGGGGAACTAGATGAGAGATGTGTTTTCATCCCAGATTTGGAATAAGAAACTTCCTTCCAACTGCTTCTGGGGAGTTGGCAGGATGATCACACAGAAGAGAGATTGCCCAGAGAGAGGGGAAGTGGGATAGGCAAATCCAGTCCCTCAATAACCCACTCATGAGGTGGAGCCCCTGTGTCTGGTTTACCTTCAACCAGGCTCCACCTCTTAAAGGCACCACCAGCTTCATACAGTTACACTGGGGACCAAATTTGTGGCATGAGGGTGTGGGAGCTGACACACGTCTGAACCACAGCAGGCGTATCTCCTGTCTTCTAAGCCTCTAAGTCACCACAGCCAATGTTCTTACCAACTGTGCAGCCACTACATAGCACAAACATTCTTGTTCCGAGTGTCATGTAGTTCCCTTAGTAAGAAAGCTTGGGACCATACAGGGCAGCACCAGGACAGTCAGACACTCCATGTGGACACCAGGAGAGAATGTTCCAGCAAGTCACGAAGAAGCTACAAGGCTTCCTAATATTCGTGTGCAGAAATCTCTTAGCATCGCTTCTGCATGATCTGTTGACTGAAGTATTCAGAATCGGCGGAGAGTCCAGAAGAGGATGCAGAGGGCTGGGGTGGTGCACACCTGTAATCTCAGCACTTGGGAGGTCGGGACAGGAGGTCAGGATACCAAGGTCATCCTCAGCTATATAGCAGGTTTGAGGCAGACAAAGAGATCCCCTCCCCCTTCCTTCTTTTTTTTTTTTTCCTGTGTAGTCCTGGCAATTATGAACACAGCATAACAGGTTGGGACTGTGTGTGTCAGATCCCTAGTCCTGAGGCAAAGCAGGTGATGGACAGGGGCAGATGGGAATCAGAGACCTGTAGACGTGACTGGTATTGAAAGTTTTATTGAGGGGGAGGTAAGGAAATAAGGTAAAGAGACGCAGAGACAGAGAGAGGACAGAAGAGAAGAGGGAGACAGGAAAAGTCCTGTCTGCCCCTGCAGAGGAGCAGTGGAAAGAGAGAGCTGAAGTGTGTGGGTTATTTTCATTTAAAGGGCCAGGGTGCATACACCTGGCATAAGCAGGTGAGTGAGAAGCGTGGCCAGGTTTGCCTGGATTACAACCCTGGCTGTCCTAGAACTCTCTCTCTAGACCTCAAAGATCCACCTGCCTCTGGCTCCGGAGCACTGGGACTTGTGTACCACCACTGCCTGGCTCTTTCTTTCTTTTTTTTTAATTATTTATTTTATGCACATTGGTGTTTTTCCTGCATGAATGTCCTTATGAGGGTATTGGATGCCCTGGAACAGGAGTTACAGACAGTTATGAGCTGCCATGTGGGTGCTGGGAATTGAACCCGGGTCCTTTGGAAGAGCAGTCAGTGCTCTTAACCACTGAGCCCCCTGGCTCCAGGCCCCTGGCTCTTTCTTTTTTAAACAGGGCCTCACTATGCTCAGATTTCATTTCTTAATGAAAGAATACATAAGAATTTGTATCTATGTTTTAGAATCAACATGGACCGATCTGGGGTAATTTGTTGTTTTGAGAGATTTATTCATCCATCCATCCATTCCCTCATTCATCCATCCATCCATTCATTCATATTTTGAGACAGGGTCTTGTGTATTCCAGACTGGCCTCAAGCTCTCTTTACTTAGGCAAAGATGGCCTTGAACTTCTGATCCTCCTGCCTCCAACTCCTGGGATTACAGACATGTACCACCACACCTGGTTTATGGATGCTGAATATTAACCCCTGGGTTTCATGTATGTTGCACCCACTAGGCTACACCCCCAGCCTCCATTCAATTGTAGGCTGAATCACCTGGAATCACACATGCTTTTGTGGTCATACATACACAAAAAGCATGTCACCTGGGTGCTGTCTGAGCTAGGTGACTCTGTGGTCAGTTCTCCACGTGGCCTGCTCATACTTCCTCACCCAGGAACTCATTTCCAAGAAAGCAATTGCCAACACAAAAGCAGAGCTTAGGCATCCATATTCATCACACACACTAATGGCTAAGTGGCCAAAGCTTGTCACACAGCCACACCCAGAACTGCCGTAGATGATGGAGGCTTGATTCATTGGGGGCCGCTAATGTGGCAATCTATCACCCATGAGCAACTCCGGCTCATCAGTGCTCACCTCCTGCTCTGACCTATTCAGGAGGAAGGGGATGGATGACTCCGAGGAGAAAGTGCCCTCCAAACACGACAGGACCGGAGCACATTTAAATTCAGAGAGACTGTGGCAGGATGCACAGGTTCAAGACAGAAAGGCAGGAAGTTGTCATGGCTCCCACCCCTAACCAAGAAGCCATCTGCAGCTGACACTGCTTAAAAGGGAAATTTTATTTTTCTTCAGTGGAGCCTCACTGAGTATATTAACCACTTCCATGGTAGCCCCATGCCCAGCATTAGATGGTCAACACACACACACAAAAAAAAACTTCAATGGTATTTTTATAGATTCAGATTGCTTTGGGCCTTTTTTGTCTTACTGGTCTTTTGCTTGTATATTTTGGTTTCTGTTTTTATAGAGATCTGTGTGGGGGTGGGGAGGTATGAGTTTCTTGGTCTTTTTCTTTTGCAGTTATTTGTTTTGTTTGCTTGTTTGTTTTTTAAGAAAGAGAGAGAGCATGGGGTTGGGTGGGTGGGCAGAAGAGGAGGATGTGGGAGGAGAAAAGCATGTTACAATATATTTTCATGGGGAAAAATTTCAAAAAGGTTTGTTAGCTGGGCTCAGTGGTATACACCTCTAGTCCCAGCACTCAAGAGACTGAGGCAGGGGACTGTAAGTTCCAGACCATCCTGGGCACTGCTTCCTCTTAACCTCTGACTTGTCTCCTAAAAATTAATCTGGTTTTCTGTTTGTTTGTTTTGGGTTTTTTTGTTTGGTTTGGTTTGGTTATATTCTCTAACCAAGTATGTGGTTCCTTAGGAAACCAACCCGACTTGAAATTAGGAAACACAGCAGAGAGTACATTGATTCCAGGAGTCTTTGAACTTCATAGATAAGTCAAATTTAAACAAATTTAAAAATAAACAGAATAAGAGTGTGGAGGGACACACCTTTTTTTTATTAGAAACAAGCTTGCTTCACATGTCAAGCCCAGCTCCCTCTCCTTCTCCCCCGCCGCTCTCCAGCCCCCCAACTCCCACCCAATCCCTACTCCACTCCCCAGGGAGGGTGAGGCCCTCCATGGGGGATCTCCAGAGTCTGTCATTTCATCCAGGACAAGGCCTAGGCCCTCTGTCATGTGTCCAGGCTGAGAGAGCATCCCTCCATGTGGAATGGATTCCCAAAGTCCATTCGGGTGCCAGGAATAAATACTGATCTACTACCCAAGGCCCCATAGATTGCTGAGGTCTCCTCACTGACACCCAAATTTAGGGGATCTGGATCAGTCCCATGCTGGCCTCTCAGCCATCAATCTGGGGTCCAAGAGCTCCCCTTTTTTCAGGTCAGCAGTCTCTGTGGGTTTCACCTGCCAAGTCTTGACCCCTTTGCTCATCACTCCTTCCTCTCTGCAACTGGGTTCTAGGAGTCCACTTCAGTGTTTCGCTGTGGTTTTCTGCCTCTGCTTCCATCAGCCACTGGATGAAGGCTCTAAGATAGCATATAAAGCAGTCGTCAATCTCATTATCAGGGAAGGGTGTTTAAGGTAACCTCTCCACTATTGCTTAGTTTGCCAGTTGGTGTCATCCTTGTAGATCTCTGGAAATATTACTAGTGCCAGATCTCTCTTCAAACCTATAATGACTCCCTCTATTATGGTATCTCTCATCCTGCTCTCTTCTATTCTTCCCCCAACTCAACCTTCCTGCTCCCCCATGTCCTCCTCTCCCCTCCTCTTCTCCCCCTCTTTTTCCCAGCTCCCTCTCCCCTCCCTCCATGCTCCCAATCATCCACTCAGGAGATCCTGTCCCATTCCCCTTCTCTGGGGTACCATGCATATCTCTCTTAGGGTCCTCCCTGTTTCCCAGACTCTCTGGAAGAGGGACTCTCCTTTAATCCAGGCAGAGAAGCTGGATCTCTGTGAGTTCAAGACCAGCCTGGTCTACAGAGAGAGTTCCAGGACAGCCAGGGCTACACAGAGAAACTCTGGCTCAAAAGAAACAAACAAATGAACGAACCAGAATGGACAGAGCCCATGTAAAGGTGAAAGGGAAGAAATGAATCACGAAGTTGCCCTCTGACCTCCATAGGCATGCTATGTCACAAGCACTCCCACACATGTGCACACACACAATAATGATGATAATAATAATATTTTTATTGAATGTCTAAAAATCAACAGAAAAGGACCGTCTGTTCCCCCAGTTTTATTTTGCCACATACATTAAAAACACACAGGGAGCAGGGTGGTGGTGGCACATGCCTTTAATCCCAGCATTCGGGAGGCAGAGGCAGGCAGATCTCTGTGAGTTCGAGGCTGGGCTGGACCGATAGCCTCCAAAACAATACAGAGAAACCCTGTCTCGAAAAACCAAAAAAAAAAAAAAAAAAAAAAACCACACAGGGAATCCACCATCAGCACATAAACAAAAAAATGGGAAGATATACTCTGAAGATTAAAGTATAGAAAAGGCAGGTATGTGACCTTGACTGACCCACACATACACACACACACACACACACACACACACAAACACACGAACGCACACCCCACCGCACAAGGCCTGCCTCACACAGATCCAGGGTGTTCTGTTTCTGGAGGCAAGCCCCTTCTGGCAGTTCTATGGATAGTGTTGTTCTCTGGGTTGTGAGCATATGAGCCCCATAAACTGCTTTTGACCCTACCAACTCAACGCTGTGTTCAGCCATCCCATTAGCCCTGGGATAGGAAATTTTCCCACATCAGCCAAGTGAAGATGAGGAGCTGCAAACACAGTGACAACCTGGCAGTGATGGCCAAATATCCCCATGCCATCTCCTACATGGGACAGTGAAACCATTCTAGGAAAACCTTGATGGCCCAGGCTAGGAGCACTGGGACACTGCAGAGTCAGTCCAGAGGCCTAAGAACTCCTCCCTCCCAGGCCTGGCTCCCCTCCAGAGTAACATTTGACAAGTCATTTCCTTTCTCAGTCTTCAGATCCAGGCTGTAAAGTGATAGGCAGTTCTGAGACCCCCAACACCCCGATAACATCTATAAAAACCATCTATATGATTATATTTATATGGCTGTAAATGCCCCTAGGTTGTTTTGATCTTGAGGAGTCTGTCACCCATGTGTCTCAAACTGGAGCTACAGGAGACAATGAAAGGAGAGGGGTCCAGGTGATTAACAGAAGACCCTCTTACCTTGACTCAAGTCCTTCCAGCTTTGGGTTTCTGACTTGTCTATCAGTAAATTGGAGTTTTACAGTCTCCTCCCCTTCCCCATCCATGATCCCTCCCCAGATCCTGGATTGTCTTCTTGAAGCCTTTGATCCCATCCAACTAGAGATGTTGGTCAAGCAGACACCGAGTTTCAAGCTCTCAGCAGGACACGCTCTCCTCCCCTTCCTGAAGGCAGAGTACCTGGGGACCCAGAAAGTAGGCCAGGTCCTGGAAACCTTCACAAAGTAGCACAGACAGGCCTCGGGTGGACCTGTAGAGTAGCATGCAGGGCCTCAGGCAGCCTCAGCTCTGACCCCTGCAGCCAACAGCCCTCTCTATAGTCAAATCCTGCCCCAGAATAAAGGAACCAAGCAGCTCCAGGCCTAAGCTCTGGGAGGAGGAAGTCCCAAACTAAAGCCACTGGACTCTGATAGGAAAGATTCCTGAACCTGACTCCAAGACCACTAAGCCAAAAGGAACAGACTACAGTCCAGGGACAGAATAGTTCACAGGTACAACAAGACAGGAAGGAAGCTGAGTGAATGAGAAAGAATAGCAATGGGGTGAGCAGCTGAGACCAGCGTATCCGGATCCTGAGAAATTCCCCTATGAACAGTAAAGCTGGGTGGGTCCATCTCTGAAGAGGGGTGGTCCTCGGGGTCCCTGTTCCTCAGTCCCCATGCCCTGGGGAGCTTTGCCAAAAGCACCCCAGGAGTTCGGTGGCTTACCAGAGGAATAGCCCCCACTCCTGTAGAATGCCCTGTCATTTCAAGCACTGAGGGGACTGAAATTGCATCTGCAGGCCCAGGGATGGCTTCCAACAGTGTCATTACAGTATTAAAACCTGCAGTGACGGTGCCAGAGCTGACTTCTGTGAAGAAATAGGAGAGTGAGCAGGAAGATGGCTGAGAGGGAGGGCTAGCCCACAAGACTTCCCAGCCAGAATTCAGAGACCAGGAGGTTCAAATCAAACTAGCCTTTTAAAAATATAAATAGAAGTACCAGCAAGACGGCTCAGTGGGTAAAGAAAGTGGCTTGTCAACAAGCCTGAGATCAATCCGCATGAACTACGTGGTAGGAAGAACCAACTCTGGAAATCTGGCCTCTGGCCTCCAAGTATGTGCCCTCAGCCATGCACATACACACATATGCGTGTATGTATATATGTATCCCTGTATATATCTACATATGTAAACAATTTTAAATTTCATTTCAAATAATAATAAACATAAGCAAATACATCATTAGCAATAGGTATTTAAGAAGAGCCTCTTGGTGACATCCAGTTGGTGGGGGGAAGGGGTATCCCTGAGGATCAAACACGGGGGCTCAACCTTTCCAGTTGTCATACACCCCCATTCTGAGAGCTCTCCCTTTTCTCGCGGCGCAAAGTGAAGTAGCTCAGCACTGAGGGTTTGGGTTCCATAATCCTGCAACTGGTCAGCTTGGCTACTTACCAACCAACCATGAAGTAAAAGCTGGGAGCAGCGGGACAGGATGAGTCTGTCACGATGGGCGTGGGCATGGAACGTGACCATGTATGCAATGAGCCCCCAGCACAAAGCTTGTTAGAAGGCAGCGCCCCTTCCCTTGTCTGAAGACCAAAGGGGACCATCTTGTTTCTCATGGAAGTGAGAACATTGTAGCAGGCTGGGCCAGGAAGTGCCCGCTCAAGAGCATGGTTCCCCCACCCCCACCCCTGTGCACCTGGAGGTGGGCAGGCGTGGGCAGCAGAGGCCGGGACCAGGCCGGTGCACCCCTGGCCCTGCTTCCAAAAGACTGCTCTAGCATGGAAAACAACCCACCAATTTCCTTTGCAGAAAGACCAGGCTCCACAGCCAAAACTTGTCACTGGAGGTGCCAGCCCAGAGGGAAAGGAGGGGGGAGCTAGCAGGCCTCCCCACAACGCCCTTCCGTTGTCCAGACTTGTGAAGGCTCTAGCAGAGAAAGGGTTACAGCCTTAAAAAGAAACCAAGTGTCTCCAGGTGTGAGAAGAAGGTTGCCCCATCCTGATTCCAGGGTCCTGAACTGTCTTTTCCCTGAGCAGGCCAGCCAGCCATAGTTCTGAGGGTACCCCTTCAGTAGAAGCAAGCCACCTACCCACACCCGGGCGCGCCCTCGCCCGCCACCCCACCCCCTCCATCCTTTTCCTCAGTCTCTGATTGGCTGAACCCCGAGGCCCTCCCCGTTCCCTCCCCCGTCCCCCCACCCCTGGTGAAAACTGCGGGCTTCGCGAACGGTGCAGCAACTGGAGGCGGTGGTGCATCCGGAGGAGGCTGCAGCTACCAGAGTCCAGGTGAGCGCAGGAGCCAGGAGGAATCTTTGCCCACAGGGACAGCCACGGCGCGAGGGTGCAAGCCCTCCCAGCTGCACCTTTGGGAAAGGATGCGAGGGCGCTCTTCTATGGGGACACGGGAACTGAGGAAGGAGCCTGCATCCCAGACTGGGCGGGAGTGAATGCAGGGTAGCAAGCTTTTGCTGCCCGGCACTTGTCAGAGACTGGGAGCCAGAGGAGAACAGTGAGGAAGGACACCGAGGACAACTTTTGGTCTGCCCTCCACCCAGAGGTCCCCAAGCTCAGATCTCTAGCTTGAGGGGCCGGGGGTAGTACAAATAGAAGGAGGAGGCAGGTGACCAGCTGGAGGGAGTCTGCCGGGTGACCTCGTGGCTCGCTGGGTGCGGGGCAACTCAGGTAAGGAAACCGCAGTGCTGCGGAAGGGGACTGGGTGGCAGGCGCGGAGGAGGGGAGCGCTAGAAAGGATGATAACGGGTGGTGAGGGGGAGGGGAACCTCAATTGGCAGAGGAGCATTGAAATACGGAAATGGCATCAGGGTGGGGTCAGCCAGGCAGGGCCTTGGGGAGAGGCCACAGAGTTTGGCTGGATGTGGGCTTCTGAGACTGGGGTACCAGGACACAAACTGCCTCTGCCTGCGCACTCTACCTCTCCATTTAGGCTTCTCCAGCCCCAGCCCCGATTTCCTTCCTCTAGGGTTCCCTCTTCCTCCCCTAGATCCCAAGCCCACACTCCCTCCTCCATAACCCAGCGTTCTCGGATCCAAACCCTGTGCCGGCTTGGGCGTGGTGGACTAGCCCTTAGGAGGTGGAGGCAGATGGATCGTGAGTTCAAGATCAACTTGTTCCAAATTCACCAGGACTTCTGAAGGAAACCTTGTCTCTAAAATAAATAAATATCCCCCCCCCCTTCTCCGCCACAAAGCCTTGGGATCCGGCTTTCCAAGCTGAGATGATTGTCACTGTCGCAGCCCTTCCTTTCCCCATGAACCTTAAACTGGCAGAGTGGCAGAGTGTGCACCCCGTGTGTGCAGCCTAGGTGGAGCCCGCGAACACTCTCTTGGGCAAGGACAGGCTAGTGTACCAGCTCAGTGTTGCCAATGTGTTGAGCAGGGGGCATTTGGGTGCTGGGGGGAAGAGGGGGTGCTGGTAGGGGCAGAAAACCTATGTCCACAAGCTGTGGACACTGGACTAGAAAACCACAGCCCCAGGGATCCTCGAGAGTTGGCCATTTGCAAGTGTCTCTGGCTTCTCACTCACATCCTGTGTCCTGTACCTCTCTGGCACCTTAGCTAGACACGTGCCTGACCTCATCCCTAGCCATTAAGCTGTCTGGATCACTTACTGTGGGGCATAGCTCCTGCTGCTTGTCGTTTTCTTAAACCCCATCACAAATCCTTTTTTTTTTTTCTCAAGACACGGTTTCTCTGTGTAACCACCCTGGCTGTCACGGAACATGCTCTGTAGACCAGGCTGGGCTTGAACTCACAGAGATCAGCCTGCCTCTGCCTCCCAAGCAAGCCTGGCCACAATCCTATTCTTATGTAAGGTTAAGAGAGTCTCGTGTACTCAGTAAATATCTTTTATCCAGCTCTCAGGAGTGAGGCAGGATAGAGTTGGAGGGCATCCTAAACTACAGTCTCAATGAAATAATAATAATAGGCTAGGTGGTGGTGCATACCTATAATCCCAGCGCTCAGGAGACTGGGGCAGTTTGGCTCCATAGTGAGACCCTATAAAAATAATAAATAAATAAACAAGTATTGAGTATCTATTATATGCAAGGGTTGATCTGGGCGTTAGAGATCTTCTTCTGAACTAGTCCTAGAGAAGAGAGTATTTTTATTTAATGAGTATGAAAGTGTTCATTTAGAAAGACTGAGTGAGTTTTGGAGACCGGTTGCACAGCAATATAACAGAGCCTGACCCTTTTGAAGCATGCATTTAGACCCTGTGGGTTGGTGGTGGTGCACACCTTTAATCCCAGCACTCAGGAGGCAGAGGCAGGTAGATCTCTGTGATTTCGAGGCCAACCTGTCTACAGAGCAAGTTCCAGGACAGGCAGGGCTATACTCTGTCACAAAAAAAAAGACAGTAAAAAGTTATGTGTAGTTTGCCAAATCAAAATTTTAAATGTAGGCAATCCTTTCCCCATGAGTCTTAAATCCCAGAGAAAAATGATGAAGTCACCCAGCAGGGAGGTACTCCAGAGACAGCACAAACATACAGCATCCCAGGACATGTGCTCCCTTCTCCTTCGCTTCCTCTGAGTGGCAAAGAGGCTCAGGCAATGCCACCTTCAAAGAGAAGGGGGTGAAGAGAGGGGCTTAGGTGTATATCATGCTCTCTGGGGCCAAACGCCCTGACAGTAAATTTGGACCGACTTGTCCCACCTTTTGGCTGATACCCAGCTTTCCACACCCCCAGAATCCAGGACAGAACCCTTGGCACCATGAACCCAATCATCGGCATCGCTGTCCTGCTTTCAGGTACTGGGCAAGGGGCAGGGCTGGCATTCCAGGGCATCTGGCTCCCCTCCCTCTTTGTCATAGACTCAGAGACACAGGTGGCCAGGAGGGCTCAACCTCACGGATCTGCCCGCTAGTGGTGGTCTTTGGCAAATTGGAAACTCCGTACAGGAACTAAGAACTCCCTTTGGTCTCCTGTTCTTGAAACATTGTTGGGACCCACAGGCTGAGTAGGCTAGAAATGAAGTTTCTAGTACCCCAGGGGCAAGTGCAAACACCACGTCCTCCCAGCCAGGCCCCAGTCTACTCTTCCTGCCCATGGGAGGCCCCTGCTCTGTGTCTCCCCCAATTCAGAGAAGGCACTGCTGTGCCAGTCTTGCAGATGTCCCAAGGGCAGAAGGTGACCAGCCTGACGGCCTGCCTGGTGGACCAGAACCTTCGTCTGGACTGTCGTCATGAGAATAACAGCCTCTTGACCATCCAACACGAGTTCAGCCTGACTCGAGAGAAAAAGAAGCATGTGCTGGCAGGCACCCTCGGGGTACCCGAGCACGCGTACCGCTCCAGGACCAGCCTCAAAAGCCAGCGCAACATCAAGGTCCTCACCTTAGCCAACTTTACCCACAAAGATGAGGGCATCTACACGTGTGAGCTGCAAGTCTCAGGCCAGAGCCCTCCCCTAATCTCCAATCAAAATGTCTCTGTGCTCAGAGGTGAGACTGGTCCCCAGAAAGATGCCAGCAGCTCTATTAGCCGGGCTGGAGGGAACAGGGGCCCAGTAGCCTTTCATAGTCCACTAACTGCTGTCTGATCCCCTGGGGGACCGCTACCCCTCTGTGTGAGAGGGGAAAGATCAAGGGCCAGACCCGAGGAGCTGTGGTAGAGGGTACATATTCAAGAGCTAACTGCCGGCAGGAAAGACCGTTCTGTTACACCATCAGGTAGAGCCAGCTAAGGCGTCAATCCTCTAGCCGCCTTGAAGGGCTAACACCTGGTGTTGGTTCTGCTGGCCCTCCTCCCCTTACCTCCTTCTCTCTCCACAGACAAGCTGGTGAAGTGTGATGGCATAAGCCTGCTGGTTCAGAACACCTCGTGGCTGCTGCTGCTCCTGATCTCACTCTCCCTCTTCCAAGCCATGGATTTCATTTCTCTGTGACTGGTTGGGTCCACAGAGAAACCTTAAGCCTCCAGGCCCAGTACAGAAGTCCTGCTTCTCTGGGTCAGCTAACTCCCTTCCCCGGTCCCTCAAATACCTCGGGGAGAAGCGGGGACCCTGTCCCTCCCTCCCAAGGAACCCCAGTGCTGCATGCCATTGCCACCCCCTCCGACACTTCACCCTCTCTGCACACCACTGGCTGCCATTTTATACTCTTCATTCCGGGGCTGCTTCTGTCCGTTTATTTAGAGTTTCTCCTTTCTTTTCTTTGAGAGTTTGTGACAAGGGAGGCCAGGATTAGGGACCTAGTGGAGCATTAACGGTGTATGATGGGTGGCCGGATACCAATCCCTGAGGGGATGGGGAGGGGTTACTGCTTGCCAACCAGGCCAGATGCCTGAAAGAGGCATGAAGGAGTTGGAGTGTGTCTGTGCCTGGTACAGTCATACCCTTGGTAAAAGTATCACCCAACGGGCAGGGAGGGGACCTCAAGATCTCAAGATATCAGGGCGATGCTTAGCCTTTGTGGCCCATCCAACGAGGATGAGAACTGAGTCTATACAAGATCATTCTCAGCTGCCACATACAATCCCCCTCCTATCGCTGAAGAAGCCCCTGGGGCTCTTGAGCCCGGGCACGTTCAGGAAAGCCCAGGTTCTGCCAGCGAACTTTGGGGGAAAGGAGGGGTAGGAGGTGAGGAAACATCACCCCTCCTGTCTATGAAAAGTGCGCCAGAGGAAGGCAACCCCTCCTCTGCTCCCAAGGAGCCAGAACTCGGTAGGATCAGTGCAGGAAGTAGGTCCTAGAGCCACCCTGCTGGCCTCAGCTTGCTAAGGGAGAGTCTTTGTTCTTTCCCTTACCCTTCTGTGCCAGCCCCTCTGGCTGTCCCTGATTCCCCAGACAACCAGAGCCTTGCAACCTGCCTCCTCTGGGACCTCCTAGGGTGGGAAGCAGGTGGTGGAGTGAGACCCTGTGTGAGCGCTTCTTGGAAGATAGCTTTTCCCAACGCCCACCTCCCCCCTGGCAGCTCTGCCTGTCCTGTCACGGTGTGTAATGCCACCACAGCTCACAGCATCTCACTGAGGAAAGCAAAAGCTGCACAATAAAACCAAGCCTCTGGAGTCTGCCCCGGTGTCTGTCTCTGCTTCGCTCTGCCATGGTCCCTGACCTGGATGGCTTGGCTGGGTGTTTCTATGTGCAGGAGGTCCAACAGGACTGTAGGGTGCCCCAGCCCTTCCTATCCCCTTGCCTCATACCTCCCACTCTCTGCAGACCCTCTCACGGGGCACGATACTGGACTTCTTTTGAGAGAGACTCTAATGTGAAATCTTCACTCAAATCAATGCGTGCTCTCTCTGCTGACTCATCGGCAACACATGGGCCCCACCAGGCAGCCCTGGCTCTGGAAGTGCCAGTGATTTTGTTCTGACAGGTGCACCCCACCTTTTCTTCCCAGCCCTAGTTCTGCAGAAGTGCAACCTTAAGTCCTGTCTGCTGAGAAGGCATGCATGCCCTTGAGCACTGCAGCAAGGACAATGCGAGGGCCAGGCATCAAGCCTTCAGTACAAAAGCTATCACCTTGGAAAAGACTGGGGCAGGCTTTCCCTCCAGAGTGGAAACATGGGATCCCATTCCTGGGTCCCTTCTCAAAAAGTAATGAGTGCAATGTGAATGGGTACCACAGGCCATCCTGGGTTTAGAGCCAGCTGGGGATCACAGGATGGTAATGGGTACCATTTGCAGTGAACTATGGAGACAGCCTGAAAGAGTCCCCCGCCCTACTTTGACAGGCAATGTGGGGGAGGAAGCTGAATCACTTGGTATTTAGCCTGGAAAGAATAATTATCTGAACATTTTTCTTAAACGTCGCAATCTAAATCAATGCCACTTGTTCCCAGTCTTCCTGTCCTTGCACTGGCTTCCCTTCTGACCATGCCTGAAGAAGGCAGGAGAAACCACCCCATGCAAGCTATAAGCCACTTGTCAGGGTTAGGCAAGCCTGAACTGTCCAGAGAAGGGATATTCCCAAGCCCCCGGCTCCCTGATCAGCACTTCCATGGAACTACAAAGTGTCATGCCAGAGAAGTCTGTAAGAAAACTTTGGCAGGAGAGAGGAGTGACTCAAATGCCAGGCAAGTTTGGGAAGGCCCGCCCTCAGAGCAGTATGAGGTCAATCGAGTTCAAAGTTTTTTCCTGAAAGGAATTGGGAGGCCAAGGAGGAAGCCCAAATGAGAAGCCAGTGTGAGACGCTGGCCCCTGGGTGATGCTCCTTGTGTGGCCTTTGTCTCACCTGGCACTCTTTCCCTGGAGAGCTTTGTGGCCACACTCTATTAGGGGCGTGAGGCTGCCCTCTGAAGTTACAGAGTTGCAGAATGATAGACTCTGTTAGGGGGGTGAGGCTGCCCTCTGAAGTTACAGAGTTGCAGAATGATAGACTCAGTCAAAAAAGCTGGAGGACCAGGGCAGGAGGGCAGAGGAGGATATCAGGGGGTAGGAGCCATGAAGCCTTACAATCTAAGCCAACCCGAGGCAATCATGACACAGACAGGAAAGCAGAATTTTAGCTCAAGAGCTTCAAATGCCAGTGTGTTCAGGCTGGGGAGATGGCTCAGTGGGTAAAATCACTTGCCTCCAAGTCTGGCGGCCCGATTTCAATCTCTGGAATCCACATTGGTGGGAAGGGAGACCCAACTACTAAAAGCTGTCCTCAGCTCTACACTAACCATGGCACACGTGTGTGCATGCCTGTTCGTGTTTGTATGCACACACTAAACTGTTTTTCAAAAAAAAATTAATGCCATCTTTGTACCCTACATCTGAATGGGATTACCCACTGAGACAAACTGTACAGACCATCATTGTTGCAGGCTCGCTGACGTGCAGAACTCCCTTGAGAAGGCCAAGGAGACTACCATGAGATGTGGGGACTTTGACTGGCCAACAGGGAAGCCATCATAACCTCGGGGACCTGTGACATGCAACTTCTTGCCTCTTGCACAAAGTCCAACTCCTGCCTGAGCTTGTAGCTTTTGTGTTAAGGGGCGGGGCTGGTACATCTTCCCGTACACACTCATGATAGAACATTAGGCTGAGTTCCTTCTGAGAGCTAGCATGGGCTAGAGACTCCCAGCCTTACTTCTGCTCGGTCCAAGAGTGCTCAAGGTAATGGTGGGACAGCTTTCCTCACCAAGGCCCAGAGCTCTTGGGCTCAGGAGATTATGTGGTTCGGAATCTTCCCCACCCTTGGAGAGAAAGCATCCCTTGCCGGGCAAATGAAAAGTTCATGGTCAGAGGAGATGGTTTAAGACCAATAGTAGAGGCCTATGGAGCCAAAGATGTCTCAACACTCAGGAGGACCTCGGTGGTTGGAGGATCTTTCTTTGCAGCCCTGGCTAGCCTAGAACTCTGTATGTAGACCAGGCTGGCCTCGAACTCACAGAGATCTGCCTGCTTCAACCTCCCAAATTCTGGGAGTAAGGGAGTATAACACCATGCTCTGAAAGTTAACAATTTAGTGTTGGGCCACATCCATGACTGTCATGGGATGCAAGTCCTCAGGTTGGATGCATCAGGATCTGGTCTAAACCTGCACTTGGCTCTTTCTTGCTGCTCTGTGGAGACACATTAGAGAACAGTAATTGAGACAATAAGTTGGGAAACCCAAGTGTAGAAGTTCAGACCTGCAATTCCAGTACTTGGGAGGCTGAAGGAAGTGAGGTGCCATGATTTCCAGGCCAGGATGGGCTACATAGTAAGCCTAGTCTGGACTATGGAGTAGGGCATTGTAGGCAGAAGTTTCTGTCCCTCCCAGTCCTGCAACTTTTCAGTCCCAAATAAGCACACAGAGGCTTATATTAATTATAAATTTTTGGCCCATGGCTCAGGCTTCTTAATGGACAGCTCTCTCTTAGTTATTAACCTGTTTCTGTTAATCTGTGTATCTTCACATGGCCTTGACTTACTGGTGATAGCAGGATCTCTTACTTCCTCAGTAGCTACATGGAGTCTCCTTGACACCGCCTGCTACCTTTCTCTATCCCTGTTTGTATTTCCCACCTGGCTAAATCCTGCCTGTCCACTGGCCAAAACATCTTTATTCAGCCAGGCGTTGGTGACACATGCCTTTAATCCCAGCACTTGGGAGGCAGAGGCAGACAGATCTCTGTGAGTTTGAGACCAGTCTGCTCTACAGAGTAGTTCCAGGACAGCCTCCAAAGCCACAGAGAAACCCTGTCTCAAAAACCAAAAAAAAAATCTTTATTCATCAGCCATTAAGAGAAACGTATATTCACAGCAAACAGGGCACTGTCTTGGGGAAAGTGGAATTGGAAGATATTACAATAGTCCAAAGAGAGAATGATAGCTTGGACAGAAGTTATAGAGATGAAAATAAAAAGAAGTGGTGACTTGGAGAGACATTTAGAGTTAAAGTGGAAGACTGGTGAAATCTAAATGAAGCCTATAAACTTTGCCAATATCAACATCCCAACTTTGAAGCCGGGTGGTGGTGGTGCATGCCTTTAATCCCAGCACTCAGGAGGCAGAGGCAGACAGATCTCTGTGAGTTTGAGACCAGTCTGCTCTACAGAGCTACACAGAGAAACCCTGTCTGGAAAAAAAAATCCCATCTTTGCTGTTATACTTGTTATATAAGCTGCTACCACTAGGAGAAACCAAGTCACAGGTATAAGACCTCCAACTTCCCCCCTCAAGAGTACAGACAGCATGCAAGCATTGGATCCCCTGAAACTGGAGTTACAGATGTTTGTGAGCTGCCATCTGGTGCTGGGAATTGAACCCAGGTCCTCCAGAAGAACAGCACTTGTCCTTAACCACTGAGCCATCTCTCCAGTCCTTCTTGTACTATTTTTATAATTTTATCTTTTCAGAGTTAGAGTAATCTCTTCTTTTCCACTATATTAATTTTTTAATTGCTACAAAGAGTTAATGAAAGAATACAGACACTCTTTAGCATAGTGGCTGGAGAGTGTGAAAAGTAAATTTCTGTCACTTGCTTGTAAGCCATCCTGTGTATGGTATTTGTTACAGCAGACAGAATGAACTAAGATAACATTAAATACGGCCTTAACCAAACGTCACAGAAAAGCTCTAAGGGAAAGATGAGGACAAGAATAAGAGTCAGGTGTAATAGGTACACCTATAATTCCAGCACACAGGAGGCAGAGGCACAGGCAGATCTCTGTGAGCTTGAGGGCACCTTGGTCTGCATAGTGAGTTCTGGGCCAGCCAGAGATATTCAGTAAATCCTTGTCTCAAGAATAAGAGGAAGGAAGAAGGAAGGAGGAGGATGAGAGGTGTCTCAGTGAGTAAAAGCACTTGCTGTGAAAACAAGAGGACCTGAATTCAAATTCTCATCATCCACGTAAAAGCCAAGCATAGCTCCAATGTTGGGGAGCAGAGACAGGCAACTCCCAGGTCTTTGCTGGCAAGCCAGCCTAGCCAAAATAGCTAGATTCAAGTTTGGTAAGAAACTTTGCCTACAAATGGATGGATGGATAGATAGACAGACAGACAGACAGACAGACAGACAGACAGACAGATGCATAATGAGAAGAACAATAGAGAAAGACATTGAACATGGCTTACACACAGACACTTTTTTTTTGGTTTTTTGAGACAGGGTTTCTCTGTATTGTTTGGAGGCTGTCCTGGAACTCTCTCTGTAGACCAGGCTGGCCTCGAACTCACAGAGATCAGCCTGCCTCTGCCTCCTGAGTGCTGGGATTAAAGGCGGGCACCACCAATGCCCAGCAGACACATTTATTATTACAAGTAAATAATTTTTTAAAAAATAAGTAAATGGGCTAAGAGCAATCTTAGTAGAAAAATCAGGGATTCAGCATCATCCTTAGCTGTGTAATGAGTTTGAGGCCAACCTGGCCTACATGAGACTCCCTATTAAAAAAAAGTAAATGTATTTGATTGGACAGGAAGTGATCCTACAAAAGAGCTTCAGCTGAGACCAAAAGATGTCTCATCAGGAAAAGGTGCTTGGCACACAGCGTGGCAACCAGAGTACAATCTCCAGACGTGCTTGCTCACATATAATGACTACATAATGAAAATAAATAAGCTTAAAGCAATAAGTAACACAACATCAAAATTGTGTAAATTCTTATACACAAGAGAAAGTTTTGAATATACAAGTATCATGGTTAGTTTTCATGTCAACTTGCCACAAATTAGTCATCTGAGTAGGGAGTCTCACCTGAAGAACTCTCCTGATCCCTTTGATTGATGTGGGAAGATCCAGTGGGATTATAGGTGGCACTTGCCAGCAACAGCCTAGATAAAAAGGGTCTTGCAGAAGGAAGCATCCCTCTGGCTTGATTTTCCCTGCTGCTGCTGCTGCTGCTGATGGTGATGATGATGGTGGTGGTGATGGTGGTGGTGGTGGTGATGATGGTGATGGTGATGGTGGTGATGATGATGGTGGTGATGCTATGATGGTGATGATGATGATGTTGTTATGGTGGTGGTGATGATGATGGTGGTGGTGATGATGATGATGTTGCTATGGTGGTGGTGATGATGATGATGGTGGTGATGATGATGGTGGTGGTGATGGTGGTGGTGGTGGTGATGATGGTGATGGTGATGGTGGTGGTGGTGATGATGGTGATGGTGATGGTGGTGATGATGATGGTGGTGATGCTATGATGGTGGTGATGATGATGGTGGTGATGCTATGATGGTGATGATGATGATGTTGCTATGGTGATGATGATGATGGTGGTGATGATGATGATGTTGCTATGGTGATGATGATGATGATGATGGTTCATCAAAGACTAGAGAACAGTTGCTCTCAGGAAAACTTCAGGCTTCTGGTACCAGATTGGGACACCACTGAGATACCCTATCTTGTGTACTGATTAACTACTGGCTGTCACCTCCCACCTGCAATGAGAAATAGCTATTCTGGCACTGCTCTGACAGCCAAGGCTCCAACCTCAAGGACCAAGTAACTATCAGATAGTCAGCTCTCAGTTTTGGCCCTCCACTGACTTACTAAATTCTGATATAGATATCAAATTTTAATAAATATATGTTTGCTAAATATGTGTTTATACATAATCTATACATTATTAAATACATATGTCAAGCGAGTAGAAAAAAGAACTGAATAGATAAAGGGGCTACTTTGAGGAATGAGAATATAGGATGGAGTAACAGGCTGCTTTTATATTATAAACCAAAAAATAACTTTTGTCTCTACAAAAAAATATAAGATCCTTAAGGAATTCTATTAATGCCCTACCAGAAAACAGTTCTATTTGAGGGTTTGCTTCTCAGTGGTCATTTTTGTGTTGGGAGGAATTTACAGGAATGGAGAGTCTCAACAATGACATCACATAGTTAAGATGTAAAAGGCCAAGGAAGTGCTGAGGTCATTCGTCATGCCATTAGACACTTGCAGGAAGTACGGAGAGGACAGCTGGATGCAGATGTGGTCCAGCTGGTAAGAGGGCTTGCCTAGCACGCATGAAGCCCTGGCTTTGATCCCCAGCACCACATAACTTGATCAGGCACGGCAGCATGGCCTATAATCCCAGCAACTGAGAGGTGGAGGCCAGTGGATCCGTTTAAAGTCATCTTCAACTACACAGCAAGTTTAAAGGAAGGAAGAAATGCAAAGAGGAAGGAATGAAGGGAGGGAGGGAGGGAGGGAGAGAGGGAGGAGGAGAGGGAGGGAAAAAAGTTCAGAGGAAGAGAGGGAAGAAGGAGGGAGGGAGGGAGGGACAGACAGAAGAAGGAAGGAAGGAAGGAAGGAAGGAAGGAAGGAAGGAAGGAAGGAAGGAAGGAAGGAAAGAAAAGGCTAGGCACAGTGATACTGTTTCAGGCCAGATTGGGCTACATAGTAAGACCTTTACTTAAAATTAATAATAACAATAATAATAATGTAATATGAGGACCAGGTTGTTGGTGACTAGGGTAGCAACTGTTCAAAGATAGTTCCTAAGTGGCCTTAGCTTGTGTGTAAACACTTCAGTTGCATTTAAATAGTCAAAAGATGGTGTCAAGAGATGCCTGCAGCTTCTGGCTGGTTCTCCTGGAGTGCCAGCTCCAGGGACACTCCCTCTTGAACACAGTTTCCATTCTGAGAAGCCCTGTCACACAGATGTGCAGACACTCTGGTCATCAGCACCAGCTAAAGGAAGCTCAGCCAGGAGCCACTATCACCTGCCAGTCACTCCTGGGAGTCACCTGGACATCTGAGGGGAGAGATCTAGAGCTCAAATAAAGACAAGGAAGACAGGTATGGGCTGGGTGTGGTCTGCATACAATCCCAATTCTTACGATATGGAGGCAGAAAGACCAAGAGTTCAAGAGTCCCATGTAGCCATAGCTAGTTTGGGGACAGCCTGGGCTACATGAGACCCAGTCTCTCTCTCTCTCTTTCTCTCTCTCTCTCTCTCTCTCTCTCTCTCTCTCTCTCTCTCTCTCTCTCTCTCTCTCTCTCTCTCTCACACACACACACACACACACATAAAAGATGGTGCACCACAGGATCCTCTGACAGGTAGGGCTGGGGAAGGGTCGGTCCAGCCAGTCCCTTCCTGGGGCTGAGCAGGATGGTGAGTGTTGAGGACTCAGACCCCCTCCTCCTAGTTACCAGGGGGAAATACACTGAGTTAGGAGACTTGTCAAAGCAGGATCTCGGTTTATTCCAACCGGCAGGAACTTATGTAGGGTTGAGGTAAGGGATGGTAATCTTAGGATGGGGTAAGGTGACCTGAGGAGTGAGAGCCAATAATATTCCACCAAGCTGGCAGGTAACTAAGCAGTGGTTAGTCCTACATCAGGCCTTGCTGAGTCACCTCCACGTGGAGGTTACAGGCCAGAGACAGATCACCAAACTCTAGCCAGGCTCAGGAGGTTACACTGGGCCTCACACCTGAGTCTCTTTTGGCCCAGCAGTGCGCAGGCATGGGTTTGTGAAATTGAAGGGTCAAGATGCCTGCCGAAACACAATGTTTCAAAAGTATCCTCCAAAAGTTCATATACTAGAAACCTTAAATATCCAAATTCATAAATAATGGTATTTGCATGTGAGGCCTGTAACGCTTAATTTTAATTATCAGCTTGTCACAATCTAGTATCTGTCTAGGTCAGATTAGGTTGTTTTGGGAGCATGTCCATGCTCATTATCTTCACCGCATTAATTGAGGTGGGAAGTCATACCCACTATGGGCAACACCATTCCCTAGGCTTAGGGTCCTGGATAAAAGCAGAAAGCCGCTGCGCACTAGGCGTGCAGACACCACTCCTCCTCTGTTGTGGACTGTGGATGTGACGAGTTCTTGCTGCCTTGACCTCCGGTAAGTGATGGGCTATAATCTGGAATTGTGGGTTCAAATAAACCTTGTCTGCCCTCTGCTGCTTTTGTCAGGGTAACTGAAACTATAACAAAACTGAGACAGGGCCTCTGTGAGCTAATTAAGACTAGAGGAGGACATGAGGATGTGACTCCCATGGTGGCCTTGATACCTTTATTAGAAGAGAAGGGGCAGGGTGTGGATCAGTGGTAAAGTCTGGTCTAGAATGCACCAGGCCCTGTATTCCAGCCCCAGCATCATAAAAAGAAAACCAACAGCAGGACATTTGCTGGCACATTTGCTCTGTCCTACCATTAGAGCCTTTGCCCCATTATGATACAAGAAGAAGGTCCTAGACATGCATGGAGGGTCATGCCTTTAATTCCAGCAGTCAGAAGGCAGAGGTAGGCAGATCTGTGTGAGTTCAAGGACAGCCTAATCAACAGAGTGAGTTCCAGGACAGCTAGAGCTACACAGTGACACCATGTCTAAAAACAAACAATAACAACAACAAAAACAGTCCTCACCAGATACTGAGTAAATGTCAAGCATATGTCAATGCATACTCTAAAGAACTCAGGCTCCAGAGCCTTGAGCCAAGTAAGTTTTCTTTATAAATTACCCAGCCTCGGAGATTCAATTATTGCAACAATGGAGCTTTTCATGCAAGAGGTCTCTGCTTCTCAAACACAAGGTGCGGTCAATCCGATGAATGGGAGTTTTGAGAGATGGAAGGGAAATAGGAACGTTTGAAAAGCAAAAAAAAAAAAAAAATGTAACATCGTGACAGAGATCTTACATGATGGGCTGGGGACCATGCTTAACTGATAGCACACTTACTTGGCATTCACAAGGCACTGGGTTCAATCCCCAACTCACATAAACTGGGTATGATAGAGAATACCTGTAATCCAAGTAGCTTTGAAGTGGAGGCAGAAAGATCGGAAGTTCAAGGTCATCTATCCTCAGCTGCATAGTGGGCTAGCCTGGGATATGTGAAACCGTGTCTCAAAAAAGGAAGGAAAGAAAAGCAAGCCTGAATGCCTGTTCCCAGGAGCTAGAGAGATCTGTCTGTAACTCTGTTTTGGCCATGTTACCTTAACCTCTTGAAGCTCAGTGCTGCCACGACTGTGTTGGGGAGGAACAAGGGCTATGACAAAGTCACCAGATCAGAAGGTTGGAGCAGTCGCAGAACTCTGAAGGCAGCTTCCTAATGTCATAGACATCCCCAACCCCTGGAACTCATCAATGAGTTCTAATAACCTCATGCCTGGGCAATGCTATGTGGCACAATCAACCTTTTTGTTGGTTTTTCTTCTTTAAAGACAGTGTCTTGCTGCTTATCCTAGGTCAGCCTTAAACTCATCACGATCCTTCCTTGGTGTTTCTAGGACTTGGGGTTACAGCTGCGAGCCACCATGCCTGGATTGTGGCCTGGGTTGGTCATTTTGTTTGGTTGGAGATTTGTGTTTGTTGTTTTGTTTGTTTGTGGAGACAGGGTCTCAGACTGTAGCTCAGGCTTGTCTCAAACTCCTGGGATCTCCCTGCCTTAGCCTCCTTAGTGCTAGGATTACAGACCCTGCTTATAATTGATCTTAAAAGGAGTAGGCTATCCAGGTAGGCCTCATGGCATCACACAAGCCCTTAAAGGCATAGACATTTCTCTGGCCAGTGGTCTACAGGGAAGGCAAATGAAAGAGCCAAAGTATTGCCATAGCTACATCTGGTCCTAGCAAGAAGAAGGGAAGTCTAGTTGCAAAGGGCAGACCCAGAAAGGAGCTATGGACCTCACATCAGTATCCTGAGGAGCTAAAGTCTGCCAACAACCTGACCAAGCACATGAAAGTGGGTTCTGCCCTGAGCATCCCGGCTGGAGCCTAACCCAATACTATTTTTTGTTTTAGCCTTGTGAGACCTCGCATTGTAAAAACCCAGGCCATCCTCTACACTGTGCAATGATGAATGGGGTTGCATTAAGCCAGTGTTTCTGGGTTTGCTATGCAGAAGTAGAAAACCAATTCTATACGTAAAGAATCAAAGCAAGAAACATGGTGGAAATGCTGAACGGCACCAAGACATGTGGTCGGGAATGGAGGGCACCCAATCAGCTCATCTTCTCCCATCTCTTTATTCTTGTGAAGCAGTGTTGAGGAGGTGGGTAAGACAGCCCAGCACGGGCCAGGTGTCTCCAGATAGGAGCAACAGGGAAGAGGACCGAAGAGGCAAGGAAGTTGACAAGAGAATCCAGCAAGATATCAGAGACTAAAGTGGGCACAGATGTGAGAAGCCTGTGGGTGGGCAGATGATTCATGGTGACACAGTGGGGGTCAAGAGGCCTACAGGTTGACAGGCAGGCTGACATTAGCAAACAGGAGGGAGAGGTGAGGAGTGGGAGACAGTGGCCAGGGTCAGTGTCCTGGAGCCAACAGCTGAGATAAACAAAAAAGGTAGCAGAGTGTAACCATAGGTTCCACAGAACAGGGTGGGGTTTAATGATGTGGGGGGGCAGAAGGACTCACCATGCCTGGAGTGGGTTAAATTATGTCCCCTAAAAAAATGCATTCAAGTCCTGATCCCTCCTTCCGTCAATGGGGTCTTTTAAAATATGCTCTTAGCAAATGAAGTCAAGTTAGGACCAGGTCACCTAGATTAGAATGCTTCCCACCCCCCCCCTCCACCATCCCACCCACCCCCATCCCCCTCCACTAGCCTCATAAAACCAGGGAAATCAGGGCAAAGAGAATGGGAGACAGAGAGGAAAGGCAGGACAGAAAATGGGCAGAGAGACTGGAAGAATGTCATCTGGAGCCACCAGAAGCTGGAAAGGATGAGGAAGGCTCCTCTCATGCTTCTAGAACAGCACAGGGATACTCACACTTTGACTGGAACTTACACACAGCCATCATTTTAAGCCCCTCGCCTCAGTCCTCGGAGGACAGCAAGTTTTGCTTAAGGCAAGGAAAGCAGGAGAGGTCTGGGAAAGGTACCGGGGCCGTGAGAGCGACTGCGGCAGAGGGGGTGTTAGCTCACATGAGGAGATGCCCCTGGAGATGATGGGTCACCTGGGCTCTTCAGACCTGGGGCAGACACAGCCGTATCAGTTCAGACATCTCTGAGGAGACGAGTAAAGAATGGGTAAGGAGGTTACGGTGCAGACCCCACACTGGCCACACCAGGGATCTGGGGATCACTGTACCCTTCCACGCCACCCTCGGGCAGCTGATCTCTGTCACATCGGGACATTGTGCTTTTCTGCTGTGGGGCCTCCTGGTGTGATTCTTAGAGCACCCATGTCCGCAGTGACAACAGCCAGTTCACAGCTCTGACTGGGCATATTGTGGTCCAAAGACTTGACATAAGCCACTGAAAGGGTCTGTTTTAGTTCTCCATTTCAGAGGGTTCGGTTCATCGCTGCTCGGCCCCATGTGCTTGGGCGGAACAGCAAGGCAATGGCAGCGTGTGGTGTGTGACATCCATGCACAGTGGCGGGCCAGGAAGCAGAGACCACACTGGGAGCCAGGGCCTTGGGATAACCTTCAAAGACATATTTGCTTCCTCCAGCCCAGTCTCCTCTCCTAAACATCCCAAAATAGCACTCGCCGCCGGAGAGCAGGAGTTCGGACCATAGCATTCAAACCAGAACACCAAGCTTCGAAGGTTGGCTGCTCTCTGCTGCTCTACCAGCTGTAACCTCAGCTTACAGGATGGCAGCTGCTGGCCACGGGCTGCTACCGAAATGTTCACACAACTGAATTTAGAGAAGTGCAAAGCAAGCTGGCCAGATGGCTTCGCAGTTAAGAGCATGGACGGCTCTTGTAGAAGGTTCCAGTTCAGTGCCCATCACCCACATCAGATGCCTCACAACTACCTTTAACTCCCAACTCCAGGAGCTCCCACAGGCTCTTCCGGTCACAGAGAAACCCTGTCTAAAAAAAAAACAAAAAGAAGTTAAAGCCAAGCATGACGGCTCATGTGTGTAATTCCAGCCCTCGGTGGGCAGATGCAGGCCTGTTTCTGTGAATTTGAGCCTGGCCTACATAGCCAGTTCCAGGCTAGACAGGGCTATACTGTGAGATATCATCAGGAGGAGTGAAGAAGATAAGAGAGGAAGTGAGGGTGGGGTGAGGAAGTTGTTAAAAGTTCAGTTGTGAGCCAGGCGGTGGTGGCGCACGCCTTTAATCCCAGCACTCGGGAGGCAGAGGCAGGTGGATCTCTGTGATTTCGAGTCCGGGCTCGACCGACAGCCTCCAAAACAATACAGAGAAACCCTGTCTTGTAAAACCAAAAAAAAAAAAAAAGTTCAGTTGTGGAGCTAGAGGCATGGCTCAGCGGTTAGGAGCACCGGCTGCTCTTCCAGAGGACCAGAGTTCAATTCTCAGCACTCACATGGAAGCTCACAACTGTCTGTAGTTCCAGAGACTCTGGTGCCAATATACATAAAATAAAGTTAAATAAGTTATTTTTAAAAAACAGGCAGGAGAGTTTTTAAGAAATTCAGTTGCTCAGTCATACCAGCTACACTCAGGAGAGCAGAAGCCGTTGGCACCCTGGAGGAGAGTTCCGTGGATCGAGGCTGGACCAGCCTGTAGCTGTGTGTTGTTTGACCTATAGCCCTCACACTAACAGCCAAACTCTGAAAGAGGGTTAGAATAAAGGGGCTTCCAGAAACCTCTTGGCCCAGCTGCCAAAGGCTGAGATCAGTACCTTCAGCCTAGGAATGTTCCGGGCACTGCACCCGAGAGTCCTGAGGCCAGAGAGCTGGGGGACTCTTTTCCCTGTGCCGGTCTGAGACCCACCACACAGTTCTTGTTTTCCTCCTCCTTGGCACAACTGAGTGAAAATGTTCTCAGAGCCTCCTCCGATCACAGCTGAGCACAGCACAGAGCAGGGGTGCCTCTGACCCCAACACAGCAGCCACAAGCCCAGGGCCCTCCTCATGTCAGTGCATACAAAACAGAGTCTCAGCCCAACACACGGGGCCCCAGTCAGCTGGAAGGCGTATCTTGTACCCACTTCCTCCTGGATGCCTCAATCTCCTCTCTCCTAGCCCTTCCTGCTGTCCTTCTTCGTCTTCTGTCTTCCATCTCAGCTCCTGTCAGCTCCTGCTGGGCCAAGACTTCTTTTTACATAGCACTGAAAACCCCAAAGAAATGCCTTTCTTCCCATCACTGTCTAAAAACAAGAAGCCACAAAAGGAATCCATCCAAATATATTCAACATGCATCTCTGGGACTGGAGAGGTGGCTCAGCAGTTAACAGCACTTGCTGCTTTTCCAGAGGCTCCAAGTTCAGCTCCCAGCACTTATGCGAGAGAAGAGTAAAAAGAGAGAGAAGTGAAAATAAGAGTAAACCCTGACTCTGAACCTGATGGGACTGTGATATGTCAAAGCAGATGCATTAATGTAACAAATGTACCGTGGTGTGGTTGTAAGCGTTTCGTGGGGATGGGTCAGGACAGGATGGAACAGGAGTGGGTCAGGTATTCTGGCACTCGGGAGTCACAGAATAACAGTGTTACACAGCTCAGGTGGAAAGGTATCCTGGAGCTCGGGAGCCAAGGACCACCACAGGTTGCAGTAAGCTTGGCAGCTTACAGCCTTGCCTCAGAGAAAGGCTTCTCCGGTGTATCAGTGTATCAGCTCCGCTCCGGCAGGACAGGGTCTTCCAGCTGGGGATGTTCGCCTAGTGTAGCAGTTTTGCTAGGCAGGAGGTTTCTTGGGCAAAGTTGCTACAGTTCAGCTCTGCTCCTGGAGAGCGGAGAGCAGGGAGCCGGGAGCCGGGAGCAGAGTGTAACAACTCTGCTCTGCCAAGGAAGGTTTCCTGGGCAAGTGTTACAGCGCTGCTCACTCTGTTCTGCTCTGCTCTGCCCAGGGTCGCCTCTGCTCTGTTGCCACCGCAAAAGAAGATCTTCACCCGAAGCTCATCCAAAGGGGTTTATTGGAAGGCAGCTGGACCAGCCAAGCTGAACATACACAGGGTTTATATAGGGATTCTTGGGGTTGGGGAAGTTTTTCCAGAGTAGGGATTGGTCCAATTTCAGTGCTGAGCTCAGATTGGCTAGAGCTCTGCTCCGGGATTGGTTACTTTTTTACACAGGATTAGGGTCAGATTTGGCTCTGGTTTCAGGGCCAAAGTGTGTTTCTTTCTTTGGTCCTTTTTAGCCTTTTGGCTCCAATTTTAGGGTCAGGGTACATTTCTCTCACTGACTCTGATTCCAGGGACAAAGTGTGTTCCTTTGGCACTGGTTTTAGGGTCAGGGTACATTTCTTTGGTTGTGGTTGCAGGGCCAAAGTGTGTTTCTTTTGCTCTTCTCAGGGTGTGTTTCTTTGACTGGTCCCTTTTCCCTACACAGATTTTACCTTCAATTTTTCTATGAATTTAAAACTACTCTTTTAAAAACTGTCCTTTGTTTGTTTGTTTTGGTTTTATCTTTGCTTTTTCATACAGGATTTCTCTGTGCAACAACTCTGGCTGTCCTGGAACTCGTTTTTAAATAAGGAGGGAGGCAAACAATTTGAATGAGACATTTCTCCGAAAGGAGATACACAGTGAGCCAGCTTGTGGAAGGATGCTTAGCATTGTTAGTCATTGTAGAACTGTCAATCAAAACCACAATGAGATAAGACTTCACACCCTAAAGGATGATTATAATCAAAAAGGTAATGTTGACTGGTGAGCAAAGAAGTTGAAGCCCTCTGTTGCACCCTTCTCCTATGGGGGTCTGTTGACCACTTGTTACTAGGAGCTTTTAGCAAAACTGTAGGGAAAAGGGACCAGTCAAAGAAACACACCCTGAGCAGAGCCAAAGAAACACACTTTGGCCCTGCAACCAGAACCAAAGAAATGTACCCTGACCCTGAAACCATTGCCAAAGGAACACACTTTGTCCCTGGAATCTGAGTCAGTGAGAGAAATGCACCCTGGCCCTAAAATTGGAGCCAAAAGACTAAAAAAGACCAGAGAAAGAAACACACTTTGGCCCTGAAACCAGAGCCAAATCTGGCCCTAATCCTGTGTAAAAAAGTAACCAATCCCGGAGCAGAGCTCTAGCCAATCTGAGCTCAGCACTGAAATCGGACCAATCCCTACCCTGGAAAAACTTCCCCAACCCCAGGAACCCCTATATAAACCCTGTGTATGTTCAGCTTGGCTGGTCCAGCTGTCTTCCAATAAACACCTTTGGATGAGCTTCGGGTGAAGATCTTCTTTTGCGGCTGCGACAGAGCAGAGGCGACCCTGGGCAGAGCAGAGCAGAGCAGAGCAGAGCGAGCAGCGCTGTAACACTTGCCCGGGAAACCTTCCTTAGCAGAGCGGAGTTGTTACACTCTGCTCCCGGCTCCCTGCTCTCCGCTCTCGGCTCTCCAGGAGCAGAGCTGAACTGTAGCAACTTCGCCCGAGAAACCTCCTGCGGAGCAAAACTGCTACACTAGGCGAACATCCCCAGCTGGAAGACGCTGTCCTGCCAGAGTGGAGCTGACACACCGGAGAAGCCTTTCTCTGAGGCAAGGCTGTAAGCTGCCAAGCTTACTGCAACCTGTGGTGGTCCTTGGCTCCCGAGCTCCAGGATACCTTTCTACCTGAGCTGTGTAACACTCAGTATCCTTGGCTCCCGAGCTCCAGGATACCTTTCCACCTGAGCTGTGTAACACTGGGTATTCTGTGACTCCCGAGTGCCAGAATACCTGACCCACTCCTGTTCCTGTTCCTGTCCTGACCCATCCCAACGAAACGCTTACAAAAACACTTCTCATCCTCTCCTCCCAGTAAGTCCTGTATGCAAGTTCCTGTTTATTGTCTAAATGCTAATTCCTGTTTTTGGCCCACCTTTTGCTGGAGGGTCCTGGGAACATAGGCTTCTGACCTTGGTTTTTTTCCACCATACCTGACATTGATATATAAGGCTCTACCCTCGTTATAATAAATGCCATTCTCCTTGTAAGAATGAGCTGCTGTCTTTGTCTTTATTTTCATCCTCAGCCTTGGATTGTTGAGAAGTGTGGTAGCACCATAGCCTCAAACACCAGCGGCTCGCTACAGCCCTCATAACTGTTGATGACATTGAAAGTACTTCGGCTACTTTGTAAAATAGGTTAGCCACTCTTAAAACACATGCTGGTCATGGTGGCTGTAGCCCCAGCAGGTGGAGACAGAGGCAAGGATCTCCGAAAATTCAAGAACAGACATCCTGAACAACACACCCAAGGGTGTGGTGAGGGTCAGGCCAGCTAGGGGTACACAGCAAGACCCTACCTCAAAACACAAAAACTCAGAAGGGTTAAACAGAGTACTCACACAACACATTAGATAGCCATAGGACAGGTCCACCCTAAACCGTATAATTAAGAGAAGAGAGAAAGGTTTTTTTTTGTGGGTTTTTTTTGTTGTTGTTATTGTTGTTGTTTTGGGGTTTTTGTGGGTTTTTTTTTTCGAAACTGGGTTTCTCTGTGTAGCTTTGGAGGCTGTCCTGGAACTCGCTCTGTAGACCAGGCTGGCCTCAAAGTCACAGAGATCCACCTGCCTCTGCCTCCCAAGTGCTGGGATTAAAGGCACTGGGTATTGGTGTCAGGGACGTAAAACCAGCCAGGGGGAGGGAAAAGAGGACTAAAGCTTTTCTTGAGGGAAGCCTTTCTTGGGAAGTCTTCTTGAGCCTTCTTGGACCCAGCATAAAGTTTTCTTTACACCACTGACTGGTCTCTGTGTCATCAATCCCGACACCCTCCTCACATTCTCGGATACAGGCTGCACAGCAGAGCCGCACTTTGAATGTGAAAGGTCCATGACCTGGGGGCTCGGTTGGGAAGTAAGAAAAATAAAAACTACTGCATTCCTGTCATGGCAATGGTAGGTACTTGCCTTGTACTTAGGAAATAAAAAGCTAGTGCAGAAATTTTCCAAAGCACAGAATCAATATTCCCAAAGTGAATGAAAGTCTCCCTTTCTAGACACAGATCTGCTTGCGGCTTTTTAATTTTTTTTTATTTTATGAGTGTTCTGCCTGCCTATTATGTGTGTGTACTGTAGGGAAAAGGGGCCAGTCAAAGAAACACACCCTGAGCAGAGCCAAAGAAACACACTTTGGCCCTACAACCAGAACTAAAGAAATGTACCCTGACCCTGAAACCAGTGCCAAAAGAACACACTTTGTCCCTGGAATCAGAGTCAGTGAAAGAAATGCACCCTGGCCCTAAAATTGGAGCCAAAAGACTAAAAAAGACCAGAGAAAGAAACACACTTTGGCTCTGAAACCAGAGCCAAATCTGACCTTAATCCTGTGCAGAAAAGTAACCAATCCCTGAGCAGAGCTCTAGCCAATCTGAGCTCAGCACTGAAATCTGACCAATCCCCACCCTGGAAGCCCTATATAAACCCTGTGTCTGTTCAGCTTGTGTCTGTTCCCGCTACCAGGCTGTCCCCTGCCACTCTGGCAGAGGGCAGCCACTCTCCTGGATTCTTCCTTCCAATAAACCTCTTCAATGAGCTTTGGGTGAAGATCTTCTTTTGGGGTGGCCACAGAGCCGAGGCGATCCTGGGCAGAGCAGAGCGAGCAGGGCTGTAACACTTGCCCGGGGAACCTTCCCTTGGCAGAGTGCAGTTGTTACACTCTGCTCCCTGCTCCCTGCTCTCCAGGAGCAGAGCTGAACTGTAGCAACTTCGCCCAAGAAACCTCCTGCCTAGCAAAACTGCTACACTAGGCGAACATCCCCAGCTGGAAGAACCTGTCCTGCCAGAGCAGACCGATACACTGGGAAGCCTTTCCCTGAGGCTGGGCTGCAAGCAGCTAAGCTTCCTGCAACCTGTGGTGGTCCTTGGCTCCCGAGCTCCAGGATACCTTTCCATCTGAGCTATGTAACACTGAGTATTCTGTGGCTCCCAAATGCCAGAATACCTGACCCATCCACATCCCTGACCCAGCCAGAAATGCTTACATTTGGTGCTGAAACCCGGAATGCCAATATGTACCACATATGTGCAGTGCCTATAGAAGCCAGAAGAGGCCTTCAGATGCCCTGGAACTGGAGTTGCAGATGATTGTGAGCCACCATATGGGTGCTGGGAAATGAACTTGAGTCATTTGGAAGAGCAGTGAGCATTCTTAACCTCTGAAGCATCTCTCCAGCCCCATTTGCTACTTTTGTTTTGTTTGTTTGTTTGTTTGTTTGTTTTTGTTTTTCAAGACAGAGTCTCTCTATGTAGCCCTGACTGTCCTGGAACTCACTCTGTAGACCATACTGGCCTCAGACTCACAGAGATCCGCCTGCCTCTGCCCCCACCAGTGCTGGAATTAAAGGTGTGCACCACCACCACCCAGCTTCTTTTTGTTCCTTTTAAGTCATTTGTTTTTCCCTGCTTCCTTTGCCAAGATGTCCAGACCTGAAGGATGAAGTCAGGTTCCTTAAGGCCCATGTCAAGGGCCATGATGGAGCTATTAGGGGCAAAGGCAAATGGAAACACTACAATCAGGAAGTCAGGCTGGGGATTTGACTTGGTGGTAGGACATTTACCTAGAATACACAAGACCCTAGGCTCAATCCCCAGTATAGCCAAAGAATGGGGTGGGGACCTGACTGTAGGGAAAAGCGGCCAGTCAAAGAAACACACCCTGAGCAGAACCAAAGAAACACACTTTGGCCCTGCAACCAGAACCAAAGAAATGTACCCTGACCCTGAAACCAGTGCCAAAAGAACACACTTTGTCCCTGGAATCAGAGTCAGTGAAAGAAATGCACCCTGGCCCTAAAATTGGAGCCAAAAGGCTAAAAAGGGCCAGAGAAAGAAACACACTTTGGGTCTGAAACCTGACCCTAATCCTGTGCAGAAAAGTAACCAATCCCGGAGCAGAGCTCTAGCCAATCTGAGCTCAGCACTGAAATCTGACCAATCCCCACCCTGGAAGCCCTATATAAACCCTGTGTCTGTTCAGCTTGTGTCTGTTCCAGTTACCAGGCTGTCCTCTGCCAGAAGCCACTCTCCTGGATTCTTCCTTCCAATAAACCCCTTCAATGAGCTTTGGGTGAAGATCTTTTGTGGCAGCCACAGGGCAGAGGCAACCCTGGGCAGAGCAGAGCAGAGTGAGCAGGGCTGTAACACTTGCCCGGGGAACCTTCCCTTGGCAGAGTGCAGTTGTTACACTCTGCTCCCTGCTCCCTGCTCTCCAGGAGCAGAGCTGAACTGTAGCAACTTTGCCCAAGAAACCTCCTGCCTAGCAAAACTGCTACACTAGGCGAACATCCCCAGCTGGAAGACCCTGTCCTGCCTGAGCGGAAGCCGATACACTAGGGAAGCCTTTCCCTGAGGCTGGGCTGTAAGCAGCTAAGCTTCCTGCAACCTGTGGTGGTCCTTGGCTCCGGAGCTCCAGGATACCTTTCCATCTAGCTGTGTAACACTCAGTATTCTGTGACTCCCGAGTGCCAGAATACTTGACCCACTCCTGTTCCATCCCGATCCGCCGGAAACACTTACATTTGGTGCCGAAATCTGACCAAAATGCCAACACTGACCCGAAGGGAACATGAAGCTATCACAGGCATCAAAACAAGCCAGATTCATTGGGCAGAAGAGATGGAGCAGTAGTTAAAAATGGTTGCCAAGCAAACCTAAAACCTGAGTTCAATCCCCAGAACCCTCTGTGGAAAAGAGAGCTGACCCCTTTAATTTCCACCCACCTTGTAGAAAAGGGTCAACTCTGGGAAGTTGCCCTGTGACTTCTAGCATGCTGTGCCAATGTGCACTCCTCTGTTACACACACACACACACACACACACGAATGAGACACCTGAGTCACAACCTGCTGTTCATAATGCCTTTTGATACCCTGCTCCCTGTCCCAGGACAGCCCAAAAATACTCAGATAGGTGTCCCCAGGCCAGCAGATACTGCAGGAGCCACAAATTCATTGAAAATGCAAACGCCCAAGGCCATCTCAGACCTCCTGAGTCAGAGACAGGGTTCCGGTGCAAGATGGAGAACCTCTGATCTACATCCTTTTTTAACTGGGGTTTGAACCCAGGGCTTCAGGCAAGCATTCTACCACTGAGGTGTGTCTCTAGCCTGTTGCCTGTTGATTAGTACTTCATATTCTTAAGACAATGTCTCACTAGGTTGCCCTGTCTGACCTTGACCTTACTCTGTAGCTCAGAGAAGCCTTGAACTTGCAATCCTCTAGCCTCAGATTCCTGGATATCTGGAATTACAGGTCTGCCTCACCACTTCCAACTTAATAACTATTTTCTTCTCACTTCTCTTAATTCAGCAAATGCCTATCTTTCCTCAGCCAGCCTCACGACTAGCCTCACTTTCTAATTCACTGAAAAAAGAGGCCGTCCAGGGTCTCCTCACAGCCATGCACCACCCGTCCAACCTGTCCCCTGGTGCTGTGCCACTCCCCTCATGTTAGGTGACTCATGCCCTCATCAAGGCCAGTCTTTCTGCTACCAGACTCAACCCCATCCCGTCATATAATTGGGACACTGTTCCAGATACTCTACACAGTGAATTCAAGGCTAGGTAAGGCTGCATAGTGAGACTTTGTCTCAAGAAAAAAAAGAAAAGAAAGAAAGCAGGGCCAGGTAGCAGTGGTCCATGCCTTTGGTCCCAGCACTCGGGAGGCAGAGGCATGTGGATGGATCTCTGTGAGTTTGAAGCCAGCCTGGTCTACAAAGTGAGTTCCAGGACAGCCAGAACTATACAGAGAAACCCTGTCTCGTAAAACCTAAAAAAAAAAAATCAGGGGGAGCCAAAGAGATGGGGCAGTGGGTAAACACACTTGCTACCCAAGCCCGACAACCGGATCCATATCCCCAGAACCAAGTCAGACGTGAAGGCCACAGTGAACAATTGTGATTCCAGGCTTTCAAGAGCAAGAAGGGAGTAAGAAACTGGACCAGTTGGCTGAGCATGAGGTGGATCGGCAGAAACAAGAAGCTCTGTCTCCAGACAAGGTAGAAAGGGAGAACTAATTCTCCAACATTGTCCTCTGACCTCCACATATGCACAGAGCATGTGTGGACCCACATTCTTGTTCATAAAACACACATACACAGGCACACACACTCACATACATGCACACAAGTGCCCCCCACACACACACACCTCGAAAGATGACTGTATTTCCCATCCCTTGCCTCCCAGTCTTTGTTGAACTCATCCAAACTCAGATTTTCACCTGATCTCTCTACCAGACTCCACCAAATATGTTCTGGTCAGGGTCATCAATCTTCAAATTCTGAAACTCATCTCATTTCTTGTATTGACGTTTGATGTTTTGCTCTTTCCCCCCTCCCTCAGCATCCAACACACTGGCCACTCTCATCTCTCTGACGGCTCCCAACCATCAGAGAAGCTACTTAATGTTGGGAAACCCCAGAATTCAGGCCTCACACACTTCTCTGCCTACATCTGCTGGTCTCTTTTCAGACCGTGGTGTTAAACAACCAGAGGACTCTCAGCATTAAAACCCCCAGCCCAGATCGCACAAGACTTCAATATCTGCTCTCTCAATAACTCATCAGGATGCCCAACAGCCATCTCAAATGCATGACATTGTACCAGGCTAACCTACCTGCTCCTCCCCACCAAAACCTGCCCCTTCTACAGCTTCCTCTCTCGTGTTCAGAAAAACCAATTCCTCCCTTTCCCTCTCGCTTCCTAAGCCATCACAAAACCCTGTGCACGCTGCAGTCAAAGCCTGCGCAGGTTACAACTGCCTCTCATCAATTCTCTGGCTTCCCCTCAAAACCAGTGAGTGCTCCTTTCATTTCTTCCCCAGGCGAGATGGCCAACCTTGTTCTGCTCTCAGATCCATTCTCCGTGCAGAAATCAGTCCCACGTTGCTCTGCCCAAATCTCTCAGGACTCCTGTCTCGGTATACAGAGACCAACAGAAGGTGACCCTGGGCAGCAGCAAGCGCAAGTGGATCACCACAGTTTGAGCCAAAAAGTGGGGCTTATCATTGGGTTAGGGATGCATGCTAGAGTTTTCCTGATTTCCCTAAAGGAAATAGCATAGGGAAGTGCACCTCCAGCCCCATTCATGACTCTACTGGTTTTACCTTTTGATGGTTTTCTGGGTGTCTTAGTTAGGATTAGTACTGCTGTGACCAAACACCAAACACTAAAGCAACTTGGGAAGGAAAAAGGGTTTATTCGGCTCACACTTTCACATCATAGTGAAGGAAGAAAGTCAAGGCAGGAACCTGGAGGCAGGGGCTGATGCAGAGAAAATGCAGGGTGCTGCTCACTGAATTGCTTATCACTGATTGCTCAACCTACTTTCTTTTTTTTTTTAAGGATTTATTTTACTTATTTATTATGTATACAGTGTTCTGCCTGCATGTATATATGTCTACTGCCAGAAGAGGGCACCAGATCTCATTACTGATAGTTGTGAGCCACCATGTGGTTGCTGGGAATTGAACTCAGGCCCTCTGGAAGAGAAGCCAGTGCTCTTAACCTCTGAGCCATCTCTCCAGCCCCCTCAACCTACTTTCTTATAGAACCCAGGGCCACTAGCTCAGGAATGGTCCCACTCAGAGTGACCTGGGCCCTCCCCCTTCAATCACTAATTGAGAAACTGCCTTACAGCTGGATCTTTCGGAGGTATTTTCTCAATTAAGGTTCCCTCCTTTCAGATAATTCTAGCTTGTGTCAAGTTGAGAGAATTAGCCAGGACACCAAGAGAGTATATAGGAAAAATCAGCTAGACAATTCAGGAAATCGTGGTGGTTATGAACCCAGATGGCTACAGGCCTGGCAAGCTATATCTATAGGCCAGTCCAGCCACACCCACCTAGCTTTCCTCAAAAGTGGCAAAGGCTCCCACCTCAGGACCTTCGCATGTACTGCCCCTTCTGCCTAGAACATTCTTTCCCTACACATGCACACGGCGCACTTCCTGTCACTTGCAGATAGCATCTCATCGAGGCATCTCGGATCACAACTTACACTCCTTACCACCTCAGACAACTGGCTTCCACCGCTCTGGCGCCACCTCACACGCTCTATTTTGTACGTTTTGATTATTGTCCTGTTCCTCCTAAAATGTGAGCCCCTTAAAGAGGGATTGCACCTGCTTTATTGCTCTTTTATCTCCAACATCTAGAATAGGGCCTGATTTATTCCATGCCTACCTGTTAAATGAAGTGATGGGGTGAGGGCTGGTAAAAGTTCAAGTGTTAGTATTCAGGCATCTGTACTGGCAGGTCCTTGGGGTTCTGACAGGATACGCCCTCAGCTGCAGCCACTGAGAGCACCACCTGTGCACGTCCCCTACCTTCCCTTTTAAAAGGGCCCTACTTAGTTGGGCAGTTTGTAGTATCCCGACTTCGGATACTTGTTATCTAGGTAAGACATCCACACTTTAGACCAAACATCCTTCCGTAGCCACACCTTAGACCTTTAGGTCTTAGGACTTTAACCTTGGAAGAGTAAGGATGGTTTTGAACTCTCTGACTAAGT
Organism: Mesocricetus auratus; assembly: GCF_017639785.1. Lineage (NCBI taxonomy): Eukaryota > Metazoa > Chordata > Mammalia > Rodentia > Cricetidae > Mesocricetus > Mesocricetus auratus. Next base: position 22,691,001 of record NW_024429203.1, read on the forward strand.
CAAAATGAAGTAGAGCCATTTTTATGGGCCCCACCAGGAGTTTTCATCATCAGTTGTGGAAGAAACGGGGTAATAAAAATCAAGAGGGAGAGCTGGAGAGATGACTCTGGTTAAGAGCACTGGTTGCTCTTCCAGAGGTCCTGAGTTCAATTCCCAGCAACCACATGGTGACTCAAAACCATCTGTAATGAGATCTGGTGCCCTCTTCTGGCCTGTAGGTATACGTGCAAGCAGAAGATTTGCCTTGACTTTTTCTTTTCTTTAAGAGGAATCCCAGCAGGGTTAGCTTTTCATTTTTATTTTGTTTTTACATCTGTTTGTGTGTGCGTGCACATGTAGAGGTCAGAGGACAAACCCATGTGAGTTGGTTCTCTCCTTCCACCTCATGAGTTCTGGGAAGCAAACTGAGGTTGTCAGGCTTGGTGGCAAGCGCTTTCTCTCAAAAGTTCAGAGAATTCTTCCACTGGCTTGGCTACTCCAGTCATCATTCACCACTAGCCCTACACAAATAAAAAGAGCATGGTGCCTTTAAGAGGGACTGATTTGCTAAGGATGTTATCCAACTAATCAATAAATAAATAACTTTTAGAAGTCAAGTTTGTTTAAAATTAAAATACAAATTGTCTCTCTTTTTTATTCTAATGCCTCTCTTTTTTATTCTAATTCTATTTAGATAAATTATCTATCCTTTCTTGGGGTGAGTCATCTAAAAGAACCACCATACTGTGCTGGTAGAAATGCAATAGGCCCTTGACATTCACTACCTCCTGACACTGGACTTATCTAAACGTGTTCTCTCTAGGCTTCAGCTACATCGTGCAGCAGATGGCTATAATAGCGGTTCTCTTTTTACAGGACCACTAAAAAGATTAAACACATGCAAAGTACTTATCACAGTGTCTAATAAAGTGATGCACTAAATAAGTAGCCCATAGGATGAGTTGTTTGAATAGAAATGTGATAGTATCATGATGAACGGACATAATCTTCCTTATCTGTTGTTATTAGTATTATTAGTATTATTATTGATTTATCTGCTTGATTATTATTATTTATTTATCTGCTTGACTGGTCTCTGTAAATATTGCTATGAGATGTACTTGGTTATTTGTTTAAACAAGTGCATTTTTAAATATAAATAAACAAAATGAAAGGGTAGGCAGAAAGAAAAGAGCCTGTGGAATACATCATTCCTGGCCCTGTAGGAAAAAGCGTGGAGGAACATTAAGCCTTCGCTAAAAGCTGAAAGCTGATATGCCGCCTTCTCCCGTGACGTCACCGTCTGTCTCAGTCCTTCCAGCTGCCCGGACCTGTTATATTCCAGTCCACTTCTTTCCTTGCGCCACCGGATCCAAACAGGCGTGCTTTTGCTGCACGTGGTTCTCTGTATATAGTGGTTGCCTGGGAGACCCACGCCAGGCGGGGCTCTATTGACGCCACAATAGGAACAAGCCAATAGCCGTGACGTATGTCAGTGATGCAAACGCGGGGTGTGGCTTTCCCGGCCCGGGCGCAATGAGGCGGCTGCCCGCTGGGTGGCGCCGATTTCCCGGGGAGGTCCTTTCTGGGCCCCCGGCGGAGGTGGGGGAGAGGCGGGCAGACACCGAGCGAGGCCAGGGAGCCCTGTGCGTCAGCCGCTGCTCGCTGCGCCGCGCCAGTGCCAGCCAGGACTCATCCGCAGCTCCATGCTTGTGCCGGGTTCGACTCGTCCATCCTCCGAGAAGAGGCAGGTACGTACCACCTGTCGCAGATCGGGGAAGGGGAAAGCCGGGGTCGGTGCCAGCTTGGAGGCTCGGGAAGTAGGGTATCAACGACAGCCTGGGCAGTCTCGACATGAGAAATGTAGGGCGAGGGCCAGCTGTGCGGGGGGGGACTCCAGCTGTGGGTGCCAGTGTGTGAGAGGGGCTGACAGCTGACAGCTCGGGGTGCCAGGAAGAGCCATCTGTGTGCTGATCAGTGTGTTCTGAGGAAACAGTTACCGCGGGTCTCTGTGCCCTGTGTTTGTGTGGCCTGTGAATGACGCCTGGACCCTGACACCCCCTCTCCCCACGTGTGCGTGCAGCTACCTCCCTCCCTGTTGTCAAGCCTCCTGGGGCTGTCTCTGGTCAGTTTCCCAAAGCGGGGGAAGGGGGTTTAGGGGGAAGCCAGCAGTTAAGCGGAAGGGAAAATTTTCCACCAATCCCAAATCAGAAAGAGGCAACTTTAAAATTCTCACCAATCCCAAACCTAAAGCAATCATGCAGTGTTCCCAGACAAGCAGCTTGCCAAGCAGAGTCCTGGCCAACCCCTTCTATCTCTAGAGCTCTTAGCTCCTGACCCCAGTGCTTTCGAGAATGAGGTTGCGTTGAAGGTCTCCGTAGGGGCTGCTTATCTCTCCAAATGTAGGCAAAAGCACACACATCGATCCGCCCACAAAACTAGAGGCATGGAGAATGGTGGATGGGCTAGGGTGGGGGCCGTCCCCTCTTTGATGCTGTAGGTGCATGCCACTCTGGAATGAGGATTGGAATGAGGGCGTCCTCTGGAGTGCATCGTCAGGACCCAGTCTGAGTCAGTACCCCGTGCTGAGACAGGGCGGAGGCACCAGCCCCGGGGCCTTCCAGTCTTCAGCGAGAGCCATTAAGAAGCAGAAGAATCATCTTGGGAGCAGACAGGTGCACCAAGACCAGAGAGTCCCTTCTCTAGTAATCCCTGTCCAGCCTGCCTTTGCCGCCCTGGAACCCTGAGCCCTCCAACAGGTAGACTGGGACCGCCCCTCTGGGGCTAGGCTTTTTCCTGGCCGCCAAGGAGGCCACACTTGCTTTTTTTTTTTTTTTTTTTTCTGAGCAAAGGGGAAAGAAGCCCAAGTTGGTTTGGCCTGTTGCCTTAGGAAGGTGGCAAGATTCGTCTGCCCTTTCCATTTTGGGGACTGGACCAGTTCAGAAAACCACAGGGCTGGTCTCTGGCATCAGAGCAATCCCCTGAGAGGGTGCCCTGAGGCCTTTTTCTTCTAGGAAGGGTCACCTTCTAGGAAAGGTTGCCTGCTATTACTAACATTAGTAGTAATTAGATAAGAAGTGGAAATAATCAATAAGATTGTCTTTTATTGAACTCTTGCTATGTTCAAGGAAGTTTAAAACTATGGTTTTGTCCTCATCTCTGTGAGGCATACCATAATCACTACTGTTGTTATTATTCATGGGTTTCTTTGTTTGTGCGTTCATTTGGGTTTTTGTTTGGTTGGTTGGTTTTTGGTTTTTCTGGGTATCCCTGGGGGCTTTCTGCTTTGTAGACTGGTTGTCCTTAAATTCATAGGTCTTCCTGCCTCTGCCTCCCATTGGGATTAAAGGCCTGTGTGCCAGCACCCCTGACTCTATTGTTCAGGTTTTACAAATTACATAGCTAAGATTCAGACCTAGAAGTCCACTATCAAAAAAAAAAAAAAAGAAAAGAAAAAAAAAAAGTAGCGGATTGAAACCTGAATGCTGGTCCCGAGCACATCTCTGCACATGTGTCCTGGGGCAGGTCCTCCCCATCTCCCCACCTAGTCGTTTGGTCTCTTCCTGTTCGCTGGTCTGCGACTGACAGCTCTAGAGAATACACTTTCTCCATGCTTAGGACTCCAGTTCAGCCCCAGCCCTCTGCTCTATTCCCTCCTGATCCTTCCTGTTTTAGTTCCAAATATCCCTCCCAGGATTCTAGCTGGTTCTCCTCAGCTATCACCCGGCCAGTGGGCACCAGCTGGAAGGTGGGCATGTCGCTGCCCCTTTAATTCTCCTGGGGCTTGGAATGCAAGTGAGTTGCCATCTCTTCGAGGTCAGATAAGATACTATATATATCTAGCTAGTAACCTGAGCTCCGGATTACCCAGCCACAGTTAGACTCCAGCTTCTGGACTCTACACTGCGGTCCCATCCCTGCTGGGAAAGAAGCCCCCAGGTCCCATCCAGTGCTCCTGGACACAGGTCAGTAGCTCTCTCTTTGGTCTCTGAGTTTCAAGGGCAACTGAGTGACCCTAGTTAAGCCCTAAGTGAGTTCGGAGAAGCCTGATAGACGCCACCCACCGGCCTGGCGAGTGCTGTAACCAAGCCCAAATGCTCAAGCTATGGGAACAGAGGCCAGCCCTAATGGAGAGAGATGAGATTCTCTCCAAAGAAGGGGCCCTGGGAGGGCACCTGATCAGGAGGAGAAAGAAAGTCGAAGGGTGTCTCTGCTTCCAGGAAGCCTGTTCTCTGCCTGTCCTTGGACTTAGAGATAACCCTTCTCAACCCCTGGGCCTACCCACTTCTCTTCCACAAGTCAGGGCAACCTCTGTCATCCCTTTCATCACTGATCTCTTTGTCTTACCTCCTCATCTCCCACCCCCACCCCGCCCCGTTTTTTTGAGGCACCTCCTAAAACCGGGAGAAATAGAGACTGACACAAATTCCTTTGCATGATCCCCCAAAAGGCCAGAGGATCCTGTGATAAGTGGGCGGGCCGCTGAGAGCCAGCCTCTAATAGAGAGAGGGGTGCTAGCAACAGGTCAGAGGTCAGAGGTCAGGCTGGGGCTCAAGTGGCCTGAGAGGCGCAGATGGTATAACATGTAAAACGTATGCCACCCCCATTCTCTTGCCATTTCTCCACATCTGGCAGGGGGGACACTTGTGGCCCGAAAGAGTAGCAAAGGATCCAAGCAGTCAGGAAGAAAGGTCACAGACTATGACAGGGCCCCTGTCACCTACCTTACCCCTCAGGTCAGCACATTCTGATGCAGTTAGCAAGCAGCTTTGGGAAGCTCTGAGGTCACCACTGTGGAGGTTCCCAAGCACCTAGTGAGACCGACTGGGACTCCCCACTGACCTGCCCTGAACATCTGGGTAGGAGGGAAGGAGCTTGGTGCTGCTTGGGTGTGTCCGTGAAGTTGATCTTGTGGAGACCCGGAGGCCTCTGTCTGTAGCATACGTGGCTATGCCTTTGCCTCAGAAAGATGAGCACATACAGACACAAAGGGATATAGTCTGTTGAGATATGGGACATTATCCATCCCCTGCCTCCAGGGCCAGGAGTACCTGGGATTCTTGAGGTTTAAGCCCCTCCCCTAGCTGGGCAGGTTAGGGAGCCCTTCACGTGAGCTACAGGAAATGACAGTGACTGATGACAGTCACTTGATGCCAGGAGGCTGTCTGCCTCAAGGGAACAGGGTTCATTTCAACCCCTGACTCACCTGGCGTGGGTACCCGGGGAGTGGGCTAAGCAGCATCCTGGGGAAGAAAGCTCAGGTGTATATATGTCCACAGCCAGGTTGGGGCCCAGGAGCCTGTGCTGGGGTAGATGCTGGGGACACACAGAGCTTGGCACAGCAGGTGAAATGGAGGCCTCTCTCACCATCTTGTGGCTGATCGGTATTGTGCTGCGGCTCGGGTTGCACTAGGCTGCTCCTGCAAGAAGGAGTCTCTCCTAGCTGGATGAATGGACATCTACATCCTGGAGGGTCCTCTCTCAGCTCCACGGGCCCACAGTTCTGCTCCAGGGACAGGGTGTAGCTTCAGAGTGACTGTAGAGGACAGCATGGTTCCATCCAGCTCCAGAACTACAGCAGCTCACTGGGAGAAAGAATGATTTCCATATCTGCAAGTAGACGTATTGTTAGCATCCAGTGCTTAAGGCTGCTGGGAAAACTGAGTTAATACATTATAGCCCAAGTCAGTGCAGTTTTAAATGTTAAAACTTTCAGAAATATGAACCATAAAAGTTCGTCTGAGTACTGGTCGGTGGTGGTGTATGCCTTTAGTACCAGAACTTCAGAGGCAGAGGCAGGCAGATCTCTTTGAGTTCCAGACCAGCCTGATCTACATAGCGAGTTTCAGGACAGGCTCCAAAGCTACAGAGAAACCCTGTCTCTAAACAAAACAAACAAATAAAACAGCTTCATTTGAAAGTTTCACTATTAGTTGAGCATGATGGCTCATACTTGTAATCCCAGCACTTGGGACACGAGACAATATAGAAAGTTTGAGGCCAGCGTAGGCTACAAAGTAAGACCTGTCCCAAAAATTCACTTTTTAAATTTTTTGTCCATTTAAAATGATGGGTATGCTTTTCATTTTAATTTAATGTACACACTATAACCTTCGAAATTATGTTTGTAAGCCTGAGTATTTCTGTATCTGAAAAAGTTCAAGCTTGCATCTGCACGGAGACTTTTAGGATTCTACATCCGAGCACACTGCTAAGAAGGCTAGGGAGGGCCATGTGCATATGGAATGAGGCTGCCCAAGAGATACAATCAGAAACTGCATGCAAGATCCTCAGCTGGGTGCCTGGTCTATAGGTGTGTGGGACCAGCTGGCTGGGAGCCACAGCCGCGTGGCTCCCGTGTCCCCACAGGAAGCTGAATGCGTCTATGTGAAACTATGCCAGCATGCCAGTTTCTAGGGAAATTTTTGCAAGATGATGGGGAATCTCAGAAGGGAGTCAGCAACACCTCTGTAAAGATGGCATGAAGGAGCTTGGGTTGGGACTACTCCCGTTGTCCAAGGTGGCAGGCACCTGGGGAGCCGCAGCCAGGAGCCACATGCCTGAACTTGCCAGTTGTGGATAAACAATGAACGGAGCCAGGCAGCGGGGGGCCCCACACTGGACAGGGAGGAGTATGGGGGATCCCAGCCAATAGGCCGGCCTCCCAGTGCCCCATGAAAGAGCCATTCAGTCCCAGCGGTTCCTGTGGCAACAGGGAGACTCAAAGCCATGTGAGTGCTGCCCTTCCTGTCCCTGTCTTGCGCGGCAAGGCCACAGCCAGATCCCCAAGTGAAGCTCCTGCCCGTGGTGCATTCTGTAGCCTCCAGGGACAGCAGTACCAGGTAATGTCAAGAGATACCAACTTAAACTGTCTCTCACCTAGAAGGTGCTGGGACTCCCCCGTCCTGAAGAGTAGGGTTGGGGGGGATGGGAGAGATGTACAAGGGAACCCTCTCCTAGCCCTGGGAACTGTGAGGCGGGCGTCAGAACTGAGTGACAGTTTCCCGGGGCTGTGATGGAGTAACTGGTGGAACTGGGGGGAGGGGAGAGGAGAGAGGCTTGGCAGTTGCCTGCCAGATTGGAGCAGACAAGAGAGCTGGGGTTGGGGAGCCCTCCCTAGGGCCCTGAGAGCTAGAAAATGCGGCTCCAGATCCATGCATTGCCAGTGCCAATGCCGTCTGTCCCTGTGGCTGTATCGTGTTTAGCCTGGGCACTTGTGCGTCATCCTTAGGGCTAAGAGAGGTCACAGACTTGGGGCACTGCCCGCAGAATACCAATTCCCTAGGAGCCTCAGTCTGGGAGAAGGGAGGGAGGGCCATGGGGAGGAGCCATGAGCTCATACCCTGGGGGTGGGGCCAATCTGATTGGCTGCTGTATGTCCCAGAGTCCAGCTCCTGAGAACTGTAGTCTCTTTGACTTTGCATTATTGATGGAGTTCTCCAAAGTGAAATAGAGCAGGATAGGTCCCCTACCCCCACCCCAAGCCTCTGCCTGGCCCCACACCCATGGTTTTCCTCTGCCCCCCCATTACTATTCCCCTGAGCAGAGGGGAAGTTGCATGGGAGAAGGGATGATGATGGTGGACAAGCAGTGTACACAGGGCATCGGGGTCCCCTGAGCCAGGCATGGAAAGGACAGAGAGTAGAGATAGACAGCCTTGCTGATGCCAGCCAGGACTGAAAATTGCTGGAGGTCTCTGGCACCGTCAGGGAACACTGTCCTGTGGCCACCAGCTCACCCCCCCACCGCCGTGTCCATCCCAAGCCTTGAGTTTCTATAGCCTTCTGCCAAGCCCTTCACATTCGGGGCTTGGCACACACCCCTAGGAAGCTGGGCTGGGGGCCTAGGCCAAGTGTGGGCTGCTTGAACTTTGTCTGCTGAACGGCTAAATGTCCACTCACTGCCCGCTTAACTCACCGGGGGCAGCAGGGGGAAGGCCTGGCGCCCGAGCTGAGGTTGAGCCAGCCAAGTCAGAAGATGGCCAGCCCTGCCATTATTATAGACTACAAAGGGTGGAGCCGGGCTGCCTGCTGGGGCTACGGAGGAGATAATAACCAGTCATTGTTAAGTGCTTTCACGTGTTATTATCTCCCTTATTCCTCACAACAAGGAGATAGGAACCCTGATCATTATTATACTCATTTACACATGAGGGAACTGGGGGCTCAAAGAAGTTAAATAACTAGTGTGATTTTGCTCAGCTAGTCTGTCACAGGTAAGTCAAAACCAACCCTGGGGCCAATGAGATGGCTCAGCAAGTAAAAAAAAGCACTTGTCACCAAACCAGAGCCCCAGAGCCCACAGGGTGGAAAGATAGGACTGACTCCCACACAAGCTGTCCTCTGACTTTTCACATACGAGACTTACAAAAACACACACAAACAGGGAGGGGTTAAATCATATGCTTCTCCGAGAGTCCTGGATAGTCTCCACCCTGAGCCCCCGACTCAAGAGTTCCTGAAGAAAGCGGCCTAATGCTCCTGGCTCCCTTCTCCGAAGGCCTTCTCTACTCCCCCCAGACCAGCCTAACTCTGATGAGGAATAATGGAGGAATAAAGGCTGAGGGGGAAGAGTGCCGGGCCACAACCCGGGTTCCAGTCCTGACTCTAGATAGCATGGGAAGTTGGGCAAATAAGCACCACTGTTCCTATCTGTACAATAGAGAGGTGGGGAACGCATGGCCTTTAGGGCTGTCAGTGATCAATTGGCAGAAACCTTAATCGGGCAACGTCATCTGCAGTACAGGGTCCTAACTCTAGGGGGCGCCTCTTGCACAAGTCAAGTAACTCCAGGTGCAGTTTGGCTCCTGCGTTGACAAGGAAACCTCCTAGGAGGCCACAGGTTCCTAAACTCCACTTAGACTAGGCCAAACTCAGGGAAGACAGCAGACAGGTTCAAGTCACCCATGTTTCCCCTCACTGTGTGACCAAGCAGCAGGTGCCTGTGTGTAAAGAACATCACCGAGTAGGTCTGGCCCATCCCTCTGCCAGGCACTCCCTCACCACCGCCCTGACTCCACCTCCCTAGCTCATGCTCTCTCCTGAGACCCCTTTCTCCTCTTGAGGAATCTGACACTTGGAGTTGTCAGGATTTCCAGGGGCAGTCTATACCTGAAGGAGTACTGCTTGCCAAAGGTAGGGAAGCAATTGTAACTCAAAATGCTCCTGGTCGGCTGGGCAGTGGTGGCACATGCCTTTAGTTCCAGCACTCTGGAGGCAGAGGCAGGCCGATCTCTGTGAGTTCGAGGCCAGCCTGGTCTACAGAGTGAGTGCAGGACAGGCTCCAAAGCCACACAGAGAAACCCTGTCTTGAAAAAAGGAAGGAAGGAAGGAAGGAAGGAAGGAAGGAAGGAAGGAAGGAAGGAAGGAAGGAAGGAAGAAAAATGCCCCTTGTCCTCAGTCCATGCAATGAGGGTGGTGGGACTCCCCCAAACCCTCTCCAGCTCTGAAGTTCCTGCCAAGACTTGCAAGAAGACCCAGGTGGGATCTCAGATTCTCTGGTCTGAGGAGCTGGAGATGCTAGGCCTCTTGCATGTTTGGGTCTTGGAAGACACAAATGACCACAACGGGCTGATGGTAATTTTTCTTGGGTGTTCACGTGTACACACAAGCCCATGTACATGCCTGTCTGCATGTGTGTTTCTATGAAGCTAGCCAGCCTCTTGTGGGCAGGCCCTGAGTGGCCCCAGTTGGGCCCTAAGGTCCTGGGCCACGTGGTATAAAGAGTAAGCACAGAGTGGGCCTGGCACCTCGCAGGACCTTTTTTTTGTTTGTTTGTTTGTTTGTTTTTTGTTTTTCGAGACAGGGTTTCTCTGTGGCTTTGGAGGCTGTCCTGGAACTCACTTTGTAGACCAGGCTGGCCTCGAACTCACAGAGATCCGCCTGCCTCTGCCTCCCGAGTGCTGGGATTAAAGACGTGCGCCACCAACGCCCGGCTCGCAGGACCTTTTTGACAACTGCTTTCCTTGTCTTTCAGCCCATGAGGCTCCCAGTACCCACTGAGTGCCACCCTGAAGGATGTCCCAGCTCTCCTCCACCCTGAAGCGCTATACAGAATCGTCCCGCTACACAGATGCCCCTTATGCCAAATCGGGCTATGGCACCTACACCCCCTCTTCCTATGGGGCCAACCTGGCCGCCTCCTTCCTGGAGAAGGAAAAACTTGGTTTCAAGCCGGTCTCCCCCACCAGCTTCCTCCCACGGCCCCGAACCTATGGCCCCTCCTCCATCCTGGACTATGACAGGGGCCGCCCCCTGCTGAGAACTGACATCATTGGGGGTAGCAAGCGGGCTGAGAGCCAGACCCGGGCCACCGAAAGGCCTTCAGGCAGTGGACTCAACGGAGGCAGTGGATTCCCATATGGAGTGACCAGCAACTCCCTCAGCTACCTGCCCATGAATGCCCGAGACCAGGGGGTGACCCTGAGCCAGAAGAAATCGAACAGCCAATCTGACCTGGCCCGGGATTTCTCCAGCCTCCGGACCTCAGATGGCTACCGGATAGACCCCGGGAACCTGGGCCGCAGCCCCATGCTGGCCCGCACTCGTAAGGAGCTCTGTGCCCTGCAGGGCCTCTACCAAGCAGCCAGCCGCTCTGAGTACCTAACTGACTACCTGGAGAACTATGGTCGCAAGGGCAGTGCACCCCAGGTGCTCACGCAAGCCCCTCCCTCCCGAGTCCCTGAAGTCCTCAGTCCCACCTACCGACCAAGTGGCCGCTACACACTGTGGGAGAAAGGCAAGGGCCAGGCCTCCGGGCCCAGCCGCTCCAGTTCCCCCGGGAGAGACAGCATGGTGAGTTTACTCCGGGGACCCTGGAATGGGCTGGGGAGACAGCCAGTGTTATAAAGGGCCAGGCCAGGAACAGAACTTCCAACCTGAGTGAATGCCCATGGCCGCACTAGTAAAGACGAGCAAGAGAGGGCATCCCAGCATGACTGGTGGCCCCACGGCTCAGAGCCGCGCTCCAAAGATCCTCACACTTGGGAGCGGCGCACAGATGCTCTAGAATGTTCAGACACCCCTATCTATCTGCATTGCTCTTCTCGGACCCTGCCGTCCAAAACGCCAGGGTCTAGTGTAGGTCCTGGGTCGTCCACGGCTGGATGCCAGAGCGGGGGTGACCACGGGGCTCTCTGTGTGAAGAGAGCCATCCTCCCACCCCATCCCTGCTCTGGCTGTTTCTCCTCCTGCCCAGGCATGAGATATCAAGAGTAGGAGGACTCTTCCCCTGACTCTGGCGGCTCAGATCCACGGTATCTGGATAGTATCTTTGGAGAAAATAGTGCAGAGTCTTTTGTCTGGGAACAGGGATGACCTAATACCTCAGTACTCCAGCCCTGACTGGGCTGGAATGAGGGAAGAGGTTCTGCTGGAGACTGACCAAGGGCTGGCATGGTCTCCCTCACATTTAATCCCCAAACACACCTCCCCTGGGGCAGTGACTACACTCCGCCTTCCCTGTAGTTATTGGTGTGTCCATTAGGTGGCGAGCGCTCGAGACTTAAACCGACTTAAACCGATCCTATCTCTACCTCCCTCCCTGAGTGCCTCTGGCAACTCAGAGCTCAGCTGACCTGCTGATTGCATGGATGGATGGATGAGTGACTAGACTGAGGGAGGGAGAGCTGGGGGAGGCAGGGCTCTGTGGGCAGGTGGGTCAGCGGGCAGAGGAACTCATAAGTAGGCAAGCGTGTGGACCAGAGGGTTGGGGGCTATGTTCTCGGTTTCCTTGTGGACCCCTCCTCATAGAACGTGTGTCCTTTGTGAGCAAGAGCAATGCCACAGCCAGAGATGGTGCTTCAGAGGGCTTGTCGGACAAACAGAGGAAGCATTCCAGACTTGGGGCCATAGCTGGGTTATAAACCATAAAGTGTGTCATGAGGAAAGGTCTTGGGACAAGTTGGTAATAGTCCTTAAAGTGTTTCAGCCTTGCCAGGCCATCTGGGAAGTACCATGGTAGACCCAAAAGCCGTGTCTCCCAGGACACTCCCACCCTAACAGTTACGGTTGGCCATAGGCACAGGATGGAGTAGGGTCTCCTTGGAACATGTCCAGCGTTGTTCACGGGGTGAGGGGCAATGACAACACTTCTCTCAGTGGAGGGAGCCTCTGCTGGCTCCCCCTTAGTTGAGAGGAAAGGAGCTCCTCTAGTATAGGCATGGGGCCTGCTGGTAGCCTGCATCAGAATCACTTAACAGTTCACCAGAACCCCTGAAACAAACACTCTCAGGACAGTGCCTCAAAACCTGATCCCCTGCCACAAGCTTTTCAGGTTGTATAAGCACATCAAGGCTGAAGCCTTCATGGCCAAAGGCTGAACTACAGACTCCCACCATCTGCTGTCATGAGAGAAGGGTGGTCTCCTGCTGCGGGGAGTCAGATCCCTCACAGTCTAACCCCTCCTGGAGTGTGCCGCCCCCTTCCCCACCACGGCGCCCAGGAACACCTGGCTCTACCTCACTCCAGGGTCAGAGAGAATTGTTTTCAGGAAGGACCCCAAAGGCGTAACACACGCCCTGAGCAAGCTCAGTCCCTGGCCTCTCCTTCACCCACCCAGAAGCAAGGCACAGCACTGTCGGGTGGTCAAGAATGCCCTAAAGCTGACCCAGCCTTCATCCTGAGCCCCATCGGTGTGATACCAGCCAGGAGAGACCTCTAAGGTCTCACTGGTCTAAGGCCTGCACTTGACTTCAGCCCGCTTGTGCTCCCTTCTGGGGGCTGATTGTATCCTGAGGAAGTGAGAGGGATGCCTTGAAATCTGCCCCATCAGAAGCCTTTCAGTAATCTCTGTTCCCCAAAGTGGGCTTCTTTCGAAAACAAGGCATTGTCACGGCACTCTGCTTTCTAGCTGTGTACCCTGCACCTAGCACTGAGGAGGACTCTGCACCTAGCACTGAGGAGTACTCTGCACCTAGCACTTGGCTTTCTCAGGCAGTTTCCTTTGCTTTGAAGCTTGTTTGCTCTTCTGTAAAATGAAAGCACTCACAGTTCCCATTACACAAATTACTGTGAAAGAGCCTGACACATAGTAGGTGCTCAGAAAAGGTCAGTCATGCAGGACAGTGGTGGCGCACGCCTTTAGTCCTGGGACTCGGGAGGCAGAGGCAGGAGGGTCAGCCTGGTCTGCAGAAGCGAGTTCCAGGCCAGCCAGGGCTACACAGAGAAACCCTGTCTAAAACAGAAAAGGTCAGTCAGGTGTTTTAGGAGAATGTGCGAGCCAGTCCCTGCCTTCAGTTCACTTCGGGAAATCCATTCTTACCTGATTACAACAGGAGAGAGGCTCGAGTGTGTCATCAGCGGCAGAAAAGGAAGAGGTCATCTGAGGACAAGCCAGGCTGTCCGTGACCTCTGGAAGACACAGTCTGACCCTGTAGCCTTGGATACCTCTCTGCTCAGATGTATTTCCTCCTCCATAAATGAGAATGGTCACACCTGCCCCGCCCCCCTCGTAGGCTCAAAGCAAACAATAATGTGGCGGCATCTCAAGCCGCTGAAACAGTAAACGGCCAAGCTGAACTGGAGTTTCACAGGCTCCAAAGAGTGAAGAACTGGGGGGGGGGGTGTAGGTACCATCAACGCACCAGTGGGTGTGGGTGCAGCTCCGCCCTGGGGCTGTGCGGGTCTCCCCTGAGGCTCCATTTTCACTAAAAAGGCAGAATGATGAGCCAGGAGTCACCAGGGTGTGAGGAATAAGCTCACTGTCCCAGGGACGGCTGCCAGCCAGCCCAGGTGGTTCAGCCCTGCAGCATCTACAGCCAGAGAGCACCAACCCAGTCAGTCCCCCTCTGCCCCACCCCTGCTGTTCCCAGGGCCTATGGAAGGACAAGCTGTTCCCTCCGAGCACTGCCTGCCTGGGCTTTAACCCCTACAATCCTTTCCAATCCTCCTATGATCCACCCCCCAGCTGCTCCCTGGTCAGCCCTGGCACCCTGCCTGCCTGTGCTTTAACCCCTACAATCTTTTCCAATCCTCCTATGATCCACCCCCCAGCTGCTCCCTGGTCAGCCCTGGCACCCTGCCTGCCTGGGCTTTAACCCCTACAATCCTTTCCAATCCTCCTATGATCCACCCCCCAGCTGCTCCCTGGTCAGCCCTGGCACCCTACCTGCTGGCCTCGGGCCTTCCACGTGCCCCACCCAGGCCTCACCCCCTCTCCCCAAGAAGAGCCAGGGGTTGGCCCAGGGCCCTTCCAAGCACAGTCAGCAGGCTAGGTACCTGCCTCCTCCACGCAGAACAAGGAACTGAGGGGCCCAGGTCTGGCCTAAGCTGTCCTCTGACACACACAATCTCATGTGCCCTTTCTCTCCCTGCTCGGGGACCTGTTTCTAGAAGTGATGGAATCCGAGTCTCCTGGTCCTGTTTGCCCCTGGGGCTGCTGATTCATCTTCTGAAGTCTTGGGTCCCAGCTGTTCAGTGACAGGGAGATTATATAAGCCAGGGTCATGTGACCCACCTCTCTGGTGGGGCTCTGGACTATAATGGTGCCCCCAGTGAGAACAAATGGAGGATGGCGGTGACTGCCCAAGAATTCCAGGACAAAAAGTGGACCTTCCTCTCCTGTCTCCTGCCCTCTCTCTCTGTTGACTCAGCCACACTGGCCTGTCCCTCAGCTCACTCTTGTTTGTCCAGCTTGGCAGCCTGAGACCCTGGGGCCCGTCCTCACCCGGCCCGACCCCAGCCAGGCTCAGCCACTCTGAGGAGGCCCAGCTTCCTGAGGACTTCAGTCTGTGCTGAGGGAGAAGGTCACTCAGAGGAGACGTTAAGTGAGAGTCCGCATGGCCAGGACGAGTCCTGGCTACGTAGGAGGAAGGGCAGCAGGTCTGGGGTTGACTGTTAGAATCAGTGCCGTGCTAATGTCCCCATCCCGCTGAGACTCACCATGGGCTGTGATCTGGTACCACTCTTGACACCACTTTAACCAACTCCATTTCTCAGCCAGTGTCCAGAACCCTCCATTCACCCTGCCTTCCCCTCAACCCCCCCCCCACACACACACATAACACATACACAAGCTCCAGGATGTCCCCATAAGTTAATACAGTGCTGGGGTGGGGCGAGGGAACGCAAGTTAATCCAAGCCTAGCAAAATGTTCCCTGCCCCTGGGGGACCCGCTCCACTGACCGTCAGCCTCAGAAACAAACACCATGTTCAGCGCTCAGGGCTGCACACGTGGTCCCTTGTCCCCTCTTACCTCAGTGGGTGCATAAAACTGGCACCCAAGACAGAAATGTAAGCAAGAGAAGGAAGTGTGTGGGCTTCTAGAATTTGGCTGGTTCAAGCCAGATTTCCTGGGGCTTGAAGGAGCACAGAACATTTGACCTGGGGGGGTCTAATTTGTACAAGGAAGTAGAGTTTCCGGCCACTGATGGGAAGGGTAAAATGACCCTCTTCCCCAAGGTACACTGTGGACTGGAAGCCCAGCCCCTCCCCCAAACTCATAACCCCTGCTTTTTCCTGACTCAGTCAAGCCAGCAGTCTGTTTCTGTGACAATGACAGACACTTGCAAGGATTGGGGCCACCAGCCTAGAAACATCTTCCTAAGCCCAGGCAATGGCACCTGGATGGAGCTGCCCACTGGGATCTGAGAGCAGCAGCATGGTTTCAGTCCCTGTCCTTGTAAGAGCAACCCTGACTGAGGTAAAGAATGACCTGCCCTACACTACAGGAATGTCAGGCAGCCTTGGGGCTGCAGGACTGGCCCATGACTAGCCCACGTGACTCCGTAAATTTCAGACTCAAGAGTCATGGAGCCTCAGCCAGATTCAGACCCCCAAAGGACTGTCTCCTTTTTACCCAGCCCACTTCAGGAAATGGCTCTGGAGAGAAGGGGGGTCTCCCAGAAGTGTAGCTACTTGAGAAATAAGCTATAGAACCTTGTTGGCTGTGTCTTGCAGTAGCCAGACCTGCTGGACAAGACTGGACGCTGTGTAAATCTGTTTCCCTCACCCTAGATTTCTCAAAATACTCCCATGCAACAGCTTTCCCCATCTGTCCCTCCCTGCTCCCAGAAACACCCACGCCTCCCCTGCAACCTCCTGCAACCCAGGAGAGAGGGAGAGCATGCTGGCACAACGCCAAGATGGGAGTGCACACATAATTAAGTCCTGGGGACAGAGGCCGAATGCCGCAGTGGGTGAACATCTCTAGGGCAGCACCCCCACCCACAGCACACTTGCTGGGCATGCAAAACTGGGCACACCCCTTCCCCTAGGAAAACTGCAACTTGCAGGGTTCCCAGAAGCGCCTAGTCTGGCCCTCTTCATTAAGAGCTCATTAAGGGACCTCCAGCCTTGCCCTAGAGGAGGTTCCATGATACTGGAGCAACCAAAACAGCCACTCACCATCTGAGACCATTTGCAAATTTTACAGTTATAAAACAAAGATAAACATATTCAGATACATTAGCAGCGTGCAAATTGAGGGGATGAAGTAATGGGTGCTTAGAATTGGGTGGAATTAATTTGGGAAGGCTTTATAGAAGGCTCAAGGTTACTGTTTTGTTTGATGCAGTTCTGGAGGTCAAGTTCAAGGCGTAACTCTACCACTGAACTGTATCCTCCTTCTCCCCCAAATCCAAGCAGTTGATTTACTCTGGATTTTATGGTCCAAGGGATCAAACCCAGGGGCTTCCATCTGCTCAGAGAACTGGTTGGTTGGTTAGTTGGTTGGTTGGTTGGTTGGTTGGTTTTTTGTTTTTTGTTTTGTTTTTTTTTTTTTGGTTTTTCGAGACAGGGTTTCTCTGTAGCTTTGGAGGCTGTCCTGGAACTCACTTTGTAGACCAGGCTGGCCTCGAACTCACAGAGATCCGCCTGCCTCTGCCTCCCGAGTGCTGGGATTAAAGGCGTGCGCCACCAACGCCCGGCAAGTTGGTTGGTTTTTTAAGATAAGGTCTTACTATATAACCCAGACCGGCTTCAAATTTACAATCCTCCTGCCTCTGCTTCCTAAGTTCTAGGATCACAGGTGTGTGCCATCACACCTGGCAAAACTGGAGTTTTTAGAATTCAAATGTAGGCAGAGAAAAGTAGAACATCCTAGAGTTTCTTAGTACTTGTTAAAAGTGTGAATTTTGCTGTAAGATTGCCTGGGTTCAAAGCCCTACACAGTCATTTATTAGCTTTGCATCCTGGCAAACACTGATACCCCTCTGGGCAATACGATCCTTCACCTATAAACTAGAAGTGATAGTTACAGCTTCATGGTGTGATTATGGAAAGTAATGGACTAGGGTAAAATATATAAAGCCCATAGACCAATGCTTGATCTTTCAAGGCACTTAGTAGAGGCAGCTTTTGTGTGTGTGTGTGTGTGTGTGTGTGTGTGTGTGTGTGTGTGTGTTAGACCTTTTCCTGGGCTAGCCTTGAACTACCTATATAGCTAAGGATGACCTGGAATGTCTCATCTCATGGTATTACATATATGTAAGTTTATGCGGTGCTGGGGATTAAATACAGGGCGTTGTGCATGCTAGGCAAACACTCCAACATGAAGTGCATCCCAGAATGAGTGTTTTTATTACATTCGTTTATTTATTGTGTGTGATCACATCCTGGTCTCAGCACGTGGGTGGAAGGCAGAGCGTAAGTTACCAAAGTCACTTCTCTCTTTACACCACGTGGAACCTAACATTGGAACTCAGGTTGCCAGGCGTGGTGGCAATGACCTATACCAGATGAGCCACCTTGCTGTGTTACTGTTTTCTGTTAACATATGTAATTACGCACAATAATGGATGCATTTAATGTATTTTGAGTATACTCCCTAATTCTCCCATGTCCCTCTCATCACTTCTGCTGACCTTTCACCTTCCCAAGTAGTCCCCCTTCTACTTCTCCCCCTTTTTTGATGACCCAATAAGTTTCCTTAGAGTTACTCACAGGAACATGGATAAGAGGACACTTCCAGGAATATGACACCTTGTCAGCAGCTACATTGCTGGAGAAAATGTTAAAATAGAATCTTGATAGGCAGCCCAGGCTGGCCTCAAACTAGCAATCCTCCTGCTTCAGCCTTCTAAGTGCTGGGGTTATACGCTCAGCTAGTTCTGTTGTGGGATTCTGTTGTTGTTGTTTTCTCTTTCATTTGGTTGGGCTTTTTGTTTGATTGGTTTTTTGTTTTTGTTTTTTTTTTTTTTTTGAGACAGTGTTTTCTGTGTAGCCCTGGCTGTCATGGAACTCACTCTGTAGACCAGGTTGGTCTCAGAGATCCACCTGCCTCTGGTTCCTGAGTGCTGGGATTAAAGACATGTGCCACCACCCGGCCTAGTTGTGTTTCTTTAAAAACAAACAAACAAACAAACAAAAAAACAGGCCTGGTGGTGCATGCCTTAAATCACAGCATTCAGGAGCCAGAGGCAAGAGGATCTCTATGAAGCTACACAGCAGCAAGGTCCTGACCAGTCAAGGCTACCTAGTTAGACCCTGTCTCAAAATAAAATGATTGTATTTATTTAGTAAGCCCAGAGGTTAAAGGACAACTTGTTGGAGGGAGGTTCCCTTTGACCCTGTGAGTCCTGAGGATCAAACTCAGGAAGTCAGTTTTGGAGGCAAGCACGTTTACCCGCTGGACCATCTGTCCAGCCCTAGTCCTGTTTCTTAAGAGCAGAACAGGAGCAAGCTAGTTGGTGGCAGGGATCAGAGAAGCACGAGGGTGATGATCATGGAAAGAGGCTATGGGCAGACAGCCTTACAGCCTCTGGACCACGTGCACGATGTTCTAGTTATCTCGCGGCAGTGCTGTGGTCAAATGCAGGCATTGATACACCCAGTGTGGGACCTGCCCCCGGAAAAGGGTGTAGCTGCAAAGACGGAAGCTTGGAGAAAAGGGCTGTTACAGAGCGTCCAGGGTCCAGATTGGGTCAAAGTCTGAGATCAAATGCCTCCAACCGTGACTGCCCTCAATGCCCAGTAGCTCCTGCTCCCGCCTCCTTCCATCATCACTGCTGGGGACATGATGGTGAGAGACTTGTCCGTACCCCCCACCTATTGGCACCAAATTCCTATTTTGTGGGTGGCCTAGGGTACAACCCACTCATGCATCTCGGACGCAGTCCCCATGTGGCTGTGGTCGTGTGCGCGGTACGCGTGTACATGTAGGGATGTGCATGCCAGGAGGAACACAAGCAGCCCACAGATGAGTAACAGCGCACACTGCTGCCTCTCCGAGTATTTTTAAACGCTAAAAATACTGGCTAAAAATAGCCTGCAAGCTCCAAACAAGATACTTTCCCTCTGCAGATTCCTGCGCTTCCCGGTTAGGTGAGGGGGCTGAGCATCAGAAACAAACTCCTCTCCCTAGACCCCCTGCCTTTAAGCATTGCCCACGTGGAGGTCAGAGACCACTTCCACACAAGACCACCCCCAACACACATGATGAGCGTCTTCATCCCATCCTCTTATAAAAGTTAAATTTAAGATTCTAGAAGAAATGGAGTTGGGTAATAGGTTAGGAAGGTTCAGAAATGGTTCTTTCCTGGAGCCAAAAGGGCCCGTGACCTATTGTACCTTATAAAATGAGCACCGCCTCTCGATAATGGGCTAGGCTAGGTTAGAGGAGGAAAGAAGCTCAGCCCTGGAGGTGTTTGAAAATCTTTCCTAGTCGGGGTTCCCGACCCCTGCGGACTGTGAGGAGACTGGAATTCACGAAGACCTAGGTTCCCCGCATGGTGGATAAAAGTGTGCACCTATGCATTTTGCCCTGAAAAATAGTTAACCGTCACTAGGGTCTGCAGTCCCTAAGTTAACAACTGTCTGCTGCCTGGGCGGAGGCGCTCCAAGCTGACTGACACTTGATCTTAAGGGGACGTTCCCCAAAGACCCCAAAAATTGCCTGTAGAGTTCAACCCCTAGGACGGCCAGGGACAGCGTGGCCCCGCTTTGCCCGGATAGGATTCCCAAGTATCTGTCGCCCCGGGTCAGCGACTTTGGGAAGGGCCCCGCGACCTCGCTGGAGTCCGCGTGCGGGCTCCCGGGGCGGGGCGGAGGCGGGGTGGGGCGTGGTCCTAGGCCCGGCCCCGCCCCGGCGCTGACGTCTCGCGGCTGGAGGCTCGGCGGATCAGCCAGTCCGCCGGAGCGCGAGCGCCGGGCCCGGTCGGTTGGCTGCTCGCGGTGGGGAGGTTGAGGCGGAGGAGCGCGTGCTGGGCCCTGCAGTAGCGGTTACTGCCCCGCGTCACCGACGGGGTCCTGTGGGATCACCCGCTGGCTTCGGTGCCCGGGTTGTGGCACGACGCGGGGACTCCCCGTAACCCCTTGGTCAGCCGCTTCGGTTTGGGGGCATAGCCCACCGCCCGCTCCACAGCATGCGTACCTCCTACACCGTGACCCTGCCCGAGGAGCCTCCCGCTGCCCCCTTCCCCGCCCTCGCCAAGGAGTTACGGCCGCGCTCCCCTCTGTCCCCGTCCCTGCTGCTCTCCACCTTCGTGGGGCTTCTGCTCAACAAAGCTAAGGTACGCGGGGCCCTTTTCTGGGACCTCCCACGCCGAAGGTCTGGGGTCCTGCATGCTCCCGAGACCTACCCCAATCCACCACGAGTCCCTGAACCCCCCGGGACGTTCTTTCCCAGCTTTTTCCCCTCTTTTCTGAGGGTATCCTGACAAGGGATGCTCCCTTCCCTGGAAATCGTAGGCTTGCTCCGGACGCTTCCCCTCTTGATATCCAAGCCCCTAAAGCCCCCAGACCCCCTCCCTGGGTGACTCGGGCACCTGGTGGCTCTTGGACTCTTAGTTCCAGTCACCTATCAAGACAGGTGCAGGCGAGAGTAACCTTGACTAGGGCTGGTGTGTGTCTAGAGGGAACAGACTGCACACCGGACTCGGGGATGACTCCTCCTAGGCCAAACTCCAACAAGGAAGGTGGATCAAAGGGGTGCCTCCCTTTCTCTGTTCCCAAATAGGCGCTCTCCCAAGGGTCAGTTGCCAGGGTGCTTTGACCCTGTGAAGGGCAGAGGTTGTAGACAGGTGAGAGAATGATCCCTTCTCTTCCTGGCTCTCTTCAGTTGTGGAGTGGGCAGTGGATTCCTTGATTGAAGCAGCTCATGGAGTATGCTGGGGCTAAGGCTGGGCACTGTCCCTTTGGGAAAGAGAGAAGGGGCCTGAGCTTGACAGGTCTTATGTAACAGGCACCAGCTCCCGTGTTGGCAGTGCGTGCCCTGCCCCGTGCCAGGGCTACACCAGGCTCCTTGGTTGCAGCCAGGACACACGCTGACCCTCACCGTGCAGATAAAGCAAGACTGCCCCGCAGCTGGGGTCTCCAGTGTGAAGTCACAATCTCAGCCCACCTTTCTTCCAGGCCCACCCCCAGATGCCAGCCCTCATTACCCAGTGGCAGGCTGTTTGAGCCCCCGCTCCTGCCCTGGCAGAGGAGTCCTGTTTACTATGGAAGTGGCATCTGCTCTGTAGAACAGTGCTTGCTACTGAGTCAAAGCTAGGTTTGCCGATGGCTGAGTGTCAGGGCCAAACTTTCTCAACGCTGCACCTGAGTCCCAGCTGGAATCATTTCCTTGTGCTGTCACTGTGAGAGGCTGGCTCTGCAGGGTTTCTGTCCCACCTTTTCAGTCCTAGCCTCTTTCCCTGCCAGCCCTGAGGTAGGATTGTTTGCCCTGTGAGAAAGGTCACTCCTGGGACATTTTGTTCCTCTCTGGAATGGAAAGTACTGACTTTCCCTGGAGCTCCTGATTTCCTATTCATGGCAGAAGAATATCTGGGCTGGCTTAGAGCAGCCCTGCTCCCCCATCCTCTCCCACCCCCAAGCCCTGTAAAACCCCACCTTCTACACAGAGCACTCAGAAGTTGGCAAGTGGAGTCAGGCATGGTGGTGAATGCCTATAGACTCATCCCTTGGGAGGCAGAGGCAGGAGGATAGCTTTGAGTTTAAGACTAATCTGTTCTACATAATGAATTTCAATCCAGCCAGCACTATATAGTGAGACCGTGTCTAAGAAAGGAAAAAAGAACTTGCCGAGTGTTTGGGGTTTCAGGAAATCTTAGATAAAAACATGACTCCCCACACTAAAAAGAAAAAATTAGTCACAGGGTCCTAATGGTGATTTAGAATAGCCTGTCCCTTTTTCCCACCCCCAAGAGAATCACTGGGGCCCAGAATACTAACCATGGAGGACAAAATGCGCTTCCCACCTTCCAGTGGCCCCGGGACCCTGAAAACAGGTGTGCCTTTATGGACTGGTGACTGCGTCTCCCTTTCCACACCCTCACTAGTGCTGGGATAGGTGCCTCAGCTGAGCCCGCCTTGTGGATGTGGACATGGTCACCAGTGATAGGATGCTTTGCATCTCTACAGCCTGTTTAGACCGATGTCGTCTCAGGCACAGGGGGTAAGGACAAGTAGAGAGCTACCAAAAGCAAGTGTGAGTGGGCATCGTGTGCGGGCACCTTTGGTGGGTACCTCCAAGTGGGCATCATGGAGATCGCAGCTGTGCTTTCTTGTTGGGCGCTGGGGAAGAGGGAGTTGTGTTTTACCACTTTATCCAAAGCTCTGATAAGATCTTTGTCCTCAGGGACTGTCTCTGTGGTAGCCCCCTTATAGGGCCCACTGCTGTCGTCAGCAAGGCAAGAATTCCCATTTTGCCACTACCAGGGGTTGAACCCAGGACCTTACAAACGCTAGGCAAGCCCAGTCAACCACGACACCCAGTGGTGGGATTCACATTTTTGGGGGGCCACCTAGGGTTAGCACTACAGGCCAGGGCAGTCAGTGGAGGATGCTACACTCTACCTGCTGACAACAGATGGTCCCTCCAGCCGAAGCTTTAAACTGTGTCTCTCTTCTGGGTATGCTTTCGTCTCTACCTGCTAGAGGTGGACCTGACAACTGACCAGGGGAGGGACCCTCTTACTTGTGGGATGGGCAGGGCACTTCCTGAGAAAAGCCCTCGCTCGGCCTGCTGCCCCTTCCCCCCTTCAAGCTGACAGTCTCATGGGTTTTGAGCCGCTGACAGCCTCCTAGGCTGTCAGCACACAGCATGAGTAATTTTAGCTGAGTTATTTCAGGCTCCTGTTCTGATGAGGGTTGAGCTGGCCCCACGCATGCCCCAGCCAATGTTGCTCCAGAGTTGCCTTCTCCAAGATCCCCTTCCTAAGCAAGGGGGGTGGCAGACTCATCCACAAACCCATCCCCTGTTTCCTTAACCCTTTGAGCCTGAAGGTTTTCTGATTCCCAGGTGGTGTGCCCAGGGTTAGCTAAGAGACCTTGACAAATAACGCTCAGAGCCTGCAATCTCGCACCTGTTCTCTCCAGCCCCCTCACCAGCCTCCACAGCAGAGACTGGAGTGCCACCTTCAGCCAGGTGCCTCCTCTGCCTGATAGCACATGCTGCGCAGTGTTTCCAGCCAGTGGCTGGTTGGGATGTTGAAACCTGAGGCGGGCGGGCGGGCAGGGAGGATCCTCCTGCCTTGGCTCAGCCCTTAGAAGCTGAGTTCAGCTGGAAGGAATTCCACCTGTCTCTGGCAACACCGAATGGCAGGCAGCTTGAGTTTTTCCCAGCTGAAGATCGAAACTCAATTAGAATGGTTTGTTATTTAACCTTTCTCAACCCCCCTTAAAGTGCCAGTTATGATGGTTCCTTCATACTTGGAACGTCTATGTCAAATATAGGTCATATGGAGAAGAACCTGGATTTGGGATATGAAACCTCTTCTTGTTTCACAAAGCTCAGACTAGCCTTTGGGTTCACTGATGTATGTAGCCGAGGCTGACCGTGAATCCCTAATCCTCCTGCCTCCACTTCCAAGTGCTGGAATTGCAGGCATTCCTCACCATGCCTGACCTAGACTTTCAGTTTCTTCTAGCAAGAAAGTTATATTCCTGGTTTGTGAATCCTAGCCTCTAGCTTTAGTATCTAGTCTCCACTGCAGCAGAGAAAGTAAAGGCAGAGAAGCCAGGTGTGGCAGCTCACACCTGCAGTCCCAGAACTCAGGAAGCTGAGCAAGAGGATTGCTACAAGTTCACTGTGCTACCCAGTGAGACCATAAAAGAGCAAAGCCCTGGAAAATGGTTTGTGTGTTGACATTCCTCCATCCTCTATTCTCCAAGACTCATAAACCAGGGTTGAAAAGAGAACAGTCTGCCAGGGGGTGGTGGCACACACCCTTAATCCCGGCACTCGGGAGCTAGAGGCAGGTTTCTTTGAAACCCTGTCTCAAAGAAAGAAAGGAGCACTCCAGTGGGGAGGGGAGGGGTGTTGAATAGAGAGCTGTACAGACCCAGGCTCTGAGCCTCTTTATATGACACACATTCTTTGCTTACAGAATTCAAAGAGTGCCCAGGGTCTGGCTGGTCTTCGAAACCTTGGAAACACGGTAAGTTCCTCCCAACTCATTTTTTTTCCAGGACAGTAGAGGCCATGCCCTATTCTCCTGCCTGGGATAATCCAGCAGAGTCCCCTCCTGGCTCCAGCTAACCTCCTATCCTATAGGGCAGTCCGCACCTGCCCTTCCTGGCTGGTGTTTCAGTGAATTGCTGGGCTCTGTCTCACCCGCCCCCGGCAGGAAACACAGAAAGGAAGTTGCCCTTGTCACTGCCAGCTTGCTGCTCTCCTGGACCTTCCTCCCGGCTCCCATCATTTCCCACCCACTTCTGACCAGTATGCCCACACCCTTTTGTACACCTCAATAGGAAATAACCAATTATATGGCCTTGCCCCATAGTGGGGGCTTGCCTCCCTCCTCCCTGCCTCCACTCAGGAAAGAGGAACCTTTTTGAATCGATGAAACAGAGAGCCTTTGGTTGCAAGTAGTAGAAATGCTGGGTAAGGGTCTTAACTCCATCGCCATGTTCCAGCTTTCTGTCCCTATGACAGATACATGAGATAAATCAACTTAAAAGGACAGTAAGTTTGTTGGGCTGTTTTAGTTCATGGCTAACTTATTGGCTCTGTTGCTTTGGGTGTGTGACAAGGTAGTGCAGCAAACAAAACCATTCACCTCGTGGTCAGGATGCAAAAAGAGGAGAGATTGGTTGGGGTCCTTCAGGCCTCTTCAGAGGCAAGCCTCCCCAATACGTGAAGACCTCCCAGTGGGTCCCATCTCTTCAATTTGCTATAACATCCCCACAGTTCCACTAGCTGGGAATCCACAGCTTGTAGAAAACTTAGAACTATGCACGCCCACTAATTGCCCAGATTGTCTCTCGTAGTGCTTCATGAACTCAATTCTTCAGTGCCTGAGCAACACCCGAGAGTTGAGAGATTACTGCCTTCAAAGGCTATACCTGCGGGACCTCAGCCACACCAGCAGCGCACACACAGCCCTCATGGAAGGTGAGGAGCCCCGCGTGAGCGTGGCCGTGCTTCCGTTCCCAGCTCTGTTCTGTTCTACCAGACTGAACTTAGTTGTGTTGTGGATACACTCCACTCCTCTATTTTTCTTTATTTGCCTGTGGTTTGTTGGGATTCGTTCCAGAATCTGTTGTTTGAGACACAGCCTTACTGTGCAACCTTGGTTGGACCCAAGCACTTGATTCTCCTGCTTCAGCCTCCCAAGTGTTGGGATTACAGGTGTACAACGCCATGCCTAACTCCAGTTTCAGGGTTCTATCTTGTTTGTTCATTGGTTGATTGACCCATGGCTTGGTTGGATGACCATCTTGTTTATTTGAGACAGGGTCTCATGTAGCCCAAGGTGACCTTGAACTCCTGATCCTCCTACCTTAACTTGGGATCATGGGTGTGCACTACCACACCTAGTTCAAGGTTTTATATGTGTATGTATACACACACACACACACACACACACACACCTGGGACTGGAAAGATAGCTCGGTGGTTGAGAGAGAGACATCTGCTCTTACAGAGGACCAGATTTGGTTCCCAGAACCCATGTCTGGCAGCCTACAATGACCTGTAACTCTAGCTCCAGGGGATCCAGTACCTCCTTCTGGCATACACACACACACACACACACACACACACACACACACACACACACACACTTTCAAATAAAATCACTTTTTACAAAAGAAAATATCTCACCTTTCCTCCACCTTCTTTCTGGTTGTTCTTTCAACAGAATTTGCAAAACTAATCCAGACCATATGGACGTCATCCCCCAATGATGTGGTGAGCCCATCTGAGTTCAAGACCCAGATTCAGAGATACGCACCACGCTTCGTTGGCTATAAGTAAGAGCCTCGAATGCATGTTCTCCCCCACGTGGGGGGTGGCACAAGCAGGGTGTTGTTAGATGCTGCTCACTTTTTTGGGGTTCAGTCAGCAGGATGCTCAGGAATTCCTTCGCTTCCTCCTGGATGGGCTCCACAATGAGGTGAACCGGGTGACTGTGAGGCCCAAGCCCAGCCCTGAGAACCTTGATCACCTCCCGTAAGTAAGAGAAGAATGCTGCTGTAAAGTCTTTGTGAACTTGAGATTCATGCCATTTCTTTGAGAGTAATGATCTGGGGAGAATCAGATTTGCTTTGTTGTTTTTAAACATGAGATTTTGTTTTGGTGATGGTAGTGTGTGTTGTCTGTTACTGGGGATTGTACCTAGGGCCTTATACATGATGGGCCTTGTATGTGATAGACGAGCCCTCTGCCACTAAGTTACATTCTCAGGATTGCTTTTGAAGATTAGAAGGTTGAAGCCAGGCTTGGTGGTACACACCTGTAATCCTAGACTTCAAAAAAGCTGAGGGAAGAGACCAGCCTGGGCTAACCCTGTTTGAAGGAAACCATGGCTTGGGATGTACAGCTCAGTGTGGCTGTGTGAGGATCATGATCAAGGCCTAGGGTTCCATGCTCAGCACCACAGAAACACATTGCGTATAAATACATCCTAACTGATAGCACCTAAGCCTATCAGGGTTTGAGTTCTAACCCAACTCTCTTCCTGTCTGTGGTTCCCAGTGATGATGAAAAGGGGCGACAGATGTGGAGGAAGTATCTAGAGAGGGAAGACAGTCGGATTGGGGGTAAGTACACAGACAAGAAAATACCTGTGTCTGCTGTCCCCTACTTTTGCTTGAGAAGCCCTGAGGATCGTTTTCCCAGGGAACCCTGCCTGTGATTCTCAAGACCAAGGCAAGAGCAGGGCGAAAAGAAAGGCAAGCACTCAGTATGTGCAGCACGCCCTGACTTTCTCTTCCCCAGATCTCTTTGTTGGCCAACTGAAGAGCTCCCTGACATGCACCGACTGTGGCTACTGCTCGACAGTCTTCGATCCCTTCTGGGACCTCTCGTTGCCCATTGCAAAGGTATACCCACTGTGGCCCAGTGCCAGCTCCCTCTTGGGCTTTGCAAGGTTACGGACAGCTGACCTGGACATTTTTTCTCTCCAGAGAGGCTATCCTGAGGTGACATTAATGGATTGTATGAGGCTCTTCACCAAAGAGGATGTGCTGGATGGGGACGAGAAACCAGTAAGTACTCCTCAGTGGCAGAGAAGCCATCCGTAGTACCTGGATGGGAAAGGGCCACCTGGGGCTAACCCCTGTTGTCTCTTTCAGACATGCTGCCGCTGCCGAGCCAGGAAGCGATGTATAAAGAAATTCTCCGTGCAGAGGTTCCCAAAGATCTTGGTGCTCCGTATCCTTAACCCCCAGGGTTGGGAGCTGACTTTTGGGGGTGACTAATGGCAAGGGACCAAAAGGAGAGGGGAGCAGAGTAGGGAAATAAAACAGGGTAGGCTTCTGTGTTTGTCTTCCTGGTTCCTGACAAGAGCTGCTTCTCCAAGGACTCTCTTCCTGCTTTTTGTCCTTGACTGGAGACAATCACAGACCTGAAGCGGTTCTCGGAATCCAGGATACGAACCAGCAAGCTCACAACATTTGTGAATTTTCCACTAAGAGACCTGGACTTGAGAGAATTTGCTTCAGAAAACACCAGTGAGTATACTTCATCAGAAGGAAGCCTGAAGCTGAGCGGCAGAGGCGGGAGGAAGCTAGCGAGAGTTAGGAAGACTGGTGAGATACAGATCAGCAGGTAAAGGTGCTGATGCCCTGAGATTGATCCCCAAAACCACACAGGAGAGAATTGAACACTGACTCCTTCACGATTTCCCTCTGACCTACACATACACACAATGAGTAGCTAAAATTAAATTTCACCTTTTTTTAAGTAGAAGCTATGGTTTCTTTAAGGGAAAAGGGAAGGGAAGGAACATGGGGGCAGGAATGCCTCGAGGGCTTGACACCTGCATTTCCTCCTCAGACCATGCTGTTTACAACCTGTACGCTGTGTCCAATCACTCCGGAACCACCATGGGAGGCCACTATACAGCCTACTGCCGAAGTCCAGTCACGGGCGAATGGCACACTTTCAATGACTCCAGGTGAGAAATGGGCTTCAGACAGGGCTCCTAGGCAGCAGGCCACGTCACATGGCTTCCATCTTGAATGGATAAAGTCAAGGCCAAAAGCTACATCACACACACAGGACTGTGCTACCCTCTCTGGGGCTGTCCACAATGGCCATGGTGGCTTACAACTGCAACCAAACATCTGAGAGGTGAAGACAAGATGATTAGGAGCTGAAGGTCATCCTCAGCTACACTGCAAGTTTGAAGTCAGCCTGGGCTGTGTGAGACCCTGTCTCCAAAAGAGACAGACAGCTCAGCGGTTAAGAGCTCCTACCGCGCTTGCTGAGGACAAGGGCTTATCGCCATTAGCCACCATGGGCACCTACACTCAGTGCAAGTACCCACACACATACCACATACACATATTTAAAAATAATAAAAATCTTGACCAAAAAAAAAAAACCTCTCACAGGTCAGAGGCAGAGAGCTTAGGTTGGCATAGAGAAGTTTGCACCTCCGCCACTCAGCTCTGTCTCCGGTGGCCTTCCTTGACAGGCTCTGACCTTTCCCTGATCTTTCCACAGTGTCACACCCATGTCCTCCAGCCAAGTGCGCACCAGCGACGCCTATTTGCTCTTCTATGAACTGGCCAGTCCACCCTCCCGTATGTAGCATTGAGGAGCTACAGCCCTTCCCTCTTCCCTGTGGCAGCCCCACGTCCTAAGTTTTTAAAAAATTCAGAAAAAAGCCACAAAAAACAACAACAAAATCCTGACAAGTAAGAGAAAAATAAAGTAAAATAAAGCTGCCGAGCCGAAGTTGATACCGCCTGGTCGGGGTCTGGAGCAAGGAGCCCGGTGCCCATGAGCCACAGCCGGTCAGGGGAGACGGACCGATGCGGAGACGGAGTCAGCAGTGTTCCTCAGCTCCTCGGCTTCTCTTGTTTGCATTTTTAAGCTTGTGGTTTTTTCCTGTGTGTAATAAACAACAGTGGTCTGTGGGGAGAAGACAGATCCTCAGTCCACCTGCTGCCCTCTCCTGCCCCACACCTTCTGGGAGGACAGCGCCCTCTGGAGCCTGCTGTGAGCATCGCTGCCGGATTGAGCTTGGGCGGAGCCTGCACGGAGTCCCCGCCCCTGGACTTGCTCACCAGGCCAGAAAAGAAACACCTATGAGCCAAGAGCCCTCTTAACGCTGCTAAGTCCAGGGGTACAGATGAGGGGGACATCTTTGAAAAAAGCTGGTTTGGGTTTTCAAAAGCCCACTTTTTTTTTTTTTTTAAATTAACTGTAACGAACATGTTCCGACTGGAGATGCCGTCCTTCTGGTGAGACATTCTGCTGGGACACTGGACTGGCCCTCTATTTTTGTTGTTTTTTTGTTTTGTTTTGTTTTGTCTTTGTTTTTTTCTCTCTCTCCAAATACAACTTCCCTAATGCAACACCACACCTGTGGTGTTAGGTGAGTGTCGGCCAGACCCAAGCATAGTCACAGTAGACCTGAGATCTAAATAAGTTTCCTGTTTTGAAGGTTTTTTTTTCCTTTTTTTTTTATGTTTTGGATAGAATCTAGTTGCCTCCAAGAATTGTGCCTTATAGCATCTGGGGACCAGGGGGTAACTTCCCCTTCCTGAGATATCCCTCAACTGTTTCCCTTTATCCCAGTGCCATGTTCAAAGCCTCTTGGGGAAATGAGGTGCTGCCCTGAGCCCCTGGCTTGTTGTACATTGCAGTGAGGTTTAGAGGGAAGTGGATAAAGGATGTTTAAGACAGTGTATGAAGTTCTTCCTGCGTCCTCTTCCACCCCTGGTCGACTCCCCAGCTGTCTGAAGGACAGCACAGGCCCCTTGTCCCAGGCTTCGCTTTAATTTATTCTCTTCCTAAGGCCCTGTACCCCAAGCTTCCTGCCACCTGTCCCTTTCTCAGAGTCTCCTGGACAAAGGCCCTCTGGACTGAGCTTCTCAGGGACACCCATGCCACCCTTTAACCCCCTCTTGGCATCAGTCTTTGGTCCTGCCCTGGGAGCTTGAGCCTGGATGTCTGGGGATGTCTTGTATGATTCTTTCCCATGGACTTGATTTGGCCCTCAGTCATTAGGCAAAACTCCATGCTGTCCCAAGAGCCAAGCTATTCAGCACTAAGGCATTTTGCACACCCCCACAGGTGGGCCTGGCTTATGCCCTCAGAACCTGGAGTGCTTGAGTGTTCCCAGGATGAGGCACCCGAGAAAGACACCCGGAGTTTACCTGGCCTGATACCCTTCTCTGGGGAAGACTGTGAACCTGAGCCCAAGGGCTGGTGTACACTTGTTTACTATGTAAGCAGGAGTAGAATGTCTAATGTATGTACAGTGGAGCCTTGTACAGAATAAATAGTAACTTTGAGAAAGAAGCTGCTGGTGTGACAGTCTTGATTTGGGAGGGGCTTAAATCCGGGAAGTGCTCCCAGATAGGGCCACACACACACACAGGTCACTTCCGCTGATCTGTGAGCACTACATTCTAGAAACTTACACACCTGTTGTGTGTGTGTGTGTGTGTGTGTGTGTGTGTGTGTGTGTGTGTGTGTGGTTTTTAGCGACAGGATTTCTCTGCATAGCTCTGGTCATCCTGGAACTTGCTGGCATCAAACTCAGAGATTCACCTGCTTCTACCTCTGGAGTACTGGGATTAAAAGCACGGCACCATCACCATCTGGCATTCAATTCTTTTTTTTTTTTTCTTTAAGCTTAAATAGCATGTATTTCAGATGTCATTCTGCATCTGGATTCCCAGATTTTCTTTGTGTTAATATGTATTTTATTTTGACTAAAATGTTTGAGGTGTATGATACTTCCAAAGACACCATCAGTATCATCTTTCCAAGGACATTATCCTGTAGGGCACTATCTAAACATCAGAGAAAACTGACATACCTGATGGGTTTTTTTGTTTGTTTGTTTGTTTTCTTTTTTCAAAACAGGGTTTCTCTGTGTAGCCTTGTAGACCAGGCTGGCCTCAAACTCACAGAGATCTGCCTACCTCTGCCTCCTGAGTGGTGACTCTTTTTCAAATGTGTTTATACTTAGTGGGGGAGGGGTGCATGCGCATACTGGTAGAGGTCGGAGAACAACATGCGAAAGTCATCTCTCTCCTCCACCATGGAGGTCCCAGGGGTCAGAACAGGCCATCAGACTGGTACAAGTGCTTTTACTTGCTAAGCCACTTGGACAGCCAACCCCCTTTTAAAATACAGGCTCTCTGTAGCCCAGGCTGGCCTTGAACTCACAGCAATTCTTCCACTCTAAAATACAAAGTGTCAAGATTACAGAGATGAGCCACCGTACCTAGCTCACATTTCTGTAAAACAAACAAAAAACTGATCTGTGTAGACCAGACCTCTGCTGCAGACCTCTCCAACAGGTACTGAATACAGTGTCGCTTGTCTTAGAGAAAACTGTCATGACTAGGACCTTCCCCCACTTCCCATTAAGGCTTAGAAATAGCTACCTCTGTGTTAAAGGGTTGATCCCCTGTCTTAGGACTTTAAGTTCTATGAAGAGACACCATGGCCACAGCAACTCTTATAAGCATTTAACTGGGGCTGGGTTACAGCTGAGAGGTTTAGTCCATTATGATCATAGTGAGAAGCATGTCAGTATGGAGGCAGACACTGTACTGGAGAGGGAGCTGAGAGTTTTACATCCCAATCCACAGGCAGCAGGAAGTAAAAGTGACACTGGGCTTGGCTTCAGCATCTGAGACCTCACATCCAACCCTAGTGACACACTTCCTCCAACAAAACCACACCTACTCCAACAAGCCCGCACCCCCAAATAGTGCCGCTCCCTGTGGGGCCCCTTTCATTCAAACCAACACCACATGCCCTAAAGAGGTTTGGATTTCTGTTCCATGTAGGATGCTGGAGATTAAACACAGGGCCTGTGCATGTTAAACAGGTGTTACACAATACTGAGTTACACTCCCACTTCTAAAGAACTTCCATCAAAATCAGAGAGGCAGGTGTAGCGGCACAAGCCTGTAATGCCAGCACTTGGAGAAGCAGGGATAGAGGTGAGAGAACCAGATACATAGCAACTTGAAGGTCAGTCTGTACTCTACCTGTTTCAAAAGAGAGACAGGGCCTGGAGTGATGGCTCAATGATTAAAGATACTGGCTGCTCGTCCAGAGGACCTCAGTTCAATTCCTAGCCAGCACAAATCAGTCCACAACTCCAGTCTGTAAGTCCAGCCCTTGAGGATCTGATGCCCTCTTCTGACCTTAGGGGCACTATATGCACACAGTGCACATACATGCATTCAGGCAAACACCCATACACATTTAAAAAATTTTAAAAAGCCAGGTGTGGTGATACAGTCCTTTAATGCCAGCACTTGGGAGGTAGAGGCAGGTG
This sequence comes from Mesocricetus auratus, assembly GCF_017639785.1. NCBI lineage: Eukaryota > Metazoa > Chordata > Mammalia > Rodentia > Cricetidae > Mesocricetus > Mesocricetus auratus. Next base: position 22,723,619 of record NW_024429203.1, read on the forward strand.
GATCTGAATTTGAAGTCAGCCTGGTTCATAAGTGAACTCCAGGAGAGCCAAAACTACACAGTGAAATTGTAAGCACATCAACAGATCATACGGGATGGACAGGGATGGATTCTGGCACTCAGGAGCCAAAGAATACTGAGTGTTGGCCGGGTGTTGGTGGTGCACACCTTTAATCCCAGCACTCGGGAGGCAGAGGCGGGTAGATCTCTGTGAGTTCGAGGCCAGCCTGGTCTACAGAGCAAGTTCTAGGACAATCTCCAGAACAATACAGAGAAACCTTGTCTGGAAAAACAAACAAACAAACAAAAAAGAATACTGAGTGTTACAGCTTGGATGGAAAGGTATTCTGGCACTCAAGAGCCAAGGAATACCACAGGTCACAGTAAGCACTGCAGTTTACACCTCTGCTGCAGGGAGAGGCTTCCCCAGTGTCTCAGCTCTGCTCCAGCAGGAGAAGGTTTCATTACAATTTGGCTCCAGTCCCCCAGAGAGCTGAGTGTAACAACTTTGCTTAGCCAGGGTTTCCCTGGGTGAAAAGTGTTACAGCCCTGCTCCGCTCTGCTCTAGGTCCTCTCTGCTCACGTGAAATAAGGTCTCACCCAAACCTCATCAAAGGGGTTTATTGGGAGGGAAGAATCCAGGAGAGTGGCTGCCCTCTGCCACAGTGGCAGAGGACAGCCAGGCAGCCCAAACAGCCACAAAGTGAACAGACACAGGGTTTATATAGAGATTCTTAGGGGGCAGAGTTTTCCAGGGTAAGGATTAGTCAGATTTCAATCCCTGAGTTTAGAATGGCTAGATCTGCTCAGGGATTGGTTAGTTTTCTGCACAGGGTTAAGGTCAGATTTGGCTCTGGTTTCAGGGTCAAAGTGTGTTTCTTCCTCTGGTCCTTTTTAGCCTTTTGGCTCTACTTTTAGGGTCAGGGTGCATTTCTTTCACTGACTCCGATTCCAGGGACAAAGTGTGTTTCTTTGGCACTGGTTTCAGGGTCAGGGTATATTTCTTTGGTTCTGGTTGCAGGGCCAAAGTGTGTTTCTTTGGCTCTGCTCAGGGTGTGTTTCTTTGGCTGAGCCTTTTCCCTACAGAGATCCTGTCTCAAAAAAAAAAAAAATACAAGCTCTTCAGGGCACACAGTGACATTGTCTTTTGGGGGGGGCTTCTTCTCACTCTACTGATTACCTTTTCCATATCTTCAGCTAATTTTAGAACTAGAGAAACTGAAGCTCCTCCCACTCCCATAAGCTTAGACTGTTCCATCAGACTTCTTCCTAACTACCTTCATTGCTCTGGACACCTGGGGTAAAAACGTCTGTCTACTTCTGCAGGGGCTGGAATTCCATTACAGGCCCATGTGCCTTCATCATCCCATTTTAGCTGATACTAGGAATCGAACCCAAGGCTTCTGGTATGGCAGGCTGGAGCTCTAACCCCCAAACCACACCATCAGCATAAGAAAGATTTAAACAAACCCTGTTGATTCTCTCTGAGGGACTTAGACTTCCCTGTCTACCCCAGGAATGGCAGGATCCAGGATGCCAACGACTTCTCCCAGTCAGCCACAGGTAAACAGTGTTCTCTTCTAAATAGAGGGTGGCTCACAGCCAAGTGATGGTGCCTGGTTTTTCAGGGGTGTAGAAGCTGCCCCGTGCATTGTGTTCTCCAGAGAACAGACCATAACAAAGTAGGGACTCAAGTCAAGCCCTTGCCCTTGCTCCCAGCCTTTCTTTCTCTGCAGCCTGTAGTGTCATCTCATCCCCATGGCAACAGTCCCTAGGACTGCACCAAACTCCAAACACAAGCAGGTCTGTCGCTGCATTTCTTTGTGATCTACTTCGCCTCCTAGCAACTTGGATTATTTCGCCCATTCTTAACCAATGTTCCTGCAGGCGCTGGCTGAGAGGAGGTGCTGTCTCTGCAGTTGCCTTTGTGACCTTGAACAAGATCCTCCCCCTTTGCAGGCCCCCAAGCCTCATGGGAACTGAAGGTCTCTCTGCTCAGGGAGAGCTAAGTCACTTTTCCTACAAATACACACTTGAGTTGGGACTTACACACCCAAGGTTTCCTGGCCCAGTTTCCTTGCTTTACATTTACCCATTCTAGAAGGACAGCGTGTGCACACCGTGGTATACTTTTGGGTTCAAATTCTAGCCATCGGGTTTTGCAGCAAGTGCCCTTACCGAAGCAGATAACAAGGGAATGCAAGGACAGACCTGCTTACCGGTACAGTCGTGTCTCCTGCCTCAGAGGGAATTTTTGACTGGCCAGTGCTCAGCCCCATTCTTATTTTATGGGTCTTTAGACTTGGGGACTTGGAAGCCACCGGTCATTTTGACAGTGAGGGCACTGAGGGCTCAAGCCCTGTCAAAGGCCACACCACCCGGCCATGGCAGAAGCAAGCTGGAGCTCACCTAGTTCTTGCCCCACCTGAAGCCTTTTGGTTGGATCGGTGACAGCATTTGGCAGGACTCTCAACGGAATTTTCCTACCTTATTAGGACGTGAACCAAACAGCCACGTAACATGTACATGTGCCCAGCAGCAAAGTCAGCATGAGCTAGCTGAGCCCTGCTAGGTCTGCTTGAGCAGGACACTTCCAAGGGTCCCCACCCTTCAGCTCTCATGGGCACAAGCAACCACCTGTGTGGGTTGCAGAGGGCAGGAGGAAGTGGCCATCAATCAGAGCCCAAGATGACTTGACCTCTCTGAGTCCGGTTCCTCATCTGTCAGCTAAGTATGATAATACCAACTCAGACTTATGAGGCTGCTTAGAAAAAGCATAGCAAATGGACTTTGGGTGCCCGTCCCACAATGAGAGATGCACTCTCAGCCTGGACTCTTGGGGGAGGGTCTAGACCCTGCCCTAGATGAAATGACAGACTCTGGAGATGACCCATAGAGGGCCTCACCCTCCCTGGGGAAAGGAGTGGGGATTAGGGGAAGAGGGGGGAGAGGTTGGTGGGAGGGTGTGAGAGGTGGGGAGGGAAAGGGAGAGGACCCTGGGATTGACATGAGACGCAACCTTGTTTCTAATTTAAAAAGAAAAGAAAAAGCATGGCACACAGTGGGTGCTCAACGGGGGGGGGGGGCAATGTCCTCCTCATCACTATGACCAAGCACCTAAGAAGAAGTGACTTATGGCCAGAGAGCTACCCAGTGGGTACCTAAAAGCACTTACCTCACTAGCTGTGGACCTGAGTTCAATCCCCACAGTGGAAGCCTGTGAGCTTTGAAAGAGCTGACTCCCCAAAGTTGACCCATGACCTCCACACTCACACCTGCATGGGTACTCGTGTGCAGAGACACAGACAGCTTTTACTAGATAACATTACTACATAATTATGCATTATTAGATAATAATGCAGTCTTTTATTAGACCTGGGTTGGCAAGAGAGTTCAGTAAGTAAAGGCCCTTGCCACCAAGCCTGGCAACTTAAATTCAATGCCTAGAACTCACATGGTAGAAGGAGAGAGTCACTCCGGGTCTCCTTAGACACCTGCACACATGTGGTACAGGCATACATACATATACATAAAAATAAATTTGGGGAGCAAAAAAAAAGATCATGTCTCCAAAAGAAGTTGCCAAGAAAGAGGATGCATCGGCTGGGTAGCAGTCTCCTTAATAGATGAACTTAATGGGTTGCCCTCAGGACCCTGGAGATGATTTTCTAGGGGTCTTCATGCCTCTAGTGGCAATGCTATTCCCAACCTGGGCTCTAGACAGGTATGTGGGTGCCTTTGGGAAACCGTGGCAGTAACCAGGGTTCACATTGGCCATGTCATCTTATCCATCTACATTAATCTGTAGAATAAAAAAAAAAAAAAAGAAGTCACTGAACTCCTGTACAGAGGTAAGTTCAACTCCCCTGGCTGCTGGAAGATTCTCTAGGAAGTGGACTTCAATAAGTGGCAGCTGAGACATGGTTCATCCCTGATGGCTGTGGGGTCAGTCATGGTCCCCTGGACATAGAGGGCTTCCATCCTGCTGTCCTGTGCCCCACTGAGTCATGACTGTGATGAGCACTGCCCAGTCTGAGTTGGGGATGGAGAGGAGGAGGAGTCCCTGAGTCCCACTTTGAAACTGCTCCTGGTAGGTCATGAGCTACTAAGATGAGAATAACCAGCTGCATCAGCCTCCTGCACCACCCTACCAGGTCTGGTGTCTGCAGCCTCTAGTGAATAATCACACCATGGAGCTCACACCCCAAATTTACCATCTGCAGAGCCCAGTGCAGGCCAGTCCCTAGTCCCTAGGTTCTGGTCCTCTCCTCTCTCTGTCTCTGTCTCTCTGTCTCTCTCTGTCTCTCTGTCTCTGTCTGTCTCTATCTATCTCTGTCTCTCTGTGTCTCTGTCTCTGTCTCTGTCTCTGTCTCTCTCTCTCTCTCTCCTCTCTCTCCAACTCACTATGTAGACCAGGCTGACTCCAAACCTCACAGATCTGCCTGCCCCTGCCTCCCAAGTGCTGGGATTAAAGATGTGAGCCACCATACTTGGCTATTCCAAACTCTCCATGGCTAGGGATATGGCTCAGTGTGATCCAACCAGAAAGGGTAAAGACTTGTAGCCAAAGGTTATGTATGGTAGTCTCTTCAAGACACTTGCCCCTGAAGTACCAAAGCTGGCCTTCCCTAAAGACCAGGGCTGCTGGACTCCACGTTAGGAGTCCAGGAAGAGGTTTGAGGCCTAAACAGAAGCAGCCAGGCCCCTGAGAGGGCATACAGAGAAAGACTCCTCCCCTGAGTGCAGACAGTGTCTTAGATCCATCGGACTCTTCCACTCTCCTAACACGGCTTGGCCCCCTCTGGAGTGAAGTTGTATACACGCAGAACACATGCTCAGATTTAGCTCTTTTAGTCTCTTCATCTTTTCAGCCGTGTGACATCTCAGAACCTTAGTAGCATCTTTTGTAAAAATGGTTATGGTGCCTCATTGAGCTATGTGTGAAATGACAGAAAACAATATTTAAGACCTCTTGCCCAGGACCTAAAATACTATAGACATTTCTACAAGTGGTAACTGGAACCATGAAATTGTTTCCACTCTCTCAGACCTGCCCAGCACTGCAATGTAACAAGACAGACAGGCAGGCTGCTGCCTTTCTCCCTGGAACAGCTGTGCCAGACAGGGATAGGACACTCCCTTGTCGTATAGGCCTTCTATCCCATGACAGCAACCAAGACCAACAGCCAGACTCCTGCCTACAATGTCAGGCACCCTCTCCCACCCTGCCCTTCCTCCTGCAGGCTTGGGGACCCAGATGTGGGGAGCCAACCCCTCAATGCCATGCCACGCTTTCTGTGCAATGGCTTCTCCCCTCATTCTTGGAACACAGACAATGGATAGAACAGGGGCCTTTCCCAAGCAGAAATGAAAACGCACTCCCAACAGCAGGGAGACTGAGGCAACAGGATAGCTCCACGTTTGAGAGTAGCTTCAACATGGAGAGACCCTGTCTCAAAACAAAAGAAAAATAGCACAACAAAAAAAGAGCTGAATGGCCGGCGGTGATGATGCACGCCTTTAATCCCAGCACTCGGGAGGCAGAGGCAGCCGGATCTCTGTGAGTTCGAGACCAGCCTGGTCTACAAGAGCGAGTTCCCGGACAGCCTCCAAATCCACAGAGAAATCCTGTCTCGAAAAACCAAGAGCTGAAGCTGGAGCTCTGTGGGTGGAATGCTGACCAGAGTGCATGAAGGTTCAACACCCCCTGCTCCCTTCCCCCCACTGAGGCGCCATGTGCTGGTACACACACAGCACTGGCGAGCAGAGATAGGAGGCTCAGGAGCTCCAGGTCCTTTAGAGGAAATAGCTTAGTGGATAAAGCACTTGATACTCATGGAAAGGCTGTGAGTGCCAGTGAGGCTCAGTAACCCCGTCTGTGATCCCTGGAGTAAGCTGGCTGACTAGACAGGCAGAATCAAGCAAGCTCTGGGTTCAAGTGAGAGACCTTGCCTCTATATATAATCTCATATATGTATGTGATCAAGGAAGACACTGACATCAACTTCTAGCCTCCATACACACATGCATGAGCATAACACACACATTCACACACACTATATATATATACACTATATATATATACACACTATATATATATACACACGCACTATATATATATACACACACACACACACACACACACACACACACACACACATGCCAAAAAATGTTCATGGGCATCCTTGCCTACATACAGAGTTTGAAACCAACCCAGGCAATATGAGACCACCTCACAAGTGTCTTGAAGGTATCCTTTGGTCACAAGTCTTTGCCCATTCTGGTTGGACCACACTGAACTGTATCCCTAGTCAGAGAAAGATAGAAAGAGTTTAGAATAGCCAAGTATGGTGGCTTACACCTTTAGTCCCAACACTTGAGGGTGGGGGCAAGGTGTCAGAGGCAGGCAGATCTCTGTAAGTTTGAGACCAACCTAGTCTACAGTGAGAGTTCCAGGACTATAAAGAAAAAAAACCAAAAAACAAAGAACAAATGGGGACTGGAGAGATGGCCCAGGGGTTAAGAACACTGGCTGCTCTTCCAGAGGTCCTAAATTGGTACATGGTAGCTAACAACTATCTGTAGTGAGATCTAGTGCCCTCTCCTGGCCCTCAGGCAAACATGCAGGCAGAGCACTGTATACATATTAAATAAGTAAATAAATAAATCTTTTTAAAAAGAAGAAGAAGAAGGGCTGGAGAGATGACTCAGTGGTTAAGAGCACTGGCTGCTTTTCCAGAGGATCTGAGTTCAATTGCCTGCAGCCACATAGTGGCTCACAACCATTCGTAATGAGATCTGGTGCCCTCTTCTGGCCTGCAGGTGTACATGCAGGCAGGACACTGTATACTTACTAAATCTTTTTTTTTAAGTGGGGGAGGGGGCTCAGAAAGACAACTATAGTATGTACTCACTCATAAATGGATACCAGACATAAAGCAAAAAAAAAATCCAGCCTACAATCCACAACCCCAGAGAAGCTAGAACCCTCTTCTGAAACAGAAGGAAGCAGATGCAGAAATCCACAAGGAACCATTGGGCTAAGCTCCTGGAGTACAACCAAGTGAGGGAGGAGCAGTATTATGAACAAAGGAGTCAAGACCATGATGGGGAAACCCACAGCATCAGCTGACCTGAGCTACTGAGAGATCACTGACTCAGGTCTGACAAATGGGGATTCTACATAATACGGAACTAGACTCCCTTAATATAGGTGACAATGGCATGACTGGGACAATGTATGAGGCCACTGGCAGTGAGTCCAAGATCTAACTCTAATGCACAAACTGATTTAGTGGAGCTCATTCTATATGGAGAGATACCTTGCTCAGCCTAGACACAGGGGTGTGTGGGGTGGAGGGGTGCCTTGGTCCAGCCTCAACAAGATGATGGGACAAACTTAGTAGACTTCCTAGGGCTCCCTCTCCATGGAGCAGATGGGAGGTGAGGGGAATGGGAGGGAGAGAAGGGAGGGGGAACTGGGATTGGAATGTAAAAAGTAAATTAATAAAAAGAGAAATACCAAAAAAAGGGGGAGGGGGCAGGAGAGATGGCTCAGCAGTTAAGAGCTTTTCCAGAGAACCTGGGTTCAATTCCCAGCACCCACATGTTAACTCACACCTGTTTGTAACTCCACTTCCAGGGGATCTGACACCTTCCTACCAACGCACATAAAATAAAATTAAATACATTTTTTAAAAAAAGAAGAAAAGAAAAACAACAAAAAACAAAAAGCCAGGGTGGAGGGGCCGCTTCTTTCAGAGGTTCAGGGCTAGCTAGTAACTCTGCCACTCAGTCGGGGCAGAGTAGTGGGCTGCTGGCCTTATCTGTGACCCTTAGAAAGCTGCCCCCCTCTCCACCAGCGCTTGCTCCCTGCCTCTGACTCTCTTCAGCTGGGATGTCAATGCCTGCCTGCACTGCAGTCATGTTCTCCAGCCCCCAGCTCTCCAGGAGCTCCTGCAACACCCTGGGTGAGGGGAGGGGCCCGATGACCCCCCCTTGCCACATCTCACAGAACCCTGGGTGAGAGGAGGGGCCCGATGACCCCCCCTGGCCACATCCCACAGAATACCTCACTTTCTCTGTTGGTGCTTACGGCCACTGTGCCTTTAAGGCCTACTGCTCAGTGCCAGGGTCTTGACCCCAGCATCCTCAGCTGAGTTGGATTAAGGACCATTTCGTGCCTTTTGTGAATTCCTTCTCGCATCAGTTCCCTCCCCCGCGTGGAGACAGAGTAGCCTGGAGCCCCAACCATTCTGCCAAAGGCAACCAGAGAACTGGTCTCTCCTGACAGCCTTGTCCCTCAGAGTTGCTTCCTTGATAGGTGACTTGTGACCAGGGAGTGGACCCTCAGGGGTCTTGGGCTACCGAAGGATCTCCAGAAAGCCATGCAGAATCTTAAGCCATGAAGGACTATTCCGATGTCATCCTCTGTCCAGAGGCAACTGAGTTGAGCAAGGTAAGACCCACATGAAACCCCCCATGTCCCCAGTAAACCTACCTGCCACAGCCTGCAAGCCTCTGCCTTCCTTTCCAGACAGAGTTCTGTAATCCTGCTTTCGATCCTGAAGCAGGGCCTTCCTGCCCTCCAGCAGCCTTACAGAAAGATGCCAGCAGCAGCCTCAAAGCTTCCTGGCATGGTAACTATCCTAGGGGTTGCTAAGGCATAGGAGGGAGACCAAAAACTAAGGCGTGAGGAATACCTCATGCAGGAGTGCTTCTGAAAAAGCCCACTGTGTCCTCCCCACAGCCCAGCATCTCCGAAGGCTACAACCAGACTGCCATTTCTCCTGGTTCTGTATCCTGCTGCTCAGTGGCCTTCTGGTCCTGTTACTGGGGCTACTGGTGGCTATCATTCTGGCTCGTAAGTACTTGGGAGGACTTTATACGGAGAGTCCATGAACTGTTCGGTCAGCCTCCGGGGGCCCGCTCCACTAAATGATACTCCTCCATCCTCCTGCCCCCAGAATTGCAGGCTACATCTTTCCCCAGGACAACCCAGAGCCCACTGCCCACCCGAGGCCTCGCCCCCAAGGGTGGCATTTCTAGCACCACCCCTAACACCAGGACCACCGCCACCACCCCTCCAGCAACCACAGGGCAGCAGGAGGGGGCTGTGAGCTCTACACACCAGACCAGTGAGTTCAAAGGGCATTTTTCTGGAGAAGACCCAAGGCGGCTTGGGGAGGAAAAGCCTGGAAGAGAAACATCGGGGATGGGGAGAAGGCTTCTCTCCTACTGACCTCTGAACCCTGTCCTCCATCGTCTGCAGCCTGCGGAGGCCTCCTTCCTGGTCCAAGGGGTTTCTTCAGCAGCCCCAACTACCCAGACCTTTACCCACCCCACAGCCACTGTGTCTGGCATATCCAGGTAGCCCCAGGCCAGACCGTGCAGCTCAAGATTGAAGCTCTCAGCATAGAAGGTGTGCTCGCCTGTCTTTTCGATCGCTTGGAAATTGCCCCAGAGCCTTCAGGCCCTCTCCTCAGGTGGGTCCCTCTGTTTCCAGGGGATCCCACTTGTCTGAAGGGTAGAGAAAGAGGGAGCAGAAGCAAAAGTCCAGATGGAATGAGCAGAACTGATCTCTGACCCCTTCCTGCCAGCACCTTGTTGTCCTGTGGCCTAGGAAAGTCACTTCCCCTCTCCAATCCTTTCCTTTTCCTTTTCCTTTCCCTTTCTTTCTTTCTTTCTTTCTTTCTTTCTTTTGTATGTGTTTGGGGGGGGAGGGTCCAAGACAGGCTTTCTCTGTGCAACAGTCCTGGCTGTCCTAGAACTCGCTTTGTAGACCAGGCTGGCCTTGAACTCACAGAGATCCAAACTGCCTCTGCCTCCCAAGTGCTGGGATTAAAGCGTGGGCCACCACCACTGCTAGACTCTGATCCATTTCTTACCTGAGTTCAGAGCCTCTATCTCTCCCAACCTGGCTTTTTTACAGGGTATGTGGTAAAACGCCTCCCGCCACACTAAACACCAATACCAGCCACCTCCGAGTGTCCTTCGTCTCTGATGACGACGTGGAAGGGTCTGGTTTCCAGGCCTGGTACCAAGCTGTGGCCCCTGGACATTGTGAGTGGCTTCCCATCGTGTCCCCAGCAGCCTCCCCAGCAGCTGTCCTAGCACTGGCAAAGAGGACTGAAACTCTGGGGAATTGTGACTCCAGATGGTTTGTCCCTTCTCCAGGGAGCTGTGCCCATAATGAGTTCCGCTGCGATGAGCTCCTCTGCCTGAAGCATTACTTAGTATGTGATGGCATGACCAACTGCGCCGATGGCAGTGACGAGGCCAACTGCAGTGCCAAGAACCTGGGTACAGGCCCAGCTAGGGACAGGGCAGGCACATCTTCAGGCTGGGCTCCCCTGCTCTGACCCAGATTTTCTTGCCTGGTCACTCATGTGCCATTTGGCTTCTCTCCAGGGTGTGGAGGGAATCTGACTGGGCTCCACGGTGTATTCTCTACTCCCAACTACCCCCAGCACTACCCTCACCATCAGGTAAGTGTGGTGCCCTCGGGAACTGGTAGAGTACTCGTCAGACACCAGGGTTCCTAGGTTTGTGTGCCTGGGAACAACATGCCTGGGTAAAATCAGTTCATGCTGGCCAGAAGAAAACATTGTTAAGCACCAACTGTATACCCAGATATTTCCATGCTGGGTAAACATATCTATCTCTGAAACTAGACAATTTGAAGGGGCATTTATTTATCTATAGAGAAAGTCTCACTCTGTACCACATGCTGATCTTGTAACTGGTGAGAATCCTCCTGCCCCAGCCCTCCCAAGTGCTTGGATTATAGGTATGAGCCACCATGCCAGGCCTGGGGTTTTGTTTGTTGTGAGACAGGATCTCACTATGTAGCCCTGGCTGGCCTGGAACCCACAGAGATTCACCTGCCTCTGCCTGGGAATAAAAGTGTGCACCCCCTACTTTCACCCCACCCCCACACCTGCTGGGTTGTTTTTGTTTGTTTGTTTGTTTTTCCATGCTGAGGAGCTTGTGCCTGCCAGACAAGTTCTTTACCACTGAGCTAATCCCTGGTCCTTGGCTTTTTTTTGTTGTTGATGTTTGGGTTTTTTTCTGGGGGGGGGTTGTTTTTTCGTTTGTTTGTTTTATGTTTGTTTGGTTCCTGACTTTTTTTTTAAAGATTTATTTATTAAGAATACAACATCCTGCCTCCATGTATGCCTACACGCCAGAAGAGGGCACCAGAACTTATTATGGATGGTTGGGAGCCACCATGTGGTTGCTGGGAACTAAACTCAGGACCTCTGGAAGAGCGGTCGGTGCTCTTAACCTCTGAGCCATCTCTCCAGCCCCTGGTTCCTGACTTTTTGAGACCATCTCTGTATGTAGTTCAGGAGGCTGTTTTGGAACTTGACATATAGCTGGGGCTAGCCTTGAACTCTGCTTACAAGCACTGGAATTATAGGTGTAAGCCACCATGTCTGATTGACTCTTCCTATTTTAAGATGCGCCAATGATGAAACGTGAGGTAGACAACACCCACTCAAAGCCTGCCTCGTATGCCCTGCCCCTGGGCGTAGAAGACGGGGCTGAGGCAGGGGACGGTTCCCCGCGAATTGTCTCACCTGTACCCTCCCCAGCTTTGCACCTGGTACATCTCAGTGCCCGAGGGATATGGCGTAGGACTGCAGTTCCGGAACTTCAGCCTGGAAGCACAGGCTGAGTGCAAGTTTGACTACGTGGAGGTGTATGAGGCCAGCAGTTCCGGGGCCTTCAGCTTCCTGGGCAGGTACCAACCAGTGCAACCCATGCCCCATCTGGCAGGCTGGGCTCCCCAGCTTTACTGTCTATAAACTAAAGATCTCTTTACCGGCACCCTGAAACAGCATGCACTTGCCTGCCCTGCTCTCCCCATCTGTAGGGCCTTTGCCTAGCCCATCTCCCCTGACTTTCCCATCTCATACTTTCCTCTAACAAAGCGCGTGTCTGCTTCCCCAGACCCTAAGCTCCATGAATCAGCAGTCATGTTCCCCATCACCCCTGGCATGGCCAAGAGCCCAGTCAGAGCCCCCAGGGCTGGCCAGTGGCCTGAGCCAGGATATATTTCTACTCTGGGCAGGTTCTGTGGCGCTGAGCTGCCAGCCCCCCTCATCTCCTCACAGCACCAGCTGGCCGTAATCTTTAAGACGGATTTTGGAATCAGCAGCGGGGGCTTCTTAGCCACCTACGAGGCCATCAATACTACAGAGAGTAGGTGCCCCTGGGCAGGTGGGTGTGGGCAACAGAGGCTTGTCCATGGAACATCGCTGGAGGGCAGTGGGCACAGACATGTCCTAGGGCACTATCAGGCCCCTAATGCCCACAGACCCTTGTGGGCCCAGAGAGCTCTGCCAAGACGGAGGGTGTAGGGACCTGCAATGGATGTGTGACTTGTGGAGAGGCTGTGCGAATGGCAGCAATGACAACAATTGCAGCAGTCACTTGCTCCCGCAGCCAGGTAAGGAGCCTTACCCCAAGCAAGTCCTGCTGACCACAACAGGCTGGGTTCCTACCACACTCTCCTCACCTCCCTGTCCTTCCCCCTTGATGAGTTCATGCCTGGGCCCCTTCCCCTCACCCTGGGATCACTTTACAGAGTCTTGGCTTGGCGAGGCTCTCAGCCCGTGTTGGCATTGCACACTAATGTCACCTGAAAGGGACACAGGAATGCAGGAATCAGCGGTGGGGTGTTGAGACTTGTCTACCTTGTCACTCGCAGTCCCTCTCCACGGGCTGCTTCACAGATCGCATGACAGAAGTCCCTAGCGGTCCCCAGGGGGTGCTCCACACTCCCTAAGATCAGAGGGGCCTACATGACGCTCAGGCTGGCAAGCACAGCCCCTGGGAAACAGAAGCGCTCCGTGAAGTGTGAGAAGTAAGGGCCCAGAGCCAGACAGCGTGTCGTTTGCCACAGTGACCCGGCCTTCCCCTTCACAGAACTGGCCTGTGAACCTGTCCAAGTAGAAATGTGCCTTGGACTAAGCTACAGCACCACAGCTTTCCCCAACATCTGGGTGGGCCTGGGCACCCAGTCGGAGGTGGTAGACATCCTCAGGGGCTACAAGGTGGGTGCTGGGGCACGGAGGAGGGAGGCCATAGGAAGGGGCGGGTGCACGGGCCTGGACATCTGAGGTCTGACTGTCCCTCCCACAGAGTCTGACAAGCCTACCCTGCTACCAGAATTTCCGGAGGTTCCTTTGCGGGCTGCTTGTGCCTCACTGTACCCCACTGGGCGCTATCCTGCCCCCTTGCCGCTCCGTCTGCCAGGGGGCGGAGCGACATTGCCAGTCTAGCCTGGCACTACTGGGCACCCCCTGGCCCTTCAACTGCAACAGGCTGCCGGAGGCAGCGAGCCTGGAAGCTTGTTCCCAGCCGTGACCCGAAGCCGGCTCCTAACCCTGCCTGCCCATCCTCCTCTACCTCTGTGGGTGGGCAGGGCAGGCAGGAAACAAAGGGAAGTGACCTGGGCATGGGGCTCCCCAGGGAGAAGGACTGCTTTCAGTGCTGATCCCACCCAGGGCTGGTGGGACTCCCCGTCCTCCCTGTATCCTTGCCGCACCTTCATTTACCACGACAGCTCTCAGCGGCCAGGCCCCGTATTGTGCGGTTGGACAGCCCAGAGACTTCCTATCCAAGTCTCTGACCCTGACTCCCTATCTTCTGCCTTCCCCCTTTCCAGTTGAATATTTAAGATCATCAGGCCTTCAACTTTCCCATCTAGGCAACAAAACTGTACTGAGTGCCTACTGGTGTGGTGGGATCCTACTCTATGCCTGGGGGGTCTAACTGGCTCTCTGCTTTTGGAATTCTTCACCCTGGGCTCTGCTGATCCAGTCACACACACACACACACACACACACACACACACACACACACACACACACTAGTCTTGACTTTGATCTGTATCACTACCCCATCCCTCCCTCCCTCCCTCCCTCCAACTCCTGGGAACTGGAGCCCCAAGTGTCTGTCTGACAGTCCAACCTCTGTGTAATGCAGACTCAAGTCTCTCCTCCTCCTCCCCCCTTCTCCACACCCCCTACACCCTCGCAACTTTGGCCGGCCGCCGGGCGACACCACGAGTTATTTCCCTGCTATTTCCCAGCCCCGGAGCTCTTGGCCCCTGAACAACTGGTTTCCTCTAGGAGTTTGGGAGGAGCGCTGTGGAGCCGGCAAGGAACAACCAGAAGCTGGGAACAGTCAGCAAGGGCAAGGGCTGCCTGGTTGGGGTAGGAGTGGGAGCAGGGCCAGCTGGAGGGTCTGAGGAAGCCATTCAGAAAGAGCCGCTATGGGAGCTGGAGAGCGGGGAGGGGGTGAGTCTGGCAGAGGAGGAGAGTGGGTGGGGGAGGGGATTGTGGTAAAGCCTGGGCGCCAGCTAGGGGACCGGGTAGGGAGGACTTGTCTTTCCTTTCCTTTCCTATGCCCTTCCAGTTCTTGGTGTGGGACACCCTCCTCTTCATCCTGTCACACTACGCTCAGCCCATGTTTGTGGAGCTGGGTTCCACCTGGGTGGGGCGCGAGGTGGGTCCCCAGATTCTGGGTTCCGACTCTGGTCCTGCCCAGCCCACAGACTACAAGAGGATCCTGGCGTCTGGGCCTCCGGGGTCATCACCATGAGGCCACTTCTTGCCCTGCTGCTTCTGGGGCTGGTGTCAGGCTCTCCTCCACTGGATGACAACAAGATCCCCAGTCTGTGTCCCGGGCAGCCCGGCCTTCCAGGCACACCAGGCCACCACGGCAGCCAAGGTCTGCCTGGCCGCGACGGTCGTGATGGCCGCGACGGTGCGCCCGGAGCTCCGGGCGAGAAAGGCGAGGGCGGGAGGCCGGGTAAGAAGTCGTCTGCGCCCGCAGTCCATGGGAACATCCTAGTGAGCACCGCAGCTGCTCTCTGAGGTGCAAGGGCCCCTCCAGGGGGCGCTACTCCCCCTCCATTCTCGCCGGCTGGGGTGGGGCGAGGTGGGCTGTGGGTGGAGGGGGGTGAGTTAGCCCCAGTGAACCAGAAAACCTAGATCGCTCTACTCAGCACTTCAGATCTGCTCCCTGCAGGGGACAACAGCTAAGAAGGCTGGGAGACTTAGGAAGGGTCAATGGAGCACCCTCCTGAGCTCCGCTGCGGCTCCTAATTTCTCCCCTTCGCCCCTTCACCCCAAGGACTGCCTGGGCCGCGTGGGGAGCCTGGGCCGCGTGGAGAGGCAGGTCCCGTGGGGGCTACCGGACCTGCTGGGGAGTGCTCGGTGCCCCCGCGATCAGCCTTCAGTGCCAAGCGCTCCGAGAGCCGAGTGCCTCCGCCAGCGGACGCACCCCTACCCTTCGACCGTGTGCTGCTGAATGAGCAGGGACACTACGATGCCACTACGGGCAAGTTCACCTGCCAAGTGCCTGGTGTCTACTACTTTGCCGTCCACGCCACCGTCTACCGGGCCAGCTTGCAGTTCGATCTTGTCAAAAATGGCGAGTCCATCGCCTCTTTCTTCCAGTTTTTCGGGGGGTGGCCCAAGCCAGCCTCACTCTCAGGGGGTGCTATGGTAAGGCTGGAACCTGAGGATCAGGTGTGGGTGCAGGTGGGCGTGGGTGATTACATCGGCATCTATGCCAGCATCAAGACAGACAGCACCTTCTCTGGATTTCTCGTCTATTCCGACTGGCACAGCTCCCCAGTCTTCGCCTAACGTACAGTGAACCTGGCACTTGCTCCTAGAGGAGGGTGTGACACTGGCAGGCGCATACCAGGCGGGCTGGCCCCCTGGAATATTGTGAATGACTAGGGAAGAGAGAGAGCCACCTCCTGTCCCACCGCTGGCAAGGAATGGAGACAGAGGCTGTCTGAGGTCAAGACAGGCAGCCTGGAACAGTGGCTGGGTTACTGCCCAGGACTTTAGAGTGTGCTGTGCTGGCGACTGTGGGTTCCTGGTTTCCCTAGCCCGGGACTCCAAGGTGGGATGCTCCTTCCTAGTTCTGCGCCCCCTCTAGGTCCTTGACGCCATCTCTCCTGCTTCTAGGGCTGGCCTTTTTCTCAGAGGTCACTCAATAAACCTCAAAAACCTTCCACTGGATTCTGCCTTTCTTCTGAGATACACAGCCAGAAGGGTTCCTGAGTGGGATGGAGCAAACAGACCTAGAATAATCGGCTCCACAGAGCTGCCAGCTAATTATGTAGACTCTGATAGGGATTGCCTGACCAGGGGTTTGCCCTCCTGATTTGGGGCTATGGCCACCGGGAAAAAGGGACACGTTTCTAATTCAGACATGCCAAACCAAGTGGAAGAGGCCACTGTCTGATCTAAAAAACAAACAAACAAACAAAAAATCAGGGACTTTCAGTCACTGCTGCCCTTGCTGTGAGCCAGATAATGGTAAAGACACCTGCTTTCTTACTTAACCGGAAAGCTTTTGCTGTCACCCCAACCCAGGGATAAGTAGTTTCTAGAATGACCACAAGGGGGGGACCAAGCTCCAAACTGCAACAATGATTTAAGGTTTGAACTTCTAAGGTGGTTAGGGGAAAAAAGAATTTCAGATGGAGGCGGAAGAAAGGGAGGTCCTTGACCCTCAGCTCAGGAAGTTTATCTTCCCTAATAAAATGTTTATCCTCCACATTAAACAGAGACTGTAAGGAGCCTGGCTGCTCTTGGCTCAGCAGGGGGTGAGGGTGAGGGGATTGTTTCAAGCCCTGCCACAGGCCTTCAATTCAGGGGTGGAGGTGGAGAACTGTCTCCACTATGCTGGGCACAGCCTGGGTGGGCCAAGCCATTAAATGGAAGCTGGCCACAGGCCCCCTGAGGGCTCACCTCCTGTGACACTCAGCTTAGCAGGCTCAGGCAAATGACTAGCAAACATCCAGGGTTTGCTAATCCCAATTGCTCAACCTCTCAGTGCAAGAGTGGAGGGACCTCCTTCAGGAGGACCCAGCCTCTCCCCCTCTCCAGGAGGCATGTGCTTCTAGGGTAACACAAAATTACAGGGGAGTGCCCCTAATTTCCTGCGAGCCCTGGGAAGGCAGCTGTAGCAAAGGGGCCCTAGGTTTCCTGTGTCTTCCAGACAGGCCTGTAGGCCTCCAGGCTCCAGCTCACACTTCTAGAAAAAAATCCCACACTCCAGCTCATCACAGTGCCAGGCCCTGCCCCAAGACACAAGAGACAAGCACCACCCTGGGTATGGTGGTACATGCCTTTAATCCCAGCACTCAAGAGGCGAAAGCAAGTGGATCTCTGAGTTCAAAGCCAGCCTGATCTACATAGTGAGTTCCAGGACAGCCAGGGCTACACAGAGAAACCCGGTCCTGAAAAACAAACAAACAAAACAGCAGCAGCAGCAGCTCCTCCAGGAATTGGAGGGAGGCCTGGCCTTCAGGCAGCACTGCGCCCTCCAGAGAGTGGCCCCACTGGCAGCACGGGAAGGGCAGGCTACAGGGGCAGCGAGTTCACACTCTTCACAAGGACTTAATGCAGTACAGGTCAGAGCAGAAGGGGTAAGCACCAAACAGCCATGCTTTTGTGTGGGCTTCCCCTCGACACAGTCCTGCCACCCTGTCTCCTTGTCCCCACCCCCAAGCTAGGCAATCCAGATGCTCACTTCTTACTCTAGCCAGTCTGAGAGATCAGAGGCTACACTGGCTGACCACCTGCTGGCACTTGCAAGGACCACACTGTTAGAGCTGTCAACAGAACTTTATTCATAGAAACTGTGCAGGCAGACCCAATGGAGCTGCAAGCCCAGGGCTAGCCCGGTTTGGACCCTAGTGAAATGTGCAGAAGGCCCTCCCCAATGCCGGAGAGAGACCAGGAGGAATGACATGTTCTATGCCATGTGGGGCGTGAGAGTAACGAGCAGAAATCTAGTTATTCCTTCTGAGGCTCCGCCTGGAGCTGAGGGTGCCTGAGAGAAAATGGTCCCAAAGCCAGGCTTAGCTGCACTCCTGTGCCCAGGGATAAACTCCTGACGCCAGGTTCTGGGTCAAGTTGGGAGTCTTTTAAGACAATGACAGGCAGAAGTGGCTCTAAGGGCACCTTCGGGATTCTACTCCCAGACCCACCAGGGCAGAGGCTCTGACTGAGCATAAAGATTCAAGATCATTCCAAAACAAGAAAAACCAAAAAATAGAAAAATTAAGATCACTCCAAGGCCCATGAGTTGCCAAAATCCTCACATGACATGGATGTGGTGTGGCGTAGGGGGAAAGGACCAAAAACCCCAACAGAAAAGCCAGAAGCAATGAAGGTATCTAGGGGGCCCTGGGCAGACTGAGGAAGAGCCCACCATAGTCTCAGGACCCTTGCATAGTGACTCATCCCCTCAACAACACAGGGCCCCACACAGGGTTCAGGGAAACTGTTACCCTGCCCCATCCAGACTGCAGTCTTCCAGAATATTCCAGCTACGTGTCCTGGATATATGGCTTGAGGCTTGACAGAGTCGCCATCATGTTGGGCCAAAGAAGACTCAGGCCCAAACCCAGAGGCAAAATGTTGGTGCTGTCCTAGTGTGTGGCACACAGAGTGGGCAGGCAGGGAGGGAGTCATCAGAGGTAAACATTGAGGGTCTGCAGGATGCCTCGGCGGCAGAGTGGGCAGTTGCGGTGGTAGACAGGGTGGCGCATGAGGATCTCGGTGCAGGCCTGGCACAGGCACAGGTGCCGGCAGGGCAGAAGCAGGACGGTCTTGCTCTGGTCCTGGCAAATAACACATTTCTTCCTCTCCTCTTGTTCCTTCAGCAACTTCCATGGGTCTTGCCCGGCTGTAGGCTCTTCCTCATTGAGTCTCTCCCGGCCCCTAGCCGGGGCTGCTCTGGTGGGCCTAGCATCCTGCTCTTCTGCTTCAGGAACAGTGTCTTGTCCCTGGACCCTGGTTGAGAACACCCTCCGGGGGCCACCTTGGGGAGCCCCTGGCGCTCCTCCCCGATTCGGCCAGCTGGCCAGCTGCAGGCTTCGGCTCCAGATTCTGCGCCAGGCCTCCAGACCCAGTGCAAGGCGAGACACCCGTACAACATCCTCTCGCAGGCGGTGGTAGGACGGCCGGGCACGGAGCTGACCGAGTGCTCGGGTGGCCAGCCTCAAGGTAAAATCTGGGTGCAACACTATCAAAGTCACTGCCAGCACACAAGCCAACAGCACCAAACCGGTGAGGTGGAAAAGAACACAGCTGGCCAGGAGGCGACCAGCCGAGGCCAACAGCTCTAGTACCAGCTGGCAGGGGGTCCACAGGAGAATGGCCATGGCCACGGCACTGCTGGACATGTGAGCAAGGAAAGCGGCCAGCACGTCCGTCATCCTCCACAGAGGCCCCACCACGGCATCCCACAGGGCCAGCACCAGGGAGAAGAGGTTCTGAGTGCCAATCAGGCAGATGTTGACCAGACTGTTGATCACATAGGCCACCAGGCTCATGGCGATGGCACAGATGTCACAGGCCTGCCGCAGCAGAGCATGGCCATTGGAGACCATGTTCAGAATGCCCCTGTTCAGTAGTTCCCGGCTCCTCAGCGCCCCATGAGAGGCCAAGTGCCCCAGTAGCTTTAAGCTCTCCAAGCCAGAGTAGCAGCTATAAAGAAAAGTACACATGGCCTGCAATCCCCCAAAGGTAAATCGGATCAATGCTTCCACCAAAGCCAGCAAAGAGAGCAGAACTCCTCGACCCAAGTGCAGAAGGCTAGTCAGTACCGTGTGTGGCAGGTTATAGATGAAGGCCAAAAGCCAGGCCAAGGCAGCCACGAGAGAAGACACGAGCAGGAAGTTGAGATCCAACACCAAGGTCAGCAAGTCCAGCACCAGGCCCACTCCGTTCACCACCAGGAACACGGCCTCCATGATAGGGCTGTGGAGTTCAGGACAAAAGGAAGGCAGGCTCCTCGCTGAAGGCGGTATCACGGTTGCCAATATTTGGAGAGTCGGGGGCTCATTTGGAAGGGATGTGAGCGCCTACCCAAGGGAGAACCAAGGTCTAAAGTGGGCTGGAGGGGAGACTCTTGGTAGAGGGAAGGAGTCGCGGTTTGGAAGGTGGGCTGTTTGGGAGCGAGGAGGCGGAACATCTCTAAAGTGACAGTGAGCCGGCACTGGAGGGAATTCCTCGGCTTTGGAAGGTCGGAGCGGCAGACAAGGCCGGGCAACCGATCAAACCGGGACGAGACCGGGAAGGATGGGACGGGATCAGGAAGGGCCGGGCCGGGGCCGGGTGGGGGCGGCGCAGGCTGGGCGCGGGCTCGCGGTCCAGCCACGCAGGTGCCTCTGTCCCCGCCCGGCCCCTGTCCTCCCGCTCGCGGCGACTGGCACCCAAAGGGAGAGAGGGACGGGGAGTCAGCCCCGGCAAGCCCCAAGCGCGGCCTCTACTCCACTGGGCGCCGCCATCTTGTGTGCAAAGGGGAGGGGCAAACGGGGAGGCGGGGCGATGGCCTATGGCCAATCGGTGAGGGGCAATGGCAGAAATGTCGAAAAGCCATTGGTCTTTTCGAACGGCGCCCAAAGGACACAGTTTCCAATAAGAGGGGTGGAAAAATATGTAGAAAGCCCCTCCTTTTTGAAGCACTGATTGGTCCGTTCGCACGTCGGTGTAACCTCCCCCTCCCGCCTCTTAAAGAGCCAGAGCCAGACTTTGAGGAGGCCGCCTTTGAGAGTTATCACCCTGACCCTCACCCCAAACCCACTCCGGCCCAGGAGCCTGCGCTCTTTAAGCTCTGGGCTGGGCTCTGGGATAGCACGGCCTCCGTGTCCCGCTGGGACCCGCAGCTTCATCTTCTCACTCATCATTTGTTATTTTATTATTATTTATTAAGCAGTTACCATGCTTTGAAAACAACTCTTTTTAAGACACCCTCTGGTCTCAAGCTATTCGCAAAGAGAAAAAGATCCCAAACTGCTTTTCCACACTCCTTGGCAGATCTTTGCATCATCCATTGAGAAAAGAAGAGGAGCTACGGACTGAAGGAGCTCTGCTTCCTACCTTGGCCCCACTTAGCTTGTAGGCCATCTGTGGCCCATTCATCAAGAGCCCTGGTGTCTTCTACTCACTCGGAGGTCTCCTGGGTGACTGTCGTCCTTGTTAGCCTTAATTGTCAATTTGGCACAGCCCTGGAATCATTTTAAGGAATCAATTTAAGGAGTTGCCTAGATCGGCTCGGTGCGTAAACGTGTCTTGTTTATTGATATTGGAGGACCCAGCCCACTGTGGGCGGCAACGTGGGAGGGGGGGCGGTGGCTGTCCTGGGCTGTATAAGAAAGCTGGCTGAGCACGAACCAGGGACTGAACCAGCTAGCAAGCAGCAGCCCCCCCCCTCCCCGCTCTTCTTCTGAGTGAATTCCAAGGTCCGAGGTACTGTGTGGAAGATAGGCTGTGACCTGGCAGTGCAAGATAAACCTTTTCCTCTCCAAGATGCTTTTGGTCAGAGCGTTTTATCACGGCAACAGAAAGTAAACGAGAACACTTAACCCTGGTCACCACTGTTTGTTTTAGTTCCCTACTTGTTTTGAATTCCAACTCTCTGTTTTCAGCTCAGACCCTGAACACTACATAAGCCCTTCATTTTCTCCGGGCACCAGCCGTGACTGCTCACCTAGCATGCCTGAAGTCCTGCGCACAAACCGTAGCATTACATAAACTAGGCTTTGTGGGGCACTTGAGAGGTGCAGGCAGTTTCCGAGATAGAGTGGGTTTAAAGACAGTCTTGCCTACATGAAATCCTGTGTTTAAAAACAAATAAACAGCCGGGCGTTGGTGGCACACGCCTTTAATCCCAGCACTCCAGAGGCAGAGGCAGGCGGATCTCTGTGAGTTCGAGGCCAGCCTGGTTTACAGAGTGAGTTCCAGAACAGCCTCCAAAACAATACAGAGAAACCCTGTCTCGAAAAAAAACCAAATAAACAAAGCCCAGCTACTTAGTTCATACCTTTAATCTCAGCATCCGGAAGGCAGAGGCAGGCAGATCTGTGGATTGGAGGTCAGCCTGGTCTATGTATCAAGTTTCAGGGCCAGAGCTACACAGAGACTCTGATTTAAAAAATAAAAATAGAAGCCGGGCGTTGGTGGCGCACGCCTTTAATCCCAGCACTCGGGAGGCAGAGGCAGGCGGATCTCTGTGAGTTCGTGGCCAGCCTGGTCTACAGAGCGAGTTCCAGGAGAGCCTCCAAAGCCACAGAGAAACCCTGTCTTGAAAAACCAAAAAATAAAAAATAAAAAATAAAAAATTTAAAAAAATAGAAAGAAAAGAAAATGACCACAGAGATTGCTGAGCATGTTGTCAGGTCCGAAATACATAGCAGTGCTGGTGACATGGTCCTTCCTGAACTAGTGGTTCTCAACCTTCCTAATGCTGCAATCCACCCTTTAATACAGTTCCTCATGTCGTGGTGACCCCAACCATAAAATTCTCTCATTGCTACTTCGTAACTGTAATTTTACTACTATTATGAATCATATTATCTGATGTGCAGGATATCTTATATGTAATCCCAAAAGGGGTCGAGCCTCACAGGTTGAGAACCACTGTCCTAAACAGAACAACTCTGGGTGAGTTAACAGAAGGATTATTACTTTGGGCACAAGCCTAAAGTAATTTTTCTATTTATTAGAAAAATCTCTTTTGGCGCACACCTTTAATCCCAGCATTTGGGAGGTAGAAGCAGGAGGATCTCTGTGAGTTCGAGGCCAGCCTGGCCTACAAAATGAGTGCCACGACTGTTACACAGAGAAACCCTGTCTCAGGAAGAAAGAAAGAAAGAAAGAAAGAAAGAAAGAAAGAAAGAAAGAAAGGAGGAAAGAAAGAAAATCTCTCTGTGTGTTTTGTTTTTCGAAACAGGGTCTCTCTGTGTGTAGCTCTGGCTGTTCTGGAATTCTCTCTGTAGACCAGACTGGGCTCAAACACAGAGATCAGCTTTGTAGGGAAAAGGGTCCACCCAAAAAAACACACACTGAGCAGAACCAAAGAAACACACTTTGGCCCTGCAACCAGAACCAAAGAAGTGTACCCTGACCCTGAAACCAGTGCCAAAGAAACACACTTTGTCCCTGGAATCAGAGCCAGTAAAAGAAACACACTTTGGCCCTGAAACCAGAGCCAAATCTGACCCTAACCCTGTGCAGAAAACTAACCAATCCCTGAGCAGAGCTCTAGCCAATCTGAGCTCAGCATTGAAATCTGACCAATCCCCACCCTGGAAAGCTCCACCCCCCCCCAAAGAGTTCCCATATAAGCCCTGTGTCTGTTCAGCTTGTGTGCTGCCCAGCTGTCCCCTGCCGCTGTGGTAGAGGGCAATCACTCTCCTGGATTCTTCCCTTCCAATAAATCTCTTTAATGAGATTTGGGTGAGACCTTCTTTTGCTGGAGCAGAGACGAGCCTGGGTAGAGCAGAGCAGAGCGGGACTGTAACACTTTTCTCTGGGGTAAACCTTCCCCTGGTGAACTGAATTTGTTACACTCTTTGGGGGGAATGGAGCTGAAGTGTAACAACTTTGCCAGGAAGCCCTCTCCTCCAGGAGCAGAGTTGATATGCTGGGGAAGCCTTTCCCTGAAGCAAGGCTGTAAGCTGCTATGCTTACTGTGACCTGTGGTGCTCTGTGACTCCCAAATGCCAGAGTACCTTTCCATTTAAGCTGTAACACTCAGTATTCTTTGGCTCCTGAGTGCCAGAATCCATCCCTGTCCATCACATCTGATCTGTCGAGATGCTTACAAGCTTGTCTCTAGGATTAAAGACATGTGCCACCACGGCCTGGCTGAAAATCAGATCTCTGAACATGGTTTCTGTTCACCACGAAGTTCTCTTAATCGCCCTGAGATCAACTCCCTCTGCTAAGGGCACCTAGTTCTCGTTCAGATCAACCCAGACAGCCTGGGTCAGCTCGGATGCCCCACCCCTGCTGGCTGTCACATACAATCTGCTTGCCATCCACCGTGTTGAGCCTCTCTGCCCTCCCTGACAGAGGTCTTGGCAATTTGATCCCCAATAAAATTGTACCTGTTCAGGGAGCAATCTAGGTCAGAGGTTTCTCTGCGCCATCACCCACACTGGTAAAAGCACTTGCTGTGTGAAAGCCTCTGGGTGACTTGAGCCCAACCCCCAGTGGAAAGAGAGAGCAGATTCCACAGATACATGCATGGGCATACCCTCGGGCATACATTCCGAGGCCAGAGGAGGGTGCTGGGTGTCTGGTACTTCCCGCCTCACTTTGTCCTGTTTTGACTGGGTTCTCTGGTCAGTGAGTGGGTTCCAGGGATCTCTCTATCTCCAATCACTGGGTACTTCGATTACAGGCGTATTCAGCCACACCGAGCTTTCTATGGTGCTGGAGATTCAACCTCGGGTCTCTTTCCTAGCACACACAGTAAGTTCTCTGGGCCATCTCCCCAGGCCTATTCAGGCTGCGGAGTTAGACAGGTGTGGCCCCTGGAGCTCACACTAGAACTTTACATTCGTGCCCATAATCAAGCCTAGCAGACATGCCACACTGCTGTGGTTGCAATTAAACAGCCAGTTAGAGCCTATCACATGACTCAGCCGGGGAAAGGTGCCTGCTGCTGAGTCTAAGGGCTCCACCCCCAGGGACCCACACAGAAGGAAGGAATTGGCTCTCCCAAAAGTTGTCCTCTGACTCCTGTGTGTGAACTGTGGCTCACCTTTGCTCATACACGTGCGCTGGTGCACACGCACACACCACACCACAAGAGAGGTAAATGTAATCTAAGCACTAACAACACAGCGAAGCAGCCAACTTTCCACAGCCAGAAGCCAGGGAAGCCTTGTCAGAGCTGGCAGAGTCCCTGAAGGCCATTCCTGTTTGCCGGGGAACAGACCCTTCCCTCTGCCTGAGGTGAGGCCTACTACTCCAAAGCCAGTTTGGGGGCTTTTGTTTGTTTTGGGGGCTTTGTTTGTTTTTTTTCCAAGAAGAGGTTTCTCCATGTAACAGCTCTAGCTGTCCTTGAACTCATTCTGTAGACCAAACTGGCCTCAAACTAACAGAGTGCTGGAGTTAAAGGTGTGGGCCCAGCCCAAAGTCACTTTCAATGAGCCACAGCCCTTGACCCAAGAATCCCAACTGTAGGCAATGACAAAGACTCAGCTAACGTGGTGGAGGAGATTGAAGTTACTTTTCAGTATGATGGAGGGGGGAGCCAGCTCTGAAGAAAACTGCATGCCTAGAGACCCTGTCCTTGCAGAACTGGTAACAGGAAATGCTATGGCAAGACTGAAGCCTTCAGGGCTCCTGAAGCAGCCAGAAGTGTCTACACTGGTGGGAGCCAGCTTTTCTTCTACTCACTAAGAGAAAACCCAGCAGGACAAGAGCCAGGCTTTCTCGGGGGTTAGGGTTAGGGGACTGGATGAGACCAAGAGAGTGTCTAATTCAGGAGGCTGTTCTGTGTGCTCCTTCATCTCCTCCACAAACATTCAGGAAGATATAGGTTAAGCTGGTAGTGGTGGCAGCGGTGAACCATCTCTTTAATCTCAGCACTTCAGAGGCAGAGGCAGCTGGATCATTGTGAGTTCGAAGCCAGCCTGGTCTACCCAGTTAGTTCCAGGACAGTTAAAGCTACACAAAGAAACCCTGTCTCAATAATCAAAAACAAATGAACAAAAAAGATATACGTTACTTGCCAAGATTTTTTAGATTTGAAGGTTTTCTTTTTAATTTATTTAACTTAATTTAAAATTTTAAGATTATTTTTATTACATATACACTGTTCTGACTGCATGTCAGAAGAGGGTGCCAGGTGTCATTATAGATGGTTCTGAGCCATCATGTGGTTGTTGGGAATTGAACTCAGGACCTTTGGAAGAGCAGTCAGTGTTCCTAACCTCTGAGACATCTCTCCAGCCCCTTAATTTTATTTTTAAATTATACAAATTAAGGTTAGGGTGTATCTCAGTGGTAGAGCATGGCATGGGCAAAGCCTGTGTGTGTGAGCCGTGTGTGTGTGTGTGTGTGTGTGTGTGTGTGTGTGTGTGTGTGTAAATTATTTACAGGGCCTCAAAGTCAAAACCACATTAAAATGGAGCTGGGGATAGCTCAGTGGTAGAGCACTTGCTGGCATGTACAAGGCCTGACTCAGTCACCTGCACTGGGTGGGGGGAAACTATATGAAAAGGCAGATTCTGAAGCAAGCTTGTTGGGTCATACCTGCAATCCCAGCGCTCGGGACGCTGAGGCAGAAAAATCAACATGGACTTGAGGCCAGCCTGGTGTAAGGAGCATGTAACCAGACAGGCAGAAGCCTGAGGGGAAGGAGGTTAGGAAAGGGAACACAGGCTCGTTACCACGCTGCTAGAGATAAAAATGAAGGAGAGTGTGCAGAATGTGATAAGCAAGGTGTTTGCTGAGAAGCAGAGCCCATCCTGAGGGTCTGAAGGACATGCCCTGACTGGAACTCTCTTCAGCCTGAGAAGCCAACCCTCTAAACCAAGAGCTGCGGCCCCGACCCAGACATCAAGACCTGGAGGACTGGCTGCTTGAATCCAGAGGACAGGCACCCCGGTTGTGAGCCCAGTGGCTATGGTCCCTAGGACTTTGCTTCTGCTTGTGTGTATTGCTCTGATGTAAGTGTGAAGTAAATACATATACTCATAGCCAACTTGCTGAGTCTGTCATCTTTGCTCCCGGGTCAAAGCCCCACAGGCTCGTGACATCTGGTGTCTCAAACACAGAAAAATAAAGAAAAAGGTGCGTTCACTGAGGGCTTGCTCACTACTCCTGTCCTCTCCACTCAGGTCCCCCTTCCAGGATCATGCAAGGGTTAGAGGGTACACGCAAGATTCGAAAGAGCTCAGGAGAGAATGACGTCACCTGTCCCTTCACAGCTGCACTCAGCCCATCGAGGAGCTGTCACGAGCAAGGCCCACTCTCCCAAGCTGAATTAATGCATAAGAAGTTATGGGTGAGGGCTAGAGAGACGGCTCAGTGGTTAAGAGCACTGGCTGCTCTTCCAGAGGACCCGGGTTCAATTCCCAGCACCCACGTGGCAGCTCACAACTGTCTGTAACTCTAGTTCCAGGAGATCCGACACTGTCACACAGATATGCACGCAAGCAAAAATACCAATAAAATAAGCAATTTTAAAAAGAAAGTTGCGATGGCGGGCACATCCATGGGATAGTGCAGGCTTCCATCCCCTTGTGACTTTTGCGATGGATGAGTGTGAAGAGGGCATCGGGCAGCAGAACAACACTGAGGCAACAGAAGGCTTGGAACAAAGCCAATAGCAGCTAGTCACAGAAAAGCTCACACAAAGGACCTGTTTCACTGTGTCATGAAGTTGGGGCTAGTGGGATGGCTCAGTGGTTAAGAACTGGTTCTATTCCCAGCCCCCACTCGACAGCTCACAGCCTTTGGGGAACTCCAGTTCTAGGGATTCTATGCTCTCCTCTGGCCTCCAAAGGATACAGCACATGTGTAGTGCCCAGACATACATAAAGGCAAAACACTCATACATATTGAATGTATACAACTAAAATTTGTTTTAAAACAGATCATCTGCATTTCCATGAGTTTTTAAAAGATGTATTTATTTTTATTTATGGACATAGGTCCTTTGTCTGAATGTGCATGCCTGGAACCCAGGGAAGTCAGAAGAGAGATTTGATTCCCTGGGACTGGAGCTACAGTTGTCACATCACAACTACCATGTGGGTTCTGGGAACTGAACCCAGGTCTTTTGAAAATGCAGCAAAAGCTCTTAACCACTGAGTCATCTCTCAAGACTCCTCAAGTTTTTAGATAAAATTTTATAATAATAAAACAAGAATTGTCTGGATACATGTTAATTCCTCTGTCAACCAGGCAGAACCATTAACGCTAACATTCGTTATGGAAATAACAGGGTCCTGGCCCAGAGAAGTATTCCTATTGCTGGGACTGGAGGTCCTAGGACCAATTTAGAACTTTTTTTACATTTTATGTGTCTGAGTGTTTCCCTGCATGATGTCGTTTTACCACATGCATGCAATTCCCAAGGCAGCCAGAAGAGGGCATCAGATCCCATGGGCCTGGAGCTACAATTGGCTGTGAAGTAGCCCTTTGTGGGTTCAAGAAATGGAACTTGGGGTCCTCTGGAAGAGGAGCCAATACTTTTAACTGCTGCGCCACCTCATCAGCCCCTCTACAACTTCTTTATGCCCCGAAAAACAGGGAGAAAGCTGGGAGTGGTGTTGCACACCTCTAATCTAAGCGTATGGGAAGTAGAGGGAGAGGACCAGGGACCAGAGATTCTAGGACAGCCTGGGCTACATAAAATCCTGTGCCAAAAAACCAAGAGCAAAACAAAAAATTTGAAAGTGGTATTCCCCTTGAATTCAAGGCAATCCTGCCTCAGCATCCCACTGTATGCTTGACTGAGGAGATGGTCTTTATGCCAACCCGGATCTGAGGAAAATGATGTAAACTATCTTAAAACTCTCATTTTCAAAATGGCAAGAAAGGGCCTTGGAGGCTTTCTAAATATGATGGATGAAAATCCGTGCTGAATAGTCTTGCACCTGGGGAAGAATGTGGGCTTTCTTTGTGTGCCTTGTTTTAAAGACAGGCCCAATTTTGCAAACAAAAGAGGTTGGTAGGATGGGGAGGGTCATCTATGTCTTATTGTGTTTTTGTTTCTGGAGACAGGGTTTCTCTGTGTAGCCAGGGCTGTCCTGGCGCTCACTCTGTAGAGCAGGCTGGCCTCTGGGTGAAAAGATTAGAGGAAGGGAGGCTAGGAAGGCCACAGCTCTGTTTAAGATGTGTCATGTCAAACCCTATCAGGAGGAAGCTGAACCGTTTTCCCTCAGGGCAGGCAGTTTGTGGCTGGCTGCGTATTCCCTGGCCTGCCTGAGGATTAGCTGAACACCACCATAAACTCATGTTCTCGGTCCTTCTACGTGGTGTCTAGTCTCGGAACCCGTGTCCTCGAAACATGAAGTCACTTCGTACAAAAGCCACGAGGTCTGTGGTTGTGGGGGAGAGAAGTACTTGGATGACCCTGCCGTCCCTTAGGGGTTCCAGAGGTACAAGTCACTGCCAGCTACCATGATCGCCAGTACGCCCAGATAGGAAACGACTCTCTAAGTTGTACTTTTTTCTAGAGCCAACAATCTGAGAAGAAAGGGTTAACGTCCTAGAGAGCAAGCCAGGTGATCAGGATGCCCTTTGCCCCAGCACTGGAGAGACAGAGGCAAGCAGATCGCTGTGGATTTGAAGCCATCCTGGTCTGCATAGCAAGTTCCAGGCCAGCCTGGGCTAAATAGTAAAGTCCTGTCTCAAAAAAAAAAAAATCCTGGGGGATGGGGGCAGGGGACGGGAAGAGAGGAGGGAGGGAAAACTGTGGTAGGTACGTAAAATAAATGAGAAAATGTTTAAATAAGAGAAAAGAAAAGCCGGGCGTTGGTGGCGCATGCCTTTAATCCCAGCACTCGGGAGGCAGAGGCAGGCGGATCTCTGTGAGTTCGAGACCAGCCTGGACTACCAAGCAAGTTCTAGGACAGCCTCCAAAGCCACAGAGAAACCCTGTCTCGAAAAACCAAAAAAAAAAAAAAAAAAAAAAAAAGAGAGAGAGAAAAGAAAAAAAAGTCCTAGAGATTTGCCTTCCCTCGAATCTCCAGCTAGCAAATGCTAGAGGGCACGAGAACAAATTCAGTCACCCCATGGTCTAGTCTTCCTGCTCCAGGTCAGGTGCCAGCTGATCTCTGAGGCTGGAAGTGTTGACAGTTCTCATCCTGCTTTCCCCTGTGCACCTGGGATTGCGGGCACCCAAGGGGGCTGAGGCTGGCATTCCTTCTATGGCACCTTCACCTGGCCTGGGGTTAGCTCAGGGCTTAACAGGCAAATCACTGGTTGAGCCATTTGCAAAGTGTACCTGCAGATGCTGTTCCACAATGGGAAGTATGAATGTGCCCTAAAGGATATGAAAGTGGCCCCATCTGTCCTCTTGTCCCCTCTCAGAAGCACTCACTCTGGAGCTTGAGGCAGGAATTTTGGTGCCAGCCTGGGTTATACACATACATGTGTATACACAAAAAATAAAAATGTGCGGTTTTTTCCTTTTTAAAACGTACTTTCGGATTTTTAATTGCATTTTCCTTTTGAGAGAGGGTCTCACTGTGTATCCCTGGCTGGCCTGGCACTAAGGATCTTCATGGCCTAGCCTCCTGAATGTTGGGATTACTGGTTCCTCACTCTGCCTGGAAATATATGCAAATTTTAAGAGAAGTATGTATTGATGCCATAAACTGTTCCTCAGACATTGTTGAAAATACCAATTGTTGAGTACTTATGTTTTACTTTATTTTGTCTTTGTGACAGGGTCTCCCTCTGTAACCCAGACTGACTTCAAACTTGAGACAATCCTCCTGCCTTAGCCTCCCAAGTAAGTACTTCTGATAGGGTATTGATGCCTCTACCCAGTAAGCCATTTTGCTAGCCCTCAAAAAAAATCTTAGTGGGATGAGGTGGCGCACACCTTTGATCCCAGCACTTGGGGAGGCAGAGGCAGGTGGGTCTCAATGAGTTTGAGACCAGTCTGATCTACAGAGCAAGTTCCAGGACAGCTAGGACTGTTACACAGAGAAACCCTGTCTCAAAAAATCTAAACAAAACAAGACAAAATCTTGTTCGAGACTACAGAGCGACTTCTAAGACAGCCAGGACTACACAAAGAGACCCTGTCTTGAAATGCCACCACCAGTCCCCAATCTTAAACGTGGCTTTGTGGCACTCAGGAGATGGACGCTGGAGACAGTAGGGTTCAAGGTTACCCTTGGCTACATGAGAAGTTTAACACCCTGTCTCAACAATAAATGGCACCTATAAGAAAACCATATGCTAGGCCAGGCATGGTGGCTCAAGCTTGTAATCCTAGAATTTAGGAGGCCAGGCCAGAAGCATCTTCAGGGACTACAGATCAAGTTCCAGGTGAGTATAGGCTACCGAAAAAGAGCCTCTCTCAAAACACACAGAGAGAAAGAAAAAAAAAGGCAAGGAAGGAAGAAAAGAGGAGAGGAGAAGACAGGAAAATAAAAGGTGGAGGGAGAAGGGAGGGAATCTGTGTCCTGTACATGACTGTGGTATTTGACAGGGCCTCAGAGTCCCCTCCATGGAGCAGTGCAATTCTTTAAGGCCTCGGCCAAGGGTTGTGGCCTCCTCTATTTGGATGTGGGAAGTAGAAGACACTGCCAAGAAAAACTCAGTCCCATGTAGGGGACAAACGGCTAAAATAAGGCCACACCCTATATGCTGTTAGAGACTGCCTCCCTAGGGGGGAAAATTAGGTATTTCCAGTCTCCACCATCTAAGGGAGACAAGGGACTTTGAAAGGAAACGGGATCTTGGAAAGCAAGGCCTTCTTTGGTTCCGGCCCTCTGGGGCCTGAACTTATTTAATGGATTTAAAGTAGTTTGGGATTGTTGCCTTCCTGAAAACCATGGTGCATACCCTGCTGCTGTTAATAATTTATCACAATTTACAAATCGTCTGTAATCCAGCCTCGTCCTCAGTAGCCTCCCTCCTCCCTCGCAGGATGTGGAGGGCCCACAGCGCCTTGTACAGAGCGTGTCTCCCCACCCTCTAGACACAGCATGCCCCACATCTAATTACCTGGTACCCCAAAGCTCGACCCTCAGAATGAGGCTAGGTGGCACTCTTCCAGGAAGCTGCTCGACACACACAGCTGTCACCAGCAGCTGTTCCATGTGTTTGTTTGCGTCCCAGTGCTCGGCTCGTTTTATTATAACGGCTCATGTACTTTCCTACCTCATCATGAATCCACACTTCCCAAATACAGGGACTTTGTCTTTGCGGTCACCCTGATGGACGCCATTCCAAAGACACAGGTGTTAGAACAGAAAGAGAAGGAAGGGTGCCGCCACGCTCTCTCCTTACCTGGAACCTTCTCTGTCACATCGTTTTGCCTCAACGCTTTGTCATCGCTGAGGATAAAATGGAATCAGACACAGGAAGCCTGCCTTTCTGGAACTGAAATCCTGCAATTCCAGGCCTGAATCATCACACCTACTCGGTAAAACGAGGGAACAATACAATTGATAGACACCAGGGGGCGCACTTGTGCTAAGAAGACATCAAGAAACCAGTATAAAGTCAAATTCCCATTTCATCACATTATTCTGCCATTGCTCAAAAGCCAGCAGTGGCTTCCCATTGCCTAACTTATCTTGAAATCCAAGATGTTTCCCCATAACCTAGTCCTGCCTCATCTGAATGTATCCTCTACCCTGATGAATTTCTAGTTAGCCCTGTAATACTCTCTTTACTGAATACTACCTGTTCACCAAGGCTTGGTAGTATAGCCCAAAATTTCTGGTGAGGTTAACATATAGTGGGAATGAATATAGGCCTGATATGAAAATAAAACCACAAGGTAGGTCACCAAGACAGATTCTCACCTGCCTTCTTGTCTGATAGCTCTGCCTGGAAACTTTGTAACAGAGTCCCTGACCTTAGCAGACCCTAGACCTTAACACAACTGACTCCATGGTGGAAGTACCATTCTAGCTGTAAAACTCAGCGTGTAGACAGCACCACCTGCCATAAATAAGAACAGTGACCCAATCCATCAAAGCCCGTAGTTCTGGGCAAGTCTACATGTACTGCCTGTTGGCTTCGGTAGCTCTGCTTCTGCTAACTGTTCTTGTTAACCGAACATGATTTTTGTGCTTAAAAGCTCACCCTGAGAAAGGCTTGGGACTACACTGGGTGTTCAGGATCCCAGTGCAGCCACCAGCTGGCTAACTGAAGACTTTCCATTGGCTTAACCCACGCGTGACCAGTGTTCTTTGGTGACTACCCCAAGACAAACTTGCTACACAGAACTACAGCTGGCACGCAATGTGGCCTGCTCCCTGCTCCTCTCTCCCTCCCTCTTCCCTCCCTCTCCCCTCCCCCCTCCCTCCCTCCCTCTCTCCCCCTCCCTCCCTCCCTCTCTCTCTCTCAGATGTTTGTTGGTTTGTTTCGTCGGTTGATGGTTTTTAAGACAAGGGTCTCACTATGTCTGACCAGCCTCCAACTCAGAGACCCACATGCATCTGCCTCCCAAGTTCTGGGATTAAAGACAGCTGTATACCACCATGCCAGGTCATTTTGGTTTTGAGCCAGGTTTTCATGTAGCCTAGGGTAAAATCGAAACCCTGATCTTTCTGCCTCTGCCTCCCAAGTGCTGAGGGATTACAAGCATGTGTAATCCTGCCTGGCTTCCTGGCCCCCTTCCCTCTCTTTGTTGGTGCCATTTCCCCTGCCTGGAATGGCCAGCCCTTTTTTTTTTTTTTTTTTTGAGACAGCATCTTGTTATATAGACTAGGCTGCCTTCCAACTTGCAGCAACACAGCACAGCAATCCTTCTGTTTCTGGGTCTCAAGTACTGGGATGGCGGATGCACACCACCACACCCCCACACCCCACCGAGCTTGCTCCCTTCTGCGGCTGATCTTTCACGGGCACCTCCAGGTTTCCAGAAAGCTTTCCTGGCTGGCAGAGGCTGAGGACAAGGCTCTGACACTCCCTTTCCAACTTCTTGTCCCACCCTTTCAGTCCCACAGGGTCTCCTCACTGCTGCGGCTCAGAGGTCTAGCAGTTATAGATAAACCTCCTTCGGCGAAGTCCTCGCTGCTTGCTGGGAATGTAGCTCATTGGCAGAGTGCTTGCCCAGCATGCACGGAATCCTGAGTTTGATCCACAGCATTGTATCAAACAGGCAAGGTGGCACATGCCTATAATACCAGGGTATCAGAGCTGGAAGACCACAAGTTCATGTTACCCTTGCTGTTTGAGACAGGGACTTGAAATCTTGCCCAGGCTAGCCTCAATCCCCCATCTCAGTCTCCCAAGTACCAGGAATGCATATGCCACCCAGGGCATAGTTTCCTCTGGAAGCTTTCTTTCTTCTTTTTTTTTCAGAGACAGGGTTTCTCTCTGTAGTTCTTGCTATTCTGGAACTCTGTCTGTAGACCAGGATGGCCCCTGCCTCTGCCTCCGGAGTGCTGGGATTAAATGTATGTGCCATCACTGCCTGGCTAAAGTTATTATTATTATTTGGAGGTGGGTGTTTTGAGACAGGGTTTCTCTGTATTGTTTTGGAGGCTGTCCTGGAACTTGCTCTGTAGACCAGGCTGGCCTCGAATGATCCGCCTGCCTCCACCTCCCGAGTGCTGGGATTAAAGGCGTAGGCCACCCCAGTCTATTTTTTTTTTAAGTTAAGGCCTCACTATGTAAATACAGGCTGTCCTCAAACTCAGAATCCTCCTATCTCCATTTCCTAAATGCTGGGACTACAAGCCTATTCAAGCAAGCGCGCAATCACCTTTTACCATTTTCTGTTGTAAAGATCAAGATAGACACGGTCACCACGGTGGCCTGTAAGTCAAAGTCCTAAACTGTAAAGTCCCATGTCAATAGAGGCAGCGTTTTTCTTCCCTCAGAGCCCTGTCTTCTCTCCTTGTTGAGGTTAGCAGCTGAACATGTAGGAAGCTGGTCTCGAGGCCACCAGTTCCTTCAAGTGAGACCTCACTGCTTCCAGGGGTGCAGGCAGGCACACGCAGGGAAGGCGGCATCTTCTAAGCGAGTTTGGATCCAAATCTCTAACTTTTGGAGTTCCCTTGATGGCCCAAGTCATCAGGGTTTGTAGTCTGGAAAGACAGCAGGTCGACCTTAACTATCTCCTTTCTTCTCAAGTCTGCTACTTAGGATCCCAGTGCAGTCCTGTCCCTGTCTGGAAGCTGACAGAAAGCCTTAAGGAGGGTGTACCCCTGTCCTTCCGAGAACACAGTGGCCAGTAGACCCAGAACGTGATACATCCTGATTTCTCTTAAGCCCCCTAACAGAGGACCAGCAGCTGGTCTTTGCCTCCGGGACAACGCAAAGTCAAACTCCCTCTGGGGACATTCCTCCCCCTGGGTGGTGGCATTTGGGAGAGCGGATGTAGGGGTAGGTGTAAACTCCCAGCATCCGGCCTGGGCCCGGGTATCCTTTTCCCCCACATCTATGCTGGGGACAGGGAAGTGGGTTACGGTGTGAACCCCAGAGGCCGCGGAAAAAGGACTCCACAGGCGAACAGACTTGCTCCGCGTGGAGCTGCAG
This sequence comes from Mesocricetus auratus, assembly GCF_017639785.1. Lineage (NCBI taxonomy): Eukaryota > Metazoa > Chordata > Mammalia > Rodentia > Cricetidae > Mesocricetus > Mesocricetus auratus. The sequence continues at coordinate 22,758,645 of NW_024429203.1, forward strand.
GGTGCTCGCCACCGGGATCCGGGTGCATGGGCAGAATCCTCGGCCCTGGACCCTAGGGTACTGCCACACCGCACCTCCGTACTCCCCCGAGATCTGCCCCCCCCTTCCCAGAGGGGTGACCGGACCGACTGAATCACTGCCGAGGGCCGCGCTGGGAAAGACTCTGAGACCGGATTCGGGGTTTCCGGAGAGTCCCATGGTCCCCCTCCCAACTCGACCGAGCCGCCTGAGCATTTTTGGTAATGTTTGGGTTGGTGAGTACGGCCGGATGCCCCGCCTTCCCCTCGGCATCCCCTGGGCAGGACCGCGGAGCGCCCAGCTGCTGCAGTGCCTTCCCGCCTCGGCTGCGTGGTGAGAGTGAACCTAGGTGCTGCGAAGCGGCCAGGTAGACTGTTTCACGAGGACAGACCCCTAGGGTCAGAGGCGACAAGAGGGTCAGTCTATGGTCTAAGCATTCACGAGGGCTGGGAGCAAGGATGGAAGGCCATTGACCTCTGTCAACAAACCCCATCCACTACTGCCTTGTTGGTTTTAAGGGTTCCCAGTCTCTAGGGAGTATCCTAATTCGTTCACGCCACCACTCCCCCCCCCAACGCTACCGCAAGGAAGGGGCCAAGAGAAGAGGCCCAAAGCTCCCGGGGGAGCCTTGGAATGTTGGGATCCTGGGAACAGACCCAGCGGTCCATGGGAAAGCCAGGCGGTGGGGATCCCACCATCCAGCCCCCTCCCCAGGATGAGCCGCCGGATGTTGCAGACCCCAGCTCCCCAACAGCGGGGTTTATGCCTGTGGAAGTCCCCACCCTAGCCTTAGTCCGGAGCAACCCTAAGGTTCAGTAGGCCAGCTGTGACGCCGACGCCCCTCCTCCACCCTGTTCCAACATAATCCTCCCCTTTGTGTCACTCAGCCCCCCTCCTCTGGCTCCCCCTTCTCCGACCCCTGCACAATAGAGCCTTTGCCGCCTCCAGGGTGGAGATGAACTCACGGTTTTTCCAAGTTTAAAAATAGCTCCTCCCACCCCCCCCAGAAAGTCACCCTCCCCCTTTCCCATGTCACTGTTAGCGTGCACCCCAAAACAGCCTGCACCTCCTTCCTCCTGTCCTGGGTCAGGTGCTAAGGACATGAGTGAGACTTCGTGTCCGGCCTGAGTAGAGACTGCTTCCCTCCATTCAATTTCTTCCCCCACATCTTCCACCCACCCGCTAGTATCCGGTTTCCTGGCTTGATGATGTCCTCCACAGCAATTGACCCCCACCTCAACCCACCCTGGGTTTCACTCTGTGGTGCCCTCCCAGAGCAGATCCCCCTACTCTGCAAAGTCTCCTGCTACCCCTCCTGGATTCTGTTTTCTGGCCAGGCCAGGGAGGGGGTTCCCCAGCCTCTATAGATGCCAAGATTGCTGCCCACCCCCAATCTCCTCATCGCAGCTGCAAGCAGTCTTTATCCGTTTCCTTCCTCCGCCCAGCCCACCCTTCCCAGCAAGGAGGTGGGGCATCCTTGTCTTATTACCTCCAACTCTACTTACTTTCCCAACTTTTCTTACTTTTTCAACTGCTTAATTTTCTGTATCTCTTCCCCACTTTAACAAGGAATGGAAAGCCCCGACCACAAGGGAGATTGTAACTGACGATGGGGACCGCGACCCCATGCGACCCCATGCAGCCTCGGTGTGTCCTGTTCTATGCTCACACGTCTGTGGCTCTCACTCCTGGTTTACCGGAAGTCCTGAAGATGTGGGGGCTGTTCTCTGGTGTCCCCCATGAGCTGAAGCCCTACATCCACCCCCACTAAGCTCTCTGCACTCCCTCCTGGCTCACAGATCTCTGAGTCCTCTCCAGGGTCCTGACCCGTCGTCTTTGGTTTGGAATTTCAAAATGCCCCCTTCATAAGAACCATTACTAATCTTTGTGTCCCCTGATCTTTCCATACCAGCCTGAGGCTACTGGCGGCAGCTTCTTCTCCTCTTTCTTCTTCTCCTCCTTCTCTTTCATTTAAAGATTTTTTTTAAATCTTTAAAAATATCTTATTGGGCTCATTTTGATAAAACTAGGTACTTGTAAGGCAAGATAGGTGTTGAGTAAATGTCTTGTGGGGTGGAGATGGGGTGTGCTCTCCCAGTGTTGTCCGAATCACTCTTGAACTCAGGCTCTGAGTCTGGGAGTAGCTGACTACAGCTCAGGCATCTGCCAGCCATGAGACGCTGTCTACCTGGCACATAAATGACCTGGTTTCAGGGGTTTGTTCTTTTTGTTTTTCCTAATAAGCTAGCAGCTGCTGGCATCGGGGTCACCTGAGAACCAAAGTTCTCAGGACCTGCCAGACATCGGATAGAGGTCATCCTTTGTGGCCCCAAAACTGACAGCAAGCAGAAAGGGCTTTGTGCCCTGCAGGCAGACAGGATGGAAGTGCAGGCACACCCCAGCTAGGCACTGAGATTCCACCATAGGCTTCCGTCCTTAGGTGAGTGCAGAATCCAGGAGAAGGAACGTCTGGCCCTGTATGGTCTTCAGAGCTCTTCTTTGCAAATTATGACACCAATGGGTGTCTTCAAACCCCTCACAGTAAATGAGACACAGAAACAATGGTGAGAGTCCTGGGCCACTAATCTCTCAGAGCCTACGTTACTACCAAGTCTGGCCTCAGGGGCCAGACTTCTTAAAGTACAGTCTGTTTGTTTGCGTTGGTCACGTACACCCGGGAGGGATGGGAGGGACGGGATGTCACCCTGGGCTCTAATCTTATTTCCCTTTCACTGCAGAAATGACTCCTTCAACCCCCACCTGGCATCAATCGAAGAGGAAGTATTCAGAATCGACTGTCCTTGGTGGTTAGCTGGCTTTGTTTCCAGGCTGCCAGAAAAGAAAATGATAAGTTAATGGTGTTAAATGAAGAAGTAGGGTGTGTGTGTTGGGGGGGGAGAGGGTGCAGCTCTTGGCCTGCCTAGTCAAACGACATCCTTTAACCATTTCTGCAGGGAAATGTGCTTATCTTCCTATTTTGCTCTGGGCCAGGGACCAGTGCCCATCACTTCACTCTGGAGGGTAGAGGAGGCAGGACCCTTATTCTCTCCCCTCAAGGGCCTAAGCCAGCAGCCTGGCAGGCTCAGCACGGCTCTGGCTGGAGACTAATGGACTGGGGGGGGGGGTGACGGGCGACTCTGAAAGATGAGGTTGATGTGGTTTGCCAGTCATCTCTGAGTCATCAGAAAGCAACCCAGAGCATCCTCTCAGGTCACCTGGCCATCTCTGGTGCTTGCTGCCTGACCCTCCTCTCTCAGGCAGCAGTGGAAAGGCTGCCGTGCAGGGGGCAGACCACTACCCTAAATCCAGACCCCTCTGACTCTCCCAGCTGAAGAGTGTGAAACCCTTCCCGAAGCTATGGTCTTGGGGTCTTTTTTGAGTCTTAGTTCTAGAGTCCAGACGACCCAGGGAGATGTTGGGGTTTGGAAAGAGGAGAATAGCGTTCCTGGCCTCTTGCTGTGTGAGAGACTGTGATCAGGATTTGCCGCTGATGCATATGGCTCTGACTCCTCAGCCACTGAGCCAGGACCAGCAGTGTGAGAGAACTGAGGGATGGGTACGGGGGTGGTGGGGCGGGACACACACACACACACACACACACACACACACACACACACACACACACACGATGACAGCTTTCAAACATTAGGGGGAGCAATAGGTTTCTGGGGGTCAAGCCGGGCACTTCCACATCCATTAATACTAACCTTTCCTCATTCGGGAAACTGAGCTGGAGACCAGGAAGGCATGAGGAGCGTTGGAACAGAATTATCTGGGCCTGGGTGTGGACCACGGGCTTGTGAATTCAGACCCCTTCCTTCCTTCTCTAGTGTAAGAGGGACTTGCAGGAACTTGAATATGAAAGAACGACCTAAAAGGCACCGTTTCCAATTCCCCTACCCCTCTGACGGCACCTCTAGGTCTGTGGGACCTGGCACAGTTCTTCCCCAGGATTGCCAGACAGCGGAGACTCTGGGGCAGTGCCAAGCCGGCAGTCGCCGCAGTGAAGCAGTCATTCCAGAAGGCGATCAGGGCCAGCTCCATGCCTCCAAAGCAGGGTAGAGGAACCTTATTGGGAGGCTCCCATTGGGGAAACCGCTCTCCTGTTTCTCTGCTCTAGGGTCCCTGGGGCTACACCCGTTGATAGTAGCCAAATCCCAGTGAGTGCTGCTACTGCGTCCAGAACAGCTCTAAGGCGACCGGGCCAGCTTCTTCTGCTGCCTTGGTCAGTCATTTGAGCCTCAAGACACCTGTCATTGCTCCCTCAACCTTTCTAAGCCAGGAGGCTGGGAAGCAGGAGTTGGCTTCCAGGCCAGGACCGGGGCTCAGCTCCCAGTCCGCGCGCCGGGGCCCGCCCCCTAGGGCGCGGGGAGGGGCCGGGGGGCTGCGCGGGGCGGGGCGGGGCCGGGCGGCGCCCGGGGTCCCCTCCCCCGCCCCCTGACGTCAGTCCGGACAGCCGCGAGCTCCTCACTTAGCTCTCTCCATCCGTCGGGGAAGCATGGGTCTTCCAAGGCTGGTCTGCGCCTTCTTGTTCGCTGCCTGCTGCTGTTGTCGCCGCGCCACGGGTGAGTTTTGTGTGTGTGTATGGGGGGCGGGGGACGAACCGACCCGCGTCCCGCAGGGCCCAGGCGTTGGGAGTGGGGGATGTCTTCGACGGGGCCGGAGTGTGCCGGAAATCAGAGCTGGCAGCAAGGCAGAGGCCAGGGCACTGCACCCAGGCTGGCGCTTCTAGTCAGAGTCCCCGATTCCCAGGCGCTCCGCGTGCGTGCAAGTTCTTTGCAGCAGGTTTGCAGCCTATAGATTATTCTGGTAACGGACCGAGCCACGAGGCTGCCGCGGCAAGCGGGAAGGGGTGGGGCCGAGCCTCTGCAGGACTGTGGGGCCGGCCTCCCGCAGGTGCTTACTCTGGGTGCGGGCGGCTGGAGCCGGGACAGAAGCGCGGCTGGGGCGCATCCCCAACCCGTGCATCCCGCGCCCGCCTGTTGCTGGAAAAAGCTGTTTCCCTTGTTGGAGGGGGGCGCCGATCCCTCCCCCTCCGTCTGGGCTTCACGCCAGTTTGGAGGTGAGCGAGGGAGGAGGGACGGTGGCTTCTGCTCGGGCTGGGCGTTGGCAAGGGCAGTAGCGGGTGGTGTGGGTCGCCTCGCGCCTCCCGGTTTGATTTCCATCACAGCACAGACGACGAATGAAGTTCTACAATAGAAACGACTTAGGTTAGGGAATAGAGTCTGATGGAGAGCGCCTTAGCCTCGGAGCTTTTCCTTGAGCCATCTCCTGGGTTCGGGCTTCCCTTGCACGGCCTGCAGCAGTGTTGTGTGTTATTCTTGGCTTCTTATCCCGTCCCAGCCACTAGTCGGGCTGGGGAAGGGGAGGACTGGGCATTACCCACTTCGCTGGCCTCTTGCCCAGTGCCAGCCTCGTCCCTGGGGTACTGGTCTAGTGCCTCCCAGGCTGACCTTATATCTGGGGAAAGGGCTAAGCCAGCTAGGCAGCCGCAGCACAGCAAACCTAGCCTCACTCTGCCCTGTTCTTCTGGCTCTCAGAAAACAGCCAGAGATCCAAGGTTCCTGCTCTTGGCTGAAGACCACCCCACCTGCCCTCCTGTCTGGAAGCCACACAATCCAGGCTTCCCAGTGCCCAGTCAGATTGTGTCCAGTGACATCACCTTCTCAAAGGGCTGGCAGCATGCTGGCAGCACTGATGTCGCTCCTGCCTGCTCTTTGGTCCTTGACTTCACCCCTGGGGGAGATTCCTACCCCTCTGTACTTGGATAGGGTCTTCTGATTGTGTTGCAATGTTCCTTGACATGCTGCCTTGGGAGTATGAGTTGTAGCCTCTGGCCAGAGTTGCCCCACTGTGTCTTCTGGTGGATCTGGGGGGCAGAGGGTAGGATAGTGACGTCTTCGCAGGGAGGTGGGGACACAAAGGGGCCTGTTGTGCCCCAGCCTGGCACATGCCTTGCATTCTCATAGTCTGAGCTCATCAGGACTAGGAAGGGGCCCAGGAGCAAAGGGGCCTTCCTCTTGGCCCAGAGCCCATGTTCCCCTTATCTGTGTCCCCACAAGTTTCTCTTAAGAGATACAGTCTATGTTCCAGTCCATATCCACTGGGAGAGGTCTGGCCCAGGTTGGGGGGTGGGCATGGTGAAGTAAAGGGTAAAGAGGACAGTGCCCTCCCCAGACCCTTAGAGTAGAACAGCTGCAGTGAACCATGCGAGAAGGGACAGGACAGCCTGGAGCAACTGGGGCTGACAAAGCTGCCTGATGCTCCCCCCCTTCCCCAGGTGTGCCAGGAGAGGGGAAACAGCCTGCACCCACTCCAGATGTGGTGGAGGTGGAAGTGGGCGGAACGGCCCTTCTGAAGTGTGGCCCCTCGCTTCCCTCTGCCAACTTCAGCCATGTGGACTGGTTTTTGGTGAGTGCTTGGGCTTTGGAGGACAGCAGTTGGTGGGGAGCCCTGCCCCTCGGGTAGGTAGCTCATCTCTGTGTTCCTTGCTCTCAGATTCACAAGGAGAGGCAGATACCCATTTTCCATGTGCGCCAGGGCCAGGGTCAGAATGAACCCGGGGAATACGAGCACCGTCTTAGCCTCCATGAGGGCTCAGGGGATACTCTGGCCCTGAGTCAGGTCACTCCCCATGATGAGCGAGTGTTCCTGTGTAAGAGCAAGCGGCCACGGCTCCAGGATCACTACATTGAGCTTCAAGTCTACAGTGAGTGCCCACTCCTTCCTGCCTTCAGGGTTGTGTGGACCATGTAAAGATGGGTTTCCATGTCTCTGTGCATTTCCCTTCTGTTGTAGAAGCTCCAGAAGAGCCAACCATCCAGGCCAATGCCGTGGGCATCCACGTGGACAGGCAAGAGCTTAGGGAGGTGAGATATCATAGGTCAGGTGATGGTGAGCAGGGGCTAAGCTGGGTAGAGAGGGTTGTCAGAAGCAAGGAGACTCCCATCCTATCCTCTTTAGGTTGCTACCTGTGTGGGGAGGAATGGGTACCCCATTCCTCGAGTCATCTGGTACAAGAATGGTCGGCCCCTGCAAGAGGAGGAGAACCGTGAGTAGTCCCTTACTGTGTAGGCCATTTAGCCTGCGTTTTTAGAAATTTTACTGAAACAAACCAAAATAACATGCAGATCATGTTGGATAATTCAGACTGTGGGCTGGAGAGGTAGCTCAGTTAAGAGCACTGGTTGAGCCGGGCGTTGGTGGCGCACGCCTTTAATCCCAGCACTTGGGAGGCAGAGGCAGGCGGATCTCTGTGAGTTCGAGGCCAGCCTGGTCTACAAAGTGAGTTCCAGGACAGCCTCCAAAGCCACAGAGAAACCCTGTCTCGAAAAGCCAAAAAAAAAAAAAAAAGAGCACTGGTTGTTCTTGCAAAGGACTTAGGTCTGTTTCTAGTACTCACAGGGACAGCTCACAACTGTCCACAACTCCAGTTCAGGGGATCCGATGCCTTCTTTTGACCTCCAAGGGCAGCAGACATGCCTGTGGGACATGTGTGCATATTCAGGCAAAATAGTCATACACATAGAAAGTCGTTCCAAAGAAAGTTTTTACTTTTTATTTACTTATATTTTGTGTATGAGTATCTCTAAATGTATACCTGGGGCATCAGATCCTATTGTAGATTGTTGTGAGTGACAATATGGTTGCTGGAACTCTTAACTCAGTCAGTGCTCATAACCCCTGAGCCATCTCTTCAGCCCCCACATTTTTAAAGGAAAAAATTAGGCTATAAAAAAGCTAGGAACGCCTTTCTGGTGGACCCCCCGCCCCAGCAGTGGCCTCTGCTGTCAACTAGTACGTTTCTCTCACCCCCTTCTGTCACAAACACGCTTGTTGCGGAGTGGAAGTCTAGGCGTGGTGTTTTAAGACAGGAACACATGCAATTCAGGCTGGCTTTTAACTGCTCATCCTCTGCCTGTCACCCAAGTGCTGGGATTCCATGCATGTACCACCTCTCCTGGCTCAAGGCTTATGTTTTGTATTGGTTTGGTTTGATTTTTCAAGACAGGGTCCTCTGTGTAATAGTCCTGGCTATCCTGGAACTCAATTTGTAGACCAGGCTGGCCTTGAACTTTACAGAGATCTGCTTGCTTCTGCTTGTATTTTTTACTGTCTCAACCAGGGGTGATTTTGCAAACATACCAGTCTGGGGTATCCTTTGCAGTATTGGGAGGCATTAGGAGTTGTCACAAACACAGAGGCTGCTATTGGCATCTGGTAGGTAGAGGTCAAAAATATAGCTCAGCATCCTACAATATACAAGGTGGCCCCACCACAATGAATTAATTCTGGTCCAAAGCCTCAATAGTACTGAGCTTGAGGAGCCCTGACCTTAGTGACGATTCGGGCACACCTCCTTTTTGTAACGTCTCCAGGTCTGTTCAGACACTCCTGTGTTTGCCTCCTGTTGGCTCACTGAATGTGATGTGGTTATTAGCATTCTCCTGTTGGCACTCAGCGTCTCAATTTTTCATCACTCTGTTCTTCTGTTTTGGACTCTGAGGATTGAACCTAAGGTCTTACACATGTTAAGAACACGCTCTACCGCTAAGCCTTTTGCCTAACTCCATTTTCCTTTGTCTCTGGGGCGATCCTGGCACATACACTTGCATATGTGCTAAGGTGTAAATGTCTTTTTAGGGTAGTTAGCAAGCAATAATGGTTGAAGGGTCACCGATTTGTATTTGACCATGGGCCTATCCCTTAGATTTCTCCCTGCTAATCCCCAGGAGAAGCTGGGGTGGGGGAGTGCTGAGGCCAAGCCTTGTTCCCTCCTGCCCAGGTGTTCACATTCAGTCATCACAGATTGTGGAGTCCAGTGGCTTGTACACCTTGCAGAGTGTTCTGAACGCACAGCTAGTTAAGGAGGACAAAGATGCCCAGTTTTACTGTGAACTCAGCTACCGGCTGCCCAGTGGGAACCGCATGAAGGAATCTAGGGAGGTCACAGTCCCTGTTTTCTGTGAGTGTTGACCTGCTCCCCTGGTTTTGGGGGTGGGCCTGGTGGGAACTTCTGCTAGTCCCTCTGCATGGAACTCAGGGCCAGTTTTTGGGCTGAGAGTCTTCCCCTTTGCCCACACAGACCCTGCAGAAAAAGTGTGGGTGGAGGTAGAGCCCATGGGACTGCTGAAGGAAGGGGATCATGTGAAAATCAGATGTCTGACTGACGGCAACCCTCAGCCACACTTCACCATCAACAAGCAGGTTTGGAGGCCTCCATCCTGGGTGCATGGACGGGGTGCAGAAGGGAACAGGCAATGAGGCAGACAGCAGCTGGAGGGTGGTTAGCTCACCCTTACCCTTTTGTACTCTCCAGAACTCCAGAACTGGGGAGATGGAGGAGGAGACCACCGATGAGAATGGCATCCTATTCTTGGAGCCTGCACAGAAGCAGCATAGTGGGCTCTACCAGTGTCAGAGCTTGGACTTGGAAACTATGACCACACTGTCAAGTGACCCTCAGGAGCTGCTAGTCAACTGTGAGGCATTAGGATAGGGTTCAGCCTAAGGCAAGAGGGAGCCGGCTGTCCTGCCCAGGCTGACACTTTTGCTGTACCTCCAGATGTGTCTGATGTTCAAGTGAACCCAGCCGCCCCTGAAGCACAGGAAGGCGGTAGCCTTACCCTGACCTGTGAGGCAGAGAGCAACCAGGATCTTGAGTTCGAGTGGCTGAGAGACAAGGTACCCAGCTGGGACTGTGGGTGAGAGCTTGCTCCTTCTCAGACCCCTCTGACCCATCTCTCACCCCTAGACAGGCCAGCTGCTGGGAAAGGGACCTGTCCTCCAGCTAAACAACTTGAAACAGGAAGCAGGGGGACGGTATCTCTGCGTGGCATCTGTTCCTAATGTTCCTGGCTTGAACCACACACAGCCGGTCAGCGTGGGCATTTTTGGTGAGGCCGTTTGTACAGTCACCTGAGTTGGGTAGTGTTGAGCTGTTGGGGGTCAAAAAAGTCAGTTGGCACCCAGAGAGCCATGGTGGGAAGTAGGAGGAGGTTTTTGGGGGTCTAACCCTTCCCTCCCTCAAGGGTCACCGTGGATGGCATCCAAGGAGAGGAAGGTGTGGGTGCAAGAGAATGCGCTGCTGAATCTGTCTTGTGAGGCTTCAGGACATCCGCGGCCCACCATCTCCTGGAATGTCAATGGCACGGTGAGAAGGCTTCATTTAGCTTCCCCGTTCTTTTAACCCGGCCTAGGCTTTGAGGCCATGGCCGGAGGTCCTCCCACTTGAGTTGTCCATTTACTTTTAGGCAACTGAATGGAACCCAGATCCACAGACAATAGTGAGCACCCTGAATGTCCTTGTGACCCCAGAGCTGCTGGAGACAGGTGCAGAATGTACAGCCACCAACTCCCTGGGCTCAAATACCACCATCCTGGTCCTAAAGCTGGGTGAGAGCCGTCTCCCTACAGAGGATGGCAGGGCATGCCCAGGCACGGGCATTAACCTGTGCTTCTACTAACCCCCTCCCTCTGCCTCCTAGTCACTTTAACCACCCTCACACCCGACTTCAGCCAAACCACTGGCTTCAGTACCTCCACAGTGAGCCCTCACACCAGAGCCAACAGCACCTCCACAGGTAAGCCAGGCCTGGCAAAGCCAGGGTGCCCATTCTGCCCCGTCGAGAAACGTGACCACCCATCTGTCACCCTGGGCAGGATAGGGTGGGGCAGCAACAGCAGTGCAGCAGCCTGGAGCAGGGAGTGACCAGAAGTGTTTTTGCCTGACAGAGAAAAAGCTGCCACAGCCGGAAAGCAAAGGTGTGGTCATTGTGGCTGTGATCGCGTGCGTCTCGGTCCTTGCTGTACTCGGTGCTACCCTCTATTTCTTCTACAAGAAGGGCAAACTGCCATGTGGACGCTCAGGAAAACAAGAGATGTAAGTCAAACTCATGGTCCTCATTTTCGGCTGCCCAGCTCGCTGCCTCATAAGGGACCTCCCCTGCCTACCCAGTGCCCACTTAGCCCTCGAGAGCAGAAATTGGACCTTTTTTTACTGCCCACTGCCCAACTTCCATCAACCACACGTCCCTGAATTGTCCCTTCCTGAGCTGGCCCCAAAGCACCAGAGTCCATAGAGTATCCATCCCCTTCCCTTGCCCCCCAGTTGCCAACCTCTCACCTCCCTCCTCCCAGCACGATGCCCCCGCCTCGTAAGAGTGACTTTGTAGTTGAAGTTAAGTCAGATAAGCTCCCAGAAGAGATGGCTCTCCTACAGGGCAGCAGCGGTGACAAGAGGGCTCCAGGAGACCAGGTAGGAGGCAGTTCCCAAGGCCAGGGTCTGACCCCCCTTTTCAGGAATTGGGAGCAGGGGGCTAATGGTTCATGTTCCTGAACACTAACTCTTTCTGTCCTTCCTCCTTGGTTGGAGATGGGGAGCGGGCCCATCCCGCCTTCTCATATTTCTGACAATGACAGCAGAGCCACCCCACCTTCTGCTAGAAGTGTAGCCCCTGTCCCCACTGCAGAGACTTAGTTGGGGGACTTCTACCTTTTCTTGTCACCTTCCCCTCATTTCTGCTGCTTGTCTCAAGGCTGCTGCAAATTCATCAGCTCTGCTTCAGCCTCTTTTTGGTGCTCATGCTGTGAACCCTGCTGGCTCTTCATGTTCTGGTTACTTCTCTCTACCCATTTTCAGGGAGAGAAATACATCGATCTGAGGAATTAGCTGAGTCACCAGTGTTCCAGCTCCCTGCTCAGACTTCACCTCAAGCGAAAACCTCCAGATGGACAGCAGGGAAGACCCCCACTCAGGTCCCCGACAGACCAGGCCCAGAGGGCCAAGAGCTAGAACAAGAGCCATTTGGAGGATCTCATTCAGCCATGGAACTGGTTTTAGACACCAAGTCCTCTGTCCCCCACTGAGTGATGCTTATCCCAAGTGACTGGGCCTCAGTCTCCCAGGAGTAGGGAGGGTTTTGATTATTTTTCTCTCCCAAATGGATTTTTTTCCTCACACAGCCAGTGGTTACTAATCCATCTCCTGCTGTCAGCTGAGTGGCTTGCCCCTCCGAGCAGGTGTTCTCCCCTCACAGGCTGTCTTCATGCTGACAGTATCATGTGATACAGGACACTGTTCACACTGGTCCTTGAGACAACCCCCAAAGTCCAGAGGCAGCTGCTTCTGTACCTTCCTGCCTGCTGCTCTTTCTGGATCTTTTGGGATGTTTCTCCTTTGGACAGAAGTCAGGGACTGGTGGTAATCCTTCAGACACATCCCTGAGTAAAGAAGCCATGCTGTTCTGTCTGTCTGTCTTGGAGTGAAGGCTACTAAGCCTGTTCTTCCTGCATTCTCTCAGTGGATAATGGGAGTCTGAAAGGGGAGAGGTGGGACAGAGAGGACGTCTACTGTTCATGGGGATTAAGCTTACAGGTGTGTTAGTACCACATTTCTACATGTGAGCTTATGGGCTTAGAAGAGAGTCCGAGTGGGAGAATGGTACTTAGAGATGAAACCTTGGCCTGGCAAGAGCTTTTGGGGTATGTGTGCATCTGTGAGTGTGTGTGTATACATACATAATACATATATATATATATATATATGGTTTTGTCTGTAAATTTGCAAATTGTTTCCTTTTATATATTATGTGTTAGAAAAATAAAAGTGTTAATTGTCCCAAAAACATGATGTCGCTTTCCATTCATCATGGATGACAGACACGGAGCTTCCAGAATCCCACGTGTCCTCACAGAAAGAACAGGCTCCCAGAGGCTGTTCCTTTACCTCTAGAGCATCCAGAGCGGAGTAGCCTACTAAATACCAACGGGCAGCTATGTTCTCTCCTTACCCCTACCGCCTGTACCACTGCCACCGTCTCGAAGAAGCTACCCTGTGTATTATCCCCCAGCCTCAGATGAGCCAGAACTCAAGTGTGCTACAACAAAAGAAATTTTATTTAAAAATATTTTTTTACAGACATGGGTGCTTGAAAAAGCTCTTTAGTTAACTGTATGGAAATGAAAAAAATTAATAAATAACATTAGTATAACAGACCTCTAATTAGTATAACAGACCTCTACACATAAGTACACTGGCAAAACAACATGGACTTGGGAGATCGAGTCTTAAAGCTCCGCTACTCTGCAGGAGTATTTACCTTTATAGAGTGATTAAATACTGCTAATAGAAATCTTTTTATATTAATGACATTTAAAAAATAGTCCACAAGAATCTCAACTAAGTGTGTTTTGTTTTCTTAACACTGATATACAAATTGGGACTCTATTCTGGGGAAAATATCAAGTTCTCTCTTGCCCCACCCAAGTCAAGAATTTTAAAATCTTGAATGAGGAGGGCTTTAAAAAGAACTGTTTCTATCCCCCACTCTTTGTTAGCTACAGGCAGGGGAGAAACGGGAAAAGGGAGGGTAAGAAAACTTGTGGTTGAAACCTATGACAGTATGAGTGACAGGCTTCTGGGTTCCACTGCCCTTCCCTAGGTGCAAGCAGACCCTCTGGAGGGTACCAGCCACTTAATGCTTTAAGGTTGAAGCCTTCAAATGAAAGGAAAGCCAAGTCTGAGGAGAGGCAGGAGGTTGAAGCTGGCTCAAGATCCAGCAAAATGAAAAGACAACAAATGAACCATCTCTCCTTCCCAGGAGAGTAACCCTCCAGCCCCACTGGGCAGGACACTGTTAGCAGGAGGCTGTGTGAGGGCAGCAGAACACTAACCACTGCCTGGAACCAACTAATGGATGCCAGGATAAAATGCTGCTCTTTTCCAATGAAGCCTCATTGCAGAGAAAGGAGACTACAGGCACCTATGTGCCATCTCCCCAGCCAGATATCCTTGTCTCCAAGACTCTAGGGTTAAAGATATTCAAGGTAGAGGAGCTCAGACTCTGGTATTTCCATATTAAGTCCTAAAATGCAGCCTGGGATACAGCGCTGCCTTAGAAAGGCACAAAACATTTGGCTTTTTTTTTTTCAGTGTGCTAAAAATTGTTTTGTTTTGAATAAAGGAAAAAGATATATAAGGTTAAAAATCCCAAGTCACCACAGCCAGAAAGCAGATGTAGGAGGTCCCTCATAGCTGCCATGCCCAGCATGTCTCAGCAGAGGTCACGTTTCCCACTTAAGAACACTGACAAGGAGGTCAGGAGGCAGGGGCTTCTCTCATGTGCACTGCAGGGAGGGTTCACTAGCCCAGAGAGCAGAGGAGAGGCTGAGAGACAGCTCTGACCATTTCAAGGCAGCCAAAACACGGTCACCCTCTCCACTACGAGGCGAGGTAGTGGGGAAAGAGCAACACAGGCCGGACACTCCGCACTTCCAGGCCTATGTGGGAGTCAGCGTGAGCCTGAGGAGCTGTACACAGCATCCACTGAGCAATCCCCTTCTCTGGCCTCCATTCTGTTTTAGAGGGCAGGAAAATTGGACATAATGTGGAAGTTTGCCTCTCACATTCAGTTGTGGGACTAAATCAGGCCTGCAGGGCCAGGTGATCACAACTCTTGGCTGATTTGATATGTTTAGCTGCCAGATCAGTAGATCTGAGGCTGGCACTCAGCCTGGGCTCTGTACAACACAAGGAGTGGTCAGCCACATTTTTCTCAAGCACTAAAACAGGGAAGAGGCTCTAAGCAGCTGTTGGTCGGCAACTGGCCCTTCCCCATGGTGCTCTTCATCAGGCATAAAACAATGTACAGGGCCCTCCCTGTCCCCATTTCTCCATCTCTTAAGTCTTGTGCTACTTACTAGAACCAAGAAATACTGGCACTTTCCCTTGCAACCAACCCAGATTTTCTGGGACACTGAAGGCACATGGCACTACTATCCCTCTGCTCCTTCATTCAGGAGCCTAGACGAGACATCAAATGCAAAATCTGATGACCTGCTCTTGCCCTTCCTATGTGCCTCAATGTGTATCTTTGGATTAGTAGGTTACTTCTGTGTATACCAAATGACTGAAACACTTATTTATAAGTTAAAAGCAGGGTAGTATGTATGATATGCTTTAAAATGCAGGGCAGGCTCTAAGATGGGATTCCAAAGATCCAGGCAAGCAGAAGCATAGTTTTACTTCCCCCACCCCTAAAAAAAGACAAGAACAAACAACAACAACAAAAAACCCAACCAAAACAAACAGAAAACCACCATGCGTATTACAGGACTAGAGAAGAAGCAACCAGACAGGGTAAACACAGGTAGCTTGTCTAATGAGCTCACAGAACAAGCTCTAGTTAACACTGAAAATACCTGTATCCTGGTAAATATCCCAATGGTGCCCAGTTAAGCAGAACTAAGAACATCACTGTAGGTTCCCTCACAGAAAGGCAAACGAAGAGGATGCGGATGCAGGAGACTGGTCAAGAGCCCACAGAATGAACAGGTATTCAACTAAAACCAAGCCTAAATGTAGTAGCTACAGCTGAAACTGAGGTCTACTCTTTAGGCAACATCCAAGAAGATTCAAGGTTGAATGGAGGCTAAGAAATCTACCCAAGAACAGACTAGAGTGGCCTCATGAGTGGGGAAAGCAATCTTGGGTGCCAAGACTCTAAGAAGAACAAAAGGAAGAAACCAACAAGCAAAGATGATGGTGACTCTGAGTAAGTTAGGGATTTCCAGTAAGGCAGTGATGGCACATGCCTTTAATCCCAGCACTCAGAGGGCAAAGGCAGGAGTAGTGATGGATGGAAATCTGTGAGTTCAAAGCCAGCCTGCTCACCAGAGCAAGTTTTCTTCAACTTCCTAGATGAATAGCAGGACAGCAACTGTGCTTCAAGCATGGAAGTCCCTTTGCATATCTCTTCTTCGAAGCTCACAATCTCTCTGTTCTCCCTGTAAGGCCCAGAGGGGGTGTGAACACTCAAATCAGTATTCTCACTGAGTGTATTCTTTCTTAAGAATATAACCTAGGTTTATATATTGTCTTCTGCTCCTTGACTGCAGGCACAATGTGACCAGCTACCTCATGTTCCTGCCTACGCAACTTGCCCACAATGAAAGATTGCACCTTCAACTATCAGACACAAAGGAAACTGCAGTGGAAGAACCAGAGGCCTATTGGCAGTGAAACTACTCCATCGGTAATTCGCACTTAAAGACAGCGTCTCCCCTCATGCACCAAATGTTGCTGCTTTCCCTGTTTCTGAGAATGAAGAGGAGAAAATACTGTCTATGAACATGTAAGACACTCATGGAGTCCAGTCTGGTCTTCACCTTGCAACGTATCTGAAGCTGGCCTCAAATTCCTAATTCTCCTACTTCCACCTCCCAGGAGCTGATAGGCGAACAGATCTCCTCAGGAGATACAGCCCAACATAGACTTCCTCGTAGGGTGCCTGGTCTGGCCCATGTATCCAACAGACAGGTTCTTTCTAAGAATTACTGAGTTTTTCTGAAGAATCTCATTCATTTTAAGAAGATCATGTGAACTCAAGGACAAGGGTACTTGTTTTGGAGTCATGTATACCAGTCTGCTGTGAAGTAGGAGGAGGGACCAAGTCTAAGGTTCCAAGCCCAGTAATACATCAGAACCAAGCCTCCTATGTATTATATAGCTGTGTGCATTCCTACAGAAGGACTGCCCATGTGTGACTGCGGTCACAGTTGAATCCAGATGCCCTGTGTAGTGCTAGAGTATTTCTGTTGAATTTTGAAGTGCCAGATGATAACTTTGGCTGGAAGGCTCTGGTACCTCTAATAAGCTGCCTGCTTTGGGAAGGTTATTGTGGACAGAATTTAGCCTCAAGTTACCGACTGGCTCCTACAAGACCAGACTGAGAA
Organism: Mesocricetus auratus; assembly: GCF_017639785.1. NCBI lineage: Eukaryota > Metazoa > Chordata > Mammalia > Rodentia > Cricetidae > Mesocricetus > Mesocricetus auratus. Next base: position 22,775,397 of record NW_024429203.1, read on the forward strand.
TCAGGTCCTCACCCTTCCCCAACCTCTCTTAAGACAGAATTAGCTACAAAGTTTGTTGAAGAATGAAAAAAGAAACTTCAAATTGTATGGAAGATGGTGACAGGTCCCAGAAGGGTAAAACAAAACCTTTCCAAGGAGAACTGGGGACAAAAGCAGCTTAGTAAAAGGTAAAGAAGGCACTGGACTGGAAAGCAGACTGCAGCAAAAGCTTTGCTTGAACATTTAGTGCTCTACTGTGCAACTCTCAATCAGTGGACCCTCAACCCACTGGAGAGATTATGAAATTTGTAGCAAAAAAGGATAATCCATGAGGTATACACAACAGAATCTCCCAAATATTATCAAAGCTACAGGAAGACAACAGGGGTTAATGGGAAAGTCTTGGGCCAATTTTAAGCAGGACAGTTCTATAAGGAAAGGTTACTCTGTTACTCTATATAAGAGTTGTGAATAAACATATGTATAGTCAAATGCAAAGAGTTAAGGACAGCCCATGCTTAACTTCCCAACACCAGTAAACCACCATGAGGGGGCAGGGAAGAACATATAGCTGACATTTCTGACACATAGTAATCACTCCAATATTTGCAGAGATTAGCAAACCGTTATAGCCAGAACAGTGGTTAGAATACTCTATTCAGTGGAGTGATCATTCCAGAGTCAGAAAGGCCAACAGAAAGAAGAAAAGTCTGAGAAGGCCAGCAGCCTTCTGATTCTCATGATGTGAGGTAGGAGAACATTCAGCATCGACATCATTGCTCATCAGCACAGAAAGACTAAATCCTGTTGTTAATGGTGCCATAAAAGGAATATACAGCTGGTCCCTGGTTTGGTCTGCAAGCAGTTATATTACAAAAATTAACTTGTAAGTTTGCTACTTGGACCATAAAACACATTTATCTCCCACAGAGGAAATATTTTAAATATGAAGAAGTGACTCCTACCCATCCCAGACCCCTTCCCCAGTTTAAAAAAAAAAAAAACAAAAAACCAACAGAACAGCTGAAGGATGCTAGTACTACTATCACACACTGTGGTCCAGTGATAGGCATGTCTGACACTTGAAAGAGAAAGACAAAATGGCAAAGTATGCAGCGAGGGGCTGGGAGGAGGAAGAGGGGAGTAAGTGAAGGAAAATGGCCAGTCAGGGTCAATTCACTGTTTAAATAAATACTGATATACAAAAGCTGAGATCATGAGCTGCCCAGTCTGTTAACTAGGAGGTATAGTTCCGAATCCACAGGTTTTTAAAAAACATTTTAAGAGCGTTTCACTTTAGAAGGACAGTGGGAGGGCAGCTAGCAAAGTCTACCCTCAACTGGACTAGGAAAATCTTGCCTTGGGTCTTGGCAAGAATGATCCATCAATAAGGTGGCCACATGTAAAGCAAGCCACAAAGACACAGGAAGAGCAATGGCTTCTCTTAAGTAAAACAGCCTCATGAACTTGAGGAAAAGGAAAATGTTAAAGCTGTTTTCTTAATTCTAACACAGAGCAGGGGAAACGAATGGGCTTGCCAAAATTAGCAAAACTCAAAATAAAGCTTCTTTATGAAAGGGCAATTTTAGGTAAACTCAGAGGAAGAGCCAAGGAATAAAACTTACCATACAAATGGAAAAGGAAGAATGGGTTATTGGTGCCTTCAAAGGAAAAAGAAATTCAAATTTGGAGACTATCTTCAAAATGAGTGGCATGAAACCTCCTAAGGCTACCTAAGAATATCAGGCACGGGTCCCATCACACAACAGTCTCAAACCTTGATGCCTGCAGATATACATCTGATAAACCAGCACCCAAGCTAATCAAAGACCTGCCTGTCTAGCATAGGGACTGAATACCCACTCACACCCACCCATTTCAGAGCTCACATGGGTGCTCAGCAGAAGGCAGGACAAAACTGTCATTTCCCTAAATAGTAGGGGCAGTAATCACCACAGATTTGGTTTTTGTTTTCTTTTGGAGGCAGGGTCTCATGTAGCCCAGGCTAGCTTCAAACTTGCTATGTAGGCAAGAGTGGCTGTGAGCTTCTAATACTCTGTCTTCTCTACCTCCTGAGTGCTAGTTTAGAGGTATGCCTCAGCACAATTTGTTCTACAGAGTGTGGGATTGGACCATGGCTTTGTGAATGCTAGACAAGCACTCTACCAACTGAGCTATATCCTTAGCCCTCTCAGAAGACTTGGATACAAAGAAAAGGCAAAATATAATATATGTAGCCAATGATTTGTTTTCTTGCTAGATCTTCAGATAGTGGGTAATATCTGCAGGGAAAGAAACACTCCAATATACACAGACTAAGCCTGTAGCCTTTTCCTAGTTCTCTGTTGAGGTCTTCAATTTTTTGTTCTGTTTATCTTATATTTTTTTCTTACATTTATCTAATTTTATGTATATGAGTGTTCTGTCTGCACATATGAATGTATACCATGTGTGTGTGCCTGGCTCCCACAGGTCAGAAGAGGGCATCAGATCCCTCTAGATCTGGAGTTACAGATGGTTGTGAGCTGCCATGTGGGTACTAGGAAGCAAACCTGGGTCCTCTGCAAGGACAATGGCTCTTAACCCAAGAGCCATCTCTTCAACCCGTTGCTTGTTTTGAGACAGGTGTTGAGTAGCATTGAGTGAGCACTGACCCCCTCATCTTCTTGCCACCATCCCCCAAGTGCTGAGATTACAGGCACATGTCACCAAGACTGGCTTAGGCTTTCAATATTCAAAGGAACACAAAACTGGATGTCACAAGCTTTTTGAGGTGGATAAACTATTGTTTCCTACTCACTGCTATGTTAGAGGAGACACTGAGTAGCCATGGCAAGTCAATATAAAATACTGTAACGTCTGCCCTGGGAACAGAAACAGTTCTGAGACAAGAGGATAAAACCCAAAGACCTTGAAGCATCCAGAAACCAAAAGAGAGTTAAAAAGGTCTTAGTTGCAAAGATGTTAACACTGGAAAGAAAGTGTAATCTTAGTGGGTCATTTCTGTCTGAACCTAAAGAACAGAGTGGATTCATTTGGAAAACAGTTTGCATGTGACAAGAGAAAGGGCAATATTGCCAGGGGAGTCAGCAAGTCTCCAGTCAGTCAGAGAGCTAACTGAATCCAAGGGGTCATAACAGAGACTGAGAAGCAGGTCTCCAAACTGACTCCAAATCTTGATTAACTTGTAAATACAAACTACTATACTGTCCCAAATTGTCTCTGACTAAAAGATTTCAATGAATGATGGAATACTGTGGATAATGTAGCAATTATATCCAGGGCCTAAACAAAGGGCAAGGAAGGTAAGAGAAACCATCTCCAAAGCCCTAGGCACATGAGCAACCAAGTCACTGGGTGGCACCAACGTAGGGACACACTAGTCATCAGCAAATGCTGTAAGGTAACCAGGGTTATCCCTACTGACTAGAGGGCAAAGAAAGTAATCATTTTTCAAAGGTTAACCTTTCTCCTATTCAAGGGATAAATCCCTAAGCTGAAATTAACCACTGGCAAGAAAGACTGAATAGATAAGTCCTTACTGGTTTATTTTGTAAATCTAAATAGTATGTGACAGAAGCTTCCTAAAAACTCTATGGTATTTGGGCTGGAAAGCCACCCTGGAAACAAATGTTCTTCTTTCTGTTCCTATTAGGTAGAAAGACTCATGATCTATATCAGAAACACATACCTGGCACCAAGGCAACAGACTCCCACAGACTATTTCCTGGGGAAGACACGGAATGTATATGAAGGCCTCTATCTCAAACCAGTCATTAGGTAATTAGGAGAATTCAAACATCTTATTTTAACAAATTCAATGTTCCTATAGAAACAGCACTTCGGAGTGACCAGTGTTAGGTGCTAGCATCAATCATAACTGTAACCACAGAACAGTACTTTCCTTACCATCTTTTCTACCAAATAAACCAACACAATCAGACATTAGAAAGAACATCTTGAAAGCTGCCTGGCTTCAGGTCACTTCAAGCCTACAGACGCCAATGAGGAGGCGGTAAAGTTAGGAGTCTCCAGGGGAAAGGGAAGAGGGTATTCAGACACTGTAAAACTTAGCTAAGCACATGATAATCTAAGCCAAAGGGGAGTGTTGAGGTTATAACATCCAGCAGGGTTAGGTGCAATACCACAGTAGATGGGAGTCTTCAGAGATTCCTTCCTGAAGCTCTTGTGCTAACTCCCTGCATGGATTCACACACAGCAGGATAATCTTATAATCATAGGAAGGAAGGAAGGACGGACGGACGGACAGACAGACACCCTCCCTCAACAGGAAAGTCTAAAGTCCTTAACTAGGACTACAGCACAGCACTTCTACTGCTTTCTGTACTGCTCCAGGGGTTGGTTACCATGTAATAAAAATCCACTCTCTCCTAATGGGGACTGAAGGACTACAAACACACTCGTAAGACCAACACAACAGTGAACACACTAGCTGCTCCATAGTCATTCCACTGCTTTGAAATCTTGGAACCGTGGGTGTCGACCGATACCCACAGAAAAGGTGGGACCTCACTGTGATGTCCCAAAAGAAGCCACTGCTTTCCTAGGTGCTCCTTGAGTGGAAGCCTGGCTCATGGGTCCTCTGAAGTCACGGCAGGAAGAGATGTGCTAGGTAGCTACGTGGGCAGGAGAAGAAATAGAAACAAATTCCCGGAGGATGTTTTTGGCCATTTCAATGTTGTTGTGGGCAATGACCAAAGCTTTCTGAATGTCCTGGTAGGAGTAGCCCTGACTCATGAGACGCTCAATCTCACTCGAGAGCTGTGGTGAGGGGGCCGTGGAAGCAGGGTTAGCAGTGGCACCTCCACCTTGCTGACAGCTACTTGCTTTTCGTTCAGAGTTGATTCTCCGAGGGAATGGTTTAGGGGGCCGCTCAGGAACTTGGGAACTCTCATTGAAGCCTAAAAGAGAAAGGAAATATTTGTAAATCTTAAGAAGCTCAAATTTAGGCAATAACAATAACAACGTGCTAATAATGTGGTCTTCTGTCACAGGCTAGAGAGTTCTGTTTTTTTGTTTGTTTTAAAACAGTAGCTCAGTTGGGCAATGGTGGCACACGCCTTTAATCCCAGCACTTGGGAGGCAGAGGCAGGTGGATCTCTGTGAGTTTGAGACCAGCCTGGTCTATAAGAGCTAGTTCCAGGACAGCCTCCAAAGCCACAGAGAAACCCTGTCTCAAAAAACAAAAACAAAAACAAAAACAAACAAACAAACAAAAAAAGTAGCTGTCTCTATAGTCCAGACTGGACTCAAACTCACAGCTGTGCTCCCACTTCAGTCTCTTGATTGCTGAGATTACAGCTGTGAGCTACCACATCTGGCACAAATCTGGGTTTATCTATCTGTAGTGCTAGGCCAGAACCCAGGACTATAGACATGGTAGGTAAAGTGTTCTGCTGATGAACTAGATCATCAGCCTAAAAGCTAGGTTTTAGATCTAGACTCTTATCACAGAGTGAAGAACCTTCTGAATATGTCACACACCCAGTCTGGTAACAGTAATTGTGGCTTTGAGAAGCATATAACATCTACACTGTGTGTTATACTTAGCAACAAGTTTACACACTATCTAAACTATTTATTCTACAAAGAAGGTGACAACACAGCCTAAACTGCAAAGAAGAAGCAGTAAGCCAGATTGGGTGGGGGATTCTACCTAGATGCTAGATCTTTTCCATCAGCTGTTCTGAAAGTTGTCTTCAGTTTCCAAAGTGAGAGCTATTCTGGCTGTGTCCCTACCAGGTGGCCACAGGTGCAAAGACCAGTCCTGGATACCAGAGATCAATGAGTGTGTGGGGGGGGAGCAGGCAGGCATAAAATGTGTATTTGAGGGCAGCACACGCTTCCCAGTGGGACAAGGCTTAGGAAAACAAAGAAACAAAACAAACAGAAAGAAACATCACTTCCATCAAGCCTAATTCCCAGCATTAAACAAACACTCAGAATAGCTAGAAGCTCTGCCCTCCTCTACACGAGGAGCTGTGGTTTAAGTACCAGCTGCAAAGTTTCACTTCCTAATGTGGGACCTAGGACCAGCTTTCTAACATTTATATACAGTGTACAGTCTGCTATGTCTACTCTCTGACTTACTGCCACCAGAAGGTCATGACTTTTAGTTATAAGTCAGAGATCAGACAGCAATACAGGACAAGCAAGGCAGCCTACAGACTCACTTGTTGTAGGATCACCATCCAGAGATAACCAGCCAAAGGAGGAGCTGGCATTGGAGATGTCGGACAGAGTCCGGCGAGCCAGTACAGCCGGCACAGGTGGCTTAGGCACATCGTAGCCATCATCCTCATTTTCTGATTCTTCAGGGCCAATGCTGGTGTGGGCTGTAGCCAAATTCCCTTCCCCTGGAAGAAAGTCGGTAAAAGTAATTGTCCTCTCCTGACATACTTCATTTGCTAACATACTTCAATCCAGAGGCGTCCACGCATTCATCTATGGGTACAACCATTTATTTCATTCAACAGTTACTCACATGTCTACTGTGGGCCAAACACCATTTGAAGAGATGGGGATAAAACAGAACCTGCACCAGCTTTCTTGTTGAACACATCAACAGTCACTCTTGCTAAGGTTAACAGCTACAGATGGCCTCAGACTCAAGTGCTATTTTAGAGCCTCCTAGCCTCCAATCTGCATTTCACTGAGAAGATCAGCCAAAGGGCTGTGTGTGCAGACATCTTGAACTTTCACCTTGATGAACTGTTTAACATGAGACTTGAGTATTTACCACCCCCACACAAAAGAATTTCATCAATGTAATGGGAATAAAAGAGAGCTGCTAGTACTGAGATCCAGGCCATATAGCAAAGATGTCTCCAGGCCCGGAAGGAGGAAAAACAGGAACTAGGGTTTAAAAAGGAAAAGTGGGGCCCATTTTGTACATTAATCAAAGAATTTTTGCAAGGAGCACCAGGAATCATTTTCTCTTTAAGTGACTATCTAAACCAAATGTTACAGAGCATCCCCAGGGCTTTCTTTTCTTCTTACTCTTTGAGACAGTCTCAGCTATGGAGGTTATGCTGGACCCATCAGACTCCCAAACATTACAATTACAGACAGATGTTACCACACAAGATGTATCAGTTTTTAAGTAGAAGACAGGATACTCACCTAAGGTACTGTTTTCCGTTACAGATAGTGCTTGGGACTGAATGTTATACATTGCTTCATATGTGCAGCTGTCAATCTGCTGGTCACAGTCACATGCTCTGAACCACAAAGAAGTACAACGGTTTCACAAACAAAATTCTGTTATTTGCAAACTTAAAAAGACTAAGCTGTTTCTAACTGTCCTAGACCCTAATTCTTTCAAAACAACCCCTACTCTTTGTACCAGCCCCATTAATAAACACTGTGAGGCTGACTTATGACAAGCTAAAGGTGCACATGTTCTGGAGTCACTGTGCCACTGTGGAACCAATGCAGCTGCTTATCGACATTAGAGATGTAAGCCTTCGAATCTACATTTCTCTTTCTGCTTTACTTCTGACTCAGTTAAGTGAATTATCTGAGCAAACATACTTGGCTCCAGCTGAGGTTGTTGTGAGCATACCGTGAACTCTGGGTTGCCTCTAAAGGTCGTTTGGGCTCTGGCTTCTGAACCCCTACAGGCCTAGATGTGGGAGTCATATATTCTGTGTCCTCTTCACTTTCCCCCTGTTCCCCAGGTGGCAGTTTTGGCACAGGAAGAGGCCTGGAAGAATTAAAAAAAAAAAATTGGAAAGCTTTCAAGTATGAAATAGATTTAGAACTGATACAATTCAATTTGATAAAACAAAATAAACAGTACCTAGGGTACTATCATTTCCACTGACCATGGCAAATATACTTAAGAAAATATGCACCAACTACAAATTTTACGTTCAGCTGATCCAAATGATAAACTGGGATGGGTAGTTAGTTCCAGTTATCCTCAACTCACAAGTAAGTGTTGTTACAGTGCTCTTGTTAGCATTCTTTTTCTTTTACAAGGCATAAAATAAGAAACAACAGGTGGCTTTCTAACAGAATGCCAGAAATGTATAGGAGATATCAATACAAAAACCTATATATGGTAGTAAGATTATATACCTTGTCAAAAGTATTACTCTAAAGTATGATCACTTTTTCTCTTCAATAGTTCCTACCAGAAAAATCTAAAATAAAGAGATAAAAAGTAACCTGGTCGTTTAGCATCCCAGATTAGGTCCTAGACTTCTGACTCTTGATCGTTTCTTTTTCATTTTTTCTTTTTGACAGTGCAGGGATCAAACATAGGACCTTGCACATGCTAGGTTGACTATGTCACTACTTCAGAGATCTTGCTACTGCAGCATATACTATGTAATTCTCCCTCAGCTTTCTGCAATAAAACTTCTCGGGGCTGGAGAGATGGCTCAGTAGTTAAGAGCACTGGCTGTTCTTCCAGAGGACCAGGATCCTATTCCCAGTACCCACCCAGCAGTTCAAACCTATCTGTAACTACAATTTCAGGGTACCTGATTCTCTCTTTTGCATACCTCCATGGGCACTGCTTGTACATAGGGCACAGGCATATATATTCAGGCACTCACATAAAAAAAAACTTAAAAAGAAACAAAAATGTCTGCTGTCCCACCTTATGGAAGGAGATGAAGACAAAACACCAGCTTCAAAAGATACATGACCTCGCCTCATGCTTCTTGGAATAATTCTGAGTACCTTTCTTTCCCTTTTCATTTTCTTTGCATATTCTTAATCACCAACAAGAAACATTTGCATTTATTTGCCTCTCTGTATTTACACGTTTTCCTAATTATTAAAGGAGTACACATTTTTCCTTGTTTATTGTTTTGCTTTTTGTTTGTTATTCAGACAAGGTCTCTCTGTAACCCTGGCTGTGCTGGAACTTACTCTGTAGACCAGACTGTCCTCAAACTCAGAGATCTGCCTGCCTCTGCCTCTAGAATGTTGGGATTAAAGGCGTGTGTCACCACACCTGGCAACAGCACACATTTAAAAACCATGTCACAGAAATAAAACCGAATTGATTCTTTAAAAAGGTTAATAAAAATGACAAGACTCAGTAAGATTGATCTACACACATGTACAAAGAAAAAAGGATGAAAGTATTTCAAAACACAAAAATCACAGGACTCAAAGGGCCAGCCTAGGAGACTTGTGAGGTGACTTTTTATCTAAGGTCATTTTTATTACTTTTAGTTATAATGAAACATGAGACACATACGAGTGTCTACAAATGGGTATGTGTACATGAATACAGGTGCCCAAGGAGGCAAGCATTGGATCCCCTGGAGCCCAAGTTACAGATGGTTGTGAGCCTCCATGTGGGTGCTGGGAATTTAACTCATCAAGTCCTCTGGAAGAGCAGCAAGTACCTGAGCCACTGTCCAGCCACTTGTTTGTTTTGAGAAGGATTTTTGCTAGCTCTGTAAACTTGTAGCAATTTTACTACCTTAGCATCTCAAGTGCAGGATACAGGCATGTACCAACCATACCCAGTTTAGGGTTGTGGGTTTGAGGCCATCATTGTCTAATTAGGGAGACCTTGTCTCATGAAAAAGAAATATCCACCGCACGGAATGAAATATAGCTTTAATATGCTTACCTGGCAGCCAGAGAGTAAATGGCATTGGCAGATGAGGAAGGCTTGATTTTTGGGTGTTCACCCTCTGGACCTGCTATTGGGTTGCTATTCATATTCTGCAAAGTAAAAAAAGGTCTGAAAAGAACCTCTCTTTCCCAACCACAGTTAAGTATCTCCTCTTACTGAACCTACTGGAAAAAAAAAAATCACAAGAACATTAACACAGACACAGACCTCACAACATCTGACCAAAAAAATCGCTAATGGATTCTGATTCTGAAGGAATTTCAAGTGGGAGAGCCAGAGAGAAGCTAGGAAATACTTTCTTCATTCTAATTCTTTTTATTTTGGTTATTCATTCTAATTCTAAAAACAAAATTAGTTGCCTACAGAAATATCATTTCTACCATAAGAAAGTCTCCATCTAAACTCAAAATGGTTAGTCTCTATTGATGCTACTCCACAGTGCCACTCCAAATGTTATCTTTTCTGTGAAACCAAGAAATAGTCATCTGAGTGTCATTACAGTATTTAACTGTATTCTTCCCATTCTATCTCTCCTTAGATTTCCAACCTTCTTTTCAATTCACCCATCAAAGTTCAAAATCTGATGTCTGTTAGCCAGGGTCAAACCATCAGTTTATGAGAGAGTTCATGTCTTATGTCTGTTCACCCAATGACAGCTTTGTGAATTCCTTTCATGAACTCTAAAGGGTCCACCTAACCTACCTATTCTGTTTTGGCAAAACACTCGCAGTTGGTCACTGGCATCAGCTCCACATCCTCTCTCCCTCCCTCCCTCCCCCCCCCTTCTCTCTCTCTCTGCAAGTTCAAGGATAGCCAGGGCTGTTACACAATGAAACTCTGTCTCAAAAAAGATCACCCCCCCACAAAAAGAAAAAAAAATACTTATTTGTGTATGTGTAGAAGTTATAAGATAACTTTCAGGATTCTCTTCTCCCCTTTTATTATATGGGTCTCAGGGATCACACTTGGATCATCAGGCTTACCAACAAGTGTCTTTACCTATTAAGCCATAGTATCAGTTCTTGGATCTTTCTCTCCTTTTTTGAGACAGAGTCTAACAGTGTAATCCTAACTGGTCTAGAACTTGTTACGTAGACCAGGCTGGTCTTGAATGCAAGAGATCTAACACTGGATTCATGGGTGTGCATCTGGCTCCTTGGGTATTTTGTAAGCAGACTCCTTACCAAATTCACTTCTTTCTACTTCACTGTAGAGATCAACTCAAATGAGAAGTGTCTTTAGGTTGAACCATTTTACCAGCCCTTAGTTTATACACTTCTCAAAGCTAGGAATTATGCTATCTCTGAATTCTATACAAAACCAATCAAATAACTTTGACCCAAAATCAGGCACAGTTGTGCATATTTGTAATCTCAGCTACTTAGGAAGCTGAGGCAAAAAGAGCAAGAATTTGAGGCCAGCCTGGGATACAAACCAAAACTCTTGTCAACAAAACAAAATGTTCCACACCACAGACAGTCTCTCTATACAGCCCTGGCTTTCCTGGAATTCGCTCTGTAGACCAGGCTGGCGTTGAACTCAGAGGTCCGAAAGCCTCTGCCTCCCAAGTGCTGGGATGAAAGGTATTTACCACCATACCTAGTCCAAAAAAAAACCAAAACACTTTGACCATAAAATGCCACAGATACTAGTAGGCTAAATGGTCTAAATTTAGGACTCACCATGGAAGTATCCAGACTAAATGTGCTTCCAAGCCTAGGAACATCTACTCTGGGCTCCATTTGTGAGGGCAATGAAAAGGGAAGTGAGTGCCGATTGGTCAGTTCTCTTCCATTCCAAGGATCATTAGGGCTTGGGGTAGCTACTGGTACTTTAGGGATTGGCCGAGGCAACCATGAGTCCCCTGGGCGGCTAGAGGGGACAGGGGGCAGTTTATCTCTAGATGGACAATCGCCTGGTGTACAAGGCAGGGGGCGTCTCTGAGGTCGTGTTTCTGTTCCAACAGAGTAAGGCCGGTCTGGAGGAGGTGGTGGTGGGAGATCTCGAAGTGTTGGAGGTATTGGCAATGGTTTGTCTTTATGAAGAGAGCCAGAAGCAGCCTATGGAAATAAGATGGAAACAAATCAATCAAAACCACTTTTATAGAAGAAAGGCCCAGCAAGACGCAGAAATGGATAATGCTTTGCCTTGGAAGTAGTCCCCAGAACTGAAGAGCTAGCAGGAACAGATGCTCGCTGTTGCAGAAGATCAAGTCTTGGTGGCACTGGAGGAAGGGAAGCTTGTGGAGCCATGGAGAATGGAGAGGAAGGCCTTTCCACCTAGAACCAATGAGATGTTAACAGGTTACTCTTGTTTAGGAAATAGCATCTTTCAATCCTAAAGCCACAGACAAAAGATACTAGGTGATCACAGGTGCTGGGTTATACAAACCTCTAAAATCACAGATATTTTTGGAATCCTGGACTATGTTTATATCACCATAAGAGGACACTCTGAATCAGATAGCAAGCTACAAAAAAGAACCTACCTTACAATTTTTAAAATTCTATAATACTTTTATCTCTTATCTTTGGAGAAAAAAAAGAGTATTGTCAAGATTAACACTAGGTAAATGAGCTTGCTGTGGAAGCCTGGCAACCTGAGTTTGATCCTTGGAATGCATATAAGGTAGAAAGAGAGAGCTGATTCTACAAAGTTGTCTTCTAGGGACTAGAGAGATGGCTTAGCAGTTGAGAGCACTAGCTGCTCTTCCAGAGGTCCTGAGTTCAATTCCCAGCAACCACAAGTTGGCTTGCAACCATCTCTAGTGGGATCTGATGCCTTCTTCTGACATAAAAGCATGCGTGCAAATAAAAAATCTCAAAAAAAAAAAAAAAAAAGATGTCTTCTGACCTCCATAGAAAGGCCAAGGCAATCAGCGCCCACCACACACACAGATAATCATGCATAAACACACACACACACAATAAACTTAAGATAAAAGATTTAGATTATCTGGAAAAAAAGGGGATAGTAAGTAAAATTTCTAAAAAACAACAAAAATATGCAAGAAACACTGAAGAGAAGAAGACAGACTGAAGCCTCAAAAACCAGGTTCTACTTCAGTGGAAAACCCAGCTTAACATAGGACTAAAAATGCTGTTATTCACCAAGTTAACTCTCACTCCATCATTATCTAGTCCAGCACTTGCTGATTTCCCCTAAAGACCTTTAAATCTATAGCTTCCCTTTTACTTTTAATAATAGCTAGCGTCTTAAGGGGCAGGGCACTGTGGCACCCTTCCCTTTTATAAGAAGCCAAACATGAAGACTGTGGATAAAGGGTTAGAAAAGTGAGGACACCATGATTAGATGACAAGAGTGAGGATACCATGGTATACAGCAACAAGAATGAGGAACTGTTGCACATGGCAAAGAGTGAGGACACTATGACAGAGGTAAAAAGTGAGGACACGAAAGAGCAAAGCCACTAGAATATACAAGTCCTTGAAGCTTTTGTGACTCAGCACTGAGATCAATTATCTTTTTAAGTTTCATTTTTATTTGTGTGCCTGTGTGAGTGAGTAACAACTGTGTGCCACAGAGGATGGACTATGACACCAGACCCCTATGAACTGGAGTTACAGTGTAAGTGGTTGCAAGTCCCTTGACGTGGACACTGGGCACTGAACTCCAGTCCTTGGAAAAGCACCAAGGATCCTTAACCACTGAGCTACATCTCCCCTCCCTGAGCTGAATGTTTATAATTAGAATCCTAGAACTAGCCACTGTTCTTAGTTAGGGTTACTATTGCTATAATTAAACACCATGACCAACTAAATTTGGGGAGGAGAGGGTTTATTTAATTTACACTTCCGTATCACTGCTCACCATCAAAGAAGTCAGGACAGGAACTCAGACAGGGCAGGATCTTGGAGGCAGGAGCTGATGCAGAGGCCATGGAGGGTGCTGCTTACTGGCTTACTTCCCATGGCTTGCTCAGCCTGCTTTCTTCTAGAACCCAGGACCATCAGCCCAGATGGCCCTACCCACAATGTACTGTGCCCTCCCCCATAAATCACAAATCAAGAGAATGCCTTACAGGATGGTCCACAGCCTCATCTTATGGATGCATTTTCTCAATCCAGGTTTCCTCCTCTCAGATGACTACAGTTTGTGTCAAGTGACATAAATTTAGCTAGCACACCACACCTATCAAGTGCTGAATAAAAATGTTATGATATCATAGGTCCCAAAGGCCTTTACCTTTTCACAGATATTTTTAACATTTATTTTTACTATTTTTAATTATGTATATGTGTGTAGTCATTTCTATGTATGTGGTTGCATGTGACTACAAGGTCACAAGTGGGATCCTCCAGGAACTGGACTTACAGGTGGTTTTGAGGTACCTAATGTGGATACAGGGAATCTAACTTGGGCCCTCTTGAAGAATAGCGTATGCTCTTAACCATTGAGCCATCTATCCAGGATCCCAGAAAGGTATTTTAAGGGCAGACTTCCCTCAAAACAGGAAAAAAGAAAACATGGGATGCAAGAAATAAGCCTTTGACCAGAGGAGAGGCAATCATGTCCCATGGGAGGAAAGGGAAAGCCTCAGGGTGACAGGAACTTAGTACATTTAGAGAATAAGCAGGCCAGATGGAGGGAGCACAATTGACTCCAAGTGTCACGGCATAGTGTTATACATTATCTACTGCACTGTACAGCTTGCTTTTAGCATTTCTTTCTTTCTTTCTTTTTTTGTTTTTTGAGACATGGTTTCTCTGTGTAGTCTTGGATGTCCTAGAACTCGACCTGTAGACCAGGCTGGCCTGGAACTCACAGAGATCTGCCTGCCTGTGCCTCCCAAGTGCTGGGATTAAAGGTGTGTGCCACCACTGCCTGGCTTAGCATTTATTTCTTAATGCAGCTTCCTAGGAAGATGCTTGAAAACATGATTTACTTGATAGTGACAGATGCAAGCTGAAAACTAGAGAAATAATTATTACAGAAAAATCAGGAAGTTAGATTTAAAAAATATCCCTATACAACACACACACACACATCTCAGATCAATGATGTGGGTCAGTGGTAGCATTCAACTGTCTAGAGCTCAAGTTCAAGGTATAGGTCAGAAAAAGAAACAAAACATACAACAAGCTAGATGGTGGTTGGCGTACTCCTTTAATCCCAGCACTCCAAGAGACAGAGACAGGCGGATCTTGCTGAGTTGGAGGCCAGTCTGGTCTACAAGCAAGTTCTAGGACAGCCTCCAAAGCTACACAGAGAAGTCCTGCCTCAAAAAACAAAACAAACAAAAACTACAACAACAAATGACAGCCACATGGGTGTGAAGAACCAAGAAATCTCCTGTTTCCATATATTTTTATGATAAGATGGGCGGGGGGACTTTAATGTCTTTTAAAAGTTAAAATATAATAAACTGCAAGTTATAAGGAATAAAATAAGAAAACAATACTCACCTGCCATGCAGTGAAGAAATGAAATACTACTGTTTTTATAGAATTCTCATTCATCCCCTTCCCTTAATCCTCAGTTCTAACAAATGTTGTTTTGTTTGTTTGTTTTTAAAGAAAGTCTCCCGGTGTAGCCCTGATTTCCCTGATGATGAACTACAAGCTATAAACCCTTTCCTCCCAAGTTGCTTTTGGTCAGTGTTTTATCACGATAACAGAAATGCTGACCAAGACATCTGTCTAACACCAGCTATATCTCAAATTCCAGTCTTACCTTGGCACCTGCCAACTCCTTCATCATGAAGAGAGAATCATCAGCTCGTTCATCATCATCATCATCATAATTTGGGGAAGGAGCTCCTTCTGTTCCTTGTCTTAAGAGACTGCCACTGCCTCTGGGGTCGAATGGATCCACCACGATGGGCTCAGTACCTTTGATTTCACATCGGCAAAAAAGGACAGCCCTGACCTTCTGATTCCTGCAGAAGAAGCAGGTGAGAGTCATAGATATTCTCAAAAAACTTAAGTCACCTATTAGCAAATACATTTCCTAGAGATAAAAGTAGGAAATAACTCAGAGGCAGTGTGTTTAGCAGGCCCTGGAATCATTCTTCAGTGCCCAGAAGACAGAGAAAAGGAGAAAAGTTAGGCATTGTAGCCCACCCTTTGAATGCCAGCATTTGGGAGGTCAAAGCAGAAGGCACAGGAATTTGAAGTCACCTTCCAAAACTGATTCGAAGGCCAGCGTTGGTTAAATGAGGCTTTACCTTAAACATCCAAGGGGGCAGGGGAAGCAAGCAAGAGGGAGGAGGGGTTTAAAATTAAACTAACCCACCCCTTTCTATGTATAACGTACACAGAATACTCAAGTCTCAGAGTAATCACACACAAAAAAACAGAGTTTGGATATCCATACCTGCCATGATGTAAGGCAGGATGTGCACATGAGGTGACCACAGGGCTCAATCTTTACATCCTTATCATTTTCAGCGCATATTTTACATAGTTGAAATGTGGAGCCCATCTCACAGTATAATTCATATTGTTCCTGTGATAAAAAAAATTGAGAGATGTGTTGAATGACACTAAATGTTAGCAACATGAAAAACAAAAGACTGTCAAGTAATCAAATAGAAATGTCACAACAGGTGCTAAGAAGATGGCTCTGTCAGTAGAAAACTGTCTGCTGCACAAGTATGAGGACCTGAATGCAGATCCCCAGGACCACCTAGAGCCAGAAGAGGTGATACACAACTGTAACCTTAGTGCTGGGGGACAGAGACAGAGGGGTCCGGGGGCTCAATGCCCAGCCACCCAAGCAAATCAGTCAGCTCCAGGTTCAATAAGAAACTCTGTTTCAAAGAACTAGAATGAAGAGTGGCTAACAGATACCCAGTGTTGACCTCAGACAGGCCTCCAAATGCATATGCACTACAACACCCCCACACCCTTCCCCCCTCACATCCCCAATCTAAAATCTAACTGTTGCAATACCTAGACTATATATTGAGTTCTGAGAGCACATTCGAAAGCTTGGCTCCAGTGACATATAATTATAAAACAAAACTCACCTGGGTTACTTTGATATGATCTTGTGGAGTTGGTTCACATAAACCTGTCAGGTCAGGATTTTGATTTCGCCCATCAGGAAATAAATAGCTAAAAGGAGATTAATAATCCTTGGGGTTTCAACTAGGTCAATTTATGAGTGCAAACTAAAACAGACAAATGAGATCTACCACATCTTAAAAACAAGTAACAAGAGGCTGGAGAGATGGTTCTTTCATTAAGAGCACTGGCTGCTCTTCCAGAGGACCCTGGGATTTTTGTTGCGTTTTGTTTTTATTTTGAGACAGCCTCTCACCTTGTAGCTCTGGCTGTCCTTGAACTCAGAGACCCACCTTCCTCTGCCCCCACAGTGTTGGGATTAAAGGTCTGCACCACCATAGCCAAGAGGATCCAGGTTTTATTACTAGCATCCACTTGAAGGCTCACAACTGTGTGTAACTCCAGTTCAAGGATTCTGATGCCCTCTTCTGGTCTCCTCATGTAACAGGCATACAAGTGGTGCCGAGAGAGGCATGCATACAGGCTAAAACCACTCATACACATAAAAACAAGTAACAAGCCATATGTGGTGGTGGTGTACACCTTTAATCCCAGCACTTGGGAAGCAGAGGCAGGCAGGACTTTGTGAATTGGAGGCAAAGTCGGGCTGACAAAGTGAGTTTTAGGCCAGATAGCCAGTGCTACCTAGTGAGACCCTGTATCAAAAATCAAAACAAGGTCAGGTGGTGGTGGCGAACTCCTTTAATCCCAACACCCGGAGGCAGAGGCAAGTTCGAGGCCAGCCTGGTCTACAGAGCGAGTTCCAGGACAGGCTCCAAAAGCTACACAGAGAAACCCTGTCTCAAAAAATAAACAACACACACCCCACCTAAATCAAAATAAATTCCCAAGCAACTACTAACTTGGCCTGCAGACTGTATCAAAACAGGTAGCTGATAGATCATAGTTTGTCAACCCCTATCTTCAATGAATGGCCAGGAGGTATAAATATTGTTTTCTTTTGTTTTTGATGACTGAGGGAGGGCCTTGTTATGTAGCCTAGGCTGGCCTCAAACTCATGATTCTTAGTCCAGTTCCTGGAGGGCTAGAATTATGGGTGCATGCCCATCATGCCTTGCCCTACATTTGCTTTTCAACAGGCTTTATAAGACCCCCAATGAGCTACTGACATCATCTACCAGTGGCTTCTAATATCAGACTGCTCAGATGTTAGGAGAAGCACCTCTTCTTGCCTCAATGCTAATGCAGAGATGATACATAATTGAAAAACATATTTTCTTAGTAACTTTTCAACAAGGTCGCTTTTCTGATACCCACTCAACAGTATGTTCAGTGTTTACTGACTGAAAATGAATTTAAATCCCAAAGGAATGGTAATTCAGGAGTAAGAATTTAGCCATAATTTTATTAGCATACATCACAAAAGATCAAAGCCTGAAGAAAAAACTGCTGAATCAGACTAAAACTAGGTTGAAAGTCACTGAGGTCTACTGTCATTAGAACATCTCATCACCCTCACAATGACTAGTTAAATAAGCAGCAGAATGTCCTAATCCTTGCACAGCCTTTTATTCTAATTTGGCTTTAAAACTAAGTTATTTGGAAAAAAGAGATAAAAGTTTATTTGTGGCAATAATTTAAAAAAAAATCCTAAGAGCAAAGTAGCTTCAACCTCAAGGCAGGACAAGGTGGCATAATTAACACATTCATGAAATTTTAGTCTGCAGAGAAAACATGCAATAGAAGCCATTAATGAAGAGGCTCTGGTGTCTGGAGCTCCTAGATGTTAAGAGACGACAGAAAGCTGTGATACTTACAAGCCTTCCCTGAAGCCATCAATCAGTGCTTGGAAGAGCGGTTTATTGTGTGGGATTGTCTGCAGAATGTTCCCATCAGCAGTAACGTACCCAATAGCCCACTGACCCAGACGAGTACAGCTCAGCCGAAAGATGTAACTGAGAACAGAGATTACCAGAAGTTTCAATATATATGCTGGTACCAGATAGAAGGCAAGATAGAGACAAAATAAAAAAAGACCATTAAGAATAACTTCTTTAAGAGAAAAGGATGAATATGAGCAAAAACAAAGTA
Organism: Mesocricetus auratus; assembly: GCF_017639785.1. Lineage (NCBI taxonomy): Eukaryota > Metazoa > Chordata > Mammalia > Rodentia > Cricetidae > Mesocricetus > Mesocricetus auratus. The sequence goes on from NW_024429203.1 coordinate 22,794,081, forward strand.
AATATGAAAACATAAAAAATAAAACTTTTTTTGGTATGCTAAGTTGAATTTAAAATATTTTTTTTCAAGGGACTGGAGCATAGCTTAGGGGAAGAATAAATACTTAGTATGCCTGCAGGCCAGTCTAGTTCAATCTCCAACTTAAAACAAAACAACTCCTCCAATAATTCCAGAACAGAAGCAAAATACATCTAGTCTTCATTGCCCTATTTATTGGAGAAAGAGTTTGCTATATTTGCAGACTGGTTTCAAACCATACTCCCGCTTTAGCTTTCCATGCTCCTGTGTACTAGGACTCCAAGCACCCAGCATAAACCCCATTTTAAATTGGCTTAAAAACATTTACTAAATCACAGTAGTTGGTTAAGTCAATCCCCTACCCAAATCTGGGTCATCAGGGAACCAATAAAAGATGATGTTCCTTCAACTCTAACAAAAATCATGAGTGAAACTGAGGACAAGCCTCTTTGCTTCAAGCTACTCACCTGCCAGGTTTGTGAATAAACTTCTGGAGCCGGGCTTTCACCTCATCGTAAGTCAAGAAAGCCATGTAACCAGGGTGAGTTACAGCAAGGCTGTTCCAATTTCTCAGCAAAGAGGACCAAGGCTAAAGAAATGAAAGATAAATCATAAACCATTTGGTTAAGACATACAACCAGCCTCAGAACAATGAAGAACAAAACAAACACACATACACACACAAAACAAAAAAGCCCTTCAACTCTCAACTATAAATTCTGATTTGCCATAAATTCTCTATTGCCATTCTTTGGAAAGACAACTATGTTTGGGAAAGTAGAAATTTTGAGAGCTAAGAATACAAGCTGCCTTGTATAGGGAGACAACTACACACACAAAATTACTCAGCAGCTCTTACCAGTATTAAGGTCAAACAATGACAAAACCCAGAAAAACAGAATAGGGCCTATATGTGCAATTATTAAGCTCTTAATAAATGTTTATTCAAGGTAGTGTATACACATATTGAAGCACCAATGCATTTTAGGATTAACAATCTAGAATGGAATAGGAAGTCAGGTACGGTGGCACGTACTGTAATCTTAATGCTTTGGAGGTGGAAAAGACAAGTGGATCAGGAGTTCAAGGCTAGCCTTGGTTACAAAGCAAACATGGGCTACATAAGATTTTGTTTTCAAAATAACAGAGAAAGAATCGAACAATAGAAAAACAAATTGGCAACACACATGGAAGGAATAAGAAAACAGCTTAGGACCTTCCCCAACTCTCAGACACACTTCTAATCTTGGGGATGTCTTTCCCTGTCTTTCTTAATAAACTGTCTCTATTTCTCCCACTCCCACAATTCTAAAATTAATAATAATATTTGAGTTAATTTTAATCTTTCTTTTGCTTACAAGTTTCTGAAATGAATTAAAATACTTATAGATTGTATTTATTTTATTTTATGTGTAGGAGTATTTTGCACACCACATGCATATCATATGATGCCCACAGAAGTCAGAACAGGGCATTAGATCACCTAGAACTAGGGTTATAGATAGTTGCAAGTCACCATGGGAACGAGGGTCACCTGAAAAAGCAGCAAGTGCTGTTAACTATTGAGCCATCTCTCCAACCCTGAATAAAAATACTTTTATGGTAGACAAAATCCTTAATGTTACTTTTTTTTCTAGTTCAGACACAGCTAGGTCATGCTTGCCTCTCACTCACTCTGTGGCCCAGGCTGGCTTTGAACTCAGCAATCATCCTGCTTCAACACTCTAAGTGGAAGGATTATAATTGCAAGACTATACTCAGCTGTATCTTTTTTTTTTTTAAAGCTTTCTCTTCAGAAAAATAGCACCAGGCTAGTCAAAGACTTTAGAATCTTACCTGAAACAGTCGTGTAAAGATATCAAATTCAAAAACAGATATATAATCATTGCAAGTCAGATCAATAGTGGACTTCAGAGCCATGGCCTCCAGCCCAGAACTGATGGGGTGTACTTCATGAAGGGCCTGTCGAAAGCTCTTCCAAGGAACTATTGTCCTGGGATGGATTGGGATGAGAGAAGGCACAATGAGGTAGCAGGCAACTGCAGACATCTATGACTGAGGAAAGGCAAGCAAGCTCCCAATATTAAAAGCAATTCTCTCACAGAAGTCAAGTTATATTTAGACTAAGAACAAAAAGAAGGAAATACGGGATATGTTTGTTAATTTTCTAATAAGTAACAGAGACGATTTTCTACAATTCTGTGGCCAAAAGTGTCACATATTAATCCTTTTCTTATCTTTCTACAGGCATTTGTTCTATTCTAGAAGCACAGAAGAAAGAGGAGGTTTATACCTTTAAAAAAAAACAACAACAAAAAAGCCCACAGGATTTTACCATGTAGACCCTGGTTAGCCTAGAATGTTCCATCCTCTTCCTCAGCCTCACCATGCTGAGATAAGAGGTGCAAACCACTACACCATTTTTTTTCTTTGGAGATGGCATCTCACTATGTAGGTAGGTCTGGCTGGCCTGGTGCTCACAGAGACGCACCTGTCTCTGCTGGAATTAAAGGCTTGATCCATCACACCTGGCTTTAAACTAAACTTTGAAAATCACAATCAGGTAGGGTGGTGGTGCAGGCCTGTAACTGCAGCACTTGGGAGACAGGAGGAGCTCTGTGACTGAGACAGAGTGAGTTCCAGGACAGCCAGAGCCACACAGAGACCCTGTGGAAAGGAAAGGAAAGAGGGATGGGGAAGGAGAGGGGAAGGGAAAGGGAAGGGGAAGGGAATGGGAAAGAAAGGGGAAGGGAAGGGGAAGAGGAAGGGAAGGGAAGAGAATGTGGGGGGACACAGAGACAGAGAAATCACAATCAGTCCATATTTTATGTCATATAATTTTATTTATTTTTATTTTTGTGGTGCTGGGAATTGAACCAGGACCTTATACATGTCAGACAAGCAGTATAATCTCCATAATCCAAGCTCAAACATTAGTATTTTTTATTATAGATTTTTATTTGCTTGTTTTTTGAGAAAAACAAAAACAAAAAAACTGGGCCAGGAACTTCTGTATTACTGCCTGGCCTCAAAGTCCTGCCTCTGCTTTCCCAAGTGCTGGAATTAAAGGTGTGCACCACCTTGCCTCAAGAAGTATTAGCGTTTTTTATACTTTTTTCACTTTAAGGGGTTGAAAACGGGACCTGGATCATTCTAGGCAAGTGCTGTACTGTACTGTAACTTAAGTCCTGGAACTCTTACCAGCACTCAGGAGGCAGAGGCAGACAGGTCTCTGAGTTCAAGGCTAGCCTGGTCTACCAAGAGCATTCCAGGACAGCCAGGGTTACACAAAGAAATCCTGTCTCGACAAAACACCAATAAATAAATAAGAAAGAATGCAACTCATACAAACTTTTTGAAAGCAATTAGGCAAAACTAAATAGAGGGAGAAAAAGTAAAACTCCATGACTTACCAATAATTTTTAGCTATGTAATTAAGGAGAAATCCTAGCTTATGAAAATAACTATGACACCGTTCACTTAAACACTGTTTGAAACAGCAAATAATTTGAAACGTGGGGCTGAAGAGGTGGCTCAGTGTTAACATCAGGTATCACTCTTCCACAAGACCCAGGTTCAATTATAGCACCACATCCAACAGCTCACTTGTAACTTCAGCTGCAGGAGATCTGACACCTTGTTCTGGCCTCTATACTGCACTCACATGGTGCACATGTAAATACCAGCGGAAAACTTTGTGGGATCAGTTCTCTCCCTCAGGTTCCAGAGATCAAACTCAGACTGTCAGGTTTGTGTGTCAAGCACAAACCTGTTGAGCCATCTTGCTGACGCACTGTATTTTAAAAGTTTAAATTCTTTTTTTTTTTTTCTAGACAGGGTTTCTCTGTGGCTTTGGAGGCTGTCTTAGAACTAGATCTTGTAGACCGGCTCACAGAAATCTGCCTGCCTCCACCACCCGGAGTGCTGGGACTAAAGGCACACGACACTACTGCCCAGCTTAAAAGTTTAAATTCTAAACAAATATCTCCTAACATAAGCTTTAGTTTTTCAGAGTTAGATTCATCATTTAGAGACTTACTTTTCCCCAAAAGCTTTTCTCCAAAATTCTGCAGCATCTGCTTTAGTAATCCGGAAAGTGTCTCCTTGGAAGAGTCCACTTGGAAAGATACCTTTCAGTTCTGCCAGCATGTGGCTGAAGATCAGGGATAGTTTGGTTAGGTTTCGCCTACAAATGATCATAAATTAAAACAATAATTACTGATTTGTTGTTGTTGTTGTGCTGACACAGGGTTTCTCTGTGTAGTTTTGGAGGCTGTCCTGGAACTCCCTCTATAGACCAGGCCGGCCTCAAATTCAAAGAGATATCTGCCTGTCTCCGCCTCCCAAGAGCTGGGATTAAAAGCACGCACCACCACCGCCCAGCAAATTACTGACATTTTAAGTGTACTGAATTCACCATACAAAGTAGCTTAGCATGAACATGAAAATAAGTTTATAATTTCTGGTCAATAATACTAAAAAGTATGGCAAACTATGAGAGGAAGGAATGTGTTACTGACAATAGCTACTGCCCTTTATGTAAAGCAGGGAGGACTTCAGGAATTATTTTGCTCTACCAACAAATGAAAAGTAAAAATCTAATGTATCTCATCTCTCTCCCCATTCAAATAAATGTCATATATTAAATAAGAAAAAGCCCCAAAGTCAAATATTTGAGTTTAAGCTAACAGGAACAAGTTTACTTTATGATGACAGATAAAGAATGCACCAAACAAACCCAAGAACTTCTCACAGCCAGAACCACACAATCACAAAAGAAAGGCAGTGGCAAAATGTTGAATTTACTGTTTTTCAGAAATCTTCTTTAAAATAAAAATTACATTTATGATAATATGGTAATTCATCTAAGATGATAGTATTATCAATAATAATTATTTAAATGTCCAGACCTAACAAATATTTTCATTAAATCAGACTTGGTAAAAATTGTACTAAAATTCCTAAATTTTATTAAACATTACTTCTTTTTTATCAAAAATGAAGTTAATATCCAAAGCAAATATGTACATATACTACCACTATTCTTAACAATCAACTTTATCCTAGTAATCTCTACTTAATGGGTGTGACTAAAGATGATAGGAAGTACCAATTTAACACAAGTGATGATGCCTCTAATTTGATCAGACTGTCCTCATTATTAAAAGTACCTCACAGAACAGGACCTAGATGTTTTGGATACTATTAAGTATCAAACCAACTACCAATTCGACATATTTCGCTTATCCTAATAATTTTCTATTTATGTGCTCAAAACTCTATATTCTTGCTACACAGCTGAACTGACTACAAAATCTCAAACCATGATCAATTATTGGTGTCCTATAAAAAACATCTTATGCCAGGCACTCTGGGAGGTGGAAGCAGGAGGTTTTCTGTGAGTTCGAGACTAGTCTGGTCTACAAGAGCTAGTTCCAGGACAGCCTCCAAAGCCACAGAGAAACCCTGTCTCAGAAAAAAACAAACAACAAAAAGGCATCTTTAAAAGATATTTTCATCTGTTATAATGGAGTGTCATCATCAGGTACCTTTTGTCTTTCCAAGGTAAAATGAATACAGCACAGACCAACTCTGACTTTTGCAAATTACTGCTGGGACATTTCTAATCAGTTTTTCAGCATATCAGCTTCTTTCTTGCACTGTGAAATCATCTGATTATGGCTGTTTAGGTAGTCTACTACTGACCAAAGTAGAACCTAACCCAAGATTAAGAACTCATCATACCCAGCCACACAATCTTCAACCTATAATTTGTTCTGCCTACAAGATATGCTGGAATAAAAGTAGTACAGAAATTGTGGAAGTGGCCAACCAATGACTGGTCTAGCCTGTGTCCCATGCCACAAGAGGGAGCCCACCACTGACACTACCTGGAGCACCAGGACCTAGAGGCTAGATAGCCCAGAGACCTAGGAAAGACCCAAATACAACTGGGGAAAAAAAAAAAAAAAAAAAAGGAATGATGCCTAATAATATTCTGCTATACTCATAGGTTGGTACCTGGCTCAACTGTCATCAGAGAACCTTCATCCAGCAACAAACGGAAACAGATGCAGAGACCCAAGGCCAAGCATTAGGCAGAGCTGTGGAAGCAGGGGAGGAAGGTTTATAGGAGCCAGAGCAGTCAAGGACGCCACAAGAAAACCCATAGAATCCACTAACATGGACTCTTAGGGGATCACAGAGACTAAACTGAAAACTAGGAATGTGCATGGGACTGACCTAAGCTCTCTGCATATTTGTTACAGTTGTGTAGCTTGGTCTACTTGTGGGACTCCTAACAGTGGGAGGAGCTACCTCTGACTTTTTTGTGTGTAAGTGTGTTTCAAGGAAGGGTTTCACTGTGTACACTACCTGTTCTGGAACTCACTCTGTAGAACAGACTGGCCTGGAACTCACACAGGGATCCATCTGCCTCTGCTTCCCAAGTGCTCGTATTCAGGGTGAGCACAACCACCTCCCAGATCATTCTCTAACTCTGTTGCTGGCTTTTGGAACCTATGCCTCATTCAGCCTCAATATGAGGGGAGGTGCCTGTTTTTTTTTAATGCCTATATTAGCTTTAAAAAAAAAACAATAACTTTATTTTATGTGCGCTGGTGTGAAGGTGTCAGATCCTCTGGAACTAGAGTTACAGACAGTTGTGAGCTGCCATGTGGGTACTAGGAATTGAATCCTCTGGAAGAACAGCCAATGCTCTTACCACTGAGCTAAGTCCCCCCTCCTCGAGAGAGAAGGCTTCTGTAGCTTTCTAACTGTTCACCTCATTTTTCCATCAACAGGAGCACTTACAAACAACACCATCAGAATTAATGTTTGTTCTCAAATCTGCTTTCTTCATAAGCCTATTCTGTATTTAATGATGGCATCTCTTATTTCCCACAAACTCACAATTTTTGGCTTTTTCCATTTGCCTTATTCTCATATTTGATTTGTCAAGTCTGGAGACAATGTGTTATCAATTCTCCTCTGAAATGTATTATTACTTTAATATAAATTCCCTACTACTTTAGTCCTATGCAGGTCCAATCTTACCTTTCTAAAAAAGTTTCATTTTTATTTAATTTAAACAAAAAAATTGTGAGTATGGTTTTCAAGACAGGGTTTCTCTGTGTAGCCCTGGCAGTCCTGGAACTTGCTCTGTAGACCAGGCTGGCCTCAGAGATCTGCCTGTCTCTAATTCCAGAGTGCTGGGATCAAACACATGTGCTACATAATTCCAAGCTTCATTTTTATTTTATTTTAAATAATATGTAGGCTGTTCAACAAGGTGGCCTCAAAAGCCTCTCTACATGGTGACCTTTAAACTGAACCTGAGGGAAGATAAAGGCTCTTATCATGTTGGTATCTACGGCTCGTCAAATATTTTTCCACTAAAAATCTACCAAGTATAGTGCTGTGTGGAATAAGAAACAAAAATGCATGCCAAAATAATAATGAACAGACAGCGTTTTATAAATCTATAAAGTAAGCCACACAAGAAAGGAAAGCTATTGACTGCAAGGGTGTAATGGCACCAGCTACCTAAGATGAGTTCAAAGTGCTAACTGAAATAGTTACTAAAAAATCAATTTAAGACATTTTTCAACTCAAAGGGACAGCTCCTCTCTCCCAAGCCAGCAGACATTTCTTAAAACTACCAGATGTGCACCACAACCATACAGGAAAACAATAAGTCTCTAAAAACCCATGGGTCAGAGTTTCCTAAGAGATCTGAGTTGGAACTTTGCCCAGTAACACTTCAAGGCTTTGGACATGGTTCAGTGTCTTAAGTGTTATTAGCAGAATCTGTCTTAACATGGAAACAACCAATGAAGCATGATGGCTTATTTGGATGCATGGCTAGGTAGGCAGTCCTTGTCAAAATACTGTCAGCAGTTATCAGTTCCCACGCTCTAGAGTCCTCCAACGACCAATGGAAAATACAACCACTCCATCTTTTGCAATGTGCTGAAGACGGAACCTTCGTTGCAAACTACCAATAGCTGCAAGAAGCACAGGTCTTTCTGTAACTGTATTAGAGGAAGGTCATTCTGTACTTCTTTTAGCTTTAACCACCCACATCTAAGGAACTGCAAACTGACTTTATAGCCTTCAACTTCCCCTTCCCTTCTCACAACTTCCCCATGATCAACCGCTGATTCTATGTGCAAAATCAGTTTTGTTTTTTCAGTGCTAGGGATCAAACCCCAGGGCCTTGTTTCTGGGAGGGTGGGTGGAAGCACCCTGCTGCTGAACTACATGCCCAATACATTATCAGTATTTTTTGCAGGGAAGGGTGGTGGTTGTGAGACAAGGCCTTGGCTGTACTGGTCAGGTAGTCACTATGTAGTACAAGCAGCTCCTTTGTTTTTTGTTTTGCTTTTTGAGACAGGGACTCTCTACATAATCCTGGCTGTCCTGGAACACAGAGACCCACCTGCCTCTGCCTGGGATTAAAGGCAGGATGCACCACCATGCAGGCAGGTCTTACACATAGCCTCCCAAACGCTGTGATTACAGACCTGTCATGCCAGCTTCAATCTTCTTTAAAAAGTCAAGATTAATCTATCTCACCACTAGGGAGGCAGATGTTTATGAGTTGGAGGCCAGCCTGACATAGCAATTTCCAGGCTAGCCAAGGCTACACACTAAGATAAGACCCTGTCTCAAAACAAACCAAAATTGAAAACAAATGGAACAACAACAAAAAACACTGCCATGATTATTTGATTATTTCTATTCTGCCTACGTTAGGTCTGAAGTAAATGTTATACTGTGTATAATTTCATCTAATAAGGAGCTGGCAATAAATACAAAAATACATTAAAAGATTAGATATAATTATTGTTCTTTGAAAGTAAAAATATAGGGTTGAGGAGATGGTTCAGCAGGTTAAGAGCACTTGTCTTGCAAGCATGAGGACGCAAGTTCAAATCCCCTCGTCCCATGTAAAATTGAACATTAGTACACAGCTCTAACACTAGCACTGTGGGACAGAGCAGAGACAGAAGTTTGCTGGTCATCAGTCTCGTTCCAAGCTCAGTGAGAAGTCTGTCTCAAAGGAATAGGGTAGAGACTGTGTTGGACTGGCATAGTGGTGTGTGCCTTTAATCCCAGCACTCAGGACACAGAGGCAAATGGATCTCTGTGAGTTCGAGGCTAGTCTTGTTTACAGAGCAAGTTCCAGAACAGCCAGAGCTGTTATACAGAGAAACCTTGTCTCAAAAAAAAAAAACAAAACAAACAAAAAGAGATGGAGATCCTCCATAGAAAGCAATGTGATGCCATCTAAGCATCGAAAAGCAGGTCACGTGGAGAGTAAAGGTTACGGTTTTGTGAAACTCCTTTGGTAGTGATAAATTTCCAACTGATAAGATCTCATTTATAGTAAGTCAAAAAGCCCAGGATCAAAATGCATTTCCTGTCCTATCAACATGCAGTGTACTCAAGCAGTTATCTAACCTCTGTGGGTTTCTACCATATCAGATGAGTCCCATCTATAAAAAGGTATGGGTTTATGCTATTCCATTCGTGTTCAAAGTGGGAAAGAAATCTGAGTTTGAGCAGTTTTAATTTCCTAAGACTGAAGAGGAAACACAAAAGATCACCAGTGCTTATAGTTGTTATGTCTGAGGATTAGAAGCTACATCAAGAAATGATGATTTGGGGTTGGGAAGATACGCAGAGGATAAAGTACTTTCTGTGTAAGAGTAAGGAACTGAGGTTAAAACCCCAGAACCCACAAGAAGCTGAGAACAGTTATACTTATTTGTTATCTCAGTGCTCTTACACAAAATGGGGATGAGGGGGGGCAGAATTCCTAGAGGCCCCAGACCAGCAGTGGCAAACAAAAGAGACTCTGTCTTAAACAAATGGAAGGTAAGGACAGACCTCAATGTTTATGCAATGTCACATATACACATGCATATCTCACTCACACACACACACACACACACACACACACACACACACACACACACTTTATTTATAAAAGTGTATTTCCTTTCTGCCTGTCAACAATGCAAATAAACTAATGTCCTATGTTATTTACATAGTTACATGCAGCCTAACCAAAGCCAGAAAAATTACTCTAATATGCTAAATTACTATTATCTATACTAAATCCAAGAACCTAGAAAGTAGCATTTATAAAGAATTTTACAGTCAGGTGTTGTTGGCACATGGGAGGCAGAGGCAGGAAGATTATGAGTTCAAGGCCAGGCTGGTCTACAGAGCTACAGAGAAACTCTGTTTAAAAAAGAAAAAAGAAAAGAAAAAAAGAATTTTACAATTTCTAAAGAAATACCAGACATTTTAAAAAAAAGTCATCTTAGTCATTTCAAATGGTTAAATGGTTTAAAAGGTTAAAACGTTTAAAGAGGTTTAATTTTTTTAAAGAAAAAAAAAACCTTTTATTTTCAAAAGCAGTACTTTGGACTGGTAAGCTAGCTCAGCAGGTAAAGGAAGGTACTTCCCTCCAAGTCTGATGACCAGAGTTCCATCTCTGGGACCCACATAGTGGAGGGATAGAATCAACTCTGGAAGGTTGTCCTCTGACCTAACATCACAACTCTAACAAACAAATACAGGCACATATAAAGTAAATAAGTAAAATGTAGTTTAAAAATTTAAATTTAAAAAGCAGTAATTTAACCAGTTGTGGTAGAATATGCTTTTAAACCCAGCACTCAGAAGGCAAAGGCAGGTGGATCTCTGGGAGTTCAAGGACAGACTTGTTCACAATAGTTGAGTCCCAGGCTAGCCAGAGCTACATAGTGAGACTCTATCGATAAGTAAATAAATGAAACCAAACAAATACAGCATTTTAGTGCATTGTAGCTCATTGGATGACTGTAAAACTCTTTCAAAATTATATGACTATGAAGCAGGTGTGATGGCTTTAATTTAATCCCTAGCTGAGGCTAGGAAGGGTTACATAGCAAGACCCTCAAAACAAACAAAAAAACAAAACAAGGGGTTAAAGAGAGGGCTCAGTGGTTAAGAGTATTTGCTGCTCTTGCAGTTCACAGCACCCTTATGGTAGCTGTCAATCATCCATAACCCCAACTCCAGGGGATGCAACAACCTCTTTCATGGGGACTGAATACATGTGGTGTACCTATACATGCTGGTAAAATACACATCAACATAAAATAAAAATAAGTAAATCTTTTCTTAAAAGATAGAAGAGCCGGGGGGGTGTGACACACGCCTTTAATCCCAGCACTCGGGAGGCAGAGGCAGGCGGATCTCTGTGAGTTCAAGGCTGGGCTGGACCGATAGCCTCCAAAACAATACAGAGAAACCCTGTCTCGAAAAATCAAAAAAAAAAAAAAAAAAGATAGAAGAAAAGTGTCCTCTAATAGAAACCAAAAAACTGTCTAATTAGGCCCAGAAAAATGGCTCAGAAGGTTCTTGGCCAAACATAATGCCCTGTGTCACATGGTAGAGACACCTGACTTCCAAAAACTGGACTCCAACCCCACCACACATGGTTAGGTTGTGGCGAGCATATGCCCCCAACACAAAATAAACAAATGCAAACTTTAAAATCCTTCATAACTGGAAGCGTCTATTAACAAAACATTATGGAAACCTAAAATACTTTAAGCATAAATTTAGATATAAAGCTACCTTAAGCTGGAGACCCACTTAGGTAATCATATTTAAAAGAAGTGACTGAAGCCTTTAAGTACTTCATGTACTAGTACTATTTCAAGTGATAACTGTAGTTTTTCCACTGGTTAAGTTCCAAAACCTTTCTATCCAACACTAGTATCATCTAAGAATGCTCAGTAGAAAAACACTGAGAAGACAATCATAACTCAATAGCAACATCCTCCACTCAGCACCCAGTAACCAACTTTAAAAATAGATACCACAGAACTCCTTTCAACAGGAAGTCAATGAAGTACTGCTTAACAATTATCTACTAAAGTTGTTCTTTGAAACAAGAGAGCCTGGAGTCATGGTACACATTTGTTATCCCCCAGCACTTGCTAAGACAGGAGGATCTCTACTTCAAAAACAGTTAAGGTCAGCATGAGTTATACAGCAAAACCATATCCCAAATCCATACAGAGAAACAAGACACACATGAATATAAACTACAGAAGGAATTCTTAATCAATATATCTAAAGAAAAAAAATCAATGATCCCCCCCCAGTTAGTATATGTAATACCAGCCAGCCATGGTGGCGCACGCCTTTAATCCCAGTATTCGGAAGGCAGAAGCAGATGATCTCTGAGTATGAGGCCAGCATGGTCTATATAATGAGTTTCAGGCTACACAGACAAACTCGGGCTCAAAAAAACAAAAAGAGCCTGGAAGTGGTGGTATACACCTTTAATCCCAGCACTTGGGAGGCAGAGGCAGGCATATCTCAAGTGAGTTCGAGGACAGACTGGTCTACAAAGCAAGTTCCAGGACAGCCAGGACTGTTAACATAGGGAAACCCTGTATCAAAAAACTAAACAACAACAACAAAAAAGAAACAAAACACAAAAAGAATGTATGTATGTACACACACACACATATCAAACCTATGGTCCAATTTATGAGACAGTCCCACTAACACTATATGGTTACAGCAGTAAAGGAAATACTAACCAAAGAGAGGAGGCTGAAGCTCATGAATCTCCCACAATCCCTTCATAATTCATACTTCTATTCAATCACTCATATATGTGTGTATGCTAGGCATGTCCTCCACAACTGAATTATTTTTATTTTGTATATACGAATGCTTTGCCTGTATGCATATATGTGCAGCATGTTCATGAAGTGCCTGTGTAAACCAGGAGGAGGAGCAGGATGCCCTGGAACTGGAATTACAGATAGCTGTTAGCTACCATGTGGATTATGGAAACTGAATTTAGGTCCTCTCCAAGAGCAAGTGTTCTTAACCACTGAGTCATCTCTTCAGCTCTCAAATGAATCTTAAAATAGAGATTCAACCTCTTTATTCTTTCCACATGCAACTCTGGCCAAGAGCCATCAAAGAGTACTCATGGTCTTATCCTAATTCACCTTTCTAAACAATACTCAATATTCTCCCGAAATAGTCTCTACTTTGCAGGCCCTACGCCTTTCACAGGTAGTATATGAAAAATGCATGCATCTCTTCATGGTCAACTTTCCTTTTTACTGCTAGAGATCTAACCCTGTGCATGTAAATACTCTACCACTGAGCCACACCCCAGTCCTCAGAGTTAACATTATGAGCTTGTTGGTAAGTGTCAGAGCTGATCCATGTGATTCAAGAGTTGGGGATCTCTACTATGGCACGTTTTTCCCTTCCAATGACTATAGTTATGGAAATTTCACCCATTCTTCAACATTCTCAAATCCTAGCTCCTTGGGTAGAGGAAGAGAAAAGTCACCCATCTACATTTACTGTCTATTCTCAGCTTCTGAACAAACTACAACATCTTATTTAGACTTTTCCCAGTCTCTGCCATGTCCTGTTCCATAGTAAAATGTCTTCCTTCCGCTATTTGGATGACAATTCCTTGGGGGCAGAAGCAGAAAGAATGTCACCTTCTTTATCAACTGTAGGTATTACTCATTTGTAAATGACCTGTTAATTTTGAAACAATTTTCTGAAGTTATAAAGATAGCAGTTTCCATATACCTACCTCTCACCCACTTTCTGTTTCCTCTAGCACTCTACTGTCTTAAATTAGGTTAGATGACACTAAACAGTACAGCATATGTTTATGGGCAAGAACCTGGTTCTATCCCCACAAGTGCCTCATTAAATCAATCAATTCAAGAAACCAGCAGGAGAGCAATAGTCAGGGTTTTTCTGTGTAGCCCTGGCTGTCCTGGAACTCACTCTGTAGACCAGGCTGGCCTTGAATTTACAGAGATCCGCCTGCTTCTGCTTCCCAAGTGCTATTCAAGGTGTGTGCCACCACTGCCAAGCAGAACAGTATTCTTAATGAAGTCCTAGATTTTTTTTCCAGGTCCTACTTTCCCACACCCAACCCTGAACACCATAATCTACTTGTTCTTTTTATCTGCTATGGTAGTTTCTTGATCTTTAACTGTTTTTCATGGCAAGTATTAAGGTATTTTTTTAATGTCTTCAACATACCTGACTTATACACTTGTTTTCACTGAAATTATGAGTTCATGAAAAGAAAAAAACAGTAACAGGCCCCCTTCATCACACATTACAGAATCTCACTGGCATCATTTTGATCACTTAATTATAGTAATCCTCACCATGCTTCTTCACTATAATATTATTACAAGAAAAGATTTGCTTTTTCATGAATATTTTTTCATAATTCCTTTGCAACAGACAAAATCACTTAAACTTTAAAACAATATGATACATTTGAATCAAAGTATGGGCCAAATGTGGTAATATACATCTACAATCCCAATATTTAGAAAGCAGAGAAGAGGATCGTGAATTCAAGGCCAGCAGCCTGGGTTGTATAGCAAAACCCTATCTCAAAAATCAAAATCATTTTGGAGGTTAGTACCTTTGGTTTTTTTAGTGTAGTTAGAAAACACAAAATATCTCAAGAATCATGATGAGCCAGCTCCTAATTTGCTCATTAGCCCATTTGCTGGGATTGTCTCTTAAGAGTCCAGGACTCATCAGCAGCTGAGAATCTACTAGCCCACAATATCAGTATTTTTCTGTACTAGCTCCTGAAGACTATTTCTATAAACTAGCAGCAACACAGTTAAGTAGTCTCCAAAACCTGTCATAACCTCATTCAACAAAGGACAAACAAGGAAGCATCTTTTAAGGTTACTAATGGCAAGCACTTAAAAATAAAATGAAAAATACACACTCAAAACAAATTACACTGAACAGGAGACAGTTATAATATAATCTAATCAAACATGAAAAGTCTAGTGTCGGGCGGTGGTGCTGCATATCTTTAATCCCAGCACTTAGGAGGCAGAAGCAGGTGAATCTCTGTGAGTCTGGTCTACAGAGTGAGTTCCAGGACAGCCTCCAAAGCCACAGAGAAACCCTGTCTTGAAAAACCCAAAACAACAACAACAACAACAAAATGTAAAGTCTATCTAGTTATGATCAATTATTTAGTTCTGAGTATATAACACATTAAACATCAATTTCTATTTAAACACATGACTTCCCTGAACAAACACACAATAACTACTGCTACCAAGTTTTGCTGTTCTTAAAGACTGGGAAACAATGTAAAACTTTTTTAGATTAGTCTAAATTTGCCAGTATGAATCAAAGTGAAGGAATATTCATCATCAAGGCCATCTCCCCAATTTAGAGTAATGGACCATACATACACTTTATAATTTAGTGTAACTTAGTAAGTTTTCTAGACTTGAAAGCACAGATGGGATTTCTATAGACAGTATGGGAAAGGAGCATAAGTCCATTTCAGCAGACCAGGGAGGGCTGAGTAGCATAATCATGACAACATAATAAAATTGAAAACTGAAAGAGTTAATGATTTTACAAATGCAACAGGGCATCATTAACGGCTTGGAACTAGGAAGTAAGATCTGCTTCAATGTAAATGACAGCCAAATGCAAAATAAAAAGATTACAAAAGCAGAGAGATGGCCGGGCGTTGGTGGCGCACGCCTTTAATCCCAGCACTCGGGAGGCAGAGGCAGGCAGAGCTCTGTGAGTTCGAGGCCAGCCTGGTCTACAAAGTGAGTTCCAGGACAGCCTCCAAAGCCACAGAGAAACCCTGTCTCGAAAAACCAACCCCCCCCAAAAAAAGCAGAGAGATGACTTGGTAGAGTACTGCCAAAGAAAGGTATGCTATCCTGAATCATAAAAGAAATGGGAATGATAAAATAAAACACTGCAGAAACCAAGATATGAGCCTAAAATTGAGCCTGTGCAACTGAAAAGAGGGTATTCCTAACAACATAACAATTAGAAGTGTTCCATCTTTTTCCCCATGCCCAGGGCTCACAGACACAGATAGACAAGTACTCTACCACTAAGCTACCTCCCCAGACAAAAGTTGACGATTTTTTAAGATTTATTTTTAAGTATGTGTGTGAGAGTATAGGCCACATGTGTTCAGGTGCCCACAGAGACGAGACTATGAAGGATATGGAGTTACAAGTAGTTGTGATCAGCCAAACAAGGGTGCAGGGGACAGACCTCAGGTCCTCTGGAAGGGCTGGAAGCACTAAAAGCTAATTCTTTTTAAGGGCTTATTAGGTACCAGGAATTTACACTGGATTTTTATTGCCATATCATAGGGAAAAGAAAAAAAAAAAAGGCAAAGCTGGGAATTGGTGACATTCACCTTTAATCCCAGCACTCGGGATGCAGAGGCAGGTGGATCTCTGTGAGTTTGTTGTCAGCCTGATCTACAGAGCAAGTTCCAGGACAAGCTTCAAAGCTACACAAAGAAATTCTGTCTCGAAAAACCAAAAAAAAAAAAAAAAAAAGAAAAGAAAAGAAAAGAAAAAGAAAAACAGGCAAAAAGAAGTTCAAGGCAACAGTCAATTTCAACAGTGGATTACCATTACCACTACATTACACTAACACAATAATTAAGGAAAAAATTGTATGCCCATAGGAATTAGTGTGCAAATAGAGGAGACCCTACATCCAAAGGTGCTGACTCTCAAATATGTTAACATGGCAATAACCCACAGGCAAACTTGGTAGCGAGGGAGGCATGAACTGAGTAAATACAACGTTTTAAAAATTTCTAAGTGATTATATGATGGGGGAAGTCCTTTTGTATATGTTTCTCTTATTGGTTGATGAATAAAACACTGTGGCCAATAGAGGCAGGGAGGTAGGCGGAACTTGGAGTAAGGAGAATTCCGGGAAGCGTAATCAGAGGAGATAGAGGTCAGGACCCTTCTTCAGTAAGCCAAGACCACATGGAAATACATAGATTGATAGATTAATAATTAAGACAGAGTTAGCCAATAAGAAGCCCAAGCCACTGCCAACAGTTTTATAATTAATATAGCGTCTGTGTTTATTTGAGGCCAAACAGCTGTGAGAAGCTCTCATTACAATTACAGGCACTGTGGAGGTAACTTGGAAGTAGAACATTTGTCTAGCATGTTATAAGGCCTTAGATTAGATCCCTAGCACTGCCTAAAACCCTAGCAAATCTAAATGACTATTAATCACTAATCTAGTTAAGTAGTAAAACACACATATTTTTATGTGTGAATGTGCTTGTATGAAGGCCGGAGGTTAACTACCAGTATTGTTCCTCAGGAGCTGTTCACTTTGTGTTTGAGACAGGGTTTTTCATTGGAACCTTATGCTTATCAATTTTGGCTAGGCTAGTATCCTTGTGTGATGCAAACACAAGCTACCACTTGGCTTTTTATGTAGGTGTTAGATCAAACCCTGATCTTCACTGCTTATGTGGCAAGTACTCTACTGACTACTTTCTCTAGTATGCACACACGTACACATGCATGTCACGAAACACACACACACATACACACACAAATATCTAAACTAGGGTTTAATGCAAGAAGTTTTTTCTTTTTAGGTTTATGTGTTGGTTTTTTTTTGTTTGTTTGTTTGTTTTTGTAATTTATCTCTAGATCAAGACAGCCTGGAACTCCCTATGTAGCAAAAGATGATCTTGAACTTCTGATCGGATAAGTACCTATCCATATTTGTTTCTATTTTCAGCCAACAGATCAAACTTAGGGCTTTATATATGCTACCCAAGCATTGCACTACTAAACTATAACCCAGCCCCCCTGGACACTGTAGCTTTACAAACCTACCAAGGTAATTTGCTGCAATAACAAACTATAGTAGAAAAAAACATGATCATCTCTTGGTGCCACATCTTCATCTTAGTCCATTATTAACCTGATATAGCCCACCACCATCTATCTCATTTTGATTCCTAAATCTGATTAAATGGTCTTATGCTTTCTATGTTGCTTGGCAACAAGTTACCCAGGACCCAGGATGTCCCAGATGACCCCCCCCACACACACACACCAGAAAGAAGAATCCCTCCTCAACATCTTCCCAAAGATTCCCAGACTCTAGGTACATGGCAGAGGAATCTAATCTGAGCAATCCAGCTTCACTGATCTTACTTTACACTGCCTGCACTTGTTTCTAAACTGTCACTATGTCCCTGAGTAAAAAGTACTGGAACTATGAAACAGGGCCTGCCAGGAAGACAAATCTACGAACTTCACGAGGTGACTAAAAGATAGTTATTACCTGGCCTTCTCTAGGCCAAAGGTTAACAACAAGAGAACTAACTAAGGCTACTTTTACCAAAAACAACAATGGAAGGCCGTCTTTCCTGAGGGGCCATGCAATCATGTTCACTGGAGTTAAAAGTAGAAGAATGGCATCATTATTATCTGGTCCAACTTACAGAGAAAATAGAAGACTTAACTGTTTTTTATGTAAATAATCAGAGAAAATATCATTAAAAATTAACTATGATACAAGCTAAGGAACATAAATTCTGAATACTTCAATTTCAACCACCCAGATACGTTTCATCAGTTTGGATGACTGCTTTGCATGGCAAAAGAATGGGGCAAAGTTTACCGAAAGAGGAAAGAAAAAAACCACAAACGAAGCCAGCGTTGGTGGTGTACATCTTTAATCCCAGCACTCGGGAGGCAGAGGCAGGTGGATATCTGTGAGTTCGAGGCCAGCCTAATCTACAGAGCAAGTTCCAGGACAGCCTCCAAACAATACAGAGAAACTCTGTCTCGAAAAACAAAAACAAAAAACAAACAAACAAAACACCAATGAAAGCTTTTTATTCAATTTCTTTAACAATTTAATACATTGGCTTACGCTTTCTGGAGAAATTTCAAATTCCACGCACAGCATATAGGAGTGAAAAGTAGGAGGCAATGCTGCTAGCTTCTCTACTATTACTAGGCACCGCCAGCAGCCTCACTGGTTTTGTATACCCCCTGGCTGGCAAGGGCATTCTGTGGCCAACTTCTGAGCTGGTTCTTTAAGACACTCTCATTTATATGCAGTTGCAGACCTCACAGGCATTATGGTTTTGGAACAACTCTTAGCTGGCACTATTAGAGCAAAAGATTAGAGAAGTCTTTGCACATTCGACTTGGCATTCGCCACTCACTTAACACTCTGGTTTATAAAGCATCACTGGTGCCTGAGGGAACAGAACATAGTTTCTTCATGGTCTGTCTTTCTAACTGCATTATCAAGTCTATATTCTAACCAGAAGTACCTTAACTGGAACTGCTATGTGACTGCACATTCCTGTGGTAAATCACACTGCTGAATATACTTATGCTCAGTAGACATGCCTAAAAACAGTCTATTAAAGCAGGTTTTAACTTCTCTCAATTTGTATAGTTGAGTATTTAATCAAAAGCTTCAAAGATGTGGCCTTGCTGAAGATGGCAGATGCCTTTCATCTCAGCACTCAAGAGAAAGAGGCAGGCAGAGCTCTCTGAGTTTGAAAGGAGTCTGGTCTATATATTAAGTTCCAGGCTACATAGAGAAACCCTGTCTCCAAAATAATGAGAGGCGGAAGAGGAAAAATAAATTAGATATAGAAACTGTTACCTGATATCCAAATAAACAAGGCGGTTCTGGCATTAGCTGGTTACAATGACTTTCAACTTCTACATCTGAAAAGTACTGTCCTTACATAAAGGCAAAATGAATATAATATGCTAACAACAGACAAAGTGCTTCACACTACATGAAGACTGGAGACCACAGCAAGTTTTAAATATATGTACTAAGCAAGCACAAGCTAACCATTCATTGCATCTGAACTTGGAAATGTCCCAAAGTAAGTTTTATGTTGACTTCTGCTTTCATGGTAACCATAGGGGCTGGATTTACCCCTCCACCCAAGAAAGAACTTAAAACACTGGACCAAATATACAGAACAATAATTTTTAGACATGGGATAGCAAAGGAAGAGACTGCTGAAGAGGGACAAGAAAAGAAGTCTTATGAATGCTCTAAGGGCCCAGAAAGCTCCCAGATCTGAGCATTGGGAGGTGAGCCCAGGAAACCTTGGACTCTGTAGAAACAGGAGAAAAGACTGAGTCTAAGAGAGCAAAGGAAATGAATGAAATTCACAAGGCAGAATGTCAGAGAGGCGAGAGCTCTATACAAATCAAATGCATTACCCACTGTATCCAGAACCAGGTAAAAGGGCTACAAGGGGAGATTATATTTACTGACAGGCACGGAGAAGTACCAGAGGCTGAAGAAGGTTCATACTTGAAAAGAGTATACCAGCCTCTAGTTCTCATGAAAAATCTTGTTAATTCAGTAGGCATGGAGGAACTGTCATAAATTAAAAGGTTGTTTTGGTCTTGCCTAAGAAATGTTAAATGAATCAAAGTACTCAAGTAACAGCACTATTCTAGAACATGGCTGAAGAATAGTTATGTAGAATACAAAAGTATCTATTCTCCCACAAGGAAAAATTAACAGCTTGGCATCCAATCAAAAATTACCAAGCAAAGCTAGGCATAGTGACACACACCTTTAATCCCAGCACTTGGGAGGCAGAGGCAGGCAGATCTCTGTGATTTTGAGGCCAGCCTGGTCTACAAAGGGAGTTCCAGGATGGCCAGGGCTGTTACAAAGAAAAACTGTCTTGAAAGCCACTGTCCCCACCCCACAAAAAAGTTAGCAAGCATAAAATAGAGCAGGGAAATATGACTCTTACCCAGGATAAAAATAAATGAAAAGATTTAATTCCATGAGTGACACAGAAGACAGAATTAACAGATGAAGAGATAAAACTAGTCATTATAACTAAATTCCTTGTATAAAAAGTTAGGGCAAGGCTCAGTGTGATGGCACATGCCTTTAATCCCAGTGCTCAGAAGGCAGAAACAACTGGATCCTTATGAGTTCCAGGCCAGCCTGGTATATATAGTAAGTTCCAAGAGAGCCAAGGCTATGTAGAAAGACCTCAAAAGGAAAGGGGGGGGGGGAAGCCAGGCAATGGTGGTGCACACCTTTAGTTCCAGTACCCAGGAGGTGGATCTCTGAGTTAGCCAACCTGGTCTAGAGAGTTTCAGGACTGCCAGGCAGGGCTACACAGGGAACACCTGTCTCAAAAATCAAAAGCAACAACAACAACAAAAAATGGAGCTGGAAAGATAGCTCAGTGGTTAAAAAGCACTGTCTGCTCTTCCAGAAGACCCAGGTTTAATTCCCAGCACCCATGCGGCAGTTTACAGCTGTCTCCATCTCCAGTTACAAGGGATCTGACACAGACATGCATGC
Organism: Mesocricetus auratus; assembly: GCF_017639785.1. Lineage (NCBI taxonomy): Eukaryota > Metazoa > Chordata > Mammalia > Rodentia > Cricetidae > Mesocricetus > Mesocricetus auratus. The sequence continues at coordinate 22,815,336 of NW_024429203.1, forward strand.
AGGCAAACACCAGTGCACATAAAATAAAGACTCCAACCCAGGTCCTGGAGGCATGGCTCAACAGGGAAAGACATTGCTGTGAAAGCCTGGCAACCAAATTTCAATCTCATGTAAAGGCAACAGGAAAAAACAAGTCCACAAAGTTGTCTTCTCACCCCCAAAAGTGTCAAAGCAAGCCCTTTGTATTGTGCACATGCAGTAACAATAAATACAAATTTGAAAAAATCTAAAATAAACTTCATGAGTTGAATTTTGTTGAGGAATTTCTGTCATCAAATTTTTATTTTTTCATGAGAAGACACTGAAATTTATTATTTATTTTTATGCATATGGGTATTTTGCCTACATGTACTTACATGAACCACATATATACCTGGTGCCCACAGAGGTCAAAAGAAGGTGCCAGATCCTCTGAGACTGGAGTTACAGACAGTTATAAACTTGTTTGTGGGTGCTGGGAATTGAACCCATGTCATCTGGAAGAGCAGTCAGTGCTCTTGACCACTGGACATTTTTATTCATCTATTATTTCATGTGTATGATGTTTTGACTGCATGTATGTCTGTGCACCGTATGCAAACCTCGTGCCCTCAGAGGCCAGAAGAGGGCATTGGGTTCCCTGGAATTAGCATTACAGACAGTCATGAGCCACCATATGTGTGCTGGGAACCAAATCCAGGTCCTCTAAGGGCAGTCAGTGCTCTTAAATCACTAAGCCATCTTCCCACCCACAGAAATTAAAATTTCAATGGGCAGGATTAACAGCTGATACTTTGGAACCATCCTAACGATGCGACCTTTAATATAGTTCCTCATATTCTGGTGACTTCCAACCATAAAATTATTTTGTTGCTACTTTGTAACAGTAATTTTGCTAGTTATGAATCATAATGTAAATATCTAGTATGAAGGATATCTGAAAACCGACTGCTATGAAAGGGTCAAAACCCACAGGTTGAGAACTACTGCTTTTCTACTATAGTGACATTTGCATTCATGGCACCCAGAAAACAGTAGAAAAGACTGTAGGGGAAAAGGCCCAGTCAAAGAAACACACCCTGAGCAGAGCCAAAGAAACACACTTTGGCCCTGCAACCAGAACCAAAGAAATGTACCCGGACCCTGAAACCAGTGCCAAAGGAACACACTTTGTCCCTAGAATCTGAGTCAGTGAAAGAAATGCACCCTGGTCCTAAAATTGGAGCCAAAAGGCTAAAAAGGACCAGAGAAAGAAACACACTTTGGCTCTGAAACCAGAGCCAAATCTGACCCTAATATTGTGTAAAAAAGTAACCAATCCCGGAGCAGAGCTCTAGCCAATCTGAGCTCAGCACTGAAATCGGACCAATTCCCACCCTGGAAGCCCTATATAAACCCTGTGTCTGTTCAGCTGTTCGCGCTACCTGGCTGTCCTCAGCCACTCTGGCAGAGGGCAGCCACTCTCCTGGATTCTTCCCTCCCAATAAACCCCTTTGACGAGCTTCAGGTGAAGACCTTCTTTTGCGGCAGAATAGAGGCGACCCTGGGCAGAGCAGAGCTAGCAGAGCTGTAACACTTTTGCCAGGGAAACCTTCCCCTGGCAGAGTGGAGTTGTTACACTCTGCTCTCTACTCTGCAGAGAGCAGAGCTGAACTCTAGCAACTTGGCCTGGGAAACCTTCTGCCTAGCAAAACTGCTACATTGGGCAAACATCCCCAGCTGGAAGACCCTCTCCTGCCGGAGTAGAGCCAATACACTGGGGAAGCCTTTCCCTGAGGCAGGGCTGTAAGCTGCTCCACTTACTGAGGCCTATGGTAGTCCTTGGCTCCCGAGCTCCAGGATACCTTTCCACCTGAGCTGTGTAACACTCAATATTCTGTGACTCCCAAGTGCCAGAATACCTGACCATCCGGATCTGCCCAAAATGCCTACAAAGACTGCTAGTTCCAGAGACTGAACTGAGATAAAAGCACCAAACTATACATGTGGTGAGCAGCTGTGTTTTTACCATGACTTACAATTAAACCAAATATTTGTTGCTTGCACTAAGAATTTATTTAATAGGAAAGGTAATAGCAAGATGGTTCGGCGGTTAAAACTGCTTGTCTCAAACCTTGATAACTGAGTTCAATCCCTAGAACTCACATAAAGGCACATGAGCCATGGCACATGTACTACACACTCTCTCTCTCTCTCTCTCCCTCTCTCTCTCTCTCTCTCACTAAATTTTTTAAATTTCCTCAGTTAAATAGAAGCCCTTAATAAATACTTCTATTAAATCTACAATGAAGAGCTTTAAAAAATAAACATTCTATGTGACAATAAATAAGGACAGAAAGTACTTTTGTTGCAATATGGTTGACCTTAGGAAAAGCACTTACGCAATGGTAACATTAATGCAAGCTTTTTTCATAAGCCACTTTTTCCTTTGTTTCCCTTCCTTTCTTTGTTCCTTTTTCTTTTACAGTGTTTACTCTTTGATAATTTTATGCATGTTTATACATATACATTTAGCAGGGAATGATCTTCAATTTCCCTGGTCCTCCTGTCTCTACCTCCTGGGTGCTACCATGCTGGTAATAATTTGTTTGTTAAGACAGGTCCTAGCCTTGTGTTACACACTGGATTTGAACTTGCAATGATATTCTAGCTTCAGTACATTTTGAGTGCTAGAATTTAAAGAATGTGCCTCCATGCCCCATTTCCAGAATTTTTCACTTATTCTGGCTCTATAACCATTAAGCAGTAACCACTTATTTTCCCTCCTTTCAGTTCCCAATAGCCCTATATACCTGTCTTTATAAATCTGCACATTCTAAATATCTCATAAGTAAAACCATAAAATATCCTTTTGTATCTGGCTTATTTCAGTCAACAAAACATCTTCACGGTAAACCTGTGTTGTAGCTTCTATATGAATCCCACCCCTTTCTGTGGGTGAGCATTTAAACTTTCTGGGCCAGTGAGATGGCTTGGACAGAAGTGCCTGTGCAAAAGACCTGAATTTGATCTCAGATCTCTGAATCCCACAAAGTGACAGGAAAGAACGCACTGCTGAGTAGTGCGTGCGTGAGTATACATACACAGAGTAATACAAATTTAAATTTAAATTTAAATTTGCTTAACAGTTCTATACAGTATGTTAAGCAGCCGGGTGGTGATGGTGCACACCTTTAATCCCAGCACTCGGGAGGCAGAAGCAGATGGATCTCTGTGAGTTTGAGGCCAGCCTGGTCTACAAAGCTACACAGAGAAATCCTGTCTAGAAAACAAAAAGCCAATGTTAAGCATATCCCCCGCCCCCTTCCCCATTCCCCTCCTTTATTCAGCCCCCCCAACACTAGTTCCCACCATTCCCCTAGATAGTCTCACTTTCATTTAGTATCTACGCATACAACTTTATGTGACTGTAGAAACTCTAGGAACTACAAATGAGAGAAAATAATATTTGGCTTTCTTTTTTTTTGGTTTTTTCGAGACAGGGTTTCTCTGTGGCTTTGAAGGCTGACCTGGAGCTCACTTGGTAGTCCAGGTTGGTCTCCAACTCACAGAGATCCGCCTGCCTCTGCCTCCCGAGTGCTGGGATTAAAGGCGTGCGCCACCAATGCCCGGCCAATATTTGGCTTTCTAAGATTGCCTTAACTCACTTATTAATATTGTCTCTAGTTGCATCCATTTTTCTTGAAATGACATAATTTCATTCTTTATAGCTGAAAAAGTTTCACTGTGCAAATGGCACATTTTCATTATTTCCTGTTGTTGGACACCTAGGCTGAGTCCATAACTTAGCTATAGTATACTACTTCTGTGATATGCCTACCTCAGAAGCCTTTGGGTAAACACTCAGGAATAGTGTAACTTGTACACCAACATTTCATTTGTCCATGTATTTGTTGATAAATGTTGGACTGTTTCCCACCTTTGCTTGTCATAAATACTGCTATAATGAACACAGATGTACAAACACCTGACCAAGTCCCTCCTTTCAATTCTTAGAAGTGTATGTCTCAACTTTTTGTGGAAATGCCAAACTTTTCTATATGGTCACTCAGTTTTTCATACTCATTAGTGAAGCATGATTCCATTCTCTACATCCTCACCAATATTTATTACTTTCCTTTTCTGATAATGCATATCCTAATGGGTATCCACTTGGTTTTGATTTACATTTCCCTAACGGTTGATTATACCATCTATCTTTTCATGAGCTTACTGGCTAATTGTATATTATCTTTGAATATAGGTATATATAAATACTTGGGGTGTGTGTGTGTGTGTGTGTGTGTGTGTGTGTGTGTGTGTGTGTGTGTGATATCAACCTCAACTGTTGTTCCTTGGTATCCATCTTCCATCTTTTCTTGGAGACAAGGTCTCACTATGTAGCCCAGGCTGACCTCCAACTCACAGAATATTGTGATTAAAGATACTTAACACCAGGCCCATCCAGCTCACTAGGACCTGGATGTCTCCACTTTGCCAACCCTAGAATTCTTTTCATAGCCTTACCCATAGGTACTGAGGATAGAACTTGACCAACTAAGCCATCTCTCTATTCCCCTTCTCTCATAAGATACTTACTATCTAGTCCCACGGCTTTATTTTATGTGTTTAAGATGTATTTATTTTATGTATGAATGCTCTATCTGTATGTACGACTTTATGCCAGAAGAGGTGTGAGTGACTATGTGGGTGCTGGGAATTGAATTCAGGACATCTGAAAGAGCAGCCAGTACTTTTAACTGCTGAGCCATTTCTCCAGCCCCATACTCCCAGGACTTTAAAGACCTCCCTGAACCCAATTTTTTTTCTCTATTCTAAGTATCCCCATTCTGAGCCCCAACTCCCAATCAGATTGCCAATTGCTCATTTAACCTTTCTTTAAATGGCTCATAATTTCAAATTTGGTCCAGTATGATAGTGTACATCTTTAATTCCAGCTCCTGGGAGGCAAAGGCAAGTGGATCTCTGTGAATTCCAAGCCAGCTAGTACTACACAGTGAGACCTTGCCTCACAAACAAACTTCAAACTTAATACATCCCAAATGAAACTCTTGCTTCTTCCTATATTTATATCCTAAATTCACTGCCATAATAAATGTGACACCATCAGCAGAGTAATGAAACTGGAAACCATTCTCAATTCTCTGTCACCTTTTTCTGCATTCCACTTGTCTAAAATATCAACAAGTCTTACTAATTTTAGCTCTAATCCACTTACCTATTTTTCTTTTAACTTCCTCCTCCCTTGTCTATTTCCATTATTGCCATTGCCACAAACTTTTATCTCTTTTACAGACAGCAACTGATACCATCATTGTAAAATACCAACCAGGTCACATTTCTTGCCTGTTTAAAACCTTTCAGTGGCTTCCCACTGTACTATCAACTTGCTCTAATTTAGAAATCTATCCAATATACTAGTCCTGGTATGCTACTTTTTTTTTTTTTTTTTTTTGTGGTGGTTTTTCGAGACAGGGTTTCTCTATATTGCTTTGGAGCCTGTCCTGGAACTAGCTCTGTAGACCAGGCTGGCCTGGAATTCACGGAGATCCTCCTGCCTCTGCCTCTCAAGTGCTTGGATTAAAGGCATGAACCACCAACACCCAGCAGTATCCTAACTTTAAAACAACAGATCTTGCCCACTTCTTTGTAACTATCTCTCTTCCATTAAAAGCTGGTCATGATCATCTCTCTCCAAGGTTGAAAGGACACAGGCACATGTTCCACCCCCTCTCCAAAATGTAAAAACAATCATTCCGATCTAACTAGAAATCGTTTCCCACCAAGGCCAAACTCTTAAACACAGAGATAGTTGCGGTTCATTATCTATCAGCAGCACATGTCCTGAAGGGTGCTAAGAAAGGACTATAAGTGCACAAACCCTGTTCAGTTTGTGAAATACCACAATTCCTCTGGAGGAAAATGTCAAGAGTTAAATAAGGAATATTCTTTGAGCCAGGTGTGGTGGCACACTCCTTTAATCCCAACACTCAGAGGGCAGAAACTGGCAGATCTCTGTGAGTTCCAGGCCATAGGGGGAAGGGGACTTAAAGTCAACAAGCTTCTTGAAGGAAAGGTTTCTATGTCTCCCTGCTCTATCTTGTTCCTGGAGCAGTTGTTACTACAAAGAAACTCACTACTGCTGAGTACTTAGCAGGTGAGTGTTTAATTAGGTCTGGATTTTTCCAAATTATACAAGATAAGCAAAATTTTGATAACTGAAGTGTAACTAAAAAGGTAGGATAATTTAAAAGTACAATCTACAATTAATATAAGCTAGTTTTAAAAATTCAGTTACACTCTATAGCCAGCCCCTTTCAACTTTATTCAAGCATAATCAATTATTCTATACTTCACCAAAGCCGAAACCATAAGGGTGCTGCTGACACAGCACATTGAGAAAGCACTTATCTGGAAAAGCAAACCACACAACTGAGAGTCAGGCCTCTTGCTCGAGCAGAAGCTCCTAAGAAAGAGAACTCAGGTTTTCTGCAATGTGGATCTAATGTGCACTGAGGGAATAGAAGTCACACAAGGAGAGTTATGGCTAAGAGATGGGGCCTGGCAACATTCCAATCCTGCAGTTAGCTGTACACAAGGCTGACACCTTTCCAAGATTCTACAAGGAGACAAATTCCACCTTCGTACAAGCTATTCAAACTAGTTTTTTGTTTTTTGTTTTTTTGGTTTTTCGAGACAGGGTTTCTCTGTGGCTTTGAAGGCTGTCCTGGAACTGGCTCTTGTAGACCAGGCTGGCCTCGAACTCACAGAGATCCGCCTGTCTCTGCCTCCCAAGTGCTGGGATTAAAGGCGTGCGCCACCAACACCCGGCTTCAAACTAGATGCAGAGGAATAAACCCAATAAAAAATCATCTCCAAGAATCCAGTGTCATACTTAACTAGTGAAAAATTACAAAGGTGCCTCCAAAAACCAGGAAAAAGGATGTCTATTCTTGCCACTTCCACTCAACACAGGTTCCAGCTGACATTAATCAGCATAATTAGGGAAGAAAAATAAATAAACTAAGCAAGGAAAGAGAAGTAAAACTATCTGCTTGCACATGGCATGATCTCTTTTTCTAAGAAAGTCCACTGTACAAACTGCTAGCTAGCTCTTCAAAGTTGCAGAGCACAAGAATCATGTATAAGCATCAATTTCACTTCCATGTATGAGCAATGAACAGTCTAAAACTGGAGTCATCAAAAAATTGAACCAAGGTTAAAAGATGTGCACAACTGCTAGCATTTAGATGGGAGACTGCCTGGGAATACCCAGTGATGTAAAATTTAAAAAAACATAGATATGATGTGAACAATGAAAACTATAAAACATCACTGGAGAAAGGAAAGAGATGTAAGCAAAGGAATTTCAAGAACTTCAAAATGTACAGTACCTACAAACTGAGCTACACATCATATACAACCCCTACCACATTTCTACATATTCTTTTCATTACGAATCTAACTGCCTGATCCTACATTATGTTCTTTGAATATTCTTCCTTTTCTCTCCCAATCCATTCTGTTAATGGGCATTTACATTTCAAATTATTGGCTTAAAAATTTTTAACTATGTGTATATACTGTGTCCACAGTGTCCAGAAAGGTGTCAGATACCCTGAATCTGGAATTAGAGGTAATTGTGAGCCACCCCGCATGGGTCCTGGGAACCTAACTCTGGTCTTCTGGAAGAGCAATATGGCCTCTACCTGCTGAGTCATCTTTCCAGCCACAATTCACATTTAATGATTTCAAACTTCTACAAAAGCATGATAATATAAGTTACAGTGACATCAGCATCAGGACAGGTAATATGGGTTACACAATTCAAAGTCTAGACATAAAGCCTTACATTATGGTCCATTTTCTTTTGACAAGAACAAATAAAAGACAAATGGTATTTTGACAAAGGATTTTATATATGCCAAGGAATGAATTTGGACTCTTATTTCACAGAGGAAAATCTACAATAAACAAACTCATAATCAAACAAAGAACTAAACAGAAGAACTAAAAATACAGGGAAAAAACAAACAAATCAAGCAAACAAGAAACACAGCCATTATTTTTTTTCCATAACCATTATCTTTATGGCCTTGAATTAGGCAATATGGAGAGAAGGGAATCTGGAGATAGCCTGTAGCCCATGCTGTCCTAGAATTCACCATGCAGTCCAGTTTGGCCTTGAATTCACAGTAATCCCCATTAAGGCTTCCAGAATGCTGGGTTAACACTTGCTTGGCTTATACCATGTTTTCTTAAAAGTACAAGTCTGACAATGGTGTAGCTGGGACAATATGAGGCCAATGGAGTGGGTCCAAGATCTAACACTAATGCACAAACTATATGGAGAAATACCTTACCCAGACTAGACACAGGAGTGTGGGGGTGGAGAGGTGCCTTGGTCCAGCCTCAACGAGATGATGGGACAGACTTAGTAGACTTCCTAGGGGAGTCCTTACCCTCTCCATGGAGCAGAAGGGAGGAGGTGGGGAGTGAAGGGAGTGGGAAGAGAGGAGGGAGGGGGAACTGGGATTGGAATGTGAAAAATAAATTTAAAACCAGGGAGCAAGCCTTTAATCCCAGCACTCGGGAGGCAGAGACAGGTGGAGTTCTGTGAGTTCGAGACCAGCCAGGACAGCCTCCAAAGCCACAGAGAAACCCTGTCTCAAAAAAACCAAAAATGAATGAATGAATGAATAAAAGTACAGAGTGTTATTAAACTTCATCAAAGTTTAAATCTTTCATTTCAGAAGATATTACTAAAGTGAAAAGACAGAGAATGGGAGTAAATTTTTACAAATCAATTTTTTTCCATCATATGTGATATGATACTAGTTTAGTAGCCAGACTCTACATAAAAAAGAATTTTTACAATTCAATAGTAAAAGGATAACACATTTTAAAATGAGCAGAAGAACCATGGAGCCTCCCATACTGCAAAAAGTAAAAACAAAAAGGCAAGGCCAGGCATGTGGGAGCTCACACCTTCACAGTGCTCAGTCCAGCCTGGTCTACACAAGAGAACCTGTCTCACTGGGTGGCAGTGGTGACATATGTCTTTAATCCCAGCACGCGGAAGGCAGAGGCAGGCAGATCTCTGTGAGTCTGAGACCAGCCTGGTCTACAGAGTGAGTTCCAGGACAGCCTCCAAAGCTACAGAGAAACCCTGTCTTGAAAAACCAAAAAAGAGAGAGAGCGAGAAAGAACCTGTCTCAAAATAAGCAAACAAACAACAAAAAGGCAGTAACTTTCTTTTGGGTGGGCAAAAATGGTACATGTCTCTAACTATAGCACTTGGAAGGTAGAGATATGTGGTAGGAGAGAACCAACTCTCTCTCTCTCTCTCTCTCTCTCTCTCCCTCTCTCCCTCTCTCCCTCTCTCCCTCTTTTTAGATTTCCGGAATGTACCTAAGTGGATACAGTAGCATGCTACTATTTTCAGTTTCTAGGGGAGGGGAGTTTGGAGCAGCCTGAACAGTATAGCAAGAGCCCACCTCAGAGATAATACTAACTCCCAAATAAATATTTTTTTCACATATATTCTTTTAAATATATTTCTTTTAAAAAAGAAACTTCTAGACAACTGATTACCTGTAAGACAGAGTCTAGAGTCAAAACCAACCCTTATAAACGGACTCCAGCCTGGACTTCCACTATCCAATGCCAGTAATTCTAGCCAAACCAGAATTCCCACATTCCTTAAACATAAAGTCTGTAGGTTCTTGCACTTACTGTGTTAAAGGCTGACTTCTCCACCTAGAAACAACCTTCCTGATGCTGCGACAGCTTGAATACAGTCCCTTATGTTGTGGTGACCCCCCCAATCATAAAATTATCTTGTTGCTACTTCATAACTGTAATTTTACTATGTTATGAGTCGTAAAGTAAATATCTGACATACAGGATATCTGATATGTGACCCCTGTGAGGGGGTCATTTGACCCTGGGGTCGTGAACCATAGGTTGAGAACCATTGGCCTACTCATCCTTCAGAATCTAATTCGGCTCAACATTTCCTGTGTCACCTCTGATGCCATCAAATAGGCAAAACTGCATTCTCACAACAATCTGTACATAGTTCTATTAAATCCTTGACACATTACATATTTCAGTATCTCTCTTCTCACTTCCTAAAATTAGAGAGGACTTAAGTTGGTTTTTAAGGCAAACTGCAATTATTTTAGTCCCTGGTATGGCAAATCAAACAAAAAACAATATAAAACGATTAACATTGAACCCAGAGCCTTGTGCATGCCATAAGAGTGCTCTACCACTCAAGTCTCATTTTTTATGTGTGTCACAATATATCCGTGTGTGTGTGTGTGTGTGTGTGTGTGTGTGTGTGTGTGTGTGTGTGTGTGTGTGTGTGTGTGTGTGTGTTGAGGACTGGCCAAATAGCATGTCACACACAAGATCTCTGTCTGGCTTAAGATTAAACTTTAGCAAGTGACCTCACCCCTCCCAGCTTCAGTTTACTCGCTGGGGAAAGTGCCTGTAACTGGTCGCCTCACAGAGTGACAGGTGAACTGTGTGTGTGTGTGTGTGTGTGTGTGTGTGTGTGTGTGTGTGTGTGTGTGTGTGTGTCGGGGTCTATCTCTGAACTGGACTGGCTGTGAGTTCCTGGGTTCTCTTTACCCCCACCACCCTCCACCACTAAAGATTTTCACCCACTGAACCATTACCCCTGCCCTTAACATTTCATTTTACTTGGGTGGTGGTGTACACCTTTAATCCCAGCACTTGGAAGCAGATGCAGGTAGATCTCAGTGAGTTCAACAGGCCAGTATGGTCTACAAAGCAAGTTCCAGAACAGCCAGAACTCTTATACAGAGAAACCCTGCTTTGAAAAAACAAGGGGAAAACAAAAAATAAAACTCACCAAGGTGGCACATAGCTGCAATCCCAACAACAGTACTTGCCTAGCACTCACAAGGTCTGGGTTCAATCCTCAGCATTTAGGGTGGAAAAGAACAACTGGAATTTATATTATCTACTCCAGAAAGTTAATATTTATTTCCAACTGGATAAAACAAAACCCACGACCTAGTTTTTGCCAGTAGGTATTTACAATAACCAAGCTAGAAACATGTAACACAGCCTAACTGCATTTAAAGGGAGGACACCTGCCTAGCATGCATGAGGTCTGGGTTCTAACTCCAACACCAGGAGAAGGCAGGTATTATACATTTGTCTCTATTTATTCTAGCTAAAAATTACTTTTTTTTTTTTTTTTTGGTTTTTAGAGAGAGGGTTTCTCTGCATTGTTTTGGAGGCTGTCCTGGAACTCGCTCTGTAGACCAGGCTGGCCTTGAACTCACAGAGATCCACCTGCCTCTGCCTCCCGAGAGCTTGGATTAAAGGCGTGTGCCACCAATGCCTGGCCTAAAAATTACTCTTATACATAAAGAAAATTGCAGTTCAATTTGCTTTATTTGAAAAAAAAAAAAGGCTGGGTGGTGGTGGCAGTGCATGCTTTTAGTCCCAGCTCTCAGGAGGGAGAGGCAGGATGATCTCTGTGAGTTCGAGGCCAGCCTGGTCTACAGAGTGAGTGCCAGGACAACCAAAAAACAAAAAGTTGAAGGAATGGTTCAGCAGGCAAAGGTGTTTGCTGACAAATGATCTGGGTTCTTTACCCAAAAGTTCACATGGTGGAGGGAAAGAACCCTTACCTATACATTGTACACACACAGACACACACACCCACACAAGCACATGCATATGTATGTGTAAAATTTAAAAATGCTGGTAGCTGTGGCTCACACCTTTAATCCCAGCACTAGGGAGGCAGAGGCAGGCAGATCTCAGCCTGGTCTATAGGTCAAGTTCCAGGACAGCCAGGGCTACACAGAGAAACCCTTTCTCAAAAGATTAAATACATAAAATTAAAATAAAAAACAAAAGCCAATTTCAAGCAATGTGTTGTTTGTCCTTATCTGACTTGTGATTTATCAATCTTCTGCAGCTTCTGCTAACCTCAGCTTAACCTCTACCCTCTTTCAAACTCTCATCTACACACAAACGTCTGCTATCTCTAGGGATCCAAAGGCTCTACTGCCTGCAACCTTTTGCATGAGTATAAATCACTCTTTCTTTCACAGATAAATCTATCTGGCCCAAAATGGCCAAATGGTTACCATTTATATCAAATGTGAGCTTTCTATTCCTATTAAAATAAAATTCAAAGCAACTCAACTATTTCTAACATTACCATCTGACAATCACAGACCTGAATTAATATTTGTGTAGTATTTCTCCATTACCTAGGCTGAGAATTCTCCTCATACATTCTTTCTTTTCCCTCCTTGAAGAGGCTTATAGTCTGCTTAGTCTTCTTCATCAAATTCTCCATGAACACTCTAAAATACTCATTTTCTCCAAGTGTCTCCATCTTCCCCTCATATCTTGACAAGACCGTGCGGAGATGCTGGTAGGTGTCAGGTAGCAGGTCTAAGATATAAGGTGGGCTGTTCTTGAGCGCCAGCTTTGGGTTTTGACACAACCGCACCACCTGCAACAAACGGGGGAAAAAAGGGCTATTACTCAGAGGACCTTAAAGGACAGCTTTCCTTGTTTAGTTACGAGCTATGAAATATGTGCTATTTGCATAAATATGAAAGATACATGAGGATAATAAGAAATTATATGTAGCCCAAAGCCATAGGCAACCACTCTGTACTAGTGACCCTCCTACACAGATTGGTGGTTTTCTGAATTATTTAAGTTATATGTGTGTGCATGTATTGGGGCATGTGCATGTGAGTATGGGTACCCACAGAACCCAAAAGAGAGTCAGATCCCCTAGAACAGTTATGAGCCAGCATGCTAGAACCAAACTTAGGTCCCAGCATGCTAGAACCAAACTTAGGTCTTCTGCAAGAGCAGCATGTGATCTTAACCCTCTAAACCATCTGCCTGTGAGATACAGGCTGTGCAGTGGGCGCGGCATCTGCCCAGCCCCAAGAGGACTTGGGGGGTATAGCTCAGTGGCAGAGCACCTGCCTACCATGTCCATACTGTGGGTTCAACCCAGAACCTGGGGCAACAAAAGACTCTCCGAAAGACTAATAGTACAGACAACACAATCAGGGATGGGGGTAGAATCTCCCACAAATGTCTGAAAATATGAAAGATGAAATAAAATATAGCAGGCAGGGTACACTTTAATCCCAGCACTCGGGAGGCAGAGGCAGGTGGATCTCTGTGAGTTTGAGGCCAGCCTGATCTACAGAGTGAGTTCCAGGACAGCCAGGGCTACAAAGAGAAACCCTGTCTTGAAAAAACAAAACAGGAAAAAAAAAAAAAGCAAGAGCTGGGTATGGTGGCAGATGCCTTTAATCTCAGTACTTGGAAGCAGAGGCAGGCAGATTCTGTGAGTTTAAGAAAAAAAAAATTCCCAGGGGTTCAGGGGCAGATAGGAAGAACATGGCCATCCTGGAAGACAAATCTCTGCTCTGGTCCATAGATTTGAGTTTTAATATCCACTAAGGAACAGAGCATAAAGGCCTTAAGCCCAGCAATACTGGAAAGTGAACTGAGATGCCCATTTCTTCCTAAGAAAACAAAAATGTTCTGGTTTCTCTTTACATTACATATACATACCACCGTTTATCAGTAAGATTTGCTGGTAATTCTTTTCCCCATCTTTTACTTTCAAATTTCCTGAGTTCCTGTGTTTTAAGTAAGCCTCATTTAAAAATGACATTTGTTTGTTCGGGGGGTTGTTTTGTTTTGTTTCATTTTATTTTTATTTTATGTGGATGGGTGCTTTGCCTGCATGTATATGTATACAGTGTGTATGTCTGGTGCCCATAGAGCCCAAAAGAGGTTGTCAGGTCCACTGGAACTGGAATTTACAGCCAATATTCCAGTGCTGGCAATCAGACCCAGGTCTCTATAATAGCTGAGTCATCTCTGCAGCCCCTGCTTCAGATGTTTTGAGGTCTCATGCAGGCTGTCCTCCTTGCTTTCATATCTCAAGTGCCAGGATTACATGAGCATGTCGCCACACTCAGCTCTTAAATCTAGACTAATAATCCAATATAACAATCTTTATTTCTAAATCATCCATCATCTATTGCTTTTAAAAAAAAAAACATTTATTTATTATGTAACAACAGTATGTTGCCTGCACTGCCAAAAGAGGGCCCTGAAATGATTTATAGATGGTTGTGAGCCACCATGTGGTTGCTGGGAATTAAACTCAGGACCCCTGGAAGAGCAGCCAGTGCTCTCAGCAGACTCCTATGGGAGAAGGGTCCAACAGAACCATCTCATCTCTCCAGTGCCCTCCGCCATCATCTATTTCTTACAAAAATTGGTAATTTGTATTTATTCCTATTGTCTAATTTGTGCTATTTACACTAATTATCCTTGTGTCTGAACAAGACACTACTAGACAAAAAGTCCCGAAACAGACCACACAGACACAGATCTTATATTTGTATCAAGGAAGTGGTATTTCTCAAAAAAAAATGTTAGAATAACTGAGTATCCATAGTGAGATTAAAAAAAGAACTAAACCATCATCTTAGTCTATGCATACATTCTCTGTGGATTACTGACCTAAATGTGGAAGTCAAGTCTAGATAGCTTTATATTACACGAAAACTGCATTACTTCATAAACAGCACCATGAAAATGACAAACCATAAAGGAAAACACTATTTAAATTCTACAACTTAAGTGGGCAGAAGCAAAGAAAAAGAAAGAGGGGTGGAGAAATGGCTCAGAGCTTAAGAGCGCTGACTTTCAGAGAACCTGGGTTCAAATCCCAGCACCCACACACAACTCAACACTATAACTCCAAGTTCTGACACTCTCATACAAATCTACCCATAGGCAAAACACCAATGCATATAAAATAAAAAGTAGGGCTGGAGAGATGGCTCAGAGGTTAAAGAGTACTCAATGCTCTTCCAGAGGTACTGAGTTCAATTCCCAGCAACCACATGGTGGCTCACAACCATCTACAAAATAAAAAGTAAATAATTAAATTTAAAAAAAGATTATTAGCAGAGTACTTGCAGATAGACCTTTGTGATGTCTAAATTATCCATTCAATAAATATATCTTAGCTATCTTTGTTTCCTATTGGAATTATGTTGTTTTCAACTCTTCATGAAAAATATCATAGTGAGACATATGCTTAGTTAGGCATGCTTCCTTAAAATCGGTCCCAGCTGCCAGGTGTGATGGCACACACCTATAATACACCCGATATAATGTCAATACTCAGAGGCAGGAGCAAGCCTCATCAGCAACTATGTATTTTATTCTCGGCAGATCATTTCTGGTACACTCTTGGAAAATAGCCTTATGTAAGGCCAGCAAATAAAGACTAGCTACCTCATCAAAAATACTTGATGTATAAATATTTTAACATAACTTTAGGCAGTTATTCATTCTATGAATCACTAAGAAAGGAACAACTTAACCAAGAAGAAAGGCTCCATTCAAAAGACTATTATATTCTAAGCTGGACAGTTAAAATTTTATATAATAAAACAAATGGTTTCCAATTTGTATGACATTCCAAACCTCTTTGTAATTTGATGTCACAGCTCAGCATATACTTTATAATAAAATTGCTACATGGTCTCAGATACATATGGTGCATCTTGGGTAGAGGGAAGACTGACTGACACTAAGCAACTAGGAACTTATTAGCATATGCCATAAATATGTAGAAAACGACTCAGCAAAGACCACAAAAGTCTTGTGACTGAAGACTTTTTGTTTATTAGGACAAGGCCTCATTCCAGGCTGGCCTCTATTACAAGTATAGGACACCATTCTCCGATTGCTTTCTTATGTAGTGCTAGGATAGAACTTAGATCTTCATACACACTAGACAAGCACTACTAAAGGAGCTTCTCTCTAGCCCAGGTTTTTTTTTTTTTTTTTTTTTTTTTTTTGGTTTTTCGAGACAGGGTTTCTCTGTGGCTTTGGACGCTGTCCTGGAACTTGCTCTGTAGACCAGGCTGGCCTCGAACTCACAGAGATCCGCCTGCCTCTGCCTCCCGAGTGCTGGGATTAAAGGCGTGCGCCACCAACGCCCGGCAGCCCAGGTTATTTTTGTTTGTTTTTTTTTTTATTTTAGAAGCACTCTTACATATCAATCCCCCCATTCCCTTACCCTCCCATCTCCCCATGCTCCCCACCAACCCCCAACCCACCCCCCACCCACAGGTTTTTATTTTTAAAGAAAGCTGAACATGTTTGACATTGAGAACAAAGAGAACGATAATAAATTCCTGGTAAAACAATAGGAAATGAAACTTGAAATGCAAGTCAGAAGGACCACACCATCTAAACAGACTCCTAAAACTAGAAGAAAGGGGACCAGAATGGGTTTAGACAACAGCAAACACACAGATATGGAGGCAATTAAAGGGAACCTGATGGCTTCAGTTTTTCTCAGCATACGTGTCAACTGCTGGGAAATGAAGTTTAAAAAGTCAAGGTCCCTGACCTGACAGAAGTTATGGAGCAAAAAAAAAAAAGGAAATCAACAAAGGAAGCATAGTCTCTGCAGAGAAAGTAGGGTAATGAAAAGTGTTGGGCGACTGCATTAAAACAACACACAGGGTTCTATAAGGTGGTATTTACACTAAGAGCTGAAATCACAGAAAGAGTCCAGTCTGTACAATCAGCAGAAGAGGAGCCAACAAGACATCTACTTCAGCAGTCCTAAGGTGCATTGAGTTAAGATTTACCTGAGGACTATGAAGTACACAAAGGTCAATTAGAGTAAAGTGCAGGCACCAAGGCACCAAATGTGACTAAGAGATTTAATGGCCAGTCAGAAAATTGCTTAGGAGATATAACAAACATCAAATTTAAATTTTTGATTAATGTTTAAAAGAACTAAATCATACTTTAATATTTGGTAATACTGTACCAAACAAATATCAAAATGTTCAACTTCATTTAGCTTGAAAAAACCTCCGAGCCTCATTCTCTTACCTATACCGAGATAAAACCTATCTCATAAAATGTGGGTGAAAGGGCCTCCAAACTGCCAATGAAGTAGTCATCCAATATATATAGTTCCCCTCCCATTTCCATACATCTTGACCAGCAGAATTGAGAGGAAGAAATAATTAATGGTAGCTATGGCATGAACCTGCAGTACCAGTGACTCAGGAAGCTACAATAGCAAGTCAGGTGAGGTGGTACACACCCTGAAAAGCAAGATCAGAAGTTCAAGGCCAGTTTAGGTTATAAACTAGACCATGTCTCAAAACAAAATAGAAATGACACACACACACACCAACTCCCATGCTCTTACTTCTCTGCTGATCAGCATTAAGACTATACCACTGGCCGGGCGTTGGTGGCGCACGCCTTTAATCCCAGCACTCGGAAGGCAGAGGCAGACGGATCTCTGTGAGTTCGAGGCCAGCCTGGTCTATAGAGCGAGTTCCAGGACAGCCTCCAAAGCCACAGAGCAACCTTGTCTCGAAAAACCAAAAAAAAAAAAAAAAAAAAAAAAAAAAAAAAGACTATATCACTGAACTGCTGCTGCATTCCAAGTTAAGTAACATACCAAAACCTGTCTTTTAGTCTCTACTTGACTTGGGGCACATTGCTGAGTTTGTATGTACTCAAGAGTTTAACATTTTGTGTATCAAAATAATAATAAAGGAGAGAGGCAGAATGGTAGGCCTCACATTACCTTTTGCTGACTCCCAGAAGCCAGTAATAAATATTCCTACCACCCTGGGCCATGCCAGTTTCCTTCCCAATCCTACAGTAGTCAGAAACCAAGAAAGAGGTAAAATGGAGTAGGTAAAACAAAAATAGAAAGATCAATCCCCAACAACAGCTTTTACCCCTTTAAAGACAAAAGACAAAATATGCACGGGGCTAATGGCTTTAATTCCAGAGGCAGGCAGATCTCCATGAGTTTGAGGTCAGCCTGATATACACAAGTTCCAAGACAGTCAGGGCTGCACAGTGAGATCATGTCTCAAAAAACCAGAAGAGCCAGGCAGTGGTGGCAACACATTTAATCCCAGCAGCACTTGGGAGACAGAAGCAGGTAGATCTCTAAATTTGAAGCCAACCTCCTCATCTACAGAGGGAATTCCAGGACAGCCAAGTCTACACAGAGAAATCTTGTCTTAAAAAACCAAAATCAGCCACACACAACATACTTCTCACAAATGGTATCTGTAGTTTGTTAAAACATGACCTTATAATCCCAGCACCTAGAAGGCAGACACAGGAGGATCTCCTGTGAGTTTGAGGCTAGGTTGGTCTACAGAGAGAATTCCAGGGCAGCTGCCTCAAAACAAAAACAAAAACAAAGGCTTAGTAGAGATTAAATATCTCCTTTTTCCAAAAGATTTTTTAAATGAATCACTGCACCATAGGGAAATTAGCATTCCACTGAACTCCAAGTCCTCAACTATGGAACACTAGCACTGACCATAAAGAAAATACAGAGGTAGTTGTACTCTTAATTATTAATATATTCTCTAAGGAAAGAAGATGGCATTTGTAGCCTTTTAAAAGACATTCCTAAGGGCCCTCTGTGAATAATTCAAGTGAAGAGTTAACACACATCAAAAGCCATAATGACTTACAGAATTTTACAATGGCAGCCAGTTAACCTCCTAGGCACAAATGCATACTGCTGAGCTTTAAAATCAAGCCCAATATGGTGGCCTTTAATCCCAGCACTCAGGAGGCAGAGGCAGGAGGATCTCTGATTTTGAGGCCAGCCTACTACACAGCTAGTTCCAGGACAGTAAGAACTACATAGAGATGCTATCTTAAAATAGATAGAGAGTTGGAAAGATTGATTGATTAGAGGGGGGGGAGGCAGAGAAATAATTGATCAAAAAATTCAGAAATAAAAAGAATTTTGTTTTTTCAAAAAGCACTGGGTGTTGGTGGCACACTCCTGTAAAACCAGTACATGAGAGGCTGAGGCAGAAGAATTTTGTTAAGTTTGGGGTCAGCTTGGGCTACATAGTGAGTACCAAGTATGTCAAGGATATATAGCAAGACCCTGTCCCAAGTACGTCAAGGATATATAGCAAGACCCTGTCTTTAAAAAAAGGAAACTAAACCTAAAGGACAAAAATTTCTTAGTCTTGCCTGGCGTTGGTGGTGCACACCTTTAATCCCAGCACTCGGGAGGCAGAGGCAGGCGGATCTCTGTGAGTTCGAGACCAGCCTGGACTACCAAGCGAGTTCCAGGACAGCCTCCAAAGCCACAGAGAAACCCTGTCTCGAAAAAAACAAAAAAAAATGTCTTAGTCTTATCCTCTAATTTGGCAAATTGTATTTTTTTTTTTTTTTTTTTTTTTGGTTTTTCGAGACAGGGTTTCTCTGTGGCTTTGGAGGCTGTCCTGGAACTCCCTTGGTAGTCCAGGCTGGTCTCGAACTTACAGAGATCCGCCTGCCTCTGCCTTCCGAGTGCTGGGATTAAAGGCGTGTGCCACCAACGCCCGGCGGCAAATTGTATTTTATATATCCTTCAAAAGTGGCTGCTTTTTATTTATTTCTAGCTATATATTTACAGAATCCCTGAGAACAATATCAAAAAGACACGTGCTTAGCTCTGAGAAACCAACAGTGTCCTTGTACAACTGCCACATGTTCCATTCATAATAGTTTTTCACTGGCTTGACTTCTCCCTTTACTTCTGCCAAGGCTCACTAGTCAATAGACGACAAACAAAAAGAAAAAACCCCAAGATTGGAAACTGCTATGTTCACAATGAAGAGAAGTAAAACCATGTTTAAAAACTGCTACATTTGGGGGCAGCAATATGTTTCAACTGGGAAAGAAACTTGCCTCCAGGCCTGACAATCCTGGTTTATTTTTAGAACCCATATACAGGAAGAAAAGAAGCTGTGACCTGACCTCCACAAGTCTATCATAGTACGTGTACACACACACACACACACACACACACACACACACACACACACACACACACACACACACACACAGAGTTAAAAAAAATTCAGTGATTTTCAAGACAGGGTTTCTCTGTGACTTCGGAGACTGTCCTGGAACTTGCTCTATAGACCAGGCTGGCCTCGAGATCCTCCTGCCTCTGCCTCCCAAGTGAGTGCTGAGATTAAAGGCGTGTACCACCAACACCCGGTCAAAAAAACAAAATCACTGAATTTTTACAAAGTAAAAAACCACAGAGATCAGTGCCTAGGCCTACTTTTGTTCTAAATACAGAATTTTTTCAACCTGTCAGGAATTTGCATCTCCAACTAGGCAGAAAAGGTACATCTAAGCCTGTTTTCTAAGGGCAAGAACTTGTCTTTGGTTCTCAGAACAAAACTATAGTACTTAATACTCTGAAAATATTCTGTATCACGATACTTAATTTTTTATTTTTATTTATTTATTTATTTATTTATTTTGGTTTTTCGAGACAGGGTTTCTCTGTGGCTTTGGAGGCTGTCCTGGAACTAGCTCTTGTAGACCAGGCTGGTCTCGAACTCACAAAGATCCGCCTGCCTCTGCCTCCCGAGTGCTGGGATTAAAGGCGTGCGCCACCAACGCCCAGCTAATTTTTTAAATAAATGCTTTTGTCTCCAGAGTTCAACCTGTCCTTAGCAGCATTTTTTTTAATTTATGCATGATGTATGTGCAGGCACAGGTGGAGTCAGGACAACCTCAGGTGTCATCATTCTTTGAGACAGTGTCTCTCACTCACTAGCCTGGGTCTCAACAAGTAAGCAGGGCTGGCTGGCAATGTGTCCTCCACCCCAGCCAGCACTGGCATCACTAGTGTGATTATTTCCCAGCTTCTGACATGGTGCTGGGGCTTAGATTCTGGTTCTCGTTTTTTGTGAGCAAAGCACTTCACCACTGAACCCATTTCCTCAGCTCCCAATGACATACTCTTCATTTTACACGGTGTTCTTTACAAGGAATAAAAATTGGAAGACAGAGAGATGCCTTGGCAGATAAAATTGCTAGCCACACACGTGTGACAACCTGAATTCCACCCCTGGAACTCACATGAAAAGCCAGGTCCATTGCTGCACATCTGTAACCCCAGTGTTTATAGCAAGCAAGATGGGAGGTGGAGAACTGCCAAGGCTCCAGAGCCAGCTGGTCTGGAGTTCACAGCACAGCAGAAATGAGAGAACCTGTCTCAACAGGGAAGAAGCCCAAACCCTACTCCCAAAGCTCTCCTGACCTCCACTCCAGGAACACACACAACACACCTACACACCCCCTGAAAGCTCCCTCAACACACACACACACACACACACACACACACACACTTGAGATCCGCCTGCCTCTGCCTCCCGAGTGCTGGGATTAAATGAATGTGCTACCACACTGCCCTGCCAAATTTTTAAAGAAACAAATTACTATACTAACAAAAACAAACGTTTCTCAAGTAGAGCTATACTTAAAACAGAATGTAAAACTACTACAATTTTGACAGCCTCCAAAGCCATAGAGAAACCGTCTCGAAAAACCAAAAAAAAAAAAAAAAAAAACCTACTACAATTTTGAAACAAGCAATATCGCTCACAAACACAGGAAACACAGTAGGAAAGGTCAGAGACCCAGGGTCTGGGTTTACTCTGGTGGCTTTAGACATTAACCACATACACATGAGCATGGGCAATTACTCATTTTTCTAAAAGTTAATTTTGCCTGTAATATAAGCATCAGATCAATTTTTTTCTAAAGTGTCTTAAAATGTCAAGGTTAGCCAGGCTGGGTTGCACACACTTGACCTGTAATCCCAGCACTTGAAGAGATAAAGGAAGGAAGATGGAGATTTCAAGGCCGCCTCTCAAAAAAACATAAAATAAAATAAAAAAAATAAAGGAGCTGGGCGTTGGTGGCGCACGCCTTTAATCCCAGCACTCGGGAGGCAGAGGCAGGCGGATCTCTGTGAGTTCGAGGCCAGCCTGATCTACAGAGCGAGTTCCAGGACAGCCTCCAAAGCCACAGAGAAACCCTGTCTCGAAAAACCAAATAAAAATAAAAATAAAATACAGAAAGGGCTAGGGAGATGTCTCAGTGGTGAAGAGTGCTTACTGTTCTTGTAAAGGACTGGAGTTCAATTCCCAGCATCCATGTCAGGTGGCTCACAACTACCTGTAACTTCAGCTGCAGGGGAATCCTATGCACCTGTACTCACATACACACATGCATATAATTAAAAATAAATCTTTTTGACCAAAATAAATGAATGAATGACTGGATGGATGGACGGACGGATGGATGGATGAAGACCACAGAAACTTCAGATGATAGAAACTCCAAGCTTGGCATGATGGAACACAACCTGTGATCCTAGCACTCGGGAGATAGGAAGAGGATTGCAGTGTGTTTAGACCTGTCTCAAAAACCCAACTCCACCATCTTGGTTTTGCAAGTGTAAATACATAGGGAAGCTTTTAAACAAAAAGAAGTGGTAACTGTTTTCACTAACAAATGTGCAACCTATACTATTCATAGAAACTGGCTGTCACTAATAATTTCGGGCCCAAAGGAAAGAGCTTCTTTCTTCTAACTATTCTCCAATACTGATTTATCAAAACTCCATTCAGGTTCTTGAATTATATTATTCTATTCAAGTGCTACCCAACAGCATGTCACAAATACAATGCCACTTAAAACTCATTACCAACCTCATTACTTTCATTTATCACACCAGCTGAAGAAAAACTACATTCAATACAAAATGACATATTCTGACAATCATACTTTATGGTTAAGCTTTTATACATACTCTATTTTTGTTGTTTTTTTTTTTGGTTTTTTTTTTTTTTTTTTTTTTTTTTGGTTTTTCGAGACAGGGTTTCTCTGTAGCTTTGGAGGCTGTCCTGGAACTCACTTTGTAGACCAGGCTGGCCTCGAACTCACAGAGATCCGCCTGCCTCTGCCTCCCGAGTGCTGGGATTAAAAGCGTGCGCCACCAACGCCCGGCTCATACTCTATTTTTAAAGAGAAAAACATAACTATCCAGAATTAATCAGTGTAATGTCAAACCAAATGGTAACATGAATGAGAGATTAAGAAACATTAGAAAAACTTGAGGATGCCATCACACTATAACTTCAGATTAAGGCACTACCGAAGTTCCTGCTTGAGCAAAAGTCCTTCCCTTTTCTCAATCCTTTTGTCTCCTCGGGGATTAAGCAGTGGTCTGGTCAAAATCAAGTGCCCAGAGCCCTTTCTATACTTAAAATGTATCAGGGTTTGTGGGTTTTGTTTTTGTTTTTCAAGACTGGGTTTATCTACATAGCTTTGGAGCCTGTCCTGGAACATGCCTTGTAGACCAGGCTGGCTCACAGAGATCCACCAGACTCTGCCTCCCAAGTGCTGGGATTAAAGGAATGTGCTACCACCGCCCTGCCAAATTTTTAAAAGAAAAAAAAAATCCTCACCCTCCCCCCCACACCCAAGACAGAGTTTCTGTGTGTAGCCTTAGCTGTCATGGAACTTGCTCTGTAGAGAAGCCTAGTCTTGAAATCAGAAAAAAAATTCTTTGAAAAAAATCCCACTGTTTCAGTTGGGCACTAGTGGCTCACACTTTTAATCCCAGCACTTGGGAGGCAGAGGCAAGTGGATCTTTGTTAAGTTTGAGGCCAGTCTGCCTACAAAGGGAGTTCTAAATCAGGCAGGACTACACAAAGAAACCCTGTCTCAAAACAAACAAACAACTCACTATTAAAAAAAAAAGTATTACTTTAAGAATGTATTACTTTCATAATTTAAGATACTACACAGCCATTTCTTTTAACAGAAAAGCCAAGCTTTTCTAAATAAAAGCAACTGTGGTATACTGCGTTGCTATATCAAGTGTGATCCTTAGACCAGGTGGACTGTCTCCTGGATGATGGTCAGGAATGCAGAGTACTAGGTCCCACCCCAGACCTATCAGTTTCTCACAGTTAACAAGCCCTCCCTCCAGGTGATCTGAACTCATGTTAAACTTTTGAGGATCACTAGTTCACCAGTTCAAGAGCCACTTGAAAAAAAGGGAAAGAATTGGAAAAACAGCTCAGTTGGTAAAGTATTTACCTTGCAAGCATAAAGACCTGAATTCAACTCCCAAAATCACATTAACAGCACCAAACAACAAGTGTGGTGTCACTTTGATGCAATCCCAGCACTGGGGAGGGAGAAACAGGCAAATCCCTGAGGCTAGCTGGGATTGTGTAATGTAGCTAGCCTAGCCCACTAGCAAGTTCCAGAGTGAAAAGGGGGAAGGCATCTTGAGGAATTGCATGCACACAAGGACATGCACACATGCACATACACACACAGTAACTTGTAAAATGCTCTTCATGTACATTAAGACTTTAAACACAGTATTTTGAGATTTCTTGAGTTATAAATTATAAACTGCTTCAAGATATAAAGAATGACTAATTACTGATCTTGATTATGTTGTTCTGGAATAAATGTTTAGCCAGAAAGGATTTAAACAGTATTCTCAAGGCCTCTAGTTTCACCTCCAGTGCCAGAAGAGGGGGAGAAAAGTAAAAGAGACCAATGCTAAAAACTTAACAATCCACTAGTCAATAATGCAGTAAATGACTCAAAACAAACAACTCACTATTAAAAAAAGTATTATTTTAAGAATGTATTACTTTCATAATTTAAGATACTACACAGCCATTTCTTTTAACAGAAAAGTCAAGCTTTTCTAAATAAAAGCAACTGTGGTATACTGCGTTGCTATATCAAGTGTGATCCTTAGACCAGGTGGACTGTCTCCTGGATGATGGTCAGGAATGCAGAGTACTAGGTCCCACCCCAGACCTATCAGTTTCTCAGTTAACAAGCCCTCCCTCCAGGTGATCTGAACTCATGTTAAACATTTCTTAGAGCCATTCAGGAAATGGGATATGGGGTGGAGGAACATACTCTGGATACTTCTGGAGAGGGTATTCATTTGGAGTTTTGAGAGTAAATGTGGACTTTACATTGT
Organism: Mesocricetus auratus; assembly: GCF_017639785.1. Lineage (NCBI taxonomy): Eukaryota > Metazoa > Chordata > Mammalia > Rodentia > Cricetidae > Mesocricetus > Mesocricetus auratus. Next base: position 22,840,264 of record NW_024429203.1, read on the forward strand.
TCATATATTTTATGATTCTTTTTCTGTCTCTCAACAAAATGCTACAAATCCATTCAGCTATTCCAAACAGATCTAAAGGAAGGGGTCTTGAGAATGGTACCTGGATGCCTACGACCCTAACACTTGAGAGGCTAAAAAGGAGGACCTAAAAAAAAGTGTGAGGTCAGCCTGGACTACACAGTAAGGTCCTATCTACAAAACAAAACAAAAACTACAGAAATTTGGATCCCATCCTATCTAATGAAGCTCCAAAGAATTCGTCTTGTTTAAAGTCACCTTCCATGGCAGATCTAAGCAGGAAGAAAGGTAGGAAGCAAGCAGGCACTAGTAAGTTAAGGTACTCTGGCATCAGACCCAACTAAGCACTTCTTACCCACTACTCATTCCAAAAGATAGAGAAAAAAGATGGAGTCATTCCTGAGTGCCTGTGTCATCAGTGCTGTCATGTCCTGTCCTCACCCCACCACTCCAGCCCCTGTTGTACCCAGGACCTTTTGCACAGCTAACAAGCACTCTGCTATTGAGCTACAGTTCCAGCCCATCAATGTTGATCTCTGATGGCTATGGCTGTGGCTAAGTAGTGGCACCATTTCTCTCACCAGTGCCTGGGATCTCCAGGGACATGTACCACCAATGTCACTATTAGAACCCTTTCTCCCTTCTGGAAGCTATTGTAGGAAGGCACATTGTGGGGGACAGCACAAGGCTGCTTTCCAGGGCTCCTAGCTGACTACTCCCACCTATTTCCTTCCAGCACAAAATGTACTAAACACAAAAACACTTACAATAATGGCTTGCTTGTTACAATCCCCCTCATAAAACCTAATGTGTGTCAGAATTTACAACTTCTTTGGATACTGTGATTAAAATTTTGGCTGTTTTCAAACTAAAACTCAATCCATTTTTTTTAAGCTCCAGGTTAATCATTAAGGAAATGATTTTTTCACAGTATATGTTTGAATACAGCATAAATTCTACTAAGGGGGAAGACTCAGAGACCAATTTGATCAGTTTTATTATGTGTATATTACCAGTTAACATCATAACAAATTTTCCTATAGTAAGAACAATCGAAAAATTTAACTTTGATTTAATCCTACTTTAAAATATTTTTTATTGCTGAGCAGTAGTGGCTCTTGCCTTTAGTCCCAACACTTGAGAGGAAGAGGCAGCCAGATCTCTGAGCTCTAAGCTCAAGGCCAACCTGGTCTACAGAGCAAATTCCAGGATAACCAAGGCTACACTGAGAAACCTTGACTCAGAAAACCAAATAAATAGATAAATACTTTATTTTGTGTGTACAAATGTTTTACCTGCATGTTCACCAGTGTACTGTGTCCATCCATGCCTGGTGCCATGGTGGCCAGAAGAGGACATCAGATCCCTTGGAACTAGAGTTAAAAACATGGCTATGAGCTGCCATAGGTGTAGTGGGAATCCAACCTGTCCTGTCCAACTAAACCATCTCTCTAGGCCCTTAATCATATTATTAACCTTTCAACCTTGAACACTAGTCACACAAAATAGTTAATTTAAGTTTCACACATTTGGAGTTAATTACGAATTTTATATTCTCTGAGGGAGTCCAAAAATACATAAAAGAATGGATTTCCCAGGCACTGTGGCAAATACCCAAAATCCAGCACTTGGGAGGCAAAAAACACAGGATCAGAAGTTCAAGGCCAGTCTGAGCTACAGTAGATCCTCTCTTAAAAAACCAAAAATATCAAAAATAAAAAATAAAAATTATATGCCAAACATGGTGGTGCTCCCAGAACTCTGGTGGCGGAGGCAGCCAGATCTCTTGAGTTTGAGGCCACCCTGACATAGAAAGCAAGTTCCAGGACAGACAGAGGTACACAGAGAAACCTTGTCTCTAAAAAACAAAACAAAAAAAGTAAAAATGGTAAAGGTGCTGGATAGGGTTGTACTGTGATCTAGTACCCGAAGAGGGGTAGGTGGGAGTTTGATGAAAAAGATCATTCTGATTTCAGTGACAATCTGGGAAGCATACATATAATTTGAAGAAACACTAACTCAGAAGCCAGGCATGGTAGCACATGTCTGCAATCCTAGCACTTGGGAGGCTAAGGTAAGAGGATTGAAAGTTCAAAGCCAGTCTCAACTACAATGAGTTCCAAACCAGTCAAAGTAATAAAATGAGCCTATCCAGGAGAGGAGTAGGCAACAATTATTTCACTGAATACATTATCTTAAAACCATTTGAGACAATGATGGTGTCACAACAAACAAATGAGGGTAAGAATCACCACTGAGAACCTACACAAGTCACACTCTCTAAATACTATCATGATTCTCTTAGAAATGCATCTTTAGGTTACTACAGAGTGTACCTGTACAAATACAGATGATATAGTTAGTCATGATGCTCACTCTTTTGTGTGTGTGTGTGTGTGTGTGTGTGTGTGTGTGTGTGTGTGTGTGTGTGTTTTCCAAGACAGGGTTTCTCTGCGGCTTTGGAGGCTGTCCTGGAACTAGCTTTTGTAGACCAGGCTGGTCTCGAACTCAAGAGATCCACCTGCCTCTACCTCCCGAGTGCTGGGATTTAAGACGTGCGCCATCAACACCCGGCAATGCTCACTCTTGATTACAGTAAGAGCTGCTATAACTATGACATCTATAAGGCCATTTCCAGCTTAATACTTCATACTATATTCATATTTCATACTATAACTTTTCAGAGCTGCCTTTTCACTAGAAGGAACACATACACTAAAATGAAAAAGTATAGTCTAGTAAATGTTATACATAAGTCCCTAACAGTCATTTGTCATCATTACCAAGTATTATATACTGTAGTAATTGCATGAGTCATAATTCTATGTGACTGGCCTCGAAGAGGGATTTATACCAGCACCATCAAATATGAAAGTACTGTGTTGTTCCATGAAGTTCAGTAAGTGCTCCGTTATTATCTTGAGACCAGCATCATCAATGTGGTCTGTGACTAACAAATATCCATTTTAGAACTACTGTGAATGGCTTCTGTAACTGAGAATTTGTTGTAAACCTGAGAAGGAAGTACATAGAATAACTTATGAAGCCTTAGGAAGTAGGTTAATCCTAGATTCCAAGTCAGGAAATTACTTAACCTCTGACCCTAACTATTTTCACCTATAAAACAAGGATGAAATCCCAGCACTCGGGAGGCAGAGGCAGGCGGATCTCTGTGAGTTCGAGACCAGCCTGAACTACCAAGCGAGTTCCAGGACAGCCTCCAAAGCCACAGAGAAACCCTGTTTCGAAAAACCAAAAAAGAAAGAAATTTATTATGGCAGAATTAAATTCTCCCACAACAAAACAGTAAGTTACCCACATACCTTTTCCTTCCTTTGGGATATATAAGCATTCTAATTTAGCAAACACCTATATACTACCTACTACGGTAGAGGGTCCCTGAATGAACAGTGTACAGACAAGTAGCTAACAGCTGCTTTGCTTATGAAGTTCTACAGCTTTAGAAATTGTCTGGCATGGTGCCCTATGGCTATACCCCAACAGTCAGGAGGCTGACCTAGGAGGATCACAAAAAGTTGGAGGCTAATCTAGTGTAAAACAAACAAACAAACAAACAAAAAACAAAAAAGCCATGGTGGGGTTTAAGAGAAGAAACAACAAGAAAAGGTCAGGTATGGTAGTATGTCTTTAATTCCATCACTTGGCAAACAGAGACAGACAGATCTATGTGAATTCCAGGTTATAGTGAGAACCCATCTAAAAAAGAAAAAAAGGGGGGGGGATACAAGCATCAGAGGTTAAGATAAACCCAGAACAAATATGTTTTGTGTTTAAAGCTAAGAGATCCCAGATCACTTTGGACAACTTCAGTAGTCACTTATCATTACAAATCACATTATCTCCTAGAGTGTGTGAATTTAACACCTAGCATGTGCCTGGAACACAGCACACAAATCCAATGTAAGAAGGAAGACTTAAGGGAAGTGGGAAAGAGCCAGAAGTCCAATGAAACAAATGAGCTTAAAAATCCAACTAAAGACATTTTACTTCCAAAACATACTAATTTACCCAATGTTCTTTAGGGGAATAGGTATGGCCAAGAAAAGATAACCTAAAAATAATCACATTTTCCTTCATTTTCACTTATTTATTTAGCGTGTGCACATGTGTGCCTGTATGTGTGCCAACCTGCTGAACTTGGTTCTCTCCTTCCACTTTGTAGGTCCTGAGGCTCAAACTAAGGTCATCAGATTAACTTGGCAGCAAGTATCTTTACCTGCTAAGCCATCTCACTGCCTCAAAATAATGTTTTTGAAAATACTTCTTTTAAACTCAAAAACTTAAAGCTTGTGTGGTGACGCCTGCCTATAATCCAGGACTGCTGTTAGTTCAAGGCCAGATTGAGCTACACAATGGGTTGGTTTTTTTGTTTTGCTTTGTTTTGTTTTGAGACAGGGTTTCTCTGTGGCTTTGGAGGCTGTCCTGGAACTAGCTCTTGTAGACCAGGCTGGTCTCTAACTCACAGAGATACACCTGCCTCTGCCTTCCGAGTACTGGGATTAAAGGCGTGCGCCACCAACGCCCGGCTTACACAATGGGTTCTAAGACAGCATAGACTATAATGATCCTACCAACTCTACCACTTCAGAGGGAGAAAATCATGGCCTGAAAGACTATATATCCCCCAGAATATCTGAAAGCTAAGAATAATTTTTACAGTTTTAAACCGTTAAATGGGATTAAGCATGTAACCAGAAAGATTAAAACATTTACTTTATCTGAAATAGTTGACAACCCTTGCTGTACTTTACAATGGCATTTTTATATCTCACTAAATTAAATATCTTGGCTTAAAATTTACATGAAGCCAGGTGGTGGTGGCACATACCTTTAATCCCAGCACTTGAGAGGCTGAAGCAGGTGGATCTCTAAATTTGAGTCTAGCTTGGTCTACAGAGTTCCAAGACAGTCAAGACTACACTGAAAAACTCTATCTCAAACAACCCCCCCCAAAAAATGTACACATTAAGGTCATTTATGAGTTTTCTTTCCATACTCTCTTCCCTGCCTAGTCTTTAACATACTAGCCAATTCCTTTTTTTTTTCTTTGTTTTTCTTTTTTTTTGTTTTTGTTTTTTTGAGACAGGGTTTCTTTGTGTAGTCCTGGCTGTCCTGGCACTCACTCTGTAGACCAGGCTGGTCTCAAACTCAGAGATCCTCCTGCCTCTGCCTCCTGAGTGCTGGGATTAAAGGCGTTCCAGCCTACCAGCCAATTTCTTTACAGAGAAATAATTCTGTAAATATTACAATATCCTGTTAAGACAAGGAGGGACAGCCAAAAAAGTTGGTTACGTCCATTTTTGTTTAAGGGATGTTCTAATACAAGCATTTTTTCTAACAAGTTTATGTCCCACATGGCTGTGCAAAATGAGCCTGTGTTAAGCAAAGCCCACAACTTACAACAGCTGCAGACATCCAATATTGGGGGAAGGAAAGAGACCAGCAGTACCCAGGGCTAACTCAGTAAACTGACTAGCATAGCAGCAGGCTGGAATAACACACATCTAACTTTTATAAAAACAAAACAGGTATAAAATGATGACTCAGGACTTACTATATAATTTCACGTATCAGAAAGATGCAGTGAGATGCTGGAGACCTAGCTCAATGGTTAGAGCACTGCTGCTCTTGCAGAAGACTAAAGTTCAATTCTCAAAACCTGCATGGAAGTTCACAACAGTCTGTTACTCCATTTCCAGGGGATAAGACTCCTTCTTCTGGCCCTCTCAGAGGCACCAAGCATACACGGGATACATATACATGTGTGCAGGGCAAACACTCATACATATAAAATTAAAATAAATGGTATAATGACCTCATTTAAAAACTTCAAAAGAAAGCCGGGCGGTGGTGGCACACCCCTTTTTAGTCCCAGCACTCGGGAGGCAGAGGCAGGCAGATCTCTGTGAGTTCGAGGCCAGGCTGGACCGATAGCCTCCAAAACAACACAGAGAAACCCTGTCTTGTAAAACCAAAAAAAAAAAAGACTTCAAAAGAGGGGACAGCAAGATAGTAAAGATGGTAAAGATATATGGGGACCCGTTTGATGGAAGGAGCAAACCAATTCCAACAAGTCATTCTCTGACCTCCACACATGGGCTACGGCATGCATAAAAACATCCAAACATATGCACGCAAAGCAAATAGTGTATATTTAAAAAAAAACTTAAAAAGTGAAGTAAAAAGAAACCCCAAAACAACAAGGGCAAAGGAGGTGGTACAATCTAGCAAGTATTAGGTAAATGCTAAGGAATATACTTAATATGGAAGTATTAAGACAATCTGGAAGTCTGAAAGGCCGCACAAACCTGCAGGCCTAACGTGAGAAAGGCCTGGGCTTCACTTCAGCACAATTAGTAGCGTGCTATGGGACACATTGCTGAAACCATCTTCTGAGACAATCAGTAAGGAATGAAACACCCCGCTGGGCGTTAGTGGCACATGCCTTTAATCCCAGCACTCCGGAGGCAGAGTCAAGTGGATCTCTGTGAGTTCAAGGCCAGCCTGGTCTACAGAGTGAGTTCCAGGACAGCCTCCAAAGCAATACAGAGAAACCTTGTCTGGAAAAACCAAAAAAAAAACTAAATGTACCTAGAAAAACTCAAAAGTTCAATACTTTCAAGTGATGAAAACAGAAGACATAAAATAAAGGAGGGCTTACCTGGATTAGCTACCATGTAGAATATGACTAGCTATAAACTATCTTTCATTATCAAAAACACCATTTTTAAAAGTTCATTATTTTAAGGAAGTCACTTACTTTGATACAATGAACCCACTCCCCACATCCTATATGGGAAACTAGAAATGAAACTATTTTTCTATACCAGGAGTTCCCAACAGCTAAGCTCCAAAAATGTAAACCTTTAAACTTCAGATTTTAAGGACATTCAATAGTTTTTAAGATGTCAACACAAGGATCTAGGCAGCACTTGACAGGCTGAGGCAGAGAGATTGCTATGAGTTCCAGACTGGCCTGACATAGTGAAAGCTTGTCTCAAGAAACAAACAAGGATTCATTCCCCAGCATCTCCAGATAGCCACAGCTACATTAGGGCTGGGGAGTTGGTGCAGTGACTAAGGGCACTTTTTCATGCAGAAGACCCAGGTTCAATTTCCAAAACCCATACAGCAGCTCACAACCATCCATTAACTCCAGTTCCACGGGAGTTATGGCCTCAAGACAGCCATATATGCACACAAAACATCCACACACAAAATAAAAAACTAAATTAAATAAAAAAGAAACAAACAAGATGTCAGCACATCTTTATGGTGGTTTTATAATTTCCAATAATAAAGTTAGTTCTACAACATCAAAATAATCACCACTCAAGTACTTATGTCATTAATTACAATACCAGTTGGGACGGAGGAGGGAGGCTCCCACAACTCAAATTACTTAAGGTAGAGAAAATCAACCCTGGAAAAGTGGCTCTGAAACCACTGGTATACACTGCAAGAGTGTTAATTCTCACACAGGACTTGTTAAGCATTTATATAGCAGTTACATTTGCCAAGTGCTTCATAATAATTTTATTGGCTGTTTCTAGTCCAAAACAACCCATGAAGAACTTTACAGAAGAGGAACCTGGGCCCAGAGAGGAACCAAAGAAAACCAAGTCTACCCTGGAGGAAATAACACCATTTGCTTACATGCCAGATCATCCTAATCACATTTATCTGCAATAGGGCTTTTGAAAAATTAATGAATGATAAGAATCAAAGAAACAGCGCATCGAACTTGAACAAAATTTTAAGTGGCTATGTGTACACTTTTAAGTATTTGAGTCAACTGCAAGACTACATTATGCAGACACAACTATAAGGAAGTAAGATTCTCCCGAATGACAGGCTTAAAGAGCTAAACAAAGTGTTAGCCCCACCCTGCACCTGATTTTATTTAAAATGACTATCAAAGGGGTTCATGAAACAAGCTCAAAGTCAGGCTCCGAAATAAGGGGCAGATAGGCCCGTTACAAAAATCAAACACTACAGCCCAGCTAAAAGCACCGAGTACAGGAGGAAGTTCTGTACAAGTCTGACTGCAATTTGGCACGCTCAGTCAGTTCACCTTTCGAAAGATAATGGCTCTAACCAAAACTTGTGGTTTAACCAGTGCCTATCTCAGCCCCAGCAATGGATTACATCCAACACTTCGCAAGACAACAAAAAACTTAAGCCCTTAGCGGTGAAGGGAAGTTCCTTCCCTGCCCCCATTTAAACCCACCTCGTTCTTTGATCTTCGTGTTACATCTTAATGAGAAAAGAGCTATAACCTCACCCAGACCGCAGTCAGCCCTGGCGTCCGGTCCTCTGACCCCAGGTCCCTCACCCAGGACTCCTCTTCCGAGCCCGCAGATCCAACACACATCTCTCAGGCCCACCTCCCAGGGCCCACTCGGCGACCCACATCCCCAAGCTCCGCACCCCCATCGCACTTCCGCCCCGGTGGCGCGGTGACCAGCCGTCCCCCAGCCCCCACCCCATCTTTGTCTGGCTCCCCCACACCTCAACGTTCCCAACTGCCAACGGCAGCCCTCCCTCCCCACCGCCCACGCCCACCCGGCGCGGCGCGCGCCCGCCCGCAGGCCGCTCACCTTGTCCATGAGCTTCCAGCACTTCTCCACCATCTTCTTGTCCACCGTGCCGGGAGGGTGCGGGCTGAGGTGGTGGTGGTGGTGGTGCGGCTGGAAGGCGTCCTTCATGAGCCCGATCAGGCCGCCAGAGCCCGAGCCCCCCGAGCCGCCGCCGCCGGCTCCCGAGCTCTTTTTCACGTTGCCGGCCATGGCCAGCGGAGGGTCGGGAGCCCGCTCGGCCGCGAGCGAGAGAAATGAGCGGGGCGAGAAGGAGGGGCCTCTCCTCCGGCAGCCACCGCCGGCGCTCGCAGCCGAGGGAGTGAGAGGGAGGCGCCCGCCCGGAGGCGCGCCCCTGTGCCAGCGCGAGCGCGAGCGCGGCCGGCGCAGCGCGGGGGCGCGCGCCCGAGACCCACAAGCCGCGGACGCCGCGGCGTTCCCCCCCCCCCAACTCGCGCGCGAGCTCACGAGCACCCGCGTGCCCAGCAGCTCCCGGAAAGCCTTGACCAAGTTTCCGCGCCCACTGCTCCCGCCCCGACCCTTAGGGACGGGGCGGGGCGGGGCCACCCGGGGCGGGGCCCAGAGGAAACCCGGTGCCTGCGCCCTCTGCTGGAGAACCGAGGAATGGAAAGAGGTGGGGTCCAAGGTACAACCTGCGCACTAGGCAGAAGCCTTGCCGTCCATGTTCTTTGTGGACTGGGCTTGGTGCCTCCGGGAGTTAGTCATTGCTATGATCCGATAAGACAGGTAGGGATGGAAGGAGTCTTAACGTCAAGTCTTTTACCCACTCCCGACAAATGTGAAGGTTGAGTTTAGAGTTATGTGTTCATCTTGTGGGAAAATGGAGAAAGCCAAAAGTTCTTTCTCCACTCCCTAGTGGTTTTGGTTTTTGTTTGTGTGTGTGGTGCTTGGAATTGAACCTATCACCTAACACATCCTAGACAAGCATTCCACCCACCTTGAGCTATATTCCTGCTCCACCATCTTGTTTCCCGGTGCAGTCCTGCCTGCCCTGGTATTTGCTTTCTAGACCAGGGCAACCTCGAACTCACAGAGATTCACGAGTCTCTACTTCCTGAGCGCTGGGATTAAAAGTCTCCTTGGTGTTTATACCGGTAGCGAATTGGAACTAGAATGCTGCAGCTTTTTACGGGCTGATTAAGCCCCAGAAAGGCTTAAGGTTTGAGACACCTTTTTTAATTTTTTTTTAAACAAGTAGCTGTCTTTTAATCTCTTTCCTTCTGTAGAGTAGTTCCGTTTCTGGGAACTGAATATGTATTTAAGGATTGTACTGCTCGGCGGAATGCACTGCCAGCACGAGGCCTCGCCCACAGAGCCTGTGAGGCCGCTGGGAGCGCTGGCCAGAAGGGTTCTTGTATACAGGGAAGAGAAATTCAGCTCCCAGTCGCTTCCACTTCCCCAATCTTGAGGCTTCGTTGTAAGAACTTTGAAAATAGGAACTTCTTTTCCAAAGACAGAAGTGCCCTGCCTTGATTTGCCAATCAATTTTTTTTTTAGCTCCAACGCCCTGACTTGTTATTAAGTGCTCAGCCCCTCCCTACACCTCTCCTGGCTCATCCACCAAGCCCTTGATGGGTAGGTTGTAGGGCTTATCCAGCACTTCTTGAAGAGAGGAAGATGCCTCTCAGCTCCAGAGCTGCTCTGTCTCACGACTTTGGTTTGCAAATCACTTTTTTTTTTTTTTTGGTTTTGTTTGCTTGCTTGTTTTTTTTTTTTTTTTTCCAAGACAAGGTCTCATTATGTACCCTGGGTGTCCTGGAACTCTGTAGACCAGGCTGATCTGGAACTCACAGAGATCCTCCTGTCTCTGCCGCCTGAGTGCTGGGCTGAAAGGTGTGGTGCTACTGTGCCCGGCTACAAATCAATCATCTTTATCTAAGACATTTTTGAATCTTTATTACCATTTCATATCAGCAAAATGCCTTGTATCAGTTTGTTTAGTTTCTTGTTGTTGTTGTTGTTAATTTTGGTTTTGGTTTCTGGGGGGTGTTGTTGGTTGTTGTTTTGAGATAATCCTGAGTGTTCTAGAACTCTCTATGTAGATCAAGCTGTGCTCAAACTCACAAAGATCCTCCTGCCTCTGACTCCCTGGTGCTGGGATTAAAGACCTGCACCACTTCACCCAGCCTTTTACCATTTTCTACCTAGAAAAAAAAAAATAGAGGAATCTACCAAAGAAAAATCTGGGTAGGCAGCGCTCTAAAATCATTGTCACAACTCTGTAAGGCCCGTGCCCCCCACCCTCCTTTTGACTCCCTGTGATGTTAAAACCTTGCTCATTGACACTGTCAGTTCATTTTGTCACTGACAGAAGCACAAACTAAACTTTTAAACCCTCCCAGTCGTTGCACCTGTAATAAAATTAACAGTCACAATCTTACTTAAAGTTGTATACTACTTACTGCAAGATACACAGCTCCTATGCTGGGTAACTCTCACAAAACACATAGTTATGTTTCCGTCACCACGGAGTGTATTCCCTCTGCCTGGAATGTGCTTCTAAGATCCAAATCATTCTTCACAATTCAGTTGGGCAGGGCAAGCTGGTGCAAGCCTGCAGTCTGAGAACTTGGGAGACTGCAGTTTAGACGGAAGAGAGGATTTGATGCCAACCTGGATACACAGGGAGACCCTATCTCAAAACACACGAAGACACCAGCTCAAGCATCCCACAGAGAAAGCTAGTACTTCACATCTCTGAATTGCCTCTTGTTTCTTCTGGGGATTGATCTTAAGTCACATGATAATATGCTATAAACTAGCTTGCCAATTTTGAATCTTATATGGTACTTGGCATTATAGGGTACACCAGCGTATTTTTCAGTCCTAGACTCAGTGTAATACAATATATTTACCTATGGAACTCAGTGTGTGTGTGTGTGTGTGTGTGTGTGTGTGTGTGTGTGTGTCTTCTATGGGCTTACAAACTTGTCTAAATGTAAAATTCACATCTCCGGTTTGGTTAAGTTTTTTTGTTTTGTTTTGTTTTGGGTTTTTTTTTTTGTTTTTTGTTGTTGTTGTTTTTACGAGGCTATCAGTCCAGCCCAGCCTCGAACTCACAGAGATCCACCTGCCTCTGCCTCCCGAGTTCTGGGACTAAAAAGGCGTGCGCCACCACCGCCCGGCTAAGATTTTTTTTTAAAAGATTTATTTATTTATTACATATACACTGTTCTGCCTACATGCCAGAAGAGGATACCAGATCGAATTGTAGATGGTTGTGAGCCACCATATGGTTGCTGGGAATTGAACTCAGGACCCCTGGAAGAGCAGTCAGTGCTCTTAACCTCTGAGCCATCTCTCCAACCCCTGGTTAAGATTTCCAATCTAGCCGGGCGTTGGTGGCGCACGCCTTTAATCCCAGCACTCGGGAGGCAGAGGCAGGCAGATCCCTGTGAGTTCGAGACCAGCCTGGACTACCAAGTGAGTTCCAGGACAGCCTCCAAAGCCACAGGGAAACCCTGTCTCGAAAAACCAAAAAAAAAAAAAGATTTCCAATCTAGAGTAGGGTGGTTGTGCCTTTAATCCCAGCATTTGGGAGGCAGAGGCAGGCAGCTCTCTGTGAGGCCAGCCTGGTCCACAGAGTAAGTCTCAGGACAGCCAGAGCTACACAGAGAAACCCTGTCTTGAAAAAAATGAAAGAATAATAATAATTAATAATATTTGCAGTCTGAAGCTGGGAATAGTGATGTAGACCTTTAATCCTAGTTCTTGGGTGGCAAATGCTATAAATTCAGAATGGTCTTCATAGTTAGTTCCTGAGCAGGCCTTGTCTCAAAATTAAAAAATAAAAAAAGATTTCCAATCTGTGTTGTCTTCAGTAAAGTCTACATGGCATGGAATTATATAGCATATATTTTGTTTCTGCTGCAGCAGGCCATCTTTCTTTCTTTTTATTTTATTTTTTTGGTTTTTCAAGACAGGGTTTCTCTGTATTGTTTTGAGACTGTCCTGGAACTGACTCTGTAGACCAGGCTGACCTCAAACTCACAGAGATCGCCCTGCCTCTGCCTCCCGAGTGCTGGGATTAAAGGTGCATCACCACCGCACGGCATATTTCTTTCTTTTTGGTTTGTTTGTTGTGTTTCATACAGTAATGTGAGAGTTCATTGAGATAGAAGCACCAGCACTGGATCATTAGGAGGAGACACTTTTTGAAATTCCAGCAAAGCTCTAATTTGTGCTTGTTACGTGCTTGTTAGAATTTCCCGTATGCACAGTGTCACCAAGAGCTGCATTTGATCCCCATGTTCTAACTTCACTGCTGACTTGTATGGATGGGGGCTGCCACCTTTCCCCTAACCATGGGAAAGGTGGAGGATTTGCCAGAAACCTGAGTATCCATCGTGACACCATGACCTTGACCCTTCCCGCCTATCACAGGGACAAAAGACAGTGACCCAAACACTGGAAGCCTGTACCATCACCCAGAGTCACCAGTGCCATCCTTGTCTTCAGAGAGCAGGATACCTCTAACCTCTCGTGTGTCTATCAGAGAAATGGCCAAGGGTCCAGGAGCTCTTTCCCCCAGAGGGAAGGAATAAGAGGAAATGAAAAACCACACTATGTTTTATACTTTTTAATAACTCAAAGTCCAGTCCAGATAAGATGGACACAATTTTCTAGTTTCAGAGATTGGAGAGCCAAACACCTCCAGATCTTCCCCCCCCCAAAAAAAACACCTCCCATCTGCTTCTACTAACCTTACCAGACCAATTCCTCTATTCCAACAAGTCCTTCATGCATACCAATCACCCTTCTTGACCCTTCCAGGCATCAAGAATAGGCAGGCTCTCCACTTCGTGGTGGTAGCTCTGGATTTCAAGTAGCCTTTGTTGCCCTCCTAAACGTACTTAGGAGACAGGACCCTTTACAGACAAACTGAAAAAATAAATAAATAAATAAATAAACAACCTCAGGCCAGGGCCTCCAGTCACACACATACTTGCTTAATCCACACCAATCATGAAAAGTCAAAAAAAAAAAAAAAAGGATGCATGGACCACATCCAAACAGACTTTCTCCTAAGTTAGTTAATGGTATTCTTTCTGTGCAGAGACATCTGCAACCAGAACTCGCTTTGTAGACCAGGCTGGCCTCGAACTCACAGAGATCTGACTGTGTCTGCCTTCCAAGTGCTGGGATTAAAGGCGCGCACCACAAATGCCTGGCCCAGAAAAACACTTATCATCTCTCCATCCTAAGAACTGTTGCTTTCTTTTTCCCCTCCCCCACCCCGTTTTTGTCCTTTGGTGACAGGTCTCACTCTGTTTCCCAGGCTGACACAGAATACCTGGGTCAAAGGGTCCTCCTACCAGAGCCTTCCAATATACACATGTCTCACTCTGCCCAGCTCTCAGTTCCTATAGGCCAGTGGTTCTCAACTTGTAGGTGGGTACCTCTCTAGGGGTTGAAGGACCCTTTCCCAGGGGTCTCCTAAGACCATCTGAAAACAAAGATATTTATATTACAAGTTATAACAGTAGCAAAATTACAGTTATGAAGTAGTCATGAAAATAATTTTATTATGGTGGAGGTCACTACAACGTGAAGAATTGTATTAAAGGGTGTCAGCATTAGGAAGGTTGGGAACCACTGTTGTAGGCCAAGGCCATTGGGTCTCTGATCAGGCCATATTTCTTTTAATATATAAATAACCAATCTCATATTTGAAGAAAAACAAGTGACCTTCCTTCCTATCTGTCTCCTCAAAGCTCTTGTCTACATCAGGATGTGGTGGTGCACACCTTTAATTCTAACCCTCAAGAAGTAGAGGTAGTTTGAGGCCAACCTAATCTACACAGTAAGCTCCAGACCAGCCAGGACTACACAGTAAGACCCTGCCTCAAAAACCCAACAAACAAAAGCCCTTCAAAGGAAGACAGGGAGCCAGCAAGATGGCTTAGTAGTGGGTAAAGGTGCCTGCTGCCAAGATTAATGACCCAAGATCCACATGGAAGACAGAGAGAATCAACACCCACAAGTTGCCCTCTGACCTTTATGTGTGCTCTATAACACACACACACACACACACACACTACATGTAATACATACTTTAAGAGTTGTGTTTATTATAGCCGGGCGTTGGTGGCGCAAGCCTTTAATCCCAGCACTTGGGAGGCAGAGGCAGGTAGATCTCTGTGAGTTCGAGGCCAGCCTGGTCTACCGATAGAGTTCCAGGACAACCTCCAAAACAATGTAGAGAAACCCTGTCTTGAAAAACCAAAAAAAAAAAAAAAGATTTGTGTTTATTAATTTTAGTAATCTGCCTTGTGTGTGTACATGAGCGAGTCTTCTGGAAGAGCAGCTAGTGTCCCTAAATACTGAGCCATCTCTCCAGCCCCCCAAAACATTTTTAACAGAAAAAGATAGGTCTACTGAAATGACCTTTCTAATTCTCGATTTACACTGAAGTCAACAAAAAAAAAAGGATCGACCGTTTTCCTCACAGTTTTTATTCGTAAATATTTATATTATTAGTTTTGAATATGTCCTAGAAATGGGGGTGAGATGCTGAGCGCAGTGCCATCCTGTCCTGGGTTACGCTGGGACCAGTTCATCGTGTGACAGGTGCACTCTTTTTACTTCCCTTCACCTTGACCTCAAACCACATCCTGCCTCTGCACCTGAGAGTCAGTTGACTGAACGCATCTGTGAGCAAATGCTCTGCTAGCGCCCGAGGTACTGCTGGCTTGCACTCCGTCCCTTCTGTCCACCAACACGAGTGGACCAGCGGAAGAAACAAAGCCCCTGGTACAAAGGAAAGGGACCCCGGAGTCTTTAGGACAAGAAGAGGAGATTCTGAAGGAAGATTAAATGAAAACGTGGTGGAAAATGAGAAGAAAGGTGTCCTCCATATCCAGGAAGTGTGCACACGGCTCACCAGCCACAAGTTCCATGGGTCGTAAGCACCACAGAGACAAGTCTGACTCCTCTCTTCCCTCTATAAAACGTCCAGAGTGACAGCGGGAGGCGTGGTTCAGATGATAAGAGCAAGTACTGCTCGTGCAGAGACCCCGAGTTCGGATCCTCGCACCAGCCGCACTGATGGACTGCCCACAACAACCCGTAACTCCAACTCTAGGCACGCCAAAGCTCTCTTCTAGTCTCCTGGGCACTGCACTCACATGCACAGACCCACACACATATGGTGTAATTAAAAACTAAAATTAAAAATATTTTCCAAAAAAAACAAAAGCCGGGCGTTGGTGGCGCACGCCTTTAATCCCAGCACTCGGGAGGCAGAGGCAGGCGGATCTCTGTGAGTTCGAGGCCAGCCTGGTCTACAGAGTGAGTTCCAGGACAGCCTCCAAAGCCACAGAGAAACACTGTCTCGAAAAACCAAAAAAATATATATATATATATATATTTTCCAGGGTGGTGGTGGCACACACCTTTAATCCCAGCACTCAGGAGGCAGAGTCAGGTGGATGGATCTCTGTGAGTTCGAGGCCAGCCTGGTCTTCAAAGAGAGTTCCAGGACAGCCTCCAAAACAATACAGAGAAACCCTCTCTCGAAAAACCAAAAAATTTTTTTCTAAGATATCTAAAGTGTGATGGGGTTAAATAAATACACATTGACCTACTTTCTCTTCACAGGTGAGAAATTTTCCTCCCACATCTTATACCTGTTCTGCAGAGTTGCTTCTGATAATATGCAGTTGACCAAAATTTAAGGGACTGGAATAGACAGAAGGGCCTAAAAAGAGTCTATAGATCCCATAATCCACAGGGAGGTAGGAAGGCGTGCTGTTTCGTTCTGTGTGATGGAGCCCTCCCAGATGGAGAGGGTGATAGCAAACTACTCGTCACACTCTACCCACACCAAATTTTTTTAATCACAGGCAAGATCCTAGAAAGCATCCCCCAAAGAGAATCTCCCCCATATTGCCCAAAAAACACTAAAATGCAAAATTCTGGAGACTCCGGTCAAAGCAAGTCCACTAGAGGGAGCCCTAACCAACTCTATACTGCAGGGAGTTTGGGGGCTTCTAAATCCCTGTCTGCAGATTAACCTCATAAAGAAATAGGGAGACCGGATGTTGGTGGTGCACACCTTTAATCCCAGCACTCAGGAGGTGGAGGTAGGCAGATCTTTGTGAATTCGAAACCAGCCTGGTCTACAAGAGCTAGTTCCAGGACAGCCTCCAAAGCCACAGAGAAATCCTGTCTCAAAAAAAAAAAAAAAAAAAAAAAAAAAAAAAAAAGAAAGAAAAAAAGAAATAGGGAGAGTGAGACAATTGTTGCCTGGGAGAGAAAAGTCCTGGAAACACACCACTAAGGTCTAGGGCTTTAGGGAACTACAAATATTAATTTACATATATTTTTAAAATTAAAAACAATCTTATTTTACATACCAATCTCAATTCCGTTTCCCTCCTGTCCTCCCAACTCCCTCACCAACCCCCCCATCACATTTCTGCCCCTGTCTACTCCCCAGGGAGGGTAAAGTCTTCCCATGGGAGATCATCAAAGTCTGTCACATCATTTGGGGCAAGGCCTAGGTATATCTAGGCCCCATAGACTGCCCAAGCCCCCTAACTGACACCCACGTTCAGGGGGCTTGGTTCAGTCCTATGCTGATTCCCCAGCTGTCAGACTGGGATCTGTGAGCTCCCACTTGCTCAGGTCAGCTGTTTCTGTGGGTTTCCCCAGCACGGTCTTGACCCCTTTCCTCATCACTCCTCCCTCTCTACAACTGAACTCCAGGAGGGAACTACAAAACTTATACACCAAGAAATCCAAGCTGAGCAAAATTAAATAGCTCAGTTCCTGACTCTGCCTAATTTGTGGCCTACTTTCTGGGTCAGCATCCCCAAGATCATAGCTCTTCTCTGGTCTCATTTCTCTTAACTCTCTCAACTACCTGTGCCAGCACGTGTTTCCTGCACAAGCCACAGATAGCCTTTCTGAAGTAGACCTCAGGCTCTAAAGCAAAGCATGCCACTGTGTTCATGAGACCTCGGGATGTAAGGTGCCTGGAATGACTGCTCTCCCTGCCTCTGCTCTACATCTGTAAAGCTCTAGTCTCTCACACTGGACGCATCTAGATTTCTAGACTGCAGAGTCTCCAGATGATAGGCTGTGCCTGTGTAGACATGAATAATAGCTATTCAGCTCCAAGGCCTTTTCCTTAGGGGTAGGAGGGACTCTACCTACAGGACCTTTGTGTGAGCCAATTTAGCCCGTCCTACCTGCCTATGAACACAGTGCTTCCCGGTTGCCTGGACAGCAGGCAGTCTCCTGAAACCCAACATCCCAGTTCTTGGTCCTGCCTCTTGGGGAAGTTTTTCACCCTGGATTGGCTCCCAGAACCCAGGCTCCTCCCTAGGCTCAATCTGCTTGGGACTCTCTTTACCTCCCCCAAGGAGTGTCGTTCCTCAGGAGACAGCACACAGCAAGAGAAGGTCCTCCAGGTAGGGGGGAAGGGCAAGAGTAAGTATGTTGGGGAGACAAAAGGGACCAGGTCCAGAGATTTCTCTTCTCTAAGAGGGCTGATTGCTGCCCATAGAATTGTCCTACCTCCCAGTCCCGCCTGGAGTTCCCAGGAGACCAAGAACCGAAGCTTCTAGAAAGTGTCAGATACATTGGGAGACTGGAATTCTGACTTGTTCCGAGACTCCTCCCTCCGTCTAGGAGTCAGGAGAGCATCTCCGTATGCAGACCTACACAGAAGGTCTTCCCTCCCCCAGGACAGCAAGGATGCCACCTAAAACCAAAGGAAAGGGGAGAAAAACTGGAGCACAGAAGAAGAAAAAAAAATCAAGTCCTGGTGAGTCACAGGGCGTGTCTGTGTCACAAAGGTCCTCAGAGGGAATCCAGCCCTCTGGGCAACAAGATGGTGTGGGTTTGTTTTGGTTTTGTCTTTTGTTCTTTTGACACAGGGTCACTATGGGACCCAGGCTGGCCTCAAACATATCCTCTGCTCCAGTCTTCTTAGTGACGGGCAACAGGCGTTGCCACCACCCATGGCTAGGGTGCCCTCCTCTCAGAGCCTGAGTCCGGATTCCATGAGGCTGAGGAAGTGGAGAATGCCTCCCTCCCAAAGTCCCCCGGGAGCCCCATCTAGTTCTTTGTCCTTGTCATATTTCTCACCCTTATTTTGAGCACCCACATGGCAGTGAAGACTCAACCATAAAATGGTCAGATTTGCCATTGGGCATCCCTGGTCCAGCGGTTTTCCCCCATCACCCAGGAAGACTCGCAGGTGCGGGAGGAGCACTGGGAAGGGTCCGCGATAAGGATAATCTAAGACTGTCGTCTTGCCAGAACAGATGCCGAGGCTGAGGCCAAGCATAGGCTGGTGCTGCTGGAGAAGGAGCTGCTTCAGGACCACTTAGGTAAGAAGTCTGAAGCCTCAGGAGACGGCAGAGATAGAACATCCTAGTTGGGATCATCATTGCTGTGATGAAACACCATGACCAAATCAACTTGGGGAGGAAAGGGTTTATTTGGCTTATGCTTCCAAGTCACTGTTTATTATTGAGGAAAGTTAGGATAGGAATCCAAATAGGGCAGGATCCCGGAGGCAGGAGATGATGCAGAGGTCATGGAGGATGCTGCTTACTGGCTTTGCTTCACATGGCTTGCTCACCTGCTTTTTTTTTATAGAATGCAGGACCACCAGCTGAGGGGGGGTGTGCCGCCATCCACAGTAGGCAGGCCCTCCCCATTAATCACTAATTAGGAAAATGCCCTAAAGGCATGCCTACAGCCTGATCTTATGGAGGCATTTTCTCAGTTGAGGCTCCCTCTTCTCTGATGGTTCTAGCTTATGTCAAATTGACAATAAACTAGCCACCCAAATGGGTTCTGGGTTCTTGGGGAAATGGAAATTTGAACTGTGTGCAGGGCTAATTCAAGATAGCCATTACCTGTTCGCAAGATTGTGAGGAAGGGCTAGGCAGTGAAGATTCATGAAAGAAGCTATCCCCCCATTCCCCAGCCTGACCCCTCCACCCAACCCCCCACCCCCCACCCTCCACCCCCTGCACTGGAAATGGAATTACAGCTTCATTCATGATAGGTAAGTATTCTATCATGGAGCTAACCTGCAACTTGGGGAAGCCATAGTCTTTTAGTGGCCAGGACATGGAGGAAATATTGACTTAGGAATGAAAACCCTATGGGTTCTGGGTGGGGTAACTAGTAAAGAGAATAAGACATTGACACCTGTCACCAAGTTCCCAGAGGTAAACATAGTTCACGGAGGCTATGGTGATTGGTCCTGTGGGACCCACAGTCAGACCTGAGCTCTCCACAGCTCTCCAGAGGGATGAGACCCGCAGAGCCAAGGCTTCTGAAGACAGGCTGAAGCAGAGGTTGCAAGGGCTGGAGGCTGAACTGGAAAGGGCCCGAAGCGAAGGAAAGGCCGTATATGCAGGTATGATTTGACTGGCCAGGTGGGCAGGAGACAGAGGCATGGAAGAGGACAACCAAGAAAGTCAGGGAATTCAAGGAAGGGGCATGAAGAGGAATTCTGTCATAGCCTACTCTACTGTCCCTGAATAGGCAGGGTCCGGAGACCCCTGGCAGGATGCAGAGTACCCCATTCTAGAACGTCTAATGCTGCATGCTTGGTGTCTGTGTGAAACACAGTGTAGCCACAGCCCTTTACCTTTGTTTTTGGGAGTGGAAAGAAGGGTCAGGGTCCCCTTTTAAGCTGTTGTGTGGGGAGTCTGGTTTTCTAGCTCCCAAACTCCTAAGGTCTCCCAAGTTTCTTCATTCTGTTCCTTCAGTGAGACTTTCCCCCACACGCAATGTTGTCATTTCCCTTCTTGGTGCCTTCATCCCTATGGCTCCCACCTCAGAGATGAGCCGCCAGCGTTGGGCCCTGAAAGAGGAGGTGAGGACCCGAAGCAAGCATCTGGAGGAGAAAGTGAGAGGCCTACAGGAGCAACTAGGTAGTCCCCATCGCCCACCCCTTCTTCCCCAGGCTTGCCAACAATCATGGAAGAGTGGACCCGGGAGGTCCTTCTCTTGGTGTCTACAGTCTTCTGGTTGGATTTTAACTAGGGTCACTCTCGCCCTCGCTTTCCTCTGAACTGAGAGTTGAGTGGCACAAACCTCTGTGTTAGGGGCTGAGCTTGGCCTCTCGGGGGAGTTGGCTCAGCAGTTAAGAACACTTGTTCTTACAGAGAACCTGAGCCAGCACCCTTGTAGCAGCTCACAAGCCATCTGCAAGCCAAGCCCTAGGGGATCTAATGCCCTCCTCTGACCTCCACAGACACCCACATGGTGCACATACATTCATGCAGGCAAAGCACTCATACACATAAAACAACAAAATAAGTAACTCTAAAAGAAGAAAATAAAGCTGGGCGTTGGTGGCGCATGCCTTGATTCCCAGCACTCAGGAGGCAGAGGCAGGTGGATCTCTGTGAGTTCAAGACCAGCCTGGTCTACAAGAGCTAGTTCCAGGACAGCCTCCAAAGCCACAGAGAAACCCTGTCTCAAAAAAAAAAGAAAGAAAAAAGAAAAGAAAAGGTAGGACTCTCGCCCCATTCCCCCTTTGCTTAATCTCCCCCAAATCCAGCAGTTACCCCCTTCACTGACTTGTCCATCCCAAGCAAAACACATTTCTTAGTAGTTTAGCTGAACTTTGCAACCAAACTATAGAAAACAATAGACTTAATTTACTTCAGTATCTTCAGACCTGGGCACCTGGTAGAAGGCCTTAAATCACTACTTGTTAAATCAGTGAATAGACCAAACAAATAGGAAAACAGGTCAGAAGAGGGCATCAGATACCCTGGAACTGGAGTTAAAGATGATTCTGAGTCACTGGGAACGAAACCTAGGTGCTCTTAACCACTGAGCATTGCTCCCATCCCCTCCTGAGTCTATTTATTCCTGAAAAAAACCAAAGTGGCTTTGAACTCACAGGGTTCCTCCAACCTCAGTCTCCTGAGTTGTAGGATTACAGGTATGAGCTATCACATCCAAAACACCTTCAGTGTCACTATAAATATCCATGAGCTGCTTATACAGGTCAGGGATTCCATCTCTAACCTTGGCCTTCTTTCAAATTAAAATTCAACATTTATTGAGCACCTGCTACATTGGGTACTTTGTCATCCATTTTCACATTTAAGGGTCACAGCAAACAAGAGCAGTGTATATCATTTTCTCTCCAAAGATAAAGAAGGGGCTAGAGAGAGGAGGGTTCAATGATTATGAACACAGGCTGTTCTTCCTGAGGGCCTGGCTTTGATTCCTAGCACTCACATGGTGACTCACAACCATTATAATTCCAATCCAATGTCCTCTTTTGTCCTCCATAGGCACCTGCATACATGTACACACATGAGGGGGGGTAAATTTTTTTAGGGTTTATTTATTATGTATATGGTGTTCTGTCTGCATGTATGACTATGCACCAGAAGAGGGCACCAGATGGCTGTGAGCCACCATGAGGTTGTTAGGAGTTGAACTCAGGCCCTTTGGAAGGGCACCCAGTGCTCTGAGCCATCTCTCCAGCCCAATAAAATTATTTTTTAAAACCCAAATGTAAGATTAAAAATAAATAAAAAGATGTGTAAAGAGAGAAACTGCTCCATGTTAGTTGGTACAAGTCTATAATATCAACCCTGGGAGATGGAGATAGAAGAAGATCTAGACTGCAAGGTTGTCCTTGGCTACATGGGGAGTGTAAGGCCAGTCTGGGCTACATAAGGCATGGAGACCTAGAGATACTTGTCCCATGCTGTATATGTAACAACCACCAAACTTTGGACCCATCTCCTGTCTCTCTCTCTTTTTTTTTTTTTTTGTTGTTGTTGTTGTTTTGTTTGTTTGTTTTTCAAGACAGGGTTTCTCTGTGGCTTTGGAACTTATCCTGGAACTCAGAGATCTGCCTGCCTCTGCCTCCTGAGTGCTGGGATTAAATGTGTGCGCCACCACTGCCCAACTTCCATCTCCTGTCTCAAGATCTCTGTTCTCTCTGCCACCCCTCAGTGAGTCCTTATAGAGACTCCGGGAAAGTTGATGACCCTGAAGTCTGTAATGACTCATCAAGGTTGGTTACTGCTCTTGGTGTAGTGTCACCATCCTGTCTTCTTTATCTTTCTGCCCTGCTCCCTAGACACATGCCAAAGGGAGGCTAAGACAGCAAGGGAAGAGACTGAGCAAGCTCTCAGAGAGCAGGAAGAAACCCTGGCTCAGCTTCGTGCCCACGTGGCAAACATGGAGGCCCAGTATGAGGAAATCTTGCATGTAAGCACCACTCCCTGGAAGCCATTTTCAGGATCCCATAGCCCTCCATCCCTATGCTCCCAATGAATGTGATGACCCACAAGCCAAGGGAGCCATGCTCTATTCTAAGAGTAAACAGAAGATACAACCATTGACAGTCAGTGACTTGTAATCCCAGTACTTGGGTGGCAAAGGCAGAAAGATTTCAAGTTCAAGGTCAACATGGGCTACCATGTACTATATAGGTGCTACATAGACGGACCTAGACCAAAATAATCAGGGGCTATGGGTACAGGCCAATAGTAGAGCTCTAGTCAGTATGCAAGGCCAGGGGTTCAACCTCCCTAACAGAGGTGGGGGGAGAGGAGTGGGGAGAAGAAGGAGCAAGGAAACAAAGGAGTAGCACAGGTTTGTAATCCTACTATTCAGGAGGCTGGGAGAGGAGGATCATAGTTCAAGGCCAGCCTAGGTACAGAGTTCAAGGCCAGCCTAGGCAGTATAGTAAGAGACTCTACCTCAAACTAAAGGTAAAAAGAGGGATTGATGACAGTTCAGTGAACAGGGTGCTTGTCTAGCATGTGTGAGGCCTTAGTTCTATCCTGAGTGCTTAAGAGAGAGAGAACAATGGGCAGCCAGGAATGGTGCCTCATGCTTGCAATTCAGTACTGGGAAGCTGAGGCAGGAGAACTCTGAGTTCAAAACCAGCCTGGACTACAAAGCAAGGGTATCTTACAGAAGGAGGGAAGGACGGAAGGAGGGGAGGAGGGAAGGAAGGAAGGTAGGCAGAAAGGCAGGCAGGCAGGAAGGAAGGAAGGAAGGAAGGAAGGAAGGAAGGAAGGAAGGAAGGAAGAGGAAAGGAAGCCATTGACAAAGAACTGTTCCTAAACAAGTTGGGCAACATTCCCCCTTCCCTCTTTTCCTGGGAGCTGAGAGCTTGGTGTTCACAGGGCACCCTGGACTGTCTCTTGGCCAAGCTGAGAGCTGCCAAGCCTCAGTGGGATGCAGCTGTGCTGAGACTCCACACCAGGCACAAGGAGCAGCTACGTCAGTTTGCTCTCAACCCCCTGGAACTTTGAGGCCGTTGGCCTCTAATCTCTGAGGCCTATTAATAAAGTGACTTGGAGTAGAATTCAACAGAACTGTGAATTGTGGCCTTTGGCATTGAGGAATGGCTCTCATGGGGGATATGTATATTCTGGGTTAATCCATTGTCCCACTGTCCTAAATGCTGAACAGTAAGAAATGGACAAGGTTCTAAACCCTCTCCTACAGAAACTAGATCCCATTCCCTTAAGCCTGGAGCACCTTTGGTTCCTTCAAACTACCATTGCTTATCCTCACCAACAAAAACACAAAGCCAGATGTCTATGAAAAGACTGCATATATATGCATATATATATGTATGTATATATATATTTACTTATTTATTTGGACAGTGGCATACTAAGGTGTTCATGTAGAGGCTAGAGGACAGCTTCCAGGAATTGGTTCGCTCCTTCTACCAACAGGGTTCTGAGGATTGAACTTGGGTTGTCAGGCTTAGCAGCAAGCATCTTTACCAACTGAGCCATCTCACTGGCCCAGTGGGAAAGGTAGTAATAGGACATTAAAGTGGCCAGGAACCAGCTCCCAAGTTTCTTTCTTTCTTTTTTTTTTTTTCTTTTCGGTTTTACGAGACAGGATTTCTCTGTAGCTTTGGAGCCTGTCCTAGAACTAGCTCTTGTATACCAGACTGGCCTCAAAGTCACAGAGTTCTGCCTGCCTCTGCCTCCCAAGTGTTGGCATTAAAGGGGTGCGCCACCACCGTCAGCTCCAAGTTTCTAAGGTGTCCACAGAAAGAAAATATGGCTGATCTCCAAATCCTTGTGCCATATAACCCTGGAGTCATAGCTAGCCTAAGTTCTCAATGACTTCGGTCCTAAATGGCTCCATAGCATCACCTTCTTGGGCAGAAGAAATTCATCTTTGTAGCACATGTCCTCAGAACTTCTACAGAACATCCCATGGGGACTTGGGCTCCCTCATGAGCCAGCCTGAGGCCTCTGTCCTCACCCCTCTGCTGGAGGTAGGCTCCTGAGAAGGGAAGAAGTCCCCGGCAGTCACGAAATCATTGGTGTCTGAATCTTCCAGCTCCCACTTCCAGTTTGGAGAGATCATTCCTGGCTCCCTCCACCTCAGGGTGCAGAGCAAGAGCAGGAAAACCACTAGGCAAGTCTGTGCCAAGCAGGCATGTCCTATAGTATCTCCGAAGCCAGGCTCCAGTCCTACACAGAAAGGACAGAGTCAGTCTGAGACCAGAAGATTTCATTTTCCTGTTCCAGCATGTTCTGACTGCTCAGGAATGTGTCTCCAACTCCTGTGACCTATAGTCCCCCTACACATCCCACAGGGCTCTACCCAGCAACCCTCCCCTCTGTCCTTTTCATAGCTCCGTCTGTTTCTTTGACTTTACCTTTCCAGACTCTGAGGAAACCCAGGCTTCTAAGCCCTGTGAATTCCTAGCTGCCAGCTTCAAGCAGAGGGGTGGCTCCACCTCAGCCAGATGCCGAAGCCTATCCAGGTCATTGTCACCACCCACAGGATATCCATTCACCTCCAAAATTGCATCTCCCATTTGCAGCCCTGCTCGGGCGGCTGAGCCTCCTGGGGTCACCTGGCAGTATAGGGGGGACACACAGAAACATTGGTCAAGTGTTCTAAGGATGGGCATGTAGGTAGGCAGCGGAAGGTAGGCGATAAATGATGTAAAGAGCCCAAGGTGCATGGGGCATCGGTCACCTGGGAGATGAAGAGACAAGGCCCACTAGCCACGCAGCAGAGTCTGAATCCATAGCCACCTCCAGGTCCAGGGTACAAGCAGCATTGGCGGGAGCCAACAGTGCCAGGAGGCTCAACTGCATCTTCAATCAGAAGATCTTTGGTTTCCGCCAGAGGGGAGGCAGCAATCTCTGGGTTCTCCAAGAAGAGGAGGGGAGACAGCCGTACCTGGGGGTGGGGGCAGAGAGAGCAAACCTGTGGCACCTGAGCCCTGCTCCATTCCTACCCCCTCCCTAACCCCGTCACTTGCGCACCATGCTGAAGAAGCGGTCAGCCTCAGGGTCGACGACAACAAGGGAGACACAAGAGCCCTGTGCTCGGATCCTGGACACGGTTTCCTCATGGCCCAGCCCATCCACGCTTTCCCCAGCCACAGCCACCAGGCGGTCTCCAGCCTTCATCCCTGCCTTGTCAGCTGGCAGTCCTGGGTCCACCTCCCACAAGAACTGCCCTGGGACATAGACATACTCACTGTTCCTCCCTGACCCACCCCCACGCTCGCCCAGGGACACTGAGAAGAGTGCAACTGGATATCCACGACCATCCTAAGGCCCCCTTCCTACCCTGCCCCGAGGGCTGCCACTCACCGAGGCTACCATCCAGGCCCTTCTCCTCCCGGAGCAGGAACCCAAAGCCTTGAGGTCCTTTTTCCATGTTTAGACACCGGGGCTTGGCAGGTAGTGCCCAGCCCTCTGCCAGGGGTGCAGCAAGAGGCATGCCCAGCTGATGACACTGTTCCTCTACCTCCGGCCCTGCCACCAGCAGAGTCACCTGATCTCCACTCTGAGAAAGCTGTGGGGACCCAGAAAGAGTATAAGCATGAACCATCTGTGTGGGGATGGAGAGGTACATATCTCCTCAGCACCTCTCCTAGGCCCACACACACACAAAAGAAGGGTGACATATACAGGCCCTTAGATCAGGAGGCGGGATTCACGTAGCAGACGCCACAGGAAGCCCTACCTTCCTACTGAGCTGGTTGGAAGTGAACTTCTCCACGCAGACCCCATTCACTTCTAGCAGCCGGGCCCCAGGGGGCACCCCTGCTCTCTCAGCAGCTCCTTCTGAACTGAGCACCAGCCAGAAAGGGCCCCGAGTTCCTAAAAGCAGACAAAGTAACTCCCGGTCTGCTCCTTGCCTGGAGCAGAGGCTGAGTTCCCCATGCCTGACCACCCCATTGGGCCCTAAGCTCACCATGGGTGATGCTGAAACCAAAGCCTCCTTCGTCTTTTACTACGTGGCACAACCGGGGCCTGACCTCCGGGCCTAGGGCAGGGCAACAGAAGACCTCGTTCCCCTGCTGAGCGCGCACCACATCGTACACTTGTTGTGCTAAGACCGTCAGCAAGACCCGGGGACCGCTGGCCCGGATGCAGCGCACTACCTATAAAAGGACATGGGAGAGAGGTTGCCCCCCCCCCGTGGGATCCCAGGACCCCTTAGAACTTGTATTTCCGTTGTAGAAACCAGTTCTGTAGGAGCCTTCGTGAAATCGCTCTAGCTGGGTACCTCGAAATCACGGGGACTAGGGAGAGTGAGGCTTGGCCAATGAATGCATTAGAGTGCCTAGGCTCCTCTTCCTCTTGCAAGTGCTATGGAATGAGTCCCAGCCCAGCCTCACCATCGCATAGTCCTCATGTTCCACGTTGTTATTGTTCACCGCTAGGATCCGGTCTCCTTCCCGGAGACCGTGGCGCTGGGCAGAAGAGCCTGGATCTACCCTGCACACCACATGGTCAGCCTTGCCCAGCTGCTGCAGCAGATGGAACCCAAAACTCTTTTCCTCCTCTTTGCTCAGTAGACAGAAGCGAGGCCGCTGCAGGTTCCAGGGATCTGGAGGAGGGGGTGGACCGAAAAAAAAAAAAAAAGAGGGGGACACAGTCCAAGTACAGGGCCATCAAATGGCTGGTAGCCCCTGCATCATCGGAGCACTGGCAGCTTCCAGCCACTGAGAGGGTGGGCTTTAGAGCTGAATGGACACTTCTTGGGCTGGGTGGATAACACAAAGGGAGAGCTGCCTCCCTCTGCCTCTGTTTAGTTACTGATAGCACAGGGAAGCAGTTAGTGGTTACCAAGGTGATAGCAGGCTGTGTGGTGCTGAAATGTCTCTAGGGAAAGGTAATGGTTGCCAGGGGTGAGGGGGGTTACCAGACTGGTCCTGGTCTTCAGCCAGGGAGAGGACAGGATTGTCAATGCCCAGCCTTGGATTAAACTTAAACTTCCTGTAAGGAGGCAGGGGAGAGAGGCAAGTAAGAGAAGTATGCAGCTGGCCTGGGGTCCCGGGTGCTACCTGAGGTGCTAATGAGAGCTGAGAGCCCCCCCCAACCTTCGATTCCTCTTCAACCCTCATAACTTACAGAGTTAATGCAGCTGTATCTCGAAGATCTGCTGGACAAAGCAGAGGTAAGAGAGACACGCTCCTCCCCGAGGTGGGACTTCCATGGTGAAAACCTGCCCCCGTTCCGCTCCGCTATCTTCACACGCAGGAGTGTTAACTCCCCTTTATGTCCCTTCCCCAGTTTTGTGGCACATAAATCTGAGACTATCCCCACAGGGTGTGGACCAGGAAGACAGACGTACACACTCACCTCTCTCCTCTTTAGCTCTATCTATTGCCTCAGAGCTACAAGCCCCAATATCAAGTGTGTCCTGGACCCAAAGACTCCAAATCCGTCCCCTCTGCGGCTGCCCCAAGTCCCCTTTCAAGGCTGTCTCCCCACCTCCTACCTGCAGTTGCCTCCATAGTTGGATCGGTGACCCAGGACTTAAGAGTAGGGACAAGGTTCATTATAACCAGCTGACCCTCCCACCTGCCCCCTCCCGAGTCACGCCTCCTTGAAGACACTGCAAGGAAGCAATAGGGTAATGGTTAACAGCAATGTGTATGCCTGCTTCTTCTGCTCCCAGTCCTAGGCCCTATCTTTCTCAAGAGAGCCTTTAACTGACCCAGTTGTTCTTGTGCCCAGAAAAGAGGTGGATCCCTCCCTGGTCATTGGGATTTCAAGCTGGGGGCAGTAAGTATGGGAAGGGGGATAGGAACTCCAAGGCCCAGCACGGACATGCTCATCCCAGGGTCTTACACGCAGCCCCTCCAGCAACAAAATTATCTAAAGACGTTTGTGTCTCCCCCTTTGGCTGTCAGACTGTTCAAACGCTGGGTCCCAGAGAACTGGAACTTCTCCAGGAATCTTAAACTGGAGAAGAGGAAAAGATGAAGCTCTCCCCAGTGCCCGCCAGAATTTGTCTCCCAACAAGAGATATCGTAGAGTTCTGACAATTTGTCAGATCACCTCACAGGACAGATCGGATCAGAGCAATGAACCAGTGGCCTCTGTGGGCACACACACACTCTCTCTCCTTTCACACATACCACCACCTCCAGGCTACAAAGAAATAAATGTTTAACTTAGAAGAGTGGAGAAGGAGCTGGGTGGTGGTGGCGCACGCCTTTAATCCCAGCACTCGGGAGGCACATGCGGGCGGATTTCTGTGAGTTCGAGGCCAGCCTGGTCTACAGTGTGAGTTCCAGGACAGCCTCCAAAGCAGTACAGAGAAACCCTGTCTCGAAGAAAAAAAAAAAAAAAAAAAAAGAAAGAAAGAAATTATTTATGGGGGGCGGGGTATGTGAGAAAGGAGAGAGAGTGTGTGAGTACCCACAGAGGCCAGCAGAGGGTGTCAGATCCCCTGGTACAAGTGGTTGTGAGTTCCCCCAACATGTGGTTGCTGGGAATTCAACTCCTGTCCTCTGGAAGAGCGGCAAGAGCTTTGAACCTGCTAAACCATCTCTCCATTCTTTCTCTGCTTTTTCACTATTCTCTTTTTAAATAGCTTATCAAGGATTAGTGAGTCGCAGAGCTCAGCTTGTTAGGGCTGCCAGGGCCCAGGCATCGTACTAAAACTCCAGCAATCCTACTGCCTCTGAGTCTAGTGGTCAGGAACTATCCTCAATAGAAAGTAAACCAGACTAACCCTTTCTTGGATCACCAAGCAAGGAAGAGGAGACCACAGGGAGTGGAAGACACAAGCTTTTTAATAGCAGCAAAATGGGCACACTTATCCTTAGTGACCTCGGAGCCATTGATACCTGTGTAGTTGAGGGGACATGAAGCTGGGAAAAGCACCAATGTGAGGGCATTTTGCATCCAGAGGTGAGCATAAGGCAGGAACGGGAAGCCATCCAGTACAGCTGCTGGATGGCAGAACCCTCAGCATGACAAACAAACATGAGAGGTGTGCCCCTGGGTAACACCATCAGAGGGGGAAGGGGAAGATTGGCGGTGGGGCCACAGTGCAATTAGGCCACTCATGTGTCATGTTCTTCTTAGTCCTTCTAGGCAAAAGAAGAGGTGACACGATCAATATCCAAGTCCAAGCATCAACTCGCTCTATTTGACCTTGTGAAGTCTAGCTTGGGGTCCTGGCTGGACTTGTTGTGGGCTGGGGCAGCACAATTGTGCCCATTGTTTTGACTGCAGATCTTTCTGGTAGGAGTTGTGCACTCCAGGAAGCCATAGAGGGAAGGGTTTGGGGGCCAGTGGTCCCACAGCTAGGTCACAGTTGTCACTGTCTCAGCATCCAGAGCCTCCCAGCTGCTCCAGAAGGGTCTTGACCTCACTCTCCACTCGAAGCAGCTGAGCCTTGCGCCAAGGATTAAGGGTGGCGCCTCGGCTGTCTTCCAGATCCCGAAGCAACAGCTTGAGATGGCTCTGGACCCGCGCCGGGTCCCAGCTGTTGAGGTTGCGCTGGACTTCACTAAGGATCACCGACCAGTACTCAGAGACCGCTGCTCCTTCTGTCAGCGAGGCCACAACCCGTGCACCACCTTCGCCAGAGCCCCCCAAGTCCCGCAGGACCTGGCGGCCCTCTGAACTCAGCTCATTAAAGTAGAGGCTGGCGGGAAAGAGATGGAAGGATGTCATTCATTGGAGTTTTGAGAAGGCCCAAGGTAGATATAGGCAGAGAGCCAGGAAGCCTTAGAACTCCGTTCAGGCTGCTGTGTGGGAGGGGCCAAGCGTCTGTAATAAGAGCTGTGGAAGTAGCTCAGGTGGTAGAGTGCTTAGTATGCACAAAGCCCCGGGTTCACTCCCTAGCATCACAAAAAGAATCTGCAATAAGCCAGGGACAGAGGTAAAAGCCAGTGGAAACATTTAGAAATGGTGGCAGGGAATAGATGCAGGTTAAGGGGTAATCACAGCAGACTTGGGTGGGCTCAGCACTGGGTAAACCAGGATAACAAGGGAAACACAGACAGCAGGCTCAGGTCCAGTGCAGCCCGTGGGTAGGAAGAACATAGTGAAGAGAGGGAAAAACCAGGGTTGGGCCTGGAGCATGAGACCAGCCCAGGACTTACTGCAGCAGCTCCAGAGAAGGGTGCTCCTGAGCAGCCTTAGCCAAGGCCAGAGCTGCTGCGTCACCAGCACCGTTGTAGGCCACGTTCAGTTCCTGCAGTTGCTTGTTGCGGTTCACCTGGGCGGCCAGCAGCTCCAGCCCCTTGTCTCCAAGGTCAGTATGCAGCAAGGACAGGTGCGTCAATGAGGTGTTTCCTGCCAGGCCCTCCAACAGCAAGGCAACCCCTGCTGCTGTCACTGGGTTGTTGGACAGCCTAAGGGCCATAAGCAAGGCAAGGGAGGAGGGGTATTGTAGATGTCCAAGCTGGGTGTTAGGATTTCAGCCAAAGGGGGCACATGAGGCTTGGAGGCCAGCCTGGATGCAGAATTCAGGTCCAGGAGAAGGGACAGTGAGATGACAGTGGTGCCGCCCAGGAGGGGGAGTGAGGGACAGCAGGCTTCTCTTCACCCTCCTTTCTATTTCTCTTGCCTCCTGATCCACCCCCCTCATTCCACCCCCGCCCCATTTCCTTATTAGTCCCCTTCTTACACCTTCCTTTACTGCCTCCCCAGCCTCTGGTCCTCCATGCTTTCTAATTCCACCATCTTTCTGTGCCCCGCCCCCCAGCCCCAGTTTTCATTAGAAAAGAAAATTCCTTATTTTGTGCATGTGTGCCTGTGGGTGTGAGGTGAGGGGAGAGGCTATGGAGATCAGAGGACAGCTTGTGAGAAGTGGTTCTTTCCTTCCAGCCAACCTGTGGGTCCTGGGGATTGAACTCAGGTCATCAGGCTTGGCAGCAGCCACCTTCACCTTCTGAGCCATCTCACCAGGTGTTCCCTTCAGCCCTCCCTTCTTCTTCCTCATTCACCTTTCCTGATTCTAACCAGAAACCAGGACCCCCAGGCATCTGGGTTCCTAGGAAATCAGCCAACATCTTGGGAGCAACTAGAGAGTATCCAGCATTATGGTGAGTCAGCAGGGAACAGTGACTCTGTTGCCAGGCAACTGGCCCAGAAATTACTGCAGCTTTCCTGTCCCCCAGGCTAATATTAGACAGAATAAAGGCTTTCTTAGCGCCCACTCTTGGTGTCTTCCTTGCTACTTTCTTTATATTTATTTTTTGTTTGTTTTGGGGAGACTGAGTCTCTCTGTGTAGCCCTGACTGTCGTGTAGACCCTGCAGGAACTTGTTCTGTAGACCAGGCTGACCTTGATCTCAGAGGCCTGCCTGTCTCTGCCTCCTGAGTGCTGGGGTTAAAGACGTGTGCCCCCGCCTTGCTCCTTTCTGACGTTTGTAATAGACCTAGACTGGGAGCTAGCCAGAGCCCAGACAACCTCTTCTAGAGCCAGGGCAGGCCTGTGCCAGCCATGCTGTAGGCAGGGTGCTCTTCATGTCCCAGGCCATCAGAAGAGCCAGACCCTCCCATCAGGCCCCTGCTGGGACACTCACCACAGAGTGGTGATCTGGCACTGGTCGTGTAGCAGCAGGTCTCGGAGGTCCCTGCAGGCCTCAGGGCCCAGGTTGTTGAGTTGCAACCTGCAGCAGAAGGTGGCCAGAGGGGAGGCCAAAGAGCAAGAATGCAGTTCGGCATGGGTCTTCCCGTGGGCGTGCCCCTTCCTCACCACCTGCTTCCTGCCATCCATGCTCATCTTCCCTCGTGCTGTGCCTGTCACCTCTGTCCACACCGCCTCCGTCCCACTCTGCTGGGGTCTGCTATGTCACGGGACATGAGTGGGAGGTTTGTAGCTGTGTTGCAGGAAGGGAGATGGAGCCTGTTTTGAGGAGCAGGAAGGGGATCTGCGCTTGGAGTGGATTAGCTGAACTTGGAGGCACTGGTTCCCACCAGAGTGGGTTGCTGTCCAGCAAGTCTTCTCCACGTGCCTGGTCTTATCTACACACAGCTGTTTCCTTCCGTTCTTCTGCTGTGTTGAGTGCAGCCTCAGGGGCCTTCTCCAGAAGACGAACCCAAGCGTAGCCTTTCAGCCTCCAAAACTATAAGCTCCTCCCTCCTTCTTGAGACAAGGTCTTTTTATTTTAAGGATTTATGTACTTATTTTATGTATACGAGTGCTCTATCTGCATGAACGCCTTTATGCCTGAAGAGGGCCACTGAGAATTAAACTCAGGACCTCTGGGAGAGCAGCCAGTGCTCTTAACCACTGAGCCATCTCTCCAGCCCCAAGAGACAGGGTCATACATAGACCAGGCTGGCCTGGAACTCACAGTGTAGCTCAAGCTGAACCCACACTCACAGCACTCCTCCTGCCCCAGGCCAGGCCTAGCCTTAGGTATTGTAGCAGCAACAGAAAGCCGACTCACACATGTCCCCTGCCCTTTTTTATTCCTTTGGTCTCCCTAGCACCTTCTTCCCCCCCTTCCTATCCAACCCCATCTTCTCTTCATTCCTGTACCTGAGGATTAGTCCTCACCCCAGTTTCCGGGCACGCAGGAAGACAGGCATGAGAGTGTGTAGCCCAGCAGGATCCAGCTGGCAGGAAGCCAAGTTCACCTCATCCAGAGGGTGCTTTCCACTTCCTAGGACAGCGGCCACTACTGTGCACTTGAGGGGTGTCATGCGCACACCTGCTAAATTGAGCTGGCGCAGGGAGCGGAGCACCTCGGCTGAGAAGCGCTGGTTCTGGAACTCATAGTGGAAGAAGAGATGGTCAAGAAGCTCTGAGGGGGGCAGCACCTGCCGCCCCATCTTCCCCAGTTTCTTCTTGATGGCCTGGGCATTCTCCAGGGCATCCAGGTTCTTGATAGGGCAGCCAAGCTGAACCAGCACGGCTCGGTTGTGGGCCGAGAGAAGACCCCCCATGAACATGGGGAAGAGCTCAAAGACTTCATCCTCAGGGGGCTCATCTGGGTGGCGCCGGGGGCCCTCCACACCCAGGATGCTGGCACCCATCTGGTCCAGAACATCGTCATTGTAGTAGTCCTCCTCCCGGAACATCTCCAGTACCATGGCCTGGGCCACCGCCTCCTTACTCTTACTCACCATGCGCCCAAACACGCGTGGAACCACCTGGAAGAGATGCATGGGAAGGGCATGGTCTTCCACACATCCAATCAGTCTTCAAGGCTCAGTGCAAGATAGACCTGCTCCCTCCCACTGTTCTAGCCTTGGGATCTCCCCTTGAACTCACAACACCATTGGCCAGATCACACTACTCCTCCTTGCTGTGACACCCTCCACGGCTCCCCACTGCTTGTGAGGCAAACTCCGAAAGTTTAGTCTGAAATAGGAAACTTTTCATAATCTGGCCCCAACCTGACTTTTCTAGTGTCATCTCTTAAACACTTGCTTCATGCTCTCCAAATGTTACGGACCTCTTTCTTTTCCCCAAGTGCCCATTCATTTGCCAGTCCAGGAGGTGGTGGGAAGAAGGAATATGTAGTACAGTTGTCCCTCCACAGGGGGTCAGTTCTGGATCCCTTGTGGATAGTGGATATCGAACATGCCTTGTAGACCAGGCTGGTCTCAAACTCACAGGGATCCGCCTACCTCTGCCTTCTGAGTGCTGGGATTAAAGGCATGCGCCACCAATGCCCGGAAAATTATTTTATTTTTTATTTTACGTGCCTGAGTGCTTTGTCTGCAGGTATGTATGTGTACCATGTGCATGGATGATGCCTGTGGGGGTCAGAAGAGGACATTGGAGCCTCTGGAACTGGAGTTACGGATGGTTGTAAACTACCATGTGGGTGCTGGGAATAGACCCAGGTCCTCGGCAAGAACAAGTGCCCTTAAACACTGAGCCATTCTGCCTAGCCACTTGCACTTCTTTTGAAGATTTGCTTTATTTTAACATATTTTATTATATGTGCATGTAGGTATGTGCACATAGATGCAGGTGCCTGAAGAGGCCGCAGGGGGTTGGGCCTCCCCAGAGCTGGAGTTATAGGTGGTTGTGAGCCACTAGACATGAGTGCTGGGAACTGAACTCAGGTCCTCTGCAGGGGTAAAAGAATCTCTTAACTCCTGAGTCATCTCTCTAGGTCTCTACAATCTTTCTTCAGATGTTTTCCTTATCTTTTTTTTTCAAGACAGGCTCTTGCCAGCTGGTGGTGGCACACGCCTTTAATCCCAGCATTCAGGAGGCAGAGGCAGGCGGATCTCTGTGAGTTCGAGGCCAGCCTGGTCTACAGAGTGAGTTTCAGGAGAGCCAGGGCTACACAGAGAAATACTGCCTCAAACAAAACAAAACAAGAACAAAGATAGGCTCTCACTGTTGGAGTCCACATAGCCTAGACTTCAAGGTCCTCCTGCTGTAGATTCCAGGGTACTGGGATCACAGGCAGGCGCCACAAGCCCTGATAGGCAAATATTTTCTTGCTCTTCTCCTCCTCTTCCTCTTGTCTTTTCCTTGAGATGGGGGTCTGCGTCCCAGGCTTGACCTGGAATGTCTAGATAGCTGAAGCTGACTTTGAATTCCTGATCCTCCTGCCTCTGCTTCCCGAGTGCTGGGGTTACAAACATACACCAATGTATCTGGTCCAAACATTTGCAATCTGCAGTAGGATGCATGCACAGACAGCAGATGCAAGGGGCTGACTTTCAGCTACTCAGTTGGAGACCAGGCTGGGTGTTATAAATATATCAACACTTTCAACATCCTGATCATCCCAGCAACCACGATTGATGCTGCTGCTTCATGGTCCCACATGATAGCCCCTGCCAACCTCAGTGCCCTCATCCCAAGCCTCCACCCCTGCTTCCTATGCTCCCTTCCCTTCGACTTTTCTTGTCTTCCTCAGGACTGAGGCTCACCCTTTTCCAGAGCCTCCAAGATGCTGCTTGCTAGAGTTCCTGCCACCCCAATTGTTCTCTTGGCGAATCCTTCAGAAATCAGTTTAAATGCTTTTCCAGAAGGCTTTCCTGACCACTCAGACCAGGTATGTCTATCTCTCTGAGAACATCAGAATTTTTCTTATAGGCATTTATCACTTTTCATTGTGTAGGCATGTTGACTTTTGTCTTTGGTCTGTAAAATCAGAAAAGGCAGGAACCTGCAGAGATTAATTGGTTTCTCCCACACATTGCCCAGTACACAGCAAGTACTGAAATATTTGACAGAGAATGAGTTACAGGTCACCTCCCATTCTTGCAAAGAAACAGGAGGTTATTTGATGGCACCTCCTCTGGTGTCTCCATCGTTTTCCTTTTTCTCCTTTATTTTCTTTTTCTTTTCTTTTTTTTTTTTTTTGGTGGGGGTGTTTTAAGACCAAGTTTCCCTGTGTAGCCTTGGCTGTCCTAGAACTAGCTCTATAGACCAGGCTGTCCTCAAACACAGAGATTTGCCTGCCCCTGCCTCCCAAGTACTGTGATTAAAGGTGTGCACCATTACCCAGCTTATTGCTCATTTTTCAAATGTGAGGTTCTTGCCACAGAAGTGATAATACTCATTATTAGTCTGGGAACAAGACCAGAAAATAACATTTTGTGAAGATGAATGAATATGATTATCATGAAGGCTGAGGATGTAGTTCAGGGGAAGAGTGTTGCCAGGCATGTGTAGGACCCTGGACCCAACTCTCAGCTCAGAAAGAAGAGGAGTGTGAGGGCGCATGTGCATGTGTGCATATGTGGATATCCTAGATCGATCCCAGGAATTGTCCTCAATGACCCTTTCATCTTATTCTTTGGGCAGGGTCTGTCAATCAGACTGAGAGCTCACTATGCAGCTTGCTCCAGGGATCCTGTGTCTTGGCCTTTTGAGATAGAATTATGGATGACCCACCACAATCATTTAGCATTTTCATGGGTTCTAGAGATCCAAACTGAATCCTCATGCTCGCACTGCAAGCATTTTAACCATTGAACCATCTCTCCAGCCCAGTTTCCTCAAGTTACAGAAAGAGATTGGAGCCGTAGTTCATCTCCAGAAGTCTAGGGCTGATTTGCAAACAAAGGAAGAAGCAGTGAGGCATCTGGCAGACATCAGCAAGACTGGCTCCCTCCATCCACCCCAGGAACATCCCACATCCGCCCTGCTCACAACATCACCCTCAGGCCTGCCGGCTGGTTTCTAGAGTGGACCTGAACCCAGGATGGACTGTTCTAAACCAATTACCTATGTCATCCATCCTCCCAGAACCGATGAATAAATGGCATCTGCTTTATGAAACCCATCTCCTGTGATTGAGTTAGCATGAGTCATCGCTCCTGGGGCCCAGTCTCCTCTGAAGGAGCAGACACAATTGAGTTTCTGGGTCTGGGGTTACTGGGGATGTAGCTCAGTGGCAGAACATTTGCCTAGCAGGTACAAAGCCCTGGGTTCAATCTCCAGCACCACAAAAAGAAAAGGAAAGGAACGTTTCTGGGCCTGCAAACTATACTGCAATGACACAGTCTGCCTCCCAGCAGTAGAAAAGAAAAAGAAAAGAATTAAAAAGAAAGAAAGAAAAAAATCCTTGTTAGAAATCTATGTGGGATTGTTTAAAAAAATCCCTGTAACCTCAATTCCCCTCTTATCCCCATTCCTTTCCACCAAAAGCCAAATTTCCAGAAGATTTCCATGCATGCAAGAGGCAGCCTCTCCCCACTAGAAGACAAAAAATGCATACAAATCATGAGGTAGTCTGGAATCCTGGGAGGAAGGAAGGAAGGAAGATGAAGAGAGAGAGAGAGAAAAGAGAGAGAGGGAGAGAGAGAGAGAGAGAGAGAGAGAGAGAGAGAGAGAGAGAGAGAGAGAGAATGTGTGTGGGGATCTTTACCTTAAGCAAGTTGAACAGGAGAGGCAGAATCCGCAGGGGCAGTAGCTTGGCCGCGATGCCCAGAACCAGGCTGACATCCTCCCCAACACGGCCCACAAACTCAACCACTTCTTTACCCACTCGCTGCAGGGCTGTCTTGCGTAAACCCAGCACAATGTAGAGGGCAGCCAGGTATTCCTGCATAGCGGGCACCGTGAATACGAAAGTACCCAGGTGTCCCGGTTCCACACACGGGGCCAGGAAAAATCTCAGGGCATCCCGTCGGAAGATCTGCAGCAGTTGAAATTCTTCCTCTGTCTTGATGCCAGCTTCCAGGCAGCCACGGACATCCTCTTCAGAGAAATAGGTCTTGCGGGATGACACCCCCTCATAAGCCAACTTGCCCATGGTTCGGGCTGCATAGGCCATCAGGGATAAATTGGAGGGATGGGTGCTGTCCAGTGTTTCGCCGCTAAAGTTCAGACGCAGGAAGCTGGTATAGATGCTTGTGAGGGTCTGACCAGCAGGTGTAGGAGCATGCAGGAAGTGCAAGGTAGCACAGACCAGCCAGCAATAGGAGGGCAGGAAGCAGGCAGCGGCAATCTGATGGTGCCCCTCCAGGTTTCGGGACAGCATCTGAATCAGGTTGTCCCGCTGAGCTGGTGTGGCTGAGACACCTGCACCGTATCCACAATCGGGCTGGTTAAGGCGGAGCTGGAAGTAGAGCTTCTGCAGGTTGGTGTCAGAGAAGCCACAGATCTCACCATAGCGGCCCACATACTTGCTAGGGATACGGCCGATGGCAGAGGGTCGGGTGGTTACCAGAATGCTGGCCTGGGAAGGATATGGTTAAAGATTAACAGAGAAACTTCTGTGTCTCAGGAAACCTGATTGTTTCAAGCCCCTAAAGATGGGGGCGGGGAGTCCAAGAATGAAGGGAACCATAGTTATCAACATTATAACTAACAGTGCCTGGCATGGTGGCACATGCCTTTGATCACAGCACTTGAGAGGCAGAGACAGGTAGATCTCTGTGAGCTCCAGGTCAGCCTGAGTTACATAATGAGAACCTTTCCCAAAAAAATGATCAACATCAATTACTGATTATCTACTATGGCCCAGGCATAGAGCTAAGTACTTTATATACGGTATCTCACTTAACCCATACAGAACAAGGGCAGAAGGACAAAAAAGTTTGAGACAATAAATGACTTGCTCAGTGTCACACATTTAGGAAGTGGAGGGGCCAGGGATTGAACTAACCTAGGTACTGGCCTACACAACAACCAAGTAGGCCAAGAACAAAATCCCCTATGGAGAAGGTTAAGGGGCAGCAGCGCCAGGCTGTAGCAAAGAGCAACCCACCTCAGGAAGCATGTATTTGCGTAGCAGGTTGACCATGATGGCAGCTGGTGCCCCCGGTTCCTCTGGGTCATTACAAAGCCCTGTCCCTGCCAGCCGGAAGTCAAGGTTGAGACGCTCC
The DNA here is from genome assembly GCF_017639785.1 of Mesocricetus auratus. NCBI lineage: Eukaryota > Metazoa > Chordata > Mammalia > Rodentia > Cricetidae > Mesocricetus > Mesocricetus auratus. The sequence continues at coordinate 22,879,417 of NW_024429203.1, forward strand.
AAGCCATGGAGCACAAAGAGCAGTCGGGATCCGGCAGCGGCCATCAGGGGCAACACTTCCTTCAGGGGTGTGTAACGCTGGGTCACAAGTTGGCACAAGGAAGCTGGGGTGGAGCCCAGGGATGACAAGTCCTCGCAGGAGAAGGGGATGAGCAGCTCAAAGGCGGGCAGCCTCCCGTAACACCAGTCTAGGACCATCTTGCGTACCAAGGTGCTCTTGCCAGTACCCACGGTCCCATACAGCACCACTGTCTGCACGCGGCGCCCACAGGCATCTGGGTCAAAGAGCTGAGACAGAGCCAGTGGGGGCAACCCAGCATGGGTTCGTTGATGCCCTGGGGCCAGCTCTGTGGATGGGCGAAGCAGCTCATCTGGGGTGCTCTCGCGGATCACAGGGTCAACATGGACTGTGTCTAGAGCAAAGGTTGGTCCAAACTGACGCTCCTCTCTAGGCAGCCGGCTAAACCACTCCATGAGGTTCCGGCGATGCCTTTGGATGGCTTCTGGACAAGAAAGCAAAGGACACGGGTCAAGGCAAGGGACTAGAGATGCTTGCTCTTCGGGCAGCCAGGATGGCCGTAGGTCATGGTAGGGAGTCAACACAAAGAACTCAAAGATACAGGAGCCCATTGTGGTGTGGGCACATAGAATTCCCTTGACCAAAAGATTACTAGTAAGGTTTAGAAGTCCTCTGACGGAATGCAGGCAGTCTCTGAAAGAAGCCTGGGATAACTGCCTTCCTAACTTTTTCTTTGTATAGTCTTTTTTTGTTTTGTTTTGTTTTGTTTTGTTTTGTTTTTACGAGACAGGGTTTCTCTGTATTGTTTTGGAGGCTGTCGGTCCAGCCCGGCCTTGAACTCACAGAGATCTGCCTGCCTCTGCCTCCCGAGTGCTGGGATCTCTTTGTATAGTCTTAACTAGTCTTAACCTGGCTACTAGACCGGGGGTTGGCTGAAGGCAGGGAGAGACCGTCTCCATAAGTGCTTTGTGTATGGTCCGTGTGCACAGCACCAGTGATTCACAGATGATGTGAGGAAGGGAGACAGGGAAGGAAGGACCACTAGCAGAAGACAGCAGTAGATTCCCTGTGCCTTCCTCATCCTCCCTCTCCTTCAAGGTCCCTCTCCTTCCCACACCCCTCCTTTACCAGTAGCAGAGATGCTCCTGAACAGCTGTCCATGCCTCCCTGGTCGGGGAACACTGTCGGCTGAGTTTCCATGGTGACGGATAAAAGCCCTTCGAGAGAAGACATGGGATGATCTGGGGTTTAGGACAGAACTCAACCCTGGCACGGGCTCAGTCCAGTCCAGTCTGTACTTTCTAATATGAGACCCAGACTCCTACCCTTCCCAAGGATCAAGGCCCCTCCAGCCCTCCCTGCTGCCTGTCTGGGACTCAAACTGGCCTCTACCAGATCTACCCCACTCTCCATCACCATGTGTACCTACATGATCTAAGCCAACTTCCTCTAGATCCCAAGAAGTTGCCTCTGTACCCATCCTACTGTCTCCCCCAGGGGATCATGGTAGCACATTCTGACCATTCCCATCTCCTGAGCTATGTCTATCTATGTTCTGAGGCACGACACACCCAAGTCTCACCTAGGGGACCCAAGGGGATGCACCCCTTTAAATGGCCAACTCCAGTGGGTCAGGAAGGAGATATGCTCATCTACAGAGAGAAGAAAGAGGTAGCATCTGTAGACCCCATCCACATCTCCCCACTAATGCGCACCCCAACACTGACATCAAATCCCCCTCCTATTCGCATTTACAGTAGCATGTGCTATTCCTAAACAGCAGTTATTACATAATCTTCTATTTAGACATATGATTATTTGATTATCATCCATTTCCCCTCCATGAGTGCAGAGCTCACATCTGGTTTTATTCACAATTATATACCAAGAACCTAACCCATGGTCTGGTACACAGCCAACACACAGCTAATGTCTTGGATGAAAACTCAGATTGATACTGTTAGAAGGGTCCTACTCAACTCCCTTTTAAAGATGGGGAAAAGGATCTGGGAGGTGAGGTGACATTCCCAAGGACACCAGCTATAGTGCCACATGGCTGGGGCTAACGCACCTCATGCCTGGATCCCTGCTTTTCTGGAAGCACCATTTGGACCCTGAGAGCAGAAAGGAGGGGTCAAAACAAACCCAAGCTTCCTGATTACCTGATAGCTGGGGTGTTCTTCCCAGACCCAAGCCCCAAGAGGTCCTGGACAAATGGCAGCCCCACCTCATCCTAGGAAAGTCAGAGCCTGGAACAATTAGCACCACCTTCTTTCCTGTTCCCCTGCAAAAAGAATAGTGTGAATGGGGCTGGCAGGATGGTTCAGTGAGTAAAGGCTCCTGATACCAAGCCTAAGGACCTGAGTTCAATTCCAGGAACCCGCTGGCTAGAAAGCTAGAAAGAGAGAACTACTCCTGAAAGTTGTCCTCTGACTTTTCTACCGACACCCCCACATAACACACACACACACACACACACACACACACACACACACACACACACACCTCCAACCCTTATCCCCAGCATTGAAGGAGGGACCATCTCCCGCTGGTCCTCAAACAACAACGTGTTTGAAGCGCTGGCCTGACTTCTAGCTCTGCTCAGCAAGGATAATCCCAGTCTCAATGATTCCATTTCATCTCCTACCAAGGCCTGCCTCCCCGCTGGGTTTCACAGCTGCCTTCGTCCAGAGTTCCAGTCCAATCATCTGCTTTTAGGTTTCATTTTGCTTGACTGCTGGCAAGCTCCGATAGGAGCCCTGTGCCCACTTCTGAACCTAGATTTCCCCCAGTTTTCATTACTCACTTCCTTCTGCCTTTGGGTCCCAGCCATCAGATCCCTTTAGCTGAGTTTTAATGGTTTTTATCACTTTATCTTCTGACTTTTATGTAAGCTGCCTTTAAGGTTGGCATAAATAATAAATGAATGTGTGAATGAACTTCCTGCTTGACACAGGATGTGCTGCCTCTGCCTCACATTTCACCGGGGCCAGCTTGGTCTCGTCCCCCCCCCATCTTGTTACTTTACTACAGAACTCCTCCAAACCCAGGACTCACACTGTATTTCCTGGCTTTTTTTTTTTTTTTTTTTTTTTTTTTGGTTTTACAAGACAGGGTTTCTCTGTTTTGTTTTGGAGGCTGCCGGTCCAGCCCGGCCTCGAACTCACAGAGATCCGCCTGCCTCTGCCTCCCGAGTGCTGGGATTAAAGGCGTGCGCCACCACCGCCAGGCTCTGGCTTTTTTTTTTTTTTAATCCTTCTTCCCCTTCAGGTAATGGAGACAGTCCTACCGTAGATCCCCCTACTGCTGTGTGCCAGTCCCTTCCCTTGATCGTCTGTCTCAGAACTTGTTCGGATCCCTCACAGGACCCCACTTCCTCCGGTCCTCAGTGCCTTCACCCTTGGCCTATTCCAATCCCTCACTCCCTGTAGAAATCAACCCCCTGAAGTTTCTCGCCGCTTAACAGCTACAAGCCCCGGGTCCACACGAGCTGTTTTTGTAGGTTTGCCCCCAGCCCACTCCTCATCCTCCAGGGCTGCTGGATTCTTGCTCTCACCTTCCTAACTTAGTTCATACACTTTGCTTAGCATCTCCTTTATCAGAATCTCAGACACTCTTCGAGGAGTCTGCTCAAGGTACTCTCTCCCGAGTTTCGCTGGCCTCCCTCCCTGACACCGGGGCTGAAAGGGGGGCAAGCTTGAGAAGTGCTTTAGCAGGGCCAGCCAGAGCAGAAGCTGGCTAGGGTGTTGACTGGGCTGGGAACAGGAGTCCCAGGGGCTACAGAAAGGTCCTGAGAACCTGGCAAAACTCAGAATTGGCATCAGTTCCAAGTTCACTGAGTCAAGATAAGACACGCAGAGTTTAGGATAATTCTCTAATCAAATAGAGTTATGGCAAGTTGTCATGGCACTACTCAAAAGAAGGGGTGCAACAAGAGGGTGCAGAGCTCCCCCACCAACAGCTCTCCCACTTGGCTTCAGGGAGCAAAGAGAAGCTGCCAGCAGGCCCACAATCAGCGCCCAAGCTCCGGCAGAACTCCCAATGCCACTTGCCCGCTCCCGCGACCCAGCAGCCCGACTCTTGCTTCCGGAGCCCATCGCAGCCGCCCAGTCGGGGACCAGAGGAGCGATCGAGCCAGCTAGGCCTTTACCCAGGCTGCCCAGGCCCTGGTGCCCGTCGCTGCGGCCTGGAGGGGTGGAAGCCGGCGTCTCCCGCTGGCTCCCAGCGTCCCCGGCTCGCTCGGCACGGCGCGGCCAGCACGCCTCCGCCAGCCAGGCAGCGCGCGGCCCGGCCCACTCTGGCACCCTGCCCGGCCCGGGCACCGAAGCGCTCAGAGAGCGGAGCCCCGCTGAAGCGGACGCGGGGAGTCGGCACGGGATGAGGACTCCCGCCCCACCCGGCCCTCCTGGGACCCGGGTTCCGGTACTGCCCCCTGCAGGCTCCCAAGCGTCAGGCCCCGCCGATGACCTCACGTCCCCCTCCCAGTCTGGATTTGTTGATAACGCCCATTCTACAGATGAAAACTCAGATGAAGCGCAGAAGGATGAAATGACTGGTTCAGGTTGTCCCAGGTGGAGGTAGATGAGTCAGAGCAAGAGCGCCAGGTTTAAGCCCTTCTCAGTCTGGGATATTCATCCCCAGGGCCTCCTGACCTTTCCTGCTGGTCCTTCCTGGTCCTCCAGGGACAAGAGTAAGCCCTTCTTGGGTCTTTCCTCCGGTGTCATCCAGCCCCAAGACCACTAGGAGGGCTTTTGGCCAGAAGGGAAGACTGGGGACTGATTAACAAACAGTTCCTTCTCCAACCTGCTCTTCCTGTCTGACATCCAGTCATGGTTTAGCCCTGGGACTTCCGGGTCCTAAAAACCCCCACCCTTATTCCTTCTAGTCAAGGAACACCCAAGGTTCACGTAACTGGGATGGCAGAGGCACCCATCCCCTTCAGCCAAGGAACGCCTTCACATGCAAACATGGGTGTGCGATGTTCAGGGAACAGACACGAACAGAGAACTCGAGTGAGAGACTCCCTGGGGCAGGGCCGGGAAGAGGCTTTTGTGGTCTGTCCTCACTGGAACAGAAGACAATGGGATTATCTCATCCAGGCGATTGTCCATTCATTCCACGGGTGGTGTCGGGCCAGTTCTGACACTCACCCCGGACTGCCAACCAGAACGCGTCGTGCAGGGACCCACCATGTTGACAATGAATGCTCTTCAAAGGCAGGAAGCCTAGAAGAGGAAGTTGCTACCTGCTTCTAACAGAGACTGTGACATTTGAACTGGATGTTAAAAAGTCAGTCAGAAAGGCATGCTGGGCAGCATGGAAAATGACATATTTGCATTTGAAAAGCAGTTCTCCAAGGTTGGAGAGGTGGCTCAACAGTTAAGAGCACTGGCTGCTCTTACAGAGGGCCTGGGTTCAATTCCCAGCACCTACTTAGCAGCTCAAATGGTCTATAACTCCAGTCTCAATGGGTCTGAAGCCCTCTTTTGACCTCTTTGGGCACTGCATGTATGTGGAATACAGATATACACACAAACAAAAATTCCCACACATATTCTTTAATATTAAACAATAAAAGTCCGGGCTGGAAGTCGGGCATTGGTGGCGCACGCCTTTAATCCCAGCACTCGGGAGGCAGAGGCAGGCGGATCTCTGTGAGTTCGAGGCCAGCCTGGTCTACAAAGTGAGTTCCAGGACAGCCTCCAAAGCCACAGAGAAACCCTGTCTCGAAAAACCAAAAAAAAAAAAAAAAAAAAGTCCGGGCTGGAGAGATGACTCAGAGGTTAAGAGCACTGGCTGCTCTTCCAGAGGTCCTGAGTTCAATTCCCAGCAACCACATGGTGACTCACAACCTTCTGTAGTGAAATCTTCTGTAAAGAGGTGCCCTCTTATGGCCTGCAGGCATACATGCAGGCAAGACATGGTGTACAAAATAAATAAATCTTAAAAAAAAAAGATAAGCTCCTCCAGAGGAATTGAATGAGGATAAGCCATCTCCATGGATGTAGTCTCAGGGGTGACATTTAGGGCCGAGGAGCCTCCTCTAGCTTTACTCTACTTACCGAGCCATGGGAAGCCAACTGTGACCTGGCCACAATTATTAGACACTGCTTAGAGCAAGCCACTCCCCTCCCCTCCATGGGTATGACAACTGTGGATTGTGGGGACACCAGACCTTGAGCAGAAACCCACTTCCCCTTCGGCCTAGGAGCAGGCATCTGTGTAATGTTTACTGAAAAGCCGGGTGTTGGTGGCGCACGCCTTTAATCCCAGCACTCGGGAGGCAGAGGCAGGTGGATCTCTGTGAGTTCAAGGCCAGCCTGGTCTACAGAGCGAGTTCCAGGACAGTGGGGAATAGTTCTGGGAAGCTTAAATTACAGTATCAAGTTAAAAAGTTACTTGAAGGACATGGGACTACAGTAAAGTCTAAAACCTTAGAGGGACTTCTCCTGAGAGCTCTGCTAAGCGGACTGGGGTCTCCTCCTAAGCTGACTTGGGAAGATAAAGTTTTCTTAAAGCAACCGACCGGTCTCTGTGTCATCTATCCCGACCACCTCGCTACATTCTCGGATGCAGGCCGCACAGCAGGTGCGACAGTGGATTTTATTAATAACATATAATTCGGCTGGCCTCTGCAGACAGAAGGCCTGTGAGTCATGCTGTGGCCATGTCCTCTGTTGTCTGGCCTTACCATGGGGCACCAGGCACTCCAAGAGCCATGGCACAGAAGACCATCTGATCACCTCTGCCCTCTAGCCCTTTGCACAGGCCCTGCCAGAGAGGCTGCACCAGTGAGAACACAGTTACTGAGTCCTAGCAGGTGGGCATGGCAGAGAGGACCCATTTCCAGACATACCTGGATGGGCAGGTTGCTGGAAACAGGGGGACACAGCAGATGGAAGACAGTGTCTGGAGAGCTTGCCTGTGGCTTCTGCCTGCTTCATGTTTCTTTGCTGTAGATGGGGGTGCAGTGCTGCTCTTAACCCCATCTTGGGGTTGCTGTGGGAATCAAAAGCACTCTCTTTGTGAATGGGTGAACCACTCTGCAAATATTCTCAGTGCCTAGCAGGTGATGTAGCTTCAGAAGGGCTGTTTGCCCTCTGTGGAACTGCAAATCAAAGGGGTTTCACTATTTCAAAACTATTTGCATTTGGGGCTGGGAGGGTTAGCTCAGTGAGAGTGTTTAGCATGGGGTGGGGAAAGGGTTTACTTATTTTTTCCACCCCTTTGTTTTTTTCAAGACATGAGTTCCCTGTGTAGCCTTGGCTGTCCTGGAACTCACTCTATAGACCAGACTAGCCTCGGACTCATAGAGATCTGTCTGCCTCTGCCTTCTGAGTCCTGGTGTTAAAGGCATACGCCGCCGCCACTGTTGTGAGATATTTGTGTATTGTTTGAGGATGTATTTGCTGTGACTGGTGTGATAAAAAGCTGAATGACCAATAGCTAGGCAGGAGAGATAGGTGCAACTTTCAGGGAGAGAGAGGAAGAGGAAGGGGAGTCAAGGCACACAGGAGAAGCCAGGAGACAGGAGATGGGAGGTGCAAGGTGGAGGAAGAGTAAGGCCCTGTGACAGACACGGATTAATGCAAATGAGTTAAGTTATAAGAGAGCTACAGGCTGAGAGTTCTTAATTAATAAGAAGTCTCGCCAGGCATTGGTGGTACATGCCTTTAATCCCAGCACTCAGGAGGCAGAGGCAGGCGGATCTCTGTGAGTTCGAGGCCAGCCTGGTCTACAAAGTGAGTTCCAGGACAGCCTCCAAAGCCACAGAGAAACCCTGTCTCGAAAAACCAAAAAAAAAAAAAAAAAAAAAAAAAAGAAGTCTCCGTGTCATTATTCAGGAGCCGGCTGGCCGGACAAAAAAAAAGACTCCTCACCTAGCACCTCCCGCACCGCACCAACAGGAGGCCCTGGAGGCCAAGACCTATAATCACAGCTATTTAGGAGGCTGAGAAAAGAGAGCTACAAATCCGAGGCTACAGAGGGAATTTAGAGCCAACCTAGGTAATGTGAGACCTTGTCTAAAAGTTTAAAACAATTTTAACGCCGGGTGTTGGTGGCACATGCCTTTAATCCCAGCACTTGGGAGTCAAAGGCAGGTGGATCTCTGTGAGTTTGAGGCCAGCCTGGTCTACAGCCTGGTCTACAGAGTGAGTTCCAGGACAGCCTCCGAAACAATACAGAGAAACCCTGTCTCGAAAAAAAAAAAAAGAATGGCCATAATGACAAGAGTCAGTTTGGGGTTGACACTGAAGTTTTGGTCAGGTAGGAAGCATGACAGGAATATTTCATAAGATAAACATTCACCGCCGGGCGTTGGTGGCACACGTCTTTAATCCCAGCACTCGGGAGGCAGAGGCAGGCGGATCTCTGTGAGTTCAAGACCAGCCTGGACTACCAAGTGAGTTCCAGGACAGCCTCCAAAGCCACAGAGAAACCCTGTCTCGAAAAACCAAAAAAAAAAAAAAAAAAAAAAAAAGCTAAACATTCACCAGTTTGACACCTGCCTGAGACTTAATGCCCCTGCCACTGGACCCCCCAGAGCTGGCAGACATCTTGCCAAGTGCTTTGAAGACCCCCTGACATATCCTGTAGTAGCAGGTGGCAGACCTTTAATCTCACACTGCATACTGTATAAATATAGGTTTTATTAATAATGACGGAAATCCCACAAATACAACTGGCATCTGTGTAATGAGAAGAACCTGGGGCAAGAACAGAGGAGTGAGCCAGGGCCTGGGCAAGAGTCCTGGGGTCGGGGAAGTCAGGTGCAGGATGAGCCTCCAGGCCCTGCTGCTCTGATATCCAAGGACCAGCTGCTGCCCGGAAGATGAAGATGTGGACAGAAGTTTGAGTTTGCAGCAGGCAGCTGGAGAAGGGGCAGAAGGGCGAATGCCACCTTGGAGCACAAAAGGAGGAGCAGTGGCTGCAGCCAGCTATGCCCAGTCTTGTGCTTGTTGGGTCCTGACCTCCAGGAGGCAGGTCCTCAGTGTCACCCTTGGCTCAGGATGGAGGGAAGGTTGGGAGACAGATACCTGCGGAGGCCAGAACCACGCTGGGTCACACCGGCCTCATTCTTAGCCTCCAAAGTGGGATTCCCTGGAGGAGGTTGACACCACCTCCTGCCACCACCATCAGCTCCATCACTCTTCCTCCAAGCTGTAAGGGATGGCGCGTGTGTGGGGCTGAGATGGCCTGATTGTCCGTGTGCCCGTGACTCCGGAGAGGGGAGGAGCCTGTGGAATTGAGCCTCGGGGGCAGCAAGAAGGGAGGATTGAGGCTTCCCCAGCTCACCCCCCGGAATAAAGTGCATTCTCCAGTTCCAGTGGCGGGTGGGAAAGTGACACAGACATTATTGCAGAGGTGCCATTGAGACCTACCCTGACTGAAGGTTTAGGGAAGGGAGTGGGACATCCCATAGTCTCTCCAATCTCCAGGATTGGGAGTGGTGACCCAGACAGAAAACCCGGCTTCTGTCCCAACAGATTGTCCAAATTAGCCAAAGTGGGTGTGGGGAGGGAGGGGAAGGAGGAGGAAGAGACTTCCAGAGTCCCTCCTTGCTCCATCCAATGTCCATGATGGGACTCCCTGGGGACCCCAGGGCCCAGCCCTGGAACTCCAACCTTATAGCAGCCCAGTTTACAAACACTAGTGTGGTGAGGACCCCCAGAAGGGGTCACTTTGATCGCTTGTAAGTCAAGGCCTAGAGAACATGGGGCTCCCAGGCAAACAGCAGAGGAGGGTGCTTTGGGCAGAGAGGAGGGCAGCAACCTCCCAGTGGTCTTTGCATGCAGGCATTGGACAGAGTAGGGAGGAAGCTACAAACTGCATCAACTTGGGAAGACTCCTGGGCTTAATGAGGAGGGCAGGAACCCTACCTCCAGGGCTTAGCCTGGGAGCCCAGGCCCACAGCCAACCTGTGGAGCAGCTGAGGGAGAGGAGGGCAGCTGCACCAGCAACCAATGCCCAAGTCTACACGTTTGAAACAGTCCCAAAGGGCTGGAGCTGGAGGCTTCCTGCCCAAAAGAGATGGGAGCAGGGCTCTATCTCTCAGACTTGACCCGGTACCGGAGCACAAGGTATGCTAGCAGTCGAAGAGCAAGGAAGAAAACGCCCAAGACCAGGAAGTCCATGTAGAGTTTAGCCTCCTCCACATCCAGCTCTCGCAAGATGATCTGTGGGTCCCGGAATGGGCATTGCTCGTCTAAGCAGGTCAGGTGTCCTCGCTCCATGCCGTAAATGGTCAGGATCAGACCCTCAAAGCCATACCTAGACAAATAGTGGCATCAGAGCAAGACACTGAGCTCAGGACTCCTGTTCCTCAGCAAATCCCCAGAGCCCAGCCACAGCGATCGCAGACTCAGGTGCGAGCAAGGATGCAGGGGCAGACGTCAGACGTGGCACATCCCCTTTAGAGCTGGCAGGACCTCCCAAGGGGAGGGACACACCGACCTGACATAGGAGAGGTAGGAGCTCCACTGCAGGTAAGTGGGGATGGTCTTGAAACTGACAAAGAAGCCGGAGAACAAGAGGACAGGGATGGCAGTGACCGGGCCCACAAAGGTGGCCACCTGGAGGAGAGGGGAGAGGGTGTCAAAGGGTCACCACAGTTCCACCCGCCCCTGGATGGCTCCCACAGGATCCCACCTGTGGGACAACTTTCCCACCTGCAGGGAGTTGGAGGCAGCGCCAATCAACAGTCCCAAGGACTGGGCTACTAAGGCGGTGGCTATGGCCAAGGCTGAGAAGAGTAGAAAGCGGCTGGTCTCAGCCGGCTGGCCTGTCATCCAGTACACGATGCTGCAGTACACAACCGGACATACCACCTGGGGAGCAGCCACAGAGGAGGTTAGGGACCTTCAAGCCAAGGGCAGGGGTCCTAATTCCTCCTACCACTTCTCTGGAGAATGAGTGTTCCAAAGGCTCCTCAGTCCTATACTGCTGTAGTATAAGTCTTACACACTCTTGTCTGGTGTGCTGCTCTTTCGACTAACACATGTTCCCTTCCCCCAGACTACTTTTTTTTTTTTTCAACAGGGTTTCTCTGTGTAGCTGTGGCTGTCCTGGCACTCGCTCTATAGACCAGGGTAGCCTGGAACTCACTGGGATCCGCCTGCCTCTGCCTCCCAAGTGCTGGGATTAAAGCATGTACCACCACTTACCCCTTCTGGGCAACTACATCTTTTTTTTTTTTTTTAAAGACAGGGTTTCTCTGTATTGTTTTGGAGACTGTCCTGGAACTCGCTCTATAGACCAGGGTAGCCTAGAACTCACTGGGATCCGCCTGCCTCTGCTGAGATTAAAGGCGTGCGCCACCACCGCCCGGCTTGGGCAACTACATCTTACACAACCTTGTTTTGATGCTCTGACAGATTCAGGTATGGTGACTCCTTCCGCCTCTGAGGGCCTCCAGTCCTTCCCATCAAGATCAGGGTGTGTGTGTCTGTGTGTCTGTCTGTGTGTGTTAAGCTGTTTGATATGGCTGCTGGTAACTGAACTCAAGCTTTCTGCAGAAGCAATGAACACTCCTAACTACCGAGATATCTCTCCAGCCATATTCATACACATATATTTGTGTATAAATATTATATATATTTAAGACTTGCTTTTACTTATGTGTATGTGTACATGTTTCTGTATATGTATGCCATCTAGATACAAGTGCCCACGGAGGCCAGAAGAGGGTGTTGTGTCCCCTGCAGTTGGAGTTACAGGCAGGTAGGGAGCCACTTGATGTGGGTGGTGGGAACTGAACTCTAGTCCTGTGGAAGAGCAGCAAGCACATTTTAACCTCTAATCGCTGAGCCGTTTCTCTGGTCTCTCTATTATTAAAGAATTAACTCTCAGTAGGAGAGAGAGCTGTTTTTCCTTGAGGCTGCTACCTTTTGGATACAAAGAAGCAGACTCAGGGGCTGGGCAAACATAGAGATCTAAAGTACACCACAGAGACTCTAGGTACTAAGGTTACAGTATATAGATAGGTAGTTGTTTGTTAAATAAGCCTATCTTAGATGCTCTTACCATAAAAATTAAGATGATGGGTTTGTTAATCTGCTTCATGTTTCTTACTATACCTAACCCTTAACATCAATTGTAAACCTCAAATAGAAGAGATAAAGTTCTTAGCACTTGGGAGGCTGAGACGGGGGATTGCCACAAGTTCAAGATCAGCCTGGTCTAGATAGTCTGTTCCAGTACAGCCTGGGCTTGCAGATTGAGGCCCCATTTCAGAAACCCTAAATAAATAGAATAAAATAAATGATATATTTTCCTCGGTAGTGCAGAGAACGCAACCCCAGACATCATGCATGAATGGAATGGTCCTATCCGTCTCCTGTGCTACTGAGTAAGAGCTTGTCTCAAGACAAAACACACACCCACACCCACCCCAACACACACACTTCCCAAACAAGCTCTTGGGAAGTGGGAACATGGCTTACTAGCTACAGCTGTTGTTTCCTGTACAAAGGCTCCCAGCTCCCAGCTCCCAGACAGACAACCAGAGGCTAAGACCTAGCTTGTATTTCTCTCATTAAACTCTGCACATGGCACAGTCTACCTCCCTTTTTGCTGTTTGTTTGTTTGAGACAGATGTCTCCTGTAATTCAGTCTGACCTCAAGCTGTGGATGACCTTGAATTCCTAATCATCCTCCCAAGTGATGAGATTACTGGCCTGCTTGGCCACACCTAGCTAAGGGACACTTTTCTGCAATTTGCACAAAGGTACTCTGTGGATTATTTGTGACTCTGAAGCTTCGAAAAAGGTGGTAATGTGATTAACAAATGCCATCTGATATTTTTTGGAAATTTAGAATACAACAAGCTCTCTTCTAAAAACTTTAGGGAGTCAGCAAGATGGCTCAGTCGGGAAAGTCTGTCATGCCAAGTCTGACAAGAGTTCAGTCTCTAGAAGTCACATACTGGAGGGAGAGAACTGAATCCTATAAACTGTCCTGTGACCTTCCCATAGGTAAATTTCTGTGAGTTCAAGGCCAGCCTGGTCTACATAGTAAGTTCTGGGACAGTCAGAGCTATGTAGAGAGAATCTGTCTCAAAAAATAAATTAAAAAAATTTTTTTTGGTTTTTCGAGACAGGGTTTCTCTATGGCTTTGGAGGCTGTCCTGGAACTAGCTCTTGTAGACCAGGCTGGCCTCAAACTCACAGAGATCCGCCTGCCTCTGCCTCCCGAGTGCTGGGATTAAAGGCGTGCGCCACCAACGCCCGGCTAAAATAAAAAAATTTTAACTTTATGTAATTCTCTCATTTAATTCTAAAGCACAGCTCTGAGGGAGACACTGCTGTCATTCTATTTTAGAGGCCAGGGCACTACTAAAGCAAAGAGAAACAGGGTGGTTTGCACAGTGTCTTACAGCTTGAAAATAAGTAAGGCTCCAGAACCTATGAGCTCTCATTTGTTACTCTGCTATCATGGTCACCTTTTATTTATTTATTATTTATTTTGGGATAGGGAATCACACTGCAGCTCTGACTGGACTTGAACTCATGGCAATGAACCCATGACAGCAATCCATCCATCTCTGCCTCCCCAACCACTGCCAAGTGCTGGGATGAGATGAACCGCTCCACCTGGTTATGGTTATCATTTCTAGTTTGTCAGTTTTTCCCGTTAGACCAACACATTCCATGAGATCACCTATGAATCTGCCCGAGGCAATGGTCAGGCAATGGTCAGGAAAAGGCTCACCTGGAAGGGCACGTCAGCCATTGTCTTGGCCAGGTAGTACGCTTTGAGACTGTACCAATAGTTCAAGTGCTCTCTCATGAAGACCGCCATCTCTAAGGGAACTGAGGGGGGCATGGGCAGGTCAGGCTAAACCTTTGCCCCTGCCTCATGCCCAGCAGCCCCCGCCCTACCCGCCAGGCTGATTAGCTCACAAGTGAGCACCGTCGGCATGAGGGCTGCGAACATGAGGAAGAGCATGGAGAAGAAGAGGAAGCCAGTGTTGTTGAAAACCTTGCTGGCGTCATCACCGATGTGCAGGTAGAGGAGGCCAATGAGCACGCCAATCAACACGTGCGACATAAACCGCAAGTGGGTCAGGACCTACGGCACAGGTCATCAAGAGAAGGGGTATGTGTTCCAGGACAGGGGAGTAGGGGTGGGGGATACAGGGAAGCTCATGCGAGAATAGGAACTCAGGGGTGCCCTGCAGATACACAGAGCCAAGGAGCTCTGGGGGAGGGCAGTGTCCCGTTCCCATCCCAGCTGCTGAGAGTCTATAGCCTACACCTCCTGGCCCTCAGCTTGACGTCTCACCGTGTCCCTGAGGATGGACAGGAAAGTCCTCCTGAAGAGGATGCAGAACTGCGTGAGGGTGCTGGTGGCAAAAGTGTGGCTTTCAATAGGATCCACTTCCTAGAGAGGAGAAATGGGACCTGGTGAGGGGACCCTACCCACCCACCGCCCACCCAGCTCAGTAGATGGGAGAGTTCCGAGCTCTTCCCAGGACAAGGCCCAGGCCTGCAGAAAGAGGAGCCTTTGCCCCTGAGCTGTTCACCATGAAGCTGCTTCTGGGGCGAAAACCTCAGGGAGACGGAGGAAGGGAGAGAGAGCAGATAAAGGTACTTGGTGGCAGGAGACAGGGGGCATCAAGGATCCCTTCTTGGTCATATGAGTCCTTCTTCACTTCATTACCACTAACTCAAAGACCCTAACTGTGCGATCAGGCCGCTGGATCGCCCATTGATTCACAATGACGACAGTGACTAATACATCAATAGCCGAGCCTCTGGCTTTCAAGAGAGATGGCATCTCACCTAAGGAAGGGATCTAGGTGGACCCTGGCTGCTCCAGTGACCTGCTCTTGGCCTATGTGATTTGCTAGCTAGTCTTCCCTCCTGTTCCGGGAAGCCTGTGTGGTCACCTCTGGATAAGAGATAACATCAGACCATCCTGGCCCCAAGGTCAGCAATTGCGTTGGCCAGCCTTTCCAGATGGTCCCTAAGCAGGCATTGAGGGCAGCATGCCAATGGTGCTCATAGGAACTCTGGAGAAATGTGTGAATGAGGAGTCCAAAGCTCAGGAGGTCACACGGCTGTTAACAGTAGGCCTGTTCCAAGCACCGGCTTCCTATTACACAGTGACAGCAATGCCTCTGGGGACAGCTTCTTTGGCAGGGTCATTGTCTATGGTCCCATCTCCCCTTCTCCATTCTGCCCTCTCCACTCCACTCACCTGAGGGCAAGTGGGGCAGTGGGCAGGGACCTCATTCTTCTCAGGGCTGCTCTTCTTCTCGGCCATGGTGCAAAGGCCATTCTGCACAGCCCTGAACAGCATGGGATTCAGGTCTCCATACTCGCCAGAGGCCACCTCAATGACTAAGGGGACACAGAGCAGAGTGCTCAGCTAGGCTCCACCCTCAGTTCCCACAAGCAGGCCAGTCCCTCTTTGGTATATGAGGAAGGCAAGGGACAATGAGCTGTCCGTCCCCAAGATGCCTCCATGACCCAAACCCAAAGTCTGGCCCTCTTCTGTAGTCCACCTCGTCCCAGGAGCCCCCACTTACTGAAGTCAGCAGGGTTGTGGTAGGTGGGGCAGTGTAAGCCAAGCCCCTTCAGATAGGGAATCAGGTTGGTGACCACGCCCTTGAAGATACATTGCCCCTGGCTCAGGATGTAGAGCTGAGGAGGAAGGAACACGTGAAGAAACACTATCAGTGGACTGGGGAGCACTGACACTCTGCCCCTCTGTCACAGGCCATTCTTCTTGGAGACTCAGGGATACTGACCTTGTCAAACATCTCAAAGAGCTTGGCACTGGGCTGGTGGATGGTGCAGATGACGGTTCGGCCCCCATGGGCCAGGGACTTCATGAGGGACACCACTTGGAAACAAGAAGCGCTGTCTAGACCGCTGTCCAGAGAGAGGTCACCAGGAACCAGTGAGGTGGATGGGGCTAAGGGGTGGTGAGTGAGGTGGGGCAGTTTCTGTGAATGGGATGGGTCCAGTGGGAAGGGACCCTCTGGCCACTCTGGCTGGCTAGATTTTGTCAACTTGAACACAAACTGTAGTCATTTGGGAAGAGGAAACATGCATTGAGAAGATGCCTCCATAAGAGTGTCCTGTGGGGGCATTTTCCTAATTAGTGACTGATGTGGGAGGGCATAGCCCAGTATGTGTGGTGCCACCCCATCGGGTGGCCCTGAGCTGTATGAGTGAGCCTCAGAGAACAAATTAGTGAACAGCATTCCTCCATGGTCCCCTCCTCTGCCCCTGCTTGAATTCCTGCCCTCAGGTGCCTCAGTGATGGACTGTGATCTGGACGTGGAAGCCAAATAAACCCTTTCCTTCCCATTTTGCTTTTGGTCATGGCCTTTATCACAGCAACAGAAAGCAAATTAGGGCAAACCCCAGATCCTGCACACATTGTATGGCTCAGATATTTGCAAACCTAGAGCACTGCTCAGTTTGAAAAACCAGCACTCAGGAGGCAAATGCAGATGGATCTCTGTGAGTTTGAGACCAGTCTGGTCTACAGAGCAGGTTCCAGGACAGGTTCCAAAGCCACACAAAGAAACCCTGTCTTGCAAAACCAAAAAAGAAAAAAAAATGCCAGGCACCTTTTGCATAACAGGCACTGAAATGACAGGAGCCTATGTTGGACTGGACTGAAGAGAGACTGACAAGCTCATTGTTGACTTGAGGGGATGTGGAAAGTGTAATAGCAACACCAAGTGAAAGACAAGGGATCAACCACGCCATAAATGCGGCAGGGGGTGGAGTACAGTTAGAGAAGGTTCCTGAGACTAGAAAGAGGAAGAGCTTGTGAAGGGACAATGGGAGGAGTCCGGATGAAGGGCATTCCATGCATATGACACAGCAAGGGTCAAGCTGAGGGCCGTGGAACACAGTGTCTGATGGGAACTTCAGGCAGCTCAGCATTATCGGAACACACAATATGAAAGATGGGAGCCGGGAGTTGGTGGCGCAAGCCTTTAATCCCAGCACTCGGGAGGCAGAGGCAGGTGGATCTCTGTGAGTTCGAGGCCAGCCTGGTCTACAGAGCGAGTTCCAGGACAGCCTCCAAAGCCATAGAGAAACCCTGTTTCGAAAAACCAAAAAAAAAAAAAAAAAAAAAAAAAAAAGAAAGAAAGAAAGATGGGAGAAGAAGCCACCTGACTATTCTGATGGCAAACGGGACTCATTGTGTGGTTTGACGAAGGAGAGTGGAACTTGCTAGGCTTGCTTAGAAAAACCATTCTGGCCACAGGTTAGAGATAGGTGCCTGGGAGCCTGAAGGCAGGGAGATGAGTCTTGGTGATGTCCTGAGCTCAAGCACGAGGGATGGGGCTGGGCAAATGTGAGAGCTACCCAACGGAGGATCTGATGACTAATGGCTGCTGGAGGAGAAGGAGATGTCAATCAGCAAGGGGGAGGAGGGTGCATCCAGATCTCTACCTGGATGAAAGACAGGGCAGCTTGGCTCCAACTGGATTAGCAAGGATGGAGTTCCCAGAAGGCTGCGAGCAGGAGATCTGGTCTCCAGCCAGGAAGCCATGAACCAGACACCACATACAGCCTAGCTTAGGGCTGAGAAGAGGGGAACCCAGGTCAAGAGTAGCAGGGAGATACCTGGTAGGCTCATCAAAGAACATGACAGGTGGGTTGTTGACCAGTTCCAGGGCAATGGCCAGGCGCTTCCTCTGCCCTCCAGAGAGCAGGGCTGTCCTCGTGTGAGAGCAGGACATCAGACCCAGGGCTGTCAGGATCTCTGTCACCTGCAGGCACCCCACCCAGCCCCAGTCAGCCTCAGCATCTCTGCTTCCCCTAAGCAGCACCCCACTTTCACAAAGCGTGGCCCTTGTTCCCCACCCAGCTTGGGGCCTAGAACTCATAACCCTCGGAATGGCCTCGGAATGGCCCCACCCCTTGCACCCCTCCCTCCCCCACTCACCAGTTCCTTCTTCACCTCTTGCTTCTCACTCAGCTTCAGGTTGGCAGAGACCTAAAAGGTGATAAACAAGTGAGGGAGGGATGTGTGTCAGGCCCTGCCCAGCCCCTCCAGCTCTGCCCAGCCACCCTCTCCTCACCATCATGGCTTCCAGCACTGTGAGGTGTGGCAGAAGCATGTCGTCCTGCATGATGTAACAGGACATCTTGCGGAAGGTCCTCAGATCTCGTGGCCTCCCATTAACCAGGATCTGCCCCTTCATCCCAGACTCCCTGCAGGGAGAATGGTCGGTGATGGGCACCGAAGCCGCTTCAGAACACCCACGCTCCCTCAGGAGGTCCCCTTCTGAGTCCTGCCCTGCTTCCCTTCTTCATGCTCACCTATACCCTGCCAAGATGTTCATGAACGTGGACTTGCCGGCCCCGGAGGGGCCCATGATGCCAATCAGCTCTCGGCGGCAGAACTTACCGGACAAGCACTTGAGGAGGGTCTTGTAACCTGCAGCAAGGACAGGAGGAGTCATGGTAAGGGCTAATGATCAGAGGCATCCTCAAAAACCCTTAAAGAGGGGGCCGGGTAGACAGCTCAGTCAGTGAAATGCTTGCCACACAAGCACAAGGAAGGACCCTAGTTCCATCCCCAGAACTTACCTAAAGTGCCTGGCTCAACCTGTGCACAGTGGTCCCTGCCTATAACCCCAGGGCTGGGGAAACAGGGACAAGGAGATTGTTATGAATTCAAAGTCAGTCTGGACTAGAGTCTGAAACCCTGTCTAAAACAAAACAAAATAAACAAGCAAGCAAAAGGGCAGGAGGTATGGCTCAACAGTTAAGTGTGAGCACAGCTCGTACAGAGGACCTGAGTTCTGTTCCCAGCACCTACTCTCAGTGGCTTGCAACCACCTGTAACTCAGGTTCCAGGGGTACGATGCCCTCTTCTGGACTCACACACACACAACACACACACACACACGTCAAAATAAAAATTCATCTTTGACAACAATAAGAAAAAGGCTGGGACTGATGATTTGCACTTGTAATCCCAGTGCTGAGAAGATTAAAACAAATAGCTGGACCTCATGGGCCAGCCAGAGACCCTGTCTCAAAGAGCAAGGTGGATGGTGTTTGGACATCTGAGGTTGACGTCTGGCCCCCCCCACGCACATGTGAGAACACACACACACACACACACACACACACACACACACACACACACACACGAGGGCACACTTCTTAGAAGAGGATTAATCATAGGCGAGATAACCACTGCTGAGTGGAATTGTTAGGATGGTCAAGCAGCCCTCACACAGTAGCTCCCACCATCTTATCCTGTCCTGTCCCTCAGGAATGACTGCCATAGTGTTAGCGCCCCGGGGCCGAACAGTCTTTTGAAGTCTGTGGGAAGCTGATGCCTCTCCTGATGGCTATAGTGAGAGCACTGAGGTTCTAGGAAGCCAGGCTCTGTCCTCACCATCGTGCTTGCTGTCTTACATACTCCGAGGACACTTCCACTGAGCAGCCCAAGCTGGCTGCCTGTCCTGTGTTCCTGCAGCATTTTTCAGATGCCAGCATATTTGTCACTCCATGTGCCTGTGCCCACGCCCCTCCCCCAGCCTCTTAGTCAGGGAACATCTTGGGGGAAGGGTCTATGTTTTATTCATCTTTCTTGTCTGTCTGGAATGTAATAGATGCTCAGTAAATGTGTTTTTTGCAGAGCTTTTGCTCTATTCTGGGGAGAAAAAAATGCCTTCTTTGTGTCTTCTCTGCCCTACAAGACTGTCTCTCCAGCCCCGAACACAGCCAGTACAATCTCACCTGTCATTCACTCGCTGGACACCTGTCATTCATTCACTGGAAAGCAGCATGTGCATAAAGCACAGCCGTATGGAGTCGGGTGGATCTGGTTCCAACTGTGGATCCCCATTACCAGCTGTGTGGCCTGAGGCAAGCAGCTTACCCTCTCTAAGCTCCAGGTTCCTCATCTGTAAAATGAGGATAGTGGTGCCTGCCTCATAGGGTTGTTGTAAGGAGTTAATGAGCTAACATATGTAAAGCATATGGCTCAGTGCTTAGCACAGATAGTGCGTTTCACAAGGCATATTGCGTTACAATTCTGTTCAACAAATGCTTATTGAGATCTACTATGTATTAAGCTCTGTACCGGACAGGAGGCAAAAATAAATAAATAAATGAAGGGCATGGTTTCTGCATTCAAGAAAGTCACAGACTGAGTAAGACAAATGGACAAGAAAACACAATGTGAATGGAAGAGAGGAGAGACGGGACTGCAGTAATTCACCCTCAGAGGATGCACAATAAGGTGGAAATCAGGGGTGACTTCATGGAAGAGGTGGCATTGGAGCTAAGGAGGAACAACAGAAGCCCCCAGGCTTTAGGACAGGAAGCACTGCTATATCGCAATTCAGGGACAGAGGACAGAGACTGCACGGAGGCAAATGACGAGTGGGCGGGTGGAGATAGGGGTGGGGTGGGGTGGGGTGAGGCCATGGGCCAGGCCCTTGACAGCTAAGCTCGCAGACCTGCTGTGCTGAGGACAACTCAAGCCTTCATCCCTCACCTGGTCCACGGTCCACTCCTTAGCAGAGACAAGGAAAGTTTAGCTCATGTAACTGCTGTCCATGCCACCCAGGACCATGCTCACTGTTGGACTGGATGACACCAACTGCCTACTCAAATCCTGTTCACCCTCAGCTGTTCCTCCCAAGGCCACACAGCCAGGTCTTTACTGGGAGAGGAAGGTATTTGGTCTCAGACCTTTCCTAAGCTCTCCTCATGGTCAATCCGAAAGGTCCTGGCCGCATCTCCAGTATACATTCCACAGAGCCACTCTCACAGGAAATGACTTCTTGTGCAAGGGAAGAAACTGCAACTGTGAACCTTCCCCTTGTCTGATGCCAGAGCTGATGCCAGTCAAAGCCAAGGCCTAGCACAAATATCATCTTACACTCACTTGCCTTTCATAAGGCACTTTCAAGATGCCAATTCAGCTGAGCTCCTCAAGAAGCCCATGAGAAAACTCAGGCCAAGAAAGGACATTCAGCCGACCAAAGGCTTCCCTCGGGCTGAAAACATTTGTCTTCTATCTCCCCCGTATCACAACTGTGAGGGACCTGCAGACTCCCACCGGAGAGACAGCAATGGTCTAGTCTTGCTTCAGTCAATAGTTCTGTAATTTTGTCAAATCACTAAATCTTTCAATCTATTTATCTAGGATTTTGGAAATGAGGTCTTTCTATGTACTCCAGGCTGGCCTTGAATTTAAGACCATCCTGCCTCAACCTCCACTGTGCTGAGATTACAGGTGTATGCCATTATGATTGGCAAGTCACTTAATCATCAGGGTTTGTGATCCCTCATCTGTAAAAGAACAAGAGTTGGCTGGGATGTAGCTCAGAGGTAGAGTGCCCGCCTAGCATAAGGAAAGTCCTGGCTTCTGCCTCCAACACCATTAAGAAAAAGATGGCAGTACTCCCTCCCAAAGACTTGATAGGGTTCTTATGTTATTAAGTGGGGTCACTAATAATTAATTGAATGTGTTTGAAAAAATAAGTGTCATATACAGTCAGAGGAGACTGGTGACAGATCCTCACCCAGGGAAGGCCCACTCTCTTCCAGATCCCTTACTCTTCCCCTCTCTGCCACCCTTAGTCCTGTTCTGTCCTCTCCAGAGGGGAGAAGGAGCCAAAGAACAAAGAAGCCAGGCAAAGGAGGGGAGAGGGCAGAAGGGGGCCAGGACTAGAAGAGAGCAAAATGGATAAGAGGGTAGATGAGGCTGGCAAGGTCAGAAGGGCAGAGTTCCTAGCCAGGGCACCCACCACCCTGATAAGGAGAAGTACCTAATCTAGCCACATTTCTTTTTACCAGAAAGTTTTGAAGGCCAAGGAAATAACGGGGATCTCGTTCCACCCAAGCCTGGTCTGAGAACTGAAAGAGACTGCTTAGGCCTAAGGTATTGAACAGGGAGCCCAGACGCCTCAGGGTCACTGGTTCAAACCCCGCTGACCTTTCGGTCACCTATGGAAGTGAGAGAACATGTAGAGACAGTTCACATGGGGCCCTGTTCTGAAGACAGTTCACACGGGGCCCTGTTCTGAAGCACCCCAAAGCGATGACACTGTCTCAGCTCCACCCCTAGCCCACACCCAACTCTGGGAAAGAAACCCAGCCTCTAGGTTCCCAGCGCAGCTAGGACAGGACAGGGCTCTGGGAAACCTGTCCTGAAGGGAGGAGAGAGAAGGAGGTGGAAATGTGTGCTGGGCTTTGGGCCTTGCCCTGCCTCTTACTAACAGGGGACACTGGTCAGGTTACCCAGCATCCCCAAGCCTCGGATTCCTTATCGGTAGCATCTCTCCTGCCTAACTCCACCCTTCCTGCTTCCAGGGACTGTGGCAAGATGTGAATGGAGTGAGATGCAGGAGTGAGGCCATCTTTAAAAGTGGGTAAGTGGGTGTAAGGGTGCTGTTGGACACTGAAGAAAGCCTCCACAGACAGAGCACGCCCCTTCCCCAAACCAACCATCTTGGCATGGATACAGAGAGAGAGAGACTGAAAGAGAGGGAGACTTAGAGAGATTGAGAGACTAACTCGAGGACCAGAGGTCATAGGGTCTATTTAGAAGGGAAAACTTCAAGAGTCCATTGAACTTAGCTTCCTAGTGCTGCAGATGTGGGGAGAAAGGATATTGTACCCCAACTGGATGCAGTGAGTGAGGATAGGAACTACAGAGTGGGAAACCCCCAGGCCTTATGCTCCTGAAGAGGCAACTCAGGGAGAATCCCCAGGCCCCCACGGGGCTGCCACGTACCCCGT
This sequence comes from Mesocricetus auratus, assembly GCF_017639785.1. Lineage (NCBI taxonomy): Eukaryota > Metazoa > Chordata > Mammalia > Rodentia > Cricetidae > Mesocricetus > Mesocricetus auratus. Next base: position 22,902,180 of record NW_024429203.1, read on the forward strand.
TTTCGCCAGCAGGGCCCCTCCCTCACGGAATAGGACAGTTCCACAAACTCGATGTCCACAGCAGAGCGCTTGGGCAGGTGAGAGAAACGCTGTGCTTCTGTAATATGGTTCTCCACCTTCTTTAGATGCGTGGTCAGCACAGGGGGCTCTGCCCCATCCTCCAGAGCCACAGCCATGGCCACCGCCCCAGGCCCCAGTCCACAGCCCACGGCCTCCAGTGCCTTCTCCGCCATCTCACAGCCGGCCTGCAGGAAGAGGGCCTGCTTAGCTCCGGACAGACCCTCCAGCCCTTGCTCCAAGCGCCATAGCTTTCCGATGCTGCCCCGCCTCCACTCCCCCTAACCGTGCCTCCTTCTCAGGGCAGATCCCCAACTGTCAGCACCTCTCTTCCCGCCGGGTCTTCTGCACCGGGCAGCACACTCCTAGGGCAGTGACACTAAGTCGCGACCTCTCCTCGGTCCTGGGCAGTTCTAGCCTGGCCTGGCCTTGCCCGCTCCTCCCTCCCCGTCTCGGTCTTAATCTCCTTACCCCGCAGGCCGGCAGTCCCTGGGGGCCGGGCGAGGGCGGCCACCAGCTCGGAGGTCGGGGAAGCGGGACTGCACAGGGTGGGCCCGGGAAGGCTCTGGCCTTGGCTCCGCGCCCCAACTCTGCACGGACTGGCACCACTCCTCGGCCGGCCTCCCCATCCCGCGCCGGCGGCCGTGTGCCTCCGGACTGTCCCCAGAGACAGCCACAGACCCCAGCCCCTCCACGTCCCCTACTCGCCTGGTCACCTTGACGCGCCTCCGGCCCGCGAGATGCAGGGATGCTCAGCAGAGATGCTCAACCTGGATGCTCGACCCGGATGCTCGGAGCCGCAGCGCGGGAGGTGGACACTCCCGGCTCTCCTCACCTGCCTCCGGTGGTGCCGCACCGGCGCCCCGGCTCCCCGGCTCCCTGTCCCGGTGGCCCGGGCCGGGGCGGGGCCAGGCCGGGGCGGGCAATAGAGGAAGGCCGGGTTCGGGTCAGAAAGGATGACACAGTGGCAAGAGAGATGGTTGAGGTGTCGCCCCGACTTCACTTGGATGAACCCACCAGGTTCTCGTAGTGTAGTCCAAGCGCTCGTCCTTTGGAGCTAGTCCGGCGACAGCAGCGTTCTCTCCCAAGCTTCTGCTCTCCGGTCCTGCTGCTCTTAAAGGGCCCGTGCCTCCCCACACCCGGAGGGTGGCAAGGATGGAGGTGTCGAGAACAACGCCTGCAGCGTGGGGACCAGAAGGGTCGCTTTTATGAACCCAGGACTGAGAGTTAGCGGCATAGGGTCAACCCCGAGGTCGCTAAGGGAAGGAGACTTGAAGTCCCTCAGAGGGGCAGATCCTTGGGCAGCAGGGTGAAGATTCCATCATGCCCAGGGGGTTGGGAAGCTGTCAGTCTATCTGCACACACAAACCCCTCATTGCTTATCTCCTCCAGTTCAGCTTTGGAGCTGAACTCCACCCAGCCCTAGTACAAAGGACTTCACTGTATAATTCTGAGGGTATAATGCTTGGGACTTTGAGACAGCCTTTCTCACACCTATTCACATCTCTAAGGGACACTAGTTATGAAGAGGCAGGGAACAGTAGTTATGACAAAGCTTGCAGGCAGCTCCAAGGTTAACCTGGGACCCAGTCACAGCCTTGCTTTGACCATAAAAACCAGCCAGATACAGGTCTCCAAGCTAGCATAGGATGATCCGGGAGGCTCCAGGGCGTGCACAGTGGTCTTCAGACACTGTCTCAGACGTCTGCTTATACACATGTGCCTTCTTTCACCCTTCAAGCTTGGGCTCTGAGTCCTCAGAGAGTGCTTATGCTGACACCCCTCCCCCCCACACCTTATTTTGGCCCTTTCTCAAACAATTACTCTTGGCCCCTGCCTGCCCTATCCTGTGTCTTCCAGGGGTAAGTAGGTTAGCCAGCCGAGACACGTGACTTGAGCTTTTTAGTTCCCACCCGCCACACAGAGTGGCGGATAGGAGGGAGGCTACTTAGAGGGCTGCCACTGCTGAGGCTTCTACCGCAGTGGTAGAGAGGCTACTAGCAGTCAAACACCCCCATCCTAAGCCTCTCTGCAGCCTGGGAAACTAGCGACCCCTGTAGGGCATGCCCATGCTTCACCCTGTAACTAAGAGGTTCATGGGAGTTTAGAATTTGTCTTTCCCAACTTCCCTTCATCCCCTGTCCTACCTATGTAAGGCCTTTCCTCAGAATCAGCCTTCCCATTTTTCAGATGGATCCTCCACACTTCAAATTAATCTCCAATGTCTCACGACAGACTCTCATTTCCCCAATGATTGCAATGTGTGTGTGCCTCTGTGTGTGTGTGTGTCTGTGTGTGTGTTTGGGATATGTCTGTGTGTCTATGTGTGTGTATGTGTGTGTGTCTCAGGCTGTTGCTAAGGCTGGCTTTGACCAGTCCTTATACTACCACCCCTTGAATGTAGTTATTGCAGACATATATCACCAGGCCTAACAATTGCATTTATTGAACAGCTACTATAACCTAGACATTCTTCTTGTATCAATCTTAATATCTCTATGAGGCAGGATTTTTATTTTGTTTTGTTGAGACAGGGTCTCACTATGCAGCTTTAGCTGGACTGGAACATGTTACACAGACGAGGCTGGCCTGGAACTTTAGAGATCTGCATTAGGGGCAGGTTTTCTAACCTTCCTTTGGAGAAAAGAAACTGAGAAATAAGAAGATTAAACAATATAACCAAGGGACAAGCATGGCAAATCCAAAGGACAGGCTTGAAATCCAAAGTCCCTGCTTTTATCCACTCTGCTAATTGGTCATCTCAGAATGTTATCCCCAAATGGACTTCAGGGTCCCACATAGCCCAAGTTGGCCTTGAACTCACTATATAGCTCAGGATGCCTTGAACTCCTGGTCCTCTAGCCTTTACCTCCCAAGTGTTAGGGTTATATCAGGGCTGGCGATGGAAACCAGGCCTTGGAACCTCCTGGACAAGCACACTACCAACTCCATCCTAGCATCTTCAGCCCTCTTATTAATCCTATAGTATCCTTTTTCACATCTTAAAACATTAGTAAACTGGGGGCTGGAGAGATGGCTCAGAGGTGAGCAACCACATGGTGGCTCACAACCATCTGTAATGAGATCTGGTACCCTCTTCTGGCCTGTGGACATACATGCAGGCAGAACACTATACATAAATAACTAAATCTTTAATAAAAAGTTAATGAACACATATTTGCCATATTATTCTTTCTTTTTGTTTTGTTTTGTTTTGTTTTTTGGTTTTTCGAGACAGAGTTTCTCTGTGGCTTTGGAGGCTGTCCTGGAACTAGCTCTTGTAGACCAGGCTGGCCTCGAACTCAGAGATCCGCCTGCCTCTGCCTCCCGAGTGCTGGGATTAAAGGCGTGTGCCACCAACACCCGGCTTGTTTATTATTCTTGTATGAGTGTAAGCATGTTCTTGTGCCAGGGAGCTCATGTGGGGGTCAGAAGACAACATTTAGGAGTCACTTTTCTCCACTGTGGGTTCCAAGGATCAGATCAGACACAAAGCAAACCCTTTTGCCCCATGGAGCCATCTCACCCGTCCAGTATTCCAACACACTTATGTAATGTATAATGATCTTACAAGGTGTCTTAGTCACTCTTCTAATGATGTGAGGACACACTGCGACCAAGGCAACTCTTATAAAGCATTTTATTGGGGACTTGCTTACAGTTTCAGAGGCTTAGTCCATTATCATCATGGCAGAGAGCCCAGGGGTAGGTGTGGCACTGGAGAAGCAGCTGAGAGACAGCCTGATCCTCAAGTAGAGAGAGACCCACACTTGGCCTGGCGTGAGCTTTCTGAAACCTCCACCCCCAGCGCTAGTGACACACTTCCTCCAACAAGGCCACACCCACTCCAACAAGGCCACACCTCCCAGCCCCTCTTAAACAGTACCACTCCCTGATGGCTAAGCACTCAACTATATGAGCTGTTCTTACTGACACCACACCAAACTAATGGCATACATGTTTTCCTCACTTCTTTTTCTTGGGTATATCCAATCTACTAACTTTTTTGAAATATCTAATTACTGCCACCCAGTTAGTCTACTGTGTTATCAGAAAATATTTTCCCTGGGCTGAGGGCATAATTCAGTGGTCCAATCCCAAGCACCATACCCAAATAGCTATGTCTTTTACTATTGCACCGTGTATCTGTTGATCATCCTCTCTCTACCCCTACGGGGCCCCAACCCCATTGTTTTTTTTCTCTTAAGTAGGTTCTCCATCCCTAAGCTTCATCAGGACCATGAACATAGGGAAAACATGGCACAGCTGGCCAGGCATGGTGGCACATGTCTGTATTCCAGGCACTGAGATGAGGAGGAGGATCCTGAGTTCAAGGACAGCCTTTTGACTCTCAAGAGTAGACTGCATTTTTATCCTCAAGGTCATGCTGTTCATAGTTCATGATCATTTTCTTTCTCTAGAACAATCCCCTGCTTCTTGGAAAAGGAGAAGTCACATTACTGCACACTTACCACGTGGTAGGAACACCGTACAGAGAAACACTATTGTGCTAGGGTTGTCTTTCTCTCCTGTGTTCCTAGACTTTATATGTAGGAAATGCACCAAACAAATAGCCATTTCTGAACTGAGCATGGTGACACATACCTGTGATCCCAGCATTAGGGAGGTAGAAGCAGGAGGATCAGGAGTTCAAGGTTATCCCGACTTCACAGTGAATCAGACAATAAAGGAACTTGTCACCAAGCCTGACACCTGAATTTGAGCCCCCAACCCACGTGAATGAGAAAACTGAGTCCCACAAATTCAGATTGTTCTCTGACCTCCATGTGCATGCTGCAGTGCACGCGCGCGCGTGCACACACACACACACACACACAGTGTGTAAAATAAACTAAAAACAAATTTTTTTCCTTAGGATGTAAGTAGGTCTTTCCACCTTGTTTTGAGGTCAGTATCATCTTTCAGCATTTCAGACAAGAAACCAAGCCTCAGAAACATGAGGTTCAACTATGAGGTGACCATCGAGTATGCTGAATCCAGCTAATCAGATCCAGGGCTTAGTGAATCTGCGTTGTTTCTGCTGTCAGACTTCTTTTTTTTTTTTTTTTTTTTTTGGTTTTTCGAGACAGGGTTTCTCTGTGGCTTTGGAAGCTGTCCTGGAACTCACTTTGTAGACCAGGCTGGCCTCGAACTCACAGAGATCCGCCTGCCTCTGCCTCCCAAGCCGTCAGACTTCTTATGTCCTATTTTTACCTTCCCATCCTAGTTTTCTTAGACAGGGTCTCACTGTGTACCCCAAGTATGATTTCAAGTTGCAATCCTACCTAAGCTTAGATTACTGGTGTATGCCACCATGCCATTCCCATTTTATTTTAGACAGGGTCTCCTGTAGTCATGTAGTCCAGGCTGGCCTTGAACTTGCTACACAACCAAGGATAACCTTGAATTTGTAATCTTCCTGCCACCACCTCCTAAGTGCTGGCATTACAGTGATGACCCACTACACGATTTTATGGAGCATTGGGGGTCAAACCCAAGATTTTGTGAATGCTATATAAAAACTCTATCAACTCCTCCCCCTTTTCAATAAAGATCTACCTCCATCCCCATAATATTCTTTCATTCTAGGATATGCACCTTTCTAACTTGGCAGAGATCCACTAAAATAAGTCTTCCCATTTGGAAGAACCTCCCAGAAAATATATTCCTAGGATAGACTGTGTGACAGTGGTTGACACTTTAGTGGGTTTATGACTCCAGTGCTGGGCTCCACTCCCAGGGTTTCTGATTTAGTATCTAGAGTGGGGCTTTGCTTAATGTAGACCTCACCATCCCCAGAATAAAGCCATCTGCCGTTTCCATAAAGTCTGAATGGAACACCCCATGCCCCCAAATACATATCTGCCTCTTCCCTAAGGTTTATCTTTCTTTGTGCCCTACCCCCAACCAAGCAGTTTACTCCCAGGCAGGTTTCCTGGGACCAGATGTGGAAGGTTGATAACTCTCACCTCAGCTTAGCACTGGGTGTTAATCTATAACAGGTCGCTTTGCACAAGGGTTTCTGTGAGAAGCAGCTGGTGAGCTTTTTTTGTTTTTGGTTTTTGTTTTTTGTTTTTTTTTTTTAAGATTTATTTATTACAGATACAGTTTGCCTACATGCCAGAAGAGGGCATGCACCATTTTCTGGTGAGCTTTATAGTGGGAAAGGAGTATGGTAGGATTCAATGGGATCCAGAAAAAATTTAGACCGGAGACTTGGGAACAGGTATGTACAGCACCCAGATTCTTTGTCCACTGTGACCTCTTGCCCACCAATGGGCTCAGCCCAGGACTTTTAAATTTGTTAAGGAGAGGGCCCTCTGCTGGCCACGTGGGGAGGTGCTGCTCAGAACAGAAAGGAGGTGGTTTCCTCCCTCTCACAGCACAGTAACAGAGCTCATCTCTTCCTTGGCTCCCTAACAAGCTAGGAAGCACTGGCCATGGAGAGGTGCCTACTACTACCTTTCCTGGACTCTGACTTACGGTCTTCAGAGACAAGGTCTTCTTTTTAGAGAGGTCCTTGTCCCTGTCCTGCTCCCCTGCCAGCAGTCGTGTCCCGTCCCGTCGTCGTGGTCCCCCCCCCCGTCTCATCACAGGCCCAGGAAACAACTGAGCCAGCAAACATGGCCTGAAACTTCCAAAAATGAGCAAAACTAAATCTTTTCTGTATACTTTGTAGGCTTTTTGTTTGTTTCTCATAGCAACGCGGACTAACATATAACATTTTGTTTTTAGAGGCAGGGGTTTTTTTCTGTGTAACAACCCAGGCTGTCTTAGAACTCACTTTATAGACCAGGAGGGCCTCAAACTCAAGAGACTCACCTGGGCTGTCTGGCTCCCGAGTGCTGGGATTAAAGGTATGTGACACCATGCCTGGCCTCAATATAGTAATTTAACTGAAGTGCTTAAATGTGTATTCTATCATTGAGCTACATTCATGCCCCTGAAGCATTTCTTTCTCCTCCTGTTATATGATACTATTTCCTTAGAAGGAAAGAAATAAGGGATTCTCTCTGCAAAAGCCTTTTCTTAAACATTTTTATTAATTTTTAAGTTTTTTATTATGTATAGTGTTCTGAATGTATGTATGCCTGCAGGCCAGAAGAGGGCGGCAGATCTTACTATACATGGTTGTGAGCATTAACTCAGGACCTCTGGAAGAGCAGCCAATGCTCTTAAATCGCTGAGCCATCTCTAGCTCCTATTTTTATTAATTTATGTGTATGAATGTTTTGTCTGCTTGTATATTTGTGCACCATATGCATGTTGGCGATCACAGAGGCCAGAAGAGGGTATCAGACAGATCTCCTGGAACTGTAGTTATGAAATGGTTGTGAGGCACCTGTGTGGGTGCTCAGAACTGAACCTGAATCCTCAGGAAGAACAGCAAGTGGTCTTTACCCCTGAGCCATCTCTTCAGTCATATATGCATATATGTGTACTATTTTCTTTTTCTGTGGCTGTGACAAAATTTCCTGCTAAAAGCACCTTAGGGGCCAGGTGGTGGTGGCATATAACTTTAATCCCAGCACTCGGGAGCAGACAGATTGTAAATTCAAGGCCAGCCTGGTCTACAGAGTAAATTCCAGGACAGCTTGGGCTGTTTTACAGAGAAACCTTATCTAAAAAAAAAAAAAAAAAAAAAAAAACAAGCTGGTCGGTGGTGGCACACGCCTTTAATCCCAGCACTCGGGAGGCAGAGGCAGACAGATTGTAAATTCAAGGCCAGCCTGGTCTACAGAGTAAATTCCAGGACAACTTGGGCTGTTATACAGAGAAACCTTATCTAAAAACAAACAAACAAACAAAAACTCAGGCGGTGTTGGCACACACCTTTAATTCCAGAGACAGGCAGATCTCTGAGTTCAAGGCCACCTAAGGGGACAAAGGGTTTATCTGACTCAGAATTCCAAGTTACAGACCAAGCATTTCAGGAAGCTGGGGTAGCAGGAAATCACACACATCCAGTCAGGAGCAGAGAACGAAGGCACATGTTTACTAGCGCTCAGCTCTTTCTCTACAGGTCAGATGCAGAAGAGAATTTCAATAGTGCTCAGGACTGGGGAAAAAATGAAGGGCATGATCCTTCCATGTATTTTTTTGTTAACTAGCTCTTGTAGACCAGGCTGGCCTTGACCTCAGAGATCCACCTGCCTCTGCCTCTCAGGTGCTGGGATTAAAGGCGTGCGCCACCACTGCCCGGCTAGTTGTTTATTTGTTTAAGACAGGGTTTCTCTGGGTAGCCCTGACAATCCTAAACTCACTCTGTAGACCAGACTGGCCTTGAACTCAGAGATCCTTCTCCCCCTGCCTTCTGAGTGCTAGGATTAAAGGCATGTGCCATCATATGTAGCCAATTTTAACTTAAAAGTTATTTTGAGGAGTTTCAACTTCCAATGAAAGTGGCCAGAGTGGCTAAGCAGTTAAGAGCATGCACTGCTCTTACAAAGACTCGGATTCAGTTCCTAGCACCCACATGGGAGTTCACGGCTGTCTGTCACCCTCTTTTGACCTCCATGGGCAAGCCTATGGCACACTTACATTCATGTAGACAAAGCACTCATATACATAAAACAAAAGTAAGCAAGCATATATGTATAGTATAAGAATTTTTTTTAATTCAATGAAAATAGATCCACTTTCTAAGAAAATGTAGACACAATTTTCTAGCTTGACTCCTGCCCTTTGAGTACTTGGCATTCTCTGGGTGACCACCCAACCCACCTCTACTTCAGATTCCTTTGCAGTCCCAGAACCAACCCTCCCTAGAGGCACAGGGTTCTAATTAGAGTTGATGGTGCAGTCCTGGTGCCATTCATATCCATTCTGTAACACTGCTCATAGTCATTCATGGACAAGTACTTGGGCCCTCCTTCCACAAAGCTGGTAGATGCTCAGGAAGCAATGGACAAACTCCAGCAAATGGGTACGTGACACTGAGAGACCACCCTGGTCACGGAAGGGTGAGCCTAATGATTCGGCTCCACTTCTAGACAGTCGTATCTCTTTGTTACTTAGTTAACTGCCACAAAACCTGAGAAATAAGCAACAGCCCAAGTGGTTTTTATTACCGAAAAACAACTGTCATACATACAGTGTCCCAATCCTATCCCTGAAGATAACCACAAGTGTCCTGGAATGTAAAAGGAAACCTTGAGAGAAATGGCACCTGGTTCTTAATACTTAACTTATAGTGAGTTCAATGGACCCCTAAAAACAGGAATGGATGTAGACTAAACATTTACTGTGTCTAGCATGCCAAGGGAGTATACTTAAACCTGATAACAGCTCCTCTAATGAGAACATACATGTAGGATTTCTTCAACGAATCCAACTTCTCAGGTTCCCCACAAAGAACAGCATGGGGGAGGGGTACTCAGAGTCTATAGACTGATACCACCTGAGTACAGAGGAACATACAGTTCTCAGCACCACTTCTAAAGGCATCCAAAAACAAAGTCTGCCAACCAGGGGCGCAGCTACCTGCCTGGCTCAAACTCCAAGATCTGGAGGTGTGGTCAGGCTCTGCAGCCTCATACCATCTGGACCCCTGGCTTCTTGGGCATTCCTTGAAGCTTCTCCATCTCCCTCGAGGATAGTCCAGAGACTGGCGGGGGCTCTCCTGGGGCTTCAGATAGCACACAGTAGACCATTTCTCGCTGGCCTTGGCTGACTGACTGGTTGACCATATGGATGGCAGAACTGGGGTTGTCCTGAGAAGCCGAGATGGCTGTTCCCTCTTCCTCTTTCACCTCCTCCTTAGGTCCTGGCCCCCCCAGCACTGTTTCTAGAACAATGCCCTGCAGGCTGCTTTCATTCAGTGCCACTCCTGGATCTGATCCTTCGTGTAGCTGCTGCAGCAGCTGCTGAGTCAGCTCCACACTCTCATAGCGAACCAGCTGCAGCCGCATGTAGCCATCTTCGTGCTCCTTGTACCTGGAGAAGACAGCAACCAGCAGATGGTGAAGGGACAATATGCTAGCCGGGAGACAACTTAGGACTCTACGTGACAGAACTGAAGCTTAAGAAAAGGTTTTTAATGGAATGCGGAGAAGAAAGGGTCAGAGGAGAGGACTCAAAATGGAAAAATTAATGGAGAAGCCCAAGGCAGAAGAGACTGATGCTGACTACGTAAGAGGCCAGAGTGTCAGTTTATGAGAAGGCCGTGGAGCTCAAAGCCAGGACCCTCAGCCTTTAACTCTTGCTCTGGCTGCTGGAGTTTTGGCATTACTTGTTGAATCTGAAACCAAGCTTCATTAGAAAAATCACAGCCTTGCATGATGGCACACACCTGTAATCTCACTGGAGGCAGAGACAGGAGCATCTCTATGAGTTTAAGGCCAGCCTGGTCTCCATAGCAAGCTCTAAGCCAGCCAGGGCTATACAGAGATCCTGTCTCAAAAACAAGTAAGAGCCAGGCACACACCTTTAATCCAAGAATTTAGGAGACAGAGGTAGGCAGATCTCAGTGAGTTCAAGGCCACCCTGGTCCTCAAAGAAAGCTCCAGAACAAGAACAAAAAAAAGTACAAAAATAATAAAACACAAAAACAATCTTTGCTCTGATGGGGTTGTCCTTCTGTATATGTTTATCTTATTGGCTGAAGAACAAAACACTGTTGGTCAATAGGGAAGCAAAATAGGTGGAACCAGGAGAGGAGGAGGATTCTGGGAAACGTAGGCAGAGTCAGCCACCAGTAGGGTGTGAGAGGAGTAACAGGTCCAGACTCTTTCTCCGGTAAGATAAGACCATGTAGAAATACAAAGATTACTAGAAATGGGTTAATAATTAAGACAGACCTAGTCAGTAAGAAGCCAACAGCCAACAGCTTTATAACTAATACAGCGTATGTGTGTTCATTTGGGGCTCATGCGGTAGTGGGCCCAGGCAGGTGGGAAGAGTTATCATAACATTGCTCCGTCACTATTTTTTTGTTTTGTTTTTCGAGACAGGGTTTCTCTGTGGCTTTGGAGCCTGTCCTGGAACTCACTCTTGTAGACCAGACTGGTCTAGAACTCACAGAGATCCATCTGCCTCTGCCTCCCGAGTGCTGGGATTAAAGGCGTGTGTCACCACCGTTATGTGCAATGGTGTTTTGCCTGTGTGTATGTCTGTGTGAGGGTGTCAGGTCCCCTGGAACAGGAGTTACAGACAGTTGTGAGCTGTCATGTGGGTGCTGGAATTGAACCAGGGTCCTCTTGGAAAAGCAGTCATTGCTCTTAACCGCTGTGCCATCTCTCTAACCCCCATCCACCACTATTTTTAAGTTGAGCTTAGACATAGATGGTGGCATCAAAGTACCATAAAGTTCAAAGTGTGTTTTTTTTCTTGTTAAAAAGTCTGTCATATGGCTCAGAGTGTAAAATGCTTGCCATGCATGCCTGATGACCTGAGTTCAGTATCTTGAATCCACACGACAGAGAAGAGAAACAACTCTACAAGTTCTGTCTCAACCTCTATAGGACTGGCTGGCACTCCCCCATACACAGAGTAGTAAACAAAAACAAGGTATTTATACACACCGAAAACGAGGGTGTCCTGATGGCCACTTGAACTGGTGCTTCTTGCGAAGGTGCACCGTGAGGTTGTTGCCACGTGTGAAGCATTTATCACAGACATGACATTTGTACCTTGGCTCTGAGTCTCCCTGATGAGGAAGGAGAAGGCAATGAGGTCAGCCTTTACTCGCACTCCTGAGAGCCCTGCCCATCAGCCACTTACCTCATGCACTTTGCGGTGATGGGACTTGATAGAGCTGAGAGACCGGGCACTGAAGCTGCAGTTCTCAAAGTCACACCTGTAGGCGGACTCCTTGCTGTGGGTGTCCAGGTGCTTCCGGAGGTCAATCAGATTCTTGCAACTGCCAGGAGAAATCAGGAGGGGTTGAAGGGCACAGGGAACCCTGAAACTTGAGCCCTGTATTTTGACCCCGGGTTCCCTTACCTGTAATCACAACAGTCACATTTAAAGGGCCGGTCATCACTGTGTCGAAAGCGAATGTGATTCCGCAGGGAGGAAGGCAGTGGGCAGGTCATGTCACACAAAGGGCATTTATAGTGATTCACTGAGGAGCAGAGAAGAAGCTATAATCTGTGGACTCACTCGACCTTGAAGGGAGGGCAGGGAGGCTTGGGTGCAGGCCACTCACCATGATTCCGCATGTGGTCACGCAACAGCCTCTCCGTGGCAAACCTCTTAGAACAGTGAGAGCACTGGAAACGCTGCTCTGGGGTGACGTGGGCAGAACAAAGGGTGACTGAGGAGAACAGTGAAGGGCAGAGGAGAGGGGAACCATCCCAGACAGAAGGGAGCCACCCGGGGAGCAAAGGGAAGCTACGGATGGGATTTGGATGCAGACCTGAGTTAGAAGCCCAGCTTTACCACTTACTAGCTGTATGATCTCAGGTAAGTGATTTACCCTCTCTGAGCCTCAGTTTCCTCATCTGTAAAAAGGGGAATAAGAAGCCTACCTCATGGGGCTGTTGTGAAGATTCCTGAGATAACTGATACCACAAACAGCAAGTGCTAAACGATGTCTAAGTCTAGGAGTGTCTGATCCCAAAGGAGAAGAGAGCCAGGTACAGAGATCCCTTCAGCAGCCACCTCCCCTGGGAACACAGTCTCATCTTCACTTTCAGTAGATAGCCCACACTCTCCCTCTTCTCTCCAAATGCTTACGATCCAGTGCGGTCTGGCGACGGATGTGATCTAAGAACTTGGTGTTGTTGGCAAACATGCCCCCACAAGTGGGACAGGCCACTACCTTCTCCTGGGTGTGGCTGCGGAGGTGTTCTCGAAGCTTACACCGGTCCTTGAAAGTACAGGTACAGCCTGGGAAGAAAGATCTGATCACATTCCATCCCTGAATCCCCTTCCCCAACTTGGCTCTGGTACCCCCAAGTTACTCCAGCCAGGAGGAGCCGGTTTTGTTTTGCAGGACTGGTCCCATTCCTGGCTCCTCTAGACCCTTAACACCTCCAGAGGCCAGAGCAGATGGTGGCCCTACCTTTCCAGCCACACAGCACCACATGGTTGTCCTTGCTGACTGCTTGGTATTCACAGCACAGGCTATGCGCATCCACGTGCCGATAGAACCACTCAGGATTGTCGAAGGTACTCTGTGCCGGGGCAACTTGGGGTGAGGACTGACAGTGCTTGGAGGGACTCTCACCCATGCCAAAGGGGACTTCTTACTCTCCCCCTATTAACTTGTGGGAATGGGAAGGTTTTAAAATAAAGGAGTAACACAAGAATAGAGGGGAGATACTAGAAGGAGTCTGAGAAATATGAGGTACCCCAGAAAGATCTTGACTCCAGATCCCCAGCTTCCATCCACCCCTATTTCTGACATTGTCAGCTGACCTCGCAATGTTCCCATAGACACAGGAAATGGTCAGGGATGTCAGGAATGACGTTCCGGCTCTGGAAGTCCAGGATGCAGGGACTGAGATCAGCTTGGCTTTGCAAGGCTTGCAGCCCCCACTGTTTCAGCTTAGTGTGGTAGCAGTGGAAGTAGACATGGCGGATGAGGTCAACAGAACTGTCCAGAGGGCAAAAGCCACACTCCTGCCACAAACAGGAGAATTCTTCCTCTGCAGAAAGGGGTTGAGAAGGAATGGTCTGATACTTTCCAGGGCTCAATTCACTTTCCATCTCAGACATTAAGCAAGATCCTGGCCAAGTCCCCAGTTCATTCAGTATGTAGCAGTGTCTAATGGCTTTCATCTGAATCAGGTATCATGGAGTCCTAGTCCTTTTAAGTAAACACATCTACAAAACTGCAACTGGTTGAGGGATGTGGGGTAATGTTATGTGGCAGCAGTTGAGTGTCACGGAAGTAGGTCCGCTGGCTTTGATCTATAATACCAGCACTCAAGAGGGTTAGGCTGGTGAGCTGACATGATTTCTACGTCAACCAGGGCTACAGAGTAAGACCCTGCCACAAATGAAGTGTTAAACAGAAGTAACAATGGAGTTAGAAAGAGTCCCTGCATTAAGACTGAATGTAAAAGAGAGGTTAAGAACGAATATCAGACACAGGGAGTCAGACACCCAGGCAGAACAAGTTAGGGTAACCCTTAGCAAATGTACAATCTGTGCTCAGCTTCTCATGGTCCCAGAGAAAAAGGACCTCTCAACACTGGTTTTCTAGTTCTCTTTTTGCTTCTAATCTGCTTATTTCAAGACAGGTCCATTATTTATTTCAACCCAGGTCCCATCTCTCCAGCACCTCTAAGCACCATTTTTTTTTTTTTTTTTGGTTTTTACGATACAGGGTTTCTCTGTATTGTTTTAGAGTCTATTGGTCCAGCCCGGCCTTGAACTCACAGAGATCCGCCTGCCTCTGCCTCCCGAGTGCTGGGATTAAAAGCGTGCGCCACCACCGCCCGACTCTAAGCACCATTTTTAATGTTCAATAGGAGTTTGCTTATTTTGAAAAGCTAAAATTTCAGAAAGTAAAGCCATCCTTAATTTCATTTTGGTGTATCATTTGACTATGGAAACAGGCTTGGTATACAACTATAATAATCCCAGAATCTCAGCAGGATCAGGACTTTAAATTCAGCCTTAGCTACATAACAAGCTTAAGGTCAGCCAGGGCTACATGAGATATCAAAGGAAAGAAAAAAGAGAGTGAACAGAATAGAGGAGCATTTCTGAGTATACTGAATAAAGCTGTTTAATTATTCTCTTAGCTATGATGTACAGTTATGATATAAACGTGTTCCCACAGCCGGGCGTTGGTGGCGCACGCCTTTAATCCCAGCACTCAGGAGGCAGAGGCAGGCGGATCTCTGTGAGTTCGAGGCCAGCCTGGTCTACAAGAGCTAGTTCCAGGACAGCCTCCAAAGCCACAGAGAAACCCTGTCTCGAAAAACCAAAAAAAAAAAAAAAAAAAAAAAAAGAGTACTTGTTGCTTTTGCAGAGGACCTGGGTTTGGTTCCCACATGATGGCTTATAACCATCTATAACTCCAGTTCAAGGGCATTCAATATCCTCTTTGGACCTCTGCAGGCACCAGGCATATATAGGGTACACATACACACATGCAGGCAAAACATTTAGACATGTAAAACAAAATAAATCTAACAAAAATATAAATAATTAAGTAATAAAAAGGGAAAGGCAGGTGGTGGTGGCGCACACCTTTAATCCCAGCACTGGGGAGGCAGAGGCAGGAGGATCTCTATGAGTTAGAGGCCAGCCTGGTCTACAGAGCAAGGTACAGGACGCTGAGGCTATCCAGAGAAACCCTGTCTCAAAAAAAAAAAAAAAAAAAAAAAAAAAAAGAAAAGAAAGAAAGGGGAGGCTGAGCATGGTGACACATACCTTTAATCCCAGTACATGGGAGGCACAGGCAGTGAGACACCTTTAACTTTAATACTGAGATCTCTATGAATTCAAGGCAAGCATGATCTACATAGTGAATTTCACACCAGCCAAGAATACAGTCTCAAAAAAATGGGGAGAGGGGACAGCAAGATGGCTCAGCAGGTATGGCATTTACTGCCAAGCCCATCAGAGTTTGACCCTGAGAGCTCACGTGGTAGAAGGATAACTCTCACAAGCTGTCCTCTGACCTCTACAATTATGCCACGGTGTGCTCACAAGTTACACACACAAAAAAGTAAATAAAGGTCACCTCCAAAAAATGTTTAAAGGAAGAGGTTCAGCAGCATGGTTTAGCAGGCCAGTGGTGATGGCACACATCAGGAGGCAGAGGCTATGAGTTCAAGGACAGCCTGGTCTACAAAGCAAAGACCAAGACAGGCTCCAAAGCTACATAGAGAAATCCTGTCTCAAAAACAAAACTAAACTAAACTAAAAACAACCCCCCCCCAAAAAAGGATGATTTAGCAGGTCAAGGATGTCGTGAAACCTACAATAGCTGAAGGGAAGAGCTGACTCCCCAAGTCGCTTTGTGATCTCCACTCTTGACCCATGGCATGTATGTGTCCACAACACATGTCCACAGAAACACAACTGCTTTCTTTGTAATCCTTCTTTACATCCTTGCAGAGTGAATTCTCTAGCAACGAGTTCACAGTGCTTTAATGAATGAAGAAGGCAGTACTGAGTATAGACCACTGTTCCCCCCCACACTCGAGCTCATTCCTGTTCCCTTACCCAGTGGGTCCTCCTCTTCCTCAGCGCCACGCACGTGCTGCTGCAGGTGCTGAGTGACATGCTCGAAGAACTCCTCCATGGCTGAACACACAAAGGAGCAGGACCCCCACTCACACTGCAGCCCCAGGTTCTCTTTCCGGGGAGCTTTTCCAGGAGGCGACATGGCCTTTCTCTTAGAGGAAGGGGAAGAAATCCAGTGCTGCTGGGGGCCAAGAAATGGACAGGCAACCTGTGGAGAGTCAGCAGGTGTCTTCAGTGTTGCTTGGCTTCCTGAGAAAAGACAACACACAATACTGTGCATGTGCCAAACACTAAGCTAAACACGGGAGCTAGCAGACATTTTCTCAAATAGCTTCAGAGCATATTCCTGTGGGAGACAGAACAAGGCTCAGCCTACCACCTACCTACAAGCTGTGAGGCCTTGGCAAAAATGGGGATAACAAAACTTTTTGCTCTGAATTTCACACTTACTATATGTCAAATACAATACTATTTTGTTAGGGCTGGAGAGACAGCTAGGTGGTTAAGAGCCCTGGAGCTTACCAAGCAGGCTAAACTGGCTAACCTGTGAGCTCCAGGGAGCTTTCTGTACTTCCCAGAGATAGGATTCCAGGCATTCACTGACCTTTTTACAAGATGGGGTCTCTCCCTTTACCTGTGGCTGTCCTGAAACTCACTATGTGGACGAGGCTGGCCCTGATTTGCCTGCCTGTCTCTCAATTACTGGAATTAAATGCCTGTACCACCACTATCAGCTACTGAACTTTTTTTTTAGTGTGAGCTCGAGAGATCAAACCCAGGGCCTCCTGATGTTTGTGAAGCAAGCACTTACTAACTACCTCTCCAGTCTCATATTAAGCATTTTATTTGCATCATGTAATTGATGACACTACCCTATGAGGTAGGTACCATTTTAAACTTCATTTATGGATAACCTAACACTGACAAAGATGAATTAATTTATCCAAGGCCACCTAATGATGGTAGGTCAGCCTAAAGTTCATATTCTTATTCCATATAGCCTACATATGACCCAGAAACTTTCTAGAATTATTAAATATCTTGCCTGACTTTCAATAACATCCAGTCTGTCTTTGCTTTGCCTACCCAATACTTGATCCTACAACTCCTTTAACGTTAAAATAAAGATTCCATTGGAATGTAGGAACCCTATCTATTTATGCTGTCTTCAGTGTCTACCTTTGCTAAATATTCCTAAGAATATAACAAATAGAGCCAGGCGGTGGTGGCCCACGCCTTTAATCCCAGCACTCGGGAGGCAGAGGCAGGCAGATCTCTGTGAGTTCGAGGCCAGGCTGGACCGATAGCCTCCAAAACAATACAGAGAAACCCTGTCTCGTAAAAACCAAAAAAAAAAAAAAAAAAAAGAATATAACAAATATTTGTTAAAGAAAGATGAGAACAAAGTTAAAGGTCCATGCAAAATTTCTAGGAGGAATGTTAACAGGGTGGATCATCAAAACAGTGAGATGGCTCAGTGAGCCAGGAGGTGGTGGCCTTCGCCTTTAGTCTAACTTGGTCTACAAAGCAAGTTCCAGGCCAGTCAAAGTTACACAGAGAAACCCTATCTCAAAAAACAAAGGCAGGGGCTCAGTGGAAAAACCAAAACCTAAAAACAAACATGCATGTTATACTAGCCTGACAACATGAGTTTGAGCCCAGGAACCCACATAAAAGTGTTAAGAATTCACGCCACAAAGTTGTACGCTATCTTCCACACGCACACTTGGCATGTGTGTGCCCTGTCATCATCACACACACACACACACACACACACACACACACACACACACACACACACCAAATTTCCTTTAAAGAGGGTGGTGGAGTTTGGAATGGTGGTGCTAGCCTTTGAGGCAGAATGGTCAGCCAGAGCTACAAAGACTGTCTCAAAAAAGAAAGCCACCCGGTACTACACGCTATGTATACGGGTACGTCTGTGTGGAGAGAGGATCAGACAAATGGATGGAGAAGGAAAATGGAACCAAACTCCTTGGTTTTGTGATCTTAAATTACCTAACCCATGTGGGCCTAACACACTTGTAGGGCTCAATAAGGGTTAGCTACACATATCCTTGTTTCTGAGCTGATGGGGAGGGGGCTGGTACCCGGCCCGCAGGATCCCTACCTAACGTTTCTAACATTTCATCAGTAGTCACAGTAAGAAACCATCCCTCAACAACAGAGTACATAGTGTCGCTCCGCACCAATGAACTGTGAGCCAGCCGTAATCCAGAAAGAGAAAGGCCCGGGTTCTAAGCAAGGATTCACAGACGAGGATCTGGAGGCTGAACACGGTAACCAAAACAAAGCGCGCGACGAGGGTGATCGGGACACAAAAAGGACCGTAGGCAGGCCCCCAGGGAAGGCTCACCTAGGCGGTGAGGCCGGGGCAAGGCTCGGAGGACGGCTAGAACTCCGAGGAGGTAGGAGATAGTCCCGGAGCGCCAAGCCGGGAGGGCTTCCCGGAATCCTCCGCGTCAAGCGTGGCGCTGACCGAGTCCAGCCGCAGCGACCCCTAGACCGAGAGCGCGGAGGCTGAGGGCCGGCTCGGACGCCTCGCCAAGCCGCTCCAGGACGCCTGGCCTTCCGCAAACCCGAGAGTCGCCCTAGTCGCCAAGCACCAAAGCTTCAGACTCAACTCACCTGCCAGCGCCGCCGGGCTGCCCTGCGCCCCACCCACCTCACACCATATACCCGGAGGCGTTTGAGAGACAACCAGAGACAGCCAATCGCCGCTTTCGAGTCGGCCGACAGCCAATCGCCGCTGCGGCGGACGGAACCCGAGCGCACCAAAACACGGAAGAGGCGGGAACTGTAGGGGGCCGGGCTCCGTGTCACAAGGGGTAGAGTGAGGTACGACCGGACGTGGAAAAACTTAGCGTCACCCGAAAAGGGTGTTGCGGGGGGGGAAGGGGGGCTTGTCTAGGCTGTGCGCAGGCGGGAAGCTCTGAGACTTGAATGCCCTCTACTGCGCAGACTCCGCGTCAACCACGTACTGGGCATGCGCCTAGATTGGACTGGTGCGCCTTTTAGCTCAATGTTTCTTGTAGTTAGCTGGCTGGGTGGTGAGTCCACGTTGGGGCCCTAGATTCATCTCTGATCTTCTTCGTCTTCTCTGTTCTGTGTACACCAGGCTGACCTTGAACTCACAGAGATCCTCCTGTATTTGCAGTCCAAGCGTGGGTATTAAAGGCATAGGCCAACACCTTTGCCCAGTGACCTTAACTTTTGGATCCATCTGCTCTACACAGGCTGAGATTATAAATTTTGCCACCTCACCACGTTTATGTGCTGCTGAGGGATTCAATCAAGGACTTCTGCTTGCTAGACAAGCGCTCCACCAACAGCCACACACCCACCCCTGGATTCTTTCTTGGACATATGGTCACTCATTCATTTATCTTCATTCTCATTCTAGACCACGAATAACACCCATTTCCGATTTCCACACTCAGTTATTATGTCCCACTGCACTTCCCTACAAGGCACCCTCCACACAGCTCAGCAAAGCGATCTTTAACAAAACCAGATCTGATCAAGTCGCCAACCTGTGAAGATATTCAAAGGCATTCTGTTGCCTTCAGTACAAAGTCCTCAAACCAAACTCCAACACCTGGGTCCCGCCTGCAACACATCCTATCCTGAGTCTTCGACCTCATTTCCTGCACCTCAGCCGCAAATTTCAGTTTCCCTACCACATGGTAGCTTCATTTACTTCTGAGGATCTGCACTTGTTTTTCTCTAAATGAAAATCTCCCCTTCCAATTATGTTAGCTGACTTCCTACCCATTCTTGTGTTTCCAGTGGTGACAGTGGTTCCTTCTCCAAGAATTGACTCTCCTTATTATGGTATATTACATTTCTGTTTCAGCCTTATTAATTAATTTAGAAATTCATGATTCTAGCACTACTTCATAAAATGCTTGCCCTCATGTCAACTTAGAGTAATAGTACTGAAAACGGTACTTAGCTGTTTTAGTAATTCCATGAAGAAAAAGAGATATGTGAATTCAAACAGTTTTCAGGGCACAAATTTCAGTATTTTTATGAATCTATGTTTCCAGATTTTAATTATTAGGATGTGGTGAGCTATGCCTTTAATACTAGTGCTAGGATGTGGGGGTAGGTGGCAGAGGCAAGCAGGTCTCTGGTTCTGAGTTGGGGGCCAGGCAGATAAATACAGTGAGACCCTGTCTCAACAAAAACAAATAATGTTCAGATTCAAAGGCTTGTTTCCTAGTATAGTTTTATCTTTTTCTTTTTTTTGAAAGGGTCTCTGGCAGGTGGATCTCTGTGAGTTTGAGACCAGTCTGGTCTACAAGAGCTAGTTCCAGAACAGTCTCCAAAGCCACAGAGAAACTGTCTCAAAAACAAATAAACAAAAAACCCAAACAAACAAAAAATGAAAGGATCTCTGTGTAGCCCTGGCTGTCCTGGAACTCACTCTGTGAACCAGGCTGGCCTCAAATTCACAGAGATCTGCCTACCTCTGCCTCCCAAGTGCTGGGATTAAAGGTATACTCCACCACCACCTGGCAACTTTAATCTTTTATTGAGAAGAAACCACAACTTTGGCTGGATTATCCAGACATTTTCTGAGATTTGTTTTCTAAAGCTCCACCCACCCATCATCATTTACATTCATTAAAATCTATGGATTGGGTCAGATGTGAGAACTCATCTTTAATCCCAGCACTAGAGAGAAGGGTCAGTCTGAGCTAGAGAATTTCAAAGCCAGTCTGGGTAATTTATACCCTACCTCTAAAAGGTAAAAAGGGATTTGGGATACAATTAAGTGGAAGTTTATGTGTGCTAGTTGGTGGAGGCACACACCTCTTGTCCCAGCACTTAGGAGGCAGAGGCAGGTGGATCTCTGTCAGCTCGGAGGCCAGCCTGGACTAGAAAGTGAGTTCCAGGACAGCCAGGGCTACATAGAGAAACCCTGGCACAAAACAAGGAACAGCCAAGTATGATGGCACATACCTGTATTCTCAGCCCTGGGAATCTCTAAGGCTGAGCCACGGAGCAAGACCCTGTATCAGGGGTGAGGGTAATCCATGACGTCTATTCACGAATCCAGTCCAGAGTAATTTATACATAAACGTTACAAGTGACTTGATTATACAAGGCCATTCTCATTAGAGGTGAAGAAATTGGGGTCCAGAATGGAGAAGTAGCTTGTGCTAGATAAGGAGATGTTTGTGGCAAGCTTAGTTTCCTGCCTGTTGGTCCTGCATTCTGCACAACCTTCTATAGCAGCTTACCTGGTACAAGTCCTGTGTGACATCCCAAAGGACAGGAAACAGGGACATATCTGTAGGTATCTAACACTCACCCATGTTAGAAATGGACTTTAGGACTTTTTGGGGGGGGGGGTGTCAGGTCTCACTATTATAGCTCTGACTGGCCTGTAACTCAGAGACCCTGCAGCTTCTGACTCCAGGTACTGAGATTAAAGGTTTATGCCACCACACCTGGCTCCATCCATTTTTTTAAACGATTAAACAAATCCCAGGGCCTTGGGTATGCTAGGATAGTCCTCTATTTTTGAGCTATGACCCCAGCTCATATTCCTCACCCCCCCCTTTTTTCTTTTTTTTTGAGACAGGCTTTCTCTGTGTTGCTTTGGAGTCTGCCTGGAACTCTCTCTGTAGACCAGGCTGGCTTCAGACTCAGAGATCCACCTGCCTCTGCCTCCCAAGTGCTAGGATTAAAGGCTCGAGCCACCACCAATTTACAGAAGAAAAAATAAAACTGAACACACCACCAGGTGTGCTGCTAGTGCACACCTTTAATCCTAGCACTCAGAAGGCAGAGGCAGAGGCATCTCTGAGTTCAAGGACAGCCTAGTCTACATGAAGGCGTTCCAAGCTAGCTAGGGAACATAGGTGAGACTCTGGATAAAACACACAAAAGCAGCTGAGCACCCATCTTGGCCATGCTCACAAAGGTGACTAGTGGAGCTAGGTCTCACATCAAAATAGCCCAGGTCGTGAGTCTATACTCTGACCTCTGTTATGAACTCAAATGGAACAGCCTGAGAGAGGGGGATGAAGAC
Source organism: Mesocricetus auratus (assembly GCF_017639785.1). Classification (NCBI taxonomy): domain Eukaryota; kingdom Metazoa; phylum Chordata; class Mammalia; order Rodentia; family Cricetidae; genus Mesocricetus; species Mesocricetus auratus. The sequence goes on from NW_024429203.1 coordinate 22,924,447, forward strand.
AAGTGAACTAGCTGCTTTTCTTCTGGCGACTCTGCTTGTCAGAGTGTTATCACTCAAACCTCTTTACGTGTCTTTGTCTTCTGCCCTTCCTCACTACTTGGGTTAGTGCCAATGATCCTCCTCTTCTATCAATCTTGCTGCCTGTTTGCTTTCCAAAGGATACCAGCAGTTCTCATCTATAAACTCCAATTTGACTTTAATTAAATAAATTAAATTCCAAGCCATCACACAGCAATGGACATCATCATCCCCCAACATACAGAGGTGCAACCTTGCCCTATGATCATACATGTCTTTAAAGCTCCTAAAGCTATCTCTCTAGGGAAGGCTTCCTACCAGCCTCCTGGCTCCCTCCTTCTAACTGAGCCACTGCTCATGGAGAAGGCATCAAGTACAAAATGGTAACAAAGGGAAGGAGAAAAGAGGAGCAGTGTGGGAGGTAGGGAAGTGGGGAGTACCTGCCCCCCAACCTGGGCACTAGCCCAGCTTCCTATGATCTGCCAATGTCTTCCTGAGACAGACATTGGTGCTTGTCTAAGTGGGGACCCCCAAGAGAGGTGTAGAAACTCCTCCTGGAACTTGCCTTACCCTCCTGGGAGAAAAGGGTCACCTGTGAGATGCCCTCTAGCATCTGTTTGCCAAGGGTCCTAGACCACACATATAAATAGAAAAGAGAATAAATAAGGGAGAAGGATCTGCCGAGGAGATAAGTGCCCCGGGGCTCCTCTCTGGGGGCAGTACCAGCAGAGGGCATAGGCTTCTGAAGAATGCCATGCATGCTAAGACAGAGCCTGCCCCTTACTCCCAGCTGCCAAACTCTCTCCTATGTCCACAGCAACGAGTGCCTGCCTCTCAAATGCTTCCCATGTCAATCACCCTTCCAGTTTACCCCACAGCCCTGAGTGCTGGGGCTTCTTGGAACCCAAGGGCTTTCCTTGCCCCAGCACTGGGAATCCAGAAAGGGGTAAAAAAGGGGATGTGGGGAATGGACCAGAGAACTCTTGCCCTCTCCTAGTTCAGGAGGGCTCTCAGAGCTGGGGGTTGGGGTTGCCATTGGCCTTGGGTTTGGATTTGAAGGAAAACCGCTTGATAAGGCGACGAGAAAAGCTGCCAGCCTTCTTTCGGACACTAGGTGTGGCCGTTGTGTTAGAGAGGTCATCGTGTGATTGGCTCAGACCAGCTTCCTTCTGTCGGGGCCTCCGGCGGAAGATGAGCTTAGTGCCACTGCGCAGGAAACTCACTGTGGGGAAGAAAGGGAAACTGAAGCAGACAGAGGGGCCCAGGAATGGGGTGAGGATGGAGAGAAGACTTAGGACGTTAGGATAGAAGATGAAGGATGGGAAGTCTCTTGCCTAACGCCTGCTTTCTCAGAAAAGGAAGTGGAAGCACACGAGCTTTGCCCATCCTGAGGAAGGAGCAACGTTCTGGGGGAGGGAATCTGTGTGCACCTCTGACCTATCCCCAGGGAGAATAGCAAGGGTAGGGACTGCGGTTCTGGGAGGACACGCTGGGACTGAGCCTCCTTCTGTGCAGGGATAGACAAAGGCTGCACAGAGGGTGCTCCTCAAAGCCTATAAATCATAAAAGGGAAGATGGGTTAACATACCACATTCCAGGGTGTGAGCAGTGGGGAGTCTAGAAACCTCAAAGAGGTAAATATGGGTCTATAAGAGAGAAGAAGGTGCTTACACAGCAGGCTTTGGGCTTAAAAACTCCATTACCTCAATAAGTGATGCAAACCACAATTGGAATTCTTTTTTGTTAGTTTTGTTTGAGGCAGAATCTGGATTTGTAGCCCTAGCTGGCCTTGAACTCATTATATAATCCAGGCTGATCTTAAACAGCCATCCTCTTGCAATAGACTCTCAAGTATTAACATTACAGCGTGCACTACCACACCAGCTTTTAAATCACAAATAGACTACAGCTGACAGCCTCCTTGGTCAAAGGGTGAAGATGCCTGACAGCAAACTCTGTCCTTTGAAGTTAGGAATACTGTTTGCACCTGAATCACCACCAGAGGGAGAATGCTTCCTGCCTTCCTTCCTTCAATACACAGCCTGTAAACTGGCCTTAATTCAAAATCCTGCCCCAGCCCCAAATGCTGGGATTATAGCTAAATGCTACCATCCCTGGTTCAGAGGAATAATCTTTGTTCTTTTCTTTCTTTCTTTCTTTCTTCCTCTCTCTCTCTCTCTCTCTCTCTCTCTCTCTCTCTCTCTCTCTCTCTCTCTCTCTCTCTCTCTCTCTCTCTCTCTCTCTCTCTCTCTCTCTCTCTCTCTCTCTCTCTCTCTCTCTCTCTCTCTCTCTCTCTCTCTCTCTCTCTCTCTCTCTCTCTCTCTCTCTCTCTCTCTCTCTCTCTCTCTCTCTCTCTCTCTCTCTCTCTCTCTCTCTCTCTCTCTCTCTCTCTCTCTCTCTCTCTCTCTCTCTCTCTCTCTCTCTCTCTCTCTCTCTCTCTCTCTCTCTCTCTCTCTCTCTCTCTCTCTCCCTTTCTTTCTTTTTTGAGACTTGGTCTCACTGTGTATTCTTTGCCATCCTGGACCTCACTATCTAGACCAGGCTGGCTTTGAACTTACTTACAGATCCACCTGCCTTTGCCTCTTGAGTACTGGGATTAAAGATATGTGCCACCATGCCTGGCTCAGAAGAACAATTTTAAGATTGGCATGAAGTAGAATTTCTTATATCCAGGCAACTAGGGATACAGAGTAAAAGAGAGGTGAAAAAAAGCCAGAGAGTTTCCAAGCCAACCTTGGATATAGTGTAAGCCCTGTCTCAAAAAACAAAAAACAAAAACAAAAAACCCACAAACAAAAACAAAAACTAAACAAGAGTTAGCTTATATCTCGGCAGGGCACTGGAGAGATGGCTCAGTGGTTAAGAGCACTGGCTGCTCTTCCAGAAGTTTGATTCCTGGCATTTACATGGCAGCTCATAACTGTGCATAACTCCAGTTCCATGGGATCCAACAACCTCTTTTGACCTCCGACATACATGTAGGCAAAAGACCCGTACACTTTTTTTGTTTTTTTTTGGTTTTTTCAAGACAGGGTTTCTCTGTGGCTTTGGAGACTGTCCTGGAACTCGCTCTTGTAGACCAGGCTGGTCTCAAACTCACAGAGATCCGCCTGCCTCTGCCTCCCGAGTGCTGGGATTAAAGGCGTGCGCCACCAACGCCCGGCTGACCCATACACATTTTTAAAAAACTGTTAAAGATGTCTCAAGAGGTAAAAGTGTTTGCTGCCAAACATGACAACTACAGTTCAATCCCAGGGACCTACATGGTAGAAGGAGAAAACAAATTCCTGCCAGTTGTCTTCTGATTGTGTGCTGTGATATGCACTCATTCATACACACACACACACACACACACACACACACACACACACACACACACACACTGAAATAAAGAACTAAATGTAACAATTTCAAAAAAGAATGAAAGAATGGCAGGGCATGTTGGTGCCTACCCATAATCTTAACAGCTGGGGGGTAGAGGCACGAGGATCAGATATTTAAAGCTGACTTTGGGTATATAGCAAGTTTGAGCCAGCCTTGACTACATGAGAGCCTGACTTCAAACAACAAAATATGAGTGAAAGAAAACAAGTCTGTTAGCTCAGGAAGAAAGGCAATCGTGGTGACTTCCCTTGCTGTCATTCCAGTTTGTCATATCCAAGCTAGGAACTGAAGCACAAAGTTCCTTGCTCTACTGGAGTTTGCCTGACCCTCGAAGGCAAGTTAGCTGAGCCAACCATGACCTCAAGTTGTCTAGTAGGACTGAGGTGACAATACGGTGACATAAAAAAGCAGTAGACTGCACTCAGGAGGCAGAGGCAGGTGGATCTCTGTGAGTTTGAGACCAGCCTGGCCTATAAGAGCTAGCTCCAGGACAGCCTCCAAAGTCACAGAGAAACCCTGTCTTGGAAAAAAACAAAACAAAAAAACAAAAAAAATCAGTAGACACCTGAGTATGGTGGCCTATGCCTAGAATTTAGCTTTTAGGAAACTGAGGCAAAGAGTTATTTCAAGTTTAAGGCTAGCCTGGACTACATGGTGAGTTCTAGGCCACACTCTGTCTCAGCCCTGCCCCTCAAAAAAATAGTAAGGGGGATAACCTGTCCTTTGCTCCCCACCTTTGTGATCCTTGAGGCTTCGAGTCTCCAGGGCACCAGTCGACCCTGTTTCTGACTCAACGTCATCCACTGATGGCCTCTCAGAAATGTCTGAACGTGTCGTCTCATCTGCTTCCTGGACACTTGTAGGACTGGAGAGGGCGTCGAGGGGCCCTGGGGATGTGGCTGATGGGTCTGAGGGAGGTGATGAAGGACCACCACTGGTTCCTGCATCATCTTGCATTGAGGCTTCCAGAGAAGCTGCATAACCCAAGGACAGCGCCAACTCATCCTGAGCGATGGGCACCTGCCAGAAGGGACAGGTTTTAATGGGCAAGAATGACCATTAGGGCTTTCTCCCCATCTTAGCTCTCTCCCCAGAGCTCTGTTACCTTGGAAACACCAGAGATGATGAGCGTACTGCGCTTGGTGGGTGTCTTCTTGGCTGCCCGCCCACTGGGCTCAGTCAGCTGGCGAATTGCTGTCTCTGCTACTGGGTCCAAGCCATTAGAAAGGTGGCTCTCCCCTGCTGGGGGATGCAGAAGATACATAGCTTGACTTCTATCTGACTTCTTGGACTCAAACTCCTCTTGCTCCACCCAAAGTAGCTCTTGACTACAGAGGCATTGGGGCCCGCCAAGGCTCATTCCCTCTCCCCACTCACGGCTGCTGCTGTGGGAGGCATTGCTGGGGCCGCTGCTCTCACTCAGCACAGTTGTCATCTTCTCAGTCACCTCCACCTTGGACGGGGAGCGGGAGGGGGAGTCTGGTGGGTGGGGGAGGGGGAGTGAGCTGGGACATGCTTTAGAATGGCCCCCACCCCTACCACCTTTATTGAGATGCAGACTTTGGTTGACTCAGAGGGCAAGGATGATTAAGGGAGATTAATCACAAGGGTGATTAAGAAGATGCTGTACAAACGGAAAAGATGCTAGAGGGATCTGTGACAGTGTGGGAAAGCGCCATGGGGCCCACTTGAGGGCATATAGGGAGATACCAAACATGTATGGAGAATGTTTAGGGGCTCCTGGAGATAGGGAAATTGCCATGGGATTCCTAGAGATGGAACAAGTGTGATGTAAGGCCACCGGAGACAGAAAATCGTCACTGAAGCCCCTAGGTTTGCTAGAAGAGGCCAGAGACCACATAGGGTTGGGAGTAGAAGTGGGACAGTTAGCCAGTTGGGGCTAGATTCAAGGAGAGAGAGAAGGGAGCTTAGAGCAAGAGGAGAGACCAGCACATTCCAACAGACTAAATGAAGAGAGGAGAGACCAGCAGATTCCAACAGACTAAGTGGAGAGGGGAGAGACCAGCAGATTCCAACAGACTAAGTGGAGAGAGGAGAGACCAGCAGATTCCAACAGACTAAGTGGAGAGAGGAGAGACCAGCAGATTCCAACAGACTAAGTGGAGAGAGGAGAGACCAGCAGATTCCAACAGACTAAGTGGAGAGAGGAAGGCGGATGGAATGGAGAGGTGCAAGGGAAAGCATGAGAGACAAAGATGAGAAAGTAGTCGGATCAGAATGGGCCATCAGGAAAAAGATGTGTTGGCTTTAAGGCTTTCCTTTCCCTTTCCCTGTCAGGCAATGGGTTGTAGTCTAAGGCACTGACTACAGCCACTCCTTTTTACCTAATTTGCCATCTATACGGGGCCGTGACTGGACAGTAGTGACGGTGGTGACAATGGTGCCATCGGGCATAATGGTCCGGTCCAACTCAATCTTCTTGGTAGGTGTGATGCTGGGGCGAGGGGTGGAAGAGGTGGGTGTGCCCAGGTTCCTAGGGGAACCCTGCTCATAGTGCAGCTGCCAAACGGTGAGGAGAGAACAAGGCGTTAGGATCTCAGAGACTGCTCAGCCCCGGTCTACCCATCTCCCCAAAGTGGTCACCTTCTCACCTCTGCTGTCATAGTGGCTGCTGGGCTCAGCAATTTCCCTGGCCCTGGAGTTAATGGGCACACTTGTCTTCGGGACAGTGGCTTAGAGGGTGAGCCTACAGGCAGTGTGGCTTGGCCAAGGAGTTCGGCTGGAGACAAGGGTGACACTGTGAGCTGGGCCCATGAGCAGGACCTGCTTAGCGCCCCCTCTGAAGGCCCCTTCTGCCCACACTCACCATCTCCACAACTGCTGCTCCTGAGCACTTTGAGGGTTAGCTCCCGGCTCTGGGGACCCAGGTCCCTGAGGACCAAAAGAGGATGGACAGGTCAGGAGAGAAGGGATTTAGCAAACTGAACCCATCCTTGAGCCAGTCAAAGGCTAGAAGAAGAGACCTAGGCAAATAAGATAGAACCAGGGCTCCAATCAAACTATCCTGTCCGCCAAGTCGTCCATTTTCCTAGGAGTATGGAGCAAGTCATGAGTGGAAACCCCTTTCCTCAGCCAGATACTCACATCCCCCATCACTCTTCCACCTTTGTCTCTCAGTCTGAGATGCCCTTCGTTTTTTCCAAGCTGTTCCCATAGTCAAGACTTTCACATTTGGTCAGTGCTATGCTTGCTTGAAGGTATGGTTTAAATGTCCATGAAGCCTCATCAGATCTTTATCCCACTATAAGAATTAATCTCCCCTATCTAAGCACTCCCATGGTATGCTATCAACTGGCACACTGCCTTATCTGCCCCTAGGTACATCTGTCTCTGCTTCAGGCCTGTGATCTACCCACAGGTAGGGCTATACCTATTCTTCATCTCTGTCCCCAAAGACCCGGCAGACAATGTAGGTCTACACTAAAGGCTACTGAAGGCAGAGCTGGCTGACTCATGCCAAGGCCATCCTGGAAGGTCAATGGGAACAGGATGGGAGCAGGGCATGACTTACAGCGCCAGGTCCTCTGTCCATTCCACCTCAGGACCAGCCCTCATGGGTTTGGTCCACTTCTGTTGCATGGGGTTGTCAAGCTCAGCAGCACAGCAGAGCTCCTCAGTACCTGTAAAGAACCACAAGTTAGAGGCTGCCCAGGCAGCAGACACACAGGCCAGGGAACAGAGAAACTGCGTCTTGGCAGACGGGAAGGGGCAAAGGCAATAGAGTTCTTACCCCCCAGCTCACTTCCCAGGTGAGATGCTCGAAGCTGCCGTAAGAATAATCGGGTAGGTCTGGGGATGGGTGGCTGGGCCTGAGATATCATGGGTGGCTTCTCACTGGGAACCTAGGAGCAGAAGGAGGTAAAAGGAGCAATAATCCTGATATAGGACCCTGGAGATGGGATATGGGCAAATCTTGCCTTTTGGGTGTTCACTCACCAGGCCACCTGGGGCAGAGCAGGCTCTGAGGTTGATCATCATGGCGGGTTGAGTGCTGATTATAGCATCCTTGATCAGTTCCTCAACTGTTGAAAGGTCTGTTTCTTCCTCATCTCTCTGCGGAGAGGAGAAGAGGTGGAGCCTGTGTTCTGCCCCACTACTAGTCCAGTCTCTTGTCTGCCTGCCCCTTCTTACCTCCCTGGTCTGCTGCTTAGGAAGCACCATTAGGCTGAGATCTGGGCGGTCAGTGAAGGCCCAGGACACCAGCAGCCCCTCATCAGGGATTTCCTCCAGGCTGACTTCCAACTAGAGACAAGAACAAGAGGATTAGGATGACCTGCCTCTTTCTTTCAAGGCCTCTTTGCTAGCTCCTCAGGACCCTTCCTTCCCAAATTCCATCCCAGAGAACAACCAAAGGAAAAGTGCCGGGCCAACTCAACTGTCCTCTGCCCAACCCAGTTTTCCACATTGCCCTCCACCTGTGTTGGTGGCAGTGTCAGAGAGATGTGGTAGGTCTCCATGGAAACGGCAGCGGGGGACTGCTGGGTCACGGAGACTGGGAAGCGCACCTCCTCAGCAGAGAGCTGGCAGTGCAGCACCTGAGACGGAAGCAGTGTCAGGCATTGAGAAGGGTGCTCACCTCGCTTTGCCCTGACCCACGCTTCAGCAGACCCTTCCCCACTTCTGTTTTCCCTGGGATGTCACCTTTTGGGGCCCTAAGCTTCTTAATGAATTAGATAAAAGCCAAAACTACACACACACACACACACACACACACACACACACACACACACACACACACACACACACAGATTCTTAGATCTCCTGAAACAAATCCGTAGATCCTTAAGGCACACAGAAACTCAAAATTAAGAACACTCAGACTATAGGGAACCTTGGGGTCAACCCCACCCCCACCCCCATCAGGTAATGCCCACCAGATCCTTACCATGGTACGCTCTGATTGGTCTTCACAGGTCACATGGCTAATGCTAGCTCTGGGTGGGATTTGGGGTACCTCCTCAAAGGTGATTTGGATTGAGCTCTGAGGAAGTAATATGGGCACAAGATCAAGTCTCTGGAGCTGTCTCTTCAGAGCTGGTCTGCTCAGTTGCTGGCTGAACTCTCGCACTGCGGAGGCCTCAGCTATAGGCTGGCCTCTGTCCCCTCCTTGGCTCAGGACTTTAGTAGAATAGAACATATTCTTTTTAAGCCCCACTAACTCTAGGGATCTGCAGCTCCTAAGCGTCTGCTGAGAACCTGGAAGCTAGACTACCTTGGAGGTGAGCTTGCCTTGAACCTTGGATACCTCTTCAAACCCCAGGAATCTCCCTGTTCTCCCTCCACCTAACTCTTCACTCATAACAATAAGGGTAAACTATAACAACAATGACAAATTGACGTGTTCATTGCCATCTGTAGCTGGGCAGGGCTAGGTTAAGGATGAAGATGGTTGTGTCATTTACTATAAAATTAGATGGAGAAATAAATAAACAGGATATGAATGGTCAAAGATATCACTCTGCCTAAATTCTTAGAAATGAAGACTAACTTAGCATGGCTTGGGGAAACTTGATCAGAAAGTGCTGGGAAGAGCAGCAAGCTTTGAGGGAGGACTCAAGAATCCCAGGCCTGGTTAATTCCTTAAGGCAGACAGGACATCAGAAAGGCATTAGGGAGCAGAAAGCTGCTTAGCTCCCCCTAATTCTTCTACAGCAGTGGAAAGCAGGATGGAAGATTGAGGAAGGGGTACAGCCTGGGTTGGCAATTTGTCCTCAAGGTTTGAGATACAGAAAACAAATTCACAGAGTCCATTCACTTTCCTGGCAAACCAGGGGAAGGCAATTTCCCTGCTATAGAAGCTGTCTTCTTCAAAAGTCATGCTAAAGTGGATAGGAGATGAGCTCTTAGAATCTAGATCTCCCTCCCCACCCCCCACAAGAGAGGCCAATGTCCAGCTGAGTCAGCTGTCCCTGGGAGTTACTTCTAACCCAGGGACAAGGTACACGAAGAGCCAGGTTGGCCCGGTAGGTTCGATGTGTAAACTGACAGATGTCATCTGGTTTTCAGTTGGCCAGCTGGGAATGGGAAACAAGACAACTTCTCGGAGCCACTTCTGTTTCCAGGCATGGATGAGCAGGGCAAAGCCTCTAAACTCTTATAGTTAGATACACAGAGAAGCCTCTAAGAAAGGAGCTGATAGACTGAGGGCCAGGAGAGGTTGCTGGGCCAGAAAAGGGAGACATCTGCCTTCCACCCAACCTCAGTCTCATGACTCTATTTCCTTCCCACTTCCTGGGAGGCCAGATGCCCATGGTGCAAGGCTGAGCTGGTTTATGACTGACCCTCCAGGGGCAGCCCAAGTTCATTTATTAGAAAGGACACAGGTTATCAACATGCCCTCTAACTGAACTCCCTTCCCTTCAACACTACACTTCAGGCCAGCATGGACGAGGAGAATGTTTGACTGAAGTAGTTAAATTGCCAGTAGATGGGGGAATGATTCAGTTACTTTGGCAGCGGGGGGGGGGGGGGGGGTCTACCTGACCACCAGGGTTTGGGAGCCTGAAATCTTAACGGGGTGTGGTGGCATGAGAACCAGGCAAATTCCTTCTGCAGGTGCACCTGTCTCTCTTGGCCCAGCCAGCCCAGTCTCGGCGGAAGTGCCCTCAGGCACACGGATTAGTGTTGCTATGAGAACAGTAACTTGTACTGGATTTGGAACCAGAGTACCTTGCACATAAAAATAGAAAATTTGGTACATAACTGGACTTCTACAACCCCCCAGCCTCACCTGCACGCTTTTCTCTGATCTTCTAGATCAGAGAAAGCTATGGGGCTCTCCAGTTGATCCCCAGCCCTAATCCAGCCCTCCTAACATGAGGAGCCTCGTCTCTAGAAGGGGCAAAGCTGAAGGAAAGACACAGGGACTCGGTGCGACTCACCCCGTCCCTGCAGGCCTGCTCGTTCAGGGCTCGCACCCAAGCCCGTTGCCAGTTCTCCCGGAAAGACTTGAAGGCAAAGAGCGAAGCCAGGAGGCCCCGGACGCCGGCTTCCTCCGAGGTGCCGGTGCGGGTCGCCCGCAGACGCAGGAGCGAACGCCACACACCCAGCTCCCGAAGGGAACCCCCGGGCTCAGCGGCTGAGGTGGGTCGGGAATCCTCGCCCCCACCGGCCCGCGACAGCCACAAACCCCGGGCATACTGCAGCAGCCAGCCCAATACCGTGACCAGCGAGGCGGCAAAGAGGACCAGCAGGGCCGCCCAACCCACGTCCCGCTGCCCCCAGCCCGGTTCCATGCTCCCGCGGGCTCGGGTCCCGGCTCGGGCTCGGGCTCAGCCGCTGCCCCGGGGGGAGCATGGCCCAGTGTGGCCGCGGGGCGTGGGCGAGCTCCCCCCGGGGCTGAGCGCGCGGGCTCCGGGGTTCGCAGGCGCCGCGGAGATCCCAGGACCAGGAGGTGCCACCGACAGAGCAGAGGTCCTCCGGGGTCGCGACGCCTGGGCTCTGTCTCCGTAGCCGGGGATCCGGGTCGCTAGGTCCTGCGATGTGACCCAAGCTAGTCGCCAGCCACCACCGGACTCGTCCCAAGGCGCGGGCCCGGGTGGACCCGGGCGGGGACGGGTCTGCAGAGACACCGGGGCTCGCGGGCCGGCGCCGGCTCCGGGAAGGCTGCGTGCGCAGAACTGACACTGACAACACCGCCAGTGCCCCGCCCCCACCCACCCTTAAAGGAGCCGCGCCCGCACCGGGCGGGGCCTAGCCAGCCAGGCGCTCAGAGCTAGAGGATGGGCAGGGAGTTGAACTGCACACGCAGAGGGTTCCGGGATGAAAATAGGCGGAGTCTTAAACCGCCCCGCCCTGCCCTGAAATCCGGGCGCACCCCTTCAGAACCAGGCTAGGGAACTTCACATATCTGCGGTACTGCCTGTTTTCCCTTAAGCTTCTTAGATTTCTACAGGTTGGACGCCTGTGGGGTTAAGAATGAGTTGGTCCCTGTGGAAATTACCACCCACTTCCAATACCTGGCTCAGCAGCTTCTGGTCTTATTCTTTGGCTGAAGCTAGGCCCTGGGTAAGCAGGGGTTAGGTATCCCTCCCAGATAGAGGTGCCTGGCGAAAATCCCAAAGCCAATACCAACTTCGAGAAAAATGAACCTGAATCTGGTAAAGGTTGAGAACAGAACATTACCATCACCCTCCTTCCCCTTGGAGCTAGAATTCAGGAACCCCCCTATTAACCTCCTGCTTGCGTGGGTTTGTTCCCGAGATATTTCCCAAGCTCAGGGCTGTTTTTAAAAATAATACATTTCCATAGTAACAGCTCCTGCCTGTCGAGCACGTGTAGAGGGGATGGGAAGAGAAGGGAGCTGGCATTGTAGCACTGGACTATCTATAGATTTGGTCAAAAGACTCTCGTCCAAATACGTGGCATCTCGTGTAGTGCCAGCTGACTGTAGTCCTAGCTACTCAGGAGGCTGAAGCAGGATGATATATTAGCCGAGGAGTTTGAAACCAACCTGGGTGAGACCTTGTTATAGCAAGCCCCACCCTACAAACCAAATATGCCAACTCCAAAGAAATGCTGTTCTGGGACACTGCGCAGTTTAGTCTCAGAATATACCCTTTTCTCTGGATTCCTGAGAGACTGGAGCTCATCTTGCTTCTTGGGGACAAGGGAAGGTGTCTATAAAAAGAGTCAGAGACTGGGCAGTTGTGTTGCATCCCTTTAATCCCAGCACTTGGGAGGCAGCGGCAGGTGGATCTCTGAGAGTTCAAGGCCAGCCTCGTAGACAGAGCTAGCTCCAGGATAGCCATGTGATGGGGGAAGTCCTTCCGTGTATGTGTTTCTCTTATTGGTTGATGAATAAAACACTGTTTGGCCAATAGAAACAGGAAAATGGGTGGGGCTAGGAGACAAGGAGAATTGTGGGAGAGGCCGGAAGAGAAGCACCAAAAACAGTCGCCTAGTAGACCATAAAGGACTTACAGGTGTGGGCATCCTTCAGTAAGCCAAGACCATATAGAAATACATAGATTAGTAATTGTGGGTTAATAATTAAGAGAGAGCTAGCTGGTGCGGATATCGATCCCGCCAACATGGTGATTGGTCCTAAGACCCGCCGGACGTTCTGCAAGAAATGTGGCAAGCACCAGCCCCATGGAGTGACACAGTACAGAAGGGCAAGGACTCTGTGTGTGCCCAGGGAAAGCGGCGCTGTGACAGGAAACAGAGTGGCTATGGTGGGCAGACGAAGCCTGTCTTCTGAAAAAAGGCTAAAACTACAAAGAAGATTGTGCAGAGGCTTGACTGTGTGGAGCCCAACTGCAGATCTAAGAGGATGCTGGCCAGGAAGAGATGCTGGGAGGTGATAAGAGGAGAAAGGGCCAAGTGATCCAGTTCTAAGCTGATCTTGTTATGAAGACAATAAAATCATGATAAAACAAACCGAGAGAGAGAGAGAGAGAGAGAGAGAGAGAGAGAGAGAGAGAGAGAGAGAGAGAGAGAGAGAGAGCTAGCCAATAAGAAGCCCTAGCCATTGGCCAACAGTTAATAATATAGTGTCTGTGTGTTTATTTGGGGCTGAGAAGGGCAGCGGGACCTGACAGAACATGAACCTCTAGCAACAGCCATGACTACACAGAGAAACCCTGTCTTGAAAAACAAAAACAAACAGACTCAGAGGAACTCTATTCCCCAAGAGCCCATCTTCATGACATATGGTGAGGTCCCTTCTACACTCAAGATAGGATGAGAAGATGTTAAATATCTTTCAAACACATTTGTCTAAGGAACGAGCCTCTAAGAGTAAACAGTGTTTTACATGGTTGAGGGTTGTAGGGCAGGGAGGACACTGTCAGCAACAGGGTCTAATCCAGAAGAGAACAGGGTACGTAGCTGGAGGCATCCCTGATTTCACTGTAAGGAATGATGGGCAGAGGTGAGATGATGAGGCAGCTTTGTTGTGAGCCTGACCTACACCGTGAACCCAAAACTAATGGTGACCCCTAGAGTTCCAGTCTTTAAGAGCAGAAGACATGGAATCAATGGAGCACAGAACTCCGGGCCATACATAACCTGGGAGAAAGGAATCACCCGGAAGAAGAGTCATATTCAGGGATGCAAGCAACATGAGAAACTGTTGAAATGCAAGGTCTTTCTCCATGAAGAACTCTTCTTTGGGAATATTTGGAGCTCCCAAGAACTCTGTTCTCTAACAATCTAGCAATGAGTAGGGACTCACCTGTAAGCCCAACACCTTGGAGGCTGAGGAAGTATAGTGAATTCAAGGCCAGACTGGGATGTACAGGGAAGTTGGGCATGGTGGCCTATGCCTTTAGTCCCCAAACTGGAGGGGGTGGGGGCAGAGGCAGGCTGACCTCTATTACTTGGAGGTCAGCCTGGTCTATACAATAAGTTCTAGATCAGTTAAAACTGTGCATTAACACCTTCCTTGTCTCAAAAAAAAAAAAGTTCTCAGCGGCTGGAGACATGTCTCAGAGGTTAAGGGCACTGGTTGCACTTCCAGAGGTCCTGAGTTCAATTCCCAGCACTCACATGATGGCTCACAATCATCTATATTGAGACCTGGTGCCCCCTTCTGGCATGCAGGTATACATACTGCCAGATCCTGCTTCAAAAGTGTCTTGCATGGTCTTCCTGGTTTCCATATCTCCCTTCCACCTATTACTTAGCCTTTGAGTGCTTCTTTCATTTCTCTTTATGGTTTAGCTGGGTGATTATATGAGCACTTTGTTTTACTCATCAGGAAACGCAGGATAGAAATGATGTCATACTCATCTCTATTCCCTCATACTCAAAGAATGTATCTTTTTTTTTTTTTTTTTTTTGGTTTTTTCGAGACAGGGTTTCTCTGTGGCTTTGGAGGCTGTCCTGGAACTCACTCTGTAGACCAGGCTGGCCTCGAACTCACAGAGATCCGCCTGCCTCTGCCTCCCAAGTGCTGGGATTAAAGGCGTGCGCCACCAACGCCCGGCAAAAGAATGTATTTTAATTATGCTGAAGTAGTCTTTGAAGGCAGCAACTGCATTTTTATCACTGTATTCCCTATAGCACCTAGGAGTTTCTTATGCCATAGAGATTTGCCAGTTGTCTTTTTTGTGTGTGTTTGTTTTTCAAGACAGGGTTTCTTTGTGTGTCTTTGGAACCTGTCCTGGAACTTGCTGTGTAGAGCAGGCTGTTCTCGAACTCACAGAGATCCGCCTGCCTCTGCCTCCCAAGTGCTGGGATTAAAGGTGTGTGCCACCACCACCTAGCACCAGCTGTCATTTTTGTTGCTGTGTTATTTTGTCTCACTACGTAGTCCCGGCTGGCTTGGAACTCCCTATGTTGATCAGGCTGCCCTTAAACTCAGTGGTCCTCCTGCCTCTGCATCTTGAGTGCTGGAGTTAAAAGGGTACAACCACCACGCCCCCACCTCAGTAATCAAGGAACTAGAAGTCTAGCTGAGTTGGTAAAGTGCTAGCTTAGCATGCACAAAGCCTTGAGCTTGAACCTCAGTACCACATGAACTAGGCATGGTGGCACACACTGTGACTCCGCCCTTGGAAGGCGGAAGCAAGGTGGAAAGATCAGAAAGTCAAGGCCGGGCTGGCAATATGGACTACTTAGTACATTCAAGCCCAGACTGGATATGTAAGACCCTGTCTTAAAATGTCTTAACAGGGCAGGGCGTTGGTGGTGCATGCCTTTAATTCCAGCACTCGGGAGGCAGAGGCAGGCGGATCTCTGTGAGTTCGAGGCCAACCTGGTCTACAAGAGCTAGTTCCAGGACAGCCTCCAAAGCAATACAGAGAAACCCTGTCTCGAAAAATAAAAAAAAATTTTTAAAAATGTCTTCACAGATAATAAATAGTCCAGTAGTGTTTGGAGTACATCTTAGTGGTAGATCTGGCCTAACATGCATAGACTGTGGGTTCCTCCCCCAGCACTGTATAAAGGGGGAACAAAGGTGCTATCAAGGCAATCTACCATAAAAGGTACCTCAGTGGTTGAGGTTCAGATAGCTTCAGAGACTAGTGTCACTTGGACAGGGCATGGTGGCTCACACCTATAATCTCAGCATGCACACGGGAGGTAGTGGCAGGAGATTCTGAGTTCAAGACCAATCTAGGCTACGTATCAAGACCCAGTCTCAGCCGGGTGTTGGTGGCCCATGCCTTTAATCCCAGCACTCTGGAGGCAGAGGCAGGCAGATCTCTGTGAGTTCGAGGCCAGCCTGGTCTACCGAGCGAGTTCCAGGACAGCCTCCAAAACAATACAGAGGAACCCTGTCTTGAAAAAAAACAAAACAACAACAACAAAAAGACCCAGTCTCAAAACAAACAAAAATTAGAGAAGACAAGATATCTTACCACAAAGGGAACACTAAGACCAAATATCATGAGCAGCTTAAAACTAAGTTGATGATACCTCTCATTTTAGATTTCAGGTTGACCTTTGTTAGTATTCAATTTGTCTGAGCTCTTTAAAGAGGAAGGGGTATCACTTGAATCCATACTTTCTTTCCTTTATTTGTAGTAATACTGGGAATTTCTGCCCTGTTCAGAAATCTGTTTCAGCGTCTTTCCCAATCTCTAGAATTCCTATTGCCAGTCAAGTTTAAGAACCAGAACTCACCGGGCGGTGGTGGCGCATGCCTTTAATCCCAGCAATCGGGAGGCAGAGGCAAACAAAACATAAAACAAAACCAGAACTCTAACTTGGATGTGATGCCGTGTATAATTCAGAAGAGAGAGACAGAAGAATTGCCACAAGTTCAAGGTCAAACTGCTCTACATAGTGAGTTCTAGACCAGTTGATTGGACCTTAAGAATTTCTGTATTATTTCCAAATCCATGTCGGCCCAGTTGATGAGTTTTGCTAGCTAGAATGAAAGGAAAAAGGCAGGAAGAAAAGGCCAGGGCCACTGGCAGGCTTTGCAAGTTTCAGAGCCCCAGACTTTACAGAGCTCCTGTGGTCTTTTCACACACGGTGAAACATTTCTGAGCTATGCTTTGTCAGGGGATTGATTTAATAGTAGGTTGGCCTTGCTTACTGGGAGGCACTCGGCTGCTTGGTAGATGTGTGCTGTCTGCTCAGCACAGGGACAGTTGCAACTCAGCAGATCTGTGAGTCCCCGTGATGACTGATGAGTGACTCTTCAGGATACGTACACATGGTTAGACTATTACCAGGAGAGACACAAATTTCAAGTGAGCCATGTATTTGTTTCTTTCTCTGTTAATCAAGGGAGCACTATCATCATGGGAGCAAAATTATCCAGATTATATGACAGGTATTCAAGTAACCATTTCTGATGTAACATGGACACGTAGCTGATGAATCCCTAGTGCCTTGTCTTTAGATAAGTCCTCTCACCCTCTTAGGTGGATGGTGGGTAAAACAGTGACTTCTGGACACAAAGAGACTTAAGGCTTAAGCCAGGTTGGAAAAAGATTCATTAGGAATGGCCTCCAAATAAAAATAATTAAAAAAAAAAAAAGATACAGAATGTCCCTCACACCTCCAGGGAGTCTCAGCCCTGATCAACGAGATAGCTGAGTGCTCCCTCCTCTGGGGATCTGCTCCGCCTTCAGACCTGCTCCTTGTATATCACTCTCCCTGTTTGAAAGATCCTTACCCTTTCACTACAGAAATATTATAATACCCCCCAGGCCCTCTCACTTCCGTGCACGCCTATCGCTCTTTATATCTTTTCTAGACTCACTCGCCATGCTCGATGATGCCTTGAACACAGATATCTTTGTGTCCTAGCCCTCAGGGGACACCAGCGGAAAGAGAAACATTTGCCTCCCTGGTGTTTGCTTGAATGTACACACACACACACACACACACACACACACAAACTTTAGTATACTGTGGAGTAAATTTGTGTGTGGTATGTATAAGAGAGACACACATATATTGGGCTTTTGTGTTACTAAGAGCTATTTTCAAGTAGAAGGGACATTTCATACCTGGTTTTGAGGGAAAAGAAAGGTTATCCTTGACCTAAAAATGTCAACCTCACCCTGACTCTAGGAGCATGCTACATTTAAAAGGAATGGACAAAATACCATTCTATTGTCAACTCAAAATGCCATGCTATTGTCACCAAGTCTCTGTGGTGGAGACCTCTATGAGGAATAGAAAACATTTGCCACCTAAAAGATCATTGTTTCAGTGAACTGCTATTTGCAGAAGAGCAGGTGTCCAAAGGCAAGCGACTTGGAGGAAGAAACCTGACTGGGACCCACAGGCTCACCGGAGGCGTGTGCTTAAACTCTCCTGCTCCTTAGCTCTTTCCAGTATCTCAGTTTGTCTCTGTGTTTTGAGAGGTTGGCACGGTGCGGTAATCCAACACCAAGTTAAAGTCCCTGTTTCGATCCAATACCCGAACGCACGAACAGCTCCGTCAGTGGCGAAATGCAACCGTGGGTTGCCCAGCAACAAACTGCTATAGTGGAGGCAGAAGGTGGGTGGGTTGTTGAGGGGAAAGTACCTGGATCGTGAACAAGAAAAAAAAATGGGAGGGACTTTTCGAGTGTCTGAGCTTACGAAATTACAAAATTCCTTCAAATTGTGGCTGCGTTTCTGGAAGCAGTGTTTACCTTTGGCAACAGTTTTCCTGCAAAGAGCAGGTGTGGTTCCACACTCTCTTCCCTCCTGACCAAAGGCTTTCAGTAGCCTTCTTTTCAGCCCCGGGGTATTCCAGATTAAGCTCAGGCTGCTAGCCCTTTAAGCCCGACCTGAGTGGGGGACGACGTGGAACCACAGAACTAGCTGTGTCAGCCACGTGGTACAAGGAAGCGTTCATGTTGGAACTGGGCAAAGCGTATTTCCGCTTTAAGCTATACAATATGATGTTCCGAGAGTATCCACTTATCTTTTCTTCGGTTGAGTTTCCAAAACTCTAATGATGCCGCTCCTGCCGAACAAAAGTTTAGTTTAAAAATAACACCACTCGTCCGGCTCTGGTGCCCGCTTTAAAAATGGTGCCTCGGTCTTCAGCAGCGGTAGTTCTTTTGCAATTAAGATCCGGGCGGAAACAATGGGTAGGTGCAGCCGAGCAGAGCCGAGGTTGCTTCACAGAGCCTCTTGCAGGTCAGGAGGGAGGGTCAGGTCATAGTTGGGTTTTGTTCCTGCGGGCGCGGAATACTCTTGCGTGTAGGAAGCGGCACTGCCGACTGCCGAGGCCTCTGGGATTGTGCCGGGTTGCCAGTTAGCTGACTAGGCGGCGGAGCGGCGGCCCCCGGCGGGTCACCATGTGGGCCTTCCCGGAGTTGCCGCTGCCGCTGCTAGTGAATTTGATCGGCTCGCTGCTGGGATTTGTGGCTACTGTCACCCTCATCCCTGCCTTCCGTAGCCACTTTATCGCCGCGCGCCTCTGTGGCCAGGACCTTAACAAACTCAGCCGGCAGCAGATGTGAGTCACACATGAATGTGCTGGGGTAGGGTGCCAGGTTGTACAGGACAGGGGCAAGGACTGAGGTGCTTGGCTTTGCGCGGAAGACAGCTAACCTAAGCAACCCAGAACTCGGGGTGGGGGTGGGGGTTGATAGAATTGTCTGTCCTGGGAAGGACGAAATGCGAGCTTTGGGTGTCGGGACTTCTAGCAGTAGTATCATCTTCCCTAAGCACACTCTCCCTACTCCCCAACAAACAAAACAAAATCCTGGGAAGAAAGTCACTTTGGGTTATTGTAATCCCATACAATAGTGAGTGACCACGCCCTTTTCTTCTTCCTCCTCCACTCCTTGCTGCTGGGCCTCAGCCCAGAGTCCCAGGGAGTGATCAGCGGTGCTGTTTTCCTTATCATCCTCTTCTGCTTCATCCCTTTCCCCTTCCTGAACTGCTTTGTGAAGGAGCAGTGTAAGGCATTCCCCCACCATGAAGTAAGTGCATTCATGGGAACGGTTGGCTGGGGCCGGGGACTTGCTTGAGTTGGGGTTATTTGGATTGGGCAGAGGTTACTTGTGGGCCCAACTGTACAGACAGGAATACTTGGATTGGTGATATAGCTCAGTGATAGCCTCCTTAGTGTGCCCAAAGCCACGGGTTCAATCCTCAACTTCAAAATGAAAAGATGGGAAAAGAAAAAAAAAAAAAAAAAAAAGGAAAAGACAGGAGGCAGGAATTCTTTTCTTTTTTTCTTTTTTTGGTTTTTCGAGACAGGGTTTCTCTGTGGCTTTGGAGGCTGTCCTGGAACTAGCTCTTGTAGACCAGGCTGGCCTCGAACTCACAGAGAGATCTGGAGGCAGGAATTCTTGAAAGGCAGAATAGTAAGTAGGCTTGAGTCATGACTGTCCTGAGCCTTCCCCAGTTTGTGGCCCTGATAGGCGCCCTCCTTGCCATCTGCTGCATGATCTTCCTGGGCTTCGCTGACGATGTGCTCAATCTGCGCTGGCGCCATAAGCTGCTGCTGCCCACCGCTGCCTCACTACCTCTCCTCATGGTCTACTTCACCAATTTCGGCAATACAACCATTGTGGTACCCAAGCCCTTCCGCTGGATTCTTGGCCTGCATTTGGACTTGGGTGAGTAGTCCTATCACTCTTTCCCCTGTGGCACCCACTTCAGAGTACCCTTCCCTCGAGATCCCACTAAAACACCCTTCCTGGTGGTCCATATTCTCCACCAAGTACTCCCTTTCTGTATCAGCCCAGATTACTCTTTTTCCTTCCTTCATTCTTTCCTATCTTTTTTTTCCTTCCTGTATCAAGGAATTGAACCTAAGACCTCATGCTTGCTAGACAAGCACTTTGCGCTACACCAAAGCCTTTCAAAACAGGAGGACTGGGGATTGTTCAGTGGTCAAGAGCACTCACTTGTCTCCCGAAGGTCCTGAGTTCAATTCCCAGCACCCACATGATAACTCACAACTGTCTGATGCCTTCTTCTGGTGTGCAGATGTACATGCAAAGTAGCATTATACATAAAATAAGCCTCTTAAAAAATTCAAAGCTAGCCGGGCGTTGGTGGCGCACGCCTTTAATCCCAGCACTCGGGAGGCAGAGGCAGGCGAATCTCTGTGAGTTCGAGACCAGCCTGGACTACCAAGCGAGTTCCAGGACAGCCTCCAAAGCCACAGAGAAACCCTGTCTCGAAAAACCAAAAAAAAAAAAAAAAATTCAAAGCTAGGTATGGTGACGCATACCTTTAGTCCCAGCTCTAGGGAGGCAAAGGCAGGCACATCTCAGTTAGTACAAGGCCAGCCTGGTCTACAGAGTGAGTTCACAGAAAAACCCTGTCTTGAAAACAAAACAAAAAATTTCAAAACAGTCACACACTAAATTGCCTTGAACTTTCTTAGCCCAGACAGGTAATCCTCTTATCCCAGCCTTCCAAGTAGTTGGAATTATAGACCTGTGCTACTAGGCCTCGGCTATTCAGATCCTTTCATTCATCCTGTGCTCTGTTCTCAAAAAAGGTGCAAATCCTACTTCCCTGGGTAGTACTATCTGATCCTGTTTCCCCAGGAATCCTGTACTACGTCTACATGGGACTACTTGCAGTGTTCTGTACCAATGCCATCAATATCCTAGCAGGAATTAATGGCCTAGAGGCTGGTCAGTCACTAGTCATCTCTGCTTCTATCATTGTCTTCAACCTGGTGGAGCTGGAAGGTAGGTGGGATTGGAAATAGGGAGAAACAGATGCCTGAGTGTTGAGGGGATTGCCTGGTGTAGATTTAGAGAATTCCTCGGGGGGTGGGGACAACACAAAAGCAATTTTAGAATGGAAGCTATTTACTTTGCAAACAGCTATAAGGAGTTAAGCATGAGAAAGAAAAACAGCAATGCTGTCATTTATAGCTTGATTGTCATGAATAGCTAGACCAAGGATTTCTATTGGACATACAGTTTCACCCAACCCCAGCATCAGAAAGGGTCACCCTCTGACCATAGTGGGAAAAGACAAAAAAACAAAAACAAAAAAACAGAGACCCTCCCTTCTAATCATGTCTGAGGACAGACAAACCTAGAACACTGAGAAATATGTAAAAGACCAGGATTCCCTCTCAGTTAACATGAGAGGATACTTTTTCCCATTAACAATTCAATTCTTACTTCTTTTTGTTTTGTTATTTTGAGACACTCTTGCTATGTAATTCTGGCTGACCTCAAACTCATGATCATCTTTGTCTTCCCAGCACCATGATTATAGGCATGCTCACTATACCTGACACCTGACTTCCTCTTGCTATATATATATATATATATATCAGTCATGCCTTCTGAGAGCTCCCAGTTCAGGGCACATCTCTACTTCCTTTCTTCCTCTTCCAAATTACCCAAAACAAATCCTAAAGCCCTTCAGCACCCCTTGAGAGAGATGGTTTATGGTTCCCTGTGGTATTTGGTTTCAAACCCAAGTTTGACTATTAGCTATTTCTGGTTGTCTTTAGTTAATGAACATCAACAAGTGCTTGTTAAAACTAAGCACTTTGTTTTGAGATAGGACTGTACCATGTGGCCCTGGATCTCACAGAGATGCAAATGCTGAGATTAAAGGCATGTGCACCTTCCCTGCCCCCAGCTAAAGCTAAGCACTTTTAAAGCATTTTCTTGTTTAAATTAAATGATGGCTTTGTGTAACGGGCATTATCCAGTTTGAGAAAATGGAAGCTTAGAGAAGATTCAGTGTGTCATATTCAAATCACACAGCTAGGAAGTAAAACTGGTATTCAGACCTCAGCTGGAATTTCTAAGCCACGTTTAAGACAAGTCACTAGTTTTTGAAGGCCCAATAAAGTGCTAGAGTATTGGGAACTGCCCAGGTGACATGAAAGAGGAAGTTGGAGCTGGGCATGGTGGCAAATACCTGTAAACCCAGCACACGGGAGGTGGAGGCCAGACTTGGCTACATAGGAAGTTGGAGATCAGTGTGGGCAGGGTAGGGTAGAGCTGGTTTTGAAAGTGACTTGGGTGAGGTGTTCCTGATGACTAGGAACATAAATTAGACACAGACGACACTAAGATACACAGGGGATGTGGGTGCTAACTTCTTTCTCTTTACTCTGCTCCAAAGGTGATTATCGGGATGATCATGTCTTTTCCCTCTACTTCATGATACCATTTTTTTTTACCACCTTGGGATTGCTATACCATAACTGGTAAGTAGGCCTATGGATAAGAGAAAGTGACTGACATATGTGGGAGAGATGGTCTGGACATAACCCAGCTTCTATGGAGAGGCTAAAGTTGTACATACCTTTGTTGGGTATTCTCTGGGTCTTCCATTGGT
This sequence comes from Mesocricetus auratus, assembly GCF_017639785.1. Lineage (NCBI taxonomy): Eukaryota > Metazoa > Chordata > Mammalia > Rodentia > Cricetidae > Mesocricetus > Mesocricetus auratus. The sequence goes on from NW_024429203.1 coordinate 22,947,052, forward strand.
AGTGGTTTGCCATTCCTGTTGTTTTGTGTGTGAGCATGAACATTCATGTATTTATGGCACAGGGGGTTGAATCTGGGTCTTCAAAATGCTAGGCAAACACTCTACCACTTAGCTATATCCCTGGCCCTCGTTTTTCTTTTGAGATGGGTGGGGGTAGGGGTCTCACTTAAGTTACTCAAGTTGGCATTGAAGTTACTGTGTTGTCAAGGCTGGACTCAACTTATAATCCTCCTGCCTTCAATTGCTATCACAGCTGGGAATACAGACATGTGCTATTAGGTACCCCCCTCACTCCCCTCACACACACCATAGTGCTGGGAATCAAATTCATGACTTTGTACATGCTAGGTGACTGCTTTATCACTGAGCCATACAGCCAGCCTGGTAGTTACTGTTTAATTGCTGTCTACCGTGCAGTAGCTGGGAATAAATGCCATGGAACCCATGAATTTAGGGCCTTGGAGCCGACAGAGTTTCTGGAATAGCCTTTCCCTTAGAACTCAGGGTCAGGACTAGCCTGTTGGTGTGTCTGATGTGAAAGAAAGGGTCAGTAATGACTCTTGTCATTGGCTCAGATCCTCTCTCCCATGCAGGTACCCGTCACAGGTGTTTGTGGGAGATACCTTCTGTTATTTTGCTGGCATGACCTTTGCCGTGGTGGGAATCTTGGGACACTTCAGCAAGACCATGCTGCTTTTCTTTATCCCACAAGTGTTCAATTTCCTCTACTCACTGCCTCAACTCTTTCACATCATCCCCTGCCCGAGACACCGCATACCCAGGTAGGCGCTCTGGGGCTTGAAAGGGGCATTATAGCTTTTCACTTGGGATAGCTAAAGCCAGCCTGTCCATTTCCTATGCAAGAAGTGGAGGAAAAGAAGGGATAACTGTATGTGGGTGGTGCATTCTAATTTATGAGACACATTTACTTATATAACGTGTGATGCTTACAACAGTTTCCCTCACCCAGATGTAAGCAGCAGAGTCAGAAACACATCTCAGCGCTAAGTGTTGGTCCTCTTAGTAACTGCAGGGTGGAAGGTTCTGAGTAGTGATTCAATAACATGACATCATATTCCCTTTACAGACTCAATACGAAGACAGGCAAACTGGAGATGAGCTATTCCAAGTTCAAGACCAAGAGCCTCTCTTTCTTGGGCACCTTTATTTTAAAGGTAACAAGGTAACAAGGAGGTAAGGCCCCAGGCCACCATCCTTTACTTGAGAAAAGGGAAACCTAGGTCTTCTTAGACCCAAGGGGAATTTGGAAACATCAAGAAGATCCCCTGTGGAGGAAATGTGTGTAACTGAAGTTGTCTTCGCCTCTGGCCCCTCCAGGTAGCAGAGCGCCTCCGGCTAGTGACAGTTCATCAAGGGGAGAGTGAGGATGGTGCCTTCACTGAATGTAACAACATGACCCTCATCAACTTGCTACTTAAAGTCTTTGGGCCCATACATGAGAGAAATCTCACACTGCTCCTGCTGCTTTTGCAGGTAAAATTGAGGGTGGGGTAAATTATGTAAATGCGCATGTCTCAGTTTCACCTTGGTTCTTATTCCAGTCCATTTCTCGTAGGTCCTGAGCAGTGCTGTCACCTTCTCCATTCGATACCAGCTTGTCCGGCTCTTCTATGACGTCTGAGTTCCCTGAAGACTGCCCTTTACCACAGTCTCCATTGGACCTCACTCAGGACCAACCCGTCTGGTCCAAGACTGCCTTCTGGTCCAGGCCTCTCCGACTGTCCATTTTTCAGTTTTGTTTTCAGCTTCTCCAATCACCTGTGACTATTGGCCTGGACCTAATTATTAGACTTAGTCCATTAGTTGGACTTTGCCTATGGCTTTCTTCAGCTTGCTACCCTCTCCCTTTCTGTCCCATCTGCGGCCTCAGAAGGGGACGTAGCAGCTCTTTGTGCAAATATTCACAGCTCAACTTTCAGAGCCCTGAATTTGCCGGACCTTGAGAGAGGACCTGAGCTAGGGGCTAGAGTTAGGGCTCTATACTCCAAGGTAACCTCACATTTGACTTTAAATTAAGTGTTCTGATTAGGAAGAGCAGAGGCAGGGCCATGTGCTCAAAATGGTGACAATAAAGGATTGTCTTTTACTTGGCTCCTGTAGGTATATCCACTCCTCTCCCTCTTTTTTTTCTAGCCTTTGAGGTGCTTGAGGCTTGAACTCCTTGTACTTAAGTGCTCCATCACTGAATACATCTATCCCCAGCCTGATGGATTTATCTTTCATATGGGCATTTTAGAATCGATTGGAAGGGTTGGGGTGGGTACCTTTTCCAATAGGATACCTACCTCTGCCCCATCAGACCCTTTCCTGCAAGAAGTGGTAGAACTGAAACCAGACAGAACATGTTGAATAAATATTAAAATACTAGCCGGGCGTTGGTGGCGCACACCTTTAATCACAGCACTCGGGAGGCAGAGGCAGGTGGCTCTCTGTGAGTTTGAGGCCAGCCTGGCCTACAGAGCTAGTTCCAGGACAGCCTCCAAAACAATACAGAGAAACCCAGTCTCGAAAAACCAAAAAAAAAAAAAAAAAAATTAAAATACTAATTTGTGGTAGCACAAAGGATCACAGAGCTCAGTTTTCTGGCATAGGATTGTACTCTTCAGGTTTCATTTCTTCTCCTTTAAACCCTCCCTTTGCCAAATTTGAGGAGTACGTGGGTGTGCCCCTGACCCGGAAAGAGAACCCTTTCCCTTTAACTTTTTGTTTTGTTTTTGTTTTCGAGACCGGGTTTTCCCTTGTAACCCTGGCTGTCCTTTAACTCACTCTGTTCCAGGCTAACCTTAAACTCACAGCTCCACCTTCCTCTGCTTCCTGAGTGCTTGAATTAAAGGCGTGCACCATTATCACCCGGTAGACCCTTTTACTTTAAAACCCTAGGCTGGCCCAGATTTCCCACAGACAGTAACTGCGTCTCCGGATTCCACCTGCCTTGTCTTCCGGTTCTGGTGGCGCGCAGTAGCGTTTAAATTTCGCGCGCTTAATAAGGATTGGCCACTTCCACGGGTGATTAACTTGTCGTTTGCGGCCACTCCGCCTTGCTTGCTTCCCCGGGTAAAAGGTTTTCAAATTGGACCAATCGCTGGGCGAGCTCTCTTCGCCTAGGCGCGTCACCGAAGGGTTAATTACAACCAACCAGAGGCCGGTGCTAAGGAAAAGAGCCAATCAGGCGGGGGCAGGGGCGTGTCCATGGAGCGTATAAGGGCGCGCTCGCCCGCGCGCGGCGACAGTTGACTGCGGCGGTTGGCGGTTATCCTTCGTCGGCGTTGCTCCCTGCCATTCTACCTCGTACACGATGTCCGGCCGCGGCAAAACCGGAGGCAAGGCCCGCGCCAAGGCCAAGTCGCGCTCCTCGCGCGCCGGCCTGCAGTTCCCGGTAGGCCGCGTGCACCGGCTGCTGCGGAAAGGCCACTACGCCGAGCGCGTGGGCGCCGGCGCCCCGGTGTACCTGGCGGCGGTGCTCGAGTACCTGACCGCTGAGATCCTGGAGCTGGCGGGCAACGCGGCGCGGGACAACAAGAAGACGCGCATCATCCCGCGCCACCTGCAGCTGGCCATCCGCAACGACGAGGAGCTCAACAAGCTTCTGGGCGGCGTGACGATCGCGCAGGGCGGCGTCCTGCCCAACATCCAGGCCGTGCTGCTGCCCAAGAAGACGAGCGCCACCGTGGGGCCCAAGGCGCCGGCGGGCGGCAAGAAGGCCACGCAGGCCTCTCAGGAGTACTGAGGGGAGCCCGCGCCGCGGCCGCCCAGCCCTCCCCACGCCCCCACAAAGGCCCTTTTAAGGGCCACCACCTCCCTCTCGGAAAGAGCTGAGCCGCTTAGGGCTGCGGGCCGGACTGCCGCCCCCATCCTCCCCTTTCTCCGCCACCGCGCGTCTCTGCCTCCCCTTCCCTGCACGGCCTCCGAGTCAGCCGCGGAGGACGCGGGCGCCGCGGCGCTCATCCCTCGCGGAGTCTTCGCCGCTCTACGTCTCGACGCGCTGCGCGGGGAGGTCGCGACACCTTCTAGAAGTCTCGGCCGTTTGCTGTGACGTACGACCGACGTGGGCCTGAAGGTGAGTTCATCCGCAGCTGCAACCTGGGCGTCCTTTCTTCAGCTTGGTGCTTAGCCCTCGCCTGGACCTTCCAGAAGTGACTTGACTGCCAGGCTTTGGTGAAGAGAGATGGATCGTGTTGCTTGGTCCCTTGCTGGCCTCACTAGTTTACCCCGTCTTCATTCATAGGCCCGTGTGTGGTGTGTCCGGGACAAAAGTCACTGATACGAGCCGGTTTCCTCCAGGATGCCTCCTGGAAGGGGTCTGGGAGAAGTTACAGGCCTGTGGACAGAGGAGCTGTGTTCTGCCGCAGGAGACTGGCAGCCGGGCCTAGCCATCTCCTCTTCTCCCCAGCGACTCAATTCACAACCCAAACACCTAGATACCAGCACAAGTCGGTGAATCCCTGTCTGGACTGAGCCTCTGTTGGTTTCTGAACTGGAATTTTGCAGCTAACCCAAGTTTAGAACCTTCGGTAGTGGGGAGTTTCAATGGGCTAATTTTATTAAATGATTGTTTGGTTTTTTTAAAAAGTATGGAGTGTCTTGATTAATTTCGAATTGCCGGAGGTCCGGGGCTGGGGTTATGCCCCGTGGTAGAGCCATGTACCCGGTATGTGTTGTGTTGGGAGTGGAAATGTAAGTTCCCTTCGGGCAGTGGGAAAATGGGCAAGGCTGTGTAATAACACAAGTAGGTTCTGTTGACTGAAGGCAGGCTGTAGGGATTGAGGCAGTTTTCTCTGCCCGGTGCTCCCTGGAATACTCTCAGAACACAAAGTATTTAGACAGAAGTCCCAGATTCAGAATTCAGGTTTAAAAGGGCTTCGGGTTTATTCATATTTTCCCCAACAACCACATTCAGAGCTGGTTTAATTTCGTGGCATTGGTTACATTCGAGATTGGCATAGACTTTATTTCCAGGGATGAAGCCCCAACTACTGAGGAGGAAAGGCGGTCGTCGAGGCCCCAAGGTGAGGCATGTCTCTGGAAGTCTCAACACCCAGTGGTTCAATCTCCTGGGCGAGTCACCCCTCCCCAAGTTAGGAGCATGGGCACTTGAAAGCCAGGTGTAGGCACTAGAAAGAGGAAGCCGGGTTCCTGTACCCTATAGACCAACTAGTGCACATCATTAAGCTGCCGTGCAACATCCAGGATATTCTTGGCTCCTTTGTTAAGCAACAAGCTGGCCAGGCTGATGCCCAGGTTTTCAGCAGCTAGCTGGGCTCCTCTTGGAATGTTCCGGGCGGTGATTCCAACCCGCTGGGGGTCATCCTCTGGACCATCTTCATGCTGCATGACAAGATTATAATTTGGTGAGAGGGAAGATGATAAGTACTTCTGTTTATTCCTCCCTCACATCCCAGTCAGTACCTGCACAGGGATCTGGATGGTAGCCTGCATGGTCTCTTGCATGCCATCTGAGCCGTCTAGACTCCACACTCCTCCAGTCAGGTACAGCTAGGAGACAAAGTGGGTTGTAGAGAAAGTAGCTTACCTGTGTGGGCACGCAGAACTGCCACAGTCCTTCCCGCTCCCTCATCCATGCTCACTGCTTACCTGCCCGTCGCTCATCACTGTATGCACTGCTACCGGCACGCTGCAGCCTCCTTCCTGCAACGACAGGCCTTGAGCTCTGAGGGCATTCCACACCACTTTTAACCACAAACTTGTAAGGGTATTAACTGAAGAGGCTGCTAGGACCAAACCAAACTCTCCAGCTTTTGAGTTACCACTACCTCTCCCTGCTGCCCTTCCTGATCCCAGGTCCTCCTCACACCACCATAGGAGAAGCCCAAGTCTTACCAGGTGCCTCAGAAAGGCCCGTTCAGCAATGCAGCGAAGCACAGTCTCTGGATCATGCAACACACTCACTAGATCCAAGATATCCTGGTCCTTGGCTCGGACTTCTACCGCTAGGGCCCCCTAAAGGAAAAACAGGCCTGGTCTTTCTCCAGTCCTGGCTGAACATGGGAACCACTCCTACTTGCTTCCCAGATTCTTCTGCTTGCCAAAGCCTGCCCCCTCCCTGAATATCTGATGTGAAGTAGATGCCAAAGCATAATGGCACCGAACCCAGGCTCTTGAAGGGGCACATGAACAAAGCCCTCTCCAGGCAAACTTACCTGACCCACAGCATACATACATTCCTCTGGGTGCAAGATCTGTGGAGGCAGACAAAACAGAATGGTGGGCTGTCCAAAGGCAGTGAGCTAGGGTTTGCCAATTGGGAAGCTGGGGTGATATACTCTCCCTAGCCTGGGCTTATTTCTGGCTTGCAGTGTTATTGGCAGAATGGTCACAAAGATAGCAGGAGAGAGAGGCAGATTAAAATGGAAATGGAATGGGAAGCCCCTACCTGCCCCACCCGGTTCTGCCAACCCATGCGCTGTAAGCCAGCCACAGCCAGGATAATGGCACTGAACTCCTGCTGCTCATCTAGTTTCCGCAGCCGGGTGTTGAGGTTTCCCCGCTGTAAAGAGATGCTAAGGAGAATGATGACCCACACAGTACACCCTTTTCCCCACAGTCTCTTTCCCCTTTCTAGATGACCTTTTTTTGTTGTTGTTTTTGGTTGTTTTGTTTCTCGAGACAGGGTTTCTCTGTATTGTTTTGGAGGCTGTCCTGGAACTCACTCTGTAGACCAGGCTGGCCTTGAACCCACAGATCCGCCTGCCTCTGCCTCCCGAGTGCTGGGATTAAAGGAATGTGCCACCACACCTGACTTTTTAAAGACATTTGAAGAGGATCTTACAGTGTAGCCTGGCTGTACTGGAACTCACTATGGAGACCAGGCTGACCTTGAACTCACAGAGATCTACCTGCTCTGCCTCCAGAGTGCTGAGATTAAAGGCATACGCCACCACACCTGACTGGAACATACTATTTCTATTTATTTATTTTAGTTTCATATGTTTTGCATGCATGTGTGTCTGCAGAGGCCAGAAGAGGGCATCAGATCCCCTAGAGCTGAAGTTAGAAACAGTTCTGAGCCACCAAGGGGTTGGGAGTTGAACCAGGGTCCTCTGGAAAAGCAGCCAGTGCTTTTTTTTTTTTTTTTTTGGTTTTTCAAGACAGGGCTTCTCTGTATTGTTTTGGAGCCTGTCCTAGAACTTGCTCGGTAGACCAGGCTGGCCTCAAACTCACAGAGATCCACCTGCCTCTGCCTCCCCAGTGCTGGGATTAAAGGTGTGCACTACCACTGCCCGGCACAGCCGGTGCTTTTAACCACTGAGCCATCTTTCCAGCCCCAGAACATCCTGTTTTTAAAATTAGTTTTATGAAACACACAACATATTTAATGTAAAAATCAAAACCATATAGTAGCAAATAAAGTAAAAATGGGAGCGCCTTCCATCCCAGCCACTCAGAAGTAATTACTAATCAGTACCACTTATATTGTCAATGCCTGTCTGCCTCACTAACATGAAGACTCTATATAAGAGGAACAATTTTATTTTTACAATTATCCTCCTTGCTAGGCACCTGCCAGAGTTGAAGAAAACACTAAAGACGGATGGATGGGTGGATGGGTGGATGGATGGATGGATGGGTGGATGGATAACCCGCTGACCCATAGGCTACTTCCTTTGGAGGGTCCTTCTATACTCAAGACTCTCAAGAGTCCTCTAGACCTTCTCTTCCTCTTTGGCTACTGCCCTCCCCTCTTGTGAAAGGATACAATACTCCTGAATTCCAGATGTGGGAACTTTCTCTGTAGCTGGGCCACTCTCCTCAGGGAGCTGGTTCCCACTGCGCTGCTCAGAGAGAGTTTACAATTAAATTTAACATGGGCTGCCCTGTTCTCCACTGTCCATCCCTCTGTCTTCTGTACACCGGGTCCACTCACCTTTTCTCTGGCAAGGTTTCTAGGGTCTTTCCAATAAATTTTGGGTGAAAGACAACAGCATCACAAGGGTTTTCCCGTCTGGAGAGCAAATAATGAAATAAAATTATTATTATTTGGAGACAGTATTTAACTCTAGTCCTAAAATTTACTATGTACCCCAGGCTATTCTTTAATTCACAATAAGCCTCTTGTCTGAGCCTCCTTAATGCTGAGATTATAGGTATGAGCCAGCAGGTCTGACATTTGCTGTTTTGTTTTGTTTTACAAGACAGGGTTTCTCTGTGTAACAGCCCTAGCTTTCCTAGAACTCACTTTGTAGACCAGGCTGGCCTCAAACTCATAGAGATCTACCTGCCTCTGCCTCTCGAGTGCTGGGAGCTGGGATTAAAGGCATGTGCCACCAATTCCTGGCAGTGTTTTGCTTTCTTGATTGTTTAGATTTTATTTATGGGGTGGGAGAGTATGCACGCCGTGTGTGTGTGTGTGTGTGTGTGTGTGTGTGTGTGTGTGTGTTTGTGTGTGTGTGTGATGACAGCTTGTGAGATTCAACTCTCCCCTTCCACCATGTGGACCCCAGGTATTGAACTCAGGTCATCAGGCTTGGAAGCAAATGCCTTTACCAGCTAAGCCATTGTAAGCTAGTGGTTTTTGCACCTCACATCTTGAGACACAATCTCACCCTAGTTCTCAGGCTGGTTAAAATCACTCTGTAACCCAGGCAGGCTGTGAACCTCTGTCTTAGCCCTCCCTAGTAGCTGGGATTATAGGCCTGTGCCACTGAGTCCAACTCCATGCACACTAACTAGCCAACCAATCTGCTTCCCCAGCGTTTTCGGCCATGCTTATTGACTGACAAGCTTCCCAGCAGAGGGCTAAGTGGCCAAGTCCCAAAGGGAAAAATGTCAGACTCTCATGGTGGGATTAACTCCCGCCCAGCCCCCCTCACATTCTTAACTCTTACTTGCAGATGGCTCCAATGGTAAAGCCAGGAGGTAGTATAGTAGGCACATCCTTCAGGGAGTGCACAACCAGGTCCACTCTAGAGACGGGAGGGGAGGACATGGAGAAAGGCTTTGAGTAGCTGACCTTACACTTCTCCACTACAGTGTTCAGGAAGAGACGGTCCTACAACCGAAGGACCCTGAAGCCTGCTTTCCTCTCAACTACTCTACCCCGCTTCCCAGCCAGCCTTATATTCTAGGCAGTTAGGGGGCTCCAAAACAAGACACTCAGCGTTGGGAAGCCTATGTGCTCCTTATCCTAACCCAGCAGTCCTGCTAATACCGGGAACCACGTTGGGGTTCTAGAAAGAGTGCCACGCTTCCAATGTCCACTTACTCATTTTTTTCCAGGGCGTATTCTAGCTCCTTGGTAAACAGGCTTTTCTCTCCAATCTGCCAGAGAAGAAAGAGCCTCAGAGTGACCCCCTTATGAGAGTAAGTGGGGAGAGGGACTGGAAGAGCAGGGATGGGGCTGTCATTACCTTAGAGAGTGCAGTATCAAGAATCTTGTCCCCTGTGGTAGACATAGCAACTGAGGAGAGAGTCAGTCAGGTACCCATTAATCACCTCTACTGAGTTCCCAGTGGCTCAGCACTGTACTAACATTCACAGTGCGGTCAGAGGCACAAAGGCCCCAGCTCCTACCCTGGAGGAATACACACACTAACAGAAAAAGCAGACACGCTCATAAAAAGACCCAAGGCAGAAGGCATTAAATGCCAGGCTAGAGCACTTGGGAGGCAGAGGCAGGCGGATCTCTGTGAGTTCGAGGCTGGCCTGGACCGATAGCCTCCAAAACAATACAGAGAAACCCTGTCTCGAAAAACCAAAAAAAAAAAAAAAAAAAAAAAAAAATGCCAGGCTAGCCCAGGCAGTTGGAGGTGAACATGTTCACAGGAGGGTAATCCTCAGTCTATAAGCAGCCAAAACAGATTCTCACAAGCAGGGTTTGCGCATGGTCAAAGCCAAAAGTTCCATGTGCTCCCATTCATTGGCTTCCCGTCCACTCCACTCAGGAAAACTTACTGATCTCAAACTGCATGCCAGGGTGCCACGTTTTCAGCATTGCCACCACAGTGTCCGTCTGTATGCGAGCCAGCTGGGGACAGAGATTCAGATTGTTTCTGCCTTTGCCTGGACACTGCCCCAGGCCCAAGTTCTCACATGGGTTAAGAAAGACTAAAAAAGGGACTAGGCTTCTCACATGGGTATGTTCTAGAAAAGCCTGGCTTGGGAGTCCTTTCTCTGTATCCCAACCACTTCCCTGGTCTAGGAACTTTCTTTTCAGAGGAAGTAAACTGCCATTCCCTATAAGATCGACTCCCAGGCACTTATTTCCCGGTCCCCTCAATTGGTGACCTTGTGAGCATTTGTTAGGGCTCTTCTGGCAATTCCCTCCATCTGTACTCACCTGGCTCTTCCGGGTCCCCACACGAATCACCCTCATCTTTGAGCCGTTTTCTTCCTGTAGAAGAAAGTCCCCAGGTTACCGTCTGTTCCACAATACCTTATCCAAGAACTAGGATCCCAGGCTTAGAAGAAAGGACCCCCAGGCCCTGGCCAGATGAGTCTTCAAATAGGGAAAGACTCCCACGAATGGTCTTTTAACCTTCCTTAGTACCTTCTGCCCTCCTACGGGATCCAGAGAAGCAGAGACCAGAGGGAGGCTGTAACAGGATTCGTTGTGGTAGCAGCAGCAACTAGGACACTGAGCCTCAAAGCCCAGCCTGGCCAAGCTGTTCTCAGTGGGAGGGATGCATACAGCCAGGTGGGTAAAATGATAAGGCCCATCAGCCTAAGCACAGTGAGGGTGGGCCCTGCTGGAGGGTGGGGCCTGCAAGAGGCTGAGCAGGACAGCTGAAGCCACACATCACCAAAGGACAGCTTCACTGTCCACAACTCAGGCACCTGTGAAAGCCCCACTAACCCCTAGGTGAGACACCAAGGGTCCCTTACCCTGACTAGGATGTACCCCTACAAGGACTGAGGCCAGCCAACCTAATATATAGTCCTGTTCATCCTCTTGACTAGGTGACTTTGGGGACATCATCCCATCAGGGGCCTGGTAAATGAAAGGTCACCTAATGTCTCAAGCCTATGAGGATAAACTGCCTAGCATTCATTTGTCTAAATGCTTTCCATAATGTCAGAGCCAGAGCTCAAGAGACACACCTCTTCCTCCTGTTGTGGTGCCTTGGATAAAGGTGTTTAGTGCCAAGCAGGTAGAACTGGGTTCTGCAGTCTGACACAAAGGTCTGATTTTTTTCTGCTGACTGAAGCCACTATAGAAACTGTCCACCTTCCCTGCACTGGCCCCTTATCTCACAGCCTCTCTGCAGCCACTCAGGTTCTTGGTCACTGGAGGAGGTGAAAACTTGCTCCTGGACTCATCTCTTCCACTGTGATTACTTCTCCAACAAATGGACTCTGAGACAGCCTTTGCAATTTAGCTAGGATTGAAATACTCAACACGGAAATTCTAGGCCACAGGGAGCCCACAGAAAGGAATTACTAGGTTCAAGCAATTCCTTAAATTGATTGACCCAGTACAACATTTTCAAGTCCAACTGTTCCATTAAAAAATAAGTATTGGCAGGATAGGCTCCAAAGTTATAGAGAAAACCCTGTCTCGAAGAAAAAGAAAAAAGAAAAAAGTATCGGGTGATGGTGTATGCCTTTAATCTCAGCACTCAGGAGGCAGAGGCAGGCAGATCTCTGAGTTTGAGGCCAGCCTGGTCTATGAGTTCCAAGACAGCCAGGATTACACAGAGAAATTCTGTCTCGGAAACTCCCCCCCCCCAAAAAAAAAAGTATTGTGAGGTAAGAGGGGCTGGAGAGACAGTTCCCTGATTAAAGCACTGGCTGTTCTCCAGAGGTCCAGGGTTCAATTCCCAGTACCCACACAGAGGTCACAACTGTCTGTAACTCTGGTTCCTTCTTCTGGACTCTGCTGGGCACACATGTAGTTCACACAGACATTAGTTCAAGCAAAACTCCAATACACATAAAATAAACAAATTAATTTTGTTTTGTTTTTCCATACAAGGTTTCTCTGTGTAGTCCTGGCTGTCCTGGAACTCATTCTGTAGACCAGGCTGACCTCAAACTCACAGATCTGCCTGCCTCTGCTGGGATTAAAGGTGTGTAAATGCCACCACTGCTAGGTATAATAAATTATTTTTTTATTATATATACAGTGTTCTGTCTGCATGTATGCCTGCAGGCAGGAAGAGGGCATCAGATCTCACTACAGATGGTTGTGAGCCACAATATGGTTGCTGGGAATTGAACTCAGGACCTCTGGAAGACCAACTAGTGTTCTTAACCCCTGAGCCATCTCTCCAACCCATAAATTAATTTTTTTAATGGATTTGGAGTAGCTGGGCATTGGTGGTGCACGCCTTTAATCCCAGCACTCAGGAGGCAGAGGCAGGTGGATGGATCTCTGTGGAGTTCGAGACCAGCCTGGTCTACAAGAGCAAGTTCCAGGACAGCCTCCAAAGCCACAGAGAAACCCTGTCTCAGAAAAAAAAAAGTATTTTGAGTTGAGCATGTGGCGCACGCCTTAATCCCAGCACTCAGGAGGCAGAGATAGACATATCTCTGTGAGTTTGAGGTCAGCTTGCTCTACAAAGGGAGTACCAGGATAGTCAGAGCTGTTACATAGAGAACCACTGACTCCAAAACAAAAAAACAAACACACACACACACACACACACACACACTTGGGCTGACAAGATGGCTTAGCCAGAAGAAGTGTCTGCTGTGCAAACCCCTTGACACGAAGTTCTATCCTCAGATTCTCTGGAAGGAGAACCCATGTCCAAAAGTTATCCTCTATTCCACACTTGCACTGAGGCATAAGTCCACAACCACAAACACACGCATGCTAGTGATCGCAGTTAATTAAACTATGTGAAAAATAAAACGTCTGGGGCATGGTGGCACATGTTTGTAGTCTCAGCACTCAATAAGCTGATAACAGAGAATCGGCTCAGCCCAGGAGTCTGAGACAAGCCTGGTGAATGGAATACTATCACTTACAGGCTTGACCATCATCTTTGCCTACTGTCCTCACAACCACACAAGGTTGGACAGGGCAGGTACTTCCACCAAGTGTCTCAGAAGAGACGCGGCAACGACGCAGAGAGGACAAATGACTGCCTAAAGCCTCACAGCTAAGAACAGGCAGGTAGAAAGTGGGTGCTGGCACCCAGACCTTCCTCCTCCTGACCCAGAGGTCTGAAACGTCTTCCCGACCAAAGCCTCCTGCTGCTCAAAGTCTGGGCAAGAGATAAGCAGGCCTCTCGGCTTCGCCTTATCTCAGGCAGCCAGTGGCCTCAGAGCTCAGCACCATGCCTGCCAACAAGTCCAGAGTTTTCCAGTAGGCAAGGAATGACAAGGCCTAAGTGGTTCCCCGTTCACAATCGTAATTCAGGTGTGTCTCAGTTGTTGTGGGTGGCTGGGGCCGGGTGACTTTCATAACGGAGAAAGGGAGAAGGCACACCTCCAAGATGTTTATATATAGATCTAAGGCTTGGGGGGTGTGCTCTCCCAAGAATCAATTGAATCATATTCCAAGGCAGCTAGATTTGCCTGTGCCCTTACTTTGTGAAAGGATCTTGGTTGTGTACACACCCTTACTGGCCCACTAATCCTGATCCACGAGAAATCCATCTTTCCACTCCCAACCTCACCCCCACTACTCAGGATCCCCCTTCCCTTCCTAAGGGCAACCTAGTTACTGGCCCTTTAAAATATCTAGAGGGCGGGATGAAAATGACAGCTATTCTGACCAATAGACGACGGAGCATGGCAGCCCGGGACCAATCGTTGCATCCAAAAAATCCCGAGAAGTGCAGGTCACCGGCTCAGGACTCACCGCGGTTGCAGCCGCGCCGCCGTTACCGGACATGACTCCGCTCAGGGCGCAGGCGCGGCGCTGCTGCTGCGGTCCCCTGAGGTCTGCAGAAGCCGGCGGCCTGGGCCGGCGGGGACTGAAGGCACATGGGGCCCGAGTCCGCACTTCAGCCGGGCGGCAGGACCTGCTGAGCTCTGCGTCACGTCCGCTGCCCTCCCTCGAAGAGGCGGCACCTTCCTCTGGGCGGGAATTAAGATTGCGACACAACTGGCCTCATCGCGGGCATTCACCTTACCCATTGCACAGAAGAACTCAGATTTATTGTTTTTGTTTTTTCTTTTCAATTTTTAGCATTTTTGTCTTTCTTTCTCTCTCTCTCTCTCTCTCTCTCTCTCTCTCTCTCTCTCTCTTTTTTTTTTTTTTTTTTTTTTTTTAGTTTTGGTCTTTCGACCCAGGGTTTCTCTGTGTAGCCCTGACTATCCTGGTACTCATTATGTAGACCAGGCTGGCCTCAAACTCAAAGAGATCAGCCTGCCTCTGCCTCTGAGTTCTGGGACTAAATGCATGCGCCGCCACCGCCCGACTATGTTTTTATTGCATTTATTAAATGTTGGTAGTGTGGGTGCACATCTGCCTTGGGGAAGTCAGAGGTTAACCTAAGGGAGTCGCTTCTCTCCATCCATTATGTCCCAGAGGATTTGAACAAGTTAACCATACCTGCTGGGGTGCATTCATTATCGACAGGTAAAAGGGCTCCTGAAGGCTCCTCAGGGTTCTACAGCTTCACCTCTCCAGCACTGGCATAAGCAATTAGTGTAACTGTGGTATTTCTTTTCTTCCAATCAAACTCAACTGTAGGATAAGCATTTTTTTTTTAAAGGCAAGGTTTAGGTAATATGAGCTCAGGCTGGTCACTTTCCCATTGTTCGATCTCAGCCTCTCATGGTAGACATTTCTTGTTTTTTGTTTGAGACAGGGTCTCATGTAGCCCAGTTTCAAACTTGCCTGGATCTCCACCTAGGTACATGATAGGATTACAGCATGTTCTACCATGCTTGAATTTCTACTTAAGAAAAAAAAAAAGAAAGAAACTAGCTTGACAGTGGTGGCACATACCTTCGATCCCAGCGCTTGGGAGGCAGAGACAGGAGGATCTCTGAGTGTTGATCTACACACACACACACACACACACACACACACACACACACACACACACACACACACAAGCTAGTTCAAAGAGATAAACGGCTGAGTGGTTAAGAGCATTTGCTGCTCTTACAGAGGAGCTGGGTTTGGTTCCCAGCACCAGTATGGGTTCTCAGTCACCTGTAACTCCAGGTCTAGAGGTTCTGATACCCTCTTCTAGTCTCCCTGAGCACCAGGGATACATTCAGACATAAAATAAAAATAAAGCCGGGCGTTGGTGGCGCATGCCTTTAATCCCAGCACTCGGGAGGCAGAGGCAGGCGGATCTCTGTGAGTTCGAGGCCAGCCTGGTCTACAGAGCGAGTTCCAGGACAGCCTCCAAAGCCACAGAGTAACCCTGTCTCGAAAAACCAAAAAAGAAAGAAAGAAAGAAAGAAAGAAAGAAAGAAAGAAAGAAAGAAAGAAAGAAAGAGGTCATGTAACAAGCCAGGCTTGGTGGTGCTTCTGTAATCCCAGTACTTCGAAGTTGGAGGGTCAGGATTTCAAGGTCATCTTCAGTCACACTGTAAATTTGAATTAGTCTGGCCTACAAGAGAACCTATCCAAAAAAAAAAAAAAAAAAAAAAAAAAAGCTGGGCTGGGTAACACCTTTATTCTCAGCACTCAGGAGGCAGAGGCAAATCTCTGCAAGTTTCGAACGGGACTGATCTACGTCGGACTGATCTACATGTGAGACCCTTTCTCAAAATAGGTGTGTGAGGTATGCAACCCTAAGGACAAGTGGGAGTGACAACACTTATGAGGGTGAAATCAGGGCCTCACATGTAACGGGCATACGTTGTACCACTAAGCTATATCCCCAGCCTTGGAAAGTGCTTGTTGGGTGTGTGCCAGCACTGGGAGGCTGAGGCAAAAGGATTCTGAATTCAATGTCATGTTGGGTAGCAAGACCCTGTCTCAAAAAGAGTCAAAAAGAACACACACACACATATGTGTGCACGGCGAATGCTGGGCTGGCATGTCCAAAGTCTTGGATTAGTTCCAAGAAACACACACAGCTCTTCCCACTACTTTGATTAACAGTATGAATTGAGCATTATACAAAGACACATACAGCCATTTGTTTTGAAGCCTGTTAATAGCTGATCAAAGTAATTCACAGATGAAAAAACAGGTTCTGAGAAAGCAGGGATTGCCCTAAGTTGCTGGAAGGAGTGGTGCACACCTCTGACCCAGCTATAGGGGAGGTGAAGACAGGACGAAAAAGCCTTAGACAACACAGGAAGACCCTATCTCAAAATGAAAAGAATAGCCTTGGAGCTGGCAAAGTAGCTCAGTGGGTAAAGTACTTAACTGTGTAGTCATGAGGACCCAAGTTTGAATCCATGGTAAAGGTGGAAGGGAGAACCCACTCCATAGTCGTTGAACCCACTCCGTAGTCGTTCTCCTACACGTGTGTACTATTGCATGCCCACCCCACCTCCCTCCCTCTCCCCCCCCCTCTCTTACACACACACCACACCACACACTACACACTAAATGAATATTAAAAAAAATTTTTAAGAGTAGCCCTATGTTGGGCATTGGTGGCGCATGCCTTTAATCCCAGCACTCGGGAGGCAGAAGCAGGCGGATCTGTGAGTTCGAGGCCAGCCTGGTCTACAAAGTGAGTTGCAGGACAGCCTCCAAAGCCACAGAGAAACCCTGTCTTGGGAAAAAAAAAAGGGGGGGGTAGCCCTACATCATGTGTACGGTGCTGGTGCACCCTTTAATCCCAGCACTTAGGAGGCAGAGGCAGTGGATCTCTGAGTTCAAGGCCAGTCTGGTCTACAGATGGAGTTCCAGGACAGACAGGCTGGTGCTGGGAAAACTTGTCAGGCTGCGTCTTTAACAAAGCTGCTGGAATGGCAGAGCCTGTGGTCATTTTCCATGTGAGACAGGGTCACTGTAGCCACAGCTAGCCTGGAACTCAGAGACTCGGCTTGCCGCTGCCCCTAGTGCCGCATGCACCACCGTGCTCCTGCTACTCTCCAAACAATCTCTTAGGAGCAACTTACTGACAGAACCCCAAGTAACATCACCCAAGTAAGAGTCACAGTAACATAACCTTTAACCTGACTTCAAAAGGGGGAAAAGTTTTGTTTGAACAAAAGATCTTTTTATCCTGCTTATCTGATACTGAATACAGCAAGATACGTATCATGACTAGGTCCAAGGCCATTGGCCTTCTGATTATTTTAAAACACTTTATTGTTATTACGTGTGTGTGAATGTGTATGAGGTAAGAGGTCAACTTGAGGGAGTCCTTTCCTCTCACCTTATGGCCCCAAGGGATCAAACTCAGGTCCACAGGCTGGGCAAGTGGTCCCACCTGCTGGGTTATCTCACTGGATCTGTAGGTTTTGAAATCAGCTCATGTAGCCCACAGAAAATTCACAATCTCTTGTGTCTATTGAGGCTGGCTTTTAAATTCCTGACCTTTCTGTCTTCTCAAAATTCTGGGTTATAGGCATGGGAGGAGTGTCATTCCCAGTTTCTGCTTGACGGTTTCTCCTGAACAAGACTAACAGGAGCTGTTTTGCATGTCTTGCTGCAGGATGTGCTTGCAGCTCAGTCACTTTTTGTTTTGAGATAAGGTCTAAGTAACCAGGCATGTAGGCTAGCCTGGAACTTGCTCTGTGGTGAAGACTGCTCCTAACTTGTGATCTTCCAGTCTCTGTTTCTTGCATACCACACCCAGCTCACTAGGCCTTTTGAAGAAGTTCTTCAGGAGGCTGAGGATACAGAACGGAGTGGTCTACTTGCCTAGCATGTGCAGAGCCCTGAGTTCAAGTCCCAAACAATAAAGTTCTTCAGTGAGTTGAACTTTTCTAGCTACCACAGGCCCCACCCACTACTGAAATGATGTAGAGCCAACCAGACAGGAAGACAAGCAGGGAATTAGAACTCTCCAACACAGGGTGGCTCTTAGACAGCTAGGTGTGATGGCGCCCGCTTTTAACCCCAGACTCAGGTCTACATGAGTTATAAGCCACTCAGTGCTATACAGTGAGACCCTGCCTCAAGAAACAGTCACCTGAAAAGTTCTCATAAGATATTCTTCAACCCTCACATCATATACTCCTTTATTTGTAAGCTCTGAGGGCAAGGACCCAAGCACAGCCTGGTGCCCTTGAATAGAGAATAAAGCAGCCATTGTCCACGGAGAGGTTGCTGAGGTGCCCTCCCTCACTGGTGTGGAATAATCTATATTGCTGGTCAGCAGGAGGGACAGCAGGCTGGCAGAAGGAGAGGAAGGAAAAGCAGATCCTGTCTTGAGTCCCAAGAGTCTGGAACTGTGGTCATGTCTGTTACAACAGCTCGCCAAATGCTCGTGTCTGTGCTTTAGGGGCCCAGAGTTCCAGGCTTTCCCAGGAGCTGGTTAATTAAGTCCCCCTCCTGGAGTGCATCAGCAGGTCTCGCTGCAGCCCTGCCTCCAGGCTGGGGGTCAGTCTGGCTGTAGGAGGGTCCGTCAGGAGAGTCAACTTGTTGAAAACCCCTCGGCCAAAGTAGTCAGCAATCACGGAAAAGCTATCATTGGAGCATTTGAGCTAGAAGGAAAAAGAAGAGTCAGACCTACGGTGCTCAGTTGTAACTGAAAGGAAACAAATCCTCTGGTATTCCGAAGACACTATGTGATACTGGTGTGATGGTGGTGGCCCTGGTGTGTGTGTGTGTGTGTGTGTGTGTGTGTGTGTGTGTGTGTGTGTGTGTGTGTGTGTACACCAACAAAGGCCAGAAGAGGGCATCTGTGTGTGTGTGTGTGTGTGTGTGTGTGTGTATACACCAACAAAGGCCAGAAGAGGGCATCTGTGTGTGTGTGTGTGTGTGTGTGTGTGTGTGTGTGTGTGTGTGTGTGTGTGTGTGTGTGTGTACACCAACAAAGGTCAGAAGAGGGCATCAGTTATCATGGAGCTCAATCACAGGCAAGAGTGAGCCTGCTGATAATAAGGACTCAAACAGCAGGAAGTGCTTTTAACTACCGACCATCTCTCTAGCACACCCTCTCCCCCACCCTTTTTAACCTACTCATCCCCACCTGGTGCTGGAACTGATCGTGGAGATCTCGTTTCTGTTCCTGGGCCCGGATCATGTCCATCACCTTGCGGTTCTCTGGGAGGCAGGTTGGGCAGTCGGCATCGCTTTCTGAGTAACTCTCAAAGCAGTGCTGGTGGAAGGAGTGGCCACACAGGAAGTGGACTGAGGGCAGCTCCAAGGCACTGTTACAGATGCTGCACTTGGTCTTCTGGAAAATCTTTGGGCTGCAGGCAGGAGACACACAGTGGCAGAGTGAGGGCAGGGCCAAGAGCCCAGAAGGGAGAGAAGAAACACATGAAGGTCACAGAAGCCTTGTCTGTTTTTATCACCCAAAGGGAATCAAATAGGAACAAAAGCTCCAACCTGGAGTGAAGCTGTATAAGTGCAAGAAATCCAGAAGGATACACGTTGCCCTCTCTTAGTTTTCAAACTGCTATTGCATCCTTTTAAAGGAGTCATTCCTGCCTACCTTACTAAAATTGTGGGAGACATCTGCAATAGGGGGTAGGAGGTACAGATCTAGCTTAGCCAACTGTTTACTTAGTGAGGCCTCTGGCCTGCATTCAATCTACAATATTTTGTTATTTAACACCCCCCATACCCATATAGACACACATATTTTGCTCTTCTCCCTTTATTATTATTTTCTTTAAAGATTTCCAAACTGGCTTTATTTTTATGATTATGAATGGGTTTCCTATATATGTATATGTACCACAGGAGGTCAGTGAAGGATGTCAGATCCCCTGGAACTAAATTTATAAATGGCTGTGAGCCACTGTATGTATGCTGTGAATCAAATCTAGGTCCTCTGCAAGAGTAACAAGTGCTTTTAGCCACTAAGTTATCTATTAGCTCCCTCCCACCATCTTTAATTTTTAAGGTTTCTTTTTATAATTAGGTGCATGTAAGTTAAGGTATCTGCCTGGCAAGAGGTATCAGATCCCCTGGAGTTAAGGTGGTTGTGAGTACCTGACATGAGTGCTGGGAATTGAACTTGAGTCCTCTGCAAGAATAGGGCATGCTCTTAATCACTGACCCATCTCTCTAGTCCCCTTCTCTTTCTCCATTTATCTTCTCAGAATTTACAACTGTTTCAAACACTGTAACCACCTGTCTTTATTTTATGTGGATGTGTGTGCCTGAGTGTGCATTTGTGTACCACCAGAGTTTGGCTGCCTGCTGAGTTCAGAACAGGACATCAAATTTCCTAGAGCTGGAGTTACAAGCAATTGTGAGCCACCTGATGTGGGTGCTGGGAACCGAACCCAGGCTCTCTTTCTTTCTCTCTCTCTTTTTTTCTTTTTGTTTTGTTTTTTTTTTTGGTTTTTTGAGACAAGGTTTCTCTGTGTTGCTTTGGAGCCTGTCCTGGAACTTACTCTGTAGTTCAGGCTAGCCTCAAACTCACAGAGATCCACCTGCCTCTGCCTCCCAAGTGCTGGGATTAAAGGAGTGCCTCTGAATCCAGGTTCTCCAAAAGTGCAGTAAGCACTCTTAACTGCTGAGCCATCTTTACAGTCCTGAGTCATTTATTTAAAATGTTTACTGTATATTTCCAGGACATGAGGCCCATGAGGGCAGGGCTTCTTATTTGTGTTTATTCATGAAAGGCTTCAGATATAATAAAGGCTCAGTGGAATGAAGAAACATTTCATAATAAACATTTACAATGTAATGGGCAGAACAGAACACTTGATAGCAGGATGTGGCAGTAAATGCCTATGATCCCAGCACTTCAGGAAGATTAAGGAATCCAGGGCTAGCATCAGCCGCATAAGACTATCTCAAACAAACCAAACACCTAAAAACTTAACACTTGAGAATAATTTCTACTATTAATAACTCTATCCAGATATGACATTCCTGAAATTCAAGCACTTATGAGGCTGAAGCAGAAAGTTGCTTTGAGCTCAAGGTCAGCCCAGGCTGAAGGGTAAGACTATATCTCAGAAATAAAGCAAAATATGGACTGGAGAGATGGCTTAGTGGCTAAGAGAACTGGCTGCTCTTCCAAAGGACCTTGGTTCAATTCCCAGCACCCAATGGCAGCTCACAACTGTTTGTAACTCCAGTTCCAGGATCCAACATCCTCACACAGACATACATGCAGGCAAGATACCAATGCACATGAAAAAAAAAAAAAGCAGCAAAATAGAAGTTCATGATCAGCCTGGCCTACAAAGTGAGTTCAAGACCACACTGGGTAATTTAGTGAGACCCTGTCACAAAAACTAAAAGGGCAGGTAAGATGACTCAGCAGACAGAAGTGCCTGCTGACAACCTGAGTTGGAGCCCTGGAACCCATGTGGAAAGTGGGAGCATACCTGTGACCCCAGCACTTCTAGACACAGAAACTTGTGGGTCAGATAGACTGGAGTATGCAGCATGGCAGAAATAAGACAGTCCCTACCTCAACAAGGCAAACATTTTTGAAGCTAGTCCTCTGACTTCCACGGGGCCCTGCGGCAGACATGTACCCACACTCACAAACACAAAACGAAAACAACCGTTTCAAAACAGTGCTGGGGGACAGCTTGGTGGTGCTGTGCTCGCCTAGCATTTAAGTGGTTCTGGATTCAGTCGCCAGAACTGTAAAATAAAAATGTTGAAGATTATTCACTTTCTAAAATGAAATTTTATTTCAGAACATTTTCACAACTTAGATGTTTGCTTAGAACATGTAAATATTAGCACTTGGGAGGCAGGGGCAGGCGGATCTCTGTGAATTCGAGGCCTGCCTGGTCTACAGAGCAAGTTCCAGGACAGCCTCTAAAGCCACACAGAGAAACCGTCTCGAAAAACCAAAAAATAAATAAACAAACAAACAAGCAAATAAATAAATATTATGTATTCACAGAAGAACTGGCCTAGTCTTAAAATAACCTCCAACATTAAATAATGACTTATGGGGCTAGAAAGATGGTTCTGCAGTTAAGAGTAACTACTGCTCTTGCAGAGGAGGGAATTGAGTTCAATTCCCAGTACGTACATACACACACCTGAAGACATGATTGAGTTCAATTCCCAGTACACACACACACACACACACACACCTGAAGACATGGATTGAGTTCAATTCCCAGTACACACACACACACACACACAACCCCTGAAGACGTGGATCACTGGTTAAGCATACACACTCCTGTTTAAGAGAACCTGAGTTTAGTTCCCAGCTTCTACATTAAGGGGCTTACAGTTGCCTGTAACTCTAGATCCAGGAGATCCAACAGCCTCTCTGGCCTTCAATAGCACAAGCTCTTATATAAGCACACTCACATACACACAGGCACACTAAATTTTTTTTTCCTTTTTTTAATTTTTTTTGTTTTGTTTTTTTTTTTTTTTTGTTTTTCGAGACAGGGTTTCTCTGTATTGTTTTGGAGGCTGTCCTGGAACTCGCTCTGTAGACCAGAGATCAGCCTGCCTCTGCCTCCCAAGTGATGGGATTAAAAGTGCAGCACCAACTCCTGGTTAAGATTTTTTTTTTTTGTTTGTTGGTTTTCTGAGACAGGATTTCTCTGTGTAACAGCTTTAAGTGTCCTGTAACTCACTCTGTAGACCAGGTTGGCCTTGAATTCATAGAGCTCTGCCTGCCTCTGCCTCCCAAGTGCTAGAATTAAAGGCGAATGCGCTATCAGGGCTGGCTTAAGCTGGGCAGTGGTGGTACATGGTTTGTTTTTTTGTTTTTTTTGTTTTTGTTTTTTTGTTTTTCAAGACAGGGTTTCTCTGTATTATCTTGGAAGCTGTCCTGGAACTTGCTTTGTAGACCAGGCTGGCCTCGAACTCACAGAGATCCACCTGCCTCTGCCTCCCGAGTGCTGGGATTAAAGGCGTGCACCACCAACGCCCGGCTGGTTTGTTTGTTTTTTTAACACACACTAAAATCTTTAAAAATAAGACTTATGGGCCGGGCAGTGGTGGCGCACGCCTTTACTCCCAGCACTCGGGAGGCAGAGGCAGGCGGATCTCTGTGAGTTCGAGGCCGGGCTGGACCGACAGCCTCCGAAACAATACAGAGAAACCCTGTCTCGTAAAAACCAAAAAAAATAAAAAATAAAAAAGACTTATGACTAGGCATGGTGGCACATCCTAGCACTCATGAGGCAGAAGCAAGTGGATCTCTGTGATAGGACAGCTAAGGGGATATAGACAGACCCTGTCTTTTTTTTTTTTTTTTTTTTGGTTTTTCAAGACAGGGTTTCTCTGTGGCTTTGGAGGCTGTCCTGGAACTCGCTCGGTAGTCCAGGCTGGTCTCGAACTCACAGAGATCCGCCTGCCTCTGCCTCCCGAGTGCTGGGATTAAAGGCGCGCCACCAACGCCCAGCGACAGACCCTGTCTTAAACAAAACAAAGACAAAAAGGGGGGTCTATAACTAATCATTTTTTTAGAATCCCTTCATTAAAACATCTTCAATGGGCTGGGGTGTATAGTTTCAGTGGTAGAGTAGATGCCTAGCATGTGCAAGAGCCCTAAATCACTGGTTCTCAACCTTCTTAATGCTGTGACCTTTTAACACAGTTCTTCATGTTGTGGTGACCTCCAACCATAAAATTATGTTGTTGCTACTTCATGACTATAATTTTGTTGTAGTTATGAATCAGTAATGTAAAGCTGGGAGTGGTGGCTCATGCCTTTAATCCCAGCACTTGGGATCTCTGTGAGTTCAAGGCCAGCCTGGTCTACAGAGCGAGTTCCAGGACAGCTAGGACTGTTACTCAGGTAACCAGGTCTCAATCAAAACACCCACTCTCCAAAAAACATTAAGAAAAAAGATGAATAAATGAATTGTAATGTAAATATCTGATATAGAAGATATGCAACTCCCAAAAGGGTCGTGACCTACATGCTGAGAACTATTGCCCTAGATTAACCCTTGAAGAAGGACGAAGGGGAAAGGGAGAAAGAGAGAGCTCAAATGCACTTCATAGATCCCGTCTGGCAAGCATGGAACACCACACTTTGACAGTCTAAGTCATCCCCTGTCTATTCCACATATCCAATTGCGGCTACCTGGACTTGAGCTCCTGGATTTCCTGGCGGATGCGAGTGGTCTCCTCTCTGTACCTCCTCACCCGAAGCTCATCTTGTGCAATCTGCTGGCTCTGTTTCTGCAGTTTTTGGACCAGGTAGTCTCGGATGATGGACAAGGTAGCTGTGGAGTTGTGAGCCAGGGTCTGTACCACTGAGATTGGAGGCCAAGGAGAAGTAAGAAAATAAACTAAGCATCACCCACTAAACAGAGCCCACAAGTGAGCAGCCCGTCCCTCACCCAGCCTGTCCTCCCAAGTACCTAGAAGAGGTGGCATGAGGTTCTTGTTCTCGATGTGCTTGAGGACAGCTGCCACGTACTCCTTGCAGTCTTCCTCCTTGCGGGCAAAGTAGCTGAGAGCCTGCTCCCACAGGGAGGGGTCCTGCTCCCCATGGCGCTCGCACACGGCAATCACCTGCCGGTGCTGCTCATGCTGCATGTGGTAATGCATGATCTGCTGGAACCTGGTACCAGGAAAGGGGACACCTCAGTGCTGTGCCCAGAAAATCACCCGAGTCTTCCCTTTCCCCTGGGAGACCCCAAATTCTTACAGCTTCCCCTGCTCGTAGAGATAAAGGACCCCATCCTGGAAGTCGTGCATTTGGCACAGGACCAGTGCTTTATCAAACACATCACAGAATCGGCCACTCTTCAGCAGGGAGATGGCCTCTGCGTGAAGTTTCTCCTTGACCTACAAGAGAAGTTGGTTGGGGTGTTAGTCATCAGAGGGCACCGAGATTTTTGTTTTGTTTTGTTTTTGGAGACAGGGTTTCTTTGTATTGTTTTAGAGGCTGTCCTGGAACTCGCTCTGTAGACCAAACTGGCCTCGAACTCACAGAGATCCGCCTGCCTGTGCCTCCCGAGTGCTGGGTTTAAAGGCGTGCGCCACCAGCACCCGGAGGCACCAAGATTTTTTAGACAAGGCAGATCTCAGTCTCTCTTAGTCCAGTTTCCCATCAGTGAAGCCCACAGAGCCCAAGGTGAGGCGCTACTCTCAAAATTAGCTGTTCTCAACCTGTAGGTCATGACCCCGTTTGCAAGCCTCTATCTCCAAAATGACATTGTGTTTTATAACAGAAACAAAATTACTGTTATGAAGTGGCAATGAAATAATTTTATGCTTGGGGGTCACCACAACATGAGAACCTGGGTTAAAAGGTCGCAGCATTAGGAAGGTTGAGAACCAAAAGGCAGTCACAAAGCTAGAGGACAGGCACAAGAGGAAGGAACCCAGGGCCTCACACATGCTAGGCCAGTGAGCACCCCAGCTGTCTTCCTAGCACCTCCCATGGCTCTGGCCAGGTGTCACCTGTGGATCCTTCTCATGGGCCCAGTTCTGCAGCCGCAGCTCCAAGAGTGTGTCATAGATGCCCTGGGGTGAGTCTGGCTGCACTTCACTCATGTGCTCCAGGAAAGCTTTCAGCTCTCTCGGGTTGTTTGCAAAGATGGGGATGAACTCCTCAGAGTTGGCCTAGGATGGAGGAAAGAAAGAGGCAAGGTGGCTAGTGAACAGGCCTCTAAGGTGATACCTTCTCCCCCAAACTGTTTCCCAGGTCTCACCCGGAAGCCTGGAGCCTCCCGATCGCCCCTGCCTTCCAGACTGGGCCGATAGTCAGTACAGAGTCCTTTCAGCAGCTGTGTGGTCTGCTCCGGTATGTGGTGCATGAGGATCTTGCCATAGCGCTTCATGTTACTCTCTGCCTGCTCAAACGGCAGCTTACCAATATACTGGAGGGCTTCCTGATAGTTCTGTGGAGAGGTAAAGGCAAACCAGTGCTCTTCCTGTCTCACCCAGCGGGACACGCCTTTAGCACCCCAGTATGTTCTCAAAGCAGCACATTGCCCAAAGCAAGAACCTCACCCACCTTAATGTCCTCTAGCTGGATCTTCAAGTACCACTCATGATGTGCGTGGTTCTCAGCTAGGTAGAGGGCATGGGAGTAGTAGCCGGCCTGCCTGAGGACCTTGATGGCTGTCTCCACATCAAAGTGGACTTCACTCTCACTCTTTGTCTGCCAACACCAACAAGACATTAAACACAATCATTTACACAGAAGTGGCTGGAGAAGGGAGAACAGGCATCCTGAAGGCATGTTTCTACAGGGCAATACATCCTGGCTTTAAAAACATGCTAGCCAGCCTCTGCTTAAAAACCCAAGGATTTCTTTGTCCCTATCATTAGAAAGACACTTCTAGGGCTGGAGAGATGGCTCAGTGGTTAAGAGCACTAGCTGTTCTTCCAGAGAACCTAGGTTCAATTCCCAGTACCCACATGGCAGCTCACAGTTGTCTATAACTCCAGTTCCAAGGGATCCACCCTCACATAGACAAAACACCAATGCACATCAAGTAAAATTAAATCTTTTTTTTTTAAAAGAAATTTCTAGGGACTGCGGGCTTCTTTAATGAGCTTCCTGGGCTCCAGCATCATGAATGTTCTAAACAGCTAGCAGGAATAGCTACTACTCTTCTTCCTGTTTATGGAGGAGAGAGCACTGGTTCCCAAATAAAGCTGCCCCCTGCTTTCCTGTATCCTGGTAAGTCACTTCAGGTTCAGTGAGGCTTACTAGGAATCTTCCCATCCAACACCACCCCTCACCTTGATGAATTCCTCCAACTTTGAGCTGTCCTTGAGCTTGGTATAGCAGTTCAGAAGCAGGGTGGTATGGTCAGCATTAGCTAGAGACTGCCGGTGCAGGGTCTGTAGGTAGGCAGTCAAGTTGTGGATGCGCTGGGCATCAAGAAACTTACGGATCACATAGGATGGCTCCAACCTTCCAATGGTTCTAGGCAAACATCGGTATCAACAGGGTTAGAGTACTTTGTCAAGTGTACTGTACAGGGATCACTGTAGACCATGTTACTAGGTCTTGGGTAGCTACTGTAACAAAGTCAAGGTGGTATCAGTGATACTAGACTATAAACCATACTGTGCAAGGCTCCACAACACTGGTTCTTTTGTTGTTGTTTCTGAGGCAAGGTCTCACTACGTAGTCATGGCTGGTTTGGGAAACTGTTATCTGTACCAGGTTGGCTTTGAACTTAGGGCAACCCTCCTGCCTCTCTTTTCATAAGTGCTGAGATGATAGGCAAGTGCCATCACAACCAGCTCGTACACTTGTTGCTCTTTTCTTATGAACTACTTCACAAACCTGCATGTTACCCTTGCTGCCAAAGTAAGCATAAACACAGGGTTGGGTGGGGTTCTTTTTGTTTTGTTTTAACAGGCAGCATCTCTATATTCAACCCTGATTGTCCTTGAACTCAGAGATCTGCCTGCCTCTGTTTCCCAAGTACCTAGGATTAAAGGCTTGTGCCATTATGCCTGGTCTTATGTTTTAAGATAGGCTCAGTGAGTAGTACAAGACTAATCCTGAACTCCCAATCCTTCTGCTTCAGTCCTGGGACTATAGGAATGTATTTTCCATAGTAAATGTGAACACCTCCAGGTGCATTACAACACAATACCACCCCACCCAACCACCCTCACCACTTCTGCCCTAGCCTCCCGGATGGGTTTCGGCAATCTAGCTGCCTGTTCTGTATCCAGAGCTACATCCCATGGCCCATCCAGACTAACCGGATATATTGCTGGACAGCCCCATCATGGTTGCCCTTGCTGTAGAGATGGTCTCCATACTGCATGAAAATCTGAGCCAGCCCATCGCTGTCCAGATGTTGGCTCTTAGCCAAGTTAATTGCCATCTCAAATAGATTCTTCTTAAATAGCATCTAGAAGAAGAGAGATTAGAACATTGGTAGAAGCAGTCCTGAGAGTATACCCTCCCAAAGCATAAGCACAATAGACACAGTAGATAGTCCTGGAGTTTTAATCTGCCTACAGTCTAGACAAACACCTCCAGGTAACCCCAACACCAACAGCACCTCACTTTACTCAGGTCTCTGTAAACAAGGGGGGTTGACGCAGGTCCCCGCCATTACTTCCCTCCAAAGCCACGTCCTTGGCAACTTATTCATTGTCCTATCCTAAGGAAACTGAGCAAGACTGTGACCCAAAGAGAAAGTCACTGGACCCAGGTGACCTAAGAAACCCATTCCTACAGCTACTTCTAGATGCTTGTGCCAGCTCTGAGAACCTGGTGGCCTTGCCTCCAGTTTGGTCTGTGTGTCCTTCTCCTGCAATGCGTGGACCCGCCCATCCCGCGTCAGCACGTACAGGGAGCCCCACTCAGCGAGCACATCCACTACATCCTCAAAAACAGCGCTGTAGGCTATGAACTTGTTGCACAGGTCATAGATGTTGAGAATTTGCTTGTCAGAGCTCTGTGAGTCCCTGCTGGTAAACTCTGACCTGTACAGGGAAGAAAAGCACCCACTATTTAGACCACCTCTGTCTCCGTTCCCTCGTGGTTCCTTCCCATGACAAGTGTGGTGCTGTCCCATCCAGTTAGAACAAATCACATCACTGGTCCCTCCAGCAGCTCATCTCATACATGCAGAATTGTGCTGACAGTTGGGGAAAAGAACACAATCCTGGTCTTACCCTTCAGCATCCTATCATTGATCCTAGCCAACGGAGTAGAAAATTAAACACTCACATATTCACTCACTTAACAAAAATCGCCCATTGCCTGGTGTTAGACAATGTGCGTGGTACTGAATGAAAACAATTCAGTAGGGGCCAGGAGGGGGCACTGTTGATAAAATGCTTGCTTTGCAGCACGAGGATCTCAGTTCAATCCTTAGAGTCCCACAGCGGGGATAAAAAGGTACTGGGTTGGAGAAATGGCTCGGGAGTTAAGAGCACTCACTGCTCTTTCAGAGGACCCCAGTTCAGCTCCCAGCACTCACACCGGTGGCTCATAACCACCTGTAACTCTAGCTCCAAGGGATTGGATGCCTCTGACCTCCATGAACACCTGCACACATGTGCACAAAAATCTACACAAATCCAGATACAAATATGTATACACAATTAGAGATTAAAAACTGAAAACAAGCCGGGCATTGGTGGCGCACGCCTTTAATCCCAGCACTCGGGAGGCAGAGGCAGGCGGATCTCTGTAAGTTCGAGACCAGCCTGGACTACCAAGCGAGTTCCAGGACAGCCTCCAAAGCCACAGAGAAACCCTGTCTCGAAAAATCAAAAAAAAAAAAACAAAACAAAACTGAAAACAGGTACAGTGGCACACATTTGTCCTGGGGAGGTGCATAGGCAGATCCTGGGGCCTCACTGGTTGTCAACCTACAGCTTATACTTGGTAAGCTCCAGGCCAACCAAAGACACTGTCTCCAAAACAAGCCAAGGACAAACCTGAGGTTGTCCTCTCCTCCATACACATGCATACATACATGCACCTGCACCTGCACACACATGAACATATATACAGACACACACACACACAAAGAAAACCAATAGGGAAGCCGGGCGTTGGTGGTGCACGCCTTTAATCCCAGCACTCGGGAGGCAGAGGCAGGTGGATCTCTGTGAGTTCGAGACTGAGCTGGACCGATAGCCTCCAAAACAATACAGAGAAACCCTGTCTTGTAAAAACCAAAAAAAAAAAAAAAAAAAAAGAAAAGAAAAAGAAAAAGAAAACCAACAGGGAGCCGGACGTTGGTGGCGCACGCCTTTAATCCCAGCACTCGGGAGGCAGAGGCAGGCGGATCACTGTGAGTTCGAGGCCAGCCTGGTCTACAGAGCGAGTTCCAGGACAGCCTCCAAAAAGCCACAGAGAAACCCTGTCTCGAAGAAAAAAAAAAAAAAAAAAAACAAAAAACAACAGGGAGTGCATTCATCAGGCAAAAGACCCACTATTCCCTTTTAGTTCCCTAGAAAATGACAACGAAGACAACAGAAACCCCACAGTTCCTCGTCTCATCACGCAATCTTTTCTGGCTCTACCGAACTTACTCTAGCCAAAGAGCAAAAAGAATCCAATCCTGAGTCCAGATTCCCTGAAGCATTATACATTTACACAGTCTTTTCACAGCAAATGTCTGAAACAAGACGGTATTTTTCAGTAAAAATAGTTAACTGAATCTAGGTGGAAGATCAACCTATATAAAACACAATCGACAGACTGGCTGGATCCAGGCACCAGGGTTTTAAACATACAGTAGTTGTGAGGCACAAGTCCAGTCCTCTCCTTTGCCCCTTTCCCTGGAGTCTTACTTGGGAGAAACCTTCCGGTCTCGGGAGACAATGACAAGGTAGCCTCTGAACCAGTGGGTGATGAGCTTATGGCCCTCAAAGGCAAAGCAGGGCCCACGTTCATCTGGCTGATAAAGGTAAACACACTCATCTCCAGCAACAATGAACTGCAGGTCCTGAGAAGGGTCGCTCAGGGCTGAGCAGCGCAGGCCACAGCCATGGGTGTCCAACTCCACACGGGGGTAGTCTTTTCCAGAAACTATATAGGACTGCCAAAGGGAAGAAAAAGTTAGCAGGCTCCTTTGAGGAGGCAGCACCTAAGCCTTCATAAAGACTTTCTTTTCTTTTCTTGTTTTTTTTCAAGACAGGGTTTTTCATTGTAGTCATAGCTGTCCTGGAACTTGCTTTGTAGACCAGGCTGGCCTCAGAGATCCACCTGCCTCTTCCTTCTGAGTGCTGGAACTAAAGGTGTGCACCACCATATCTGGCTATAGACATTCATTTCCACCTAGACCCTCTCACCTTCTATCCACTTAGCACTCTATTTCCCCTCGGAAACTTGCCTTCTCCAACCACCATCACCTAGCTACTACACCAACGTATTGTGGAGCCATATTCTTTTTTATATTATCACAAACTATCATGTCATGCAAGTTACAGAAACACAATGATTCTTTGCTGTTTTGTTTTTTTGTTTTTAGAGATAGGGTTTCTCCGTATTGTTTTGGAGTCTGTCCTAGAACTCGTTAGGTAGACCAGGCTGACCTCGAACTCACAGAGATTCACCTGCCTCTGCCTCCCGAGTGCTGGGATTAAAGGCATGCGCCACTAACGACTGGCAATTTTTTGCTGTTTTATCAAAAGTGTATTCCTAGTTTGGGGAGGCAGTTCAGTGACAGGGTCAGCACAGTGAATATGGGGCTCTGGGATTGACCCTTGGTACCAAACATTTTTCCAAAGGCAGTTCACAACTCCCTGCAACTCCAGCTGGCCTCTGAAGGCAAATGCACACAGATAGCCTACACTTAGGGCCATATACATAAATAAAAATTTGGGGGGAACTTTTTTACATTAGGAATGTAATAGAATATCAGAAACCAGAAAAGTAAAGCTATTTCTCTAATTGTGCTTAACAATGGAGAATCAAGTTCCTCTACTACAAGCACAGAGTTCCTTTCCTAAGCCTACCTCTTCTATTCTCTTACATGAAGAAATATAATAGTAACTTGAGCAAATGATTTAAGGCTCTATGATAAAAATTTCAAGACTTCCACCTCTCCTGATAGTTCCTTACCCTATCTCCCTGAGACTGGAGAGACCCTTGTTGGTTCCCCTAGAGTGAGACCTTAATCACACCTGAACATTTTCAGTTGTCACAACAAACAAGTGAGTGGTCTTTCCTGCTTGGCGAAAGGCCAGTCCAGTGACAGGATAGTTGCCCTTGTGCAAAATCTGGGTCTTGCTATGGCGGTCCCGTGTGATATCTCCCTTGTTCAGAGTAACACTGCCATCCGTGAAACCTGAAGACCAGAAAACACTGTTTCAGTGTGAATTAAAAGATACAGGAGTGGAAACAGAGAAAAGGCCACCAGAGGCACTCACGAGAAATGACATGCTTTTCCTGTACCTACAATTTCACTAGTGGTAGCATGGTAACCTCAGCATCTGTATTCACTGACTCATTTTCTCTCTCTTTTTTGGGGGAGGGGATCAAGACTGTGTACCATGGTGTCCTGGAACTCCCTCTGTAGACTAGGCCAACTTCCAACTCAGAGATCATACTGTCTCTGTCTCACAGTGCTGGGATTAAAGAAATATGCCACCATGCCCACCAATTCACTGATTTATTTTCCAAGAACAAAACTAAATATCTTCCCATTATAAACGTTAATAAATCTACAAGGTCTTGGGTCAGTACCATGAGAACACCACAAATGAATTGCAAAAACTACTTCAAAGAAAAAATGTACTTTAAGCCGGGCATTAGTGGCGCACGGCTTTAATCCCAGCACTGGGAAGGCAGAGGCAGGTGGATCTCTGTGAGTTTGAGGCCAGCCTGGTCTACAGAGCAAGTTCCAGAACAGCCTCCAAAAACAATACAGAGAAACCCTGTCTGGAAAAAACAAAACAAAAAAGAAAATATACTTTAAAACCTAGAGATGAAGTTCTCAAAAAAGGAAAAAAATCTAGGAATGTTGGTTTTCCTTCCTTCTTTCTGCTGCTTACCAATGGCCATAAAGTTGAGATTTTCATGAACCGTCAAACAAGACACGACAGTTGGTTCTGTCCCTGGGATGGCAGGGAAGATTCGAGTGCACAGTGGATTGCCACCATCTCTCTTTTCCAGGTTCCAGATCTTTACCTGGGGACAGACCACAGACACGTTAGTCTCCCTCCAAACAAAACACAGTCCTAGGCTTCTGGATCTTTCTTTTCTGGAACTTACCAAGGGGTTAATACCCTCTTCATCCTCACCAACTGATGCCAGAATATTGTGCTGCTTCAGTTGATACAGGTGTGTCACACGTAGTTTGTAGGCCTGGAAGCCTGTAAGCTGTAGGGAGCGTGGCAGGAACCAGATCTGGCCTTCCATATGTGCAGGGTAGTCAAGAAGCTTTCTTTCCAAGGAGTGACACGTCCCGCACCCCCCCCCTTATCTCTGGCTGCATTTTCTATGCTTCCAATTATCTGCAGACACCATACTCTGAAAGTATCTCTGTAGTAGACAAGGAATTAAAATATTCTATGAGAAAAAAAGTTGTAACTGAAAAAGAAATGCCAGGCAGTGGTGGTGCATGCCTTAAATCCCAGCACTCAGGAGGCAGAGGCAGGTGCATCGATGAGTTTGAGGCCAGCCTGGTCTACAGAGTGGGTTCCAGGACAGCCAATGCTACACAGAAAGACCCTGTCTCAAAAAAAAAAAAACAAAAACAAAAACAAAGACAAAAGGGGACACACACACACACCTTTAAAAGAAGTCACATAACTTCAAATTATAGAATATTCTCACAACTGTTCTGTTCTAGTATTATTTCTGATAATCTCTATGGATCTTAAATTAGAAATATGTGTTTTCACTGACTAAACCATTTTGAATTTACAGTGTTACAGAAATCACATGTAGCAATCCTACTTTGAAGGGCTGAGGGGCAAGCACGTGAGAAGAAGGCATACTTTGAACTATCAGTCTTTCCTGGGTTAGTAATATGGGTAAGATGTTTTCTTTGAGGCCAGTCCTCCCTCCCAGTGCTCTGGTGACAGACATGGACAGAAATCTGTGAATTCAAGGTTAGTCAAGTCTACACAACGAGACCCTGTCAATAACTTAAGAAAAAAGAAAGAAAAAAATACTCTGTTGAAATGATGCTGAGCAGGTTTAGCTTGCTGTCAGCTATGGAATCAGAAGGAAAAACTGATATCGTACAGTGTACCATGTTGCTTTTTACACTGCTAGACTAGGGATGCTAAGTGTATTTTTGGCTTATAGTGCTTTCCATTTATAATGGATTCACCGGGATGTAACTCATCCTAAGTTGACGTCCAACTCTATAGGAACAAGCAGCACCCATGTCGTCCGCCACTACCTGAGGGCTGACTGTACTTAAAAACACCAGAATCTAGTTGTCAATGAACATGCACATAGCCTCTTTAAAAACTCCAAGGGCTTTCCCCATGTATCTTGTGAACAAAGCAAATGGACTCCTTGTCTGAGTTGTCTCCTTGCCCACAATATCAGACAGGGAAGGTAACACCTAACACACACACCTTTTAAAGGCAAGTTGCATCTGCTTGGGAGCTAACTCATCTTAACCTTGTCACATTGGCATTAACAACCTTCCACAGAAAAGGAAACTGAAGCCGAGAGTGAAATGACTTGCCCAGGACTGCTCAGTTGACAAGTTAGAAAATGGACTTCCTTCTTTCTCCCGTCAGACCACAGAAGAGGCCTGGGCTCGCATCTAATTGCGAGTGCACAAAGCACCACTGACAGATTCCATTCCAGCTGGAGGAACCTCTT
Source organism: Mesocricetus auratus (assembly GCF_017639785.1). NCBI lineage: Eukaryota > Metazoa > Chordata > Mammalia > Rodentia > Cricetidae > Mesocricetus > Mesocricetus auratus. Next base: position 22,981,206 of record NW_024429203.1, read on the forward strand.
CGGGCTTCCGTGGAGGAAAGGGACAGCTCCACAAGAAGGATATCTCCAAAGACCAGGCTCCCGCGACCGGAGTCGCAGACAGTGATGCCCGGAGGGAGGCAAAGGAACTTGGAAGCAGTGGATCCAGAGGCCGGCGCGGCCCCGGGAGCGGCCCCATCATTACCCAGCGGCTCCTTCACCAGCTCCTTCTCGAAGAAGACGAAGCGCCGCCACTGAAGGTAGGCCGCCATCTTGGCCGCGGGCCCCCGCCTCCGGAAGCAACATCACGTGAACAGCACAGGCGAGTCATGTGAGAGGCAGCCTCCAGGAGCATGCGCGCACAGGCGCCCTTGAGTAGGCGGTGCCTGCTCCACAAAGCTCTGGGGGTGGAGCTTGCTGGGTTGCTCCCTAGTGCTTTGATCTCGTTCGGAGTTCCAGGGTCCTTCAGCTCTGAGATTTTCCCCTTCAGACGTGTGGCGGAGCGTTTCGCGGCTAGCTTGCCCTCCACAGCGAGACTGTGTCTCAAAAGTAAAATACTCAGCCCTCTCAAAAGTAAAATACTCAGCCCTGTTCGGTGTTGCGGTGCAGAGAGTAATGTTTTGGGAAGCTACTCAATGAATGCATTAGCTTTTTAATGTTGAATAGAGCTGATATTAAACGCCTCCTTTTCAAAAGTGGTTAAAAATCAGCCTGGTCAAATTCAAAGCTTTTTTGATATATAAAACTTTACAAATGAAGGGGGCTGGAGAGATGGCGCAATATTTAAGAGTACTGTCTGCTCTTCCAGATGACCCAAGTTCAATTTCCAGCACCCACATGGCCTCTCACAACTGTCTGTACCTCCAGTTCCATGGTATCTGACACCCTCACACAGACTGATGTGTAAGCAAAACACACATAAACAAAATGAAAAAAAAAAGAATAAAACCCCTTACAAATGGAACTAGTCCATCAATAAGCAACTAGACAGTATGTAATTTCTATGCAGGTCTCTTTATGTTCCTGTGTACCAATGGGAAATCTTACTCCAACAAAGTAAACTTTGGGTTTTGTCTTGTTTTGCAGAGGGGTGAGGGCGAGTGGACAAATCAGTAAAATAGGCACTGATGGCTCTTGAAGAATGTCATGAATTTTGTGAATTATATCTTGCTGTGCCTAAGTGAGTTATGTTTTTAACCTGTCAGAAATATTTTAGGTCATAAATGAAAGCAGCTACACAAAACTGATTTTTCAACTGATGGAAAACAGAAATAAAAATTTGTATCGGTCACTGGCACATTTTGAATCACCCTTGTGTTGTATATTCAGTTTTGTGCATCTATCAAAGTGTGTAGCACCTGATACATTCAAAACATGTTGAGATGGGAGTACTGATGAAATGGATCCTCCTAAGACACTGTTAGCCTTCTCACCTTTTCTTTAGAGCAGGATGTGGGGCAGGGGACAGTAGAAAGACCAGGAGTGACAGCTTTGAGAGCAGAGTGATTTTTAATTTATTTGTCTACTTATTTATTTACTTGAAACAGGGTTTCTCTGTGGCTTTGGAGGCTGTCCTGGAACTCGCTCTGAGACCACCTCGAACTCACAGAGATCCACCTGCCTCTGCCTCCTGATGCTGGGACTAAAGGCGTGCGCCACCCCCCATCCACCCCACCCCCTGCTGAGAGCAGACTGATTCCATAAGTGGCAAGTCAGGGTATTCCTTGGCTGTTCTAGCAATGCTGACCAACCCAGCTGTGTAGAGAATGCTCTGTGTCTTGTTTGTGCACCAGAGGGAGCCTTGAGGAGTTTGTGTCAAAAGAAGCATTGTGAGGATGTGACCATTGACATCTTGTTCACCAGGATGGATTTACCCAATTTGGTTGTCTAGGCAGATGTCCCCTTCTTCTCTCATCACTGCATGTGTGGTCCTCCTGAAACATGTTCACTTGAAGGCTCTGACCGTTTAGGACAGAGGAGGACCATTTCTCAGTTCAAGCATTAAGAGTAGCCCAGGGGAAAACTTAAGGCTTGTGAATGGAGTGTGCAGGTATCTCAGGAAGTATATGGCAATCATGCAACACTATCACCAAGGATAACTTTCAGGACAATATAGAAGCCCTGTGTGTGTGTCTGGCTATCCTGGAAACATCTGTCTGAGAAGAACACGCTGGCCTCCAACTCACTCCTGCTGGGGGCTAAAAGGGAAGCATGTGCACATGCATAGGCACAAACAGAAAACACTGAGATCCACCTGCCTCTGTAGTATACACCAGCCTGTCTGCGACATGCAAAAGAAGAAGAAACTTCATCACCCCAACATAAGAAGGAAGACTCCTGCTTCACTCAGGAGATACAGGTCCCAAGAGGCTGTGTGGAGTCAGAGGAGAGAAGGAGGAGACTGCCACGATCTGGGGGTGAATCAAGATTCTGCCAGTAGCATTTCATTGAGAAAATATAGTTGCACCTAGTATTAAACGGGAGACAAGGGGAATATGAACTCTGGGTGGGTCTTACGACAGGCACCAGTGATCATTAGGCATTTCTCTTTGTTGTTGTTTGTTTTGATTTTTGATTTTTTATTTTTTTGAGACTCGATTTTGTCACGTTTGCTTTTCGGCCTGTGTCCGAGAACGTGCGGAGGGTGTCGGGGATTGACAACACAGCGACTCGTTCAACGATATAAAGAAAACTTTAAACAGGCTCCAAAAAGGTTCAAGAAAACCTCCTAAGAAAGGCTCCCGCCAGAGAAGCTTCTGCTCTCTCCTCTACCCTGGCTGGTTCTGCTCTGCCCCCAGAGGTGGATGTGGGTGGGTCTGAAGGTGCGGTTAGTCTTTGGACAAGGTCGACCTTTTCCAGGAACTTATTGCCCCGGGCATTGTATCGTTTTTAGTAAACATGTTTTTACTAAACATTGTCTTACAGCTGCCTACTCCCAGGCAGAAGGGGAAGTGGGTCTCTGCTCAAGGTCTGGTGTTCCCACAGATTTCTCTGTGTAGTCTTGGCTGTGGCTGTTTTAGACTAGGATGGTCTCGGACTCACTGAGATAGTGAGCTGAGCACTGGGATTAAAGGCGTGCACCAACTCTGCCCGGTTAATGGGAAGGCCATTGAGTTCCTTCCAAGGGAATGAAAGGAGGAGGCCCTTATACAAAATGCCTGATCTAGGGAATACAACTTCTGGAGGAGCAGATGCTTAATGACATTGCCATTTCTCCCCTACTAGCTCCCATACTAGTTCCTGTTCTTGGTGTTGGTTAGGAGGGCACAGTGGAATTCCTGGTCCCCTGGGGTTGGGGCTTTTATTTTTGCCAAAAAGAATCATTTTGTTTAGAGAGCCCTCTTTCACTGTAAACAAATGAATAAATGGATGGATGGACCAATAAATAAATAAATAATAAACAAATTAATTAATTAAAAAAAAGAGTAGCCCAGCTCCCTACTAGAACCTCCAAACATACTCTCAAGAGTATTGTGGGCAGGTGGTGGTGGCTCCCACTTTTAATCTGAGCACTCAGAGGCAGAGGCAAGTGGATCTCTGAGTTCCAGGCCATCCTGGTCTACAGATCAAGTTCCAGAACAGCAAGGACTACACAGAGAAACCCTGTCTTGGAAAAAAAGTCCATGATCCCAGTATTTGCTAGGCTGAGACAGGAGGGTCACAGGAACCTTCTTTTCTTTTTCTTTTTGGCTTTTCAAAGCAGGGTTTCTCTGTAACTTTGGAGCCTGTCCTGGAATTTGCTGTGTAGACCAGGCTGGCCTCAAACTCATAGAGATCTGCCTGCCTCTGCCTCCTGAGTGCTGAGATTAAAGGCATGCACCACCACCACCCAGCTAGCTCCTATTTAAAAAAAAAAAGTTAGCAGGGTGGTGGTAGCACATTGCCTTTAATTTTGCTATTGTTATGAATCAGTGACGTAAAGCTGGGGGTGGTGACACATGCCTAGTTTCAGCACTTGTGAGGCAGAGTTTGGTTGATATCAGTGAATTCAAGGCCAGCCTGCTCTACTAAATGAGTTCCAGGACAGCCGGTATACACAGAGAAATCCTGTCTCGAAAAAAATTTTTTTTCTAGGCCGGGCGTTGGTTGGCGCACGCCTTTAATCCCAGCACTCGGGAGGCAGAGGCAGGCGGATCACTGTGAGTTCGAGGCCAGCCTGGTCTACCAAGCGAGTTCCAGGACAGCCTCCAAAGCCACAGGGAAACCCTGTCTCGAAAAACCAAAAAAAATTTTTCTTGATTTATTGTCTTCTCATTTAGTGAAAACTGGTCTCAATCTCACTGTGTAGTCCTACATTAGCTTCAGAGTTACTGTGATAAAGCATTACGGTAGTGGCGCTTTCGGTCCCAGCACTGGGGAGGTAGAGGAAGGTGACCTTGTGAGTTCAAGGCCAGCCTGGTCTGCAAACCAAGCTCCTGTACACGGAGAAACACTGTCTGAGCGAAGGGGGGGTGGGGCTATGGCAGTTCACATACATAATTTCAGCATGTGGGAATATCAGAGAATGTCCACCAATACAGCTGTGTGAGGAGAATTCTGTGAGAGTTTGGGAGAAAACCCCAAGAAAACAAGAGTAGAGTAATCGCCGTTACTCCATAACACGAGTTGTTCTTTGTCACCGGAATTCTGTCGCCCGTCCGCTAGCCAATGAAAAGGGCAGTTGGGTCCATAGGGCGGAGTTTCGAGTGGGAAGTCGGAGCCGAGGGATGCGCGGGCTTTTTAAAATCTGGAAGGAGCGTGGTTGCCGCGGCGGAGCAGCTCGTGACCTGTTAGCGTTCTCCGTCCTCTCTTGTGATTACCGCACGAATTTTGCTTGCTAACAACCGGTAAAGCAATCCTTTGACTCCCTTCATCGTCTGGCGCCCATCTGAACAGACGTGTCCGCCTGCGCTCGCGCGCCCCCGAGGCCTCCCCGGCGCTCTCGGAGCGCCAGCCCCTCGGCTCCGGAGCTCCCCGCGCGTCTGCCCCGAGGCCCAGGAGCTCCCTGCGCTCCCGCCCAGCTCCCGGGAGCTTCTCGCCAGCTCCCCAGCTCTCCTCCGTCACGCACGGTTCTTATTTGCGCGGAGCCGATCCAGCTAGGACGAGAAAAGCCAGCAAAAACCCGGCTCGAGCTCACGAGAGCTCTGGGTCAGGAGGAAGGTAGCGCTCGCAGCTCCACCGCGCCAGAGGCATTCCGTGGTCGCATTTGTCCCAGCCCGGAGTTGCTGGCGTGGTCCCACCCGGCTCAGAGCGGCTTGTGGCGCCCGCGCTCCTTAGTCTCCGAGCTGCCTTCCGCCTCGGCCTCTCCCGCCATTGGAGGAGCAGCCGCACACGACTCCGGATCCCTCTTGCAGCTGCGGCACGTGCGGGCTTGTGCCTGAGTGGAGGCCACAGTCGGGCCGACTGTGCGCAGCAGTGATTGCAGCCGCTATATCCCGCCCCGCTCCGAGCCTCCTACAGGCTCGGCTCCGGCTAGCAGCGGGCCCACCCAGCACTCCTCCTGAGACTCTCTCTGACCAAAATTGTTTATTGTAGTTTCAGTTCTGCTTAGAAATACGGGTCGGTCAAAGCCTGAGCAGAGTTCTTCCTTGGCGCCACACCTGCGACATCTGCTGACCAAACATCGTTATTACAGCCTAAAATCGTGTGCTTGCGGGTCGATCGAGATTATCACACCCAGGACAATCTTCAGAGAGGATTTTAACGGAGGTAATTTATTTGATAACTTTAAATTTTCGATTGATTAATAAATAATTTTTTAAAATTTCCACGCCAATGGCGGGTAACATCACTTTTCACGGAAGTGGAGATCTGCTCATTTCTGCTATTGGTGGAATGCTAAGAGAGATACGCAACCTAGCTGTGATGGATATATTTTTAGTTATAATTGTTATTAGTCTGGTAATTCATACCCTATCCTTTAGAAAGTGGTTTGATGACAGTGCTAAAAATGAGACTCTGACAAAGATGGTACTGACTTTGCAACATGGCAATGAGAAATTGGCTGATAAACTGCAGGCAATGGAAAAAAGTTATGACAAGTTATTAGAAAGAGTTCTGAATTTAGAAAGTCATTTGCATGCCGAACAGATAATCAATAAGGAAGACAAAGCAGACTTGAGAAACAAGTTGAAAAGTTTAGAGACATACGTGAATGAGGAAAACAAGAAGCATACTGGTTTAATGAAGGCTTTAGAAGCACTCACTATTAAAGAGGTGAAGACATTACAAGAAGCAACTACTCATAGATTCCAAGCCCTAGAAGAACTTGTTAACGATCAGACAGAGACAGAAGAAGTCGTAAAGAAGTCAACCTCAGTGGTACCTCATAAAACTAGAGGGTTGAATTCTGGTTGGTATTAATAGAAACTCAGAGACAGATACTGGGGTTAAAGCTGAAGATCAGAGGAGCAAAGCAGCCAGTCACTAACTCCGCTACCTCAGACTGAATCTGACTGCATCTGTCTCCACCAAAGCTCAGACTGTTCTGACCTCCTGATCCCACTCACCTTATATTCCACTCCAGTGCTGGAATTAAAGGAAAAGAAAAAAACTAAGGCTGGCTTTGGAGTTAGGCTCTCTCCTCTAAATCCAAGAAGTTGTTAAAAGAAAAATTCAGAGTTTCTGTCTCATCAGAAGAGCCACCTGGTGTGGGACAAAAGAAAACCAAACTTGAAGTCTCCAGAAGGAAGATAGGGCCCACAACTATTCTACCTGGCTCATAAACACCACTCAAAGATCGGCTTGGGACTACAAACTGCTCGAGACAGTTCCAAGGTGGCTAGCTGAGATTCTCCACCTTCTTAAAACACTAGCCAGAAACTTCAGATAAGAACTTCAAAGACTGGCTACAAATGTTACATCTAGAACTCCATTGCTTTACTTTTCTTATGGGATCCCATAGGGAAACCGTGGTCCCCTGGACAGCAGGAAGCAATTCTAAGAATGCACCGCCCCCTCTCCCATAGGTGGGGCGGGTGGGTTTTTGGTTTTTCTCAGGGTTGTGGATAGTTGTCATCTGTAAGGGTTGGTTGCAAGTTGTTATAGGACTAGGTGTGGGGGAATAAAGGAGAAAAGAGGGATAGACAGGCTATCACAATAAGGTGGATTATTGTATCTACTTGTAACTTGAAATACAACGATCAGTTTTAGATAATTTGCAATGGTGTGGATTCTTGTATATTGATACAAATGTAAAATTATTTTTCCATTCCTGTTTATGATAATTTCTGCTTATAATTTTCTGTTGACAGAAAAAAATGTAAAATTATTGTCATTTTATACATCTTTCTACTTCTGTTCAAGATATTTTGTATGTTGATACAAATTAAGGATTTTTTTGTCATATTGCACTATGCATTTATACCTCTGTTATTTCTTGCATCTTTTGGAAGTCGCTTACTTGCATTTCCTGCTTACTGAGGTATTATTTTCCTTCTCAGGTCTTTGATGGGGTTGAAGACTAGATAGTTACATACCTTAGCTAGGGCATGTTAGGTACAAGACTTGGACTTTCCATGATAGGACAGCTATTGGAGAAATCTTTAATTTGCCACTTACCCATGGCCTGGACATCCTTGCTTGATGTACTTGTTGGTTGTAGTTTTATTTTTGTTTATGCTATTACCTGTTCTACACAATACTTGATACTTGTTCTTATTGTAAATAGTTTTGTTAGTTTTGTTAGGATTAGAAGAACTTATTTAGAAAGAAAGGGGAAGTGTTGGGGATTTCCATCAGTTTAGCCAATGACTTTTTTTTTTTTTTTTTGGTTTTTCAAGACAGGGTTTCTCTGTGGCTTTGGAGGCTGTCCTGGAACTCGCTCTGTAAACCAGGCTGGCCTCGAACTCACAGAGATCCGCCTGCCTCTGCCTCCCGAGTGCTGGGATTAAAGGCGTGCGCCACCAACGCCCGGCCTAGCCAATGACTTTTGGGGCCACAAACTCTCTCCCTTTCTTGGAGTAAGAGGCGGCTTGCTGTTGGTGCTCTTTTTTTACTCCTGGGCAGACTGGATGAAGGCAGCTGATCAGTGGTGGCATCTAACTGGTTCTGTATCATGTGTGTGTCCTATCCTATGCATAAATAAATTTCCAAAACTCTTAACAGACTTGTTACAGTTCCTTGTCCTTCCCAGGTGTAGTACACAGGAATGGGTTTGTTAGGGATTATACACTGCATTGGTTGTCCTTGTGACTGTATACACTCTAAACTCACATGAACATGCCTTGCCCTTGTAAGTGTATACAGTCTGAACTCAAGTGAACTTTGCTTATATGACATTGTTGAGCCCTCTGAATATAAACTGCCTGATGCTCTGAATAAATCTGGCTATTGCAGGAGACTTCTGTCTGCCTCATTTTCAGGCGCTACTCTCCCAGGTTCACCTGCCAACTAGAGCAGTAACAGGGAAGCTAAGCAAGAGGGCTGCTGAGAGTTCCAAGCCATCATTGGATACATAGTTAGACTTTATCTCATATAAACAAGAACAAATAAAGAATCAAATACTAAGAACATAAGCAATCCGGCTTTGAAGAACACTGACTGTTATTCCAGAGGACCAGGCAAGATCCACCTGCTTCTGCCTCCTGAGTGCTGGGATTTTGTTTTTGCATTTTTCTCTTATGCTTTTCCAGGTTTTTGTTTAAGATTTATTTTATTAAGTATACAGTGCTATGTCTGCATGTTTGCCTGCAGCCAGAAGAGGGTGCCAGATCTCAAGGATGATAGTGAGCCACCATGTAGTTGCTGGGACTTGAACTCAGGACCTCTGGAGGAGCAGTCAATGTTCTTAACCTCTGAGCCATTTCTCCAGTTCCCCACTTTTTTTTTTTTTTTTGGTTTTTCGAGACAGGGTTTCTCTGTGGCTTTGAAGGCTGTCCTGGAACTAGCTCTTGTAGACCAGACTGGCCTCGAACTCACAGAGATCCGCCTGCCTCTGCCTCCCAAGTGCTGGGATTAAAGGCTTGTGCCACCAATGCCCGGTCTTTTTTTTTTTTTTTTTGGCAGTTCCCCACTTTTATTCAATAGTCAAGGCATAATTTTTTTTTCTCTGTATTCTAACAGCATAGAAAACAGCTCTGGACGGGCGTTGGTGGCGCACGCCTTTAATCCCAGCACTCGGGAGGCAGAGGCAGGCGGATCTCTGTGAGTTCGAGGCCAGGCTGGACCGACAGCCTCCAAAACAATACAGAGAAACCCTGTCTCGTAAAACCAAAAAAAAAAAAAAGAAAGAAAAGAAAACAGCTCTGGTTTCTATTTCTGTTGAAAATAGGTTCTCAGCTGGGTGGTGGTGTCTAAAACCTTTAATCCTAGCACGCAGGAGGCAGAGGCAGGTGGATCTATGAATTCCAGGACAGCCAGGGATTCACAGAAACCCAGTGCTAGAGCCCACTGAAATTGCACACAGACATAACTTGCCAGCCCTCTAGAAGCCTACATGCTGACTTATTTGGAACACTACAGTCCTCGTGTCCATAACGGTTTGCATCCTTTAAATTTTGTGTAAATGACACATATATCATGTGTACTTTGGGTTTCTTTCAGGCTAGGTAGCCTAGTCTGGTCTTGAACGCTAAATCCTATCTCATTCTCCTAACTCCCAGAAGTACAGGCCTGTGTTGCCATCCTCCATTTGTGTTCACTTTAATCTTGTCATTTTAGCCTCATGCTTGCATGAAGGTGGTGTTCTTTTCCGCAGTGTCAGAGAAGGGCTCTATTAACAGAGAGTTTATCAGCCAAGGTCGATCTAAATCAGCCATCTTTACATGGAAATTTTCCCTTGTTGTGAAATACTGTTCTTTTCTGGTTAAAGAACAAAACAGGTGGCTCCCCAGAGCACTCACACCTGCTGCACCTCCCAAGGGGACAGATGTGGAGACTGAGGACTGTAATGACAATAGCACTGCTTCTATCAAGGGTATTCTGGGGGTAACAGTTCTCCTAGGAACAGGAAATTGAGCCTCCAGATCAGCAATCAGCTGATAGAAAGTGCACAGAACGTTGGGCATATTTGATTGTAGCTTCTCTGAGGACAAAGATGAATTTATAACCCTTTCTGTAGTCCTAGCATTTGGAACACTGCTTGCCCATTACAGGCCCAGTCAGTGTTAAATGCACAGTCTCTGTTCCAAATAGATGGAAACAATCTATTGCCTCTGACCAAAACTCAAGTTACTGTTGAGAAATAATTGTCTGTGCAATTCATCAATTGAGGGTGGAGCCAGGAGTACTGTGAGTTCAAGATCCAATCTCGAAAATGAAAAATCAAATAGATTCAAAATAAAATAGGCATGGTGGCAAATACTCCTAATCCCAGCACTCAAGTGGCAGAATTGTAGGCAAGTTGTTGCCTCAAATTCATGGTCAGTTGCCAAACAAACCTTACATAGTGAGTACCTGTCCACTATGTAGTAGGACCTTGTTTGCTTTTTTTTTTTTTTTTTTTTTTTTTTTTTGAGACAGGGTTTCTCTGTATAACAGTCCTGGCTATCCTGGAACTCACTGAGATTTGTCTGCCTCTGCCCCCCAAGTGCTGGGATTAAAGGCATGTACCACCACTGCCAGGCAGGTCCTTCTTTTAAAGACCAGGAGGACAGAATTGCTAGATCTTGTTCTTTTTTTTTTAAATCTTGTTCTTAATTTCTGTCAAGTTCTGGATACAATCAACCAAAAGGGCTGATTTTCACAGTATTCTAACTAAAACATGTACTTGTTGCAAAAAATCTTTTAAGATTTTTTTTGTTGTTTTGTTTTTTGATTTTTGTTTTTCAAGGCAGGGTTTCTCTGGCTTTGGAGGCTGTCCTGGAACTAGCTCTTGTAGACCTGGCTGGTCTCGAACTCACAGACATCTGTCTGCCTCTACCTCCCAAGTGCTGGGACTAAAAAGGCGTGTGCCACCACCGCCCGGCCAGATTTTAATTTTATTTTGATGTGCATTGATGTGTGTGTGTGTGTGTGTGTTTTGTTTTGTTCAGCCCTGAGTGTCTTTGAAGTGCATTGGTGTTTTGCCTGCATGTATGTGTGAGGGTGTCAGATCACCTGAAACTGGAGTTACAGACAGTTGTTAGCTGCTGTGTAGATGCTGGGAATTGCACCTGGATCCTGTGGAAGAGCAGTCAGTGCTCTTCACCGCTAGCCATCTCTCCAGTCCCTGTTTTTCTAATTTATATGCCACCTGAATACTGATTTTTTTTAGGGGGGAGCGGTGCTGTAGAGTTTGTTCATTCTTCAAGGACCGGATTTCCACCGGACCATAAATTAATATGAGTGAGAAGTGAAAGTAGCTGGGGAGATGGGTGCGTGGTAACTTCATTCCGTGACCCATGCACTTAAACAAAGGAAAACACCAGACTTAAGAGAACAAATAGACAAATGGATGATGCATATAATATGGTCAATTCAATAAAAGCCTTGTTTTAATTGGAGTATCGTCCCTCCTACTAATGGGGTTCAGAGTTAAAGCCAAGTTCTATCACAAACAAGGTTTATCTCTGGTCCATCAGGGAACATCATTTTTGTGGCTGAGGTTTCCTCAATGAAACAGGAAGGTTGGAGTAATGCAGCGGTCCTCTGTGTTTAGCCAAATCCCGGGACAGTTTAGGGGCGGCGTCGCCGCAGCGAATGCAGACGAATTCCATTCCTTCGCGCGGAAGCCCCCATGATTTGAAGCGGTCTGAACACTCGGCCAGCACCGGCTCGCTGGGCAGCAGCAACGAAGCGCCCCGCACTAGGGCTGGCAGAAGTCCCGCGAGGAGCAACCCGGCCGCGAACCGTGACGTGGCCCAATCCGCGGGCAGCGCCGGCGGTTTTGTTCCAACTGGTGCTCAGGCCCCGCGGTCGCCTCGGGGGCGGAGCCGGATAAGGGGCGGGCCTACTACGTGGCCCAATGGTGGCGCGCGCCGGGCTGCAGGGGTGGGGCCAGGTGTGCGGCGCAGGGCCGGGCAGCGAAGTCGCCAATGAGCGTGCGCCGCGTCCGGGGCCGGCTGGTGCGCGAGACGCCGCGGAGAGGTTGGTGGCTACTGTAACAGTTTGCAAACGGAGGGGAGTTGTGAAGGGCCTGGGCTTAGGGTCGTGCTGCTGGCCGTGTGGGTACGTGCGCGCCGCGTTGATCCCGGAGCGAGGGCCGCAGGAGCTGGAGGCCAGAGGGAGCGGGGGTGAGGATGGAGCAGCAGCCGGGCCGCGGCTCCTAGGGGAGGCAGCGTGCTAGCTTCGGGGGCGGGCCGGTAGCGGGAGTGAGGGCCGCACGGATACCGGTGCCTTCGGCCCTGCAGTTCGGTCGCTGGGTTGCCCCCTCGCGCTCGGGGTGGGCCGAATCCATTTCCGGGAGTGGGATCTTCCACCGTCGTCAGGTGAGGTTTTAGGTGAACACTGGCTCCGCCAGTAACCTTAGCCCGCACCGCGTCTGCGTGGGCATCGAGGCCCAGGAGTGGGATGGGCAAGGAAGGTGGGCCGGGCAATACTCAAGGGATGCAGAGGAGGGATCAGGTCCTTCCATGCCAACCATCCCCAACGTCATCACCTTCCAGTTCCTGTCTAAGCCCAGTCTGACTTTCCCCACCACCAGGGGAGCTTCAGGTGTCGAACAGGTTTCCAGGGTCCCTGGCCCAGCTCCAGGTGTCTGACAGCGCGCACAGTGCTGTGGTGCACCAGTTTCTTGCCTTTGTGTAGACAAAAAGAAGGTCAAGTCTCTTTCCTATTTGTCTGTCTAAAGATGTGGTGGAGCTAAGGATCCGGGCCCTTTTGCCTAGGTCCAAATGTGGGACACTTGGGAGGATGTTTAGAATGACTGAACTCAGGAGGGAAGGGAAGGCGTGTGGGCTGCTCTCCCTTTAGCCAGAAGTGCAGCAGATAGGAATCTTAGAGCTTGTCTGTTCTGGGATGTGGTTTTGTTTCCTCCTTCACTCAGAGCATCCAGTTACAAGTGTTTTTCCTTCTCTGCAAGGGTCACGATGGCAGCCACAGTAAGAAGGCAGAGGCCACGGAGGTTACTCTGTTGGGCCTTGGTGGCTCTCCTTTTCGCAGACCTGTTGGCACTGAGTGGTATGTACCTGACAAAGGATTCAAAAGAATAAATTAGTAGTAAGAAGAGGGTAAAAGGTGCCAGATCTAGGCTTTTTTCTTTCTTTGCCATCTTTCTCTATAGAATGGAAACTGCTTTATTTGATTTAACTCAGAAAGATGTGAGAAGCGGAGATAATCATGCTTTCTATTTTTCCTTCAGACACATTGGCTGTGATGTCTGTAGACCTGGGCAGTGAATCCATGAAGGTGGCCATTGTCAAGCCTGGAGTGCCCATGGAGATTGTATTGAACAAGTAAGGATAGCTCTGTGTCAAGAGTGTGTATATAATTTGTAGTGTCTAAAACAGAATTGGTTCATACCGTGCTGCAGGAAGCTGGGGCTAATGCTGCTTTTTCTTAGGGAATCTCGGAGGAAAACGCCAGTGACTGTGACCTTGAAGGAAAATGAAAGGTTTCTAGGTGACAGTGCAGCAGGCATGGTGAGTAGCAACCACATAGCCAGATTTGTTCCTCCTGAGGCTGGTGGTCTCTTGTCTGTCTTGAGGATGTAAGAGGCAGGCTAAACTGGGTTTGGGCCTGAGAACCTGCTGGGTTTTCTCCTTTCAGGCCATCAAGAACCCAAAGGCTACACTCCGTTATTTCCAGCACCTCCTAGGAAAGCAGGCAGATAACCCTCATGTGGCCCTTTATCGGGACCGTTTCCCAGAGCATGAGCTAAACATTGACCCACAGAGGCAGACTGTGCGCTTCCAGATCAGCCCGTGAGTGTCCAGATGGGGAAGGTGGGCTCAGTAACCCTCCTGGGCTTCTTGCTGGCATATATTCATGAGTTGGTCTTGGTGTTTGGCTTCCCTTGTCTCAACTCCTCCTCTCCTCAGGCAGCTGCAGTTCTCCCCCGAGGAGGTGTTGGGCATGGTTCTAAACTACTCCCGTTCCTTGGCTGAAGATTTTGCTGGTGAGTAGCAAGATGGGGCCTGTGGCAGTGAGGCTCACCAGAATGTGCAGTGATTTATCAAGCAGGGGCACTTTTATTTCTTAGTGAAAATTGGACTGTGTCTGAAGATATCTTTGATTGTCTCAAACTGGCGATAAGCTACTGGCAGGGAGACTAGTAAAAAACATCCTGTAATGTACAAGATAGGCCCCAGCCACAGAGACTACCTGGGTCAGAGTTAGTCTGAAATCTTTGTCCTGAGGTCTGGAGTTGGTGAGATCCTGATCTTTTGTCCTCTGTAGAACAACCTATTAAGGATGCTGTGATCACCGTGCCAGCCTTTTTCAACCAGGCTGAGCGCCGAGCTGTGCTGCAGGCTGCTCAGATGGCTGGCCTCAAAGTGCTGCAGCTCATCAACGACAACACTGCCACTGCCCTCAGCTACGGTGTCTTCCGCCGGAAAGATATCAATTCCACTGCACAGGTGAGCCAAGGAGGCCTGACCACTAGGTGCACAAGGGGCTCAGTGTGAAATTGATTAGAGGGTCCTTGGCCCGCTGTGGTTGTGCGTCTTGTTTAATTGGCCATCCCTTGAGAAAGTGTGGCAGTAGCTTCCTTTCAGTCGTCATTGGAACTAGTCAGCTGCATGGACAGCTCTTTGTTTCCAGGCAGGCAGGGGGACAGGCATCCTGCCTTTGATAAGGTTCCCATGACAATGCCCTTGGTGTCTCCACAGAATGTCATGTTCTACGACATGGGCTCAGGCAGCACCGTGTGCACCATTGTGACCTACCAGACAGTGAAGACTAAGGAGGCTGGGATGCAACCACAGCTGCAGATCCGGGGCGTGGGGTACGTTACGGACACCTCAAGGGTGCTTTCTTCCTGGGTTTCAGGTGCTTTTTTTCTGATCCCTGAAGGGACACACTTCCTGAATACAGCATCAGTTACTCTGGGAGGAAGTGAAAGCGGGAGAGAGAAGGAGACAGTTCAGAGTTTGAAAAGCAGGGAACTTTTGAACGTGTTCTAAGGAAATCCATGAGAGTGCATACAGGTTGAGTGCGGTTCAGATGCAATTGCTTCTTGGCTTTCTTGACCTATATCACTGTCATTATTTGTCTTTCTTCCCTCTTTATTTTTCCTGAGATTTAACTTAGGGTTTCACACATAATACTCACACAGAATGCTACATAAGCATTCTTCTACTATATATTCCTGGAACTGTATATTCCTGGAATTTATTCTGTTGACCGGGTTTGTCAAAAACTTCTGGCAGTCCTGCCTCTGCCTCCTGACCTACAGAATTTTAAAAAACCTTCCTAAACAAGGCAAGGAGGTATAATTATAGCACTTGGGAGGTGTAGGCAGGAGACTCACTAATTGTAAATCATCTTTAACTATTTATGGAATCCTAGGTCAACCTAGAATACAGGAGACCCTCTATGAAAAAACAAAATCTCTTTTCATCTCCTCACTATTCAGCTAGGAGGTTCTCTTAGGGTACTGATGTAAGGACAGCCGCTCAGTAGTATTCATGGGCCCTCGTCTCAGTCCAGAGCACCCCTACAGAGATGAACAAATGACATACCAATATGATAGTAATCCATTTCTTCAGTGATCTCCTTGCTGTGCCTGTTTGAGCCCTGCCTCCTGCAACTGTGACTGAGCTCTTTGACCCTTTTTTGGAGATGGTCTCACTACACAGCTCTACCTGTTTGAAACTATGTAAGCCAGGCTGACCTCAAACTCACAGAAATCCACCTGCTTCTGCCTCTGCCTCCCGAGTTGGGATTAAAGGCACATGCCACCAACGCCCAGCCGATTTCCCATTCTTGATGCTGACATTCAAATAGTTGATACTCAGCAAGCTGAGTGAATAGGTAGATAAGCTGCTACTCTGAATTGCTGTTTGTGCTATAGAGAGCTGTGGGCAGAGTGCTGTTGTCTCTTGTGCAAGAGAGAGAACCTTCTGTGTTCTTACACTTCACTGCTCCCTTTCTTGATCAGGTTTGACCGCACCTTGGGTGGCTTAGAGATGGAGCTTCGGCTGCGGGAACACCTGGCGAGGCTCTTCAATGAGCAACGCAAGGGCCAGAAAACCAAGGATGTTCGGGAAAACCCACGCGCTATGGCCAAACTGCTTCGGGAAGCCAATCGCCTTAAAACCGTCCTGAGCGCCAATGCTGATCACATGGCACAGGTACCCCCGTGGGAGCTTGGTGGAGGGCAGGCTTGAGGCTCCTTTCCATGAGGGTGGAGGGAGGGCCTTTCTCCTTGAAACCTGTCTTCTTTTGCCCAGAGAACAGGATCTCGTCAGAACCTCTTAACAGATTCCTCTTCCCACAGATTGAGGGCTTGATGGACGATGTGGACTTCAAGGCAAAAGTGACTCGAGTGGAGTTTGAGGAGTTGTGTGCAGACTTGTTTGAAAGAGTGCCTGGGCCTGTTCAGCAGGCCCTCCAGAGTGCTGAAATGAGCTTGGTGAGGGCATGAGGGAGGCCGGAGTGCCTACAGGAGAGCACAGGACACCCACAGGGTGCCAGAGGGAAAGACCAGCTCTGAGAAAGGGCATTAACTCTGCGTCTCCCCTTCCCTTCTGCAGGATGAGATTGAACAGGTGATCCTGGTGGGTGGAGCCACCCGTGTTCCCAAAGTTCAAGAGGTGCTGCTAAAGGCTGTGGGCAAGTGAGTAGGGTGTGGGGGCTAAGCATGGAGTCTAGGTGTGCCTAGCTGAAGACTGGGAGCTACCCGAGTGGGTGCGGGAGAACGCAGTCCCCGTGGATGGTGCTGAAGCTTGTGTCTCCTAGGGACGAGCTAGGGAAGAACATCAATGCAGATGAAGCGGCTGCCATGGGGGCTGTGTACCAGGCAGCGGCACTCAGCAAAGCCTTCAAGGTGAAACCGTTTGTTGTGCGGGATGCCGTCATCTACCCCATCCTGGTAAGCTTGCCCGTGGCATGCTCCCCTTCCTTCTCTGTTCACCTCAACCTGCCCCTTTTTCTTTATGCCAAGAGAGAGTCCAAACCCTCACCCCTCCCCTCAGCCTTCCCTGGTTCTCCACTGCACTCTTTGCCTGTTGTGTAGGTGGAGTTCACAAGGGAAGTGGAGGAGGAGCCTGGGGTTCGAAGCCTGAAGCACAATAAACGTGTGCTCTTCTCCCGAATGGGGCCCTACCCTCAGCGCAAAGTCATCACCTTTAACCGCTACAGCCATGATTTCAACTTTCACATCAACTACGGTGACCTGGGCTTCCTGGGGCCTGAGGATCTTCGGTGAGGGGCGGGGGCAGGATGGCACCTCCAGGGCGTGTGGGAGGTGTGCCTGGCAGATGAGTGACAAGGATGGGGAAGGAGTGTGGGTCCTAGAGGGCTGAGGTGGGTCGGGGTCAGGGTGTGAGAGGCCTGTGTTGGAGAGAGGGTCCGTCGTTCTGAGTGTCCTGTCTCATGCCAGCAGGCCACGTGGTCTGGAGTTGGGGTTGGGGCAGGTGTGTCTCCTCAAACTCTTCTTTTCCTTCCCAACCAGGGTATTTGGCTCTCAGAATCTGACCACAGTGAAGCTAAAAGGTGTAGGAGAGAGCTTCAAGAAATATCCCGACTATGAGTCCAAAGGCATCAAGGCCCACTTCAACCTGGATGAAAGTGGGGTACTCAGTTTAGACAGGGTGAGAGCAAAAGGGAACCCTTATCAGGACGGGGGTGGTCAGCCCCGGTCCCACCAGCCCTCCTAAAGCGGGTTCCATAGGCTAAGCACAAAGCATTTTGGGAGCAGATGTAATGAATCTTGGCTTTAAACACAGTGGAACAGTGGGGATCTTTGTGGCCAACATGTTCTGATGGTCACTATAACGTGAGTAGAGGGAAATACAGGTTTTTTAAAAATATTGTTTTGCCTGCATGTGTATCTGTGCTAGTGTTCTAAACTTGAGCTGTCTCTCTAACCCCTTAACGCTTGTGGGGTATGTGTGTATGATGGGGTGGGTGCAAGCATGTCACAGCTCACATGGAAGCCAGAGGAAATGAGCTGCTGTTCTTCCTTTTACCTTGGATGAGAGTAAGCACCCTTCATCTGCGAGCCATTTTGCCAACCCAGAGAACACCTCACCCCTCCTTTTTTTCTTTTTTCTTTATATTATTTATTTACTTATTTGTTTTTTGTTTTGTTTTGTTTTTGAGGTGGGGGTTTCTCTATATTGTTTTGGAGCCTGACCTGGAACTTTATTTGGTTTTTTTGAGATGGGGTTTTTCTGTGTATCCCTGGCTATCCTTGAACTCTCTGTAGACCAGGACTGGGCTCTAATTCAGGGATCTGCCTGCTTCTGCCTCCCAAGTGCTGGCAGTAAAGGCATGCGCCACCACTGCCCAGCTGAGAAAATGTGTATGGATATTTTACCTGCACATATGTCTGCATCATGTGTGTCTAATGCCCGAGGAGACCAGAAGAGGGTATCAGATCCTCTGGAACTGGAGTTGGAGCCACCTTGTCAGTGCTGGGCGTATACCTGGGTTCTCTGGAAAATCAGTCCACGCTGTTAGCTGCTGAGCCAGTTCTTCAGCCCCAAATAAGCCCATTTCTAAAGAGCAATTTTGAGTTAATATCGTCTGGCTCACTGGGAAACTGGTCCATTGTATTACCAAGTGGAGACATGGAGGGCTGTAAGGAGTAAGAACTTATCCTGGTAGAGCTGGCACTTACAGGGGTGTGGCTGTCCAGGAGTCTTAGAAAGGAAAGTGAGAAAGTGGTTCTGCACACGGCTGTAAGTCATTTTGTATTCCTAGTGTATGCATAAGCAATGTACTTACAGAACAGTGTGCGTTACTATGCAGTTCTTATTTTGAACCTATTTCAAAATAGGTGGAGTCTGTATTTGAGACCCTGGTGGAGGACAGCCCAGAAGAAGAATCTACTCTTACCAGTAAGCTACAAATGGGCTTCTGTGTGAGCATGCAAATGTTCGTGAGCAAGCAAGAGTAAACATACATGTGTGCTTGGAGTAGGAAGTGGGTTCGTGGCTTGACTTTCTCTTGAACCTCTGGACTTCCCTTCGTCCTAGAACTTGGCAACACCATTTCCAGCCTGTTTGGAGGCAGTACCTCGTCAGATACCAAAGAGAATGGTACTGATACTGTACAGGTAAGGGTAAGGGCAGAGAAGCGTGGGGAGTAGCTAGGGGGTGGAGCTGGGGTGGTGTAAACAGAAGCAGGATCTGGTGGGCGTCCCAGCTGCCTGGACTTCACCGGACGCCAGTGGTCCTCATCTTGTCTCAGCCTGTCAGGTTGCCCGTCAGACTTGGAGCCCGTATCAGAGCCTAAGGCTTATTGTTCTCATTCTCACCTACCTTTCGTTCCTTTGTTCACCTGTGTGTCTGCAAATCCCAACAGCCCCTGTTTGCCCACAGACGTCATCTGCTTGTCCCCAAGCTTTATCCTGAACAGTGTTTCCTTTTCAAGTAGATGAGCTGATATGATCAAGGCTAAGTATGGCCTCTGCTCAGCTAGTGGTGTATATAATAACCTCTATGCTTTCTGTACTGGTCTCCCAGGAGGAAGAGGAAAGCCCTACCGAGGGGAGCAAGGATGAACCTGGAGAGCAGGGGGACCTTAAGGAGGAAACGGAAACCCCTGTGGAAGATACCTCTCAACCTCCACCCCCTGAGCCTAAGGGTGATGCAGCCCCTGAGGGAGAAAAACCTGATGAAAAAGAAAGTGGGGAAAAGTCTGAGGCCCAGGTAAGCTACCTGCAGCAGAAGACGGTGGAACCCAGGGGCTGATGAGTAAATGAGAGCTGACTGCTTTGTCCATGCCCCATGGAAGATGGGGCAGCTAATGTTTTCCCTGACATTGCAACACTTTGTACTCAGAAGCCCGAAGAGAAGGGACAGGCAGGGCCTGAGGGTGTCCCTCCAGCTCCTGAGGGAAAAAAGCAGAAGCCTGCCCGGAAGCAGAAAATGGTGGAGGAGATAGGTGTGGAGCTGGCTGTCTTGGACCTGCCAGACTTGCCAGAGGATGAGCTGGCTCGTTCTGTGAAGAAGTAAGTGTTGCATATGTGGGGAAGGTGGGCAGGGTGTGGAAAGGCTGTAAGGACTCCAAGGTCCAGCCCACCTTTATCCTGCCTTTTGTTCATCCCACAGACTTGAGGACTTGACCCTCCGAGACCTGGAAAAGCAGGAAAGAGAGAAAGCTGCCAACAGCTTGGAAGCTTTTATCTTTGAGACCCAGGTTAGCAGACAAAGGACAGCACTCGGGACTGCACTCAGGGACATGTGGCTCTGAGTGCCCCAAAGCTCACTGCATACATGGATTTGTGTCCTTGACTAGGACAAGCTCTACCAGCCTGAGTACCAGGAAGTGTCCACCGAAGAACAGCGGGAAGAGATCTCTGGGAAACTCAGCACCGCTTCTGCCTGGCTGGAGGACGAGGGGTTTGGAGCCACCACTGTGGTGAGGGCCTTTCTAGGTTATGGCAGGCAGATGGGAGTGCTGGCCTTCCCTCCTAGGGTCAGAGTGCAAAGAGCTGGGGTGTCAGGCCATGAAGCAAGGTGCAGGACTGGGTCCAGGGAGCTCCTGCTGCCACTTAACCCTCCTCCTCCTCGTGTCCATCAGATGCTGAAGGAAAAGCTGGCTGAACTGAGGAAGCTGTGCCAAGGGCTGTTTTTCCGTGTGGAAGAGCGCAGGAAGTGGCCTGAACGGCTTTCAGCTCTGGATAATCTCCTCAACCACTCGAGCATTTTCCTCAAGTGCGTATGCCCTGCATCCTTCCTGCTGTGTGCAATACTGCTGAGACCGCAATTCCCCTTTCTGTCAACTTCCTGTCCTTCTGGCCCAGGACCTCTTCACTAGTCTGATCTTCTCCTCTTTGGTTTCTAGGGGTGCCCGGCTCATCCCAGAGATGGACCAGATCTTCACTGAGGTGGAGATGACAACGTTAGAGAAAGTCATCAATGACACCTGGGTAATCACTTTGGATGTGTGACACTTGAGCTGGTACCCTGGGATGCTGAGGGTGGCAGGGTGAATTTCAGTCAGCAGGAATTGCCTTAACTGGATGAAAGTGTCACCTGCCAAATCCATGGCTAGTTCTGAGACTTCCCTGGCCTCACCCACAGGCTTGGAAGAATGCAACTCTGGCCGAGCAGGCCAAGCTTCCTGCCACAGAGAAGCCTGTGCTGCTTTCAAAAGACATCGAGGCCAAGATGATGGCCCTGGACCGTGAGGTACAATATCTGCTCAATAAGGCCAAGTTTACCAAACCCCGACCACGGCCCAAGGACAAGAATGGCACCCGGACAGAGCCTCCCCTCAATGCCAGTGCTGGTGACCAAGAGGAGAAGGTCATTCCACCTGCAGGTGAGGAGAGAGAGGCTGCTTGCTTTGTTCCAGTCACAATGGACAAAGAAAAGCCACTCATGCCTCCTAGGCTGCTGCTGACTCTTAACTCCTGGTTTCCCTCTAGGTCAGACTGAAGAGGCAAAGCCCATTTTAGAACCTGACAAAGAAGAGACTGGTGAGTTGGAGAAACTGGTTTGGAATGGGACATTTCATAGTCTGGGGGCAGGCAAGCTGGCAGACATAGCCCATTTCCAGTCAGCCCATGAATTGTGGTTGGCCTTTAATTTTTTTTTTTTTTTTTAATGTGTACAGTGTTCTGCCTGCATGTCTGCTTATAGGCCAGAAGTGGGCACCAGATCTCATTGTAGATGGTTGTGAGCCACCATGTGGTTGCTGGGAATTGAACTCAGGACCTATGGAAGAGCAACCAGTGCTCTTAACCTCTCCAGCCCGGCCTTTAATTTTTAAAAGTAATGTTTTTTTTCCTTCGGAAGAAAAAAAGACACAGACAGGCTAGGGAATTGTTCAGTAGGTAAAGTGCTTAATTGGACAGCATGAGGATCAGAGTTCAAGTCCTCAGCACCTATGTAAATGCCAGACAGGCATACCGCCCACGTATCCCAGAATGTTGAGGAGACAGGCTGTCTACAGTAGCTGGATAGCAAATCTATATGAATTGCTAGCTAGCTCTGGTTCAAGGGAGAGACCTTCCTTCAGTATATAAGGTAGGAAGCAATCTGACCTCCATATGTATGGGCAAAACACATACTTTTTTTTTTTTCAAGACAGGGTTTCTCTGTAGCTTTGTAAACTAGTCTGGCCCCGAACTCACAGAGATCCACCTGCCTCTGCCTCCCGAGTTCTAGAACTAAAGGTGTGTGCCACCACCACCACCTGGCTTTTTTTGTTTGTTTGTTTGTTTTTGTTTTTGTTTTTTCGAGACAGGGTTTCTCTGTATTGTTTTGAAGCCTGTCCTAGAACTCCCTTGGTAGACCAGGTTTGGTCTCGAACTCACAAAGATCCACCTGCCTCTGCCTCCCGAGTGCTGGGATTAAAAGCATGTGCCACCACCACCCAGCCCGGCTTTTTTTTTTAAGCAAAGATTTTTTTTTCTGGTATGGTGGTACTTTCCTTAGTCCCAGCATAGGAGAGGCAGAGACAGGATCTCTGAGCTTGAAGCCAGCCCGGTCTACAGAGAGAGTTCCAGGACAGCCAGAGCCGCTGAGAGGTGGTTCAGCTGTTAACACTTACTGCTCTTGCAGAGTACCTGGGTTCACTTCCCAGCACCCTCATTATGGTTCATAACCTTCTGTAACTCCAGTTCTAGGAGATTCAGTGCTCTTGCAGGCATCAAGCACAGGTGTGGTACACATACATGTATACATACATATTTGCAGGCAAAATACTCACAAAATGAATGTCTAATTTTTTTAAATTAAAAATTGTGTGGGAGCCGGGCGTTGGTGGCGCAGAGGCAGGCGGATCTCTGTGAGTTCGAGGCCAGCCTGGACTACCAAGTGAGTTCCAGGACAGCCTCCAAAGCCACAGAGAAACCCTGTCTCGAAAAACCAAAAAAAAAAAAAATTGTGTGGGAGAAGGTGTTGGAGAGATAGATGCCTCAGTGCTAAGAGTTCTGGCTGCTCTTCCAGAGAATCTAGTTTGTATTTCTAGCATGTACATGGTGGCTCACAACTGTCTGTAGTTCCACTTCCAAAGGATCCAGGCCCTCTTCTGGCCTCCGAGGCACAAACACATACATATACATAAACATATACATATACATGTACACATACACATACACATATACATATACATAGTATGCAGACATACATGCAGGCAAAATACCCATAATTATGAAATTAAAAAGCCTTTTAAAAGGCAGAGACCGGGCTGGAGAGATGGCTCAGCGGTTAAGAGTACTGACTGCTCTTCCAGAGGTCCTGAGTTCAATTCCCAGCAACCACATGGTGGCTCACAACCATCTGTAATGAGATCTGGTGCCCTCTCCTGGCGTGCAGACATATGTAGAGGCAGGATGTTGTATTCATAATAAATAAATAAAATCTTAAAAAGAAAAAAAAAAAGGCAGAGACCCTAAAATGTGTCTCACATGTCATATTTACCATCTGGATTTGTATCCTCTATTGGCTTCTCACTTGTTTAGTGACTGACTTTTCCTTCTAAAACGCAGCTACGGAGCCAGCAGACTCTGAGCCTCTGGAATTAGGAGGTCCTGGAGCAGGTAAGAGTGAAACGGGGGGGGGAGGCAGCTTGTTAGGGATGGAGGGAAAAAGAGGATCAGGCTGTTGAGCCTCATGCCCCATCCTCTCTCCCTTTCTTTCTCCGCTCCCCAACAGAACCGGAACAGAAAGCGCAGACAGCAGGACAGAAGCGACCTTTGAAGAATGACGAGCTATAACCCCACCTCCCGTCTCCCCACTGTCTCGCCTCCAGCCCCTTCTCCTACCACCTCTATTTATTACACATCAGGGTTGGGGCAGGGGTTGGTTTTGCCCTTAGAGGCTCGAGTTCCTTCTCTTAGCTGAGACAGGAGGTGGCTGCTTAGCAGTCCTTCTGGAAGAGCTCCATGAGTGAAACCACCTAGTTCTGTCCCCAGCTCCACCTTCTCTGGTCTCCTACTCTCTGGCCCTGTGTTTGGGAAAAATCACTATTATGTCTTAATTGTTTGCCTGTGGGTAAGTGAGAGCATGGCTGCCAGTGGTTGTGGAGACCTGGTAGTGGGAAGGGTATTTTGGGACACTAGAGTGACCAGTCTTCTCTGAACATCATTTCACTCTTCCTGTTCCACAAAATCAGGGTCCTGTTTGGGCCAGTGTCTACAGAACCTCATCACCACCTTTGGCTTCCCAGTGCCTCTTTCTCTCTCCTATGTCCTCTCTTTCCCTTGCCCTTCCTCCTTGGCTCTTCCTGTCCTTGCCCTCCCAGTACAGATTGGGCTGGAGTCTTCTCCTAGCCCAAAGCCTTTCATCATCAGGACTGTGTAAATTTGTTCTTGTGGTTCATGCGACCCCTGGTGGCCAGAGCAAGCAGGGAGCGAGTAAGAAGGGAATCCCCGGTCCAGTGGAAGGACAGACTGTGAAATGAAAGCCCTGTAGCCCCTTCTGTGGGGTGTTGGGCGAGGGAAGTACATAGAGTGTTTGGCAAGGATGCAGCTATCCTGCAGGCACTTGGAATCCTTATCCCCAGTTCCTTTGACACCTACCCCTTCTCATCTCTCCCTCTTCCCCCTGGGCTGACCAAAAACGTGCTATCTACTGTGAGCCCCTTTCCCAAGACTCTGAGGGACAGAGACACCATGGCGTGAATGTAAAGATGCCACCTCACTCAGGCAGGCTTTGTGGGGAAAGAAGAGGGGTCAGGGTTCAACTTCCCAGTGTACTTTGCTAGGAGGGAAAGCCTCTTGCCCATTATGAGTGTCTGTCCTCCAGTATTGCACCTGTAGCAGGACTTAGGGCTACCCCACTTCTGGGACAAAGCAAACCTGGTATGTCAGTCATTTTTGTCTTTTCTTCTCCCCTCCCAATCCCCTCGCCTTTTTGCCACATTGGCAGAGAGACCTAAAGGTCCTACACAGTCCCCTTCCTGTGTGTTTGAGTTCTTTCATTAGCAGTTGAGGCTGGTTAGACAGGTTTGAATCAAATTGTACTTTGTTCCATTGTTAATTGAGAAACTGTTTCAATAAAATATTCTTTTCTATAGATTACGTTTTGCTTCCTTACCACCTCCCCCCCCCTGTTTTTTTTTTTTTTTTTTTCAAGAAAGGCTTCTTTATGTAACCCTGGCCATCTACACAACTTGTTCTGTAGACCAGGCTGCCCTTGAACTCAGAAATCCACCTGCTTCTGCCGTTTGAGTGCTGGGATTAAAGGTGTGCAGCACCACTACCTGCCAACACACTTACATTTCTGACACACTTATGACTTATGTGGATGTGTTCAGTGTGATTATGGTGTTGTGGTTGTATGGGAGAATATCCTTGTTTTTACACTGATACAGCCCCAAATTGAAACAAGTTTAATGATGCCAGCAACTAGCTTTCAGATGGCTTGACAATGGGCATATTTATGTATGTTTATGCAGAGAAAATAGGTAAATTTTACAGTGTTAACATTTGTTGAGCAAGATTATTCTTGAAACTTTGAAGTAGGTTTGAAACTTCCCAAATAAATAATAGTTCTATTAATCTGAGTGGAAATTACAGGGTACTTATATAAACACGGGGTGGGGGGGGACTTGTCCCTCCATCTCACATTTGATGAATAAAGAGTTTGCGTTTCATTTTTTAAGGTTTATCTTAATATGGAATAAAAGCCAGATTTTTAAAAATTATTTAATGTGCATTGATGTTTTGCCTGTGTGAGGCTGTCAGATCTTGGAGTTAAAGACTATAGTGAACTGCCATGTGGGTGCTGGGAATTGAACCTGGGTCCTCTGAGAAGAACAGTCAGTGCTCTTAACTGCTGAGCCATCTCTCTAGCCCTAAAAGCCAGAGTTTGGGTTTTTTTTGTTTTTTGTTTTGGTTTTTCAAGGCGGTTTCTCAGTGAGACAGTTCTGGATGTCCTGGAACTTTTACTCTAGACTAAGCTGGCCTCAAACTCACAGAGATCTGCCTGCCTTTGCCTCTCAAGTGCTGGGATTAAAGGCGTGTGCTACCACCACCCAGTTTAAAAGGCAGAGTTTTAAAAATTCATTTTTTTTATTTGCACATAGATATATGTGTGCATGTCTCTGCTTTCCACTTGTTCATGCAGGTGCTTATAGAAGCCAGAAGAGGGCACCAGATCCCATGGAACTGGAAATAGATGATTATAAACCACCCAGGCTACGTACATGATCTAAACTCAGGTCCTCTGGAAGAAAGTACTCCTAGAAAGCCCTCAACTACTGAATCATCCCTCCACCCCCAATAAAATTTTTTCTTTAATTAAATGTATTTGTGTGGGTATGTATACATATGTACAGATGCCTGATGACCACGAAGGGGCTGGTTACAAACCGTTACGAGCTGTCCCATATGGGTGCTGGAATTACTGAGGTACATACCTGACTAAGGGAATCTCCCATTCCACCACGCACCCCACAGGCTCCTGTGTCAAATCTACAGCCTTAGACATACTAAAGGAACCCTAGCCTAGAGCTTGATTTTTGTTTTTTGAATCTGTGTATCTATGGCTCTCTTGGAACTTGCTTTGTAGACCAGGCTGTGAAACTCCGATTCCTCTGTCTACTGCCCAAGTGTTGGGATTAAAGGCCTGTGCTACCACGGCCTGGAGCTTGTTTTTTGTTTGTTTGTTTGTTTTGTTTTTTCGAGACAAGGTTTCTCTGTATTGTTTTGGAGGCTGTCCTGGAACTCTCTCTGTAGACAGGCTGGCCTCGAACTCACAGGGATCCGCCTGCCTCTGCCTCCTGAGTGCTGGGATTAAAGGCGTGGGCCACCACTGCCCAGCCTGGAGCTTATTTTTGGAGGACGGAAGTCCTTGGCTCTGTTGTCTGCTTAAGAGCAGAGTCTGATCTAAACCAGGCTTCAGTTCAGTTGATACTTGTTGAATTAAAGAAGTTCAGCACCGACTAGAGCTATTGGAAGGTGGAAGACAATGAACTGATAGCTAGGAAACCTGCATGGGACTGTACTAGGCCCTCTGAATGTGGGTGGCAGTTACGGGGCTTGATCTGTTGTGGGGGCCCCTGGCAGTGGGACCACGACCTATCCCGGGTGCATGAACTGGCTTTTTGGAGCCCATTTCATATGGTGGGACACCTTGCCCAGCCTGATTGGGGGGAGCTGCTTGGTCCTGCCTCAACTTGGTATGCCAGACTTTGTTGACTCCCCAAAGAAGGCCTTACTCCCTCTGAGGAGTGGAATAGGGATGAGAAGGGGGGATGGAGAACAGGGGTTAATATGTAAAATGAAAAAATTTTTAAATAAAAAATAATACAAAAATATTCAGCACCAGTAGAATCCCATCTTATCTCCTCTTCCTCTCTGGCTTTCACTATTCTAAAAGATCTTCGCTCTCCAATCTGGAGTACTTAAAAATCTCCAACCATTTTCCTGTGGGATGGTATGTAAGAGAAAATTCCGAGATGTTCTAAATTCAACTATAAAGGTAGAAAGGGAGAGATGGGTTAGTGGGCTCTTGTTTGCATTAGACAGGATCTCACTATATCTGACTGACCTCGAACTCACTATGTAAATGAGGCTGACCTTTTTTTTTTTTTTAATTTGGTTTTTCGAGACATGGTTTCTCTGTGTAACAGCTCTGGCAGTTCTGGAACTCACTCTATAGACCAGGCTGGCCTCGAACTCAAAGAGATCCACCAGTCTCTGTCTCCCAAGTGCTGGGATTAAAGGTGTGCACCACCACTGCTTAGCAGGGTGAGAATTCTTAATTTAAAGAAAAATTAAGTTCTGGGTTGGTAACACAGGCTCTCACCTCGCCCCTCCATATACATGCCCTTTAAAAAGATTTTAAAAGAACCAGGATTCTGTCTTCTAAGAACTAGGGCTGAAACCATTAGCCTTCCACGACGTAAAATTCCAAATTGTGCTGAAGACTGTATTTGTTTCTTAGAGAAAATACCAAGCCCCTACAAACAGGGATTATTTCTTTAGTTTTCTGAATGTGCACAGTAAATGGAGACATATACAGAAACTGGTCGGTGGGACGTAATGGGACATGTGGTGCTCAGCCTATAAGCGTCACTGTCCTTACGCAGGGAGCAGCAGCGTGACAGGAGACGCTTTCATCCCGGGCCGACAGCAGTCAGCCGCGAGGCGAGGCCGAGGCCCGCCCACCTCAGTGCGTGCGCACCAGCTTTCTCGAGCCCGCCCCCGCCCTAGTGGGGTTTCGCTCTCCGTCCAGGTAGGGGTGGCCTGCGAGGGAGGGGCGCCAGTGAGGGCGGGGCCGGAGGGCAAGTCTGGGGCCTTGGGGCTCCCCTGACTTCCGACTGCGGAGGAGGCTGTCCCTGTGACTGCCCTTCCGGGATAGCGACAGTTCCCCAGGCCAGGGACAGCGGTAGTGCAGACGCCGCGCCCTCGTGGCTGCAGCGCTCCGATACCGCGGCTCGCCTGCTCCTGTTCCCAGGACCCGCAGTTCCCAGCCTGGAGTCGGGTGTCCCGGGTGGCTTGAGGACACAGGGTGCTGGGGAGGTGCCGATCGGCGCCGCCCGCCCGTCCTGACAGGCTGAGTCCGGGCTACCAAAGCGAGGGACCTCCCGAGGCTACGTGCGGCTCCCTGGCGCCCACTCCTTCTGCTCCAGCGGCCTCGCAGCCGAGCGAAAAGCCGCAGTGCCCACACCCCCGCGGGACCGAAGCCTGACTAATGTTGCAGGGTAATAGGGACCCAGAGGCAGCTCCGAGGACTCTCATCCAGACCTGAGTCTTTAACTCGCCTTCTATTTGTCACTGTGGGATTCGCCCCCGCTAAAATTCTGCAACTACTGAAGCTAGCTAGCTTCCTTACCCACTGATGTGCTTGCACATTTCAGTGACTGAGTCCAGCCCAAGTGGGAAAATGAAATGGGAAATTCCAGAAATAAATCATGAATAGACTTTAAGAAACTTTTATTATGGTGCATTGTTGTAATTGTTTTATTAATTTCTTACCAGGAATAATTTATATATTTAAGCTTTATCATTGTGTATATAAGGGAAGTGTATGTATTGTTCACTATGACCACCATGAGGGGATCATGGAATGTTTCTCTCGATAAAGGTCTTACCTATTAGGAAAGCTATACTCCATTGTGTGCTAAGCATTAGGGACAGTCAGCTCTAGGAGGCTCAGAAGTGGCGTTTTTAGTATACTGATTGAAAGAGACTGAGCATAAAACCATGACTGAGCATAAAAACCTTTCATGATGTCTGGCAACCCGGAACCCTCATTGAACCTGAGCGAATGAGAGTTGACTAAGGGAGTAGGGCAATACTGAACTCAGCTCCGTTCATTCTACCCCTGCCTCCCCTGGGATCATGCAGACGAAAGTAATTAGGCTGAGCCTTTAATCACAGCTGGTTTCACAGGCAAGAAGATGTGGAAAAGGAGGGAAAGGCAGAAATCCTGGGGACAGGCATCCTCCCTCTGGGACCCCCTTTCTCCTCCCCCAGTTTGGCTCTCAGTAATCTGCTGTTTTCTTGTCTCCCTTAGGACACTGGGTTCCCTAGTTGCTGCCCCAGGCTTAATGATTGTCCAGAAGGCGGCTATAAAGAGCCTGGGTGGAGGAGGGAGCAGAAAAACCCAGCTCAGCAGATCTGGGCACCACGAGCTGCAAGCAGGAGCAGTCAAGAGGCCGTGGTCAGAAGCACTGTGACCTGGCCTGCAGGGCCTGCTGTTTCTGCCATGGCAGCCCAAGGATATGGCTATTATCGCACTGTCATCTTTGCAGCCATGTTTGGGGGCTACAGCCTGTACTACTTCAACCGCAAAACCTTCTCCTTTGTCATGCCGCCCTTGGTGGAAGAGATTGCTCTGGACAAGGATGATTTGGGTGAGCCTTGAAAGGGTGGGGTAGGAGACGGGGTATAGGTACACTGTTTGGACCGTGGTGTGTATAAGCATGAAGTGTGCATGTAGAGTCAGTCGAGCGTGTACCAGGTACAGAGGCTGAGCTCCGTGTGCATGGATATATGTGAAGGACTGAGGCTGGCTGCCCGTGACCCACATGTACCAGAGGGCCACTATGGGGGGGGGGGCTCTGAGAATGGTTTTCACACCTGTGGGTGCATAGGGTAACTGCAGGTTAGTGAGCACTGGGAAGATCACACCCCGAGGTGGCCTGCCATGCTACCGCCAGGAGGAATAAGATCTTAGAGCTCTTCCCTCTGCATTCAGACATGGTGGGGCAACAGAACTTCTTGAGGCCTTTGGTTTGGCATTCAGAGTGGGGCAGGAAATTCCAGGGAGGAAAACCTTACCCTCTAGTTCGGACAGCTGTAGATAGAATTATCTGAGAGGCTGATAAGTCCCAAGTCAGCCCGGGCCTATGATACATGGCTCAGCAGGCAGGAGAGTGTTGAATCTGCAGCACGGGTCCTCTGTTCCTCCAGGAAGACACCTGTTTTACCCTGCCAAGCACCTGTACACACCTGATCCCTTGCCTTCCTCCACCCCTCCTATGCCTCTGCCCTGTCCCTAACCCCTCAGGTGTCCTGCTCCCTGCTCCCCTTCGCTGCAGGGCTCATCACTAGCAGCCAGGCGGCAGCCTATGCCATCAGCAAGTTTGTGAGTGGGGTGCTGTCTGATCAGATGAGTGCTCGCTGGCTCTTCTCCTCTGGGCTGCTCCTGGTCGGCCTGGTCAACATAGTCTTCTCTTGGAGCTCCACAGTACCAGTCTTTGCTGCTCTCTGGTTCCTTAATGGCCTGGCACAGGGGCTGGGCTGGCCCCCCTGTGGGAAGATCCTGAGGAAGGTGAGTGCATCTGACAAGCCTGTCTGGAGTGGCAGAGGGTCCCTAACACTCCCCTCTCACCCCCGACCCGTAGCAGGTCTCTGCCAGCTCCTGCTGCTTGTCAGGATATTTTAGGAGCCGGAGAGTGGTGGGATCAGGTGGCAGATGAGGGAATTGGCTCTGCGAGTAGCAGCACCCTTTCTCTCATCCCTGTAATGTGAGTCTCTAGGTCTGCCGCACTTGGGCTGTTCCCTCATTGTGGACTCTAAGCCAGGTCCCCACTCTGCCCCCTTCCGTCTCACAGTGGTTTGAGCCATCCCAGTTTGGCACTTGGTGGGCTGTGTTGTCAACCAGCATGAACCTGGCTGGAGGTTTGGGACCGATCCTGGCAACAATCCTTGCCCAGAGCTACAGCTGGCGCAGCACACTGGCCCTGTCTGGGGCACTGTGTGTGGCTGTCTCCTTCCTCTGCCTGCTACTCATCCACAATGAACCTGCTGATGTTGGACTCCGAAATCTGGACCTTACCCCCTCCAAGGGCAAAAAGGGTGAGCCTCTACCACGCTGACCCCCAAGGCACCTTCATTCACCCTTTACTTGGCAGTTTTGTTAGGACTAGCCTATGCTTTGCTTGCCAGTGGATGTAGGCGAAGGAATGGCAATGGAGGTTGGGTGGGGAAGTAAGATTCTATCCTTGGAAGTCAGAGCCAGCACATTCTGGGCCTTCTCTGGCAGCACGGAGCTCTCTATTCTGAATAGCACCTAAGTTTAAGTGGTGTGGGTGCCTCCTATCCGTACCAGTCCTCAGTCTCTTTCATTTGTGGAGGCTTTTGCAGCAAGGTAGAGGAGAGGAGAGCAGGGACTTAAGGGCTTACCCTTCACATCAGTCCTGGTTGCGCCCACAGGATCTGGCCTTGCAGCTGGTTAACAGGTGGTGGTCCAGTGGGGGTCAGGGCAGGCCATCAGGAGCAGAGCCCACATCCTTTCGGCCTCTTCCTCCTTGCAGGTTCATCAAAGGAGGAGAGCACCCTACAGGATCTGCTGCTGTCCCCCTATCTATGGGTGCTCTCCACTGGCTACCTTGTAGTCTTTGGAGTAAAGACCTGCTGTACAGACTGGGGCCAGTTCTTCCTTATCCAGGAGAGAGGGCAGTCCGCCCTCGTGGGTAAGATGAGTGTTTGAACAGGGAAGGGTGTGAAAAGCAGGAGCCGATGCAGATGGGATATCCAGGCTCTGCTTCCGTTTATCCACTGACTCCTTCCCTGAGGCTGGGCACCCTTGGAGGTGGGTCTCTGTATCTTGGGATAAGCGCTGTGGGAGATCCTCAGTGGGGAAACATCTTCTCATTCTTTTCCCTTCCTTCTCCCCACAATTCTCCATGCAGGTAGTTCCTACATGAGTGCCCTGGAGGTTGGAGGCCTTGTGGGCAGCATTGCAGCTGGCTATCTGTCAGACCGGGCCATGGCAAAGGTGAGCCAGCAGGAAGGACTGTTAAGGAAGAGAGGCCCTTGTGTCTTCCTTGCATGGCTGGGCTACCCAATGGAGAGATGGGAGTCCTGGCATAGGGGCTGCTTGGCACATAAGTAACATGAGACAGGAATGATTCCAGTCTTCTCTTATCTGCTGGAGATGGGGAGAAAAGACTGGTGGGAAAAGTTTTAACTGATGGCAAAGAGACCAGAATAGAATCTCTCAGTAGGCTTCTTTTCTGCCCCAAGATAACTAGGGGTAGACTAGGTGCAGCTACCTAGCACGTGTCCCATGCCTGCCCCGAGGTGGAGGAAGGGATGTTGTGGAATTTGGCCTCAGATCACCGAGCAGCTCACAGGGCCTCCCAGATCTGTCTGGGGCCAAGAACTGTGACAGGTTGCCAAAGGCCTGTCAGCAATAGCCCTGCTGTGTCAGAGTCCAGGGGTGGGGATGTTTTGCCTTGCTTGGAGGGCCTGATATGGCTGGCACTATCCCTAGGCAGGGTTGTCTATGTATGGGAGCCCTCGTCATGGCCTGCTGCTGCTCATGATGGCTGGCATGGCGGCATCCATGTTCCTCTTCCGGGTGACAGTGACCAGTGACTCACCCAAGGTAAGAATAAAGAGCCTGACAGGCTGCCAGGCACGGGGAGAGAAGTGGGACTCTCCCCTGACCAGCTCCTTTTCCCTCTGCAGTCTGTCTGTTCCTTACTTTCTCTCCGGTACCTGGTGTCCCCCTCCACTCTGGGCCTGGTTTTCTTCTCTTCCCTCTGCTCTCTAGGATGTTGCTTTCTGGACTCCTGCTCTCCATCCTCTGGCTGAGCTCACAGGCTTTACGGAGCACGAGGTGCCTTAAAGATATCTCTGGTTTTCCTCCTTGTCTGTCTCACTTTTGTTTCACACGTCCTGCCCCTAACCAGCCCAGCTTGTATAAATTCTGAAACAGCCAGCATCCAACTCAGAGGGATGACTCTTATCTCCCTTGCCCCTGTGCACCTGAGCCCTTGGGGCTGGCTCACTGTCATCTGTATCATAGCTGTGTGGGTGTGGGGTGAGGATGGCTACTGACTGTGGCTTAACTAAAGGCTCGCACTCTTTTCTCCTGAGGCAGCTGTGGTCACTAATTCTCTCCCTGCCCTTGCAGATCTGGATCCTAGTGTTGGGAGCTGTGTTTGGTTTCTCTTCTTATGGTCCCATTGCCTTGTTTGGAGTTATAGCCAATGAGAGTGCACCTCCCAACTTGTGTGGCACCTCTCATGCTATTGTGGGACTCATGGCAAATGGTAAGTAGTACTGTCTGGAACAGCTGTCTCCTGGTGTTGCCTTGCTCAGGCCTGCTAGAGGCAGAACTGCCTACCTGCTTTAGCCTCACATGTGACTCAGGTTTTTCTCTCTCCCCGACAGTGGGCGGATTTCTGGCTGGGTTACCCTTCAGCACCATCGCCAAACACTATAGCTGGAGCACAGCCTTTTGGGTGGCAGAAGTTATTTGTATAGCCAGCACAGTTGTCTTCTTTTTGCTTCGAAATATCCGCACCAAGATGGGCCGAGTACCCAAGAAGGCAGAGTGAAGAGAGTACTCACTATGGAGCATCCCCAACCTCAGCCTTTCTGGCAGGGCTTAGAAAGGGAAAAGCTGCTCTGGTTAGCATAGACCCTTCGTCATTCGTGTCTACACCGTCTCCTTGGACCTCTATGGTGCTGCAAGTTATCAGTGGCTAATGAGATCCCAACTCCCCATCCTATGCTCTATTTAAATATTTGTTTTTAGACTCCATCAGCTTCTGTTTCTACCTTCTAGCAGAGAGACAACTCCTGCATTCAGGGTGTCTCCTATACCCTTCTTCCTTTCCTAGGTCCTATCCTGTCCCCATCTCATAGTGAGGTGAACCTGTCTCTGCAGCTGCAGAATATTAATGCCTGTGGTTTCTGTTGTAACCCAAGGCTTCTTAGCAGGGGGCAAAGTTATTGCCAATACCTCAGTCCCCAAGGGAAGAGAGGAAGCCACTATTCTCATTAATACCGTGGGACAAAAGGGGGAATACAGCGGGCAAGCCAACTTGTTATAGGTTAATAAAACTAGATTTGATAATAAACAGCCAGTGGCTCATCCTTTCAAGGGAGACACAAGCTAGAAACAGCTTTCTTTGGGAAAGTATTCTTATCAAAAGCAAAGATTTTCTTTGGAGTGAGACAGAAGTATAAATGGAGACTTTTAAGTACAGCTCAACATTCAACTGAACACTGTATACTTTTGGGTTGCAGGCAGGTTAAATAACTCAATAAAAAAGCATGGATCCAAATTCAGGCCATCAGTAACTGGCTTGAGGACTCTGAAGCACAGATATTGATATTTTGTAATCTGCTGAATTCTGTCTGTATTAGGATGTACATCCTAGGGTTAGAGTGCATATTGAGATAAAACTTAGCTTGTTTCTAAGTGCTAATAAGTGCTCCATCATCCACCACCACACCTCAGGCTCCCAGGAAATCAGCAGTTTTGGGACTGCACCTAGGGTTCAAGAGTCAAGCATCAATTTCTTGTTTTCTACACTTGAACAAAGGAGTGTTTATTATTATTATTATTATTATTTTGTTTTTGTTTTTCCGAGACAGGGTTTCTCTGTGGCTTTGGAGGCTGTCCTGGAACTCGCTCTGTAGACCAGGCTGGCCTCGAACTCACAGAGATCCGCCTGCCTCTGCCTCCCGAGTGCTGGGATTAAAGGTGTGCGCCACCAACGCCCGGCTCAAAGGAATGTTTATTACGGCATTGCTAAGCCAGCTTCCTCCATAAATAAACCTGTACAGAGTAGGGCATAGGGCTGAGATATATACAGAAGGGCAGAGAACATGGCATTCTAGTCCAGGATCCGTCCATCACCAGGCTCAGTGTTCTCCCATTTTCAAGTATATGAACAGGGCTACTGCAATAGGGTCCTTACTGTAGTAGAAACAGCAAAGCCCTTCTGCAGCACGTCTCAGACTTTAGAGGGTTCATTCCTGGTTCGGCCTATGACCCGGTTCCAAAAGTGCCAGCCTTCTCTGCCACCTCTAGAGCTAGCTTCAGGTTTTGGTCAAACAGCTCACATCTAGGCAAGACCCAGAAGACAAAAAAATGTGAGATGAGACTCCCACCACAAAGGATAGAGGGAGAATTAGTAGAAACTATTCGAAGAACATGAAGCACAAGGAAACCCTGTGTTCTCAAGATAAATAGAGCTGGTGACTGTTGTCCTTACCTAAACGCAACATTGATCACACTTTAAGTCACTTGAGAGACAGCTTTGACAGTATCTGGGGAATAGGCTACCTACCTGATAGGCATTTCCAAGGAGTAGAATGGATTCTTGAGGGCAAAATCTGAGTAAATCTCATAAATTTTTCGCAAAAGAGAATCTATTCCAGCTTGCCTTGGATCTGCCAGGACCACAAACTTGATCCCTGGAAAAAGGCCAGGAACAGTTACCAAGAACAGAGAATGCAGCAATTATCATCCTGTATTTTTGCAGCCCTTTCAATTTTGTAAAGTACTACCATAAGCCCATTTTCACTTTGACTCTATTGCCACATCAAGCAGCTAACAGGAGGCTAGAGATAAAGTGACTTCACCGTCACCAGGTGACTGAGTGACCAGACTTGGGGTCTAGCTGCTACTTTTAGTCTTGGAATCCCTCAGCAGAAACAGGACAAGCAGAAGAGAAAACTGGCAGTTCAGTTATCTATAACAAGGAGTTAAGCAATGACAAGCAGGATCCAAAGGCCATGTCTAGTTGGCTTTCAAATTTTATTTAGAACAACACACATTCCAAAATGTGTGAAACCTAACATTAATGTGGATTTTATCCAAACCCAGGATAACCAAGGTAGAGCACACTGGGTGACGTAAACAAAATCAGCCTCTGATTAAATATTGGCTTTGGAGAATGGATATGTTTGTACAAATGTCCCTGGAAAACCTGACACCGTTCCTGTCCTTGTTTACCAGCTTTCTCTGGTCAATCCCTTGGTCCCATCTACCCTATCTATCCCCTTGACCTCTCTGAAGGGACATACCTGTCAGTGTTTGGAAGCAGTGCAGTTTGAATGTGTCTGTTTCCAGCATCTCAATGCCTGAACTTCCCTGTTCCGGAGACAGCTGGGAACCAATAGCAAAGAGCCTGTATGCAAGGGAGGTAAAGTTAAAAATGTACCAGGTGATGTAAAGGAAAAGTGTTCCTTAAACTTTTCCAATCAAGTACCCAATTTTCTGAGGAGTTCACCTCACAGCCTCGGACAGTCAGGAGAAAAATCTATGAACTACCTAGCAAGAGTGTCAAAGTTTCGTTTACATTTATTTGTTTCCTTATACATTGCACACTATACATTTTATTATGAAACACTGTCCCCTAAGATGTATCTAATCTTTATTTATAGTCTTAAGCCTGGTCACTCAGTCACCTGGTGACAGTGAAGTCACTTATCTCTAAGTCTTCTCTATAGGCTCCTTTATGTAGCAATAAGGACAAGATAAAAACGAGCCTATGGTCATGTGAGTGTCTATCTGTGTTTGTACCACATCTGTGTCTGATGCCCATGGAGGCTAGAAGAAGGCATCGAATCCCTTGGAACTGGGGTTGCAGTTGTGAGCCACCATGTGGATGCCGGTTCTCTGCAAGACCAACAAGCACTGAGCTGTCTCTCCATGCAAAATCTGGAACATTTTACACCAAAAATGCTATAGCTAAAGTCAACATGCTAGGGAACACATGCATAGCCTCTTAGTTCACGGCTATGCCTATGTCAACAGGCCTCACGCCACATGGAGTCACAGGAAGACTTTCAATGTCTATTTAAGTCAGTTACCTGGCCCGGCAGTGGCGGCCCGTGCCTTTATTTCCCACACGTCAGAGGCAGAAACGACTGGATCTCTGTAAGCTGGAGGCCAGCCTGGTCTATAGAGCAAGTTCCAGGGCAGCCAGGGCTACACAGAGAAACCTTCTCTCGAAAAGTCAACAAAAATAAAGAAATAATTCAATTACCTTATGTTAAAGAAACTAGGGCTAAGAGGAAGAGAGAAGCTGAGTTAGACAAGATTAAACTACCTCAAACCTGGATATATTCTATAAGCTATTTCTTCATGACTCAGCCAGTTAAGATGTACAAATTGTCAGTACACAGAAAACACTTTAGCCATCCTAGAGGTAGGTTCAGGGGAGCAAAAGTTTAAAGGGGGCGGGGAAAGGACTTACGAGTGGAACATGGAAGCCAGCATGAGCTTCTCGTTAGAGGTGAGGCGGGGCCGGCCGAATCGAATGGACACCGGGTAATTCGCAGAGTTACCCAGATACTCCAGCACTTCCTTCCCGTCGGCCGTGTATTTGCCATTCACATCGATGCCATTGATGGCCAGGACTGCGTGACCCACTACAGAAGAGAGCCCAAGCATCAGAGAGGCTCCGGTCCACGCCCCCTTTTTCTCCGACTCCCAATCCTGCACCCTTCCCCAGCCCACTTCCGCAGAGCCGGCCCCGCCCTCGAGCCCGGCCCACCCCGGATGCCGTCGCGCTGGCCGAAAGCGACCAGCACTCGCTCGTCGTGCAGTTTCAGCAGCAGGTCCAGCGGGTAACTGAAAGTTTTCTCGGCCTCAGCCCGTGGCGAGTAGCTGTCCCACTGGTAAATCAGGCCGCCGGCCTTGTTCACCACGTACACACTAAAAATCGCCATCCCTGCGCTACAGCCGTGGCGCTCCGATCCGGCCTCTTTCGGACGTCCCAGCCCCGGAACTGCTGTCATGGCCCCGCCCATGCCTCCCCACACCCCTCCCCGCCTGAAGCGCACGCGCAGACCAAACCCCCATGGTTGGAAGAAAAACGTTTCTGGGACTGGGCCGCTGTTTCTCGGTACTAGAGAAGAGCGTTAGTGGCTGCGGGGGGACCAGCAAGCTACAACCAGCGCCTGGGGGCGTGGCTTGCAGGCCGGAAGCCACTCCTCCCATTCCGCCTCTCACAGGAGGGTGAGGCAGAGTGTGTTAAAGTGTGGCCCCACCTCTTGCCCCGGAAGTGCTTTCTCTAGGCCGAGGTTTCTGGGATTGTTAGCGAGCCGGGCTTCCTTTTTTTCCGACATCTTAGTGGAGGCTGCAGTGGTTGTCGCCTCTCTCCGAACTTCATCATGGTGAGGCTCGCCAGTGTTGAGCAGCGGGGTGCGGAGGGCCGAGCGGAGCTGGGGGGCGGTGAAGGCGTCGGCACACGGGGCGCTCCGTGATCTGCGGGGCTGCGTCTCTGCGCCGCCGCGGGCCTGGCGCCCATGTGCTCCGGCGGCGCCGCCATGGGTGGGAGAAATCCGGCCATCGGGGCCACCCTATGACCATCCTGCACTCCCGCCTTCTTCCCACAGCCGCCTAAGGATGACAAGAAGAAGAAAGATGCCGGGAAGTCGGCCAAGAAAGACAAAGACCCAGTAAACAAGTCTGGTGGCAAGGCCAAAAAGAAGGTAAGGGACAGCCGTTTGTGATAGAGGGGGTTCTGGGGAGACCTTTCGTGAGTCTCCGCTGTGGATTTTTTCTTCAGATCGTGAGTTCTAAAATCATACTGCTGACTTTGCCCTGCTCATTGTTTTTTATTATTTCAAGAGTGTGGTGGTACAATAGTCAGTGGTTCTTAACTTTGCTTTATTCACTACAGTCCATGTGGTGATAACCCCCAACCATAAAATTATTTCGTTGCTACCTCATAACTGTAGTTTTTGTTAGTTTGTTTTTTGAGACAAGGTTTCTCTGTAACAGCCCTAGCTGGCCCGGAACTCACGCTGTAGACCACCCTGGGCTCGAACTCAGGGAGATCCGTCTGCCTCCCGAGTGAGTGCTGGGATTAAAGGTGTACGCCACTACCGACCTGCATAACTTTGCTACTGTTACGAGTCAAAATGTAGATATTTGGTTTGCGACCCCTAGGTTGACCATGCTTTAAAGCCGTGGTGGAAAAGTGTATAAAGTCTTTGGTTCAGGCCGCAGCATTCTAACAGATGCTGTCTCATTTTCTGTTACCAGGCTCTAAAGCTGCCTCACCTAGCTTGACGTCCTTAATTTACCTGAGATGTTAACGGGAGGGGTTTCTCAGACTTGTGTTGTTGGGAAAGCATGGTTCTGCCAGACTTTCTGACTGGTGCTTACTTGTTCTTATGAGCAGAAGTGG
This sequence comes from Mesocricetus auratus, assembly GCF_017639785.1. Classification (NCBI taxonomy): domain Eukaryota; kingdom Metazoa; phylum Chordata; class Mammalia; order Rodentia; family Cricetidae; genus Mesocricetus; species Mesocricetus auratus. The sequence continues at coordinate 23,020,467 of NW_024429203.1, forward strand.
TCCAAAGGCAAAGTTCGGGACAAGCTCAACAATCTAGTCCTGTTTGACAAAGCTACATATGACAAGCTCTGTAAGGAAGTGCCCAATTACAAGCTTATTACTCCAGCTGTGGTCTCTGAGAGACTGAAGATTCGAGGTTCCTTGGCCAGGGCAGCCCTTCAGGAGCTACTTAGTAAAGGTAAGAGTTAACACCCTATGGTTTTGGTGAGTGGGTTGTTTTATGGGGTCTCTTTGTAGCCTGTGTCCTTGATCTCTCGATCCTCCTGCCCTAGCTTGAGTGCCAGGATTGGAAACCTGCACCACTACTCCCCGTCCCTATTGGCCTGCATTCATAGAAATAAATCCCAAAAGCAGCTACATTGATTCTTAGACTTGTGATCCCAGCACATTGAAGGTTAAAGGGGATCTCAATTTCCAGGCCAGTGTGGGCTACAAAGTAAGACCCTCTTTCAAACATCATCCTAAGAACTTAGGGTCTATTTATTTGTTTTTTATTTTTTTCAGGACAAGAGTTTTTCTGTGTAGCCTTGGCTGTCCTGGAACTCACTCGTAGACCAGGCTAACCTTGAATTGCCTCTCTTGGGGAATGGGATTTTTAGGGTCTAATTGTTAAGTGTCCCACGTCTTTAATTCCAGCACTTGGGAGACAGGCAAGAGGATCTCTGTGATCTGTGAGTTCAAGACCAGCCTGGTCTACAAGAGCTAGTTCCAGGACAGCCTCCAAAGCCACATATATTCATGCAGGCAAGAACTTCAAACACAAAAATTAAAAAAAAAAAAACCTTACCCTTTCTGCCTAGGACTTATCAAGCTGGTTTCTAAGCACAGAGCTCAAGTGATTTACACCAGAAACACAAAGGGTGGAGATGCCCCAGCTGCTGGTGAAGATGCATAAGCAGGTGGGAACCCAAGGGTCTCTTGGCTTTGAAATATTGTGTTTATTCCCTCTAAGATACTGATTCTGACTTTGCTCTATCTTTGCAGGTTCAATCAGCTGTACATTTGGAAAAATAAAACTTTATTAAATCAAATGAATGGGTTCTTGTCTTTCCTAATAAATGCAACTGGAGACTTGAAATTGGGTTGTTGGCCATGGAGTAGCAGGCTGGGGACTTTCAGCTTTTTCCTTTATGTGGCTGCTTGCTTCTTGTTGCAGCTTCAGTTTTGAATTGGTGCCTGGAAGGAAATGAAGAATTAGCAAGATGAATAGAAAATATATAAGGGGTGACTAAGAGTCTAGACACATACCTGGATTGCCAGCGGCGACCGTTATTCCACACTCTACCAAAAGAAGGCAGCCAGCCTGCACTAGTGTTAGAACTGTGGTCAAAGTTGGCCCCAACTCTTTCTGGGGGCAGTTTCTTCAGTTTTTGTTTTTCTTCTACAAATGGGAATTATGTTGATCTAAGTAATTGGGTCTGTTGATATGCATTGCAGCCAGTCTAGGAAATAGCATTAAATTAAGGTACTTACTTTCTCTAAGAAATTCTTCATAGGAAGGTCCTATTGGTAGGTTTCCAGAGCTGTGTTCTTCCTCTTGGATCATCCATGGAGGTGTAGCACCTAAGACAAAGCAAAGCCCTTAACTAATGGAACGTGTTCCAGCCAGGTGTGCTCAAAAATAAAAGGGTTTCTGGAGCCCAAGGTTTTGAGTGTACTCCTTTAATCCAAGAACAACCGGGCTACACAGAGAAACCTTTGTCTTAAAAAACAAAAAGCCAAATCGGTGCCTGGTAGTGGTGCACACTATTTGGGAGGCAGAAAGCAAGTAGATCTCAGAGTGGAAGGGATATTTACAAGTGTATGCTGAACTCTCAAGGTGGTATATTACACTCCCAGAAGAATCACCAAAACAAGCTTGGTTTCAGCTGGTCAGTGAGCTCTGAGGATCCATCTGTGTCCAACAGTGCTATGCAAAAAGCTGACTTTTCATAGGTTCTGGAGATTGGGAGCTAGCTGGGTCCTCATGCTTGCACATTAGGAGCTCAAGGCCAGCATGAACTAAGAATTAACCTGTATCAAAATAGCTGGGCATGATTATGCACACCTTCAATCCCAGTACTCAGGTGGAGCCAGAGACAGGCCAATCTCTTGAATTCTAGGCCATCCCAAGTCATGGCTACAAATTAAGATCCTGTCTAAAAAAAAATTGTCTTGCAAACATAGAAACACTCATTAGGGGCTGGGTGTTGGTGGTGCATGCCTTTAATCTCAGCAGACGCAGGTGGATCTCTGAGTTGAGGCCAGCATCTAAAACAAACCCTGCCTCAGAAAAAAGCAAAAAAAAAAACAAAAAACTGGTCAGAAACTTACCTGAATGTATATTACCAACTCCAGGTGTATCCTGTGGTAAAAATGGAAAGGAAAAAAAAGAAAACTATGAGATAAAATACTCAGAGCTAGAGAACTGACAATGCTACTTCTGAAGAACTTTAGTCACTGAAAACCATCCCAAGGTGGGATTGAAGTAAACTGGAGGTAAAATCAGTCAATAGTTAACACAGCAATATGGGAAATAGAAGGGGGTGATAGGATTCAATAGCAGTGTGGAGTGGCATCATTTCAGATGCCTGTAGGGGTACCCAAGTGTGGATACCCTTTATATCAAGATGGGGTTGTGAGGCTGGTATTCCTGAGTGGAAGCTGTTGTAAATAAAGGTCACCCTGAGAGGCTGCATAGAGTCTAGGAACGCTACACAGAAGGGTAGTAAGGGAAAGCCAACTGGAGCTGCAAATGGCTAGAAGAGGTAGAAAAGCCAAAACAGGGCTGTCCTGGGACCTGAGGGGTCAGTGACCCCTCCCAGTTTGCTTGTCCACTGTACCATACCTGATGGCCAATGAATGTTAAATGCTGTCCTGTCTCCATCCAGTCAAGCTCTGGAACACGCTGCAGGTCCAAGTGTGATACCTGCTGTGAGCTGGAAGCTACATGGCTGAAAAACAGGGGAGCCAGGCTGGAAGATGAGGTCCTTGAGCAGTGAGGATGGCAAAGAAAAGAGCCATTCCCATCTTTCAGCATCCAACTCAAGAGTTCCCTGATAACTTACCCATTGGCTGCTTCCCAGCTTCCCAGTGCCGAAGAGCCCTCTTCTGGATCTGGCTCTGCCTGAGGCTGAGTTTGATTCAGGAAAAATAAATGTGTCTAAGGTGCTTAAGAGCCTGCCTGGACCATGCCCCCACACTCCAGACCCCAGTATCTTATGGAGGGCACTGCCCATTTTGCCAACTCCCAGCCCTGCCTCCACTGAGGCATATGGACTTGTGACTCATTAGTTCTCTGAGAAGAGCTGCCTGTTGAAATGCTGGACGGGGGAAGTCAGTGGATTTGGATACTGCTCTGGGTCCTCCGAGGGAAACCAACCTCTAAGACAGATCGGACCACTTCCTGCCGGCTCTGTTCTATCTCACGGATCTGAGCTGCCATCTGTGGGAGAAAGAATTCTTAGGGCGGTTCAGGATCACAGGAAAGGTCCTTCTCAGAGGTCTTTCTTCCTACCTCTTTAATCACCTCATCCTCTTTTTCCTCATAGGAATCCAGGCTCTTCACCATGGATTTCTTAAACCTAAAAATAAAGGAATTATAAAAATCTGGAAAGAGCTGGGTGATGGTGGCACACGCCTTTAATCCCAGCACTTGAGAGGCAGAGGCAGAGGCAGGCGGATATCTGTGAGTTCCAGGCCAGCCTGGACTACAGGAGAGTGCCAGGATAGGCTCCAAAGTTACACAGAGAAACCATGTCTTGAAAAACCAAAACAAACAGAAAAACTGGAAAAGGCCAGGTGGTGATGGCACACGCCTTTAATCCCAGCACTACTGAGGCAAAGACAGATGGATCTCTGTGAGTTCAAGGCCAATCTGGTCTACAAAGTGAATTTCAAGACAGTCAGGACTACTACACAAAGAAACCATGCCTCAGAAAAAAAAAAAAACGGACATTAAATTGGAAAGAGATGGGCTGGAGAGAAGGCTCAAAGATTAAGAGTACTGGCTGCTCTTCCAGAGGTCCTGAGTTCAATTCATATAATCTTTTTTTTTTTTTTTAAATCAGCCCCACTAGTTGTAAAGAACACTTCAATAGATAGCTTTTAATTCTGAGGGGAAAAAAATGAGACAGTCTGAATGTGTACCTTGCACTAGCATAGAACTCCTACCTTAGCCATTTGAGGGCTGAGATTACAGGGATGAAATCATCATGCTCAGTTTAATTTTGAGAATTTGTAACTCACAAAACTGGTAAAATGAGCGCCTGTACCTCTCACCTGGGTACACTGGCAACACTGTCATGCCAGCCCCACTATTCACCCTGCATTTATTTTCTTTTTAAAGATCACTTGTTTGGGGGCTAGAGAGATGGCTCAGAGGTTAAGAGCACTGGCTGCTCTTTCAGGGGTCCTTAAGTTCAATTCCCAGCAACCACATGGTGGCTCACAACCATCTATAACGAGATCTGGTGCCCTTTTCTGCCATGGAGGCAGAACACTGTATACATAATTAAAAAAATCTTAAAAAAAAAAAAAGATCACTTGTTTGTTTTGACTTCTAAAGACAGAGTTTCTCTGTGTAGGTCTGGCTGTCCTAGATCTCACTCTATAGACCAGGCTGGCCTCCAACTCACAGAGATCCACCTGCTTCTGCCTCCCAAATTCTAGGATTAAAGGCGTGCACTACACTGGTCAGCAAACTTTTAAAATTTTTATGAGTACAGGTGTTTTGCTTGCATATGTGTCTCAACATTACATGCATGTCTAATTTTCTCCTCAGAGACCAAAAGAGGGTGTTGAACACCCTGGAGCTGGTTGTGAGTTGCACAATTAGGCATGCTGAAAACTGAGCTCAAGTGTTCTGCAAGAGCAACAAGTTCTCTTTTTTTTTTTTGGTTTTGAGACAGGGTTTCTCTGTATTGTTTTGGAACCTGTCCTGGAACTCGCTCTGTAGACCAGGCTGGTCTCGAACTCACAGAGATTCACCTGCCTCTGCCTCCCGAGTGCTGGGATTAAAGGAGTGCTCCACCAATGCCCGGCTTAACAAATTCTCTTAACTGCTGAGCCATCATCTCCAGGCCCTGCAGTACCCTGTAGTGAGATTCAGGTTAACAGTTTCTGATAGGAATATTATACTGCTCATCTCCCACTGTTTGTTAGAAGGTACATGAACTGCTGGCACTTAGGCTGTTACCAAGGTTACTCTTGACCACTCAGCCTTTATACCCAAAGGTCTCATAGGATATTTTCCTATTTAAATCCCTCCACTTTTTACCTATATCTTCCTTCTGCCACACTCTGGTCCCCAACCACATATTTGTATTTGTTTTATACTATAATACTTAAAAGTGGGACTGGAGAGATGCCTCCGTGGTTAAGAACACTGGCTGCTCCTCTACAGAACTCTGGTTTGAGGCCCAGCACCAACATGGTAGCACATTTTAGTTCCAGGGGATCCAGTGCCTTCTTCTAGCTTCAGAGGGCATCGGACACACATGCTAGGAAAAACCCATACACATAATGTTTTTAAAAAAGCACATACTGGGGCTGGAGAGATGGCTCAGAGGTTAAGAGCACTGACTGCTCTTCCAGGGGTCCTGAGTTCAATTCCCAGCAACCACATAGTGGCTCACAACCATCTACAATTCAATCTGGTGCCCTCTTCTGGCCTGTAGGCAGAACACTATATATGTAATAAATAAATAAATCTTTAATAAATAAATGAGTAAATAAGAAAGCACATGCTACTCTACCAGTGGACTCCCTTAGCTCTCAGCATCCATGTTGGGCAGCTGGCAAACACCTGTAACTCCAGATCCAGGGGGATTTGATGCTTCTGGCCTCCTTGTGCAGCAACACTCATGCACATACCCAAAGACATAGACACACACACACACACACACACACACACACACACACACATAAATAAGCACAAACACAAAAGAATCATAATTTTTTTAAGATAGGCTTTCTCTGTGTAGCTTTGGCTGTCCTGGAACTCACTCTGTAGATCAGGCTGACCTTAGACTCAAGAGATCTACTAGCCTTTGCCTCTGCCTCCTGAGTGCTGGGATTAGAGGTATGTGCCACCACTACATAGCTCCCCTCCTTTTTTTTTTTAACGAGACAGGGTTTCTCTGTATTGTTTCGGAGGCTATCGATCCAGCCCAGCCTCGAACTCACAGAGATCCGCCTGCCTCTGCCTCCCGAGTGCTGGGATTAAAGGCGTGTGCCACCACCACCTGGCATTTTTAAGTAAATCTTAAAAATAAAATACCACTATTGGCTTGGAGAGATGGCTCGGAAGTTAAGAGCATACACCATTCCTGCATACAACCCAAGTTCAGGTTCCAACACACATGTTTTCCTCCAGAAAAACATCTCCTCTGGCCTCCAAGGACACCTGTATTCACACCCCTCCCTCCCCTTTCCCGACATTATTAAAAATAAGGGCTGGAGAGATGGCTCAGAGGTCATGAGCACTTGATGCTCTTGGAGAAGACTTGGTTTTGGTTTTTAGTACCTACATAGTGGTCACAACTGTGTAACTCTAGTTCTACGGCATCTGACATGGTTTTCTGACTTCTGCAGGCATGGCATGTTCATAGCATACATGCATACAGTACAGGCCAACACTCCTACACAGAAAATAAAACTAAGTCTTAACTAGTACCACCACTGGGACAGTGGAGGCATCTTGACTGCAGCCAGCATGGATTACATAGTGAGATCCTGTCTTAAAAGAAGCAAGGCTAGGCAATCCCCTGTCTTAGCCTTCTTGGTGATGGATTATAGGTGTGCACCTATAATCTGCATTTGTACACTCTCTTACACCTTGCTTTTTTTTTTTTTAAGTTAGAACATAAGTCAAATGTGGTGGCACACACCTTTAGTTCCAGCACTCGGGAGGCAGAGGCAGGCGGATCTCTGTGAGTTCAAGACCAGCCTGGTCTACAGAGCGAGTTCCAGGACTACATAAAGAAATTCCGTCTCCTAAAAGAAAAAGAATTCATTATTGCCCTCCGTGATAACTTTCTATATATCTTCACTCACTAATCAAAGAGCCTACACAGGAGGCTGAAGAGGTGGTTCAGAGGTGAAAAGCACTAGCGGCTCTCAGAGAGCCAGGTTCAAACGCCACATGGCAGCTCACAACCATCTGTGACTCTACTTCCAGAGGATCAGATGCCCTCTTCTGGCCTGAGGCCAGAAATCCTATCTCAGCCTTCCAAAGAGCAGGGGCTATAGGCCTAAGGGACCACACCCCAGCAGGGGCTATAGGCCTAAGGGACCACACCCACCCATCACATCTCTTGTGTGTGCACACTCAATACAGAATGTGGCCTGTGGGGCACACTAAGAAAAAGTGCTATGAAAGCAGTAGACCATAATGGCACCCCGCTGGACTTCCCAACACATTTACTTATTTGAGACATGCAGCTTGGGCTGTCCTGGAACTCGAGATCCTTCTGATTCAGCTGGGTACTGGAACTATGAGTGTGCACCAACAGACTCGACTCTGAACTTCCCAAATTTGTTCTTGTTTTGAGATAAGGTCTCAAACCCAGGCTGGCTTTGAACTCTCGAGAATCCACTCTCAGCCTCCCTAGTCCTGGATACAGATGTAAGCCATCACACTCCCTTGGGACTTTCCAAAGGGAAGAAGATGCTGTGCCTGACAAAGATCTGGAGAGTTCACTTTGCGACTTGGGCTTTTATAACAGGTCACTTACCGTGCATAATCCTGGGGGGAGATCAGAAACTTCTCTTTCATTTGGGCACTGGCCTTGTTCTCCCACCAGAATTTATTGGTGGCTTTCTTATGCTCTGGGCTGAGGATGGAGAAAAACAGTAATCTTAGCTAGACAGTAAAATAGCACTGGGTATCAGAGCATTAGGTAAGTAATGCAGACTAGCATCTGGGTTGCTTCCTTGGAAAAGGCAGAGAGAAGAATAGTATTTATTACCAACCTCTTTAAGATCTCAATCCCGGAATTCCTTTCTTCCATTAAAGTAGGAGGTGGTGGGAGGAGAGCAAGTTGGCTTTTCTTTTTTTTTTTTATTTTGGTTTTTACGAGTCAGGGTTTCTCTGTATTGTTTTGGAGGCTGTCGGTCCAGCCTGGCCTCGAACTCACAGAGATCCGCCTGCCTCTGCCTCCCGAGTGCTGGGAGTAAAGGCGTGCGCCACCACCGCTCGGCGCAAGTTGGCTTTTCTAACAAGACCGTGGTGGTGAGTGCTAAGACCCCCTACGCTCCAAGACTGGTAAGGTAATTCAATTCTCTACCCCAATCAAGTCACAAAAGCGACCTTCCTCTCCTCAGTTCCAACTTTCCATCCCACACGTGTGTGCATCTCCGTGTATACCGGGGAGGTGGGTGTTCCCCAGCCGTCACCTGGCCAGATGTTCCAGCAGACCTCCGTGCAGCACAGTCAGGTTTCCGTGGCTCAGGTGTTTTCGTACTTCGCAGCCACAGCACGGACACCAGCAGCACCGATCGTGCTCGGGGACATAGCGCTCTACCTGGGCGGCACGAACGGCCTTGCGAGCGGCTTCTACCTGCAGGACAGAAACCAGCTAGAGCTCTGAAACCACAGCCTGAGGGTTCTCGCAGCCCGGCTCGCATTCCAGGCCTCCCCCAGCCTCGCGCCCGCACCTGCGGTAAAAGCCGCTCCAGAGCCTCCTTTAACTGCCGCTGGTGCTTGCGGCTGTAGACGTGTCCGCGACCACAGAAGAAAGTTTGGCGACACAGAGGACATCGCTGGGGTGGCGCCATAGACCCAGGACCCGTGATCACCTCCACCGCCTGCCGGTTTGTCTCCACCCACTGACCTCTGACCTCCCGTGGCGGGACGGGGCGGAGCGAACTCGGGAGCTCTCGGGCCCCTCTAGAGGCCGTAGGCACTACTGCAATCCGTTCTGCGGCTGCGCAGACCTTTCACTACTTCGACCCTCCCACGCAGCCCCAGAAAAACCTGGCAGCATCAGTAGCATCCCAGATGTTCTGCGGAGTGAGAAAGAACTTCGTGTGGATACACTAGACAGGATCCACGCCAGTTAGGACCTCCGACTACGCACTCTCTAGGCGTTGACAAAGACCCAGTTAGACAGCGTAGCAAATCCGAACTGGTCATTACAGGACGCACACAGGGTCCCCGAGCTTTGTGTTAACGACCTTACTGAATCCTCACGTTGACGTTTTGTGGTTTAGCCTTATTGGCATTTTACACACGAGAAAGATTCGGCTTGGGAGAAATGAGGACCACTGAGGAAGGCTACAGAGGTGTTAAGTAGCAGAATCGGTATCCAGCAAGCCTGCAGGGGGAACACTTGGTCTAAGTGATTGTGATATAGTTGCAGTCACCCCACAGAAGTGTTGACTTGCTGGTGGTAATCCTTAATCTTTAAAAGTGCTCCGAAGTAGAATATTCTTTATAAGACACTTTACCCAGCATTGGCTTGGTAATGTAATTCCTTAAACTTTAATGCTTAAGTGAATCCTGTTATAATGACTTTGTATGTCGGGGCTGGAGAGACGCCTCAGCCAATAAGAGTACTAACTGTTCTTCTAGGGAACCCTGGTTCAATTCCCAGCACCCACATGACAGCTCACACCTGTCTGTAACTCCAATGAACGTAAGTTAAAAAGAATTCTCGTATGTCATATGCCACAAAGAATGTGTTTCCTCACTTGTCCCAAAGTTGCTCAAAGTAATCCACACAGTCTACCCCAGTTACTGTGAGCTTCCTGGGCATCTGCAATTTGGTTTACGAACGAATTTGCCTGCTAGTCTCAACCATCAACCACCAAACGTCCATTTCCCAGGTGAATTTGGCTTGTGAAACGGAATCCAACATCTTCCTCTTCAAGACTATAACCCCTACCCCAGAGTACTCTAGGCTGGAGTACCCCTTACTCTAGGCTGAAATGGCTGTTTCTAGCCCCTGGAGAAGCAGGCAGCCAAGCTCTGCACTACTGAAAGAAGAAAGGGCCCAAGATAAGGTCACAAAATCCCACCAATCCCAGAGCTTGACCCAGATCAGGCCACCAAGGAAAAGGTGTGGGGAGGGAGTGGGGCGTATAAAGCCTGTCTCCTGCTGGGTTCTTTTGCTACTCACCAAGCAGAGGCAGCTGCTCTCTTGTATCTTTCCCAATAAATGTTTTGTTGTGCACTGTGACTTTATGGTATTCCTTGGCTCCTGACGGCCAGACTACCTTTTCCTTCAGAGCTTCGACACTTGCATTGGTGAAACCTTTCCCCTTAGGGCTGTCACACTGGCGGTCACCTCAGATAGTTTTATCTCCCATTGAATGAAGCCACCAAGCCAAAGTCAGAAGGTACCCAGCGAGTAAACTGTCTTATTCACTGGGCCCCTGCGGGGTTTTAAAGCCAGCCTCCATTTTTATTCGCTCAGCACATCTTTCAAATCCGTTTTTTCTTACTGGACTCGTCTAAAATCTTGTCTTGTTTTGTGTTTATTTTTTGAGACAGGATCTCATAGCATAGGCTGGTCTCAGTCTTGTGTTGCTGAGAATGACCTTCAATTCCTGACTTCCTGCCTGAACTCGCAAACGCTGGGACTACAGCCGAACATCCCTGGCCAGCATCCCTGTAAGATCTAACTGGATTCCAAGCATTTGGTCTCTTCCTACTTCATTTATTTACCCCCTGCAGCTACCCTCAGGAAGTCTCCAAAACAACTTTCCTGATTAGTAACTAATGACTAAATTGCCTTCAGAGTAAACTCCAACCTCCCCTGCATGTCTTTCAAAGCTTGCTGCCAGGTGATTCCCAGCTCCCAGGGTTTGTCCCCTCCCCCTCCACTGGCCCCCATCTTTCTTCCATTCAATAGTCCTGTTGCTGCAATGAGTGTTAACATCTCTATCCCTCAATTTCCTATGCCTGGAACTGACTTCTCTCCGTTTCTGTGTCATATATTATCTCTATTCTATAAGGCTCTGAGCTGGGGTGTAATTACAATGAAGTGGCACCCATGAGTTCTCAGTGTTTACTAAACAAATGCTAACCATTTCTGAGAAACTTCCATATTGTGTCTGTGAACTCATTCATTCGTGGAGCTGGGAATGGAACCAGGGGCTTCATATAAACTATGCAAGCACTCCACCACTGAGATATGTTGCCAACCCCTGAATTTTCTTTTCTCTCCCTTTCTCCCAGCAGGCTGTGCAGTGTGCTCTAAGTTCCTAGATTTTGTGATTATGTCTCCCATGCTGAGGTAGGCTTTTGTGATACAGATGTCTTTGAGTCATTTCCACTCCTGTAAGTAATCCTTCATCCTTGCCAGGTGTGGTGGCACACTCTAGCGGCAGAGGCAGGCAAATCTCTTTCAGTTTCTCTACAGCCTGCTCCAGGACAGGCTCCAAAGCTACACAGAGAAACCCTGTCTCAAAAAACAAAAACAAAAAAGAGTAAAAGTAAAAGACAGGTTTATTTAGGGATTAGTCACTCCTGGGCAAGTTCACAGTCTCATAGTAGGAGGTCCATAAAGTCCCAAGGCTAGACTAGGTTAGGGGCTTTTTGTGGGAGAGAGCTGGGAGCCAGTGGTGTGCTTGAGAAGGTGTTGGAATAATGCCTGGGCTTGGGGGTCCTGTAGGTGTGTCCTGAGTCAAGTGATCACTTTGGAATCCAGAACCAGAACTAACTGTCTGCTTTGTCCAGTGTTTTACCGGGACAGCTGCAAGCACTGGCTTCTGACTGGATTGGTGTAGGGAGGATCTGTTTGTCCCGAAACCTCCAGCCTAACATGTGTATGAGTTTGGCCTGCATGTATGTCTGTGCATTACATGCAAGCCTAGTGACCTTGGAGGCCAGAAGAAGCTATCAATTCCCCTGCGTCAGTAGCTAGTTACAGATGGTGTGAGCCATACATGTGGGTGCAGGGCATTGAAACCAGGTCCCTTGGAAGAGCAGCCAGCAGTATCCTTTGCTTGTTTTTTGAAACAGGGTTTTTCTGTGTGGTCCTGGCAGTCCTGGAACTCTCTGCAGACCAGGCTGGCCTCAGACTCACAGAGATCTGTCTGCCTGTGGATTAAAGATGTGCCACTATTGCCCAGCAACATATTTTCTTTCTTTTTAAAGATTTATTTTACTTCTGTTTGTATAAGTGTTTTGCCTGGATGTATGTCTGTGTGCCACATGCACGCTTGGTACCTGGGGAAGTGGTGAGCCTCCATGCAGCTAAGTTCCATCCTCTGAGGTATCCTGTGTTGGTGATGGGAAGTTCTCTGTATCAGGTACATTCAGTACATTTCCAATTTACAGTGGGGAAATCCTTTCATCTGGACTTAGCCCATGCACATCTGTAACCCATGTTTTCCCATCTTATCTCCGTTATTCATTTCCCCAGCCCTTACCTCTGCTTCCTACATGAGCAGACCCTGCTGAGCAAGGTTAGCTTAGGGCACTTGTGGAAATGAATTCACTGTTTCCCAGACCTGGAAAACACTCAGTGCCAGTGTCTCCTCCTGTGAGAAGCTGCCCCCAGTGCTTGCAGTCAGAGCTAAATGCTCCCATCTCCATGCTTCCTGGGAATATACGAGATATGCTTGCTGTAGAAGTGACTGTTCATTGTCCACAGGGAGGCCTTGTAACCTAACAGACCCCACGCTGGGCTCTGGGGATTTGGACATCAGCCTCACTTTTTCCTTTGTGCTGTCCTCTCTATGTGGTGGAGGCTGTACACTCTGTCCTGCAAACACTTCACTGCTCTGAAATGGAGCGTGCTGACAATAACCTACCACACGTGTAACTCTGAAAGCTTCTTATAGAGCCAGGTACGCTGCTTCATACCTAGAACCCTAGCACTCAGGACCCGGAGTTGAAGGTAATTATCAGCAATATAGGGAGTTCAAAATCAGCTTGGGCTACAGGAGCCCATGTCTCAATAACAGGGAATAAAAAGGAATCTCACTGTAATTCACTAGTTGGGTTAACTCAGAAAAACAAAGGGAGAAAATCAGTAAAAGATATTGCAATGAACAGCTGTGCTTGAAAATATGAGATGGTTAGACATTTGCATGTAGATAGACTAAAACAAAGATGATATTCAAATAAGCAGAAAGAAATGTTTGTTGTATTAACTTATTTTCTCATCTATGCTCCCAATACTGACTTTTTTGGGGGGCAGGGGGTTCGAGACAGGGTTTCTCTGTGGCTTTGGAGGTTGTCCTGGAACTAGCTCTTGTAGACCAGGCTGGTCTTGAACTCACAGAGATCCGCCTGCCTCTGCCTCCCAAGTGCTGGGATTAAAGGCGTGCGCCACCAACGCCCGGCGCCAATACTGATTTTTAAAAATTTTATTTAAACGTTAGAGAGATGGCTCAGTGGTTAAGAGCATTTGTTGTTCTTTGACAGAATCCAAGTTCTGTTCCCAACACCCACATCATATGTATGGCTCACAACTGCCTATAACTCCAGTTCCAACTGTCATCTATATAAATGTTCATACTCCCACACACATAATTAAAAATAAAATAATAAAATAAAGAAATTTATTTGATTATAAAATGTAGCTGTTCTTTTTACTCTTTGGGGGCCCAGCACCCAGCTCCCAAAAAAGGGCTTGGAGACTTACCTATGAATGCCAGGCCTTAGCTTGGCTTGTTTCTTCTCTGTTTTAGACAAAGAATCACAGCTTCACAGAGTTAAACAAATGCAGCATAAACACATCTTTACATCATTACACAAATGTTCCAGAGCATAAGCAAATGTATCAAAACCTTAAAATAATATTCTACAACACAGTATCTACTTGGTAAGGTGTTGGGGTGTATTAAATCCAAAAGCACACCTGTAATGACATCTGAACTGATGGAGCATCTCACTTGTTGGTGCACCAGACTGTGACCTTTCCATGATCTTATTTAGTTCTCAAATCAAATCTCCACTTTATTTCATTATCCTCATTTTACATATCAAGGAAACAGGCTTAGAAACGTTAAGAAAACGTATACCCAAAGCATAGCTTAATTCAGGACAGGCTATCTACTGAGACAGTCAAGAGAAGTGTCAAAGACAAAAATGTTGCTAAGCAACACGTTGGTCCAGGCTATCAGTAGGAGGCATCCAGGACTAAAAGTAGATCCAGGTCATGATTAATCCATCAGCCTCCTAGAACAGTGATGTCACAATGAACAGTAGCTCCTACTAAGAACCAGGTTCGGTACTAGGCACAGTACTTCAACTTATTCCTTCCCCATGCTAGGAAAGAGACCTCAATTTCCAAGGTAGGCTGTAGAATGTAGGCTCTACTGCAGAGTGGACAACCAGCAAGGAGGGCAAAGGAAAGATGAAGTGAGACCACCGTGTACAGCCAGCTGCAGGACCTGGGAGCCCTGTCGTGGACACGATCTCTGGAGGCAGTGACACCAAGGAGTCTCTGGAGAGGATACTCAGGCGAGGGGCCTCTGAGGACACAGCCTTGGGTAGGCACATGGTCTCCAGGGTTGGGGAACTGCAGGACAAGACAGTCTAATCAGTTCAGGGGAGATAGAGCTTTTGAATGCTGGGAGCCTGATAAACCTTAACCTCCACACATTCCTAGTGGGGCAGAGATTTTCTTTTTGGGGGGGGTTCCTGGAACTAGCTCTTGTAGACCACGGCTGGTCTTGAACTCACAGAGATCCGTCTACCTCTGCCTCCCGAGTGCTGGGATTAAAGGCATGCACCACCACTGTCTGGCATTCTTTCTTTTTTTAATTAATGATTCGTTTATTTTTATTTTGTGTGCATTGGTGTTTAGCCTGCATGTGTCTGCGACAGTGTCAGATCACTTAGAGCTGGATTACATACAATTGTGAGCTGCCATGTTGTTTCTGGGAATTGAACCCAGGTCCTCTGGAAGAGCAGCCAGTGTTCCTAACTGCTGAGCCATTTCCCCGGCCCAAGATAGTCTAAGATCAAAGATAAATGTTGTACCTGGCCCCTCCCACTACCAAGAAAGAAGCACACTGTTCAGTGGGCCTCCTTAGATTCTGGAGACAGTACATTCCTCAGGTGAGCATGTTACTCCTCCCCATACACCAAGTGACTTGGAAAGCTGCTAGCTTTGAGTGGGGCGTGGAACAGAAGGCTCTTCATCAGGTCCAGGCTGCTGTGCAGGCTGCTCTACCACTTAAGCCATATGATTCAGCATACATAATGGTACTGGAGGTGTTACTGCCAGACAGGGATGTCGTTTGGAGCCTTTGGCAGGTCCCTATATAGTTGGATCAGAAAGAGACCTTTGGATTTTTGGAGCAAGGCTCTACCATCATCTGCAGACAACTATTCCTTTTGAGAGACAGCTCTTGGCCTGCTATTGGGCCTTAGTGGAAACTTTTGACAATGAGACACCAAGTTACTATGCAACCTGAGTTGCTCATCATGAGCTGGGTGTTATGGGACACAACAAGTCATAAAGTTGGTTGTGCACAGCAGTAATCTATTATCGAATGGAAGTGGTATATAAGAGATGGGCCCAAGCAGGTCCTGAAGTCACAAGCAAGTTACATGAAGAAGCTGCCCAATTTCTATACCTATTACAATGCCATCTGCTGCCAAGCATGCAGCTATAGCCTCATGGGGTGTGCCCTACGACTGAGGAAGAGAAGACTAGGGCCTTCTTTCTGCCTTGTTTACTGATGGCTCTGCAGGAACCCCCTCTGAAGTGGACAGCTACAGCATTACAACTCCTTTTTGGGACAACCCTGTAAGACACCAGTGAGCAGAACTTTGGGCAGTATATTTCACTTGGAGGGAGAAATGGCCATGTGTGCAACTGTTCACTGACTCATGGTCTGCGGCCAACGGACTGATTGGATGGTCAGGGACTTGAAATTTCCTATGTAAACGCCCATCAAAAGGCAACTCCAGCAGAGAAGGAATTCAGTAACCAAGCAGATAGGACAACCCATTCTGTGACCACTCTCTCTCTCTCTAGCCATTCCCGTCATTGCCCAATGAGCCCATGAACAAAGTGGCCTTGGTGGCAGAGATGAGGGTTATGCATGGATTTGACAACACGACTGACACCAAGACTGACCTTGCTGCAGCTGAGTGCCAGATGTGCCAGCAGCAGAGACAGACAGATTGGCACTATACCCCGGAGTGACTAGCCAGTGGGTGACCTGGTGGTAGGCTGAATACATTGGACCACTATGTCTGTGGAAAGGACACACTTTGTCCTTACTGGAGTAGATATTTATTCTGGCTATGGATTTGGCTTTCCTGCTTGTGTCAAAACCACCATCATGGTGGTTTTATCCACACAACACTGCTTCTGACCAGGGAACTCACTTCACAGCCAGGGAAGTGCAGACAGTGGGCCCACGATTGTGGAATCCAGTGGTCTTACCATGTTCCCCACCATCCAGAAGCAGATGGCTTGACAGAAAGATGGAATGGCCTCTTGATGACACAGTTACTGTACTAATTAGGTGGCAGCAGCTTTGGAGGGCTAGGATAGGGTTCTTCAGAAGGTGGCATATGCTTTGAATCAGCAACCAATATATGGTATGGTTTCTACCATAGCCAAGATTTCATGTGTCCAGGAATTA
Source organism: Mesocricetus auratus (assembly GCF_017639785.1). Taxonomy (NCBI): domain Eukaryota; kingdom Metazoa; phylum Chordata; class Mammalia; order Rodentia; family Cricetidae; genus Mesocricetus; species Mesocricetus auratus. Next base: position 23,037,006 of record NW_024429203.1, read on the forward strand.
AGGAATAGAAAAGGTAACAGAGGTAACAGTTCCACTCACTATCACCCTTAGTGACCTGCTAGAAATTTTTTTTTGCTTTCTGTTGCATGGTCTTAAGCAGTGCTGGCCTAAATGTTTTGGTTCCTGATGTGGGAGAACACCTGCCAAGAGATACAACAAACATTCCATTGATCGGGAAGCTCAGATTTTCCCCAGGCCTCTTTGGGTTACTGATGCCCTTAAGGCAACAAACTAAGAAAGGACTAACGGTGTTAGGAGGAGTGATTGATTCAGATTGCCATGGGGAAATTGGATTGAGTGCAGGAGATCCTTAGGGCTTCTCTTGGTGCTGTCATGTCCTGTGATTAAAGTCAATGGGAAACTGCAACATCCTAATCCAGGCAGAATGACAATGGGCCTAGACCCTTCAGGAATGAAGGCGTGAGCCACTCCTCCAGGAAGAGAGCCAAGACCTGCTGAGGTGCTTGCTGAGGGTAGAGGAAATACAGAATGGGTAGAAGAGGAGGGTAGTTGTAAACACCAGCTAAGGCCATGTCACCAGTTGCAGTAACAAGTTTGTAAGTGACAAGAGTGTCATATTTTGTTAAGAATGTGTTTGTACAGATATTTGTGTTTTCTGCCAATTCTTTTATCACGTGATGTAACATCAATTAAGAGAATATCAGTGGTTACATTTGAGATACTAAAACACTCAAGGGATATTGCCCCCGATTATAAAATTTTTATTTGCTATAGTGTATGAGGGATAGCTGTATCTACCATGTTAAGCATAATTATGGCCTAGTTAAATATATAATGCTTTTGCTATTGTACATGGGATAGTTATGTCGGGCATAATTATGACCTGTTTGTTTTCACATGCAAATTAAGCATGACTTAAGGAGATATGATTGTGGCAAGTTGACAAGGGGTGGGGCTTGTGATTACTGTTTTTGGTTGTCAACTTGACTACATTTGGAATTAACAGCCCTGGCTGTCCTGGAACTTGCTTTATGGACCAGGTTGCCTCGAGCTAACAGATCCACCTGCCTCTGCCTCCTGAATGCAGGGATTATTAGTGTGCACCACCAGTTTTCAAACATGCCTGAAGTCCCAGCTGCCAAGGCAAGCAGATCTTGGTTCAAGGTCAGCCTGCTACACAGTAAGTCAACACCTCAAACAGATCCCTGAGCAATCGTCTTTCCCTTGCAGCTGAGGCAGGGTCTGTCTCCTGTCTCTCATCCTCAGCTTAGTACCAGCAGCTGCTCGACAGCTGTCAGATGAAGGAGTGAGTGGTACTTCCAGGGCTGACTGCTACAAGCCAGCATCTCCCAAGATTTTTTTTTGTTTTTTTTGTTTTTCGAGACAGGGTTTCTCTGTGGCTTTGGAGGCTGTCCTGGAACTCACTTGGTAGTCCAGGCTGGTCTCGAACTTACAGAGATCCGCCTGCCTCTGCCTCCCGAGTGCTGGAATTAAAGGCGTTCGCCACCAACTCCCAGCCCCAAGGTGATCTTGGTGCCCCAGAAAAACAAAATTTGCTTCAGGATCCTGAAGAGAGCTGGACATTATCATTTTCCTCCATTGAGGAAAAAGAAGCATCTCCTTTCATGCCTGTCAGGAACCTGCCCCAGTGCCGCAGGAGCATCTGAGAACCCATTCCAGGACCCCTCTTCCTTTTCTTGTTTTGTTTCTGAAGACAGGTTTCTCTGTAGCTTTGGAACCTGTTCTGGAATTTTTTGTTTGTTTTTTTGAGACAGGGTTTCTCTGTATGTATCCCCAGGTGTACTGAAACTTGATCTGTAGACCAGACTAGCCTCAAACCCAGAGCTCTGCCTGCCTCTGCCTCCTGAGTGCTGGGATTAAAGTCATGAGCCTCCACTATCCAAGACAACCCCTATTCTCATTCCTGGAGCTGAATTCAACCTCCCACTTGGCCCCATCCGCTTGGCCTCATTCTCAGAGATCACACACACAACTGTTGCTGAAGGAAACTATTTAATGGGGCATGGCTGATCCTTCTTGAAGGTCAAAGAGGAAGGGCATCACATCTGTAAGAGAGTTCAGAGGAGCTTGCAAACTCTACCTGCTCTTCCCTGGGTCTGCTAGGCTGTCCCATAGAGTTCAAGGCTCAAATACTACCTCTCCTGCAGCCTTTCTGCTTGTATAGAAGAGTGGTCTTTGCACAAAACCCCTCTTACTTCTTACTCAGCTCGTATGCGATTTCCTAGCATGCTGGGCTGTGAGCAGAGCCAGCCGAAAACTCAGTTGCCCACCTATTCCTTGTATACAATGGTCTCAGCAGCAGACATTGCTAGAGGGCCTCATCCAGTCCTGTTCTCTCTGCTTCTTACAGATGTCCCTAGAGTGTGACCCTGGTGAGCACCTCCAGCCCCCTACTCTTGGGCCCGCTCATGACAAGGCTTCACACCTGGCTGGCTCATACACTGTTGGATGCTTTCCAGCCGAGTGGAAGCCAAGGTTCGGGCCTCCTCCTCAAAGCGGCGGTGTCCCTCCTCAGTCAACTTCCAAAGGCAGGATCGAGGTCGAGCGCTGGCCTCACCCTGCATACTGACCGGCACTTTCTCAAAGCTGTCTCGGAAACAGAGATTGTGACGCACTGTATTCCTCCAGCCTTCTGGAGCTGTCCGGAAAAAGGGGAAGTGCTTTCTGTGGACAGGGAGGAAAATTAAGGAAGGGTATAGTTCACCTGAAGAGGGCCTACTCTGGTCCTTGTTCTCCCCCAGGGCCAGGAGCCTCAGCACTTCCTAGTAGGGTGAAGTGGAGCAGGCTGGTCTGGAATGGCCCTTTGCTGGGCATTGCCTATGAAACACTTTTTTTTTTTTTACCGTTTTTTTTGGTTTTGAGACGGTTTCTTCTGTAGCTTCGGAGGCTGGCCTTGAACTCACAAAGATCTGTCTGCCTGTCTCTGCCTCCCAAGTGCTGGGATTAAAAGTGTGCACCTCTGCCACCTGGCTTCTTTTGATTTTTTTTTTTTTTTTTTTTTGGTTTTTCGAGACAGGGTCTCTGTATTGTTTTGGAGGCTGTCCTAGAACTCGCTCGGTAGACCAGGCTGGCCTCGAACTCACAGAGATCCGCCTGCCTCTGCCTCCCTAGTGCTGGGATTAAAGGCGTGCGCCACCAACGCCCGGCCCTTTTGATCTTTTTGAGTCTTAATGTAGCCCAGACTGACACTGAACTCTCTGGGTAGCAGAGAACAACCAGACTCTCGGTCTGCCTCCTACCTCTACCTCTACATGCTAAGATTACAGGCCTGTGTCACCATACTAAGACACCAACTTTCTTCTCCCAAAACTCAGTTTAGTGTCCCCAACCCCAGGTTCATTTTGCCCTTCCCTCAAGGGCTGGAGATTTTGACATCAGGAAGAGGCAGAACCAATAACTGTATCAAACCCAAAGAGAACAAACACACATGTTGAGATACTGGGATCTTTGCCTAATGCCGGGAAGGCCTCCCACAGACTCACTTGTATACGACTGTCAAAGCTAAATGTTATCCGGGTGTGGTATCACACCTTTAATCCCAGCATTTAAGGAGGCAGAGGCAGGTGGGTCTCTGATTTTGAGGCGTCTGGTCTACGTAGTGAGTTCAAGGACAGTCAGGGCCACAGAGAAACCCTGTCACTAGGGAGACAAGAGGCAATTAGATCTCTGATCTCAAGCCTAGTCTAGCCTATATAGTGAGATTCAGGCCAGCCAGAGCTACAAAGTGAGACCTCGTCTCAAAAATGAGACCCTAATTTTGATTCCAATGACCTCACACACAGACACACGCTAAAAGCAAATTCCCAGTGAGGCTTCCTTGACCCCAGGGGGTATAAGGCTCTGTGCAGGCAGGACAGCGTAAGGAGCAATAGGCGGGAGATGTTGGGGGTACTGGATTTTATTCTGGCTGATCTTTAGAGGTAGGGTGGGAGAAACTGCAACTTGACCCAGGTGGATTGACGTGAAGGGAAGGCTGAATTTTAAGAGGTGAGAGGGGGAAAGGATTGATTATGTTCCTGAACATGGGGTAGGGCATGCATTTGCCTGGGGAAAGAAATCCAGGAAGGCACACAATATATCCTCAGACCCAGAGAGGGAAACTGAGTCAGCAGCCCAGGGCCAGGTTGGAATTTACTAAACCCTGACCCTCCCCTTTCCCTCCACACAGGGCCCCCTGGGCACATACCGAATGAAGCTGTAGATCTCCTGTACGTTGAGGCCACAGGGGGGACTGTTTCTGAGTGCCAGGGCAATTAGATGGAAGTAATTGAGAGGGGGGCGGGACCAGAGCCTCCCCTCAGGGCTGAGAGCTTGTTGAAGCCTCCTCCGACTCTGGAGGGGGGCCCTTGTGGGAAGGGATGGGAGAGCCACAGAGGAGCTGTCATCCTGGTCCTTGGCCTCCTCCTCTTCTGTAAGCTAGAGGGGCACAGAGTAGGATCTGGTCCTGACTCCTTGGCCTCAGCTCCAGACTACAGTGGCAGTTGGGGGAGCAGTCTAGAATCCACCATCTGGGCTTCTCCCCAACCCAAGGGTCCAGATCGGTTCTAAACTTGTTCATCTTTTACCGGCCCTCAGAAGCCCAGCTGCCGATGCCTCAGCCCTGTGCCCACTTGCCCATACCTCCTCCCAGGTGCTAGGGGCAGAGGCAACGTGCTTCTGCTTCGTCTTCTGCTTGCCAGGGCGTGATGGCTGGCTGGAAGAAGGCAGCCATGACTGTGCCCCTGAACCTTGTGAACAGCTGGCTTCTCCCTCCTTCATGGCTGCATGGCAAGCAGGGGGCACTCTCAGCAGGTCCTGCTTTTTAGGTCTCTTGACCTCCAGCTTGCCAGGAGGATACACACTGTTTGGGTTCACCCACATCCACAGATTGGGCTTAATGTCTGGACCTGTGCAGAGGAAAAGGTTTCCCATAGCTCACTGGCTTTGGGGATCAAGGCAACCCCAGCTAGGGAAGCAGAACCTCGTCCACAGAGCTCACTACTTACCATCTTTATCAGGGTTGGGTTTTTTTTCCAAAGGCAGTCTTGGTGGCTCAACTAGCTGGAGTCTGTATTTAGCAACTAGCAAAGAGAGAGAGACAGAAAGAGAGTCAAGACATTCAAGATCACTGTTCCCCATGATCTGGGGGCTTGAAGATTTCTGGGGGCAGTTGTTGATCTAGCCTGGGTAGCATGAAGCTATAGAGACTGGTATTCCCTCACCTGTGACCTTCAAATTTTCCATATTCTTTTCTCACTCTTCATATACTATCCCTGGACAACCTCATAGATGCCGTGCTGTGTTACCATCTAAAAATCCAGGGCTCCCACATCTACCTGCATAGCAGACTGCCTGCTAGTGTCTAAAGTAGAGCTGTGGACTGGGTGTACTTGGGTTATTGGCAAGTATTTCAAACTCAGCATCTCCCTTCTCCTCTGCTCCTCTCCTTTCTACCTGCCTGGCCCTCATCTCTCTCCCTTCTGCTCCTTTCCCAGGCTGGCTTCAAACTCTCTATCCCCCTGCCTCAGCCCCCCCCCAGGATTACAGACATATATTACTAGGGCCAACTTCAATTAAATTATATTTTCTTGGACTGGCAAGATAGCCTATCAGGTAATATTCAGAACAAAACCTATCATCTAGGCCTGCCTACAAGTATCATTCATGATACATCCCTATCTCATCCAACTGTGAATTACAACCCCATATGGATGGCACAACTGAAGCAGGGGTCACAGACGGTAGAGGTCTGGCCTGTAGGTGGAGTTGAGAGCCCTGGATTTACAGATGGTGACTTACAATCTCAGCTGTGAAAAGAATACCCTAAAATAAACTTCTTGGTTGAGAAAATAGCTTAGGGCACTTGGAGCTGACTTCAATCTATAGACTATATTTAAAACAAAGACAACAAAGCTGGTGGTGGTGGCGCACGCATTTAATCCCAGCACTCGGGAGGCAGAGGCAGACGGATCTGTGAGTTCAAGACCAGCCTGGTCTACAAGAGGTAGTTCAGGACAGCCTCCAAAGCCGCAGAGAAACCCTGTCTTGAAAAACCAAAAAACAACAACAAATAAAAGAAACCAAAACTAGGTCTGGAGTTTGACACCCATGGCAAAACACCAATGCACATAAAATAGAAAATTTTAAAAAGCTCTGCAGTTCAAAACAGGAAACTCAAATCTGAGCTGAGGTGTACCAGGCTCCTTATTAGCGTGGTAGCATGCACAACAAGTGTGTTTTTGCTCTGTTGTTTTATGTACATTGGTGCTTTGTCTGCAGGTATGTTCCAGATTCCCTGGAACAGGAGTTACAGACAGTTGTGAGCTACCATGTGGGCATCCTGGTCCTCTGGAGAAGCAGCAAGTGCTCTTACCACTGAGCCATCTCTCCAGACCCCCCCCCCCCCACACCACCTTTTATTGCACAAAGTTTTCTGTTCGTTTTTTTCCCCCAGAGGTGGGGTGTTAAAGGTGTGTACCAAGCAAATTTTCTTTCTTTTTTTTTTTTTGTTCTCTGTGTAGCTTAGCCCTGGTTGTCCTGGAACTCTCTCTGTAGACCAGGCTGGCCTCAAACTCAAGAGATCGACCTACCTCTGCCTCCCTGGTGCTGGGATTAAAGGCACAGCCACCACACCTGGCAAATTTTCTGTTCTTAAACATAGGTATTATATCTATTTGCATGCATTTGTGTGTGTGTGTTGGGGTGCCAAAGTGCAGTTGTGGGGATCAGAAGACAGCTAGCAAAAGTTGGTTTTCTTCTTCTCACCATGTGGGCTCTGGTGACCAAACTCAGGCCATCCGGCTAGACGGCATCTGCCTGCTAAGCCATCTTGTCTACCTCTGCTATTTTTATTGTGGGTTTTTGTGTGCAGCATGTATGTATAGTATAGAGCATGTGTTTGGGCGCCTGTATAAGTGTGTATGTGGGAGATGTGGAACATGTATATGTGCACTGGGGGTTCATGTACCTATGTGTGTGAATGTATGTTGTGGAACATCTATGGGAGTACATGGATCTGTATGGGGTGTGTATGCATGCCCTGCCCTGTATATGTACATGTGGAGGCCAGGATCTCCAATGCCTTCCTCTATCATGTTCCACCATGTGTGTATGTATGTATAAATATGTATGTATATTAAAGCATAAAGTTAATTAGTGTGTGTGGCACATGTGTCATGGTGTGTGTAGATCATAAGACAATTTGATGAAGGGGCTGGTTCTCTCTTTCCACTGTATGGGACTCAAGTAGCATGCACCATTATCTGCTAAATATCAAGTTGCCCCTTGTTCCTTTTAAGAACCAGCTCACCATTTTGGGTTAGGATGGCTGGCCAGTGAGCTCAGGGGATCCACCTGTCTCCAGTCCTAAATGTTAGAGTTCAGGCACAAACAGTCATGCCTAGCTTTTGAGGCAGGTGTTGGGGATTTGAACCCAGAATCTCACATGCAGAGTTAAGTGCTCTTAGCCACTGGACCATCTCCCTGGCCCCATGTTTTTGTTATGGAAAACAAGACTTAGGGTTGAGGTTGTTGTTCATCAGTGAACATCTTATCTGAGATGCATGGGCCTGTGTTCAATCTCCAACATCACAAAATAAGACAAAAACTTTTTTTTTTTTTGGTTTTTCGAGACAGGGTTTCTCTGTGGCTTTGGAGGCTGTCCTGGAACTCGCTCTGTAGACCAGGCTGGCCTCGAACTCACAGAGATCGGCCTGCCTCTGCCTCCCGAGTGCTGGGATTAAAGGCATGCGCCACCAACGCCCGGCGAAGACAAAATATTTTTTAAAGATTTTTTTGAGATGGGTCTCATTAAGTAGTCCTGGCTAACCTATGATATGCTATATAGACCAGGCTGTCCTGGAACTCACAGACCTGTCTACCTGTGACTCCCAAGTGTTATACCACAATCAGTTGTGAAGGCTTAAGGTTTTCCTACCATCAGTCTTCAATAAGTATCCAATTGATGTGTTAAAATTTTTGATCTAGCCGGGCGGTGGTGGCCCACGCCTTTAATCCCAGCACTCGGGAGGCAGAGGCAAGTGGATCTCTGTCTACAAGATCTAGTTCCAGGACATGTTCCAAAGCCACAGAGAAACCCTATTTCGAAAACAAAAACAATTCCCAGCACCCACATGGCAGCTCATAACTGCCTATAACTCCACTTTCAGGAGATCTGACATCTTCACACAGGAATACATACAGGCAAAACCCCATTGTACACTAAATAAATTAAAAACAAATCTTTTAAAAAATTACTCTAGTTGGGTGGTAGTCCATGCCTCTAATCCCCCAGCATTGGGAGACAGAGGCAGTGGATCTCTGAGAGTTTGAGTTCAGCCTGCTCTACAGAGTGAGTTCCAGGACAGGCTCCAAAACTACACAGTGAAACCCTGCCTCGAAAAACCAAAACTAAAGCCAGGTATTGGTGGCCTTGAACTCTGAGATCTGCATCCCTCAGCCTCCCAAGTGCTGGGATTAAAGGTGTGCACGACCATGCCTGGCTTTTTTTTTTTTTTTTTTTTTGAGACAGGGTTTCTCTGTGGCTTTGGAGGCTGTCCTGGAACTAGCTCTTGTAGACCAGGCTGGCCTCGAACTCACAGAGATCCGCCTGCCTCTGCCTCCAGAGTGCTGGGATTAAAGGTGTGTGACACCAACGCCCGGCCCAAGCCTAGCTCTTTAATCTTTTGATTTGCACGTGTTAATTGTGAAAGACAGTGGGAAGCTGTGACTACTGGCTTGCACCTGTAATCCCAGCTAGGAAGGCTGATTGAGAGGATCCTAAATTGGAGACCTAGGCTATATAGCAGAGCCCTGTCTCAAAATACACCAAGTTTATATTCCCTCTTTCTCCCCCCCATACACACGTTTTTTTTTTTACCCCATTACCCTGTGCTGACCACCCCTATTCTTCCCTCCTTTTTTTTTTTTTTTTTTTTTTGACAGGGGTGCTGGTATCTAGGCCAAGCAGCCCTTGAACTTCTGGAGAAGCCAAGGATAACCTTGAGCTCAGGAACCTCCCACTTCTATTTCCCAATCTCAATTCTTCAAACATTTTATCACCAGAGTTCCTGTACACCACAGCACCCCTGTTTTGGTTCTTGGTTATCTTCTGAGGGGTGGTTATCTCTTCTTCCTCAGTCTCTCCACTGGAATGCATCAAGGGCTCAGCCTTGGTCCAACTACTCTTACTCCTTCAATTCCAACCACATACCAAATCTCAACATTTGTGTCACTAATCCACCCCTCTCCCCAGAGGCCCAGGGCCTGGCATCTAACTGCCTCCTTACTTACTTTCCTACTTGGATAAGTAAGACCACGTCAGGGACCCCAGCCTGATCTAGAATTCTGGACTCAGCCAAGGCTACACGGTGATAACCCTGTCTCAAAACAAAAAGCACAACCTTCCCAGAAACAAAGACAAGGGCCGTGCACAAAACACCTTCAGGCTGGCCCAGGGTTAATCACTCCGGTGTCAGTTTAGATGTGTATGAAATTTACACACGGAGGTGAGCTGATGGATGGGACTAGAGTTTGAGAAAAGGGAGTGTGAACCCAACCATCTTGCCGGATGAGGCAAAAAAAAAAAAAAAAAAAAAAAAGCCCGGCGGTGGTGGCCCACGCCTTTAATCCCAGCACTCGGGAGGCAGAGGCAGGCGGATCTCTGTGAGTTCGAGACCAGCCTGGACTACCAAGGGAGTTCCAGGACAGCCTCCAAAGCCACAGAGAAACCCTGTCTCGAAAAAAAACAAAAAAAAAAAAAGGTCCAAGGAGGAGGAAAAATTTAGGGAGAACATACCGGTCCACCCTAACAGACAACACAAGTAGGGGTGGGCTAATTGCCTGGGGCGGTGGCCCACTCCTAGAGCCCCAGGAGGTAGGTCAACTGTTAAGACTTGAGGCTTCAAAACAAAAACATAAACAGCAACAACCAAGCAGAAGGGGCAAGGGTGTTTCCCCGAAGAAAACTGTGATTGTTATACACCGAAAAATAAAGCCTTCGGTGTGCCGAGTTCTGATGCGCCGAGCACCAGGGCTCAGAAGAGGCCTACAAACGTTCTGGGGGGGGGGTGACGGGATGGGACCCTACAGCCTAGGGTGTGCGGGTCTGGGGACTCAGTGGCAGGAAGAGCTGCTCCCTCTCCCGCGTCGGGCGAGACCCGGAGCCCAGCGAGCTGGTGAGCCTGGAAGCCACGCTGGGTGCCGCCACCCACCCACGAGCCCCTCCCCCGCAGCCCCACTCACGTTTCTGCGTGGACAGGGGCAGGTACGACGTGGTGAAGGACAAGAAACACTCGTTGCCCATGTCCCAGTCCAGCAAGCCCGGGACCTGGCCATGGAGGCTGGCCCAGAAGTCCGGGTCCTGGAGTTTGGGGTCCACTTTAAAGGACGGAGGACGCCAGGCCGCAGGGTGCGAGAGGCGGAGACTCGCCTGCTGCCTGCATGGAAGGTGCTTCCTCAAACACCCCCGGCAATTGAGTGGGTGGGAGCGGCCAGGTGCCAGCGCCCCTCCAGTCACTCAGGGTCCACCCGGCACTCGCTCGCACCCACCGGGCTTTCCTCCACCTGGGGATGCTGCCGCCGCGCAGCTGGTGGAGTGCCTGCCTAGCTGTCGAGTTCGAAGCCCCTTACCGCCTAAAACCGGATTTCGTGCTACACGCCTATCATCACTCTGGGTGGAAGCACACACTCAACGCTACCTCAAGCTACACAGAGTAGTCTCCTTACCAGCGACCCTGGCTCAAGTGGGTGGGGACTGGGGGGTGGGAAGACTTTAAAATGCGGGGGCGTGGTGGCGCGCAGGCCAAAGGTGCTACACCAGCAGGCCTTAAAAAATGAAAACGAAAAAGAAGCCGGGCTTTGGTGGCGCTCGCCTTTAATCCCAGCACTCTGGGGACAGAGGCAGGCGGATCTCTGTGAGTTTGAGTTCGAGTCCAATCTGGTCTACAGAGCGAGTTCCAGGACAGGCTCCAAAAACAATACAGAGAAACCCTGTCTCGAAAAGACAAAAACAAAAAACAAAAGAAAAGAAGGGCATAGTAGTTTACTGCACGCCTTTAATCCCAGCACTCAGGAGGCAGAGGCAGGCAGATCTCTGAATTTGAGACCAGCCTGGTCTACAGGGCAACTAGGATTACACAGAGAAACCTTGTCTCAAAAAAAAAATCAAATTTATATTTCATAAAAGTTTTATGCGGTTTATCTAAGATTACAACCTTAGTAGGTGGTAGAGCTGAGATTAGCAATTTGATTTTTAAAATTTTCTTTTTGAGCCGGGTGTTAGTGGTGCAGCCCTTTAATCCCAGCACTTGGGAGGCAGAGGCAGGCTGATCTCAGTGAGTTCGAGACCAGCCTGGTCTACAAGAGTTAGTTCCAGGACAGTCTCCAAAGTTACACAGAGAAACCCTGTCTCAAAAAACAAAAAATTTTGTTTTTAATTAATTTACAAAAAAGTGTTTTTTTGTTTTTTGTTTTTTTGGTGTTTCGAGACAGGGTTTCTCTGTATTGTTTTGGAGGCTGTCGGTCCAGCCTGGCCTTGAACTCATAGAGATACACCTGCCTCTGCCTCCTGAGTGCTGGGATTGAAGGCATGCGCCAACACCACCCGGCTACAAAAAAGTGTTATATGCTGGAAGAACAGTCAGTGCTCTTAACCTCTGAGCCATCTCTCCAGCCCCTAATTATTTAATTTTTATTTGAGACAGAGTCATACTGTGTAGCTTTGTAACTAACTATGTAGAACAGGCTGGCCTCAAATTTGCCTCCCAAGTGTTGGAATTGAATGTTTTAAAGATTTTTTTTTTTTTTGGTTTTTTCAGACAGGGTTTCTCTATGGCTTTGGAGGCTGTCCTGGAACTACCTCTTGTAGACCAGGCTGGCCTCGGACTCACAGAGATCCGCCTGCCTCTGCCTCCCGAGTGCTGGGATTAAAGGCATGCGCCACCAATGCCCGACTGTTTTAAAGATTTTTAAAATTGATAAATTTATGTTTCCTGTTGTGCTCAAGTTGCAAAGTCCCCAGAGACCACCAAGAAGACAGATCCACTAAACTGCAAAAGCAAGGTTTTAATTGTTCACCCACCCATGACAGGGACCCTGTCTGGCTAGCTGTCACAGCAGCCTCCAGAGGGAGTGAAGTTCCCTGTCTACTGCTAGGTTTTAAAGACAAAAGTTACAGGATTACATCAGCAGTTACGGGTTGGTTTCTGATTGGTTGACATTTGGCTACAATTAGGAGCATTTTTCAAAGTCAATCTTGGCATGAAATACCTGTGTACCAATTATTTTCATTGGTCATCGTTGAGAAAGAACATTCTGTGGTTTCTCTTTTTGGGGGGGTTTGGAGACAGGGTATCTCAGTATTATTTTGGAGACTGTCCTGGAACTTGCTCTGTTGACCAGGCTGGCCTCAGAACTCACAGAGATCTGCCTGCCTCTGCCTCCAGAGTGCTGGGATTAAAGGCGTGCGCTACCAACCCCTGACCCATTCTGTGCTTTCTATGGCTTTGTCTTGTTACTTGCAGGTGGCCTGTTGTACATAGATCCCAATAGTTTTCAGAACTATATCCTGGAGACTAAAGGGGAGGTTTTAGTCCCCCCTGGAGTTCCTTTTGTGGCCAAACAGTTGCCAGGAACCAAGCATCTGGGAGGCTTGGGGGGCGGGGTCTAGAGTTTCTTTGTGTTCAGTTTTGGCCCTAGACTCTCGGAGGCCAGAGGATCTGCAGTTTCCATGTGTCAGAGGCCTACGTGTATTTTCTGTAGCCTGTCATGGCTACTAAAGCAGGGGGCTGAGTGAGGGTCTGTCTAGATTATTCTAGATTATTAGAAGTGAAGCCCTTGAGTTTAGTTTACTCCTTTCATTTCCATGCGTCTGTGTGGGTGTATACGCACATGTGTGTGGGTACCCTTGAAGGCTACAAGAGAGTGGCTTATTCCTAGTGTCTGGAGTTACAGGCTGATTGTGGGGTACAGGTACTGAGACCTGAACTCCTGTCCTCATGATTGAACAGCAAGTGCTCTTTACCTGTGAGCCCTAAAAATGAGAAAACTTAACATTGACTCAATACTGTATTTCATTTATAGATCTTACTCAAGATGGGCGGTGGTGGCACATGCCTTTAATCCTGGCATTCAGGAGGCAGAGGCAGGCAGATCTCTGAGTTTGAGGTCAGCCTGGTCTACACAGCAAGTTCCAGGACAGAGAAACCCTGTCTTGGAAAAAAAAATGAAACAAACAAACAAACAAAAAATCTTACTCAAATTTCACCAGTTATCCCAACAATGTTCCTGTTTTTTGTTTTGTCTTTGAGACAGAGTCTCAATATGTGGCCTTGGCTGTCCTGACTCAGAGATCTGCCTGCCTCTGCCTCTCGAGTGGTGGGATTAAATGAATGAGTCACTCTAGGCAGTGATGGTGCATGCTTTTAATCCCAGCACTTGAGAGGCAGAGACAATCAGATCTTCCTGAGTTCTAGGCCAGCCTGTTGTATCTACACATTGAGTTCCTAGCAGAGAGACCCCCCATTAAAAAAAAGAAAAGAAAAAAGAAAAACAAGCAATAACAATGGCTCATGAGTCAGCATGGCCTCCTGATTTTTGTTTGTTTATTTGTTTGTTTTTTTGAGACAGGGTTTCTCTGTGTAGCCCTGGCTGTCTTGGGGGAAAAATAATGAAAAGCAGAAAAAGAGACTTATTCCATGTAAGCACATTGGAAAAGAAGACAGAGATCTAGTGGACTTTCTGAAAGTCTGTCTCCAGTATTCTAACATGAAAGGGAAGTTTAAGTCCATCTATAGGGTTTTAATACAGAGCAGACTAAGAAGCCCAGTTGGAGCTGGGCGTTGGTGGCACACACCTTTAATCCTAGCACTCGGGAGGCAGAGGCAGGTGGGTCTCTGTGAGTTTCAGGCCAGCCTGGTCTACAGAGCGAGTTCCAGGACAGCCTCTAAAACAATACAGAGAAACCCTGTCTCAGAAAACCAAAAAAAAAAAAAGAAGAAGAAGAAGAAGAAGAAGAAGCCCAGTTGGGTGTGGCTCTGTGCAAACAGGTCCATTATTGTCTGGACTCCAGTCTCCTACAAGGGGGTCTGACAAGTTGTAAGTTTTTCTCTGAAAGACAAGTTCCTCTTCTGGCTACTGCCAGGGACTTGGGCTCTCCTCCTGACATTGGGTTTCAGTCAGAGGGACAAAGGAGGGAGACTCGTTTCTCCTTGGATACCCTTATCTCGGCCAGGCTGGTTACGGCCAAGGTCACGGAACAATGTAAAGGTACGCACTGCCAAAGCTGAGGGCGGGGCTCAGGCAGTCCGAGGTCATCCCCAACATCACCACCACCACAGCCCACAGAGGGAAAAACAGCAGCAGCAGACTTGGCAGTAGTAAATCGTGCGTCAGATGTGTTGGTCACTGCTAGACTCGGTTGCACAGTGGAGTCTCTTGGTGAGGGTCGTCTTCATTCTGAGCCAGGTCTGAATCAGCACGCCTTCCATGGTGCTTGTTTGGGCAGGCAGCGGTTCTGCGCGTCAGTACCGTGCTCCTGCTACCACACACGAAGCCTAGCTCCAAACGTCATCTCTTCAGTACACATTCTCCGTGACCGGCCTGGCCTCCAGCTTCAACTCAGTTAGGTTCGTACTGTAAGGATTCAGGCATTATGCTGGCCAGCCCCTACCACCCGGCAGGCGGAATGCACTCAGGCAGTACCTGGTCAGCCCAGGGTTCCCTGGTTGCGTAGTCTGCATGTAGGTGCAAAGGACCCTTAAATCAAAAAAGACCCCGCCCACCTATCCTCCCTGTCTCTCCTGTCTCTCTTCTGTCCTCTCTCTCTGTCTCTGTGTCTCTTTACCTCTTGTCTCCTTCCTTCCCCCTTTTCTCCCCTTTCTAATAAAACTTCTCACTAAACGCTGTCTGCCTGACGTGTTTGTCCCTCCGCCGTGGTCAACCTCACCTGCCATGGGATCCTCCAAGATTCTCCCCAAAGTAAGGAAGGACCCTTACTTTGTAAAGTAAGTGTGTAAAGTAAGTAAAGGCCACCCTGCTCCTTTAAGACAGGGTCTCACACTGAACCTTATGCCTTATGTTTGACGTTTGTCTAGCCTTTCTCTGTCTCTGCCCCAACACAGAAGTTACAGGTGTATGTAATCATAACAGACTTTTTTATTTTCTTTAGTCATCGTCGTCTTCTTCTTTCTTTTTCTTCTCCTTTCTTTTTTTTTTAATATTTTATTTATTTATTGTGTATACAGTCTTCTGCCTGCATGCCAGCAGAGGGCACCAGATCTCATTCAAGGTGGTTGTGAGCCACTATGTGGGTGCTGGGAATTGAACTCAGGACCTCTGGAAGAACAGTCTGTGCTCTTAACCGCTGAGCCATCTCTCCAGCCCCAGTTGTTTTGTTTTTGTTTTGTTTTGTTTTTGCAATAGGGTCTCACTATAGAGCTCGACCGCCCTGGGACTCACTATGTAGACCAGGCTGACTTCAAACTTACAGACGCCTGCCTGCTCTGCCTACCAAGTGCTGAGATCATGTTTTGTCTGTTTTAATGTGAGTGGTGAGGATTCAAACACAGGTCTTTATGTCTGCAGAACAAATTGTCTCACCCACCAACCCATATCCTCAGGCTATTTTTTTCTTTCTTTACTAGGAAGTCTCCTGTAGCCCAGGCTGGAATTGTACTATGTATCTGAGATAACTGTCTTAGTGTTACTATTGCTGTGATAAACACTAAGACCAAAAGCAACTTAGGGAGGAAAGGGTTTATTTGGCTTACACATCCGGAGTATTGAGGGAAGCCACGCCAGGAGCTCAAACCAGGCAAAAACTAGGAGTCCAGAGCTGATGCAGAGACCATGCTGCCTACTGGGCTGCTACTCGGGGTTTCTCAGCCTGCTCTCTTACAGAAGCCAGGATCACCAGCCCAGGGACGGCACCACCCACAAGGGGTTGGGCCCTCCCACATCTGTTACCAATTAAGAAAATGCCCTACAGGCTTGCCTGCAGTCTGATTTTTTTTGGAGGCAATTTCACAATTGAGGGTCATTCTTCCCAGATTTGTAGCTCAGTGGCTCTCAGCCTTCCTAATGCTGCAACTCTTTAATAAAGTTCCTCATGTTGTGGTGACCCCAACCAAAAAGTTTTTCGTTGCAGCCAGGCAGTGATGGACCACGCCTTTAATCCCAGCACTTGGGAGGCAGAGGTAGAACTCTGTGAGTTCGAGGCCAGCCTGGTCTATAGAGTAAATTCCAGGACAGGCTCCAAAGCTACACAGAGAAACCCTGTCTCCAAAAACAAAAAATTTTTTTCTTTGCTATTTCATACCTGTAATTTTGCTACCACTATGGATCACACTATAAATATCTGTGTTTTCTGGAGTCTGAGGCAATTCCACATGGTTGTTTAACCCCAAAGAGGTCGTGGCCCACAAGTTGGGAACCACTGCTCCAGCTTGTCAAGCTGACATAAAGTTAGCCAGCACAATAACCTAATTCAGCCACCCTGTGCTGGGATCACAGCGTCTCACTATGTAGCACTGGCTGGCCTTGAACTCACAGAGATCTACCTTCCTCTTTCTCCCAGTGCTGGGATTAACGCTGCTTAATAAAGTTGTTTTTTATTTTTAGACAGGGTCTCCCCCGTCTGGGCTGGCCTTGAATTTCTTACCTTCTGCCTCTACCTCCTGAGTGCTGAGATTACATTGTTCCAAGGCCCAGCCTGCATTGTGTATTTATCGGCTCACATTTGAAGACCTCTGTGTTGTCTGCTAGTGAATCCTCCTTATGCTTTGTGTTTGGGACAGAGAAATAAAGTGTGTCCTTTCTCTTGCTACCTCCTCTGGGATCCGGGGTTAATCTGTTGTTTTTTTTTTAGTATTTATTTATTTATTATATATATATAGTATTCTGTCTGCATGTATGCCTGCACGCCAGAAGAGGGCATCAGATCCTGTTATGAATAGTTGTGAGCAACTATGTGGTTGCTGGGAACTCAGTCCTCTGGAAGAGCAGTCAGTGCCCCTAACCTCTGAGCTATCCCTCCAGCCCTCTGGGGTTAATTTTAAGAGACCATAGTTGCAGTTGGGCATGGTGGTTCATACCTGTAACCCCAAAGCTGGGGCGGCTACAGCAGGAGGGTCCTACAAGGCTGAGGCTGGCCTGAGGTACAAAGTGAAACCCTGTCTAAGTCCCTAACCCCAACACCAATTAAACAAATAATAAACGCACAGCGTTGTTCCAGTGTGTCTCCACTCCCCTGTGGGTTTCAAGGAATATTTGGCACAGACCCATCCCTCATTCTCTTCAGGGGCATAGTGATTCACTCACTCATTTACAAGCATTTTATTTTATGAATAGATGTGAAGGCGTGAGTGTACGTTTATATACTACATAAGTTCAGGTGTCTCTGGTGGCCAAAAGTCGGTGGATCTCCTGTAACTGGAGTTACAGTTCTGTTGGTGCTGAGAACCAGACCTGGGTTCTCTGTAAGAGCAGCAAGTGTTGTCTCCTTTTTTTTTTCTCTCGAGACAGGGTTTTCCAGTAGCTATGGAGCCTGTCCTGGAACTCGATCTGTAGACCAGGCTGGCCTGGAACTCACAGAGATCCCCTGCCTCTGCCTCCTAAATGCTGGGATTAAAGGTGTATGCCACCACTGTCTGGCTTGTGTGTGTGTTTTGAAAGCCTAAAACCCTGGAACACACGTGGAAGGAGTGAATAGACCCCCAAAAGTTATCTTCAACACATTCAACATGGTATATGCACAACACACACTCACACATGCACACACACACTCACGCACACACAAACACACACACACACACACACACACACACACATCAGCACCCTTTGACATGTTCTTTACCCATCTTCAGTGTCTGCCCTGCCTTCTAGTTTCCTCCAGTACTTCCCCCAGCTCTGTCAGCTTCCATGCCACGTCCCATGTGGTGATCCCGCTTCTACCCCCCAGCCCAACCCGGAGTCCTGCTCGGGTGACCTGCTGAAAGCAGGATGAAAAACTCACACCCCAGGTCTGGAGCTTGGAGCTGTCTCTAGGCTGTCATTGCCTTTGCCCCTGGTTGCCTCCATCCTGGGAAAGTCATCCTGGGACTTGGGGCTAGAGAGAATGACATACATCTGTCTTTGACATTGGTGCCGTAACAAGTGCATGAGGGCAACTCACACAGACGTGCGCCAGCCTTTATTATGAGAGCTAAGCCCATGGAGGAGGAAAATCAGCTCTCACAGGACTACAATAGGAGACAGCAGTGAGTATTGGAAGGTGAGACAGAGCAGGGAGAGAGATGCTTAGGAAATGGCTGAGTGGAGGGAGACAAGGAACCGGAAGAGAAGGCAGGGGGGGGGGTTGTAGAGCCAGTGACTGAATCCTGGGACAAAGCAAGCTGGATGTCTTGGAGGAGCCTGTGATGCCGGAGAGCCCTCCTCATTTTCGGGCACCCAGTGCCAGGGCAACAATAAGGCCCACGACCAACAGGAACATGGCGACAGACAGCAACACCGTGATGACCACCATGCCTCCCGTCCGGGCCATTCCTAAGCTGATAGACTCCATGTTCCTTCCTGTCAGAAGAAAAGAACCTTTGTGGGGTGGAGGGGCCCCTAGCCAAGCCAGGGCTCAC
This sequence comes from Mesocricetus auratus, assembly GCF_017639785.1. Classification (NCBI taxonomy): domain Eukaryota; kingdom Metazoa; phylum Chordata; class Mammalia; order Rodentia; family Cricetidae; genus Mesocricetus; species Mesocricetus auratus. Next base: position 23,055,593 of record NW_024429203.1, read on the forward strand.
AGCTTAGTCTGGCCAGCCAACCAGCCAGCAGTCCAACACCTCTGAGAGCAACACTTAAGAGGCACCCAGGAGATTTACTAAAGCACCATCCCTCCACACAAGGAGCTTTCAGCAGAGAGTGCGCAGGCAGCGGCCACAGCAAACTTTCAGCCGGGGAGAGAAAGCCCTCTGAAAACAATTTAGTTAACTTGTTCTAGGGGATAAAACCCGGAGCTCAAGTAGGTGTGTGGACACTTGAGGTTTGAGAGAGGCAGGCATTTTACTTACGAGGAAGCGTGGACATTGGGGTCTCTGGACTGGACTCCGTGAATGTCCCCTTCTGCACTCGGTAGGAAATGCTTTAGAGGTGGGAGTTGGGAGAAAGCAGGGATCTCCAGTACGTACCTGGCACTTGGGAGGAGGGGTTCCAACCCCCACCTGTATAGCTATGCCCCATCTGTGCCCTCCTGGGGCAGAGGCTTACTATTCACACCCTTTAATGGTGCCCTCTTCTCCATGCTTACCAGCACCCCAACTTCTCTTTCTGTATCCCACTCCCACATGTGTCCATCCGGTACCTACTAGTATTTAGTTCCTGGTGTTAGGTTTGTCACCTGATAGGCGCTGAGCCTGGTGACGGTGAAGCCAGCCCCACTGTCCACCACACTCACTAGCTCCCTGCGTCCACGGCACGGAGGCACCATGAAGACTGATTTAACCACTGATGGGAAACAGGAATGAAGGCAAGGTCACATTTCTAGCAGTCCCACGGAGAACGGGAGGCTCCTGGGTATCGAAAGAGGGGCTAGCATGGAAGCGTGAGTAGGCACGGGGGAGCCCACCTTTGCTGTCGTTGGCTCTCCGGACCATCAGTGTAGCGTTGCCTCCAGTGAGGTGACACGGGGGCAAGGCAACCAGCAGGCTTTCTGTTAGCGCCGGAGACAACACACCAGAGAGGCTTGAGATGTTGAAATCTGTTAGAAAGTCAGGAGGGAAGGCAGGATGAAGTTAGCCCGGTTTTCAACTCAGATCTGACCGGGGATCATGGCAAAGGGCGCAGAGTCAGAACTGGCCACCAGATGGCAGGCTTGAGCTGTAGATGGTGGCTACTCTGAGCCGCCTGGGAGACAAACTAGACTGTACCAGCCAGTCAGTTCCCAACCTCACCTCTCGCCACCCCCACAAACCTTCCCACACTTCTAGCCTAGGAATTTGTCACCAGGTCACTACCATCACTAGCCCTCAACCCCAGCCAGCTAGACCAACACCTTCTTTGAGAGTCTGGAAGAGACAACGTTGTCTGTCTAGAGTTCCAAAACCCTCCTCACTCCCACCAGAAATACAGACCTGCAGTCCCCGGAGCCAGGACAGCCAGCAGAATCAGGAACAAGGGTAAGGTCTGGACAGGCAGTGTGGATGTCATACTGTGCTGGGAACTGGATCCTGGAACAGACTGGGGCTTCCTGAGACCAATAAGGCCCTGCCCCAGGGTGGCTGATTTTGTCTTGGGGTGGGAGGGGCTGTGGGAATCCAGTCCAACTTGCCCCTTGGACACTGTGGCCTCAGGGAGGGCCCCCAGACAGGTTTTTCAGGATGGGGAGCTCAAGACCAAAGGGGGATGCCCTGGCTGGGTCCTGGCTGCTTAGCTCTATGCAGGGGAGGGTGGCTCCTCCTTCGAGAACAGCCATGTGAAGCAGGGGATTTCTCTTTGTGTGTCTGCAGCCCCAATGGTAGAGGCTGCTTCTCCCCACGGAGGTAGGAGTCTTCCTAGGAGGACTATGAGTTCTGAAGTTGGTCTTCAGGGAGAACCCCAAGGGTTAGCAAGAATTCGAGAGAAGGAGATTGGTGGAATAGGGTGGGGAAAGCAGAGTCAGAGCTCCAATCCTTGGTGTTCACTGAGGCCCAAGACTCTGTGGCTCTGGGAGAAGTTGAGGGTGTCAATGTGAGCCTTCAGATTTCTGCAGAGGGTGGGGGGACAAGGGAGGCCAGAGGAGGCTTCCAGAGAGGTGGATGCTGGGTCAGTCCAGCAAGGATGGTGGGTTGGGGAGTAGACACCCACAGACTCAGGTAGCAAGCATTTGTTCAGTTGGTGGAGAATAAAGAAGAAAAACCTTAGAAAACAAGAGACAGGAGGATCCTGAGTTCCAGGCCAGCCTGGGCTACACAGTGAGATTGTTTCAAAACAAGTCAAGTGGGACATCAGTGGCACACACCTTTAATCCTAGCACTCAGGAGGCAGAGGCAGGTGGATCTCTGCGTCTGAGGCCAGCCTGGTCTGCAGAGCCAGTTTCAGAACAGCCAGGGCTACACAGAGAAACCCTGTCTTGAAAAACAAACAAAAAAACAAACCAGTCAGAATAAAGAACAGAAGCCCTCAAGACAAGCCAGTGACCACAAAGAGACTAGGACGGGCTGGGCACGTAGCACAATGGTAGCACATGAGCCTCTGGGCTTCAGTCCCAGGAAGCACAGGACAAACACTATTTCCTCGTGTCCCTCACCCCAGACTAAATGAGATAAGTAAAGGAAGCTTTCCAATCAGAGAGGAGAGTGATGTGCGTTTAGAGACCCCTACTCTGAACTCTGAGCAGTGAGGGCTCTGAATGCCATCACTCTCTTGACCAACGGGCATCTTGAGTGGCACTGTGTTTCATAGACGGGGCTTTTCAGATTAGGGCACTCTACAGGGCCTGAGCTCCGTACCCTCAGTGTTTGCTCCAGGAATCACCTACTCTCCCCAGTCCCAGAGAAAGGGCCAGGGTCCTGGTAGAGGAGTAGGGACTAGGGAAGGGCTGAGGGTTATGTCTTCCCCTATGGTGGGTGGGCTTAAAGCCTGCGATGTGAGGGGGCTCAGGCAGAGAGCAGCGGGGCTTGTACCAGGGTGTCTCCAAAGTTATTGTGCAATGGGCTATCGTGGCGTTGGTTTAAGCAAGCTTCTGACTCAGAGGGTCTGGGGTAAATCTTGAGACTACACGTCTTTATTTTTAAATTACATTTATTATCTTGTGTATGTGTGGGGGTCAGGGGAAAGCCTGTGGGAGTTGGTTCTCTCCTTTCACAATGTGGCTTCCGGGTATCAAAACTCCAATCATCGGGCTTGGCGGCAAGAGCCTTTACCTGTTGAGCTGTTTCCTAAAACTGCATTTCTAAGGCGCCCACTCGTGCACACACACACACACACACACACACACACACACACACACACCCTCTAATGGGAAGCAGGACAGAGGTTTTTCTCATGCTGCCAGGACAGACTGCCTTTGGGTGGAGAACTGATTTCTGTGTTTCCTGCTCCTTGGCTTTTGTCCCCTTTAGATGAGATCTTATCCTCCCTCTACACACCGAAAGAAGAGTCACACACAAAGGAGAACCTGAGGTGGGGAAGAGGGAAGGGTGGGACGTCAGGGTCAGGAGATCTTCCTGGCATGTCTCAAAGCCTCAACATAGCAGGGTGTTTACATTTGGGCTTGGAAGCTATCTCCTCCCGTTCCAGCTAAGGAGGAATCAGGGAGAGGATGGGTTTAAGGCAGAGCAGATTGTATTGGTCCGTTCTTCAGCCCCATTTGAAATTAGGAGTGAGACAAAGTGAGATAAGAAAGGGCATATCTCTGGCCACATTTTAAAGGAATATGAGGGTCCTGTGCCTTTAAGCCCTCCCATCTCTCTGCAATCTCCCCCTCTCACCTTCCCCACCCTAACCCTCCCCAGGTTTCTGGAGGAGCAGAGTTGTGTCTTCTCCCTGCCCTGCCGAGCTGCTCACTGGCTGCTCTGGAGGCTGTGCTTTGCGGTCTCCATGGAAACCATTAGTTGCTAGGCAACTGGAGCATCATCTGTGCTGAGCTCTCGCATCTAATTATCCCATCACAGTGGCTGAGAAGGGTTTGGGGAGCTGAGAGGAGGGGGAGGCCCAGCACAGGAGCAAGAGGATAACTCTTTCAGAACAGCAGCTTCACTGACAGTGCGGAAATCATTTAAAGACACAGCACCCCGCTCCTCTGGAGGATCTCCTAACGGCCAAGTAAGGGAACCAGGGTCACATGTCTGGAGTCTCTCTCCTGAACTCTGTCTTCTCTGTTGTCCTCTCCTCGATTCTAAACTCCTTGAAGTTCCTACTCCTCCCTCCTTCCAAATGCCCTCCTCAAACCAACAGGCAGTTGTTGAGTACCAGGTATGACCCTGGGATAAACGAGACAGGAGAGACATAAAAGTAAGATAGGTTCTTGCCCTTGGGTAGCTCCTCATTTCCTTCTGCTGCTCAGTCAGCTCTTAAACCTCTTCCTGGACTAGAGTCCCTTTCCCCCTTCTTCAGCTTGGGTAGCTCTGCAGCCGGAAGAATCAGGAGCAGAACCCAAGTCTTCCTGACATGTCCACAGTCCTGCTTCAAGTAGGTCTCTTCTCCACCTCCCAGTTAGGAAAACATGTCTGCCTGTCTCCAGGGGCATGCCAGATGCTGATGGTGACCGTTGGCCTCTTGGCGATGAGAGATTCCTTATAACAAGGTGAGCCATTTTGAACCTCATTTCTTTTTTCGACTTGAAAATGGGAAGACTCCAGCCGAGTGCACACCTCTAATCCTCAGCACTTAGGAGGCAGAGGCAGGTGGATCTCTGTTGAGTTCAAGGCCAGCTTGGTCTGTAAAGTGAGTTTCAGGACAACCCGAGCTGTTACACAAAGAAACCCTGTCTTGAAAAACCCAAAACAAACAAAGAAAATAAAACAAAACAAACAAAAAATGGGAAGGCTCATTTCTGAATTCAGGTCTAGCAAGGTATGACAAACATAAAAATGATTTAGGGCACTGGGTGGTTGTGGCACACGCCTTTAACCTCAGCACTTGGGAAGCAGAGGTAGGCAGATCTCTGAGTTCAAGGCCAGTCTGGTGTACAGAGCAAGTTCCAGGACAGCCAAGGCTACATAGAGAAACCCTGTCTCAGGGGAAAAAGAAAAAGACAATGGGCAAAGATGCAGAAAGAGTGTGGAGAGCAGTTATAATCCGGGCGAGCAGTGGACACCTGCAGGTCAGAAGTGGTACTCACCAAATGCTGGTTTGTTGCAAGGTTTGAGGACATTCTTCCGTGATCTAAGGCTGGGAAATCTGGGAAATGTTCATGCAGGCTTAGATACTTTTACTTTTCTTTTTCTTTTTTTTAAAGTCAACATAACCATTTACCCCAAACCTTCCAGCTTGGCCAAGTCGTTGCTTCAAGTTGTAGTTCCACTTCAAGTGGGTTTATTTAATATTTTATGGGCTATGTTTTGCCCACTTGTATATCTGTGTACCACTCCTCAGCCTGGAGCCCTCTGAGATGAGAAGAGGGCATCGGATCCCTGGGACCTGGGCTTATGATGGCTGTGAGCTGCTTTGTGAGAGCTAGGAACTGAGCCCGGGGCGTCTGTAGGAGTAACAAGTGCTCTAAACTGCTGAGCCATCTCTCCAGCTGCTGTAGTTTCCACCTCAATAGAAACGTATTCTCCTGGGAATATGGTGTCTGTCACTCCAACTGATTTATTTAAGAGTGCCTAGGACACACTCGGGAGGCAGAGGCAGGTGGATTTCTGTGAGTTCCAGACCAGCCTGGTCTACAAGAGCTAGTTCCAGGACAGGCTCCAAAGCCACAGAGAAATCCTGTCTCGAAAAAAAAAAACCGAACAAACAAAAAAAAACAAACAAAAAAAAGAGTGCTTAGGACAGTATCTGCTTCAATAAATACTGATTTAATTAATCCATCTTAATCTTTCCTCATTTCAGACGAGGAATGAGGGTGCCAAGGTAATACATGACATCCCCAAGGTCACGGGGCAAAAGGGATGAAGTGGCCTAAACAGCTCAGCATTTGCTTTTCCGGCTGTCATTGGCACAAAGAGACACGTTACGGTTGGAAAAGCTTATCCAAGGGTTAGTGACCACAGGGTACCAGGCGTCCAGAGTAGCTTGTCTGATTCCTTCACTTACTAAACACTGGTAGAGAAATACCCCTGTGGTGGGTGCCACGCCCGGCTCTGAGGTGCTGAAGCAATGAGATACACCTCCTGCTCTCAGCTGTGGAACTCTGAGGAGTGAACCCAAGCTGGCCTGCCTGGAGTAAGTAGAGGAAGACAGGCTAGAAAGAGGGAGCCGCCGGGCGTTGGTGGCGCACGCCTTTAATCCCAGCACTTGGGAGGCAGAGGCAGGTGGATCTCTGTGTGTTTGAGACCAGCCTGGACTACCAAGGGAGTTCCAGGACAGCCTTCAAAGCCACAGAGAAACCCTGTCTCGGAAGAAAAAAAAAAAAAAAAGAGGGAGCCAAATCACTAGGCAGTGGTGGCGCACGCCTTTAATCCCAGCACTCAGAAGCCTGAGGCAACCGGACGCCTGAGTTTGAGGCCAGCCTGGGCTACAGAGAGCGTTCCAGGACAGCCAGGGCTAAACAGAGAAACCCTGTCTCGAAAGAAAGAAACAAACAAACAAAAAAGAAAAAAGATCAACAGCTAACGGGCTGGAGCGCCAGTGACTTTGTATTTGTCAAGGGTTTTAATTTTTGGCTTGAAGATTCTTCACCTAAGTTCTGGAAGAATTGTTCTGGCAACAATGTAGAGGATAGACTGGCAGCAGGTCAGACACGAGGTGAGGAGACTGTGGAGCAAAACTATCAAAGAGAAAAAAGAAGCATGACCAGGCTGTGAGCACCAGAATAGAAATGGGGCAGGCTGTAGTCACGTCACAGAGATTGACTGAAATCAGTGAAGAGTGCAGAATATGTCTAAGTGGAAGAAATGATCTCCTGAGTTATGGTTCAGAACAGGCTTGAATGGTGAGGTGGGGGGGAAAATGTTCCCTATGGAGCCCTTAAGACAGGTATCATGATTGCAGGCTTTCTTCACGATGACCCATAGTGACCCTTGCTTCCGGTTTCCTCACATTTGTGACTCAGGGAAACCCAGTTCCCATTGTGTCACAGTTAGTCTGTGGGCAACAGGACAATCATGGAAGCACACACAAGCATGCTGCTGTTGTGCCTGTAGTTCTAGCTGCTGGAGAGTCTGAGGCAGGAGGATTGCTTGAGCCCGGAGTTGTTTTCTTAAGATTTATTTATTTATTTATTATACATATAGTGTTCTGCCTGCGTGTATGTCTGCAGGCCCGAAGAGGACACCAGATCTCATTATAGATGGTTGTGAGCCACCATGTGGTTGCTGGGAATTGAACTCAGGACCTTTGGAAGAGCAGTCAGTGCTCTTAACCTCTGAGCCATCCCTCCAGCCCCCGAGCCAGGAGTTTGAGGCCAGTCAAAGCAATATTGGGAGGTTTTTTGGTTTGTTTGTTTGTTTTTGTTTTTTTACGAGATAGGGTTTCTCTGTATTGTTTTGTAGGCTGTTGGTCCAGCCCGGCCTTGAACTCAGAGATCTGCCTGCCTCTGCCTCCTGAGTGCTGGGATTAAAGGCGTGCGCCACCACCGCCCGGCACAATATTGGGAGGTTAAAAGCAAGATGACTAGAAATTTGAAGCCGCCTTGGTCTACATGAAACCTTGTCTCAAAAACAAAGACAGAGAGTGAAGCAGGTAGGAGGGGAGAAGAGGAAAGAAACCGCTCAGAACAGCCAGGCATGATACTGAACACCTGCAATCCCAGCCTTCCAGAGGCTGTGACAGGAGCATCTACAGGTCAAGGACAGCCTGAGCTATAGCAGTTCCAGGGCCAGCTTATTGGCCATACGATGAAACTCTGTCTCAAAAGCCCCCTTCCCCCGGGGTGGCAGAAGCAATGGCTCACTTGAAGGTGGCATCAGACTTTCCTCCTTGCTCACTCTGGAGGAGACAGAGCATTTTCATGCTGAGGTGAGGTCTCCAAGACAAAGGACTAAAGCCTCAGGCAACAGTGTATGACTGGGAAGACTTGGAGCTAAGTCTAGGAAGTCACCAGATGACTGCATTTTACCTGACATCCTCACCGTGCCTTCTTGAGGCAAAAGCAATCCCCTGGGTCTTGCCCACAAGCCTGACTCTCCGAACAAATGTTTGCATTTACAAGTTGCTGCATTTGTGGCAGCTTCCCTGCAGTAATAGCTAACCAATACAATGGCTACAATGGCCTTGGGAAGCAGCCAGGAGGACATTATAATGGGGCTCATGAGTCTTCAGCATAGACGGCAGGCATGTGACAGGACTCCTCTCGAGTGTGGAAGGAGAGCTTTGCAAAGATAGTAAAAGGAAACAAGGAAGACATGAACAGGCTCCTGTGGTGTCAGGGGAGGGAGTAGAGGAAGAGAGGTCTATGAAGAAGAAACGCATATTAGGAGAGGAGGGAGTAGATGGAGTGTCAAAAACGGTGTGTCAGGACTAGGGGAGCTTGTTGCTCCTCCAGATCATGGGAGCTCAGTTCCCAGAACTGGGAAGCTCATGATTGTGTGTCACACCAGCTCAGGGACTCTGACTGCTCCTTGGGTCCTTTCAGGGCAAATACACACACACACACACACACACACACACACACACACACAGAAAAATAATTTAAAACTTTTTAAAAAAATGAAGCCAGGCGATGGTGGCACACACCTTTAGTCCCAGCACTTGGGAGGCAGGGGCAGGCAGATCTCTGTGAGTTCTGTCACGTCTGCTGCGCGGCCTGTGTCCGAGAACGTGCGGAGGGTGTCGGGGATTGACAACACAGAGACTCGTTCAATGATATAAAGAAAACTTTAAACAGGCTCCAAAAAGGTTCAAGAAAACCTCCTAAGAAAAGCTCCCACCAGAGAAGCTTCTGCTCTCTCCTCTCCCCTGGCTGGTTCTGCTCTGACCCCAGAGGTGGATGTGTGTGGGTTTTTGAAGGTGCGGTTAGTCTTTGGACAAGGTCGAGGTCAGGGCGGTTTCCGTGGGAAGGCCTTTTCCAAGAACTTATTGTATCGTTTTTAGTAAACATGTTTTTACTAAACATTGTCTACAGCTGCCTACTCCCAGGCAGAAGGGGAAGTGGGTCTCTGCTCAAGGTCTGGTGTTCCCACAAGTTCGAGGCCAGCCTGTTCTACAAAGCTACAGAGAGAAACCCTGTTTTGAAAAACAAAACAAAACGAGACACACACACACACACACACACACACAGAGAGAGAGAGAGAGAGAGAGAGAGAGAGAGAGAGAGAGGTCAGAACTGGATGGTGGTGGCTCATGGCTTTAATACCTGCACTTGGGAGACAGAGGCAGGTGAATCTATGAGTTCAAGACCAGCCTGGTCTACAAAGTGAGTTTCAGGACAGCCAGGGATACACAGAGAAACCAGTCTCAAAAGACCAAAAAAAAGAGTATGCATACATATGTTATTGTGTGTGTGTATGTTGATGTGTGCAACATTACATGTGTGGAACCAACTTGTGGGGACCAAACGCAGATCATCAGCTTTTGGGGTAAGCCTATTACCTGCTAGCTATCTCCTAGCTCTGGATGAACAGATCTATAGATCTATTTATCTCAAAGCTGGCTTATAGATGGGCGGTGGTGGCATACGCCTATAGTTCCAGCACTTGGGAGGCAGAAGCAGACGGAAGTGAGTTTGAGGCCAGCCTGGTCTAGAGTGCTTTCTAGGACATCCAGGACTGTTACATAGAGAACCCCTGTCTCAAAACACCCAAAAGAAAAAAGCGGTCTTGTTCTGATGTCTAGGCTGTGCTTGAGCTTCCAATTTTCAGTCTTTCAAGTAATGGATTGTAGGGAGTGCCACCATGCCTGACTCTGCTTTAATTAGTTAAATTTTAATTAGAGACAAGATCTTCCCTCAGTGCTGTCAGTATAGGAGTATACCACACCTTCTCCTCTCTTCCTTTTTCTTCTTTGAGATGGGCTTTGTAGTCCAGTCTGCCATCAAACTCTCTATGTAGCCAATTTCTAACATTTTGACCCTCTGGTCTCCACCTCCAGTGCTAGGATTACAGGCGTGGGGCTAGGGACTGAATCCAGGGTCTCACACATGCTCTACCAACTGATTTACATCACCATCTCTGTTTTGGTTTCCTAAGATAAAATCTCACAAAGTTCAGGCTGCCCTCAAATGCTAAACAGCTGGAGATGTTGAATTCCTTTTTTTTTTTTTTTTTTTTTTTTTTTTTTTTGGTTTTTCGAGACAGGGTTTCTCTGTGGCTTTGGAGGCTGTCCTGGAACTCACTTTGTAGACCAGGCTGGCCTCGAACTCACAGAGATCCGCCTGCCTCTGCCTCCCGAGTGCTGGGATTAAAGGTATGCGCCACCAACGCCCGGCTTCTTTTTTTTTTTTAAGATTTATTTATTTATTACATATACCGTGTTCTGCCTACATGCCAGAAGAGGGCACCAGATTGAATTGTAGACGGTTGTGAGCCATCATGTAGTTGCTGGGAATTGAACTCAGGACCTCTGGAAGAGCAGTCACTGCTCTTAACCTCTGAGCCATCTCTCCAGTCCCAATAATGTTGAATTCTTGATCTTCCTGCCCCAGGGTGCTGGTATTGCAGGTTTGTGCTGCCCAGTTCCTTCCCTACCCCTCCATTCCTTTTATGCTTGCATCCATCTGTCAATCTATTACCTATCTGTATTTAGTTATCTATTTTTTATTATGTGTATGCGTTTGTATGTAGGTGTAGGTGTATGCATGCCACAGTGTGTGTGTGGTGGTCAGAGGACAACTTGAGAGAGACAGACCTCTCCTTCCACCATGTGAGGTCCAGAGATTGACCTCTGGCCATCAGACTTGGTGGTAGATGCTATTACCTGCTCAGGCATCTTACTCTATTCTGTCCTTTGTAAATATAGGAAAGATTCCAGTCTGGTCTACAGAGTCAGTTCGGTAGTGTAGCAGCTAAGTCAGATGGGCAGTTGACATCACATTCTAGACAGAAGATGATAGGAAAAGGATTTGTGTGTGGGGCAGATGACAGAGCCTGGAGTCAGTGAGGCTGAGATGGCTGTGGAAGAGTGGAGAGCAGGGTTAGGGACGTCTTCCTGTCTTGGCTCAGGACACTGCAACAAGAGCAGAACTCTTTTTTTGGTTGTTTGTTTTTTGTTTTTTGGGACAGGGTTTCTCTGTATTGCTTTGGAGGTTGTGAAACAGGATTTCTCTCTATTGTTTTGGAGGCTGTCCTAGAACTCGCTCAGTAGACCAGGCTGGTCTCGAACTCACAGAGATCTGCCTGCCTCTGCCTCCCGAGTGCTGGGGTTAAAGGCGAAGGCAGAACTCTTACTAGTCCAGAGAGGCCGAGGCAAATGTTTCTGTCTTAAACTTGCTCATTGAGGTACCCGAAGATACGGAGCATGCGGCGGGTGGGTGGATGTGTGGTCTGTGGTGCAGGTGGGGCACCAGTCAGTACGGGGGAGTGTGTGCCGATGAGCAGAGTCTCAGGGACCTTGACATCTGCGGGCAAAGGAAAGAGTGAGGCCTGGAAAGGAGCTTGAGAGAAGAGAGCAGGAGGGATTGTTCTCCCCGGTGCTCAAAGAAGGAAGCCCACAGAGTGGACTAGCAGCAGCCACGGCAGTGAGGAAAGCAGAGAGATGTGGAACCTGTTCCTGGCTTTGGCAAGGAGGAGCCACTGGGGAGCCCTTCAGACTAGAGCGTGACTCTGTCCCAGGGTGTTTGCCTAACCCGCACATTGCCCTGTGTCCCATCCCTGGAAGCACAAGACAAGAGCTGGAGACATACGTATGAGAAGATGGGCAAAGGATACTGAAGACAAGATGGCTGAATGGAGATGGGTCTAGGACTCCCTCAAAGACCATGAGGCCAGACAGCCTGGGGAGGACAGGACCAGAGGAAGATCAGAGAAGGATCTTTTCTCCTAAGCCTTGTCACAGTTCCTAAGTCCTTCTGTGTCCCGACCCGCAGGACGTCAACCTGGAACAAGAGACCTAAGGACCGGGGATGGGGACAAGGGACACGGGAGAAGGGCCACAAGACAAGGATCTGATCAAGTGGCCATTTTTATTTTTCTCAGGGCAGTTAATGTACTTGGTAGAGCAGGAGAACGGGAGGGGGGTGAGGGAGTGAGAGGGTTGCTTTGCACACCAGGTGAGCATGTAGCAGGGTATTGTTTAAGCACATAGAGCAGGATATTGCCAAGGTAAAAAGTTCAGGAGGGAGAGGAATGGGTGGGCTAACGGCCGTTGTCTAGGTGATGGTTAGGGTTGGCTGAATTTGGACAAGCTTTCAGGGTCATGGTGTTTCTATGTTCTACCTTTGTGGTTCCTCTTCTGAGTATCCCCAGAAGGTTCCTTTGTTAAGGCTAAAGGCCAATTGTGTAAATCTTTAGACTTTAGAAAGTACAGGTTTGGCTCCAAAAGATCAAGGTACCTGAGGTGCTCCCAACATTTCTGGGCCCCTGTGGTGGTTTGAATGAGAATTTCCCCCATAGGCTCATATATTGGAACACTCTTGAGTTGGTGGAACTGTTTGGGAAGGATTAGGAGGCGTGGCCTCATTGGAGAAGGCGTGGTCTTATTGAAGGAGGTGTGTCCTTGGGAGTAGGCTTTGAGGTCTTGCCTTCTGCCTATGGATCAGACATCAGCTCTTAGCTACTGCTTCAGCACCATGCCTGCCTGCTGTCATGCTCCCACCATGATGGTCCTAGACTCACCCTCTGAAACTGTAGGCAAGGCCCCAATGTAACGCTTTCTTTTATAAGTTGCCTTGGTCATGGTGTCTCGTCACAGCCTTAGACTAAGACTGTCTGTAGACACTTCTGATAGGCACAGGAGAGTCGCAGCCATAGACTAAGACTGTCTGTAGACACTTCTGATAGGCACAGGAGAGTCGCAGCAATAGACTAAGACTGTCTGTAGACACTTCTGATAGGTACAGGAGAGTCGGGAGCCTGCCTGGGATGTGCGTGTATGTGTGTGTGTGTGTGTGTGTGTGTGTGTGTGTGTGTTTAGAAGGCCTAATTGCCACACAGCAGAAGGGAGCACAGCCAGAGAGGAAGGTGTAGGACGCCAGATATCCAGCCAGGTGGCCAAAAGACCCAAGAGCTAACTGCCATTTTTAACCTCTCTTAAAGTTCTAGCCAGTTCTGAACTACTGACACCACCAGCAGGGGTTTTCCAGTTAGAGTGTAGCCCAAGCCAATCCACAGTTCTGATAGTCCAAGGTTATCCCCCCCCCGCAAGAAGAGCAGAGAGTGATGGGAAGGGGTCAATAATGCTTCCAATCCTTTCCCATCCTCCTGAAATGAGCCGGTAGTTTTGGCACGGCTGCCCAGGCCACAGCCCCAAAGCTGGCCTCCCCCCTCCCCAGGCCCTGCTTGATGTACACATCAGATACCGGTGCCCTTTGCAAACTGTTATTTGTACAGAAACCCAAGGTACGGAGAGAGAGGGAACGCTTTCCCTTCTCTTCCTTCATCCCTGCTGCCCCTTTCAGGGATCTTCAGGCACATGCCAACCCCCAGTCACTCTTGCTTCTATTTGGACTGGAGGCTGCTGCCTCCCCAGTGCCCCTCATGTTCCACTTCAGAAACAGCCTGGCCTCTGTGCTTCCCACTGCCCTCTCCCTGCTCCGGGAGTTTCTCAGCCCAAGCCCTTCCTCTCCATTTCTCCAAGGTTGCTGCAGAAAGCACCCCTGGGCCTCCCACTGAGCACAGAACCTGAGCCTCACCGGCTATGGCACACAAGAATGGAGACAGAACCCCCAAACTAGTGTGCCCTCTGATCATCTTCCACAGAGTGCGGCCTGCCCTAAGGGCAAGCTGGAGAGTGAGAAGCAGGCCCCGAGGTAAGCAGAGGGCGGGGAATGGGATAAATGAGCCCCCCCCCCAGCAGAGGGCCCAGCCCTCTGAATGTTACTTTTCACCTCTGACCTGGAACTCAGGTGACTGCCTAGGAACAGTGGCTGTAATCTCTACTTCACAGATCAGGAGCACAGGGAGCCCACATGACACTTGGCAAATAGTAGGTGCTTAAAACAAGTTCTTCTAGCCGGGCGGTGGTGGTGCATGCCTTTAATCCCAGCACTCGGGAGGCAGAGGCAGAGGCGGATCTCTGTGAGTTCGAGGCCAGCCTGGACTACCAAGGGAGTTCCAGGACAGCCTCCAAAGCCACAGAGAAACCCTGTCTCGAAAAAACCAAAAAAACAAAAAAACAAAAAACAACAAAACAAAAAAACCAAGTTCTTCTCCTTTCCCCTCTTTGGGGCTCTGAAGGAAGAGGGAGTGCTGGAAGAAGCCAGGGACCCCTGGATGTAAGAATGCGGGTGTATTCTGTCTCCCTTCTGTGTGTGATACATGCCTGCATGTGTGCATGCCTGCGTGTGTGCATGTGTGGAGAGCTCAGGGTCCTTCTGCTGCTGACGCCTGTCTGGCCTGGGAGTGACTCATGGGCTGAAGGAAGGCTAATAGTGAGGGCCTCCCTCATAAGGGAGGACTGCCTATGGGACCCCCACCTCAGCTCATACGAGGGCCCCTAAAATTCATAATCCGATTTATATTCCTATTCCCTCCTCTGGACCTGTCACCATGGCAACAGTTTTCTCAGTTGCACTTCATCAGCTTCTGAGCAAATCTTTTTTTCTGCCTCCCAATTCAATCTCTTTCCTGATTCTCTGTTGCTCTGCTCTTCTCAGGGCACAGGGTACTCACCTTCCTACCTCTCGGCTTCCCCGGCCCCTCTGGGCAGATCTCTCTCTCGAGGGCCTTGCTGCCCCCTCTCCCTCAACTCTAAAACTGTAGCCACCAGCTGGGGTCCCTTTTGGGATCTCAGAGGGATAGGGCTGGATCCCAGTGGGTTCTTGGGGAGCTCTGCTGCAGTGTGTGTGGGTGGAAAGGGCAGATCTGCACTTCTCTGACCGGAAGGAAGGGGATGGGGGTTAGGACAGTGCTGGACCGTTTCTGCTCCTGCACTGGGTCAAGTCAATCTCCTTCTGAGGGTGCCCCGCAGGATATCCTCCCTAGTTCACCTTAGAGACACTCAGTCAATGGGGTATAGCCTCCAAGCTTAACTGGCTCTGATGTCTCTCTCTTCAAAGCCTCTTTATCCCTTCATATCTACGGGGGCGGGGTGTCCTATTGTCACGTCCTAATGCAGTGACCCTAGACATGAACTGCCCTCTCAGGGACACCCCTCTGGATTTCCCTGTCACGATTTAGTGTAAAAACTTCACGATTCTGGCCGGGCGGTGGTGGCGCACACCTTTAATCCCAGCACTTGGGGGGCAGAGGCAGGAGGATTTCTGTAAGTTCGAGACCAGCCTGGTCTACAAGAGCAAGTTCCAGGACAGCCTCCAAAGCCACAGAGAAACCCTGTCTCAAAAAACAAACAAACAAAAAAACCCAAAAAACAAAAAATATCACTATTCATTCAGGGTGGTGGTGGCACTCACTTTTAATCCCAGCACTCAAGAGGCAGAGGCAGGCAGATCTCTGTGAGTTGGAGGCCAGCCTGGTCTACAGAGTTCCAGGACAGCCAAGGCTACACAGAGAAAACCTGTCTCAAAAAAAAAAACAAAAAAAAACAAAAACCCACCTCACTATCCCTCTAACCTTGCATATGAAAAATGGGATACTATATCATCATATGACATGTTAATAAAGATTTTTGGACAGGCATGACAGTGTACACTTGCAATGCCAGCACTTTGGGAGGTGGAGATAGGAGGATCAGGAGTTCAAGGTCATTCTGGGGACAGCCTGTGCTACGTGAGGCCCTAACTGGGGAGGGTGTGTACAGTAACCCATTTCTCAGATACTAAGGTAGAGGGTTGCTACCTGTAACCCTGTTGTTCTCCATATCAGTTTTCCTGGGGAGGGCCCTCATGGCTACCCTTGTTACAACAGCTATGTAGCCCTACATCAAGCATCCCACAGAGCCATTCTGCATGCTCACGAAGGTTCCAGTGGTAGACCTACGCCTCCTACAAGTATAGCCACACTTCAGAAGCCAGACCTGTCTCAAACACACCTTTTATCCCTTTCTCCTTACCGCTGTCTTCTTTACTATTTACTGAACAGCTACTGTGTTCTACACTGCATACATGATACCTCACTTCATCGTCAGACTACTTGCTCAGATAGTTATTATTCCATTTTCCAAGAAGTCGCTGGAACTCAGAGTGGTTAATTCACTGAAGCTACTCAGCCAAAAGCTGGGACTCAAATCCAGATTTGGAGCTCTCCAAATTTATTTTTTATTTTTAAGTTTTTTTTTTCTTGACCCCACTGTGCTCACATGGCTTTCCCAACTCAAAAGGTTTCTGAGCCTTCTGATTCCTTATTCTCTGGGTAGACTCTGAGGCTCTTGCAACCCAGCCCCTCCCATCTGAGTGTCTCCTGCATGTGTCTTGCTATTTCTCAATGTGACATGAACTGGTATGAACTTGAACATTTGTATACTGCCTGCCTGTCTACATCTCTATCAACTAAAATTCTTTTTGTCTCCTCCACAGCCAAGGGCCTCATGTAGCCCAAGCTGGCCTCAAGTTTCTTGTGTAGAGAATGACCTTGAACTCCTGATCCTCCTACCTCCAACTCCCAAAGTGCTGTTATTATAAGTGTGCACAGTCATGCCTGGCCAAAAGTCTTTATTAATGGGCTCTATAGTAATGTAGTGTCCCATTTCTCAGATACAAAATTAGAGGGGCAGTAAACAGCAAAAGACAGGGTAAGAATCCAAACATCAGCTCCCGATGTGGACTGGTGCAGAAACCTAACAAGAAATGTTCCTTTTGAGATCCTCCAGCACACAGTGGAGCAGACACAACATAGAAGTCATCTGAGCCGGGCGGTGGTGGCTCACGCCTTTAATCCCAGCACTAGGGAGGCAGAGGTGGGCGGATCTCCGTGAGTTCGAGGCCAGGCTGGTCTCCAGAGCGAGTTCCAAGACAGTCTCCAAAGCCACAGAGAAACCCTGTCTTGAAAAACCAAAAAAAAAAAAAAAAAAAAAAAAAAAAAGAAGCCATCCTGGTGCCAGGGTTCTGAGTTAGCCATCAGCATAACATGGAAGCTGAAACCAAATTCCATTTATTTATCTGTTTATTTAAACAGGGTCTGGTGTAGCCCAGACTGGCTTAAAAAACAAGACCTTGAACTTTAAAGGAAAGTATTATTATTATTCTGTGTGTGCGTATGAGGTGTGGATGTGTGAATCAAAGGACAGCTTGGCAGAGTTGGTCCTCTCCTTTTGCCTTTGCTAGGGTTCCAGGAATTGAATTCAGGTCATTAGGTTAGAGGGACTGCTTTACTGATGGGCCGCTTCTGCGACCCAACTATAAAATTCTGAACTTCTGCCTCAACATTTTAGTGATGGGATTATTGGGAGTACCCCCATATTTAGTTTAGTTTAGTTTGTTTGTTTGCTTTTGTTTGTTTGTTTGTTTGTTTGAGACAGGGTTTCTGTGTAGCCTTCATTGTCCTGGAACTCACTATGTAGACCAGGCTGGCCTCCTGAGTGCTCGGAGATTTTGCTCCCCCCCCAGACAGGGTTTCTCTGCATTGTTTTGGAGCCTGTCCTGGAACTCACTCGGTAGACCAGGCTGGTCTCGAATTCACAGTGATCCGCCTGTCTCTGCCTCCCGAGTGCTGGGATTAAAGGCGTGTGCCACCAACGCCCGGCGGAGATTTTGCTTTTTTAATAGGGTCTCTCTTTGTAACCTAGTCTGGCCTGTAGACGAGGCTAGCCTTGAACTCATACAGAGATCGGCCTGCTCTACCTCCTGTGCTGAGATTAAAGGTGTATGCCACACACACACATAGGCCTACCCTGCTCAGTTTTATATCTTGCTGGGGATCATGCATGGTAAGTAGAAAATAAAGGACAGAATCAATCCCACAAAACTGTCCTCTGACCTCCACTTACGCTCCATGACATTCTAGAGTGCACTCATGCGTGCACACACGCACACATACACATATGCACAGTAGATTTTTTTTTTGTTTTTCCAGACAAGAGTTTCTCGGTGGAGTCTTGATTCTCCTGGAACTCCCCCTGTAGACCAGGCTGGCCCCAAACTCACAGAGATCTGCCTGGCTCTGCCTCTCAAGTGCTGGGACTAAAGTACATCATGCCTGACACAAAGTTGATTTTTGTTTTTGTTTTTCAAGACAGGGTTTTTCTGCATAGCTTTGGAGCCTGTCCTGGAACTTGCTCTGTAGACCAGGCTGGCCTTGAACTCACAGAGATCCACCTGCCCTTGCCTCCCTAGTGCTGGTACAAACCAGGTGTTAGTGGCACACTCCTTTAATCCTAGCACTTGGGAGGCAGAGGCAGGCGGATCTCTGTGAATTTGAGCCAACCTGATATACAGAGAGAGTTCCAGGACAACCTCCAAAGCCACACAGAAATCCTGTCTCAAAGAAAACAAAAAACAAACAAGCAAACAAAAAAAAACAAGCAGGTCAGTGGTGACACACTTCAATCTCAGAGGCAAAGGCCAGCAGATTTCCAAGTTTGAGGCCAGTCCACTCTATAGAGAGTACAGGACAGCTAGGGCTACAAAGAGAAACTATCTCTAAATAAATAAACAAAATGAAAAGCAGGCGTTGGCTGACTGTGGTAGCTCATGCCTTTAATCTCACACTAGAGAGGTAGAGGC
This sequence comes from Mesocricetus auratus, assembly GCF_017639785.1. NCBI lineage: Eukaryota > Metazoa > Chordata > Mammalia > Rodentia > Cricetidae > Mesocricetus > Mesocricetus auratus. The sequence continues at coordinate 23,074,081 of NW_024429203.1, forward strand.
AGGTGGATCCATGAATTCAAAGCTGGTCTGGTCTACAGAGTGGGTTCTAGGAGCTGCAGAGAGGGTTTTGTGGGTGAGAACACTTTTGCTCTCCTGAGGACTTGCCTTTTGTTCCCAGCACCCACACAGTGACTCACAACCATTTGTAACTCAAGTTCAAGGGGACCCAATGCCCTCTTCTCACCTCTGTGGGAATTTTGCATACAGGTTTGCATGAAGGCAAACATATATATCAAAGAAAAAATAAATCTTTTTTTTTTGTTTTTTTCGAGACAGGGTTTCTCTATGGCTTTGGAGGCTGTCCTGGAACTTGCTTGGTAGTCCAGGCTGGTTTCGAACTTACAGAGATCTGCCTGCCTCTGCCTCCCCAGTGCTGGGATTAAAGGTGTGCGCCATCAACGCCCGGCGAAAAAAGTAAATCTTAAAAAAGTCTTTGCATAGTAAATTCCAGGCCAGACAGGGCTACACAGATCCTTCTTTGAAAACAAAACAAAAAAAATAAACAACAACAACAACAAAAAAACACCAAAGCCCAGTTGTAGTGGTGAAAAACCTCGGCATCAAAGCGCCGGGCACTGAACCGAACCGTCTGCCCAAGAACCGGGGCCAGACCACTGGCTGCAAATGCAAGAGGTGATTTATTGAGTACATAGGCGCCTGCGGATGCTACTGCAACTCGGGTGCAGAGCATACCGGGCTTGTAGGGAGTACACTATTTATGGAGTTTTAATGATTACATAAGTATCAGCATAGCAACAGATATTTCATTGGCTACTGAAGCATGGGCTGAGATCATCTGGGGGGGGCAGGGGTAGTTGCCAAGGACTAGGTTTCCTACATGAAAGACCCCGGCATGCTTCAACAATTAGTATCCGGGTCCTATGATTGCTACAGTGATCAGACACAATTGGGGGCCAGGGTAGTTGCCAAGGACTAGGTTTTCTAGTATTGTCATATGAAAGTTCCCAGCACGCTTCAGCAATTATTATCCGGGTCCCATGACTGCTATAGTGATCACAGACATCCTGTTTTGAGGGTGAAACACCTGGTCTGGGTTTCTTCCATTAGGCAACGACCTGGCCTTGCTTTTCTTTTCCTAGGGGGTCCTAGGTAGGGGTCTTTCAGTGGTATGTGCTCTTTTTTTCTTTCTTTCTTTCTTTCTTTTCTTCATTCTTTTTCTTTCCTTCTTTCTTTTTTTAAATACATAGGGTTTCTCTGTACTGGAACTTGCTCTGTAGATCAGGCTGGCCTGGAACTCAGAAATCTGCCTGCCTCTGCCTCCTGAGTGCTGGGATTAAAGGCGTGTGTCACCACCTTCCAGTTAATACATGCTTTTAGTGTCAGAGCTGGAGACAAGCAATTCTTGGACTCACTGGCCAGCCAGACCAGGCAGTGAGAGGTTCTTTCTCCAAACACAAGGCAAGAGGCTGGGGAGAAGGCTCAGTGGGTAAGAGGACTTGTTGCTCTTGCAGAGGACCTGAGTTTGGTTTTAGCACCCACATGGTGACTCAGAACTGTCTGTAACTGGAGTTCCAGGGCCTTTGGGGCCATCAAGCACACATGGGACATATAGGCAGATACTCATTTTGTTTGTTTGTTTGATTTTTCGGTTTTTTGAGACAAGGTTTCTCTGTGACTTTGGAGGCTGTCCTGGCACTCTCTCTGTAGACCAGGCTGGCCTTGAACTCACAGAGATTGGCTTGCCTCTGCCTCCCAAGTGCTGGGATTAAAGGCATGAACCACCAATGCCTCGAGACACTCCTACTTTTTTTTTCAAGATTTATTTATTTATTTATTACATATATAGTGTTCTGCCAGAAGAGGGCACCAAATTGAATTGTGGATGGTTGTGAGCCACCATGTGGTTGCTGGGAATTGAACTCAGGACCTCTGCGAGAGCAGTCAGTGCTCTTAACCTCTGAGCCACCTCTCCAGCCTTGACACTCGTACTTTTTTTATAAAGTTTTTTAAGGCTGAGCAGTGGTGGCTTTAACGCCTTTAATCATAGCACTTGGGCCGGGCGTTGGTGGCACACGCCTTTAATCCCAGCACTCGGGAGGCAGAGGCAGGCGGATCTCTGTGAGTTCGAGACCAGCCTGGACTACCAAGTGAGTTCCAGGACAGCCTCCAAAGCCACAGAGAAACCCTGTCTTGAAAAAAAAGAAATCATAGCTCTTGGGAGGCAGAGGCAGGCGGATCTCAGTGAGTTTGAGGCTAACCTGGTCCACAAAGTGAATTCCAGGAGAGCCAGTACTATTACACAAAGAAGCCCTGCCATGAAAAAAAAAGTTTTTTAAGGCCAGGGGATGGTGGTGCATGTCTTTACTCCCAGCAGTCAGGATACTAAGACAGATGAATCTCTGAGTTCATGGCCAGCCTGGTCTACAGAGTTGAGTTTCAGGACAGCCAGGGCTACACAGAGAAACCCTGTCTTGAAAAACCACAAAAATAAATACACACACACTCAAAGGAACTGAAGGTCATCTTGTGATCTTTAGCTGCATACTGAGTTTGCTGCCAGCCTGGGGTACATGAGGTTTTGTTTCAAAAGGGGTTGCTGGGGAGGGCTTGGTTGTTTCTAAAGTCAAATATGTGGAGGACTATAGAAGACGGTCACTGTATGACTCACAGAGCTCCAAGTGTGTGGTTCAGGTCTGTGGGGATCACTGGGAGTCGGGAGTTCAGGTCAGAGGAGGGAAAAGCAGATACACATAGAGGAGAGGGCTGCCTTAGAGGCCAAAAGCACCCTGTCGCTGGAGCTGTTCAAGACGGCTCTGGAACACTGCTTGCCGGAGATGTTGGCAGGAAGTGTAGCACCAGAAGAGATTTGAGTAAGGTAGTTGGTCTTTGAGGGCCAGTCCCTGCCATCTGTGACTGTCCCTGTCCTCCTGCCGGCCATCCAGCCCCCTGTGCTCCCCTAAACCTACCTGGCTGCATTCCAGACTCAGATCTGGGTCCTCACTCTCCATCAGGTCTGAGGACAGCCCCCCCCCAACACACTGCCTCCTACAGCATAAAATTCTCATTATTTAGTGTCCTTTGTTGTTCTGTGATTGTCCCCATCTTACTTTGAAGACAGGTACCCTAGTTGCCTGTTACTGGATGAAAATGTACTGATCAACCAGCTGTAGTAGTACAAACCTTTGTATTTAGCACTCGGAAAATGGAGGCAGGAAGATCTCAGGTTCAAGGCCAGCCTGGGCTTTGGAGCAAATCTGAGGCCAGCCAAGGCTATATAGCAAGACCCTATCAAGCAATAACAACCAAAGACCAGGTGTGGTGGCTCATGAATCCCAGCAGAAGCAAGTGGATATCTGAATTTGAGGCCAGCTGGTCTTTGTAGAGAGATCCAGGACAATGAGGGCTACATAGACAGACCCTGTCTATAATATAACGAAAATCTTATTTCTGATGCTCTCAGGCTGCCTGCTTCTCTCCCTACCAAGATTATTTATTTGTTTGTTTGTTTGCTTGCTTTTTGAGACAGGGTTTCTCTGTGTAACAGTCCTGGCTGTCCTGGAACTCACTCTGTAGACCAGGCTGGCCTCCAACTCACAGAGATCCACCTGCTTCTGCCTCCCGATGAGTTCTAGGATTAAAGGCGAGCGCCACCACTACCCGTTTCTGCCTCTGAGTGCTGGGATTAGAGGCGTGCACCACCACCACCACCTGCCTATTAAGATAATTTCATCCCTCATCTTGTAGGAACTCTTGGCTTGCTCTTCATGGCTTCTGTAATACAGGAGTGAGAAGGCAGGAGGTAAGAGTTTAGACAAGGCAGGCATGGGAAAGTAGCTTTGTCTTGGAATACAGAGGAAGAAAAAAGGAAAATAAAGCCTGAAGGGGGGCTGGAGTGATGGCTCAGATGACTCAGGTTCAATTTCCAGCACCCACATGGCAGCTCACAACTGTTTGTAATTCTGGTTTCAGGGGATCTGACACCTTCATACCAATGCAAATAAAATTAAGTTAAATAATAAATAAAACCCGAAGGGTCAGGTTACATGATGGCACACACATTTAATCCTAGTACTCAGGAGGCAGAGGCAGGCATATCTCTGTGAGTTCCAGGCCAGCCTAGTCTACAGAGCGAATGCCAGGATAGGCTCCAAAGCTACACAGAGAAACCCTGTCTTGAAAAACAACAAGAGCCGGGCATTGGTGGCACACGCCTTTAATCCCAGCACTTGGGAGGCAGAGGCAGGCGGATCTCTGTGAGTTCGAGGCCAGCCTGGTCTACAGAGCGAGTTCCAGGACAGCCTCCAAAGCCACAGAGAAACCCTATCTCGAAAAACCAAAAAAAAAGAAAAAAGAAAAACAAGAAAAATTTCTATTTTATGCATATATGTTTTTTATGCATATATATTTTATATTTTATGCATATGGATCTTTTGCCGGCACATATGACTGTGTACCACTTTGTATGCAGTGCCCACAGACGCCAGAAGAGGGTGTTAAATCCTCTGGGACTGCAGTTACTGGTGAATGTGAGCCACCCTCTGGTTGCTGAGACTCCAACAGGGGTCCTCTGGAATAGATGGTGCTCATAAGCATCAAGCCACTCTCCAGCCCCCAAAACTAGGATTCTTTTCTGCTATTGTTATTAATATTAGAATTATGGGGCCTCACATATTTCACATGTCCCATAATTTTCACAGGACCAAATATGAGGCCAGAGTGTGGGTGACCCAGTACATAGTACCCTTGTTCCTACAGACACTGCACATATGACCCTGAGGCTGTGGGACTCTATAGAGAGACACGTCAGCCCGTTCCTCATGCTGTATATTTTTTTTGTTGTTGTTGTTGTTAAAGACATGGTGTCATTTCCAGGTCAGCCAGGGCTACACAAAAGAAACCCTGTCTCAACACACACACACACACACACACACACACACACACACACACACACACAGCAAAAACAATGTGTCAGCCGGGCGTTGGTGGTGCACACCTTTAATCCCAGCACTCTTGAGGCAGAGGCAGGCAGATCTCTGTGAATTCAAGGCCAGCCTGGTCTACAGAGCAAGTTCCAGGACAACTTCCAAAACAATACAGAGAAACCCTGTCTAGAAAAACAAACAAACAATCCCCTCCCCCAAAAACAATCACGGTGTCACGTAACCATGCTGGCTTTGATTGAAGCATGCCTTGAACTCCTGATCCCGAATGCTGGGATTACAGGCATGTATCACCATGCCTGACCTTTTAGAACCTCTTCCTAGCCTGGGACTGTGAGTCAAAAACGCCCAAGGAATTAGAACCAGTTACTGGTCTCGACAGATCTTCATGAGGCCTGGGGAGAGTGCTTGTCTGATGTCACAGAGTTCTTTGGTCTGGCTGGGACTCGGACTCTGCCTGGCCCAGGGCTTTCCTTATAATCTAGTGATTATAGAATGAACTAGAGAGCTACATGCGTATAGATAGAGACATGCCAAGAGAGAAGCCGGGAGCCCTGAGCACCCCACATTCTGGGAAAGATCCAGATAAGGAGGCCAAGACAGCCATCCCAGCTCTGAAGGCCCCATGGGGAAAGGAGCCAGGCACAGGAAGAAATCCAATGGAAAGTTGGAAGGGAGCATCGCCATGGTGTCGTGGAAAGAGTCTGGATGAGGTCTAGAAGGTCTGGTCACCTCCCTGCTATCACTTGCCAGCCATGTGATTTTGCATAAGTCTGTCAGCACCCTGTGAACCCTCTCTTCAAAATGACAGCTCTACAGTGCTGCCCAGAAGAGCAAATTAAGCAGTATGTAAGCATATCCCGCGAATGCTCCTTGCTCTCAGCACAAGCTCAGAGAGGCTCCAGCCCTTAACACAAGGATTAAATGGCAGGAGTTATGGCTCCAAGACGCAGAGCTGGCAGAAGAGTTGGGCAGCAGGCCAAGGGAGGAGGAAGAGAGCTTCAGCTTTTGCCGGGCCCCTGCTTCTGACAGCATCTCTCCGGTTTATCTCTACTTGCTTATCTGTGCTGGGGATTGAACTCAGAACTCAAACATACTAGACTGGCACTCTACTCTTGAGTCACACCACCAGTAAAGCCAGGTGGTCATCACCTTTAATCCCATCACTTGGGAGGCAGAGGCAGGCAGATCTCAGAAGTGGAGGCCAGCCTCGTTCCAGGGACAGCCAGGGATTCACAGAGAGACCCTGTGTGTGCAGGGGAAGCCCTCATAGGTTGAACTCCCAGGAGTTGGGAGAATTCCTTCACTCTAGGAGTTTGAGATTAGCTTGAACAACACACGGTGAGACCCTATTTCAAAAAATAATCTTGTATTGGCTGGAGGAAGTGGTTTTTCCCTTCACATGCCTGTTAGTAGTTGGGGTGGTGGTATAAACTTGTATTACTAAACCTCAGTGAGGCTGGGGGGGTGGGAGTTGGGGGTGTAGAGAAGGTTTGAGGCCAGCCTCGGCTACATAGACCCTCTCTCAAAACAAACAGCCAGTTATGACGGTACATGCCCATAATCGCAGCACTTTGGAGGCTGATGCAGAAAGATTGCTGGAAACTTGGGGCCAGCCTGGGCTATATAGTCAGTAGCCAAGCCTGTTACTGAATTGCTTTCTTCAGGATGAGGAAGTACTTATGGGCCTGCAGAGACAGATCGGTGAGTAAGATGAGTGGCTGCTCTTTTAGGTTCAATTCCCAGTACCCACATGGCAGTTTATACTGTCTGAACTCCAGTTCCAGGAAATCTGACGCCCTCTTCTGGTGTCTACAGTCATCACATGCAAAGTGATAGATACACATGCAGGAAAAACACCAATATGTATAAGAACAAACACAGTCTCAAAATAAAGAGATGCTCTTGCGAATAAATTCACCAAATTCTTTTTATTTTATTAAAATGTTCTTAGTGGAATGTGCATATGACTTTAGTCTCAGTACTTGGGAGGCAGATGCAGGTGGACTTCTATGAGCTCAAGGCTAGCCTGGTCTACAAAGTGAGTTCCAGGACAGCCAGGGCTATCCTTGTGCTATCTTCTCTGTAGCTTTCCTTTGTTTTGTTTGTATATGTGCTGCCAAAGTGAGCACTAAAATATTTTTTATTTATTGGTGGGGCATGGGGGTGAGGTGGGGGTGGGATGTGATTCTCTCCTTCAGCCATGCGGGTCCCTCGGGCTGAACTCAGGAGACCAGCTTGGCAACAGGCCTCTTTATCCACTGGGCCCTCTCACCAGCCCAGTGGTTTTTGACATTTGAAGAAACAGGCCTAGAAAGTGATCATGGTAGGCCCCATATCTTTCAGGCCAGTCTTCTTTCTGTGGGAGAATTATTTCCTTGGCGAACATAGAGAGGGAGATCGTAGACATCTCAAGCTGTACTCTCTGTAGGCTCCCAGCAAGGTGTGTACTGTCCCCTGAGGTTCACAGGGTGTTGCCTCCCTGTTATGCCTGACTCAGGGATCTTTGCTGACAGCAGATTAAGCTCCCTCCTCACACTGAATCGTAATTCTCAGACTGCTCGCTGTGTGAGGGCAAGGACCATGTCTGTGGTGATACTTTATGATCCAGTAAAAGCTTACCTGAAGCTTATAGTGCAAAGACAGCCACAGCCATAGAGGCCGGGCAGTGGTGGTGCACACCTCTAATCCCAGGACTCAGAAGACAGGGGCACATGGATCTTTGTGAGTTCAAGGCCACCCTGGGTTTGAGAGTGATCCAGTCTAAGTGAGAAATGAAGGTGCTCCTAGCACTTGGGATCCCATGCCTGAAATCCCAGCACTAGAGAGGAACATATTGTGGGAGGAGACAGGAGCTCGGCAGTCTGAGGTTAGGTGAGGAGCAGTGTAGTCTGGAGATGCAGTCTGAGGACGGGATCGCCCCTTCGGTCTGAGCATTGGTAGAGCTGAGAACTCTCTAGTGTCTGGCCACTCTGCTTCTCTGATCTTCAGCTTTAACTCCATTATCTGATTCTGTGCTTTTATTAAGTCCAACTAGAATTCATGCTACACATAACTGTCTTATCACCAACATAAATCTAGTGTCCAGTCCAGCACCTGGAACAGAGTAATAGGTCTTCGGTCAGTACTTAGTGAGTGACTAAGCAGGCAGAGTTGGTCAGAGGAGTGCTGGAAAAAAAAAAAGGGCCAAATTGGTTATCGGAAGTCACAAGGAGACCTGGGATGGTGGTAGCAGCCTGAGCCACCTACTCTGTAGGCTAATGCAAGAGAATTGCAGTTTCAGGACCTGCCTGGGCTACAGAGTGAGTTCAAGGCTAGCTTGGGCAACTTCATGAGACCCTGATGTTAGAATTTTTTTCTTTTTCTTTTTTGGTTTTTCGAGACAGGGTTTCTCTGTATTGTTTTGGAGGCTGTCCTGGAACTTGATCTGTAGACCAGGCTGGTCTTGAACTCACAGAGATCCGCCTGCCTCTGCCTCCCGTGTGCTGGGATTAAAGACTTGCGCCACCAACGCCCGGCCCTGCTGTTAGAATTTTAAAGGGAGTAAGAAGAGGGCTAGGGATTTAGTTCAGTGGTAAATTGTTACCTAGCACTGGGAGACCCCAGGTTCTGCCCCTGGCAATACAACATCCCCCTCACCCAGCTACATTCCCCAAAAGGAATTTTAGCTAGAAGGTAATGGGAACCAAAGAGAGGAAGGAAAGCAGGACAATTGAAAGGGAGAGATGCTAGCCCTTCTAAGTCACTGGCTTTCCTGACCCGGGAGGCTTCTGCATAAAGTCTCAGCCTTGCTGGGGTAGAAGGAAGTGACCGGAAGTAGTTGGAATCCTTCAAAGCGGAGAAATCCAGGAGAGAGACAACTTGGCTAGAAGGAAGCCAAGCGAAGGTCTAGGGAAGCTGGGGAGCTTTGAATCTGGCGCCGGGTTTGCATTTGATGCTGAGCCGGACTGGGGCACCAGAGAAGCAGCAGCCAAGGAGGAGTCTTGCTACTGGACCCCCCTCCCCCCATTAGATGGAGAACTTGGGAGGAGAGGCTTCCAGCTTCTGCTCTCCAGTGCTGCACTTGAGTGCTACTAGGTGGATCCTACCAGGCTCATCTGGAAGCGGCTGAAACCGCCTGCTGAGTGGTGACGGCAGGGCAGAGATCATGGTGGTTTCTTCCACCCCAGAGGATCTCTCTAGCTACAACATCCCCAGTGATGTTAGTAAGTGTTAAGCCATATCTAGCCACAAGGGGGCAGAAAAAGCAACCCTTTAAGGTCAGTATCCATCCAGCTCCCACCTCCTCTCTCTCACCTGAGGCAAGATGGGCGGTGCCTCACCTGGCTTTCACTTAAGAGTTCCGTTAACCCCTTCCTGTCTAGTCTGAAGTACGTCCCCCAGGTAGTTATTATTAGCAGAACTGGGGGACCAACTTTGCCCGGAGGTGGGGTGTCCAGCCCCGGGGTAGGGAGGCCAGGGTAGAGGTGAAGTCAGGGTTTCCTGCAACCCAGACCCCTGTCCTTGTCCTAGCTGGAGCTCGGGGAGATAGAGTTCCTCTGACTCAGATGGGTAGGAGACCACTCAGAACAAGAGAGGCAAAGGAAGTGGTCACATGCCCTGGAACGTCTGGGACAAGCTTTAGTGGAGACAGCTCAAGCAGCTTCAAAATCCAGACTTCCGCCTCTCTGCGGCCACCAGTCAAGGGACTTTAGCAAGAGGGAGGTAGCCCACGACTTAATGACAGATAAGAGAGGGTGGGAGCCGGAGGCAGGCAGTTCAGACCAGGTTCCAGAGCGGAACGGATTCGGCAACTGTCAGGTGCCGGCTTTGCGCGTCGTTCCTCCAGTCACGGGCCGCCTTTCAGGGCTCAGATCAGCCGAAGTTCCGGGACTGCGTTCCGGGCCTTAGCGTGTTAAACTGTGGGAGTGGGGTCCGGAGTCCCTCCCTCCTTCGTGAACCAAGTGTCACCACCTCCAAGTCCACCAGGCTGGCACGCTAGGAGTTAAGTCTGCCCGCAATCTGCAAGACTGGAGCCAGAAGCGGGGAGAGGGGGAAGGTGGGGGAGCGAGGAGATGGGGGAAGCAGACTGCAGGGAGACAGCGCCAGGAACCCCCTCCCTAGGGACCTGGCCCCTGGGCCCCCAGCCCCAAAAGGGGCCCTGCCCTCCCCGGGGTCGCGCTCTCTTCCCCCGCCCCGACGCCCCCCGCCCTCCAGCTTTGTGTCCCCAGGAGGGTGGGCTGCAGGATTTCCAGCCAAGCCTTGGCTGCCTGCTCAGTTTTTCCAAACCCTCCAGTCGGAGAAGGCGGGAGCCCTGTCAGGATAAAAGTCCCTCCCCCCTGCCCCGTCGGCCCCCTCGCCCAGCCTGGAGTTTCCTGCCCCCGAAGCTTTCCCAAACTCCTTTCCCTTTCCGACCCTGACCCCAGCGCCCCCTAGCCCCACCTCTACTGGCTCCCAATTCCAAGTTCAGGTTGGAGGGGCCAGGTGGACTCCACAATCTTAAGAGAGGCGCTGGTGAGGACGCTCGGTAGGCCGACCCTAAGACCTGCGGGGCGCCGGCCTGACTCCCAGCCTGAGCACGCCCCAGCCCAGGATTCGGCCTCTGGGCCACTGGGGAGGGTGGCTCTTGGGGTCTCCCGCTCCCGGAAGGAGGCGGTGCTGGGACGTCGGCACGGCTGGGCGGTAGGGTCGGTGCGGCAGATGCCAGGCCCTAAGGCAGGCTTCGAGGAGGGGCAGTGTTCCCAGCGCTGGCACGGTTCTGTCCAGAAAGTCTATTATATAATAATCACCATCTATCAGGAAGCCAGGCAGCTGGAGAGAGCGGGGAAGCCAGGATGCCCGTATCCGCGCCTCATCCGGGGCCCAGAAAGGTGTCTCCACCAAGACAGGCACAGTGTGGGCACAGCCCAGCGGTCAGAGGATGGGGGGGGGGGGTGTCCAGAGGCTAGTGAGGGGCTCTGGGCAATCTGGCTGCAGCCTCGAAAACCCCACCCTCAGAACTCTGACAGGCAGTGCCCCGAACCAATGATTGGAGTCTCTGTGGGGCTTGAGGTTAACCCTTTCTTGGGTCCTTAGTTGCTTCAGAGTTTAGAGTCCTTTCCACAGAATTTCCCCTGAACGGCGCCCACCTACTCGGGCTAGTGCCCGCTGGAGAGGAATGCCAGCACTATCTGTGCATTCTGATCACTCCAGAGACAGGAAGGTGGTAAGCTCAGATAACAAGCTTTCCTGGGCTCCCTCTCCCCACCGTCCAAAAGTAAATTTTATTACAAGATGCGGTCGTGGGTTGTTTCCAGAAACAGCCTCGGGCAGCGTCGGCACAGCGATGTGGCATCAGAAACAGGGATCTTCGTGCGCTTATATCCATGCCGCACTTTTCCTGGCCAAAGCCGGCATGGGCGCTCACTCACTGGCACACCTGTGACATCCGTCGTGCTGCAGCGACACACGGAAGCACGGTGGCTCCCCTAGTTGGCCAGTAGAGGGAGCCGCTCGATTCCAGCAAAGGACCGCCTGCTCCCCCTTCCCGGCACTTTGGCTCCAGGGTTCCACCCAGAACTCGTGGCTGCCCAAAGCTGGGCTCTGGATACAGACCTGGAACCTACATTGGGTGAATGAGTCACAGCCACACCCAGGAGAGCGCTCCACATGGCTGCTTCACGGGACATACCAACACTCTTGGGTTTTGTTACGTACTACATCAGGGACCCCTGCAACCCAGCCACCACTCCCCTCATACTGATTTCTGAACCCACTACGAACAGGGCTTGTGCCAAAAGGGATCATAAGAAGGGCTGGGCTTGGTGGTGTATGTTTTCAGCACCTGGGAAGCAGAGGCAGGTGAATCTCTGTGAGTTCCAGTCCAGCTTGCTCTATGCAGCTAGTCACCGCTGTATAGTGAGACCCTGTCTCAAACAGGGCCAAAGTGGCTTGTCATTTATATGATGGGGAGCTGGCCCCCGTAAATAACTGCGAGGGTCCTGTTTGTGAGCTGGTCCTCTGCCTGTGGTCAATAGTATGTATACTCTAGAAGCCCTAGAGAGAGAAGAAACCCAGCTTCATTGGTCTGTTCTCCTAAGTGGAGGGAACCTAGAGATCATCAACTCTGGGCTTAAGTTTGTTTGTTTTCCTTTATATGAAGATAGACCTACATATAAAATAAGAACAAAATATTTCTATTAAAAAATGGTCATAGTCTCTGGGCATAGTGGTCCATTCTTTTAATCTCAGCACTTGGGAGATCTCTGAGTCCAAGGCCAGCCTGATCTACATAGTGAGTTCCAGGACAGCCAAGGCTACGTACGCACTGCCTCAAAACCAAACAAAAATCAACCCAAAACATGGTCAGCTGATAATGCACACAAAAATGCTCTGTAAATTGTAATGGTATCACACATGGTTTACACTCCACTTCCAGGGCTTTTGTTAATTTTTATTTTAGGTAGAATTTCACATTTGCCCAGTTTTTGCTTAGGTTCCATATGTAGCTTAGGCTGAGGGTGACCTTGAACCCCTGGTCCTCCTGCCTCCACCTCCCATCATGCTGAGGCTCTTCATTCAGGGCTTATGCCCCCTTCCTCCCTCTGGGCCTCCCAGATCTAGCCTGTGCCCAGCTCCTGGCACCACCAACCCTTCCAGTCAATATTCCCTGAAGCCCTACTGTGGACCTGACTGACACTTGAGTCCTGGGACTTCAGAGAATGAGAGCTGTTGATCTGGGTCCTAAGGGATCGTTTGCCAGCCAGATGTACAGACAGGAGAAAGAAGTCATGGAGGGAGTCAGCACTGGTGGGGGCATCGATGGGACAGGTGAGCTGGTGGCCTCTCTCTGAAGCCGTCGGCGCCTGTCTCCGGTGATATATAGAAGGAAGGTGCCCTGTGATAAGAAGACTTGAATTCTAGTCCTGTGTTCATTACTTTCTAGTAAGTGCCTAAGTCATACAAGCCTCAGTTTCCTCATCTGTGTAATGGGGCTACAGCACCTTTCCTGTAGGTTTGTGGTAACCATTGAGATAACATATGCCATGCTTTTAGAAACTGCTTAGAATTTTTTTTCTTCCATGTGTCTACTGTCTCATAGGAAGGTGCTTATGCGTGTGTGTATGCTGTGAATGTACGTGTGAAGCCTTTTGATATTAGGGAGAGTTTGAGAAGACAAAGGTTTCATTTCCTCAAACATTTTCTTAGCATCTAATTTGCACTGCTGAAGGTTTAATTGAAAAAAAATTCAGTCTATGTCTCCAGGGGGAGGGGGGAATGCTCTCAGTGCATAATGGATGTGGGTGGGTACAATAAAGAGGGAAACTTTGTGTGTGTGTGTGTGTGTGTGTGTGTGTGTGTGTGTGTGTGTGTGTGTCCAGGCAACTCCCACTCTTTCCAAGCCGTGCAGATAGGAGGGTAGGTTTGTCAGACCTCTCCATTGCCTCGGATGCTGTGGGTACTTCTCCCTAGTCCTCAGGAACCCGGGGAGGAGAGGTGGCTTGAAGGCCGCTTCCCCGCCCAGGGCAAACTGCCTCCTGCTAGCCGGTCGGGCGCCTTACCGAGTCAGACCACTGGGAGGCTGGGGGAGCCGGGTTGGGCGAGGAGTCGAGCGAGATGGGGGAGCTCTTATTTTGACAGGGGCCTCTCCCGGCTCTGGTATGAAGGCAGAAGGAGGCAGCCAGAGAGCCCCGATGCTTATTCAGGCTGGGGAGAGGAGCCGAGTGGAGGGGCGAGCGAGGCTCCGGCAGTGCAGGGGAGCCCGGGGAGGCGGCGGCGCGCGGCGGAGCCAGTGGCCGGACATGCCCCGGATCCGGGGCCGCTGCAGCACCGCCGCCGCCCGGAGCCAGCCGGCCGGACGCCCGCACGCCTGGGTCCCCTGGCGCCGCGCCGCCCCGGGGCTGCGACCTGGACCCTCGGCATTCGACCAACAATAAGCGCCTAGACAGCCCCCTCCCCGCCCCGCGCCCGCCGTCCCCGCGGGCCTCGGGGAAAGTGAAAGGAGGAGGCGAAGGAAGGAAGGAAGGAAGGGAGGAGGAGGAGGAGCAGGAGCGGCAGCAGCCGGAGCCGTGAGGTTTGGGCCGAGACCCCAGCCCGGAGCCCCGGCCGGGCCGTGCGCTAGCTCTCCCGCCGCTGCCGGCGCCCAGGACCATGCCCCGCGGTTGGGAGGCAGGAACCCAGGCAACCAGCGCCTCCCGGATACCTGCTCGCGGGCCGGGCTGGTATTGAGAGCCAAGCGTCCAGGATCAAAAGATCACCGCCTGCCGCCTTCTCCGTGTCTCCACTGTCCTGCTGGAGGGTCCCAGTCCACCCACCGACCCTGACCTGGTTATGGCGTCCAGCTCCGGCCTGGCGTGAGGACCCCCGACCGGTGCGAGGTGAGGGCCGGGTTGGGGCAGAGGGCTAAAGTCATGCCAGGCCACCAGGCGCGCGCCAAGCGAGATCCAGTTTAAATCGGGGAGGGGAAGCTCAGTCCGATTGTCTCTTTCGTTCTAGCACGCACCCCTGGGCTGTTTAGGAAGCGGGGGACTCCTCCTGGGTCATTAGAGGATATTCTTAGTTCCTCACCCTGGCTGGCAGCCCGGGAGCACCAGGAGAAGGGTTTAGGGGCAGCCAGGGGACCCTACTACCTTAGCTCAGAGAACAAGGCCGGCCTTGGGCCAGCTGGAGCAGGGAACTCTGCCCTGGGGGCTTCTGGGAGATGTAGTCCCCCTCCCGGGCTCACTAACTCTGTGGGTCCCAGCACCTCCGCACTGCTCCCCTGACTCGTGGAGCCTCCTGCGGGAGGAAGGTGAGAGCTGGGGTCCTCCTCTGCCCCCAGGCACTGCCTCTGAGCCTTCGGAGCCTCCCCTGCCTAGGATTCTGAGAGGTGTGGGCTTGGCTTGGGGGTGGGGCAGTCGCACAGTTCCTTGGAGCGTTCCCTGTACTGCCTGGGGATGGTGGCTCCTTCCTTGATCCGAAGGAACGCGTTCGTGGGGGGAGACGTGAGGAAGAGAAGTAAGACTTAGGCCTCCTGCATGGCTAGAGTAAGGTCCTATCTGAGGACTGCTGGAATTTGGTTTTAGGAGACAGGGGGTCCTGCCTTCCTCTTTCCCTCTTGGAGGCAGAGAAACAGAACATCCCTTAAAGTCCGGGAGTCTACAGTGTGTCTCTCTGGACTAGCTTCTGTCTGTCTGTCCAGCTTCCTTCCTTCCGGGTTTTTCTGACACCCCCTTCCTCCCTCTTCCTTCGTCTGTCTGCTGCTTGGGGTATGTGTTCATGTATTGTCTGGGGGACCTCTGCTCTAGGAGAAAGTGTTGTTGGGGGGCGCTCGATGTGTCCCTGAGGCCCCCCATCTTTTGCTCCTCCTCTCTCCCTTCCACTTACGGCTTGGTGTTGTGTTTTCCCTGGGAATGCTGCCTGTCTTGTATCTGCTACACTACCAATGCCTATACTTCCCCTTCCTTCTCCCGTGTCTCCTCAGCCTCTGCAGGGTCAGTCACTGCCCTGGGGCAGAGTTCCTCTGCTGCTGGCCAGCGTGGGCTTGCCTGTCTTCTCTGGTCCAGAGCATGGTTTCATGGCTCCAGGGGCAGAGCATGCTCAGTCAGCTCTCAGGTCCCACAGTTGGAAGCCTCAGGACAGGGTGAAAACGGTGAGAAGCAGGGAGGGAAGGGGGACTCTGCTACCAGGAAGAAAAACACTATTTCCCTCAGGTGGTTCACCTACCTGGCTTTGAAGGATCACGGTCCTGGCTACCTCCCTGCAGGGGTTTCTTTGCTAAGCACTATTGCTCTTGCTTGGGATGTGGTGGAGGGCTCCTGAAGAGGCTGGTGGCTACCAGAAATCTGGAGTTAGAGCATAAGTACTTGTTCAAAGTTCACATAGCACCTATGATTGGTTAGCAAGTCCCCAGTAGCTGTGTTATGCTGAAGCCTTAGGCTGAGTTGGGGTGGGGGTTTCAATTTCAATAACCATGCAGGGCAGTAGCTGACTGGGCAGAGACCTAGAGGGTGGCACTGTCAGCTCAGCAGTGGCTAAGATGCCTGGTACCTGCTTGAGATGAAAGGACACGTGGAACTCAGGGGGGCTGGCTGCCTTTGGGGGATGCGGCTGGGATGGCCCTTCAGGGAGTTCTGGAGTGCCACGGGAGTGCAAACATCAGGCTGCCAACAGCAGAAGCTCTGGGATAAGTGGAGGGGTCAACAGTCACCCTGCATCCTTTCATCCAGGGAGCCTTAGATAAGCTGCTGAGGGCACCCTCACCCTGCCGCCTCTGGTGCTGCCTCAGGCTGAAGTTCTGTCCCAGCGCCCCGGGGCAGCTCTAGGGAGCCAGAGTGTCTGTGTCCAGTCTTCCTGGGATCAAAGGAAGCCCGGTAGGGGGTGGGGGTGGGGGACCGATGTAGCCCTGATTCTGTGTTTACTTTCCTTGAGTGTCTCTATTGGTGATAGTGAGGTACCTGAAGAGCCTGGGCACCCAAGGATGACAGGGAAATGGCATCCCTTGCTTCCTTGTACCGAAGCCCTGGGCATTGCCTGGGTGCTGACCTGGTGGGGGGAGGGGACAGAGGGGGATGGCACCGTGGGAAAGTGGGCAGCCGTGGGAGCAAAGCGGTACAGGCCGGGTGCCCCAGGCAGGGAGCCTCTGCCAGGCCCGCTCTCCCTGGGGTGGGGCTGGCTGTTCCAGGGACTGGCTCAACCTGTTCAGCGCCTGGCTGCCGTAGCTTGGCATCTGTGCCCCTGCCTGCCAGCCCCAACAGCTGCCCACCCATAGCCACACTGCGCTCACTGCCCCCAGGGATCCGAAGAGAGGCAGATTCATTCCTTCAAGGAGCTTGGTAGGGGCTCCTTCCAGGGCTGGGGTTTCTTCCAGGGATTACTAAGTTTTCCCAAGTCTGCACCTCTGAGTTCCCTAGCTGGGACTGGAGGGCTGGGTGGCCAGGGCCAGGAACTGGGGGGATCCGTGAAGAAGGCCACAGCCCCGAAGCTTCAGGGCTGTTTGCAGTGTCACTTGAATGGGTGGCCCTGAAGGCAGCCTGGAGTTACAGCCTGGAATTTCCTCTGCCGGTGCCAGGGCCAGGCCTCCAAAACCCCACCCCCAGCCTGGCCTGACCTCCCTCCCTCCCTCCCTCCCTCCCTCCCTCCCTCCCTCTACTTTCCCTGAAGGTTGGGGGAGGGACAGTGAGGACATTCTGGCTACCAGGGAGAGGTGACTTCCTGGGTATGGGGGTACTCATGAGAAACTGAGGGAGGAGGTGTCCCTGGGTGTGGGGACAGTTGTCCTTTGCTGTCTCTTATCCTTACTACCTAGGGAAGCAGACCAAGACACTGTTCTGAAGAGAAGGGGTGATCACTTGTTCTGTGGGTAGGTGAGAGGTGTGATGGCTTCTTATTCTCGATCCAGACGGGAGTGGAGACTCCCTTTGGATCCCCAGTTTTCCTGTCCGTAGCAAAAGCCAGTGGAGACTGTCCCTTTGCCCTCTGCCCAGCAGGCAGGGCCTCCCCTCTTGGTTCCAGGCCAGTTGCTGCTCCTAACTTGGTAGCCCTTTATGGGTCCCCTTCCTCCTTGGGCTGGTAGCTCCAAGTTGGCCTATGTTCCCCTCCCCCCTCCCTCCCCAGCTTCAGGAATGGCCCTGAATCCAGCGTTTCCAGCATTTCGAAACCGGGATTGTTTTGAAATCCTGAGTGCTTCCCTGCCTGCCACCCCTCTGACTCCCCTCCCCACTGGCAACTGTCTTCTAATTTGACTTTACGCTATACCTCTCTTGAGGTAGCCCATTGAGTTTGTGTGTGTGCTTGCCCATGAACACACATTGTACTGCTTTGTATGCCCTGGCTCTGCGTGTGTCCTGGAGTGGGTGTGTCTGTTAGTAGTTCTGTGTGACCGGCTGATGTCAGGCTGTTTCCTGAGCTCTCTTGGGTTTGCCTCTGAATATGTCACTCTTACCTGGGTCTTAAGGAAAGTTTGGGCTATTTTTAGGAGGTCCCTTGAGAGTATGTCTGCCTGTCTCTCACTCGTGAGTGGGGGGTTTCTTTCTGAGTGTGCCGGAGGTGTGTCTCTGAGTGTGCTTACAGTCTGCATCTGTTCACACCTCCTCCTCCACCCTGGGAACATGTCTGGGGGGTGTAGTCAGTCACAGGTCTCCTGCAGCTCCCTGGGACGTGGAGTCCTCTGCCCTTTGATAGGGGAGGTTTCCTGGAGTGAGGCCCAAGCTTCTGGCAGCTCTGAGGCCTTGGAGAGAGAGTGGAGTGGGGAGACGCTGGGATAATCTGTTGCCAGGGGCTCTTTTTCTCTGGCCTTGTATACTCAGCAGTGCCAGGCAACCTTATGTCCTGAGGGTGGAGTGATGGCTTGTAAAGGGGGCTAGGGTCTAAAGACACCGGCACCTTCCACCTCTAGGGTCACCTCCTTCATTGGAGACCAGGAACAATCAGTCACAATTTACCTGGGAGTTTGGTGGTGAATTTCAGGTTCAGAAAACTTGACTTCTCCACTTAAAGTTGCTTATCAAAACAAGCCCAAAATTTAATCCCTAGCCAGGCAGTGGTGGCCCACACCTTTAATCCCAGCATTCCAGAGGGCCAGCCTGGTCTACAGAGTTCCAGGATAGGCTCCAAAGCTACATTCAGAGGAACCCTGTTTTGAAAAATCAAAAACAAATAAAAAAATTTAAAAATCCCATGCAAAAAGCAGAGAGGCCTGGAATCCAGACCTTTGGGGTGAGCCAATGCAGCCTTAGTCCAGGGAAGTCCCTTAGGCTGTCTGGCTTCATTCACTCCTACTATGCTAAGGCTCTGCAGGGGTGGAGATTCGGAATATGGTTTTTGTTGTTGTTGTTTATTTCTTCTGACTAGAGCCTGAGTGTTAACAGCATGAGAACATATTTATATTGGTTGGGGATATGTAGTAACTGGGAAGTTCCAATTCCTCAATAGGACCCAGTTTCCTATCTTAGAATCTCGGGCTGTAACGGAATGGTTTTCTGAAAGTACGTGAAAATGTCAGTGTGGAGGAAGATGGGCAGGGGATGTTCATGAGTGAAAGGCTTATGGAGACCGCACTGGGAGGCGGGCAGGCAGAGGATAGCCGGTTCTGTCCTCTCCAGTGGCCTCTGGCCCCCAGTGCAGTGGGAGGAGGGAGGAGGGAGGCCCATGTTGGTACTGGGCTCAGGGGGAGGACCTTGGCAAGGAATTTTCAGTTTGTTTCTCAATCTCTGTCCCTGAGACATGCACATCACTTCAGACACCTTAGGGAGTCTAGAAAAGCCACCTAGGTGGTGGCAGGGCAAGGTGTACAGGGAGCCATATGGAGACAGCCTCCTTCTGGAGGGCACGTTGTGCTGCCTGCCTGCCCTCTGTCCCTGGAGGCTGGGTGCAGCCAGAGGTCCCCTTCCAACAGCTCCATTTGCGCCAAGGAGCAATGCAGGCTGCAGAGGGTTAAGTCTGGTTGGCAGGGACACCCCCCACCCCAGTGCAGCAAGAGAGAGGGAGGAGGGGTGGTTAGCAGCTTGCTCTAGTTGGCGTCTCTCCCAGAATTCTTCGGAAAAGAACTCCCCTTTGACCCCCAGTACAAACTGAGCCCAGCCACCAGCCTCCCTCCCGCTCTGGGAGCTTCACCCAGTGCCTGCTACTAAACTGCTAAACCTTCCTCACCCCAGGCCCTGGTACCTAGATCAGGTCCCTAGGACTCAAGGGACCAGGCTTGTAGCCAAGGAGACCACATAAAAACACCAGGACCAAGCCCTTTCCCCTGCCATAAGTTTACCTGGAGGTTACTGGTTCTGGAAGCTGGGAGCCTTGAGCTGCATCCACCCTTCCCCCCAGGTCCTCAGGCCAGGTCGTGGGAGTCCTCCACCCCTCCCTCTCTCTGTGGGGCCAAGCTCTCAGGGAACTAACTCCGAGGTCTTCCAGTGCCTTCTCCTTCCTGCTTCCAGGACAGGGAGGGGGAGTGGTGTGGTAGGGCAGCTGGGTCAGTCCTGGCTCCTGGCCAATCCACAGCAAAAGGGAGGGGGGTGTTTGAGCAACTCTGAGACTTCCTGGAGCTGTAGGTTGTCTGTAAATTGTCCGTGTTTATGGTGGGGGAGGGAAGGGGTTGGGGTTGGGGTTCTGGGAGGATCAGGGGCATAGGTTACTAGTCAGGGACTTTTAGCTATGACCATCTCTCCACAGGGAGCCCCCATCCCAGACCACACCCCTGAGCCTGAACCTGACACGCATTGCTGAGAGGTGAGCCGGTCTGTCCCTGTCTGGTGGCATCACCCTTGCTTAGCCTCCTGCTTGGCTTTGTCTTTTGAGCTCTGTCCTCCTGGCTTTCTGCCCCGACTTCTTGCATTCCCCTCCGTCTCTGGGTGGGTAAATAGCCCTCAACTTAGAATACTGCTGGGGTGAGGGGTCTGCTGGACAGGGAGGGATTAAAGCTGGGTGCCAAGGAAAGTCCTCAGCTTCTTCTAAGCCCCTTTCCATGGTTGAGGTGGGAGACTTGACTCTGACCAGTTGCAAGGTAGATTTTCTGATCATTCCAATTACTTGTCACTGCTCCTTGGTTTTGGCTTCTACTTGTTGAGCCAAATCCAGGGTGGCCACTGGCCACCAGCCACCACCATAGTGTGGTTTCTCCGCCCTGGCTCCATAGGCATGCGAGACACACACACACACACACACACACACACACACAGAGCTTCCCTCCTCCCTCCTTACTTAGCAACAACTCTTCTGAATTCACAACACTCCTGTGAGCTCCTGTCTGACTAGGGAAAGCCTGGGAAGGGAAGGAGGGACAGACAGGGAGGTGCCTCGTTTGCCTGGACTTTCCTCTGGAGGGAGAATTTCTAGCTCCTTCACCTAATCCCCCCCAACTTTCGCTGCTGGAGGCCACTCTCCTTAGGGCAGAAGTGGCCCTGTAGTGGGAAGCAATGGGACTGGTGGGTTGGGAGGGGGGGCTTGGACTTCAGCCTTCTCTGGAAAGTCCCACCTGACCTTTGACTCCCACCTGGGGCTGGGGGGGGGGGGGCAGGACTTCTCATAGCCTTGGGCAGGAGCTTGTGCTGGAGCACTGGAAACCCGCCTTGAGAACTTGCTGACTTTGTTAGGGACCTGGATAGTTGAGGAGGTAACGGGTGGGGGTGGGGAGGGCTGGGGAGGCCTGAGAGTTTTGTTCTCTGAGAACTTAGGCCTGGCTCAGCAGGGCACCTGCGGGGAGGCCACAGGGTTCAAGGCTTTCTTTGATCTCTTCCCCAGGCATGAACTGTGGCCTTGGGTGCAGGACCTAGTACCCATCAGACCTAGAGGGAGGGTAAGAGGGTGCATGGGATGGAGGCCAGGCCTGAGTGTGCCTACTGTGATGGGCCCACTCCATGCAGCATCTACACAGGGCCATGGCTAAGAACCCAATTGCTGGAGTGTTGAGCTTCCAATTCTGGTCTTGTAATAGTGGGTTATATATCTTGGGCAAGCTACTTTAACTTTTCTTTCTTGCAAAGAGGGAATAATAAAAGGGCTTTCTAAGCCAGGCATTGGAATTCCAATAACTAAGAGGTAGAGGCAAGAAGATCTCTTCAAGGTCATCCTTTAAGTTTGAGGCCATTCTGGGTTACAGAGTGTTATCCAGTCTCAAACAGAGGAACAGACCAGCAAATTCCAAACCCCCCAATAATATATAAGTAAACTATTTTTTCAAGGCTGGCTATGGTGGTAGGAAGAGCTTGCCTGTGGTTCCAACTATTTAGTGGCTGAAGGAGGATTCCACCCACCTCCTTAGAAATTCAAGGTCAGCCTAAATAACACAGTAAGACCTTATCTCCAAAAATAAGAAGTTAGGTGGAGGGGGTAGCTCACGCCTTTAATCCCAGCATTGCATCAGGAGGCAGAGGCAGGCGGGTCTCTGTGAGTTCCAGGCCAGCCTGTTCTACACAGTCAGATTTCTGTGAGCTCCAGGCCAGCCTGGTCTACACAGTGAGTTCTGGGACAGGTTCCAATGCTACAAGAGAAACCTTGTTTTAAAAAACAAAACAAACAAACAAAAGGCTAAACTGGGATTCAGCTCAGTCAATAGAATGCTTGTTCTGAGTTCAAGCCCAGTACAACATAAACTGGGTGTAAACCATGTGTGTAGGTACAAGCCTACAATCCTGGCACTCTGCAGATAGAAGCAGGAGGATCATGAGTTCAAGGCCATTCTTAACTGCATAGTAAATTGCTTTGTGTTTCTCTAACAGCTCTAGTTGTCTTGGAACTTCTCTGTAGACCAAACTGGCCTCAAATTTATAGATTCACCTGCCTCTGCCTCCTGAGTGAGTGCTAGGATTAAAGGTGTACACACCTACTGCCCATTTTATTTTTGTATTTTGAGGCAGGATCTCACTTTGTAGATCAGGCTGGCCTTGAACTTACAGAGCTCTGCTCACCTCCGTTTTGGGCTTAAAGTCACGGGCCACCACACCTGGCAATACTCACCTTGTTGCCTCAGTTTCCCCACTGTTGGTGCTGGCTAATGCTGTAATTGCAAGTTTTGTAGTTGCCCTTAGACCTGGAAAAAGACTTGGGTTCTGAGGACCCCTCCCCCATATCTGGGACCAGCCCTCCTCCCTCCCCCAAGTTGTTTGTTTGCTTTGGTTTTGGAGCCCCTCCCACCGTCCAGTCCTGGCAGCTCTGTTCTTTCACAGGACTGAAGGAGACTCTCTGTCCTTAAATGGCTTCAATGGCCTCCTTCTCTTTCCCGGGCTAGGAGTCAGGGACCATCCTTAGGGAGAAATATGACTTATCTCAGGGCTTGGGGTTCCTTCCTGAGCATTTTCCCAATATGGAGGGGCCCTGCCTGGAGATGAGGTAGGCATGGCTGTCACCTTACAGAGAGGCAGGGAAGGAAGCTAGCTAGCACCCCTGATATCCAGGGGGATACCCCTGGAATCCTTCCCTGGTGTCAGCAGGGCCCAGTGTGAGTGCCCGTGAGATGGAATGGTAGGGGATGGAGCTTGGGAACCTGTGGGCGAGGAGCATGAAGGGGATGGCAGCGCTAGATTACCCACAGAAGAAAGGATCTAAGCAGACAGGTGGTTAGGATCTCCTGGGGATTACAAAACAGGAGCCCTGCAAGGCTCCCGGGTCTGAGGTCTGGGCCTGGCTAGCTGGTGCCCTCTGTGGCCTTGGAGTAGGAGGGATGGTCTAGAGCCCCCATGCTGTACTGCCTACCTCCTGGAACAAGAGGGCTTCCCCTGCTCAGTGGGCTTGGGAGGGGAGGACCTACCCGCCTGTGCCATTGTGCTTAGAGCTCTTGAGTTGGCAGTGTGTCCTGTGCCCAGCCTTTGGGGCTGCTCCTTGGGCAGGCTGGGGCTATTTTTGGGATCGGGCTGGGGCTCTGGGGCTGGTTTCAGATGTTCCAATGTGAACAGGAGAAAATGGGAACAGATGGCTGGAGGGTTCTGATCAGCGGGTCCTGCTGGGAACAGGATTATTTTTAGGACCTTGTTAACCCTTTGTGGGGTCGTGGGGCCCCCCTGAGAGGTATAGCCCTCTCTGGTTGAGAAGAGAACAGGACTTCCTCCTTAGGCCTTCCCGTCCTGGAGAACTGCTTGTCCACTGCGCTTTCTCTCTGAGACCTATGCTCTTTAGAGAGAAACGTGGCAAGAGAGTAAACCCACACTTCCTCAACACTGCGTGTGCTGCCCGAGAGATCAGACTGGAAGGGTGCAGATCGCTGGAAGGGTGCCTCACTAACCTCCTGGGTAAGACCTGAGGCTAAGAGAGAGAGTTGCTCTCTACATCCCTGCTCCGGGTTGGAGAAAGTTGGGGAACTCAGGGATGCTCAGGGGCCATGTTAGAAGAAGGCAAAGAAAGCCATGACTCTGTAACACAAACGATGCCCATGGGCCCTGCTTGCCTGAATACTCATAGGGTACATATCTAGATGGTGCCTCTCAATTCACATATACCTTCATGACACGCCACATTCTTGGGTGCCATGCTAGCAAAGAGAGATTGCCCAAGAGCCTTTGTTGAGGGTTAATGTGTCATAGACATTTTTAGGTGATTTCTGCTAATACCTCACTTTGTAAATTTGCCTGTGAGTAAACTGAGGTTGAAAGGGCTGAAGAGATGGACAGTATTCTGCAGTTTAGTAGTGGCATGATGTGATTGGCACTCTATCTGCCCAACTCCAGAGCAGATTCTCATTCTGTTGTCGCCCCATGCCGGCCAGGGTCCCCACCCTGGTCAAGGCAGCAGTGGGCATCATAACTTCTCAGAGGGAAGGTTTGTGGGTGGGTATGGGAAAGGAGGCCTTGTGGCAGGGAGCTCTCAAGTCACTGCGCTCACTGTCCTGTAAGCCCTTCTTGCCTGAGGGTGCCAGGACTGACACTAGAAACCCAGCTTGGCCTTCCTGTCTGCCCTGCAGGAGGATCACAGCATACATCCGTCATGTCACCCCACCCCCACTAGCCCTGGCCCAGAAGCCCCTGCTTCCTGGAGGGTCATGGCTATCTTCATGTCAACATAGACGGAGCTGGATGGCCATCCAGGTGTTGCTGGTGCCAAGAGCTTGGGCCAGGCAGGCAGGCAAGGGACGGAGGATGTGTCTGCCCCTGGCAGTACCTGGAGTCGAGAGCAGAGTGTGGCAGGCAGGCAGGCAGGCTTTGGGCGAGGTCTGTGGTGTGCCGACTGTGCCAGCAGCCTGCCCGCACTCCACTCCTCCCACAATGGCCCCATTGTTCCCAGTAGCCAGGCAGTTTGGAGGAGGTTCCTTGGCCACCCATGCCCCCCTAAATAGGGGCCAGATTAACCCCTTGGGAGATGGGACCAGGTGAAGGCCCCCAGGAGACTGCCTGGCTTATTTTTTCCCTGTTGTAGGCGTCCTGGCTTGAGAAGTCATTCCCTGTCCACGCAGCAACAGGCCACCTCCTGAAACTGGGGTCTCTCAAGGAGACAGTAGCAGACCCTCTCCTGCCCCCACTCGAGTACAGGTGCCAGGGGCAGGAAGTGCCAGTGGGGTGCCAGTGGAGTCCAGATATATCTGGGCGGTGGGGCTAATTCCAGCCACTACCGTCTGCTGTACTGGCTCCTGCACTCCTTTCCTTCCTGTGAAACCAGAGATGGGTTGGGCCTAGCTCAGGATTTCGGTGGATTTAAAGAGGCAGCACCATCTCTGCCAGCCTGGCTTCCTCTCCCCCTCCCCAGATAGGGTCTGTCTGAGGCAGAGCGGTCTAGTGGGTTTTGAGTGCCTCCTTTGCCCTGGGCTAACCCCGGCCCTGGCCTCAGTCAGGGTACTAGGCTTTTGGCACTCCCCTGTCCCAGAACCTTGGGCGGGTTGGGTGGGCGGGGGTGGGCTGTGGTTTCCTGTGTTGGCTGTTTGTGCCTGGCCCAGAGTGCCCGCTGCCTGCCTGGGCTTCCTGCCCTGTCTTGTTTCCTAGTGCCCCCCCACCCCTCTCCCTAGGGGGAGGGAGTACTAGGGATTGGGCAGCAGTCTTTTGGGGGCACCCTACTGCCAGGGCATGATTGCTTCCTGAGGAGGCTGAAAGAGCCATGAGAAGTGAGGTGGACGTAGGCCTGTCCCGGCAAAGCTGCTTGTCCCCACAGGCTTCAGAGGGCTGGTGGTCCAGAAAGAGAGCCTTGCACAGGTACTCCTGTGCTAAGATGCTGCAAGGCAGATCTAGGATCAACAGACTACTTGGTCCTGCAGGGTTAGGATTGTATGACCTTACCCTGGGGCCATAGGTGGGGCGGGCCAGCTGGAAACTCCCAGGTAAAACCTCCCAAGCAAAACTGTTTATTTGCATGGACTGGGGGGTGGTTGTTGCTAGGAACCCAGGCCAGGGGACCTCAACCCGCCCCCAAAGCCTGGAAGTCCCCACCTAGAGGGTCCTCATCAGAGTAACACCTCGGGTTCTTGAGCAGATTTCCTTGAGCTACCCTCTGAACCCCTGACCTCCCCACCCCATGAGTCACCACCTCAGGGAGAGGGAGCTACTTGAGTGCTAGAAGAGGTTTCTGAGAACCAGGGAGTCTTGACACACAGGAGGAAGGGGAATTGGGACAATATCTTGGGAGCTGAATCTCCCTCAGCCAGAGGCCAAGGGCCCTGACCCTCTGAAAGTCTCTGTTTACTGCATGTAGGGACATGGGCCCTCCAAAGCATTTCTCACTTCTTTGTTTTGTTTGTTTTTGGTTTCCTTGGTCTTGCTAAGATTGTACATAGGTCCTCTGATGAAGTATTTGCTCTGCTGATGACATCACTGGCCCTGAAGTAAAACGTATTTTGTTTGGTGGTGGTATGAGTGAGAGATAGCATCTCACTACATAGTTCTAGATGGCCTGGAATTTGGTATGTAGCCTGGGCTATTGAAATTACAGAAAGCCAGCCCATTTTTACCTCTCAAGTGATGGGATTGAAGGTGTAAACCACCATACCCAGGTACAAGTATTTATTTATTTGTAGAGAGCCTTACTGTAGATTTACTGTAGAGACAGTCTTATTGTGGAGTCTTACTGTAGATTTACTGTAGAGACAGTCTTATTGTGGAGCTCATTGTGTAGTTTGTGCGGATCTTGAATCCACAGAAATCTTCCTGCCTCAGCTTCCTGAGCCACAATGCCTGACTTCTGAGATGGTTGTGAGCAGGTCGGAGAGGCTAGTGATCTGGCTGGTTTGGTCACACAGACCCCCCAACATGGAAACAGTCAGATTGCCACTGGGTGTGTGAATACCTGCCCAACTGGGAGACAGCTGTGTTAAACAGGGCTGGTACAAAATACCTTCAGTCTCTGGTCATTGACTCCCTCTTCCAATTGGGATTGTTCTCACTAACCCCTAATCTGTGGCCTACCCTTGTTTTACACGGTGGAGGCACATGACCCCAGTTCAGGCTTTTTATTTGAGAAGTCCATTAAGTGTCCCCACACTGGCCTGGATCCTGTGTCAGCCTCCCATGCACAGGGACCACAGCCCTGTGCCTGTCATGCCGGCCCCAGCTTCTCTGTCCCAGCTCCTTTGCTCCAGGCACACTCTGATGGGCTTGCTTCTGTCCTTTCACCAGGTGACTTGCACCTGCTCCCTGTTTGTGAGCACATGTCCTCTCCCACTCTTGAGAGTGCTGTGTTCCCAAAGCTCCCGCCATTCCTGACAAGCCACATCTCCAGGGGCTTGCGGCCTGGTGCTGGGACAGCTCCTGGTTCATTCACTGCCCTGCCAACCATCACCCACCTGCCTCCCGAGGCTCCCCACCATGTCAGGTGCCCAGCACTGAGTGTAGAAGAGGGGTCTCTGGGAGCTGGGGTCAACTCCTGAAGCGCAGACAGGGGGTGTGAGGTGGGAACCCTGACCCATTTCATACCTGACTCAGCTTGCCTTGTAGCTGGGTAGGGGCAGGGGGTAGAGTCCTGGGGGCTCCTTTAAGACTCACTGGGGTCACTGAAGAGAACTAATTTCCTAACAGCCCCTCCTGCATTATTATAGTTTTTGTTTTCTTTCCTCTGTGTTAGCTTTTCAAGGAAGATCCTGAGACAAAATCTTGCTAGGTAGTTTAGGCTGTTCAGGAACTCACTCTATAACACAGATGGGGCTTGAACTTCTGATCCTCCTGCCTCAGCCTTCCAAGAGCTAGGATTACGGGTGTGAGTCGCCATGGCAAGGCTAAGTCTCTGGTTTTTGAGACTTACGGCCTTTGCCCTGCCCATTCCCATCGCCCTTCACAGGTGATAGGCTGTGGGCTCACATAGCCCACCAACTTGATTTAGACTGAGATGAACAGCCATGCTCCAAGGGGACACTGTGGTACCTGGAATCGGGGCCCTGGTTGCCCATGCTGTCATGTGACCCAAGAGAATACAGCTTTCTTTTCTTGACCTCAGTTCCTCTTTGCAGTTGGATAGATAGCATTGAGAATCAGCCAGGGATGAAGGTGAGAGCTTAAACTTCATGGCTGCCATTGGCCAGGCTGGTTTTCCCCACTGGTTTCCCCAGTGATTCCTGCCTCTGATCTTCCCTGACTGTAGTGTGGCATGGTGCGTGCGTGCGTGCGTGCGTGTGTGTGTGTGTGTGTGTGTGTGTGTGTGTGTGTGTGTGTGTGTTGCTGCGGCCAGCTAGGCTCTGGACTTTGGAACCTTCCTTTCCAGGTACAGAGTTGGAGTGGGGCAGGCCAGTGTTCCACAGGGGTTAAGGTTAGATGTCCACAGTGTACCTGGTAGGGCCACCTTTCTTGGAGGTCCCAGCCCAGCTTCCCCCAGCTGAGCAGGGAGCAGGAGTGTGCATGGGTGTGTCCAGCTGGACCTGTCACGGGAAGAAGCTCTAGGGCCCAGGACTCCTCCCTTTCCCTCCCCCACCTTTTACCGGGATTACTGCTGGGGGCGGGGAAAGGGGACAGAGCAGGGGGCGGTTGGGTGAGGCGTCTGTGTTTGTGTAAGTCAGCTTGTTGGTGTGTCTGTAGCCCTCTGTGTATTCTTTGTGACTGTCGGGCTCAACTTTCAATGGTTCTCTTCCGTCTGGCTCTCAGTCTTCACATCTGCTCAATGAGTCCGCTGGCTCTCACTCCGCTGGGCGGCCGGGGTGTCTGTATGCCCCAGGCTGCCCGGCATCTCCCGCTGGTTCGCGCTGCCCAGTCCCTCGGGCACACCTCCGCCAGCTGTCCGTGAGCGTCTCTAGTTTCCTGGGCTTCGTGCGTGTCTTTGTCTCCCTGTCCACGTGTGAGCTGTAAGTGTGCGTGTGAGTCAGAGTTCGGGTGCTTGTGGGTCTCTTACGCCCCAGCTCCGCGCGACCAGTCTGCCGGGTCGGCTAGTGCCCAATCAGTCCCTGGGGGACTTGTCCGTGTGTCTGTCCCCGCGCCCCCCAGTGGGCCCAGGAGATGCACGCTGCAGCCCTGTCTGCCTTCCTCACCCTCGCTCGCTGCCTCGCTGGCTCTCTCTCTCCTTGCTCGCTCCGTCTCTACAGGGCTCTGCCGAAGGGGGCGGGGTGGGGGTGCAAGGGAGGGGGAAGGGGAGGCTCCTGCATTCTTGCGGTCGGGGAGGAATCTGAGCCAGCGTTACTGGTCTCCAGAAGAGCCCAGCTGCAGCCCCGGGGCCCCGCCAGGCCTCTTGCTGCCCGCCCGGGCCTGCCGGGATGGGCACGGGCTAGGCCTGGAGCTGGGGGCGGGGCAGGGCAGTGCCCCCACCCCGGCCCCTGGAAGGCTACCGCGCCCGGGGACAGGGCGCAGTGCTGGGGCGGGGCGTGAGGGATTCCCGAATCCTGGGTGAGGGGCGTGTCTGGGAGCGGGAGTCCCCCAGTGGGCCAGAGCAGACCTCGCAGCCGCCCCACGCGTCACTTTTGCGACCTAGCCTATTAGTGAATTCTGACTCTGCAGCCCTTGGGAGGGGGTACAGGGTGGGGGGGTAGCTTGCTAGGTACTGCAAGCTCCCTGAGGACAAGGTGCGGGAGGGATGGGGATTGGTCTTGAGGATCGAGAAGTCTTCTCTTTCCAATCCCATCCTACCCTGTCCAGTTCCTTAGCCCGGGGCTATTGGATTCTCCCTTCCCTCCCCTCCATACACCCCCTCCCTAAGTCACAAGTTTTCTCTTTGGGGCTTGTTGCTGCAGTCCCTGCTCCAGTATCGAGTACCTGTCTGGGCCCTGGGCACGCACAGGGGCCGTAGCCCCACTGTGTGTGGGAGCCATGAGGATCCTGGCTAACAAGACAAGGTGTGTGGGTGTCACGGAGGGTGGGATGTGTGTGCTTGGAGAGCGGGGAAGGGAAGGGCCATGCTGTGAAGCCTTGCCGGTTTAGGGAGGAGCCCCTTGGGC
Organism: Mesocricetus auratus; assembly: GCF_017639785.1. Lineage (NCBI taxonomy): Eukaryota > Metazoa > Chordata > Mammalia > Rodentia > Cricetidae > Mesocricetus > Mesocricetus auratus. Next base: position 23,103,673 of record NW_024429203.1, read on the forward strand.
ACCTGGCTTCCTGGCCACCCGTGGGCTGAAGGGAGGTAGAGTGGGGGCATCTGGCTCCAGGCAGCAGCTAGCAACCAGCCTTAGCGCCTGGCCCAGGGGGCAGAGGACACTGGCAGCTAGCTATGCCTGCTGCTTCTGGTCCCTTCCACCTCTTCCCTCCTAAAGCATTAGAGCAGACCCCCACCCACCCTAGTGTTGAGGTGTGATGGCACCCTCCAGCCTCAGTCTAGTGGGGGTACGAGCTGGAGTGGGGGTGGTGCCTGTCTCCCTCCTCCCCAGGAGAAGCAGGCAGACAGGGCCAGGCGGCAGCAGCAGGACAGCAGGGCTGAAATAAATCTGAGCTGGTGTGGAATGAGGGGGGATAAATATCCTCTCCCGTGATGTGATCTTTCCAGCGGCTATTAATAGGTCTCCGGGGAGGGGGAGGCGGTGGGGGGAGCGGGCTGAAGCTTAAAGGGCCCGCAGCCTAGGCTGCAGGAATCCTTGGCTTCAGGCTGCACTCCTTGGCTTGACAAACCACCCCTTCCCCCTCCTTCTGTCCCTGCCTGCCTTCAGGGCCTCCTGGCCCACCCTCCTCAGGCCTCTCCCTTAGGTTCTGAGGAGTCTTCTGGGCCAGTGGCTACCACTCTCGATTGTGCTTTCCCTTAGTCCCCCAGGGGATAGGACTGGGCTTGAGCAGTGACTCACAGGTCCTGTGGCCCTTCTCTGCTAGTTGTTAGGGAGCAGCATAGTTGAGGTTTGGGGCCTTGGAAGAAGTCTTAAACCCTAGAAGGTACTAGAATTCATCAAATGCTAGAGCGAACTCGGCTGCTAGAGTGGTGGACACTGAGGCTGAGAGTAGGTAGATCCTGTCAACCCAAAGCCCTAGTTTCCATTTGAATTGGGCCTAGGAGATAAGGAGCATTGCTCCATCTCCACTCACCTAGATGGACAGAGCTCTGCTCTTATCTGAGGAACCTCAGGGAGGCTGGGAATAGCAGGTGGTCTCAAGATAGCACCTAGCCACCCCCTACACATTAGGTGAGGCAAGGGAGCTAAAGTCCAGACATGCCTAACTCCTTGAAGGATTAACCTTTTCTGTCTCTCCTCCCTTCTCCCAGGTTACCCCACCCCAGGAGGAGAGAAGCTCCAGGGAGCCCGCCCCTGTCCCCTCGCGGCCACTGCCCCCCTGCCCCAGCCAAGCCAATGCACCCAGAAAATAAATTGACCAATCATGGCAAGACAGGGAATGGAGGGGCCCAATCCCAGCACCAGAATGTGAGCCAAGGACCCACCTGCAACCTGGGCTCCAAGGGCGTGGGGGCGGGGAGCCATGGGGCCAAGGCCAACCAGATCTCACCTAGCAACACGAGTCTGAAGAACCCCCAGGCAGGGGTGCCCCCTTTCAGCTCACTCAAGGGCAAGGTGAAGCGTGAGCGGAGCGTGTCGGTAGACTCTGGAGAGCAGCGGGAGGCTGGGACTCCATCCCTGGATTCAGAGGCCAAAGGTAATGTATTCTTGCATCTCCAGACTCCAGCATCATCTACAGCCCAAGACCCAAGCTGGCCAGAGACCATCTCTTGCTTTAACTCGTCCTGTGTCGTCACCTAACATGCACGGTTTCTAGCACCCTTCTTTCTCTTATCTCTGTCCCATCAGTCAACCAGTTCATTCCAGAGTAGGACTGCCCAGGGTGCCTGCCACTCACGGCAGGGCCGGACCGCAGGGCCGTGATCGCTTCACTGTCCTCTGCCTTCCCGCCACGGCCCCTATATTGGGAGAGGGAAGTGTCCTGGGTGAATAGCGCCCCCCCCCAGCCTTTTGGGAACAGGCACCGGGACCTGAAAGAGTCACAGTGCTCCTCCCTGCCCCCCCAGCCCTAATTAGAACCAGTTGTGGTTGGGATTATGCTCTACTTGCTATGGGGGGAGGGGAGACAGGCAGCCAGGGTTGGAGAAAGAAATCAGAAACAAATGGTGGTGTGGTGGGGGCCAGGGCTGGCAAAGTGCCCACCGTGGTCTGGACAGTGCCCTCTGGGGTGGGGCAGTGTGGAGAGTGACCTGGGAGGGCCTCTGCATTCGATAGGACAGGACACCTTGGCGCTCACTCTTCTGTATTCTGCCCGGGCAGAGGTGGCGCCCCGGAGTAAGCGGAGGTGTGTGCTGGAGCGGAAGCAGCCCTACAGCGGGGACGAATGGTGCTCGGGACCAGACAGCGAGGAGGACGACAAGCCCATTGGGGCCGCCCACAGTGAGTGCCCTCCGGGGTGGCTGTGCTCAGGGAGCCTCCCTGCCTAGGGCAATTGAGGGAGAAGTGGCAAGGACCAGGAACTTCAGTCCTACTTTAGACTTTTTGGCTCCCTACATTGTGGTAGCCCAGTCCTTGCCTTCCAGGTCCTTAGTCTCTCTCCTCTCCTCTCTGTCCATTCTGCTCTGTAGGCTCTCTCAGGTGATCTCTTTCCTGGACAACGCACCTACTTTTCTAAAAGATTTCATGGTCTATGCTGCCACCTACTGGTCAATGGAGGATGGGCAAGGAAGGCCCAGACTGGGAATCTGCTGGTTAGCTAGGCTTTGCAAAATCTTGCTAAGCCTAGGCGTGAACTGGTTCCTTTCTCCAATCTCTGAATGACTTTCAGAAAGTGCTCAGGGTGCATTGTCAAGACAAGAAGTAGTGTGAATTGATACCCATTCCTCTCTTTTTTTTTTTCAGAGACAAGGTTTCTCTTTGTAGTCTGGCTGTCCTTGAATTCAGAGATCCACCTGCCTCTGCCTTCCAAGTACCAGGATCAAAAGCATGCACCACGACCTGGCTTGCATTCTTTAATCCATCTTTATGTACTAGAGACCTAAGGCATCCAAGTCCTCGGTGTTTCCACTCCAAGCTTACATCTGTTTTCAGAGAAGCTTAATGCATAAGAAACTAGCCAGATGCCTGTCTTGAAAAAGAAAGGACAAAAGAAAAGAAACTAGCCAGAGAAGGCTAAATTGTGGGCTGTTGTTGGAGATAAGATCTCAGTGTATAGCACTGGCTGGCCTAGAACTCACAAAAATCCATCCGCCTCTGCTTCCCTAGTACTGGGATTAAAGGCTTCCATCATGGTGCCTGGTTAAATTGTGGGCTTTCGAAGGCAGGAATCAGGGATAGGAGGAGGAAGAATGTGCTGGCTACTTTGTTTAGTCCTCTCAGCAGCCGATGGAGAAACTGGTATGATGACTGTTACAGAGCAGGAAGCAATCAGCAAGCGGGCAGTGAGTGGGTCCTACTGGGGAGTGGCCAGTGAGAAGCCTCGACAGCTGGGACTGAAAGCTCCCATGTGACTCACCAGTGCTCCTTAGTCTCTGTAAGAACACCTGAATGGTGGGCTCTTCCGCTGCTTCCTGGGACAGGAACTCTCCTGTTACCCTGAGTTTGTTTCTATAGCATTTTACTGTGTCATTGTAGACACTTTGAAAGATACTGAGAGATAAAAACATCCCATGTCCAGCCTCTTTTAGATAGCCTGCCATTCAGTTGAGATGAGGTCTCATGTATTACGGGCTAGCCTCAAGTTTCCTATATAGATAAGGCTGGCCTATACCTCCCAAATGCTGGGATAATAGTCTTGTGACACCATGCCATCCAACAGCATTCAGCCATGCAATCGAATTCTTCAAGGAGAGGCAGAGTGATGTAGATATTAATAACACAGGCTCAGAGACCAGGCTTCTTCACTTACGTCCCAGGGATGCACTTGCTTTTGTATAAACTTGGGAAAGGGTTTCTGATTTCTTACCTGTAAAAATCATCTTGACCATATAGATTTGGTACAAGGAGAAAGTGAATTCAGGCATATGACATACTTTTGTTAGCGTATTGCTATCATGGTACTAGAGTTCCTTCCTGTGATAAACTCTGCCTCTCCCTCCATAGTGTGTAGAAGCCTGTTGTGTGTTCTAATTTATCCTTTCTTCGGAGGCAGTGTTTGCATACACCAAGGTCAGCTCACAATTGGTGTGAGGCTCATGGGGTGGTAGACCAGCAAGGAGTTCTTACAGGGAGAGCTCATGGGGTAGGCCAACAAGGGGTTCATACAGGGAGAGCGAGCTCATGGGGTAGACCAGCAAGGAGTTCATACAGGGAGAGCTGCCTCTGAGCCTCAGGTGTGTCTGCCTTGTTAAGCTCTGGTGTTATCTGGAAGTGCTATCACTTGCTGTCACTGCAGTCCAGGGGCTTTGACTTGTTTTTCTTGGTGTGAGGATGGATCTACCCCTAACCTAAACCCACTTGTTACCGGCAGCTTTTCCTTGCCAGCCGCTTTGGTTTATCACCCGCCAGTCACCTGGGCTCTGCCATGTTGCAGTCCCCAAATAACACACAAGACGCTGTATTAATTATGAAGCTGTTGGCCTTGCTTGTTTCTTCCTGGCTAGCTCTGCTTTAAGCAATTACCCCATAATTGTTAATCTAAGTATGTTTCTTACCGGAGAATAGTTCCGGGCTTCCTACCCCTATGGAGTTACATGTTGACTCTCTTGTGTTTCTCCTTCCCAGAGTCCTCCTGGACTCCTAGTCCCTCCTATCTAGATTCCCTATTGGCCAGACAGTGCTTTATTGGCATAAGACTTCCCCAACACCACTGATGACCAAGCTGTGGATCTTATCCATATGGGAGTGCAGAGCCAACTTGTGACCATGGAGCAGAATTTGTCTTGGTGCTGAGGGTGGCTTGGCTATTCTGGGAATGTCCCCAGTATGTCAGCCTGTGACATTGTGGAATATATGCTTGGCCTGGCCCTGTTTTCTAGCATACGTCTCTAAAATGCTGGGAATCGCAAGTGACCAGTGTCAGGATGCAGGCCAGGGGTTTATTGACGAATGATGAGTCTGTAAAAATCCAGAAGGAAGGCTGGATAGATGGCTCCTCGTGAACCACTTACCTGCAAGAAGTCCAGATCCCCAGACCCTACACACAAAGCTGAGTACAAATCGGGCGGTGGTGGCGCACGTCTTTAATCCCAGCACTCAGGAGGCAGAGGCAGGCGGAGCTATGAGTTCTAGGCCAGCCTGGTCTACAGAGCAAGATTCATGACAGCCAGGGCTACACAAAGAAGCCCTGCTCAAAAGCCTGAAAAAAAGAGCGCTGGGTGCAGGGTCACCTGCTTGTAATCACTGTGATAACACGGAAGTGGAGGTAGGCAGGCTCTCTGGACTCGTTGGCAAGCTAGTCTGGTGTGGATGAGTTCCAGGCTAGTGAGAGGCCCTGTCTTCAACTAAAGGTTCAAGGCTCCTGAGCCAACAGTTCTCTGTTGACCTCTAAAGATTTATTTTTTTATTTATCATGAATACAACATCCTGCTTGCACGTATGCCTGCAGGCCAGAAGAGGGCACCAGATCTCATTGTAGATGGTTGTGAGCCACCATGTGGTTGCTGGGAATTGAACTCAGGACCCCTGGAAGAGCAGTCAGTGCTCTTAACCTCTGAGCCGTCTCTCCAGCCCTCTCTGTTGACCTCTATATGTGCTCTGTGCCCTTAAACCGTAAGTACACACGCCTCCCACATTCACACACACGCATGCATGCTCATCCCTGCAAAATCGAAGACAGGCTTCAGACATTTTTCAGACCGATTCGTGTCGTGGCATTCTGAGGAAGGGCACAGGAGCAAATGCCCTTTCTCAGACCCCTTCAAACTTGGATCATCTCACGTGTCTTCATTTGTAGCATCATTTTAACTGACTTGTGTGAGTGAGTGAGTGTACACTCCATGTGCATGAGTGCGGTAGTCAGAAGAAGATGTGTGATGTCCGTTTCCTCCTTCCACCATACGGGTCATGGGTCCTAGGGGGCTGCCAGGCTTGGCAGCGGATGCCTTTACCTACTAAGCTCCTGTGTCGTCCTTTTGGTGAACTGATAAGCAGCAGTAAGGCGTTTCTTCCAACTGCTCTAGCATCTAGTTGGATGTGAGGAGTGACTCCCAGGAACCGCACTTTACAGGTAGCCCGAGCTTGGCATTGACAGGCAGGAGGTGAGCGGTGTTGTGTTCTTGCCCCTCAACCTGTGGGAAAGATCAGTGTCAGACTAAAACTGAATTAGAGGCCACCTGCTGGGCCCACTGCTGCAGGGTCTGCTGAGCAGTTGTTGATGGGGACACATCTCCATATGCGCCTGTGGTCAGAGGTAACACATCTTGCATTGATCGGTTTGTGAAAGCCCTGGAGGAGCTTTTATTCTGTACCGCCTTTCTGATTCTGTTATTGAAATATACGGTTCGCTTTGTAGCATAGTAAATAAGTTTCTCTGACCTGTCCCCACACAGGGCACAGGGGAGCTGAGTAGTGTTTCCATTTTGTAGATGAAGAGACAGATAATACAAATGCTATGTCTCGTAAAATCAGTCTGTGAGTCATGGGGTAGTATGAAAAGTGTCATCAGTTACTACGGCCTGCCTGCCTTTTCGTTTTTGTTTTGTTTTGTTTTTCTAGACAGGGTTTCTCTGTATTGTTTTGGAGGCTGTCCTGGAACTCGCTCTGTAGACCAGGCTGGCCTCGAACTCACAGACATCTGCCTGCCTCTGCCTGGGATTAAAGGCGTGCGCCACCAACACCCAGCCCTCCCTGCCTTCTTGTCTGTGTCGTTAGACAGTGTACACATACACACACTGTCTGCCACGTTTTCCCTCTCCTCTTCCTCTCTACGTGGCCATTGTTCAGGCCATCTTGGGCAAAGATTGGGGTAGGACAAGTCAGCATGGAAACACAGAGATGGTGGGGGCAAATGAGCCTCTGGGTCTGAGCTGTGAGGCACTGGGCTTCTCTCAGCAGGAATACCAGCTGATTCTTCTCCTCACATCTGGGCCGCTCACCTGCCATCCTTTCTCTCTCCTCTTGCAGATTGTAATGTAGCAGACCCAGCCATGGCGGCCCCACAGCTGGGTCCTGGCCAAACTGCCCAACTGCCCCTCAGTGAAAGCAGTGCACCAGGCCCCCCACATGGCCCCCCACCAGGCCTGCGGCCCGATGTTCCTGGGGGTGGGGGTGGGGGCGTCCCAGGAAAGCCTCCATCACAGTTCGTGTATGTCTTCACCACCCACCTGGCCAACACGTAAGTCTTTGGGAGAGACTAGGGGCAAAGGGATTTGGTTTAGCCACACCCAGCCGGAACGCGTGCAGGGGGCGGGGGGGGGGGGGGGGGCCGGGTTGGGCTCTCTTCTGCCCATCTCTGAACTGTTTGTGACTGCCCCCCCTATGCAGGGCTGCAGAGGCCGTGCTGCAGGGACGGGCAGAGTCCATTCTCACCTACCACCAGCAGAATGTGCCCCGGGCCAAGCTGGATCAAGTGAGTGTGCTGCCCTGCCTGGTTCTAAGATACATCGGGGTGTCCCCTCATCTCTGTTAACTCTTTACCTTTTTCCTCTGGCAGGCTCCTAAAGTGCCACCCACCCCAGAACCACTACCCCTGAACACGCCGTCCGCGGGAACACCACAGTCTCAGCCACCCCCATTGCCGCCGCCACCTCCAGCTCCTGGCAGTGCCCCTCCTGCTCTGCCCCCAGAGGGGCCTCCTGAAGACACCAGTCAGGACCTGGCCCCCAACTCAGTGGGAGCCGCCAGCACAGGTGGAGGGACCGGTGGCACCCACCCTAACACCCCGACGGCTGCCTCTGCTAACAACCCCCTGCCTCCAGGAGGAGATGCTGGTAGTGCCCCTGGCTCAGCCCTACTGGGGGAGGCCACCCCCACAGGAAATGGGCAGCGGAACTTAGTGGGCTCTGAGGGCCTGTCCAAAGAGCAGCTGGAGCACCGCGAGCGCTCCCTCCAGACACTGCGAGACATTGAGAGGCTGCTGCTCCGCAGCGGGGAGACTGAGCCCTTCCTCAAGGGGCCCCCTGGAGGAGCTGGTGAGGGGGGTCCACCGGCACAAGCGCCCTCTGCTGGTCAGCAGCCTCCCGCAGCCCCTCCCAGTGGGCTGAAGAAGTACGAGGAGCCCTTGCAGTCAATGATTTCACAGACACAGAGCCTAGGAGGCCCCCCACTGGAGCATGACGTGCCCGGGCACCCCCAGGGGGGAGACATGGGGCAACAGATGAACATGATGATGCAGAGGCTGGGCCAGGACAGCCTGACACCCGAGCAGGTGGCCTGGCGCAAGCTGCAGGAAGAGTACTACGAGGAGAAGCGGCGGAAAGAGGAGCAGATTGGATTGCACGGGGGCCGCCCTCTGCAGGACATGGTGGGCATGGGGGGCATGATGGGGAGGGGACCCCCACCTCCTTACCACAGCAAACCTGGGGATCAGTGGCCACCTGGAATGGGTGCACAGCTCCGGGGACCTATGGACGTCCAAGATCCCATGCAGCTCCGAGCCGGACCTCCCTTCCCTGGCCCCCGTTTTCCGGGCAACCAGATGCAAAGGGTGCCTGGATTTGGGAGTATGCAGAGTATGCCCATGGAGGTGCCCATGAACGCCATGCAGAGACCTGTAAGGCCAGGCATGGGCTGGACTGAAGACTTGCCCCCTATTGGGGGACCCAGCAATTTTGCCCAGAATGCCGTGCCCTATCCGGGTGGGCAAGGTGAGGCAGAGCGATTCATGACCCCTCGTGTCCGGGAGGAGCTGTTGAGGCACCAGTTGCTGGAGAAGCGGTCAATGGGCATGCAGCGCCCCCTGGGCATGGCAGGCAGTGGCATGGGGCAGGGCATGGAAATGGAGCGGATGATGCAGACACATCGACAGATGGATCCCACCATGTTTCCGGGGCAGATGACTGGTGGAGATGGCCTGGCCGGCACTCCTATGGGCATAGAGTTCGGTGGAGGCCGGGGCCTCCTGAGCCCTCCAATGGGACAGTCTGGGCTAAGGGAGGTAGACACACCTATGGGGCCAGGCAACCTCAACATGAACATGAATGTGAACATGAATATGAACATGAACTTGAATGTGCAGATGACACCACAGCAGCAGATGTTAATGTCACAGAAGATGCGAGGCCCTGGAGACATGATGGGGCCTCAGGGACTTAGTCCTGAAGAGATGGCTCGGGTTCGGGCCCAGAACAGCAGTGGCATGATGGGTGGTCCTCAGAAGATGCTTATGCCTTCACAGTTTCCCAACCAGGGCCAGCAGGGATTCTCTGGGGGTCAGGGACCCTACCAAGCCATGCCCCAGGACATGGGCAACACTCAAGACATGTTCAGCCCTGATCAGAGTTCAATGCCCATGGGCCCTGTGGGCACCACTCGGCTCAGCCATATGCCTCTGCCCCCTGCTTCCAATCCTCCCCCTGGGTCTGTGCATCCAGCCCCCAACAGGGGACTAGGCAGGAGGCCTTCAGACCTAACCATCAGTATTAACCAGATGGGCTCACCAGGTATGGGACATCTGAAGTCACCCACCCTTAGCCAGGTGCATTCACCCCTGGTCACCTCACCCTCTGCCAACCTCAAGTCACCCCAGACTCCCTCACAGATGGTGCCCTTGCCTTCTGCCAACCCACCAGGACCTCTCAAGTCACCCCAGGTCCTCAGCTCTTCCCTCAGCGTGCGCTCACCCACTGGCTCACCCAGCAGGCTCAAGTCGCCCTCCATGGCGGTGCCGTCTCCAGGCTGGGTGGCCTCTCCCAAGACGGCCATGCCTAGTCCTGGGGTCTCCCAGAATAAGCAGCCGCCTCTCAACATGAACTCTTCCTCCACCCTGGGCAACATGGAACAGGGTAAGTCATCTGGGTGGACTTGGGCTGGAGCTGTTGTGGTGGGTGGGTTCCTGCAGGGGCTTTGGTGGCAGCTGTGCTGGAGTCCCTTACACAGAGCTCCAGATACATCTAGGCATCTTGAAGGGTCCCACTTGAGACTTGGAATCTCCCCACTACAGGAATTGTTTAACGTTGCGTGCGTCCTTGGGATCACAGGGAGCCCTTGTTCAGTGGGATGTGGGTGTGCCTGAAGTGAGGTAGAGATCTGAAGGAAATTGACCTCTCCTTAGATATGAGGAGCCAAACTCAGTTGTGCTCCCCTCCCCCGTGACCCCTGCTCTTTCTGTCTCTCTGCCTCTGCAGGTACCCTCCCGCCTAGCGGCCCCCGGAACAGCTCCTCAGCGCCTCCTGCCAACCCTCCCAGTGGCCTCATGAATCCCAGCCTACCATTCACATCCTCCCCAGACCCCACGCCTTCCCAGAACCCTCTGTCACTGATGATGTCTCAAATGTCCAAGTATGCCATGCCCAGCTCTACCCCTCTGTACCACAATGCCATCAAGACCATCGCCACCTCAGACGACGAGCTGCTGCCTGACCGGCCCCTGCTACCCCCACCCCCACCCCCGCAGGGCTCCGGGCCAGGTATGAGTAGGCAAACCTCTCCCAGAGTGGCGGCAGTGGGTTTGTCTAGGAATTGCCCCTGTGGACATGCTGGTTTCTGCAAGCTGCCGCAGTCCCTGGTCACGGGGCGTGTTGTGAATTGTGGGTCTCTGTTCCAATCACTACCTAGGCTAGAGCACCTTCATGGGCGTGGGGAGGATGGGGGAGGCGCCTCCACGAACCTCTCTAATGCCCTGTTCTTTCCCCACAGGCATCAGTAATAACCAGCCCAACCAGATGCACCTGAACTCTGCTGCTGCCCAGAGCCCCATGGGCATGAACTTGCCAGGCCAGCAGCCCCTGTCCCATGAGCCCCCACCTACTATGTTACCCTCCCCCACCCCTCTGGGGTCCAACATTCCACTGCACCCCAGTGCACAGGGGACAGGGGGCCCTTCTCAGAACTCAATGATGATGGCCCCAGGAGGCCCAGACTCCCTAAGTACCCCTTGTGGCCCCGTGCCCAGCTCCTCCCAGATGATGCCCTTTCCTCCACGGCTACAGCAGCCCCATGGTGCCATGGCCCCCCCTGGGGGTGGGGGTGGGGGGCCTGGCCTGCAGCAGCACTACCCTTCAGGCATGCCCCTGCCCCCTGAGGACCTGCCCAACCAGCCACCCGGCCCCATACCCCCTCAGCAGCACCTGATGGGCAAAGGCATGCCTGGCCGTATGGGCGACGCGGCGTACCCACCCGGGGTGCTCCCTGGAGTGGCATCAGTACTGAACGACCCAGAGCTGAGTGAGGTGATCCGGCCCACCCCTACCGGCATTCCTGAATTCGACTTATCCCGGATCATCCCCTCTGAGAAGCCAAGCAGCACCCTCCAGTACTTCCCCAAGAGCGAGAACCAGGCCCCCAAGGCCCAGCCCCCCAACCTGCATCTCATGAACCTGCAGAACATGATGGCGGAGCAGACCCCCTCTCGGCCCCCCAACCTCCCAGGCCAACAGGGGGTCCAGCGGGGGCTCAGCATGTCCATGTGCCACCCTGGACAGATGTCCTTGCTGGGCAGGACAGGTGTGCCCCCACAGCAGGGCATGGTGCCCCACGGCCTGCACCAAGGGGTCATGTCCCCACCACAAGGCCTCATGAGCCAGCAGAATTTTATGCTGATGAAGCAACGGGGTGTGGGGGGTGAGGTCTACACCCAGCCTCCCCACATGCTCTCCCCACAGGGCTCCCTCATGGGCCCCCCACCCCAGCAGAACCTCATGGTGTCCCACCCTCTGCGGCAGCGCAGCGTGTCTCTGGACAGCCAGATGGGCTACCTCCCTGCGCCTGGCGGCATGGCCAACCTACCCTTCTAGCAGGCCCTCAGGGGTCTGGAGCTGGGGATACGGAGAATATGTTAACTTTAAGAAAGTTTTTTTTCCCTCCAGTGTTGGGATGGATGGCCTGGGTCCAGGGGTAGGGTGGAGGGGTGGGTAGGGGCTTGTGTGGGGAATGGCATTTGTGGGAACCTGATGTGCTGGCAGCTTAGGGGGAAGTGGAAGAGTCTGGGTGGAGAGTTGGAATTTGGTTTTGTTCCACTTCAGCCACCAGGACTGTCCCTCCCCTCCCCTTCCTGTTCCTACGGGGCGTCTATTTCCCTGTCTTTACACTTCCCCCCACTTTCAGCTATGCTTTGGGGGTCCTGGGGAGAGAGGAAGGAGAGGAGGGGTCTTCCATCCTCTGTCCCTTTATGGAACTGTCACCTCATTGGTGCTCCAGGTCCATTTGTCCCCTCCTGGTTTCTTTGCTTTTACCCCCTTTCCCGGTCTTCCTCGTTTCCTCTCCCTGCTGACATGGCTGACCTCCTCTCCCACGCCCCCTGCAGGCAGCTGGCCAGGTGGGCAGGGGCCAGTGGAGCTGTAAATAGAGCTGCGCTTTTGTGCGGGTTTGTGCGTGTGCCGTATTTCTGTGTTTTGATAGAAGTCACACACAAAAGAGAAAGATTAAAAAAAAGAACCTTTCCCCCTCCTTCCAGCAATCCCTCCCACCGTTTCCCTGGACCCAGAGACATACTGTCCTATGCACCCTCCGTGTGCCCCACCTGTCAACCGAGGTCACACCAGCTAGGCTTCCATTTGGTGAGCCCAGGGGGACCCAGACCTCCCCCTCCCCCGACTATGGCCGCCTGTCTGCTGCTGAGTGATTTCTGGAGAGCAGGTGTGCGCATGGGCATGTGTTTACCCACACCAGTGACATGGGCCCCTGCCGGGCGCCTCTGCTGCTACATCTTAGCCAGAACTTGAAGCCCTTTGTTCCCAGTCTGGTAAAGGAGAGAAGGAAGGGGCAGGTGTGGCCCCTTTGAATGGAGCTATGGAGGGGTTAGCATGACGTGACTACAGCTATGGCTTTAGTGGCTTTGGGCCAGGTAACCCCTCAGGGCACAGACCCTTCTAGAAACCACCACTTGCTTCTCACCAAAGAAGGAAGGGACAGAGTTTGGCTGATCAGTGAGTCTCCCCTCCAGCCTCCTCCCCTAGCATGGAGTAAGGGAAGGCAGTGGGGGAGAGCATCCTGCTGCCTGTCCGCCCTCTGGCAAGGTTCTGTCCAGGGCTCAGGGCCAGCCCAGGCATAGCCGCTGCCTCCCGGTTTCTCCCCAGGAGAGCCCCTCCCCCACCACTGGTCAGACTGAAGCCATACAGGAATGGGTGTTTTGTCTCCCTTGGCCCCAGGAGTAAAATACTTCTTTTTCTCACTTCCTTTTTCCTGCCTTGTAAGGTGGTGGGCAGCTCCTTGACCAAGGCCTTTCTGCCCTGCCTCCAGGGCCAAGGGCCATTCTAGACAGGGTGTCTTCTGCCAGGACCCTGTCCCCAGCCTTTCTGACCTGCGGGGCCTGGTTTAGCCTTGGCAGCTGTAATACAAAGGGAATCTGTGCCCACCTCTCCCAGTCTGGTGCTGTCCGTTGCCAGTCCGGTCAGGCACCGCTCCCCTCCAGAGCTGGCTGCAGGCCCCGGCTTCCCTAGCCCCTCCCAGGGACCAGAGCCAAGGTCTCTGCGTTGAGAGGTGGGTGGGAACCTGCCCTTCCTGTCTGACACTCTGCCCTCCCTGCTTCCTTCTGGGCCTTGTGCCCCACCCCCGTGTTCCCAGCCTTCCAAACCGTCTAACTGCCCTGCTCTGAGGAGAGGGCTCAGGCCACAAAGGGCCTGATGCCCCCTTTCCGTGTCCCTGTCCCCACCTCTACCACGAGCTCCCCAAGGAGATCTCCACAGGCCAGCCTTCTCCTCCATCCATGGCCATACCCCAGCCATTTTGTACCATTATATAAATATATATATAAATATAAATATATAAATACAATATGTGAAGACATCTTCTTGGTTTTTATTTTGAGACACTTTTTAGGCTTGCTCTGGGGGTCTGTGCTGCCTGTACTGTATTGACCTGTTTTATAGGTGCCTTTTTATTAAAAAGAAAATTTAAAAATGTAATCTGCTTTTTTTGTCTCTGTGTCGGGTTTCTCTGTTGGATGCTGGGAACAGAAAAGGGGACCGAACCCGAGATGTGTCCATTTTGCAGTGAGGGTGCAGTCTCTGAAGCTATAGATCTGATTTCCCTAGTGGAGTCCCCAGGGAGCCTGTCTTATTGGCTGGAGTGTACCAGGAAGCCCAGTTCTCCCCAACCCCCACCCCCTCCTAGCTCAGTGACTGGGAGGAGCTCAGAGTTGCCTGCCAGGCTTCCCCTAAGCAGGTGTGGAGCAGCTTCCTGTGGTCCCATCTGAGCAGTGCCCTCCCAGGGGCACAGCGTTGCCTTCCTGGGGCAGGGGACTTCCCTGCCCAGGTTGGCTTCTCACGTTGCCCCCGTCTCTGTCTTCATTTTCTTAGCGAAGTACCTGCCCTTTGAGTCTAGGACCCCTTCACTATTTTATTTTCTCTGAGGATTTCAGGAGAGGCAAGATGGCCTCTTTCCCCATCAGTGCCCAGAATCCATTAGGGCCCTGGATCTTATCTCCCTGCCAGTCTGAGCAGAGAAGACAGCTGGGTTTGATTTTTTTAAATTTATTTTTATTTTGTGTGCATTGGCATTTTACCTGCATGTATGTCTGTATCGATGCTGTTGGATTCCCAGAAAGTGAAATTACAGACACTTGTGAGCTGCCATGAGGGTGCTGGGAATCGAACCCTGGTTCTCTGGAAGGACAGCCAGTGCTCTTAACCGCTGAGCCATCTCTCCAGCCCCCACTGGGTTTGATTCTCCTTGCCCCTCTTTGGGGCCTGGAGAGAAGGTGTCTCTTCGTTTCTCCACCGGGCTGCTTCCCTGCTGGCTTGCCCTCTATTCTCCTTCGGACACTGGCTGCCTCCAGGGCCTAGTGGAGCCTGTCCTTGGTCTGTAGTTCAAGATCCAGTAACATGGGGCTGACCCAATGCTGGCTGGTTGGAGTTAGACAGCTCCCTAACGTAAATCAGTCCAGCTTCCTGCTTGATTAAGAGAATGGCAGGGTTGCAGGTCTGGCACAAAGTTTGTGTTTAGGACACAGGCAGGTTAAGGCCACATTCTGCCACCAACTGGCTATACAATGGACAGGAGTGGTGTGAGCTGTGGCCAGCAGCCTTTAAGACGACAGAGTGCATTCTAGGAGGAGATTCAGGGGTCCATAACCAGAGGAGGATGAGCCTGTAGACCCCCAGCAGAGTGGCTTTCCCTGTGACCAGGGGAGAAGCAAAGCTGGTTTGGCTGGTTAGGATGGGAGGTGTGTGGAGTCCTCTTATCCTAGAGATCCCTTGTTTCGTCTTGGGCTGCTTTCTCCTCCCAGGGCTCTAGTTTAGCCCGAGGGATGGCAGAAGAATTTAGGGACATTCTAGAAAGAGTCCATCTAGCTGTCCCTTCTGGGGACACTGGCCCAAATAAGCTCTTAGAACCCCAGTTTTTGTTGAAAGGGCTTCGAACATCACTCCGGGCTCCCAAGGAAAACAGAATGGAAGGGGTTGTAGAGACTCTGGGATCTAGAAGGTGGTGAGAGAGGTGGCGTTCTCTGACTCAGAGAGACTGCTCTTGCGCCAGCTGGGGAAAAGTTGGCAAAGGGAGGCTGGGCCAGCACAGCCCAGCTTCGTCAGGAGTCGAGACAAGTCACTGCGGAACTTAACACCAGCGAAGGTGTAGAGCATGGGATTGAGACAGCAGTGGGCCAGGCCCAGGAATTCACATATGGTGATGGCCACAGAGAGATAGCCCCTCAGTTCGCAGCTACTGTCCACTGCCTTCAGCCTCTCCAGTGTGTCTAGGAAAATGACAACGTGGTAGGGTGACCAGCAAAGAAAGAAAATGCTCGTCACTAAGATGGCCACCCGGACTGCCTTCTGCCTCTGAGGGCGCCGCTGAGCCTGGCATAGCCTGTGTACCACCCCCACATAACACCAGGCCATCACCAGCATTGGTAGCAGGAAGCCCCCAATATGGTAGAGGAAACGAGAGGTAAACCAGGCATTGGTTTCGGCTTCGTTCTCTTGAGAGAAGCTGCAGTGTGGCAGGGAGTCGTTGTTAGGAGGTTGGCTGACTTTGGCAAAGAGGACCTCTGGCAAGGCAAAAAGGAAGCCGGCTAGCCAAATGGTTGCACAGGTGATGTGGATGGAGAGGAGTCGACGGCGGCGGTAGGCGTGGACGGCGTGGACGATGGCCAGGTAACGGTCTACAGCTATGCAGGCCAACAGCAGGCTGCTGCAGTAGAAATTGATCTTGTGCAGGCCGATCACGGTTTTGCAGAGGAAGGTTCCTAGGACCCAACCCACAGAGCCCTCAGCCACTGCAAAAGGAAGGATAAAGACAAGGAGGAGGTCGGCTACTGCCAGGTGGAAGAGGAAAGTCTCAGTTGAGCTTCGAGTTTGCCGGTGCCGCTCCAGGATCACAAGCACCAGGATGTTTCCCATCATCCCCAGAAGGAAGATGAGGCTGTAGGCCACAGGCATGAATACAGCCTTGAAGGAGGTCAGCAGGGGTCCCTCCACCGTGGAGCAGAAGTGGCTGTCCTGTAGGGGCATCTCAGTGCTGTTACTGTAGAAGGCAAATTCCTTATACTGCAAGGACAAAGAGAAAGAAAAATAAGAAAGGCTAGCCCGTCTTTTCTCTCTGAGGGGAAACTACCTGTGATGTCTCCTGTCCTAGGCTGATTCCTTCTTGTCTGCACTGTCCTGTTTCCCCTTGGTGTGTCCTTGAACAAATCATGCCATCTTTTCCTTCCTTTCTTTCTTCCTTGCTTCCTTCTTTTCTTCCTTCCAGTTTTTAATCTTAGGCAGGATTTCCCTGTACATGGCTGGCTAGCCTGGAATTACCCATGCAGACCAGGTTGGTATCAGATTTGGAAGGTCCTTCTGTCTCTGCTTGCTGAGTGCAGGGAATAAAGGTGTGTGCCCATGCCTTCTTTCTCTCTTTTTAAATTTATTTGCTTTTATTACATGTGCCTCCGTGTTTTTCCTGCATGTATATCTGTACGAGGGTGTCAGATTTTCTAGACCTGGAGTTACAGACAGCTGTGATCTGCCATGGGGTGCTGGGAATTGAACCCAGGTCCTCTGGAAGGGCAGCCAGTGCTCTTAACTTCTGAGCATCTCTCCAGCCCCCATGCCATCTTTCTTTCTTTCTTTTTTTTTGGTTTTTCAAGACAGGGTTTCTCTGTGTAGCTTTGGAACTTGTCCTGGAATTCGCTCTATACACTACGCTGGCCTCAAACTCACAGAGATCTGCCTGCCTCTGCCTCCTGAGTGCTGGGATGTGCCATATTTCTTAAATTTGGTTTTTTTATTTTAATTTTTGGCGGTGCTGGAGATGGACCTATGCACGTTAAGGAAGCATTCTGCCATTGAGACACATCCCTGGCCTGAAACTACAGGGTGTTTCTTTTTTTCTTTTTTTTCTTAGGACCTCTTTTTTTTTTTTTAATCAAATAATGATTTTTTTAATTCTTTTTTTAAAATTTAGATAAGAAACAAGGTTGCTTCACAAGTCAGTTCCAGGTCCCTCTCCTTTTCCCTCCCCTCCTCCCGTGCCCTCCCCCCTCTTTTTTTCTTTATGCAAAAGGGACCAGTAGTCTCTCACCAAGGGTAGGGATTAAGGTTGATGTCTTGTGTTCTTAGCTGGATGCCTGGGGATTGCAGTCACACTGACATTTGGGTACTGGACTTGAGTGGAATGAGAAACCAATATTCCAATTCTGAAAGGATGGTGTGGTTGCTGACTCCCTCTTAATTTGCCCCCCCTCCTATCTTGATTATTGCTGAAATTGAGGAAATGGCCTCTCATCTGGTTTAATTCACCCAAGCTTGAGGTATACTCTCTCTCTCTCTCTCTCTCACACACACACACACACACACATCTTACTCTTATTTTACATATGCGTCTTGCTCAAGAGAAGGCTTGGTTAAGGCACAGTTGCCTGTCTCCAGAGCCTCCCTCCAAAGGCTGCTGGGAAGGGGGCAGAGACTGAGCTTCCAGTTACTTCCTAGCCAGAGAGCAAACTCACTAGGCGCAGGAAGCCAGCAGAGGCAAAAGTGAGTCACACAGGGAGACTGGGCACAGGGAAGGGAGGCAGCCTGTCCTGCGTGGAAAAGAAGGGGGCGTGCCTGCTGCAGGTCCGGAAGTTCCTACCTCCACATCCTCCTCCCCCTGTCGCTGCCCTCCATCAGGCCAGCTCTCGGGGTTGTTTGTCTGCTAACCACAGAGGAAGGCAGAGTGATTGTTTTCTTACCTTTCACTCGCAGCTGCCCTGCACCTGCTCTTCCTCACCTCCAGCTCCCTTCTTCCTGCCCTCCCCTGGTCAACCTCCTCCCTGGCCAATGCAAAACCAATTACACCCAACCAACAGTGGTTTCAAAAGACAGCGATGTAAATGATGGGTCCCGGGGAGACAAGGGACAGTGGGTCTTCTGTCCCCCAGGCTCTGGGCAATCCACGCTGACCCTCTTTCAGGAGAGTGAGGGTCTCCTGCACGCAGTGGGTGTTTCACTGGTTACCTCAAATCATTTTTGCCACCCAGGCACACTAGTTGTAGGCACACACTCGCTTCCACTGAGAGGTAAACCTCACCTTGTTCTTTTGGTCCCTGGAGCAGGTGGGTCTTTAAGAAGGGATGGGGACACACAGGACGACGGTGAGGGTACCCACCACACCTTCCAGTGTCTCTTCTGCTATCACCCCAGCCCTACCCTTCCTTCCTCTCCATGAATTATTATTTTCTAAGTATTTTAGATTTTAAAGCATTGCTTTGTGTGTATGAGTATTTTGCCCATGCGTATGTACGTGTACCATGTATGTGCCTGGTGTCCGTAGAAGTCAGAAGAAGGGATTGGCTCCCCTGAAATGAATTACAGATGGTGTGAGTCACCACGTGGGTGACCACGTGGGTGCTGGGAACTGAACCCCAGTCTGCTGCAAGAGCCGCAAGTTCTCTTAAGCACGAAGCCATCTCTGCAGCCCTATAGGTCCTTTTCTTACTAACTCTTCTATTCTTGTCCACTTTGTTCCCAGTGGGCAGGGTGAGTTTTCTCATGCACAGATCCCAGCCAGGTGCTATGCGTAAGTCTGAGGTGGAAGGGGTGGCTTAAGCCCAGGACTCGAGTTCCGTTATCAAGATAGTCAGACTCTGTCTCAAAAACAAACAAAAACCCCACACAGATCCATAGTCTAGTGTCCCGCTTAGAGTCCTTTAGTGGCTCCCCATCGCCTGTAAGAAATAGTTGTCTTTTTGTCCTTGTCGTGTTTTTCTAACTTCATATTCAAGAATAAAACTGTTTATAAAAGGCCACTTTTGTGATAATGTCTGTCAGCAGAGAGATGGGTCAGGTCAAGCTTCACACAGCAGGATGTAACGTGTACTTGGAAGGAAACGAAATTTATGGTGTGTCTGTCCTCTTAGGGAAGGGCATTTAACGTGTACGGCTCAGTTTCAGAATAAGAGGGCATCCACACAGCCCAAAGGTCTGATGTGGTGTGCACACCACAGGAGGGCCTGGGGTTAGGACTCCCAGCTCCCCTCCTTGCCTGTAAACTAGAGCTCTGTACTTTTGACTCCATGGCTAAAACAAACAACAAAACCATAGACGTTGTCTAGGCATGGTGACATATGTACTGGGGAGACAGGGCAGAGGATTAGGAGCTCAAGGATGCTTCCACATACATGGGGAGTTCTAGGTCAGCCTGTGATGCTTGGGCTCCTATAACAAACAAACAAACAAACAAAGGGCTGTCCATTTCTGCAGTAGAACACTTATCTACCATGTACTAAAGCAGGACCTGTGTGTGAGGAAAATGGTCCTACACTCATTTGAAAACAATGGCCCTGTGGGATGGGGCCTTAATGCCCCGGAGAGGTCCTTTACATTCCTCTAAAGAAGGTATGTCTCATCAGGTAGGATGCTTGTCTAGCAAAAACAGCCATACAAAAATAAAAATAAACAAACATTTCCAAATTGTCTTCTCCTTTGATGGTCAGACCTTACCCACTACTTCATTGCATCAGGCACTGTATCCTAAGGTGCGGCCTCCACCAGCCGCCTGTCCCCAGCAACCTCAAAGCTTCCTGCCACCTTTACCCTCCTCCTTGTTCCAGTCTGCCTCTCTAAACTCCCGGTCTTCCTTTCAGTCAACCACATCTTCCAACAGCCTTCTTAGGCCCTTCTGCTGGGAACTCCAGGCTGCCAGGACGGAGCCGGATTCACCTCTCCTTTGCATCTTTCTACAAATCTGGCCTCTGGGGCCTAACTTGGATTCTCCATCCCTGTAGGAAATTGCTTCTTTTTGTTGTTGCTGCTGTTTTTTGAGATAGGGTTTCTCTGTGTAGTCTGACTATCCTGGAACTCGCTCTGTAGGCCAGGCTGGCCTTGAACTCATGGAGATCCACCTGCCTCTGCCTCCCAAGTGCTGGGACTAAAGGTGTGTGCCGCCACTGCCCGGCTAGGGAATTGTTTCTAACAGAGTAGTTGAATACAGCCCTTTGACTCTGACTCTGCAGTAGGTGGTAGAGGGGAAACTGTGGGTGAGCTGTCCTTGTGCAAAGCACAGGGATCAGACAGATGGTGCAGATGTGATGAAGGCAGGGACGGGAGACATCTGGACGCCACTCACTTTGGCAGCTGCTGAACCTGGCCGCTCCCGTGTCCTCCCCGAGGCTAGCCGGCCTGTCTGGCCAAGTGGTCCTTCATGATGATATCTGCTCAAGTTTTTAGCCTACAAAGCATCGAGGTTGATCAACTCATTGTCCACTCAAAGTTCAGTCAGTGGGCATCTCTACTGGGACAGGTTTAGAAGGTGAGGGTCTACTTCTTCCTCCTTGCCAAGAGGTATTGTTTTGGCAAAGTCTTCGGAGGAGGAGGAAGTTAGTTTGGTGTGTATCAAAAGGAGGTGCCAAACAGATGAATTTGAACTCAAGAGTGTTAAAGCCACTTCCTATACGCAGAGGCTTGGGCACTTCTCTTTCCCAAACCATGGGGAGAAGCCATAAGGTAAGGTTGTCTCTGGCCATGGAGAAAGATGGGGAGCCAGATATCCAGAGCACAGTGGGACTCATGCTGTCAAAGGGAGAGCACAATGGCATGGGTGGCTCACTCATTCTTCGCTATAAAAAGCAGCAGAAACCCTAATGATAACAACACATACCCGATACAAACACAGGCACGTGCCCAGATGGGGCCACACCAGCACACTTCACAGGCAGGCACCCGGAGAGCACAAACAACTTGCAAACTATAAGGATTGTGCCCCATTGGAAAATATAATGCCTGGAATGAAGCCACGAACGAGCTGGGATGTAGTTAGGAAAGCAGTGGGAACTCGGGGGCAGAAGGGTGAGTAGCTGGTCTTGGTATTAGGGGTGGAGTAGGGAGAAGAGGTAAAGAGATGCAAAATGCTTCTCCGATGGGATCCACAGATGTTCCTCTTTCCTCTACACAAGATTCAGGTCCTTCCCTAGACAAGTAAGTCTCTAAGCACGTGTATTTTCTCCAAGTAACGAAGCTGCTTTGTGCCATGAGCCATTGAGCAGGCAGTTCTGCTAGGACAGTGGTTCTCAGCTTATGGGTTGAGACCGCTTTGGAAATGGGACGACTCTTAACACCTGTCGCATATCAGATAATCTATATATCAGATATTTGCACCACAGTTCTTGACCCCTGGGCCATCTCCCCAACCTTACGTCACAATTCTTAACAGCAGCAAAATTGCAGTTGTGAGGTAGCATAACTGCGGGTCACCACAACGTGAGGACTGTATCAGAGTAACTGCGGGTCACCACAACGTGAGGTGTCACAGAGTGTCACAGAGTGTCACAGAGTGTCACAGCATGGGAACCACTGCACTAAGGCTTGCTGACAGGATCTCTCTGAGAGCAGGTAAGGGGACATTCCTCAAGGATCCACGCTCTATTTTCTCAGAACTCAAGCCTGCTTTGGATGCGGCATAGCTGGGGAACACTTTGACAATGCGGTCCTCCATAAGCAAAGACCAGGGACTCAAATTCACCAAGTGGGATTATTGTAAGTCAGCCTGAAGCCTCTGTTAGTTAGGAGGCTGAATCAAAAGTATCATTTGAACCCATGAGCTTGAAACCAGCCTAGTCAGTACTTAGACCCTGACTTAAACGCATAAAACACATACACGCACGCGTGCGCAAACACACACACACAGAGTCTTGGTTGATGGATCATGAGAAAAAAGACTTGGGAGTTTAGGAGTTTGTTGGCTGATACATGAGTCACCAGTGAAAAGAGGCTGGCAGAAGTTGCTATTGTCCGTTAGTTAGGTGAGTGAAGCCTTCAGCAGGTTAGTCTCTTCTGTTGACGGGTTTGGAAAGTCCTGCCCTGGAAAGGCATTTCCAGGTACTAGGAATGTAGGAAATAGAAAAGAGAAGCCTGAACTCCCTGAGAATTGTGAAGGGCCCTGGTTTGGGAGGACAGAGCTGGACTCTGATGTGAACCTCAGGTTTAGACCAGGAGAAACGAGCAGTTCAGCCTACGGAGAGACAACTTCGTAACAAGCACAATTGTCCAGCAATGTCTTTGACTCAAGTGCAAGGGGAAAATTCCTGCCTCCGGAGAGAGGCTGGACCGTACATCCTGCTGCTGCCGCTCACAAATACTCTGGTTGTTGGCCACTCCCTGCCTTTCTTAGCATGGTAAGTGTCCACCTCATACCAGTGGTCTTTGCTTCTCTAGCCTACCCTGCAGCCAGTGAATGCCCCAGGCTGACCCCAGTTCCCAGGAGCCAGCTGAGCCTCCTGCCCAGTACACAACTCTCAGGCCCCGCCCTAGCACTCCAAGACTAGTGCCCTGCTGTCCTGAGCAGTGTCTATACACAGGAGCTGGGTTTTGCCTTTTTCCTTTGCAGATCCAGGACTGAACATGGCATTTAACAAGCTAGACAAGTACTTTACCACTGAGCTACATCTCCTGTCACTGTCCCTCGATGCCTTTCCATTTGCTCTTGTGCTGTCTGTGTGTGTGTGTGTGTGTGTGCGCGCGTGTGTGTGGGGGGGGCTGAGGTAGACATCAGGTGTCTTCTTTCATTATTCCACGTCTTATCTTTGGAGACAATAAAGTCACTGAGCTTGCAGCTCACTGATTGGCAGATGGATCTCTGTGAGTTTGAGGCCAGCCTGGCCTACAAAGCGAGTTCCAGACAGCCAGAGAAACCCTATCTTGAAAAACCAAAACAAACAAGTGAAGAAAAAAAAAGAATTCATTTATTTTCAAGCTAGGCAGTGGAGGCAGAGGCAGGCGGATCTCTGTGAATTCCAGACCAGCCTACGGAGTGAGTTCCAGGCTAGTCAAGTCTGTTATGCAGAGAAACCTTGTTCTGAGAAACCAGAAAAGAAATTACGCATTTTCATTTTATGTGTATGGGTGTTTTGCCTGAATACATGTCTAAGCCCACACGCATTGAGCCCGCAGATGCCAGAAGAGAGTGTCGGCTTCCATGGCACTGAAGCTACATATGGTTTCCAGCACCATGTAGGTGCTGGGAATTGAACCCAGGTCCTCTGGAAGAGCAGCTAGTTGTCTTAACTGAGACATCTCTCCAGCCCTCCATGGATCTGCTTGTATCTGAACTTGGGTCCTCCCACTTCCACAGCAAGGACTTTGCACAGCTCCTTACTTTCTTGTTTGTTTTTGTTGTTGTTTTAGGGCCTGGGCTAGCCTGGAACTCTCTCCACCACTACCTGGGCTAGCCTGGAACTCCCTCCACCACTACCCAGCTCTTCTCATTTTTTTATTTTTTGGTTTTTCGTTTGTTTGGGTTTTTCAAAACACGGTTGTTTCTCTGTATTGCTTTGGAGGTTGGCCTGAACTCGCTCTGTAGACCAGAGATCCGCCTGCCTCCGAGTGCTGGGATTAAAGGTGTGGGCCACCAAACGCCGCTCCAGCTCTTCTTATTTTAAGAGAGTGTCACCTCATTAAGTTGCCCAAACTGGTTTTGAACTAATTGTGGCCAATGCATTGAATTTTTGATTCCCCTGCCACGGCATGCTGAGTACTGGGATTACCAGGCCCTGCTGAGGCTATCTCTTTTAAGTCCCTGTGTGGGTATTTCCAGCCACCAGTTAGGATCTGGCCGTGTGGTGAGGAGGGCATCTCTCATTTCAGCCCTCAGCAGCTCACGGGGCATGGTCTGGATGAACGAGATTGGTTATGGGTGTGCAGGTCTGCCCCTCTCAACACATTCTTCCTTTGGAAGGCCCGACTCCCCGAAGACCCCCGAAGACTCTGGTGTGGATGTGACCTATGTCCTCCTTTTTTCCCAAAGCAGCAAGGCTACCAGCTCCTTCTTCATCTCTGCCTGAGGGCTTTGACCACTAGGAGTATGCAGTGTTTTTGGTTTTTAGTATTCTTTTCAAAAGATTTCGTTTTATTTTATGCACGCGTGTGTGCGTGTGTGTGTGTGTGTGTGTGTGTGTGTGTGTGTGATATGTGTGCATGCTCTCGGAGGCTACAAGAAGGCATCAGACTGGATGTGTGTGTTGGAAACCGAACTTGGGAGAATAGGAAGTATTCTTAACCACTGAGTCATGTCTCTACAATCCCAGTTTTTAGTTTTTTGAGATAGGATATCACTGTGTAGCCCAGGCTAACCTTGAACTCAAGCTAACACATGACCCTGCTGCCACGGTCTCCAGGGGATTTGGGTCATTACCTTCATGCTTTTCTCCGGGGGAAACATTAAGCAACCTCTAGCTCTTGGCGACATCTTTAGGTTTAAGGTGAGTTCACCTTGAGAGCCAGCATCTGCCTACACTATGGGCACACAGTCAGGTACATGCACCTGCATTTCTCAGTGACCCTTAAAACCACCCCCTGAGTTAGCACTTGCTTTAAATGCTTTTTTGTTTGTTTGGTTTTGGTTTTTTTTCTGTTGTTGCTGTTTTTTTTTTTTTTCAAGACAGGGTTTCTCTGTGTAGCTTTGTAGACCAGGCTGGCCTCAAACTCACAGAGACACACCTGCCTCTGTTTCCTGAGTGCTGGGATTAAAGGCGTGTGCCACCACTGCCTGGCTGCTTTAAATGCTTTTAAAAATGAAATTTGATTATGTTTATTTGTGTGTGAGCACATCAGAGGACATCTTCAGGAGTTGGTTCTCTTTTTTCACATAGGATTAACGCGGGTCATCAGGCTTGGAAGCAAACACCTTTACCCACTGAGCCATCTTGCTGGCCTGTCTGAGATAGTGTCATTTGAAATATTTTGTCTTTTGTTCCCAAAAGAAAACTCATTCCTGTGTTCTGACTCTGCACTCTAAATACGAGATTGCAAAGGAACTGGACTAGACAGACTGTCCCTTTAGGAGGGCACGTGTTTCCAATACAGCCTCTGAGTGACAGAACCTAGATTCCCCCTAATGCAATCCCTCCCAGACTGGTCTCAGGTTTCCCCTCATTTCTGATCCCTCCACCCACCCACCCTCAAGTTGAGGCTTCCTCTACCGGGGCTTCTGTGGGACTTTTCACGTGGTTAGAATGGGGGCCCTCCCTCCCCTTCCCCCAGGTAATGCCCAGAAACAGCCTGAGCAAGTCTTGGTTCCTCTTTTTCATTCCCTTGGTGAAACAAGACAGTTGTGTGTGGACAAACTGTAGCCTGTGATGCTCTGGTCATACTGAGTTTATGGCTCGCAGTGGTCATCTATGAGGAAGGGTCAGGGCAGCTAAACTCTGGAGCTTGGGGCGGTTCCACCTCCCAAGGGCTGGAGACTTATGCCATCACTGGGCTGTGTGGGTGCCTAGCCAAAGCCCTGGCTCCAGACGTGCCTAGCTGAGGACCCCTGGTTTGAGGTGTGAAATGAAGTAATCATGATGGTTCTCCCAGGCAGGGTCTCCCCCCAGGTCCACCTAGACCCCTGGCTGGTAGGGTGACTTCCTGGTACACCTGCTTTAGGCACCCGGCCCTCGTTCCTGGTTCTTAGCCATCTAGTTTTGTTCAGATCTTGCTCTCATAAGGATTAGCTGTCTACCTTAAGCAAGCAGGTGTTCAAGAGGTAGGTCAAAGTCATTTTGAGTCCATGGTGCCATGGCTCAGTGGTCAAAGGTGCATGTCATACAAGCCTGATGACCTGAGTTTGATCCCTGGAATCCATGGTGGAAGAGAGAAGGAATTAGCAAATGTTCTCCTCTGACCTCCAGGCAGAGGTCATGGCACACGTGTGTCCTCAGACACATACACAGTAATAATAATAGTTATATTATTACAAAGGATGGGTAGGGCATGGTGGCTTACACTTTCAATCTCAGAACTTGGGAAGCAGAGGCAGGCAGATCTCTATGCGTTCAAGGCGAGCCTCGTATACATAGCAAGTTCCTGGACAGTAAGGACTACAAAGACATCCTGTCTCAAAATTAACTAATTAAAAATAATTTTAAAAAAGTCTGGCGTTGGTGGCACATGCCTTTAATCCCAGCACTCGGGAGGCAGAGGCAGGCGGATCTCTGTGAGTTTGAGGCCAGCCTGGTCTACAGAGCAAGTCCAGGACAGCCTCCAAAACAATACGGAGAAACCCTGTCTCAAAAAACCAAACTAATAATAATAATAATAATAAAAGAGACTGGTGAGACGGCTCAGTGGGTAAAGGCACCTGCCACCAAGCCTGACACCAGTGTTCAATCCTTGGGTCAGACCTACTGGAAAGAGAGAACTAAATCCCATAAGTGCATGTGTACACACAGACACACACACACAATAAATACACAAGTGTAAAGATTTTTAAATAGGATAAAGGATGGTTGCTGCTTGACTTATTACGATCCCTGTTTCAGAACCCCAAGTTGGAGTGTGGAACCTAGTAAACTAGGAAGGTAAGTGGGTAGTCAGCTGGGTGAAGGACAAGGAACAGGAAAAAAAATCAATGGGAGAAGCTCTTTCTCTAGACTCCCCAGAAAAAAAAAGGCATGCTAAGACCTCAACTTCCTTCCTCAAGGCAGGAAATGCTCCTCGGGAGTGCTGGGGACACATGAGGCCTTGGTTTCCAATTCCAGTATAACAAACAAACAGAGTAAAAGAGAAACCCACAATTTTATTGAGAAGACACGAATGCAAGTCTTTTCTGCCTGGTCTACCATCTAGGACACTTACACTATGCCAGAATGGGGCAGTGTGCCAAGGCCAGTCATGACCTTTTGGAAGGTGGGTGGGGCCAAAGAGGAGGATCTGTGTTCCCGAGTGTCAACCCCCCTGAAGAGAGTGCAAGGGAGGTAGGCGAAGGCAGGATGTGCTTGACTGAAGGGTTCCAGAGCCAGGATTGTTTTAGGATTCCTGGGCTCCTAGTCAGACCTTAGCCGATGTCCAGGCACATAGCTGAGGGCCTTTGGTTCGATATGTGCCATGAAGAAGTTGCCAGGCTTCTCTGGGGACACCCTCAGCTGTCCCTCCACCCCCTGCTACCACCTGTCTCTAGTAGGTCACACAGTGAGGTGAGGCGTGCAGTTAGGGGAAACTCTTGAGGTTTCTCAGAAGCCAGGAACGGCCAGGTCTCCAGGTGGTTACAAAGGCATCCAACTGGGTCAGTGCCGATGGTCAGCTTGATGCTGAGGGCTGAAGATACCAACTAACCAAATCAGGGGAAGCCAGTGGTAGGGATGAGGGTAAAGGTGGGGGCTTGCTGCCTTGAAGAACAGTTCAGCTTAAAATCTGACCTGCGTTCTGGCCTAGATCCTGATGACACTCAGCTGTCATCGTGGGGGTGCCCCTTGGGCAGTCATGGGGATTCAGCACTTAGAAGGACCTCAGGATGGGTTTAATGCTTTCTGTTGTCATCTTGAATTGTTTGTTTGTTTGAAACAAAGTCTTTCTATGTAGCCTCAAATTCACAATTCACATGCCCGAATCTTTTGAGTGTTGGGATTACAGATATGAGCTACCATTCCCATCTTTGAAATTTTTCATTCTTTTCCAACAAAAGGCTTTATATTTTGATTTTTGCATTGGACCTGCAAACTACAGCAGGTACTGAGTAGACACATGGATAGATTTGAACCATGGTTGGGCTACAGCGGCTACACCCACTGTGACGAAGCCTAGCACTCACATCGGTCCACAGGCCACAGGCACTTCTCAGCTTGAGACCTGAAGGAAGGAGCATCTCCCCGCAAGACCACAGATGCTTGAGAGCTGAGGGAGTCGGGGGTGCACCTCAAGGTGTGTTCAGAACAGGAGATCTGATAGCACCCAGGGTCTGTGAGTCTTCATGGCCTAGTCCAGAAAGCAGCTCATAGAGAATAAGACCACGGTGAAGTTTCTAGTCCCTTCCCGGACAACATGACAACACGCTCTTTTAAGAGTGATACAGTTTAGCATTCCCTGCTGCATGTCCCTGGCCACTGGGATCCTCGTCCTTGCTGCCATCTGCCCTCTCACTTCCTTTATCCATACTTCTGTCTAAAAGCTTCCAGATGGGATTCCCTCCTCCCGCTTGTCTAGACCGTAAACTCTCTGAGGGCAAAGGTGAGGTTCTCAGCCTCTCCATCCAACCCAGAATGCTGTACCTTGATGGTAAAGCCATACAGCGAGATGATCAAATACGTATATATTTTTGAGACAAGATCTCATGTGTTCTGGCTGGCTTCAAACTTGCTATGTAGCTGGGGGTGAACTTGAGCTTCTGCTGCTTCTGGCCCTGTCTTCCTCATGCTTTACAGGCATGTACCACCAGCCTCAGTGTATGTGTGCTGGAGACGAAGCTCGGTTTCATGCATGCTTGGCACTCACTCAACCAGCTGAGTCCTTCCCCAGTGAACAACTACACATGGACTGATTCCCTAGCAGGACTGGCATACTGACATTAAGAAGGCTTCCAGCTGGGCGTGGAAGCAGAGGCTGGTGGATCTCTGTGAGTTCAAGGCTAACCTCGTCTACAGAATGAGGTTCAAGACAGCCAGGGCTACACAGAGAAACCCTGTCTTGAAAGACAGACAGAGAACTTCCAAGACACTTTGCCATTCTAACCCAAAGAGACAAAGAGAGGACCGTGTATTGAACAGAAAGGCGGAGGTGTGCACCGAGTCACACAGCAGGAGATACAAAGTCTCCCTGTGGCTGCCACCTCCCTCTGGTATCTATTACTATTAATGGCAGCAGACAGGATGGACAATGAAAGTCTAAGAACGCAGTCTCCCAAGCATTCACCTATGTTCTATAATCCTTGTGGAGGGGCTCCCAAGCTGTCCCCTCTCCCTTGACACAGAATATTTAAAATTCCAAGCAGGACCTAGGCAGCAGGGAGCTACATGTCTGTACTCACCAGGTCATCCAGGTTATAGGTGATGAGATCCATGTCCAGGGTTAGTGGGTAGTTCATAGCTGTACCTCTGTGTCAGCAGACTGGTCACTGTCTGATGCCGAGAAACTCTGTGCTGGTGTCTATGGAGAGGTGGCCGGCGTCAGCTGCAAATTTAAACAAATGAGCTGTGTGCTGTCTCCTGAGGCTGCGTAGGGCTTGCCACTTGCCTCTCAACTCATCATTTTTTTCCACTGGGTCTTTTCTGTTGTGTGTATGTGTTTCTTTCTTTCTTTTTTTTTTTTTTTAAGAAAAAGGGAAACTCCCCCACAGCATCAGCACTAGTCAAGCTTTTCCTGGCAATTGTGGTCTGAACGGGGTCAGGGGTCTGGTGTGAAGGCAGCCCTTCACTTCGGCTGGCTGAACCTGTAAGAGGGATGGATGCACACAGACTTGGGAAACTCCTCCTAGAAAGGGACACGAACAGAGTGCGGCCAGCCACCTCTAGGTCTTTACTTTCCTCATCACTAGGGTTGACCAACCATACCAGTTTGCCCAGAACCAAAAGAAAGTCCCAGCTCTGGGAAAGCCCTAGGCAAGCCAGGGCACTTGACCAACCTGTTACTGCCATCCATGTGCCTATCTAGGAAGGAGTATCCCCCTTCCCCTTGCAGCTCAAGTTTGAAAGAGATAAGCTATAATGTTTCAAAGGGAACAACCCTAAAATAATACCAGAAGACCAAAAAACCGAAATTACCAAATGAAAGCACAACATAAACACAGCTACAGAGCCATGCTGAGCCGAGAGAGAGAGACAGAGAGACACAGAGAGAGAGGCAGAGAGAGACAGACGCAGAGACAAAGATAGAGAGAGAGAGAGAGAGACAGACAGACAGACTTACCCAGGATCCTGGTACACACCGAGGCAGCTACCTTACATCCAAGGGTCCAGACTCCATATTTATCCTCTGCTTCCCTGGGCAGCTGCCTTGCAGGCTCTCAGCACCTGCTCCTCCTCCTGCTCTGTCCCCATCGTGAGTGTCACCTCTGTCATGAAGACCTGTGGTAGACATTGATCCATTTCAGGTGGTCAGGTTGTGTCTTTACCTGCTGAGTCATCTTGCTGGTCTTGAGGCCAGGACAGTGGGCTGGAGTGCCTCTCTATAGCACTTCTAGTCCTGTACCCTTCTGGGACACTTGTTCTTCTTGGATCTTGAAATGACTAAGCACCGCTCACTCTTCCAACCCTACCCCACGCCGTCTTGCTCCTCCAGCCCGTACACAAGTCAGTTTTTGCTATCCCAAATGCACTGCTCAGAAAAGACAGAACATTGAGATCTCCTAGGCTTGGAAAGGGACTTTGAAAGACAAGCCAGTCACCCCTCACTCCACCCCTACCCCCAGGGAATTCAAGAAGAGGTCGCTGTATCTTCACGATTAAAGTGGACTACGTCGTTAGACTGTCCAAAAATAAAATAAAAAGAAGAAGAGGGCCCTTGTTTCAGAGTAGGACAGTTTAGTGTTTACTGTTAGAAACTGACGCCTCAAGCTGAGTCAAAAGGTATCTTCTTGAGATATCCCAGCAGTCCCAGGGACTCACACGGGACCACGTATGTATCTCCCAAGTGACCTCTGACTACAGACATCATATGCTTGAGAGTCTCATGTTTCCCAAACCCATATTCTAATGTCTGCAACTATTTTTTTTTTGGATTTTCAAGACAGGGTTTCTCTGTAGTTTTTGGAGCCTGTCCTGGAACTCTCTTTGAAGACCAGGCTGGCCTCGAACTCAGAGATCCACCTGCCTCTGCCACATGAGTGCTGGGATTAAAGGTGTGTGTCACCACCGCCCAGCTCCAACTATTTTCCAAAGAACTGATTTGTGGATCCTTTATCAGCCTGCTCTTTGACCTCTGGGTGTTTTCCAGTTAGTGGTCCAGGAAGTCTGTGACTAAGACAAACTCTAGGAAACTGAATTTCCTTGTTCAAGACTCCAAATATACTTAGTTGCAATTAGTATGGAGGTTCCTGTGGGCTCCTTTCTCTTTGATCTCATGAAACCCTCTTAGTGGGTTTCATGCTGATGCTTCTAACCCATCATTTGATTTTAGAAAAGAGCTCATTGCCTATGGATGTAATGACAACATAAATAAGATATCCTTGGGACTGAGCGGTGGTGGAGCACGCCTTTAATCCCAGCACTCCGGAGGCAGAGGCAGGTGGATCTCTGTGAGTTCCAGACCAGCTTGGTCTACAAGAGTGAGTGTTAGGACAGCCTCCAAAACAATACAGAGAAACCCTGTCTCGAAAAAAACCAAAAAACCAAAAAAACCAAAAAACAAAAACCAAAGACATCCTTGGGTCTAGCCACATCTTGATAGGCACTCTTAGCAGAACAAAGCCAAAGCCAGCATTCTGATTCATATCCCTAGACACCTCAAAGGCCTGGGAAGACTTCATGGAAGTAGGACCCAAGCTGGACATTAGGGAGGTGCATGATGGGAGGATGATGATGAAGATGGAGGGTTGCATAAAAAAGTGTGGAGCCAGGCAGTGGCGACACACGCCTTTAATCCCAGCACTCAGGAGGCAGAGACAGGTGGATCTCTGTGAGTTCCAGGACAGACTCCAAAGCTACCCAGAGAAGCCCTGTCTTGAAAACAAACAAACAAATACGTGGAAAGAATTGTGCAGTCACTCAGCAATGGGGCGTGGTGATGGTGATGACAACGTGAGGAGGGAGGAGTCTGGAATTGCTCTTGGGGCTGTCTCCTCTCCTCCCATATTCTCCATCTCTGGCCCTTTCCATGCTGTGTTGTAGGCTCAGAGGAACCGTCAGAGGGCTCAGGACTGCTTCTTAGTAGCAGCAACTGCAGTTCCTGGTCAGTAAGTTTTCGTGTGGTGTGGTGTTGGCTGCAGCGAAGCTGTCCCCTCACCATCTCCACGAGACCTGGGCCAAGCCCTGGGGAACTGCTGCACCTGGGCTGTTACCCGACCCATCTCTGGTCCCTCCACTTCCCGAAGCTTCTTGCACTCTGGACTCATTCAGCTATTATCCCTTCTAGTCCCTTTGGATGCAAGGATACATTTTATTTATTATTATTATTATTATTATTATTATTATTATTATTATTGGTTTTTCAAGACAGGGTTTCTTTGTGTAGCTTTGTAGACCAGGCTGGCCTCAAATTCACAGAGGTTCACCTTCCTTTGCTGGGATTAAAGGCATGCACCACAAATGCCCACCAGGATATATTTTTTAATTATTTTATGTGCATTGGTGTGAAGGTGTCAGATCCCCTGGAACTGGAGTTTCAGACAGTTGTGAGTTGCTATGTAGGTGCTGGGAATTGAACCCAAGTCCTCTGGAAGAACAGCCAGTGATCTTAACTGCTCAGCCATCCCTCCAGCCCCCACAAGGATACATTCTTACCAAGCCCTTTAATCTTAGCTCTTTTGATGCTTAGCCCTTGTGGATAAATACCTCCTATCCACAGGCTTTGGTAGTGCTTCATAAGCAACAGAGGGCCCCAATCTGTGTTTGGAAAAATGCTCTGTTAGATCTTATTAAAGATGCATTTATTTAAATTGTATCTTATTATTTTATGTGTGTGAGTGTTTTGCCAGCAAGTACATGTGTATGCCCCCTGTGTACCTGTGCGTGCCTCTGCCTGAGGAGACCAGAAGTGGGCATCAGAGATCCTGGATTAGGAGTTACAGAGGATTGTGAGCCACCATGTGGGTGCTGGGAATTGAACCCAGATCCTTTGGAAGAGCAGTCAGTGCTCTTTACCACTGAGTCACCTTTCCAGCCTCTGTAGCGGGATCCTAAGTGTCTCCCAAAGGCACATGTATCAGACGCTTGATTCGCAGTCTGTGCCACTATTAAGAGGTGGCAGAAGGGGAAAGATGTAGTTCTGGTGGTGGAGTGCTGGCCTGGAAGCATGCAGCCTTGTTTTCTCTTCCCAGCGCTGTATAAACTGGGAGTGGTGACACACATCACTAAACCCAGTACTTGCGAGGTAGAAGCAGCAAGATGTGGAATTCAAGGCCTTCCTTGGGTTATGTAGTGAGTTTGGGGACAGACTGGGATATATCAATCCTGTCTTTTAAAAAAGAAGGTGGTAGAAAACCGTTAAGACATAGTGTTAGGGCCAGCAAGATGGCACAGTGTGTAGAGGTTCTTGCTGCCAATTACAGCCCCAGGAATCTCATGGTAGGAGCCAACTCCAGCAAGTCGTCCTCTGCCCCCCACATAAGTGCTGTTGCATGCAATGAACACACTTGAGTGCATACGAACACCACACACACACACACACACACACACACACACACACACACACACTGAATGTAAGTGGTGGCTAATCTTGGTTGTCAACTTGATATAACTTGGGAGAGGGAACCTCAACTGAATTCTCTCCATTAGGTTGACTTGTAGCAAGCAGGTCTGTGGGTGTTTTCTTTTTCCTTTTTAAATATTTATTTTTATTATTTTATGTGTGCTTTGCCTATGTGTAAGTAGGTGTGCCACATGCATGCCTGATGCCCAAGGTGGTGGTGAGCCTACTTGTGGGTGCTGGGAACCAAACCTGCAAGAGCAAAGTTGGCTTAACCTCTGAGCCAACTCTCCTGCCTCAAGGGACATTTT
The DNA here is from genome assembly GCF_017639785.1 of Mesocricetus auratus. NCBI lineage: Eukaryota > Metazoa > Chordata > Mammalia > Rodentia > Cricetidae > Mesocricetus > Mesocricetus auratus. The sequence continues at coordinate 23,137,298 of NW_024429203.1, forward strand.
ATTGACCGTTGACTGATGTGGGGAAGCCCAACCCACTGTGGGCAGGACCACCCCGGGCATGTGGCCCTGGCGGTATAAAAATGGCAGCTAACTGCCGGGCAGTGGTGGCGCATGCCTTTAATCCCAGCACTCGGGAGGCAGAGGCACGCGGATCTCTGTGAGTTCGAGGCTGGGCTGGACCGACAGCCTCAAAAACAATACAGAGAAACTCTGTCTCGGAAAAAAAAAAATGGCAGCTAACCTGAGCTTGGAAGCAAGCCAGTGAGCAGCATTCTTCCTGGTTTCTAGTTCAGTTCCCACCTCCAAACTTTTGCCCCAGCCTCCCAGGATGATGGACTGTGACACAGAATCCTAAGTCAAATAAACCCGTTCCTCCTCTTTGTCACAGCACCAGAGAAGCAAACTAATACAGTAATAAAGATAAATGAGCAGAAGTATAGATTGATAAATAGAGGTGGGGCCCAAAGCAGATTGTGAAGGAGCATGTATCTGTAATCTTTTTTTAAAACTTTATTTATTTTTTATTTTATGTGCATTAATGTTTTGACTGTGTGTGTGTGTGTGTGTGTGTGTGTGTGTGTGCCAGGTCCCCTGGAACTGGAGTCACAGACAGCTGCAAGCTGCCATCTGGAGGCTGGGAATTGAACCCGGGTCCTCTGGAAGAGCAGTCAGTGCTCTCAACCACTGAGCCATCTTTCCAGCCCCTGTATCTATAGTCTTAATGCAGAGGATGGAGAGTTGAGGCAGAAGGATTTCTGTGAGTTCAGGGACATTCTGGGCCACCTAGCAAGACACTATCTCATAAACCCAAGCCCAAAACAAAAACAAAAAAGAGATGAGGCCAAGGGAGGTTTAGGCCAGAGTGATCCCTCTCCATACATTCACACCATCACATAGATGGACCTCCTTTGTCCCATGGTTCTGCTGTAAAGAGCGGCCACAGCCCCAAGACAATGAAGTTCATTGGTGATGAGCTAAAACCTTGGAGACTGTGAGCCTTTATAAGCTGATGATTGCAGGAAGAGTTCTGATACATTGCCATAGGTTCTTTAAACCCACAGAACCAGAGCAACTTCCCCAGGATGGAGAAGGCCGAGCCTCTGCTATGGTCCTTGACCTAAAAGGTGTGGTAGCAGAGGTTTCACCTTCAGCTAGGATGGGGCCTTTTCAGGTAAGGCAGCCCAAGTTATATTTCAATTTACTGCTTGTGTGTGATTCCCACAAATCATGAAAGTGTGTGATTCCTATGCTATGGACAGCCTCTGAGACTGAACTATTGTATTCCAGGTTTCTCACTAAAATGACCAGTGCTGGCTTTCCCAGGGCTGCCTCTGGGTCTGGGTTAGGTGTGAGTGGCTGCTTAAACCCCAGCCCAGGCGGATTTTTCTCAGTAATTATGCCTTGCTGTTAATGGGTTATATTACATTTCCATTTGTTCCACCTACTAGATGTAAATCACTTATATCCACAGAAAAATTAAATTGTTCCACAGAGGTTTAGAGTGTTGCTGGAGGGAATAGGCTCCCATCTGCCTCAGCCTTTTATTAACCTGGAGTGTTCTTTTGGGTGTGGGTCCCTTCAATGGTGAACAACAGAGCACTCACCAGCCTCAGATAGAATAGGTGTCCCTTCAGGTACCCAAGAGAAAAGAGACCAATAGTAATAGCATTTACACAGCATTCACCAAATTACAAAGCCCTGCAACTTTCAAATTTAGCTGTTTTGTTTGTTTGTTTGTTTGCTTTGTTTTGTTTTTCCAAGACAGTGTTTCTCTATGTAGTTCTGGCTGTCCTGGAACTCACTCTGTAGACCAGGTTGGCCTCAAACTCAGAGATCTTCCTGCCTCTGGTCCCCTACACCCTAGTGCTGGTACTAAAGGTGTGTATCACCACCGCTTGGCTAAATTGAGCTTTTTTTTTTTCTTTTTGGTTTTTCGAGACAGGGTTTGGAGGCTGTCCTGGAACTTTCTTTGAAGACCAGGCTGGCCTCGAACTCACAGAGATCCGCCTGCATCTGCCTCCCAAGTGCTGAGATTAAAGGCATGTGCCACCACTGCCCAGCAAATTGATCTTTTCTTAATCTTAATCTTTATATTTTACTTAATCTCTCTCTCTCTCTCTCTCTCTCTCTCTCTCTCTCTCTCTCTCTCTCTCTCTCTCTCTCTCTCTCTCTCTCTCTCTCTCTCTGTTTTTATTTTCCAAATCGGCTCTCACTACATAAACCAGGCTGGCTTTGAACGCAGAGAGCTCCACCCACCTCTGACTCCCAAGTGCTGGGACAACAGGCATGTGTCAGTACGCCTAGCTTGCTCTTTTCTCCTCTAGTACTAGAGGTCAAACTAAGAACCCCAGCCCACATAAGCCAGGCAAGTGCTCTGAGGTGTATCCCCAGCCTTAATCTTTACTTCTCACATAAAACTGTCCAAACACCTGTGTAGAAGTTATTGGCATAGTTGCTGGCCATATTTGGAGGTTAGGGTGTGGTGGAGAAACAGTCCCTCTCCTCCTTTTCTTCTTCTCATAATTATAATGAGAATGGTTTAGAAATGCAGTCTGAAGGCAGCTCCACAGGCATGAAACATGAGTCCACATAAGTCCACTCAATCAGAGACCACATGAGTCCACACAATCAGAGACCACATGAGTTCACATGAGTCTACACAGAGACCACATGAGTCCACACAACCAGAGACCACATGAGTCCACACAACCAGAGACCACATGAGTCCACACAGAGACCACATGAGTTCACATGAGTCTACACAGAGACCACATGAGTCCACACAACCAGAGACCACATGAGTTCACATGAGTCTACACAGAGACCACATGAGTCCACACAACCAGAGACCACATGAGTCCACACAATCAGAGACCACATGAGTTCACATGAGTATACACAGAGACCACATGAGTCCACACAGAGACCACATGAGTCCACACAGAGACCACATGAGTCCACACAACCAGAGACCACATGAGTCCACACAATCGGAGACCACATGAGTCCACACAACCAGAGACCACATGAGTCCACACAAGGCCACAAAATCAGAAACCCCTCTTTGCAAAGGATATGTACTTTCCTGACTATCTCAGGGGAAAACTATGGCTAACCCCTCCCAGGGGCACTTTCTCAGTGCTGTGTTCCATGCACGGAGCTCAATTCTTCATACTCTCAGTTCCTTTCATCCTCCAAAGCAGCCTTTAAGTGTAATAATTCTATCACCACATTACAGACATGGAAACTGAGCTTCAGACAGCAATAGGAAGCATCGTGAAGGGTAACAGCTCACTCAGGCACCAGGACCCAAAAGCACCATCAACACAGGAAGTGGGTGGTAAAGGTTGTCGTCGCTGGGAGCTAGCGCCCACGCACAGCTCTCTGCCTTTAGGTAACAGGTAGTCTGCAGGGAGGAACCGGATCCAGGTGCTGGGTAGGCATGTCAAGGTTACCGTAAGGTTACAGGGGCCACATGTCTGGGCACCTCAGCCTGGGGCAGACCTGGCTTAGGGAGTGAGTCAGGTGTTTATCTGAGAAGTAGCAAAATGAGGCCTGGCCAGAGACAAGATAAAACTGGGGGCAGCATGTCTAACAGGGAGGGCAGGACAGACATATGGACATATATGTACATGTATTTATACATATGATGAGAATATTTTTAATGGTACCCTGTCAAAGCAGCATGGCTAAGTCAAGCAGGATGGAAGGTGATTGGGAAAGATACACAGAGTCTTCTCTCACAAGAGAGCTGTGTGTGAACGTGCTGGGTTAGTTTTGAGGCTGTGTGATTGATGGAAAAGATGTGGATATGGTATCCAAAGGCCCAGATGGAAGGCCCAGCACTTCTCAGCAAGGGGCAGCTTCGCCCAGTACTCGAATGTGACTAAACACCAAACAAAGCATTCTTCAGACAACGGTTTTCACACTTGATGACTCAGTGGCCTGGAGGAGTTGGTAAACACTATGGCTGGGGCCTAGCCCAGTGAGTGACTCTGGCAGGCTGGGAGAGCCTCAGATTCTATGTGTCTAGCATGTGTGCAACTGAATTATTGTCCTGAGAACTGCGCTCAGAAAACTGGTACCCTAGATCACACAGGACCTCCTTACTCACACACACCAGTTGGCAATCTTGTTCTGACACACAGCTAGCATGCCAGGCTGGAGCCCCCAGCCCATCCCCACAGAGTTCTCGGCCTCTCAACCCAAAGATCACTGCAGTTGAGACCTTTCTAGAACAAGGATAGCACCTCCCACAGCTAGCACAACCCACCAGTTTCTTTCCCCAGAGCAAGCTTCCCTGGGGCCCACTCTGGTGCAGCTGAGATTTTTCACCAGGCTTCACAGACTTCACACCTCTGGTACCTCTCTGGCCTATCCCAGTCTCTATTCCATTCTGTTGCTGTGGTCTTATGTATGTATTATTCATTTACTTGTATGTATATGTATGGCCTGAGCCTGCCGTGCACATACGTGGAGGTCAGAGGAGTCCTTTCGTTCCACCGTGTGGGTTCTGAGGATAGAACTTGGTTCTCAGGCTTGGCACCAAGCACCTTTGCCCATTGAGTCATCTCATTGACCTTGTTTTGCTGTTTTTTGGCGTTTGTTCGTTTGTTTGACAATACCTCACCTTTTTGCCTGTTGCCAAGACTGGCCTCAAACTCATGGCGCTCTTCCTGGTTCAGCTTTCCCTGCTGAGGTCACCAGTGTGTGACACTCTCTCTGCTCTAGCGGGAGGTTTGCTCTCTGCTAGTTATGTACCCTGTTACTTTGACTCTGTGACCTGTAGTCAGAAATGCATAGGTGCCGTGCATGCACTTACGTCTTAGTCAGGGTCGCCGTTACTGCGGTGAAACGCCATGACCAAAAGCAACTTGAGGAGGGAAGGTTTATTTGTCTTAAGTACCCTGAGTCACACACAGTCCACCGAGAGAAGTGGAGGGAGGAACTCAAACCAGGCAGGAGCTGATGCAGAAGCCAGGGAGAGGGCTGCTGACTGGATTGAGCTTCATAGCTTGTTCAACATGCCTTCTTTTTTTCTTTTTCCCGCACCCCCCGCACCTCCCCCCATGTGTCTCTGTGTATCCTTGCTGCCCTTGAACTCACTCTGTAGACCAGGCTGGCCTCGTACTCAGAGACCCGCCTGCCTCTGCCTCCCTAGTGCTGGGATTAAAGGTGTGCGCTACCAACGCCTGGCTACAGCCCAGTCTTATGGAGACTTTTCCTCAACCGAGGCTCCAAATGACCCAGCACAACATATAATATACATTGTGAATAATACTTAGCACATATAAGATACTTAATTTTCTTCCTTCCTACTCCTTCACCTCACTCTTTTGCTTTGTATTTTTGTTTATTTATTTATTTTTGAGTCATATTTTTACTGTGTGGCCGTGCTTGGCCTGGAACTCACTCTGTAGACAAGCTGGACTCCAACTCAGAATCTGCCTGTCTCTGCTTCCTGAGTGCTGGGATTAAAGGCATGTGCTACCATGAGCTGTATTTTTTTCTTTTCTTTTTAAATGAGGGTCACTCAACCAAATTCCTTTTATAGATTCACATATAAGATACTTGCTGGATGTTGGTGGTGTTTGTCTTTAATCCCAGTACTCGGGGAAGCAGAGGCAAGTGGATCTCTGTGAGTTTGAGGCCAGCCTGGCCTACAGAGTCAGTTCCAGGACAGGCTCCAAAGCAGTACAGAAAAACCCTGTCTTAGAAAACAAAACAAAACAACAACAAAAAGATACTCTCCTTGGGGTTCAAAGTTAGAAGTACAGCTCTGGCTCTTGTTTGTAGTAGGTGATGGTTAATGCAGAGACTACTAACCGGTCACAGAGCTGAAAGTAAGCTCAGCCTGCAGTGGGCAGCAGCATCGTCCACCTGGGACCATCTCAGAAGAAAGGATGGAAAGAGTGTAAGATATAGGGGCTGGGGAGGAGTGCAGCGGAATGCTGTCTTCTGGGCATGACATGGCTGTGGCACTCGTGAGCTGCCTGAAGAAGAGCTCTACAAGATTGTCCCATTGCCAGGAGGAGGTGGTGCACGCTTTAATCCCAGCTCTCGGGAGGCAGAGACAGCCGGATCTCTGTGAGTTCAGGGCCAGTCTGGTCTACAGGGCGAGTTCTAGGACAGCCTCCAAAACAATGCAGAGAAACCCTGTCTTGAAAAAAAAAAAAGATTGGCCCATCAACGTCCTGTCGTGTATGAGGGAGGTCTCATGAAGTCCCTCTCTGAGGAGCTATAGGCTGTTGATCGTTGCTGGGGAAGGAGGTATTATATTCCTTAGTACTGACTTAGCTACTTCTAAATAGCTCCTCACCCATGCTCATGCTAGTGGTCCCAATTAAATGTGATCACACACGTGTGCATGTGTTCACACACTCACACATGTGTGCGTGTACACACACTGACATCTGACATAAGTATGCATGTACACACAGACACACAACCTGAAAACAGGAAAGGGATTTACTGGGAAGAAGAGGGGGCTTGGTGAGAGGGGAGGGGAGGCTACTGGGGGAAATAGGATCAAAGCAGATTTTATATGTCTGAAGTTATGAAGAAAAATTAAAATAATCCATATAATTATGTATTGAGAGACAAAGCAGATGGATTTCTGTGAGTTTTAGGGGCCAGCATGTTCTATACAGAGAGTTCCAGGGTAGCCAGGACTCTACAGAATGAAATATCATGTGCTTGAGTCTTTTTTTTTTTTTTTTTTTTTTGGTTTTTTGAGATAGGGTTTCTCTGTATTGTTTTGGAGGTTGTCCCAGGCTGGCCTCGAACTCACAGAGATCTGCCTGCCTCTGCTGGGATTAAAGGCATGCATCACCAATGCCTGGTTTTGTTTTTTAAATAAAAATCCTCCATAGGTACAAATTGCTTTACACACACACACACACACACACACACACACACACACACACACACACACACACAATACCTTTAAAACGGGGATTGGTCCAGGCATGGTGGTTCACACTTGTAATTCCAGAACTAAAGAGACTGAGGCAAAAGGGTTTGCACGAGTACTAGGTCAACCTGGGTTATAGAGTGAGACTCTTATTGGGAAGGAAGGTCAGGCGGGCTCTGAGGGAAGGCCTGGGTGCAGCAGAGGGCTGCACATCTAAAGTGAGGAGACAGAGAGTAGCTGGGATGGCTCGAGCAGGGTTAGGTTATACATCAGAGAGGCCAGGAGGTGAGGAAGGTGATACGGAGAAGCCCTGAGGGCCTTGGGATCACAAAGGAGACCATTGGGAACACGGCAGAGACTGCTAAGGAATCTCACAATGACACCGAGATTCAGGGAGGTCTATGCATTCTTCCCTCCAGAGCTAACAAGCCCTGTTCAACGGTCCACCTGAGTCAGTCTGCAGTGAGCCTAGGCAGTGGGCCCTTTGATAACCTGGCAGCTAATTAGTCCTCGGGCCTGACTGTTCCAGGTACTGGAAAAGTAATGAGAACTACAACCACACTTGGCGCAGCCCATGCCCTGCTGAGGAGATGGGCATGTAACACATAAGCCATGCACTTAGCACGGAAAATAGCTCATGGTGTAGTTGTAAAAATCCATACACTCTGTGCAGAAAAGGGCATCGTGCTAAGAGAAGTAGCAACGTGAACTAAGTCTTCATAAACTGATAACCACACCACTGACCTCCCAGGTTAATCTAGGTTTGAAGCTCTCGAATTCATTGCCTCACAAGAGTATCTCATCTCAGTCTGTGGAGAAAGCCATTTGGGAGTTCTTAGCATAGTTTGCTTAGGAGGGAAGGAAGCCCCTACAGACCTAAGTCTATCCAGTTAGAAGGAATCTTAGCAGGCTCTGACGGGGCCTCTGTGTGTGGCTGAACTAGGCAGCTAAGGGCTGACTGACACTTCTTATATTTGAGACAGCGTCTACTGCCTATAGTAGTAGGTCAAACTTGCCTTGACCGCCTGACTCTCCAGCCTCTGCCTCAGCTGTGAGACCACATTTTGAGCCACCATGCCTGACTCCTGGGGCTTTCAGGTACAAACTTTGGCTTTCCCATCGTTAGTCCTCAGAGCCTTCCCATGAAGTTAGTGAGAGGAGGAGTGTGGTCAGCGACAGGGTGGTTAGAGGCTTGGGCCTTGGGTGACCCAGAGTAGAGTAGGGCAGGCAGGAGGAGGTGACCTGGAAGCAAAGGCAGGAAATGGCTGAAAGCAGCTTCCTGATGTGGTTGTCCTGCAGTGAAAGTGAGGCAGGCCCCAGGTGGAGGTGACAGGCCAGCGAAACTCCTCACCGCATTTCGGGACCTGCGAGGGGGCCACCTGTGCTATCAGCACCTTGATCGTGGCTCATGAGAGAGAGGTTTCCAAATGACTCGGCCCTGCTGCCCCAGGAAGGAAGTGCTCTGGGCTGCAAGTGGGGGCCCATGCATGTGGGTCAGGCGTTTGAAAGTGAGTAAGTGATGACACAGCAGTGGGGGACGGGGCTGCTGACATGGTGAGACTGGATCCGGAGACAGCAGAGATGGAAGGACCACCTGGCCTTCCCTCACACAGGACCACAGTGGGAAACACTGTCAGCAGCTCAGATTAATAATGACAGACGTGGCCAGCTCTGTGACATGGCATGCTAGGTCTTCTGTATGTGACCCAAATTTATCACTTTTGTTCTTCAGGTGGTAGACGTTTCAAGAATGTTTCCAAATTTCTACCCTGCCTATCAACCTCCCTTCTATCAACCAGGACTGAAACAGCTTTCCCTCTACCAATGCCTGTATCCTTCCTGACCTCTGCACTTTGCTAAGAGGCTGTCCTTCTGGAAGCTGGGCAGCACATCTCCACACCCCTGTAGTCCAAAGCCTAATAACCTCAAGGCCACCTCAGTGTCCCTTCCTCCACAGTCTCCAAAGCCAAGGAGGCACCTGCTCCGCTTTGATCTAACCCCTTCCCAGTGTTTCTCACTTTCCATCTAATCTTCTAGTTACTGAAGAATTAGACGCTCTTAAGGGTGTGAGAGGTTCTGGTGGCAAAACCATTTGTAATCTATCCTTTCCCTCTTGTCCCCAAAGTTTTATACCCTATAGGTGCTTAATGATTGTCTTTGATTGACTGAGTGGATAGATGGATGGATGGATGGATGGATGGATGGGTGGATGGATGGGTGAGTGGATGGATGGATGGATGGGTGGATGGATGGGTGAGTGGATGGATGGATGGATGGATGGATGGATGGGTGGATGGATGGATGGATGGGTGGGTGGGTGGATGGATGGATGGATGGGTGGATGGATGGGTGAGTGGATGGATGGATGGATGGATGGATGGATGGGTGGATGGATGGATGGATGGGTGGGTGGGTGGATGGATGGATGGATGGATGGATGGGTGGGTGGGTGGATGGATGGGTGGGTGGGTGGGTGGATGGATGGATGGGTGGGTGGATGGATGGGTGGGTGGGTGGGTGGGTGGATGGATGGATGGGTGGGTGGGTGGATGGATGGATGGATGGGTGGGTGGATGGATGGATGTGTCCTGCGCTACTGTCTCGCCAGCAAGAACGACGCGGCACACTTAGGATCCTTCTGCAGAACAGCTTTAATGCGTCTTGAGAGGGAGAGCATAAGCTTACAGAGCGGAGACCCCGGGGAGCGAAAAGCCCAACCCTTATATAGCTCAGCAGTCCCTGCCTCGGACATGACGCCACGGGAGAGGCAGAGAGTAAGGGATGGAAAAGTAGCAGGCACGTGCGCACCAAGATTGTTTACTCCAACCGACAACGGGTGTCGGTGCCATCTTGTAACGGAGAATGTGGGGGCGGCTCCCCACATGGATGGGTGGGTGGGGAGTGGGGGGATGGAGGGTGAATGGGTGGAGAGAAAGAGGGAGTGCAGGTAGGACCTGTGGAGGAGGGGCAGGAGGCCCAGGAAAGGCCTGAAGTTTTCTGGTTTACCATGGCCCAGGCCTGTAGAGCTCATGTTGGGGCTCGAACTCTAACAATGGTTGAAAACAAACTAAATAAACAAACAAAAACAAACACTCACTTTAAATCTTACTTCCCATTAAGCAAGGGGCCTAGGAAACTAAACGAACAAGACAAGAGGAATTCCTCAGGCCGTGGCACAGCCCCACAATCCTCCAGGGTCCTCAGCCAGGTGCAGAGCAGATGTGTCTGAGTCTAGAGCCAGAGAATTAACAGGACACTCAGCCTAGCGCTTTTGACTTCCCTGGTGTGGAATGGGGAAAGCAAAGTAAGAACTGGCCAAACGCCATGACCTAGCGCAGTGCCTTAAAACTGAACTTGCTGCCCTGGAGACAAGCTCTGCAGAAGGGACTCATTGAGTGCACAGTGGAGAAAGGGGCTGGGCAGTGAGTGCCTGCGGGTGGGAAAGAAGGAGCCTAGGATGGTCCTCACCAGCTCCCTATCTTGTCTTGTCTGAGGCAGGCTAAGTTGGGAAGACATCAAAGAGAAAGTCTCAGCAATTCGCAGAGGCTAAAGCAGGGCCCCGCTGAGATCCGTGACCAGTGAGCTGTGCATGATGAGCAGTGGCTGAGAGAAACTGACTGCCGTCATGAGGACTCTGGGGAGGGCCATCTCACGCCAGGTTTTCCCCTCTAGGTACATTGACCGGGTGAGGCTTCCAGATCAATCATCTGGAGGTCTCTGTTGGCAGCTGCCTGCAACCCTGCCTCCAGGCCCAGGGGAAAGGGACCTGGTGTTCTTACTCAGTCTACTTTAGAAGAGGCAAAGGGCACTGGAGTGTGTCGCTTCAGCCATACCCTCCAAGGGCAGGACACAGGTCTCAGAGAGCTCCACATTTGTGTGTAAGTGAAGGCAGCTAGAGCCCGGGCCCAGAAAGAATTTTGCTGCTTTGGGAGCTATTAGTTACAGACTGTAATTTGTTTTGTTTCCAACTGGCTTCTTCTAATTATTTCTGGAAAATCTAATTTATACAATATAAGCCTGCATGATTTTTCATTATTAAAGTTACTGAAATTTTTTAAAAGCTAGATTTATTTTATTACTTTATTGCGAGTTTTGCCTGCATGTACTTGTGTGCAAACCCAGGTCCTCTGGAAGATCAACCAGAACTCTTAGCCACTAAGCCAGCTCTTCAGCCCCTAATTTGTTTTATATATGTGTGTGTATGTGTGTATGAGTGTCCATTTTTATATGTATGTCTGTGTACCATGTGAGTGCAGGAGCCCCTGTGGGTTAGAAGAGGACGTTGGATCCCCTGGACTGGAGTGACAGGCAGTTGTAAGCCTCAGAGAGAGTGCTGGGAATTGAACCTGTGTCCTCTGTAAGAGCAATAAACTCTCTTAGCCACTGATCTGTCTTTCCATCCTGAGAATACATGATTTTAAGATGTATTTATATATTATTTTAATTTTTAAAATTTCATTTTTCAAGACAGGGTTTCTCCATGCAGCTCTGGTGGTCCTGGAACTAGCTCTGTAGACCGGGCTGGCCTTCAACTCAGAGATCTGCCTGCCTCTGCCTCCTGAGTACTAGAACTAAAGATATTCACCTCACCCGACATTATTATTTTAATTAAAAATTATTTCAATATGTATGTATATGAGTATTTTGTCTGTATGTATGCATATCACATGTGTGCCTGGTGTTCCTAGAGGTCAGAAGTGGGTATTGGATCCCCTGGAACTGGAGTGACAGATGGTTGTGAGCTCCCTGTGGGTGCTGAGAATTGAACCCAGGTCCTCTGGAAGAACGACCAGTATTTTTAGTGGCTGAGCCATCTCTCCAATCCCAATGTTTTTAATTAAAAATTTTTTGAGACACAGTTGTCCTAGAACTCACATCATAGATCTGGCTGGCTTAGTCTGCACAGAGATCTGCTTGCCTCAGCTGGAAACTAAACTTAGGGTCTCTGAATGAAATGAGGAACATTCATTCAGACACTATGGTGTCTCTCTAGTACACCAATATTTTGTTCATAAGTCAATATGACATATATTTGGAAACTAGGGAGATCAGAAATCATCTTTTTTTTATTGTTGCTGTTTGGTTTTTCAAGACGAGGTTTCTCTTATAGCTTTGGCTGTCCTGGAACTCACTCTGTAGACCAGACTGGCCTCAAACTCCAGAGATCCGCCTGCCTCTGCCTCCCAAGTGCTGGGATTAAAGGCACATGCCACCAACGCCCAGCACAAATTCCTAATTATAAGTTATAGGTAATTTTGTAAAGCTTCCATTTAGTATGGTCTCAAACACTGGAGGTTTTCCAAATGAAATGTCAGAGTTTAACAGCATTTTTCTCCTTCTCACTGTTTTCCCCCAAAATATTAAAATCATTATTAGTGCTAATAATTAGAATTAATATTAAACTAATTATTAGAGTTATTATGTGTTTGATTATACTTAATCAGCATTTATTATGAAGAACCTTTTGTTCTCGTTTTCCAGTTCTAGGCTCTGAGGGTGCAGCAGTGAACATCCCAGATTCCATCTTCAAAGTCTTGCTGAAACTTAGATTCTAGGAGGACAGATTGTGGATAAGTTGGGCAGTGTACTGGACTAGTTCTACAGCAGGAGGGTATTAGTATCAGTGGAAAGGTACCACTGGCAGGTGCACACTTTTAATCCTAGTACTTGGAAAGTATAAGCGGGGTGATCTCTGTGAGTTCAGGGTCAGCCTGGTCTACATGGTGACTTACAGGCCAGCCAGAGCTACATCTCAGAAAAAAAATAGAAGAGGGTAACACAGGAGAGGAGCGGGGAAGAGCAGGGGTCGGGGAAGCCCTTGCATTTGCGTCGGGAGTGTGACGCTTGCTTTTTGTCGGGGGATTTTTATCGCAGTTGTAATTATTTTGGAGGTTGTCCTGGAACTTGCTCTATAGACCAGGCCGGCCTCGAACTCACAGAGATCCGCCTGCCTCTGCCTCCCGAATGCTGGGATTAAAGGCATGGGTCACCAACGCCCGGCAGGGAAATCAATATTCTTTGAAAAAATTTTTTATTATTTTATTGGTGTTTTGCCTGTCTATATGTCTGTGTGAGGGTGTTGGATCCTGGAGTTAACAGACAGTTGTGGGCTCTAAACTTTTATTCTTTTTGTTATTCTTGTATTTGTTTTTATTTTTCAGAATATGGTTTCTCTATGCAGCCCTGGCTGTCCTGGGAGTCCCTTTGTAGACCAGGTTGGCCTCGAACTCACAGCAATCAGCCTGCTTCTGCCATGTGAGTGCTGGGATTAAAGGTGTGAGCTACCACTGTTGGGCTAAACTTTTTTCATTACACTTATTTATGTGTGTGTGTGTGTGTGTGTGGTGGGGGCACATTGCCAGGCTGTGCTATGAAAGGCAGAGTAGAACCTGTGCAGTCTGTTCTCTCTCTACCATCCGAGAGTAATCTCAGGTTGTCAGGCTTGGTGGCAAGCGCCTTTGACCCACTCACTAGCCATATTGTCAGCCTGAGGTCTCTGAGTATTATTATTATTGTTGTTGTTGTTGTTGTTGTTGAGACAGGATCTCACTATGTAGCCTTGGCTGGCCTCGAATTTGTTATGTAGACCAGGTTGGCCCCCAACTCACAGAGATCTGCCTGCCTCTACCTCTCAAGGGCTTCGCTTAAAGGCGTGGGCCACCACACCTGGCAGAGCTCTGCTCTTTCAAATCACTCTGACTCGAAGGACACTCAAGGGGAGACGGAAGCTTCATGCCTCTCCCTCATGGCACATCCAAGACTGGCGGGTCGGTCAGTTGCAATGCTTCACTCTTGGTTCCTCTTCTGGGCAGGGGTCTATGGTTGGATGTGACTCCTGACTTCCAGAAACTTGGATGCTGGCCCCAAACTCTCTAGCCATGGGTGACGTTCTGATCCCCTTGCCTTCACCTCCCAAGTGTTGGATTACAGGCACAGCCTGTAACAGCACTACTGGTTTATGTGGTCTGCAGATGGAGTGCAGGGCCTGGCTTGCTGCTAACTGAGCTGCATCCCCAGCTGTAGCCAATGCTTGTGGATGGCCACCTGCCATGGCTTCCCACAGTGCCCACCACAGAGGTATTCAACCAGGCTCTGCAAAGAGCAGGACAGTAGAAGATGCCTGGTAAGACAACCATGAAGTCCTCTGCGTTCTAACCTGATGTGATTCTGGAACCTTGTCTTGACTACACTTTCCTGCTGTCTCTCTTGGGACCCAGCACCGGATAGGAGTCTTAGCAGAAGGTGGACAACCTGAGTTCTCATTCTAGCCACACCAATAACTCAGCTTCGGCAAGCTACTTCCTCCCTGTAGACCTCCATTTCCTTCTCTGTAAGACTTGGTGATGGTCCACACTTAGCCACCTACCAAGTATTTATTGAGCACCTAGTCAGGTAAGCTCTGGAATTCAATGGGGTTGAGGCTGACATGAACTTAAGGGGCAAGACTTGAGGGGCCAGGGTGGGAGGGGACTGTTGCCAGGCAACTGGTGCTGATTACTTATACTTCCTGTATGGATGCCAGCAGGTCCCGCTTCACACTATCATGCTAGTGTTCTGTGCCCACACTCCTTCCCCACCCTGGCAGCTGCGGCTGATCTCCACAACAACACGAAAACCTCCCGTGTTCAGAAAGGGAACTGTATGCAAAGCTGGCAGAATACACTTTGTGGGCTTTTCACAAATAAAAAACATCACATTGAAAAGTATTTGTGATAGTCAGGTGTTGGTGGCTCATGTCTTTTATCCCAGCACTCAGGAGGCAGAGGCAGGTGGATCTCTGAGTTCAAGGCTGACTTAGTGAGTTAGTTCCAGGACAGCCAGAGCTGCATAGAAACCCTGTCTCGAAAAACAAAACAAAATGAAACAAAAAAAGAGTTAATCATTAGAATAATGTAATTTTAGTGTTTTTTTTTTAATATAAGCTTTTCTAGGCAACCCCACTAGTTCTATGAGACTAAACTATGAGCTGGCTGCCCCAGTTCACCCAGGACCAGCTGCTGAGGCTCATGGTACTGGCCGCTCCAACCCTGGTCCCACAGTACCTATTAAATCAATCTGCTTTCAGACAGTCCCAGGATGCGGGTGGGGACATGTTTGTGATTCCAGCACTCACCCAGCTTGGGCTTCATAGTGAGAACCTGTCTCAGAGGAAAACCAAAACCAACAACATCAACAAAACTTAACTAAATAAAAAAAGATCCAAGATGTCTTCGTGTGCTTTGTGGTGTGGAAGCACCGAACTAAAACAATATGGATCAGATGGCCTTTGACAGAAAAACACGTGAGATTCTCATGAGGAAATCCACACAGCTTCCTCTGTGCGCTTCCATGGGGGCTGGGTGATTCAGAGAGTGAGGACATCAATACTCACAAATACAAGATGGGTCCAAGACATTTGTGAACGATACCTGAAAGAATAAGCAGACAAGCATAGTTTCTTTTTCCCTTTGAAAATAAAAATAATAAAGTGGCTCTGCTCTATTAATAAGGGAGCTGTTAAACGGAGAAGCCCTGTCTCAAAACCAAAATATAAATAAATGCACAATGTGCTTGGGCTGGGTGTGGTGACACACTCCTTTAATCCCAGCACTTGGGAGGCAAAGGCAGGTGGGTCTTTGTGAGTTGGAGGTCAGCTTGGTCTATATATCAAATTCCAGACCAGACAGGGTTGCATACTAGGAACCTGTATCAGAAAAAAGGAAGAAAAGTTGTAACATCACCGGGTTTCTGGAGTCAAAGCCTGGTGTCTAGTGGCCCCCAAAAGCTAGGTTTGTCTACCCACCCACAATACACCAGTTAAACGAGTAACAGAGAAAAGAGGATATTTATTCAAAGTGGCTCACAGTGTGAAGAGAAGGAGGTGGGTGAATTCTGAGAGCCACCTCCCAAGGTCCGTCTTCAGGTTATTGACTAGAGGGTTAGGTTTAAACAGAAGGGAAGAGAAGAGGTACAAATGCCTAAGTCATCCTAGTTAAGATCTGGTCCCACCCATTACCAACCCTTGTTTGTCCTGCAAGGTGGTTTGCATGTATCCTTTAGGCTAGAAGAGGGTACCATATCTCATGGATGGTTGTGAGCTACCATGTGGTTGCTGGGAATTGAACTCAGAACCTCTGGAAGAACAGCCAGTGCTCTTAACCTCTGAGCCATCTCTCCAGCCCTTTGTTTTGTTTTTTTCAAGACAGAGTTTCTCTATGGCTTTGGAGGCTGTCCTGGAACTAGCTCTTGTAGACCAGGCTTGTCTCGAACTCACAGAGATCCGGCTGCCTCTGCCTCCCGAGTGCTGGGATTAAAGGCTTGCGCCACCATGCCGGCCCACTGAAGATTTTGAAGATTATGTTACAAGCAGTTGACTAATATTTAGTTTGTGGTTGATCTGAACTCCTAGATCTTTCTCTAACCAACTGCGGCACAGGCCAGTTCTTCCCATCTCTGCTTCTAGCACATCTGCAACTGGGGATGGGGCCATCTGTCTATAATCCCAGTACTCAGAAGTTAGTGTAAGGTCATCCTCAGCCACATAGTAAGTTTGAGACCAGTCCGGAATACACGAGACCTTGTATAATTAATTAATTAACCAACTAATTAATTAATTAATAGCGGGCTGTCAGTGTGAGACACCACCATATGGATGCTGGGTGTTTCTGTTGATTGTTTTGTTTTTTCACTTGTGTGTGGAGGCCAGAGATCAACACTGGGACTTTGGGAATCTTCCTCAATCACTCTCTACCCCTTTTTTGTGATGTTTTAGGTTTTTGTTGTGGGTCTCCCCCCCCCCCCCCCACCACCACCAGGGTTTCTCAGTATAGCCCTAGCTGTTCTGGAACTCACTCTGTAGACCAGGCTGACCTCAAACTCACAGAGACCTGCCTGCCTGGGATTAAAGGCTTGCACCCCCACCACCGGACTGTTTTAGAGTTTTTAAACTTTCTTTCCATGTATGAGTGTTACCTGCACACGTGTATGTATGTGCATGCCTGGTGGCCACGGGGTCAGAATAGAGGGTCAGATCCCCTGGACCTGGATCTGTGGATGGCTATGAGCCACTGTGTGAGTACTGGGACTTGAACCTGCCAGCACATTTATCTATTTTTAAACAAAGGCCAAGCCTGGGTCGACCTCCACTTTTCACAACCTGTTTTAAAGCTCTCAGATGCACAGCCTTGTCATGTCTGCAGGCCACTCATTAGGCAACCTAGGCTGTTAGTCGTTTTCTGCTGTAACCTCTGGTTGGGGCGGGCAGGTGGCTAGACAAGCAGTATGGCCCAGTGTCATCTGTTTGTCTGTAATTGGACCTAAGCTGGCTCGAGAAACTTTTATTTTCAAAATGAACCGTTGGATTTTATTCCTTGTGATCAGCACTGAGGACTTTGTCTTGGTCAGCAATGAAAATGCTGAATGGGGCGAGAGTCTTGTGTGATAACACTCCAGCAGCAGCCCTCAAAGGGAGTCAGGGAATCCTGGCTGTCCCTCAGACCTTTGTAGAATCTGAGATAACAGAGCTGGAGACAGCTCAGGACTGAGCATGGGGACCAGAGTGCAACTCCCAACGCCACATACAATGCCAGACATAGAAGTGCATACTTGTAGTCCCAGAGCTAGGGAAATGGGGACAGATGGGTCCCAGGGGCTCACTGACCTGCCTGCCTAGCCTAATGGGTGATCACCAGGTCTCATGCTGTATTTAAAATACCCCATGAAGAGAAGCCATGCCATACAACAGGACTCAGGAGGTTTATTGGAAGAGGAGAGAGGAGGGGCAGATAGGTGGGCAGAGATGGGGGACGGAAACTAGTCCTCGAGGATTAGAGTGATGGATGAAAAAAGAGAGGGAGAGGGAGAGAGAGAGAGAGAGAGAGAGAGAGAGAGAGAGAGAGAGAGAGAGAGAGAGAGAGAGAGAGAGAGAGAGAGAGAGGTGGGCAGCCCCCTTTAAGAGGGAACACAGTGAATGTGCACACTCACGAGAGACCTTGTCTCAAAGGATGTGGACAGCACCCCTGAAATTGATACCCAGGGTTGTCCTCTGGCCTCCACACACTTGTGCACACATTTACAAGTGAGTACACATACATGAAATACATAATACATGTGTGCACATTTACAAGTGCATACATACACATGAAACAACAGGAAGGTCTATGCAGTCAGAACTATTTTCATCATGAAGTTTAAGATTTTACTTTTATTAATCACCTGTCATGAATAAGCTGTGAGGATTTCCACAAGTGGCATTGTGTGATAGTTCAACAAATATCTGCAGGAGTAGTTAGGTGAGGCTAGCTGCTGTTTCATTTGTTTTTTTTTTTTTTGTTTTTGTTTTTTGTTTTTTTTTTTGGTTTTTCGAGACAGGGTTTCTCTGTGGCTTTGGAGGCTGTCCTGGAACTCACTTGGTAGTCCAGGCTGGTCTCGAACTCACAGAGATCCGCCTGCCTCTGCCTCCCGAGTGCTGGGATTAAAGGCGTGCGCCACCAACGCCCGGCCTGTTTCATTTGTTTTATTTTGTGACATCCTCAGTGTGTGACTCAGGCTGTCCGGAACTGGTTATCTGCATCAGTCTATCGAGGCGCTCACGAAAATTGGCCCGCCTGCCTCTGTGGTAGCTTGAATTAGTTTTGCTATTTATTTATTGTTTGTTTTTCAAGACAGGGTTTCTCTGTGTAACAGCCCTGGCTGTCCTGAAACTCACTGTGTAAACCTGCCTCTACTTCTTGAGTGCTGGGATCAAAGATGCACGCCACCACCAGTCTGTGGTGGTCTGAATGAAAATGGTCCCCATAGGCCTATAGGGAGTGGCATTATAGGGATGGACTTGTTGGAGCAAGTGTGTCACTGGGGGTGGGCTTTGAGGCTTCAGAAGCTCAGGTACTGGCTCACAGTCTCTTCCTGCTGCCTGTCAATCTGGATGTAGAACTCTCAGGGGCCTCTCCAGCACCATGTCAACCTGAGTGCCGCCATGTCCCACCATGATGATAACGGACTGGACCTCTGAACTGTGAGCCAGCCCCTATTCAATGTTTTCTTATAAGAGTTGCTGTGGTCATGGTGTCTCTTCCCAGCAACAGAAACCTAAGACAGCCTCCTAACATTGAGATTAAAGGCGTGCACCACTGTGCTGGCTAGTTTATGCCAACTTGATGTAAACTAGAGTCACCTGAGAAAGAAAGAAAGAGCCGAGTTTGAGGAATTGCCTCCACCAGACTGGCCAGTGGGGCGTTTTCCTGATTAGTGATTGATATGAAAGGACCCAGCCCACTGTGGGCGCCACCACCCCTGGTCAAGCGGTCCTGGGTTACATTTAAAAAAGCAGGCTGAGCAACCATGGGGAGCAAGCCCGTAGGCTGGGCTCCTCCGTTGACAACGCTTCAGTTTCTACCTTGAGCTCCCTCCACGATGGACTGTGATCAGGAAGCATAAGCCGAATAACCCTTTCCTCTGAAGGTTGCTTTTGGTCACTGTTTATCACAGCAACAGAAAGCTACGTAGGACAGTCGCCATGCCTGTCACGTGGTTATTTTTCATCAGAAGTTGCTAGAACACAGTACCTGACACTGACTGGGCAATTTATAAGTAGGTTCAGTTCTCACGGTTCCGGAGGCTGAGGATCTCTCGGCCAAGGCACCTGGAGTTTTGGTGTCTAGTGAGATGAGGCCAGCAGATTCAGCCTGTTTCTCCTAGACAGCATCCTCTGCATCCTCACATGGTGGTGTAGGTGGGGAGAACACACTCCCAGGATCCCCATGAGCGAGGATGTCCATTTTATTCTCGAAGGTTCCTTCAGCCTTCACTTCCTGATATAATTACCTCTCAAAGGCAACACGCTTAATACCATCCCCTCGGGGTTTAGCATGCTCTCTTTCTCCTTCATCTTCTAGCCCCCCTTTTTTTTTTTACAATGTAGGGGGCAGAACTCAGTGTCTGAGCATGCTAAGCACACTCTACCACCCACACACACCTCAGCCTTTGGGTTTTGAGACTGAGTCTTAGTACATAGCCCAGGCTAGCCTCAAACTCTGGGCCTTCCTGTCTCAATGCCTTCAATGCTGGTTCATCCCAGCTTCTGTCCTGGGAAAACGAAGGGCTTTATGAGCCGTATCCCTGGGGTGTGGTTCAGGTTTTGAAGGGCTGACTCACAAGTCTCTTCAGGAAAGGGGGGAAGGATTTTTTCTTCATTTTACAGAAAGGGAAGTTAAGTTCCAGAGGTGTGGAAAGGAAGAATTGCACAAGGTCTAGCTGGCGTGAACACTGGAGGCAGGAAAGGAGGTAAGGCCGTTGTCTCCAGGGCTAGGGCTTGGTCCTCACAACGGACTTGTTGATAATAAGGGCTGGCCGTGGTGGTACACACCTTTGATCCTAGCAGAGGCAGGCGGATCTCTGTGTGGTCCAGGACAGCCCTGGTCTACGTAGCAAATTCCAGACTAATAAGGGATACATGGTGAGACCCTGTCTTAGAAAATGAAAGTATTTGTACATACATAGCACTTTTAAAAATTCGGGTGGCTCATGCCTTTAATTCCAGCACTCTGGAGGCAGAGGCTGGCAGATCTCTGTGAGTTTGGGAACAGCCTGGTCTACAGAGCGAGTTCCAGGACAGGCTCCAAACAATACAGAGAAACTGTCTCAAAACAAAACAACATTCAGGTTTTGAAGCAATCCCAAGCTTAAGAAAATAAGAATGGGCCTGGAGAGATGGCTGTGGCTAAGAGCACTGGCTGTTCTTACTGAGGCCTGGGGTTCCACACAGGGGAAACCATCTGCAACTCTAAAGTCAGAGGTTCTGACGATCTCTTCTGGGTGCTACTGATACCCGGTATCAGAAGGCTCAGGTTCACTCATATGAATACAACAAAGGCAAATGCATCAGATGATTCGCTTAAAAAAAAAAAGCATCTTGGTATGGTGGCGCACGGCACACCTTTAACCCCAGAGGTAGAGGCAGAGGCAGTATCTACAAAGTGAGTTCCTGGACAGCCAGGGCTACACAGAAGAAACCCTGTCTGGAAAAACAAACAAACATAAATAAATAAATAAATAATAAAAAAGAATAAAAAGGCAAAGAAGCTCTGTAACTTTCAGGCTCTAAGGTGGCCCAGGCCCCTGTGTCCCGGGGTCCACAGCTGTAGAAGCCCCCACACCCTCCATTGTGCTGTCTGCTGAAAGGAAGGGATGTAATTGATGCATTCCTTTTGTGGCTGAGTCGTAAGAGGTGCGGGGCTTCCACCTGGCTCAATCCCAGTCCTCTGGGGAAAGCCAGCAGCACTAACAAGGCAGCCCCTGGGGAAAGTCACCTGCCACCAGGCGCCACCCACCAGGATTCCTTTAGTTGAGATTAAAAGGTCCTAGAGATAAAGACAAAGGTTGAAGAGCTGATTAGTAGTGCTGCGGTAGTAGCCTGAGGTAGCTTTGTAGCCGTGGAATGAAACCCTGCCTAGGGAAAGAATTCTGCGTGGCATCCCCTGGGAATGTTGATCTGTTTTAGCAAGGACATCAAGCTGACCTGCAATTATTGTCACCAGATTTTTTAAACACTTTGGTCTTTCTGCGCTCTACTGTCTGCTGACAGGCAACCATGTGAACCAGGCCCTTTATATGTTTCAAGACCTTGTTGGTGCCGCTGGCCTCTTCAACTCTTCCAGAAATGTTGAACGGCTTCATTCACTATTCTAATATGTACACTGTTCTAGTGGTTTCCACTTGGCCTTTTCTAGTATGAAGATTAGTGTGGGGATTCTACTAGTTGGGAAGTATATTTTAGCCACTCAAATACTCACAGTATTAACCTGATTTTTTGTTTGTTTGGTCTTTTCGTTTGTTTTTTGTTTTTTGAGACAGGGTTTCTCTGTGGTTTGGAGGCTGTCCTGGAACTAGGTTCCAGAGATCCGACTCACAGAGATCCGCCTGCCTCTGCCTCCCAAATTCTGGGATTAAAGGCGTGCGCCACCACAGCCTGGCATAACCTGATTTGCTTGTTTGTTTGTCTGATTTTTTTGTTTTGTTTTGTTTTCAGAGACAGGGTTTCTCTATGTAACCCTGGCTGTCTAGAACCTCACTCTATAGACCAGGCTTGACTGGAACTCAGAGATCCACCTGCCTATTCAGCATCCAGGCACAACTGGCTCTGCCTCTTGGGGACCTGGCAGAGTGGGTCACCCCTTAGTGCACCCCTTAGTACCCTGGCCTCCTGTGTGGTCCCTTTAAAACGCAGAACTCTGCCTACTCCTTCCTCTTCTTCCTCTTCCTCTCCTCTCCCTCTCTCCCTCCCTGTCTGTTTTTCTCTCCCTTTCTCTCTCCCTTCCTTTCTCCCAATAAAACTTCCCTTGTAAGCTCTGTCTGCATGGTGTGTTTGGACTCAACCTGCCAAGGTCCCTTACACGCAGAATCGTAACACTCTGCCTCTAGAATGCTGGGACTAAAGGTGTGTGCAACCACCTCCTGGTGTTAATCTGATTTCTGTTGCTATAATAAAATATCAGAGGCAGGCTAGTTTGTGAGGAAAATGGTTTCTTTTGGATTATTGTTGACCCTTTGATATCCCATCATTCCCACTGATTAATTAAGGGAGTCTGTTTTGATAACTGAATTTCCCACCCATGCATTACCTTCAAGGAGCAGTCACCACAGGTTAAAAGCATGCACATTCAGGAGACAGAGGCAGGCAGATATCTGTGAGTTCAAAGTCAGCCTGGTCTAAATAGTAAGTTCCAGGACAATCAAGGCTATATAGAGAGACTGTGGTTAAAAAAGAAAAGGAAGGAAGAAAGGAAGGAAAGAAGGAAGGAAGGAAGAAAGAAAGGAAGGAAGGAAGATGTTGAAACAGGGATGGGGATGTTCAGTGCTTGCATAGTATGTGCAAAACTCTGGGATCTCCCAGCACCTGGATGTGAGGGTGTGCTTCTGCAGTCCCAGCACCAGGGAAGCAGAGACAGGAGGATCTCTGAGGCCAGCCAGCCTGTCCAGCTGAATTGGTGAGTTTCAGGTTCAGTTGAGAGACCTTGATTCAAAAACTAAGGTGGAGAGCAATTAAGACATCTGACATCATTCTCTGCCTTCCACACACGTGCTCACACACAAGCTTGAGCACAGGCATGCATGCACCTATGCATCCCCTCCCTCCCTCCTTCCCTCCCTCCCTCCCTCCCTCCCTCCCTCCCTCTCTCTCTCTCTCTCTCTCTCACACACACACACACAAACACATGCACACACAGAAATGCTGATGGATGTGGGGCCAGGGCATGCAGACAAGCCTGTGAACTGTCTCCAGTACTGAAAAGTTTCTGCATCCTGATAAGCCTCTCCACCAATGCAGCAATCCAAATCAGACCAAATCAAATCACAGGGATGCAAAGCTCCCGGATGGCCTTCCAGTTCCCCAGAGAGGAGACAGAAAAGAAAGCCCAGAAAACCACACATCTATTTTCTTTTTTTTTTTTTTTGGTTTTTCGAGACAAGGTTTCTCTGTGGCTTTGGAGGCTGTCCTGGAACTCACTCTGTAGGCCAGGCTGGCCTCGAACTCACAGAGATCCGCCTGCCTCTGCCTCCTGAGTGCTGGGATTAAAGGCGTGCACCACCAACACCCGGCTCCACACATCTATTTTCTGGAGGAGGGGAGGTAGTTTAAGTACCCTGTGGGAGTGATCTTGAGCATCTCTGGGGGTCATTTGGCAGACTTTCTGGGATGCAGGAGGGTTTGGAGGGAGAGATTGGGGTGGGGGACTTGGGTGGAGCCTCCACCATAATGTCCTAGACTCTTTGGGCCTATGGATGTCAGGGGCTGGGGTGAAGCTTCCACTTTATCAAGTATTTGTGTGTGTGTATTATATGTGTGTGTGTGTGTGTGTGTGTGTGTGTGTGCACGAACATGGGCATGCGAGTACCATGGTGAGTGTGTGGAGATCAGAAGATAACTTTCAGCAGTTGGCTCTCTTCACCCTGTGGAGTCCAGGGAATCGAACTCAAGTCATGGGAGTTGGTGGCTGGCACCTCTACCCTCTGAGCCATCTCAGCAGCCCCCTGTGCTTTGTTCCATTCCATTCTAGTCTAGTCATCTGGGTGAGTTTTTGTATCCCATGGTTTCAGTTACTGTAGTCCTGTAGTATAATTTGAGACCAAGTATTGTGGCGCCTCCAACTGTACCTTCTGCTTAGGATTGCTTCAGTCACTCAGATCTTTGTTTCCATCTAAACTTTAGGATTATTTTTTCTAGTCCTGTGAGGAGTGTCATTGGAGTTTTGATAGGGATGGCGTTGATTCTGTAGATTACTTTCAGTAACATAGCCACTTTTGTGGTATTAATTTTGCCACTCTCTAGGCGTGGGGGTTTCTTTCGTCTCTACTCTGGTTTCTTCCTTCAATGTCTTGCAGTTTTCACCTCAGAGGCCTTTCACCCCTTTAGGTGTACCCCTAAGGCTCTCTTTTGCGGGGATAGGAGGGCTGATGTTGAAGCTGTTGTGAAAGGACTTTTTAAAAAAGCAGTGTGTTGGCCGGGAGGTGGTGGCACAGGCCTTTAACCCTAGCACTGTGCAT
Source organism: Mesocricetus auratus (assembly GCF_017639785.1). Taxonomy (NCBI): domain Eukaryota; kingdom Metazoa; phylum Chordata; class Mammalia; order Rodentia; family Cricetidae; genus Mesocricetus; species Mesocricetus auratus. The sequence continues at coordinate 23,161,731 of NW_024429203.1, forward strand.
CGAGGCAGACGGATCTCGATTAAGTTCCAGGACAGCCAGGACTACACAGAGAAACCCTGCCTCAAAACAAACAAACAAGCAAAATGTTCACTACGATGTTTTCTAGAAGTCTACCGTAGATAATCTTTTGATTTTTGTGACAGTGTCTCTCTGTGTAGCCCTGACCGGCCTGGAACTCACAGAGATCCTCCTGCCTCTGCCTTCTGAGTGCTGGGATTGAAGCCCAGTGCCACTACTGTCCAGCTTCCGATAGTCTTTATTATGCTGAGATCTATTTCTTCTATTGCTTTTGCCATCAAGGTGTTTTCTTTTTCTTTTTGTTTTTCTTTCTTTCTTTTTTTTTTTTTTCAAGACAGGGTTTCTCTGTGGCTTTGGAGGCTGTCCTGGAACTCACTCTGTAGACCAGGCTGGCCTCGAACTCACAGAGATCCGCCTGCTGCTGCCTCCCGAGTGCTGGGATTAAAGGCGTGCGCCACCAATGCTCGGCTTTTTTTTTTTTTTTTTTTTTTGGTATCCGAAAGGAATGTTGAGCTCTGCCAAGGCTCAACCAAGATGGTTTCTGTCTTCAAGTCTATCTGCACGCTTTCGTTTGCCTACATTGAGCCAAGCCTACATCCCTTACGATGAAAGCAACAGTCAGTGCATGACTGCCTTAGTTATTTTTTAATTAATTAATTAGGTTTCTTTTGACATAGAGTCCATGTAGCCTGTGCTGGCCTTAAGCTTACTATGCGACTAAGGTTGAAGCTGGCTTTGAATTCCTAATTCTTCTGCCTCCCCCCTCCTTCCACACATGTACTGCAATTACCAGCATGTGCCACACCCCTGCCCTGGGGTCTGGCTGTTAATACGCTCTTGGAATCAATTTGTAAGTATTTCATTGGAAATCTTGTGTCAGACCCAACAAGGCACAGACTTACTATTACACTGTGTGTGTGTGTGTGTGTGTGTGTGTGTGTGTGTGTGTGTGTGTGTGTGTAGGGCAAACAGTATGGAGTTTGGAGGGCAACTTTCAGGAGTTGGTTCTTTCCTTGTTACCCTGTGGACTCCAGGAATTGATCTCAGGTCCTCAGTCTTAGAGCAGCAAGCACCTTTAGCCACAGGCTCTTAAAGATGAGAATGTGGATCTTCTTCTCTGAATCTGATGAATTTAAGTGAATCCATGTCACAGGTGGAAGGCTACTTAAAGTCTCACCTAGTTCCTGTGGTTGGTGCTGATGGAAGGCGAAGCTTTGGGTGATCAAACAATTGCTGCCATGGGATGCTTTGGTAGAAATCTAAATGTAGTATGGTGTGGTTCAGTGGTTAAAGCATTCCCCTACCATGCACAAGGCCCCAGGGTGGGAAGGGACACAAGACCAGGGTGTAAGCTAGTGGCATGGTGTTTGTCTAGTACACCAAAACTCTGAGTTCAACCCTCAGTGTCTCCTGGGGTGGGAGGGGTGGGGGGGTGGGAGGGGTGGGAGGGTGGGCAGGGTGGAAGGGTGGGGACGGGTGAGGGTGCTTCTCACTGTGGGGAAAGTGTGGCATGGAAAACAATGAGTTCAGAACTTTACATTTCTATCCCTTCAGACCACAACCAAACAAAAAGCTGAATTATCGCCCTAAAAGAAACTTTTACTCCCTGTGTCCTCGGGTTAAGGCTTCAGACAAGGACCATAACCTCCACCCCACCCCCACTTCCTGAGGCTGAACTCCAGAGAAAGCAGATGAGTGCTCAAAATAGCAGGGCCTCTTGTTGTAAAATAAGTCACAGGGGTGAGTTGGGGACCTGGGGTTGCTGAAGGCCTCAGACCAGAAGTTCTGTGGGTCCCTGTCAATTAAAAAGAAAAAGAAAAGGCGGCCTTTTCTCTCTGTGTGTCTGTATGCCCTACTTGCAGAACTTACAATGGCCACCTGAGGGGATTCATAACGAGGCAGGAGGCTTGGAACCTACACAGTTACCATGGCTTTCAGATTCAAGACACAGTAGGCCCCAGGGCACCACACACACCAAGAGACTATTGAGAGGTGGTCCTTTGGTAAGAACACCATTTTGCCTTTTGTTTTGACATAGTTGTATACTTAGTGAAACGTCAGGTAAACAGTACTAACGATTCTCTATGCCTGTGAGCTGAAATTCCCAGGGTGGGGATGGAACTCATAAACAGAAGTTCACAGAAGAAACACACATGGATTAAAGATTCTCCAGGGTTGATTCAAACTTGGTGATTGTGGAGCCTTGGAGTGTTGCAGGCGTTAAGCCAAATTATCTTGAGCTAACTTCAGGCCATTAATAGATGTTCATGCCATCTTTGTGTCTGACCTAACATCCTTTTGACTATCAGGTAAAATCTTTGGAATGTATTCTTCCCTGACTACTGTCTTCCGACAGTCCAAAAGTTTAGGATGCCATCAGACAGCATTTAAGACCCTCAGATTGCCCCGCTCTGTGGATGTTCCCACAGGGAATGCCTCGGTCTATGATTCCTTTTGTTCTGCAGGAAAATTTCGTGGGTCTGATTCCACCTTGGAGTGTTACTCAGCGTGATCCGAGTCTGTGTCCCCGAGCCATGCACTCATGTTTGGCTCAGAATAAATGGCCCTGCTTTAAGATGAGAACTGTGGGTTTTGTGAATACCTTTCACCCCTGAAATGCCAATGGACAGAAATGCAAATGTATATGAAAAGGGAGCCCCAAAGTGTCAGCTACGAGAAAGAATGAAATCTCAGATTTGGCTGAACTTCAGAATGGGGACACTATATTATAAATTCATTCAATATTTTATATGTTATTGTGTGTATGCCCTTCTCAGCCTTGGACATACAAGGAAAGACTTACATTTAGCTGCATAACCGGTCCCATTGGGACATTTTGGCATATTTGGGTATCTAAGAAAGGGCCTGGCAGGGTTTATTTCTTTGATGCTTTCCAAATGCCTCTGCCATATCTGAGTCAGAGTGCCATCCAACTAGGTGTTACCCCCACCCAGGTAAAAACCAGAGAAATTCTCCAATCTAGCCTGTCCTACACTGTTTAGCCTGCCCTTAGCTTTGGGTAGAAACCGTCTGAGACACACACCATCACACCTGTCACCTGCCTGTCTTTCCCATTGTCTGGAAGGCCCTGCCTCATGCCTCCAGGATCTACGGACAAACTTTTTTTCACCCCACACCCCCAAGGCCTTTCTTGTCTCCTCTCTGGCTGTACCTGGTTGGTTATCTTATTGAAGAACAAAACAGTGCACCAAGAATACAAAACAATGCACCAAGTGGCGTTACTGAGGTTAAGGTGATTGACCGCTTGGACCGAAGTGTCCTTAGGAATCGGTTATACCCAAAGATGGAATGAGGCCAAGAAGTAAAACTACCAATGCTGGAGTGAACTCACAGCGTGAAATCAGATAGCTGCCCATTCTGTCAGGGTCCATTCTTCTTCCAAGGTCTTCAAAATGTGTTGGTGACAACACCAGAGTTCCTTTGAGTCATATTAACCCATACTAGCCTCAAACTATGTAGTCCAGGCTGGCCTCAAACTCACTGCAATCCTATTTCTGCCTCTGCGGTGCTAGGATTACATTACCATGCGATTCTGATCCTCCTGCCATCATCTCCTGAATACTGCCTGGGATTAAAGACATGTGCCACCACCAAATTGCAGATGGGTACTTGTTATGATAGAAGCTTTACCCCCAGCCCCTGGCATCCATATACCCAAAGAGTCTAGAATGTTATGGTGGAAGTTTTACCCTAAGGCCCCTTCCCCTATCTCCCTCCAAACCCTGCTGCATCTCAGAAAGTCTGACAAATGATGACCCCCTACCCCAGAGATGCTCAAGACCACTCCCACAGGGTATTTAAAGTGCCCCCCAGAAAATACATGTGTGGTTTTCTGGGCTCTCTTTCCCATCTTGGGGGCTGGAAGGTCATCTAGGAGTGTTGTGTCCATTAAACGTGGGTTTTTAAAATTCTGTTTGATTTGGTCTGATTTGGATTCCTGCATCGGTCGAGAGGCTTATCAGAGTGCAGAAATTTTTTTTTGTTTTGTTTTGTTTCCAGACAGGGTTTCTCTGTGGCTTTGGAGGCTGTCCTGGAACTAGCTCTTGTAGACCAGGCTGGTCTCGAACTCACAGAGATCCTCCTGCCTCTGCCTCCTGAGTGCTGGGATTAAAGGCGTGCACCACCAACGCCCGGCTCAGAAATTTTTTAATAATAAAGAAATGTAATAGTTTTAAAGAATAGAACATAGTGTCTTAAGTTAAGGGTATGACTCTCATTAATAAAAGCAAGGATCTGTTTTGGTAGCGCATACCTTTAATCCCAGAGCTCAGAGGCAGAAGCTGGAAGATCTCTGTGGGTTCAAGGCCAGCCTGGTCTACATACTGAATTCCAGAACAGCCAGGGATTTGTAGAGAGACTCTGTCTCAAACAAAGAAACAAACAAGGGATGTGAGGGTTGCCGCCGTAAGTAGCAGCTAAAAGTGTCTGAATGTGCGCCAGCCCAAAGTGATTTCAAAATGGAATGTGTGGGCACTCCTGGTCGGTACCGCATGGCACAGCTGCGCATGTGCATCTGTGGCTCTGAACACGGCACACGTGTGCTTGCTTTGCATCGAGAGTGCCGTCGCGTCACTCAATGCCAGCAAAAGCTGCGTAAAACACCTGGGCTTAGAGTCAAGTCTCGTGAGAAACGGCGCTGTTCTTACTGTATATACAACGTGCTCTCCCCTTACAGAAACATGATGGCCTATTTATGGAACACAAAGACTGTTAATAGTTTCCGATTGTCATTCCTCTGCAAGTCATTACCAAATTAGTATATATTTGGATTGCATTTTGGTAGAATGCTAGATTTTAAGAATTACTACTTAAGTTGGGTGTGGTTGAGCACACCTTCAATATCAAAAGCATACCTTGGGAAATGACAGCTGAGCATGGTGATGCACATTAACCCAGCACTCAGGAAGCAGGGGTAGCAGGATGGATCTCTTCTAGTTTGAGGCCCGCCTGGTCTATAAAATGGGTTCCAGGTTATGTAGGGACACTGTGACTCAAACAACAAAAAAACAAAAACAAGCCGGGCCTTGGCCTTTAAACCCAGCACTCGGGAGGCAGAGGCAGGCGGATCTCTGTGAGTTCGAGGCCAGCCTGTTCTACAGAGCGAGTTCCAGGACAGCCTCCAAAACAAAACAAAACAAGAACAATTGTTGGCAAGCATGCGTGGGAAGAGGAGCCCTCATATGCTGCCAGGAATGAAAACCGGTGCAGCCGCTGAGGAAATGAGTGTGGAGGTTCCTCAAAAATGCTACAAACTGAACTTCCAAGGGACCCCGCTATGCCACTCCAGGTATGTACCAAAAGGACTCTAAGTCCAGATACTACAGGATAGCTTCATTGTTTATTGCTGATCCCATCGCAACGGCTGGAAATGGAACCAGTCGTGATGCCCATCACCCAAAGAATGGATACATTAACAAAATGTGATTGATATTCAGAGACAATGGGTGTTTTTCAGGGATAAATAAAAATTTAATCATGGGACTGGTGAAATGGCTCAGCAGGTAAAGGCTCCTGCCACCCAACCTGACCACCTGTGTTCCATCCCCGGGACCCACATGGTGGAAGGAGAGGACTGACTCTCACAAACTGTTCTTTGTCCTTCGCACAGGTACGGTGTATGTGCACACCCACCCCTGACACAACTCAGTAAATAAGTAAGTACATGTATTTTATTACTCTTTAAAGGTGCTGGACTGGGGAGGCAGAGACAGGTGGATCTCTGTGAGATCAAGGACAGCCAGCCCTACCCAGATGAGTTCTGTCTCAAAACAGAAAAAAAGTGGTAGTAGTTCAGTTAGTAGAGTGATTATCTGGTATGCATGAAGCCATGGGTTTCATCCCTCAGCAACACATAAACCGGGCATGGTGGTGATCCATCTTTACCCCAGCATTCAGTGATACAGGAAGATCAGAAGTTCAAGGTCAGCCCGGGTTGAGAATGCAGTCTCAAAACAAACACATACAAACAAAAAAGGTCTGTGTCTAAAACCGCAGCCTGAACTAAGTATATTGTCAGGGAAGCCTAGCCACTGAATGGTGAGCTAAACATACCAAGAGGTTTGTAGATCAGGCTGGCCTGGAACTCACAATGATCTGTCTGCCTCTGGCTCTCCAGTGCTGGGATTAAAGACATGCACCACAACTACCCAGTGTGAGGTCATTCTTTATAAGCTTTGATGGAAGCAGCTGAAGAAGTGAAGGGAAGGCCAGGAGGCATAGAATCAGAAAAGAGCACACACAGCTCCGGAGGGAGGGCCAGGGAGGAGCGGGATGGGAAAGCTGCCACACTGGTGGGTCCTCACCGAGCTTGTAGTGGTGGGTCTGGGGTCTGATGGGCAACTGCAAGGGTTTCTGACACCAATCAGAGCAAAGCAAGTGTCAGCTCACCAGCACGACTCACTAGGTAACCACGACGACCTTCAGAGAACTGCTGCCTCATTTCTGCCTTCCTGATCTGACGAAAATTCCTCTTCAGGTCAACGCTCACCTGAAACCATTCAGGGGAGGGGATTCTGGGAAACAGGTCTAACGTAGCAAAGTTCAAATACTACAAACCACAACGCTGTGTAAAATGTGAACCTGAACGGGATCCTGAACCGTGAGAAAACCTGCAAAGATAGGAGGGGTCCTTTTGTGGTTCTATAGCTCGATGTTTGTGTTTTTCTTACGGGGTAAGGAATCCCCCTCAAATCTTCTATGGTGTCAGCACATTATCTGTATGCTGGGGGTGGGGGGTGGTGGTGTTTTTGTGAAATTGCAATGTTTTTTTTTCCCCCCGAGACAGGGTTTCTTCGTGTAGCCCTGACTGTCCTGGAACTTGCTCTGTAGACAAGGTTGGCCTCGAACTCACAGAGATCTGCCTGCCTCTGTATCAAGAGTGCTGGGATTAAAGGTGTGTGCCACCACCCAGATCTGCAATGAGTTTTGCATGGACTACTTTTAAAGAGATGATTTTAAAGTGTGATTCTGTGTTTGACAACATCCTCGTGGTTGTATAAGAGAACATCATTGTTAGAAACAATATGCTTGGGCTAGGAGGTTGTACAATGGCAGAGTCTTATCTAGCACCTAGGAAGTCCTGGGTTCAAACTTCAGCACCACCAGTAAGAAGAGAAAAAGAAAAGAAAAGAAAAGAAAAGAAAAATGTTTAGACCGGGTATGGTGCTGCTTGCCTTGAATCCTAGCACTTGGGATGCAGCCACGGAGGGATTTCTATGAGTTTGGAGCCAGCCTAGTTACATTGTGAGTTCCAGCTCAGTCAAGGCTACATATTGAGATCCTATCTTAAAAACTAAGTAAGCTGGGTGTTGGTGGCTCATGCCTTTATTCCCAGCACTGGGGAGGCAGAGGCAGGGAATCTCTTTGAGTTTGAGGCCAGCCTAGTCTACAGAGCGAGTTCCAGGACAGCCTCCAAAACAATACAGAGAAACCCTGTCTCAAAAACAAAAACAAAAACAAAAGCCAAAACTAACCAACCAACTAACTAACTAACTAACTAACTAACTAATGTGCTTGAATGTTAATTAAGGGTGAACTCTCAGGGGTCAGCTCTTACTCATTCATACTGCCTGTGAAATGGTTCAGTCACCTTTGTGTGCTTGACATTCTCTGTAATACACCAATGAGGACGATGCCAATTCCTCTTGTTCCCTTCCCAGTCAACCTCTACTGTTCCCACAAAGATGCTTCTCACCATCCCTCGCTCTCCGAGCCCCCAGCACCTCTCTGAGGCATCAATTAGCACACTGCACTAGCCCTGTGCTCTCTGGTCTCTTCTGAACCTTGAAGTTTTTGGAGGACAGTGCGCTGTCTCTCAGGCCTCAGCGCCTTCTCCAGAGCCTGTTCTTCCTCCTTCGGGTCACACAGGGATCAAGGAGGCAGGGCTGGTAACACAGGCCCGTTAGCCCAGCTACTCGGAAGAACTGAAAGTTCAAGGCCCCCTCGGTCTACAAAGCAAATTCTAGGCCAGCCTGGGGAGAAACTTTAAAAGGGAGCTGAGGGTGCAGTTCAGCGGTGGAGCATTTGCCTGGTGTGCAGGGGACCCCCAAGTTTATTTCCCAGTAGTAAGGATGGGAGGACCAGAAAAGGGTCAAATTCAGGAATATTCTTCAGGGCTACCACCAAGTTCAGGCTCAAATTTAAAGAGCAAAGATTTAGAGTTTCAAATTTCCATCTAGAATTATTTCTATGCCATTATAAATGCACATGCATAGGCCACATCTGAACACCTACCCCAGATACACATTCCTATGGATACTGCTATAAATGTAACCTACTTTCTCTTTTTCAGTGCTGGGTATCAGACCCAGTGTCTCGAACACCAAGTACATGTCTTGCGGATGAGATACACCCAAGCCCCCCTTGACCAAGTTTAATAGTCTATCAGAGAATTACTAAACTGGTGCATCGACAGACTGGCATCATTGGCCACCCAGTGGCATAGGAATCGGCTGTGTGATGGGCATTCGTTTATTTAATGACTGCATCAGAAGAACATGGAAGTGGAGAAGCCATCCCTGCGGGAAACAAAGGGACTTTGGCAACTCATTGGTCAAAGAAATATGAACTGCTCAGCCTTGGGTTACAGGCATGACAGCAGAGTCAGCTGGCCAGGAAGAGACTGTCCCAATGTCCCAGCTTAAAGAAGGGCTTGGCCTGCTCAAGGAACCAAATTGAAAACATAGACAAGAGGGATCCCAGCATGGAACTGGACCATCCCCTCTGCCAGCCAGGAACCCCAGAAACACCTCGCTGTTGGACCTGAGGTTCTTCCCACTGTGTTAACAAGGTCCCTGCACCCAACAGCCAAGTGCAGACTGCACACAGCCACAGCCTCAGGAACAAGGAGAGTGTGTGCCTGCTAATCTCAGAGGAGAAAGTCCTACCGGCTTCCTACAGACCAGGAAGTTACCCAGGCAAGCACAGATGCGATGTCACTCTGGTTTCTGAGGTTGGTCATCTCTTGATGCCACCCCCACTTTCTCTTTCCCCATCCGCCGCTCACGCCTCAGGGTTCTGGCACTCTCCCTCTTTCCTGAGGGTCTTAACTAGGCCACGCTGTCCAGTTTCATTTCCCTCTTTGTAAAGGTTTAACGTCACTATTTGTAATTATGTGTTTGTGGGCATGTGGGTATGTGCACATGAGTACAGGTGTCTGTGGAGGGCAGAGCAGCAGATTCCTTGGACCTGGAGCTACAGACAATTGTGAGTCGTTGTGAGTCGCCTGACAGAGTGCTGGGAACTGAACTTCTTCCACTGAAGCCATTTCTCAGCCCTGTTCCCTTCAACATTCTCTCTTCTCTCTCTCTCTCTGTCTCTCTCTGTCTGTCTCTCTGTCTCTCTGTCTGTCTCTGTCTCTCTGCCTCTCTCTCTCTCTTCTCTCTCTGTCTCTCCCTTTTTTCTCTCTCTGTCTCTCTCTCTCTCTTTCTCTCTCTCTCTCCCTCTGTCATGCCACTCCCCACAACCCCCACCCCACGTTTTTCAAGACAGGGTTTCTCTGAGTAGTCTTGGGTGTCCGTGAACTCACAGACTAGACTAGCCTTGAACTCAGAGATCCACCTGCCTCTGCCTCCCTCATGCTGGAATTAAAGGTGTGTGCCACCACCGCCCGGCTAAGACCCTGTCCTAAAAAAAAAAAGAATTAAAAATTGAAGGAAGGAAAATGCTCTGAATGCTTACTATGTCAAAGTTAGCACTTTTGCCTTTCTTGTTCTAGTGACAGGCACACATCAGGCCATAACTGTATTATGTCTATTCTTGTATTTGTTTAAAATTTCTATAATAATGCTTCTTTCTTCTTTTGTATCTCCATTATTTCTCACAGATTTGAGTAAAAAAAAAATCCCCTTTCCTACAAGGGAAAATACAGACGTTCATACTGTAACCAAAACTCCTTTAGTAACTTGAGGGACAAACAGAAGCCAGGCTCAGGCTGGGATACTGCTCAGTGGTAGGCCTCCTGTCTGGCAGCACAGCTCTGGACTCCTTTTCCAGTGCGGCAAAACCATCACAGCCCAGGTGTGTGCCAGTTCTTAAAATGACATAACCTGCGCGCGTGTGCGTGCGTGCGTGCGTGTATGTGTGTGTGTGTGTGTGTGTGTGTGATGTGTGAGTGAATACGTGTGTGTTTACCCATGTGTGTATGTGTGGAAGTGGCATTGAACCTCTCTTTTTTTACATACATATACTTGCTACTGCCCCACATTTATGTGGGTGCTGGGTCTGACCTCCAGGCCTCATGCTTTTAGGGACACACTTTCCAGGCTGGACTAGCTCTGTCACTTAGGGACACACTTTCTCGACTGGACTAGCTCCGTCACTTAGGGACACACTTTCCCGGCTGGACTAGCTCTGTCACTTAGGGACACACTTTCTCGACTGGACTAGCTCCGTCACTTAGGGACACACTTTCCCGGCTGGACTAGCTCCGTCACTTAGGGACACACTTTCCCGGCTGGACTAGCTCCTGTTACTTAGGGACACACTTTCCCGGCTGGACTAGCTCCTGTCACTTAGGGACACACTTTCCCGGCTGGACTAGCTCCTGTCACTTAGGGGCACACTTTCCCGGCTGGACTAGCTCCGTCACTTAGGGGCACACTTTCCCGGCTGGACTAGCTCCGTCACTTAGGGACACACTTTCCCGGCTGGACTAGCTCTGTCACGTAGGGGCACACTTTCCCGGCTGGACTAGCTCTGTCACTTAGGGACACACTTTCTCGACTGGACTAGCTCCGTCACTTAGGGACACACTTTCCCAACTGGACTAGCTCCTGTCACTTAGGGACACACTTTCCCGGCTGGACTAGCTCCTGTCACTTAGGGGCACACTTTCCCAGCTGGACTAGCTCCGTCACGTAGGGACACACTTTCCCGGCTGGACTAGCTCCTGTCACTTAGGGACACACTTTCCCAGCTGGACTAGCTCCTGTCACTTAGGGACACACTTTCCCGGCTGGACTAGCTCCTGTCACTTAGGGACACACTTTCCCAACTGGACTAGCTCCTGTCACTTAGGGGCACACTTTCCCGGCTGGACTAGCTCCGTCACTTAGGGGCACACTTTCCCGGCTGGACTAGCTCCGTCACTTAGGGGCACACTTTCCCGGCTGGACTAGCTCCGTCACTTAGGGACACACTTTCCCGGCTGGACTAGCTCTGTCACTTAGGGACACACTTTCCCGGCTGGACTAGCTCCTGTCACTTAGGGACACACTTTCCCGGCTGGACTAGCTCCTGTCACTTAGGGACACACTTTCCCGGCTGGACTAGCTCCTGTCACTTAGGGACACACTTTCCCGGCTGGACTAGCTCCTGTCAATTAGGGACACACTTTCCCGACTGGACTAGCTCCTGTCACTTAGGGGCACACTTTCCCGGCTGGACTAGCTCCTGTCACTTAGGGACACACTTTCCCGGCTGGACTAGCTCCGTCACGTAGGGACACACTTTCCCGGCTGGACTAGCTCCTGTCACTTAGGGACACACTTTCCCGGCTGGACTAGCTCCGTCATTTAGGGACACACTTTCCAGGCTGGACTAGCTCCGTCACTTAGGGACACACTTTCCCGGCTGGACTAGCTCCGTCACTTAGGGACACACTTTCCAGGCTGGACTAGCTCCTGTCACTTAGGGACACACTTTCCCGGCTGGACTAGCTCCGTCACTTAGGGACACACTTTCCCGGCTGGACTAGCTCCGTCACTTAGGGACACACTTTCCAGGCTGGACTAGCTCTGTCACGTAGGGGCACACTTTCCCGGCTGGACTAGCTCCGTCACTTAGGGACACACTTTCCACCTCCTCACTCCCCATTCTCAGCTGACTTTACCTTTCCACTCCTAGCCATGCTAGCATCCTTGTATTTCCTTGAACTCCATAAATACTGAACAAAGGCTTTTGCCAAAGGAAATCTATGTAATATTTTATGTTGGCCATGCTTTAGTCGGCTCAGAATTCTAACCCTGATTTGTCACTTACCCCTTACCTACCTTTCAATTCAGTAGGAACCCCTATAGGCTTTCCTCAGGCCAACCACCTCCTGGGCCTCCACGAGAGCTAAGATTAGGTCCCCAGAATGGTCTTCTCCTGTCCTGTATTCTTCCTTCGGCCCTTGTCCTCATTTGTCCTGGTACAGTTGTCTTGTTTGTATGGGTTTGGTGACCTTCTCCCTCACTAGACTGGAGTGCAGTTGTTCCCAGTGACCACTGGCAAGAGCTAGGGTGGTGGCTTTTGGTATTGTTCCTAAACTGCTGGTTAACATTTGCCGAGGAGCTTGTTTTTATTGTTTCTGGAGTAATCTTTCTGATTCATAGCCCGAATGAAACCTCCAGCTGACCGTCCGTGCTTGGCAGTGGAGGAAGATGTTCACATGGGGACCTAAAGACACAGCAACCCAGGGCAGAGTGTGGGGCCTTGTTGACCAAGAATGCCAGGTTTAACTGTTATCCCAAGATTTAGCTTTTGGTCCAAATTAAAAAAAGAAGACTTTATTATATCAATCTACAGACATGAAAAAGGGCAGCAATTAAAAACAAAACAAAACAAAAAACCCTACTTTTAAAGTCTTTATATGAATGAGTGGTTTGAATGAGAATGCCCGTTGGCTCCTGTATTTGAATATTTGAACCCTAGTTGTGAAACTGTTTTGGCAAGGACTTGGAGGCGTGGTCTTGTTGGAAGAGGTGTGTCACTGGGGATGGGTTTCAAGGTTCCAAAAGCCCATGCCAGGGGAAGTCTCTGCCTCTATCTCTGCCTCCAACTTTCTAATAAGATACACACTCTTTTATAGGCATGGTGGTGCATGCCTTTAATCCCAGTATTCCAGAGTCAGAGGCAGGTAAAAATCTCTGAGTTCGAGGCCAGCCTGGTCTACAAAGCGGGTTCTAGGACAGCCAGGGTTGCACAGATAAACTCTGTATTCGAAAAACAAAACCAAATATGAATATAGAAAATAAAGTCTCAGCTACTGCTCTGTGCAAGGCCTTCTGCTGCTGGGTGATGATCATGACTCTGAGACTGTAAGCAAGGCTCCAATGAAGTTCTTTTTTTTTTTTTTTTTTTTGCCAGGTGTTGGTGGCGCACACCTTTAATCCCAGCACTCGGGAGGCAGAGGCAGGCGGATTGCTGTGAGTTCAGAGACCAGCCTGGTCTATAAGAGCTAGTTCCAGGACAGCCTCCAAAGCCACAGAGAAACCCTGTCTCAGGAAAAAACATTATAAAAGCGTTTTCTCAATGGATGGGGTGGCCTTTGTTCCCAGAACTTGGAGATAGAGGCCCGTGGATCTCTATAAGTTTGAGGCCAGCCTGGTCTACATAGTGAATTCCAGGCTAGCCAAGTGCTACATAGTGAGACCCTGTCTCAACAAAACAAACAACAAAAAAGCATTTTCTCATGGTATTAGAAACTTCAAAAGCAAGGTTCTTCGGTCAAATGGACAGCTCATTGGGTAAACACACCTATCACCAAGACTTGTGAGTTTGCTCCCAGGACCCACCTCTTTTTTATTTTGAGACAGAGTCTCACTTTGTAGACCAAGCTGGCCTTGAACTTACAGAGATACACCAGCCACTGTCTCCCACACGCTGTCATTAAAGGAACATATCATCATACCAACTTAAACTTTATGTAGCCCTGGCTGTCCTGGAACTCTTTGTAGATCACACTGGCCTTGAACTCACAGATTCACCTATCTCTGCCTCCTGAGTACCGGAATTAAGGGACACAGCTAAAACATCTTTCTTAATGATTTCACTCATGTTCTACTGGGAGAATGTTTTAGCATATTTAACCAGAACATTAACATTTTATTATTATTCAGTGTTTAAATAATTCAGATAATACTCTTATTTGAATAAGAGTCAGGCTAGAGAGCTGGCTAGGCTAAGTTTACAACCAAAAATATAAGAATAAGAGCATTTTCATATGTAACTTATTTCTACTCCTAAATAATGACACAGAGACTTATTATTAATTTTGAAAGCTTGACCTTTGCCTTAGGATTGTTCCTAACTAGCTCTTATAACTGAAGTTAACCTGTTTCTAATAATCTGTGTTCTGCCACATGGCTCTTCACCTCTCCCCCATTCTGTACTTCCAAATCCCTCCTTGTCTCACTGGCATCTCTTGCCATGCCAGCTTCCAACCCTGAGATCTCTGCCCCAGAAGTCCTGCCTGTTCTCTGTTGCCTAGCTATTGGCCAGTCAACTCTTTATTAAACCAATCAGAAGGCACCTTGTCAAAGACACATTTTCAGTGTACAAAAAGATTATACCACAACACACCATCCTGCTAGCAGGGGTAAGTATGGCCATCTCACTGCATGGGGATGGCCACCGCACTGCATGAGGATGAGGATGTCCACTGCACACTGCATGAGGATGAGGATGGGTACTGCACACTGCATGAGGATGAGGATGGACACCGCACTACATGAGGATGAGGATGGACACCGCACTGCATGAGGATGAGGATGGACACCGCACTGCATGAGGATGAGGATGGCCACTGCACACTGCATGAGGATGAGGATGGGTGCTGCACACTGCATGAGGATGAGGATGGGTACTGCACACTGCATGAGGATGAGGATGGGTACTGCACACTGCATGAGGATGAGGATGGCCACCGCACTGCATGAGGATGAGGATGGCCACCGCACTGCATGAGGATGAGGATGGCCGCCGCACTGCATGAGGATGAGGATGGGTACTGCACACTGCATGAGGATGAGGATGGACACCGCACTGCATGAGGATGAGGATGGACACCGCACTGCATGAGGATGAGGATGGCCACTGCACTGCATGAGGATGAGGATGGCCACTGCACTGCATGAGAATGAGGATGGCCACTGCACTGCATGAGAATGAGGATGGCCACTGCACTGCATGAGGATGAGGATGGGTACTGCACACTGCATGAGGATGAGGATGGGTACTGCACACTGCATGAGGATGAGGATGGGCACCGCACTGCATGAGGATGAGGATGGGTACTGCACACTGCATGAGGATGAGGATGGGTACTGCACACTGCATGAGGATGAGGATGGCCACTGCACTGCATGAGAATGAGGATGGCCACTGCACTGCATGAGGATGAGGATGGGTACTGCACACTGCATGAGAATGAGGATGGCCACTGCACTGCATGAGGATGAGGATGGGTACTGCACACTGCATGAGGATGAGGATGGGTACTGCACACTGCATGAGGATGAGGATGGACACCGCACTGCATGAGGATGAGGATGGCCACTGCACACTGCATGAGGATGAGGATGGGTACTGCACACTGCATGAGGATGAGGATGGCCACTGCACTGCATGAGAATGAGGATGGCCACTGCACTGCATGAGGATGAGGATGGGTACTGCACACTGCATGAGAATGAGGATGGCCACTGCACTGCATGAGAATGAGGATGGCCACTGCACTGCATGAGGATGAGGATGGGTACTGCACACTGCATGAGGATGAGGATGGGTACTGCACACTGCATGAGGATGAGGATGGACACCGCACTGCATGAGGATGAGGATGGCCACTGCACACTGCATGAGGATGAGGATGGCCACTGCACACTGCATGAGGATGAGGATGGGCACCACACTGCATGAGGATGAGGATAAGGATGGACACCACACTGCATGAGGATGAGGATGGCCACTGCACTGCATGAGAATGAGGATGGCCACTGCACACTGCATGAGGATGAGGATGGGTACTGCACACTGCATGAGGATGAGGATGGGTACTGCACTGCATGAGAATGAGGATGGCCACTGCACTGCATGAGAATGAGGATGGCCACTGCACTGCATGAGGATGAGGATGGGTACTGCACACTGCATGAGGATGAGGATGGGTACTGCACACTGCATGAGGATGAGGATGGCCACTGCACACTGCATGAGGATGAGGATGGCCGCTGCACACTGCATGAGGATGAGGATAAGGATGGGCACCACACTGCATGAGGATGAGGATGGCCACTGCACTGCATGAGAATGAGGATGGCCACTGCACACTGCATGAGGATGAGGATGGGTACTGCACACTGCATGAGGATGAGGATGGCCACTGCACACTGCATGAGGATGAGGATGGCCGCTGCACACTGCATGAGGATGAGGATAAGGATGGGTACCACACTGCATGAGGATGAGGATGGCCACTGCACTGCATGAGGATGAGGATGGGTACTGCACACTGCATGAGGATGAGGATGGGTACTGCACACTGCATGAGGATGAGGATGGGTACTGCACACTGCATGAGGATGAGGATGGCCACTGCACACTGCATGAGGATGAGGATGGCCACTGCACTGCATGAGGATGGCCACTGCACTGCATGCTTCTGCTACTGAATATTCTGTTTTCTTTCTTCTTCTTTTTGAAAATTTTTGTACAAGTTTTATAGATGAAAATGGTACCTGGGTTTTTTTAATTTGCATTTCTTTTGTTACTACTGAAGTAGAACTTTTTCCCACGTGTCTTTTGGCACAATATGTTTCCTCTTTTGTGAACTGTTCAGGCTCCTTTATTTTTTTTAGTGGGGTTCTTGATACATTATATATTATAAATCTGACCAATTACTCTGGAGTCTATCACTTCCCTCACACAGTGACTCAGTTTATATGGGTCTGCACCTCGTGATATGGCCTTCTGGATAAAGTGGACACATGTGGACTTCTATAAGTAATGCATAGGTAAATGGAAAGGGCTGTTCAGAGAAAAGAGGGGTAAAACTATCCACTCTGAAAGGGACACCAGCCTTCTCTGAGCAGCTCCAACAGCTAGGGAAGATGACAAATAGAGTTCCTCTTAAGAATTTCCAAGCTTTTATAAATCTGCGAGTTGGGCAAGGGGTGTGACTCTCTTGATGGAGTCACCAAAACCAGGTGTGATGGTGTACATACCTAATCTCAGCATTCGGGAGTGGAGGCTGGTGGATGCAGGCAATCCTCAGTTACCCTGGGAAACCCTGAGGCCCCGTCTCAAAACAAACAGACCAACCTCTAACTCCACTCTCTGTCTTACATGGTGAGCTTAAGCGTCTGAGTAGTGATATTCATATGGTCTTGCGTTTGGAAAAGACTTCAAGACTGCAGAAGGCAGGTGAGCAGTTGCTTTCTACCTATGCAAGGAAAACGAAAAGTAAATTTAAGATGTCTTAATCAGGTAGGGGTTAGATATTAGCACAGGCTAGCCTGCTCTGAAACAAATGATTGAGAAAATGTGAGCATGCTTCTAGGTAGTTTCTTGCCTTTAATGGGCATGCTTGGGTGAGGCTGGGCTAAATGTTTTAGTTTCTAACCAGACCATGGAAGGGGAAAGGTGTGACCTCACAGCACCATGACATCACCAGTCACCCAGCCACTTGTAAATCAGAGCCTCTTAGCATGCAGGGAGTGCGCCCTGGCATGAACGGGAACCCCACAGAAGTCAGGCTCTGAGGCTGAAGGTAAGGGTGGGGAATACCAGACCGGAACCTGACATTTCATGCTGCTTTCCTAACAGTTCCTTTTCAAAGAAACAAGAACTGAAATGCAGGTTGAACAGGCATGCAAAGCAGGCCGCTATTTCAGTCTGAATCAGGAGCAGGGCCACCGTGGGCCATCTGAAACCCAGGGGCAAAAGGAAACTGAGCACTGGGCCATGAGCAGCCTATGATGGAGAGTTGAAGCTGCCCAAATAACTGGGCACTCTTAGGCACTAGCTGTGTTGGGAGCTGGGCCTGAGGGCAGACCCTTGGGGCATCCTGTTCATGCCTAGAGCGGTGATCCACGGCCATTCTCTCTTCCTCAGAATTCCTGCAGCCCCCTTGGTCACCCAGCCAAGGGATTCCAGGACAGGAGTCTCAGAACTGTTTCCTGTGGCAGTGCTGCCACGTCACCTGGGGTTTAGTCCCTCCCATCCCCAGCACTGGGGTCCCAATAGCCTGCTTCATTGCCAGGGAGTTGGCATCACTCAACCTAGAGTGACTGTGGCTGAGACAGCCAGCTAAGTCATCGTCATCGGTCACCCAGAGCGTTTACATTCTCAACAGCCCAGCCATGCCAGGACGGCCGATATGCCTCAGGTCTACTCTGTTTTATTTGGCCTTCCAGAACGGGATGGCTCTGATGGAAAGAACTGGCAGAGGCTTCGAGATGGCTCAGTGAGTAAAGGCTCCTGCTGCCAAGCCCGACAACCTGAGTTTAAGCCCTGGGAATTGAGTCCTGCAAGTTGTCTTCTGACCTCCACACACAGGCTGTGGTACCTGTGTGCACATACACAACGTCACACAGAATAAGTAAACAAAGAGTCAGGCGGTGGTGGTGCACACCTTTAACCCCAGCACTCGGGAGGCAGAGGCAGGTGGATGTCTGTGTGTGTAAGGTCAGGCTGGTGTACAGAACAAGTTCCAGGATAGGGTTATGCAGAGAAACCCTGTCTCAAAACAGACAAACAGTAAACAAAAATGTTGGGTTTTTTGTTTGTTTTTAAAGAAAGGCCCTGCAGGCTTGCCTCTTGAAGGATGTACTAGTTTTTTTTTTTTTTTTTTTTTTGGTTTTACGAGACAAGGTTTCTCTGTATTGTTTTGGAGGCTGTCGGTCCAGCCCGGCCTCAAACTCACAGAGATCCGCCTGCCTCTGCCTCCCGAGTGCTGGGATTAAAGGCGTGTGCCACCAATGCCCGGCTGTACTGGTTATTTTTATAGTCAATTTGACATAACCTGGGAAGGGGCAACCTTGGCTGAAGAACTGTCAAGCTAGCCTACAGCCACGGTCTTGAATAATGATTGATGTGAGAGACCCCAGCCCACTGAAGGCCCCAGGGTAGATGGGCCTGGGCTGGGTAAAAGAGCTAGTTGCTTGAGTGTGAGTGAGTGAGTGAGTGAGGAGTGAGTGAATGAGTGAGTGAGTGAGGAGTGAGTGAATGAGTGAGTGAGGAGTGAGTGAATGAATGAGTGAGTGAGGAGTGAGTGAGTGAAGAGTGAGTGAGTGAATGAGTGAGTGAATGAATGAGTGAGTGAGTAAGTGAGTGAGAACCAGTAGATAGTCTTTCTTCACATTTTCTGCCCCCAGGTTCCTGCCTGACTTCCCTGAACTGTTGCCTGGAAGTATAAACGAAATAAACCCTTCCCTCCCCAAGTTTCTTTGGGTCAGTGTTTTGTCAGAGCAGCAGAAATCAAACTTGAGCTTTCCTGGCCTCTCCCTTGCTAAGCCATTTCCCTCTCCCTCTCTCCTCTCCCCTAAAAGCACCCAGACCATAACTAGTACCCTAATGTCTACTCACTCAAGTTTCTGTCATCTCTCTTATAATCATCCTGAGCTGGATTTCATTCAGGAGGCTGGAGAGACAACTTAGTGGTTAAAATACTTGCAGAAGACCTGGGCTCACCTCCCGGCACCTAAATGTCTGTTCACAACCATCTCTAACTCCAACTCCGGGAAATCATTGCTCTTTTCTGGCTTCTGGGGGCACTAGACATGCATGTGGGGCACACATACATGCAGACAAACACTCATATACATAAAAAAATAAAAAGAAATTAACCTAAAAAAGATATGCTGGGCAATGGTGGCGCATGCCTTTAATCCCAGCACTTGGGGAGAGGTAGAGGCAGGCGGATCTCTGAGTCTGAGGCCAGCCTGGTCTACAGAGTGAGTTCCAGGTCAGTCGGGGCTCCAAAGGGAAATCCTGTTAAAAAAAATTTTTTTTACGAGCCGGGCATTGGTGGCGCACGCCTTTAATCCCAGCACTCGGGAGGCAGAGACAGGAGGATCTCTGTGAGTTCGAGACCAGCCTGGTCTACAAGAGCTAGTTCCAGGACAGCCTCCAAAGCCACAGAGAAACCCTGTCTCGAAAAAAAAACCAAAAAAAAATTTTTTAACCTCCTAACCAGGGAAGCTGGTAGAATATTTAGAAAAAGTAAATTAATAAGAGTGTGAGCCCTATAAATGTTCTCAGTATGTAGCAGGCACCAAATGTATTTGACTTAATTGAATCAGATGCAAAGATACTATATGTTCCTGAGATTTGTTTAATTTAAAACTTATGATTGCATAAAAACGTGACAAAATCTCACACTCTTGACTAAGACCTAAGTTTAACCGAGGTTATGCCAGTCACTCGGACTGCCCCCTTCACTTCTCTAATCTGCTTTACTTATAGAGAGAATGTGACAAAAATATGTCCCACAGGGCTTTTGTGAAGATTAAATATGATACTTCATGTAAATGAGCCACACTTGTTCATACTGGATGATTAGTCACCAGTGGAGGGCTGACAGCATGACCAAATAATAAAGAATTTGCCATGGAGTCTGACATCAGGAGGGTCCCTAGAACCCATGTTAAGGTAGAAGAACACCAACTCCACAAAGCTGTTCTTTGACTGCTACACACATACAAACATCATGCACATTACTACACACATACAAACATCATGCACATTACTACACACATACAAACATCATGCACATTACTATACACGTACAAACATCATGCACACATACACTCAGTAATCGTAAAGTAAAACTTGTTAAAAGAACTTTGAAAAGCATTTACATTTATAAAGGAGAACAAATTTTGGTTTTTCTTTTTGTTTTTTGTTTTTGTTTTTTGAGGCAGGGTTTCTCTGTAGCTTTGGAGCCTGTCCTGGAACTCACTATGTAGACCAGGCTGGTCTCGAACTCACAGAGATCCGCCTGCCTCTGCCTCCCAAGTACTGGGATTAAAGGCATGCACCACCACAACCCAGCATAAATTTTGTTTTTAAGATGTCAAAAAATTTAATCACTGAGCCATCTCTCTGGATCTCCCAGAAGAACATTTCTGAAAGCAATATAAAACAGTCATATAACTTTTAAAAATATTTAATAATATGTACTAAAAGTGTTCAAATCACATATATCCCTGAGATCCAGCATTTTCATTCTTAGAACCATATCCAACACAGGATTTTTGTGTGCATTTGTTCTCTCAAATTATGCACCAGAACATTCTTTTGTTTTGTTTTTTGTTTTTTCGAGACAAGGTTTCTCTGTGGCTTTAGAGGCTGTCCTGGAACTAGCTCTTGTAGACCAGGCTGGTCTTGAACTCACAGAGATCCGCCAGCCTCTGCTTCCTGAGTGCTGGGATTAAAGACTTGTGCCACCAACACCTGGGTTTTTTTGTTTTTCAAGACAGAGTTTCTCGGTGTAGTCTTTGCTGGCCTGAAACTTGCTCTGTATAACAGGATAGTCTGGAATGCGTAGAGATCCGCCTCCCTCTGCTGAGATTTAAGGGCATGTGCTGCCATTGCTGTCCCCCCTACCCACCGAGCTACACCAGAATGATCTTAGCAGTGCTATCTGCATGGACTGCTTTCAGGAAACAGCCTCCAAATCCAGGTGCAGAAGAATTCATGCAGTGTAATAGCACACTGAACACGAATGAACAAGCTGCAGTTTCGTGTGGCAACAGTGTGAATCTGGCCAACATAATGTTGAGGCAAGGAAAGCAGATCTGTATATCTGACGTTCACAAACATTACAGTGAATCTACGGTGATTGACATTATCATAGTGAGACCCCGGGCCATGGTGGTCTACACCTGTAATCTCAGCACTAGGGGAGTGAGGCAGGATGGTTGCCTCAGCCTGAAACACATATTGAGAACCCAGGCACCAGAGTTGCATTAGAAGCTCGCATCTGAACAAAACAACGGTGACTGTCATTGAGGCTAGTGATGGACTGGGACACAGGGACTCTTGGAAGACCGGTATGTTCTGCTTCTTTGGTGGGGGCTGGTTCCACTAGTGAAATTTGTGGCGTGGCACCCTTACAGTCCTAGCACTTTCTATGTGTATAGCATGTTTCAAATAAAAAGTCTCTTAGAAGATAGTGTAAGAACAACCTGATCATTTTGTCACTGGCCCAATCTTAAATTTGAGCCCATTCTCAGAGACTGTGCAAATGCTCAAGCAGTTTGCATATGTTCCTATTTTTCTCAGTCCCTTGAATACCTGCTGGGCACAGGTGTGGTCTGATTTCAAACCACACAAGAGCTGATGTCTAGACAGCTTTGCCACCTCGAAGGACTGGCTCTATTTTCCGGGTCTTCCCAGTTCTTGTCTACCAACCACGAGATTTTCCAGTCCAGAACTGCGGTGCATATTTCTAATGAATGGGCACATCATTTGGGTAAAACCCAGCATGGGAGTGAGAATAGCTATGTTCCCCATGTAAATCGAACAAAAATACTCAGACAAAACAATACTTCTTGCACTGGCACTGGAGGCTTTCCATCACCTCCACAACACAATCTCCACGAGAGCACGAATTGTGTTTCAATCATTGCTTAATCTTATTTGACTCGTGGTTGCCATGCCATGAGCATCTAGAACAGCCCCTGAGATATGAGAATCAAACAATAAAACTTTCCTTTTGTGAGACAGGTGCTTACTTTGTAGGCCCAGCTGACCTTGAACTAGTTTCCAAACCTTTAATTTGCTCCCCAGCTGCTAGGAGCACACCGTGAACACAACTCCAGACTAAACAGAGTTAACGTTGTTTTTGTGTTTTGTATTTTGTTCCTTTAGTAGCCAGGACCTTATATAGCCCAAGCTGACATCCAACATAATATGCATCTGAGGATGGTTTTGAACTCCTGATCCTCCCTCCAGCCTCTGCCCTTTATAGGCTGTATTACCAATATTTGGCTTAATAAAAATTTCTGGATGTGTTTTGTAGTTTTTTTTCCTTGCCTCGAGTTCATAAAAACAGCATAGGACACCAGTTATCTGTACTGTGTGTGTGTCACAGAGGGTTGTGGCCCAGTTCATTTATTGTCACATGGGCAGAGAGAGCGTTTTACGATGGGGCCTTCACAGAGTCCTGGACGCCTTTGGGAGCCTGACTGGAGTTGGAGCTGCAGCCTGAAATGATTCAGTGCATCCTTAGGCTGCGCCTTGCTCCTCAGTTGGCTGAGTCTGTGGCCCTTGGCCCTTAGCCAGAAAGCAGCTTCCCAAGCTTGGGGTGGGCGATGAAAAGGGAGTTGGCAGGGATTGCAGTTGGTTGAGACTTTGGCGCCTTGGGCTTCAACTCCTGAGGTGTCACGCCAGCCTGATCCAGTACCCGCTGCCTTGGCATTGTTAGCGTTTTTCCTCCAGACCCTTCCTGCTCTTCTTAGCAAAACACAAGGTTCTCAGGAGCTCCAGGGCAACCCCCTTGAAAGAGTCAAAGCGTTGTGACTGGGGTTTCTTGATGCCATTTCTGTGCCACACAGGGAATTGGTGTGTGTGGTGTGGTTCTGATTTGGCCATGTGTACATTATAATCTGTGGCTACCAGGAAGACTTTTTTTCTTTTGAGACATGTTCTCATGTAACCCTAGCTAATGTGACCTGAGGCTGAGGACATCTCTCTACAGATCCTCCTGTCTCAGCTTTCCATGTGTTAGCGTTACAGGCATGTGCCACCATACCCAAATGAGAAAATGTTCTCCAGTGAAATCATCATATTCAAAGATAAATAGCAGGGAGGAGGAGAGTATACTTTCTAGAATCAGGCTACCTTAGTTCAGATCCCACCTCTGCCACTTGCTAGCAAGGTGACATGAAACAAATTATGGAATTTATCCATGCCTGAGTTTCCTCATGTGTGGTTAGGATCACAATGAAGTTTAAAGAACACTTGCAAAGACAGTATGCGGAATTGTTTGGTGACAGTGTGCCAAAATGTTCAGTAGAATCCAAATAAATGAAAAGCTTTGGAATAAATGTCAGGACCCCAGCAAAACTTCTTGTAGGTATAGGCAAGTTTATTTTAAATTTTATATGGAAGGGGGACTAGAGGGTTAGCTCAGTGGATAAGAATGCTTGCTTGATGCTTTAAATGAGAAATGCTCCCCCACCCCCAGGCTCGTGTACTTGAACACTTGGTTCCCGATCGGTGGTCTGGGGATGTTGTGGAACCCTTAGGAAGAAGGACTTTGCTGGAGGAAGGATGTCATTGGGGAGTGGGGCACTTCAGTGGGGGAAGAGTAACCTTGTTCTGCTTGTCTTTATGATTAGTCAGTTACATTTTGTTTTCTAGTGGTGCTGAATTTTGAACCTATGGTACCTACTAGGTAAGTGCTCTATCAGTAATATAGATATCCAGCCCTCTGTATCTATTGGTTTGTTTTTTGAGATAAGAGTCTTATCGTGTAGCTCTGACTGTCCTAGAACTTTCTATGTTGACCAGTCTCCTTCCATGACAGGTTTCAGGAATAGAGCCCAGGTTCAGTAAGCATCTTTTACCTTCAGAGCCATCTTGCTGTCCCACATCTTTTTTTTTTTTTAATTTTGAGGCAGGGTTTCTCTATGTAACCCTGACTGTCCTGTAAGTCACTCTGTAGACCAGGCTGGATCCAAACTCACAGAGATCTGCCTGCCTTTGCTGCCCAAGTGCTGGGATTAAAGGTGTGCACCACCACCCAACTGTACACCTTGTTTTTTGAGAGATGGTCTCTCACAGGGACCTGGAGATCACCAGTTAGGCTATGCTGGCTGGCCAGTGAGTACTAGGGATTCTCCCGTCTTTACCTTCCCAGTACAGGCATTACAAGTGCATGACACAGTGTCCAGTCTTTTATGTGGGCTGCAAGAGTCAAATTCAGGTGTTTACGAGTGTGAAGCAAGCACTTCCCCAACTGAGCCATTGCCCCAGCACTGTCAGCAGAAGGACTTAGCCACTTTGGTCTGACACTGCATAATCAGTCAATATATAGTTTGATTATACTTTAGTTTCTCTTCAGGTCATGAACATCTTTCCCCTTAATGAATATTTGTAGAATTATGAATTAAAGCCGGGTGGTGCATGCCTTTAGTCCCAGCACTTGGGAAGCAGAGGCAGGTGGATGTCTGTGAGTTTGAGGCCAGCCTAGTCTACAGAGCAAGTTCCAGGACAGCCTCCAAAGCTACAGAGAAACCCTGTCTCGAAAAAACAAAACAAAACAAAAAAAAAGAATTACAAATTAATCAGTAATGGCAGATACAGGAAGGATGGAAGAGCAAGAGCAGCAGCTTTAAAGATCCATCGCCCAGATAGTTGCTCTCATGGAACTTCTTCCTTTTTTTTTATTGTACTTAAGTCTCTGGTGTGTGTATAAGTGCAGTGCCCTTAGCAGACACAAGAGGGTGTTGGATCCCCTGGGACTGGAGTTACGACAGTTGTGAGCTGCCATGTGGGTGCTTGGAATTGAACCCAGGTCCTCTGCAAGAGCAGCCAGTGTTCTTAACCTCTGAGCCATCATCTCTGCAGCCTCAGAACTTCTTTTCTAATGTGGAAACCGGCATGTCAACCAGTGTACATAAAACTCCTGGACATGTTTTTGTTTTGCTCTCATCCTTGAGACTACACAGAAGGAAGAGAATGCTGAAGACTAGGAATGGGGACCCGGACTGTGGAGGGCTAGACCTGGGGCTCAGCTGGGAGAGTGATTGCATGCAATGCATAGATGATCCTAAGTTTGCTCCCCAGCACCCAAGAAACCAGGCATAGAGGTGTGTGCTATCATCCAGCCATTTGAGGGATAGAGAGGCAAGATGATGATAAGTTCAAAGTGACCCTTAGCTACACAGTGAATCTGAGGTCATAGACCCCCCAAAAACTCCAATATATGAATAAATAAATATAAAGATAGACTGGGATGATCCCAAAAGCATTTCAGGGACAGTTGTAAGCCACCACGTGGGTGCTGGGAATTGAACCCAGCAGGCTGTCAGAAGCAGTGCTACAAACATATAGTCCCAGTTACACAAGGGGCACTTGAAATCAAAACCAGCTGCCAAAAGGGATACCCCCAACTCAAGCAAAACAAACAGTAGTATGGGTCTTCTGTGGGCAAAGGAGAGCCGTGGGGCACCCTGGTGGCAGTGTGTAGGAGGAGTAGCCATCTAAAGGGGGAGGCCAATTGAAAATACACCATCCCCTCTTAGGAGAGCACAGTTTAACTGGGATAGCAATGCATTGGTGCCAGCAGTGACGCGGCTGTGACTTGCTTTTCTCTGATCTAGACAGACTCAAAAGTGGAAGTGAACCCAACCAGAAGGAAAGAGTGAATTCTCCATTTCAGCTTGTATCTACTTTGCAGACATAAAATCATGGCATAGGCTCCTTCATTAGAGAGAGTTGTTTGCTTGTTCTTTGTTTTTTTGAGACAGGCTGTCCTAGAACTCACTATGTAGACCAGGCTGACCTCGAACTCACAGAGTTCCACCTGCCTCTACCTCTGGCTAAGATAGTTCTTAAACTCTTTAGCGAATATAGAAGTGTTGCAGGGGCTGGAGAGACAGCTCAGTGGTTGAAAGCACATACTGCTCTTCCAGAGGATCCAGGTTCAGTTCCCAGCACACACACAGCAACTCACAACTTTCTGTACCTCAGCTCCAGGAGGAACCGATGCCTCCCACCTGTACTTACGTGCACATACACATAACTAAAAATAATATCTTTAAAGAAAATAGGTATACTTGGCAAGGGATATGATGGCTCAGTGGTTAAGGGCACTTGTTGCTCTTGCAAAGGACCCAGGTTTGGTTCCCAGCACCTCCGTGGTAGCTCACAACTATCCATAACTCCAGTTCCAGGGGATTTGACACCTTCTCTGACCTCTACAGGCACCAGATACTCACTCTGTGCACATCTATACAGGCAAGCAAATGCTCATACACATAAAATAAAATAAATAGATCTACGATTAAAAAGGGGGGTATGGTGGCTGGCAGTGGTGCATTTAATCCCAGCCCTCAGGAAACAGAGAAAGGCTGATCTTTGTGAGTTCAAGGCCAGCCTGTCTACAAAGGGAATTCTACAGCCAAAGCTACAGAGAAACCCTGTCTTGAAAAACCAAATTAAAAATATTAAAAGGTGTATTGCCGAAGAGAAATATTTAAATCATTGGCTACATATGTCTAACACGTATTCATCGTGTGGGCACACACTCTCATTACCAAGGCTCACACGAGGAAGTCAGAGGACAACTTGCAGATCATGGGGGTCCTGGGGATCAAACTCAAGTTGTCAGGCTTGGCAGTAAATACCTTTATATTCTGAGTCATTTTGGTGGTCCAGCTGCCACTGCTGCCTCCTCCTGGCCCTCCTCCTCTTCTTCTTCTTCTTGAGACTGAGTCTCGTGTAGCTTAGGCTAGGTTTGAATTTGCTTTGTAGCTGAGGATTCTTTAATTAATCCTGTCTCTGCCTCCCAAATGCTGGGATTGAAGGTGTCCATAAAACCAATGGCTTCTATTACTGTTAACTAAGAAAGTCTACAACCTGCTTTCTTAGGGTCTATTAAGGATATTGTAACCTGGGGATTTGTGTGTCTCTTTATTTCCCCACCTGGCCTATTTCCTGTATCTAAGGTACTTTGATTGCCATAGAAACAGAAACAAACACAACTAATTTCCTCTAATTGAGCTGCTGGATTCCACCCTGAGCTCTGCCCGCAGGCACAGCTGTGTGACCCTTTAAATCTTTTCACTGCAACTCCCCCAACTTTGTCTCCTCGTCTCCCTCTCCTGGTCTGCGGCTTTCTTGAAAGTGTGGATAGCTGGGTGAATATTTGCCTCCAGCTCACACATCGAGTGTGCAAACCAAACTATCAATTTAGAGACGACACAAGCCTTACACAAGTCCAAGAGAATTTATGAACCTATGTTGACTGTCATTGGCATGAGGGCTACTTTGGGTATTCCTGCTTGTTTTGTTTTTCCATATTAGGTAGCTGTATAAGAAGAGAATAATTTTGGGGTTGCAGAGATGGCTCAGTTAAGAGCACTGACTGCTCTCCAGAGAACTGGGTTCAATTTCCCAGCACCCACACGACAGCTAGCAACTGTCTGTAACTCCAGTTCCAGGGCATCTGATATCCTCACACACATGCTGGTAAAACGCCAATGCACATAAAATGAAAACAAATCATTACGAAAAGAAGAAAAGTGATTTTTGTTCATGGGTATCTCAGTAGCATGGAGCATCCGAAAGTACTGAGAGGGCCACACACTGGTGCAGAGCGGAGGTCCAAAGCGAGCATGCCCAACGACTCCTGGGATGCTGTTGTCTTGAAACACCGAGAAGCAAATGGCAGCTGGAAAGGTCCTGTCTGAACAATCTTCTGTCTTTCCTTCTTCCCGCGCTCCTTTCCCTAACGAGGGAAGGATTTCCTCACACACCGTAGCATAGCTGGGGGGTAGATGGGACTCTAAGCCAGTGGTTCTCAACCTGTGTATTGAGACCCCTTTGGGAGTCAAACGACCCTTTCACAGAGGTCTCCTAAGACCATCAGAGAACACAGATATTTACATTAGGATTGATGAGAGTAGCAAAATTTCAGTTATGAAGTAGCAATAGAGATAGTCTTATGGTTGGTGTCACCACAACGTGAGGCGCTGTATTGAAGGGTGACAGGATTGGGAAGGCTGAGGACCACTGTTCTAAGCAGGATCCCTGGAACATGCTGAAAGGTGCCTCTGATGTCAGTGCTAATGGGCAAAGGGCAAAGATTGCTGGGATAGTCATCGTCAGCAGAAGCCGGCTCGCCAGGCACCTGCTTGTAGCCATGACGCCTGTTCTTCAACACACACACACCCTACTAAAGAGGAAATTGCAAAGCAGAACTGAAGAGCTGAAATGTAGATTTACAGTGAGGGACATGTTTACATCTACATGAGTAGTGTGAGTATATTTTTAGGGTAGCGTGTTCTGACCAAGCAAGCTTAACATGAAAACACCAGCAATGCTGGGCGTGGTAACCCACACCTTTGATCCCAGCACTCGGGAAGTAGAGGCAGGGGGATCTCTGTGACTTTGGGGTCAGCCAGGGCTACACAGAGAAACCCTGTCCCGAAATCTCAAAAGACAAAACACACACACACACACACACACACACACACCACCAACAAAAAGATAATGTATATAAAATTTTTATAAATAGGTAATGGTAACTGTGGCATAGAATAAATTTTTGAAACCATTTATCTCTACACCAAATGTCTCAGAATTCTACACGTCTAAACTTTAAGGGGCAAGCATATGTGTGTGAGGGGGAGGGGAATATGCATGCATGTTCACATGTGTGTGAATGTGTGCAGGTACACATGTATGTAGAGGCCAGAGATTGGAATCTGGCAGCTTCCAGGTCATTCTCCGCCTTATATACTGAGGCAGAATCTCCCTGTTGGACACAGAGCTTGCTGACTTGGCTGGTGTAGTCCAAGGATCCTGCCTCTGTCTCCCAAGTCCTGGGATTCTAAGTGGACCACAACACCTGCCCAGTGTGCTCACGGGTGCTGGGGATCTGAACTCAGGTCCTCAGGCTTGTACAGCAAGTGCTTCACCCACTGAGTCATCCCCCCAACCACTTCTGAAAGTTCTTTCCCTTTTAGGTATGTGCCGTGTATGGGCGTGTGCGCGTGAGTGCAGTTGCCCACAGAGGTCAGCAAAGCGCATTAGATCCTCTGAAGCTGGAATTACAAGTAGCTGTAACCTCCTGATTTGGGTGAGGGGAACCACACTCAGGTTCTCAGCAAGAGCAGTGTGCACTGCTAATCCCTGAGCCATCTTTTTAGTCCCCCACTTACAGAAAGGTTTCGTGTGGGATTTTCATGTTTTTCCCCTGCCACATTCCCTGTAGCCCACTCCGGCTTTTCTTTGTTCTTAGGTAGAGTCTGTTTATGACAAACTCCCCCCTCACACTTTTTTCTTTTAGGGGCTCTGTATCACAGCTATACCACAGCTGGCCTTAAACTCAGGACCATCCTCCTGTCTGAGCCTCTGAAGTTGCTGGAATTACTGAAGTGCGCCGCACACACAGCGCTACACCAGGCTCCTCCTCCTCCAGTTTCTTATCTTCTTGAGGGGGATAATTGTTACCTTTGCATTACACTTCCTCAGTTATAAAACTGTAATAATAATTTAAAAAGGCCTGAACCGTTGTAATCATTATTTATGGGCCAAGCCCTAGGGTTTGGGACTTTGCTATTGGTCTGGCCAATCAGAATTTTCTAACTCCTTTACCAAAAAACCTGGTCAGGAATACTTACAAGGAATAGACCCAGATGACCTGTGAGAATCTATCCTGGTATTTTTTCCAGATTAAGAAAGCTCTCAGGCAGGCCTTTAATCCCAGAACTCTGGAGGCAGAGGCGGGTGGATCTCTGTTAGTTCGAGGCCAGCCTGGTCTACAGAACAAGTTCCAGGACAGGCTCCAAAGCAATACAGAGAAACCCTAGCTCAAAAAACAAAAACAAAAAAAGCAGTTTTCTCAAGGAGTGGTGGTCCATTCCTTTAATTCTAGCACTCTAGAGATAGAACAGGCAGATATCCAGGCCAGTCTGGTCTACAGAGCAAGTTCCAGAACAGACAGCACTATGCAGAGAAACCCTGTCTTGGAAAAAACAAACAAAAATAACATAAAGAAAGCAGGTCTCTCTACAGTAGTGGTTCTCAACCCATGGGTCATTAACCCCTTGGGGGTCGCATATCAGATACCCTACATATCAGATATTTAAATTATTATTCACAACTGTAGCTAAATTATAGCTATAAAGTAGCAACGGAATAATTTTATGTTGGGGGGTCACCACAACATGAGGAACTGTATTAAAGGGTCAAAGCATTAGGAAGGTTGAGAACTGCTGTTCTATATAGCTTATTCCAGAAATATTTTAATACAGTCCCCTGAATTAAAATAATATACATCTTTGTTCACTATCCTATTATTAAAGTCTTTTTTTCTTTTTTGAGACATAGGGTCTCAAATATGTCTCACTGTCCTGGAACTGCCTGTATAGACCAGGTTGGTCTGAAACTCACAGAGATCCGCCTGCCTCTGCCTCCCGAGTGCTGGGACTAAAGGTGTGCGCCACCACAAGCCGGCTTGTTGTTTTTTTTTTTTTTTCTAAAATTTCTTACTGAGGGAAAGCAAGGTGGCTCAGCAAGTAGACGTGCTCGCCGCCAAGATTAGCAACCCAGATCCAGTTCCCAGACTCGCACAGGGGAGGGAGGGGCCAACGCCACACAGTTGCCCTTTGACCTCTACACGTATGATGCACCATGTACTTGTACACAGGTGAATGCACACACATGCACACACACACACACACACACACACACACACACACACACACACACACACACACCACCACCACCCCAAGTGTATCTAATGAAGGTGATCACTGCCAAGCCTGATCACCTGAGTGAACTCTCTGGGACCTACACAATGGAGGAAAACACTGGCTCCTTCATGGTGTCCTCTGACCGCCCCATGGCACTATGGCCACGACGGCATGTGTACTTATGTGTACACTCACAATTAAGCTAAAATTATGTATACACACAAATAAAAATAAAATTGAAAAACCCACTCTTATTGATTTTGCTCTTTGATAATTCCATACATATATGTCTTAGGGTTTCTATTGCTGCGATGAAACACCATGACCAAAAGCAAGTTGGGGAGAAAAGGGTTTTATTTCCACATCACTGTTCATCATCAAAGGAAGTCAGGACAGGAACTCAAACAGGGCAGGATCCTGGAGGCAGGAGCTGATGCAGAGGCCATGGAGGGAGCTGCTTACTGCCTTGCTCCACATCAGTCTGCTTTCTTATGGGCTGGACCCTTCCCCATCAATCACTAATCAAGAAAATGCCTTCCAGACCTACCTACAACCTAATTTGTTTGTTTGTTTGTTTGTTTCTGAGACAGGGTTTCTCTGTGTAGCACTGGCTGTCCTAGAACTCACTCGGTGGACCAGGCTGGCCTGGAACTCACAGAGGTCCCACCTGCCAATGGCATGCAGCACCACATCCAGCTACAACTCTATCTTATGAAGGCACTTTCTTAATCAAAGTTCCTGCCTCTCAGATGACTTTAGCTGTGTCAAGTTAACATAAAAGTATACAGCACAATACATAAAGGACATTTTAATTACTGTAATTCCCCAGTCTCCTTCCCACGCCTCTTACCCCTTCCTCCTACAAGTTCCCTTCTCACATTCATGACTTTTTTGTTGATGTTGCTGTCAGTCTGTTTTTGAGGCCCTGACATTTTTTTAAGATTTATTTATTTTATTTTATATGTATGCATGTTTTGCCTGCATTTATGTTGGTGCACTGTGGTGTCCATGGAAGCCAGAGAGGGTATCAGATCCTCTGGAACTGAAATTATGGATGGTTGTGGACCACCATGGAGATGCTGGGTACTCGGGAAAAGCAACAAGTGCTCTAAACAGCTGAGCCAGCTCCCCAGCCCTGAGACCCACTTAATTTAAATAGGATCATCTGTGTGGCAGAGGGTTTCGAACTATCAGCTGGAACGTGGTGAAGTCCTCAGTCGGTACACGGCTGAAAAAAGACTGTCCCTTCTGCAGGATCCATCATTATTTAGGTAATTGTTCAGCAGGAAGGGCTAGAGCCCCATAAGCCCCTTCCCAATGCATGATTGGCAGTCAACAGGCCAGTCTTGTGCAGATCCACCGCAGGCTGCTGGGAGCTCTTGACTGCACAGGCTGTGCCTGCCCCGAGGACAGTGCCCCATCACCCTTCCCCCAACCTCTGGTTCTTCCTCTCCACCAGCCCCCCACCTTGTGCCATGTTCCTGAGCCTTGGAGGGGAGGGTGTGCATGTCCTGTTTAGGAGTGAGCACTCAGCCACCCCTTAGTCTCACCAGGTATGGTCTTGCTGCAGGTGAGGATCAGCCAATTAAACAAATGTTGAGCTTCAGCCAATCACAGGCTGCCAACTGATGAGATCTTGCAAACAGTAATTGCAGCCAATCAGGTGGTTTCTGTGTGTTTCCTCTTCTCCATGGATGTAATCTGTGTGGGAAAGCATAAGGAACCTACTTTGTTAGGAATACTGCCCTATCTTAAGACCTTTTCCTTTCTCAGATAAACTTTATTAAATTTAACTCATTTCAGATTTCTCAACAACCTAATAACCAAAATTATGATGCAATTATCCTTGTAGAGGTGGTGTGTGTGTGTGCGCGTGCGTGGGTGCGTGTGCGTGTGTGTGTGTGTGTGTGTGTGTGTGTGTGTGAGTGAGTGCAAAGGAAATAAATCCCCATATTTCCTAAGAGAGGCCCCAATAGGTGATATTTGAAAAAGCAAAGTCGGTAGCCCAGCAGTAAAGAAAACACTTGCCCATTTCAACACCCAGCACCACAAACAAAAGAACCAAATTAAACTCCAGAAAAAGCCGTAGGCAGGAAGGTTACTGTTGTTTAAAATGCACCGGAAGGCTGAGCACTGAGGCTCGCCAGCTAGTGGGCAGACTGAAGGCAGGAACATGACTGGAACAGAGTTGCTAGAGACCAGCTCATACAAGTAAGCCCTTTCTTACACAGATGCGTGCACGGCAGGTGCTTCACCCACTAAGCAACCACCCCAGCCCTTGAACTGTTTGGTTTTGTTTGTGATACAGGGTGGCCTGGAGATCACTATGTAGATAAACCAGGCTGTCCTGGAACACATGGAGATCAACCTGCCTCTGTGAATTCCATCTTGTTTGTGTTTTTTTTTTTCATAACATTTTACTTGATTATTTTGAATTTCATGTCATGAACCCAGATCACACTCATTTCCCCGTCCTTCC
Organism: Mesocricetus auratus; assembly: GCF_017639785.1. Classification (NCBI taxonomy): domain Eukaryota; kingdom Metazoa; phylum Chordata; class Mammalia; order Rodentia; family Cricetidae; genus Mesocricetus; species Mesocricetus auratus. Next base: position 23,195,382 of record NW_024429203.1, read on the forward strand.
AGGTCCAACTCCACCCTTGTCATCTCTCCCTGCCCCCCATTCCAAAAAACACGAAGAAGAAAGAAAGAAAGAAAGAAAGAAAGAAAGAAAGAAAGAAAGAAAGAAAGAAACCAAGTTCAATTTGTGTTGCCTATATACACATTGACCATGGTCAAACTCCCGGTGGCCAACCCCTTAAAGAAAACCGAGTCCTTCCCCACCTGCCAGCCAGAAGTCATCGCTTGTGCACTGGTGTTTGCCTGTATGTACGTATGTATGCACGTATGTATGTATGTATGTATGTATGTATGTATGTATGTGAGGGTGTCAGGTCCCCTAGAACTGGAGTTACAGACAGTTTTGAGCTGCCACGTGAGTGTTGGGAATTGAACCTGGGTTCTCTGAAGAGCTGCTAGTGCTCTTAACTGCTGAGCTATCCAGCCCACCACAATTTTTTAACATAATTTTTAATGTTTCTTTGGGAATTACACATCGTGCACCCCAATCCTGCTCATTTCCCAGTGTAAGGATTCAGGCATTATGCTGGCCTGCTCCTGTCACCGGGCAGAGTGCACTCAGGCAGTGCCCTGGTCAGCCCAGGTGCAAAGGACCCCTTTAAGAGAAAGACCTCCGCCCACTTACGTTGCTCTCTTCTCCTTCTGCTCTCTTTCCCACTGCTCCCTTGGGGCAGAGAGGACTTTTCCTGTCTTCCTCTTCTTTTCTGTGCCCCCACCCCTGTCTCTATGTCTCTTTATCTCTCTCCCTCCCCCTTCCCTCTAATAAAACTCACTAAGCTCTGTCCACCTGGCATATTTGTCCCTCCTCCTCCTCCTCGGTCAGCCTTGCCCGCCATGGAATCTGCCAAGGTCCCCCACGAGCTTTATCATAACTCCCTCCATATACACTCCCTCACCCCTGTAGTATCTCCCCGAAAGAAAAACTTAAAAATATTAGAAACAAAACAAGCAAAAAAATAATATATTTTGTTCCTCTGTCTCTCTCACTTCTCCAAAACCTCTTCCTTTGCCTTAGTGACATTGGGACCTACGGTGTGTCACACAGTATGTCCTATTGTCCACTCAGTTGTACTTGGAAATGTTCATTAATGAATTGTTGGTCTTGTTCAAGACCTCTGGCTTCTGGAACTACACCACTGAAACAGCTCTCGGATACCCTGCTGTTTCCCTAAACATACAGACCTTGCAGCAATGGTTCTACAGGACCAATCCCTTCATGCACACCAGCACATGGTGAGATACTGTTGATGACTTATTAAAACTTGACTAAGGATTCAGAAAGCAAAAGTCAGCCACAGGCCATAGAAGCCAGGCACACACCTTTCATCTCAGCAGCCAGAAGCTAGGAGGTGGTGGTACACACCTTTAATCCTAGGACTCAGGATTAAGAGATAGACGGATCTCTCTGAGTCCAAGGCCACCCAGATCTACACAGGAGTGAATCAGCCTAAAAGAGAATTACAGCTCATGCCTTTAATCCCAAAATTAGGGAAGTATTTAAGAAAGAAGCAAGGTCTCGACAGAGGCATTGGTTCTCCAGCCACACTGAGGAGAGGCAGCAGTTTGAGGCTTGGTGAAGAGCTCCTGGGTGGATCAGTCCTTTCAGCCTGAGCTAGAGGTGAGAGCTAGTGGCTTGCTGCTTTGCTTTTCTGATATTCAGAGTGAAGTTTGAACGCCAGTGTCAATTTCTTGGTCATTTATTTATCATGTTATACCAGCAGGGCATAGAGGGTTGATGTTGAGGTGGCCAACTCGAAGATCTGGATGTGAGTCTGGGTGGTGGTTGATTTGGTCAGTCCAAGCTGCTGGGACTGTCCCTTTATCTGTCCCCTCTGCAAGGAGCAGAACCAGCTCATCCATACTCACGGTGAGGTGAGGGGCCAGCGCTCCAGTAAGGGGAGATCCAGGTCTTCTGAAGCTAAGAGCTGGCCAGGAACAGCTCTCCCAGGGCCAGGAAAGGGTGGTACCAGCTCAGCTCAGCCCTCAGATTTCAACATGCATGGTTCCTATACCCTCCTGTGGTAACATGGGCTGCCATGGAAATTAACACAGACCCCAGCTGCAACAGGATCACAAACTCAAACATGGCCCTCAGCAGCAACTTGGGCCTGGATGTCACCATGACCCCAGCAGCAGCACAGGCTACCCAGATCAGTATGGCCCTGGAGGCATCGTGGACCTCAGACACTAACATGGTCTCAGGTGAATGACCAACCAGACCTTGGGCATCTGCACAACCTGTGATGGTACCAGGAGCCATGAACATCATCTCAGGCCCTGGCTGCTGTAGGGCCAAGGACCCAGACAGAGTCACCTCATGCTAGGGGACACCATGGCCCTGGAGGCAACATGGCCCTAGAATACCTTCTTACAATTTTTAAGAATTCTCTTTGATGGCTTTCTGTTTAGGCTGCTACTTTGGGGTAGGGGTGAAGTATGTGTGGGGAGAAGTAGGGGTTGTCACTTAGTCCTTCTATGTCCCTTTTTTTTTGAGACAAAATTTCTCTATATCTGGTTTCTTGGGATGGGGTGGGGTTTCCCAGGGTGGCCTGGGATTTTGTGGCCTGTTCTTGGAGCAAGCTCAGGAATTAGTGGTTTTTTAAAACCTGGAAGTGAGTTTGGACTTCTTACCCTATAGTCTAACTTAATAGTAACCCAACTTTATTTATTTATTTGGTTTTTTTTTTCAAGACATTCTTTCTCTGTGTATCCCTAGCTGTCCTGGAGCACGCTTTGTAGACCAGGTTGGCTTCCAACTTATAGATCCACCTGCTTCTGCCCCCTAAGTGCTAGGATTAAAGGCATGTGCCATCACTGCCTGACTAACTTTCTTATTTTTATTTTTGTTTATTTTACTTTGTTTTACTGAGACAGGATCTCATGTAGCCCAGGTTAGTCCCAAACTCACTATCATCCTTTTGATCATCCTTCCTTTACCCCCAAAGTATGGGAATCACAAGTATGAGCCAGAATGACAGAATATAAACTGATTTTTCTTTTCTTTTTGAGACAGGGTTTCTCTATTATGTAGACCTGGCTGTCCTGAAACTCACTATTCATAAAGATCTATTGGCCTCGGTCTCTGGGACTAAACGTGTGTGCCACCACTGCCCAGCTTGTGAATTCCATCATTTGTTCCCCTTACTCCCATTGTAATGGACCCAAGTAACTATGGACCAAAACTTCTGAGCCCATGAACCAAAATCTTTCCCCCTATAAGGAGTTTTTCTTGGGTATCTGTCAAAACAATGAAAGGTGAACTAACAGAATCAAACTACAGTTGGCTGCATACAGAGGTGACCTTGAGCCAAATTTTATCACTCAGCTATAGAAACAGGACAAATTTATCAGTGTAGTAGTGTCTTAACAAGGTTACTGAGTCGCTGAGCCCATGCTAGTGTCTCCCATAAGTGGGTCCCAGTACACAATGATAGCTTCCTTTCCTGCATGTCTTTTTGCTCCCCAGAACTTAACAGTAGAGTATTTTTTTGGTACATTAGCCATTTTAGTTATAGTATCAACTGACACTCCCCCTCCCCCACATCATCCCTTGTCAGCAGGAAGAAGCCAGACATGAACCAGCATCCATATAGCCAAAGAATCTGGGATGTTATGGTAAAAGCTTTGCCCCAGCCCCTGGCATCCATATACCCAAAGAGTCTAGAATGTTATGGTGGAAGTTCCACTGAAGCCCCCTCCCCTATCTCTCTCCAAACCCTGCTGCATCTCAGAAAGCCCCTCCCCCAGAGATGCTCAAGACCACTCCCACAGGGTGTTTAAACTGCCTCCCAGAAAACAGCTTAAGTTGACTTTCAACCCATCTCTGATCTGTCATTTCTGCTTACCCCAACTTCCAGAATTACCTATGGAAATTGCAGACGCCTATGGGAAATTCTTTGATGAAAATTAGGTTGCGTATTGGTTTTCCCTCTGTCAGCTGGGTGTGTATGCTTTCTAGTTATGCTAACTCCATTACCTTTTGTCTGCCTCCTGTCCTCTTTTTGTTTGTTTTTGTTGTTGTTATTGTATGTATGAATGTTTGTTTGTTTGTTTGTTTTCAAGACAGAGTTTCACTGTGTAGCCCTCGCTGCCTGGAACTTGTTCTGTAGATCAGGCTGACCTGGAACTCACAGTGATCTGTCTGCCTCTGCCTCCTGAGTGCTGGGATTAAAGACAAGGGCCACCACCTCCTGGCTTTCTGCCTGTTTTTTGTTTTATTTTGTTGCAATAGGTCCCACTGTGAAGCCAGCAGGCCTCAGACTCTTGGTGACCCAAGTGCTGGGGTCACAGGAGCACCATCTTCAGATGGTAAACTCTTTTCTGTCACTTTACTAAGATTTTGGAAGGAATGGGAATTAAATGAATCTTTAGCTTGATGTGTCTTTTGCTGGACCCCAGCCCCCATGGGGTCTCTGTGAGTCGCTGGTCAGCCAACAAGTGCATCCTGTTTTCTAGTCCTGGCTTACTGCCCCGGCCTTGCCCCACTGACATCAGCATCTAGCAGGAGGAAAACACCATCTCTTCCACCTAGAGTTTTTTCCACTGTGCTGTAAATCTGTATATAAGACTGCTCCCTCTCTACAATGAAGAAGAGATCTCTTAGCACAAACGACCGGACGTCTTGTCTTTCAGTTCAATCTCCAGGCTTTCCCCCAATATATTAGACTTGCTTGTGGCGCAGGCACCACTATTGGAGGTTTCACCGAGATTGGGAAAGAAAGAAGACCCTGAGAGATTGCCTTCAAAGGATTTATGAAGGTGAGTTGAAAATAGGTTAATTTTAATCTCCAGGCTTTTGCCAGACACCAATGTCAAGAAAGAAAGGGGAACCTGAGAGATTGCCCTCGGAGGTTGGAGAATGGATTGGACTAAATCTCCAGGCCTTCTCCTGACACCAAGATTGGGAAAGAAAGGGGACCCTGAGAGATCACCCTCGGAGGCTGGCCAGCAGATAAGGATTTGTGAGAGTGTACTGGGAAATGGGTACCTCAGCTTCTAAGGCTGTATTGATTGAACAGTTAGTAGAATTGTTAAAGAGACAAGGTGCCAGCATTGAGCAAGAGACAGCTAAAGATTTTATTTTAACTTTAGAAAAGACAAGTCCATGGTTTTTACACTTGGGAGGGCTTAATATCCCTGATTGAGAACAAGTTAAAAACGACCTCCAAAAGGCTCTTCAGAAAGAGAGACCGCAAAGTTTTCATATTCCCGCCTTTCCCCTTTGGAGAATAGTGAAAGATGCCCTATTGAGTGATAGTGCTAAGATGAAGGAACAAATGGCCAACTTTGAAAAACATTAAAAAATGCCCAGGAGGAACAGTTAGTAAATTACTGCCCATGTTTAGCCTTGAACTGTTCTCCTAGTGATTGGCTACAATTGTGCCTATAAGGATCTGTAGCTCCTGGGTGCAGCTCAGAACTTCTCAAATGGAGAGATAATGAGGGGCACGCAGGACTTTGTTTTTTTACCATTCAACAAGTTATTACCACTCAACCAATTGCTTTAAGAAATTCTGTTACTTGTAAATTGGGAGATTGGACAGGACTGGGACATTTTTAGCTAGGGCCATTGTGACTAACCCTCTGCCCATACAGCCTGTTCCAATCACATGGAAGTCAGAGCAACCCATGTGGGTAGACCAACAGCCCCTATCTAAAAAAAAATTGGAGGCTGATCATCAGTTGGTGCAAGAACAATTGGCTGGATATATTGAACCTTCTACCTTCCCTTGGAATACACCTAGTTTTCTTATAAAGAAAAAATTAGGAAAATGGCGCCTGTTACAGGATTTGAGAGAGGTCAGTAAAACTGTAACGGTCATGGGTGCCCCACAACCGGGTTTGCTCACTCTGGTAGGAATTCTGAAAGATTTATTGGTCATTAGTTTACATCCTAATGATTGTATGATTTGCCTTTAGTGTGCCCTCCATTAGTTTTAAGGCCTCAAAAAATTAGTTTTAAGGCCTCAAAAATTAGTTTAAGGCTAGACAAATTAAAATCTTTGAATGGATATCCTGCAGGGGGATCCTGATCCTGCTTCTTCCTGCACCCTTACTAAAGAAGGCAGAAATGGCATTAAAACAATACAGCAGGCCTTAGATAGGCCGAGTTTTACAGCTTACTATTAGCGCATATAAGATAAGTTTGCAAATCTTTGACAAAGGACCTGATGTTATTGTTTTTTTGAGGGGGGGGTTCGAGACAGGGTTTCTCTGTATTGTTTTTGGAGGCTGTCCTGGAATTCATTCTATAGACCAGGCTGGCCTCGAACTCACAGAGATCCTCCTGCCTCTGCCTCCCGAGTGCTGGGATTAAAGGCGTGTGCCACCAACGCCCGGCTCCTGATGTTATTGTTACCCCTTGCAACTCCTCTCAAATTGCCTGGCTACAACAGAATATTGACAATTGGAAATGGGAAGATGGTGAATACCATGAGGGTCTTTTTCAACCTTTTGTTTTAATTCAAAGGATTGGCTGGAGCTGTTCTGTCACAGAGACCCCGTGGGGGCTGGGACCCAATATCCCAAGCCAGTTCAAGTGAGATCCCCTGAACCAGTGTTCCTGACCATTGATGTCATCCAACCTACAGCCCTCAGAAGTCTGTTTGAGATTTCCAGTTTCTCAACAGTCCTGCTGCATCAACTTCTCAGACCCTTGAGTTTTCATCCCAGAGCCGACAAAGAAATGGAAGACTAGCAGTTTGCCCTTGACTGACACACCTTGAAACACAAAATTCATTTTGCCAGTTTTTCCCTTTCGGGAAAAAGACCCATTTAAAACAACTGGACACTGGTATGGACCATGATGAGTGGCAAAAGTCCCTTTTCAGTATTTGAACAGGGCATGCAGGGCATGGCCACTTGAAATATCAGCCTTAGTGGTTCGTGTTCCTGGAATTGAGCCTATGCCAATGTATTTCTCCAGAGAAATACAACTTGCCCTATTGTAGCAAAAGAGAGACTTTGGCATCACTGCTGGAGTGATTGTAGCTGTTGCTGTTGCTGCTACAGCAGCCATTGGATCTGGGACTGCCATCTCACAGTCTGTAACTACAGCCAGCACAGTGGATAAACCAGCAGGGGAATAACAGAGGCTCTCAGCACTCAGAGCTCCTTAAATAACTTAGTCCAGGTAGGAATTTTACATCCTTAAACCTGCTCGACTATCCTGGCCACATTTGTGTTACTCCTGCCAAAGCTTATACTCATCAATTGGCCAATCAAATTATTAGGATGAATGAGACCTGGGCTCCTCAGTCCTCTGGAGAGTTCATCCTTAGGGAATCCCAGATGGCAGGCTGGTTAATCAAAGAATGGGCTGGGTCCCCATCTTTGGGCCTTGTAGCTATAGGACTTATTGTAAGCATTTCGGGCTAGATGGTGATGGAACAGGAGTGGGTCAGGTATCCTGGCACTCAGGAGTCACAGAATACTGAGTGTTACACAGCTCAGGTAGAAAGGTATCTTGGAGCTCGGGAGCCAAGGACCACCACAGGTTGCAGTAAACTTAGCTGCTTACAGCTCAGCCTCAGGGAAAGGCTTTCTCAGTGTATCGGCTCTGCGGCTCTGCTCCGGCAGGACTGGGTCTTCCAGCTGGGCATGTTCGCCCAGTGTAGCAGTTTTGCTCCGCAGGAGGTTTCTTGGGCAAAGTTGCTACAGTTCAGCTCTGCTCCCGGAGAGCACTGAGCGCAGTGTAACAACTCAGCTCTGCCAAGGGAAGGTTTCCCGGGCAAGTGTTACAACCCTGGCCAGCCCTGCCCTGCCCTGCCCTGCCCTGTGTTGCCCCTGCTCCATCGAGGCCGCAAAAGAAGATCTTCACCCAAAGCTCATCCAAGAGGTTTATTGGAAGGAAGAATCCAGGAGAGTGGCTGCCCTCTGCCAGAGTGACAGCAGACAGCCAGGTAGCGCGAACAGAGTAGCATGAACAGACACAGGGTTTATATAGGGCTTCCAGGGTGGGGACTGGTCAGATTTTAGTGCTGAGCTCAGATTGGCTAGAGCTCTGTTCAGGGACTGGTTAGTTTTCCAGGGTGGGGATTGGTCAGATTTCAATCTCCTGCTTAGGGATTGGCTAGTTTTCTGCACAGGGTTAGGGTCTGGTTTCAGAGCCAAAGTGTGTTTCTTTCTCTGGTCCTTTTTAGCCTTTTGTCTCCAATTTTAGGGTCAGGGTGCATTTCTTTCACTAACTCTGATTCCAGGGACAAAGTGTGTTCTTTTGGCACTGGCTTCAGGGTCAGGGTAAATTTCTTTAGTTTTGGTTGCAGGGCCAAAGTGTGTTTCTTTGGCTCTGCTCAGGGTGTGTTTCTTTGACTGCCCCCTTTTCCCTACACTTATTATCATGTGCTTCATTTGGTTAAGGTGCCTCAGCGCTAGACAGGCCCAGGCTCGAGCTGTCACTCTAGGATCACAGAGAATTTCTCAGCTCGACTGTGGTTGAGCCTACAGAAATATTAGGCAGCCAATGACAGGTGAGACTAAGGGGATGCCAGCCAACCTAAGACAGTGTCATGCAGCCTGGGTGATTTCTCCATTGATGAGTAAGGTTGGCATTAATGTCCTAGTCACCTGAGACAGGTGCTATTTTATATATAAAGAAGGGGGAGATGTTGGGCCCCAGCTCCCATGGGGGCCCCAGCTGTGAGTCCCTGGTCAGCCCACAGGTGCATCCTATTTTCTAGTCCTGGCTTATTGCCCAGCCTTGCTCCACTAACATCAACATCTATCAGGAGGAAAATACCATCTCTTCCAGCTAGAGTTTTTTCCACTGTGCTGTAAACCTGTATATAAGACTGCTCCCTCTCTACAATGAAGAAGAGATCTCTTAGCACAAACGACCGGACGTCTTGTCTTTCAGTTCAATCTCCAGGCTTTCCCCGAATATATTAGACTTGCTTGTGGCGTGGGCGCCACAGTCTTTGCAACTCCAGAGTGAATTTCAGGCTTTAAATTACCTCCATGTCTCTATTCCCAGAATCCAGGAACAAATACCCAAATGTAATTATTTTGATTTATGTGCTCTTTAAACTAAAAAAAAAAGTTTTAACAAATTTGTGCATGGAGGCATATGTGCTTATGCGTGTCCATGTGCATACATGCAGAGGTCATAAGAATACTTTCACTGTCTCCTCTGTTGCTACCCACCTTGGTTTGTATTTTGTTTGTTCTGTTTTGAGACAATGTTTCTCTGTCTCTAAACTGGAAGCTCACCATTCCATCAAGGCTTCCAGGCAATCCGTTTCTGGGCTCCACTTGTCTCTGCCACCCCTCTCCCTACAGCCTTGCAGTTACAGGCACACATGGCCATATCTGGCCTTTTGCATGTGTGCAGGGGGTTTAAACTCAGGTCCTCCTGACTTCACAGCAAGCAGTCTTATTCACTGCCATCTCCCCATCCCTTCATATGCCATTACTTTTATCTCGCATTCTTTTATTTCTCTATGTTGTCTTCCCTTTGGTTCTTCCTATCATGGCCTGATGGGGGAAGTCCTTCTGTGTATATGTTTGTCTTACTGGTTGATGAATAAAGCACTGTTAGCCAATAGGGAAACAAGATAAGTGGGACTAGGAGAGGTGGAGGATTCTGGCAAACAGAGGCACAGTCAGGCACCATGTAGGATGCCAGAGGAATAAGAGGTCCAGACCCTTTCTCTGATAAGAAAAGACCACACTGAAATACTCAGATTAGCAGTTATGGGTTAATAATTAAGTCAGAGCTAGTCAACAAGAAACCATAGAAAATGGCCAACAGCTTTGTAATTAATATAGCACCCTGTGTGTTCATTTGGGACTGATGTGGCTCAGGGACCAGGCTGGCGGGAAGAATCTCGTTACAGTGAACCTTGTTATCTTTCAATATATGCAACTGAATCTTCCCTGCAATATCAATAGCCATCTTGGCTTCTCCTTTAGCCTCACAGCGAATTTACCTACAATAGCTAGCATCTTCCTCCTAGACATCTCTACAAGCAGCACCCTCTTGTGCAACACTTGATCCTAGCTCAGACTTTCCTTTTTCCATGGGACAATTTCTGTTTTTCCTGCTTCTGATTTAGCCCCCTTGCCTACACATTCTAATGTCTATCTAAAATACCGATGTACTGTGTATCGATCTCCTCTGAAGAAGCTGGTAAGACTCAGCAAGTTCTGAAGACTAGGGGAAATTCTGAAAAGGAGGCACATGAAGACAGAGGATGTAGATAGGGCAGTGTCGTACACACCTTTAGTCCCAAAACTCAGGATGCAGAGGCATGAAGATCTCCGTGATTTCAAGACCATCCTGGTCTACAAGGTAAGTTCCAGGACAGCCAGGGATACACAGAGAAACCCTGTCTTGAAAAAAAAAATCCCAAATCAAACAAACAAAAGATTGAAGAAGTGAACAACTCAGAAACCTCAGCAAGTCCCTGAAACTGACCAGAAGCACTAGGTCACTCTCTCCCCAAGATTATATGGGCAGTCAGGATTGCTGAGGGTGGAGGCCAGCTGAGCTGTCCGGAAGAGGCTTAGGCCAACTGAACTCCCTGAAAGGGACTCTCCCTGACCTGACTGAGCTTCCAATTAGTGATGCAGTGGTCCAGCTTTTGTGAGCCGTCACCTTGTTCCTGCCAGCAACCCCTTATTCATACTACTTTTAGTAACCCCAAGAAAAAGTTATTGGCTCGCCAAACTCGGTGGCATCCTTACCTGGATCTGTTATCAGTCCCCTGTCTGTGTAAGGAGATGTTTGTTTGTGTCTCCCTGGCAATAGTGTCACATGACACACGGCACATCGCTGCTAAAGCCGGTTCCTAGGGCAAAGGCTTTAGTGTTGGATATGCAGTTTTTCAGGGGCTGTGCTTTTGAAGCCTTGCAGTCCCCACCACCCCTTGTATCACACTCCTTTTGGTCACCTGTCTTGTCCTGAAGGCGCCTGAGCTTGATCATCTTCATTAATGACTTTCTGTAGCCACCGGATAAAGACAAAACTCCCTAGCTGAACCGCAAGGCTTCTCATGATCTGGCCCCCGCTCCCCTCTCTCCAGCCTTTTCTTTCCCTGTTGTAGGAGGAAGTCTATGCCGCCATGAAACATGTGACTTACTAGAGGCGCATACAGATGAGGTAATAAAAGGGCGGTTTACCACACCGCTAACCACACCCACTTTAGGCAGGACTAAAGACGTATACGGCTGGACATAAAGACGTATGTAGGCAGAACTACGTCACTAGCCAAGCCCACTTTTGGGCATGGCTAGGGGCGTTACTGGGGAAGGCATAAAAGACAGCGCACAGGAAGTCTCGCTCTCTTTTCCTGGAGTTCGGCTTCCGGTCCAGTCGCTAGCTGAGATCTGCTGGGCTTCTCGGGGTTTGGTATCGTGTGAGTAATTTTCAACATAAAATACTTAGCTTCACTTTCCGTAATTGTGTGTCGCGTATCGTTACAGCGTCCGTAAAACCAACAGTTTGGTGTCGGAGCGGGATTGGAATCGGGACCCAGGGCTTCTCTCGGCCCGACCAGGCACACGTGGACTCTCCTTTCGCTAAGTTCCTCACTACTTCGCTCGGCAAGGCACGATTCCTGCCGCCAGGAACCAGCACCTTCTACCTGCCGGTAAGGTTAGGTATTCCAAGGTTTCTCTCGCGGCCACGTGCTGTTTTACTGGCGGCCAGCTGACTCCGGCCACGTGCTCTTTCGCTGGCAGCCTGTTGATTTCGGCCTGAATTACTCCATTGGTAACAAACGTAACTGCTTTATACAATGTCAACAGCTAACACTATGATGCAGGATGTTAAGAATTTTCTTGTTTTTTGTATGGATGGGATTTTAGAAAGGGTTGAGGACCTACCTGAAAGGTGCTTCCTACCCATGATGGTGATTATTAGCTTCATAATCAATATAATTTTGTTAATGAAATGGCTCAAAAATAGGAATAAACTTATACAGGTCATGCAGTCATCGCAGGATAGTTTTGAAATCTTAATACAAAGGATTCAGGAAATGCAAAATTCATTGCAGGAGAGTAAGAAAGGGTTGGTAGAAAATATTCAGGATATTAAAAATGATAATGTAGGTCTGACGAACAGGTTTAAAGAGACGGAACACAAAATTGAATTATTTTCAGGAAAAATGTGTTCCATAGATAGAATTGAAAAATTGGAACATAATGTGGAAACATTTAACGACAAACACGGTTCCATGTTTGATGATTTCACTAGCAAATTACAAAGACTGGAACATAAAATTGAAATGCTAGCAGAAAAGAATTGTTCCATGTCTGAGAGCAATGGTAAACTAACTGATAGAATATCATTTGTTGAAGGCAGTTTACATGCTATTGAGGTACTTGCTAAGGATGAGAATATTAGAAATTTGGAATCACATGTAAATGATGAATGTAAAAAAATGAAAGATTCCATGACATCCTTAGAAAATCATTTGTCCCAAGAACTTCAAGAGCTCAGAGAAACAATGATGAATAGACTGCAGGATTTAGAAGACGCTCAATCTGATACTTCAGAATCAGAAATACAGGCAACAGGTCAGGACAGGAGTTTCCCAAAGCTTCTCAAATGCCGGAATGATTTCCCTAAGGTTGCTATGCGTTCCCCTATGGTTTTTCCAGTATCTGTATCAGAAAAACCAGCAACGAAAAAACAGTCAAATGGTCCCATTGCTTATCACTGGGAGCCTATACAGATGAAGGATCTAAAAAATATTAAGGAGGCCATTGTCATGTATGGTCTTCATTCTCCCTTTGTCAGAGAGCTCCTAACCTCATGGGCTACTGTAAATAAAGTAACCCCAAAAGACTGGGCCCAATTAGCCTCTGCAGTACTCGAAAATTCTTGCCAAATTCAATGGAGAGCTTTGTGGAGGCAAGAAGCAAAAGCAATTGAGATTCAGGAATTGCAGAACGGTCATGAAGTACCCCAAGACAAGATTCTTGGGGAGGGTCCTTACGCTGACACGCAGGTTCAATCTGCATATGATGAGCACATGTTGTCTTTGTGCCGTACAGCTGCTTTAAATGCCTTGGATAAGGTTTGTGAAACAGGAGAGATAATGCAGCCCTACACCAAGGTATTACAGGGCCCAAGGGAAAGGTTCACTGAATTTTTAGAGAGATTATCCAGAGCAGTAGAGGTACAGGTAGCGAACCCAGAATCCAGGCGTCTTCTTATAGAATCTTTGGCGTATGAGAACGCAAATCCTCAATGCAGGCAGGTAATTTGGCCATTAAAAATAAGATCAGCGCCATTGGAGGAATGGGTTCTGCATACAGCGAACCTGGAATGTAAAAGTCAGGATACAGGAGCTTGGGTAGGTGAAGCTATTTCTACAGGTTTGAGGAGGCACCAGGATGCCAAATACCCTACCTGTGATGATATAGAGGCATGGGTAGGGAAGGCAATCTCAAAGAATTTAAATAGGCATAAAGATGCAAAATGCTTTAACTGTGGTAGAATAGGACATCTTAGTAGGAACTGTAGACAACGCATTCCTAGAAATAATGCTTTTACCAGGAATGTATCAAACAGAAGGCCTAAGCCTCCTGGTCTATGCAGGAGGTGTGGGAAGGGCGCCATTGGACTGATGAATGCTTTTCCACAATAGACAGACAAGGTAGATCTTTACAACAGGGAAACGGGCTTCCGGGGCTCCATGGAGCCCCGAAGAGGAAGATTATCCGGTCATTCCCAGTGACAGTGGAGGACAGCCTCTCCCAGGACAATTAGAAAAGGAAGATTATCCGGTCATTCCCAGTGACAGTGGAGGACAGCCTCTCCCAGGACAATTAGAAGATCCACTGCCCATTGTAAATAATACGGCACTGGATAATACATTAGCTCCAGAGGATGAATCAATTACATCAGGAGGAGATACAAAACATATATTTTGGCAAACTTCTATACAATATCATAGACCCAAACTTCCGGTTAAGGTAAATAATAGGGTGATTTACGGATTACTGGACACCGGAAGTGACGTCACTATCCTTAATCAGCAGTCCTGGCCACAAAACTGGGCTTTAAAAGAGGTTAATGTTCAATTCTTAGGGATCGGAACCCTATCTGAAGTTAAACAGAGCGTTAGATGGATTGACTTTATTGGGCCAGAAGGACAGAGAGGAAGGTTAAAGCCATACGTTGCAGATATTGCTATAAACCTCTGGGGTCGTGATCTACTCCAGCAATGGAATACGCAGATTAAAATTCCTCCTGTATCAGCTAGGAATTATAGACAAGCTCTTAGTGGTAGTAAGAATATAGTAAGACAGTACAGAAAACAGATGCCAAATGTACAGGCTGTGCAGAAGCAAGATGCTAGTGCCAAACCTACAGAGCAACCAAAAGCTCTACCATTAAAATGGCTGACAGATGAACCCGTCTGGGTGGGTCAATGGCCTATGACATCTGAGAAGTTAGAGGCTTTGGAGAAGTTAGTTCAGGAACAGCTAGATGCTGGACACATTGAGGAATCAACTAGTGCGTGGAATTCGCCTGTTTTTGTTGTCAAGAAGAAGTCTGGTAAGTGGAGAATGGTTACTGATCTTAGAGCCATCAACAAGGTAATTCAGCCTATGGGGTCTCTACAACCTGGGATGCCGTTACCTTCTCTAATTCCTAAGGATTGGCCAATTATAGTTATAGACTTAAAAGATTGTTTCTTCACCATACCGTTACAAGAAAACGACAGAGAAAAGTTTGCCTTCACAGTACCTACCTATAATAATTCCCGTCCGGTACAGAGATTCCAGTGGAAGGTACTACCTCAAGGTATGTTACACAGTCCAACTTTGTGTCAATATTTTGTGAATAAACCTCTAGAAATAATTCGTAAAAAATTTCCACATTCGTTAATATATCATTATATGGATGACATATTATTGTCTGATTCAAATAAGGATACTTTGGAAAAGATGTTTGAGGCAGTAAAGGAAATTTTGCCTCGCTGGGGATTACAAATTGCCCCAGAAAAAATACAAAGAGGAGATTCTATTAACTATTTAGGTTATAAAATAGATGCTCAGAAAATTAGACCACAGAAAGTACAGATCAGAAGAGATCGTTACCGGACTCTTAATGATCTTCAAAAACTATTAGGAGAAATCTCTCAATTACAGACGATTATTGGTGTAGAAGGGCATGATTTAAAACACCTGAAAATGGCTTTAAAAGGAGATAAAGACCTAAACAGCCCACGAGTACTATCAGCTGAGGCTGAAAAAGAATTAGAATGGGTAGAAAAGAGAATATTAGAAGCACATGTGGACCGTGTGGATCCAAATCTGGACTGTATTCTGGTTATTTTACCATCTAGAGAATACCCCTCAGGAATATTAATGCAGAGGGACGACATCATTCTAGAATGGGTATTTCTGCCACATAAACAAAATAAAAAATTGAAAACATATATAGAAAAGATATCTGATTTGATATTAAAAGGTAAATTAAGGCTTCGTCAACTGACTGGGAAAGACCCAGCTGAAATTATTGTACCGTTAACGAATGAGGAAATTTCCTCCTTATGGAAGGATAATGAGTATTGGCAAATAGCTTGCAGTGACTTTTTGGGAAGTATTAGTAATAACTATCCCAAAACAGAGAGAATCAAATTCATAAAGAAAACAATTTGGATTCTTCCACGTATCGTGAGGCAAACACCTATTTCTGGAGTTCTTACCTTCTACACGGATGCAAACAAGTCAGGTAAAGCAGGGTATAAATCAGGAAATATAAGTAAAGTAGTTCAAAGCCCTTACAACTCCGTACAAAAGGCAGAGTTATATGCCATTCTCATGGTACTTAAAGACTTTACAGAGCCTCTCAATATAGTCACGGATTCTCAGTATGCAGAAAGAGTTGTCCTGCACATTGAGACTGCAGAATTTGTTCCTGATAATACAGAATTAACCTCATTGTTTTTACAATTGCAGGAAATCATCAGAAACAGGACTCATCCTATATATATAACACACATCAGATCCCATACAGGTCTGCCAGGTCCTCTGGCACAAGGCAATGATGAAATTGATCGTTTATTAGTAGGTAATGTGTTGGAAGCTTCAGAATTTCATAAGAAACACCATGTTAACAGCAAAGGTTTAAAGAAGGATTTTTCTATCACCTGGCAACAAGCCAAAGAAATAGTAAGAAATTGTCCCAGTTGCTCCTTGTACACTCAAACTCCATTACCAGCAGGTTGTAATCCTAAAGGTGTTCACAGAAATGAACTTTTGCAAATGGATGTATTTCACTTCCCAGAATTTGGCAGTTTGAAATATGTACACCATACTATAGACACGTTCTCAGGCTTCCAATGGGCTACTGCCCTCAGCTCTGAAAAAGCTGACTCTGTTATTACACACCTCTTAGAGGTAATGGCTGTTATGGGTATACCTGAAACAATAAAAACTGACAATGGTCCAGCATATGTTTCCAGTAAATTGGAACAATTCTTCAAATATTATAAAATAAAACATGTAACTGGTATACCTTACAATCCCACAGGACAAGCAATAATTGAAAGGTCTAACCGAACCTTAAAGGAGATGCTTCATAAACAGCCAGGGAAAACAAAGACACCTAGACACAGGTTACACAATGCTTTACTAACGTTGAATTTTCTTAATGCTGATGAAAAAGGACAAACTGCAGCAGAAAGACACTGGACTACAGAGAAGACTTCTGAACTGAACCAACCGGTGTATTTTAAGGATGTTATGACCTCAGTCTGGAAACCAGGATATGTGTTACGTTGGGGAAGGGGTTATGCTTTTGTTTCCACAGGAGAAGAAAAGGTTTGGGTTCCATCAAAATTAATTAAAATTCGATCAGAACAGAAAACATCTCAGGAGGAGGAAGATAACAGCCCATCTACAAATTCATAGTCCACAATGGGTAAAGTGACCTCCTAAAAGGAAAGAGAAGTGCTTTGTTTTTGTCCTCACAGGTAAACTCAGCAAAGAATACTGGACACATGGATTCCTGTAGAAGAATGAATAGCTACCCTGAGGACCATCAAACACACACTGTGTGGTATCAAAGTCTAAATCTCTCTATATTGCTTTTCATAGTACACCTTTATCTTTATTTCTTCACATACCTCAGTTCCCATTCATTTAACTGAAGCTGGCTTTGGAGTTGGATTGGCTCTCCTACTCTAAACCCAAGCATATTATTTAAATACAATTCAGAATTTCTGTATTATATCAAAGAGCCATTGATATAAGACAGAAGAAATAAAAAATGAGGGACTGTTATCTATGGATTTCTTTTTCTGAACAGTCTAATTTCCTCCAGGTTTTCCATCTTCCCTATTGTCACCTCTTCTGTATGCTTACATATGAAAGTTAAAATATTTCTTTGTTAACAGTAATGTTCGAGTTTTCCAGAGAACAAGGGATTTCCTGACAGCAATCTTCAACTGCTTCCGAAAGAGAATGAGGATCCACTTCCTTGACTTCACCTGATTCGACTGGAGGCATCTGAATTGCCCCACATCATTGACTCCACCTGACAAGCACTATCCTGAAACTGGCTTGAAACTACATCACTCGACACAACTCCAGACCAAGGAACAGAAATAGCACATCTTCTACAATCTGACCAGAGCTTCAAGATAAGAGCTTCAATCAACACTAGAACCTCAGTCAGGAACTTCAATCAAGCAGCTCCTGCCATACTGAGACTGTCTGATCTACTCAGATTTTGTTATACTAACATTTTCTTTTCACAGGTCCCCATGAGATTATCATCGTCCCATCTCAGCAGGAAGTAGTTTTGAGAATTCCACGCCCCCTCTCCCTACTATTGATATTATAAGTTTACACCTGTTAGTGTTAGTTTTCCATTATTTTAGAGTTGGGATTGGAAGGAGGTGTTCATATTTGGGTGTTTCTTTAAGATAAGTTAAGGTTTAGATAGAATAGATGTTTGATACATTTTGTTCATGGACACAAGTTAGTTGTCCTTTTTTAGACTAAAAGGGGAATTGTAGGAGGAAGTCTATGCCGCCATGAAACATGTGACTTACTAGAGGCGCATACAGATGAGGTAATAAAAGGGCGGTTTACCACACCGCTAACCACACCCACTTTAGGCAGGACTAAAGACGTATACGGCTGGACATAAAGACGTATGTAGGCAGAACTACGTCACTAGCCAAGCCCACTTTTGGGCATGGCTAGGGGCGTTACTGGGGAAGGCATAAAAGACAGCGCACAGGAAGTCTCGCTCTCTTTTCCTGGAGTTCGGCTTCCGGTCCAGTCGCTAGCTGAGATCTGCTGGGCTTCTCGGGGTTTGGTATCGTGTGAGTAATTTTCAACATAAAATACTTAGCTTCACTTTCCGTAATTGTGTGTCGCGTATCGTTACAGCGTCCGTAAAACCAACACCCTGTAACTCTATTTCCCATCCAACCTGAACCACTCTATGTCTACTCTGTCGAACTCCGTTTTGTCTCTGTGCTTTCTGTGTTCTATTCTTATCCCTTCCTTATCCTCTGGCTAATTCTGACTCGTCTTAGAGGTCTTGACATAGAATTAATTTCTTAATGGCTTCTCCTGGAAGCCATTCATTTTGTTCCCCTTGGGTTCCTTTATTTCCTTTGTACTAGTATGTATTACAGCCAGTGTGCTAGTGTACAGATGTAATTCCACCATGTAGGAAGCAGAGGCAGGCAGGTTGCTGCAAGTTTGAAGTTAGCTTGGTTTACACGGCAAATTCCAGGTCAAGCAGGACTGCACAGAATGGCACTGTCATTTAAAAAAAGAAGAAGAAGAAAGAAAGAGAAGAAAAGACAGCAGTCAAGAGGTTGGCAGTGTGGCTTCATGGGTAAAAGGCTTGCTATCCAAGTATAAGAACCTGAGTTCAAATTTGTGGCAGCCACAGAAAAGGCCAGGCATGGCAGTGGTTTATGTAGCTACAGGGCTGGGGAACAAAGACAAGTGGGTGGGTAGAGAGGGCGCCCACTGGCTAACCAGTTTAGCCAAAATAAGCTATGGAGCTCAATACAGACCCTGCCTCAAAAAAGGGGAGGAAGCAATTGAGAAAAGCAATTCCTATGCCAATCGCTGGGCTCCAAAATCACCTACATAGGCAAGTGTGTCTGTACACAGGAATAACCCCCACCACGCACACACACCAGTGGGTAGGCATAGCGCCATGTGCCCATAATCCTCAAACTTGGGAGTAGATGCAAAAACAATTAGGAGTTTAAAGATAGCCTCAGTTATTTAGGAAGTTTGAGTTCACGAGACTTGTCTTAAAAACAAAGCAACACTGGGCATGGTAGTACAAGCCTTTAATCCCAGCACTTGGGGGGCAGAAGCAGGTGGGTCTCTGTGTCAGTCTCATCTAGAGTTCCAGGACAACCAGGGCTGTTACACAGAAACCCTGTCTCAAAAAAACCAAAACCAAACACCAACAACAATAAAAATACATACTGAAAGACCTCGGCATCAAAGCGCCGGGCACTGAACCGAACCCTCTGCCCAAGAACCGGGGCCAGACCACTGGCTACAAATGCAAGAGGTGATTTATTGAGTACACAGGCGCCTGGGGATGCTACTGCAACTTGGGTGCAGAGCATACCGGGCTTGCAGGGAGCACAATATTTATAGAGTTTTAATGGTTACATAAGTAACAGGCATTTCATTGGCTCATCTTGTGGGCAGGGGTAGTTCCCACGGACTAAGTTTCCTGGTATTACTTCATGAAAGACCCCGGCATGCTTCAGCAATTATTATCTGGGTCCCATGACTACTATGGTGATCATAGACACAACTGGGGGCAAGGGTAGTTGCCAAGGACTAGGTGTCCTGGTATTACCTCATGAAAGACCCCGGCTGCTTCAGCAATTATTATCCGGGTCCCATGACTGCTCTGGTGACCACAGATCCTGTTTGACATCCTGCCAGCTGGGCGAGGCACCTGGTCTGGGTTTTTTCATTAGGCAACGGCCTGGCCTTGCTTTTCTTTTCCTAGGGGGTCCTGGGTAGGGGTCTTTCATTACCACACAGTATTATAAGTATTTGGTTACTACTTATCTTTGTGATTAAATAATTTGAGATAGGTTTTTCACTCTATAGCCCAGGCTAGCCTGGAACTCATTATGTAGCTCAGGCTTGCCCTGAACTCAAGATACTCCTGCCTCAGCCTCCCAAATGCTGGAGTTATAGGGATCCGTACTGCACTCAACTTTTTTTTCCTTTGAGACAGGGTTTCTCTGTGGTTTTGGAGGCTGTCCTGGAACTAGCTCTTGTAGACCAGGCTGGTCTTGAACTCACAGAGATCTTCCTGCTTCTCCTTCACCAGTGCTGGGATTAAAGACATGCACCACTGCTGCCTGTCCCCACACTCAACTTTGATTGATTTTTTAAATTAATAAATGTAGTCTTTGGTCTGGAAAGATGTCTCAGTGGTTAAGAACACTACCTGCTCTTCCAGAGGACCCAGGTTCAATTCCCAGCACCCATATGGCAGCTTGAAATGGTCTGTAATTCTTTCTAGGGGATCCAACACCCTCACACAGATATATATGCAGGCAAAACACTAATGCACATAAAGTAAATAAATCTAAAAATGAATAAATAAATGTATTCCTTAAGCAGCTTTTGGTGGGTCAGGCCCAGAGATGAACTTTCTATATAGACCATATCTCCTTTCATCATGGCAGTACTCCAAAACTAGATACTTGTTATGGTTTGGATCTAAAATTTCCCCTATAGACTTTATATATATTCCCCTTTATATTCAGTTTCCAGATCGTAGTGGTTTTGAAGGCCTTGGAGTCTACAGACGATGGTACCTGCATGATGGCATGGGTTCCTAAAGGTGGGCTTCTGAGGGCTCTGCCTGCATTCCCTGCTTCTGCCTGTACTTCCTATTTCCTGATTCATGTAGGAACATCACCCCCCACACTCTTATCTCTGTGAACCCTGCCAGCCTGTTCCTTCCATGATGGACTGAAATCTCTCTGAAACAATGAGCCTAACAGACCGCTTGTCTTAAATGGACTATGTCACTGTAACAATAAACAGCCCATTTGTTGAAGGTATAGGTAACTGTTTATTGTAGAAATTACTTACAAGAGAAACAGGGCAACCCGGATGAGTCAAGTCTTTTGCTACCGAACCGGAAGCCAAAAAGAGAGAGCACAACTCTGCTGCAGTCTTTTATTCCCACCTCCACACACGCCTAGCCACGCCCAAAATGTCTCAAACTCTATCCCATCTAAACCCAAGTCTGAACGCCTCCTTCCAATCCCAACTCTAAAATAACTGAAAACTAACACTAACAGGTGTAAACTATCCTACAATATCAATAGTAGGGAGAGGGGGCATGGAATTGTCATGATCCCCATGGTACGAACAGCGTCCCCATCCAGCAGGAAGCAGTTTGGAATGAGCTATGTCCAATTCCCATACTGTTTATAAGTCTTTGTTTTCATTTGAATGGGGTTGCTTATAATTGGTTAATGATCACAACCAATCTCTTTTTGAAGGTAAAAGGGGAATTATGGTATAGAAATAAATACTTTGTATTGGTATGGTTTTTCATTTATTGATACAAATTCAAGGTCAATTTTATGATATGTATATTTCTCCTCTTGATTAAGTATTGTGCTTATACTGATCTTTTAAAATATAAGGCATAATTAAATACAGACTATAGATAGTCACTTATAATAGTCAGAACTTATAGTTAGGTTAGTTAGGTTTTCTAGATATACAGAGATATATTTGAGATAGATGGAGTATTCAAACCTTTTCAAAGACCTTCAGAAAATGGCATTTAAAATGGTTTAGGGTTTTTCTTGACAATGAGAAACGACTGCTCCTGGCAGCACCAATTACGTCTGAGAGGAAGATGGGCATCGAAGAGACTCGTTATGGAGTTTGCTTTCAACATGGCAAGATTAGTCATTTGGGCAAGAAATGCTCTTGCCTGGACTTCTTGATTGTTGCTGTATAAACTGGACATGCAGGACCCATAGGAAAGTGACTGCTGAACTAAATCCTACAAGGTTCCTGCTTCATGGAAGAGTCTGCCAGACTTTCCACAGGACACAGAAAATGACTGACAGACTGGCATTCCAGATGGACAGCTTAAAATTTCCTGCTTTGGCCGGGCGTTGGTGGTGCATGCCTTTAATCTCAGCACCCGGGAGGCAGAGGCGGGCAGATCTCTGTGAGTTTGAGGCCAGCCTGGTCAACAGAGTGAGTTCCAGGACAGTCTCCAAAACAATACAGAGAAGCCCTGTCTCGAAAAACCAAAAAAAAAAAAAATTCCTGCTTTGCTGAGAAGTCTTCCAGACACACTGTGGCCTATGGGATAAAGATGGATGCCCCAACGTTACAGAGGAACTTCAGGTGACTGTCCAGGCAGTGAGATGTCTCTGTCAATTCTAGGGTTTATATATTATCCTTCTGTGGTCTTTGATGGAGTTGAAGATAGATAGTTATAATCATAGTTTTCCTTAGTTATGGTAAAAGATAAGCTACATATAAGACTTTAGACTCACACAGATAGGATAGATAATAAAATACTTTCTTTAAATCTTACTAAATGTTAATGGACAAAATATTGTAACTATGTTCTTCCTTGATAACTGTTCTGTTATATATAATTTGACCATATTAAAGTTAAATCCTTTCTTTTTATTTAGACAGAAAAGAGGAAATGATGGGGAAGTCCTGTGTATATGTCAATGAAGCACTGATGGCCAATAGGGAAGCAAGATAGGTGGGACCAGGAGTTGAGGAGGATTCTGGGAAAGAGAGACACAGGCAGACATCATGTAGCCACCATAGAAGTAAGAGGTCCGGACCCTTTCTCCGATAAGAGAAATACTTCGATTAATAATTATGGATTAAATACTTAAGTCAGAGACAGCCAGTAAGAAACAAGCAAACATCCAACAGCTGTATAATTTATATAGCATCCTGTGTGTTCATTTGGGACTGATGCGGCTCTGGAACCAGGCTGGCAGGAAGGCTGCACTCTACAGGGCTACAGAGAGCAAAAGTTACTAATGCAATCCTGTTGTTATGATAATTTTCCTGTGTGGAAATGGTCTTGGAAATATAAAGCAACTTGTCTCAAACCATCTAGCTATTACATGACAGATTGTGAACCCAAATACAAGTTTTTGTGGGCATGCCCCCTGTGCTTTAATTGGGTTGCCACATCCACTCTCCCACCCCACCCCCACACAGAGTAGCAACCCATAGCTGTGGCACGGCTCAGTGGAGGAGCCAAAGGACTGTGCTGTGCAGAACAAAACTGAGGAAAGGCCAAGGGTGGGTCATCTGCCCCTGGGTTAGCCAAGAGTGGGCCATCTGCCCCTGGGTTAGCCAAGAGTGGGCCATCTGCCCCTGGGTTAGCAATGGAAGTCACTAATGGACCAGTCAGCACCGTTCCCTCTGGGTATGTTTTGTGGCTGAAGTCTAGACCGAATCTGCTCGCTGTGGCAGTTAGGAAATAGGAGTAGGGAAGAAGCTTGGTATAGGTAGTGGGGGAGACAAGGTCTACTGAGGCTTCTCTCCAGTCTAGGAAGTCAAACTATTTACAAGTTAAAATGAAGAAATCAAGTCGGGCATGGTTAAATGGTGCAGTCTTTAATCCTAGTATATGGGAAGCAGAGGCAGGCAGATATCTGTAAGTTTGAGGCCAGCCTGTTCTATATAGAAAGTTCCAGGCCTGTCAAGGGTGCACAGTAAGACCCTGTCTTAAAACAAGCAAAAAAACAAAACAACAACAAAAAAACCACACAAGTAAATAAAAAAATAATGAATAAATCAGAAAAGCTACATAAGTTGCCATTTCAGACAGCTAGAGCCAGAATCCCTGTAAGTGTCTGGCTAGAACATTCTAGGCACTCCGGACAGAACATACTTAGTCTTTGCTCTTGTGAAGCTCATTCTCACAGGGGAGACAAATGACAAGCAAGTCAGCAAAGGAATAAATAAAGTAACTTGAGCTTTAGAAAACCCAAATCTCGTCTGTTTCTTGAAAGAATGAGATTTACTTGGAAACCTGAAGAATGAGGAGTGGAGAGAGATGCTCTGGGGAAGACAGAGGTCAAAGGTCCCAGGTGAGAGGGCAAAACTGTGAACCGCCCAAGCACCTCTGTGGGAGGGAGACAGGGGTCATGAGGAAGCCTCGGTGTGACCACTACAGCAGTGAACAGGCCAATGGGGACAGCTAGGTGAGAAGGGCTGGGTAGATTCAGGGCATTATATTTTTGTTTGTTTGTGTAACAGCCCTGGATGTCCTGGAACTCACTCTGTAGACCAGGCTGGCCTCGGACTCACAGAGATCCACCTGCCTCTGTCTCCCCAAGTGCTAGGATTAAAGGCCATCACACCAGGCTAATTTTTAATTTTTATATGTACAGGTGTTTTGCCTGCATGTATGTCCTCTATAAGAGCGGACAGTGCTCTTAACCACTGAAACATCTCTCCGGTCCACCAGAAAATATTTTAGAGATGAAACCCAACAAACATAGTGCTCCAGGAGACTAAAGGGAAAGAATCAGTAGTTGATTCAAAAGCCCCTTAAAGTAAACATGTACAGAATATCCAGCAAATGCCAGGGCTTGTGCATGTTTTTTGGATACAAAAAAGTGTAATATAGAGATTTACCCTGGATACTGGCTGATCTGCACAGCAGGAGAAGTGTGTTCACCGGAGCCACAAAGGCGAGAGTGATTAACTTCTGCTGGTGTCCCTGAATGGAAGAGATATCAAGGAGAGAGGTAAGATTACATTCTATAGGAGATGGGTCTAAATGTGAAGGAAGGAAGCTGAGAAACAGAATTCTGACACCTCGATTTTTCCCTTTGGGTTTGGGGCACCATCTGCTTGGAGGAGGTCACAAACCACAAGGCTTAAAGGAACGGTGTGTCTTTTTTTTTCATAAGAAAAATGTTTCTTACTATATTATTCCTTATACATATTTACAGAGAGATTATTTAATGCATTCTAGGGCATATACTCAGTAATAGTGGAACCAGAATCCAAATGTAGATTTGGTTTAGTTTTTTTTAATGTTTTTTAAAATTATATTATGCATCAAAAGAAATAAGACTATTTTGAAATCCTATTATGCCTCTAACAAAGTAACTTTTCCTTGATTAAGGAAGATACAAATGTGAATGGTAGAAACTTTTGACCCTGGATTTTCAGCTTAGTCTCCATAAAGCATAGGAAGACACTGTAAAAAGTTGTTATAGATGTCATCTTACTCCCTGAAAGTCTGTGTTTTCATATGGGTGTATGAATTCATGGCCTTTTGGGTTATCAGTGTTCTCAACTCCATGGCCTCTGATTTACACTGTTTTCTTAATTCTTCTTTGCTATGTACTATAACTTAGGGAGCAGCATCAAGGAATGGTGTGTCTTCTTGGCTGTGTTCCAAACTACTGGTGTGGCTGAATTTGTACCTTAAACATCTGGCTTGAAGACCTGATCCTGGCTATAGGGTATTTTATGCCCATGTGAAGACATTCATAGCTCCCAAAGTCTTTATCTTCCCAAGATATTTAATATTTTTCTACTATTCCTTCAGTAGCATTTGATTTCCTTTTGCCTGTATTTATTTGTGTTGTATGTATGCCATGGGATGCATGTGAGGTCAGACAATTTTCAAGAGTCAATTTTCTCCTTTAATCATGTGGATCCTAGGATCAAACTCAGGACATCGGGTCAACAGGCTTGGTAGCAAAATGTCTTAACTTCTGAGCCATCTCGCTGGTGCCATTCAATAACATTTACCAACATTATTGTTTGCTTGGCAGAGAATACATAATTGAATGAGGGCTAGAGAGATGGCTCAATGGTTAAGAACAAGTAGGAGCCCTGAGCTCACAACCTCCTGTAACAGAGGAATTTGACACCTCTAGTCTCCCTGGGCAGATACGTGAGCCAGCAAACACACATGCACACACACACACACTGGTGTGAGCACACACAGAATTAAAAATAAATCTTTTTAAAAATGATTGATCAGTGAATGATAAACATGAATGGTTGAATGAATAAGTAAATAATTATAGCTTGTTGCCATTAGAAAAAAAATTCAATTAAAAAAATTGAACTTCCTTGCAAAAGCTAGCTTCACCTTTAGCATCAGAACAGCTCTGAAGGCATCTAGATGGCCCACAACCAAAATGGCCATTGTTTATTGCTGCACGCAATGAGTCAGGCCCTGTGCTGGGCATGCTTTTCTCATTTACTCTTCTTACACTCCACCCCCAGAAGCATATGTATCAGCTTCATTTCACAGATGAGCGGACAAGCTTTGGGAGGGCTTATTACTCCATAATGAGTCTTCCCCTGCTTCCAAAAGACACTGTTCTGACATCAACTGCTTTTTCATTTGCACCTGTGCTCTAGCTACTGCCAAAGGGAGCCCTGCAGACATCCGAGGCTCCTGCTTTGGGGGCTGGAACACCAAAGTAAGTGTCTTCAAGCAGAGAAAGGACTGTGGCAGCTAACCAGAGTCCACCTTCATCATTTCACTCCTTCCTGCAAAGTAACCAGTCAGCAACTGCAGAAAAGTTCTCCATAAACCTATCTACAAATAAGAACCTGTGTGAGGTATGGCAGCACCTGCCTGTGTGATCCAGCACCGGCAAGGCTAAGGAAGGAGATTGTGTGTTTAAACACAGCCTGGGCTACAGAATGAGAGCCTGTCTCAGAACAAAACAAAACAAAACAAAAAAAAAGGGTTGGTCTGCTAAGAAAATGGAGAATGGTCAGACATCATGTATAGATTTAAAACAAACTTTGAATCTACAATAGCACAGGGAACCCAGAAAAAGCAAATAAGCTAGTGCAGAGCTAGGTATGAGCTTGGGAGAAGACATGCCATTTGGAGCCATCTGAGAGAAGGGAGAGCATCATTTGTTAAACTTTAAGAAAATAACAATCCCGGTATGGTGACTCATGCATATAATTCCAGCACTTAGAAGGAAAAGGCAGGCAGATCTCTGTGAGTTCAAGGCCAGCCTGGTCTACACAGTGAGTTCCAGAACAGCTAGCACTTTGTTCCCAAAGATTAAATAAATAAATAAGATAAAAAACATTTATTATGTATTAGACATCATGAAAGACTCTTCAAGTGCATCATTTTGGTCTATTAGTCAATTAATTCATCAAATATTTCCCGAGCTTCTATTATATATATTCTGGGCATCTGCAGAGTAAGCTCCAGGCCAGTTTGGACTACAGAAGACTCTGGTTCAAACAAAGGAAAGAATGGAGAAATTTTTGAGCATGAATCCAAATTGAGGGGAAGATCAGACAAAGGGAGATTCTAAGAATTGGAAGGGATGACAGAATAATTTATGAAAAGAAGAAGAGGAGGAGGAGGAGAGGAGGAGGAGGAGAAGGAGGAGGAGGAGAAGAAGAAGCTGGGCATGGTAATGCATGCCTTTTGATCTCAGGGCCCAGGAATGCAGAAGCAGGTTAATCTTTGTGAGTTCTAGGACAACCATAGATACGCATTGAGACACTGTCTCTAAATAAGTAAACATAACAAGAGATAGATTGGGGCCAGCAGAGAGGTTCCTCAGGTAAAGGTGCTTTGCTGTCAGTAGATGCAAGCTTAGCAACTGGAATTTAACTCTGGAACCCAAGTGAAGGTAAAAAGACAGGACCCAGGTAGGCGGTGGTGACACACACCTTTAATCCCAGCACTCATGAGGCAGAGACAGGCGGATCTCTGTGAGTTTGAGGTCAGCCTGGTCCACAGAGTAAGTTCCAGGACAGCCTCCAAAGCCACAGAGAAACCCTGTCTCAAAAAAAAAAAGGATTGAGTGTACAGAGTTGTCTGCCCTGCGCATGTGCACTGTGAACATCTGCATGCCACATACACACAAAGCAGTATCATTTTTTTTACTTATTTACTTGAGGCAGGGTCTGTCTATGTAGCTCTATTTTTCCTGAAACTTGCTCTGTAGACCAGGCTGGCAAAGAACATCTCAGACATCCTTCTGCCTCTGTCTCCCAAGAGCTGGGAATAATGGTGTGTGTAACCATAACCTGCAGCAGGCCTCACTTTTTGTTTTTGTTTTAGATTTTTTTTTTGAGACAGGGCTTCTCTGTATTATTTTGGAGGCTGTCCTGGAACTTGCTCTGTAGACCAGGCTGGCCTCGAACTCACAGAGATCCACCTGTCTCTGCCTCATGAGTGCTGGGATCAAAGGCGTGTGCCACCAACACCCCCTGGCCAGGCCTCACTTTTAAGCTTACAGTCCCACTTTCAGTGGCTGAGCACTCTACATGACTGTGAAGGCTCTCTGCTACCCACTCAAAGAAGAGTATTTGGAAACAGCATGTTGTCACAGACTCAGGTACAGCTGGGACCTGGTACCCATCCCAGCAGCTCAAAAGGGTCACAACATTATTTGTCAGAAACTGCCCCATAACTAACTTGGAAAGTCCCCAGCAGGACCAAAGGCACCTGCCATGAGAACCCTGTCAATTTTTTCTTGATCTGAATGGACCAAACTAAGTCTATGCCTAAGAAACTAGTTTCCAGATTTCGCTGTCTTTTCAGCCACACATTATTTTCAAATTAATAAGTAAAAACTAGTGGTGCATAGTAATCTTATGAAAACGAAAGAGCAAAATGAATAGTAAGACCTCTGGGCAATCATCAGACTATATCTTGTGTGCCCTGATGAGGCCCAAAGACACCTGGCGTGCTGAGCTGGCTAGCTGGTGGTATTGAGGGAACGTGACCTGTCACAGAGAGTAAAACTCTGCAAACTACATCTGACTGTTTGGAGAAATGTATGTAACCCATTCCCCTCCTTGTTTGTTCTATTGCTAAAGTACTTTTCTATTTGTTTACCTTGGAGGTAGATTTCTGGCTCATTTTCCTGAAAAAATACACATTTTATAAATTTAAAGATACAATGTGCATTATCAAAGAACTCAGTTTTAGTTTTACTTTTTTTAAGTGTATGGTTGTTTTACCTGCATGTATGTGCAAGGTGTATGTGTGTGCCTCTTCCAGAAAAGGGTGTCAGATCTCCCAGAACTGGAGTCAGTTGAGCTGCCATGTGGGTGTTGGAGATTGAACCAGGTCCTCTGCAAGAGTAACAATTGCTTCTAACCTCTGATCCATCTCTCAGGACCCCCATTTGCATTTTCTAAAATCACATTTAATTTTGTATGTGAGTGGACATTCGAGGTTGAGGACAATGTACAGGATTAAGTTCTGTTCCCAGCTGGGAGGTGGTGGTTAATGTCTTTAATTCCAGCACTCGGGAGGCAGAGGCAGGTGGATCTCTGTGAGTTCGAGACTAGCCTGATCTACAAGATCTAGTGCCAGGACAGCCTCCAAAGCCACAGAGAAACCTTGTCTCTTGAAAAACAAAACAAAATAAAAAAGTTCTGTTCCCGAGGGTCAAACTGAGGTTGTCAGGTTTAGAGACAAACATCTTTACCACTGGGTCATCTGGTCACAACCTTTTACTTTTTTTTTTTTTTTTAAAGACAGGGTCCAACCAGTTGGCCTGGAACTCAATATGTAGACAGGCTGACCTCAAACTCCCAGAGATCTGCCTGTCTCTTCCTCCCAAGTGATAAGGTGTGAACACAAGTCTGATAAAAAAAAAGCTTTTTTAAAGATAGTAATGGGTTATCACTCACTTTAAAAATAAGAACCTAGGCTGGAAGTTTAGCTCAGTGCTAATCTGAACACGGGAGAAAAATGCATTGTGATTGATCATTGGACATCTCAATCATTAAAATTGAACCCACACTAAAAAGGTCCAAATGGCAGCTGAGTGTGGTTTTTTACACCTTTAATTCCAGCACTCCAGAGGCAGAGGCAGGTGGATCTCTGAGTTCATGGCTAGTTTGGTCTACAGAGTCCCAGGACAGCCAAAGCTACACAGAGAAACCCTATCTCAAGAAACCCCAGAAAACAAAAACAAACAAAAAACACTGGGTTTTGGTGGCACAGGCCTTTAATCCAGCACTTGGGAAGCAGAGGCAGGAGGATCTCTGAGTTCGAGGCCAGCCTGGTCTACAGAGCAAGTTCCAGGACAGGCTCCAAAACAATACAGAGAACCCCTGTGTTGCAAAAACAAACAAACAAACAACACCTCTGATAGTTTGCATGTTATTGGCCCCAATAATCTCTTAGGGAATGGTACTATTAGGAGGCATGGCTTTGTTGGAGTAGCTGTGGTCTTTCTTACTGGAGGAAGTATGTCACTGTGGAGGCTGGCTTTGAGGTCTCATATATGCTCAAGATACCACCGAGTATTTCAAACCCCTTCCTTTTTGCCTGCAAGATGCCATGTCCCACCATGATGAAAGAATGAATCTCTGAAGTATAAGTGAGCCACCCCAATTAAATGTTGTACTTTAAAAGAATTGCTGTGGTCATGGTGTCTCTTCACAGCAGTAGAAACTCTAATACAAGGTCCAAATGGTGCTAACTTAAGTGTAAACCACCTATTTTTTCCACTAGAAAAGGGATGCCAGAAACAACTGAGTAGAAAGGGTATTTGACCATCTTAAAAATAGGCAGACTGTTAAGAGAGCAAGCAGTAGGGGTCCTACTGAGAAGGGACAGCTATTTCACATAGCTTATTTCGTTTTGCTTATCTCCTTCCTGTAGTTTTTGTCATTACTTGAACCCAGTTCCCTTAGAAAATTAATTGGTGGCGCACACCTTTAGTCCCAGCACTTGGGAGGCAGAGGCAGGTGGATCTCTGTGAGTTCGAGGCCAGCCTGGTCTACAGAGCGAGTTCCAGGACAGCCTCCAAAACAATACAGAGAAACCTTGTCTCGAAAAACCAAAAGAAAAAAGAAAAGAAAAGAAAATTAATTTGTGAAGGTTAATACCCCCTCTCTGCAGTTTTTTTGTTGTTGTTGTTTTGTTTTGTGGCCTGGTCCCATACCTTGAATGGGTATGGGACTATAAGAAGGGACCCTACTAGAGGCCTACTTCCAAGTTCCTATCACTTAAGAATGGAACAAACGGGCTGGAGAGATGGCTAAGTAGTTAAGAGCACCACAACTGGCTACACTTGCTGAGGATCCTGGTTTGGTTCCAGCGTGCACCCACATGGTGGTTCAGAATCATTTGTAACTCCAGCCCCAGACATCCAAGACTCCTTTCTGGCCTCCACAGCCCCACACATGCATAGACGCACAGACTTACATGTAGACAAACCACGCATACACATCAAATAAAATACATTTTATATTTTTGGTTGTGAGCCTAGCCTTAAATGACTGAGCCTTCCCTCCAGCGCTAAAATACATTTGAAAAGAAATAAATAAAAACAACTTTAGGCCAGACAGCAGTGACACAAGTCTTTAAACCTCGGCACTCTGTGAGGCAGAAGCAGGCAGATCTCTGAGTCTGAGCCAGCCTGGTCTACAGTGCCAATCCCAGGAAAGCCAGGGCTACACGGAGAAACCGTATCTCCAAAAACCAAAACCCACAACAAAAAGGGACACACAAGGCCTCATACCTCTAAGAGATCATTTAGCTTCTCTTCAAGGTGACCCTATCCCCTTGCATGAAGCTACTTTAAAATCCGGATGAGAGATGACATGCTTTAGACTCAGGATTGCAAAAATAGTAATAATAATAATAATGTACTTAGTGTAGTGGCATACACTTGTAAATCCCAGCCATGAGTTCCAGGCTAGCCAGAGCTAGGATGCAAGAATCTGTCTCAAGACAACACAGGCAGTCTTTGCTTTATGGAGTTAAATCAGAATCGCCAAATGACAATAGGTTGTTATTTGATCGGGGCTTGCTATGGCAATGGGATCAGCAAGCATCCACGGGCTTTGGTAAAGAGTTGAGACCTCAAAGGAAGAAAAAAAAAAGTTAAGCGCTACAGTAAAAGAAAAAATTGGATTGGGAGGAAAGAAAGGCTTCCGGCTTATTCTGATTGGATGTTGTTGGCAAGAAAGCAGGAGGAGGGCTAGAAGCAGGGACTCATTGGTTTAGAGAACATATTTGGCTTTTTCTGATTGGTCTCAAGTTGGAAGCCGCGGCAAAAAATAAAATAAATAAAATAAAATAAGATAAAAATAAAAATGGGAGCTGCCATTCAGTGGCCAAGCATTGACTGACTGTCCAGGGCCTGTTAAGGTCTGTGTTCCGGGATGAGGTCCTATTGTCACATGGCTGTCAGTTATTTCCAGCCTCTCAGCCGCGTGAGACTCAAGATTTTCACTCTCCCTTTAGCCTAGCTCGATTTTATCTCCAAAAGTTTATTTTACTTGGAACAAGACGGCTTTTTTTGTTGTTGTTGCTTAGGGTAAGACATTAGGACCTGGAAATCATAGAAACAAATGCACACGTATCTCTGCAGTGAGGGTCAGACAGGAGACTCTACTGCTTTCCCGTTTCCGTAAGAGTCTCGCTCGTCGAGGCAAGCAATCTTGCCCTTCTTTCTAGAAGAGTGTCACTGCGGGCAGGAACAACGGGTCACCTCGTCTGCACTCTGGGCTCCGTAGCCCACGACCGAGGGCGCGCTCCCGGCTCTCGCTTTCCCCAGGAGCGGGCTCGGTACCCCTTCCCGCAGCCTCCCCAACTGCGCGGGTCCCGCCGGCAGCCCCGCTTCCGCGCGACCCCGGGCGGAGGTGCGCCGTGGGCTCGCCGCAGCCTCACGGCCATCCCAGGTCAGCTCCGCGGCCCCGAGCCCGCGCAGGCCGCCTGCCCACCGAGCGCGTCCTTGGTGAGGAGTCAGCAGACCTCCCCTCCGGTCCCGACCCGCGAGCCAGCTTTGGAGGGACGAAGGCAAGGGCGAGTGTCCCCGGCCACCAGTCACTCCCCAGCCGTGTCTCCTCCGCTCTGCAGGCAAGCCCTCCCGAAAGCAGCCCCAAGTCTCCCTGAGCTCGGCGCGGTCCGAGAAAGGTCTCTCCCGACCCTCGCCCGCCGCGCCCAGGAAGCCGTGACGCCGCGGCGGCGGCGGCTGCAGCAGTGGCCGAGCTCTCGCCATCTTGTGTGGAGGAGGAGCCGCGGCCGCCGCCATGCGGAGAGGCTGAGAGGGAGGGAGGGAGGAGGCGGCGGCGGCGGCGAACGAGGGAGGGGGCAGAGCAGCAGAGTCAGCTCAGCCCGGCGGCGACTTCGGGGGCGCCGACACCCCGGGCCGCGGCCGAGGTAGCGCGGGACGGCGGCGGCGCGGGCGGCGGGCGGCGCGGCGGGGGCGGGGCGGCGGGCGTAGCGGCGAGGGGCCGGGTGGGGGCGGGCGGAGGTTTCCGAGGAGGAAGGAGCCGCCGCCATTTTGGGAGCTTCGAGTCAACAATAAAGGACCGAGGGTGCGGAGCCGGAGTGGCCTCGGTGGTAGGACTCGGGCCCGAGCCGCGGGGCGTGGGGTGAGGCGGCGTGGTCGGGGTCGGCAGGGCCATGAAGGTCGCGGGGAGCCTCCTCGGGCGGGCGTCGGGACGCGCTTGGGGCGGAGGCCCAGGCCCGGCCGGGGGAGGACGGGCGGCCGACCGCTGAGTGGAGCGGGGGAGGCGGAGAGGAGTGGAACCGAGGACTGTGGTGCGCGGCGGGGTCTGGAGGAGGAGCAGCGGAGTGTTCGGGGCTGGCCGTGTGGTAGACGGGCGAGGGGACCGAGCGGCGGCCGGGCTGTCGGGAGTACGAGGCAGCCCTGTGGGGGGCGGCAGGGCTGTGCTGGCCGGAGACTGGGCTAGGACAGGACCCGCAGCGGCTGGCTTGCAAGTAGGCCTTGCAGGTCGGGGACGACACGGGCTTTAGGGAGACTCCGGCTTAGCGGAGGGGAGAGGCTTTCCAGTTTGGGGGTTCTCTTCCGGGCTTTCTGAGGGGAGTCCCTATTGTTTCCTACTCGCGGAGCTGGTTCCGGCTCTTGTGGCGCAGATAGGATTGCAGAGCACCAAAGCCTTTCGCGTTTTTGATCTGAGGGAGCTGGATTTGAAGAGAGTGAGGTTGGGGGAGGGGGCGAGGAATTATTGCCCTACGGTTACCGGACTCCAGTCCTTGGCTTCACTCTTCCCTTTTCCACAGCCCCCCTTTCCTTCAGAATAACCCCACTCTAACTTCCTGCTGAGGCTTAGAGAAATTGCGCTGCATTTGCAAACAAAAGCCCTTGTTGGAGCTGATGATACTGTCTTGGGTGTGAAACTGTCAATTGCTAACCATGGTCAGGGAAGTGCTGTAATTAACTCCGCCAGGGGCTCCTCCCAACTAAGTCTAAGTACCTCCATGGTTGTGTGCGTGTGTGTTCGTGTGTGTGCGCGCGCATGTTTAATGTAGCAATATAAAACTTCCAAATCGAAACTGGGAAGGGGTAGGAAGAATATTTTTTCCACTGAGAGGTAAAGCTGCAGTGCGGGAGTCGGCTATCCTAGTCTCACTTTGGATTTAAGGTAGTATAGGAGGTCTTACTATGCATGATTGACAGTAGCCTTGGTGTCATTTAGTATTCAGAGATTGCCCCCTTCATCCTCTTAGTGCTTTGCAAATAAGTAAGCCTTTCTGTTGGACGTACCTGATACTGTTAATCATAATATGAACCTGTCAATACAGAAAATCGCTGTTAACAGAATAAGCAACTTCATTTGATAAGCAGCATTTGTGAGCAAGTTGACATATAAAGTTCTTTAATCATTTCGTTTTAGCAAACGGTGTTTGCTAACAAAACTTGAAATATCTTTTGACTTTTAAAATTTTGGATTTCGGATACATTGGACTATGGCAGAAATAACTAGCCCCGATTAAGTTAATGCTTTGGGGGAGAGTGGAATGTAAGGGGATTGCAAGATAAAACCAAAAGAGTTGGGCTTGTGTTCTGGTCTTTGGCAATTCCTTATTTACTAAATTTTGAGAATTCCATTTGGGGAGCAATTTAAAATAGATGAGATTGACCAACTCCTTGAAATAACTGTTACTTAGACTTGGTACTCTGGGTGATTTGGGAGAAATTTATTAAAGCCACAATTTTGTTTAACCCACTGTTTTTTTTTTTTCTCCCCCCCTTAGCTACAGGAAATTTCCTTTTTTCCTTTTTTGAACCGTCTTTTTTTGTTGCTGTTGTTTGGTTTGGTTTTTCAAGACAGGGCTTCTCTGTGTGTGGCTTTGGAACCTGTCCTGATACTCACTCTGTAAGACCAGGCTGGCCTCTAACTCAGAAATCCACCTGCCTCTGCCTCCCGAGTGTTGGAAATAAAGGGCCCGTACCACCGCTGCCTGGCAAACAGTGTTATTTAAAATTAGGATATACTTTCTGAAAAATGTTATTGAAAGGCAACATTAACAGTTTTTAGTATTGAGGTGTTTTTGCTTTGTTTTGTTGGTAGTTACAGGGGGTCTTAGAGCTTTTCAAGGACAGGATTTTTGGCATGTAGACTGTTCCATACAGGTCTTTTGATGCCTTCTTTTATTTTGATAAGGACAAAAACTCAATTAAAAAAAAGACAATTAACTTCTGTAGCTGAAACTGATAAAACCTTTTTTTTGTATTGTTTGAAACAGTTTTCTTATTAAAGAGCTCTGCATTACTGTTAGAAAAAGTGTGTGAGGCTGGACTCCTTGTAGATTGAGTTTTTTTATTATTTAAATTAGAAACAAGCTAGCATCACAAATCAATCCCTGCTCCCTCTCCCTCCCCTCCTCCCCCGCCCCCATCCCCCTAACCCCTGTAGATTGAGTTTTAAGGCAGTTTCTAGATCTGTCCTTTCTGTCTCAAGTAGTGATTTGGCCTGAATGTGGCTGTCAGTGGCTCTTTAAAAGACGGGCATTCCAAAGGAGTTTTTAAAAGGGAACAACTTTTCACCCTGACTTTGCTGTTTGCTAATTTAATTTTTTTTCTTTGTTTCAGATTGAAGTGAGTGAATTCAGATATAACTCAAGCTTGTTAGAAGGCTTTAAAAAAATAAAACGTTGATTTGGTGCATGAGAGCAAGTTAACTACTGCTGCTTACCGTTCAGAGACTTACAGGTGCTTGCCTGAATTGCAATAAAGGACTCATATATTGAGCAAGACTTATTTATCTCTTCATTTTGGAGAGCCTCATAAACTGTTACTACAGTTTCTCTACTGACTTTGAAAAGTTTTGAAGTTTGAAAGAGACACCTTTGCAGTTAACAAAGCATGAGCACGGCCAGAACAGAGAACCCTGTTATAATGGGTCTGTCCAGTCAGAATGGTCAGCTGAGGGGCCCTGTGAAGCCCAGTGGTGGCCCTGGAGGAGGGGGCCCACAGACACAGCAACAGATGAACCAGTTGAAAAACACCAACACGATCAATAATGGCACTCAACAGCAAGCACAGAGCATGACTGCCACTATTAAGTAAGTGTTAGAAGAAAACTTGGAGACCCACAGTTTCTGTTTACTTCTGTTGTTGACCATTTGATTGCAGATGGAGGGCAGATGACTTTTGTTATAATCAGTAGGTATTTGTAATAGAATAGTAAATGTATTTCTGCTGTAATTAACTCAGCAAGTGATGAGTATAGGCATTTATAAATTACTGTGTTTAGAAATAAGTGTGCTGTTTGTATAACGTGAATAAAATGGTCCCATTCTGTTTCTTTTTGAGACAGGCTTACTTTGTAGCCCACTCTGGTGATCTTCCTGTTTCAGTCTCCCAAGTACTAGGGGTCACAGGTGTGAGCCACCGCACCCGACTTTTTTGTTGTTTTTGCTTCTATTGTCACCACTGCAACTTGCCTAGTTTATAAAACAGTCGAAGTCTATTTGAAAGTTTGAAAAATAAAATTTATTTAAAATAACAAAATTTTATGTGCTTGGGCATTCTGTATACTACATGCATACCTCATGTCCATGAAGGCCAGAAGAATGGGTTGAATCCACTAAAATTGGCGTTGCAGGTGGTGATGAGCCTCCTGGTGGGTGCTGGGAATTGAACCTAGGCTTAACCAGCCCCCTGAAAAAGCAAATTTAAAGATTCATACTTTTTATTTTTTAAAGACAGAGGCTCACCAGGTCATGGTGGCACACACCTTTAATCCTAGCACTCGGAGGCAGAGGCAAGTAGATCTCTGAGTTCGAGGCCAGCCTGGTCTACGAGCAAGTTCCAGGACAGCCAAGGCTACACAGAGAAACCCTAGAAAGGAAGGACCTGTCTAAAGGTTGATTTATAAAGAATTAGCATTTAAAACTTCACCTTAATGGAAGTTGGGCTTCTGTTAAAAATATAGAAGTAGTCTTCCCTGGCTACTAGAATGTATAGATTATTGGTATGTGATTCACTTTTGATCTCTAAAAATACCCACTGTTTTGTTTTTTTTGGTTTTTTTTTGTTTGTTTGTTTTTTGATACAGGTCCACATTATGTAACCCTTTAGCTTGGAACTCTGTATGTAGACCAGGCTGTTTTCAGACTCGGGTCTGCCTGCCTGTGCCTCGCAATTGCTGGGATTAGCACAGTGGGATTGGTTTTAACTAGTACAGAAATCAGAGTATTTTACAAATTGTAGTTTATTTTAACACATAGGCAAGCAAAATTTAGACTCCTTTTGTTTCCTAAGGGCAGATATGTACCTTATTATGAAAGTATTATTTACTTACAATTTTTTATTTGAGATAACAGTTTTTCTTCTGGGATTTTCTATGTCTTTGAAGTGTTCTGGATTTTGTCAGCTGTTTCAGAACTATTCAGTACTTATCTCTATCACCTATTTTCTCACTTTGATTTCTCACTTTTAAGATATTTGTAATTTGTGGGCCAGTTTTTGCATTATATCTTATATGTATTATGTATTACTGAATTTGACTGTGTGGCAAGCTATTATACTAGGTTGTTACCTTGTGTTTTTGCTTAGAAAGTTCAGTGGTTAAAAAAGAAATTCAGTGGTGTCTGCAGAAGCAGAAGATCATGGGTTCAAGAGCAGCCTGGTCTATATAGCAAGATTTCATTTAAATTAAAAAAAAAAAGTCCCTGAGTTAGACTGTTGGCTCTTTATGCAGGCTCCGGGCTCTAGCTTTAGATAAATCAAGCTTGGGGTGAAAGGACTGAGGTGTCCATGAACAGCTGATACTAAGTTCTCATTTTGTTAGTACTGACTACATATCTTACTATTTGCTTTTTTTTTTGAGACAGCACTTCATGTAGCCCAGACTGACCTTCAAGTAGCAATGTAACGAGGGGTAACCTTGAATTCCTAAACCTACTACTTTACCTGGCGAATGTCATCATGCCATCATCATATAAGTTATTGATTTAGACATCCAGTTTACATGTGGGAGAATAGAGGGTTGGGGGAAGTAATTGGTGCAGCATCATGGAAGGAATAAGGAATAGAATCAAGACTTAACCCCTGTTAGAAATGTCAGGACTTTTGTGTGCTTTGTGTGGTAATTTGAGTCGAGGTCTTTCTGTTGTTCAGACTAGCCTGCAATTTACAGGCTCAGGTGGTCTTTCTGCCTCATTCTCCTGGGTAACTGGGTCTACATACACTCTTGGTTTTAAAAAAATCAGATAGTTACCAGAAGTACAGGCTTGGATGACTATAGGATACTGTGCTGATTTAGAAGGTACTTACTGTTTAAAAGCATCACCTGTTGATTTTAAGTTCTAGTTACTAAGTAGCCCACTGGTAACTCCTTGGCTTTTTCCAAGGACCTGGGTTCAATTTCTTAGCATTAAAAAAGAAAAAGTAAAAAGTTGCAGTTACTGTTACCATACAAGAACTTGAAACATTATTGCCAAAGTGTCTGTCTGAACTGTTGTGGATTTGGCAGTTTTTCAAGAAAATTAGAAACTGAGCCTTTAAGTGCAGGGGTGTTAAACTTACTGTGCTTTTAGAGGGGTAGTACTATTTGAGAGGTTTTATTTGCATTATTAAGAGGGAAGCTATAAATTGTGATAACTATGTTTACTGTTTTCTCTCTAGACCTGGTGATGACTGGAAAAAGACTTTAAAACTCCCTCCAAAGGATCTAAGAATCAAAACTTCGGTAAGTTGGGTTGTTGAATTCAAAAATGGAAGAAAGGGACAATTATAAGTAAAGTGATTGAATGAAATGATACCATGTGTTTAGTCCTTTTGTTTTTTGTTCTATTTTGAGAATAATGTCCTATATAGTCCGGGCTTACTACAAACTTTCAGTTCTTCTTCCTTAGTCTTGTTAGTGCTGGGAGTATAGTTAGGCATGTCCCATCAGGCTAGCAAATAGATTTTATTTTTGAGCATCTTTAGTTTTTTTCAGATAGGGTTTCATTCACTATGTAGTAGAGGCAACATAACGTATGTATGTATATATATTCTTAAAGCAATTTGAAATGATTGAAACTATGTGGTTAATGGGTATTAGATTGCTTAACAAATTCCAGTCTTTGGAATTATGTAATAATCAAGTGAGTTTTTGTGCGTGTGTGTTTTGGTTTTTTTTTTTGTTTTGTTTTTTGTTTTTTTTTTGAAACAGAGTTTTTTGTATTGTTTTGGAGGCTGTCCTGGAACTTGCTCTGTAGACCAGGCTGGCCTCGAACTCACAGAGATCCGCCTGCCTCTGCCTCCCCGGGTGCTGGGATTAAAGTTGTGTGCCACCAACACCTGGTTTACAATGAGGTGTTTTATATATATTAAGAAGTATGCCTGCTTGTGTGTGCTCATGCATGTGTGTTTGCATGCATATGTATGTGCATGCATATCTTGTTTGTTTGGTTGGTTGGATTTTTGTTTTGTTGAGACAAGACTTCTGTGATTCCAGGCTGGCCTCAAACTCAGATCCACCTGTCTCTGCCTCCAGAGCGCTGGGATTAAAGGTGGGCACCACCTTACCACCCCACCCCCAACTGCTATCGTAACCTAATTTTCTCAGTTTTGTTTTTTTTCCCCCTCAGCTTCTCAGTTCGATATTCAGGTTAGGTATTGTATCCACTATGTGTGAATATGTTCAGGGAAGTTCTTTATCCCAATATGCTCAACCAAGGGCGATTTTTGTGACAGTTTTTATAAAAATAGCTGGAAGTATTTTTTTGTTACCATCTTGGGATCCTTATAAATAACCTCAAAACACGAATGTCAGCCTGGCCACAAAAGTCAAAGCTCTATGCTTGAGAAACCAGACATAGCCAAAGATATTGGTAGCTAGTGAGTAGGTGAACTAGGGTTTGACTTTGTATCTGTAATTAATTGAATGTTACTTATGTAAGAATATTCTGCCTTAGACTGATCATAGGTGGCTTTCCCAAAGGTCCGTTTTCAAGTGGTGTATATTTGTTGAGTTATTCTCCAGGGAAAGTTAAAATAGAAATTAAAACACTAGTAATACACATTTTTAAGATGAGGTGGGTAAAAGGTTCAGGTCTGCCCCCTACCCCTTTTTTTTTAAAGCATGCTAACTAAGAAGGAACCAGCATTGTATTTTATTTTATTTGTTTGTTTGATTAGGATGTGACCTCCACAAAAGGAAATGAATTTGAAGATTACTGTTTGAAACGGGAGTTGCTAATGGGAATATTTGAAATGGGCTGGGAAAAGCCATCTCCTATTCAGGTATGTTTACCCTTTTGGTTACATGAAGATTATGTATCATGCATTACATACTTCAGCAAACATTAAAATACTCAGGCAGACAGACCTCTGTGAGTTCCAGTTCCTGGTCTAGAGTGACAGGATTACAGGACAGCCAAGACTACAGAGACCCTGTCTTGACAAGAAAAAAAATTAAATGTATGGGTGCTTTATCTGCATATATGTCTGGTACCTCTAGAGGCAAGAAGGGGGCCTCAGACCCCCCTAGAACTAGAGTTAAAGATGGTTGTGAGCCCCCACATGTGTGTGCGGGAATTGAAATGCATCCCTTGGAAGCATAACCAGTACTCTTAACTGTTGTGCCATCTCTCTATCCCCTACTTGATTTTTTTACTTGTGGGAATAGTGTAGTGTGTGTTTGTATACAGTATTTTTCTGAACTTTTATTTTAGTGGTTTTTTTTGTTGTTGGGTTTTTTGGGGGGGGGGTTTGAGACAGGATTTCTCTGTATTCTTTTGGAGGCTGTCCTGGAACTGGCTCTAGACCAGGTTGACCTCAAACTCACAGAGATCCACCTGCTTCTGCCTCTCGAGTGCTGGGATTAAAGGCATGGGATTAAAGCTGGCCTTTGAGCTCTTGTTTCTTGCCTCAGTCTCCCAAGTGTAGGATTACAGGCAAACATCACCATTCTCAGCTTTTTCTTGAACTTTATGTTTATATATCTTACTTATTTTATTTTATGTGCATTGCTGTTTTGCCTGCATGTATGTCTTTGAGTGATTGAATCCTAGAGCCACAGGCAGCTATGGCCTGGTGTGTGGGTACTGGGAATTGAACCTAAGTTGTCTGGAAAAGCAGATGACTGAGCCATCTCTCCAGTCCCTTTCTTGAACTTTTACAGGTTAAATTATAGAATCACTTTCTTTACTTGTGAGTCTCTTGGTGTATATTTCCTAAGAATAGTGTGTGTGAGTGTGTGTGTGTGTGTGTGTGTGTGTGTGTGTGTGTGTGTGTGTGTGTGTGTGTGTGTAGGTATGCTCACCCGTGTTTATGTGTATATTTGTGTGTAGGTTAGAAGACAACTTCTCTTTTTCTTCTAAGTATGTTCTGGAGATCAGATTCAGGTTGTTGTACTTAGCATCAAATACCTTTATCTACCAAACCATCTTACTGGCTCTGTTGTTTTTTAAGATAGGGTCTCATGTATCCTTGGCCGGTCTCAAACCTTGTGTAGCCAAGGTCCACCTTAAACTTCTAATCCTTCTGTACAAGAGTGTTAGGCTTATAGACTTGTAAGAATTTTGCCCAGTTTATATAGTGCTGGGGATGGAAGGCAAGGTTTTGTGCATGCTGGGAGAGCACTCTACCAATTGAGCTACATCTCCAATCTCTTCCATTTTATTTGTTTAAATAAATGGAAGACTCAAGTCATGCTTGCTCAGCAAAACTCACGTTACAGGTTTCTCATGACATCAGATTTGAAGGCACATATAATTGGATTAGTGATGTCATTAATTTGGATTATCTTGTCCAAGTGTTGTCTGATAATTTATATATATATATACATGCTATAATGAATGATAACTACTTTCTGCTCCCTCCCTTAAAACCAGTCAATATTTTAGAGAATATTTAAAGACCAAACAAAAACCTTTCTCTTTATCAAACTTTCCTAATTATTGTAGTTTTCTAATTGCCATCCTGAATCTTGATCTCATTTATCTGAGTTGTAGTGAGTTTCTTGTAAGTTTCAGCTTAAGTGATCCTTCCATATTTGGTCCCAATAAAGAAGAAGTTGCCCATATGTGTGTCTTTAAAATTAGAGTATTTAGGGTTTGTGATGCTAGGAGTTGAACTTAGGACCTTGGTCATGCCAGCCAAGCACTCTACCACTAAGATCTACTCCTGGCCTTTCTCCTTCCTGTTTCATGTGTAGTTGTGTGGGCTCAAGATTTTCTTTGGAATCATGTTTTTGTGTGTTCAGTTGTCACAAATTTGACTTCTTCAGGGTGGTTCATATATGTATTTCATTTTTATTGAGCAGTTCCTTTTGGTGTAACGTGATAACCAGAATACATATCTTATGCTTATTATGCTCTGACCTTAGAATCTATGAAGTACTGGTTCTTGGTTTTTTGAGACAGGTTTTTCTTCTTGTAACCCTGGTTGTCCTGGAACTCTTTCTGTAAAACCAGGCTGGCCTTGAACTCAGAGATCTTCCTGCTTCTGTGTGTGCCATCACAGCTGGCTGGGAACAGATAATTTTAATAATACATGATGGGTACCTTCCTAGTTGGAGTTAGTTGCATTTTATATATCCAGGAAGATAGCCTAGAAGTGCTCTTCTTAGACAAAGTGGTTTTTAACCTGTGGGTCGTGACTCCTTTGGGGGGGGGGTGGAACAGTCCTTTCACATGGTTGCCTAAGACCATTGGAAAACACAGAGATTTGCATTATGATTCATAACAGCAAAATTACAGTTATAAAGTAGCAACAGCCGGACGTTGGTGGCGCACGCCTTTAATCCCAGCACTCGGGAGGCAGAGGCAGGCGGATCTCTGTGAGTTCGAGACCAGGCTGGACTACCAAGCGAGTTCCAGGACAGCCTCCAAAGCCACAGAGAAACCCTGTCTCGAAAAAAAAACCAAAAAAAAAAAAAAAAAAAAAAAAAAAGTAGCAACAAAATAATGTTA
Organism: Mesocricetus auratus; assembly: GCF_017639785.1. Classification (NCBI taxonomy): domain Eukaryota; kingdom Metazoa; phylum Chordata; class Mammalia; order Rodentia; family Cricetidae; genus Mesocricetus; species Mesocricetus auratus. Next base: position 23,238,507 of record NW_024429203.1, read on the forward strand.
GGGTTGGGGATCACCATAACCTGAGAAACTATATTAAAGGGTGGCAGCATTAGAAAGATTGAGAACCACTGTTCTAAGTGATTACCCAAAGGTGAGAACATGGGTGTGGCTGTTTGTGTTTTGAGACAGGTCTCTTGTATACTCCTGACTGTCCTTGAACTCACTATGTACACTGGGCTGGCCTGGCCTCTGCCTCCTGGGTGCTGGTATAGACCACCACACTTGGCTTGGGGTTTTGGGTGTGTGACAGAGAGATTGATTTTATTTATTTGTAGACAACAAGGGGCCTTGTTTACTTCTGGCTGACTTTGAATTCCCTATGCAGTTGATAATGACCTCAAACTTTTTACCCAGTTTATGCAGTACTAAGGATCAAACCTAGCATCTATGGAAAGCATAAAATGGTGATTCTTAGAATCATTCAGAATTAAGAAATCAATATGAGAATTCTAGATCCAAAAAGAAATTTACAGATCACTTGATATAAAAGTTCAGCCTCGCAATGGGCTGTCCTCTACTATTCATTTTTCTTTCCACAGAATCTTGCTGTATAGCTAAACTGACTTTGAACTCAAGACCCTCCTGTCTTAGCCTTCCAAGTGCTAGAATTATAGGCATGGACCATCAAGCCTGGTTCTTGCTTATCTATATTATTCCTTAATCCTTTTCTTACTTTGGCTTTTCAGGACAGGGTTTCTCTATGTAGCATTGGCTGTACTAGAACTCACTCTGTAGACCAGGCTGGCCTCAAACTCAGATTTGCCTGCTTCCTGCTGGGATTAAAAGTGTGTGACACTGCTCAGCTGTTATCCATTTTCTTATTCTCCTTTCTTTTTGAGACAGGGTTTCTTTGTGCAACAGTCCTGGGACTCAGTTTGTAGATCAGGCTGGCCTTGAAATCAGAGATTCGCCTGTCTCTACTCCCTAGGTCTGTGATCAAATTGTGTACCACCACTACCTGTTGAAATTAAGATTCTTAGCTGGAATTTGAGAGGAAGCACTTACTCCAAATTCAGATAGATGGGTATTTTGCACTTTTGTGGATGCTACTCTGTTCTGAAGTATCTCAATATTAGAGATTGGGAAATGTACTATTCTTTAGTTGAAGCAACAATGCTAACAGATTCTAACTTAAGGAAGAAGGTTCATTGGAGGAAAAGCAGAAACTCAAGATTAATGAGAAGATAAATTCATACATATTTTGTATTTATCTCTATTTGTTCTATGTGCATTGGTGTTTTACCATGGGTGTCCTCCAGTCCCCTGGAACTGGAGTTACAGACAGTTGTGAGCTGCCATGTTGGTGCTGGGAATTGACCTGGGTCCTCTGGAAGACCAGTTATTGCTCTTAACCACTGAGCCATCTCTCCATCCCCTAGTTCATATCCTTTAAAGAACTTTGTAGCCAGGCATTAAACCCTCAAGACCAACTATATCTTAACTTTGTGTTTTTGCTATATGGGGATTGGGCTTTATCCCCACTTCACACCGTCTTAATTTTTTTTAATGCTATAGAATCAAGTAGTGGGTAGCTTGTTAAACCTATGGCAATTTCTGATAAAAACCGAAGATTAACAAGATTAACTCAAAGCAGGAAGAAGACATTAGGACTAGAAGGTCAAAGCCACAGCTTTCCTGTTGGCTGCTTTACTATGTGTAGTAAGCAGACATTAATGTTGCCTGTGAAATTAAAGTATCATTGGACTATTTTCATGGTCTGACAGCTGTCTTATTCTAACCATCTGGCACCCATCTGATGCCTGTAACTTGTATGTAGAAAATATATCATTAAGGACTGGGGGTATAGGGTTCTTGCCTAGCATGCTTGAAAAGCCTCGGGTTTATGACTAGTGTCGTAAGCAGGTGTCATGTCACTATCAGCTAGGCCTAGTGGTGCATGCTTGCAATCCCAACACACGGTTCACAGTCATCAAAGGTACATAAGAAGAACAGCTGGGCTACATGAGATCCTGTCTCTAAAAGAAAAAATATATGGTAGGGGATGGAAGCCATGGCTATTTGTGACTTATTTCTATAATTTTTAAACTGTAGATCCTGTATTTTCCTGGGTTTTGTTTGGTTTTAGGGATTTAGTTTGGTTTTAGGAATTTAAAGCTCCATATTTATTTCCTTCTAACATAAAAGTATGTAGTTGAAATATATTTAAACATTTGTTGCATAGTTTAATTACAAATGTGAGATGAATGGGCTTTCCTTATCCTGTTTTATCATTTTGAGCAGGACCCTTGTCATTGAACAGCATTTTTTAGCATTTTATTTTATTGAGATAGTGTCTTTTTTTTTTTTTTGGTTTTTACGAGACAGGGTTTTTCTGTATTGTTTTGGAGGCTGTCGGTCCAGCCTGTCCTTGAACTCTCACAGAGATCCACCTGCCTCTGCCTCCCGAGTGCTGGGATTAATAGCCCAGGCTATCTCAGGTCACGGCAGTCCTCCTATCTCTGCTTCCTGAATACTGGTGTTAATAAAGTCTTTTGTCTTTTGTCTTTTGTTTTGTTTGTTTTTCAAGACAGGGTTTCTCTGTGTAGCTTTGAAGCCTATGCTGGCACTCAATCTGTAGACCAGGCTGGCCTCCCAACTGCTGGAATTAAAGGCATGTGCCACCACTGCCCCGCAATATTAAAGTCTTGAACCACCATGAGTAACTCATTTTTTAGCTTTTAAGGTTTGCTAGAAATATTCCTGATAGTGATTTGTGGAGGTGTATGCACTTGTAAATTCAGTAGCTTGGGTTTCATGAATTCATGATAGCCTGGGATACATACATAACATACTAACTGTCTTAAAGAAAAGGTGAGGGGAACCTGTCAGTAGATCTCAGTAATGAATGCTTGCCTGTCGTGCATCAGGCACTGGGTTTAGTGCTAATGAAGAAAAACCACCACCACCCAGGGTCTTAGCATGTAGTTCCGGCTGGTCATAAACTTAAGAGAGCTTCCTGCTTCTGCCTTGGTGTTGGGAGTAAAGATGTATACCACCATGCCACACCCCCACCCCATGAATTGTTCCTCAGCCTTTATCAACGAGTATGAGTAGGAATTCTGCCTTTTTACAGTAGCATGGTATATTATGCCAAATGATAGCTCTTAAGATTTTTTTAATTCGTTTGTTGTAAATGTGATCATATGGCTGCCATGATACACATGAGGAGGTCAGGGGACAGCCTTTAGGAGTTGACTCTCTTCCCATGTAGGCTCGAAATGAACAGCCCGCCTGCCTGCTCACTGTACCCACCTCCACTACACCTGTCTCACTGGAAATTTTATTTCTTTGCAATCTTTTTAATTTCTAAAATTTTTATTTGTGTGTGTACATACTTTCCAAAACACATGGAGGCTAGAGGACATGTTTGGGTATGGGACTCAGCTCAGCAGGGTTATATGTATGTACAAATGATAAAAATCTGCGGAACTATGCAGTAATTGTATGCTCAGAAATACTACACTAGTGATCTGTCATCATTTAAGACAGGATTAATGAAAACTTTCTGTACTTTGAAAGGAGTTCTTCCCTTTTGTGGAAAAATTTGAAGAAAATAACATTTAAAACTATCTCATAGCTGAGCCATGGTGGTCCACACCTCAGGAGGTAGAGGCAGAGGGGGATCTCTGAGTTTGAAGCCAGCCTGGTCTACAGAATTAGAATCCAGGACAGCTAGGGCTGTTACACAGAGAAACCCTATCTTAGTTGTGGGGGGAGGGTTGTTCGAGACAAGGTTTCTCTGTGTAACCCTGGCTGTCCTAGAACTCACTCTGTTGTTGCCTTAAGAAAATGATAGAAGTGTTTCTGTTTTTCTGAATTCTAAAAATCTTGTTTTTGTGGGGCAGAAGAGAGATGGTTAATAATTAGAGCACTTGCTGCTTGTAGTGGCCCCCGTTTGTGTTTCCAGCACCTGCCTCAGTAACTCATAACAGCTATAACTCACTCCGCCTTCAGGGACTCTGACACTCTTCTGCAGGACATACAGAGCATGCACTCACAAATGCATACACATGAATAAATTTAAATCTGTTTTCTTAAAGTTTACTTGTTTTTACATGAATGCTTTCCAACCTTACCTTGTCTTACTCTTTCAAACTTAGAGCTCATTATTGAGAGACAAATTTGTGAACAGGTTATTTGTAGGGATGTGTAGCTGAACAGTGTGTGATGTCTTTTTTGTGCCTATTTCCCTTTTAATTTCTCTTTGCTTAATTTTCAGTAACTTTACTGTGTCCCAGATGAGTATTTTTGTTGTGGCAATTGAAACCATATGAGAAAATAAGCTTAAACGTGAAAATGAGGGGAATGGTGGCAACTCACCTTTAAGCCCAACACAAGGGAGGCAGCGGAAGGCAGATTTCAAGGCCAGCATGGTCTACAAAGTAGACCAGGACAGCCAGAGCTGTTAACACAGAGAAAACCCTGTCTTGAAAAAACAGAAAAAGAACATGAAATGTTAGTGATGTGACTGGTCCCATCTTCAGTTGAACATGATTCAGGACAAAGAAGTTAACCTTGTTAAAGACATTGGAGGGGGGGGGTTGATAGAATTAAAAAAAAAAAAACACCTACTAGGACCCAGGGATAAATTTTTTTAGCTTATTTCTGTATTTCTATTTTGTGTAAGAAGAAGCTGTTTAATCTGCAGTTTTTTGCTTTGGGTTTTTTTGTTGTTGTTGTTGTTGTTTTGGTACTGGGCATTGAACCAAAGGCCTTGAAAATGGCTAAGCATGTACTCAGTCACTGCATCCAGCGCAGTGTTCAATTTTTTTTCCTGTAGTATGATTGATTTTACTGATCTGAAATAGCATACTCTATATAATCTTTCCTTGGAGTTGTTGGTGCTCTTTTTTCCTGCTTGTCTTTTAGACAGGCTCTTATATAAATCAAGCTGGTCTTAAACTCCTTCATCTCCAGCCTACTGGGATTACAGGCATGAGCTACTGTGTCTGGCTGTTTTTACTTTCTGACAGAAATGGTCTTCGTCCAATGACTATTTACAACTCCTTGAGATTTCTTTTTCCTCTGTTGTATTTCTTCATACACACGTATAGGCATTTTTGTTTTGTTTTGGATTTTTTGGTTTTGGGGTTTTTTTTTTTAGTTTGTGTTTTGAGACAGGGTCTTTCTCTACATAACCATGTCAAGACCAGGTAGGTTGTCCTTGAACCCTGATCTGCCTGTCTGTCCTTTCTGTCACTCTGGAATTAAACTCAGAATATTTTCTGTGGACAGTTTTGGCAAATTTTTGGTTTATTATGGTGTTAACAATCACTGATTCTGCTAATCCTCTTGGGTCTTTGCCTTCGTGCAAAATACAGACATAGTACACTTCAAAGCAGTGTGGAGAAGGGATTTATTTTTTAGTGTTACTTAGAGAAGAATCTGGTTATGTACCGCTTTTATTCACAAGTAATCTCACTGCCTTGTCTTTTAGGAGGAGAGCATTCCCATCGCTTTATCTGGTAGAGATATCTTAGCTAGAGCAAAAAATGGGACAGGCAAAAGCGGTGCCTACCTCATCCCCTTACTTGAACGGCTGGACCTGAAGAAGGACAATATTCAAGGTGAGGGTGTGTGTGTGTGTGTGTGTGTGTGTGTGTGTGTGTGTGTGTGTGTGTGTGTGTGTGTGTGTGTGTGTGTGTGTGAGAGAGAGAGAGAGAGAGAGAGAGAGAGAGAGAGAGAGAGAGAGAGAGAGAGAGAGAGAGAGAGATTATACGTTTTACTCTTGGTTAGAATGTATGCAATCCAGACTTGTTAGTCTTTAATCTCTTCATACAGTATTTGACTTACTTGTCTAAAAGTGATCCCAACTTTTAAAGGGGATTTCCCACTTTCAGAGTACTTTTATATGACACCCAATTGAGACCATCCATGTGAGATAAGAAAAGTTAGGTTCTTAATGCTTAGGCCTATGAAAATGAATTACCTTGTGGGAGCTGTGTAAGCAGGGCTCCTTGTAGAAACAGTAAGTGCTTTTCTTAAGTTTTTCAGCTCCAGTTTATAATTGTTTCACCTTACTTTCATATGATGTCAATAGAATCTGAGCAGGAGGCATTTGCTACTTAAGTGTCTAGATTAGTGAGTCTTTTTTTTTTTTTTTTTTTTTTTGGTTTTTTTTCGAAACAGGGTTTCTCTGTGGCTTTGGAGGCTGTCCTGGAACTCGCTCTGTAGACCAGGCTGGCCTCAAACTCACAGAGATCCGCCTGCCTCTGCCTCCTGAGTGCTGGGATTAAAGGCGTGCGCCACCAACACCCGGCCAGTGAGTCTCTTTTGTCAAACAAATGTAGTTTAAGACTCTTAGAAATATGTCTTATGTTATGCCTAGGCGACTAGACTTAATGCCTCAGTGAAACTATTTTTATAGCTTCTTAAGCTTCTAAAATATGACATGTTCTTTCTTCCCCCTTCCTCTGCTTTTGGATATTTTCTAGCAATGGTGATTGTTCCCACTAGAGAACTTGCTCTACAGGTCAGTCAAATTTGCATCCAGGTCAGCAAACACATGGGAGGGGCCAAAGTGATGGCAACCACAGGAGGAACCAATTTACGGGACGACATAATGAGGCTTGATGACACAGGTAGGACATGGTTAAGATAGCAGTGCTCTCTAATTGTGCGTCACCTGATATAGGTGCTGGGGATTAAACTTCTCTGCAAGAGCAGTATGAGCTCTTAACCAAGTGTTTCTTTTTAGGAAATAATTTAAGAATTAACACTGGGGGCTGGAGAGATGGCTCAGCGGTTAGGAGCACTGACTGCACTTTCAGATTCAATTCCCAGCACCACATGGCAGCTCACAACTGTCTGTAACTCCCAAGATCTGACCCCTCACACAGACATACATGCAGGCATAAAAAACAACCAATGCAGATAAAAAATTAAAAAAAAAGAATTAACACGGCCTGAGGGTGGCTCAGTTAGTAGATTGAGCCACCATATTGAACCTAGCATATATAAAGCCCTGGGTGTTCCCATCCCCTCTGGAGAAGGAAAACAAGAGGATGGAAAGTTTAAGGTCATCCTCTCCTACATAGTGAATTCGAGGCCAGCCCAGAACACATGATGCCCTGTCCTAACAAAGCAAGGACTCAAGGGTCAGATGGGCTACAGTAGAAAATGAACAGTGAAAACAACCATTTCTTTTAAGAGAAATAAATTGATAACTAAAAGGATACTCAACCTTTTTAGTATTTTCAGGTTTTGGCTTTTTGAGACAGGCTCTCTATGGAGGCCTGGCTGTCTTAGAGCTTGCTATATAGACCAGGCCATTCTCAGACCTCAGACTCACAGAGATTGCTTGTCTCTGCCTCCTGAATGCTGGAATTAAATGTTTTTTAGTATTCCTTAATATGGTTCAAGGTACCGAATTTATATTAAAATTGTTGTAATTTTCAAGACTAAGAAGCATTGCATGCTTGTGGAAAGTAGGCTGTTATAACATGAATGTACAATGTGCATGACCGTATATTTCAGATTATGAACTTATATTTTCAAGTAATTGAGTAAATATAAGGATGGATATATACACACACACACACACACACACACACACACACAAAGTTGTTTACTCTGGTGTGGTTTTGTAGTACTGAAAAAGAAGGTAAATTTAAGTATTTTGGGAGATTGACTAAATACAATGAGGTGTAGGGCTGGAGAGATGGCTCAGAGGTTAAGAACACTGACTGCTCTTCCAGAGGTCCTGAGTTCAATTCCCAGCAACCACATGGTAATGAGATCTGGTGCCCTCTTCTGGCCTGCAGGCATGCATGCAGGCAGAACACTGTATACACAATAAATAAATAAATCTTTAATATATATATATATATATATAAATAATACAATGAGGTGTAGCGTGAGTGGAGTTTTCACAGACTAAGAAAAAAATGACTGTCTTGTATTCAGTTTTTATGAAGGACTCTCCATGGTATAGTACCGAGTATAAAAGTGTTAACAAAATAGCAAGAGCACATACGTGTAAAATCAAGTTTGGTCAGAATTTTTTTTTTGGTTTTTGTTTTTGTTTGTTTGTTTTTTTTTTTTTTTTTTTTTTTTTTTGGTTTTTACCAGACAGGGTTTCTCTGTGTTGTTTCGGGGGCTATCGGTCCAGCCCAGCCTCGAACTCACAGAGATCTGTCTGCCTCCCGAGTGCTGGGATTAAAGGCATGCGCCACCACCGCCCAGCTCAGAATGTTAATATGTATTATTTATTTTTTGGTGACTTGGTTGTATTTTGTAATTGTACAGTTTTTGTTTTTAGTAACCATTTTGTTTTCCCCTTAAAACAGTCTGGGCAGTATTGCCTAGATTGAAGGCCTGTTTTGTTGCGTGAGAAACCCTGTGTTCTGGCTGTTATTTCTTGTGTATTGACATAAGACAAAAACTGTATGCGCCTTGATTGGAGTTGGTAATTTGGGAAACTAGCCTGTTCGATATAAAGATGAAACGAATATTGTCTATTTGTTGTCAGGTGAAATGGGGTATACAGTCCAAAACACATCTTTTTACCTTGTATTAATTTTATTTCCATAAATAGTATTTATAGTGCCATAGTACATGTAGTACATATTATAAAGCCATGTAGGTTTGTGTGTATAAGTTAAAATGAGCAATGTATATATTTCTGAATCTCTCTGTAAATCTTATGTAGTACATGTGGTGATCGCTACCCCTGGCAGAATCCTGGATCTTATCAAGAAAGGAGTAGCAAAGGTTGACCATGTCCAGATGATAGTATTGGATGAGGTAATGTTTCTTCATTTAAAAGGACTGTTCTGTACTATTGTGGGCTCTGTTTACAGTGAATAAGTAAACACATCCAGATATTTACCAAACAATGAAGTCAAGTTCACTTTAAGTTTGTCTATTCAGTGATACATTTTAAAAGCATGTAAGGGATGTCTTTTAACCCTTTGTTTTGTATCTGCTACTTGATACTGTTTGCTTTTTTTTTTTTTTGAAATTTGTTATCTCATTGGATTATAACCTAATTAATACAAATGCCTTACTCAGCTGAGTTTTACCTGGGAGGTAGAGTCATGTGGGTCTCTGGAGTTGGAGGTTAACTGGTCTACACAGCAAGTTTCAGGATAGTCAGGGCTACATAATGAGACCCTGTCTTAAAAATAAAAACATAGTACTCAGCTGTGTCTCTTGGGTCTAGCAATACTTTATGCATGAATACAGTTACTTTCCTGTTTGGTTTGTTTTAGATTACTAGTTCACTGATTGACATGTCAACATTAAGTACATTGCAACATGCTTTTACATAATTTTTACAGTCTGATAAGGTCTAGGTATCTTAGAAAGTTGTTGTGGGACGTATGTAGCCTATTTTCCTACTTGAGAAAGCTAAAGCATGGCTAAGTGATAAATAGCACAGCTAATGAATAAAATGTTTCAGCCCAAATAATTTGAATTCAGAAGCTGGTTTGGTTAGGTTTTGTAACAGGGTGTTTTAGTAGGGTTTCTATTGCTGTGAAGAGACACCTTGACCATGGCAACTCCTATAAAAGAAAACATTTAATGAGTGGCTTACACTTTTCAGAGGTTCAGTCCATCATCATCATGGTGGCCACAGTGGTGTGCAGGCAAACATGGTGCTGGAGAAGGGGCTGAGGGTCCTACATCTTGCACAGGCAACAGGAACTGGTCTGTCTCAATGTGCATGGCTTGAGCATGTATGAGACCGTAAAGCCCACCTCCACAGTGACGTTTCCTCCAACAAGGCTCCTGATAATGCCTCTCTCTCTGGGGACCATTTTCTTTCAAACCACTACACAAGCTCTTGCTATTTAGTTTAGGCTGGCCTTGAACAAGGTGGATGGCAACACACCTAGCTTAAAACCTGTGTTTTTGACTAATATATTTTTACCTCTTTAATGGTATCTTTTTTTCCCCTTAATTTCCGTTAGGTAGGGATTATAGCCTCTTCTCTCTGCTTTGAGAAAGTTTCCTTGTGTAGCCCAGACTGACCTCAAACTTTCCATTTGTCACTTGGGTGCTGGGATTATAGGCGTATACCACTGTACTTGACTCCTTTCCCCTGCTTCCCCTTCTGAATTGCTGAGGATTTGTCTTGGTAACCTGGTACACTGTATGTATTAAAGAATTTATGTCATGGCTAGGAGCAGCCTATGTATGGTGTAGTTTGCCCTTTGTTTATATGCTAACAAAAACTTTTAATGTCTTTCTCTTTAAAAGTGCCTTTTCTTTGTATTACAGGCAGATAAGTTGTTGTCACAGGATTTTGTGCAGATAATGGAGGATATTATTCTCACACTACCTAAAAATAGGCAGATTTTACTATATTCCGCTACTTTCCCTCTTAGTGTACAAAAGTTTATGGTAAGTATTAAATCTTAGTGTCATGGTACCTATGAGTGTATGCCTTTACATGTAATTGCATCTTATTATCAGATTTTATGCTTTATGCTATTTCAGGATTTTCTTTTCATGTGATCAGTAAAGATTTATGTATGGATTTATTACAATTTGGGGTTTTGTTTTGTTTTTGAGACAGTGTCTTACTATGTAGCCCTGGCCAATAGGTCACCTTCCAACTCGGAGATCTCCTGACTCCCCCTCCAAAGTGCTAGGATTAAAAGTATGTGCTGCCACGTCTGGCTTATACTTTATAAACTGGATCTCCATAAGCTGAAAGCCAGCCTCATTTCCATAATGAGTTCCCAGCCATCCAGTGCTGCATAATGAGACATATTCTCTATCTTTCTCTTTTATGTTGCTTGTTTTTGGTTTTTTGAGATAGGGTTATTCTGTGTGGCCCTGGCTGTCCTAGAACTCATTCTGTACAACAGGCTGGCCTTGAACTCAGAGATCTACCTGCCTCTGCCTCCTGAGTGCTGAGATGAAAGGCATTTATTACCATGGCCTGGCTGTGAGAATCTGTCTGGGGGTGGGGCGACGATGGGGAGAGGGAGGCGCAATTTTATTTAGTTAGTTCTTTGTGGCAAGATGACATATTCCATAGATGCTGGTAAAATTAGTTACAGTGTTTCCCATACACAAAACATGTCCTGGAGACTGCCTGTGTGGTAGTCCTCGTGGTTATCTTCCTGTCTCAGCCTTCTGAGTGGTAGGATGCAGGCACATACAGCCATGCCCGTCTCTAACATGGTTACATTTGAATCTGAGGTGTACCATTCTACATTTATTTTATGAATACTTGTTTTGAAAAGAGATGCATCCATTAGAGCAAGAGACAAAACAAGTAAAATTTGAGGCAAGAAATTGAATTCAGATACTGGCGGGGGCAAGAGGATCTTTGTGTTCCAGGCCACCCTGGTTCACAGAGGGAATTTTTGGACAGCCAGGACCACACAGAGAAACCCTGTCTTGGGGAAAAAAAGAAAGGAAATTGAGTTTAGGGTCAGAGCTCTTTACCTGCTATGCCTGAAGCCCTAGGTTTAATTCCCCAGTATTGTTCTCCGACCAAAAAAAAGGGCAAAAAAGAAATGTATGCATTGCAATTTAGGAGAGGAAACCCAGTCTTAAGACTCCTCTTCCCCCTTCAGAATTCCCATCTGCAAAAACCCTATGAGATTAACCTGATGGAGGAACTAACTCTGAAGGGAGTGACCCAGTACTACGCATATGTAACTGAGCGCCAAAAAGTACACTGCCTCAACACACTTTTCTCCAGGGTAAGTAGTGGACTTTTCTTGCTGAGTCCTTTCCTCCACTAATCTCCAGCAAATTGGACAGTTACATTATTTCCCCATATCTTCACTGTAAAAAAAAGTCTTAGTGCTTTATAAAAGACAGCTTTGGTTGGTTTAAAGTTGAAGCTAATTGACATGGATGCTTTTATTATTAAGTACCTACCTTAATCTGCATCGGGATGATGCAGATTCTATGTGATACTAAAGTTCATTTGTGACCTCAAATCAGCACTAAAGGTATTGTGGTTATTTTGTAGACTTGTGCAGTATCGGGGGAAAAAAATAAAAATTTGGTCCAAGAAGAAGACAATCTTATGTCTTCTTTTAGCTCTCATGCTATAAATAAGCATTCATTTCTCTGTCGTTGAACTGTTTGTGATTTCATTCCAAAATGGTCCTTACTCCATTGCTGAAATGGTGTCCTGCACATACTGTGCAGGGAAAATATAGATTGGATAAGCATTTTACAGTGGTGGGTTATATTGGTTTGAGACTATAGATGTATTTAGTAAGACATGCTTAAAGAAATGAAAACATTAAACTTCATGCTGTTTATGAAATGTGTCCAGGGGCTCACAAGTACCTAACTTTGTATTTTCCCAAGAAACAATGGTTGTTCTTTTTGTTTGTTTGTTTGACTTATTTTAATCATGTATATGTATGAGTCTGTGTGGGGTTATGTGCATATGAGTGTAGCTGCTAGAAGAGTCCAGAAAAGGTTTCAGAGCCCTTGGGAGTAGAGTTATAAGCAGTTGTGAACCCCAAGATGTGAGTGCTAAGAACTAAACTTGGGTCCCCTGCAAACGCTGTGCCATCCATCTCTCCAGCTCCAGAGCATTGCTTCTTACCAAGTGTGTTGCCAATGGCTTTGGAGAGCATGAGTGCTTTGAACACTGAGTCTGTAGTTTTGTTTCGGGCAGTTAGGTGGCCCTTATGAAATACTCTTCTGCAAGAAAACCAGTTCTTGCCAGCAACTCTTCACTACATTTCTGCTTTTTGTTGGGTTGTTTTTTTGTTGTTGTTGTTTTGTTTTGTTTTCTTACAGCTTCCCACCTTTCTTGGGAAACTCTAAATTTTAGACTTTTTAAAGTTTTGGCTAAATAATGTTTTCAAGATTGGTAAAAAAAAACAAATGTATTCGTCTTTCTCATGTTTCTTTTGTGCTCAGCTTCAGATAAACCAGTCGATCATTTTCTGCAACTCTTCTCAAAGAGTTGAATTACTGGCCAAGAAGATTTCTCAGCTGGGTTACTCTTGCTTCTATATCCATGCTAAAATGAGGCAGGTAAGTGTAATTCTAGAACTTGCATAGATTTAACAAAAAAAAAGTGTTTGTTTTCTTTTTGCTGAATGTCCTATAAATAACTATGTATGAGAATATACTGTTCTTTTTTTTTTTTTGGTTTTTCGAGACAGGGTTTCTCTGTGGCTTTGGAGGCTGTCCTGGAACTCGCTTGGTAGTCCAGGCTGGTCTCGAACTCACAGAGATCCGCCTCTGCCTCTGCCTCCCGAGTGCTGGGATTAAAGGCGTGAGCCACCAACGCCCGGCTATACTGTTCTTTTTTTGAAAGATTTATTATGTGTAGAGTGTTCTGCCTGCACTCCAGATCCATTACAGATGGTTGCTGGGAATTGATCTCATGACCTCTGAAAGAGCAGTCATCTCTCCAGCCCCAAATATACTGTTCTTAACTTAGGGTATAGTAGTAGAGCAAAAGGTCCTGAGTTCCAATCCCTGGTACCAGGAAAAAAAAAACTAGCAAATGAACTTCGGTTTCTCTGTCCCTATAAAGCTCTGGCTGTCCTAGAACTAACTCTGTAGACCAGGCTGGCCTCGAACTCACAGATCCACCTGCCTCTGCCTTCCAGCTGAATTATTCTTTAGTAGCAAACAACACTTCATTTAAACCACCAAGCTTAAAGATCTCCTTGCAAATACCACATGGCTTTTTTTTTTTTTTTTGGTTTTTTGAGACAGGGTTTCTCTATTACTTTGGATGTTGTCCTGGAGCTAGATTTATGGACCAGGCTGGCCTCGAACTCACAGAGATCCGCCTGCCTCTGCCTCCCAAGTACTGGGATTAAAGGTGTGCACCACTAACGCCTGGCCAATATGGACATTTTTTACAGAAAACACTGCTCTAGATTTTAATACACAGTAACTTCTCCTTACTTATTAAGGGGGAGTGCCAAGATCTCCCATCTTTTTTTTTTTTGGTTTTACGAGACAGGGTTTCTCTGTTTCAGAGGCTGTCGGTCCAGCCTGGCCTTGAACTCACAGAGATCCGCCTGCCTCTGCCTCCCGAGTGCTGGGATTAAAGGCATCAAGATCTCCCATCTTGAACTCATAGACAATACCAGATTGTATATGCATGTCTACTATGATAAAGTTTAAACATATGTAATAAAAGATTTACTAAAATAACAAATATAGCAGTGATTGTCATAAGTGCTACATGAATATGATCTCAGAGTATCTTATTATACCTGTTCTCCTTGTAATGACACAAAATGATAAGATGCTTGCCTGATGAAATGAAGTGTATCACATAAACATTGTGAGTGATACTGCTTTTGACTGCTCAGAAAGGTTTCTCAGACATGGATACTGTGACAGTTTCTATGATAACCAGGATAGTTAAATGACATAGGTCGTGTTTGTACTCTGTAGATACACTAGACACGATGACAACTCACATCTTATACAAAGGGGGTACACATCACATTGCTCCTTAGGAGTCTTTCATTTAAAACTTAACGGATTATTTCCAAAGTTTTTGGACCCAAGTTAACTATGGGTAACTGAAACCAGGGAAGTTAAAACTAAGGATGGAGCTAAGCTAGTATATATGTGGTTTGTAAGCTGGTGTTTTGTTTTGTAATTGTAAAAGAAGCATAGATATTTTATGTAAACAAATTTGGGTTATGAAGAAACCATGGTGGAAATTTTGAGTTGTTTATAAATTTCACTCATAGTTTATCCTTCTTTACCCCCCAGGAACATCGAAATCGTGTCTTTCATGATTTCCGAAATGGCTTATGCCGCAATCTTGTTTGCACTGGTAAGTGTTTTTGTATTTCTTGGACCCACTGTTTTCTTTATTGTCTGATTACTTTGTCACACAGTGAAACCCATGACAGCTCATCACACCCTGCTGCCCCTTTGAGAACTTCTGAAGTTGAGAATGGCGCTGGGCTCATCTGATGATTATGCCTCACGGGTGGTCTTTAACTGGGTTTCAGGTTTGTGCATTTTCTGAATAGTTCTAATGAACAAGCACAAACTGTACTAAAACTGCTTTTAGAAGTGTCTTCCTGGTTTTTTTAATTGTTGAGCTTCATTGACAAGGGAGTAAGGTGTTTATTATTACTGTTCCTGGTGTTTATTAGAGTATAAAAGTCATGTGGCTTCAGATGAGGTGGCATATTAATTGGCTTCTAGACTGTGTAAGTTTGGGTAAAAAAGATGGTCCACAAAGTATGGCAATGAGTACTTGTATTCCTCACACTTGGGTGTCTGCCAAGGGAGCATGAGTTCAAGACTAGTTTGGCCTACCAGAAACCTTATCTCAAAAAGGAAAAGAATCTACATTATGAATGATCTTGGAAGGGGAGGCTGAGAAATAAGCAGGTGAATGACTCCTAGAAAGAAGCATAATCAGTGAATTCCTTTTCTGAACTATTGTGGATTTATTTATAAGTCTTGGATTAAATACTAGACAGCAGAATAAGAAAATCATTAGTTACCCGTAAGACTCATTTGTGCAGTCATCTTCTTACATTGCTGTTCCCTAGACTAGTTTGTAAGACTTCTTTTTACATGAACAGAAAGTTGTTTGTGATAACGTATGTAATCATGGAAGAATGCCAGTAATAACTGAATAAAATAAACATAGGATACATTAGAAATTAATGCATTGTGGTTCCAAGAGTCACATTTTGATTCAAAAATAAAATGAAAAACTTTTTTTTTTTAAGATCTGTTTACCCGAGGTATTGATATACAAGCTGTGAATGTGGTAATAAACTTTGACTTCCCAAAGCTGGCAGAGACCTATCTTCATCGTATTGGAAGATCAGGTAAGCGAAAAGGGAATTGCCTAGCAGACATCTTGATGAGAAATAATCACTAATTTTTCTTTTGTGAAGTAAAGTAGAATAGCTATGAGAGCAGTGAAATCATTAATATAAATCAATTGTTACTAGAGATAGGGTCTGGATACTTAACTAGCTGTCCTGGAACTTAAAGATGTACCTGCCCCAGCTTCCCACGCCTGATGATTACAGGTGTATGCTAGCTTATGTCATTTACTAAAGGTATTTGCTGCATAAGCCCCAAACTCTGAATTCAGTCCTGGAGCTTAGGTAGAAAGAGAACCAACTGCCAATATGTGCATGCACACAATAATAATAAAATTTTTAAAAAATGGTTTTGAAGGTAGGCTGGCTAGATGTGGTGCACTTGGAAAGAAGAGGCAGGTAACTTCTGTGTGTTAGAGGCCAGCTGGGTTTACATGAGTTCGGAAGGCAGCCAGGACTACATAGATGAGAACCATCCTCTGAGGCAGGAGGATCATGATTAAAGTTTGGGGTGGGTTGAGGGGCTAGAGAGATAGAGCTCTTCATTTGATTCCCAGGGTCCACATCAAGTAGATAAAACACCTGCAACTGCAACTTGTCACAAAAAGTTAGGCTGTATGGTATCCATATCCCCCCCCAAAGGAAGGAAAAAAAGTTAAAGTAATTGCTGCATACTCTACTGTTCAGTTGTGTATTTTAACAGCTATGCAAATGAGCATTTGTTTTGTCATTTGAAGAAACTAAATTAGGTATAGAGCTTCCCCTTAGTGTTTGTGTGAAATGGGTTCCAGGACCCTTGCCATCATCAGAGTCTGGGTATTTTTAGTCTCTTAAAAGCATGTGGTAGCCGGGCGGGTGGCGCAGAGGCAGGCGGATCTCTGAGTTCGAGGCTAGCCTGGTCTACAGAGCGAGTTCTAGGACAGCCCCAAAACAATACAGAGAAACCCTGTCTCGGGGAAAAAAAAAAAAAGCATGTGGTATTTGCATATTAAGTGGCGCACATCTTTGCAATACCTGGTACCTGCAAGCTGACTATAAGTAGTTGTTACACTGTATGGTTCAAGGAATACTGCTTCAGAAAAATCTGTTAAGTACAGTTGATGTGCCAAAGCAAAGACCTTAAGTTATTTTGTTTGTGTTTTCTGTCTTGTTTCTGTCATTCAGAATGTCACCAATTGAAAATATTAATGCTGTGTATTTTGACAAATTACAAGCTTGAACATTCATTTTTATCACTTTTTAAACTTTTTGGCATTTTAAATTCATTAAACACTTTTTTTCTTTAGGTCGCTTTGGTCATCTTGGCTTAGCCATCAACTTGATCACATATGATGATCGCTTCAACCTGAAAAGTATTGAGGAGCAACTGGGAACAGAAATTAAACCTATCCCAAGCAACATTGACAAGAGCCTGTATGTGGCAGAGTACCATAGCGAGCCTGTAGAAGATGAGAAGCCTTAACAAGCATGTACGTACCTGATAGCCGTGAGAGTTCCTTCTACAACCTCAGTAGCTATGCCCATTGTCATAAATAGGAATGAGAGCCAAGAGTCTCCTGGGTGGGACAGCCCTGTTACCAGAGTCCAAGCCAGTGCTGCCCTGGGGCCAACTTCCTAAGCATGTCTGTGAGTGACACCTAACACAGATTTGGGTTCTTGGCATAATGAAATCAGAAGGACATTAGCAGGCTTGGCATAAAAAATATTTCCTGCTCCCCCTTTTTACCCGTCTTTTTTTTTGGGGGGGTGCATTTATAAATTAGGTAGAAATACTTACAATACCTTATCAAATGTGTAACACTATAAAGATATCCATTTAAAATACCCCTCTGGTTTCTCACATACCCTCTCTTCTCACATTGTATCTGTGGCTCTAGTTACGTGTGAAGCCGGCCACAACAGTAAGCATAGAGGCTATTTCAGAGTTTTCCCTAGAGATGCCTTGATTGGGCTTGAGAGATACAATCTGCAGTCCTGCAGTAAACGCCTTAACTGTTACTGTGGCTTCAGAGAATTTCCAAGCCGAGTGTAGGTGGTTGTGTGGGGAAAAGTTGTCGGTTGGTTGATTTTTGATTCTTTTTTTCTTCCCAAGACAGTCTGTAGCCCTAGGTTGCCTAAAACAAACCCATGCCTCGGTCTCCCGAGTACTTAGATTTACATGTGGGATCTCCACATCCACTTGATACGCTCATGTAACTAGTTCATCCTAGGAGTTTCAGGAGAGAGTACTGATGAGAGTTTGGGTGAGTGTTGTGAAAACAGGTCTCTGTTAATTTTTAAATCTCTAAACTTTCTCTGTAGGCTTTGACAAAATGCAGAAGGCTCCTTGGATCTGTGACACATCATTTTGGGGGGGATGCTCTTCTCTTTGTGGGTTTTTTCATCTTTGTTTTGGAACTATGAAGAGTTATATAAGAGCTCAGACATTTTTCTTTTTTTTTTTAACTGGTGAAGAGAAACTGAAAAGAAGAAATAGACGTTTTTTGTTCCACTTGTTTGCACTGTGTGCTGACTGAACATTCGTTGCACTAACTGCTGGTTTTTAAAATGTTTCTTGGGGAAGGGGACAAGGAAGGAGGAAAAAGAAAAGGAGGGGAGAAACCCTATAAAGAGAAGAACCTTGGTGAACACACACCGTCTACAATTCTCCAATAGCTGACTCTACTGCGTTTCAACTTCTCCCTGATTAGTCATCCGTTTCTTAAGCCTGAAGAGCTTATTACTTATTTGTGCGAAGTGCCTTATGCTACGAGACCATTAAGAATATCATCTTTACACACAGCCCAAGGAATCAACCAAGTCATGTTCTATTTTCTTTCCTGTTTTGTTTTTTTTTTTTTTTTTTCCTTTGCCTCTTCATTTTCGTTTCAAGTTGAAGTCTCTCTTCCTGTTCTTCCAGTACTCACGCCCAGGGCTGGAAGGTGGACTAGTGATGTCAGCGCCATTTTCCTTTTCTTTATATGGAGGAGTTGATTCACGACTGCAGGCCATCCACACTGTAAATACATGTATTTAAAAACAAAACAGTACCAAGTAAAATTTTCTTCTGGGCTGAGTAGACGCACCGTCATCGCTCCCAAAGGAAAGAGCAGCCTGTCACTGCAAGAGCCATATGACAAGCCTTTATGCTCTACAGCAGAACACTAAGCTGGTTCACACCTCCATGAGCAGTATGGCACTTGACGTGGAGATGTGTTGGAGCCTTGACCCTCTTTCCTCTGTGGCAAAGCGCGTCCTGTAGAAAATTGGATGTGTATACTTGTATAAACTTTGTAAATAAGTTTTTTTCTGGGTTCATATAAATATATATATATACATATATATATATTATTTTTTTTTGGATGAAGGTTGCTGGGATTAAGGGGATTAGAGTGATTATGGGAGCAGCTAAAGATGAGAGGGGCTCAGTTTTCTGCAACACTAAATTCTAAATTGTGCTTTGGCCTCTAACTGTAGGAAGCAGACCTCTGCAGGGCCCTGTGTTGAAAAGGGCCCAGAAGCCCAGGATGCAGTCTGCTGCCACACTGCTCTTGTAGTGCATTTGCAGTGGTTTAGCAGAGATGAAGGAAGTATCGGGAACCTGTGATGCCCGAGGGCTTTGAGAAGCTCTGTGATTTGGTTCTCCTGCTCTAAAAGTTTGAGGAACTTCCCAAGTTCTGCACAGGGGACAAAGGCTCCTCTTCCTGGAGTATGAAAAGGGTATGGAGTGCAGTGTGAGAGCAGTGTATGTGAAGCCTGCACTTGCACTTAGAGGACCAGCCAGTGCGGGCTCCATGGGCTTGGCAGTTGTGGAGCTTAGCTGTCTTCAATCACCTGTGGCGGGGGAGCGAGTTGCCCTTGGCCCTCCTTGTGACATACACTTTAGCAGGACTGGGCAACCCTGAGAGCTGTTAACACCCATGCTGCAGAAAGCTGCTTGCCTGTTGTCCGTGCCACCGTGACAAGAGTCCTGCCTGTCACTTTGCACTGTAAATCGCTGGCAGACGCTTTAGGTAGATAGTGTTGCTTCAGATTGTGCCCCTCCCAACATGCTTGATGTTTGGCCTGATCTCCAGGCAAAAGGAGTGAGATGAATCAAAACCAGTGAACTTTTTTTTAAAAAAATGTTTTTAATTCCCTTTTAACCCAGTGTACTAGGTCAGTCAGGAGGCATCTAGGGAACAAAAAAAGCAAAAAAAAAAAAAAAAATACCAATTAAAAAATTGATTTCCATATTCCATCATTTTTCAAAACCTTAAAACTATGACAAGGTGTATCTTGTATGCTTTCATGCTAACTCACCTGAATAAAGGAATCAATTGTTCACAGTTGCTTTTTGACTTTACCTAGCTCTAAAGCAAAACTGTTTGTGACTCATCCCAAATTCCTTGGGGATCAAAATCCTACAGATGCCTCCTGATCAGACATAACCCCAACTCTGTAACAACTGTAGCAAGAGCTGCACAGTACAAACCCCCAAAAGGCAAGTCCAGTTGATGTTGGTTACTAAACATAAACCAAATTAAGGAAGTCACTTTTTTAGGGAGGGTGGGGGAGGGGTCTTAATTATCTCCTTTTGACAACAAATCTTGCCCTTGTACTGATGCAGCTCTCTTCCTGCCTTTGGCGAGATGAGAGGGATCGTCCATGTAGAACATCGCAGGAAAGGAGTATAAATGCAATTGGTATCTCGCCAGAGGGCATGTGGGTGAGTCAACAAAATGCAGTCTCTTGCCAACCTTGGGCTGCCCTGCCGGGTGCCACATGCCTACAGGTCCCTCTTAAAGCACAGACTCCACGTGGAGAGCATTATTGAATAGTCTCTGATGAGTTGTGGCACTTGGACTAGCTGGCACCACCGCAGGACAGTGGAGAGGCCTCGGTGAGTGTGGTGCTCGGCTCGCATGAGCTGGTATGGGAAGATGCCCTACTGACCGGCTCAATGCCTGGTCTTTTTTTTTTTTTTTTTTTAATCCCTCCTAATAAGGAACATTGATACTATTGGAAATTCTTTCAGGTTCTTTCCAGTAATTTATAAAGTAATGGTTTTGTTTTTCCAGTGGTTCATTTGGGTGAGAGGACTACATCCTATTTTTAATATTCAGACTATATCCACCTCTCGGTGGTTTTGGCTTCTGGTCATATAGTTGTGTAATAAGTTACAAGACTTTTACACACCTTGCTGCCTCAGGGCCTGCTTTGTTTTTCTCTCCCTTTATGTTCTGAAGGTGAACAAAACTTTCCTATGGAATGGAATGCATTTACCATAAAAGTCATTTTTCCTGCAAAGTCTAAATAGTTCTAAATTACTTCCAAATGAGTACCAGCATAACACTGGGTTGGCCATAGTCTGGGGTGGGGTGGGTGGTTGTCATAAGTCATCTTCAGAATGAGATGAGGGCATCTTTCCCTGGCCACTTGCTTTGTGTTGGACACCATCGTGCTCAGAACAGCACACAGCACAAAGCTTTGAGAAGTGTTGGAAACAAAACATCTCGTTCTGATCATTTGATTTGGGTTTTTTTTTTCTTTTTTTTTTAATGTGGGTGGGAGGGGAGGGTACTGTGTCCCCACAGGGAGGGTGTCTGCACTAAGGATTTAGAAACACTTTGGAAGTTCATAACCTCATGGGGAACTGCCTTTAGCCACACTCCTGACCTTCAGATGAGTAACAAAAAGATGAAATAAGTTCTTGGGAATTAAGCCATGTTATTTTAATTGGATACATTTTTTTTCAAGTTTCTGTGTTTAAAATTGTTACTGTGGAATGATTTTCTTGCCAAATATCTTTGTCAGGCAAAATTATTGGCCTCATGGGAGGTGAAGTAAGCCAGCTTTTGGGTGAATTTATGTGGACTTTGGTGAGTTTGTAGTTCTACTTTATATTCATAAAGATAGTTTTTTAAAACTCCCAAAGCAAATCTATTTTCTTCTCTGATGCAAAAACTCATCTTTGGAATAAAGAGTTAAGTGTCCAAGGGTTGTAACCAGTATGAGGTCAGAGGGAGCTAGCCTGGCCTGGACTCTGCCCCTCCACAGCTGACAGACTCCAACAGAAGTGTATTTAAATCTCCAGTAGACAAGGCTGGGCAGGGCAGGGGAGGGTGGGCCTGGGTTAGTTAAAGATACAGCTGCTGTATTTTAACCAGTGGTTCTTGGGAAGGGTGCCTGGAGAAAACAAAGTCACTTCCCTTATTTGAAGCAAAACAAATTAGAAAAAAAAATTACAATTTTTGTTCAGTAAAAATAAGAAAATTCTAATGTCCCTAGCCACAAGGGACCAGTTCCACTTTGAGCAGTGGGAACTTAAATTTTTGAAAACATTTTGGGGAAAGGGAAAATTGGCTCTCTGTTTAATTGGCAAATGTTCCAGTGGGAGTATGTTTTTGTTGGGATGTGTTACGTTGTATGTACATGTCTATGGACCTGAGTCTTTACAGAGTTTATACATGGTTCAGAAAAGATGGTTGGTAAAATCTTGATTATTATTTTCTTTTTGTTAATTTATCTCAATAAAAGCCCACTGGAACTCCAAGTGTGTCTTGTATGTATGTTCCTGAAGCAGGTTGTGCCTTTAGGACTCAGAACATTTTACTCTTGTATTTGAGGTGGTGAAACAGCCCAGTGTTCTCATCGGGCTTCTTGGTAGCCTAGTTGAATAAATTTGGAGGCCTCTGTCATCCACCCTAGATTTCCTGCTGCAAACAGTTTTCATAGCAGAGGTGAAGAGCCAAGATCGGTTGGGATTCTAAGTCATCAACTCCCAGAATTATTGTCAGAGTGTGTTCAGAAGTCTGAACTACAGGCAAACTAGACAAACTGAGATGCCAAGCTCTCCCAAGACCACCTTTGCCCGTCCTCTCCCGGGAGCTGCTTACTGCAGCAGATGTGCTAATGAAAGATCAATCAGCCTCAAGTGGAGACGGGGTCAGGGACGACTGGCAGACAGCACCATTCACTGGGTGGTGGCAGTTTGAATTTGCAATTCTAGTCTTAGCACACTTCTATAAATACCCATAAACTGTGTGGGTGGGCATGCCACAACAATATTGTATATGCAAGAAAGATAACTCCAAAGTATTGTATGATTGAAAAAAACAACCCCAAAGCATATGCACTTTGCCTATTGCAAAAGCCCAAGGCAGGCTTCAAATCTCAAAGGACTCAAATCATGCGCCGCCATACTAATGTTTTTTTTTGTTTGTTTGTTTCTCAAGATGGTTTTTTTGTGGCTTTGGAGGCTGTCCTGGAACTTGCTCTGTAGACCAGGATGGCCTCGAACTCACAGAGATCCGCCTGCCTCTGCCTCCCAAGTGCTGGGAGTGTGATGTGGTGGCACACGCCTTGAATCCCAGCACTCGGGAGGCAGAGGTAGGCGGATCTGTGAGTTGGAGGCCTGGTCTACAGAGCAAGTTCCAGGACAGCCAGGGATACAGAGAAACCCTGTCCCATCCCCCCCCCCAAAAAAGTGAAAGTCACACCTGGGTATCCACCTTGAGAGTCAGCTCTTGTGACATTTCTTTGTGATGGCATGGGGACGAGTAATCAGCCCCTTGAGATTGCTGTAAGGGATGAGCTCCATGCTGTAAGATGGTATAGATTCCAGGAGCACACTCCCTTGAGGATTTTTGGTTTATTGATAAAATTTTAAGGTCAATTTTGTTATAGGTATACTTTTACTCTTGTTTAGATATTGTGTATATGCAGCTCTTTTTAAAATGTATAATTAAATACAGATTACATATATCGTCACCTATAATAGTCTAAATTTATATTTAGGTTAGTTAGGTTTTCTAGATATACAGAAATATATTTGAGATGGATACTCTTCAAACCTTTCAAAGACCTACAGAATATGGTGTGTGTGTGTGTGTGTGTGTGTGTGTGTATACAACCTTCTGCCTGCATGCCAGCAGAGGGCACCAGATCCCATTCAAGGTGGTTGTGAGCCACCATGTGGTTGCCGGGAATTGAACTCAGGACCTCTAGAAGAACAGTCAGTGCTCTTAACCGCTGAGCCATCTCTCCAGCCCCCCAGAATATGGTATTTAAAATGAATTATTAGGGTCTTTCATGACAGTAAGACGCAACTGCTCCTGGCAACACCAGTTACTTTTCAGAGAGGAAGATGGGCCTCAGACTCGTTATGGAGTTTGCTCTTAATATGGCAAGACTAGTCATTTGGGCAAGAAACTGTCCTTGCCTGAACTGTTTAACTGTTGCTGCATAAGCTGGACATGCAGGAAAAGTGACTGCTGAACTTACCAAAACAAGATGGGAAAGTCCTTCAAGAGTTCCTGCTTCATGGAAGAGTCTGCCAGACATTCTTCAGGACACAGAAAATGACTGACAGACTGCCAATAAAGGCGGACAGTTTCAGATGTCCTACTTTGCTGACACTCTAGGCCTATAGGCTGAAGATGGATGCCCCATATTACAAAAGAACTTTGGGTGACTGTCCAGGCAGCAAGATGTCTGTCAATTCTAGAGTTTATATATTATCCTGAGGTCTTTGAAAGAGTTGAAGACAGAGAGTTATGGTTATGGTTTTCCTTAGTTATGATAAAAGATAAGTTACATATAAAACTTTAGACTCACAAAGATAGGATAGATGATAGATTATTTTCTTTAAAATTTGCCAAATGTTAGTGGACTAAATATTGTTAAGTATTGTTCTTGCTTGATAACTGTTTTGTTATATATAATTTTACTGTTAAAGTTAAAACCTTCCTTTTTATTACAGCCGGGCAGTGGTGGCACACGCCTTTAATCCCAGCACTTGGGAAGCAGAGGCAGGCGGATCTCTGAGTTCGAGACCAGCCTGGCCTACAAGAGCTAGTTCCAGGACAGCCTCCAAAGCAATACAGAGAAACCCTGTCTCAAAAAAAGAAAAAGAAAATAGAACTTGTGGAAGATGAAAATATGTGACAAAGGATGTCATATGAATGTTACTTTGAACTTGAGGGAAATACATAGGAACCAGCAGTTTCATAAAGCAGCCTGCCCAGAGCATCCCTATCCCAGTAAGAGGAGGAAAGAAAAGAAAAAGGGAAATGACAGAAGGAGTGAGAAGAAAGGACAGGCACTGTCGAAAAGTTGTCAGAACTAATGAAAGATTCAAGGCCCCTGGTTGATCCAATAATCATTGCAATGCTGTCTCCTTTCTTCCCCACCCCTCTCTTTTTACAAGTCTGTTACATTGCTTAGGTCTTGATCACTGTGCTCAGGAGTCCTCTCACTACAGCCTCTGCAGTAGCTGGGACCACAGGCCCGCACCCCATGCCTGGCTAATGCTTTCTTCTAAATTATGCTGGCTGCTGTATGTTTTATGTCTTTCCAAGCAGTGGTGGGTGGGGGTAGGGAGCATCATATTGGCTGGGCATGGTGGTGCAGGCCTTTAATCCCAGCACTCAAGAGTCAGAGATAGGCAGATCTCTGAGTTCAAGGACAGCCTGATCTACAAAGCAAGTTCCAGGATAACCAGAGCTGCTACAGAGAAACCTGTCTTGGGAAAAAAAAAGGGGGAAAAAGCCAAATTGTAGAGCAACCCCCACCCACCAGAATTCAAGACACCTTTGCTTATCCCACCTCCACAATTTTCTGCCTTTTTTTGCGGGGTGGGGAAGCTGTTGCTGTTGTTTGAGGCAGGATTTCTCTGTGTAGCCCTGGCTGTTCTGGAAATCACAATGCAGACCAGGCTGGCCTCAAATTCACAGAAATCCACCTGCCTCTGCCTCCCGAGTTCTGGGATTAAAGGTGTGTGCCACCAACGCCCCGCTTGATTCTGCTGTTTTATGTGGTTCATCTGTCTGTCTCCTGTCCTCTCCTCTCTCTCTTCTGGGTCTCTATTTCCCTTGCTGTGGTGCCTGTGGCCCTAGGCATCCCTGAGCTGTCACTCATGCTGTTTTGTTCTCATGTGAGTAACTATGGGGCTCAAAGACCAGGGCAATGCCTTGTGGGACATTGTCCCCACCAATGCTTTGAAGCTGCTGTTTACTCCTCTGACCTTTATGCTATGCAGATATTGTCTCAGGCCACAGGCTGGTGTCACAGAAGCAGGAGGGTCCAGGAGCAGCTCTTTTGGTGGTGACTGAGGAGGTTCTCCTAGAAAGACCTGTCTCAGGCGGTTACTGTAGCTGTGAGGGAACACCACCACCAAAGCAAGTTGGAGAAGAAAAGACAGGAACTCAAGCAGAACAGGATCCTGGAGGCAGGAGCTGATGCAGAGAACACAGAGGATGCTGCTTACTGGCTTTCTCCCCATGACTTGCCCAGCCTGCTTTCTTAAAGAACCCAGGACTGCCAGCCCAGGGATGAACCCACCCACTTTTGTCCAGTTTACATAATAAAACTAGCCAGCACCCTAATCATGCCTTAAACATGCCTTCTCTCAAGCCAGTGGACTATTCTTCAGTCCTGTGACAGGTCTGCACAGTGGGGAAGGAGACTGGAGCTTCCCCACCCACAAACAGAGCAGGCACTGTCTCAACTGACCACCTGTGGACTGCATCACCACAGCCTTTGAAGACAGCTATCATTATTCCCACTTTGCAAAAAGAGGAAACTGAGACTCCAACACAGTGTTTCTCACTCATCTGTACTTGTGGAGACCAAATGTGGCAAAACCCAGGCCCAGGTCTCTGAGGCTTTCACTGGAGGTAGCCTCAGCCTCAGCAGTCCAGGCAGGTGATCCGGGCATGGGCTTGGCTGCCCCTCTGCACAACACAGGTGTCTCTGTGGCTTGAGGGGCTATGGCCACAAGTGGCACTGATTGACAATGAGTGGGAGGTGTGAGGCCGCAGCAGCCTCACCACAGAAAAGAATTGTTACCTCAGTCAGGACCACTGTGGTGCTGGCTGGCCTTTGTATTTCGTCTTCCACTGTTTCTCACCACAACAGAAACTGCTTCTCTGCAGGTGCACAGCTATTTTAGGAGAGTGAACGGTGTGTGACTTCCTATTGGTGCTCAGAGGATCAGTCACCCTGCCCAGCCCGCCATCCCATGTCTCTGTTGCCTCCCATCACCGGATGCCTGCAACTCTTCAGGCTGGAAGCTGCTGTTCAGGGCCAGCCTGTGGCCACATAGGCCCTTTCCTCTCCTGTCAAATGGGGCTGACTTTCCAACTGACGACATATAGCAGGACACAAGACAATGCATGGCATGTGTGACTGCTTAACAGATTGTTGAATGCAGACACTTTTGTCACTGGTCATGACATTAACTGTGTCAGCACTCCAGGGCTGGAATGATGGAGTCATGCCATTCTGGCATCCCTGAGCTTCCAGAAAATTAGGAGCTCTTTGCCTGAAAATGCAACCAAGTGCAGGTAGCTGGACCAGGTGCGCATGTGGCTAGCAAGTGCGTGGAGGCGAGCGGTCATGGTCGGAACCACTAGAGCGGTGGCTGACACATTCCTATGTAGCATTGTAGCATCTAAACAATTGCTTTTTTATCTTTTGATTATAGTATCACTGCTTCATGTATCCCTTTCCATTCCTTCCTCCAAACCCTCTCATATACCTCTCCTTGTTCTCTTTCAAATCAATGGCCTCTTCATTAATTGTTGTTAGATACTTACATGCATATGGTGTGTGTGTGTGTGAGCGTGCACACACGCTCCTAAATACACAAATACAGCTTGCTCAGTTTGTATAATGTTATTTTTATGTATCTTCTCAGGGCTGGCCATTTTGAACTCTTCCTATACCCTCAGCTGGCCACAGTTAAGGCAGGCAGGCAACAATACTGAAGAGCTCCAATGCCGGGCCTGGAGTGATGACTCCAGCTCTAGAGTGCTTGCCTCGCAAACACAAGAATCTAGGTTTGGATTTCCAGCGCTTGCCTGTAGTCCCAGTGCTATCGAGGTGGAAACAGGAGTGTCCCTGGGAATGCCTAGCCAGCCAGTCTAGTCAAATGGTGAGCTCTGGGTTTGCAGGAAACCCTTCCCCCAAATTAAAATAGTGACTGAGAAAGACCTCAATGCTGACATCTGGCCTCTAAGGACATGCAGGGGCTGCGGGGGGAGGGGCATGGAGACATTGGCACCTGGCTGGAAATGTCATGGAGGGATGGAGATGAAGAACAAAAAGTTCTTTTTTGTTTGCTTTGGTTTTTGTTTGTTTTTCCAGACAGGGTTTCTCTATGTAGTTTTGTAGACCAATGGCCTTGAATTCACAGAGATCTGTCTGCCTCTGCCTCCTAAGTTCTGGGATTAAAGGTGAGCACCACCACCACCCAGCAAAAATAAGCCTAATAAAAATGAAAACCTAGTAGAACATAATGGCACACACCTTTAATCCCAGCCCTCCGAAGACAGAGACAGGTGGATCTCTGTGAATTCAAAGCCTGTGTGGTCTATATAGTAGTAAGATACCCTAAAACAGAACTGGAGAGATGCCTCAGAAGTTAAGAGCACTGGCTGCTCTGCCAGAGGTCCTGAGTTCAATTCCCAGCAACCACATGGTGGCTCACAACCGTCTGTAATGAGATCTGGTGCCCCCTTCTGGCCTGCACGGTCACTGGGTTTGCTGGGATTTCGTTCTGATCTCTCATAGAGATTTACTAACACTGCAAATCTCAGGCTGGGCAGAGATCAACCATGGGGACAGCATGGCTTCAGTGAGAGCACCAGGAGGCACAGACCTCACTGACATGAGTTGTGGCAGTGAAACACCTGGTCTAGCAGGGAGCAGCTCAGTCACTTGGGCATGGTGGGTCCCCTGACCCCATGCCATGTTCCCACGGGGAGACAGGAAGCCACAGTGGTCGGGGTGCTAGCAAGAGTTTGGGCACAGAATAGGCAGAAGCTGTGCGGAAAGCCGCAGCTGGCTGGCGTGGGGCCAGGTTCAGCCTCCACTCCCTTTCTGCAAAATTGCTGTCCTGTGCAGAAAGGAAGAAGGGTGCCTGAGACACCCTGCCCCACCTGCCTGTGTGTGCGAGGGCTGGTGTTTGATCCACAGGTGGCTGTGGTTTGAGATGGGAGGCTCTGCCCTGGGTGGCACTGCAAGGATCAAGCTGGCACTAGACTGCAGAGAAGCAAGTCCCTTGTTCCTGGCCACACCCCCACCCCTCCCTTTCTACGGTTCAAGTATAGCTCTCCTTCACCTCTGCCCTGTAAGCCTCGCCCTTTCCTTACCAGGGTCTTTCCTGTCCAAGGAACAGCCCAGAGCAGGACACAGAACTCCAAGAGGTCCCACCACCAAGCACCCCCTTCTGCCACCAGGTTGCCCACTGAAGCAAGTCTCCGTGGCAGACCTTGGGCAGTTCTCTGGAAGGGGAAGTGTCAGCCTGTTTCCTTGCACAGATGGCTCCCTCAACACCAAACCTCACACCTTTGAGACAGCCTATAGCCACACGAGGCCCTGGAGCTGCTGGCCAGAGCTCACCCTCTGTGCTGATGGCCAGAGCCTTCTGTCTGGGCTGTTATTTGGGCTTTCAGGGCTGTTCTCTCTATTGTGCAAGCAAACATTTCTTAGCCTGGATGTGAGGGGAGCCTAGGGCATGTCAGGAGCCCATGGGGTTCAGCCTAGCCTGCTGCTCTCTGTGACCCAGGGCAAGCCAAACCTTCCTCTGAGCCTCAGCTTCTGCAGCAGGAGCTGCGATGAGGGCACGGTCTTGCCTCATTCTGTGGGCCTCCAGAATTCTCACCCCATTCCCATCACCTGTCCTTGCACCAACAGTAAAGATTCAAGGAGAGGGAGGAGCTGGGGAACCATGTGACGGGTGAGCAGGGGGTGTTCTACAGAATGGGACATATCTCAGAGGAGGTGGGCAGAAGTATCCCTGAGTAGGTAGAGGGGACAGCCAGGCAAGGAGTCTAAAGCACAAAGGCCCTGAGATGTCTTTCAAGAGTCACAAAGTCCCAGGTGTCTGGGACAGAAGTAGGAACAGGCCAGACAGATGGAGATGGCTGGAGGGGAGAGGACCAGAGCTCTGGGGATAGGGCTGGGAATGGCACCGAGCAGGTCTATAAGGGATGCATTTTGAAGACCAGTGAATGACCAGTTGCAGGGTATGGTGGGAAAGGAAGCTTCTGCCAGATGATGGTGGCATGTGCTTTTTTTTTTTTTTTTTTTTTTTTTTTGGTTTTTCGAGACAGGGTTTCTCTGCTGCGACTTTGGAGGCTGCTATAGAACTAGCTCCTGGCTGGGCGGTGGTGGCGCATGCCTTTAATTCCAGCACTTGGGAGGCAGAGGCAGGTGGATCTCTGTGAGTCCGAGACCAAGCCTGGTCCACCGAGTGAGTTCCAGGACAGGCTCCAAAACAATACAGAGAAACCCTATCTCAAAAACAAACAAACAAACAAAAAACAAACAAACAAACAAAAAACTAGCTCCTGTAAGCCAGGCTGGTCTTGAACCCACAGAGATCCGCCTGTTTCTGCCTCCCGAGTGCTGGGATTAAAGGTGTGCGCCACCACCACCCAGTTATGGCACATCCTTTTAACTCCAGCACTCGGGAGGCAGAGACCCAGGCGGATGGATCTCTGTGGGTTCAAGGCCAGCCTGGTCTACAAAGCGAGTTCCAGGACAGCCTCCAAAGCTACACAGATAAACCCTGTCTCAGAAAAAAAAAAAGTATCTGTAGAGTCCAAGCACAGGTCAATGAGAAACTCTAGAGGATATTGTAGTACCCTCCTTCTCTGGCCTCCATGTGTTCACTCACCCCAAAATGTGCACATACACCTTATGTGTGCAAGTACACAAAATAATAAAAAATAAAGGGAGCAATCAGAGACAATTAGATTTTGTCCTAAGCTATAGAACGAGGACTTTGGAGAAGAGAAGGTCCCTAAGAACTGTGCTGAGCACAGGACCATCTCTTGTGGAACAGTTACTGTCCATAACAAGAGATAATGTTAACACACGGCCTGAAGCGAGCCTCTGCTTCACACACGGGATGCAACAGATAGCCCAGCGATGCCAGGGCAGGCTAGATCTGCCCGCAGAAAGTGGAGCTAAAAGATGATCCCGCCTGACCTAGAAATTCCTTGGGGTGGGGGTGAAAGCCCCCTATACATCCCAATAGCTTGTGATACTAAAGGCAATGCCACACAGGGAATGACACCGAGGCCACAAAGTACAGAAACTTGCGGTCCCAGCGCTTGGCTGCCATGGAGGCCGTCCTGTGGGACGAGCAGAAGGGAGCCTGGTTCGACTATGACTTGGAAAAACGGGAGAAGAACCTGGAGTTTTATCCCTCCAACCTCACCCCACTCTGGGCTGGCTGCTTCTCAGACCCCAGCGTCACTGACAGGGCTCTGAAATACTTGGTGGTAAGGGGACAGTGGGCGGGGCCGGCGTCCCGGAGGCGGGGCTGAAGTCCCGGAGGCGGGGCTGAAGTCCCGGAGGCGGGGCCGGCGTCGTGGAGGCGGGGCCCTCCCTCCCTGCGGGCAATGCTTGCCTCAGCCTGCAAGTCTTGCTGAGGCCACTGGGAGCTGCGGAGCCTCCGGGTGGCAGGAAGTGAAGGTCCAGGAGGGGCCTTCCCTGAGGGCCCAGCGTCCTTGGCTCTGGCTTCAGCCGCCACCCACAGTCACACCAATGTCTGGAACCTTCCAGGACAATCAGATCTTGACCTACCAGTATGGCCTCTCTCTAGCTGTGGGATTTCGCAAATGTATGGAGGCAGGCAGAAGGCATCCACCAGGGCCTGACCAAGGGCACAGGGCCCCTCGCCCTCTCCTACTCTACGTGGGAGCCTTCAGCTGACACACCTACCTCCTCCTGTCCGGCGGGCCTCAGCAGTCTTCTCCCTCCCTGCAAACCGACGTCCTGGATTAGGAGCCCGTGGGTCCAGATGAGAGGTCTCAGGGCCCTCCTTGGGGAGAGTAAGCCCTCTGCTGGAGGGGGGGGGCTTTGTAAATTCAGATCCTGACTGGTAGGGGTGGAGGTCTAGGTTCAGCTAACCCAGTTTCCTCAGACATGGGAGGTGGCTTTCTTCTGACCTAGAACTGAATCAAAACCAGCTTTGTCATTTATTCAGTCAGCAGTGTATGAGGTGAGTTGGCAGGGGCGTCCCTGTCTCCAGTCTCCAGAGCCTTCCCCAGGTGAGGCAGAGCCAATATCCAGACAGCACAGTCAGGACTGTGGCGGCCCCCAGTGGCCACTTGTGGTCACTGCAGAGGCCATAGCTGCAGGCCAGTTCAGTTCTCCATATATATATCATTATATATATGTTATTGGCATGCATTGATTATACACAATGCTGATTTCACTACGACATTTTCAAAGATGTGTATAATATATCCTGATCATTTCCATTTCCATTACCTCACCCTGCCCCTCTTCCATATCCCTCTGACCCCCTTCCTCTTCCAGACTAGTCCTTCCAGACTAGTCCTTCTTGTACTTTCATGCCTCCCTTTTGGGTGACTCAACGAGTTTCCTTAGGGTTGCTGACTGCAGCATGGATGAGAGATCATTTGCAGGCGCATGGGCCCCTTCCCAGGGCCACACACTAAAGAAAGCTTGTCTTGCTCCGCTGCAAACCTTACCTCGAGCATCGGTGTCCCTCCAGGCTCATCCAGGTTTTGTGCTGTGAGTTCAAGAGAGCAGTAACCACATCATGGCTGAAAGATAACTTTTGACAACAGCCATCCACCCTCCAGCTCCTACATTCTACCCCGCCTTCCCTGGCGTTTCTCACCGGTGACGCAACAGTCACTTAACCTTCCACTCTGATCAGTCCCAAGTCTGCAGTCACTGCTGCCCATGGCATAAAGAAGCTTCTCTAGTTTCTTTAATCCCATCACTTAGGAGGCAGAGGCAGGCAGATCTCTCGAGTCTAAGGCCAGCCTGGTCTATATAACAAGTTCCAGGCCAGCCAAGGCTATGTGGAGAGACCCTGTCTCAAAAGCAAGCAGACACAAGGAAGCCTCTGTGACAGAAGCAGTAGTGGGGGATACACATGAGTATTTCAAAGGCCGTTTCTTGGACACACCAGGTCCATTTAGCAAAACAACTACAGCTTCCACACGAGGGCCTATCACTTCCCTAGCCCAGGGCTTTTGGCCAGGTTTACGGTATCAGACATGAATTCCTTCGTGGGTCATAGGCCTCAAGTCTAACCAGAAAGCTGTTGGTTACCCGTATCTGCCCGTATTTCACCGTGGGCACACCTTGCCTGGCTGATGACTAGTGAGGCACCTGGAGTCCACAGCTGAGTAAAACCTTCCGCCAGCAATCTGCACAGCACCTTCCCAAGTTATGAAGTCTAGCAGCAAGGAGGAAGCTCTCTGACCAACAACTCCCTGGGGGTGGGGGGCCACTCTTGTATAGCCGCGTGTCCTCAGCATGTGTCTTAGAGTTTCCAGTGCTGCGACGAAACACCGTGACCAGAAGAAGCAATCTGGGAGGAAAGGGCTTACACGCCTTATACTTCCACACTGCTGCTCATCACTGAAGGAAGCTGGGACAGAAACTCAAACAAGGCAGGACATAGATGAGGCCACTGGAGTGGGTCCAAGACCTAACTCTAGTGCACAACCTGACTTAGTGGAGCCCATTCTATACGGAGAGATGCCTTGCCTGGCCTGGACATGGGTGTAGGGGGTGGAGAGATGCCTTGGCCCTGCCTCAACTAGATGGATGGGACAGACTTAGTGGGCCTTACCCTCTCCGAGGAGCAGATAGGGGGTGGGGGGAAGTGTGGAGAGTGGGAGCAGAAGAGGGAGGGGGAACTGGGGTTGGGATGTAAAAAATAAATTAATAAAAAATTAAAATAAAAAAAGAAAGCCAAGGATGAGCCTGGGAGCCGGCCAGCAAGCCTCTGCTACACAGTGACTTTAAGGCCAGCCTAAACCATGAGACCCAGTCTCAACAAGCAAAACACCAAATGCCACTACCAACAGCAACAAAAATCAAAGAGGGAGATGCTTTAAGAGGTGAGGCTGGCCGGGCGTTGGTGGCGCACGCCTTTAATCCCAGCACTCGGGAGGCAGAGGCAGGCGGATCTCTGTGAGTTCGAGGCCAGCCTGGTCTACAAGAGCTAGTTCCAGGACAGCCTCCAAAACCACAGAGAAACCCTGTCTCAAAAAAAAAAAAAAACAAAAAAAAAGAGGTGAGGCTGGAAGATGTCCTCAGGGCACTGGAGGCAAGCTCTTGAGGGAGACTGTGGGACACCAGTCTCTTGGCATTGCTGTTGCCTGGCCTGTGATGGAAGTTTTGGACCTTCACTAATGGCTGGCCCAAAGATTGAGTTACTCCAGAACCATAAGACAAACATAAGGGGGCTGGAGAGATGGCTCAGTGGTTAAGAGTACCGTCAGCTCTTCCAGAGGACCTGGGTTCAATTCCCAGCACCCACAGGGCAATTCACAACTGTCTGTAACTACAGTTCCAGAGGATTTTGGACCCTCGCATGCAGGTGAAACACCATTGTACATAAATAAGAATAAATAAATTATAAAAAAAGACAAACATAAGCCTTTTCTCTTGGGGGATGGAGAGATGGTTCAGAGGACCTGAGTTCAATTCCCAGTGCCCATATGGCGGCTCACAACAATCTACACGCCATAACCCTGTGTACATAATAAAGAAAACTTTAAAAAGCTTTTCTCTTTATAAGTTAATTGTCTCAAGTACTTCATAAGAGTAACTCAAAACGGATTAGTACAATACTCTGATATTTTCTACTGTTAGTCTAGTTGTCATCAAATATACAAACCCTGTCCTAGTGATGCCTGAAAAAGGCATTTTGTGCTTCCAGGCATCAGGCACTCATGACCTGAGGACTACTTATATAGGTATGGGAAATGCTTATATGCTGTCCAACTATGTTTTGTTTGTTGTTGTTGTTGTTGTTTTGGTTTTTTGTGGCAGGGTTTCCCTGTGGCTTTGGAGGCTGTCCTGGAACTCACTTTGTAGACCAGGCTGGTCTCGAACTCACAGAGATCTGCCTGCCTCTGCCTCCCGAGTGCTGGGATTAAAGGCGTGCGCCACCAACACCCGTCGCTGTCCAACTATGTTATGTCCGACAAAGTCTCTTTCAACTAACAGACCTAATGGACTGACTTTATAGCAGGCAACTAAGAGACCACAACTGCCAGTAGGGGGTGGCACACGACGCCTTTAATCGCAGCCCTCAGAAGGCAGAGACAGGTGCACCTCTCTGAGTTTGAATCCAGCCTGATCTACAGAGTGAGTAAGAAAGGAAGACAGAGAAGGCACTCGAGTTTCCCAGTAGACTTTGCTCAGGGCTACACAGATCCAAAGCAGAACAACTCTCCTCAGCGGCCACTAGGTGGCTCTGTCTTCCAGTCCCTGAGGGCCTGCCCTGCGGCTATGGAGGAATTTGCTCGCTGCCTTCTTGTTGCTTTGGGTCTTACTCATGCTCATAGTCCCTGAAGGACCCCTTACACTCCTCATAAGCAGGAAAAGAAATAATCCACAAGCAAAATTAGTAACACTCTCTGCTAGCGGGGTGCTGGCTAGGCGTGGAACTAACGTTGCCTGGTGACCGGTGCCTGTAGTCTCAGCAGTTGGAAGACTGAGGCAGGAGAATTTTGGGTTCAGGGCCAATCCAGGTTGCTTAGTAAATCAGGATCAATCTGTAAATTAGAGGAAATTCTGGATTTGGTAACCAATCAGAAGCTTCCTTAGAAAGAGGTCTCCACAGGGCAGATGTGAACATCTGTGCTCAATAAAAGCGTGGAATGGAACAGTGTGCAGCAGTGGAAACTCCTCTATGCTCACGGCAGGGGTTTGTGTTTTATGAAGATTTCAACGTTTTAATTATTTATATTCAGGCAAGCGCGCTCGCGCGCATGTGTGTGTGTGTGTGTGTCTATGTGTTCGTGCATGTGTGTGTCTGTGTATTCATGCGTGCTTGTGTTTTCATGCATGTCTATGTGTTTATGCATGTATGTGTCTATGTATTCATGCATGTGTGCGTGCAAGTGCTCTCAGTTTGTGCACAGTGTGACGAGGTCAGTTCTCTCCTCCCAAGTGGGCTCTGGGGATTGAACTCAGGTCATCTGGCTTGTCAGCTTCTACCCACTACCTCATCCCACCCCACCCAGGATGGTAAATACAGCCTTTTTAAAAAATAGATACGGCCACTGGACATATTTCTCAAGAAGAAAGGGAACATGAGAAGTTGCTTGTTTTTTGAGACAGGGTCTCAGTTTTTAAAAAAAAAAGTTTTATTTATTTATTGTGTATACAGCATTCTGCCTGCATGCCAGCAGAGGGCACCAGATCTCATTCAAGGTGGTTGTGAACCATCATATGGTTGCTGGGAATTGAGCTCAGGTCCTCTGAAAGAACAGTCAGTGCTCTTAACTGCTGAGCCATCTCTCCAGTTCCCAGGGTCTCATCTTTTAGCCCTGGCTATCCTGGAACTCACTATGTAGAGCAGGCTGACCCAAACTCACAGAGAGCTTCCTCTGCCTCCAGTGCTGGGGTCCAGAGTACATCAGGAAGTGTTTACACGGCCTGACCTGGCAACAAGGAGGTTTCTTTCGGTGTTTTGACTACATGTATTTCTGTGTGAGGGTGTTGGGTCCCTTGGAACTGGAGTTAGAGACGGTTGTGAACTGCCATATGGGTGCTGGGAATTGAACCTAAGTCCTCTGGAAGAGCAGTCAATGCTCTTAACCACTGAGCTACCTCTCCAGTCTCTGTGTGAAATGTTTCTAAGAGCAGCTAAGAGCTGGTTTGCAGGCACCCTGCCTGACTCCTCCACTTGAAGTCAGCTCTTCCGTGAGTCTTTTTTCTCTTTTCTCTGGAGACACGGTCTAACATAGCTTAGGCTAGCCTCATACTCTCTACATAGCTGAGACTGGGTGCCATGCCTGGCTCCCTTCTCAAGTTTTCTGTATCTTTTGGTGGCAGTGAGCTTCCCGTTGCTATAACAAAATCCCTGGAACCATAAAATTTAAAAAATTTTATGTGCATTGGTGTTGGATCCCCTGGAACTGGAGTTACAGTTATGAGCTGCCATGTGGGTGCTGGGAATCGAACCCGGGTCCTCCAGAAGAGTAGTCAGTGCTCTTAACCACTGAGCCATCTCTTCAGCCACAGGAACCACTCAATTTAAGTGAAGACTTTTTGTTTGTTTGCTTGGATTTATTTTGTTCTTCAAGACAGGATTTCTCTGTGTATGTAGCTTTGAAGCCTTTCCTGGAACTTGCTTTGTAGACCAGGCTGACCTTACAGAGATCCACCTGCCTCTGCCTCCGGAGTGCTGGGATTAAAGGTGTGAGTCACCACTGCCTGGCAAAGGAGGACCTTTCGGGGAGGTGTGGTGTACTCCTTTAATTTCTCCTTGGAAGGCAGAGGCAGGTGGATCTCTATGAGTTCTAGACCAGCCTGGTCTACATAGTGAGTTCCATATTAGCCAAAGCTATGTAGTGAGACCCGACCTCAAGAAACAAACAAAAAAAGAGGAGGGAAGGTTTCTTTTGGCTCACATTTTCAAATGTTTTAGTGTGCATTTGGCCCAGTTGCTTTGGAGTCTGTGATGAGACAGAAGGGGAAATGTACTTATGGATACACTCTCCGAGGCCAACTTCCTCAGTCGGGTCTCACAGTCTCCATCCCCTCCCAATGTTAAGCTCTCCTGATGGTGAAAACTCTGATCCAACCGTCTCCCGAGAGTAGTCCCACCTGTGAACACTGTTGCACTTGGGGACCAAGGCTTGCATTTTCTGCAAAGCAGAAAGATGGGACTCGGGATTTCTATGCTGTGTCATCAGGACAATCACAAGATGGCTGGCTCTTCAACTCAGGCCACTTTACAGCAAACCGTGGGTCTTTAGTGACAACCAGGCCCTGAACAAAGACTGTGACTTACTGGGTTAGGAGACAGTCAGCTGTCCTCATGGTCTGAACTTTGAGTTGCTTGATTCTGATTAATTACCTCCCGCTGATGACTGCCCTTCAGCTTCCTGGCGTTACCTTCCATTTTAATCTCTCTGGTGTCCTGTTCCCCTCCAGAGTACTAGGTGCTCCTTGGCAGTCATC
Organism: Mesocricetus auratus; assembly: GCF_017639785.1. Taxonomy (NCBI): domain Eukaryota; kingdom Metazoa; phylum Chordata; class Mammalia; order Rodentia; family Cricetidae; genus Mesocricetus; species Mesocricetus auratus. The sequence continues at coordinate 23,276,210 of NW_024429203.1, forward strand.
TTTTCTATACCAGTTTTATCCTATCTGAAGAGAAGAGCAAAATCCCAAGGAAGAATTACCAACCAGTCAATCTGACATTGCAAATTGTGAATTCCATACTAAGGCCAAAGAAGTCTCCTAGAGCGGTGACAAAAAGTGATATCTGGCTGGGCAGTGGTGGCACATGCCTTTAATCCCAGCACTCGGGAGGCAGAGGCAGGTGGATCTCTGTGAGTTCGAGGCCGGGCTGGACCGACAGCCTCCAAAACAATACAGAGAAACCCTGTCTCGTAAAAAAACCAAAAAAAAAAAAAAAAAAAAAAGGTGATATCTGGTTCCAAGGAGTTAGTCACTCTCTTCAAATTCAGAGGCTGAATAATACATTTGGCCTGAAGCTGCTTTGCAAACTTAGAGAGAAATGAGTGGAGTCTAACTGGAGGGAACCTCCTTACAGGTAGCCGAACACAGATGCCAGCTGTCAGCCAGTCACAGGCTGAGAACTGCTCCCAGTCCACATAAGGCAAGTGTCCAGTGGTAAGGGCTGCCACTGACATCACTTCCTTTGACTGTTTATAAATCTGCCTTGCAGGTATCGGGCTAAAGTTCTCTAATCCTTCACTGCCTCAAGGTGCCACCTGGTTCCTGAATCCCTGCTTGGCTCAAGTAAACACTACTCAGTGTCATTTGTCTGGTTTTCCTTTTAGCCCTGACAAACACTGCTCAGATGGCCGCCAGCCTCAGTCCCAGGAAAGGACACGCCAACCATAGAGCCCAGAAGTGACAGCCGCCAGTAAACTCCTCCCTGCACCCCCTCCCTCCTCCCTGCGCCTCTCCCCACCCCCTCTCCCATTTCTGGTCCAAGATCTGGATGGCCTATATTGTGTGTCCTTGGAGCAGCCTCCCAAGGGCTCTGTGTTTCTGTCCAACACACCTCTCCCCTCCTCACCCACCATTTGCCACCGTGTGGAGGCGTGAGCTTCTAGAATCCTAACCCTGCTGCCTCAGCCCACAGCCATCATTGGTTCTCTTTGGAGAACTGAATGCCTCTGTGTCTTGGCAAAACCTTTTCACCAACTGGTGCCAACAGGTGCCTTCAGCCTGTCACACAACCTCCACGCACCGATGCCAAGTCTCTGGACATCCCACGTGGAGGAAGGGAATCCTGACTTTTTCCTCAAGACTCACTGAAGGTATCATCCTATGGCGTCTCTCCCCGACCCATCCCCCGAAAAGCTGTCCTGTGTCCCCACAGTGCCTCCTGTCCATAACAGTGGTGGTCTGAATTTGACATCACATTGGAGAAGACTTGAGCCACTCTGTTTAAAATGTTGAAAGCAATGGTCCCTTCTGATGTTAGTGGCTTGGGAACCACACAGACTTGGTGTCTAACTCATACATGGGTGACCTCAACTGTGGCACCCACCTTGGGTGCCCACCCATGTGACTCTGAGGAAAGTCCCTGCACTTGTCACTTCAGCTGGATGGAGAAATGGAAGAAACAAACACCAATGGTGCCTGATGGGGTGGCGGTCACTGTGGCTGAAGAGCAGAGTGCTAACTACACAGGACAATGAAGTGCACATCCCACGTTAATGGCCACACCTCAGGGCCTGGACTTTGCCTGACCCGGGCAGGCAGGGGAAGCAGGCCGCGCTCAGCACGTCAGAGGTGCCACGGCTTGCTCATTGGGTTCTAGCCACCATGCCCAGGATGACCTGGGAGCTGCACCTGCTGCTTCTGCTGGGGCTGGGACTCAGGTCCCAGGAGGCCCTACCACCCCCCTGTGACAGGTAGGAGTTGGCGGAAGCTGAGTATACGAAGGAAGGCAGGGGTGGAAGGCTGGGGTGTGAGCTCACCCTCTGAGGGCCAGCCTCTCAGAGGGAGAGGAAGGAAGTTGGGCTTGTGGGGTAGGTCCTGTGCCAGACACCGAACTTACTGTGTTGGGACAAGATGGCACTTTGAGGCAGTCTATATGAGACCCCAGAGCTGTTGGCCACAGCCCTCCTTCGGTACTGCTGGCCAGGGCTCACCCAAGCCGTTTCTTGGACTGAGCAGTGTTATTCCCTCCACTGTTCGAGCAAACCTTTCCTAGCCTGGTGTGAGGGGCCTGTGAAGCGCCCATGAGGTCCAGTCTACCCTGTTGCTCTCTCTGTGCCCCAGGGCAAGCCAAACCTTTCTCCCGAGCCTAAGCCTCTCCCAGCAAGTACAAAGATGAGGGTTGCCATCCTGCCTCCTGGACATGGCGCTGCCATTCCCTCCTCCACACGGACTGGAGACGCTCTCACGCCTCTCCTGCATCACCAACTCTTGCAAGAAGGGTAAAGTGGAGCCTCGGAGGGAGGAAAGCCACGAGAAGCTGGGGAGCTAAGCAAGGAATAAACAGAGGGTGTTACGATGGAGCGAGTCTCAGAGGAGAACTGTGGAAGGGGACATCGTTGAGCAGAAGGGGACAGGAAGGCAAGGAGTCTGCAGTGCGAAGGCTCCTAGGTGTCTTTCAATGGTCACAAAGTTCCAGGTGGCCAGGACGGAAGCAGGATCGGGCCATGAGGTGGAGATGGCTCTAGGGAAAAGGAGACCAGCGCTCATGCTCTGATGGCAGCACTGGGCTGGGGCGGAATCTGTAAGGGGTGCGTTCTGAAGACCGAGTTGTGGAGACTTGCTGATGACCAGTTGTGGAGAGCGGAAGGGAAGGGAGGATCCGGGATAATTGGCAGGCTTGTCTGAGCAGCAGTCAGGGTTTTCAGAGTGGCTATTGATCCAGTCTCGAGTCCTTTCAGGCTGTTTGGAGAATGGGTAGCATGAGCGCCTGCTGCTTGTCCCTGGCATGCCATTGTGGATGAGAGCCACTGACGGTACAGGTATACAGGGCAGAGTCCTGGAGAGAAGCAGCTCAACCCTGCAGCTGTCCTCTCCCAGGGCATGTGCACGTGAAGTACTGCCAACCAGGAGGCTCCCCTGACTCTGTGTTGAGTTTCTTTTTGGGGCCTCTCACAGTAACCTCTCCAGGTCTCCAAAGGTTAGACTGATACTGTGTGGTCTGCTGCCCCCATTATAAACCACAGCATTAGTCTAAGATAGCCAGTGTGTTCCAAATCCCAGGTAAACTCTCACCCGGCAGCACATTCTGGTGTTTTAGCCCTGCTCCCTCAGGTGGCTCGGGAACTTGGTGATGAGTAGGTGGGAACTCAGCCTCTTGCAATCAGTGCTTTTCCGCTGTGATGAAGGACCCGAAGTCTTCCTCTTGGGTTCCTGGCAGGTTATCTCTAAGCCCTTGGAATTCCTCACATGATAAGACTGTCTTTGTTGCTTATCATGGGCCTTCATGTCTTATGAAAATAAGGTGACGTGTGGCATGTGCCCAGGGAGCTCATGCTTCTAGGATGACTCAAGATGGGGGCAGCCACTCCAGAAACACAAGGGTATGTTTAGAGACTTGGACCTTTGGGTCCCACGATATCATTTGAAGGTCAGGAAGAGGAAGGTTCCAGAACATAGCATCCAAGCTGACTAGTGACTCAGCTAATTGTGCTCTTTGTAATAAGACCCTGACTCAAACTCTAAATTCCAGACACGGGTGAGACTTTCTGGTTGGAGATACCAGTGAGTTTGGAGAGTGAAGCATCTTGATTCCACAGTAAGGAACATCACAGTAGTCAGGTGTCTCCCCGCATTTCCGTGTGTGTCTTCATTTGGCTCATCCTGATTTTCTCCCAATAAGAAAAATATAATCAGCTGGGTGGTGGCAGCGCACACCTTTAACCCCAGCGCTCAGGAGTCTGAGTTTGAGGCCAGCCTGGTCTACACAGTGACCCCCTGCCTCCAGGGTGCTGGGTTTCAGGTGTGTGCCACCACCGCCGCCTGACTTTAAAAATCTTAAAAACAAACAAAAAACCAAATACACAAGCAGGAGGTGGGATGTAGCTTAGCTGGTAAAGGGCCTGCCCTGGCATTATCGTAGTCCTGGTTTGATCCCAGCACTGCCCAAGCAAAGTATTGTGGTGCCTACCTCTAATCCCAGCACTAGGGAGGCGGAGGCAGGAGAACTGCAAATTCAAAGTCAGCCTGAACGTCATCCTCAGCTACATATCAAGTTGGAGGCCACCTTGAGCTACCTGAGACCCTGTCTCCGTAGGGCTGGTGAGGTGGCTCAGAGGGTCTCACTGTGCTGTCTAGGTTGATTTGCAACTCTCAATCCTCCTGCCTCACCCACTTGAGAATGGGCATGCACCACCACTCCCAAAGGGATTGTTCGCCTTCTGTGGGGCAAAGATCGGGCCTCGGCACTGTGGCCTTTTACACCTTTCCAGAACAATTGCTGATACTTTGGACTGGAGAACTTCTAGCTGGTGAGGTGATTAGTAGCTTACTATCAGATACTGAAATTTCCCCTAAAACTAAAGGGCATGAGATACTGTGGAGACCAGAAAGACTATGGCATCCTGGGAAATGTTGGAACGATGCTCTCAGAGACAGGGCTGTGCCCTCTGGACACCCTCAGTGGACCCACCGATTGTTTTATGAATGTCTATTCTGAGGTGAACACGGAGCATGCTGTTTTGATCAAAGGAAATAAAAAAATCAACTCCACGGGCTGAATTGAGTCTCTTTGCCGTTGAGTTTGGGTTTCACAAACTCTTCAGCAGGGATTAATGGTCTGGTTCACAATGGTCAGGCAGAAAGATAATGGGAAAACAATTATATTACCCTTCAAGGTTTGAGGGTATAGCTCAGTTGGTAGAACACCTGTCTATCATGCAGGAAGTTGATCCCTAGCACTGGACAAATGGGGTAGGGTGGTCTATTCCTATAATCCCCATTACGCAGGAGGTGGAGACAGGGGGCTCAGAAGGTCAAGGTCACCTTTGGCTCCATATCTACCTCAAGGCCACTCCAGGATGCATAAGACCCTGAATGAAGAAGGAGTAGGAGAATTAGAAGCGGCAGTTGAGACATGTGTCATGCATGGCAGGGAACAGTGAGTGGTAAGGACATGAAGGGTCAGCTTGTACGCCTTCACACGTTGTGGGCTCCCACTCAGGTTTGGGGAGCTCTGAGGGACTGTCTGTTATCACAAGCTTTTCTGGGTGACTTAAAGAACAGGTTCTGAGGCTGCAGGAGGCCTGACAAGCCCGTTCTTCCTGTGGAGAAGGGACAGCAGGGCTGTTGTTTTCTTGTCACTCAAGCTTTTTCTCTCTTCCCTGATGCTGTGATCCCAGCAGCAGGACTGAGGCTACAAGCTCCAGGTGCCAGGGTGGTTGTTCCCAAGCAAGGAAATGACGCTGTGACTATCAGCCAGCATTTAAAAATTCCCACAGGCCAGCAATTTGTGGCCAGTCGCTTCAAATTATAAACAGCCCGAAGACCCTCAAATTTATAACCACCATCTGAAGTCAGGGCGGCTTTACTATTAGACTATGTCCTAAACATGTGGGGACTGACTAGTGTCAGAACCTAATTGCCTAATTCACAGCTATTCTGACCTTGGTCAAGATTCTTTTTTTAAAAAAATATTAATTAATTGATTTTGGTTTTTTTTTTGAGACAGGATCTCTCTATGTAACCCTGGCTGTCCTGGAACTCACTATGTAGACCAGGCGGGCCTCAAACTCATAGAGATTCACATGCCTTTGCCACCCAAGTGCTAGGATTAAAGATGTGAGCCACCAGGCCTGGTCCATGCTTTTATTTATTTATTTATTTATTTATTTATTTATTATTTTATGTTTAGAAGTGTTATGCCTGCCCATGAATAAACCACATGCATGCAGTGCCTGTGGAGGCCGGAAGAGGGCATCAGATACCCTGAAGCTGTAGTCAGAAATGGTTGAGATTCACCATGTGGATGCTGGGAATTGAACCCAGGTCCTCCGCAAGAGCAGCTAACGAACGCTCTTAACTGCTGAGCCATCTCTCTAGCCCCTGGCCAAGACTCGTGTAACAGCACCATTCTATATATCTGGACATTTCCACTTGGCACAGAACTTACATAAAAGACGCAGTGATAAGATCAATCAGGCTATGACAGTATTTGAAAGACTTGATGAAGACTAGGAATGGACGTAAAGAAACAGCCAACCTTGCCTAATCTGTGGGTGTTTTCACTAACTTGGTAACCCTCCTTGGTCTGTTGCTGTGCCTTAGGACAAATTTGGTGGAGCTGCTTAGTTCAGAAACTACTATAGGTCTTCTCAAGCCAGCCTGCTCCTTTGGCGTTCTGTCCAGGTGACGTCTTCTCCATCTCCCAGCATATTTGACCTTGATTGCCAGTACCAGTGTCACCAAATGAGTTTAAACTTACCAGCGACATCAGCACCCCACCACATCACAATGCCATTAAGTTTCCTTATAGACAAGTCTGTGACAATCACAGAGAAATTTTCTTGGCCTCATCTATTTGCCAAAATATGGTATACAGGCATCACTGCTGGGGTAGGGGTTGTGTGTGTTCATTATTTTCTGGTCTCCAGGTTCCTTGGGAACAAAGTCAGCCATCCTATCTCATTTTACAAGCTGGGACCAAATCTGGTTCCCATGCGTGCCATTATACTACAGAGCCCAGGCCCTACTAAAGGGAGGGCACAAGTGACCCTCAGAAGAGTCGCTATCCTTCCTAGTGTCCCAGGGGGTGTGTCTTCCGCCCTTGGAGTAAGGGAGGTGATGCATATTGTAAGTCTCCAGAGACTATGGTAGACGGCCATAACACTTTTCCCTTGAGCCCTGGCAGCTGGGGCAGAGTGTTGTCCATGGCTACTTGCCCTCAATATTCATTAAGTAACCAGGAGGCCCTGCTGGGGCAGTGTGCTGCCCATCCCCAGGGTTGGCTCCTGGCATTATCTAGCATTATTCATGGACTTGGCCTGATCCTCCTCTTCATTTTTTCCAACTTTTGTTCCCCTCCTGGGAGAGATATGCTTGCTCTAATTAATAGATCTTTCCCTCTTGATACTTCTCATTAAGCCCAGGCTGAGCTTGGAGGCACACATTTGTAAACCTCAGCACCCAGGAGGCTGAGGCAAGAGGATCTAGAATTTGAGATCAGCTTACCCATCTCATTTTTAAAAAAAGGCAGAGGTAGGTGGGTCTTTGTGAGTTCAAGGCCATCCTAGTTTGCAGAGTGAGACCCTGTCTCAAAAATAAACACAGAAAATAACGAGAAACTAGAGAGGTGGCTCATCAGTTAAGAGCACTTGCAGAGAACTTAGGTTCAATTCCCAGCATGTCCATTTGATGTGATATCACTTGTCCTACTGATGGCCTCTGGGCACTGTATCCTTCCCCACACCTCTCTCTTTCCTCCTCCTCCTCCTCCTCTTTCTCCTCCTCCTCCCTCCCTCCCTCCTCCTCCTCCTCTTCCTTCTTCTTCTTATTCTTCCTGAAAATTTGTAAGTCTATGTGTGTGGTCATGCGAATGTGAGTGCAGTGTCCTTAGGAGTCAGAAGAAGGCATCAGATCCCCTGGGTTACAAGAGGTTGTGTGTCACCTGCACCTGCAGAGGATACTGGGAAGTGAATTCAAGACCTCAGCATCGCCAGAATGTGCTCTTAGCTGCTGATCCATCTCTCCGGTCCCTTCCTCTCTCTCTCTCTCTCTCTCTCTCTCTCTCTCTCTCTCTCTCTCTCTCTCTCTCTCTCTCTCTCTTTCCTTTCCTTTCACTCTCACTCTGTAACCCAGGCTGGCCTCGCATTGGCACAATACTTTCTGCCCCAAGACAGCACTTTATAGAGTTTTGAGCATTTTCATTTACATAAAAGTCTGCACAGCTGCTTTCATGACCCCCTTTAATATCTATAGTGATTTCTGGAAAGTGATTTAATAGATCAGTTTGTCACTGCTCATCTGCCCAATGAATCATTAAAAAATACCTATAAAGACTTTTTAAAAGAAAAATTGTAGCTGGGAGGTGGTGGCACATGCCTTTAGTTCCAGCACTTGGGAGGCAAAGGCAGGTGGATCTCTGTGAGTTTGAGGCCAGCCTGGTCTACAAAGTGAGTTCCAGGACAGTCAGGGTTGTTACGCACAGAAACCGTGTCTGGAAAAACCAAAAAAAAAAAAAAAAAAGAGGGAATCAAAGAGAGAAAAAGAAAAGAAAAATTGTGTGTGTGTACATACTCCTCTTCATGTATATGTGCAAGACCAGAGACTGAAGGCTGGTGTCTTTCTTTTATCTATAGGGACTTTTATCTTTTGATTTTGCCATTACCATGAGGCCAACAGCACAGAGCATGCCAGTAACTGTTCTTACCTTCTCCCAAACTGCTTATCAGCAGAGAACATAGCCTTCCAGAGGGACCCTGTGGACACCTATAAGCCCAGAACCTCTTGTGGGTCATAGAAATTATTCATAGGACTAAGCTTCTCCGGGGATGTCTAGATGCAATAGGCTCCTCCCTGAAACCCCAAGCAGGGTATCCTGGACCAAATGATTGCATCATAGAAAGGAGTTTTCACAGGGTCTCTTTGTGCAGCAGCCCTGGCTGTCCTAGAACTCCCTTTGTAGACCAGGCTGGTTTTTAACTCAGAGATCCGCCCACCTCTGAATCCTGAGTTCTTCAATTAAAGGCTTATGCCACCACACCCAGCTTGGGAAAGATTTATTAAGGCATTTCCACAGCCAGGCTTAGAGACACATGGCTTTAATCCTGACACTCGGGAGGCAGAAGCAGGCAGATCTCTGAGTTAGAGGCCAGTCTGATCTACATATCTAACTCCAGGACATCCAGGGTCACATGAAGAAGAAGTTGTTGTCTGTCCCATGCTGCAGCCGCATCTGCTGATCTCTACTACCCGACTGTCTCTGCAGCCAGATTTACTGCCATGGGGAGCTCTTGCACCAAATTCAGATGGCTAAGCTCTACCAAGATGACAAGCAGTTTGTGGATATGTCACTGGTCACATCTCCAGGTAAAATCACCTTGCCTTCTCCTGAACCTTCTTCCTAAAGTAGGAAGATGTGTGAGCAGCGTAGGCTTACCTGGTCAGGGTGTGGTCTCGGGTTACCCGCTGATCCCTTGATGTCTCCTGCTCTCCAGATGAAGTCCTGCAGAGTTTCAACGAGCTGGCTGCGGCACACAACCACAGCATCCCCCGGGGACAGCTTCAGGAGTTTGTCCAGAGGCATTTTCAGCCCGTGGGACAGGAGCTGGATCCCTGGGTCCCAGAGGACTGGAAAGACAGGTGACACCCTGCAGAGAAGAAAGGGCAGGGCCCCTTACTTGGGGCTGCCTCCATGAACCTTGTGGGGTCATCTTTTCTAGCCCTCAGTTCCTGCAGAAGATCTCAGATGCCAAACTGCGCGCCTGGGCTGAGCAACTGCACCAGATCTGGAAAAGGCTGGGGAAGAAGGTAGCAATGGCCTGGACCTGCTTCATGACCTGGCCCAGTGCTTCAGGCATGGGACAGAGCCGCACCTGTTGACCCACAGTGCCTGAGAGCACAGATATTTCCCAAGAACACAGCACATACCCCTGATCCCTAAATAGAAACCTTCCAGAAAACACGAAGGGAACATCTTCTTCTAACCCCTCACATCCTCCAGGGAACCACCCATGCAAACAAGCTAACCTGGTGACCAGCAGGCGACCCAATGCTGCCCCCTGTAGCCTGGAGGAGCATGGCAAAGGGTCTTGTCCTCTGCCTCTCTCCCTTCCTGAGTTTAGGAGCAGGCTCAGTCATTTTGGTTGCGTGTGGCCAGCCTGTGTTCAGCCCCGTGCTGAGGGACTTCTCTTGCCTACCTGGTGGTCTGCCGTAAGGCTGACAGGACCAGCCAGTCCAGTAGGTCCATATCCGATCCCCATTCTGCTGCTTGCTGACAATGACTGAGGCTGGTTGAGCTCACACACTCACGCCTGGCAGGAACAAGCTGAAGAAGGACCCAAGGGGCCCATGCCAGTCCTCACTACCTCCCGATCTCCTCAGCTGTCCCCGGGAAAAGAGCATGGGTTTAGTCATTCAGGAAGGGGGACTGGACGAGTTTCACTTATTTGACTTCAAGCAGCAGCAGGGGTATTGGGGGAATTAAGGGAGATCTCCACAGCCTTGCCTCATTCACTTAGTCTTACCTGTCCGATTCCATGCTGAGTGGGCCAGGCCTCAGCAGACCACCAGGCTGAGCCAGGACCCCTGAGGCCGGCAGGTGGAGAGTGAGGACACCAAGACTCCTAGTGCCTTCCTGGACTACACAGAAAACAGAAGGAACAAGCCTCTCCCCTTCTCCCGCCCCAGTCAGGGCTGCCAGGCCCTCTACCCCTCCCCTCTGCAGCCGCCACCCTCAGGCTGATGCTAGGCTCCCCTGTGCCCTCTTTCTTAACTCCAGATGAAACCGGAGATTCTCAGCTACCCTGAGAGGTTCTCCCTGATCTACTCAGAACACCCCTTCATCGTGCCCGGAGGGCGTTTTGTTGAATTCTACTACTGGTGAGAGTCCACATCTGGGAGGCTAGGGGCTCACGAAGGCCAGCAGCTGGGAAGAACCCAGGGACAGCACCTCGAACATGGGAGTGCCGGGCAAAGGGTGAAGGCTAGATGACATGCACCTACTCCTTCTGCCAGGGACTCCTACTGGGTGATGGAAGGCCTGCTTCTCTCCGAGATGGTGTCAACGGTGAAGGGCATGCTACAGAACTTTCTGGATCTGGTGGAGACGTAAGAAAGATCACAGGCAGGGAGCTGGGCTTGCCTTGGCGCTGGGCCAGGGAGTATCTAAGCAGAGCCCCTCTTGGCAGCTACGGACACATCCCCAATGGTGGACGTGTGTATTACCTGCAACGGAGCCAGCCGCCACTCCTGACTCTCATGATGGATCTATACGTGACTCACACCCAGAATGTCAGCTTCCTGCAGTGAGTACCCTGCCCATGCTGGCCTGAAGCATATCTGATGCTGGAGAATCCCCAGGGCCAAGGGCAGTGGCTGTGTACATGATCTGAGGTGTTGCTTACCCCACCCCAGGGAGAGCATTGGAACTCTAGCCTCAGAACTGGACTTCTGGACTGTGAACAGAACTGTCATTGTGAACTCAGGAGGACGAAGCTATAACTTGAACCGTTACTATGTCCCTTATGGGGGACCCAGGTGAGAAAAAGACCTGCCACCAGTCCCTTGTCTGCTCACTCTGATGTGAACATCTCTAGAGCTGGAGGGGGTGAGGTGCCTTATCAGATGTGACTCTGAGAGCCTCAGGTCCCCTTACGCTGTGTGTGTCAGGGGTTGGAGGGGAGGGGTGGGGGTTGAGGCAGGATGACTGAGCCTTCTGATTGAGCCGCGTGGTTTAGTACCGACTGATGTCACACTTGTCCTTCTCTTTGCTAGGCCAGAGTCCTACAGCAAGGATGCAGACTTGGCAAACACTGTACCAGAAGGTAAGCAGGGTCAGGAGGAAGGGCTGGCGGGGCGGTACCGAGCCTCTGTATGTCTGGCTTTGATCTGTGGCTGCTTGCCCCTCCAGTCAGTTCTGCCCTGAGGTTGCTATGCTGGCCTTACAGGGGACCGGGAGAATCTGTGGACTGAGCTCAAGGCTGGGGCTGAGTCTGGCTGGGACTTCTCCTCACGCTGGCTTGTCGGAGGCCCAAACCCTGATTTGCTAAGCAGCATCCGAACCAGCAAAATAGTGCCTGTTGATCTGAACGCTTTCCTGTGCCAAGCGGAGGGGCTGATGAGTAAATTCTACTCTAGACTAGGTGAGGAGGCCGTCCAGCCTTCACCTCGATAGAGGCGTTGACAGAAGAAAATGACTTCGAGTCCACCCTTATCTTCACACTGCTGCCCCCCCTTTTTTGAGGACTCTAGGGCCTGTGAGGGGACACTTGTGCATCTATCAGATCTCTCTCCTCCCCAAAGCTTTCCTTAGCTCCCTCAGAGCAAGGTCATCAGAAAAATGAACTCGGGAGACGGACCAGCAAGTCTCCGTAGGCTGGGCAGGCCTATTAGTTCAAGGAGCCATGAGTTCTAGTGGGCACTGGGGAGTCATGGTCCTTGCCCTTAGGATTCTTAGCCTGTGTAGGCACCACATACGAAGAGGGCAAAGTAAAGACCTCTAAATCCAGGGACCCAAGGGCAGCGTCTAGTGTCCTATCTAGTAAGACTAAAGGCAATGCCACACAGGGAATGACACCGAGGCCACCAAGTACAGAAATTTGCAGTCCCAGCGCTTGGCTGCCATGGAGGCCGTCCTGTGGGACGAGCAGAAGGGAGCCTGGTTCGACTATGACTTGGAAAAACGGGAGAAGAACCTGGAGTTTTATCCCTCCAACCTCACCCCACTCTGGGCTGGCTGCTTCTCAGACCCCAGCGTCATTGACAAGGCTCTGAAATACTTGGAGGTAAGGGGACAGTGGGCGGGGCCGGCGTCCCGGAGGCGGGGCTGGAGGCCTGGAGGCGGGGCTGGAGTCCTGGAGGCGGGGCCCTCCCTCCCTGCGGGCATTGCTTGTCTTCACCTGCAAATCTTGCTGAGGCCACTGGGAGCAGCGGAGCCGCCGTGAGGCAGGAAGTGAAAGGTCAGGAGGGGCAGATCTGCCTTCCCTGAGGGCCCAGCGTCCTTGGCTCTGGCTTCAGCCGCCACCCACAGTCACACCAATGTCTGGAACCTTCCAGGACAACCAGATCTTGACCTACCAGTATGGGATCCCAACCTCTCTTCGCAACACAGGCCAGCAATGGGACTCGCCCAATGCCTGGGCGCCCCTGCAGGACCTGGTCATCAGAGGTAGGAAAGCAGTCAGCTGATAGGCCCAGCCACCTCTCCTTCCCTCCAATCCCAGGCCCTGGATTAAGAGCTTGGGAGTCCACAGGTCCAGAAAGGAGACCTGAAGGCCTAGACCCCTTCCTGCCCAGGCTTCTGTTCTGTCCAGCATGGTGTCTCTGAATGTTCAGGCCTTATCTGGGGTGGCGTCTTAGGTTTGGCCAAGTCAGATTCCCCTCGGACTCGGGAGGTGGCTTTCCAGCTGGCCCAGAATTGGATCAGAACCAACTTCAAAGTCTACTCCCAAACATCAGCAATGTATGAGAAGGTGAGCAGCTGGCTGGGCTATGCCTGTCTCATCCGGGGTCTCTTCCATGGTTGAAGTGGGACACGTGGCAGGCATTGCCAGGCCTGAGACAGCACAGCCAGCACAGTGCGGCCCCCAGTGGCCGTTCCTGGGTACTGCAGGGGCCTGAGCGGCAGCCTGGTGCACTGTTCCCTCAGTGGCTGTTGCCCCTACAGCTGGGGTGGTTGGCTTAGTGGCAGTACCCTTGCACAACTCATGCTTTTGCCCCTAGTATGACATCAGCAACGGTGGACATCCAGGTGGTGGAGGGGAGTATGAAGTTCAGGTGAGCAAGCTAGGATCAACACACCGTGGCAGGCAACTCTTAGGGTCTGCTCGCTGTCCCCAGAACGTGTATGCCCGGCTTAGGTGCGAGATGCCCAGTAAGTGGGCCTATGAGGGAGATACTGAATGGTAATCATTGGTGCCCCTGGGGCCATCACTGGGAACAGGGGATCCCCAAACAGGGCTTGGGGTCCTCAGTGATCTGGCCTCTCTCCAGGAAGGATTTGGTTGGACCAACGGACTGGCCCTGATGCTTCTGGACCGTTATGGTGACCAGCTGACTTCAGGGACCCAGATGGCTTCCCTGGGACCCCACTGCCTAGTGGCGGCCCTTCTTACCAGCTTTCTGCTACATTGACTAAAAGGATGAAAATGGCCTCACTTCCTCCTCTGACTCCACCCCTTCCTTCTGCTGCCTCACACGCAGCCCACCTCCGGCTGTCCTGTTCACAGTGCCCTGGAGCTAGAGGTGACCAGGTCAAGCCTGGGGACTGGATTCCCCCTGTAACCTTCACTAGGGTGGAAAGCCCTACTCTTGGGAAAACGGGATCCAAATGGCTCAAGTGCCCCACCCGGTACCACATACAACCTGGACTTCCACACACATGTACATAGTCAAAATGCCTTTATTATTGTTCTGCTGAAGTGTTTACAAATACTGCAAAACACCCAGCCAGGCCCAGCGGCCCAGGGTCCGGTGCTGGGGAGGGCGGGGAAGGCGGCTTAGTGTTAAGGCGCAAAGGCTGAAGCCAGCCAGCTGGGGACCCGATCCTCCACTCTTTCCCATCACCCTTGGGAAACTGAGGGGAGGGCACCACAGCTCGGGGCCCCTGCTCCCACCTCCCCACCCCGCAGCTCAGGCTTCCGTCTGGGCGCCCTGAGCTACGCTCCTGCCTTATTGGGAACCGGTCCTGTCAGAACGGGAGGGCAGCGACTCGGCTTCCTCTCCCGTCCGTGCCGCTGCAGCATCTCTGGACTCGGACCCCCGAACACCGTCCCTTCTGGCTCTAAGCAAGGCACAGTGGAAGGGAGAGGGCTGGACTGGGGGCTGGAGACGCCACTCCAGGAAGGTGGTGCTGCCTCCTGCCAGGCGACATGCCCCCAGGCCCAGGTTGGAGAGATGATGGCACGTACCTTCACTTGGCCCACAGCTGAAGCAGTGGGCCGAGCCACAGCGTGGCCATGGCAATTAGTGTGTAACCACGGTGATGAAGCAGTCACCATGGAGACCATGGGGATGGGTTTGCAACAGGAAGATGGGGCTGGACCTCAAGGGTGACACTTGAGGTCTCTGGTCCTTGAGCAGAGTGGTGGAGAGTATGGAGGTGGGAGAACGAGGAGTCAGACCTGAGCTGTTCCCAACTCTATACATGGCTCTGCTCAGCACCCCTCCCCCCGCAAGCCCCTGCACAGGGGTTAAGATGAGAAGGGGATCTTTGGCAGATTCTGGTACCATAATTTGTCCTTTACAAAGAGAAAGCAAGCCGGGGTGAGCAGGTACCAGGACAGAATTGAGAGCCCCGCTCTGTGACACCTCTTCAGGCCTGACAGACCCAGGAGGGAACCCTGAACTTCTGGGCTCCCAAGAGGCAACGAAGCCTCTCCCTCTCCCCTCTGCTGGCTCTTTAGGGACCCAAGCCCAACCCTCAAGCACCTAACTTCACAGAACAATTTGTCTTCTTGCACAAAAACCCTGGGGGTACTCGACTACCTCCCAATCCTTCGTGGCCCAGTGCCCCGCCGTCTCCAGGGACAAGCTGAGCCTCGAGCGGCAGGGCACAGGTCCTGGGGCTGACCTGGGGACCCAGGAAGTGCGTGGCCGTTAGTTCATGAACTGAGTGTAGCCCTCAGCTCCTGTGACAATGACATCCATCCAGATGCGCATGGCCTCTGCCGATGGGGCCACCATGTAGTACAGCCGGTCATGCGTCTTCACGCAGAAGGTGAGGGCTGGATTCGGACTCTGCCGAGGCAAGGAAGAAGTGCTGAGGAGAGCTCCATGTCCCCGACTTGTTCTCCTGTCTGCCTTTCTCCTCAAAGTCCCAGGAAGCCCTGAATTTAAGGCTGCGTCTTTGGGGGGGGCGACGTTCAAGATAGGGTTTCTTTCTGTGTAGCTCTGGCTGTCCTGGAACTCACTCTGTAGACCAGGCTGGCCTCCACCTCACAGAAACCCACCTGTCTCTGCCTCCCAAGTGCTCGGATTAAAGGTGTGTGCCCCCATTTGGTCTGAAACAGGCCAAAGTCTGGTCCCCAGGGTTCATCCTAACACATGGCAGGGTTAGGCTCTCAAACCCTTGCAACCCCAACAGGGGCATACCTCAGTTCCAAAATTAATACAAGACAATCTGTTATGAGGGTTGTCCCAGGGAGAACCTGATTCTTTTCTAAGCCAAAGAGAGGCAGGAAAAGGCTGTAAGTAGGAAGCAGCCCATACCCTAGGGGAGCAGAGGTTAGGTGGGTTCTGAGGGCTGGCAAGAGACAGGGCAGCTTGCATAAAGCTAGCTGGCTCGGCCTCCAACAACCCCCTTTGTCAACTCCAATCTAGAGCCTGCACTCTCCCCTGCTGCCCTGCGCCCCTCTTCTCCCCTGTCTGTATTGTCCATGCCCTCAGGGCTACGCCATGGCCAGAAAGTGAGGCAACAAGTGAGCTTCAATCCTCAGGAGCTCCTTGCTCCCTCTCTGGCCTGGAGCAGGTTAGAGGGGCAGAGAAGGGAGTCAGAGGTCAGGGGCCGTAAGGCACGGGAGCTGTTAATATGAGCAGTTCTAGTCACAGGCATGTGGGGCAGGGGTACCTCAGTCACCATAGTGAAGTGGAAAAACCTTTTCTGGGATGAGGAGAGGAAGAAAGGAAGAGAACTGGTGAAGCGCAGCCGAGCAGAGGACAGGCGAGGCCTTCGCGCCCAGCACACCACTGCAGCACCCTTCCCGGGCGGGGTATCCCCGCAGTCACGCTCCGGTCCCCGCTGCCTCACCTTGGCTGCGCTGCGCAGATGGTCATAGTATACTTCCTCGATGGCCTGGAAGTAGATGACCCCCTTCAGCTTTGTTTCATGCTTGTCTGCAAAAGAATGAGGGCTGGATTGAGTGGGACAGAGCGTGGTCTGAGCTCACTTCCTTGTCTGGGGAATGGCTTACGTACGGTCTTGGCTTCTACAACTCCAAAATCAAGTCCAAGATGGGACCTTAAGACAGGGATAATGTAAGTCTGCTGAGGTGCAATCTACCCGGAGACAAAAACCACACCACTGGCGAGGCATGTGTCAGGACAGTGACAGGCTGAGAGCAGAATTGGTGAAGCTCTTACACACAACTTGACCCACGTCAACCCAAAGCAGGCGCTTGGTATCCTAGCAATTTGCTGAGGCTGAGGCAGAATGACTCTAAGTTCCAGGCCAGCTTAAAATAATAATCTCTAACATGCTGGGCAGTGGTGGCACACGACTTTAATCTCAGCACTTGGGAGGCAGAGACAGGTGGATCTCTGTGAATTCGAGGCCAGCCTGGTCTCCTGAGTGGGTTCCAAGACAGCCAGGACTACACAGAGAAACCCTGTCTCGAAAAACCAAACCAAAAAAAAAAAAAAACCCTCTAAAATAATGATTACTTTTTAACATAAATATAAATAATAAACTAGGAAGACTTTGATCTTAGCACTCAGGAGACAGAGGCAGGTGAAACTCATTGAGTCTGAGGCCAGCCTGGTCCACCTAGTAAGTTCCAGGCCAGACAGAGCTATATAGTGAGACTCTGTCAATAAACAAGTAACAATAAAAAATAATTTATCTGACTTACATAACTTAACAGACTTACAATGGTCATCACAACCTTTTGTTTTCAGAGACAGGGTTTCTCTGTGTAGTCCTGGCTGTCCTGAAACTCACTCTGTAGAACAGGTTGGCTTCCAACTCAGAGATCCACCTGCCTCTGCCGGAGTTCTGGGATCAGAGGCGTGCACCACCACCGCCCAGCAGCTTTTTACAAACACTAACTATCCCTCAAGTGGAGATGGGTTAACAAATCAGAATGTGCCATGTGGTGTAATTACTACATCACTGCTGTTAATATGATACAGATTTGTGTGTGTTGTACAGGCACACGTGTGAGGACTGCATGCCTGTGCACATTCCAGAAGCCAGAGAAGGATGTCACTTTCTGTCATATTCCCTTGAGACAGGGTCTCTCACTGAACCTGGAGCTGGGCGGTAGCCGGTAAACCCCAGCAGTCTTCCTGTCTCCGTCTCTCACAGTGCTGGGGCAGCATGGCATATACAGAGTTTATGCTCAGATCCTTGTGCTTGGGTCATACGTGCTCCACCCACTAAGCCATCTCTCCAACCCCAAGAAACATTTGATATAGGTATAGGTGGGGGAATTGGTCCATAAAACGCACCAAGTGTTAAGTATACAGTTGCAGATGTATTTGAAAGACCGCTAAGACACCTTAAGGTAAACAGGACAATGTATTACTTAGCTGCTACTGTTTGTATATGAAAGGGGCTAAGAATATTGTTCACTGGAGCGTGTGCACACCTAAAAATCCCAGCATTTGAGAAACCCAGGCAAGAGGAATTCAAAACCACTTCTGACCACACAGGGAACTTGAGGCCAACCTGGGCTACACGACAGTCAGTGTCTTACTATTCAAACAACAACAACAACCACTGATCAGATGGTGCAACCAACACCTTCAGCCACCAACATGAGTCCTGCAGGAGATGAAATGCTAACCACTGAGCTCAGAAGGACAGCTGTTGGGAAGCTCCTCCCATGGGTCCCTTCCCACACTCTAGGTTACTTCAGGTCCAGTCCCCTGCTCCAGCCTGGTCCTGCCCCAGCCTCCAGCCCTGCTACTCCTCTGCCCTGATGCTGAGGCAAGAGCAAGCCACGGCTTCAGCGCACAGCCTTTCCTGGAAGCTCCTCTTTGGATCCAGCTACCTCTGTGTCTTGGCACAGACTGGTGACAACGCATCCCTCCAGCCTGCCTCACTGCCTCCTCCAGGTTCTGTAGAGTCAGCCGAGCATCTCACTGTCCCCTCGGCAGCCCCCCTCTTCCCACTCCCGTCCTTGGCCAACTCCTAACCAACCATCAAGACCCACTGCAGACCACCCCAACACACAGTCCCAAATCCTCAGCACAGTGCGACACACTGAGCCTAAACCTGTTTTCTACACCTGTCCTCCTCCAACAGCAACTGCTATGTGCCAGGCACACAACAGGTGCTCAGTCATCGAAGAGTGACAAGTCGTGGGTACTAGCATCTAAAAGGCAATCACAAATCCTTCTGCCAGGAAGGTACAGGCACACAGCCTAGTGGCTTGCCAGTGTGACTGGGAGCCCAGGAGTACCCTGCCACATCTGAGGGTGTCAGCGTGTGAAAGGCGAGAGCACCGTCAGAGCATCCAGCAGAGCCTGGCACACAACACGGCATCTGTCACCACAGCATTGCACTCAGGGCTGATGTCACACAGCAGACAGGAATGGCTGCTGGAGTGCTGCAGAGGGTGGACCGAGGTAAGGTGAGGCGTCCAGGGTTTACCCAGGTTCGTCTCTGTTGTGATTCCCTGCAGGAAGGAGGAGGGTGCAGGCCCAACAAGCAAGCCACATCCAGGTCCTGGTGAAGCCCTACACACGTCTAACATTTCTTCCTCTGACACAGGAAACCTGGCCGGCTTCCAGCCACCCCCTCCTTCTTTCACTGGAAATAGTCACAGGCTCCTGCCCACACTTCTGCCACACCCGCCTATCCTTGGTCTTGCACAATCTGGCTTCTGCCTCCTTGCGTGGTGGAAAGCCGCCTCTCCACAAATCTGAGTCTCAGAGTTAAATGGCTTTTGGGCCACATCATTCTTGGCCTTCTGGAAGTATCTATCACTGCTGGCGACACCTTGGGCTTACAAATGCCTGTTCCCTTGGCCTGCTTCCTTCTCCGTTTCCGCTGCCCGCCCAAACGTGGCCTCCTTTTGTTTCACAGACATGAAGCGAGATCACATTTGCCAAGTGCCAGCCCAGCACCTGGCACGCAGTCAGAGCCAGCAACCCACTTCCTGCCCTTCTGCCTCTGCCGGTGTCTTCCTGCCTCTTCCCTACGAGTGGCTGTCGCTCCCCTCTGCTCTGTCTCGTGGCTGCTGTGAGACGTTGGACAATTAGGCTCCCCGAGTCCCCTTTTCCTTACACATAAGTAGCTGTAAATATAGTGCTTCTAGCAAAAGTTAGATGAGTCATGCATCTAGAGTAGTGATCATACAAGTGGCTTGCATTTGCTGTAACTATTCCTCCAAGACGTTCAGCTAGGGTCTCCCTCACAACCTAGCCTTCCCTCTGGACCTCGCTGGATGCACCTCAGCCCCAACATGTCTGAAATGGAGCTCTGCCTCCCGGGCAGACAAGCCCTAGCCTAGCTACACCTAGGCTTCCGTCTCTCCACACCCAGGACCCAGGGTGATCAGGGATGGCTTCCCACGTGGGTAAAAGGTGAGAGGGGACAAGCAAGGCACTGGGTCTGGGCATTCCTGACCCTGCAGCCCTCCCTCCCTTCCAGCTTTGTAGGTGGGGGGGCTGAGTGACCGGTAGGCAGGTGTGGCGCATGCTACTTCCCGGCTGAGGCACTCACTGTCAATGCAAAGCCCTGCAAAGCTCTCTTGTCTCTCTGCTAATGTGACCAGCGATGTTCCAGAAAGGTTCACTGTGAAGCAGAGACAGCCAGCCCACAATGCATAGCGAGCTGACGCTGGGCACAGGAAGCCGCTCAGATGATCACCACACAGGCTAGCCCGTGCTAGAGGGCCACACAGCACCTTGTGCTCCAAGTAAAGGTGTTCTGGGGATAGGAGTCTATGCTAGAGACTGGGTGAGGGAGAGGAGGAGCAGAGAGAGGTCCCTGGTTCCTAGAGTCCTGGAGTCTCTCAGGGAGACCAAGGGATAGTTCCCAGCCTATTGGTTGCATCCAGTGTCTGGGTGTTTCCCTGTCAGCAAACCCACTCACTGTATTTATTTTTGCTCTCTGCTTGGCATCTGCCTTCCTGACAGTATGCACCCAGGGAGAAAGCATAGGCATTTTTTGTCACCAGAGCCTAACTCCAAGAACTGGAGTTTATTAAATGTTCCACAACACCACAGAGTGAATGAATACATGATTGGATGGATGGATGGATGAGTGGATGGATGGATGGATGGATGAGTGGATGGATGGATGGATGAGTGGATGGATGGATGGATGAGTGGATGGATGGATGGATGAGTGGATGGATGATGGATGGATGAGTGGATGGATGGATGGATGAGTGGATGGATGATGGATGGATGAGTGGATGGATGGATGGATGAGTGGATGGATGGATGGATGAGTGGATGGATGGATGGATGAGTGGATGGATGATGGATGGATGGATGGATGATGGATGGATGGATGGATGGGAACCAGGTACACTCTGTACATTTCCAGAGCCTCTGGCCCTCTACTTGGAAGCTTGGTCTCCTTCTAGCAGAGCAGCCATCCCAGCTGCTGGAGCCCAGGGGCGCCAGCCCTGACCGGGCCGAGGACAGGCTGTGGGAACTCACCCACATAGTAGGAAAGAGTGCGCTTGAGCCGATCGAAGACAAACCAGCGCTTCTTCCACGACTTGATCTTCCCGCCCATCTTGATCAAGTAGCCGCGGCAGACCTGGAGGGAAGCAACGCTGAACAGCTATACAAACACGGAGCCTGAGCCTTTCTCCCCAAGCAGCTCCGTTAGCACAGGCCATCGCCTCTGTCTGCACCGGCAGACGCCACCCCCAACACCTCAGGCCAGACACGAGGACAGACTGAGGTCACAATTCCAAGTCGCCCCCCACGTGTCCCTGCCCCCCATCCCTCCCCCCCGTGCCGTGGCTGAGTCCTGAAGGGCTGGCACCTCCCCCGCCCCTGGCACCTTGCTGCTCCCCCCCCCCGCCCCCGCCCCCGGCGGCTGGCACCTTGCTGCTCAGCACCACATGCA
This sequence comes from Mesocricetus auratus, assembly GCF_017639785.1. Classification (NCBI taxonomy): domain Eukaryota; kingdom Metazoa; phylum Chordata; class Mammalia; order Rodentia; family Cricetidae; genus Mesocricetus; species Mesocricetus auratus. The sequence continues at coordinate 23,297,472 of NW_024429203.1, forward strand.
GGCAGGTGTCCACCCCGTGGCCTGATGACTCTATGTGGGTCTTCAAGTCAAAGTCCTCCTTCCGGTTGGGCAGATAGCGTGTGAGAGGTCGTGCCTGGAGACAAAGGGCAGGCGTGGCAGCTCTCTCTCTTTTTCTCCCTGTTCCCTCATTCTTGTTCCTCCGCTTTAATCCCGAACCCCACCAACACCACCTCCCATCACCCCCTCTTGACTCCTGTGGCTGTCACTGGCCTCACAGGACTCGGGACCAGCGTGGAGACCTGGCACGCCCGTGCTGACTCGATCAGCTCCTTGCCTTCTCCCACCAGTGACGAGGACACAGTCACTGCTGTCCTCCTCTTGCCCCTCCTCTCCCTCCTAACAGGATGAACAAGAGGCTAGAGGTGAACATGTTGGGGGGGGGGGGGAGGGGGCAGGGCCTGTGGGAGATCTGTGCTCTATGACTGGAATGCAGCTCAGCGGAGAGGCACCTCCCAGGCATGCGCAGGCCCAGGCTCTCATCCCGGCATCAAAAGACAAATAAACAGAGCCCACAAGAGGGTTCAGTGGGTGAAGGAGCCTGCTGCCAAATCTGATGACCTGGATTCGATTCCTGGGACCCACACAGTAGGAGAGAGAACCTCACAAGTTGCCCTTTGACCTCTGTACACCCACACCCACACATATATTTACTAAGTACATAATACAATTAAAAGAGAGGCAGGGGAACTTCCTTTTTTTAAAAAAAAAAAAAGAAAGAATGAATAAAACAGAGACCTGCTTAGTGATCTGTTTGTGTTATAATCATCTAGTTTCTGTATATTTAATATCAAGACTTAAAACTAGACAACCACTAAGGTCTACTTCATCTGTTTAATGGAAATTCTCCATTAACTGGAGTATGTTTCTACTCTTGCTTTTCCAGAAAAACATTAAAATGCTGCTGGGTAGTGAGGCAGAGGCAGACAGATCTCTTTGAGTTCAAGGCCAGCCTGGTCTACAGAATGAGTTCCAGGCCAGCCTGGGCTACATGGAGAAACCCTGCCTCAAAAAAACAAAAACTAATAACAAGCAAAGATGGTTCTCTCTCCTACCAGGCCCTGGCCTCAAAGATGGAGGCTGGAGAGGCAAATCTGAGAGGTGTTGGGGCTGGGCCCAGAAAGATCCTCTGTATGCATGTGTACCACACAGGGGCATGCCCAGACGCCAGGAGGCCCCGACGCCCCGGAACCAGAGTCACAGCCATTTGTGCCGGCGGCGTGGTTGCTGGGAACCAAAACCTGTTTCCTTTGCAAAAGCAGTGAACGCTCTTAACAACAGAGCTGTTTCTCCAGTCCTGCAGTGCTTTTTCTTTCTCTCTAATTGTATGGGGGTTTTATTGTTGTTGCTGTTTGTTTTGCTGGTTGGTTTTTCAAGACAGGGTATGAGTGCAGCTCTGGCTGTCCTGGAACTCACTCTGTAGACCAGGCTGGCCTCAAACTCACAGAGATCCGCCTGCCCCTGTCTCCAGAGTGCTGGGATTAAAGGTGTGCGCCATCATTGGCTGAGTTCTACAGTTCTCACAGGGTCTGGGACCAGGCAGGCACACAGGCAGATGTTCTTGCCCGGCCCCTTTCTCCTTCTCCCTGCTCAGATCTCCCGGATAAGGTCTGGTTTTGAGCAATGAGAGATTTCTGCCTGAGGAGAAGCCAGTGTCTCTCAGAGATCTAAACTAAACATTAGAGTAAGGCTGTCCACAGGCGATAAGAGACTGAAGCCTAAAGGCCTTGTGAGGTGAGGAGGGTTGAGACAGAGGAGTGCCACATTCAAGATGGGCAGTAGCAGGAGATGTAGCACCGACTCACAAAGCTGAACAAGGCCCTGGAGAGGCCAAGGCAGCCACCCTGGCTTTTAGCAGTCAGCTCCTGTCAACTCTGAAGGCGTATCCAGATTCCCATGTCTTTGTCTCTGTCTCTCTATATGACTTTTTAATGGTTGTTTAAATGAACTCTTCTTCAGATCCTACTGATTTCAGAGATATGCAGGAGGCCTGAGACAGCCTCACACCCCACCCACCCCAACACGCACGCACGCACGCACGCACACTTCAACAAACCCTACTGGGTCTGCTTTCCATGGCCACTGAGTTCCAGGTGGAATGCTGCCTGTGCTAAGCCCACAGTCATCCTTTTGGAGAACAGACGCCACAGCCCAGCAGAGGGTCCTATTTCGCACCAAGCCAACCACTCACCTGGGAAAACTGTTTCTCGCGCAGCTTGACTTCCTTCTCCACCAGCTGCTGCCTCCGGGCGCTCTCGCTCTGCAGCCTCCTTTCCACCTGCTCCCGCCTCCGCCGCTCCTCCTCCAGGGCCTGCCTGCGAAGCTCCATCTCCCGCTCCTGCCCCAAAAGCCAGGTCAGTGCCCGCAAGCCTGGACAGAGCTACAGAGGCACCAGCCCTGGGCAGCAGCCTGGCTGAGCAAGCATGTTCTCAAAGGCCACCCCCTCCTGGCTAAGGATAAACACTTCAGACACTGACTCTGTCATTGCTCTGCGGGCTGCAACCCTACAAAATCCCTGACACTCTCTAAGCCTCAGCTACCTCATTAGAAAAATGGGCTTCAACATGTCTGCTTCCGGGGGTGGGGTAAAAATCCAAACAAGTTAGATATGCCGTCAGATTCCAGCACAAAACTAGCACTCAATAAAGGTCTTGCATAGCTTTCCCTTATTGAGATAGGGTCTTATGTTACTTTGGCTCGAGTAGACCAGGCTAGCCTCTAACTCACAGAGACCCACCTACCTCTGCCTCCCAAGTTCTGGGATTAAAGGCATGCACTATCACACCTGGTTATAACTTAAAATGATTTTATGTTTATATCCCCCCACTCCCCACCCCCGCATGTATCTGTGCACGTGTGTGCTTATCATGCATATGCAGGTGTTTGTTCACAGAGGCTAGAAAAGGGTGTTAGATGCCTAGGACCTGGATCATAGGCAACTGTGATGTGAATTTTAGGAAGCAGACTCTGGTCCTGCAAGAGCAACGAGCTACCTCTCCAGTCCCAGGCTCTTACAATTTTATCTGAATTCCTAGAACGTGTGTTAGTTAACCACCGTTTTTGACAGCTGTTACATACAGGCCTTTCCTAATCACTGACTTAATAAGGCTCTTTAAAATTCCACATGTATGGGCTAGGGAGATGGCTCAGTAGTTAAGAGCACTGGCTGCTCTTTCAGACGACCTGGGTTCAATTCCCAGCACCCACATGGCAGCTCACTACTGCCTACAACTCCAGATGCAGGAGTCCAGATACCCTTCACACCGACAAACATCAGGCAAAACACCAATGCACATAAAATAAAAATTATAAAAACAATTCGACATGTAACATTCATTGTTGAATTTCAAAAACTCCATGGGCAAAAAGTTAATGGAGATTAATTAAGGTCACAATTGAATTTTGTCTGTCTTAATCAGTAGAGACCCCTGTACTAGTTTTTGTTATAGCTCAAAACTTAGCATAATCTCCAACTTTCCCTCCAAGAGAGCTTTATAAATCTGCCTTAATTTGATATAACTAACACTGAGACACCCTTTCTAGGTGGTCCTCCATCCATATGGTCAATTCCCCCTCTTTTTTAAGCCTCTGCGATCCCTCTGTTCCACTTACTGGTTGGTTCTCAAGAGACGAGAGGGGGTTTGTTGTAGCTTGCTTGGTTTTTGTTTTTGAGACAGATTCCCCAGCCAACACCACTACCCTTAGATACCTGACTTTCTTTTTCTTTTGGTCCTGTACCTCAACCCCACTTTCTTCTTTTCCTAACTATCCCCAAGGAGAATGTCCCCCTACCTAGGTTCCCACAAGGTCCACAGGATGGGGCACAAGGCTGAGACTCCCCTTAGGGAACCCATGGTTAGACACAGTGAGAATGCTCGTGTTCTGCAGGGTGGGGACACTGTAGCTTGCCCACACCTGAGAAAGGCGAACTCTCATTGTGTAGCTAATGTGTGTGGAAGGGCTTGGGGTACAGTGCAGGCATCGGCAGGCGCAAGGCAGCTCCGTGCTCACCACCTGCTGCCTCCTGGCTCCAGCCAGCCTCACCCTGGACTCCATGAGCCGGCTCTTCTCCGCATGAGCTTCCTTTAGCATCTTCTCCATCTCCTCGATCTTGCCCATGTCCAGACCACTGGCACTGGGGAGGGAGGGAAGGGGGAGAGAGCTTGTCACGCAAGCCTAAGGGCGCCTGGCACAGCAGAGGGCTGGAAGGAGAGGAGGCACCTGGACATGTTGTCAGGGGAACATGCTGAGTTGCCCCCTGTAGAGATGCTGGTCTCCATGCTGTCTGAGCTCTCCAGGCTCAGGGTGTCATACGCGTGTTCACCCTCCTCGCCACGCTCCCTGCCGGCGGGCAGGTGGTGCAGGATGGAATGGTGCATGAGTGCGGGGAAGCCGGACGGGCCTGCTGCAAAGGGTGCTGCACCATGCAAGGCATCCCATTGGCATTGGGCCTCTGCGGCTGCTTTTTGCTTCAACTCAGCCAGTCGCCGCCGCTGCTCCTCGATCACCTGGTGTCCTGCAGGAGGGGACAGAGGGATTCAGAGCGGGCTCCTCACTCAACCACGGGAGGGAACACTGGGACAGCACAGACAGAGAGAGGAGGCAAGCAGGAAGAGGCTGACGCAGAGCAGCACCTGCCCCACAGCTGCCGCATCTCCAGGCCAGCGGCCTGTAGTTGTGTAGGCCATATCTGCAGCCTGACTTTGGGCCGCTTGTTACATTCTGAGCATGCATAGGGCACCACGACTATCCTCGGTGGTGCCCAGGCGGCATGCTAGCCAGCTGTCCGAGCTCTCTACTGAGGCCTGCGCAGATGAGCAGGACCCATGTACACACCATGTCTGCCGGGGAAGGAGGAGGGGAGCTGGCGGGAACCGCCCCCACCGCCCCAGACAGTGCAGGCCCCTAGCAAAGCAGAAGCTCGAGTACAGCCAGAGCAGGAGGGAAGGCAAGGAGGCTGGAGAGCAGCTGAGGGCAACAGGGAGGTAAGGGGAGCCAGCCAGGCACCCTAGGCAAGCGAGGCCCTGAGGAGGGGTGCGGGCGGCGGTACGCCGGCTGGCAGCAGAGCCTGGGCAGGCCACACCACGCATGCTACACGGGCTGCATGGCCAAAGCGATGCCCTCGGCAACCAATGCTCTACCTGCTGGGTCGTCGGGTGGGAGGGGCTCGGCAGGAAGTAACTCGACTGGTGTGGGGGGGCCCAGGGCAGAGGGTGCAGGAGAGAGACAGAGGGGATAAGAGGAGAGAGAGGCACAGGCATGGACTTTCAAACAGCTGAGACACACACAGCCACAGGACTCCTGTCTGAAGAGCCAGTGTCTCAGGGTACCATTTCTGGAGGTCATCACCATCACGCCCACCCCACTGCTTCTAATGTCTGCCTTACGTGGGCAACACGAACTTCCCTTTATTGGCCGGGCCCTCTAAGTTGTCACAAGCCCTCAGACCCTTTGCTCCCTGTCCTGGGGTCGTCTGAAAACTCCCAGAAGATCTTTATGATCTGATTCTTTTCTGCTCCTGCCCAGATCCCAGTGACAGGAAACACCTGTGAGTGGGCTGGGCACGCCTGAGGTGACAAGAGGATCTGCCGGGAATGGAGGCAGGGGCAGGCTGGCATCACAGCCACTTACCCTTCTGCTGTAGGGCCAGCTGGCGCTTGGTCTCAATGTCCTGCAGCGTGGCTGCCAGGTTGCGAGGAAGGCTGCTGGTGCCGTTCTGGGCTAGCAGGGCAGTCTGCAGGAATGTAGGAGTGCTAGTAGTGGGCTCAGCAGACCCCACCCCTCCCCTAACGTCTGCGTGGACAGCCTTAGCCTCTGCCCAGCACGGCTGTCTCCATCCCCAACGCCACACATGTCCTCAGACCTTTGGTGATGGACTACGACCCAGGGTAGCCACGCTGAGCTGTGACGAGGATGATGAAGAGCCCGAGGAGGAAGGGAGAGGGCCACTACGGGTCCGGGGCAGAGGGCTGGTGGCCTCACCATCCATCTTGGAGCGGTAAACCTAGAAGGGAAAGATACTGCCCAGTGAACACCCAGCTTCCCCACTGGCTACCACTTCATGGCACCTAGGTCAGCTGTGATCCAAGGCACTACCCTGGCACAGCGCCTCTGAGGCCTTCTGGCTCCATCGGACAAGGTTGAGCCTCCTGGGCCAGCCCAGGCCTGGATCTGAGGAAGGACCTATAAACTGACCCATGGGAGAAGTTAGTGTCAGCTGGACACAGATGTGGAGGAGACGGGAGTGGAGCCCATTAACAGGCTGTGCGGCCTTGAGTCACACACCTCTCTGCCCTGCATCTGGGCTTTTCCATCTGTAAAGGAAAGGGCAGAGCTGGGCTGAGTAACGGCCTAACACCATCGCGGTGCGCGGTGCCGATGTGCGGCAAATCTGGTCTTTGGAGTCAGGAGTGCTGAGTCTCCACACTGCTTCCCAGCTGAGTGGCTCCGGGGGGATCACCGTATTTTCCCCCACGCCTCAGCCTGTGATCTGTACAATGAACGCTAACCCCATCTACTTCAAAGGCCTGTGGTGAAGATTCAATGCATCAAAAGGTGTCAAAGTCTCCAGCCAGCTGGGCACCCAATAGAGGTACGCCATATGTTACATGAATCAAATCCTCCGGAAGGGACCCCAGGATGTTAGCTGAGGTCACAGCCTCAGAGGTACAGCTCCCTCGAGGAGGAATGAGTGAAGGCGGAATTACAGGCACAGGGGCGCATCAGTGGGGCAAAATCCGGTGGCAGACTAGACAAGCACCCATGCCTCCCACCGTCAGCACACTGCCTGGGACACAGAAGGGACGGTGGTCACACAGGTAACTTTCTACAGTTGTCACTTTGGATGACCTGTATACCTCTTTTCTGCCTCCCAGTGCCACCCCTGAGAGGACCAGGAGAACAAAACGCCAGCAGCTTCCCTGGGTCACGCAAGTACCACCTGCAGCAGACCCAAGGGCATGTCAAGGCCCCAGTCTGAGTGAAAAGCTCTGGAGAAAACTCCCTTCCAATGGCCAGTCAATCCCAATCCCCTTGGACTAGGGTGCCGAACCCCCCCCACCCCCAGCTTCCCAAAGTGTTGGAATGGCAAGATGGCTGTCCAGGAAAAGACCCTCGCTGCCTCTGCAGGCTTCCAGGCCCCTCCTTGCCCTGCTAGGTAACTCCTTGACCCCTGGTATACTCTGTGCCTGAAGGATTGGCAGCAGGTGCTCAGAACAGACAGGAACAGGACCTGGTGAAGACAGGCAGTGAAGGTTACCTGCAGCTGACGGGAGGCTTTGGCAGGCAGAGGCGGGGGAGAGGAGCGAGGGGAGGCTGCGGCGAGGCCAGTCCCCAGCCCGGCCATCAGCTCCTGGTACCACTGCTCTAAGTCTACAGCAGGGAGCAGCAGCTTCTCCATCTGGAGGGGCAGGGGGAAGGCAAGGATGGAGAGGAGGGGCCAAGACAGGAGCGGGGGAGATGGAGATAAGAGGAAGAAGAAAAAGAAGGAGAGAAGGTAAAGGGAAGCCATGTCATGGAAACGGGAGGGAGGGAGGGAGGGAGAGAGGGAGGGAGAGAGGGGAGCAGAGGAGAAGGAAGAGAAAAACAGTGAGATGCCAGTTGCACTGATTGTGCTAACAGCAAAGAGAGACAGTCAGGCACAAGTTCCAGCACATGGACTCGTGCTATGTCAGCAGCCGAACAGCCAGCACCTGCGGGCATCAGGCATAGCCCATGACCCTCCGCTGGCTTAAAACAGAGTCCAGTGAGCAGGGGCAACACACACACAGGCAACACCAGCCGTGGAATGGGGTGGCGAGGACACACGGACCACCAACCTCAGATGAAGGCCTGATGGAAGCGAAGGAAGAACAGGGCAGCCTGGGAGGGAGACAGGTGATGGGAACCAGGTCCCGGGAGGCAGAAGCCCAGGAAGGCAGGCCTGGCGAAGGGGTCGGGGGCACGGGTGAGGGGCCCCACATCACTTTAAGCTGCTCAAGCGTCACGTACTTGAGAGGTGGCAGCCACAGGAGGGAATACAATAGGTTAATGGGAGTAGAACCCAGGACGTGGCCCTGACCACTGGGGAGGGGAAGGTGGAAGCACAGACCAAGCCTGGGAGAGGGCCCTGGGAGATCACTCCTGGCGAAGTCTCTCCCTGGAGATCAGGAGACAGGGTTTGTCCTCCCAGGCCATGAGGTCTTGAGGAGAGCTCCCAAGTTCCCATGGAAGAAACGGAACCACGTTCAACCCTCAATGCCAAGCTGAAGACCCTGTTTACCCCTGGCCCCCACCCAGGCTGAGAGGCAATGGAGGCCCTTGGGCACAGGTGGGCACACTCTGTGGGTGATACCTCGTTGCCAGGCAGGGACTGGGGAAGCCTGCTGGGGCAGGCAGCAGAAGCATAGGGGTCCAAGCGAAAGCACAGCCGGAGAACCTCAGCCAGGCTCACATACTCCTAGGATGCCCAGGGTGGGGGACAGAGAAGAGGTCAACAGGTTCAATTGAGTATTCACAGCCCACACTCCATGCCAGGCTGGAGTCATCGCTTCACATCCACGCAGAATCCAGAGTGGAATAGGCACTCGGAAAGTGGGCTTGAAAGGGCAGGCGGAACTAACTGTGGAAGGCTCCACTCCACCTCTACTTTGGAAACAGGCATAGCATTTAGTCACTTCCCCAAGCGAAACCAACATAGCCATCCGTGGGCTGGCCCTGGGCTGGAGCAGGTGAGGACACCCAGAGAAGGCCTTCTGAAAGCCCGGTGAAAGGCAGGACCCAGCTCCTAGAGCCCCATCCGCCTCTATCACAGTGGGCATCCCCATTGGGCACACGCATGCAGCACTAAGTGGTTGTCATGGCACTGTCCAGAAAGGGAACACGTCCCCAAGGGTCGCTCATCAGAACAGGGGACTGGAGATACCACTAGGGCCTGAGCAAGACAAGCTCTGGGAATCAGACCTGGCATTAGCAGAGAGCAACTGTCCCAGGAGGAAAATGGGCTGGGTAAGTACTTGGAGAGACGTCAGCCCATTTCACTGGGAGCTGGAGGACACCTGTCCTTATACCCTGAGATTACCTGGGTGCTGATTTCACTAAAGCACAGGATTCTCAGGCTGTCTACCCAGGGGTGCCCCATCTAGCCCCAGAGCCAGACTGTCCTCTGGGGTCAAAGAAACGGAAGATGCGCTGGAGAATTCAGTGTGTTGTGAAAAACTGAGAATGGCATGCTGACTACATGCAAATGAAAACACAGACGAATGCTGTCATTTTGTATGGGCTGCCCAGGCATTCCACAAACGACACGATGGCACACTCACACAAACTCTCAAACTGCCAGCCAGAGGACACGCCACACGCCCTTCTGCCCTCCCCGGGAGCAGCTGGGGCAGGAGTGTGGTGAGCGGGCAGACGGGCAGAGGGCAGAGCAGGCAGTCAGCTGCGGTTACCTCTTGTGCTTTGGGACAGAGCTGAGTGGAAGCAGGAGGGGTTAAGGGAACAGAGGAGGCCCCAGCCTGAGAAGACCTTGGGGACAGGCCCAGAGCCTTGGTCTCCAGCCCCATCAATGAGGACTCGGAGATGAGTAGCTGAGCCTACAAGAGGACACAGGGCGGGAGGAGACTCACCCTAGCGCTCAGCTCAACCCCGCTCCCTGCCCCGGACCTAAGCTATGTGGGCAACGAGACAGAGAAGAAGAGGAAAGAAAAGTCAGGAAACAGTCATTTCCTGATTGGATTTCACACACCGGATGTGAAGATTTGGGATAGAACCATTCGACTCAAGGCCCACTTCCAAGGTGAAAGCCTGGCTTCAGACAGAAGCCCAGGACATCCAGGGTAAGGATTCCTACATCCCTATGCTACTCTTCAAGGGAGGTCCACACGTCCTGAACGGTTCCAAATTCTAAGCTCTCCATCACGCTTCCTAGGGCCCCGAGCCTCTCACATACACTCAGCCACCCAAGTGTGAGGTGCCAGAGGTCAGTCCCCAGGGCCATCTTCTTCAAATCTCCCCTGAAGCACCCGTACTCAACCGCCCAGGATGAAGATGGTACACATTGGAGTCTCTCAGATCCCCCGAGCCTAACACTGGGGCTAACCTAGTCATGTTACCTCTTTGAGGGTCGAGGTGGTCTTTGGAAAAGGCCTGCCGCCGGTGAGCGAGTGGTATCTCCTTTCAAGCACCGTCAGTTTCTCCTTCTCCTGGAGGCCAGAACAGCGGATTCAGAGCCATGGGAGCAAAAGAGGGGACCCACACCCACTCCTGCGCCAGCAACCCCCCCCCATCTCCCCTCACCCATCGTCTCTCTTTCAGGGCCTAAGGCCAGTTACCTTTTGTAGTAGCTGCAGGGCAGCATTCTTGTCCCGGGCCAGACGCTCAGACTCCTGCACTGCTTGGGCCCGGATCTGGCCAGCCTGACTGTCCAGTACAGCCAGGCGCTCCTGAGGAAACCACAGGATGCAATCAGGCCCTGGAGGGACACAACTCAACCCAAAGCCTGGCTGATTCTCCTGTCCAAAGACCCAGGACTCTGCGAAGGCAACCATCACACGCTCCTGCTTGCCTTCAACTCAACCCAGAAGAATTCTGGCTAGAGCTCCCTCCCTCCCTCCCCGACCCAGGGACCCTTGTGTCATCGGGCATGCTAGCCAGAAACCAATCCTCTAGTTTCCATGCCCTAGCCCGGAAGCCAATCGCTCCCAAAGCCTGGTGACACCGAGCAGCTAGCCCTCTGCCCCCCACCCCAAGCCATCACTGGAATCCAGGCTCTCCCCTTCCGGCCGGGCTTTGCCATATCTCTCACAATCTTCAGATCCACCCTGCATTTCTGCACATCTTTCTAAAACAGCCTTGGAACCTTGTTGGCTTATCTGAATTCCCTCACCGTCCTAAAAGGAATACCATATTTCTTGAGTATTTGCTTGATTCATCTTGGTTTTTCAGTCTTGCTATATAATCCAAACTGGTTTTAAATTCAATAAATAGTCTAGGTTTGCTTTAACACACTGTGTAGTTCAGACTGACCTTAAATTGACTTTGGAGTCTAGGCAAGCCTTGAACTCATGGCAACCCTCTTGCCTCAGCCTCCTGAGAACTGAGCCAACATGCCCCACCTTTTCCTTTGATTCTGAGATGAGATCTTCTCCTCCTTGGGCTGGACTTGAACTCCTGAGCTCAAGCACACTTTGTACCTCAGTCACCAGAGAAACTGGGACATATACTTAGAACTCAAGCGTGAACAACACTGGCTCTTCAGTAACTTTTTAAAAACTCAACGAGCCGAGGAGGGAGCTGGGCTGGAGAGACGGCCCAGTGGTTAAAGAGCACTGGCTGCTCTTCCAGACGACTTGGGTTCAATTCCCAGCATCCACACGACAGCTTACAACTGCCTGTGACTGTAGTCCCAGGTGAGCGAACACACACAGCACACAGGCACACAGGAAGGCAGAATATTCAGGTAAGATAAACATAAAAATAAAACAAGTGCAAGGCCAGGTCACCCATCTTCTCCGGTCCTTCAGCTGGTTCTTCACTACCCACAGGACAGAACACAAACGCCTTACCTAGCAACTAAGGGCTCTCAGAACAGACACCTTCCTGCTCGTCCCTCCGCAAACCCTGGCTCCACCATCTGCACTCTAAGCTGTGTCACTGTAGACTTAGTCTTCATCTGTCACCCGCTGGGTCCAGGAGGGCCATCCCGGTCTTTCCCACTACCCCAAGGCTCCTCCTCGAAGGCGAGAGGCTGCCAAAGCCTTCCTTGCTCCCGACTATGCATCTGCATTAGTCTACTGTGATCTGTGACCGGCTCCACCGCCACCTTCGCCCTCTCTGTAAGATTAGGGGCAGACCAGTTTCATTTCTGTCCCTTACGATGCTGGTGCCTTTATCCCCATTTTAGAGTTGAGAACACGGATATGTTTAGGAGTTAGAATGTCTTGGGTAGTTAGTGGTAGACTTAGGACTAGAACCAGACCTGTAGGATTCCAAAGCCAGTTTTCTCAGCCACTCTGAACCATAGTGGACTGATGCATAGCACTGCAGGGAAGACAGAGCCCGAGGGGACTCTGCAGATACAAGGGCAAAGCTCACAGCGTGTACAGGAAAGAATGTCATAACACACGTGTGCTCACGGACCCACATGGGTGTATACACACACACACACACACACACACACACACACACACACACACACACTGGTGTTAAGGGCTGAGATGGTTCTCTCCAGAACTCCAAAGAACAGGGCCAGCTAGGACCAGCTGACTGATCTATAAGCCTCCGGCTGCATTTCCGCCAAGTGAAGAGGGAAACAGTTAAGAAGTGCCAACCCAGATCACATGCAGCACAGCAGAGATGCCTTGGGCCCTGAAGAATAGCGGGCTTAGGTTTCCACTCTTGACTCTGAAACTTACACACTGGAAGGCTCTGTGCAAACCGCAGCTTCTGAGTCTTACTTCCTCATCTATAAAATGAGGCCAAGTGCCCACCTTATGAGACACCCTAAGAACAGCAGGAGAAAACACAAGGGGGAAGGTTCTAGCAGGGCGTCTGCCACATGAGCTTGGGAAACATTAATTTTCTTCTTTTCCTATATCTCTTATCAGGACAATAGGTACATTTAAAAATATACTTATGGGGGCTGGAGAGATGGCTCAGAGGTTAAGAGCACTGACTGCTCTTCCAGAAGTCATGAATTCAATTCCCAGCAACCACATGGTGGCTCACAACCATCTGTAGTGAGATCTGGCGCCCTCTTCTGGTGTGCAGACATACATGGGGGCAGGGTGTTGTGTTTGTAATAAATAAATCTTTAAAAAAAAATACTTATGTGTGCCTGAGTGTATGTCTGTGTACCGTGTATGTACGGGAGCTGGGGAATGTCAGAAAAAGTGTTGCATCCCCTGGAACTGGGGTTAGAGGTGGCAGGAGGCAAATGCGGGTCCTCTGGAAAAGCAGCCAGTGCTCTCAAATACCGAGCAATCTCTCCAGTCCCCTTAGTAGGCACATTTTAAAGGCAGAACAGTTTGGGGAGGGGACCAAGGGATCCGGGCCTATGACATCCAGTGGTTCCCCTCCTACCACCAAACCTGAGCTGGCTGACAAGCCCCCATCTTACCACATCTGAACCCCACTCCCTAGACTCACTATCCTCCCCTTTCATACTCAGTCTAGGCAGGAAAGTGCACAGGATCACTGTAGGCCTTTGGCATGGGTATCATAGACTTGGATCACCTAGGCCATCCTCCCTGACCCTCTCTGATTCTTCTGAACATGTCCCATCCTTCTGCCACTGTCTATGATTGGTGTGGCCAAGACCAGTATAGGACCATGGCTTTCGTAAGTCAGAGTTGACCAGGGACAATGGTCCATCTTCTCACTTTGCATTTGGTCATGCCTGAGCTGGACATTGTTCCTACTGTCAAGCAGATAGGCTCGTATCCTGCTCTGAGGTCTCCGTGTGCATCCCAGCACTTCCAACAGCTGCCGGATGGAGGTATAGCTGGATGGCGGAATATGTCCTCAGCATACAGAAGGCCCTGGGCTCAATGGGAAACACTGTAAGATGACATTCAAGGATAGTAGCCAGGCACCTCAGCCAGGCTCCTCCTCCAGCTCCATCTCTCTTTTCCTGGCCAAGCCATTGCCGGCTCCCCAGGTGAGCCAATCCCACTTTCCCTTCAGAAATTGTGGAGAGCTACGGTGGACTACTACTAGTTATACTAGCTGAGCCCTGTTCACCATCATACTCTATTCTGCCTTTGCATACTAATTTCACACCAGCCCTACAGTACTTATTTTTACTGATAATCACTAGGAAATGGAGACACAAAAAGGTGTCTTTTGCGCCGTTAACTTTCACAAAGTTACAGACGGACTCAAGCCCTGGTCACCAGGGCTGTGCCGAAGCGAACAGTGCACACCTTCCTCTTGGTCACGCTGCGCAGTAGCTCAGCCTTGCTTCGTAGCAGCCCCTGGCCGGCCAGCTCCCGCTCCTCCTCCACGCGACTCTCCCGCTCCAGCTGCTGGAACTCCAGGTCCTCAAAGAGCTTTGTCTCAGTCTCCAGAGCGTCTGCCTCCTTCAACGACAGTGACATCCGGGGTTGGGTGAGGGGTGCTCTCAAAGCCACTCTGGGCCAGGAAGGCCAGGCCACAGAGCCATGAGTTACGGGGGCTGGACCCGGGGAAACTGGGGAAGGAACCGGCCCCACCGCCCAACTCCCTCTGCTCGGTTGGCTGAGCCCTTTTCGTGGACATCGCGGTCTGGAGCGCTGATTCCCACCCAGCCTTGCCGGTCCCCTTCCAAGCCACTGCACCGACCCTGGTGTCTGGCAGGTACTGCCGGGGCCAGGTGGTCCCGTCCCACCGCTCTCGTGTCTTCGGTCTGGGTGGTGGCCCACGGGGGCCGGGGGAGAGGGGGCTGGTGGAACTGACCCTTCTCAGCTGTTCCTGTAACTGTTCCCGCACTGACTCGGGGCAGTTATCGAGCTGCGTCTGGAGCTCGGCGTAGAGCGCCTGGCGGGCCTCCAGGTGCCTCCGTCCCGCGGCCAGCTCCGCCCTCTCCTGGTCGGCGGGAGGGGAGGGAGGCGGGGCACAGGGGAGAGAGAACACACACTCCTCAACTCCGGCCCGGCGCGGGGGGCAGGGGCGGGCGCAGGGGGACACCGGGAGTGGGGGGGGGCAAGCACCGAGACAGAAGAGCGCGAGCAGGAGAGGAAGGAGGGCACGTGGGAGGGGCGAGAGGCAAGGAGCAGAGGTGTAAGACGGGACTCAGACCGGACGGTGCAACAAAAGGCAGAGGTGTGGGGGCAGGGTGGAAATGTTAGTCCCTTTAGGAATGTTTAGGTAGGTCCTAAGACAGGACCGTCTGTTTCCTCTCCAAACCAAAGTCAAAGCTGATGCATCATGGCAAGAACTGAGCCTCGAGCTCTCCCACTGTCCCGAGACCAAAATTTAACCCTGGGAAAATGTGAGTGATAGGAAGGGTTAAATCCAGGAGTTGAGAGTAAACGAAGAGCTGAAGATATTAGAGCTACAGCGGTGCAGCAAGGGGACCCCAGCCCAACCCCCCACGGCCTCCCGCCCCTCCTGCCCAGCGTGGAGGTGGAGTGCCAGCAAAGCAGGCTGAACTTCAGTAGGGATGAGGGTTGCAATTAGTTCGGCCCGTTGCCATGGTAATAGGAGCCCCAGGAGTGGATACAGGGAGGAGGTGGATGGCTCTGTCTGGGGCGAGATGACACCTCTGAGGGCGGAAAGGGGGACTAGGGGAGGAGTTGGTGAGTCACCCCTCCCAAGGACAGGCAGAGGAGAAACTGTGATTACTGATTCCAAAGCCAGAGTGGGGCCATGGGCTGGAAGCCCGGAGGGAAAGTCAAGAGAACCTTCTCACCACCATCACCATCACCACCTCAAACACCTGGACCAGAGGGAAGCTGAAGTCCAGGCCTCTGAGCAATCTCAGTTGAGTGAGGCTAGCCAGGTTGCTGGTGGGATGCCTTACCCTAAGGAACATATCCCATGCTGCACCTGCCCAGCTCACCTACCCAGAGGGAAGGCCTTGCTCAAGCCAGGTGAGGTCCAGACACAATGCCTGTGTTCTCAGTGGCCTCCAGGAATAAAGGGAGGGAAGGGACCATCCGAATTCAGCAACAGTGAGTAGCCACTCAGTGGGCAGAGAGGCCCTGTCCAAGCCTTCCAAGACTAGGCAGGAGGGACAAACAGCTCACCTCCAACCCCCACCCTTCAGCATTCTGGAGGTGCTGTCTGGGCAGAGCCCCTCTCTGGCCATGCACGCCTTCCCCCAACACACCCACATCCTTGTACCCCTCCTGCCAGTGATCCACTGAGCAAAAGTTAGCTGTGCCTTCCTGCCAGTTCCTTTCTGATCATGGGGTCCCACACCAAGAAAAGAAGGAGGCAACAAGGGAGGGGAGAGGCCAGGGGCACAAAGGCACCCACGGAGTTAGTAAAGCTGGCACGACTCAGCCCTGCCTGGGTGGCCTGGCAGTTAGGGGCATGCGGAGAGCCCAGGACAGTGATTAGAGAGGGCGTTAGTGCAGGCTGGTCGGCAAGCATAGGGTTAATTTGGCACAGAATCTGGGAGTGTGGTTTTGGGGGCCAGAGTCAAAGCTCCATTAAAAAAAAGGAGGGGGGCAATGAATTTTCTAAGATTCTCAAAATTGAGAAAAAGAGAAAGACAACTCTCAAAAGTAATCCTGAAGGAAAATTAAAACTTCTTGGAAAAATACTGTCAAATCCAGAAAGAGATGAGCCCTCTCCACGTCAGAGCCTTTGGCACGCTGTTGGGCATCTTGGACATGGCTGGCACAACCCCTGTGGGCCGGAGAAGCCCCTGAAGACTGGCAGGAAATCTGAAAGGGGCAGGGGCAGGAGCTGGGACCATCTGGGATGGGAGATTCCAGGTCCTGAAGACAGGAAACAGAGGCCTGTGGGCCATCTCCCAAAGACCACATCCTGAGCACCTGAGGCATGCTTGAGGGAGGGCTTCTCCTCATGGGGGGTCCCATCAGCACCAGTCCTTCAGGCTGTGCTCACTGCCCAAGAGAGGGCTCTGGCACTTCCCAGAAGGCCCATGCAGGCTCCAGAATGGCAGGCACCCAGGCAACCAGAGGTAGCACAGAGATCCAGATGAATGAGACCCCAAACACCAGCCCAGCCCCTGGCAGTACCATCCAAGCTTGTACCTTCCACAGAGAACAAGGTCCCCATCCCTGGAGGGTTACAGAGACCATGCGGTGTGCAGGATGGATGTCGAGGGATGTACCACCCTAGGGAAGGCATTTCTCCTTCTCTTCTGGGCCACTGGTAGTCAAGTGTGTGTTACCTTGTCCCTCTCCTTCTGGATGCCTGTCTCCAAGGCCACCAACTTCTCCTGTAGCTGGTCCACTGCTCTTTGTTCTTTCTGCAGCAATGTCCGCTCTGCCTCCCTCTCGCCCTGCAGCAGGGCCCTCTCCATTTCAGCCTAGACAGAGACACCAGGGTCCTCATCAAGGCAGGGAACTCAGGGTGGGGCCCCACTCCAGGGTGCACGCCTCCCAGGCGGCTCACCTCTCGGGCTGCCTCCTGCAGCTGCTGCTCCAGCTCCTTTACACGGACCTTCAGCCGCTCTACACGCCCCAGCGCCTGAGCCCGCTCCTCTTCCACGGCCAGCACCTCTCCCTGCAGCTTTGTGCTAGGAGGATCTTCATGCTGGAGGGAAGGAGAGCGCCCATGGAGGCAGTCTAGAACCTTCCAGGATCAAACTAAGAGGGCTGATCACACATTCCTCAAACTGCTTAAAAGGGTAACTAGACTAAAACAGGAGACTATTTTCCTCCCAGCCAGTGAGCCCAGCTACAGGGAAAAGATTTACCAGAGTGCCAGAGTTGGGTGGGGCCCCAAAGAAAAACAGGTCATAAAGCACATTTATAGCTTGGGAAAGTCACGGTCACCTCCCTTTTCCTCCTTGCTTCCACAGCTCTTCACCTCTAGTCTCATCCAAACCTTGATACTTTTTCACTACCCCTCTCCTCACTGGGTCCTAGCACTCACCCATCAGCCCCGGGCCCCGCCCCTAGCTCCGCCCTACCTCCTGCTGGGTGCTCTCCGTGCTGCTGCACTCTTCTTTGAGATTTTCTTCATCTGAGCGCTCCATGCTCTCCCACAGGCGCTGGGAGGCACCTCCAGACTCCTCAGCGCTCCTTCCAGAGACCACTGTGGCTCCTGTCAAGCCTCTTGCGGGCCTCCTGCCTGCTAATGCCAGCGCTGCAGTGGCTTCTCCAATACTGGGCAGCTCTCCAGCCTCAGGTCCCCCGTCTGCTCGGCTGTACTCAGCACACAGGTTCAGGATGGTCTCCAGGCGTTGGCGTTCCTGGGGACAATGGAGAGGGCAGAGCATGAGGAGCAGAAGTCTGAGGCCTAGTGAGACCTGAGCCAGGTGTGCTGAACACTAGGGATTCTGGGCCCAGCACAACATTAATCCCAGCACTCTGGAGGCAGAGTCAAGCAGATCTCTGTGAGTTTGAGGACAGCCTGGTCTACAGAGTGAGTTCCAGGACAGCCAGGGCTACACAGAGAGACCCTATCTTAGAAAACCCCTCCCCCTGAAATAATAATTAATTAAATTAAAAAACAATCTGTGGGAGGCGTTAAGGAAAGAGGGTCCTTCAAAAGTGGGTAAGAGAATAAGGCAGTATGCCAACTGTCCATGTGGCTGGCTCCTCCTGTCATCATCCTGTTTACTTTTCCTTTTTACTCTACCCTAGGATGAAGCTTCTTCAGAGTTACCCAAGGACACATCCAAACGCTCCTCACGGGAACCCGGGGTGAGCAGCCTAAAGACCATACTGAGACAGAGCCACCCGGGTGCGCATGCTGACACAGCACATGAATACAGAGGACAGGGCACCCTGATGCAATGGTTCTGCTACACACACACACACACACACACACAGAGACATACAGACACACACACACACACACACACACAGAGACATACAGACACACACACACAGGCACACACACAGACACACACAGACACACACACACACTCCATGTGCCCTGGGAGGTACACACACACACACACACAGACACACACAGGCACACACACAGACACACACACAGGCACACACACACAGACATACACACACACTCCATGTGCCCTGGGAGGTACACACACACACACACACACACACACACACACAGGCACACACACACAGGCACACACACAGGCACACACACACACACACTCCATGTGCCCTGGGAGGTACACACACACACACACACACACACACACTCCATGTGCCCTGGGAGGTACACACACACACACACACACACACACACACACACACTCCATGTGTCCTGGGAGGTACACCCGCATTAACAGGCAGCTACACATGAAGATACCAGCCCCGGCACGCACGCACACAGATAAACATAGCATACACATAGCTGGGTGGGCGCCTGCCGGAAAGCAGACCACAGGCGACAGGACCTGACAGTCCAGACACAGAGAGGAAAGGCAGACTGGACACTGCCTTTGGTCCCCGTCCCGCCTCAGCTCCAAGTCACTCAGGCAGCGGACCCTCTGCTCCTTACCAGCAACGTAAGCTAGCCAGGTGCGAGCAAGTACTCTGTGACCTGTCAATCAATTCTCACTCTAAATCCTGACGCAGAAATGGTCACCTCAGGTGTCTAGGAGGCGAGGGAACAAGGGAAGCCATGTTCCTGGTCTCTGTCCTACTCATCCACTGACATGTAACACCGCAGCCCTGACCTTCAAGCCCATATCTTGACAGGGTTTCTGGGGGCTCTGACATCAAATCTCTCTCACCACCTACATTTGGGCCTCAGCTTCCCATTGCACAACACTCACCCAGTTTCCTTCCTGCTGCTTGCCCAGTTCTGTGGCAAAAAACCCAGGAACCGAGCCTCAGCACCCAGGAGGTTGGGCCAATGCCTCACCCCCGCCCTAGGACCCAGATAAGCAACCTGGCTAAGGTAGGAGGGGCAGGGTGCGGGTGGGGCGGGCGGGCAGCCTCTGACTTAAAGTGGCAGGTGGGGCAGGTCGGGGCTGGTGGTGAGGTGTGTACCTGTGTGTGGGGTGGGGGTGGGGAGGTTGGGCCCCACACTGATGTGCCAGGCTCATCGTCCCTCAGGATGAAGATCCAGGGTAGCCACAGCACAAGAGTAATACAATGTCACACAGGAAGACTGTCCTGTCGCCCACAAGTACACTGCCCCACACTGTCACCCCAAAATGACCAGCCTTTTCCCAGATTCCTCAGACAAATGTCCTCCTCAAACCAATTACAGGGTACCCGTGTCCCCCCACATCCTGGGATTCTTCTCTCAAGAGAAAGAAGGGAGAATCCATGTTCTTGTCTGTGGGCTTTGGGCATGTACACAGCAGCCAATGCCCCTGGAGCTCCCTATGCTATTTGGGGGGAATCCCAGCCCCCTCCCAACTCAGATGCCATCTGTAGGACAGCTGCCCAGAACCACACCCAGACGAAACAGCACCACATTTATACTCGCAGACACATACAATCACACAACCACGGAGGCAGGTCAGGGGCTGCCCACCCTGTTTTCCCCTCTTCCTTAGTATCATAGTCTTAGAGGACCCACCTGGGCCAGAGTCAGTGGTTCACACCCAGTCGTAGAGGCCAAAGAGAAGCAAGAAACGGGGGTGGGGGGGTGGGGGGGTGGGGGGGGTTTCTTAAAGACCAAGCCTCAGGTAAAGGCGCTCAGCTGTGCAAGCCTGATGACCAAGGAAAGAATGTCTCCACAGAAGCTGTCCTGGCCTCCGCCCTCCATCAGCACACACATGCACACATACTGGTAATAGATACACGCTTTAAAATAGGAAGCCGCCAGTTCTGGTGGTGCAGGCAGCTAGGATTTGCTAAAGAAGGCAGAGACAAGGGGATCTGGAGATAAACACAGCCGGCAGTGATGACACAGGCCTTTTAATCCCAGCACTCCAGACACAGAGGCAGGTGGATCTCTGAGTTTGAGGCCAGCCTGGTCCACAGAGCAAGTTCCAGGACAGTCAGGGCTACACAGAGAAACCCTGTCTTGAAAAACAAAGAGGAGGCCCCACAACCACACACACGATCAGGCATAGTCAGGCACGCGTGTAACCTCAGCACTCAAAAGGCAGTAGAGAGAGCGTGAATCCCAGCCCAACCTGGACCACTTGGCAAGCTTGCAGTCACACAGGGTTATACAGAGAGACCCTGCCTCACAAAACCAAAAAAAGAAAAAAAGAGGGAATAGTGGGAAAGAAAATTCTGGGGACATGGCTCCGTGGCAGAGAGAGAGCTGCCCTAACATGACAAGGTCCCAGGTTCAATACTGGCACTATAAAAACAAAAAGCCAAATCAATATTCCTCTATGGGCCTCAGCCTTGAAACTTGTTTTTCTTTATTCAAGGCAGGGTTTCTTGGTGTATACCTGGCTGTCCTGGAACATGTAGACCAGGCTGGCCTCGAGCTCACAGAGTTCTGCCTGAAGAGCAACTGAGGAAGACACTAACCCCTAGCTTACACACAGACACACCCCTGCACATGTATGTGCACGCATGCACGCGCGCGAGCACACACACACACACACACACACACACAGGTGCAAAATGTGAAAAGGCTTTGAGGAGTCAAAGAAGGTTCCTCCTCACAGCACCAGGAACACAAGATACTGGTCACTTATCCCAATGGTTCATCCTGAAGAAGCCCAGGCCCTGTACATGGCCTCTCCTACTCTGCCAGCTGGCCTGCCCACACCCTGGCAGATGCACGGTCCTGGGCAGCGGCAGCCTCCCTGGCATCCGCTCACCAGCCTCTCCATCTCCTGTTCCCGGAGCCGCTCTTGGCGCTGTCTTCGGTGGTACTCCAAGAGATCATCCTCATTGTCACTGATCTCAGTGATGCTATTTTTCCTCTCCCTTGGGAGGGGCACCCGCAAATCCCCACTAGAAAGCTTCCTCTGAGCATGGGGACTCTGACGAGGTGAAGCCCCCGTAAGGGAACCCAGACTATAGGCTGGGCTCAGTCTGCCACTGAAGCTGCCTTTGCGAGGTGCCAGAGACTCCCCGAGCGTAGGCGAGGGACTCCGAGTCCTGCGGCCCCGTGCTCCCAGAGTCAGGGAGAAGTCCTCCGGCGAAGTCCCGTGGGCTGCCCAGCGCCGTGGCCGGGGGCTCTCAGCCACTTCCCTGCTTAGCTTGGTATCTGGGGTAGTCCGGGCTGGCAGCGGGGACAGAGCCCTTCGAGACAGAGATGGGCTCAAGGGAGGCAGTTCTCGCATACTGTCCAGGCCTCGTCTGCCCAAGCGAGGACTCTCAGGAGGCTGGAGGGTACGAGCTGCTGACCCATCTGAAAATGTTCGGCCCACCAGTTGTCGGGAGGGGCTGGTCGGTAACACCCGCTCCGTGCCTGGAGGCTCACGGAAAGGACTGGGAGGGCGGTCCTGGAGTGTGCCGATCTTGTTGCGGGGAGCAGGGACTGGAGACTGGAACTTGGGGCTGCCAGGAATACTGGTGGGTTGGCTTCGGGCACCAGAAGGTGGATATTCACTCAGGCTGATAGCCACCACAGGCAGCTGCCCACCCAGTCGGGGGCTCTCAGTGGTTCTGCGGGCTTCAGCCAAGACTGTGGCTGCGGGACTGTCAGTCAGAAGACCCCGGAGACCAGGGCTGGGAGGTCGCTCATGACCCCCCTTTCTGCCCAGCCGGGGACTCTCAGAGGAGCGGGTTACACCTGGACGAGACTGTGGGGGTTGCAGAGCCAAATGGTAGCTGGAGGAACGGGCAGGCACCAGCGGGGGTACAGAAGGTCCCGGCTCCTGCCCGCTGGGCGAGTGGCTGGCACAGCTCCCACTGCTGGCCGGCGAGGAAAGTGGAGAGAAGGCTGGAGAGGTGTTCTCGTAGCTAGAGCCCACAGACATGGCTCCGGGGCTGGTTGGAGGGGACAACAGGTAGCGCCCACCATTAGCCATTGGTGACAGTGGGGATGTGGCTGCAGGCTTCTTGCCAGCAGCTCCAGGCTCCTCCAGCACCAGTGAGTC
The DNA here is from genome assembly GCF_017639785.1 of Mesocricetus auratus. Classification (NCBI taxonomy): domain Eukaryota; kingdom Metazoa; phylum Chordata; class Mammalia; order Rodentia; family Cricetidae; genus Mesocricetus; species Mesocricetus auratus. Next base: position 23,320,030 of record NW_024429203.1, read on the forward strand.
CATGATTTCCTGCAGGTCCTTCTCAATAGAGCTCACCAGGGAACTGTGGCTGGCACAGGCTGGAGGTCCCCGGGTTGCAGGCTGGGCCGCGTGGTTCCCATTCACCAGGCTCTCTGATTCAGCTGAGGGGAAATACAAAGAGGCCTCAAGCTCTGGTCTTTTGGCTTTAGGGAGCTACACGCATGCACAAGCAAGAACGTACCACACAAACTCACCGTAGGGCAGTGGGCCAGAAGAGCTGAGTTCTGGCACCAGCCCACTCTGCCACTGACCTGTTCTGCAACCTTAACCAAACTCTTGTGCCCTGAGTTCCCCTCCTATAAAGGGAGATGCTAGGCAGGACCTTCTGGCTCTAACACTGAATGACTCAGGACAGAGTCAGCAACAATAACAGGTACTTATTCTCGGCCCAGGTGTTCCAGCTCACCCCAACAGTACAGTCCTCCTTGCCCTGGTTCCCCACCTTTCTGTGCCTCTCTTTTAGGAAGAGTAAGTGGGCACACTGCAAAAGAAGTGCAGAACTACTGTGGGGCTGGCCACAAGTTCCAGGGCTTCTTAGTCTAAGGGACACAAGAGCCTCTCACAAGAGTCAGAGGCCGGCAGTGAAAGCCATGACAATCCAACACAGAAGGATTGCTAATGGCTTGTTCCTGGAAGCCTGGCTGAGGAGCCTTGAGGTACAGCATAGTGTCTCCAATTATTCCATTAAACCACACCAGCAAGAGCTGGCTTTTGCCTGGCCCTAGCCCTTGTCAACCAACCAGGAGTTTAGAATCCTCAGAATCAGCACGCAAACAGCTAAGGGAGTGGCAATACCAGGCTTGGGGAGGGGTAAAGTGAGGCCCCAGGGGACTGAAAGACACAGTGCTGAATGAAGTAGGAGAGGGTTTGCAAAACTGACTCTGGGGTCAGAGGGGTCGCCATGTGTCCCCAGGGACCACTGGCCTTTCTTGAAGCCACCAGACTACGTAGGTCGATAGTAATCATCCCATCAAGTGCACTTGACACGCGTGCTCACCTGCCACAGCACCAGCATGGGTTCCTCAGTCCTACAGCCATCTGAACGCCATTGCAGAGCTTTGGGCGGCACACACCACTGTTAGCTTCCCCATCTGCACCCCACCCCCAGGCAGCTGGCTGAGGGGCCTGTGTTGATTCCTAGAACAATCACCAATTCTCCTCTGGGGATCAATAATTCACACACAAGATGCAGCTGCTCTCTGAGTCATCGGTCAGCATGGCATGGGCCTGAGGGTTGAGTAGTGCCTCAGGACAGGATCAGCAGCAGGTGGGACCCTGCGGCTACTAAGGGTTCATCATAATAGTCAGGTCCCCTTGAGTGACCCACTCTGGTGATAACACAAGAGGGCCAGGGTCCCAAACACTGACTGGCATCTTCCAAGGCAGTAAGGCTCCAGGCTAAGAAAACCTTGTATATGCCCTCAAGGAACATAACTTCCCAGCCTGATCCAAGTAGCAGTGCCTTGGGTCTTTTCCAGTGACCTTATGGCCTAGCATTCTCCACCAGTCCATGGCAGGTGGCAGCAAGCCCAGACCATTGGTATTGTCCTGCCCGGATACTCCAAGGGTGGTTGGAATGGATAAGGACACATGTCCAAGGGGTGCCACTTATCCAGTCCCCTGTCGCAGCTGAATGCTTACCAGAGCCAGGGTTGCAGGAGGGCCCTGGGGCCCGGCCCCCTGCTGGAATCATACTCTTCATCCACTTGGCTTCGGCTGGGTGGTTAAAGCGCAGGAAGGTGGACTGACCCAGACACAACATGCAGCCTGCAGAGAAATCAATCGCTTAGAAGCCACCCCAGCCACAACACTAGCACGCTGACCCTCAGCTCCCAAAAGCCAACCCCGCCTGTGCTCAGTGTCCATACGACGCACATCTGACCTGCCTCTCCCTGCAATGGAGCCCAGCGATGAGCTCCACATCAAAAGTCAGGGCAGGAAAGATCACTGGCAGACTATTTCCCAAAATCAGAGTCCTCCAGCTAGTTCTTCACTAGCTACAAAATCTTCAGGTGATGACACCCTACCTCCAAGTTAGTTCTGTTATAAAAATACAACACTTGATACTTACTACCTGATCTCCCAGGGTTAATAGGACTGCATACGTGAAAATTCTCCAGAAATAGGAAGAGTTCCTCAAGGGAAAGGAAGAGCGCCGGGGCTGGAAAGATGGCTAGTGTGTAAGAGCACTCGCCGTTCTTGCAGAAGACTGGCGTTCCCAGCATCTACACGGTGGCTCAAAACCATCCGTTACTCAGTTTCCAGGGCTGTGATGCCTTCTTCTGATGTCTGAGGGCACCAGGCATACATGTGGTACCCTTACACACAGGCAAACACAACACTACACATAAGTAAATCCAAAAGAGAAAAAAAATAAACAACCAACACCAATGTGTATCTGTGGTCCACAGGTAAACGCGTTTGTTTGAGAGGCAGCATCTCCCAGAGTCTGTTTGTCTGTCTGTGTCTCTGGTCTCTGTCTCGGTCTCTCTCTCTCTCTCACACACACACACACACATGCACACACACACACACAAGCACACACTAAGAGATATGGTGACAAGTGAAACACCACAGATCAGTCTGGTGCCCTAGTGGGGCCCAGAATTTACTCTAATTCCTTCCTTCCTATGGCATGACTTCAGGAGGGCTACCACCCTCTCTGAGCACCTAGAGAGAGAGAGAGAGAGCGCTCTTCTCTTTCTTGGACAAAGCATTCCCTGACTGTTTCTTGGTTTCCCATAGAATCTAGCCAGTTCTACGCCACTGGGCTCAGCTTGAGCCAAGCACATTCCCAGGCAAGAGACACAAGCCCAGTCCTGCCCAGGAAGAACGAGTGCATAGAAGGAGGTGGGTATGTGGGAGCCAGAAAATGTAGCCAGGGGCTCAGGAGTGTGCACAGCAGCAGGTGTGCCCGCAGGCGCCTAAGCCTGGCTGGCAGGGTTCCTCCTCCAGGCCATGCCAGGTGTTTCCAGGCTCCTGTAGAAGATGCTATACTGGAAGAAGCCAGAACCCCAGGGCTCTCCACTACTTAGCCTTCCAATCTGTCCACACTCCCAGTCCCAACCTCCTGGCTATCCAATCTGGTGCTACCCAGTGCCCCGTGTTTCATGCCAGTCTGGGCTAACACTGGCAGGGAAGTCTACATTCCAGGACGTTGAGGCAGTTTATCTCAGGGAAGGTTGCAAGGGCATGGGACATTCCCAGGCCAACTGAGTATTTTGACAGGACCCCTTATTGAGCTGAGATGACTGACCCTGAGACCCTGAACCCTGAGGGGCTAACAGTCTAAGAAGCCCACCCATAGCAGGAAACCATAGCAGACAAAGCCACCCACTGCTCTGGCACACCCACAGGCCCTCCCAGGCAGACGGCACCAACAGCTCTAAAGGCTGATGGGTGGTTGGGGGAATAGGGAAAGCCTTCACTGCCAAGCCACCAATCAGAGGAGCTAATCCCATAGTAATCATAACTGGGATAAATAACAGTCACCCAAGCCATCCACCTAATTACAACTACAGCTGTTTCAGAAAGAGCCAGTCGCTCCCTCCCTTTCCAGCCAAATATTTAACAGTCTAATTAATGATGAATTTTAAGGGTCTAGACAGATTCACTCAACTCTAGAGTGATGGGGGGCAGGGGGCTGTGGCTGACCACACCGTCTAAAATGGGCAGCAGGTCGGGAGGGGAGGTGAAGTCCATTCAGGTAAGACCAGAATCATCCAATTTGGCTTTGGGTAGCTAGAGACCCTCTACCCTGGCACCACAGCCTGGAGTCACTACCCTGCCCTTCCCCCCACAGGGGGTGTGGCCATGCTGCTCTGGGCTATAAATAGTGGTGCCAGGCACTGGCACTGTATTAATAGAGTGGGCAGAACAGAGAACAGAGCAGCTCTGGCCCAAATTAACTTACTATTTGTACTCAGGGGCCCCAGGCATTGCTCCAACTCTGGCACCTACTAACCTGGTCAGCCAGTCTATGTTAGGAAGCCCCCTCTCTGCTCACTCAGACCCCACATCTCCAGGATTAGCTCTCTCCAGAAGCCCAGGAAACCCTGGCCATCCAGCCAGAGTCGAAGTCCCTGCCTAGAAGGACTCAGGGTCCTGCTGTGTACAGGTGGGTGGCGGAGCTGCACATCTGGAGGGAAAACACTGGGCAAAGGAGAGGGTGGATCCTATTTGTGAGATGCAGAAGGGCAACACCCCACGCAGACTCACACACAGACACTAAGAAACCATACAGGCTCACGGCCATATGGGCAGACATGCTGCCCACTCGGAGCGACAGTCACTGCCCGGCTGGCCACACAAATAGAATGGACTGGCCAAAGGAAAGCTGGGTGATGGGAGAAAGACAGTGGCTCTTCCCATCGGAGACTCCTTTGAGTCATAACACAGGCTCCCCCAACCTAAACAGGACCCCTCAACAGGCTCCGGAGGCGGGTCCCAAGGAGCAGACCGTTCAGTGGTGGGGAAGATGCACAACCACGCAATAACTCGGACCCCCACTCACAGACATTCTGGGCACAAATAACATCAGATTCTCAGTCTCAGGCTCCCAAAGAAGGGCGAGGACCCCAATCCCCTCATTGCGCCCACCATTCCCAGGACGCCCCTCCCAGCCGGAGCGTCTACGCCCGGTTGCCTGGGGCAGTGGCTGACCCGGCTGAGGACTCACCGCTGAACCCGGACCTCCAGACCGTTCGCTATCACTAACCGGGACCCTGCAGGTCGCCCGCCTGCCCTGGGCCTTTGAGGGGGCGGGCCGACCTCCCGCGCCGCCGGCTCCAGGCGCGGTACAAGCAGCCAGGCAGCCAGCAGCCGCCAATGCCCGGGGAGGGGCGGGCCGGCCACCAGTGGCGGGGGAAGGGAGCCAGAGAGGGAGGGACAAAGGCGAGGAGGAGGGGAAGAGGAAGTGATGGAGAAGAGTGTGGATCTGGATGGAGAAGGCGGGGTGGAAGGGAGGATGCCACCAGGCGGCGGGCTGGAGAATCCGCGCTTGGGGCTGGAGGGATACTGGGACAGGCAGGAGAGGTTCCCAGGAAGATGACGCTGTACGTTAAGGTGAGAGGTAAACAGAAGCCAGGAGATGGAGAGCCAGAGATCGGAGTGATACTAGGCGCTGTCTCACCGGGCGCTCTTTAGAGTAGGAAACCTATGACTGAAGCCTGGGGGCCAGTGTCACCTTGGGGCAGTCACAACTTCTGTCCTGGTGGCCTTGGATTCCTTATCCACTGAATGAGGAGGATGGCTACAGTGACATCAGAGGACATTCTATGACTCCGTATATGAGGGAGAAAAGAGTAGCAATCCCCCACGGGGTCCAGCTAGGATCACTAGGATCAGCTCTGACCCTCAGTCCAACACTGTGACAAGGTCACCCTGGATTGTGTGCTCAGGCCAAGGCAGTATTCTGTGCAATGCAAGCAACACTGATCTCGGTCAGCTCCTGTCACCACCCTAGCTGCTTTTTCTTCTGGCCCCCACCCACCAGGGCTCACCCCCATTGACCCAGGCTGCTTCGCTGCTCTTCTGCGGAGCCGGCCCACACGGCAGCCTCCTCCTTCTTAGCCACAACCTGCTGTTGGAGATGCAGCAAAGAGCTGTACCCCTATTAAGACCCTTTCTGTCTGGAAGGGCACGCCTTTAATCCCAGCACCCAGGAAGTAGAGGCAGGAGGATCTCTGTGAATCTGAGGCCAGCCTGGGCTACAGAGTTACTTCCAGGACAGCCAGGGCTACACAAAGAAACCCTGTTTCGAAAAACAGGAAACAACAACAACAAAAAGACCCTTTCTGGGACTGGAAAGATGGCTTGGAGTTGAGGATCACAGGCTGTTCTCCCAGAGGATCTGGGTTCAATTCCCAGCACCCACATGGCACTTTAGTAACTCTAATTCCAAGGGATCCACTTCCCTCTTCTGGGCATTCTGTGGGTACTATGCACACATGTGGCAAAATACCCATGCACATAAAATTCCATATATTTTTAACTTAAAGACCCTTTCCATCTGGAGCCCCTGAGGTCAAGGAAGCAAACATTATGAACCAGACTGGGACATACCGCCTAGCTGGGGCCCCAGAGAGTTGCTTTTAATCTAGGGACCTGACCCTGGACACCAGACCCTCACAAGACAGCCCACACACACTTTCAGACACACTGTGTGCTCAACAGTCCAGGAAGCTTCAACTGTCACCTCCAATGCACACTAACACTGCCCAGTCACACTGATAGCCCTCCAGTCAGGCGCGCACTGAGCCAAACAAACATCCACATTATACACGCTCTAACACACACAGTTATTGCCACATTTTCACGTCCCCAGACCCCAACCCCCTCTTAGTTATATTCTTCTTTGAGCAGAACTAGCCTTTCAAATCAGCCCCTGGGGGGGGGACACTCTGAAAATAAAAGCCAGCTTCCTTACAGAAATAATGAGAATTTCCTATTCTTGCTGAATAGGTCACCGCCTCACCCACTCACTGACTAACATACTATACATGCCCACAAGCAAACACACACACAAACACACTCATATGTACACAGGAAACTTATTTCCCTTCTGAAGAAAAAAAAAAAAAAGGAAGAACCATATAGGGTCAAATGCAAAATGAAGGGAGGTGTTAAAAAAAAAAAACAAAGACTCCCCAGGAAGAGTGAGTCACAGGTCTGGAAACTGCGACGGCCAGCTGGACAGACCCAGGCAGACAGGGAGATGCTGCCAGTGGGAAACAGTGCAAGAAACAGACACAAGGAAGCTGAGAGCTCCCGGCCCTCACTCCTGCTCTCCTTCCCTTGAGTTTCACTAGTAAAGATCATTATCAGTCCTAACCAAAAGCTCGGAGGCTCCCTGTATAGTTCACAGAAGGAATAACATAACCGGAGGGCAAGGGAGAGCCTGGTGCCCTGGATTACTGGACAGCAGCTGGCACCCCAGGAACCCTGGCTATCCTGGAGCTCTTTCCCACCAGTGGGAGGCTTCACAAGTGAAGGATGCTTAAGACAGTGGCAGCCAGTGGTAGCAGTTGACGGGGGACCTACTGTCTAGACAGCCCAGGCGCTGAGCTGTGTGGCTCTCTGGAGTCTCTCTTCCTTAGTCCCCTCCCAAATCTTTTATGTGGTTTGGTGCTGTGGTCCTAGGGTGGAGAAGCCTAGACCCCAGACTGAGATTGCCACCGCCTCATTTCCTTGGTCCCTGTCCCAGCTCCACCCCTTGCTCTGTAGAGAAGAGGGCAGCATGGAATGTGCCAAGATGCCTGGGTACAGGGGTGGCTCCCTCACATGTTCACTTCTCTAGGCTAAAGGTTGGCATCTGTTTTCTGGCCTCCTCTCCCTCCCCTGGCCCAAGCACACTCCTGACTAGAAGAGCCTGTCACAGCCATCTCTGAGTGCCATGAAGCGTGTCATTCCAAGTTGCCTATGGCTGGGCATAGTGCCCAGAATGATGTGTCTTCTAAGGCCCGGCTCAACCCAAGAAGGCTTCTTGTTATTCCTAAGATATCCTTTTACCTCTCAAAGAGGATCCCCCGCACAGGGCCAGAGTAGACAATATGCTAGGAAAAAAAGTATGTGTGTGTGTCTGTGCGTGCGCGCAAGCACGCACATGCGTGCGTGCGTGCGTGCCTGCGTATGTATGTGCACGCTGAAACCTGGATCCTGTGCTGCTGGGTAAGAGCTCTGCCACTGAGCTGCACTCCAAGCCCTATGTGACATGCCACAGAGTTCTCATATACAACACAGAAATACACACATAGACATTTTGGTGCCATCAGTCCCGAGTTCACCTACCACCCATTTGAAGACACTGGTCTGTAAACACAAGGAAAGCCACAAATAAACACCAAAATACATAAGCCCAGAGACACAAACATATCCGGAGATACATAAACACAGTCCAGTTACAGACACACAGCGAGCACATGCACCCCCGCACCACCCAGTATCCAAGGAAACGCACTCTCAAGAATGTCCGGACTGGGGCCAGGCAGGGCTGGGCCTGGTGCCTTGCTCCAGAGATGAGACAAGGAAACCCTCAGCTCCTGGAAGCCAGGGGGAGGGTAGGCGGGGGGCTAGGAAGAACACCCATTCCTTTGTGCCTCCGCCTACCCTGCCAAGCTTCAGAAACGGGCGAGCCTAGACAAGAAGGCTGGGTTGGGGGTGGCAAAGGGAGTTTAGGGTCAGAAGAGAGTAGGAGGGTGCATACTTGGCAAGATGGGTTTCTGGCTCAGGAAAGTGGGGTCACTAGGGCCACAGGAAATGTTTAAGAATCCCATTGTGGCCTCAGACCCTCCCGCTTCTCAAGAGTTAAATGATGCCCTGGGAAGATGGAACCCAACATTGAGGCTTCTACTCCACTCACTATTCTGGGAAAATGATGGCATTGGGGGACACAAGATAGGGGGTGGGAGGCCTCGGAATTTGCCCCATCTCTTCCTTTGCTGCTCTGTGTCTCACATATCCCTGAATCCTGGAGCAGATGCTTTCCCTGACCCCAAACAAGACTGCCAGGAACATCGCAGCATCACAGCCAAAGTTCCAGCTCATTCCGAGTCCAGGGAAGACAAGTATGCCCTCAGCTGCTGTAGAGCCTCTTTCCTGAAACATGTTATCCATGCTCTGTCAAACCCCGGGAGCAGAAGGGATGAGTGGGGTCTGGTTCATTCCTATGCCAGAGATGAAGGAAGTGGCACTTAAGCCCCCCCCCATCATGGGAGACAGTGGAGTGAGTAGGATTGTCCATGCAAAGGGGTTTCCCGCCAATGAGCTTCTGCTTAGAGCCAGGCCCAGCCCAAAGTTTCCATCCTTACTTGACTCCCAGAGGGCCACCTGCCTCTGCCTCTGGAGTGCTGGGATTAAAGCTGTGTGCCACCACACCTGGCCAGATCCTCTTTTCTCAATCCCTTAATAAAAAGGTTCACAAATGATCAGGTAATCCCAACACTCAGGAGGCAGGGGCAGGTGGATCTCTGTGAGTTCAAGACCAGCCTGGTCTACAGAGTGAGTTCTAGAATATCCAGGGCTACAGAGAAACCCTGTCTTGAGAGAGAAAAAAAAAAAACCAAACAAACAAAAAACTCACAAATGAACTAATAATGCTTAGTGCTTATTTCCACAGTGATTATATATGGTCTATTCAAAGTACCATGTAGCCAGCCCTTACCTGTCTAGTAACCATGGTAATTAGGGGACTTTACACACCAGGGCCTCCCTAAGGCTTGGTGCCGTAGGAAACAAAAGGGTAGCCACATCCATGACCCCAAGCTACTGTGCAGCAGGAACAGGCAAATCCTCAGATTTTTCCATCAGATTCTGCCCTCGCCCCATCCGCTCAGATTTTGTCCTCCAAGGCATCCCAAAACAGCTCCCTCTTGGCATCAGAGAGCATCTCTCATCCTTTCTCATGACTACGATGCTTCTCCTTCCCCTACAAAAGCCACACCATACCCAGGCCCACTGGCAGCAGGGATTAAAACCTCTCCTTTCCACGTGGTGTGTGAAGGCCGAGTTTTAAAAAAACAAAACAAAACCCTGTCTCGTAAAAACAAAAACAAAAAAACAAAAAAGGTTTAGGAAAGCCTGGATGCTGGGGTGAGGTGGGGGTAGGTGAGTTTCAAGATGTTCTGACACTGACACGGAACCCGAGTACAGCCAGTCACCTGGCTAACAGGGGAACCGCTGCAGCAGGCTCCCCCCTTACCTGACACGCACAGGCTATGAAACAGAGACCCCCTTGTTGGTGTGGAGATTAACAGACCTTACCCTGAGTGAGCCGGGTAGGCTGCCGCACGGGGAGCCCATCGATAGTGCAAGGGTTGCCACAAGGGTACAGGGTGAGAGTGCCCCTCAGATTCTCAACGTAGCAGTGTTCAGGAGCCAGGCCTGGACCCTGAAGTGAGATATCCCTGGCTGCAGAACCAATCACCGTCCTCCCTGCAGGCAGGAGGTAAACTGAGTCAGAATGGTCCTCTGGACTAAGACATCAAGCAGAAGGTGCAGGGGGGGCACTGTGGAAATCTATTTCTATCTCCTGCCTATTTGAGCCTCTGCCCTGTTCTGGCCACCCCTAGCGTGTTCTCGCTGGAGCCAGCGGGTGGTAGGAACTCCTCCTGAGCCAAAAACTCTGTCTGGGTGGGATGATCCAGAGAGAGGTCACAGAACTCCGAAACCCTGCTGCAGAGAAAGGGAGCCTCCCTCTGCCCCCCTAACTGCCTCCCTGTGCTTCCTTTTCCTCCTCCTGCCTACTCCCCTATCTTTTTAGACATGCCCCCCTCTCTCTAGTCCTTCTGTTACCAGAAACCTCCCTTTCCCCCTCCTGTCCTCTCTCTCTCTCCAGGGCGGCCTCTCCCCTCCATTCCTCCCTGGTAGAGCCCCTGCGACTGGCATTTGGAGAATGTGGGGAATGCAGTATCACCCAGACAACAGGTGCAGCCAGGAAGGGAGAAGGGCAGGCAAAAGCCATGCCAGGGCTTCCTCTTAGGGCATTTGCCCCTGGTTCCCATCTATCCATGCCAGGGCTTCCTCTTAGGGTATTTGCCCCTGGTTCCCATCTATCCATGCCAGGGCTTCCTCTTAGGGTATTTGCCCCTGGTTCCCATCCGTTCACGTTAGTTGGCTCCCCTGCCAGGCACCTCTCTGGAGTGAGGTCGGGGTGGTGGTCCACTTCTTGACCCCCATAGACTATGAAGAGCAATGTGCTTTCTCCCTCCACTCATCCTGGATTCTAAGCTGACCTTTAGTGCCAGCCATGGAGCCAGTTTATCTGCCAAAGAGGGCAGACAGTCACGGAGGCAGAGACAAGGCAAGCATGGCCTGGCGAGGAAGAAGCCCCCACCTGTGCAGCCTCCGGGGCAGGAGTGCATCTGATGATGCAGAGGGCAGTGCTGGGCTTACCTTCCTCCAGCGGCAGGAGGGTGATGGCTGTGCTGAGTCTCCCGCTGCCCAGGCTCACCAGGTGAGGTTTGTCCGTCTGCACTTTCAGTCCTTTGCCTGTCTCAATCAGATCCAGTGGACCTTTCTGCAGGTAAAGTGGGTGGAAGGAGAAACTTCAAAGACTCCGAGCCAGGATTGAGCACCCTCGTGGCACCTGAGGGGCCACTAGATTGTCCCACTGGATTTATCCCAAACTTAGGCTCACTGCCCCTTCTGTTTACTAAGACTGGAACAAGGAGGGGCACTGTACCCAGTAGGAAGGGACCTGGTGGAGGAGGGCCAGTCTAGCTCCTGGCGGCTTTGCCACAGCTACCCCCACGGCCGTGCTTGCCCCTGATAAACTGAACTACTAGGGAGGGTGGAACCAGGAGAGTGAGCTTGCCAGTGGGAATCTGTAAACCGAAGATTTCAGACTTTCACAGAGACGTTTCAGGCTGAACCAATTAACCTGACTCAGATCAACACTGAGCTGGGACTAGGCTTGGAACCAGGGGAGGGCAACAGGCAAAATACTGCTGCTCACATCCATGGACCTGGACAACTGACGGGTAAAAGAGATGAGCTCGGGGCTGGAGAAAAGACTCAGTCGTTTAAGATTGCGATTTACGCTTGCAGAGGACCCAAGTTTAATCCCCAGCACGAATATCAATCAGAAGGTTCACAATTCCCTGTAATTCCAGCACCAGGGTATTGACTCCCCTGACCTCCTTGGGTACTTGTGCTTCACACGCACGGACCCACACACATACACATAGTTTAAAATAAAAATAAAACTTAAAAAAGAAAAGATCTGAACCCACCCTCAGCAGGAGCTCTCTTACCCTGTGGCCCAGCCTCACTTACCTGCACCACAGCCTGGGTCTTGCATGCAGGGCCTAGTTGGTTCCTACTGAGAGTATCCATGGTCCTGGGGTTCCGAGCTCCTGGGAACACAGTAAAAAGCAGGTAAACGGGAAGGTCAGGGATGAAGGAGAGACATGGGTTCTGCGGCAGGGTTCTCAGGGCAAAGCCAGCACCAGCCGCTGTTATCCCCAGTACACATATAGAAGAGGTGGAAAAAGCTAAGGAGCTTGGGGGAGCGGAGAACGGGGGACACATCCTCTGCCTCTATTTGGTTCCAGTACAGCATGGACACTACATGTGGCAGTCCTGATCCTTGCCACCACAAGCACAAACAGACCTATAGAGCTAAGCCATGTTTCTGCTTTTTCTTGCTCCATCTACACTCCCCAGATCCCAGGAATTAGCAGCAGAGGACACCTGACCCCCCCCCCACGGTCTAGCCATCTGGAGCCTTAAACAGAGCAGGCAGGGGCTACCAAGGGAAGAACAAAGTCCAAGGAAGCCCCACCAAAGACACTGGTAGCCGGAGATCAGCCAGGTGGGACCCAGGGCTGATCTGAGTGCAACCCCTCCCCCAGCCATTCCTTTTCCTCTTCTCCCTTTGCCCCCCTTTCCCAAGGGTCTCAATAGGACGTTTTCGTAAGGAGACAGAGAGAGGAAACCCAGCTACTGCTGCCATGTCTGTGTGTCTCAGCTCCTGCACTTTTCCTTCCATAGGAAGCCACCTCTCCCCTTCCATAGGAAGCCACCTCTCCTAATGAAAGCTCAGTGCTGCGAGTGGAAGATGCTAGGGCTCTTCGCTTGATGTTCGAGGAGCCAGAAGCAGATTCCTGAGCCCAAGCCTGAATCCCTTGTCTATCTATTGCACCTCAACAGATCTGCTACTTACATCTATACCGAGCTTGAAGACCAAGCAGTAGACTAGGTTGCACCCGGTGAGGTGCAAAGCACTCTGGAGATGGCAGCTATTATGAGCTGTGTAACCTTCAAGTGTAGACCATGGACCACTACCACTAGCCACTCCTAGCTCCCAGGCTTATGTTCTTGGTGTCTGACCTGTGTATGTGGACACGTTGCCAACTCCTCAGTGTTCCCTTCCGCTTTCTCTTCCAGCTACCGGACAGGTGACTTGCAAAGGAAGTAGAGGTGGGAGCTGGCGTTCCGAGCAGCGGCTGCTCCTGACAGGGGATCTCTCAGGCCCTCAGACATGCGTTACTAAATTTACCCTTCCCACTTCCACCCTTCCTGGCCTGGCCTTCATCTCTGTCACCATTTCCACCCAAGTTGGCAGAAAAGAGGCAGGAGCAGTGCCTGGAACCCACCCCAGGACTGCCTAGGAAGAGGGAGGGCAGAGGTCACCAATACACACAAAGCCCCTCACCAGTTTAGCCGCTGTCCAGAAGCACTGGCTACGGGGACGTTTATAAAGACAGAGGGCTGTAGGTCTGTCTGTCTGTCTTTCAAGATTAGCAGTGTGTGCCACCACCAGCCATCTCCAGGGTTTTTTATATGCTTGGCAAACATTCAACCAAATGAGCTATGCCCCCCAGGATCCTGGGTTGTTTTTTGTTGTTGTTTGTTGAGACAGGGTCTCAATCTGTAACTAACCTGGAACTTACTATGCAGCCAGGCTGGTCTAGAACTCTGTTTTTCCCCTCCCAAGTGCTGTGTCTACAGAGGTCGGGTAAGCCACCAGGCCTGGATTTAGTAAGCCAATAAAGTCCCCTCATTGTCAAGTCAATCTTCTATAAAACCATCATAATAATAATTAAAGGAAAACTAGCCAGAACAGGGCTTGTCTAGAACAGTGCTTGCCTGGGGCTAGGAGTAGAACAGAGATAGACTGAATAGGCTCAAGATTTTTGAGGCTCTGTGTGCAACAGAAATGTTCTTTTTGTGTGCTGGGGGTGTGATGCGTGCCCATGTGCAGAAGGCAGAGGAAGATGTACCCCAGTGAATCTGAACTAGGTTGGCGGCCATCAAACCCCAGCAATCCTCCTGACTCCTCCCCACCCTCAGCTCTGGAGTTACAGACACTGGTGCAGGGGATTTGAGCTCATGTTCGAGCAACAACTCTTTACTGGCTAAGGCGTCTTCCCAGACCACAACAAGAATGTTCTAAAATGAAGATTCAATGATGGCTGAGTAGCTCTGTAACTATACTAAAAATAACTGCACATTTAAGTTGGGTTGATTTTATATTATAAAGCTTATTCTGCTGGGTGGTGGTGGTGCCACCTTTAATCCCAGCACTCGGGAGGCAGAAGCAGGCAGATCTCTGTGAGTTCGAGACCAGCCTGGTCTACAAGAGATAGTTCCAGAACAGCCTACAAAGCCACAGAGAAACCCTGTCTCAAAAAACCAAAAAAAAAAAAAAAAAAAAAAAAAAAAAAGGATATTGGGAGCTGGAGAAATAGCTCTTTGGTTAAGAACACTTATTGCTCTCCCAAAAGACTGGATGGAGCTCTATTTCCAGCATCTACATGATGGCTCACAATTCTTGGTAACTCTAGTTCCAGGGATCCCAGGCCCTCTTCTGATCTCTGTTGGCTCCACACACATACCTGGAGCACAGACATACATGCAAACAAAACACCATACACATAAAATACAAATTTAAATTGTTTTAAAAATTAAAGATTATCTGAAGATCCAGGCAGTATACTAAATCACACTCTACGAAGTACAAAGCAATCCGAAAATAGCAGCTATGATTAGCTGTGCAAGGCACTTGTCTGGGCCTCAGTTTCCTCTTCTGCCACACTAGAGTATTTGTCATTATCACCCTGCGCAGCACTTACTTATTTACACTGAATAAATTCAAGTGGAGATAAAGACTGTAGGGGAACTAGGTTAGAGAGGGAATAAGAGTGACTCAAGGAGAGCGAGAAGAGAGTAAGAAGTAAGAAGGTGAACCGAGAAGAGAGATAAGGAGAGGCGTGGGAGAAGATAAGAAACCACACAGCAATTGGAAGGTGTGAGGCTATGGCCTCAGCTCAGCAACCTAACCCACAGCAGAGGAAAAAGGACACCAGACCAAGCTGACCCAGGTTCAGAAGGTGCCTTGACATGGCCCAGGCGCTCTCTTCTCTGACCCTAATCCCATGTCCCTTGGAGAAGCAGTACTGTCCCCTGCTCTGGTCCCACCAGGAGGCTATCTATCATCTGGGGCTGTAATTACCCACTCTGTAGGGCACTTCTAGGGAACTCATCTGTGCTCAGGTGCAAACAAACAAACCAAATGTGGCTTCCATTGCTGAAGGCCTGGCTCTCTGCAAACCTTCCCACACCTGGATGCAGACTCCAAGGCCTCCTAGGCAATAACGTGGCAGGGGCTGGCTGTGTGGTATTATGAACCTAAGGAATGATGCCCTAGAGTATCAGCTGGGGACTCCCACAGGTAACTCCGGCCCTATCCCCAATGTGCCAACAGACGACAACACTGACCCCCGTCCATAGGTCTCCGGCAAAGAGTCCTGGAGAGGGTCAACCAACTCTGGCACTAGTGATAGAAGGTCCTGGTCTTCCAAGACCCAAAATGAAAGGTCCAAAGCTAGCCTTGAAGATAAAGACCAGCTCGCCCCACCTCAACTTCCACACCACACCCCTACCCTGCCCTCACCAGGGTCCCACCGGTCCAGCCCGTGGATCGCAATGGGCAACTCACAGCTGCACGCCAAGGCCTTTTGGGTCACAGTGACTTTCATCTTCCCTGCTCACATCCGCCCCCAAGAAAGGGCCACCGGCAGAGGAAGGAGTTCCGACAGGAAGGAAACTGAGGCTGGGCGGGCAGGTTGCCCAGGAGAGGCGGGGCGAGAGTGCTCACAGATCAGGCATGTAGGGAAGAAATTAGAGATAAGAAAAACAGGCAGAGAGAAAAGGGGGTCTCAGGAAGCAAAGAGGCGCAGTGATTTGATGGGTGAAATCAAGAGCCCGGAGAGAAAAACCCCAAAGCTGGCTAGGACGGCCGGGTGTGGTGGTCACGCCTGTAAAGTCAGTTCCCACTACTCCGGATGTGGCAACAGGAATATCAGGCATTCAAGGCCAGCCTAGGCGTGGGTTTCATGAGACCTTGTCTCAAAAAAAAAAAAAAAAAAAACAGCAAAACTGGGGTCAAGACAGTGAGCTCAGAGGAGACTGTGGGGGAGGCCTGGGGAACCCCCCCCGAAGCGTGGGCGCGCGTGCGTGGATGCACTAAGGATATAGTCCCCAAGTAGAAAAGGTGGCAGAGAAAGAACTAGGTGCTCCCGAGCATCTTGGAGGGGGAAACCGTGTGGCAGAGGGACCCCAAAGGCCAAAGGAGGGAGAGGAGAGACCTAGATAACCCGGGGCGGAGAAGACAGCTAGGAAGAGAGAGTAGTTGGGGCTGGGGGTACTGGGGAGATGCTGGGAAGATGCACTTCAACGCAGGCTTCGTGGATCCCCGCACACCAGAGGCCTGCCCCTCCCCGGGCCACCGGGTGGGACAAGGCTTCAGTGTTGGGCCGCCTGCTGCAGCTGCCCCGCCCGCCCGGACCTGGGACAAGCCGCCTTTCTTCAGCAGGGCCTGGAGAAGAAGTCGCTTGTTTGCTTGGCAGGGAAAGGGGGCGGCCTCGCAGCTGCATGGAGAGGGCTGGTGTGTGGAGGGAGGTGCGTGTCCGCTGGAGGCTGCGTGTGAGCGGTGCCGCCTGCCCGGGCACAGCTTTCCCGCGCGTGGAGCGCGTGGTGTACCGAGGGTGTGGCGAAGTCGAGGCTCATGTGAGGGATTCACGTGTGCACCGGTGGTGGTGTGACGCTGGGCTGTCGGTGGGTGACGTGTCTTGTGGGTGCACGGAGGTGAGGCGTGGGATGCTGTGCGTGGGAGCTGTGGGGTGCTCGGATGCTCGAGTTAGTGGCCAGTCTTGTTTGTGTGATCGCTGTGGGATGAGCCCGAAGTGCGATGAGTCAGTCCCCCCCCCCCCGAGCCTCCGGGACCGCTGAGCTAACGGGCCCAGAATGCTGCCCCACCCTGGGCTCCCTGGGTCCCCTGCCGCGCTGCGCCGTCGCCAGCCAAGTCCCCACTGCGCTGGCCTGGGCGGAAGCGCCCGCGGCGCCTGGGCAACCCCGCGCCCGGAGGCCCCACCCAGCCGCCTGCCCGCGCTTCTCCGTCCCGGGGGAGCCGGATGACGGGGCTCGGCCTCTGTGGGGGAACTCCACGCCGCATCTGGATCCAGACCGCGGAGGCGGAGCGAGAACCCGCGGCTCAGTCATCCCAGGTCGTCCTTGGAGGCTTCCGGGACCCTCAAAGGCACCGGGGTCCGGGAGGAGCGCTCAGGAGACCCTAGTTGTGGAAACCCCAGGATCCCTCCCCGACTCCCACGCCTCAGAGGGGCACTCCACATTTTTGAGTCCATCCAGGAAGCTGGCCCTGGGACAAGAGTGGAGACGCCCAGGGGATCCCCCTTCCTATGGTCCTTCTGTTGTGGAGAGGGGCCACGGGGGATGCTGTACGCAAGTCCACGCGCGTACCCCACCCGAGACTGCGAGTGTGGGACACTGGCCGTCGGGGTGCCCACCGGAGAATCGAGATCCCGCAAGGCTCCAGGGTCCCTCCGCAGGGTACCAGGGCCCCCTCTGGCGGTGGCGCTGGCAACGCCTCTGGAGGGCAAAAGCAAGTGGCTCCCGGAGAGCGGCCCACAAAGCCCCTTCCGCCGACGCACTCACCTGGCATGGCCCCTCTTTAACCTTCCTACCCAGCCCTCTGGGCCAGAACTGATCTCGTCTGGTCCCGGGACTCTGCCTTCTGCAGACCCAGCTACACGCGGCGAATGGGACCCCAAGGCGTATTGGGAGCGGCGCGCTTACCTTGTGGGGAGTTGGGGGTGGACACCGACGCCTTTGCCCCGCTGGGCCGCGGCGGCCTCCGGCTGGCGAGGACACTGTTGCTTTTCCACAGGAGCCAGCAGAGGAGGAGGAGAGGGAGCCTGTCCCGCCCCCCCTCCCGCGAGTCCCCGCCCCCATCCCGTCCTGTCCGCCTGTCCAGCTAGAGAAGCCGCCCTTGTGGGGCTGGAGCCCAAGGCCCCCACCCAGCCTTTCCCACAGCAGCACCTCCCCCGCCTGCACAGCGCCCGCTTTGTTCATCTGTACAGCTGGGTTCTCCTCCACCACGGCAGCCACCACCGGACACACCCTCTCCCCCCCGCCCTCCCCTTCCGACCCTCCTAGACCACCCTACACTCTGGGCCTCGAGGCTCTTCTTTATTATCCACGCCTACCTAAGATGCTCGAATCTTCCACTGACTCCCAGTGAGCCCTACCATAGACAGTCCTACCACAGATTCTCAACGTCTCCCTCAGAACAGCTACTGAGGTCACCCAGGTCTTTCCCGGGTCAGACCCTCCCCTTTCCTATTCCGAGCCCCATCATAGAGTTGTAGATAGAATTAATGATTGCACACCAGGCTTCAGAAATTAACAGGAAGGCACGTTAAAGTGTAGCACAAACTCCAGAGTCCTGGAAAGCTGCACGGGGTCGTCCTCTTGTCCCCATAGATTCACCTTCCGTCACAGACCTGTTGGGTTATAGGCAGCTGGGGCAGGGTAGAAAGACACCAGGTTGGCTGAGGAGAGACAGTGAGGAAGAAAAGAGGGGAGCGGTCTATGAACCGCAGGTGAAGTCATTCGCCAACTCAACCCCCACCCCGAAATCCAAGCTGACACTGGAGCCATTCCTTGCTAAGCCTGCTCTAGTCCCAGGAGACTGCTGGGAGGCCCTGTAGGAGCTGAACTCAACTAGACTGGGCCTTTTTAACCTGCGCTAAAGGATTACTGGCAGACACTCTTCCTCAGTGAAGGCAGGCGCAGGAAGTCCCCCAAGTCTGGCCTAAATAGCAGATGGGATGAGTTGGAGAAAAATTGAAAAAGTCCTCTTTGGAATGGACAGGCTCTGTTCTGATCCAGTGGCTTTGTGCCCTCGCTCCCTTCCCCAGGAATGGCAGGAGACTGAACTGCAGGAATCTGGTCACTCATTGACAGAACTATGGGGGCTGGGGGAGTACAGCTGGCGATTGAAGGAGAGACAGCCAAGCAGAGGACACGAGGGAGGACACAATCCCACCTGCCATCTACTCCAGCTACTAGAGTTGAGACGAAACTGCGGGCACCAAGGAGCCCCGAGATCCTTTCTACCTCTTCCTATTAGAGACTCATGGAACAATTTCAGCTCTAGCCAACCTTCTTGAGGCACATCACAACGGTAACTTCCGGGATGTTCTAGTGTTTTTGAGCAAAAAGAAAACAAAACAAAATTATCTTGCTCCATATTTGAAGACTTAGCATTTGGAGAGGGGCTCAGACTGGGGTATCTCAGACTCTTCATTCTTTCGCCTGACCTCTCGTCACTGTTTACTGACATGGTCAGGAGGACTGTCAAGAAATAATTAAACCTGCCGAGGCAGATGATGCTGAGGCAGGGGGTTTAAAAAACACCTAGCTCTGCTCAGTGTCCTTGCAGTTCAGGGACCAACTGACCCTATGGTCAAGGCTGTGAATTTCGTGCTATCTCCTGCTGTGTCCGCCACTACGTTCCCACAGTAACAGCACTCAGGGGACTAAAGACCTCCTGCCCCACCCCTCCATGCTCGTCCCACTCCACATCTGGAGCCCATCAAAAAGCTCAGTGCTCTCTCTCACAGTTATGCAAGAGGTCGAGCAGCTGGGAGCTCAGAAAAGGGGGAGGAAGAGAAGAAAGTGGAAAACAGCCTTCCAAGCGCGCTTCAGACTTTCCGAACTGGAAGCAGGGGGAGAGGGCAAAGGCTGGGCATGGACAGAAGGGTGAGTTCTTCACTTGCCTGACTGTCAGGAGCGATTCCACACCCCTGGTGTCTTCACCTTGGCACTTGTCCCATTTTGTCCCTCTTCTCACACTGTGCTCCCTCTGGGCTCCAGAAGAGGGTGGCTGCCACTCACTCGGCCAGCAGCCTCTACAGTCTGCTCCCTCTCCCAGGAAGCTCTCCCTGCTGTTTAACTGTTTCCTCAAGATGGAAACTTTCTTTCCAGCAGCAAAGTTCTTTAAGCAGGAAGGTAAACAACTCAAAACTGCTTCAGGAAGTCCCTGAAACTGACCAGATTCTGTAGGCCCCTGGAGTTAATAAAGGCCGAGAGTCCTTGGACAAGCTGAGCTGCAGAGAAGCCTGGAGACCAGACCAGCTGCATGGAAGAGGTTTAGATCACTTGGAAAGGACAATGTCCAAACTGTTGAGTGGCCTGCAGGCTGTGCAGTGTGTGTGTGTGTGTGTGTGTGTGTGATGCAGCTGTCTTTGAGTCATTGCAAGTAAACCCAAACAAACTCATTAGTTCACCAGGTTGAATTTTGGTGGTGTCTACACTTTGGTCTGTCATGGGTTCCCTATCTAGGGTGAGTAGACATGAATGTTGTGTCTTCCCAGGAAAAGTTTTGTCATACAACACCTCAGTGACCCTTTTGGGTGCTGAACATCATTGATATAGGTGTGGTGGAAATGGTGATGACCTCCTCACTGCGTCCAACTTGGCGGAAAGCTTGCCCAAACTTCACCTGAACAGTAGCAAAGCCGCTCTTTTATCTGTTGATCTTAGAAAATTTGCACAACCCACAGTGGTCTGCAAATGCAATCAAACTGACTGGGAAATTTGGCCAGGACTGAAAACTGGCCTTGTCCACCTCTGGGGCTCAGGACCTGCCTATGAACAGAAGAGAACAAACACTCAGGACAGGGGGTGTGACACTTGTACAGAGTGTGTGTTGTTCAGAATGTGAGTCTTGAATTCAGTTCCCAGCTCTGAATGCACACTTACTTGGGAAGTAAAATCAGTTCTGAGGGAAAGAGGAGGAAGCTTCCGATCGAGGACCGTTTTCTGATAAAATCAGTTCCGTTTCTCTCGTTGCCTTGAATTCCCAGAGACATTCTTTTAAACAGTTACTGTTTTGGTTTGTTAATCAATCTGAGCAAATGAAGGACACTCAGGTGTTTCCCAGAATTGGACATTTAGGGGCTATGAGGTATTTCCAACTACTTGATATTGTAACACAATTTATCTGTAAAGGTCACACTCAAGATCCCTGTAATTGAGTTGAAAGGGTGTATGTGGGGGCACTGGAGAGATGGCTCAGCTGTTAAGAGCACTGGCTGCTCTTCTAAAGGACCTGGGTTTGGTTCCCAACACCCACTCGGTAGTTCACAATTGTAACTCTAGTGTTTGGGAATACAATGCTGTCTTCTGGCCCCTGCTGGTAACAGGCATGAACATGGTACATATACATACATTTAGGCCAAACACTCATATACATAAACTAATAATTTAGTATTTATTTATTATGTGTGCCATGTTCTATGTGCATGTATGCCTGCACACCAGAAGAGGGCGTCAGATCTCATTTTAGATGGCTGTGAGCCACCATGTGGTTGCTGGGAATTGAACTCAGGACCTCTGGAAGAGCAGCCAGTGCTCTTAATCTCTGAGTCATCTCTCCAGCAATAATTTGAAAAATTAAAGCAGTATAAGACAAAACCATGAGCCGGGCGGTGGTGGCGCACGCCTTTAATCCCAGCACTCGGGAGGCAAAGGCAGGTGGATCTCTGTGAGTTTGAGGCCAACCTGGTCTACAAAGCGAGTTCCAGGACAGCCTCTAAAACAATACAGAGACACCCTGTCTCGAAAAACCAAAAAAAAAAAAAAAAAAAAAAAAAAAGACAAAACCATTTTAACAACAAAGAGAGAACTGGAAATATGGCTCAGTTAACTGACTGCTCAGTAGGATCTGAATTCAGTTCCCAGAACCCAAATCAAGTTATTTAAACCCCCTGTAACCATAATACTAGGGAAATCTGATGCCTCTGGCTTCTGCCAGCACCTTCATTCATGTGCACCTACACAGGCGTTTACACACATACACATTATTGAAAATATTACGTCTAAAAAACAGCAAAAAACATTAATATGAAGTTTATGGTTTTTTTGAGTCACATAGCTTTCTCGGTCATATAATCAATCATTTAGTCCCTGCCCAGTGAGTAGCAAGGTAAAAGACTTTCCCTTTTCGCCGAGGGACTGGATGCTTCTAAAACTTCGAGGTAGCTTGACTTCTGTTTTGAGCAGGAAAGGCCTAGTTGGGCAAGGTGTCTGGCTTTTGTACAGGCCTGCTTTGTGTCAATCAGAAACTCCCTGGTACAAAATGAGACATACGTTAGGGATTTTCCCCATCCTTGGATAACAGCATACACAGCCACCAATGATTCGTGGATTTTCTAGCCATTGTGTCGAAGAAGCCCTAGAGATGCAAGTATGTTTAGAAAAGGACAGGAATGGAGGGGCATGGTTGTGAGGAAGCACATGTGTTAGTGAGGGAGTCACTCCAAGGCTTTGTTTCTAAGCTTACAAGGAAAGAAAACTTACACTAGCCTTTCCTTTTTTTTTTTTTTTCCTTTTTCTTCCTTCTCTCTCTTTTTAATTAAATAAGTTATTTGGTTCTAAAAAATTCCCATTACTTCAAGGTTCTTTTATTTTTGTTTTGGGGACAGGATTTCTCTGTGTAAGAGCCCTGGCTATAGACCAGGCAGGCCTGGAACTCACAGAGATCTGCCTGCCTCTGCCTCCCAAATGCCGGGATTAAATGTATGAGGCTTTGTTTGTTTGCATTTACTTACTTATTATGTGAATAGTGTTCTGCCTACAGGCCAGAAGAAGGCACCAAATCTCATTGCAGATGGTTGTGAGCCACCCTATGGTTGCTGGGAATCGAACTCAGGACTTCTGGAAGAGTAGCCGGTGCCATCTCTCCAGTCACTACCCCACCTTTCTCTTTCTTTTCTTTCTTCCTTCCTTTCCTTCCTTTTTTTTTTTTTTTTTTTTTTTGAGACAGGGGACAGGGTTTCTCTGTATTGTTTTGGAGGCTGTCCTAGAACTCGCTCTGTGGACCAGGCTGGCCTCGAACTCAGAGATCCACCTGCCTCTGCCTCCCCCGGTGCTGGGACTAAAGGTGTGCACTGTGTGCCTGGTGCCCACTGGGGCCAGAAGGCATTGGATTCCCTGGAATTAGAATTGTGGTTGTGAGCTGTTGTGGAATATTATTTTAACTGGGAAAAGATGTGTTCCATTGTTTTTGCCACAGAGTATTACTTTATCTGTGTAAGGCATGTTAGATTTATTTATACTGTATTTGTTTAATTATGTGAAGATGTGTTGCATTTGTTTCATCTTGCCTGCCTAAGGCACCTGATCTAATAAAAAGCTGAATGGGATAGCATGAGCATGCCAGCCAGACACAAGGCGCGGTGAAGGTAAGATACACAGAAAGTGAAGAAGCCCAGAGACAAAAGGTGGATAAAGAGAAATGGGTTAACTTAGTTAAAAGAGCTAGCTAGAAACATGCCTAAACTAGGCCTAGCATTAAAAACTATCAAGTCTCTGTCATAATTTGGGAGCTGGTTGGTGGCCCCAAAGAAAAAACCTGGTCCAGTGAGCCACAATATGGGTTCTGGGAGCCATACCTAGATCCTTTGGGAGTATCAAATGCTCTTAACCACTGAACCATCATTCCAGACCCTAGACTTAAAGCTTAATAAAAAGCTATTTACTTGGGCTTAGTGGTGCACAGCTTTAATCCCAGTACTTAGAAGGCAGAGGCAGGGAGATCTCTGTGAGTTCTAGGCCGGCCTAGTCTACATAGCAAGTGCCAGGGCTCTGTTACATAGAGAAACCCTGTCTTGACATCCCCCCCCCCAAAAAAAAGCTATTTAGGGCTGGGCAAGTTGATGCACTGGGAAGTAGAGGCAGAAAGAGCACCAGGTTAGCTTGGGCTACAGTGTGAGACACTGTCTCAAAAAAAGCAAGAAACAAATTGAGGTCTGGCGATACCTCAGTGGATAAAGGTGCCTGCCACTAAGCTTGGGGACCTCAGTTTAATGCTTGGAAGTGAGTTTTAAAGTTGTCTTCTGGCCTCCACACACATACTGTGGTACAAATGTGCCCCATCCCCACCTAAGTAAAATATAATAAAAACTTTAAATTGAAATTAAAAGGGGAGCCAGCCAGGCGTTGGTGGCCCATGCCTTTAATCCCAGAGTTTGGGAGGCAGAGGTAGGTGGATCACTGTTGAGTTCAAGGCCAGCCTGGTCTACAGAGCTAGTTCTGGGATAGCCAGGGCTACACAAAGAAACCCTGACTGGGAAATAAAATAAATTAAAGGAAGTGGTGACCACAGATAGTCTAGCTGGCAAAGTGCTTGCCATGTACACATAAGGACCGGAGTTCAATCCCCAGCACCCTTGTAAAACCTGGGTTACAGCACCCTATATTTGTAACCCCAGGGCTGGGGAGATGGAGATAAGCAGTTTCACGGGTCTTACAAACTCATGAGGAACCTTAAGTGACCTCTGGCCTCTATATGCATATACACTGTATCCACCGAAAGATACAGTTTATATTATCCTAAGAATTTCTCAGGTCCTACTAGTTGTGAGCAACTTCATATTAATTGGAGGGTGTTTCCTTTGCTGAAGCTGCATAGACAGAAGTATATTCTGTGCCATCTCTACACGGGATTAACTAATCTAGGATAGGAGCTATAAACCTCCTACAGTAACCAGAACATTGTTGCTAACCTCCCTCAAAAGAGGCCAACAATGTCTACTTGATGACAGTCAGGGCATGTGACATGAATTGGGTGTTCATTTCAGTAGAGATTACAGTCCAGGGAGGCAAGCTGAATATTAGATCAGGTACTATTTCATCAAAGGAAAAAAATATCTTAGGCCTCCATCACAAAAATTTTGTCATCCCTGACACTTAATTATTTATTAGGGAGAAGAATCTGCCTTCCAAACAATTTGTTCATATTCAATGGATTTTTCCAAATAAAAGAGAGTAAAGAAGCCTTATTTATTTGAGAAAAGGTCTCACTATTTTGTCTGGACTGGCCTGATACTCACGTAGACCAGGCTGGCCTCACAGGCATAGAGCTCCTCCTGTCTCTGCCTCCCAAGTGCTAAGATTAAAGGCGCACACCACCATGTCCATCAAGAAACCTTTTAAGGGAATAGCCAATTTCTAAAGCAACCCGACATCTTTCTGGTTCATTTGCTCACCACTGTCTGACAAGGGGAAGGCTCCAGGGTACTGCAGAATGTTTAAGAACTCTTCAATTAGCTGGGTGTCATGGCCCACACCTTTAATCCCAGCACTTTGGAGGCAGAGGCAGACATATCTCTGAGTTTGAGGCCAGCCTGGTCTACAGAGCTAGTTCTGGGCAGCCTGAAGACTACACAAAGAAACCCTGTCTAGAAAAACTAGGGGGGCGGGTGTGAGAGTATGTTGTCATTTGTCTGACTCTAAACTGCTCCAGACCAAGTGAAGGTTCTGGACCTGTGAAAACTTTATTTAATCTTATTCAGAAATTAGGCTGTCATGAGTGATAGTGTGTATGCTCAAATACACACAATGGAGAGGCACAATACCTGGAAAAAGGGACAAGAAAATGAATACGCTTGGATAGGTTATTTTCTTTAAAAAAAAAACATATCATTAATCTTTAATCTTAGATCCTATTACAGTATCATGAATCAGCAATCAGACATCAAAGAGTCCAGCAAACATCCCCTTTTATAATACTCTTTTATTTGATTAAAGAATTTGCCGTCGTTGTGTACATTGGAATGTTATAATCCCTATGTATTTTACAGGGTTACAAAATGTCTCTCATTTTAAATATTACCCCAAAAGTAATTCCAGAAAAAAGTCTCTGTGAAATTAAACTTGACTTTAAAAATCATAGGGACAAACAACTCTGAAATACAACTGGATTAATAAGATTTCTTGTCTACTTAACTACATGACAGACGTCTTATCCCAGTCCCCTTCTCAGAAAACCTCGCATGAAAACCAAGCTGGAGATAAGGATTCTTCCCTGATGCAGTTTAGGGAAAGGGAAAGGCCAGGACTTTCTTTGGCAAGCCATCCAGCCACAGCCATTTTTGAGTGACTCCTCTGCTTCGTGGATAGTATAGTCTTGCCATGGAGGGCAGCTGCTCAGAAGAGAGCCCCGCTCTCCAGCCACCTGAGAGTGTGGAGGTCATCTACTGCAGTTTCTGCTGCCTGCTGCTAGTGCCTGCAGCCTTGCAGCAATCACATTCCAACCCGCCCAGTGCAATGCTTGGTGGGATTGGGCGATTTAGCCTCCAGTAAAAAGGCAATGGAGCAAACGCAGCTGAGAAACAATTACTATGTGATGACACAACAAAGAGAAAAGACTTCAGAAACAGGGACAGATAGGCAGGTAAAAACGTCTGGTTAGAAGGAAGGAAATGGGGTACAGCTGAGTAACTCCTCTCTATACCAATATAATCACTTGCCTCTCAAAACGCTGTCACTCTCTCTAATGGTGAAGATGGGGTCTCCTCGATGGTTCGGGGCTAATGGGAAATGGCACAGACTCAGCAGCCTCACTCATTTCTGCTGGAAAGGAGAAGACTGATAAAGGGAAGGTCATCTGGGAAGAGGGGGAGGTGAACTCTAAGTGGACTATGACACTATGAACAACTGCAGTGACTCAGTACTGCCCCACGTGGTGAACTGGGAGTTGCGCAGCACTCGCAGCAGACATGATTCCATATGGAAATGGATGTAGCCATCTTATTAGACATCTTGAAAGGTATGTTCATCGGAGAGTTGCTTTTCAGCTACCTTTAATAACTGACACGAGTGGGATTCACAGTACTGCTTGCAACTGGAAAGGCAAGTCTTACAAGGAACCACTTGGCAAAGAAATGGAATAATGGATGGACACAGCAGAGGAAGTAAGACATTTCAAATAAGTATTTCAAACTTCTAGACTCTACATCCCTTAAGCAATTCACTGGTACTGTCCAAAGTCAAGAATGGGTTAGATAACCTTGTTCTAGGAGTGCCAAACACAATACCTAAAAAGAGATGATCCCAGTGCGTGACTGAGTGTACTGAAAAAATATTGAAAGGGGTATCAAAGATTCAAATCTATAGAGAAAACATTTTAAAACAAAGTATGAAATATAACTATATTTAGGGATTAAAATAAAGGGGAAATTTCTATGAAGGCAGAAGAGGTGTTTACGGGACATTCCCCGGAGAGCATGCTTTCCTGCTGGCCAGTAAAATCTGCCAAAGAAATCAGCAGCCTTTCCCTTTATGTTAGTGTCATTTCTTTGTCATAGAATGTCTCTGTGACACAACGCTGGGGATGAGTTGAGGGTCCTTGCGCGCAGAGGACGTACACTGTATCAGGAAAAAAGGGGTCTCCAATGGCTTGTAAATTTGGGAAAACTCTTCAGCCACTTTTGGCGTCTTCTTTATTAATCTGAAATCCTTCCTTTTCAGCTTTCCTCCATTCTTGGTATTACAGGATTTCATATTTGTCCACTAAGAAAGTGGTCTCTGTGGAAAACCTGACGGGGCTGTTTCCATCTACCTGGGTCACTTTGGTAACCTAGGAAAACAAAAAGAATGTGGTAAGGAAGAAGGATGGTGAGTCTACAAGATAATGACTACATTTTCATTAGATTATATCAAATGCTCTAAAAGCAGCACTAAAAGAAGCTTAGAATACGAAAAAAGGCTCACTCACACTTACTGTGGCATTATCTCAATCTGCTCTCTAAAGAAAAACAACTGCTGGGAATTGAACCCGGGTCCTCCGGAAGACCATTCAGTGCACTTAACTGCTGAGCCATCTCTCCAGCCCCTTTGACTTTGCCTTGACATGAAACTATGCTACCTATTAGACACTGTTCTTCCTTCTCCACATCTGCCTTCTGTTAGAACAGAGTACCTGTATGTTGCAGTAATTTTTTTTGGAGATGAAGGAAACTTGAACAGGGAAGAAGTCATTGGGCTGCCCAGGAATGCTGAACTCCAGGCTGCCACTCTTATTTTTGGCATCAATCACTGGCAGGCACCACTCCAAGGTATTTCGCCTACTGTCGTGTCGATATTCCCCATCAATCTCACCAATCACTGGTGCACCAACACCCGATCTGTCAGGAGAAACATCTGGTCATTGTGGTTATTTAGAGCTCAGCAGAGAACTCCAACAAGGGAATGAATCGAACCCCAAATTTGATTACAGCTGGGCAGTGGCGGTGCACCCCTTTAATCCTAGCACTTGGGAGGCAGAGACAGGTGGATATGAATTCAAGGCCAGCTAGGTCTAGAGACACAATTAGTTCCAAGGACAGCCAAGGACAGCCAAAGAAAACCTGTCTTAAAGAAAATAAAATTACGTATCTTAAAGTCTGCCTCAATATTTCTAAAAATTATGCTGCTTGGTAACTAAGGATCAAAGTCCTAACACCTTGACTAAGGGTATCACTTAACTTCCTTTGTAGAAAAAGATAGAACCATGGGTATTTAGGACACAGCTCTGGGGACTAGCCGGGCCTGGGAGCTAGTAAGTAATAGACTGCAAACATCTAAAAATGTTTTTATTGTAAAAATCACTTTATGGTTTGCTAGCCTGTTAAGAACTTTTCTTTTTTTCAAGTTCTTCGAGATGGGTTTTTCTATGTAGCTTTGGAGCCTGTCTTGTAACTCACTCTGTAGACCAGACTAGCCTCAAACTCAGAGTGGCATGCACCACTACCACCCAATGTACAATGTACAAAATGAAAAATGAAGCAGGTTGATAGTAGGGGGAGACTTTACATACCACCAATAGAGGTGAAATTGGATCTTTCAGAAGATTTGTTTTCAAGAAGGTTCGAAATGTTTCACACTTTACTGAAGCCAATGCTAATAAGTTTATCTTATTTATAATCTAGTGAATTTATTTGGTAAATGAGAAGTGAAACACAACAACAAAGTCTGGTCAAAATAGGAACAGACTGGAAAAAGAGACACAGTTGTTTTTGGTCACAGAAGAATCAGGGCTAGTAGTTAGGATGTACTTTGCACTCCCACAAATGGCTGACAGGCAGTGTCACCTACTCCTACACATTCTAAATTTACCCTCTTTCAATTTACCAGTGACACTCAGTGCTTACATTAGGGGCAGGGTAAGTAAGGAAAACAAAGACTACTTTAAGGGCTGCAAAAGATTTTAACTCTTTCCCATCAATTTTACAATGCTCATTCCTTCTCTGCTCCAATTCCAATTGTGACTTCTAATTTTATCAGTTTTAGATACTGGGGTAAAACATTCTCCAAAAATCTCTTCTCTAGGCCACCAAAAAACTGAACAAAGACACAGGAAACCACCAAAGCCACAATTATAGAGCAGACAGAGAGGCCTAAAAAGTATGGCATCCTAAAACAGTCTAGTAAAATAAATCTCAACAAAACAGTTCACCTGTCAACAATGCCCAAGTCCTACCACTCTCCAAGGTAGCTATTTATTGTCCTGGAGAAACAACAACTTGTGAAGTTGGTCAGCCTATTTTTCTTTTCAAAATAGGGTCTTTTGGTATAGCCTAGGCTAGCCTTGAAATCATAACCCTCCTATCTCTGCTTCTCAAGTACTGAAACTATAGGTATGTTGGTTAATTCTACTAATGGAGATATTGGCAATACAGCTATCCATTCATTCATTCATTCATTCATTCATTCATTCATTTATTTATTTATTTATTGGGACAGGGTTTCTTTGTATAGCTTTGGACCTATCCTGGCACTCGCTCTGTAGACCAGGATCGCTTTGAACTCACTGAGATCCGCCTGCCTCTGCCTCCCAAATGCTGGGGTTAAAGGCATGCGCCACCATGCCCAGCACAACTGTATTTTTTTTTTAAAGAAGCAAGTACCTCAGGCCTGCAATCCCAGCTAACCATGAGACTAAGGCAGGAGAATCACAAGTTCAAGGCCAGTCTGGGCAATTAAGTAAAACCTTGTCTCAAAAGGTAAAAAAGACTAATAATGTACCTCAGTGGTAGAGCTCTTGCTGTGTTTAAGCCTCTAGGTTTAATTGGTATCAATTATTACAGCAGGGAAGAAAATAAGCAAACATTTCTCCAGACTCCAGGAACCAGTTCTATAAACTCACAAAGGGAAGACGATTATCAGAATTTCACTTACGGGAGTGGGATGGTGATGACCACATCATTGAGCTCTAAATTATCTTCCTGTAGTTCATATTCTATGTTGACATCACAACCATTTCCACTTTCAGAAGGCCAGCAATTAACTGAGAAGAAAAACAAGGCCATAACACCTCAGCTTTAGAAAAAGAGAACTGTTTCTTGGCCTTGGGGCTAAAAAATCAAGAGTATGGAAAAGCAGAAAAAATGTTAGGAGGGCAAATACAAGCTGACTGACAAATGTAGGCCTACAGCATCTTAATGTAAATATGCATTAATGGCTCAAAACCGGCTTAATTCCAGCTCCAGGTGATCTGATGACCTCTTCTGGCATAGGTGCATGCATTCATGGAGACACACAAACATAAACCTTTAAAAAATTAACATGATTAATTAAACCAAATACAGCAGCAATTCCATTTTGAAGACAGTCACTTTGCCAAACAGAACTTGCTATGGCAATGAAGATAAGAGCATACCCATCAGAGGCACCTACTTGTCAAGGGAATGAAAGACTCCTCTGTTGTCTGTAGTCTCCACTTTAGTACACCTACATCACTGTTGACTGGAAATGACTTCTCTGGGTTTTTCAAGCCAATGAGAGACTCTGCAGTGAAAAGCTTCTTGTCCACATTTGGATGGGTCTGGAATGAGAAGAGAAGGAAATCTGAAGTTCAGAATGACAAGTGAACCGGGCCAGCAGGGTGACTCAGCAGGCACTTGCTGCTAAGTCCAATGACCTGAGTTCAGTCCCTGGGACCCATACAGGTGGAGAAAACCAACACTCTTGGAAGTTATCCTCTGACCTCTACACACTTGACAAGGCACATGCATTCCCACACAGACACACATACATATATAAATAAGCATCCAGACACATACAGAGTAAATAAATAAATAAATGGACTAAAAGTAAAATTAAAAAAGAAATTAAGAGGAGGTTGAAAATGTAGCCTAACATGCATGGGAATCTGGGTTCAATTGCCTGTAATCTTAGCAATATGGATAATTGGAGGTAAGAGGATCAGAAGATTAGAAATTCAGGGTCATACTGTTACACAGACCCCTCTGGGATTATATGGCCCATAAACAGATTCCTAATAAATTCTTTTTAATTTTGTGGAAAGATGTGCATTCTATAAAATCTTAATAAAACACCATCTCAAACAAAAAAACAAAATGGAAGGACAAGTTGAGTATAAAGCTAGCTTGAGCAAGAGTCTATGTTCCATTTTCAAGTACTGCAAAAACAAACACATAAACCCAGAAAAAAGAATGTGCTGGGTAGACAATGTCTCAATACTCAATATAAAAAGCCTCTACATACCTGTAGCTGCACCCCTTTCTTATCTTCATTTTCTACATGAAGACGAATCCGGCCAAATTTGTCATCTGAGATTCTAAGCATGATCATGCCATGCAACTCCATATTCTGTAATCCTCCATCTCTCCCACAGGTTAGTGTGATCTTTTCTTCAATCTTCATATGCACACTATAAAGTAAAAGTTTTGTCAGAAAAGTAGGAACCAGGCTGAAGATGTAACTAAGTTGGTAGTGTTTGTCTAGCATGCAAGAAGCACTGGGTTTGATCTCCAGCCCCATATAAAACCAGGAGTGATGGTACTACTTTGGTGCACTAGGGAGGAATGATTGGGAGGAGAATGGTTCAGGCCACCCTTTGGCTCATAATGAGTTCAAGGCTAATCTGAACTACAAGAGACTGGGGTCTTAAAAAGAAAGAGAAGGGGTTGTTGAGATGGCTCAGCTGTTAACAACACATGTAGAAGACTCAAGTTTGGTTCCTAGTACCCCAAATGCGGCAGCTTACAATCACCTGTAACTGTCTCCAGGAGATCCAATGCCCTCTTCTGGAGACCTTCTGTACCTGCACTCACATGCACATACCACCACCCTCCCCAAATACAAATTTATACATGATTTTAAAAGATTAAAAATAAAAGTTAGAAAGAAATCAGAACTCAATGTTACTCTGGAGTTTAATAGTAATTAGCTTCAATTAAAGCTTTATACTCTTTGGAGATAACAAGAGGGCAGAGTGTGTAAAGCATAGAGCTTAGTGACCTGAGTTCAATTTCTGGAACCTATAGTGGGAAGAGAGAGCTAACTTCTAAAAGCTGTCCAGGACAACTAAGACTGTTACATAGAGAAAAACCCTGTCTCCAAAAAAAAAAAAACCCAAAAATAAATAAACAAATAAAATTTATAGAGATCCATAACTTTGTAAGAAAAAATATGTATATATATATATATATACATAATAAAACCAGGTGTGGTAGTATACCCTTCTTTTTTTGGGGGGAGGCGGGGGGCTCAAGACAAGGTTTCTTTGTAGCTAGGGAGCCTGTCCTGTAGACCAGAGTTGGTCTCGACCTCACAGAGATCTGCATACCTCTGCCTCCAGAGTGCTGGGACTATGGCGTGCCGGTAGTATACCCTTTTATTCTTAGCATGTGGGAGATGTAGGTGGATCTCTGTGAGTTCGAGGCCAGCCTGGTCTATATATCAAGTTCCTGACCCTGTCTCAAAAACAAACAACTAAAACAATCTTTTTTTTAAAAAAAGGAATTTGAACACTGGTATTCTGTAAAGGTGATTGATGCTTCCCCTAGAACACATGGGTTATTAAATAAAAATCTCAGTTCCAGGCATAGAATACAAGGCATACAGAACAACACAGGCTATTCCTATTCCCATTGCTCTTGCTTTCCTCAACTAGATGGTAAGACTACAGTTGAAGATACAATTCATTTCAGTTGCAGGACATGAAGAAATTGATAGAACTCAACTGAAAGCTTCCTTCTGGCTAGCTTTTAGTGCTAGAAGGTACTATGCAGACCACTAGGGAGAAAACATAAATGGCTTACTCAGCACTGGACCCTGAACACTGTAATACTGATCTGCCAGGCAAGTTATGCCCAATGGTACAACAGTGGCGTGTAGGTTATGGGGGTAACTAACTGCTTTCTGGTTTAATCTGAGGTTTATACTTCACAAGAAGGAATTCATTCCTGATATTGTATACCTGGTCAAAGTCCATGGTTTGGTAGGTCACTGGCCCTAGTGGAAAACCTACTACTGTTGTTTTGCTAATTGGACATATTGTCATACTGCTTCCTAAATATGTTTATGCACAGACTGGTGTTGCTCCTAATCTTGGCCAGAGAATCTTCTTTCTTCGGTTGGCAACAATGCAGAGACTCCTAACTCTCCAAAGTGCTGAAAATAATGGTTGAGTGTTCAGCCATAAAATGGGGCATCTTTATTAACACCTTCCTCCCCAGGCTCAGGGAACATCACAGAAGGAGGAGTACAACAGTGTTATGAGCCAAAGGAAGGGGAAGAGTGTCATGAAATACTGTCTTCTGGACATGATATGGCTACTGAACTCATGAATTCACTGCAGCATTGATTATGTGGACAAGATCAAGCCAATGAGGTTAGTAAACATTTTAGCAAGCAACAGCAACTGGATTCAGTGACTTGCAAAGGGAAAACACTAGAGAGGTCATCAATGTGGAAAGAGGCATACAGGGAAATGAGAGGGAGAACAGCAGGGTGGGTATGATCAAGATATTGAGAATACATGTATTAGATTGTCAAAGAATATATGCAAGATATTCTAAAACATAACAAAATTTAAACAAAAGATATGCTTTACCAAGATTTACTTACTGTTAATTAATATCATATCCCATTTGGCTCATCATCTCTACAACCACATTCACTCTTTAAATATTACACACACACCACAATGGTGTCTCCCATAATTTTATAGAGAGTGGCACTATTAGGAGATGTGGCTTTGTTGGGAGTGCATATGACCTTGTTGGAGGAAATGTGTCACTGTTGGGATGAGCTTTGAGATTTCCTATGCTCACAGCCTTAGTTGATTTTCTGTTGTCTGCAAGATATTGGACTCTCAGTAATTACTATGGCGCATGTCTGCCTGCATGCCTCCATATTCCTTGCCATGGTGATAATGAACTGGCCATTTGAAACGGTAAGCTACCCCAATTAAATGTTTTACTTATATAAGATTTGCTGTGGTCGTGGTGTCTTCACAGCAACAGAAATCCTAACTAACACAAACACTATAGCCCATACCTTTAAACACTTTATTTTTACTTTATAAGAACAAGAACATTCTTGTACTGGGTATAGTTTGGTATCAAAGTGCTTGCCTAGCATGCATAAGGACACTCCCTTATATAACTGTATTAATGCCATCATCAACTCCATAAATTTATACTGAATTAACATTTCCATTCAACCTACCAACAGTATGTCAACTGTCTTATTATCACAAGATACAGCATCCTATCCAGGGTAAAGCACTGCATTTAGTTATCACTTAACTATAGTTTCATTTAAGTAAATTCTTGTGGTTTCTTCTTTTATACCTCTAGGAATTGAAGCCAGGGCCTTGCAAGTGTTAGGCAAGAACTACTGAACAGCATCCCTAGCCCTCAAATAAGTAAGCTATTCATTATCTATAATTTAGCGGGTAAAATGCAACTGGAAAATATATCTAGTTTGTGATGACTTGAGAATGACCTCTAGTACATGTATATAGTAGAATGTTTGGTTCCCAGTTTTTAGGTCACAGTGGTTAACCTGTGGGTTGCAACCCCGTGGGCAAATCTCTATCTCCGAAAATACTTAATTTACGATTTATAACAGTAGCAAAATTATAGTATGAAGTCTCAATGAAGTAATGTTATGGTTGGGATCGCCACGACATGAGGAACTGTATTAAAGGACTGCAGCATTAGAAAGGTTGAGAACCACTGGTTTGGGAAGAATTAAAGGAGATAAGGCCTTGTTGGAGGATGCGTGTCACTGGGTGCTGGCTTTGAGGTTTCAGAAGCACAGCAGGCCTCTCTGCCTATGCCTGCTGTCTGAGGGTTAGGAGATAAGCTCCCAGTTACCATTCCTGCCTGCCTGCTTGTCATGATGCTTCTAGCTCCATGATGATCATGAACGAACCTTCCAAAGCTGTAGCAAGCTCCCAGTTAAATGCTTTATTTTAAATATTGCCTTGGTCATTTTTTGGGGGGTGGGGTTCCAGACAGGGTCTCTCTGTGTAGCCCTGATTGTCCTGGAACTTGCTCTGTAGACCAGGCTGGCTGGCCTCAAGCTCACAGAGATTTGCCTGCCCCTGCCAAAATAGCACAAGTACCTCAGTGAGTGAAGAGATTTGTCTAAAGGCAACTGTTTGCTTCCAAGAGAACACAAAAGAGTAAACAGTCCCCTTTTATGAACACCTGATAGAAGTATCATCTTTCAGCTGATTTCATAACTATAAGCAACAGTAGGTCTGGGATTAAGGGCAAGACATTTGCATCTTGGTTATTTGAACTTGAATAACCTATCACTTAAAAAAACGTCACCAACCATCATTTCAGGCCTGAGATAAGAGACAAATCAAATTATACTGTATTCAAATACTTAAAGACAACACTTTAATTTCCTGTAAAGACTTGTTTTTTGTTTTTTGTTTTTTTGGTTTTTACGAGACAGGGTTTCTCTGTATTGTTTCGGGGGGCTATTGGTCCAGCCCGGCCTCGAACTCACAGAGATCCGCCTGCCTCTGCCTCCCGAGTGCTGGGATTAAAGTCGTGCGCCACCACCGCCCGGCTCCTGTAAAGACTTTTACAAACTTTAAAGACTGACTCTCCTTTATAGTTTTAATTAGAAAAAAGGTAAAACAAAATATGGGGTTAAGCTGGGGTGTGGTGGCACACGCCTTTAATCCCAGCATTTGGGAGGCAGGGGCAGGCAGATCTCTGTGAGTTCGAGACCAGCCTGGTTTACAAGAGCTAGTTCCAGGTCAGGCTCCAAAGCTACACAGAGAAACCCTGTCTCAAAAAACAAAACAAAACAAAAAAACCAAAAAGAATTGACAGATTTAAAAACAACTTTAAGGGCTTAAGAGATGGCTCAGGCGTTAAAGAGCTCCTACTGCTCTTCTAGAGGAGATTCCCAGCACCCACATCAGGTTAGCTCACAACCACCTCTAACTCCAGCTTCAGGGAGAGCTAACATTTGTAGCCTCTTCAGGCACCTGTACTGTACAAGCCCACAACCCGGCTCTGTTGTGAATTTGAGACCAGCCTGCTCTATACAGTTGAGTTCCAGGCCAGCCAGGGCTACAAAGTGAAACCCTGTCTTAAAGAAAAACAATAATAATAATAACAACAACAAAAAACAACAATAAAAATTTAAAGCCGGGCAGTGGTGGCACATGCCTTTAATCCCAGCACTTGGGAGGCAGAGGCAGGTGGATCTCTGCAAGTTTGAGGCCAGCCTGGTTTACAGAGCGAGTTCCAGGACAGGCTCCAAAACAATACAGAGAAACCCTGTCTCAAAAAAAAAAAAAAAAAAAAAAAAAAAGACGGTGTTGGGGAAGTCCTGTGTATATGTCAATAAAGCACTGCTGGCCAATAGGATATCAAGATAGGTGGGACTAGGAGTCCAGGAGGACCCTGGGAAAGAGAAACACAGAGAGTCAAGATGCAACGCCATGGGGTAGGAAGCCCGGAAACCTCTCCGGTAAGAGAAATACTTAGATTAACAATTATGGGATAAATACTTAAGTCAGAGCTAGCCAGTAAGAAACAAGCAAGGCCAACAGCTTCATAATGAATATAGCCTCTTGTGTGTTTATTTGGGACTGATGCGGCTCTGGAAACAGGCTGGCGGGAAGGCTTCTCTCAAGGGAAAGGTTTCCCTTTACAAGACTGGGGCTGGAGAGATGGCTCAGAGGTTAAGAGAACTGACTGTTGTTCTTCCAGAGGTCCTGAGTTCAATTCCCAGCAACCACATGGTGGCTCAAAACCACCTATAATGAGATCTGGTGCCCTCTTCTGGTGTGCAGACATACATGCAGACAGAACACTGTACACATAATAAATAAATCTTAAAAAAAAAAATTTAAAAGGCAAACCCCCCAAGACACGGTTTCTGTGTTACAGCTCTGGGAGTTCTGGAACTCAGAGGCCAGCCTGTATCTGCCTCCCAAGTGCTGGGATTAAAGACATGAGCCACCATCACCTGGCTAAAAAGACAATTTTTTAAAATTATATTATTTGTTTTTGAAGAAGTCATCATTACCTTTCCATATTAATGGGCACAGCATGCACTTTGGTTGCTTCTGAGGCACGTTTCCCCATATTAGAAGACATAATAGTTTCACCTTCAGATTTCAGTTTGTCCACAAAGTTATCTACTTCCTTTCCTTTGGCTCCAAGTTTCAAAGCCTTGCTGGGGCCAGAAGGTCTAAGAGGAAGAACAGAAAACAAGTAAATATATAATAAAAATACAAAAATCCCCAAATAGCTTTCTACCAAAGATTCCTCTCTAAAGGAATGTGAAGACCACATTGTTTCCTAGTGTTGGTGGACAACTAGACCACCAATGATGTAATATGAACCTGCACAAATGGACAGGCATTATTAATATGTAAGCATCAAGTACCCAAATAACAAAGGTATAATTTTACAGTCATAAATGATCTGATGAAAACTTAACATCTTCCAATCAGATAATTGTTACTGTGCACAAAAAAATTTACATATAATTTCAGGTACCCCAGAGATTCTTCTTAAAAATTACGACTGAAAACCATATTCTGGTGCTAGAGAGATGGCTCAGAGGCTAAGAGCACTTGTTCTTAGAGAGGTCCCAGGTTTGGTTCCCAGCACACACATGGTAGCTCACAATCATCTCTCTAACTCTAGTTCTGATGTACTCTCCTGACCTATGTGGGCACCAGGCAGCCATATGGTGTACACACATACATGCAGGCATGTGGTTTTTTTTTTAAACTACTTAATTTTTAAATTGATATTCCAAGAGCACCTGATGCTCTTGCAGACGATTTGGGGGGTCTGTTCCCAGAACCCGTAAAACTTCTCACACTTATCTATAACTCCAGTTCAAGGTGATCTGACACCCTCTTTTGGACTCTCAGACATCAGACAAGAATATGATGAACATACATGTGGGCAAAGAAGTCATATACACAAAATAGTCTTTAAAAAGAAAAATCTGGGGCTGGCGAGATGGCTCAGTGGTTAAGAGCACTGGTTGTTCTTCCAGAGATCCTGAGTTTGATTCCCAGCAACCATGTGGTGGCTCACAACCATCTATAATGAAATCTGGCACCCTCCTGGCCTACAGCATACATGCAGACAGACCATTGTATGCATAATAAAGAAATCTTAAAAAAAAAAATCCAGGCTGGGTGGTGATGGCACATGCCTTTAATCCCAGCACTCAGGAGACAGAGGTAAGATGATCTCTGTAAATTCCAGGCCAATCTGGTCTACAAAATGAGCTCCAGGACAGCTAAAGCAGTTCACAGAGAAACTGTCTTGAAAAACCAAAAAAAAAAAAAAAAAAAAAAACTTCATATTCTACAAACCATTAAATACTCCCTCCTTCTCCACATAAGACAACCGTCATATGAAAAAAAAAAATCACTGGGCATTGTCGGCACATGCCTTTAATCCCAGCACTCGGGAGGCAGAGGCAGGCAGATCTCTTTGAGTTCAAGGCCAGCCTAGTCTACAGAGTGCCAGGACAGGCTCCAAAGCTACACAGAGAAACCCTGTCTCAAAAAAACCACAAAAAGGAAAAAAAGAAAGAAAGAAAAAAAACCATGGCATAATTTGTACAACTTTCTTTTGAACAAAATGAAAAATAACAAAGACGTCTTCTTTATGCCTATCTTTTATGTATCCAAATTTAGTATCACAGATTACTTCATTATTTACAGTCAACTTAGAAACCAAGTATCATTCCCAGGAAACACATGAGCCTTCCTCTGCATCCTAAGGTTGCTGGTAATACACTAGACTATACCTGGATGGTGCAGGTGCCACTTTTGGTTTATCAGTTTCAATGATAGTCTCTGTGATCATGGCTGCTGTGCTGCCTCCAGACACTGCAGAACTGCCGAATCCACCAAATCCTGGTGCTTTTTTGCCCTGTCTCTCTGCATCTCTTCGGGCCTGTTGTAATTCCTTTGCTTTACGCCGCATCTCAGCCTTAGCTTCACGTTCTTGAGTCTATGGAAAGAAACATACTTGTATGTACAGCAAGCAAAACCAGGAAGATTGAGTTAGTGAAGGCTAAGAAAAAGATATTCAAACTGGCAGTCTCGGAAGGCCTCACTCACACTCACCTCTCTGACTGCTCTGAACACTTTCTCCTCATGAGAATCCATTTCTGTGAAGGTTCTGATCTGTGCCAAGTTAACATTCTCCCGGTATCCCAGGGCAACAATTTCATCAAAAGCAAAAATCAAATCAAAACAGTGCTCAGATATTTCATTTTCCTCTAAGGCGCGGCAATATTCAGGAATCTAATCATGGACAGTAACAGAAAACAAAGATTAAGAATTTCATAGCAGCTATGTTTCTAAGTCTTACCTTTTAAACATAAATTTCAAAAACAATCTTAGCACTTGGGAGGTGGAGGAAGGAGGATCAGGAGTTCAAGGTCATCTTCGGTTACATAGCAAGTTAAGGCCAGCCTGGACAGCATGAAATCTGTCTCAAAAACAAAACAAAACAAAACAAATAAAAACCCCAACCAAAAAATGTGATTGGTGAGATGGCTCAGTGTGGGGACACCAGACCTTGAGCAGAGACCCACTTCCCCTTCTGCCTGGGAGTAGGCAGCTGTAAGACAATGTTTACTAAAAACATGTTTACTAAGAACAATACAATGCCAGGGGCAATAAGGACCTGGAAAAGGCCTGCCCACGGAAACCGCCCTGACCTCGACTTTGTCCAAAGACTAATCGCCTCTTCTGACACGCCCAGATCAGTTTCTGGTGTCAGGGCAGAACCGGCCAGGGGAGAGGAGAGAGCAGAAGCTTTTCTGGAGGGAGCCTTTCTTAGGAAGTTTTCTTGAACCTTCTTGGGGCCTGCTTAAAGTTTTCTTTATATCGTTGAACAAGTCTCTGTGTTGTCAATCCCCGACACCCTCCGCACGTTCTCGGACACAGGCTGCGCGGCAGACG
Source organism: Mesocricetus auratus (assembly GCF_017639785.1). Classification (NCBI taxonomy): domain Eukaryota; kingdom Metazoa; phylum Chordata; class Mammalia; order Rodentia; family Cricetidae; genus Mesocricetus; species Mesocricetus auratus. The sequence continues at coordinate 23,359,910 of NW_024429203.1, forward strand.
CAACAGCTCAGTAGTTAAGAGCACTGGTTGCTCTTCCAGAGGACTTACGTTCAATTCCCAGCACCTACACAGTGACTTACATCTGCTTGTAACTGCAGTTCCAGAGGACCTGACACTATCACACAGACAAACATGGAGGCAAAACACCAAAGCATATAAAATAAAAATAAATAAATCTTTTAAAAAACAAAACAAATAAAAACCAGAATCCTTCTTTAGTTTCTAGTCTTTCCTTTAAATTAAGACTTTGGAGTCTACAGAGATGGTTCAGTGATTAAGGTACTGGCTGTTCTTGCAAAGATCCAGCTTCGATTCCCAGTACCTATGTGGCAGATCTCTGACTCTAGTTCCTGGGGACCTGATGCTACAGAGAAGATTCAGTGGTTAAGAGTACCAACTGCTCTTTCAAGTATCCAGGTTCGATTCCCAGTACCTATGTGGCAGATCTCTGGGAACCTGATGCCCTCTTCCAACTTTCCTGGGCACCAACCACATACACATACATATACTCACAAGCAAAACATCATACACATAAAATTAAAAAAAAGAAATTAAACTAGACTTTGGCATAAATCTTAGGGTGTTTGTATTTATCTGTATCAGTAGTCTTAATATAAAAACATTTTCCAATCTGAGCATGGCAGCACATGCCTTTAATCCTGGCACATGAGGCAGGCAGATCTCTATGAGCTCTACCCTGGTCTACCACAGAGAGCTCCAGGCAAACCAGAGCTACATGGTGAGATTCTACACACCTACAGACAGACAGAGATACAGACACACAGACACATGAGCAAGTTTCAGAAACATGGACATTATGAAGAACTGGGAATATAAAGGGCTAGACTGATGGCCCAGCAGTTAAGAGAACTGGCTGCTCTTATAGAGGACCAGTGTTCAATTCCAGGCACCCACATAGCAGCTCACAACTGTCTGTAACTCCAGTTCCAGGGGATCTGACACCCTCACACCAATGCACATAAACAACAACAACAACAACAACAACAAAAAACTGGGATATGAAAGAACGATTCTGCATTCTCTTTTGGAATACGTATACCTAGGAAGGTACCCAAAGAGTAGCTGATCAATGAATAAAGAGCTATATGGGATGGAGTATATATAGCTCACTGACAAGAGTGCTTTCCTAGAATGCATAAGGCTTCAGCACTGTAAAACAAATAAATTAAGCTTTTTCTTTTTTGTACTGGAATTGCATTGTTGAGATGTGGGTAGGAGTAGAGTTCACAAAATGTTAGCATCAGTTATTTTAGAGTCAAAACTACTTTCAACAACAACAACAAAAAAAATACAACAACCAAAGTGGCCGGGCAGTGGAGGTGCATGCCTTTAATCCCAGTACTTGGGAGGCAGAGGCAGGCAGATTTTTGTGAGTTCAAGACCAGCCTGGTCTACAAGAGCTATTGCTATTCCAAGACAGCCCCCAAAGCCACAGAGAAACCCTGTCTCGGAAAAAAAAAACAAAAAACAAAAAACCCCCAGAAAAAAAACAACCAGTATTACAGGCCTCTTACCACTCTTGAGAAGAGTCTTAAAGTCTCCAAATCTTCTAAAATATTGCTGTTTTTGGTAGTGATCAATACCATGTACAGTTTCTCCATAGGTTGGTAGACATATCTTACACTCTCTGTTTCAACAAAAGTATGTTGTTTTCCAGTGTTCATGAGTTTTGGAAAAGCTGCTAATAAACCCTCAATCCGAGTGCGGGTCATCTCCACAAACTGCCGAGAAACAATAGCCTTTCCGGCTTTCGTGCAGACTGCTGCTGCCAACAGCACCTGCCAAGAACATACACACACATAAGTACTCGTTACTCATTTTTACATTTCTTTTCTTTCTTTCTTTCTTTTTTTTTTTGGTTTTTACGAGACAGGGTTTCTCTGTATTGTTTTGGAGGCTATCGGTCCAGCCCGGCCTCGAACTCACAGAGATCCGCCTGCCTCTGCCTCCCGAGTGCTGGGATTAAAGGCGTGCGCCACCACCGCCCGGCTTACATTTCTTTTCTTAGCACCTCAAAAGAGTTTCCATACCATAGCACATTCAGTGACATGACTACTATTAGAATGTTTTCAAACTATATTTCATTGTACAAAGTTAAAGTAGAAGAAAACGAAGCAATATAATATAATATATGTAATATATGTAATATATTATATTATATACCTAATATATATTATATACCATATTATATCATATCATATATTATACATATAATATATTATATACCATAATATACCTATAAAATTTTAGTTAAAAAACTTTTGCCTTGCCGGGCGTTGGTGGCGCACGCCTTTAATCCCAGCACTCGGGAGGCAGAGGCAGGCAGATCTCTGTAAGTTCAAGGCCAGCCTGGTCTACAGAGTGAATGCCAGGATAGGCTCCAAAGCTACTCAGAGAAACCCTGTCTCAGAAAAACAAAAAGAAAACTTTTGCCTAGAATGTGCAAAAAGTCAAAGTCAGGTTACATCACCAATACTACACAAACACACATGGAGCAATTTTTCTTCAAAGTCTATACGTAAATTATTATATTATTTATATTGATTGATCATATGTATGTGTGGGAATGCATATGTCAGTGCCCACCTATGTGAAGACCAGCAGACTCCTTAAGGGAATCCTACTATGGGTTCCAGGGATCAAACTCCGCTTGTCAGGCATGGTGGCAAGTATCTTCACTGGCTGAGTCATCCCCAGCCTTTTATACTTACAATATTGAGTCAACTATGACTCAGAGCCAGGTTGCACTCACTCTGATTTGGCACACCATACACAACAGATCCAAATTTTCTTTAAAAAGTATAGAAATTTCCATATCAAATCAGAAGGCTAACGAGGAAGATTAGTTTATAAGAGCACTATCTGAGTATGGCAACACATGCCTAACTCTCCCACTCAGAGTACTCAGCTCAGGCTCTCTACCTTCTCAGTAAAAGGAAACAAAGGGGTGCATAAGAAGTCCCGAACTTCCTTTTCATTTTTACTTGGACTATGAAGTCTGAGTTGATCTTTCCTTTGATTAGCTTTCCCATCCCGTTCATCCTTCTATCTATGGAAAAAAACTGTGAAGTGAAAACCTACATAACCTGGTGTTTCACATAAGTTTTAACTGAGCAATGATTAAGACCCAACCACCGGAGCCGGGCGTTGGGTGGCGCATGCCTTTAATCCCAGCACTCGGGAGGCAGAGGCAGAGGCAGGCGTATCTCTGTGAGTTCGAGGCCAGCCTGGTCTACAGAGTGAGTTTCAGGACAGCCTCCAAAGCCACAGAGAAACCCTGTCTCAAAAAACCAAAAAAAAAAAAAAAAAAAAAAAAAAGACCCAACCACCTTCTGATATCAACCATTTAACAAAACAAATGTAAAAGGAAGAGCAGGATCTTCAAATGCCAATGAGAAGAACAGGAAAGCTAAGCTGTGTTTAATGGCCTCTTTGGTATAGGGATCCAAGAGTTTGCACAAGCAACAACAACAAAAGATTGACACACCTGGGAAGACTCACTGTTAGGATATAACCTCTGAAACAACAAACCCTGGCTAAACTACTCAACTTTACAGAAACCTGTCCATTACAGATGAGTAATTTGAAAAACGAATATCCATCAATTTAAATAAATATCCTCATAGTGGCTTCCCTCTCTTGGTACTGGTCCTCTAGTATAATAGGCAAACGTTATATATCCTCAGCATTTTATCTATTTTCAAGTTTTCATCTTATGTTATTACATGGTCTTCCTAAATTTCCTGGTACTGGTCCTCTAGTATAATAGGCAAGCATGTTATATATCCTCAGCATTTTATCTATTTTCAAGTTTTCATCTTATGTTATTACATGGTCTTCCTAAATTTCCTGGTACTGGTCCTCTAGTATAATAGGCAAGCATGTTATATATGCTCAGCATTTTATCTATTTTCAAGTTTTCATCTTATGTTATTACATGGTCTTCCTAAATTTCCTGGTACTGGTCCTCTAGTATAATAGGCAAGCATGTTATATATGCTCAGCATTTTATCTATTTTCAAGTTTTCATCTTATGTTATTACATGGTCTTCCTAAATTTCCTGGTACTGGTCCTCTAATATAATGGGCAAGCATGTTATATATCCTCAGCATTTTATCTATTTTCAAGTTTTCATCTTATGTTATTACATGGTCTTCCTAAATTTCCTGGCTGCCTTCAAACTTACGCCCTGCCTCAGACTCCATAGCAGCTGGGATCACGGATGTGCATCCATTCAGTTTCAATGTATTCATAATAGTTTTGTAATCTAGTTTTTGTTGTTATTGTTGTTTTGGTTTTTCGAGACAGGGTTTCTCTGTGGCTTTGGATGCTGTCCTGGAAATAGCTCTTGTAGACCAGGCTGGTCTTGAACTGCCTCCCAAGTACTGGGATTAAAGGAGTGCGCCACCACCGCCTGGCTCACTGTGCTTGTTTTTAAGCAGCAGAATAAAACAATTCATATTGAGCCAGGTGTGGTGGTTCACACTTATAGTTGCAGCACTCAGGAGACAGAGGCAGGTAGATAGATCTCTCTGCAATCAGATCAGTCTGGTCTATATACCAGGTTGCAGGACAGCAAGGGTTACATAGAGATTCTGTTTCAAGCAAAACAAAATAACCCTCTCCAAATCCCAAAAGACAATTTGTTGTGATATTTTGATCACACTCTGACAATAAAGTTTGCTTTGACTCAGAGGGTGGAGCTTGACACTAGCTGACCAAAATTAACCATAGAGGTTTTGGAGGACTGAGGACAGACAGGAGATAGGAAATAGTAACAGATGAATGGAAGAGATAGGAGGTCACTAGTGGTTTCTCTACCACTGGTTCTTACTCTAGTGTCTGACTCCCAATTTACTGATAAAGAATAATTAGATAAATGCATCCAACAATTCTTATTGCAAAGTATTTCATCTATACCCAGCACAAATAAGATCCATCCACTAAACAGATCTGTGTTTTTACTGATTTACTTCCCAAATAAGAACAAAAGTTTAGAAAAAGCTAGATTTAAGGGATTAGCACATTATTCTCCTACATCTCTGATTCTATCAGCTCTATACTGAATTTACCTTATCTCAGCCTGGTGGTATCCAGGGGCGTGTACACACACTAAGTAACTGTTAGACCACTAATCTCCAGTCTTTTGTTTTGTTATTCTGCTTTGCTTTGTTTGAGAGAAGGCCTCCTTACGTAGCTGAGACTGGCCTGTAACTCTCCATCCTCTTGCCTGTTTCCTGAGTGCTGAGATAATCTGTACATGCCACAATGTCAGAGCTACTTGACTTACTGAATATCTATTATCACACTAGATGGCTCAGTGGTTAAGAGCACTGGTTACTCTTCCAGAGGACCCACGTTCAATTCCCAGGACCCACTTAGCAGTTCTATGTAACTTTACTTCTAAGGTATCTGATAACTGTCTTCTGGCCTTTTAAGGGACCAGCTACGTCCATGGTGCAGACATACAAGCAGTCAAAATGCCCATACACATTAAAATAATTTAGAAAGAGACCCTGTGCCAAAACAAACAACAAAAAATCAGTAGGGAGGGAGAGGCAGGCGGATCTCTGGGAGTTTGAGGTGAGCCTGGTCTACACAGGAAACAGGAACCCTGTCTCAATAACAAACAAAAAATCAGTAGGGTAAAATAATATCTCAAGCAGGAAGACTCTGAGACTTTGAGTCATTTCGTTAAACAGATATAAGCAAGTGAGCCTACCAAAGCAGGATCAAAGTTCCCTATACTAAATGTAGATAAACTTCAAAACACCTAGGACAGAAGTCACAGGGTCCATGCAGATGACATGGTTTCCAATCACTAATATAGCTAGAAAGGTCATCTCTGAACAAGATAAATGTATCCCTCTTAGAGTGTATAATATTAAAAGGTGAATCCTCCTACCATGATTTTCACTTGGGTTTCACTATGGCTGGCTTGAAACTCACTATATAGATCATAGGAAGTCATAGAGATTTGCCTGCTGGAATTAAAGGCAAGCTACCATGGCTAGCAACAGTTCAGCAGTTAAGAGCACTTACTGCTCTGGCAGAGAACCTGGGTTCTATTCCTAGCACTCATGCAGCAATGGATAACCATCTGTAACTACAGTTCCAGGCAACCAGATTATTATTTTCTGCCCTCCTCCAGACACCAAATATGCATGTGAGGCAAAACATTCACACACATACTACTTTTAAGAGTTAATAAAAAAGAATGAATAACCATGGTTTTGAAAGCTTTTTTTTAGTCAGGCAGTGGTGGTGCACCCTTTAATCCCAGCACTCAGGAGGCAGAAGCAGGATCTCTGTGAGATTGAAGTCAGCCTGGTATATTGAGCAAGTTCCAAGAAAGCCACCAAAGCTTCAGAGAAACCCTGTCTCAAAAAACAAAACAAAAACTAAGAGTTCAAGACCAGCCTTATATACTTTTAGAGTTTGTGACTAGCCTGACCTACACAAGAACCTGACTTTCTTAAAAGAAAGTCAAGATCCTCTGGCCTCAACATTAACACACACATCCCAAAGAAAAATAATTGTTTGGCAGACCAAGCCATTTATTTTAAGACAGGGTCTCACTGTGTAGCCCTGATTGGCCTGGAACTCACCATTTAGGTCTGTCTCTGCAAAGCTAAAATTAAAGGTGTGCATCACCACACATAGCTCAAACAATTTATATGTTTACATGGTTTCACTATATTGTTTATATAGGTTTAATATATGGATCAGGAGGCTGGAGAGATAGCTCAATGATTAAAAGTGCTCATCTGCACTAGGAAGTTCACAACTTTAACTTCAGTTCCAGGGAATCCAATGCCCTATTCTGGCTTCTGCAGATGGCACTCGAATACCTGTTATATACATACACACATATTTTAAATAAATATATTGCTTGCATACATACACACACACACACACACACACATATATATATATGGATCAGAAATGCCTTGAATTAGGAGATTTGCAGTTTGGCTTCTGTTCTGCTTGCTACTAATTGCATAATCCAACATAAGTCACTTGATTGCTTACTGAAATAACAGAAATTAAAGTGTCATTGTATTTTTTTTAACTGTTTTTTTTTTTTTTTTGGTACTGGGAATTGAATCTCAGACCTGTCACACTCACACAGTCTATCTAAACATTCATTCTACCTATTATTGAGCTACTACTCCCATCCTTACCTGCTTTATTTTTATTTTTTTATTGTGGGAATGTATATATGGAGTTCTGTAGATGTCAGCAGACAACTGTCCTGAACTGAATTGGCTCTTTTATTCTACTATGTGGTATGTGGGTCTTGGTGATGAAACTCAGGTTTTCTACAAGTGTTTAAAAAAAAAAAGCTAGGGGGCTGGAGAGGTGGCTCAGCAATTAAGAGCTGTTGCTCTTGCCCAGGACAGGGGTTCATATCCTAGCACACACAGCAGCTCACAAAAAATTTGTAACTACAGTTCAAAGGATCCAATACTCTCCTCTGGCTTTTGCAAGCACCAGGCACACATGTGGTACATATATATACACATGCAGGCAAAGCACTCATACACAAAAAGTAAATCTTTATTAAACAAACAAAAAAAGGTGGGGGAGTGGGAAAATAGTAAAGAACTTGCCTTGCTCCACTAAACAAACACATTTAAAGACAAGAATAAGAGCACCGGGGTCGGTGGCGCACGCCTTTAATCCCAGCACTAGGGAGGCAGAGGCAGGCGGATCTCTGTGAGTTCGAGGCCAGCCTGGTCTACAGAGCAAGTGCCAGGACAGCCTCCAAAACTACACAGAGAAACCCTGTCTCGAAAAAAAAACAAAAAAAAAAAACCAAAAAAAAGAGCACCGGGAAGGGGCAGGCTGGGAAGATGGCTCAGTAGAGAAAAGCACTTCAAAACTTCAGCATGAAGGTCTGAATTTGAATCCCATCACCACATAAAAGCAGTGGCTGCAACTGCCTGTCACTCCAGCACTGCAGGTCAGAGACAGGCAGATCCTGAGAGTTCACTGGCCCATCAGCACAGCTGATAAGGCAAGCTTCTGGTTTAGTAAGGCAAAGCCACAAAGGATGCTCACCATCCTGTATCTCACAAACACAGTCTCTAAGTTTAACTAAACGTCCTATAAGTCTACAGACTTTAAATTGAAGCTTTTGAAAACTTCACAGCAGGGTTCAGTAGGTAAAGGTACTTGCCATCATAAGTCTATTTACTATCTTCTTAATAATTAAGAACAAGGGTCTATTAATAAAGATTTTAGAAATGGGTGATATCACAGGCCTTACTATCAAGTTTATTCAGATGTAAGCTTTAAAAAAAAACTTACCATAATGGTATTTGGCAAATATTAAGAAAAGGATCAGAAGATGCATTTCAGCTAATGTGGCCAAGTCTGTCAGAAAACTGAGACAAGAAGATGGTGAGTTTCAGGTCAGCTTGGACTACACCTGCTTAAAGAATAAAAAAGTATTTCCTTGTGTACTTCATGTTGTTTATATATCTATAGTGACTGCTGTCTAGGACATTTTGCATGGATACTCAGTAACTAAAGCCAAAGGAAATTTATTTTTCAAGAAGTGTTTATGAAACCTGTTTGAAATATGTTCTAATGATGAATGATTAGGTGTGTGATAAAATACAGTGAAATGTTAAGAGAAACTAGTTGGTAATTACATGACTGGTCCCTGTAAGGTTCATTGAAAATTTCTAGATGTTGGAAAGGTTCATAATAAAATGTTAAGGAAAAACTACTTCTAGAAATTTTGATGCAACTTTGAGATCAAAATTTCACCCCACCTGGGCAATTCTATGATACAAGGACCTTTTTGTAATTAAGCAGGTAGGGCCCATAGACATTATATAAAAGTAATACCAAGCCTTTTGACTTGACAGAGCAGATTGCACTGAGACAAACTATTCAATCTCCATAACACACAAGTCTATAGATACCTGATGATGCTAAATTTCTAATTCAGAAAGGCAGGACACAGCTATATGAATATGCGTACACATCAAAAGGACAAGCAAAAAGTACACATGTACACATTCAAATACACACACACCTATCACTTAACATCTACAGCTCTACTGTTCCTCAACTATCTTTTTTTGTTTTTGTTTTTCAAGACAGGGTTTCTCTGTGTAACAGCTCTGGCTGTCCTGGAACTCGCTCTTGTAGACCGGGCTGGTCTCACAACTCACAGAGATCCACCTGCCTCTGCCTCCCGAGTGCTGGGATTAAAGGCGTGTGCCACCAATGCCCGGCTCCAAGAACATTTTAATAAACATTTGATAAAGATCATCTATATTTAGTTTTCTAGGGCTCTAATTTTAATTTTAAAACAATACACTATGAATAATCCCCAAAACGGAAAAGAAATCACTATCGGGTGAGTAGTGGTGGTGCACACCTTAATTCCAGTGCTAGGAAGGCAGAGGTCAGTCTGGTCAACATAGTGATTTTCACAACAGCTAGGGGGCCATGGTGAGAAATCCTCTCTCTAACACTAAGATATGGGGGCTGGAGAGATGGCTCAACAGTTAAGAGCACTTGTTCTTGCATAGGACTTGGGTTAGATTCCCTGTACCCACAGGGAGGCTGGCAAGCATCCATAACTCCAGTTCCAAGGGCTCCAACACCCTCCTCAGGTGGTACACAGACGTTCCTGTGAGCAAACCAATTCATACACATATATTGTTTTTATTTTAAAAACATCTTGAAAAATAAAAGCCACAAAAAAATTAACCTCGTGGAATTGGGACTTGGGGTGGGTATATGAGGTTTTAGAAATTATATGTCTAATACCAAAATTGGGGAGGCAAACCTACTTGATGTAATTCGTACACTTGAGGCTGGGAAAGGGACTCCAATGGTTTAACGTCCAAACATGAATCTCTCCTCTAACCAAGTTCTTATCCAAAGAGATGTCAACACAACTTAGTATGACAAGTACCAAAATAGTCTGTTAGGTCTTAGGTATGCTTTCAAAGTACTTCAAAAAAAACTTCCAAAGACAAATTGCTAGTTCCTTGGAAACTGTAGAATCTTCCAGTTCACGAATATCCAGATTTCAGCTGATAAAGCAGGATCTGGAGTCAATTCTGCTTTCCCCCATCCTCACCCACATTAATTTCCCCTACCTCGGTAGCAGATGGTTACACACAGATAAAGACTTTGAAGACACCTAACAGGTCCCCAAGTACAGCCCACCCCTCCTCCTCCACCCAAGAACTCCTGTTTTACAATATGCCACACGCACGTCACTCCACCTCAACAGCAGCGGGTCCCCTGGAGACAGAAACTTGTGTCTGTCACTCAGTTTCTCCGTGTTCTATACACACTGTCCACGCAGCCTCGCTGCCCCCCCCCCGACACACGTATGCGCTACCCCAGAACAGACGCTTCAGGGACACCTGGGTCCTACAAACGAGCGTCCCAAGTTACTCCTTCCCGTGGTGCCTCCGCTTCCCCCTTTCGATTAAAAAAAGCAGAAGAAGCTGAAAGAGACGAGAGAGGAGGCGGTGACAGGACGAGAAGCTGCCGACAGGCCCGGCCTGGCGGACCCGGAGCTCGCAAGGGAACCGGCAGGACGTGCGGGCGGAAGGCCCACGCGACAACCAGCAGCCCGGGTGGGTCGGAGTGTCGGGCGGACGCGGCGGTGCCGCCGGCGGAGGCCTGGGGGGCGCGGCAGCTCGCTCGGGTTTCCCCGGAGGCCGCGCCAAGCAAGCCCGGGCCGCCAGCGGGGCTCCGGGCGCGGCTCCTGCGGTCCGGGCCCAGCCGGCCAGCACGGGGCGAGCGGATCCGGCTCGGAGCTTACCATGGTGAGGCCGCAGGTGGGGCGCACCACGCTCTGGCTCCGCTGGGGCTCGGGCTGCGGCCCAAGGAAGCGGAGCTCCGGCCGCTCCGGACCTGCTGCCCCTGACAGGAGCCTCCGCCGCTTCGCCTCTTGCCAAGATGGCGGACCCAAGCCACGTCTCCAACCGGAAACGGCGCGGGTCAAAGGGCGGGGGGCGGGGCCGGCAGGCAAATCCTGGGTACTAGTCTGATTTTTGACTCCGTTATCCCAGGGCTAGAAAGAAATTTGGCTTGAGTTGTGGAGCATCATCCTTTTTGTCCTTACTTTGTGTTCACCTGCGTTTTACTCAATGTCTCTTCTTACAGTTCATAAAACCATTTAATTGAACATATGAAATAATCCGTGTGCATGAGGAACTAGTATCCAGAATACACAAAGAATGTTTACAACTCCATAATAAAGCCAGCATGGGCCCCTCTACTGTAATTCCAGCACTCAAGAGTCTGAGGAAGAAGAGCAAAAGTTGGAGTCCAGCCTAAGCGCCAGTATCGAGTTAAAGGTCAGTTTAGTAGACATTGGCAAACACCCACCACCAAAATAATAATAATGATAATACTCATCATCATCATCATCAAAATAAAAGCGTCCAGGACAGACTCCAAAAACAATACAGAGAAACCCTGTCTTGAAAAACCAAAAAAGAAGTAAATATTTTTTAAATTAGAAAAACACTCATAAGTAGAAAATAAAAGTAAAAACAAATACATCTTTTTTTTCTTTTTTTGGTTTTTCGAGACAGGGTTTCCCTGTGGCTTTGGAGGCTGTCCTGGAACTAGCTCTTGTAGACCAGGCTGGCCTCAAACTCACAGAGATCCACCTGCCTCTGCCTCCCGAGTGCTGGGACTAAAGGCGTGTGCCACCAATGCCCGGCTACATTTTCTTTTTCTTAAGAAGAAAAAATATGCTGGGTGGTGGTGGTGGTGGTGGCGGCGCGGCGGCGGCAGCAGCGCACGGCTTTAATCTCAGCACTTGGGAGGCAGAGGCAGGCAGATCTCTGTGAGTTCGAGGCCGGGCTGGACCGACAGCCTCCAAAACAATACAGAGAAACCCTGTCTCGTAAAAACCAAAAAAAAGAAGAAGAAGAAGAAGAAGAAGAAATATGATTTGCTGTTCTGCTGCCCAGGAAAGTTAACTACAAAAAAACAACATGGTTTATGAAAAGGCTAGAAGGAAGGACTCTGATTTTTTTCTTAACCACAAAGAAATGAGACCTGGCTGGGTGTGGTACACTGGGAGGCATTCAGGCAGATCCCTGAGTTTATGGCCAGTCAGGCCTACAGAGTGAGTTTCAGGACAGTCAGGGCTGCAAGGAGAAATCCTGTCTCAAAAAAACCAATGGCAGCTGACAACTGTCTGTAACTCTAGTTCCAGGAGATCTGGTATCCTCCCACAGACATACATGCAGGCATAACACCAATGCACATAAAATAAAAAGAAATAAAGTATATACAAACAAACAAAAGAAATGAGAACTGTTGGTGATACACATATATAACAGTAACCCTGGAGAAGCAAAGGCAGGACTACTGTGAGTTTGAGGCCAGTCTCATCTGTATAGTGAATCTAGGCCATCGAGAGTTTTGAGTCCAGGCCAGCCAGAGTTGCACCATGAGCCCTTGAATCAAAAAAAAAATGGTTAAGGATCTAGAAATGATTTGAATATTCTGCATTGTACAATGTATGGAAATACTGTCACATAAATCTGTGCAATTTTTAGGTATCAATCTTTTTTTTTTTAGAAGTATGTCTTATTTTCTCATCCCCTGCCCTTTTTTCCTTTAATTTGTTTTTTTTTTTTTTGTTTTGCTTTTTTTTCCGTTTTTTTCGAGACAGGGTTTCTTTGTATTGTTTTGGAGGCTGTCGGTCCAGCCCGGCCTTGAACTCACAGAGATCCACCTGCCTCTGCCTCCCGAGTGCTGGGATTAAAGGCGTGCGCCACCACCGCCGGCCCTTTAATTTATTTAGACAAGGTTTCCCTGTGTGGCTCAGGCTAACTCTAACCTGGAGTCCTTTTTTTTTTTTTTTTTTTTTTTTTTGGTTTTACGAGACAGGGTTTCTCTGTATTATTTTGGAGGCTGTTGGTCCAGCCTAGCCTCGAACTCACAGAGATCTGCCTGCCTCTGCCTCCCGAGTGCTGGGATTACAGGCGTGCACCACCACCACTGACTGCCCGGCCGCCTGGAGGTCCTCTTGTCTCAGTTCCTGAGTTGGAATTGCAGGTATGTGCGATCTGAACATTGTTTTTCTTGCTAATTCTTCCTGACCCCCCTTTTCCTTGAGATTTTTCAAGGCTGGCTTTCTGTGTGTAGTCCTAGAACTCGTTTTTTAAGATCACGTTGAATCCACTCAGAGATCTGCCTGTCTCTGCCTCCCCAGTGTTGGGATTCCACCAATGCTCACCAAAGTAAAGTGTTTTTATTGTTTTTAACCACAGTATTTTATTGTTTTGAGATAAGATCTCAGGACCCTAAGCTGGCCTAAAACTCACCAAGTTTGAAGCTGATTTGGAACGTCTAATCCTCCTGCCTCCATCTCCCAAGTGCACTTTGCCCGGCTCATAGTTTTCCTTCTTTTTTTTTTTTTTTTTTTTTGTTTCAGAGCATGACATGGTTTTACTTGTTTTAAAATTTCAACAAACAGACACACACAGGTCCATTCTTCAAGGATGGAGCAAAGCCATGTAGGATCCCAGAGGCCTTGCAGAGGAACAGGATTTGTGAGTTGTAATGGTTATCTCATCCCAGAATTTCCAGAACACTGGCCTCCATGGGTCCTATGTCTCCCTTCTTCTTGTGCCTCAAGGCCCTTGCACAAGCCATCCAGATGGCTTCTGTTATCTCACACTATCACTGAGCTTTCATGATTCCATGCAGACATCTGCCTTATCCTGTCATGACACGATTCCTCAGAGGCCTCCTTCTTTTTTTTTTTTTTTTTTTTTTTTTTTTTGGTTTTTCGAGACAGGGTTTCTCTGTATTGTTTTGGAGGCTGTCGGTCCAGCCCGGCCTCGAACTCACAGAGATCCTCCTGCCTCTGCCTCCCGAGTGCTGGGATTAAAGGCGTGCGCCACCATCGCCTGGCCAGAGGCCTCCTTCTACCTGCACGATGGATCTCATCGACAATTCCCTCTGTAAACTCGGGCAATGCAGGGTCTTGATAACCACTCTACACAAACCCAGGATCCCTGGGGATGCACAGGTTGTGGATACAGGGAAGGGGTTGGGAGGGCGGGGACACAGACTTAGCACCTTGAGGCACCTCCCTGTGTGCTATTGGATAGGCCCATGCACAAGAGTCAGAGGAGTGGGAGGCAGGCTGTTGGTGTCACCATGCCCCCTATAAAAGAGGGAGGATGCATCTACTTGGCACAGGGACCCCATTGAACTGCTAAGTTAGGCCGGCACTTGAATGGGGTCAGCTTGCTGTTGGTGAAAAAGACTCATCCTTAAACCACCTAAATAAGTGTTCACAGAGCCCAACTCTCAGAGACACCACTCATTTTCCAGTGGGGAGTCTGTACCACCATCCCCAGCCTGAGAGGGTCTGTTTATACTCCACATAGAACTAGGCCTGAGGACACTCCACAGTCAGAAGGTCTTCAACCCATGGACACTCCATGGGCTTCATCTTTCAAGTTTGACCTGGCAGAGAGTAGGCCCACTGTGACCAGGTAGAGGCAGTTGGGTAGCATGATGACAGAGGATTTATTTAGATCTTTCCAGTCCCCACTTGGGATTAGTAAATGTCTGTGAGCAGTTCCTGCACCTGACTGGCGGGCAGCTCACTCGGCGCTCAGGAAGACCCTCTTGCGGGCAGTGTTGGTATAGGGGTGCCAGCGCCACGCCACGTCTGCTGTGGCCTCCTGCTCCAGTGTGCCCAGGCGAATCATGTACAACTTTGGCTCAAATCGAGGTCCAACCTCAGTCAGCTCAACATTGCGGTGGTCTGTCTTCTTGTAGACATGGTGCCGGAATGAAATGTAGTCGTCCTGCTTTGCAAAGGTGATGACCCGATGGCTGTCGTCTTTTGGCACAGGGAATAGGTAACGAAGGATATCAGACACCCGCTTGCCCAACTGGGAGGTAAAGCTGTGAGTGATGAGGTGAGGCTTAGCCTCTGACATGGTGCCCAAGTCAGGGATGTCGTGCCGCATGACCACATTGCACAGTGTGAAGTAGGCGGTGGGACCGAAGGGCAGATGGCTGACAATGAGCCCCACAGGTGCGCCTCGATGCTCATGGGCAACCAAAAGGTCAGTGACCCCATTGGCTTTGCACGCTCGCACCAGTGCCCCAACCTCATGCCGACCTCGGTTCACGCGCTGGGCACCCGGGAACACCAGCTTCAGTTCCTTTGCAAACATCTTCAGACGAGAAATGGGGTCCCGAGAGGTAGTGATCATGATCTTAGGATCCTCAACCCCAGCCCATCGATATTCATCATCTACATGGCTGGTCACACCTTCACCGCCAGCATCATCGAACTCCAGGGACCCCTCCCTGTAAGGCTAGAGCCTCCCGGCGTAGCTCAGTGGGAATCAGTTGGTTTTCTTCTAGAGCACGCTTGACTCGCTCCTTCTTCTGAATGGATCGCTGCGCATCCTCCCGGGCCTTGCGGTACAGGTACTCGCGGCACAGGCGAGCCTCCCGAGGAGCATGATGAGCGCCGCTCCAACATGAGAGTGTGATCTTCAGGCGCCCGCCGGCACCACCCATAGTTTTCTTTAGCAAGTAAAAACACAGGAAACAGTTAAACCCTAATCTCAGCTAAAGGAAGAATAAAGTACACCCATGTGACATAGGACACCGTGAGGAAAAGGGCTATCGTATCATAGAGATGCTATAAAAGGATTTTTTAACACGCTTGAACTTTTCCCCGAAGAGTGTCTAAATTCTAATTAAGCTTATCTAGGAGCCCTGTCTTTGAGATGACAGTTTCCAGTCGGAGGAAAATACCATCAGAATTCCCCAACCACCTTTGGCCACTAGATGTCACAACTGATTCAGTTGCGGAAATCATAGACAAGCCGGCCGCTTGGTCGCCTAGAGTGTCGGGTCGCTCTATCCCAGCGCCGCCGCGTCCCTGCTTCCGCCATCACCGGCGAGGGGGTGGGGCGGGGTTGGGTGGCTGGCACAGTAGGTCTCGCGATTACTCCTCCTCGCTCTCGCTCTGTTTTATTTTATTTATCTTTTTGCCTAGCGACTGACAACAGGCTAGGCAACAGGTTTGCTACACTTAGGGATTCCTGAAGTGGCCGGGCCTGAGAATGAGACCCCAGTCCTAGGCTGGGGTTCTTTCCAAATAGAGGAAACGGATCCAGAGGGGCTACAGGTAATTGGTGCTCACGCCAGGAGACACCCCTCACCCGCTCACCTCCACGGCCGTTCTTCACTCTCCGCGCCCAACCAGCTACCCTGGATCCTTAGCTCTCCAAGAAACCAATGGGGTCCTGTCTTCAAAGCGGTGGAAGTAGTAATGGTGATGCTTTAGGGATTAGTGGTTGTGGCCGATACTGGAGTCGGCCTTCTCGCAGGACCATCCTTCCCATCTCGGCCCAGAGGTGACCCCCAGACTCTGCCCAGACTCTAGAACCTCTGTAGTTCAGTCCCTGTACCCCCACCCTCCCCAGAAGCCTCAACAGCTGTAGGAAAACTGACCAAACCCCAGACGATCGCCGTCTACCCACGCATGCTGTGCTTCCCTTGAGTGCATCTTACTGTAGCTTTTGGTTTGCTGCTGGAAAAGGTTGGATGTCGTTTTCCTCTGCAGTTCTCTCGGCTTCAGCCAGTGCTAGCTAAATAAGGGTTGAAGCTTGCT
Source organism: Mesocricetus auratus (assembly GCF_017639785.1). Taxonomy (NCBI): domain Eukaryota; kingdom Metazoa; phylum Chordata; class Mammalia; order Rodentia; family Cricetidae; genus Mesocricetus; species Mesocricetus auratus. The sequence goes on from NW_024429203.1 coordinate 23,376,592, forward strand.
CTGGAGTCAGGAAGCTTTCCTTTGAGGAAAGTTGGGTGGGGGCGAATGCATCTCTGCGCGGAGTCCTCAATGCATAGCCCATGGTAGGAGTTACATATCTCCTTTTGCTTAGACCAAAATTGTTGAGAACCAGACTTACGATGAGCGTCTAGAGATTAACGACTCGGAAGAGGTTGCCAGTATTAGCACTCCAACCCCAGGACATCAAGGTAAGAGAGGAAAAGAGAGACACGAAGGGAGGTGGTTTTCAAAACGCTAGCCCAGATTGGGTTCGCGTTTGTATCAGCAAGCGTTAACCTTGCGAATCAAGCACTTGATTTTGCTTTCTCACTCGTTGAGGGAGAAAGCAGTTCATCAGATTGCAGAATCTTCTAGTACAAGCTCATCCCCTATTGTTGTTTGCTTCATGTTACTGCTCTGTATAGATTCTGCCACAGATTGGCTGTGTTTCGTTGTGTTTTAACTATTTTTTTAAAAAAGTTTTATGTGTATGGGTAGTTTTTTGGTTTTTATGTTTATTTCAAAATAGGGTTTTAGTCAGTGAAGACTAGGCTAACCTGGTACTCACTATGTAGCTCAGGCTGGCCTGAATTTGAGGTACCCTTCTTGCTTTAGTCTCCCAAGTGCTATAAGCTACCATGCCTAGTGACTTGAACAAATTTATGCTCTTGCCAGCTGTGGACTTGTTTTCAGCTGGGTAATTTAGTAAGTCAAAAAATGCTAATTTGCATGTATTTGACTTAGAATTCATCTAACATGTTTTCATGCTGGTTACTCTTACATCTGATTACACTTTTGATTTTGGGATATGCTATTATTTTTACAGATTGTCTTACTGCTCTTACACCCAGATTCAAATTCAAATTCACAACTAGCTGCTATTTGCCAGGCTCTAGGTCACTATCTTCCAGGTAGGCTTTTCACTTGATCCTGTCACTGACCCCATTTAGAGAATACTGACACTCAGAGAGGGTAAGTCACTTGGTGCAAATAATGGAGTTGCCCTCAGACCAGTCTTTCTGTTAGCCCAGCACTCTTTTACGTTGCTAATCACATACCTCACTGTACCCCTTTACAGCTCAGTTTCTAGTCATATGATGGCAGGTAATCAGTGTAGCATCTAATCCAGTGCGTAGGCAAAGGCATATTTATAACAATGTCTTGAATTGACAGAGCTATGACTAGAATTTTGTTTTATTTTTATTTTTGAGACAGGTTTTCACTATGTAGCCCAGGCTGGCCTAGAACTCACTAGATCAGATTGGCCTTGAGCTCACAGATTCACCTGTCTCTCCCTCCCTGGTGCTAGAGCTAACACATGCCATCACACCCAGCTTGCTTTTTATTTGTGAGTGTGTGTGCACATGCACATGCATGTGAGTGCACATGTGTAGGCCAGAGGACAACTTTCAAAAGTCATTTCTCATTTTTTCACTCTGATTTTTTGGGGATGGGACTCAGGTCTTCGGGTTTAAAAGGCAATGGGTTTTCCCCCCTACCGGAGCTATATACTTGGCTTCCTTCATGTTTCTATAAACTTTGTTATATAAAATATTGTAAATTTAGGCTGGGCATGGTGGCTTATGTCTTTAATCCTAGCACTCGGAATGCAGAGGCAGGTGGATCTCTGAGTTCAAGAACAGTCTGCCCTACGAAGTGAGTACCAGGAAAGCAAGGACTACACAGAGAAACCCTGTCTTAAAAAAATAAAACAAAAAGAAAAAAGAAGAAAGAGAAAAAGAAAAACCAGTAAATAAAATGAAAATTAAAAAATTATAAACTTGAAATTTTATTTTATTTATTTTTTATAATCATGTAAACACTAACTAATGAAAACTCTTCTTCTCAGGCCCTCCTCTTTCTGCCAGCCTTCCTAACAAGACTATGGCTGATAACAGCAGTGATGAGTATGAAGAGGAAAACAACAAGGTTCAGTATAATCCACAGCTGCTTTAGGGATTTGGGTCGGGGTGGTCAGTGAGACATTTCCTGAGCATTCACCTCTGGTGGCTTCACACTTTATGAGCCCATCCCTGACACAGACTATCATTACAGCTGCCTTTTTTTTTTTTTTTTTATGTTCATTGGTATTTTGCCTGCATGTATGTCTGTGTGATGGTGCCAGAAACACTGGAACTGGGGTAACAGAAAGGTATGAGCTGCCATGTGGGTGCTGGGAATTGAACCCAGGTCCTCTGGAAGAGCAGTCGGTGTTCTTTTTTTTTTTTGGTTTTTCGAGACAGGGTTTCTCTGTATTGTTTTGGAAGCTGTCCTAGAACTTGGTCTGTAGACCAGGCTGGCCTCAAACTCACAGAGATCTGCCTGCCTCTGCTTCCCAAGTGCTGGAACTAAAGGCATGTGCTACCACTTGAGACAGGTCTTTATAAAACCCTGACTGTTGTGGAACTCACTATGTGGACCAGGCTGGCCTGGAATTTACAGAGGTCCATTCCATCTTCCCCTGCCTCCTGAATGCTAGGATTAAAGGCATGCGCCTCCATGCTAGTCTGACAGTCAATATTCTTTTTTTTTTATTAAAGATTTTATTTATTAATTACATATACACCAGATTGAATTGTAGTGGTTGTGAGCCACCATGTGGTTGCTGGGAATTGAACTCAAGACCTCTGGAAGAGTAGTCAGTGCTCTTAACCTCTGAGCCATCTCTCCAGCCCGACAGTCAATATTCTTAAAAGTTGCCTTTTGCCAAAACTGCCTCCTGAACTGACAGTACTGTTCAGTAGGTAATGATGACCTGAGTTTGATTTTCTGGACCCACATGGTAGAGGGAGAGTTGCAGCAGGTTGTTCTGTATATACACTGTGGCATGTGCACATCCTCCCCATAAATAAATAAAAATGTAATTTAAAAAACCGCTTCCTATGTGATCAAGGATGAGCTCTTACCAATTATGCCAGTATACAATAGTATCCTGACTAAATTCTAAGTTTGTGTTATCTGTTAGAAATAGTGTAGATATTAGAAGTCTCTCTCTCGCTCTATATATATATGTGTGTGTGTGTGTATGTGTGTGTGTGTGTGTGTGTGTGTGTATATGTATATATATATTTATATTTGTTTTTATTGTTTTGGTGTTTTTTGACACAGGGTTTCTTTGTGTGGCCGTGACTATCCTGGAACTAACTCTATAGACCAGGCTCAGAGAGATCCACCTGCCTTTGCCTCCTGAGGGGGTGGCATTTTTTTTTTTTAGATTTTATTTATTTGTTTATTAATATGTATACAATGTTCTGCCTGCATGTCAGAAGAGGGCACCAGATCTCATTACAGATGGTTGTGAGCCACCATATGGTTGCTGGGAATTGAACTCAGGACCTCTGGAAGAGCAGCCAGTGCTCTTAACCTCTGAGCCATCTCTCCAGCCCCCGAGGGGGTGGCATTTTGAGGTAAAAGTCTCTTGTCACTATGGCTGGCTTTGAACTCATAATCTTCCTACTTCTACCTCTTAAATCCAGAGGTTACAGGTATGGGCTACCATACCCACTTTATGTGGCAATGGGAATTGAACTGAGGGCTTCATACATGCTAGCCCTCAGAAACAGCTCTTTCATATGCATTTTGTTTTTTGAGGAAAGGTTTTATGTAACTCAGACTGGCCCTAAACGGGTTATATAGTCAAGGATGACTTTGAACTTCTGATCTTCTTGTCCACTTCCCATAGACCTGTCCAGTTTATGTGTACTGGGGATTGAACAAGAGTTTCCTGCATGCTAGCAAACACCCTACCAATTGAGTCACATCTATAACCTTAAAAACTACTTTTACTATTTGTTTATTCATTTTTATTTTATCCATATAGACATTTTATCTGCATGTATTTCTTTTCTTTTTCTTGTTTTGGTTTCTCAAGGCAGGATTTCTGTGTGTATCCTTGGCTATCCTGGAACTGGCTCTGTAGACAGGGCCTTGAACTCACAGAGATCTGCTCTGCCTCCCAAGTGCTGGATTAAAGACAAATGCTACCATTACCCACCAGTCTGCATATATTTCTGTGCACCATGTGTGTACCTTGTGCCTGTGGAGGCTAGGCCATGACACTGCATCCCCTGAAACTGATGGTTGTGAGGTACTGTGTGGGTGCTGGAAATCAAACCCATATCTTTAACAATGCTCTTAACCACTGAGCTATTTTTCCAGACCCTAAAAGCTACTTTTAAAGGAGTCTAATTAACCACCTGGCAGGGAGGGCATTTACAGGCTACAGGCAACAGAGACAAAGATAAGGACCCAGTCCCAATTATTGTCTCTGCAAGTGCAGACACCACTAGACCCTCTCACGTGGATCTAAGAGAGTAGGATGGAGTATAGCCAGCCAGAAACTCAAAAACGTAGGCTATTGCCAGGCAGTGGTGATGCACACCTTTGATCCCAGCACTCAGGAGGCAGAGGCAGGTGATCTCTGTTAGTTCAAGGCCAGCCTGGTCTACAGAGTGAGTTCCAGGACAGATAGACAGGACTACACTGTGAAACCCTGTGTAAAAAACAAACAAACAAACAAACAAAAAAACAAAACCCAGCAACAAGGACAAAAAATAAAATAAACAAACCAAAAAACTTAGGGGAATAATGCCAAGAACATAGGAGCCCCTCATCCTGAACTAGACTGTGTGTAGTCATTGTGCTTAATTCACAGGGGAGGGGTACTGTGGACAAACCAGACACCTGATGAAGTAGGTATCACTGAGCAAAAATAGGAGGTCTCTACTTTCCAGAGCTGTGTGTGTGAATCCAGGCTCAGGGTTGAGTATCTACTTTATTGTGATATTTTCCGGCCCTTACTCTGAGCATTTTTACAAATCAAATGCTAGGTTTCTCTGAGTACCATGAGCCTGTAAAGTTTGTCTTCCCTACTTCTTCTTTTCCTACTCCCTGAATAATCTCAAGTTGTTATCCTTTTCCAGTATTTATTTATTTATTTATTTGGTTTTTTGAGACAGGCTTTGGAGGCTGTCCTGGAACTAGCTCTTGTAGACCAGGTTGGTCTCCAACTCACGGAGATCCGCCTGCCTCTGCTTCCTGAGTGCTAGGATCAAAGGCATGTGTCACCACCACCCGACTCCAGTATTTATTTTTTTTTAGTTATGCTTGTGTATCTGTGCATGTGAGTACAGGTACCGATGGAGGCCACAAGAGATCCAATCCCCTTGAGCTGGCATTATAGGAGGGAGGTTGCGAGCTGCTTTTTGTAGGTGTTGGGAGCTAAATTCCGGTCCTCTGCAAGAGCAGTATATGCTCTTAGCCACTGAGCTTTCTTTTCCACTCTCTATGATTTATTTTACCCTAATTATGCATAAATGTATGTGGGTTGGGCGTGTGGGGAAGGGGAGTGTGGGTATGGGAATATGGGTGCAGGTGCCCTCAGCACCCTGAAGGATCCCCTGGAATTGGAATTGGAATCCAGGCAGTGGTGAACCACCTGACATGGGTTCTGGGAATGGAATTCAGGTGCTCTTTAACTACTGAGCCGTTTCTCCAGCCCCACCACCTTTTCCTAAATTTAGGGAGTGAGGCTTCTGGGTAAAGTTTATGCAAAACTTCCAAGATCAAGTAATAGGTTCCTAACTATAAGTTGAGTAGAATTGTACCCTGTTTCTAGTAGAGAACTGTGGTTGAAGACAGTGGGGGTCTACTTAGCAGGAGAAGGTTCTCAGGCCCCTAGGGATGGTGCCACCTTTCTAGTGACTAGGTGGCAGAGGTCTAGGCATTATGAGAAGAGTGCACAGTCAGGCATAGAAATTAAATTTCTCTTTATATAAACATTTCTCCCCTGTCTGCGCTGCCCAGGAGAAGAAGAAGCCCTCACAGTTGACACCTCAGCGGGGCTTCAGTGAAAACGATGATGATGACGATGATGACTCATCTGAGACTGATTCTGATGACGATGATGATGATGAAGAGCATGGAGCGCCTCTGGAAGGGTAGGAAGGACCCTTTACCAAGGGGCATTTTGTTCAGGATGGCAGTTAAAAGGATTTATTTGGGAATAGATTGCAGCATTTTTGATATCCTCTATTAGGGTTTTCTCATATCTCAGGAGCCCATCGTTGTGAGTTTTCATTTCTTTCTGGCTCCATTGATCATCTGCTCCTGCGATGTCACTTATTAGAAATATTTGTGGGCTCAGCAGATACACTGGGTTAACCTACAGCATGGCCTCTGCCTTCCAGGAGCTCCCAGTTTGGGAAAGAAGTACACCTGTGCATATGCCAAAGCATTTCTGTCTAGTGGGGCAAACTACGTGCACATAAGCATTTCCATTTTAGGCTGAGATCCTTCCTGGACAGGAGAGAAGAGCTTCAGGGCCTCACATTGAAGCAGGGTTCTTGAGTGATACTAAGTAAACAGCAACAAAAACCATTTTATTAGATTGCAGCCCCATTGTCACAGTGCGTCATGATTCACTCCTATAAGTTATAACCAACATGTATTCTGAATAGCATCCACTTATACTGGGGATATGGCTCAATGGTCATGTGTTTGCCTATACATGTGAGGCCCTGCAAAAAAACAACAAACATACCTGAAATCTCAGCTACTTGGAAGGCTGAGCCAAGAGGATCTCTTGAATCCAGGAGCTTAAGGCCAACCTGGGAAACAAAGCAAGGCTTCATCTTTTTTTTTTTGCTACTATTTTTTTTTTTTTTGGTTTTTCGAGACAGGGTTTCTCTGTATTGTTTTGGAGGCTGTCCTGGAACTCACTCTGTAGACCAGGCTGGCCTCGAACTCACAGAGATCCGCCTGCCTCTGCCTCCCGAGTGCTGGGATTAAAGGCGTGTGCCACCAACGCTCGGTGCAAGGCTTCATCTTAAACAGAAAAGTATAACAAAAATTAATTTAAAAGTTAATTATATAAAACTACCAGCGAATTACATGATGAAATAGCCAATCAAAAGTTTGTCTATTTGTTGAAAGTATATGTTATAGCCAAGTGGGTGGCACATGCCTTTAATCCTAGCACTCAGGAGGGAGAGGCAGAGGCAGGTGAATCTCTGAATTCAAGGCTGGCCTGGTTTACATAGTGAATTCCAGGAGAGCCAGGGATATGAAGAGAGACCCTGTCTCAAAAACAAATAAACTTGCTTATGCCAAGTTAGGAAGACTCCCTTAAAGGAGCTGCATGAATCTCTAGCAAGACAGAGACCACCAGAGAAAATGCTGTAACCAAGAAGCTGTGCTTGACTTTGTTCTTTTGTTTCTAAAATCCCTTTTTAAGCTTTTATCAGGTTGAAATTCGTGTCCCATGTTGGGCACCATTTTGTAACATGAACTTTCTGGCCCCGGCTTCTGCAGCCACCTCAGAGCCCCCAGATAAACACACAAGACTTATATTAATTATAAAGCTGTTGGCCGCTGGCTATGGCTTCTTATTCTTAACCCATAACTACTAATCTGTGTATTTCCTTGTGGCCTTATCTTACCAGAGAAAGGTCCAGGGACCTGTTACTCCTCTGGCATCCTACATGTCAACTGCTCAGTGCCTCTGCAGAGAAGAAAAGAGAGTGATTTCCTGTTTGTCCCTGCTTATATCCTGATTCTGCCCAGCTGTGTCACTTCCTGCCTGGCCAATCAGCCAATCAGTGTTTTATTCATTAACCAATAAGAGAAGCATATACACAGAAGGCCATTCCCCATCATGTATATTGGGGGTGGCAGAGCGATGGCTCAGAGGTTAAGAGCACTTGTTACTCTTGCAGAGGACCCAGATTCAGATCTCAGCACCAGCATGGTGGCTCCCAGCCATCTGTGACTCCAGTTCCAGGTGACCCAGTTCCTCTTCTGATGCCTGCATATGTGTATATGCAGGCAAAGTAATCACACACAGAAAAAAAATTTTAAGTATATAATGGCTATCAGCACTAGTAAAGGCCAGCCTCTGAATCAGGCAGAGTGGCTCAGACCTGTAATCCCAGCATTTAGAAGATGGGCAGGAGGATTGATACAAGCTTGAGGCTAGCCTGGTCTACATAGTGAGACCCTGTTGTTGGCAGAGCTGCTGTGTGTAGCATTAAGCCTTCCCGTTGTCTGAGCTGTTCCTCCTTTCTGTGTCTCTGGTGTACTGGCTTGCTTTCCAGATAGATACTGGGCTTTCTCACTTGTTGTCTAAGGACATCCCCCACCCCAAGCAGCCTCTTGCTGACTTCCATTTTGAATATGCCTGCTTTCTTGGGCCCTAATTCAAGACATGACTTTCTCTTTCCCTCTTCATTTCCCTCCTGGCAGCTGTCAGTATCCACTGCTAATGCCCTGTTGTTTTTCTTTCAAATTCTAATAAATGCTCCTTAAGCAGCTTTAAGTAAGGTGTGCATCGTCACATTCATTCACCACGCATGCATGCACACACACATACTCAAAGATTTTTAAAAGACACCTTGTGGAGCCTGGAGAGATGGCTCAGAGGTTAAGAGCACTGACTGCTCTTCCAGAGGACCTGAGTTCAGTCTCCAGCAACCACATGGTGGCTCACAACTATGTATAATGGGATCTGATGCCCTCTTCTGGCCTGCAGGCATACATGCAGACAGAGGACTCATATCTAAAAAAATATATAAATACATAATGCAATAAAATTAAGAAAAGTCATGTGGGTTTTCTGAAGCTTTTTCCTTTAGTTAGAGATAATTGAGAGGTAATTATAATTAACGTCAAAGTTTCTTTGTAAGCCCATCAGAGAAGTAGGCAGGGGCAGAAGGTTGGTTCAGGGTCACATCTCCATGGTGCAAATCACAGGGTCTGGCCAGCGCTCAGCCACCTGTGCTCCTCGAGGGCCACTTTGACCTGCCTGTGTCTCCTTCCCCAGGGCCTATGACCCTGCAGACTATGAGCATCTGCCAGTCTCAGCTGAGATCAAGGAGCTCTTTGAGTACATCAGCAGGTAAGCATGCGAGCACCCACTGTGCTCCACCATGCCTGCCTTGCCCAAGCCATGGCACTCCAGTGCGAAGCAACACCAAGCTCCTTTGATGCTTTTTAGCCCAGCCAAGTGACATTTTCTCACTGCTTCCACCTTCCCTCAACTGTCTCTTGTAGGTACACACCTCAGCTGATCGATCTGGACCACAAACTGAAACCTTTCATTCCTGATTTTATCCCAGCTGTTGGGGATATTGATGCATTTTTAAAGGTACAGATGGTGCATCCAAAAAACAATTCCCCCGGGGTTTGCTCCAGCTCCTGTATTCTAATAGTTCCTCTAATCTCTCTGATGAGAACTGACTGCCTTAATAGTCTTCAGTGCATTGGAGTTCTTAGTCTTGTTGTCTCCTCAATTCTACTCACTGGGTTATGTGGTATAGTATTGTGTGTTTGTCCCCTAGTTAACCATGAATTTAGCCCCATATTTATGTTCCATACATTATGTAGGTTCATTCTAGATAGGACTAGGTCTAATATACCAGAAGGGTATGCTTTTTACTCTTGACACACTACTGGAAATTCACTCCCGTAAATAATAATTTCCAGCAGTTTATGGCAAACAGAAGCCAGAGCTCTGCTGTGGATCCCCCATTTCCTCTCAGTGCTGCTAACCTTTCTCTGAACCAGGTGCCTCGTCCTGATGGAAAGCCTGACCACCTTGGCCTCTTGGTGTTAGATGAACCATCTACAAAGCAGTCAGACCCTACTGTGCTTTCGCTGTGGTTAACAGAGAATTCCAAGCAGCACAACATCACAGTAAGTTGCTGGTCTAGAGCAGGGCCCAGCTGGAAAGCACAGGATTAGGTCAGAAGCTGCATAGACTATTGATACTAAAAGAGGGTGTGGCTTCAGGCCAGCCTGGGTTTTAGTGATGGCTTTATTGAGATAGTTTACACACACTTTTTATTTGAAGATTATGAGTATGGCTTTTGCTTGCATGTATGTCTGTGCGTCACATGGATGCAGTGCCTGTGGGGGCCAGAAGAGAGCATCGGATCCCTTGGAGCTAGAGCTAAAATGGTTGTGAGCTGCCATGTGGGTGCTGGGAATTGAACCTGGGTCCTTTGTAAGAATAGCCAGTGCTCTAACCTCTGAACCATCTCTTCAGCCCCAGGAGCCACCATTCTAAATTAGACAATTCACTGGCTTTCAGTTCATTCCTGGAGTCATATACTTATCGTTACTATATAGTGCTTTTCTATGCTCGTCAGGTGTCCTAGCTCTGAGCCTTTCATCACTTCAGAAAGAAGCCCTTTAGCTGTTCTGTTTGTAGACTCAAGTGACCACTTCATTCTCCTTTATGACTCAGTAATATTCTTTTTATGTATAAGCCACATTTCATTAGGCCCATCATTTGTTCCTACTTTTGTTAATTATGCAGCTAGAATATTCAAATATAAGTCTTTATGTGGCATATGTGTAATTTTTCTTGGGTATATGTGGAAGAGGAGGATTGCATCGCCATTTGCTTACTCTGCTCAACAATTTGAAGAACTGACAAAATGTTTTCTGAACTAGTAGCAGTCCCACCAGCAATAAATGAGACTTGAGATTTCTCACACTCGTGATTGGCCCTTTGGTCCCAGCCGTCCTGGCAGATGTGAATGGCGTTTCCCTGGGGCAGCCTCCCTTTCACTGTGCCTCCTTCCTTGGCTCCCCCAGTCGTTGTTTTGTTTTCTTTTCTTTTTGAGACAAGATCTCAGGTAGCCCAGGCTAGCCCTGATCTTCCTGGCTCTACTTCCCAAGTTTACAGGTGCATATTGCTATGCTCAGCTAACAGCACTTTTTCTCCTCTTGGATTTTGGGATAGGATCTGTCTATAGAGCTCTGGCTGGCCTGGAACTCACTAAGGACCAGGATGGCCTCACACTCACTGAGAGCTACCTACCTCTACCTCCCAAGTGCTGGGATTTAATGTATTTGCCATCAGGCCAAGCAAATAGCACTTTTCCAGTTAATTGTTTTAAATTACTGTCCTAATATGCTTTCTATTGCTGTGATAAACATCATGACCAAAAGCAACTTGGGAAGGGAAGGGTTAATCTGGCTTCTGCATCTCATGTCTGAGTCCATTCACTGAGGGAAGTCAAGCCAGGAACCTGAAGGCAGGAACTGCAGCAGAACCATGGAAGAGTGCTGTGTGCTGGCTTGTTCTTCCTGTCCTGCTCAGCCTGCTTTCTTATATACCCAACATCACCTGCTTGTACACCCACATCAAATTGTCAACCAAGCAAACGCCCCACAGACTTCCTCACAGGCCAAATTAATGGAGGCAATTTGTCAACTGCAGCCCCCTCTTCTCAGATGACTTCAGCTTGTGTCAAGTTGACATAAAACACCACCACCACACACACAAAATGCCCAAATAACCAACACAGTTATTATACAAAATAATGGGTTTCATTACAATTTATCTATATCATTGTTCTCCTTATTTTTCTAGCAACATATGAAAGTAAAGAGCCTGGAAGATGCAGAAAAGAATCCCAAAGCCATTGACACCTGGATTGAGAGCATCTCTGAGTTACACCGCTCTAAGCCCCCTGCGACTGTACACTACACCAGGTGATGATAACTGCAGGTCGCTAGGTAGTTTCCTTCCTGCACGACGGTACGTGGCAGAGATAGGACTTCACCACTGTAGTTTACAGTAACTGTCACCATCTGTGACCCTTTGCTCCTGAGAAAAGGCCAAAACCTGAAGGATCAACCTGAGGTCCTTAAAAAAATGTACATTTACACTGTGCTTCATTTGATTAGAAATAGGAAAGTTGGCAGCTGCTGGCACAGACTGCGGATGCAAAGATGAGTCTCTGCATCGTTAGTTAGCTGGCTGCTTCAAACCTACGCCCTGCTAAATCTGGTTTTCCATTCTAGGTTCTCCTGAAACCCTGGTGTGCCCAGTTGAGGACCTTGTTTAGAGGTAGCTGATGCCATTGGCCAGTGATCCCTCTTTATATTTACTTTTCCACTTTTAGGCCCATGCCTGACATTGACACACTGATGCAGGAGTGGTCCCCAGAGTTTGAAGAGCTCTTGGGAAAGGTGAGTGGGAAGGAGTAGGAGTAAGTGTGGCATCCATCCAGGGCCCAGTGTTTTTCTTTTCTGTGTTATCACTGTGACTTTTAAATGGAACTGGAACCCATGATGGAAATGTATACATACTCTAAAGCTTGCTCATTTTGCCAGCTGAACACACTTATGTAACCAACACGTTAGATTAGTAAACGGTGTACTGCTAGCCTTCCAAAAACCCATTCTACTCTCCCCTTTCAAAGTGACTACTGTCCTGTGTTTGTATTTTCTCTAAATCTGAACTCTTCCCTGTTTCCATCCTTGCACTGGACATTGAACCTAGAACCTCATGCATGGTAGGCAAGTGCTCTACCACTGAGCTAGTCATATTAGCAGCCCTCTAAACGTTCTTTTATGCCGTCTTCTTCTCTACATGATGGGAGATTCATCCATGTTATTCTATAACTTGTTTATCCGTTTTCATAAATGAATTATATACTGCCTTCAATTGGTTGTGATAGGCATTTGGAGAGCTTCCGGTTTCCATGTATTGCAATAATGCTACTGGGACATTTTGTCTGTCAGGCACCTCTGATGAACATGCCCTACCTGCGCTACTATTTTAAGTGCCATTTTCTCTAGAGCTGATTTTTGTGTTAGTCTAAGAAGCTAATGTTTCATTCATAATTGCCAAGATGTTTAAATCTTATCTATCCATCCATCTATCCATCCTTCTATCTATTTTGCCTGTCTGTCTGTCTAACAGTCATCTTATTTCCTGGGGATTGAACTAAGCCCTTTATCAAGTTAGCTATGTTCTTTGCCCTGCACTCTAATTTTTGTAGCAAGAGAAAAAAAATTAGGAAACTATTTTTTGTTGTTGTTTGTTTGTTTCAGAGGCAGGCTCTCACTGTATAGTCTAAATTGAAACTGACTGTTCAGCCAAGGTTGGCCTCCAACCCACAGTACTCCTCCTACTTCAACCTCCTGAGTGCTGGAATTACAGGGATAAGCCACCACACCCAAGCAAAACCAAAGTTTTCTTTATTTTTACTTTTTCTCACTAGCATACAAACTGTCAACTTTTATTATGTCATGTTCATACATACTTACCTGAAGTTGAGCCTTTCCCCAAGTCCTCTCTCCCTCACTCCTCCTTCCAGTGAACTCTCTTCCACTGTCATATCCTGTGTATCCTGTGACCCTTCCCACTCTCCCCTTAACCCTTATCTTTCCCTTCTTAAGGGTCTCTTTCTTGTTTCCTAGCCTCTTCCAACACTTACTCTCACATAAATACATATATACAAAAATTAAAAGTGAGAGGCTGCATATGAGAACATAAGTTATTTGTCTTTCCACTTTCCTGTAAATTTCATTTCCTGTTTCCTCATGGCTAAATGAAATTCTGTTGTGTACAGGTACATTTTCATTGTCTGTCCATCTGTTGATGGGCACTAGACTGAACCCATGTCCTTGCTTTTGTGAATACTAGAGCAGCAATAGTCAATGGATGAGCATCTCTGTAGTAGGCATCCTTTGGGTATGAGCATCTCTGTAGTAGGCATCCTTTGGGTATGAGCATCTCTGTAGTAGGCATCCTTTGGGTATGAGCATCTCTGTAGCAGGCATCCTTTGGGTATGAGCATCTCTGTAGCAGGCATCCTTTGGGTATGTGCCCAGGAGTGCTAGAGATGAGCCATATGTATGCACATTCCCTTTTTAGTGTTTGTTTTTCGAGACAGGGTTCTTCTGTGTAGCCCTGGCTGTCCCAGAACTCACTGTGTAGACCAGGCTGGCCTCAAACTCAGAGATTCATTTGCCTCTGCCTCCTGAGTGCTAGGATTAAAGGTGTGAGCCACCACCGCCCAGCTCTAGTTTTAGGTTTTTGAGAACCCCCTTACTGACTGCAGTGGCTGTGCCAGTTTGCACTCTCGTTAGCAGTGAGTAAAAGTCGCCATTCCCCACATCCCTGCCAGGGCTTGTTTCTGTTTTCTTGATGACAGCCACTGACTGGTGAGAAATAGAATCAAAGTAATTTTACTTTCAAGGAAATAATTTAGGTTCATTTTTGTACAGGGTAAGAAATATAGATCTAATGTTACTATTTTAAAAGTGGATATCTGGTTCTGTTAGCACTAGTTACTGTGAAGGTTCCTTTTCCAGTGTTGATTCTTAACAGCTTTGTCAGAAATTAGGTGTACATAGCTATGCGTTTTGTGTCCTCTTGTCCATACTGTCTTGTTTTGTGGTAGTACTGTGCTGTCTTTGTTACTGTGGCTTTGAGGTAAGGTAATGTGATACTTCTGGCTGTGTTCTTTTTGTTTAGGACTACTTTGACTATCTGTGGTCTTTGTGTTTCCATATGAATTGTGGAAATGCCTTCTGTGGTTCTGTGAAGAATGTTACCAGAATTTTGATAGGGGATTGCATTGAATCTGTAGAATATATCCATTAGTGTAGCCATTTTCACAATATTAATAATTGTGATGGGAGTGTAAGCATGCCATGGTCTACATATGTAGGTCAAAGTCTACTTTATGGAATTGGTCTCTCTTTTCACTTCTGGGGTTTGAATTCAAGCTATGAGGCTTGCAAGGCAAATATTTTATCCACTTGGTTGGATCCTCTGCAAGAGCAGTGTATGTTTTTAATGGCTGAGCCTCTTCCTAATCCCTTGTTTTTGTTTTTTTGAGACGGTACTTCTGTGTAGCCCTGGCGATCCTGGAACTCAGAGGTCCACCTGCCTCTGCCTCCTGAGTGCTGGGTTTAAAGGGGTGGCACTACTGTCCAGCTTCCAGTCCCTTCTTTTGCTTGTTTGCTTTTGACATTCTCACAATATAGCCACAGATGGCCTGGAACTCACAGCAATCTGTTCATGAGTTCTGTCTCCCACGTGCTGTGCTTAAAGGCCCCTTTGAGCCTTTTGGCTATGGTCCGTCATGTGTTGTGCTTAAAGGCCCCTTTGAGCCTTTTGACTATGGTCCATCATGTGTTGCGTGCAGGTGAGTCTGCCCACGGTTGAGATCGATTGCAGCCTTGCCGACTACATTGACATGATCTGTGGTAAGCTCTTTCCCTTCTTCCCTAGCCCTGTCTCTGGCAGATGTGCTCGAGGCCTTTGGAGGGCTTGCTGATCCCTGCACAGTGCTGTCCTGATTTGCAGTCTTCACTGGAAGCCAGCTGTGCTGCTGGTAGTCCTCTAGGGTGGTGTTGGGGCTGAGTACTGACCCCAAAAGTAACATGTCCCATTTGGGAGGGGAGTGCATCCTAGCAGAAGTGCCCCCAGTTCCAGAGCGTGTTTGCTTGTGTTCTGTGAGCGCTTCTCTCTTGCAGCTATCCTGGACATTCCTTTCTACAAGAGCCGGATTCAGTCCCTCCACCTGCTCTTTTCCCTCTACTCTGAGTTCAAGAACTCCCAGGTGAGACAAGCAGCAGGTTACCAACACTGCCCCGGCCCTGCTGTGACTGTGTTCTTATTGGGGTCACAGCGCTCTTCCCATGAGCAGCAGAGGAGTTTGGGTAAGGGAAGTAAGAGAGGTTGTGCTTTAGATGGAGCTTAGTGAGGAGCCAAACAAAGAAGCACAGGGCCCATGAATGCAGGCAGGAAGGAAACAGAACAAGGCTTGTTTTGAAGGAGATGGGTACATTGCTGTCCCTTTCAAGGATAAAACCAGTGTATTAGCTTGGAAGTAGACTTAGGACATGCTTGGGGATATGTCTCACTATGGCCAAGGCTGACTTGGAAATCATGGTGTAGCTAGCTTTGAACTCACAGTGATCCTCCTACCTCAACCTCCCAACTGCTGGGATTACATACTGGTGCCACCTTGCTCAGTTTAGTCTAAAGGGGTTTTAAAGTGGTCATTCAGGTTGGAGAGATGATGGCTCAGAGGTTAAGAACACTGGCTGTTCTTCCAGAGGTCCTGAGTTCAAGTCCCAGCAAACCACAGGTTGGCTTACAACCATCTATAATGAGGTTTGGTGCCTGCTTCTGGCCTGTAGGCATACATGTAGGCAGAACACTGTCTATATAATAAATAAATCATTATCTAAAGTGGTCATCCTTGTTAGAATGTAGCAACTAGCATGTTCCAAATTGTGTCTTCTCTTTCTTGTAGCATTTTAAAGCTCTAGCTGAAGGCAAGAAAGCATTCACTCCTCCGTCCAACTCTGCCTCCCAGGCTGGGGATGCAGAAACACTAACCTTCATCTGAGCCATCCTAGGGCTGTGCTTCAGAGTCTCATGAAGACATGGTCTTTGTTGGCAGTTTAACATCGGCCTCTCCACAGCTGGACCAGGCAGCTCGAGTACTGCTGTCTGTCTGCACGAGCAGGGCACACCCTTGCCACTGGGTTCCTCCCACCTGCCTCCCGTTGCCTTCCCCAAGGATGGACGTATCCATGCTACTGTGGGCATTTAAGTCGGAAGAACTGGTTTTCTGAGAGCCACAGGACAGGGCTGGGGGTGGAGCTTCCAAAAACACTCCTTAGTTAACTGGAAGAGATTTTACACTCAAAATGTCCCATCAGTTGTGATAGAATATATATTTGGTTTTCACCCATGGCTCCTGGCTCATTACTTCCCCATTGTGATTTCCAGAGTGACTGGATAGGGTTGGGGGCCTCAAGTCAGGCCTGCCTCTGACTTTCAGACTCACGTTCTTTCTCTCTCTGACCTTCTACCCCCTTTCACCCGCTCTTTTCTTCCCAAGCTGGCCTCAAATTGAATTTTCCTCAAGAAAGTCATGGACATTTGCTCTTAAAGTCTTATATTCTTCTATTTTTCTTTTGTTGGGAGTATGAGACAGAGTCTCATGAAGCCCATTTTGGCTTTGACTTGGCTGTGTAGGCTGGTCTTGAAGACTTGATCTTCCTGCCTCCACCTCCTCCCTCTAAGTGGGAGGCTTACAGACATACTCACTCAGCCAAGCCCAACTTATTCTCAAATCTTTTGGCCTGCTTAGCTGATGCTAATAGATCCTCACTTAGATGGGGTCTTGCCCCTTCTTAGCAAGGAAGCAATACTGAGGAATTTTTTACCCAGTCATATGGTTCATGTTTCAGCTGTGCCTTTGTCTCCATGAAAACTTCAAAGGTCAGGGCACGGAGAACTGCCTAACAGTCAGAGGCAGGGAGGTTCTGGGAAGGTAGCATGCATCTTACATGTCCTTTTAAATTTGAAAATAGTCTTACTGATTGATTTTAGACAGGGCGCCTGTACAGCCTAGAGTGGTCTATAGTTCACTATGTAGCTCAGGCTAGCACGAACTCTTTATCCTCTTCCTTTGCCTCCTGGGACTGATGGAAGCACATAGAAGTTAAAGATTGCTATTTAGGACAGGAGTTGGCTGTGGCCAGACGCTGAGGGCTAAGGAAGATAGCAGAGCCTCATCCACCACTGCAGGGACTTTGGATAAAGCTGTAGCTTCCTCTCCCACCTCCTAGCCTCCCATGACAGACACCAATGCAGGCCAGGAATTGGGATCCAGCAGCATGAGAACGAGGAATTATCCTTTGTCCATTTGGAAGCTCTGAGCCCTGTCTTTTGGAATTTTTATGGGGACCTCATTATTGCACAGGCTTGATTGGCTCCAGGACAAATATGTAGAAATAAGACTAGCCCCGCCGGGTGGTGGTGGCACACGCCTTTAATCCCAGCACTCGGGAGGCAGAGGCAGGCGGATCTCTGTGAGTTCGAGGCCGGGCTGGACCGATAGCCTCCAAAACAATACAGAGAAACCCTGTCTCGTAAAAACCAAAAAAAAAAAAAGACTAGCCCCAAAGAGTGTGATCTATTGCTAAGATGCTGGGGAGGAAAACCTAGCAAGGCCCCTTTGTTTGCTCCTTCAGTATTTCCTTCTCTGGAGAGACACACCAGTAGAGGTAGAACCAGCAGAGCCTGGTGATAGACTAGACACGGGGATGGAGAGAATGGCAGTTTGGGTGTAAGTGACTGAATGGATAATGGAGTCAAATACTGATGGGAAGAAAGTGGGACCAGGGTGGATTGGAGGGAAGAGTCCACTGTCAGCCCGAAAGACCAGCATACACAGACAGTTCATGTTTCTATAAACTCAAACCAGCTGTGATCGTGTCAGGCTGGTGGCTTCGTTGCTGCCTCACTGGGACACTAGGCCAGGTGCTCTGCTCTCTTCCCATCACAAGGAGGGGGAGGTGTGTTGATAGGAGCCCAGATCCTCCGATAGGTTTCCAGGGTACAGACAACCTTGACTGCAGCTATTACTCATGGTAGTTAAGGCACCTGCTGTGTGATTAAAAAGTCATTTAATACAGGGAAGATTGGCATAGCCCCTGCACCAGGATGACAGGGAAATTCATGAAGTGCTCCATATTTTTTCTCTGTTTGAATCGATTTGTGTTTTGTACAGGGCATTATCCTCTGTGCTATTTTGTGGTTATAAAACTGTTGGAAATGCCGGGCGCTGGTGACGCACGCCTTTAATCCCAGCACTCGGGAGGCAGAGGCAGGCGGATCTCTGAGAGTTCGAGACCAGCCTGGACTACCAAGCGAGTTCCAGGACAGCCTCCAAAGCCACAGAGAAACCCTGTCTCGAAAAACCAAAAAAAAAAAAAAAAAAAAACTGTTGGAAATGTTTAGAGAAAGAGAGGGAGAGGGCTGTCTATGCCCTGGCAGTGTAGATTAGTAATTGAGCACCTCTGTGACACTCACCAAGCCCCAGGTTCCGTCACCAGCACAGTACAAAGAGAAAGGGGTTGGGGCCCATTTGGAAACGTACTTGGAAAACAAGGGTGGTGGTGCATGGCTGTAACCCTGGCCCTTGAGAGGTGGAGGCAGGTAGATCAGACGTTCAGTGCTCTCCTCCTGTCCAATAGTGAACTCAAGGCTAGCCTAGACTACATGGGTTCCGAGCTCAAAAAACAAACACAAATAAAAACTGTTGAAGAAATGAGCAAAGACATACTTATTCAGTCAAGGTAGTTTACTGTGTGTGCAGCACTAACCAGTAACAAGAAAAATTACAAAACAAGATACCAAGAAGGGAAAATATACTCTGTTCTCCAGTCACTTACAGGTTGCTTTTTAAAAGCATTCTCAGCTCTTTGGGGTTATGTGGGTTCCTGCTTTCTCTGTGTCCCCCTAAATCTGGTACTGTTGACTTACATGTCCACTGTGACCATCCCCTAAAGAGGATGGGGCAGCCAGGGACCAGTTGGGGATGTTGTTGGATGGAGGAAGAATCATGCAGAGAGGGAACCCATCAATCCTGAGTGCTCAGAACACTCAGTGAGTCTTGAAGGCCAAACTAAGAAGGCCCTGGGCCCTCCTTTCCCTGGGGAATGTGCTTGTACAAAACAATGCATAGCTACATGCCATCCTGGGCCAGAGTCACCTCTTCCTGCTCATCTTGTGCTAACACAGAGGCTGGCACCTGGGGGCTCCAGCCATGGAGGTCACGTCTAATGTATGACTTCAGATGCACAGGAGGAGGTGGGGACAAAAGGGCAGAGAGATGTGCAGCAAAAGGGACTAATTTGTGCTTGGCCATGCCCCTGGGCAAGGGGCTGGCTCCTGAGCAAAAGGCAGTTTGGTTCTATACAGCTAGCAGGGGGCTGTTTTCCCTGAGGGGACAAAGCTGCATAGCATAGGAAGGACATCTGAGCTCTGCAGGGACCCTCCTGTCCCCCACATAGGCATCCCTCTGCCTACTGTATGGGGTGCAGGGAATACTAGTGCAGAGCATATAGTAGGCCCATCTCCTACATGTGGGGTGACACCTGGACAAACGGGCCAGAGTTCCATCTACCTGGAACCAACTGAGTTGAGTACAAGGGGCCCAGTTCTGACCAATGGTCTTGCCAAGGCTAGACCATGCCTTTCAGGTAGAGTGCAATGAAATACATCATGCAGGACCCACAGGACACCTCTACCAGGAGGGCCATGTGGCAGTGGCATGTCTTCACAACACGGCCAGGCAGAGGAAGGCTTGAAGGAGACACGGGGTGGGGTGCCCTGGGGAGTCCACAAGCCACCTGGGCCTCATGCCTCACCCGCACCCTCAGAGCCAGATCTCATCACTGCTGACACTCGACACTCGGTAAATGTAGCCCAACATCGGGAGGCGGATAAAGCCTGTGGGTCAGAGATGCCAGGGGCTTGGTAACCCTGGTTCTCTGGAGCTTGGAGAAGCCCTTTCTGCTCCCAGCACCAAGGGGCATTGGGTGTAAGCACAGGGGTGTGAAGAGGAGGTAGGGAGGACAGCAGGGCTCAGTACCTCTGCTGGTGAGAAGGAGGTAGGGAGGACAGCAGGGCTCAGTACCTCTGCTGGTGAGAAGGAGGTAGGGAGGACAGCGGGGCTCAGTACCTCTGCTGGTGAGAAGGAGGTAGGGAGGACAGCAGTGCTCAGTACCTCTGCTGGTGAGAAGGAGGTAGGGAGGACAGCAGGGCTCAGTACCTCTGCTGGTGAGAAGGAGGTAGGGAGGACAGCGGGGCTCGGTACCTCTGCTGGTGAGAAGGAGGTAGGGAGGACAGCGGGGCTCGGTACCTCTGCTGGTGAGAAGGAGGTAGGGAGGACAGCGGGGCTCGGTACCTCTGCTGGTGAGAAGGAGGTAGGGAGGACAGCGGGGCTCGGTACCTCTGCTGGTGAGAAGGAGGTAGGGAGGACAGCGGGGCTCGGTACCTCTGCTGGTGAGAAGGAGGTAGGGAGGACAGCGGGGCTCGGTACCTCTGCTGGTGAGAAGGCCACCAGGCTCAGCTTCTAGAAGCTCTGGATGGCTGCTGTGCTGAGCCATTGGCCGCTCTGTTGCTTTCCCTGTTGGGTGAGAAATGGAGTGGTACCCAGGACAGGGTTTTGCCTAAGGGGACATGCCTCTGCCTAAGAACCAGGGTCTCTCCTTCTTAGAGGTTGTAAAGATTAAACACAGAGAGAACTGGTCCCAGACATACCTCTGAGATCCGGGGTGAGGTCATTGAGCTGAAGGTTGGATGGGAGGGACATGTTCTCCCGTGGCAGGCGTACATTATTCAGTTTCAGGTTATTGGAGTCACTACAGGATAGACAAAGGCTAAGACAGACCCTGGTACCAGCAGGTATGTGCAGTCGGCTTTGAGGCTCAATCCAGACCTCCCAGAAGCCCCAGGTTACCACCTGTCCTTTAGTTTAAAATCCAGTGCCTTGCATTTTAGTTTAGCCCATCTGCCCAGCCCCAGGAAGCATTACCTAGATATCAGAGATGGGCGCCGGGAGGGGCCTGAGGACAAAGAAACCATGCCACAGAGTCAGTGTGCCCTCCCATGCTGAGCTCTGCCACCTGCCCATTCAGACTCAAGACCCTTGAGCCAAGAGTCTCTGGATGTGCAGACCTGGCCCTGGGACCGGAGACAGCTCCAGTACCTCTTCCTGCTGCCCACAGTGCAAGCAGCCTCACACCCAGCCCTCCCTGCAAGTACCCTGCCACACGTCAGAGATGCCCGGCTCTGCCCAGCTCTGCCTGGCTCTGCTTACCCCCCTTGCTGCTGCTCACCCCCAACTTCACTGTCACTATTCCACCCTTGGCCTCCATTCCTCTGGCCCTACCTTTAGTTTTCTTCTCTTTCCTGCAGACTAGACAGGCCACCAAGGCACTGAACCCCACGAGAGTGCCCAAGGCAAGCCCTCCAGCCACAACGATGCCCAGCAGTGGCACTTCTACTCGGGTGGCCAGGAGCCCTGTGGATTGTCCACTGGTTAGTTTGCAAGTACCCCCACCCCAACATGCCATAGCTCTATCTACTCTGTCCTTGCCCAAGGCGCCTGGGGACAACTCATCTACAAGACCAACCATAGGGCAACAAGTCCTCCCTTTCCATTCCAGGACCCCTGCACCCACCTGAGGGTTTGCCAAGCCAGTTGCTTACCTGGAGCCGGAAGAGAGGCACTGGTAACACCCACATCATTGGTGGCCACCACTGAGAGGTTGTGAGCCAGGCTGCGGAGCTGCAGCTGCACTGTGTGGTTGGTGAGCCAGGGATAGTTCTGAGCGTCCAGCACCAGGAAGTCAGAGGCATTGACAGTCACTGGCCCATCCTGGTCAATCCAGGTGACATTGGCAGGTGGGTTGGCCCGCACCAGGGCAAACAGGACTACCAGAAGGCCTGGGCCCTGAGCTTCCTGATACTTGCCCCCGACCTGGGCAATCTCTGGCTTAACTAGAGCAGAGCAGAGAATAATACACTCTCATTCCACTATCCGCTCACTCTGGCCCTTTCTTCCCAAATGTGGAGGGGAGCAAGAGCCTAGGAATCTCCTCAGAAAGAAATTTAAGGAGCAGCATCAGTTCACCATGATTAAGACAGAAAGCCAGGGACTGGGGATGTGGCTCAGTAGAAATCCTTGGGTTTGATACCTAGCAAAGCATAAAACCAGGTGTGGTGATCATGCCTGTAATCTCAGCATTATGGGGGTGGGGGGATATTTCCAGTTTGAGGCCACTTTTGGATATGTAGCAAGACTCTGCCTTAAAATTCAAAAGCCTCGGCTGAGGATGTGGCTCAATTGGTAGTGTTTGCATAAAGTCCCGGGTTCAGTCCTCACACCAGGCATGGTGGCACCAGCCTAGGGTCTCAGTACTAGGGAGGGAGGAGCAAGATCAGAAGCTCAGAGTCATCCTTGGCTACTTAGTAGGTTTGAAGAAAATCTCAAAGTATAAAATTAAAAAATAGAAAGCCAGACAAAGGATCTAGATTTGCATCCTTGCCCTGTTTCTTAACCTTGACCTTGGGCAGACTGTTTAACATGTTTGTGCCTCAATTTCTCGTTTGCAAAATAGGGACAAAGAAAGAAATGCCTTATGAGATCAATGAGGATAAAAGCAAGCTACATTTACAAAGTGTCTGTGAATGTCCTGTTAAAGCTGAATGTGTCATGCATACCAGTAATATCATCACTAGAGAGGCTGAAATAGGAAACTTTCAAGTTCAAGGCCAGCCTAGGCTATGTAGTAATAGTACCTCAAAACAGAACACTCAAAACTGTTCTGCTGAGGGTCCAGGAATGTCTCTCCCTGCCCACCTCAGGAATACTTACACTGCACATTGAGAATGACAGAGGCATTGGCTGGCTGGCCACTCCCTGGGTCCTGCAGGGAGCAATTAAGCTCATGCTGGGCACGCTGGGCAGTGACAGTGAAAGTGCTGGTGCCTCCAGAGAAGGCCTCCCCGCCCACACTCAGGAGTCTAGAGGTGGTGGCCTCCTGTAGCTGTCCATCCAGGTACCAGGCTAATCGGGGAGTGGCAGGTCCCCCTGCCACTCGACAGGTGAAGGCATGGCGCTCATTCTCCCGAAGTGCTCTCTCAGCCCAGGTCTGACCGTCAATTTGTGGTGCCAGCTCCCCTTGACCTGGAACACAGCAGGCCGCTTCTGGGACGGGCTTAAGACAGGCCATGGTGAGGTCCAGTTACAGAGGGGCAGCGGGCCAAGAGAGGCAAGCTGGTTTCTCTCATCAGGGCCTGGCTGGACTTAGGATAGGGAAGTGGAGATAGGGGAACCCAGCTCTGGAGTCTGAAGTGGCCAAAGGATGAACAGGGGTATACCTGAACTTAAGAGGGCTGGCAGGAGCAGCAGCGTGTGCCGGAGGGTAGCTTGGTTCAGCGGCAACTCCATAGTGGTCAGGGATGGGCCTCCAGGCTGCTGAGAAAAGGGTATAGCTTTGGTATGAGCCAGGTAGGCCTAGCAATTCCTGCAAGAACTTACCATGCACTGGAGTAGACTGGCCCACAGTGGCCAAGACACTAACACAAACAGGCACAATCAACAAGACCCAAAGGAAGAGACACTAAGGGCACAGAAGCCAGCACTGACAGTAGGTGACCACAGACACACACAGACAGACAGATACACACACACACACACACACACACACACACACACACACACACACACACACACACCCCACGTTCGGTCCACATGTGCTCTTCCCCTTCCCCGCAGGGGATCGTCCTTCTCCTGACCGGGTCCCCTCCAGGACTGGCTTTCCTTCCCATCTCTCCATGCATCCCTTTCCCAATCTCTGCTGCTCAGGTGAACTTGGGACGAGAGCATCGCGGAGCTGGGGTGGAGGTGGGGGGTCGCAGGAGCATCCTGGCTTCGGAGCATCCTGGCTTACCTGGCTCCCTCCCGGAGCAGCGGCCCTGCAATCGCATTAATCAGGGGAGCGCCGCAGTCCGCTGCAAGGGCGGGGCCCACGCCAGGCAGGACCAATCGCTGCCGGAGCACGCTCAGGTGGCCGCTCCAGCCCCGCCCTCTCCCGCCAGCGCCGCGGCTCCCACCCTGAGGCTGGTTGTTAAGCGAGCGGACGTAAAGCAGACGCAGTGGGTAGTCCTGGAAGTTTTATTGGGTACTGGTTGGTTCAGGGGTCCCCCTCCATCATCCAGCGGCCACGCTCAGTGCCCATTGCTGGGCGCGCGCAGCTGCCCCATCATGTCGGCCAGCATGCGGTTGCACAGGGCGGCGTACGGGTTGAGCAGCACCAGCTGGCGCCGCGCAAACGGGCTGCCCAGTCGCGCAGCCTGCTCGAAGTCCCTACGGGCGTCGTCGTCTCGGCCTTGCAATCGCGCCAGCAGCCCGCGCTGCACTAAGCTCTGGCGGGCGGCGCGACCCCGGCCGCCGCTCAGCGTCACTGCGCGCTCCAAGTCCTCCAGGGCGCCTGTGGGCCGACGGGGAGATGGCGCGGGTCAGCGGGGCGTGGGCATCCGAGCCCCAGCCCACCCTCCAGCAATCCATTCCC
Source organism: Mesocricetus auratus (assembly GCF_017639785.1). Lineage (NCBI taxonomy): Eukaryota > Metazoa > Chordata > Mammalia > Rodentia > Cricetidae > Mesocricetus > Mesocricetus auratus. The sequence goes on from NW_024429203.1 coordinate 23,401,285, forward strand.
GGAATTCACAACCCACATTCGTGTAGCGGACTTTTGAGCCGAGAGGGATGGACATGAAAGGTTGATAGAACTGGCTTGGGAGCCATCCAAGGGTAAAGCTGAGATTAAAGTCCAAGGCTTGCCCTGGCCGTGTTCCCAGTACGTTCTACCACTGATGACCCAAAACGTGAATGTTGCTGAGAGGATTTGGTCATTGTATTAGGGAATCTGCCAACTTCCAAATAGCTGTAGCTCACACCGCCAATAAGTAGGCAAGCATCTATTGTGTGCTTGGTGACCCACTCCAAATCCTAGAGCTCTATAAACATATCATTAGGGGGTTAAAGAGATGGCTCAGTGGTTAGGAGCACTGACTGCTCTTCCAAAGACCCAGCACCCACATGGCAGCTCACAACTGTCTGTAACCCCAATTCCAGGGGGATCTGATACCGTCACACCAATGCACAGAAAATAAAGTTAAACAAAAAACATATTATTAGCTACACAACTGTTTCCTGCTATAAAGTCAGTCTCCTCTTTTTTCCTTTTCCCCTCTTTTCCAATGCAGGCTATGGAAGTGGCACTCTTCCCATTTCCTCCTTCATTATCTCCATGGTCTTCATTACCCTGTATCTAATTTCACTGGAAGAAGGCTGTGGAGCCAGAGCTGGCTGCTCTGTTCTATTTCTGTGATTCTCAGAGGAATGTACTTGGGTTGAGTCTCAGAACTCAGAGCCTCAGGCAGCCAGCTTAGGGTTTTCGTGAAGTCCACCAGCTGCTTTCTTTGGCCCCTGCTTCAATCCATGTTCTCTAGTCTCCCAAAGTGGCTGCCAGGACCCTGTGTTGCTCAGCACCATCATGGAGAAAGGCTGAGCTTCGGTCGTCAGTGGAGCCGGTTTAGGAAACACAGTAGAGCTAGACTGCAGACTGAGCAGGGTCCAGGCGTTGCTCAGTTTCCCTCTCCACGGCTAGTCTGCTAGCACCCAAGTCTCCACAGGTGGAGTCACCTCTGGACTTCCCTGCTTTCCGTCTGCAGGCTGTCCTCAACAGCCTACGGCATACAAGCCTGCAAAAGGGGCTCTTTGGGTGTCTTCTGCTGTCTTTGGGATGGAGTCCAGGTTCTCTGGTTTAGGTTCTAGGACACCCCCACCAACTACTCCTATCTACGGCCTGGTCCTCTACCAGGTCTCTAGTTTACAGTCCTCCTGGCCTCCAGTCCTTCCTCTCTGTCCCAAGATCCCCATTCTAGTCACAGTAACCTGAATACATCAGGTTGGATCCAGTTGCCTTCCCTGCCCAAGCTAAATCCTTGAGTAACCACCACCTTCTCAGTCTGACACTTGTAGCTTGTCACCCTTGGGTCTCTGCAGACCTCTGCAAGGCCCGACTTTCCATCCTTCTATGAGGCCTGCTCCAGCCAGCCTGGAGAGCGAAGGATCTAGGACCTAAGCATGCTTTCTAAGCTCCTAGAGACTATCAACTAATTCCTCATCTTTCAGAACTTGCCCTTCAGGAAGAGGTCCCATGCTGCTTTCTCTCAAATTTGTTTGCTGTTAACCTAGTTATGAGCTCCTTGGGGAGCAGTATCATGGGATTTGGAGACCCACCACCTTGTTCATATCCAGGCTCAGGCACTCCTCACCTGGAGGAGTGTGGGGAGCTATTTAACCTCTGTACACTTCCTTTTCTTCATCTTTACAATGGAATGACAACACATACCTTTTAAGGTGGTTGTGAGAATTGTTAGTACAGCCTGGTTGAATGCATAGTGCCTGGTCCACAGGAACCTACACCAATGTCTTATCTGCATGCCTCTACTTCTAACCTACTGCTGCCTAGAAGGCTCTTATTAAATGTTCCTTAAATCCGTGAACAGAAGGTAGTCTCTTGGTTTTCATAATAGTCTCACGAAGCTAGCAGAATCCATACTCTGTCTTGGATTTTTTTTTTTTTTTTTTTTTTTTTTTTTGGTTTTACGAGACAGGGTTTCTCTGTATTGTTTTGGAGGCTGTCGGTCCAGCCCGGCCTCGAACTCACAGAGATCCGCCTGCCTCCACCTCCCGAGTGCTGGGACTAAAGGCGTGCGCCACCACCGCCCGGCCTGTCTTGGATTTTTAAGTAAGAATATGGGTGTCAGGGCGTTTAGCATCTGTTCCTATGCTCTCACTCCACAGCCACTTCATCTCTGCTCTTCATGGAAGGGAGTCTTTCTGTGGAGGATTTCTGGTGTCTTCCCCTCACCTGCTACATCCCCTTGAAGCCTCCGGGCTTGAGCCCGGTTGTTGTAGGCAGAGGCTCTCTCAGGTAGCAGGCAGATGGCTTGGCCAAACTTCTCCAGGGCTGTGTGGAGGTCCCCGGCTTCTGCTGCCCTCACTCCCTGCAACTCCAGGGCCTTGGACTGCTCCAACTGTTCTTGAGGGAAAACTTCATCTGCTCCAGGGAAGAAACAAAGTAGGGATGTATACAGCAGGGAAAAAAAAGAGAAGCCCATGGGCTTAGGCATTATGACGCCTGAATCAGAGATGACTAGGTGTGGATCACAGCAGAGGTAACTTGCAGAGCTAGGGAGAGGGATAGCTGAAGTCACTAAAACTGGGAACTATCCCTGGGTTAGAGACCTGAGAAAGGACAGGAGAAGAGAACCCAGCAGCTTGCACACTGGTGACTTGTTCTAGACCACAGCCCCAGGTTGTGGAGCTTAGAATTGAACCCTTTTCCTCGGCTCTTTGTCTTGTGCTCATTTTGCTTTACGCACGGCCTGACACAAAGGTCACCATAGGAGTCCCAGGTTTTAAAAACCACTCCCGATCTGTCCTTGAGATTTTCAGCCTGAAGCTGCAGTAAGGTTCAGGCTCCACTCCAGCAGAAGCAAAGCCCCAAACACCCTCATCAGGCAATGGATCATGCTGCTCCCTTGGGGGAAGGGCTAGCTATCTAGGTGCCTGGCTTGTAATAGTGCTTAACAAATGAAGCGCCAATGTTATGTCAGGTTGTGCCAACTGAGCCACCATCCCGTCCTGTTTGTCTTCCATCCCTGGGTGGCGGGGCTGTGGTGGGGTGGTGGTATGGTGGTAACATCCCCTACATTAAAGTCAAAGCTTTGAGAGTTTGACTTCAGCCAGCAGTTAATTTGGATCACAGGAAGACTTTAGTGGTAGGAGACTGAATGACTGAGGTGCAAACTCTGGCCTTCTCTTGACAGTGATTCCTGCCAACCTAGACACTGAACTTCAGAGGACCTCTCTGGTTCCAGTCTCTGACATCATCGGCAACGGTGGAATGAAGGGTCCACCACATCCTGTAGGAGAGCTCAGGGGTCCTCAGCCTATGGAGAGGCACACACCAAGGTCAAAGACTTACCTTCATCTTCTTTCTTTGCTTCTTCCAGGTCTAAGCCAATGACATCTCCAAATGGGGTGTTGGGGTTGAAGATGGCCTGCAGCACTGCCTGATCATTTGGAGTCCCCATGGTACTTAGCTCCGAAGTCCCAAGGTTACTCGGATAACAAGGGAAGATGGTGGGGATCAGGGTGGAGCTTTTAGCTGGCTCTTGTTGTGAATGGAGGCGGTTCAGTTTGGGGACTGCCCCCATGTCAGAAGGGGTGTCTTCCAGTCCTTGGCTCAGCTTCCATGGAAAGGGTTAGTGACCTGGCCTGTGGTTTCACAGTTTTCCCTACTGAACCCATAGCCCTAACAGAATAAACAAACCCTGTTTCAGCCTTAAGGTGGAGTGGCGCACTAAAGGTACTGAAATGCTTTCATTTTATTATAGTCAGTTTAGAAACCACTAACTTCCTATCAGAGGAGGTAGTTAGATAGAAACAACGCCCTTCCGTCCAGAACCTGTAAGGTCTCAGATACACATCACTGCTTAGTGGAGGACACTCTGGGCAAAGGAACAATCTTAAAGAAGGGAGGTGGAAAGCACTCAGTAATCCATTCACAAGCCCCTCCCTCCCTTCTCCACCCCCACCGAGGCCAAAAGGAAGCTAAGCCAAGTGCAGCAATAAACTTGACATGTTTATTAATTAAACTATCACTTAAATAAAAAAAAGTGCATAGAAAATAAACATGTTTAAAAACTCCTTTTTTGTTTTTACAACTATGTACACTTTTTACTTTTACATTCAGTCTTTCGTAGAGCTTTCAGCATTATTATTTTTGAACTATTAAAGTACTTTCCTTCGTCCCTGTCTCAGGGAGTTAACACTGATGGACTTTAGACACATTTTCCTCCCCCACCCCCGCTTTTTCTCTAACCAGAAGCTTGGAAGAACACAAGGGAAAAAAAGGGAAAAAACAAAACAAAACAAAACAATCCCCAAAAGATCCATTTTACATGATACAGTTGCTGAGAAATGTCTTATCTAGAAATGAAGCTTGTCACTGTTCAGCTCTTGAAACAATTATTCAACTACCTGTATTTGCTAAGGAGACTGGTAAAGTTCAAGAAAAGAAACACCACAAATCTATTTTCTTGGTTGAAAGACAGAACTAGTGTACCTCAGAACAAGATACCAGAAAGCACAGAACACAATTTTCCCCTAAATGCAGGTGGTAACCCCAACATTCATAACCAAAAGTAGAGAAACGAGGAGTACAGGTACCAACTGGCAACATTCACAGGCAGGAAGAGCCCAGGTGACACCAACTCTGCATTGCACTCTGATCTTGGGGACGGGCGTCTGTCATCCTTTTGTGGTTCGGAGTTCCTGTGTAGGAACCAGAGGCCCCAGGAGCCTGACATTTTCCTGCCTCGACTAGTAACTGCAACACAATCCTTATCTATAGTGTTAAGAGAAGTAAAAGCCATGACTGAACTAGGCTTGTTACAATGGTGCATTCCTATATTAGTTCCTATTTATATATATATATTTATATTTATTTGAAAACCAAAACAAACAAACAAACAAAAAGGTTGAAAGTTTTAAGAGTGAGACTTGACTGGTATTCATGATTTTTCATGATTCGGCACAAAACTATCTGCTCAATAACTTTGTATTGCTTTAAAATGAAGGAAACGTAAAATTACACCCAGCCCTTTGCAATGACCCGCTTTTCCTTGAAAACAAAACGAAACAAACAAACAAACAAAAAAACCCAACTTGGTTTCTATGAAAAAGAATCCCAAATCCAAAAAAAGTTAACATTTGATGAGGCTCTGACCTCTAGTATTTTCAGGTATTTGATTGAGCGTCAGTCCTTTAGAAAGATACATTCATTAAAATATTTTTTTGTTTTTTTCTATGTGTGTTGTATTTTTTTTTAATTTTTAGGGTTTTTTTTTTTTTACTTTTTTTTTTCTAAATCAAGATTGCTGCATGGTGCTCACTGGATTGGCCGAGAGTTGATAGAGGTGAGCTGGGTTCTGGCAAAGGAGTTTGGGTTGAAAACCTAAGAGGTACCAGGGCTTCCCCCTTAATTGTGATTGGTCTAAAAACAGGAAAGGGGTTGTGCTGGACATGGATAACAATGAAGGAGCCCGGGACCAAGTTCCGGCCAAAGGGTCAGCGCCATGCAGCTATTCTGGTTACACAGTTGTCACTGGCCACCAGGAAATGCAGCCACAACAGGTTCTAGCAGGGAGGCCGTAAGTGAGCTGGCTCTGAGAACCTATGAGGTTTGCAGCTGTCACTCCTAGGGATGTGGATTGCCCCTTGAGGGATTCTTGGGAATGACCCACCACGAAAGTCCACAACCTGCACTTCTGTGCGGAGGTTCTCTTGGTCACTTTCAAAATGAAGTCAGACATGTTTTGGAGACAGCTGTGCCTTCTGTTTTGTTGTCCTCTTTCCCTCTTGCAGGGAAACTCTGGCTTATCCCCCAAGGTGCTGGCAGGTATGCTGAATTTTGGCAATGGACTCAAGGCTGAGCTGAAAGAGGGATTTCTCGCTTCTGTGGTTGACAGTGGGTAGGAAGCAAGGTAAACCATCTATCTGCAGCTGGCAGGAGGAGGAAAGGTGGGTTCCTCCCCTGACCTCAGGGGCTGGGGTTGTAGAGAGGATGAGGAGGGGGCTCACAGTACAGCATGGCCTAGCAGGGCAGTGACTAGGTCTGTCAGCTGAGTTTCCCCCACCCTCTGACTGGCCTTTGGGTCTCTTTTAAGGTGAATGCATGACCCATCAGTGCATTAATCGTTTCAGTAACAAATGCAGCTTCAATTTTCTCATTAAAAAAAAAAAAAGGAATACAAGGATTTACAAAAAACCCTCACACAGTGCAATAAGAAAGGAAACCAGACACTAGTGGAGCCCCTCGGGCCACTGCATCTTGTTCATGAGCAAAAGGAGGGCGGGAGGTGAGGTCTGGGTAGACTGCTTCCCCAGTCCCCTGCTGGCACTTCTCCACGATGACAAGGAAGTCTCTGCCATCCTGGCCACAGTGCTGGGCTTCCCACGTGACAGTGGAAACAGTGACAATGTTCCAGCAAAGCCACAAGACAAAGTTCGTAAGGTCATGGAAGAAAAGGGAGCCCAGGATGGAAGGCACAGCAGAGCCATGAGTCCTGGGCAGAGAGTGTTGGGCTGCATCATATTGCTTTGCTGACTTCCATAGGAGAAAAGGATGCCGCACCCCCTACTCGGACTACACTACCCTGAAACCTTGTGGCAGGTGCAGAGATCTGCTTGATCGAGAGTGGTCAGACTGTGCTTCAGTTTCAACAGGCTGCCCCCAGAGAGGGCACGAGGTGGTCAGTGGGCTCTCTGTAGGAACAAGGACTTGGTGGGTAGAGAGGAAGGAAAGGAGATGATCTATGAGGCAGACAGTGACGGCAATTGTCAGGTTGCCAACTTGATGGCTGCTAACTCTGAAAGAGAAAGGCGAGGGAAACGGAGCACGCTGCTCGGCACTCTGGAGCCGATCCAGAGGGAGAGGGGCAGTGCAGGAGACTAGTGTGCCAAGGTACTGTATTCTCTAGGGGCTTCCTTGGCAATGGAGGGCAGTACCTAATGGAGCGGGCAACCTTCCTTCTCCATTACCGCAAAGAGCAGACCCAGAGAACATTTATGTCAACAGGCACGAACGAGCTAAGCATGGGACAACAAAAAGTACACCTTCCAGGGGGAAGTTGGGCAGGAAAAACCAGACTCTGTGTGGACAGCTGAATAGTTTCTCTAACTTCATCCTATGAAAATAAAAAATCATTAAAAACCGATCTTCTTTTAAATTAGGATAATACCACGGTTTAAAAAATAGCCTTGTCATAAGTGCTTCTCCCTACGAAGTGCTTCGCATAGAAAAATATACAAAATATATTTACATTTATAAAACCTTAAATAGTAACTGTAAACAGAACAGAGTAAAATCCAATGACTTAATTTAACAGGTTCAAGACACTATCTGGGGAAGAAAGAAACATTTGCTGCTGTTTGTCCACACCCTACACAGTAATCAGGGCAGTAGTGTCATTGAGTTTGCTCAGCCACAGACTGCACACAGCTGGCAGAGGTCCCTAAGCACATGTGGTCTAGTCCCCAAATCTGGGGCCTTGAAATCTGATTAGTGTTCTTTCAGTTGGACACTGACCATTTAGAATTCATCTTCCTATATCTTTTAAGAAAGGGAAAAGAAGTAAGCATGTCCTAGGAAGGGGCTGCAGTTTATCCTGGTTATTGTACTCTGGCTGTTGCACGACTCAAATCCTATGGAAATAATCTTTAGCTTGTTCAAAAAAAATCTTGCTACATTGATCTCTTTAAAACTCCCAGCGGAGCTTTGTGAGCTCTGTGAATTGTGTCTGGTTATGGCCGGTGGCTCCTGTCCACTCCCCACCTGGAGTGCTTTCAGGCTCAGGGAACTTTCTGCAGGCGCTTCCTATACCCAATAGGGAGTGTCCCTGAGCAGGAGACAAGTCCTGCCACCCAGGAAGAAGAATGGGAAAGCAGCAGATGAAGGATGGAGGAGGGAAAAGGGAGTGGAGGGAAGGGATGGAGAGGGAGCCGCTCCTATCGTCAAGAAAGGTCACTGGCTGCGGTAAGGCTCACAGGGTAACAACACTCCCACTCACAGCCACAGGCTCAACGTTTGGTAATTAATTGGCACAACCCCAAGACAGCCTTTTGACACCAGAGGTGCTAGGAAATCTGTCTCCCAACCAAAGTGAACTCTTAAGAAGGGAAAACCACCAGACCTTCTGTTGTTGAACAGATGGCCACAGGCCAGGCCTGACTGGCAGCTACCAGATATCCCACTAGCCCTGTATCTGGGGTCTTGTCTCACCCATTGCTTGTCAGGCTTGGAAGAGGGCTGAGGTGAAGGTGACAAACTGCTCTGAGGACACGCTCAGATCCCATCTCCCACTGTAAGTAACCCTTTACATGCTCTTTCCAGGCAAATCTCCCAGGAGCCCATTTCCCACATTTTGCAACAATCAGAGAGGCCCCAGGAGAAAGTCAACTGTGGTTTTTTTCTTCAAGATCCTTCTCTCCAAGACTATGATCACATGATGTGAATGTGGGACACTAGGGTGCTCGGCTAGAGGACCCTCAACTGCCCACTCAATCCTGGAGCTCCTGGCTGCTGAGAAATCCTTCAGCATGGCTTTGGGTGGCCCTGGGTCCAGGTCCTCCATCACAGGAAGATGAGCAGCTTTAGTTCAGGAACTTCCGGCATTTCTTGGCGCCACAGTTGCAAGGTAGCTTGTTGCTGGCATCCTCAATGGGAAACTTATAGTCATAGGTGAGCTCCTCCCCTCGGTAGATCTTACGCATGGCAAAGATAACAATGTGCTTCTGCCCATCGATATTGATGACCCGGGAGTAGCAGTTAGGCTCACACGAGTGATTGATGAAGCGTGCAGCATTTCCATGCATGGTGGCATCCACTACCTCCGAGTCATCAATTCGGAACATGTAGCAACCGATGCCCTACACATGTAGGAAAAAGAACCATTTATTTACTTACTAATTTATTGAATCAAACCCGAAGTCTTACACATGCTAAGTAGGAAAGCACTCTACTACTAAGCCACATTCGCAGCCCTGAACTTACTCTTTCTTTCAGGTGCTATGGGACGTGGGTGGAGGTCAGAGGACAACTTTCAGGAGTCAGGTCTCCCCCTCTACCACATGGGTTCTGAGAACAGAATTCAGGGCATCAAGCCTGAGCCATCTTGATTTTGAGATAGGATTTTCTCTTCTCTATGTAGCCTAGGCTGGCCTTGAACCCAAGACCTGAGGCTTCCCACTGTAGCTCAAGCAATAGGAGGGCAGGTATGGCATCCTCATGTTGGCTGAAGCTGTCACTGCTCAGGTTTAGGAACATTTCCTATGCTGCAAATCATGTCACCATAGGAGCCAGTTTCTGCTAAAGTTTCCACACTCCTCCCCTAGCTCCTATTTTTAACATGCTTTGAGGAATTTCTAGATTATAGGCACTAGACTAGGTGAAGACTGTTCATGTCATAGTAAAAACCTAAAACTTTGCAGCCACATGCTTTAGATCTTGGGATCCAAAGACTAATCACCAAAGAGCACCATTATTTGCTAACCCTTAGGGGAGGTCAGAACACTTATGGGGTTAATCACCAAATATGGAGAAGTCAAATATTTTTTTTTTTTTTTTTTGGTTTTGAGACAGGGTTTCTCTGTGGCTTTGGAGGCTGTCCTGGAACCCACTTTGTAGACCAGGCTGGCCTCGAACTCACAGAGATCCACCTGCCTCTGCCTCCCGAGTGCTGGGATTAAAGGCGTGCGCCACCAACGCCCGGCGAGGTCAAATATTTTTAAAAGCTTTTGTGGACTCAATGCTATCTCCTGCAACAACCAAATCAACAACCCACCTCTAAAGTGAAATCATGTTATTATTTCTTTTGGGATCCAAGGATCATGCTAAGAGTTGATGGCCTCTTTCTACAGCAAAAGAGAACCTAGGGAGTGAGTGGGCACTAACCTTGCTGTCGTAGTATTTCTCACGCTTGTCAGTCTGGATGGATCGGATGACATTGCCGGCATACTCAATCACCATCTCACCTGCGTCAATGTTTCTCTTACAGAAAAGACCCCGACCGTGGATGGGAGACCTAGATCATGGACAGAAAAGACCAGACACAAATTTCCTCTTTCAAATGATTTAGCTTTGTTTATTTTATGTGTATGGATATTTTGGTTACATGTATGCACGCACATGTACATGCCTGCTGCCTGTGGAGGTCAAAAGAAGACAATGGATTTCCTAGAACTGTACTTATAGATGGTTGTGAACCACTGTGTGGGTGATGCGAACCAAACCTAGGTCCTCTACAAGAGTAGCTACTGCTCTTAATGGTGGAGTCATCTCTCCAGACACCACGATGCAAATTTTCAAATTAATTAATTGTGTGAATAGGTGAAACAAGTCTGCTAGTTTCCCAGTAAAGACAGGACACCTGGTTGGGGAGGTCTGGTCCCACCTCATTTGCATGTATTAACTATACTGATAAATTACCAAACACTAATGATTTCTCCACAATGTAGCCCACTAGAAGAAGCAGAAGTCTAAAGTTAAATTCCTGTTCAACATGGAGAGCTGCAGCAGCATGGCATGTCACATTCAATAAATCTATTAAAAACTGAATGGCTGGAGGAGAGAGGCCACCCTGGTTATTTGGCTCAATTTATTTTGAAAAATATTAGTTTCTCTGAAATTCTAAACTCACAGCCTTACCTGTAGACACCAACTGCCTCCTTAGAAGTCTTTTTTAAGTGCCGGAAACGCATAGGCATTGGGAGATCCATGCTTGTGGCCCTCCTAAGAGATAAGAGTGCTGTTAGGAATTCAGTGTTCTGGGCGGTGGACTGGGCTCCTACAGGGTGAGCACACTTGCTCGGCATCAGCCAACAGTGCCTCAGGTTTTTTGCCTCTGCCTCCCAAAAGTCAGCATATGAGTTCATTTCGGTTTTCCTGAGACAAGGCCTTTGGGGCTAGCTTCAAACTTGAGGCAACACTCCTGCCCAAGCCTCCTGGGTGTGGGAACCATAGGTATGTGCCCATGGTAACTGACTCCATTTTGATATATACAGCTCAATGGTGACTAGTGTCACATGAATAGTTATTGGGATAGATTATTGTTAAAAAAATGCATCCTACAATTACTCAAATTTCATACTGATACTCTTTTTAAAAAAATTCTTATATGCATTGGCATTGGTGTTGGGCCTGCATGTCTGTGTGAAGAAACCAGAATGACTGGAACTGGAGTTACAGACAGTTGTGAGCTGCCATGTGGGTGCTGGGAATTGAACCTGGGTCCTCTGGGAGAGCAACCATTGCTCCCTACCAATCACTGAGCCATCTCTCCAGGTCCTTCATATTCTTTCCATTACCAGCCAGTTAATGCTACTTCAGTGTAAACTATGTCTCAGTCTTCCAAATGTCACACAAAAAACTGCCATTCTATGAGACAGAGCCCGAGCACTGGGGGTATATACAAGACTTTTTCTCTCATGAAAGTTTTTTATTTGTTTTGTTTTTGAGATAGGGTCTTATGTAGCTCAACTGGCTTTCAACTTAAGCTGGGGATGATCTTAAACCTGAGATGCTTTTGCTTCTAAATCCTAAGAGCTGGGACCACAGATGTGCAGCACCATGCCCTGTTGAAGAGAGGACTTCTAATGACTATTAACAGATTTCCAAATATTAGTGACTGTTTCATCCTACAGTCCACAAGTAGTCTAAATATACTACATTAAAATCCTGTTCAACCAAGAGCTGCAGGAGTCTAGGTGTCAGGTGACTGGTCACATGCCTTACCTAGCAGACTTCAGCTGTACCTCCTCTTCTTCCTCGTCATTAGGGTTGTATTCAGGAGGCTGTCGATGTTTAGAAGCCAGGAAGTTAAACATGTCAAATGCCGACTTCCTGGAGTCAAAAGATTATGGTTTGTTTTTAGAGAGAGAGTCTAACAAAGGAGTGAAGACGGTGCCATTAGTACCAAAACTGAGTGGGACAAGAACTGTCATTAGATAGCAAAGCCAAGACATCAAATGCTCACAAAACAAAATGGAACTTGCCTCAGGTGGACCTCAGCCCTGGCTGAGCCGTGAGGATTCAAGGGGGGTTCATTGGCCTCTTCTGGTTTGTGGAAACGGAATTTGTAATTCCGACAGTGCTTGGCACCAGACAGCTGCTCAATCAGGAACACAACCGCATCGTGGAGGATCCCGAGCATCCTCAAGCCGTTCACACCTACAGAATGACAGAAAGCGGCATAATATTAACAAACGGTAGCATTAGAGAGGCTACCCAAGGACAGGTGATATTAATGATTGTTTAGAAATTAGCATTAGAACGTTACTGAATTAATGCCTAATAAATCTAGAATGTTTACCATGAATTGCTTTTCTATGTGCTACACGTATAGTGGTGCCATGTTTCATTTCATTTCATGCTCATAAAGGCCAAAGCCTTTTCTTTGGTAAATGAAGGGACCAGTATCCGTTCAAGACCAAGTTCTCGGCACAAAGATTTATTTGCCCCAGAGGGACTAAGGGCAGAGAATAAGACAAGAGATAGAGGATGAGGGAGAAGGGATACAGGAACAAGGGATGGAGAGGGGTATTTGTTGGGGGGGGGCAGTGACAAAGGACTGCCTCTGCATAGAGACAGATGTATGTGGTCCATAGGCAAATGGCAGTTTGTAAGGGTAAAAGGGGAAACCTGTGTTAGGATGAGGTGTTTAATTTTAATTGGACATTTAATTAGGACAGCCAAAAATGGGGCTTTTGATTGATGGACTTTGATAGTGTGATAGCTGGACCTTAGTAGTCAGTCTCAGGAGGAAGAAGTGGTCAAATAAGGGACTAGACCTTGGAGCTAGCTTTAGGAATGTAATTTAATGGTTTTTAGTAAGGTAGAGGGAATGGGGGAGCAGGGCAAGGCCTGCCAAAGTCACGTTTGCCATGCTCGGGCCAGCTAGAGTCCTTTCAGGGAGTTTGAACCAGAGGCTTGTAAATACCAGGTAAGTACTCTGTCATTCGAGTGACACACCCAGCTCATTAAAAGCTTTATTTTATTATTATTTTGTTGTTGTTTTTTGAGACAGGGTTTCTCTGTATTGTTTTGGAGGCTGTCCTGTAACTTGCTCTGTAGACCAGGCTGGCTTTGAACTTACAGAGATCCTCCTGCCTCTGCCTCCCAAGTGCTGGGATTAAAGGCATGCGCCACCAATGCCCAGCTAAAAGCTTTATTTTAAAGAGAGCGAACTAACTTGGTGCCAGAAAATTTAACACTCCCCAGGTCACATAGTTGTTGTGCAGGGATTTGAGCTTTGTACTCTTATAACCTCGAATCCCATCTCCTTTTTGTTTATAGGTAGCAGAGCACCTGGTTCTGTGAGACCATATGCACCAAATTCAAAAGGAATATTAACAGTGAATGTGGGAGCTATATACTTCATAGCGGTTTGGTTTTCCTCAGCCTCATGATGGTAGAGGCTTTCAAATTTTCTCTTTATTTTATGAAAAATTTTCTATAAATCTGCTGGCATGGATGGCTGAGAGTATTTTGTCTTATTTTGGAGACAGGGTTTCTCTGTGTAACAGCCCTGGCTGAATTGGAACTCCCTTTGTAGACCAGGCTGGCCTTAAACTCACAGGGATCCGGCTGCCTCTGCCTTCCAAGTGCTGGGATTAAAGGTATGTGCCACCATTGCTTGGCTAAGTATTTTTAAAGAAAATAAACAAGGAACTGTAATCAATGTCATGTTTCTTTCTGGCAGTAGCAAACAGCTAACGTTCTACACATTTTTATTATGTGATATTTCAAATAAAATACTACTTCTTAGGGTCTGGGAATATGGCTGTGCAGAGTACTTGCCTAGTATGAGTGATGTCCTAGGTTCAATTCCCAGTACTGTAACAAACTGTGGTATTATTATTAGACATAGAATAAAGGTGTTGATTGTGGATAAGAGCTCCATTTCAGGAGTGTGCTTGTACTAGGATCATATACAATTCCAACAAACACAAAGTTAGTTTTCGTGGAGCACTTAGAAATGAAACCCTGTTGAGGTGGAGCTAGGGGTAGGACTGGCCTCCCTGGAGCTGAGGAGAGTCACTGGGCAACACACCCCAGTGTAGAAAGGGGCTTGAAATACACTCAGTGAAATACAGTCATAGGTTAATATTTCACTTCTATAAAATATCCAGTAGGCAAACCCACAAAGAAAGAAATCGAGTCCCTAGGTGCCAGGGTTAGGACGGGAATTAGGTCATAAGATGGTAGCTCATAGCTGTGAACACACTGAAAAGTCCCTGAATTTAAAGTTAAGTGAGTAAACTGGATGGTGTGTGAATCATGCCCTAAAGCTGCCTAGTATTTTATTTTTTCTTTAAATGTATATATTTTTATTTTGGGTTCAACTCTGTGGCACACATTAATAAGTTGTCAGAATATTTGCAGTCTGTAGAAAAATAAGTTTTTACCTGCAAATGATAGCTGCTTCAGACGAGCATTTGACCGGGCTTCCTGGACTTTATCTGTCAGCGACTTCCAGGCATCTGAAAGGAAACATAAGACAACCATAGGCAGGAAAGAATTTGTGCCAACATGTCTTACTGCCAAACAGTGTGCAGAATCACACTGCATCTGATGTCAGTACTCTGTTAGTTTTCTCCAAGTCTCAATTCAGTAGGTGAGGGGCAGTCAGGAATACACGGTTTGCATTGTTTCTTCCCTTTACCGCAAGCCAGAGGATACGCAAACCTTTTGAATCCCCAGAGTACCCACATCACTGATGCATCACCATACCTGAACTTAAAATTAATTCAAAAAAGTAAACAGGGCTGGATGTGGTGGCAGCTGGGTATGGTGGTGTCGGCTTTTAATCTGGCCTCTCTGGAGTCAGTGGATCTCTATGAGTCTGAGGTCAGCCTACTCTACAAAGTGAGATCTAGGCCAGTGAATAGTGAGATCCTGTCTCAACAATAAAAGTTAATATAAAGAAGAATGGGATTTGCTATGATCCTATTTTCTCTTCTTTGTAATAGAGACAGTTTCATATTGTAGGCTAGTCTGGAAATCACTGGGTTGCCCAAATTAGCCTTGAACTGTGGTAATCTTCTTGGTTCTGCTTCCAGAGTGCTGCTGGGGTTACAGGTATGCTCCACCAGGCCTAGCTCACACTCAGCCTTGTTACATTTTCATACACGCATATGTTTATTATTGTACTTTTAGAACTCAGACTTTATTTAACAGTCTTACTGCATAGCCTAGGCTGGTCTTGACTGAACTCCTGGGTTCAAGTAATCTCTGCCTGAGGCTTCACAGCAACTGGAGTAGAGACACACACTGCCACGTCCTGGTCAGTAGCTGGAGTAGAGGCACTGTGGCATTCTGGTCTGAGGATCTCACCAAGTCTGTCCATCCTTCATTCCTTTCTTTTCCCATGTGGTCTTTGTTATCTGGCATTTCTACTATTGCAATATGCTTATTAATAATTTTGTGTCTCGCCGGGTGGTGGTGGCTCACACCTTTAATCCCAGCACTCGGGAGGCAGAGGCAGGCGGATCTCTGTGAGTTTGAGGCCAGCCTGGTCTACAGAGCGAATTCCAGGACAGCCTCCAAAGCTACACAGAGAAACCCTGTCTCAAACAAAACAAAACAAAAATTTGTGCCTCCAAGCGTCTCTAAGTCAATACCTCCACCACAAGTTGGGGATCAAATCTAAGGCTCTGCACATGCTAGATAAACATATAACAAAACACTCTGATCTGTACCCCAGTCACTTCTTATTTGTTTATTTTATTTTAAAAAAGGCTCTGCTAAGTTGCAACACACTGGGTTTCAGTCTGTCGTGTAAAAAGCTGCTACACGGAGCTTCCTGAGTTTCTGCTTTTATTCTACTCAAAATTTTCAAAGATCTCGTGGTTCATCACTCAAACCTGTGCCCAATTCACCTTCCAATTTTCTTTTCACTGTTCAAACTCCTTTTCCCATCTAAAACTACTCAAAACCAAAGTTCTTCTAACTTCATTACATTCTCTGTTTTGGACAGCTACCTGCATTCCTCTTGGGCTAACCAAAACTCCGTTTCCCCCTTAAGTGGGTCTGTTGCTCTATTCACCTTCCTGGGTTTTGGGTAGCCCTAACTGACCCAAGTGATCGTTCATTCCTTTCAACATACTTACAGTCTAATTAATAAACTGTCACTAGTTCTCCAGCGGCTAACGAACACCTAACAAGCTAAGGATGAACAAGAAAGTAAAGTGCCAGCCTTTACTAAAGAGCTCACGGCTAAACAAGTGGGACTGGACCACAGCACTTGCATGCAGGGCTTCTCTGCTTCAGGAGACAGAAAAGGCAGTGCTGGCAGGAACACCGTGGGAGCTCACGCGGTGTGGGTGCTCACGAGGTGTGGGAGCACGCCAGGAGGAGGGGCAGCACTGCAGGGATAAGCTGGGGAGAGCAGCTCTGCTAGGTGTGTGGGTGACACATAACCTGCAGCACTTCTCAGGGACGACACCTACTTCTTCAACAAGACAAGCGCCCTTGCACAGAGAAGCAACTGCAACAGGGGCCCTGACGGAAGGCGGACCTAACTTAAGTCACTCACCTTCAATACTTTCCGCACATATCTGAAAGCCATCATCGCTTGAAATTTCAAAAACGAGGCCTTTCTTAGGCTTTTTCTCAGTAATGCTTTCCTTCCTCTTTTGTTCCTGCTGGAGCCAAAGCATCAGGGGAGAGCTGAAGCTGCTCTCTTCTTCCTCCACTGCTTTAGGTTCTAGGAGGGGACAAGGGCCAAAGTATTCGCTTAAGCCAATGAACACTGATTGCAATGAGCAGAAGCAGCTACACCAGTGGTTCTCACCTGAGGGTCATGACCCCCTTAGGGGTCACTAGATGACCTTTTCATAGGGGTTGCCTAAGACCATTAGATAACACAGACATTTACATTATGACTTATAACAGAAACAAAATTACAGGTATGAAGTAGCAATGAAGATAATTTTATGGTTGGGGGTCACCACAACATGAGGAACTGTATTAAAGGGTCACAGCATTAGGAAGGTTGAGAACCACTGCTCTACATGAATCACCTCCATTTCTCAGGACACCCTGTATCATGTGCTATCCCTACTTACCAGTAAGAGTACTGAGACTCAAGGAACCTCCCCTGGGACACAGCTACCAAGTGCGAAAATGGTGGGTGACTGTGTGTGTGCGCACGCGTGCGTATTTAGTAGGTGTTTTTTGTAGCATAGCTGGTATGACAATGTGATTTTTTTTTTCATACACAACTGCTCTCAATAGGACGAAGGCTAAGCCAAACCAAAGTAAATAAAAATTTACTACATGTGAATCACTGGTTATGTCTCAGATACTCTCCTAGGAACTTCACCCAGGTTACCTCATGCAATCCTCACAACAACCACTGAGACAGGTGTTATTATTGAACCCCCCTGAGATTATTACTTATGTAGCCCTGCCTGGCCTGGAGCTTGCTATGGAGACTATAATGGCCTCAAACTCACAGAGATCAGCCTGCCTTTGCCTCTCAAGTGCTACAACTAGAGAAGTGTTATACCAAGCCCAGCTTGACTTCTTTTTCCGAGACAGGGTTTCATTTTTCTGTGGCTTTGGAGGTGGTCCTGGAACTAGCTCTTGTAGACTAGGCTGGCCTCAAACTCACAGAGATCCGCCTGCTTCTGCCTCTCGAGTGCTGGGATTAAAGGTGTATGTCACCACCGCCCAGCTGCTTGACTCCTTTTTAAAGGTGAGGAAACTGAGTTGGGTGTAGTGGTGCATGCTTGTGACCCTATTGTTATAAGGATGAAAAAGGATGAGCAATGCTATCCTGAGCTACCTAGAAAGTCCTACGCCAGTCAGGACAGCACAGTGAGACTTCATTCAGTGCAATGCAATGCAATGCAATGAATGAATGAATGAATGAATGAATGAATGAATATGGGGAAACCAAGGCAAACCAAGTAAAAGCCAAGTTCATACAGCTAAAGTAAACATACCAATCATCAGGATATGGTAACAGTCCAAATCAAGCCTAAGCCTTTCGCCTCTGGGAAGTCACTTTTTTTTTAAATAGATATTTATTTATTTATTATACATAGTATTCTACTAGAAGAGGGCATCAGATCCCATTATAGATGGTTGTGAGCCACCATGTGGTTGCTGGGAATTGAACTCAGGACCCCTGGAAGAGCAGCCAGTGCTCTTAACCTCTGAGCCATTTCTCCAGCCCCGGAAGTCATTTTTTATTATTATTTATTTAATTAACCTGTTTTTCTAAGACAAGAGCTCACTCTGAGGTATGTAGCCCAGGTTGTCTTCAAACTCATGATAACCTTCCTGCTATTGTTTTGGGAAGCAAGTGCAGGTTCTGTGTGTGTATTATGCTAACTGTAAAGTGACCAAACCAGACCAGGCCAGGTAAAAAGTGCTGTGAGACACATGTGGTTTTAGGATCAAATCCTGACTACCTAGGAGAGATGCCTCCAGTTTCTGAAAGGAAATTTACCCTAAGTTGCCATCCAGCTATAAGAAACAACTCAAGAGATAACTAAAGGTCACTGCAGAATGGCACTGTCCTTAAAGCCAGTTTAGCAAAAGTGATGACAGACCATGATTGCAGGAAGCTGGGAGAAAGTGCTGAGTTTTACTCTAGGACTTCCCATCAGCCCTTAACTCCTTGGGACTTCAGCTGGTTTCTCTCCCATCTAGAACATCAGGAGATAATGGAGGTGATTCTTCTGCTTTTCAGCTGGGACTTGTGATGTAGCACAGGCTGCCTTCAAGCCTACTATGCAGCTCAGACTGGCCTTGAACACACAATTCTGTCTCAGTTTTCCAAATGCCAGAATTACAAGCATGTGCCACCACGCACAGTTAACATACATGAATTTTAAATAGACCTTCTAACTTTAGAGTTCTCTATTATAACCTATCAACCAACCACATACCTGAATTTTCTTGCTCACTTGCTGGATTTGTTGCCTGACTCTCTGGAAGAGCAGCCGCTGATCTGAATGAAAATAAAACCAGACATGAGAGGTAAGGCCAGCTTCTTTTCTTCTTTTTTTTTTTTAACTTTTTTTTTTTTTTAATTAGAAACAAGCTTGCTTCACACATGTCAAATCCCAGCTCCCTCTCTTTCCCCGGACAGCTTGTTTTCAACTCAAAGATAAAACAACTGTTCACACCCTGACACACACCCTGTCAGTTATTGAAAACTAAGAAAACAAGCATAAAGTGCCTTAAAATTGTTTATTTATTAGTGTGTGCCTGGGTGTTGAAAAGCTCCTTCCACTGCAGGATCCAGGGATCAAACTTAGGCCATCAAGCTTTTAAAATTTTTATTCATGTATGTTGTGTGTGCCGCAACTGTATGGGTGCCCACAGAAGCTGGAGAGGCACTGGATCCAAACAAGGATGCTGTTACAACAGGAAGAAGTTTTAACTGCTTTACCATCTCTGTAGCCCTAAAATCACACTTAAGAGATTTCTTCCTGAATGCTCCCAGTAGGCATCTGATTTTGAGATAGTGGATTATATCTCTGAAATTGTTTCACAATCTTATAGTAAGAAAACTGCAAAGACACTTGTTAGGACAGTATTGTATAGTTTAAGTAAGTCAGCTGGCTTAATTAAAAACAGGTAAGCTACATGAGCTACTACACCACCTATTTTCAGTTTTTCAAATAACTCCCGAACAGCCCAAGTGCATACTAATATGCATGAAGTTAACTAGCTAAGCAAATTATTGCAGAGTATCCAACAGCACTGGTAGCAGCAGAGAAACACTTGGAACGCAGCATGGACACATGTCATTCCAGGAGGAGGTATGGAAAAACAACTAAATGAAAAAACAAGAATAGTAAGTATGGCAGCATTCATTTAACATAAAAGGATGTGTACATATTTACATAAGAGTACACACACATAGACATATCTGCAGAATAAAACCAAACCATGGGGTTAGAGAAATGGCTCAGTGGTTAAAAGCACTGGCTGCTCTTCCAGAGGACCCAGCTTCAATTCTCAGCACCTACATGGCAGCTCACAACTGTTTGAAACTCCCCTTTCAGGAGAGCTGGCACCCTCATGCAAACACGCATGCAGTCAAAGCACCAATGTACATAATATAAAAAGTATTTTTAAAAAATCCAAACCACCAAACCATTATCAAAATGACATCTAGGGAACAGACTGAGAAGGGGTGAGCAGGACACACAGGAAGCACCAGAAATCATTTAAATAATTCTAGCTTAGAAAAAGGGAAAGGAGAGGTGGGGTAGGTGGGCCAGCAAGATGGCTCAGAGAGTAAAATGACTCACTGTGCAAGCCTGACTACTGAGTTTGATCTTTGGAACATATGCAAAGGTAGGAGGAGTGAAATCACTGCTTAAGTTGACCTCTGACTGCTACATGTGTGCTACCCAAGTGTATGTGCACATACACAGATAATAACTACATATTTAAAAAGATAAAAAAAAACCTACTTCATTTTTGTTTTACACGCCTGTCTGTATTTAGTTTCATTAAAACAAAAACAGGACCTGGGGGGGGGGGGGGGTGGGCAAGGTCTTACTATGTGGCTTTGATGGGCCTCAAATTCACAGAGCTCTGCCTGCCTCAGCCTCCCCAGTGCTGGGATGAAAGACATCCACAACATATGATGCCTGTCAAGAACACTTCTGCCAACAAAGCAAAACCCAATGCAAATCAGGAGGAAGCCTGTTTTACATGTGGTGGACCCAAGAGAGAAGGCATCTGCAGCTCACCCCACAGGCTGTCCACACTCCTTCTGCGAAGGCTGCTCCACGCCAGCTGTACCCTGCTGCTCTCTGTCGGCTCTGGGAGTCCTGTAACAGAATCAATTGGGTGTATCTTTTCAAGCAACCATCAGCAGATATGCATTGGTCAGATAAAGTTCACAAGCCTGAAGAGTAACTAAGTTCACAAAAGCTAGTAAGAGGGCGCAAGGACCGTCTAGGGGAAGCGAAGTCACCTCTATACTTTATATATACTTCCAATGAGGTTTTAAGAAAGCGGACTTCATGAGACTCTGTAGCAGGAGCCCCTGCCTATCAGACAGGACTATCATCCTCTCCCATCCGCAAACCTCAGCAAAACAGAAACAGATATCAGCACTGTCGAAAGCAAAGGACAATCAAAACTGGAGTTCTTGATGAAATTGTCCACTGATGAACTAGTTTCTTTGCTCCACTCATCACTACCAAAAGCCCAAATGATGAAAGTGAGCAGTGCCACACCCAGAGCATAAAACCCTACAGCACAGCTGCAGCAGAATGACCTGGCTGTCACTTACCGTGTGGCTGAGGTCTGGGGCGCTGGGTTGGCTTCTTGGTCTGGAATGTGTGCTTCAGAAGAACTGGACCGCAAATGGGAGATTTTGTGCTTCTTGCCATTCCCTTTGTCTAGGGGCAGCTGAATCCTTTTGACTTTGGGTTTTGATTTAGTGGGACCTGGCCCTGAGGAACCTGCTGACTGCTGACCAGAGGATGGAGAGCTCCCTGGAGAGGTGGAGCTGGCTTGCTTAGCTGAGGGTAGAGGCTTGTTCTGCTCTAACCTCACACCGTTAGGAGCATCTGCTGTCTGGGTGAAGCTGGATGGCTGGGCCCCTGCAGCAGAGTCAGGTTCCCGCTCCCGCTGTGAAGGAAGGATGCTGGTTTTGCCAGCTAGGAGCTGGTTCACTTGCTGCAGCTTATAGTGCTCTTCAGCCTCCCCAGAAGGGGACACAGCTGTCATGCCCGTAGTCTGTGGCGAGGGGAGTACACAGATGCTAGATGCTGCTGTCATCGCAGCAGCGGACGGAGTCTGTGATGTCCCCAGTTGTGGGAACATTCCTGAACTTGGTGGTAACGCCAGAGGCTGGTCCTGAATGCCCAGGCTCTGCTGGCTGGCTTTGATTAGAAGATTGCTTATTGAGCCAATGTCTGTGCTCCCAAGCAACCTCTGGTTGGTTAAGGTGACATGTCCTGGAACTGATGCACTACTTGTAGGGGTTGTTGTAGCTTGCATGGATACCACATTCAAGACGGAGGAACTGGATGCCAAGGCAGACACAGGCCCAGATGTGAGGTGGCTAGTATCCTGGCTTATCGTTGACGTGCCCGCCACTGTGGCAGCAGTTCCGCCCACACTCTGTGGTGGTAACAGGGGTGCCTGTTCAAAATACATGATGCCAGATTTAGATCTTTTAATGATGTTGGGGACAGTTCGGTGAGATGAAGTATTAAGTGACCCCAAATCTAACAGATTGGGATGGTTTGAAAGCTGGGAGGGTGTGAAGTTAATCAGTGTCATGTTAGAAACCACATCAGAAGGGGCAATGTTTGAAGGGGCACTAGAGGGAGCAAGTTTTTTATTCTTTCGAGTGTGCAGACGAGATATGGGTCTTTTCTTGAGTCCAGAGGATGGAGTGGCTACCGTGGTAGTGAGGTCTGTCCTCTGGTTGGCTTCTGAACCCAAAAGTTGGGGATCTGGAGGAGGCTGAACCCCAATAAGTAGGCCAGAAGGAGGACTGCTGATGTTGGGTGGGAAACTACTTTGAGCAGCCGCAGGGAAGGAATGTAAGTGCTGGTGATGAGGCATGGAGAGCAACCCTTTGCTAGCAGGAGGGAACAGAGACTGAGAAGGTGGCAAGCTTGGATTTAGTCCTGCAGTCAGGGTGAGCCCACTTCCCATGGGCCCCAATACCGAAGTATTTGTCTCCATTACATTGGGTGCAGAACTAACAGGAGCGGTCAGCTGGATTTTTTGGGTCACTCCATTTGGAAGAGTCTGGAGAACATAGAGTGGCTGCATGTTCTGGTTAACAACAATGAGCTTCTCAGTGGCTGGTTTCAGGTGGGGTGGAGTGGTCTGGACAGCTGCATTGGAGATCTGAGATGGGCCAGGGCTATCAGTAGAACTGGGCACATACTTCTGGTTCTGGATGGGAACAGTAGGGGAAACAGGTACCTGAAGGCCAGGGGTGCTACTGTTTCTAGTTAAATCCTGATTGTTGCCATGACCTTGTTCCACTGAGCCACAGGGAGGGCTGGAGATATGATCTGCATCCATGTGTCCTTGGATGAAGTGATCAGGAGTCATGTGGCCTTCAGGAGCAGGGTCTACTCCTGGACTCAGCAGTGCTGGGTCGCCCTCAGAAGAGGCTACAGACTTTTCTGTCATGGTCACTCGCTTCTCCCCTGAATCTGAGATTACGGCCAATCTACTGGGATTCTGGCTGGGGACGGTGGGACTGCGGGTGGTCAGCACAGAGAGGTCAGATGGCAGCTCAAGGGGCAGCTCAAACTGCTCCTCCGCTGAGATGGAAGAGGAGACACTACTGTCCACAGGCTCTGTCGCTGGCAGCTGCTGAGAAAACACTTCAAAAAGGCCCATTTCCTTTTCCCGATTACTGTCAAGACCCAGCCCTTCGCCAAGAGTCAGGAGTTCAGAAGAAGAGGACTCTGGGCTCTCACCCAGAGCCTGCATGGATGGAGTGTTCTTTAGTACAAAGTCCATGATGTCTGAAGGCAGGATGTTCCCACAGTCGTCACTGTTGTTATTGTCAGAGTCAGATTTCAGGAGCTCGGTGTTGTAGGTGTCTAGAAGGTTTTTGTCTGAAGGGGTACTTGTGTGGACTCTACGGCTTGATTCCAAGGAGCTGAGCTGAGCTTCCAAGGAGTCCTGTCCCTGTGCTTTCACTCTGCTTACAGAGTGGCAGTTATCCAACTTTGGCTCGTTTTTATGGCCAACAGCACTCTTAATGACATGCTCTTTTTCACCTGCATCTTCAGGTCGATCAATCTTTAAGTTTTCTGTTCCATTTTCTTTACCATTTCTTTTTGGAATCTGGCTGCTTTTCCTGGTCGTGGCAGTGACACTAGTATCACTCTCTGTCCCATCATCAACACCATCTAACTGTGAAATTTTTGGAAGATCACATTGTTCCTCCTCCCGAAATAAATTACGGGATGCTAGCCGCTCCTCTCCACCCGAAGAAATGACAGTTCTAGTAAAGTTGTAATAGTATATGTCTTCTTCATCCGACGTGCTCAAGTCATCGGCCCCATCCACCTGCCCTTCTGCAGATCTCTTTCCTCGCTTTTTCCCAGTGGAGCTGCTATAGAATGGAAGGTCTTCCTCGCCATAAGACCTGACTCCATAGAGTGGGGTGAGCCCAAAGAACATGTTAGACCGTGCACGGGCACTGCGTCGGGGGTACCGCCTCTTAAAAGAACCATCCTCCTGAGGTTTCGGGCCATCTGGAATCATCAAGTTTCTGTCCTGTTCTGGAAGATTCTGGTAGTTGTTACTTTGAGGGTCTTGGGATGAGGTATTGTTCGGGCTCGGCTGAACCACTGGGCTAGCTCCTGGACTTCTGGAAGCTGAAACAGGCTCTGCTGGACATGCTGGTTCTAGTTGTACAGGGGAGACAGGACCACTTTCTTTTGGGGTATTTTTGGATTGATTTTCACTTTCCATTTTCAGAGGTGTCACTTTGACTGAGCACTTCCGGGGTGCCTGTAACTCCTTGGAAGATCCTTCTACTTGTGTGGGTTGACCTTTAGGGACTCCTGAAATAGGAAGGACTTTATCCCCAATCTTATCAGATGAAACATTATTACATGGCCGCTGCCCTAGAAACCCAGGAGTCAAAACCTCATCAACAAACCCTGGCTTTAAGTTTCCTTCCTCACTTATCAGCACCTGACCAGGTTCCAAAGAGGATTTACTGGAATGCTTCTCTTTGCAAGTCTCTTTAGAAGACTTTTTCCCTTTCTGTCTCCTGTCTCTGGAACTAGACCCTATATGTTCATGAAGAATGGATGGCCTGTGGCCCACACCAGAAAGCTTCAAGGTTTTGATTTCACCATCTTCATTTGGAGGGGGCTTTGCTGACTGAGTAGAATCTGTGTGCTGGTCTCGATCATTCCTTTGTCCCCTCAAGTGGAGTTGTGGGTAGGAGAGAGTCTCCTTAGAAGAAAATGGAACTGGAGAGGGTTGAGCAAAAGTGCCGATTTTACTGACGTTGAATTCTCCAGGAGTGGTGTTATGAATCTGTGGTACCAGTTTAGGAACTCCAGCGTAAGCTGTGGTATGTGCTGATCCATCTGAACTCTTGGAACTCAGAGCTCTGCTCTTCTCTCCCTTTAATGACAAGCCCTTGGGTGCCAAGTCTGAAGCACTAGAACGCTTTACTTCTGAGGATGAGGGTCCATCCAAATGACTCGATTTGGAGCCTCCAGTAGCCACTGTCCTTTGTGAACCTGAAGAGGCCAGAGTGCTATGCCCTAGATTAGAACTTGAATTCAACGGCCCTACGACACGATCAGTTGCTTTGGCACTTGACTCGGAATCTGTAGCAGTTCCAAGGGTGGAGACTGAGGAAACACTATTTCTGGAGTATACACTCCCAGTTCTCATTGGAGACATTATCCGGAGCTTGGACCGCAGGGGTGATAAGGAAGAAGTACTATGTCGCCTGGAGCCAATGCTCCGAAGACCAGAGGAGAGTAAAGGATCGCCTACCGTGACGATTTCATGAGTGGTTGGGGTAGGACTGCCTGAACAAGGGAGAAAAAAGTAAGGAAGTCAATCAAAGCCAGAACAAATGGGTCAAGTCACTAGTTTCAACCATTTGGATATACCCATTTATAGGCAACCTTTTGGTTAGTAAAAGTCACAAAGTTAAGGTTACCTAAGAGAATGGTCAAGTGGGTCAGGGACATCCTTTACCTGCAGAAGGCAATGGCCGGCAACCAGGGGACCTCTGTGTAGGGGAGTAGCTGGGCGTTCGAATCCTAGGGACCTTTGAGATAACATGATAATAGCAGGAGCTCGAGGTCTGTGAATGAGGTCGGTCTAGTGACAGAGGACTTAGAATCGCAGCTGTACTTTGACTGTCCTTACATGAAGTTTCTGTGATAGGAAATAAAAACTCATAACTAAAAGAGGGCAGTTAAAATATCTAACAGATGAACCAATATGAAGTCACCTAGCTGCAATGGGTAAGTGCTCAAACTCGATGATCTGAGGTCAGTGCCTGGAACCCACAGTGGTAGAAGAGAACCAACTCCACAAGTGATGTTCTCATCTCTTGAGCATCCCATGGCACAGACATGCACACATAGACTTTGTACAGACAGAGTGCTATTAGATAAACGCCAAACTAGAAAAAAAGAGGTTCCAAATTAAAATTTTCCCCACTTTTCAATCCCAGTACAAAGTCAAAAATCCTGAATTCAAGTCCCACTTAGATTTATACTAACCTATGAATGAGGATGGGCTATGGGCAATGGTCCTATTGTCATCATGCTCAACTGTGCTATTGATATCTGGCTCTACAACAGGTGGGCGGCACTCCACGATCTTGCACGTGTACACACAGCGCTTGCGAGCATCTGTGGTACTCCAGTACACCCGGGAACACCTGGCAAACACAAGGGGAAAAAACCACAAATGGAGGACAGATGCACAAACTATCATTCCCTAAATTTCTCCCCATCATGGGTTCTCTGCTCTCAATGTAGAGAATATAGCTTTATTTCTTAGGTTCTTTTTTTTTTTTTTTTTTTTTTTTTTTGGTTTTTCGAGACAGGGTTTCTCTGTATTGTTTTGGAGGCTGTCGGTCCAGCCTGGCCTCGAACTCACAGAGATCCACCTGCCTCTGCCTCCCGAGTGCTGGGATTAAAGGCGTGCGCCACCACCGCCCGGCCTATTTCTTAGGTTCTTAATAGAGATTATCCTAGTACGGTGGTTTTAAACTTTATGAAGTCCTTAATGTTTCTTAGGCTCTCAGAAAGTCGTATGGCCTAAAAAAAAAAGTACCAGAAACAGGAAAGTATTCTAAACCACTGAAAAAGAAAAACGCTGCCTTCCATGAGGGATGAGTGCCTTACAATGCACATAACTCAAGACCTTAAAAAAGCTCAATCCTGAGGTACTTCCTTTGTCAGTAAAGTTCTACAAAACAAGAGAACTACAACTGCTTTGACTCTGGGGGGGGGTCTCGTTTGTACAAAGATCTACCAGACAAACACAAGTACAGGCTGTGTTAAGAGAGCTGGAATGCAGAATTAGAAAATGTGCTGCCCGCTGCCTAATGAGGTTCTGAAGAGGGAGAGAGAGATTTTCTTTTTTTTGAGATAGGATCTCCCCACGGCCCTAGCTGACCTGGAACTCACAGAGATCCATCTGCCTCAGCTTCTCTTCCAAGTACCTGTGTTAAAAGTGTAAGCAAAAACCAGCGGCTCGGGCTGGAGAGACGGCTCAGAAGTTAAGAGCACTGACTGCGCTTCCAAGGGTCCTGAGTTCAATTCCCAGCAACCACATGGTGGCTCACAACCATCTACAATTCAATCTGGTGTCCTCTTCTGGTATGTAGGCAGAACACTGTGTATGTAATAAATAAATAAATCTTAAAAAAAAAAAAACCAGCGGCTCTAGGAGGGGCACTTTGATCATGCACTGTCTGTGCTCGCCAAATCAGCATAGAAAATTACAAACTGTTCGCTTTGAGACCAGGTGTCACTTTGTAGCCCAGGCTAAATTTATAAACTTTTTATCTGGGCATGGTATTGCATGGAGCTAAGGCAAAAGGATCCTGAGTTTTAGCACAGCCTGGGCCTATGAGAACTGGTGGGTGGTAGGTTTAGAATAGCAAAAGGCAGCTACCAAGTACATCTCCACATTTAATGACCACGCATTTTCGGGAAGCCACGCTGTGGGCTGCTGTGCTGTCTTCGAGGGACTTACTGGTATCCTATAGGAAACAGCTTATCTTCACAGTCAGAGAGGTCATTCAGAATCCCCAAACAGTCAATGGTCATTGAGCCTAATCAAGGAAAGAAGATCAGAAGAAACCATGAGGGGAATCATGTTGTAACCAAGGACCAGAAGACACACAAATGATAACACAGTCTTTCCATTAACAAAGGCCTGGGTCATACCAATCATCATGTGGATGTTTTCTGGCTCCAAGCCATTGAGGAACTTCCTTCTCAGGCTGATTCCTTCAAAGTCCACAAACACTCTTCTAAAAACTTCAAACCCATTCTCAGGAACCACCTTAAAGGAAACCCAAGGTTGCTGTTAAAGGACTGTGCCTTTACATGCTACATTCAGAGTACCAACTCCTGGAGGCAGAGCAGAGACCCTATCTCAAAATCACCCTTCTGTTTACTACTATCCTTTTTACATCTTGTAAGAGGAGATGATCTCTCTGGGACATCCAATATTGAGTTTACCACCTTGCTGTTTTTCAGTACATCCCTCTTTTTTTTTGGGACAGGGTTTCTCTGTGTAGCTTTAGAGCCTATCCTGGAACTCACTCGATAGACCAGACTGGTCTCGAACTTACAGAGATCTGCCTGCCTCTGTCTCCTGAGTGCTGGGCTTAAAAGGCATGCACTACCAACAGCTGGCCAGTAGGGAATTCATAGGGAATTTAAAAGATGAGGAAGAATCTTCATCGCTTACTGCTAAGCAAAAGTTAGAGCAGAAAGGCAAGGTTCCAACTATAAGAAACCCTGGGTGCTGGGTATGTTAAGTTAAAACTACTTGTAGATATTAGCAAAAAGATCAGTGGTTTTTAGGGGGAAAGTCAGAATAACAGGCAGAACACAGGATTCTTAGGACAATGAAATTATACAAACTACAAAGGTGAATACACGTTACTAGACATTTGTCCAAGCCCGCATGATGTACAACACCAAGAATGAGCCGTAATGTAAAGGATAACTGTGGGGCTGGAGCGATGGCTGAGAGATTAAGAGCACTGGCTGCTCTTCCAGAGGTCCTGAGTTCAATTGCCAAGAAACCACATAGTGGCTCACAACCATTCATAATGAGATCTGGTGCCCTCTTCTGGCCTGCAGGGAACATGCAGGCAGAACACTATACATAATAAATTAATAAACTTAAAAAAAGTGTAAAGGATAACTGTGTGAAATGTGCATTGATGTAGATCCATTCACTGTAACAAACATATCACTCTCCTGGTAGAGGCTATTTAAGTGTGGAGGCAGGACCAAGAAATCTGTACCCTTTGCTAATTTTACTGTGAATGTAAGTGTGCTCTAAGATAATAAAGCCTGTTATTAACAGCTACAACAAAGCAACCAAACAGCTGAGCTTCTCACCTCGCCTTTGATCAAATCCCGATGCCGCTGACAATATACTTTTTTGTCATCCAGAAAGACACAGTTCTTGGCTCGGGAACACATGAAATGGTAATTGCTGGTGCAGGATGTGAGACAGCAACCCACGGTGGCTCCTGGCTTTTGGCAGAATTCACATCTCTACAAGTCCAGAAAGAACAGCCCTATTTAGACAGGCAGGCAGGCATTTTAAGACATTTGTCATCTCTTCTATGACTTGTCCCTTCTGAGCAACCAATGTTCACTTTCTTGACTGCTAGCCTGCTGAGCTACAGGGAAACAATATGAACTACCACACGGTAACTAGAAAATTTAAACACTAAACTGGATTTACACTTTGGACTGAAATAAGTTTTTCCTAGAATGCAAGGTAGATTTATTAGACTTGAAACTATGAAGATCAGTCAAAAAACATGTATTTATAAGAAAGTTGTTATATCTCAAAGCAACTCAGTGATACTAAAATTTTCCTAGTAAGAAACTAGTTGTCTTAGTTAGGGTTACTATCGCTGTGATAAAACACAATGACCAAAAGAATTTAGGGAGCAATGGGTTTATTTCACTCTCAGTTCCATGTAACAGTTCATCATCAAAAGCAACAAGGGCAGGGACTCACACAGGCCAGGAAAAGACACCAAGGCAATGGAGCAGTACTGCTTGCTGGCTTGCTCATCCTGCCTTCTCTCCTTCTCCTCTCCCTCTTCCTCTCCCCCCCTTCTTTCTTTGGTTGAGACAGGGTTTCTCTGTGTAACTCTTGCTGTCCTGGAACTGTTCTGTAAACCAGGCTGTCCTGGAACTCAAGATATCTATCTGCCTCTGCCTCCCGAGTATTGGGATCAAAGGTATGAGCCACCACTGCCTGGTCAACCTGCTTTCTTATAGAACCCAGGACCACCAGCCCAGGGTTGGACCACCTACCCACAATGGACTGGACCCTCCTAATCAATCACTAATTAAGAAAATGCCTACAGCTGTTATTATGGAAGCATTTTTCTCAATAGACTTCCTCCTTTTAGTTAACTGTAACTGTATCAAGTTAGCCAGCGCACTAGTTCTGGAGTGTTAGACTTCACAGCTAACATGATTAGAAGATTCCATTCTCTATGCCCCGAGTCATTCTTTTTTTTTTTTTTTTTTTTTGGTTTTTGTGAGACAGGGTTTCTCTGTATTGTTTTGGAGCCTGCCCTGGAACTCACTCGGTAGACCAGGCTGGTCTCGAACTCACAGAGATCCGCCTGCCTCTGCCTCCCAAGTGCTGGGATTAAAGGCGTGCGCCACCACCGCCCAGCTGCCCTGAGTCATTCTTAAAGACAGTCTGTGTTCTCTTGTCTGTTCTTCCTATAACCCGCTCATTCTTCTTTCATGTGTTTTGTCTGTTGGCTATATTCCTTCTGGTAACCTTTCATACTCAAACTCTAGCGTCTAAACATTTACTGCTAAGTACCACTGTGACTGCTCTCAGCTGCTCTGACAATGTCCCTCTTCCTTTGTGCTGCACACACATGGGTTTATTCTGTGCAAGTTCAGAATGTCAATTAACTTGGCCTCTGAGCTGACTCTGTTTACATATTAAATTGACGTTCCTCACATATTTGAATGATGCTCAAGTTAGATGTTTTCTTTTTCTATTTCTTTTAAAAAGTTTTTGATGATTTATTTATTTTTGTTTTATGTGCATTGTTGTTTTACTTGCATGTGTATCTGTATAATTGTCAGATCCCCTGGAACTGAAGTCAGGCAGTTGTGAGCTGCCATATGGTGGCTGGAAACTGAACCCAGATTCCCTGGAAGAGCAGTCAATGCTCTTAACTGCTGAGCCAGCTATCCAGGCTTCCATTTTTCTATTTCTTTTGTTTCCTTTTTCAAAGGATCAGACCTACAACACACACCAGTACTTACTGGCAAGCTACTGAAAATACTGTCAAGAATAGGGAGGCTACATTCATGCCCAGAACAAAGACTAAAACCACTTCATTGGTGTACATATCAAGTTCTTACCAGCTGCTTGCCCCTGATCACAGCCATGTGAACATTCTTTAGTGATCCATCATCATCTTCAAACACTTCTGCTGACCACAAAGCACAATTCACATGTGTCCACTCATTTTGACCGATGTACAGCAAGCGGCCAGCATCCTGAAGAACACAATACCAAAGGAATCCATATTAGCTATATCTCAGATAAGACACCTCAAAAAAGCAACTATAATTCCTTAGAGATGAAATCATAATCCAGTTTTCAATGTTTCTTCAATATTCTCATTATTTTTCCACAAAATGGAAATATATGGAAAGTTTACATAATTGTACAAACTGTTTTAAAACTGCAGTTTAATTCAATTCTCTCAGACTACACTAAGAACTCTCCCCCTAAGTGCTTGTGGGTTGAAGTAGCGCTTCACGAATGCAGACACTGTAAGTCTGACCCACATTCCCCCAAATGTTGCATTTTTAAATTCTCAATGTAAATCCATTAAGTAAAGACTTTACACATATTATTTCATGAAGTTCTTACAACCATGCTAGGCTAAGAATTATTTCCTTGTGGGACTGAGGAGATGGCCCAGCAGTTAAGGGCATTTTCTATTCCTCCAGAGGATCCAGACTTTGATTCCAGCACGCACGTGGCAGCTCACAAATATCTATAACTCTACTTCCAGAGGATCCGATGCCCTCTTTCAGACACTGCATGCATGTGAAGCATAAACATACATGTGTTCCAGTACACATAAAATAAAAATAAGAATGTAAAGAAAAACCATGTTAGAAAAAAAGGAATTGTCCTCATATTAAGGATGTAACTGAGGGTCATTGAGATTAAGCTCTTGCCAAAGTTACCAGGCAGGAGGGCTCAGAAGGAATCCAGGCAGTCTGTCAGAACTGGGGTCCTTAACCATTTAGCTACATCACATTAAACACAGGCCACATGATATACTTCCTGTTTGATGAAGACTTCACTAAGTATTTTTGAGGATTAGTTATCAGGGTAAATCACCTTTTAAAGAACCTCAGTTATTTAAAACTCTCTAAGGCCAGGACTGGAGTTGGCTGAGTTGTTAAGAGCACTTTCTGCCTTGCAAAGAACCTGGGTTCAGTTCCCAGCACCACACAATGATTCACAAACATCTATTAACTCTAGTTCCAAAGGATCCCACACTCTCTTCTAAACTTCACTTGTGGTGGTGCACATACATACATGCAGGTAAAACATTCCCTC
Organism: Mesocricetus auratus; assembly: GCF_017639785.1. Lineage (NCBI taxonomy): Eukaryota > Metazoa > Chordata > Mammalia > Rodentia > Cricetidae > Mesocricetus > Mesocricetus auratus. The sequence goes on from NW_024429203.1 coordinate 23,433,589, forward strand.
AACTATCTAAAATTAAAAAAAAAAAAAGACTCTGTAAACCTAAGCACAGTATCACCTGTCTACAATCCCAGCTACTAAGGAGACTGAGGCAAGAGGATCAGAAGGTCTTGGCAGGCCTGAACAAGGTCAGAACACGAGCCAAAATGAAAACTGAAACAAAAACAACTTTAGCTGCCACAAAGTCACAAGTAAATACTCATTACAGCCATCAAATACTGACACAAAGGACAAATGGTTCGTTCATGCAGTGGTGATGCATACCTTTAAAATCCCAGCACTTGGGAGGCAGAGGCAGGTGGATCTTTGTGAGTTTGAGGCCAGCCTGGTCTACAAAGTGGATTCCAGGACAGCCAGGGCTGTTACACAGAGATGCCCCCCCCCCCCACGGTTCCTATGAGGTTTTTATTAACAAGGATCCCATGTCCCAAAGTACTTACATTAGCACTGTCATCACCATACATCAGACACAGTGCACACTGTCTGTTGTCATCTATGCCCGGGGGTGGATTCAGTTCTGGACTGTCCTCTCGACTCCTATCAGTACCTTAGAATCCCAAAGATACTCAGTTAAAATTGGTAATACTATGGTTTTCTAGGGAAGAATTTAACTTAAGCCTTCTATAAAATAAATCTTTTAAAAGGTTTTTAGAGATATGTTATCTGAAATCCCTTGCAGATATCTAAGTACATTAACTTTAGATTCACTGGGCCAATCACCCGCACCTAGGAGGAAGCAGGTAACGGTTACTGCTCACTCCGATGACTTACTCAAGACTGGTGGTGTAGGAGGATGCAGAGGTGTGGGCGAGTCTGGCTCTCCGGGGCCTTTGGGTTTGGGAGCTGGAATGATTTTCTTCATTAGAGGAGGCTGCTCAGTGTGGCTGTTCTCCTCTCGCTCCTGCCACTGAGCATAATTATGGTCAAGTGAAGGTGGAAGCACTGCGTTGGGTAACATCCCACTGCTGGAAACAATTGATTCGACAAGTATTTACTGAGCGCCTACAGGATACTCAGCGCCATACAAAACAATCAACTCTGGGTATCAGCAGGTCTTGGACTCAGTACAAGCCCTTCACAGAATTTAAGAAGAAGTCACAGAATTTTAAAACTGCCTAATTATACTCAACATTTTAAAGAGTTTCAATTATGTTTGGGACAGGATCTCACAATGTAGCCCAGGCTGGCCTTGAATTCCTTACCCTCCTGCTTTAGTCTTCCAACTACAGGGGTTACAGGTGAATACTACCACACGTGTCATAAATAATCATGTTAACACTGACTCATATGTCTGGGGGTGGATCTCAGTGGTAGAGTAGCTGACTAGTAAACACCAGGTCCTGGGTTCGCTCCACAGTACTGCAGCAGTACTCCACCCATACAACTTTTGGTTAATTATCCAGAAACAATGATAACTCTACCCCCCAAAACTAAATAAATAAAAATAGGTTATTGAGATAAAAATTAAAGGTTACATATTAAGAATCAAGAGCAAGGAAAGGCACAGTTTGAACTAAGTAAAATAGAGCCCGATTACACTAAGGTCAACGGCATGGTCACTAGGGTCTAGCACATACTGTCTACAAGTCAAACTGTTTTTTAACAAGATAACAAATGCAAATGTGGAGGGGAAAAAGCACCAGCCCACAATTAACACAGATGTCACTTGTCATTTCTAAACCAGAACAGAAGACATTTCAGGTGGCTGAATTTTAATATTAAAATATTCCAGAAACCCTCAATCTACAAACATGAGATGTCTGATTTCTCATGAGATACTTTTACTCACTTGTTTGACACTTTATTTGGTTCCCAAAATCTGGACTTTTTGACACTGAACCATGGAAAAACCCGCTCCATTTGCTAAAAGAGAACAAACAAATAGAATTCAAATGAGAAGAATCATGTAGAAACTAAACCAAACCAACCCCAGGCCAGTGTCTCAGTCTATGTGTGGATGATTTCAGACCAAGGCAAAGATCTATCCATGTTGGTAACCTTACTGGCTTCCCAGCCTCCTCTCAAAGAAATAGAGGAAATATTAAACCCAAGAAGCTTTCTGCACATCATAAAGTAAGTAACAGAAGCATAAAGTAAGTAACAGAAGAGAAGATATTTATAGGGCCATTACGAATAGTGAACATTAGAAACATGAACTACTACTGGCCAGGCAGTGGTGGCAAATGCCTGTAGTTCCAGTAATAAGTAAGTAGAGGCAGACAGATCTCTGAGTTTGAGGCCAGCCTGGTCTATGTAGTGAATTATAGGACAGACAAGGCTACACAGAGAAACCCTATCTCATACAAACAACCCCATGAACTATTAATCTCATTCACCCGAATAAAGAAAGACTTGACCATGCTGTTGGCTTTTTTAATTTCTGGCTGCCCTCCATCTGAATTAATGGCTGCTTGAATGATCTTCACAATATCATCACTGAACTCCAACTGTATACAAAAATAAAACATCAATTATTCATAAAACAGTACTATGCTCTCAAAAGCCATTTCCTTTTCCCTCTATCATCACCCAACACAGGAGCCCAACAGAAAACCTAAGACCCATTTAACTACAGTGTAATTACTCTTGGAGGCCTTTAGGTTTCTGTTCTCAATTAACTTGAGGCAATCAAGAGATGCCAGGCTAATAAGGCAAGAAAGCAAACAAATTGACTCTGTCATGGTAAATAACCAAAACAGACTCATGTTTTTGTTGTTGTTGTTGTTTTTTTAATATTTGTACTCAAATGAATAAGTAACTCAATAGCAAATAAGAATGACACAGTGAATGAGTTTTCCCTATAAATACTTAAAAGCATAAAGTTTATGATATTTATGTACAGATGAAAAAGGAAGGCAGAACATTCAGATCTAAGCTTCAAAGGGAAGACATATTAACTTCACATTAGCATTTTTCTTAAGTAGTTTGATGCCTCCCTGAAACATAAAAATAATTTAAATAACTCAGAGGAAAGCCAATTAAAATAATTATTTTAGGTACCATCACATTATCACCCTTCTAAAACATACAGCTGAAATAACTCATATTCTGGGAACCTGAAGCTACAGACACCTCTAAATACAATACAAATCATTCTGAAATTTACTTTTACCCAGCTGTACTCCAAAAGAGCCTAGAAGGCTGAAATAAACACTTGAAGTTTGTTTACGTGCTCAAGACATACCACAGACACATAGCTGCCCTGGTCCATTTTCCTCTTGACTCCCTCCAGGTCAAGAGGCTGCTGTTCATCCTGCTTGCTGACCTCAGTGAGAACCGGAGGATCTGGTCCTTCTGGGGAGCTTCGGGAGGGTATGCTCTCCTCTGTCTCGGGGTTTAAGTCTGGAGGCTTAGCAGCCTGTGGCAGTAAAGAGGTTTCTGTTACCAAACATCAAGACCGAGGCATCTATGCACTTTCTATCGAAATTAGTAAGATGGCACTAGAAACGACACAGAGCATGGAAATAGCCACAGATTTCTTAACTGGAGAAATTAAAAATGGACCTATTTTCTTTGTTTGTTTGTTTGTTGTGTTTTTCAAGACAGGGTTTCTCTGTGTTGCTTTGGAGGCTGTCCTGGAACTCGCTCTGTAGGCCAGGCTAGCCTTAAACTCACAGAGATCCACTGGCTACCACCACCTATTTTCTAATGGCTTGTCTAGGAAAACATTAAGCATTGTGTTTGAAAATCTCTAAAGGTAGAATAAAAAAAAGGCCCAAACTGTCAGTCTTTTGGTACAACAGATAGCCATTAATGTTCCTACTCCAAAAACAGGACTTCAGAGGCTAGAGAGACGGCTCAGTGGGTAACGGTGTACTATCAGCCTGACAACATGAGTTTAATCTCCAAGACCCACAAGGTGGAAAGAGAGAAGTGAATCTTGCACACCAGAGCATATGCATACATACACACAAACACACACACAGAACAAAACAGGAAAAAATGTTTAAAAGCCAGAGCTTTACACTGTAAGATGAAGCAGCACCCAGCTCTGAGCTCAGGTAATAAAAGCGCGTGCTTTCTCATCACCAGGACCGCTTATGTTGTCAATGACCACTTTGTAAATGAGAAATTCACAACTGGTTCTTACGCTGCTTGCCAAAACTACCCTCAGGCTCAGGTCTCCATAGCCCTTACTCTTCAGTCAGAATCTGTTTTTTCCAAGCAGCAGCTCCCATCAGGTTGCTCTCTTGCAGTCCTACATTGAATCTCTATCAATGATGGCACAAGAAGTCCAAATTCCCTGTGTTTTTGTCTTTTGAGATGGGGAATTACCGTGTTAACCTCAAACTCACAATCCTGCCTCTGCCTCCTAAGTGCTGGATGGAGTTGGAGGTATAACCACCACACTGGACCAAACAGCTTATAAGTGAGGCCTTTGAAGACACAGCCACTTCCTATTTCCTCTCCACCAAATGTCCTGCTCTGTTTTTAGTTTCACTCATTTTGTTTAATGAGTGTTTTGGCTACGTGTATTCTGTGTAGTACGTGTGGCGCCCAGGAAGAAGGCAGTGGATTATCTGGAACTGTTGTGAGCCACAATGTGGGTGCTGGGAATCAGACTGTTCGTAACTGCTGAGCCATCTCTCCAACCAAGGTTCTATTCTTAGCTCTAAAAATTTCCCTGATGTTATAACCAAGAGAAGAAACTCTATAAAAAGTAAACAAAGAATGAAGCAAAACTAAGCAAGTAACAGAAACAGCCTTCCTTCATTATTCCCAAGATCAAGTTCTAGAAACAGAAACACCCTCTGGCCCACCTGGCGGTATCGCAGCAAGTGACTAGTAGTCCGAGAATTCAACAAGGCGGTGAGAACCTGCTTCAGGGATGCCTGCAGCTCCTTCTCCAGGGCCAGGCGCCACTCGGCAGGGTGCCGCTCAGTGCAGTTCACACAGGTGTAGGCCACGCTCTCTGGCAGATTCGACAGAATCTCATACATCTCATCTAGGAAAACAAAACCCACAACAATGAGGTCCTTGGAAGGGCAGGAGAGGGAGAAGAGCTAACTATCCCACTGACCCACAGAGCTGCACGTTAGGATCCGAGGCTAAGCTGTTATTCTCTTATAGCAGCAGTTCTCAACCTTCCTAATGCTGTGACCTTTCAATACAGTTCTCATGGTGTGGTTGCCCCCAAACACAAAGTTAGTTTGTTGCATACTGTTTTGCTACTGTTATGAATCATAGTATACATCGATGATCTTAGGTGATGACCCCTGTGAAAGTGTCATTTGACGTCCCAAAGGGTAGAGACTCACAGGTTGAAAAGCACTATCTTTTGGATACCCACACTCCGACTCCAAAGGAGACTATTATTAATTAACATGAACCCATGACTAGGCAGTAACAATAGGTTTGGAGACCCAATATGTAATGGCAGGTAGTCCTATGGGCTAGGGTCCTTAACTGAATAAAAAAGGAAAAGGGGAAAGGCAGGTGAGCACTGGCATTGTCCTTTCTCTGCTTCCTAGCTGACTCCACAGGCCAAGGCCATTGTGCCTTCCCACCAGGATGGACCTGGGTCCTTTAAACTGAGTCAAAATAAAGCCTGCCTCCCAGTAACTAGTCACAGCAATAGGAAGAGAAGCAGTATATTGCTTATTCTGGAGACCAAAAGCTAAACTACAAAGAGCCCAGATGACACTCCCATAGTCTTAGTCTACAGTGCTACAAGGAAACTAAAAACAACAACGAAAGACTCCAACCTTCTGTACCTGAGAGACTCTCGCACTTGGAGTGGACCCACCGGTCACACTTCCCACACTGCATCATCTTGCTTTCATAGTCGTCGTCATCGTAGCACTTGTCACACAGAGGGCAGAAGTTTCCTGAAAGCCAAGGGTACAGCAATACTTTGACCCACACCAATGCTCTCAAAGCCTTTGGCTTATGTGTGTCACCCTAATCTAAAACCTAACGTCTCTGCAGTCACTAACGAATACCACACTGGGATGGTCACACATCTCCTAGAGTTCTCACAGGAAAGCTTTAATCACACATCTGGAAGGACCATGATTTTAATGATAATACAACAGAAAGGACAGAGGCTTGGTGTCAGATCTTGCAAGGCAGAGGCAGGAGGATTAAGAGTTTAAGGACAACCTTACCACTAGAGGAGGCGGAGGCATCAGAAAAGACAACATGTCTTATAAACATGATGCTTGGATTTTTAAAGAGGTAGTAATACAGAAGTAAGAAACGATTAATTTTTTTTTCTTGTCAGGTCCCAAAGAAAGCCAGGATAAGACTCACTAAGATTCTGTGGCTCCTCCCAGCACTTCCCACCCTGCCCTGTACCTTAAACCTCTAGCACAGGGGTTGGGCTCTGCTTCTTATTCCTATATAAACCTGACGTTTCAGCCATGTGTTCCTGGTCCTCTGCTCTTGGCCTCTTTCCCCTTCTCTTTCTTTCCTCTCTTGCTGACCCCCAACTCAAGGCTCAGTTCAGTGCGGACTCTTTCAGATGCCTCTGGCTGAACTCTCCCTTATATCTACAATAAAATCCTCCTCAGCCATACCTTGGAGTGGTCATGTCCTCATTTTCATTGACTCCTTATTCTCACAGCTTTTATATTAAGAGTTCAGACCAGCCCTTTCTAAGATTAACTTCTAAGTACAACCTTTATGAATCTGGATCCCGGTATCTTTTACTATTTAATAAATATCCTTAAGTATATCCTATGCTGTGTATAGAGGCTCCACTTGAGCCCTAGCACTGAGAAGGGGACAGCCAGACGGTGACTCAAGACAAAGAATGGTGGGAGGGAGGAAAGAGAGAAGAATGACAGTCACTTCTTAGCACCTGTACTGCAAGTTATTAGGACTGTGGGCTGGGTGTGTTAGCTGGAGTCTTAGCAGTCATTTGCTGCTGTGCTAAGGACTGTCTCCAGGGCCTTTCGGTATCCAGGCATGAACTCTCCTGGCAACATCCCCAGCTCTTTTTTCCCCCTTCACTTTTTGAGACAGGTTCTCGCTGAGTTCCCAGGGCTGGCCTTGAACTCCTGCCTCTGCATTCTGAGTACTAGGAATATGGGTTTGTGTTATCAGGTCTGACTTCTCATGTAATTACTGGAATGAAAAGTTTATATACCACCTGAACTCCTTTGTGAAATCAAATGTGTGTTTACCACAATGTCTCTACTGTTTTAGAGCAGTTGTTTCTAACTAGCAATAATAAAATTTCCCCATAATTCTTCCTATATAAATTAGAAAGATGTTCCAAGATGGCTGTCTATGTAAATAAAGATGTAAGAAAGGGGTGGTGATGCATACTCTTAATTCTAGCACTTAGGGGGCCAGGGTAGGTGGATCTCTATGAGTTAAGGGTCACCCTGGTCTACACAGCGAATTTCACAACAGCCAAAGCTACATAGAGACCCTGTCTCAAACAAAGCAACAAAACAAACTAGAAATAAAAAGAGCACGAGCAGGAGCAGAACACGTGTCTAAATCACATCTGTGACACAGTGAGCAGGGCTTTCCACTCCTTCCACTACAGCCGCCACAAGCATCAAATTCCACCAATCACTCATCACTAGGTACCTTTAGCAAAGAGTTTGGCACAATCATGGCACAGTGAAAAATCATGAGACCACTGTGCATCCCACCCTTTGCCTGGAGTTGTGGATCCACAGCTCTTGCAGCGAACACACTTGGTGCAGATCTGGAAGAGAAGAGGAGGCATTCATTCAGTAGGGCTTTCCTGGGCTAGCACCGCTTGTTGCTAAAACAACTCATGCAATTATTCCTAGATTTGACGCCTTTGCTGAGATTACTGTTAAACAATCATTATTCTGGTGCACTAAAGCAGGGATGTCCTGTTATAAGCCACCAGCCTCACCCAGTCACCACAATACTCGTGGAGTTAGCACGGTATATTGTACTCACCCACACTTTCTTTTTCTTGGTGGGTTTGGTGGGGTAGTTTGGTCCCAGGCACTCAGGGTGATAGCTGTTTCGGCACTTGTTACACTCCAGTAGCTGCTGTAGAGAAGGACAATCGCGAGAGAATACAAATCATACTACCTTCCTTAGAAGATCTGTTTCCAGCCACCGACTAAGATACTTTAGATTTTGTCATGCATTGCTTGCTCCCCAGAGAACACAGAGATTTATCCTCTCAAAATCACTCAGTTATAAGTAAATTTATCAGACAGATTTTACTTATTTTTGGAATTTATTTCCTAAAGTCATTTTCTGCTATCTCCCCAAAATTAAAAGTAAAGTTAAGAAATTATCTTCAAACAGACAGAGAAACTGTCAGCGGAGATAGTAACATAGACTGGTGCAGAAGATGGATATGGAAACAAAGGCTCCACTACTGCCATTACTAGGTCCTTCTACCTTTGCAGCCTGATGCTGCCTTCCACAAACATGGCAGAATTTGCAGCGGCGACAACACCAATTTTCCAGCTGGTCCTCCAGAGGGCGCTCATTTTCCTCTAAGCAAAACTTGTGGAAGGGTTCACAACACACTTGGCAATACACAAACTGCAAGAAGAAGATGAGAACAACGTGTATAACCAGGGTGCAAAAAGAAATAACCATGTACAGGATGTACATGAAGAAAACTGCACACCCAACCTTTCTTGTTCAAATTGTGTTTCATAGCCAAACTATTAAAAATAAGTATAAGATGGGTGTGGTGACACTTTCCACCTGTAATTTAAAAGAAAGTTTCATACTGGCAGAGGATTTAAAAAACTTCAACAACCAGAGCTGGAGAGATGTCTCAGCAGTTAAGAGTACCTTCCTGAGGTCCTAGCACTCCCAGTTCAAAACTGCCTATAACTTCCAATTCCTGGGGATCCTAGGCCTCTGGTCTCCTAAGGCACTGCACACAAGTGTACATAACACCACACAGACACATAATTAAAAATAATGAAAGCAATCTTTTAAAAACATAAAACAACCTAAATTTCTTCTGACAAAAAAAAGTTTTTATTACAGGAACAAGTGGTCAAGCCTAAAGAAGGCCTAAATTAGGTGCCACTGATGCATCAGTATTAATTTCCTCATTTTGATACTTATACTGTGGTTATACAAGACTCCTTGATTTTAGGAAATACAATCATAGAGGCTTTTGTTTGCAACTTGCTCTCAAGGTTCCAGAAAACAGAATGCATTTAATGTTTATACATTTCATTTCTTATTTTGATCTGAGCTTGGAAGACTGAAAATCATTTTGTAGTTTGGAACAATATATACATACAAGCAAAACAGAAAACAGAACTCTAGTCACATTTGGAGAATCCAGGCAGAGGGTATTGCCGCCCCGCCCACTTCAGCAGTTTTCCTATAAGCCAAGCTTGAAATATGTTACCATGAAAAAAATTTTTTTGTTTTGTTTTTTCAAGACAGGGTTTCTCTGTATTGTTTTGGAGGCTGTCCTGGAACTAGCTCTGTAGACCAGGCTGGCCTGGAACTCACAGAGATCCACCTGCCTTTGCCTCCCAAGTGCTGGGATTAAAGGCGTGCGCCACCACCACCAGCTACCATGAAAATTTAAACGGAAAATTCCTCAAGCAATGGTCATAATTTGCAATACAGTACAGACTGTGTGCTGGTCACTATAATTTTTTTAAAAAGGACTTATTTCTACTTTTATTTATGCATACTGTGAGTGAATGTCTTGTGTGTGTGTGGGGGGGGATGCCAGCAGAGGCCAGAATTAAGACACTGGATCCCCTGCAGCTGCAGCTGCAATGAACCACCTGATGTGGGGGTTGGAACTGAACCTGTGTCCTCTGAAGAGCAGCAGGTCTCTTAATCACTGAGCCAACTTTCCAACCAACCCCTAATTCTTTTTCTTTTCCTCACGGTTTTACTCTATGGCTCTGGCTAGCCTGAAATTCACAGGGATCCATCTGCCTCTCTACCTACTAAATGTGGAGATAAAGAGAGTATGCTACATGCTGGCTCCTTAATTTGTCTTCATTTTATCTTATTTTTTGGTTTTTCAAGACAGGGTTTCTTTGTGTAACAGCCCTGGCTGTTCTGGAAGTTGCTTTGTAGAGTGGCTTTGTAGGGAGGCTTCAAACTCAGAGATCCACCTGACTCTGCCTTCAAAGCGCTGGGATGAAAGGTGTGCGCCACCACGAGGCACCCAGTTCTCACTAAAACAAGCAACTCTTAAGACTACTTTGCACAGCTAAACATAATTTAAATCAAACAATTATGCCCTGAAAAAAAAGCTGTTTAATCCCATAAACTGGATACTGATGGTGCAGAAGGAAGCCTTTCCTTTGGGTGGGCTGTTTGGATGCACAGCACTTGGCTATGAAGGAAGAGGTGTGGGGTAGTCAGTAGCATTTGCAGGCTGAATGATCTCATCTCTGTAATGTCTGAAGCAACCCTCGCACTTAAGACAACACTGTTCATACAGACTCTAAGAAACTATCTTATCAAAGAGGGATACAAGAAGTAACTCATACATTTGTTAGTACATTATTTGTCTGTGCTAGGGAATGAAGCCAAGGCATTGCATGGGAGGCAAATGCTTTACCACTGAGCTATGCAGGCTCTCACTATGTATGTCAAAGCTAGGCTTGAAGTCAGCGTGTAGTTCAGGCTGGCCTCAAATCACAACTCTTGCCTCAGGCTCCTGAGGACATAAGCCACTATGCCCAGCATACATATTTTAAAACACTTGTCCAATCAATGGGAACATGCTTTATGTTTTTTTTTGCAATCTGATATTTCTAACCAGTGATGTTATGGATATCTCTGTTAACATCAAACTATACCATTATATTTGTATCATAAGCATGCCCTACAACTTTAACTAATAGACTCCAGTTTTGTTTTGTTGTATCTTGTTTTTCAAGATAATTTCTCTATGTGTAGCTTTGGAGCCTTTCCTGGAACTCACTCTGTAGACCAGGCTGGTCTCGAACTCACAGAGATCTGCCTGCCCTTGTCTCTCAAGTGCTAGGATTAAAGAAAGGCATGTGCCACCACCACCCAGCTAGACTCTTGAGCTTTAAATATTTTTTATTATGGAGCTGGAGAGATGACGCAGTGGTTTGATTCCCAGCTCCCAAATGTAGACGCACAACAGTCCCATGACATCCTGGCCCCTGCAGGCACCAGGCACTCACATGATGCAGAGACAAACAGGCATACACACAAATAATATTACAATTTTATTATAGATGCATATCTGGCAATTTATTTAATTACTTTTACAATAAATACTTAGCATGCAGTTGCTGGGTTAAAAGAATATACCATTCTAAAAATAAACACTGTTTCCAATCAGCTCTCCCCAAAGAAAAGACTAGTAAATATATTTCTTCTATTGGAAATTCTCACCTCTGTATGTTTTTTGTTTTGTTTGTTTTTTTGAGACAGAGTTTCTCTGTGCAGCTCTGGCTGTCCTAGAACTGACTATGAACTCAAAAGGGCTCCCCTCCCTCTATATCTGAGTGCTGGGTCTAAAGGTGTGTGCCACCATACCTGGCCCTGCAGAATTCTTTAATTTTCAGTTCTCGGTCACTGGAGGGGTCAATGACCACCCCACCACATATACAATGTTTTCATTTGTCATTTAATGAATATCTTTCTCTATATTTTGCCCATTTTCTGCAGTGTATTTTCCATTTGTTAATAATTGCTAAGAGCTTTTTATATTCACAGGTATTCAATATAAAAACTAATAGCAACTATTTTTATTCTAAGAGAAAAGTAAGAACTCTAATAAAGACTAAATTAAAGAGATTAAAGTATTTACTACTAGATTCCTTCTTAAAATTTCTAAAAATTAAAAAAAAAAAACTCATGAGCTGGCTTAAGCAAGGAGACACAGTACCTGCTAACTCCTAACAAAATGAGTACAGTTACTTCCTCTGCACACAACACAGTGACCCGCCATTACACAGGAGACAAGAAGCAAGGTGCCTTACCTCTACGTGCCCACTACTGGCACAGAGAAAGCAAACTACTCTTGGTGTTATGGGGACAGAAGTCAGAATTCCTAAGCCTCCCATCTCCCACACATTTTCTGCTTCACAATCTTCCTGTGGAGAAAGAGACAGAAAGATCACTTATAAAAGCTTTACAATAGCATAACAAGGACAAAAGGCATAAAAACGGAGTGACACCAGAATGCCAAGAGAATGTTACTTCTGTTAGTCCAAAAATAACTACTGCTTTAAGAAATTATAAACTTGGCCAGGCAGTGGTGGCACACATCTTTAATCCCAGCACTCAGGAGGCAGAGGAAGGTGGATCTTTGTGAGTTTGAAGCCAGCCTGGTCTACTGAGCGAGCTCCAGGACAGCCAGGGCTACACAGAGAAACCCTTTTTGGGAAAATCAACTAGGCTCTCACACCTGAATCCATCTGATAATTGTAGTTCTTACACGTTCCTCTAGTGGGTGCTGTTTCTCTTTCACAACACAGACTTCGTTAAAGGGCATACTGCTCAATAAAGATATGATCACTAAACACTTTTACCTTGAAGTCCACTCTGACTCTGTGGACTCCATCTGCTGGGCTTTTCTGCTTAGAGCTGATGGCATTCGAAAGAGGGTTGAGGACGTTCAAAGTGCCTGCATTCTCTTGCTTATTTACTGGAGGTGGCTTCTCCTGAGACATAAAATAGATGTAGAAGAAAAAAAAAAATCACTTGCCCTCACATTTGCAACAGATGAGAATACAAATGACAATTCTTAGATATGGAAAACATGTCTCAGAATAAGCATCTTCTAGAAGAAGAAAGGCAACTTGTGTGGTGGCTCACTTTGGATGCTGAAGCAGGAGAATTGCTGGGAGTTCAAGGCCAGCTAGAGTTACAGAGTGAGTCTCTGTTTCAAGAGAGGGGAAGAGTAATTTTCAGAAAATTCTGAAATTCTGTATCCATCCATAATAACAGTGGCCACAGGTAGGGGGTGCTTTTATAGACAAATATTCTTAATGTGTACAGAAGGCAAAAGACATGGCAAATGGCTGTCAGAATAAGCTGCTGCCCAGACTACAGCACACAAGGCCATGAAGAAGAGGAAGGCAACAGGAAAAGAGACCAGAGATATCAAACAAAAAGGACTAAAGCCTATACCTTATTCTCTGAGATACCAGTGCCATCTACACAGAAGCAGGAAGACCATTTTGCTTAGTCCAGAAAATGTCAAGGTCAAGGTTTTCCCCTACAAATAGAACAAATACATCCCCAAGGAATTGCAGAGTCAGTTCTCCTCTTACCTTGTCTTTTGGTTTTTGTTTTACAGGGATACTTGGGCGGGGGGTCACTTTTTTCTGCTTGCTCTGCTCTGGACCTAAAGGATTCAAGAGAGACTCTGTTCAGATGCCAGCAATGACTGCTTTCAGACCGAATGGCCTGTGGAGAGAGGGGCATCCAAATAATCTCTAGACCTCAAGGAGAAAACATGACAACATAAAACTCAAACAAACAAACAAAAACATGGCAACATAGCTAACCTAACTTTCTGTTTTGCATCTGGCTTTACTGTAATATAACAGTAAAGAGTCCACTTTCTTTAACCAAAAGATAAAAAAAAAAAAAAAAAAAAAAGATGCATGCAAGTATTCAGGCTCCCAAAAGCCAATCTGAGACACTGGGCCTCTTGGCTGGCTCTGGCTACTCCACCTTTCTTCCTGCCTTCAGCACCCACCTGGCTCTGGCGGTGGAGGCTGCTTTTTCTTGGGCTCACTTGGAGTGGTCTTAGGAACTTCTTTTCTCTGGGGTGCTGCTGTGCTGGGTGGCGGAGGAGGGTTAACTGGTGCTGGCTGGGAGACCTGCTTGCTGGACTTGCGGGAAGCTGGAGTGGTGACCTGTTTGGGTTCAGGTGCAGGCACAGGGGCACTCCCTTCCTCACTCCTTTCTTCCACAGGTTTACGGGGTGGAGGCTCACTGCTGCTCTTCTTTGGGGCAGGCTCTTCCCGTGCTGGTGGTGTAGCCTTCTGACCAGAGTCCACCGAGCTCTTCACAACAGTGCTTTCTTTGTTTTCTTTCTTCTCAGTGGTCTTAGACTTCTTCTCTTTCTTTTTCACAGCTAGGAGAACAAAACAAGGTCATCTATCTATAAGTGAGAAAAGTTCCAGTGAAAAGAAGAAACAGAGAGATCTATAACAGTCTTGTTCACAGCCTCCCGCAGCCAGAGCTGGCACTCAGTCTCCACAAAGTTGAGGCCATGTTGATCGGGTGATGCAAAGAGATTTTATTGCTCTAGGAAATGAGCAGAGCTTTATTTTTTACATGAATTTAAACAAGTATTTTAATTATGGAAAATTTTAAACATACCCCCAAATAAAAAGGAAGAGTCAAATGAACCCCCATGTACCTATCATCCAGCTTCAACAACCACCAACTCCCCGGGAGAGAGCAGTACTTTAAAAGAAAAACAAAAACAAAACAAAAACCTAGTATTCTCTTTACACTGAACGTGCACAGCTGTATGACATTAAAGCAGGGACATTGAGGGAGGCCCTTTCACACCACTACCTTTAGCTTGCTTCTGTAGGTAGGCTTTGGAAGGCATCCACTGTAGGTTCTGACATTTTCTCATCCTAGGATAAGAAAGGATAAAGCATAAAACACATCACATTTAGAAGAGAAGAAATAAAATAAATGCTCACTCGTCTGCAGAAAACATTGAGTCGCCATTCAGATTCACTTGCCAGAACAAGGATTTCTCATTCCTCCGGTTTAATCTGAACCTTTAAAAATCCTTAGGCCAGCAATTTTACCTACCTTTAGGATCTAAAAGGAGCAAATGTCATATTATCTTTGAAATGGGACTCACATTTCTTGTAATTCAATATTGACTTGTACCCCACACAGGTTATCACTGACTCCCTCCCTACTTCCTCTCCTGTCTGCCTCCTGTCCTTTCTGCTTTGGTCTGAGACAGGCTCCCATATAGCCCAGGTTACACTATGTAGCAGAGGATGATCCTGAAGTCTTGATCCTCTTGCCTCTGCCTCTCATGTGCTGGCATCAGAGTGTACACCAATATGATGATCAGTAGTTCTTACAGTCAAGTAGTTACTGTTTTCTCATGGTATTTATTACTCATGTTCACAAGCAGCAACTAAAAATCACCAAGTCCTTACAAAATGACACCGGCATCTCACGGCTTTGATGTATTCTACCCTTTCCTTTAAATTTGATGAAATTTAAACCCGACTTGAAGATTCCACCTGCACTGAATCCATCCTCAGCTCTCTACAACTCAATATACTCCTGGCCCCAAACAAAAGTTCTATTTTTGAAACTGGGGAGTGAATATCAGGTCTCACATGTGTAAGGCAAGCAGTCTGCCACGAGCTACATCAAATCCACTGCCACCTGAAAATGGAATTCATGCACCTTTTTACATTATGTAAATTAAATAACTTCTTGTCACTAACGTACCTAAAGACAAGATTCTTGCTTAATTTCAGAAACCAAAACATACATTTTTTTGAGATAGTCTCACTGTACAATCCAAACTAATCTTGTCATAGCAATCCTCCTGCTCCACCTCCTAAGTGCTAGGATTACAGGCATGAACCCCTCCACCCAGTTTAGAATTACTTCTTATTTCCTAGAAACTGTATTCCAAGTAAACAACGAAGAATATTCCAACTATATTTTATATTAATCACTTTAATGTCATTCATTTGGTAAATATCTCTTGTGCCAGGCACTATGTAGGAGGCCCAGTTGCCAGAATTTCTGTTTACACTATTCTAATACATTTTAAAAAATCACCCCAGATGGTAGAAAGTGTGCCCACAAACTGACTGGAAAAGTAGACTATTTTATAAGTCTGTATAAGAACCGCCATATGCTGGGCTGAGGGTAGAGCTCAATGGCAAAGCACCGGACTAGCACATCTGTAGGCCAGTGTTGAAGTCCCAGCACTGCCTGCCCCACCCACAGAAACACCTGTATAAATGAAAATATTTTGTAAGAGTCAGAAAGTCAAGTGTAGTGCTATGGACCTAGAATCCTGGTACTGGGAAGCGGAGGCAGGAAGATAACAAGTTGGAGGCAGGCCTGGAATGCTAATCCGAATCTCAAAAATCAAAGTAAACTTAAAAATAAAATGAAACAAAACAGCAAGAGAGCCCAGAGATTTAGTCAAAAATGTCTCCAGTTCCTGAATGCTATGTAAAGCTAAAAGTGACTCCAAGAATTGGGAAATGGCTCCATGGGTTAAAAAAACAAACAAACAAACAAAATGATGGTTATGCAAACATGAGGACCTCAGTTTAAATCCCCAGCATTCATGTTAAAAATCTGAATGTGAGCCAGGTGTGTGGTGGTGCATAGCTTTAATCCCAGCACTTGGTAGGCAGAGGCAGGAGGATCGCTGTGAGTTTGAGGTCAGTCTACAGAGTGAGTTCCATGATAGTCAGGGCTACACAGAGAAACCCTGTGTTGGGGAAAAAAAGAATCTTAATGTGACCCCACACCCAGTGTTGTCTGGGGCTTCCTGGACACAGGCCAAGTTCCAGGCTCAGGAGGAGACCAAGAAAATAAGGTAGAAGGGTTATAGAGTAGGACCCAAAGACAGAACACACCTCCTCTGTCCTCTGGATAAGCATAGGAGGATGTGTACACACACACCCCACACACCCCGATGATGATGATGATGATGATGATTTCAGTCAGTCAAAAAATTCTGTGCCTAAATTTGTCAAGTTTTTAAGACATTAATTATTTTATTCTCAATTTAATACTTAAAATTTTATTTTACTATTTTATGTGCATTGGTGTTTTGCCTGAATGTATGTATATGCACCATGTGCATGTCTAGTTGCTGTGGAGATCAAAAGAGGGCATCAGAGTCCCTGGAACTAGAGTTATAGACGTTTGTAAGCTGTCATGTGGGTGCTGGGAAGTGAACCTGTGTCCTCTGGAAGAGCAGCCAATGAGCCATCTCTCCAGCCCCTGATTTGTCAAGTTTTAAGAAACTGTTCAAAACTACCCTGACTGATACAGTAGTCACTAGTTGCATGTAGATATTTAAAGTTAAAATAATTAAAATTAAAATTTTGTTTTTGTTTGTTTTTCAAGACACAGTTTCTCTGTGTAACAGTCCTGACTGTTCTTGAGCTGATAGAGATCTACCTGTCTCCAAGTGCTGGGGTTAAAGGTGTGTGCCACCACCACTGCCACCATCACCACCCGGCTTTTAAAAACAAGTGTTTAAAATGTAGCTCTTCATTCATACTAACCACATGCCAAGTACGCAATGGCCCCATGTAGCTATTGACTGCCATACTGAACTAAGTACAAAAAGAATGTTTTCATTGCTGAGATTGCTCTATTAGATGGCATTGTCACAAAATACTTACTTAGCTTAAACCTCATCACATCACAAAACTCAACGCTGCAGCTAATCTAGAGACGCGAGCAGATTGGTGCAACCACACCAGGTTTTCTGAAGCATCCTTGTGACAAACCAGGGACAAACAGAAATCTGTGTGACCATGCGGTCATCACCCCAGGGTAAGAATCACTCACTTGCAGCATTGCTTCTTTATATTGCGGCCACCAAACTTGGGCTTGTCCAAGCAATTAGTGCAAACTCCACAGTCCTCAGGCACCTGGCAGCCGGGGCACTGCCCACACCGCCTGGATCGCCGCCCTTTCTTGACTGGAGGCTCCTGAGGAGCCTTGTTTCTGGTGACAGGCTTAATTGGTTTGATGGGCGGGGCAAGAGGTTCAGCATCTTCTGAGCCAGCAATTGATGACTTATCTGTTAAAGAAATGTGTCTTTAGTTCCAAGAGAATGCCGTCTAATTCCTTCTTGAGAGATCTTCAAAGTCCCTTTGTGTCCTCAGATACGTTAAACCTCATTTGAATTGCTAGTCAAAATAGAAGAATTTATAATATATTCATACATACAGAACTCAGGTGTTTAAATGCCTACTCCTTATAGCTTGGTGAAAGCAAAACTCCAAATACAGAAAACCAAACAATGGAACTGAAAAAAGAGCAAGCTGCACATGTCTAAGAACTCTTTCTAGATGACTGGCTGCCCTGGTGGCTATTTATTCTGTTCCTGTCAACTTGACACAAGCTAGAGTCATCAGGGAGGAAGACTCTCAACCGAGAACATGCCTCCATCAGAGTGCCTGTAGACAAGTCTGTGGAAGCATTTTCTTGATCGACAGCTGAGTGGGGGGCCCAGCCCACTCTGGGTGATACCATACCTGGGCACAGTACTAAGCTGTCTAAGAAAACAAGTCTAACAAGCCACAAGGACAAGCCAGTAAGCAGAGCTCCTCCATGGTCTCCGCTTCAGTTCCTGCCCCCAGGCTCCTGCCTTGAGCTCCTGCTCTAGCTTCCCTCAACGATGGAGTATAACCTGAGAGCTGTAAGATAAAATCAACCCTTTCCTCCCCACTTGCTTTTTACCCTGGCATTTTACCACAACAGCAGTTGAAACCCTAATTAATACAATGCCTAACAGACCTCTAATTCCAGAAAGTGTAAATGACCAAGGGATCCAACTGCTGTGCTCTGAAAACCACTGGTTCACAGAGGTCACGTCACATTCATCACAGCTGCTTCCAGGCAGGTTCTCAGTGTAGCTGAGACACTAACCTTGCTTTTGAGACATGAGACCCCTTTGACATCCTTGCCAAAACTTGCTTCCTCTGTGTGGCAGTGTAAGCAGGTTCTACCTGTTCCTCCTTCTTCCCTTTCAGGAGTTAAACTTGCATCACAGTCTGATGGCTTACCTTAACAGTCTCCCCAGAGTACCTCAACATTTCTTTCTGAGGCATTCCCTCTAACAAAATCTTCAAATATTTAATTTCCTCCAACTATCTGGCTTTGTTTTCTGTTTTTTAAATCCAGTCTAATGAATTATGAATAGTCTAGTGGCATCTGCAGAATGAAAGCACGTAAATAGGTCTGCTCACAATTCCAAGGTCGATTTCCTTGACTTACCATCATTTCCCATGGAAGACAAAATCTTTTCTCGTTCTTCCCATGGTAAGGCACTCAAGGTGGGCATGTCATCAGGAAACACAGCTCGTTTTCGGCCAAGGGCAACAGCAGCTCTTCTGCAGACATGTTTAATCCGGGGTCCTCGTACAGAAGTTTCTGATGAATCACTTTCTTGACCCTGAATATGAGATAAAGCAACAAATAAAGACTACTGTGCATGTTGTGAATCTGCTGACCAACTTATTATGATCTATCATCAAAGCACACAATGATAGCCTAGCTATTCCTAGCCAGGAAGCCAATATATGGAAGTCAACTACTTCTGCATTCTAAAATTAGCAGCAATCTCTACCTATACTGTCCCCTCCGTGTTACACAGAATGCAATTTTCTACTTCTCAAAAAAGCTACTGATCCTTGGAAGACCACTGCACAGACAACACCTCTACCCAGGTCTCCTAGCAGCTCAAACATTTGGCCTAAGACTTGCCCCAAGAAAGGCTCAATAAACTTGGTTTTAACAGCAAGGTGGGAAAGAGTACCTGTGCTTTGGGCTGGTCAGTTTGCTTGAGACTCTTACTCTTCTCAATCTTGCAAAGCTGGGCTTTGGCCTTTTTTAGGAGGCTGGCAACCCTCTTGTCAGTCATTGGGAGCTTGTCTGCCTGAGCCAACATGGAGCCTATGGAGGAAGTGGAATGTTTAACAGTGCTAGATGAAGGAGTGGAAAGGCAGAGGGTTTTCTCCTTCTCCAGGGATGGGGCAGTTGGGCCGAGGTCCAAGTTGTTTTTTTCCAGATTTCCTCTCCCTTTCTTTATAAGTATTTTGGTTTTGACAGCTGTTGTATCCCCAAGAGTCACAGAAGCAATATCGGTCCCAGAATCAAGTGATGAAGACTTCTTCCGCCCCGCTGCTTTTTTGGCAGAAGATGAAGTGCCAACATCTTCTCCAGCAACCTTCTCTTTGGAAACCCGACCCACAGGATACAAAGCAGAGCTACTCTGAATTTCTGAGCCCTTTTTCCTTTTCTCTTTCCGTGACTCCCGCTTATTCTCCTTCTCTCTCTCCCGGTCTCGCTCTCTACTCTTGTCCTTCTCCATACTCTTGTCAGCATCTCGGTCTTTGGACAGCTCCTCCGGGGCCTTGTCTCTGTTTCTCCCCTTCTCAGTCTGGGAGCCTGGGGTGAACCACGGGAAGAGAGTAGGACTGTCTGATGAAAATGGCTCTGCCGGAGCACTGGTCTGCTTCCTTGGTCTCTGATTTTTCTCTGTAGATTCCCCAGACTGAGTTAGGGAATGAGAAGGAAAAGTAAAAGTTGGGTTTAAGGCACTAGCGGCAAGAGGACTAACAGGGATGCTTAATGAGGAGGAGACAGAAGACGGGGGAGTGAGAGGTGGCAGCTCAGAAGTACTAAGCCTTCCACTTCTTGTCCTCATGGAGTGAGAGGGTGATCTTGGTTCAGACCGAATCGGACTAAACACTTTCCTTTTCCTTTTTCTATTAGATACTCCCGAAGAGGACGCTCCAGTAGAAGTTCGATTACTAGGCAAGGTCACAGACTCGAATATTCTAGAGTGTGCCTCACTTGGAGTAAATCTTGGAGCTCTTAGAATGGGGCTCCTTTTGTGGATGTCAAACCTTGTTCCAGGATGGAGTGGTGAAAACAACCGGGCTGAAGCAGCAGTACCAGACGCAGAGAAGCCAGAAGCGAAGCCAACATCCTCTGGAGTTAGTGGAGGGGGTCGGAAATTATCAAATATCGGTTTGCGAATCAGACCTTCTTTGGCATACTTTGCTGAGGAAAAGTACTGTGGCTCTGACCTCGAATGCTTTAAAGAAGTCCACCTAAATGTTGGCTCTCGTAAAATAGATTTCCGCTTCCCTTGCATGGGAGCAGCAGGAGGCAAAAACGGTGATGCTAAGGGGATGGTGGGAGGCATAAGCCAAGGTGTGTGGTCAGAGATACTGGAGGCTGGCTGCAGGGGAGGGGGAGGGGTGAGGAGAGGCGGAGGTGGCGAGGAGGAGGTCTGCTGCTGCGGGGCACTTTGCAGAGTTGGTAATTTTTTAGTTGTTCTCGATCCAAAGCTTCTCTCTGACATCGAATACCGTCTGCTTCTCCTGTCGTTACTCTCCTTTTCTGGAGACTGGGAAATGGGCAGTGGGGTGTGAACTTCGGGGGTGTTACTGCGCTCTTCAGGAAGTGCCTGGATCTCCTCAGAGGCCTGAGAATCTGAGGTGGTATCGATACTGGGACTGCTAGATCGGGAGGAGTCCGAAGACATCTGAGAGGAGTGCTGGGAAGCTGCACTGGACTTTTCCGAAGACCCACAGGATGCGGCGCTGAATCGACTGTTGGGTGTGGATTCGAGTCGCGCGATTTTAATTGGAGGGTCATAATCCTCATCCTCTATGAACCGTCGGGGGGTCTTGATGATCCTCGAGGAGATGGCGCTGACCACAGGCATGATGAACTGCCGGATATTTTTGACCTGTGTCTTCACCTTCCTCCCTTGCAGCTGGGCTGCTTCTTTCTCGATTTTCTTCTGTGCCCCCTTCTTCGCCCTCTGCAGGAGCTGCTTAGCAATTGTTGCATCAGTCCTTTTAGAAGAAGGAATAATCCTGACGGGTTTAATCCTTCGAGGGCTCTGTCTGACCGCTGTCTTGTCTTCTTTCGTGAGTGGGGGCGTTCCTTCCTTGTCTTTCCGGACCTTCTGGGGCTTTTCCAGTTCAGAGTTAATGAGCAGGCCTGAAGGGGTCTTTATCCGTTCTGCGGATGGAGGCCTTCCTCGCCGTCTTACAATCTGTACACCCTTCCTTCCTATTTGCAGCTTCCCTGTCTTAAACTTAGACTTGAGAGGAGAGAGTTTACCTGCTCTTAATTTTTTAATCTTTGTGGCTTGCTGGAACATAGCAGAAGGGGTCCGCTTAATTTTTTTCAGACTATCTTCTTTGCTTCCTTTTGTTAACTCTGAAATGTCCTTTCCATGTGTGATTTTGATTTTTACCCCCGGGAAGGTGGGCGGTCTTCCTCTCTTCTTCTCTATGCTTTTAGAATCTTTCTTCTTGATTTTATCTGCAGACTTGCTCTCTGATTTACTTAGAGGGGAGAACACAGGTGGATCTGGGAGGGTAGCTGCATTTCGGTCAGAGCCACTTCTAGGTCTCCCGCGAGGTTTTCGAGGACTAGTTTTAACTGTGTATAGAAATTAAACAATGAAGAGCATATATTTAGCTGCGAAGTTCAGGTCTTAGCTAGGCTGAATATAATTTAGCACAGGCCATTTTGTACTGAACTCATTGGGACTAATGAGTCAAGACTATATCTTAAATGTGCTTAATTTCTTTTCACTGAGTATTTACCTCAAAGAAACCAAGTCAGTAACACTCCACCTAAAAAAAAACATTTAACTACTTTTTTTGATACAAAAATCAAAGGTTTTTAACTAACAAGTGACCTAGAAAACAGAAATTCCCATTCCTCAAATGAGGAGAGTTTTTCCTCCCTTTTCTAAAATTGGAAAAAAAAAGTTTTAAGAAATCTGTATTACATTATCCAGCTCACCAAGAGTGACATTTAAGAGCATGTTTCTTTCAAAAGTTGAGAATGGTAGCACTCAGAAAGTTAATAAATCTGAGGTCAGCCTGGGCTATATATGAGTTCCAGATCAGTCCTGAACTACACAGAGAGACCTTGTTTTTAAAGGGGGGGGGGACCAAACCAAATACAACCTCGACCCAACCAAGACAATGACAACAACAAACATTCCAATTTTCCAATGTATAATTATGGCCTCGAATAAATTTGAACAACAATATCAACTTTCATGGGCAAAGGGTCTGTCTTGGGCAACCCAGCATTCTGCATTTTTAATCTGTTCAAGCAAAGTAAGCTAAGAAGTTTTACTTGGGAGATTATGCTCATTCAAAAGGCATGAGTACACTCACCAGCATGCAGCATGAGTGCTTATCAGTGGCCAGTGTCATGAGCTTGTTGATCTACTCCTTTCTAGGATCCTGTAACTAGTTACTCCCAAGTTACAAAAAGATTTAATCTTGATTGTTAGCAAGATCAAATCAAGAGTTTATCAAGACAGATCTTTTCGATTCTAAATAAGAAACAGGTAGGTATGATGATGCCTGTAACCACAGCACTAGGGAGGCAGAGGTAGGAGACTTCCAGTAAATTCAAGGTCATCCTGATCTGCCAGGACCACACATTGAGATCTTGCTGCAAACAGGAATTTCCCAAATTACAAAGATGCTCAACTTGCTACTATGAAGACAGTCAATGAAGCAAGAATTGGCTATGGCAGCCAGGCATGATGGATCACAAATGTAATTCTCAGTACTTGGGAAGCTAAGGAAAGATAATCACCTCACCCTCAGGGTTAGCTGGGGCCACAGTGAGCTCTATGTCAACCTGGGCTACAAAGTTAAGACCCTGCCTCAAAAAAAGTCTACGGTCTTCCTTTATCTCTCTTAGCTTCTCAGGGCTACATAGTATAACATTCTTCTGAGACCAAAACCTCCCTCACCAGGCATCAAAAAAGACTGCAGCCTCTATGAAAATCTGTGCTATGGACTTGCTTTCCAACACAAGAGAAATCAATGAAGTCTTACGGGTGAACTTTATAACATAAACACAAATGCATTCCTCACCAAGTAAC
The DNA here is from genome assembly GCF_017639785.1 of Mesocricetus auratus. NCBI lineage: Eukaryota > Metazoa > Chordata > Mammalia > Rodentia > Cricetidae > Mesocricetus > Mesocricetus auratus. The sequence goes on from NW_024429203.1 coordinate 23,457,155, forward strand.
TTAGGAGACTTCCCTTAACAGAGTAAGAGTTTACCAATCAATTATCAATATATACTAATTATAACAAAAGTAATGGACTGTAAGACAGCAGATAACAACAATTCATTTCAGTAACACATATCCAGATTCTTTAAAACAACAACAATGTTCAATGTAAATTGATAGCCAAGAAAAAATTCGCTAGAAAACCGCTGTGAAAGAGCTGTGAATTAACTAAGAGTGCAGACTTGACTCCCCAGCACTGCGGGCCATTTGACAGCTCTGAAAGCCTCTTCCATATCCCTTTTCAAAAGAAGCTTTCACAGACAAGTAGAAAGCAAGAGCAGACAAGGGTCCTAACTCAGCCACTAACTTCTTACATTCAAGGCCGCACACCAGCTCCATCTAATTGCTTATGTCACCCCCCCCCCATTTTTATCAACTGTTAAAAGTCAGAGCAGAAGATCCAAGATTTCATCACCACTTAAAACACTGCCGCTGTCTACACCGCAGGTCCTAAGCCACTAGTACCAGTCACTAGATAGCAACCCCATCTTTTGGGGAAACAAGAGTTATCAGCTTAGGTGTTTAATTGGATTGCTATATAATATACAATGACTCTTAAGTGACACCCAAATGGCAGCAACCATCACAAATCAAACAGAGTAAAAATATCTAACAACAGAGTATTTTAACTGGTCTATTTATCCACATAAACAAAACCACACAACAAGTCAGCAGTTGACAAGATGAGGAATGTATTTCTCATTAAAAGATTCTTAGCCTTTCCTCCAGACAACGGAACTATCCAAGCTATTAAACGTGCACTGATCTTAGAAAACTGTTTGTGGATCTAGAATTTTGTTGAGAACATTATTGAGTGCTAATAAATGGAAACACCCACGTAATTTTCAGTTTCTTTATTTTAGTACAGCCTTTTAAGGGTTAGGTAAAATGGTGTCATATAGCACAAACATGTTGTTTCAGGATCCTTGACAATAGTACACTAAATTTCATCTACAAAAAAATAAGAGCCAATTTTCTCCCCACAAGTATAAATACTACCATAGAATAGAAAATGATAAATTTGACCAGGTTTCCCAAAATTTTTCTGTGGAAACCTACCTCCCATGTCCAAGTATTACCCAGAAAAACATAGTGAAGAATTACCAAGCACAGCCAGCAGCAACCATCCCATACAGTCTAGTTCCTAAGTCACTGCCTAGCCCTGGGAGAGGTCATCCTTTACTTGCAAAAAGGCAGGAAGAAGCCACACTCTCCCAGCAAACAGAATGTAGATCTACAGCACGTTTCATCGGCCATACCTGAAGGAGACCTTGTGGGGCTTCGCACTCTGACTTCTTCATCTGAGCCAAAACCTAAGAACTGCTCATCCTACAACAAAGGAAAATTATTTTAAAATCAGAAGCAAAAACATAAATGTGAATAAAACCCAAAGAAATGCCCAGATGAAACAAATGCATTGGAAAATTAGCCTCTACATATGAGTCATCATTATCCAGATGGATTCTACAAAACAAACTATGGACCAGTCATAGTTTCATTAAACATGATGGCTGTGTAGTAACTGAACAATGCACTGAAAGTTCACCTTTGGTGAACAATAGATAGGGGACAGTACAAATTTCAAACTACAGATACAATCCCAAACCATTAAAGGATAACTTTAACACAAATAAGCAAATCAAGATAATATTAAAAATACACAGCCACAGATAAAACAAATGCTTACGTCTACAAACATATAAAGAGTAACATAAAGCATGTAACGATCTCTTGCCTATTAAGTATTATAGAGACTGTAAGTTCCTTAGCTTAGGAACTGTTATTTAGATGTGATTTCTGTACATCTGAGCTCAGAGTCTCGACATGCACTTTAATAGCATCACCTTAAAATGCCCTGTGATAAGAGACTTATGGTGGGCAGCAGTGCTGGCAACAGGGATCACAAACTGACCATACACAGGGACTCCCTTCATCACTAATGGAAACCTCTGATTCCCAGTTCTGCTTGGAAAAGACAAAAGAAGCAAAAGCTCTCCTTATTTCTAACTTTAACCTGCCCTTAAAAAATACTAAGGATCGCTTAGCCTATTTTGGATAAGTTGTCAAGAAGTCTACTGAAACATATTGACTAGTACAAATTTATTGATTCAGAAAAAGTTCTTTCTAGGAGGGAGGGAAGGAGAGAGAGGGAGAGGGAGAGAGGGAGAGGGAGAGGGGAGAGAGAGAGAGAGAGAGAGAGAGAGAGAGAGAGAGAGAGAGAGAGAGAGAGAGAGAGATATGAGAATTACAGATTCCAGAAACAAAATCCACACAATACCACCACTATGGAATGAAGTGCACAGAGTCTGGTAAATCCTGAACCATGTCCCAACAGTTAAAGTCCCCAGACTTTCCTCCAGTGGACAGCACCAGCGGATGACACCAGTACACTCCCACTGACGAGCTCTTTCCTCGGTTTAACACATTCCTAGTACTCTTATTAGTGTTATAGTTGAAGGAACACATTCTGGGAGGCCTAGTGACCTACCCAAGATCACACATACACAGCACATAACAACAGGGAGCCTTCAGTTATTATTGGCTGTAGTCATTTTCATACCAGTTAGAATGAACCTATAAATAATTGAAGGAGTCAAATAAACCATCCACAGCACAAAACTTTCTAGTTGACAACTAAAGCAAGGAATGGCCATTTTCTGATCCTTCAAGCTTCTGGGCACTTTGCTCTTCTCTATATCACCCCCATCAAACAACCTGCTGAGCTATGTATTTCACAGTACCTGGATACTGTCAAGTGCATCCCAGGACGCTACACCACTAACTGCACGAGTCTTACGCAGTGAGAACAAACAGCACAAGCAACTAACATAAAGTACTAGGTGACATATTTACTAGTTTTAAAAGAAATGCGATAGATAGCATTTTGTTCACAGTCAACAATTCACGTCACCATCTGTATTGCAAACAGTCACAAAACCTAACTGTACAATCCCAATTGTAAAGTCCTGTTAAACGCTGAGTGCCACTGAGCTGTCAGTCAAGCAATCATTCAACTGTCAGTATTTAGAATTTTCTAAAACGATAGGAAACATTTGTTCTCCGAGTAAGGTCAGAACAGGAAGAGAATGTGTAGTCAAAAAGGATTTTACTACTAGGCACCCTTTAATTCCAGCACTTGGGAGGCTCAGGCAGGGGTTGAGGCCCTCCATGGATTGAGTTCCAGGCTAGCCAGTGCTACAGAGTGAGGCCCGTCCCCCTAAAGACTATATTTCAATCCAAGAACTTTTTTTAAAGATTTATTTATAATATATTCAGTGTTTGCCTGCGTGTATGCCTGCACGCCATAAGACGGCACTAGATCTCATTATAGATGGTTGTGAGCCACCATGTGGTTACTGAGAATTGAACTCAGGAATCTCTGGAAGAGCAGCAGGTGCTCTTAACCAATGAGCCCTCTCTCCAGCCCCCCAAGAACATTTTGTTGTTGTTGTTTTGTTTTGCATTTGAAATATAGGCTGATTTTTTATTGTGCTTCAAAATAAAAGCTCACTCTTCAAAGATCCAAACAACCTGGCTAAAAAAAAAAAAAGCTGTCATTGACATGTCAACCCTGAACTTCCAATTCTATGCTAAGATTCCTAAGTAAGCACATTAAACAACCCCCGCCCCCGCAAAAACAAAAACAAAAACCCAAGGGAGACACTGCACTGCCATCCCAATTGGCTTCTCATCTGGCTCCATTGCTCACTTTACTTGGGTAGGACAGGACAATGTAAAGAGGTAACAGTCCTAGCTTCCAATAGGTCCATACTTGCTGAAAGACCAAAAAATAACGGCACTGTGCACTCTGGCGCAGTGAGCGCAGGCATACACACCACAGGCCCAGCTAAAGAGAGAGTGTGCAGGACACACACAGCAAGGAGTCCTGGGTCCACACTGTACACATCCTTTTCATTTTCTATTTCTTTTCTATGTTTTGTTTTGAGATAGGGTCTCACTATGTAAACCAGGCTGGTCTCAAACTTAGGGAGATCTAGGACTAGAGGTGTGTGGCACCATGCCTGGCTCAACACACACTTTTCCCTTCATATGGCCTTCTCTGAGGAGCATAGCATTCCTGGACACAGTATAGGCATGAGCTATTGTGGTCAATGATGTTCTTGGAGACTGGGCCGCTAAGATTTCAACATTTTCTTAACCTCAAGACAGGAAAACACCCTAGCCAAGTTGAACTCTATAAATACTGTTAAATCATATTTAGTGTCTAGTGATTTATGGTAAATTAAGCTATCCAATTTCACCCCTTAAGTGAACCATAATTATAAAAATAATTAACGCAGAATTTATTGCTTATTGCCATAACTCTAGGGCAGCTAGCTGGGAACTTCCAAGACACTTTTACTACTAAACTCCCTGACTCATAAATATCGTAGCATTTCAAATTTTTATTTGCTGGGTACGGTGGCAAATGTCTTTAATCCCAGCACCCAAGATAGAGAGATATGTTTGAGGCCAATCTGATCTACACAGGGAGGGAATTTCAGGCCAGCCAGGGTTACATAGTGAGGCCCCATCTTAAAAAAAAGGGAGGGATAGTGAGGGGGAAGGGAGGGAACGAGGGAGGGATGGAGGGAGGGAATGAGGGAGGGAGGGGGAGGGGGAGGATGGACCTACATAGTGAGACCTCATTTCAAAAACATTAAAGAATAAGAATAGCCGGGCGGTGGTGGCGCACGCCTTTAATCCCAGCACTCGGGAGGCAGAGACAGGCAGATCACTGTGAGTTCGAGACCAGCCTGGTCTACCGAGTGAGTTCCAGGACAGGCTCCAAAAGAATACAGAGAAACCCTGCCTCGACAAAACCAAAAACAAACAAACAAAAAAAAAAGAATAAGAATAATCTTCCCAGCCATGCTGTGGTAGCACATATCTTTAATCCCAGCATTCAGGAAGCAGAGGCAGGTGGATCTCTTTGAGTTCGAGGCCACCCTGGTCTACTGAGCAGGTTCCAGGACAGCCAAGGCTACAAAGAGAAACCCTGTCTCAGGGGAAAAAGAATAGTCTTCCCACAAGAGAACCTTAGCCCAATAATATTACAGATAATAATGTTATATGTAGAACTGAGTAAAGACATTTTAGAAAACACATGAAAATCTGTGCTTCCAGAAAAGACTAAGATTATGTTTCAAACAAAGCAGTATTTTATTTCCTGGGTCTTTAAAAAATCATTCACACACATGTCCCAGCCAGAACTGTGTTCCAGATAAGTTGAAAAATACACAATTCCTGCTTCCAAGAAGTACCTAAGGCAAAGACAGGCAGGTGCACAACTTTAGCTTTCCCTCCAAAAAAAACAAAGTTTAGTAAAATGTTACTGAGAACAAAATATGACTTAACTCACAATCCAAAATAAAAGCATAGTTACATCTGGGACTAGCTCATTCTCCCTTTTATATTAGTATTTGGTGGGTAAGAAACACTCAGCAGATTTCAAAATTCTCCAAAGCATCTTCTCTCCTTCACATATTATATATAATAAGGCACCTCAACAGGGCTAGAGATTGGAGACTTGATTCTCCTCTACCTTCAGGCATGACACATTCCTCGCGTGGGAACAGCCTTACAAATGTCATTATTCATAGACAATACTTTCCCCTCCCTAGAGTCAAGTAAAATAATTATCTTTCTGTGCCTTTTTAAAATTTTATTTTTATTTTACACTTTACATGGGTGTCAGGTCCCTTAGAACAGGTGTTACAGTCAGTTGTGGGTGCTGGGAGTTGAACCAAGGTCCTCTGGAATAGCAGTCAGTTCTCTTAACTGCTGAGCCATCTCTCCAGCCCCTGTGTCTTTCTTTTCTTTTCTTTTCTTTTTTTTTTTTTTTTTTTTGGTTTTACGAGACAGGGTTTCTCTGTATTGTTTTGGAGGCTGTCGGTCCAGCCCAGCCTCGAACTCACAGAGATCCGCCTGCCTCTGCCTCCCGAGTGCTGGGATTAAAGGAGTGCGCCACCACCGCCAGGCTCCCCTGTGTCTTTCTTAATGCTTCCAAATGTACCACAGTCCAAAGGAAAAAAAGTCATCTACTTAGAACTCTTAATCTCTGGAGCTGAGGCGGATGGACATCAAAGACACACTAAAACATCTCTACTGGCACAGGTTGGAGCTCAGCTGCTAGAATACCTGCCAAGCACGACCCCAGTACCACACAAAACCAGGTGTGGTGACATAACCTGTATCCTAGCCCAGCACTGAGGAAGTGGGGGCAGGAGGGTCAGAGTTCAAGGCCATCTACTCTACATAAGACTCTCACAGTCTCAAAGCAACCAACCAACGAACCTACCATACAAAACACCTACAGCACCACTCATAAGAGCTAAACTATGGAATCAACCTGGGTATCACCATCATGGTCACCACCACAATACATCTCTATTAAACAAGCTGTATCAGCCCTGGCCTGAGATGGACAAGGTCTATCATGATCCTCTGTTGCTGTTCTTTCCTGGGTACCTCACTTTAACTAAGTGCTATGCAACCCACACATGTCCTTTAGCAACCATAGTTCAGTATTCTGTCTCTAAAATTCCTCCAGTTACAAAATCACTCCTGAGGGTCTGGAGAGATGGCCCAGAGGTTAAAGAGCACTTGTTCCTCTTCCAGAGGACCAGAGTTCAGCTCCTAGCACTCACATCAGGAAGCTCACATGTAACTGTATAACTCACTCTAGCTCCAGGGACCCAAAGCTCCCTTCTAGTCCCCGAGGACATCTTCAGGAACTAGAGAGATGGCACAGTGGTAAGGAGCACTGGCTGCTCTTCCAGAGGAACCGGGTTCAATTCCCAGCACCCACATGGCAGCTCACAACTGTCTGTAACTCCAGTTCCAAGGGACTGGACACCCATGGCAAAACATCAATTCACATAAAATACAGATAAATAAGAAAAACTAGCAATTAAAAAATAAACAACATACTTTAAAAAGAAAGACTCATTTTTGTGAAATACTTTTTCAGGCTTCAAAGTGGCATCGTTATACATGGTTCAATCTGATGAGGGGCCACAAGAGAACTAAGAGACTAAAACACCCAGGAGACAAGCTGTACGTAAATCTTGGCAGCTATTTTTTTTATAAAGAGTAACACCTCCCCTGTGGGAATTTATTCAAGTTAGCTATCACTTCTGTTGGCACAATTCCCTTTGAGTCTCCTGCTACTTGCTCTAAAATACCAAGGCTCTATGCTGCATTTTAAAGACTCACACTCATAATTACTAGTATCTAATTATATGGCATTTTTCCCCTAAAATGGGGCCTTTGCTATGTAAACCATATTAGCCTCAAACTCCTGCTTCAGTTTAAAGAGTGCTAGGATTTGCTAGGATTACAGGTATGTGCCACCATGACTGGTTAGCAGAGGATTTTTTTTTTAATCTGGGATGATGGCTTAGCAGGTAAAGATGTTTACTGCCAAACTTGGTGTCCTCAGTTTGATCCTCAGAACTCACATGGTGAAATGAGAGAACCAACCCCTGAAAAGCTCTCCCCATCCATCCATCCACCCATCCATCCATCCACCCATCCATCCACCCATCCACCCACCCATCCATCCATCCATCCATCCATCCATCCATCCATCCACACACACAAAAAAAGATATCACATGCATATATACAATAAATGTAAAAACAAAACAAAAAAACAAAAAGAATCCGAGGGCCTAGGCTCTGCCCTGAACGAAATGACAGACTCTGGACTGGAGATTCCCCCATGGGGAATGGAGTGGGGATTGGGTGGGGGGCTGGGGAGCCTGGTGGGGGAGGCAGGGGAAGGGAGAGGGAGCTAGGACTGACATGTGAAGCAAGCTTGTTTCGAATTTAGAGAAAGAAAAAAAGAAAAGAATCCTTAGGGACCAGGGGCTGAAGGATGTATAGCTCAGTGGTACAGCATATACTCAGCACAGACCAGGCTCTAGGTTTAATCCCCAACATAAAAAAAAAAAATACATACTTGAAATGCATAGGGACTAAGTGAGGACTAACAATGAGATACCAGTTAACAGTTGTTAGAGGAGCTAGTATTGAGGACAAATGATAGCCAGTGTTGGTGAACATGAAAGAAAAGTGACCTTTGTGTACAGTCAGTGGGAATATAAACTAGAACAGCTATTTCTAAAAAAATAGTACAGTTGTTCTTCAAAAGACTGTGGTAGTTTGAGTATGAATGGTCCCTTAGGCTTGAAAGCTAAGTCACCAGGAAGTAACACTATTTGAGAAGGATTAGGAGGTGTGGCCTTGTTGGAGAAAGCATGGCTTTGAGGTTTCCGATCAGGCTATGGATCCTGCACTGTGAGTGCTGACATGCTCCCACCATGCTCTCTGTCATGAAGATAAGGGACTAACTCTCTGAAACTGTAAGCAAGCCCCCGATAAATGTTCCTCTTTTGTAAGAGTTTCCTTTCCTTGGTGTCTCTTCACAGCAATAGAACAGTGACTAAGACAGAGACAAAGTGGTAAATAAGCTGCCTACCTTCTGACACAACTAAACAGAGACCAAATGAAAGTCCTTCTATCTGGCCATCCTAGCTTATATTATTTTTTAAAGATTTATTTATTTATTACATATACAGTGTTCTGTCTACATGCCACAAGAGGGCACCAGGTTGAATTGTAGATGGTTGTGAGCCACCATGTGGTTGCTGGGAATTGAACTCAGGACCTCTGGAAGAGCAGTCGGTGCTCTTAACCTGTGAGCCATCTCTCCAGCCCCGCTTATATTATTTTTAACTTAATTTTTTTTTAATCTGATGAGTTCTAGGCTGCCCCAGAACCCAGGATCTTCCGCCTCCACAATGCTAGGACTATGAGTGTATACAATCATAAATGGTCTCTGAGGTTGTTAACAGAGCCAGAGAAAGTGACTGCAGTAGCAAGGGGATTGGGCACAAATAACAGATTCTACAAATACATTTTAGTATTTTTTTTATTTTAAAATTTTTATGTATGTGTCTAAGGGGTGCCTTCAGAGGTCAGAAGAGACATCAGCTCCCCTAGAGCTGGAGTGAGCCATCGAACATGGGTGCTGAGAACAGAACTCTTAAGTAGTATGTGCTCTGAATCACTCAGTCTCTATAGCCCTGACATGCGGTATCGATATGCAGTTTTGAAACAGAGGTTGCTATGGGAGAAGAAAGGATCGCAGCTTAGGCTGGCTGGTTGTGGGATATTCACTAAGACGGGGAGTACAGAACAAAGACACACTTTCAGGAACAGAAAGGAAGAGCACTTCAGATACCAGAGTTAGAAATGTCTCTCTGCTGTCTACTGGAAACAATGACTTGGAGAAAATACATCTGACTTGATGAATATGGAAGTGCTCAAACTGTGTGTGAAGAGATAAGGAACAGGGAAGGGAAGGGGCATCTTGGGGCACAATTTTTTGAGGTTGACTGTGTTTGCTTACCAATGGGGAACATATAATAAGGAAGAAGAAACTGAAAACCCTGAAATGCAAAGAGGTGGAAAAGGGCTGGGGTGCGGTGGGCAGCAGAGGGAGGTAATGAACACAAGCACAATGGAGGGGATCCTCTTTGAAGGGAGAGGACGGCCAAGCATGGAGTTGGTTGCCAAGATTTACAGGCAAATCATAGAGCAATCATACCATGAGAAACAACATGCTTTTCAGATTCTCAAGGAAGTTCACAACCACTATGTTTCTAAACTTTTGGCTCTGGCAAGGCACATGCCTGGATGAAGCATCCTTGACTACGTATCAAATTTAAGAACATCCTGGGCTAAAAGGGCGTTCAGCTCTGAAGAAAACAAATTATGAGAATGGCAATAGGCTACAGAATAATGGGGAGAAAAGAGAAAACCGGATGCAAGAATGAGTAGAAACTTGTTAGGCTGACAAGAGTAGCCCCAGCAGGACAGAGATGAAAAACAAATACCCATACACACAAGACAAAATTTAAAACAAAGGAAAAAACCTGAGAGTGAAGAGCAGGGCACCACCACTACCTCCCTAATGTCTGGCTACATAATGAACTGTAGTAGGAAAGAGACTGGAAGTAGGGGGAGCAGCCAGCAGCCGTAGCTCAACTGCGATCAGCATTCATTCACTTAGTAAGTAACCGGTTACTGAGTACTGCCAGGTACTGTTTGATCCAGAAGATCCATAAGTGCTGATCCAGTTTGCTTCTCTTTGCTCTGATAAAACTCTAACCAAAACAACTGGGGAAGAAAGAGCTTATCTGGCCTACAGGTTACAGCCCACCATCAAGAGAAGCCGAGGAAGGAACTGAAACAGAGACCATGGAGGTGTGATGCTCACTAGCTTACTCAACTACTGATATAGTCCAAGTCCACTTGCTTAGGGTAGCAGTGCCCACAGTGGTCTAGACTCTCTTACAGTCATTTAGCAATTAAGAAAATGGCCCATGATCATGCCTACAAGTCAATCTGATGGAGGCACTTCCTCGATTAGAATTTCCTTCTTCCAGGTGACTAGTTTGCTGTCAACTTGACAAAACCAAACTACTACAGATGGGGAATGACCTAGTTTGCTTCCTGTTGCTGTAACAAACACTTAAATCAAAAGCAACTTGGGGAGAAAAAGGTTTATTTGGCGTAAATTACCCTACTACAGCCATCAGTGAGGAATCTAAAGCAGGAACTCAAGCAGGAGCAGAGGGAGGAACTAGCAGCTTACTGAGTTGTTCCCAGGACCACCAGCCTAGGATGGCACTACCCGCAGTGGGATGGTACCTACACCAATCCCCAATCAAGAAAAAGCCCCACAGACTTGCCTACGGGTCAATCTAAAGGAGGCATTTTTTTAGTTCAAGTGCCCTCTTCCCAGATGAATCTAGCTTGTGTCACGTAGACAAAAAGCTAACTGGTACAGGGAAGTAACAAAACCCCTGCCCTATGAGCATTCAATCTAGTGGACAGGAAGAAAATATACACTGAACAAGAAATAGATAGGAAAACTCAATGTGCCAGCTATGTAGTGAGCCACTAAGAAATCAGGAAAGGTGTCTCTGAGGTGACAATTCACCGAGGCCTGGGCAAACTAAGAGCCACAGACCAAATGTGCCCCACTTGTTTGTTCCAAGCCCCACTTGTTTGTTCCATGACTTGGCCACTAAGATTACTTGTTGCTCTTGCAGAAGACCAGGACTGCTTCCCGGCACAAACACAGTGGCTCACCACCATTCACAGCTCCAGTTCAGAGGATGCAATCAATGCCTTCTTCAGACTCTGAGGGCATCAGGCATGCGTGTGGCACACAATGCAGGGGAAACACTCACACATGAAACCAATAACCTAATTTTTAAGACTAAATGTTTTATGCCACTTTTGGGGTTTCTATATGTTTTTTGTTTGTTTCCTTGGGTTTTCCCCCCCTCGAGACAGGGTTTCTCTGTGTGGTTCTGGCTGTCCTAGATCTCTCTCTGTAGACCAGGCTGGCCTCTAACTCACAGAGATCCACCTGCCTCTGCCTCCCTAGTGCTGTACCTAAAGGCTTGCACCACCACCTCCTGGCCTTATGCCAGTTTTAGATGGCTTGAAAGCCTAAAAGAGTATTTCACACACATACCTCAGAGGGATACTTGTTGCCAAGCCTGACCTCCTGAGTTTGCTCCCTGGGACTCACATCCTGGAAGGAGAGAACCAACTCCTGCCAAGTTATCCATCCTCTGACTTCCACATGTGTGCACACACATGACAGATAAATAAAATTAAAAATTATATTAGGGAGGTCTTGTCTCAAAAAAGAAAAATACATACATAAAATGAGGTTAGGGAGATGACTCGGTGGCTAAAATTGTCTAAACGACAAACATGAGGACTTGAGTTCAAATCTCCAACACCCACATAAAAGCAAGGTGTGGCAGTATGCATCTGTAACCTCAATGCCAGGGGAAGCAGAGACAGGCAGATTTCAGGAGTTTGCTGTCCATTCACTCTAGAGAGAAAGCAAAGTTTGAGTTTAGTGAAAGTCCCCATCCTAAAGAGTATGGCACAGAGCAATGGATGAAAATACCTAAAGTTGACATCTGGCCTCCACACGTGTACATGCAAGCATACATGTACACACAAGAGAACACACGCATATATCATACAAATACACAAAAGGAAAAGAGTTATATTAACTATTTTGAGGTTTGTTTGTTTTTTGAGCCAAGGCCTCAAAGCCCAGGCAGTCCCCCTGCCTCAGCTAGCTGTTATGTTTTGGTGAGACAAGTCTCACTCTGTGGCCCCAGGTTAACCTGGAACGATGCAGCCTAGGCTGGTCAAACTCACAATAATCTTCCTGCTTCAGCCTCCTGAGTGCTGGGATTACAGGTGTGGAGCATCAATAAATAAACTCGTATTGGTGCCAGCATCGCATTTGTTGATGCACTGTCTGCAGTTCCTGTACTACAACAGAGAGCTTCTGCCATTTGCAGAGACAAACTTGGTGAATGGACCTAAAAGAGGAAAATCCAAACATAAAGGCATTGATGGCCCAACAAGTGTAAACGTCTAGAGAAAACAACAAACATAGCACGTATGGCAGTCAGAAGGCAGCCAGTGTGGCTCTGTGGCAGAATGAATGAGAAGACGTCAAGGAGAAAATCATGCTGGGCTAGAAGCCGTCTCTCCTCTGGCCATGGTGGAAGAATTTCAGTCTATTCTAGCAGTGGTGGCAGACACTGCCAGGGTTAATGTGAATAAATAATGTTATCTATCTGATACTGGAATTCACAGTTGCTGTGTGAGGAACAAACTCTAGTGAGGATGAGTACAAGGAGATGGGAAAGTAGGCCAGGCAAGAGATGATGGGGAGTAGAGTTGGTGAGAGGAAGCTGGGAGTTGGGATATGTTCTGGATGAAGTATAAAGAATTTACTGAGCTTAGAATTGGGGTAAGAATGAAGAGAAATCAAGCACACCTCTCATAGAGTTTTAGGCCTGAATAACTGAGTACTTGGTAGACTCAACCCAAAACAGATTGGGAATGGCAAAGGTTTGAGGGAAGAAAAATGATTGGGAGATAGTTGGTGTGAAATATTTCCTTGCCTGTAGGCTATGAACAGTGACACCTCATAAAGAGAGGGTCAGAAAGACTAGGTGAGAAAATGTATGCGAAGAGTCACAATACAGTCTGGCCCATAATAAACACTCAGCAAATGTTAGTCAAGTTATTATTACTATTAACCAAACAGAAATGTCAAATATACAGTTGGTTATAAAGTCTGGAACTACACGAAGTAGCCAGTATTAAAGACTAAATTTTAGGCAATAGTTTTCAGCATATAGCTAGAACCCTGAAAAAGACCACCTGGGGAGAGCAGGCAGCAGAAGGTGGACTCCTGGCAGCCTCCACACCCAGACAGGCTCAGCAAGAGAAAGGCCAGGCTGAACCCTGAACATAAGAAGTGGTGAGCGGAGTGACAGGCCCAAGGAAAAATGAAGGCATGTTTAGCTGTTCAAATGCTGCAAAGGGTCTAACAGGGTAAGGACTAAGACTTATCTATTCAACCTGGTTAAGACAAAGACCCCATACACACTTTCATCTGAGCTATCTGAGTTGAGTCTTAGGGATAAAACCGAACTGCAGTAGTTGAGAGCCTGGGAGGTGAGAAAGTGGAGACTGCAATTACAACACTTTAAAAACTTCCTACCGTGAAAGGGAGTAAATCCCAGGTAGCAACTGGAGGAAGACATGAAGCAAGGGTTTTAAAAGGAGGGCTGTATTCAGACAGTTTTATATTGTGATGGGCTGAGAAACTGCCTATGCAAGAGAGAGGTTGTGGGCAGGCACAACAATGAGTAGCAGAGGAGGACTGGAACCCAGCGCTCAACAATGATTTCTAATTTCTCTATTTGTATGCCCAGTATAACACAACCGTCAAATAAACACACAAACTGTTGTACTCCAGTAACTTGGGAGGCTGCAGCAAGAGGATAGGGAAGCCTGGGCAATTTGTCCAGATTCTGTCTCAAAGCAGAGAGTAGAGTACATGCTGCTAACCATAGTGTTTGGGAGGTGGAAGCAGGAGAAGCAAGGAGAGTTCACAGTCTCCCCTATGATGGCGCACACCTCCAATCCCAGTACTCAGGAGGCAGAGACAGGCAGATCTCTCTGAGTTCAAGGCCAGCTTACTCTACAGAGAGTTCCAAGCCAGTCTGAGTTACATGAGACCCTGTCTTTAAGAAAATCTTAAAAATAAAATAGTAATAGTCCAGTGGTAGAGTGTTTATCCAACTTATACAAACCCCTAGAATCCCCAAGCTCCCAAGAAATCAGTAAGCGGCAAAGAGCTGGGTTTTAGCATTTGACAAGCTTCTCCCCACTTGGAGCTTATTATCTAATTTCTTTTTTTAAAGTGCAGCTTAGAATATAACATGAATATAAGTACTAAAATAATTACAGCACTTTGCAAGATACTTTAGGAATTGATAATTTGAAAGTTGAAACTCATAAACCTAATGTTAACAGAATTGTCATGGGGAATAAATCAGTTACTAGTCTTCATAGTGAGAGTCTTGCTTTAAAGAGAAGAAAAAAGAAAGAAAGAAATGTATACAGTTATTGAACTGACACCAGTGTCTTGTGAACTGGTCAGTAGGGACAAGGGCCAATTCTCTCTGATTGCTGGCTGTCTGATCACACCACAGGGAGGAAGAGACTTAAGCTCTTTTACATACGATCTCTGAGTGCTAGTGAAAAAAGTGTTAACGAGGAAAGGTCACCCAGGATTAAAGGGTTCGAAGACTGTAACACACTGTTCTCCAGTAACAATAGGAGGTCACATAGTCAACATACAAAAACAAACTCCAGTTTTCAAGCTTTTAATTCAGTTCTACCAAGCAACTGTCACCTAAGAATCACAAATGCTATACACTTTACAAGAGGGGACAGTGCCCCCTCAAACCCACTCCATGTCAACAAGAACAAGAAGCAAAGCAGCTCAAGAGAGCTAAGCAAATGAGCCAGGTGAATTCTACCCATCCTGCTTCAGAAAGAGAGGAAATCATAAAATAGCTCATCTGTCTTTAAAAACAAAACAGTGGAATGCAGGCACCAGCTCAGACAGTAGGCTATTCAAATTCTTGGCAATGACCCAAATTACTTTACAGAATCATTTAAAACAAATAATCAAGGCATGGTGGCACGGGTCTATAATTTCAGCACTTGGGAGGCAGAGGCAAGAGAGTCAAGAGTTCAAGGCCATCCATCCTCAGTTACACTGCAAGTTCAAGGATACATGAGAACTTATCTCAACAAAACAAGAGGGAGAAGTCAAATACAACTCAAGCCTCCCCAGTTTCCAAATCTGAACTGGTGTATCTATTTGCCAAAGAAAAAGAAATGAACCCAGCTAACTGGCACCCTGTAAAAAATTAAGTTAAGGATCACAACCACAGGGCTTAAGTCTTTTCTACCAGGGAAGTATCACAAACAATCTGCGCTACAGGCTGAACTGCTAAAGAGACGCTAACTTCACTTTAGGAGAGGGTTCTTTTCATTGGAAGGGGACTTGGTCCCTTACACACCACCTTGAAGCAGTTAACTTCATTTTGACCTATATCCTAATTGAAGTTTAGTGATTTTCTCTCCCCTCCCTCCTTCCTTTTTTCCTTCTGAGATAAAGGTCTTGGGGTGTAGCCCTGGCTTGCCTATCACTCTTAGTAGCAATTCTCCTGACTCTCCCTCCACCATCCTGGCTCTCAACTACATGTTTTCACTACACAATTTCAGTTCTCTTGGTTTGTTGTTCTCATCAAGATGCAAAGTCAGGTTTCATCTTTCCTTTTAGGACCATGGGCTACTGAATGACCAACAGCAACTTGGGTATCACTGAGAAAGCCACAGCTTCCTTCCCTCTAAAGTAAACAGGGCCATCTCTCTACAAAGGAACAACATGAAGCATTCCTCTTAGGAGAGCAACAAGCCTACCAGGTTTCCATCAGACTCACTGTTCTTTAGAAATTAATGTTCAAATATTTAAGTCAGAAAACCCATAGTCTCCTGACAACTACATCATATTTGCTACCAATTTTTGAGAAGCCTACAATAGGTGGTGTTAACTACATTTTTTAAAAGAAGTCCCTGATATTTTTTCAAATCGCTCTGATAGAGGCTCTCAAGAAGAAAGAAAACAGAGAGCAGTGTGGTAACATATACCTCTGATCCCAGCACTCAAGAGGCAAAGGCATGCTGATCTCTGTCAGTTCAAGGCCAGCCTGGTCTATATGAGAACAAGAACAAGAACAGAGAAGAAGGGATCGTGTGCTTCTCTTCGCCTCTCTGTGCATGTGGACCAGTATGGTTAGAAACTAAAATCTACAAGCCAAGTATGAGTCCGTTTCTCCCCCAGTGCTCCAGTTTCTGAACACCTCAAATGTACAATCAGGGGGTCAACTGGCCCTTCAATTTGATGACACTTGCAGTAGTCCTGCTGTGAACCAGTTTCTATGAATTGTAGTCATTTTAGGAGAGAAATGGGTTAAAAGTGGACGTGACTTGATGAAACTTAAGAGAATAAGCTCAGTAGTTAATTCTTTTATCACTTATAAGAAGGCATTCATACACAATTCCAGTACTAAATTCAAAACTTCTAACAGTTCAACAACCCCAACTGGGGTCCTGGTGGTGGGAAAGAGGGTTGGTGTTCATATTAACTCAGCCCAGAGCTTTAGTAATCTAGATGAATAATCCCAATTCACAGTTCTCGGTCTGACTGTACAGGAAATGCTTTCTGCAACCCAACATATCTAAAAGGGTTTCATTCTGAGTGATGCAAACCCTCCACGCAGACTCAAAAAAGCCAAGGGTCAGAGGTTTACATAAGATTCGTTCACATGAAGCAAGTTGGTGTTAGACTGGAAACAATCTACAGGCACCCATTACCACCCCCCATAAGCAGTGGGACCTCGAGAAACGGCGTTCTGCAGTCTTCCTCTTTAACATGCAACTGGAGACGGGCATGACATCGCCAGGCAATTCCACATCTTGTTATTCCTGGTTCCTTTTGATGTCTAAGATTTGTCTTTTAGCATCACTTTAAAAGGTTTTCATCCTCCTACAAAACCACTATTTTATTTCTCTGGAAGACATCTCTCTGGAAGCTTACTGCAAAAATTAATTATTGTTATAAATCGACAATTCAAATCAAATACTTCTTGAAGAGCCAGTGAGGCCCTAGGATCCCTTGAGGATAATATTAAAAGATATAAATCACGACCTGTGTCCTCAAGGAGTTGAATAAGGCTGTATTATTGATTCATAGGAAGGGAAGACAGAGTGAGAGGTCACTTTATATATATGTAGACAGAACTGTATTTTTAAAACCATCATTAGCAACAAGTTTTTTTTTTCAACTGCCCCCATCCGCTTAAACCTATTTTCTGTTATTCCAGTATCAGTCGAGCTAGGGAACAAATGGTTACCACCCCTAATAATGAACCCATTCATGGTTTTTGAAGAATTGTAGTTATCTCTTCACCTTCCATTCCCTCAACCTTTCCTGACTGACTTGCAATCATATTTGGCATCTTAACCATCTCCAAGGTCTCCTCATCCTTTTTAATCTGAGGAACCTAGAAATGGAAACAACATTCAAAGGGGCTGATCAGTACTGAATGTTACCTACATAAAAGACAATGCCATGTAATCAGAAAACCCCAACATCCCTTCCAAACCCATACCTGGAGTACTTTTAAGCTCAGTCCTGTGCAGGAGGCAGAGGCAGGTGGATCCCTGGTTTGAAGTCAACCTGGTCTACATAGGGAATTCCAGACCAGCCAGGGCTAGCAAGACCTTCTGTCAAAAAGTAATTAATAATTATTAATGAAAAGGCCTGTGATGGGCTCTTTTTTATACTTTCCTCTGTCATATTTGCATATATGTACATGTGTGTGGGGTATGCATGCTGGTACACGGGCCAGGGGATGATACCACTCTCTGCCTTAGCCCCTTGAGGTTACTCACTGTACCCAGAGCTGAGCATTTTTTTTTGACAAGTCTGGCTGGCCAGTGAGCTCCAAGGATCACCTGTCTCCACCATCTTAGTACTAGAGTTCCAGACACATAGATCATGCCTGGCTCTTACATGGGTGCTGAGCATCCAAACTCAGGTCCTCATAACTGTGCAGCAAGTGCTCTTACCAACTGAGCCATCTCCCCAAGCTGCTTATTATTTTCTTAAAAACCAAGTCAAAAATTACCTAGTTGTGCACAAGTTCTCCTAGTTTATTATAATAAACCCTTGCAAAGCGTTCCTAAAAGTTCAGTAGCCACTGATCCACTTTACACAAAAAGTTACCACTGTAAAACAAACTACAACTTAGAAACCATCACGTCTTAAAGGGAGTCATAAATATAGAGGAGCAAAGACAGATGAATTTCGGGTATCCACAAGGAAAGGAAGCCTGGTTGGTCTAAGTAAGCTTTCAAGGGTTAGGTACAAATTTTTAAAAAGGAGAAACTGATTTTCAACTCACAGCAGTATCTGTGAATGTTTCATGGGAGAGTTGCGATACGGAGATCTGAGCTGAGCAGAGCTGAATAACCCAGGGGCAGGTGAAGAAAGGCTCAAGCAAAGAGGCTCTGCAAATGCACCAAGGCAGAGCATAAGGACCAGAGAGAACGCACCAATGGCTCCCCAGTCCCATGCAGATGTAGCAAAGAAGTGAGAAAGTGGACTCAGCAGATAAAGTTCAAATGCAGACATGCAGGCCAGGAGAGCTACGAAGGGCTGAGAATGTAAAGTCATCTATGTGTGAGACGTCAAAGAGCTTTAGGAAAACAGGAACGGAATCCTATCGCTATTTAGGGAAAGCGCTGGAGACAGTGTGCAGTGAAAAGGGAGAAGCCCACCATAATGATCCTCAGTAATGGACATAAGTGAGGCTATCGAAACTGAACAGCAGTGCCAGACTGAAGAGATGCTGCAACAGCATAATGGATGGGATGGGAAGAGAAGGACAGTAACACAACCACAGACCAAGAGTGAACTCAGAGGCAGATACACAGTAGGGCTTGAAACTTAGCTCTGCCACCTCCTAGGCACACGACTCAAGGAAATCTATTGCCTGGACCTGTAGAAGATGTCATGTAGTATTTTAGTAAGCATTTCATTTTTTAAAGAGTTTAGTCATATATGTGTGTGTGTGTGTGTGTGTGTGTGTGTGTATGATCAGTGTGCATGAGTGCAAGTGTGTGTGCCCCGGTGTATGTGTGGAGGTCAGGAGACAACTTGCAGGAGTTACAGGCATTGAACTCAGGTCATCAAGTTCTGCGTCAAGCACCTTTTATTCATTGAGCCACCTCATCCCCCCAAACAAGTCCTCCCTTAAGAGAGGAACTGCAGGGCTGAAAAGATTAAAGATGGTTCGGTGGTTAAGAGCACTTGCTGCTCTTTGCAGAGGATTTGAGTTCTCTTCCCAGCACTACATGATGGCTCACAACCACCTCTAACTGCAGTTCCAGGGCATCTGACACCCTCTTATGGCAGGTACTACTGCATGCACACAGTGCACACACATACATGAGGCTCCAAAGGACTTCCTCCTACACATACATATATACATTCAGACAAAACATTCATATATATGTATGTACACCATGTGCATGTCTGGTGCATGAGGAAGCCAGAAGGGAGCTTCAGATACTCTAGAATTAGAGTTATGAATGATTGTGAAGCACCATGTGGGTGCTTGACATCTAACCCATGTCTTCTGCAAGAGCAAAATTGCTCTTAACAGCTGAACTGTCACTCCAGTCCCACAAATAAAAATATTTTTAAAAAGAGAGGACTACAGAACTGCATGCTTTCTTTTTTTTAATGAGGCAGAATCATTCAATTTTTTTTCATATTTTTACTGCATGTGTGTCTGTGTACCATGTCAGTTCATGGTGCCTACGAGGCCAGAAGAGGGCACCAGATTCCCGGGAACTGGAGTTACAGATGACTGAGTTGCCACCAGAGTACTGGAAATCAAACACAGGTCTTCTGTCAAGCAGACAGCACTCTTACCCATTGAGTCCTATCTCCAGCCTTTTTTTTTTTTTTGGTTTTTTATGAGACAGGGTTTCTCTGTATTGTTTTGGAGGCTATCGGTCCAGCCCGGCCTCGAACTCACAGAGATCCACCTGCCTCTGCCTCCTGAGTGCTGGGATTAAAGGCGTGCGCCACCACCACCCGGCCTTTTTCTTTTTTAAAATTACTTTTCTAATAATAATTTTCAAATTTTAATTCATTTTTCACTAAAGTTATTGTTATATAACAATAACAAGTTCTAATCCTCAGAACTTGCAACTTACAACTCAACATCTTTTCTATAATTAAACTGTTAACTGCACTGCACTGATTTCTCTAGATTACTGGTTTTCAACCTTCCTAATGCTGTGACCCTTTAATACAGTTCCTCATGTTGTGGTGACCCCCAACCATAACATTATTTTCATTGCTACTTCAGAACTGTAATTTTGCTACTGTCATGAATCATAATGTAAATATCTGTGTTTTCTGGTGATCTTAGGCTAACTTTGTGAAAGAGTAGCCCAAGGGGGCTGCAACCCCACAGGTGGAGAAACTCTGCTACAGACCAAATTTAAATTTGAGGACAAGCTGGGCGGTGGTGGCGCACGCCTTTAATCCCAGCACTTGGGAGGCAGAGGCAGGCGGATCTCTGTGAGTTAGAGGCCAGCCTGGTCTACAGAGCGAGTTCCAGGACAGCCTCCAAAGCCACAGAGAAACCCTGTCTCTAAATGCCCCCCCAAAAAAAAAGAAAGAAAAGAAAAGAAACTTGAGGACAAACATCAAATAGTAACCCAATTACAAACCAATGGATCTGAACCTGGAAAAACAACAACAACAACCCCCCACCCCCGAGGTTTTCGATTAAAGATCACCAAGTGATTCCATTATTAAAAAGATTAAGACTCTTAGTCGTAAAGACCAAGGTAGCAATCCCCATGCAACTGCCTGGGCCTGATCATTGCACAACTCAGGAGCCAACCTTTCCTGCTCTTTCTCCCCTCTCTGGGTCTTATCTCTGATTATGTTTTTCTTGGCTACTAATGATACCTTCTGTTACCAACATGGGTAACTGTCCTTCAGTTTGGTTCCACTTAGCTTACAGGTAACTCGAAACCCAGAGCAAAATCAGTAACATTCTGAAGTCAGGACACATAGAGCATTTGTTATGTCAGGGTTAGGGTCAACCATCGCACTCAAATAGGTTTGTGTACACACATACATATATATGTGCATGCCCCAAAGTAATAAAACAATCCAGTTACGATGAAAAGGTTATAGCTCTCATGCCCTTTCAATTTCTCATTCTGATAATAAATAAGGCTCCCTGTGTGCTAAGCAAAGTGCTAAGTGCTTTGCATGCATGGTCTCAATTAAGCCTCACAATACTGGTATGAAGCATGATTACCCCCGATTTGCAAATGAAGAAACTAAATCATGAAGGAGTTAAACTCTACAAGTTCATTCAGCTAATACATGGCTAAGTGAAGATTTGAACCCAGGCAGCCCAGTCTTAACAACCCTGAATAATTGTGCTATATTATCTCACACTATTCCAGATTAGATGATGAGATTTGCCATCCTCTTTGTAAAGGTATTTATATATGCACAATTAAAAACGCCCAGTCAGAGAGATTACAAGAGGATTTCCTCATAAACCAAGCTTAAAGAGATGTTATCCACAAGATTTTACTGCTTATAATTAAAGGCAATAATCTAGGGACAGTATTGTGTTTGATCTAAAAATTAGTCTGTTTAATGAATGGACAAAAGTTAAATTTCAGCCACCTATCAATATTCGTTGCTCAAGGAGTGCCATATTTGTTATGAATGTGTGATCACTTTTCCCTAGTTTTTTGAAACAAGTTCAAAAATGAGTTCAATGAAAACATTTCATCCAAAATCACTCTTCCCAACTCACAGTTACTCTCCTATCTCAAGACAGAGAGCCACAAGTACTTTGATGCAGTAAAACGAGAATGAGACAATGCTATTTCAGCAATGCATGGGCAATGAGGGTCAGGGCTACTCACAGTCATCAATACATCTACAAACACTGCAACAAAATACAAAACCAGAAATGCAGGAAAACAGATAAAATATACAGAAGGAACTCCAATGCTGAAATAAACACCAGTGAAATAGACTCCACCCACTGGTACCTCATACTGTCTTGCTGCAGCAAGAATGAGAGGTAATACATCTGGGGAAATCCCTCCAGTCTATTTGTCAAATAGAAAAACAACTACTCATTTCAAGGAAGGGGGAATTTTCACTCACTGTGCAGAAAACTGCCAACTAACTCTTACATTTGTACCTTTGTTAAACTAAAACCTATTAGGGTGGTCTATTCTAAATCTAAAAAGTTAAACCAAGCCTGGCCTCCAGGAAGCTTTGTACTAACCCTACAAGGGAACTTATAGTCTCGACAAGTTTACAACTGCAAGTCAGGTCTTTAAAAGCAAACCTGAGGTAATGGCTTCAGCCTCATGGTTGGCTTCACAAGAGGTGTGTAACCTGACAAGGTAAAAACTCATTGAAATATTTAACAGTGGTGGTATGGATTTCTTTGGATAGGTCAAGAAAAGCAACCCATTCCTTTTAAAAAACATAAAGGACCATTTTATGGGAAGCCATTCTCTCAGTTCTAGTGTCTGAGCATTTCCTCAGGGCTTTCTCAGAGACCTTATTGAAGGAGAAAATGAAAGGCTAACAAAAGGGCCCCTCATCTCTCCCTATTCCCAGCATAATCTACCTCAGCCACAGGGCCAGTAGCATCCACACTGTCATAAATGCCAGCAATTAGAGAATTAGGCCATAAAACCACCCACTCAGGTATAACAGCACAGGCCTGCAGCTTATTTAATGCATGCCATAAAAGATCCTGTACTTCCTTCTTTAAGGCCTTCACCACCAAGAAATGAGAATAACAACAACAAAATAGCCCTTTGTCTGCTGCCCTGGTAGTGATGTGATCAATGAAACCATCTGGGCCCAGGTGAAGGATTTAAGATCCTTCTTCATAAAGATTCCCCATCTCCTCTAGCATGCTACACTGCAGACCTATGAAAGGGTGGGTTACAAATTGAGCATCATTATAGTGGAAACCAAAGCTGAGCTACTTTTATAGAAATTATTCTAGTTTATTCTGAAACAATTATAGAAGCACAGTTCAGCCAGTTCCTGACCTCAAGAAATAATGGCACCTACAATTAGGAGGGCAATTTTAATTTTAAAAAAAGTTAATTCAGGGGCCCATGGGAAGGCTCAGCAGGTAAAGGCTTTTGCTGGCAAAACTGACAACCTCGATTTGATCCCTAGGTCCCACATTGTGGGACAGAACCAACTCCCACAAGTTGTCTTCTGACTTCCAAACAGGCTCTTACACATGCACACGCGCACACACACACTAAATGTAATTTTTAAAAAGCTAATTCCAATTCCAATCTCAAAGCTATTTTATTCTTTCTGTTCCAAAATCTGGTACAATTTGGAGTCAATCAATAGTTTCATGATTTATCATCACAATTTATCAGCCCACAAAAATTACAACTTGTGATTTAATCCATGACAAAACTTAATTCCTCCAATCTCATGAGTCAATCTTGATGAGCACAGAGCAAGTACTTTAGAACTGTGAACTCTTTAGCATCTGTTTCCTACTCATGCCTAGAGGGTTAAGAATCTGGTAGAAATTAAGTGCATCATGCCAGACTCATTAGTAATTTCACCTTTCTTAATCCCAGAAAATGACATGCAAACAAAGAAAGGGTCCATCGCAGCAATCCCCAAGAAGGTTCCTACTAGTGCAGTGACAGTCACGAAGCTCCCTCTCCCTCAAAACCCAGGCCACCAGGCTCTCCACCTTGGCAGAAGAATGGAGACAAGACATTCACAAAAGGCCCGATTGAAGGCCTTCAGTTAAGTGCTACGAGGGAGCTGAAGTTCTGTGCCAACACCAGAGGAATGTGGGCAGGCACAAAGAGATCTTAATTAGGAGACCTACAATTAAAACACAGAGAGTCTCCAAAGAGAGAGAGGCGGTGCAGTCTGTTACGCCTCCAAGCAGGCAAAAGTACTGCTGCCACCCACCCCCTCCAGCCACCGAGTAAGGGAGGCAACTGGCGGGCACAGGCTGCACAGCTGTTTCTCTGGAAGGACAGCTCCAAGGTGAGCAGAGAGGAGAAATGAAGTCCAAGTGGGGAGCATTTTCTCTTAACTTCAAATCAGAAGGGAACTCACTATTTTGTGAATCATTTCCTCCAGGAGTATGTGCCTTGAGATACTTAATTGGGAGCGGAATATGGGGACATGAGACAGAAAAAGTCCTTAAGACTGCATTCCTAATATTCAGCACTTGGTTTCAGAACTTGCTAATAGCTGTTTCACTCAAAGGAGGTACTATTGCTCTAGATTTATCTTTTCATTTAAAAGCTCATACTCCTAAAGAAATACATCATCCGGACTGAAAATAGCTTCCTTTTCGGTAAGGAAATTACAACAATGACAACAAATCTAGCCAAACAAGGGGATAACACTGAGGTTCTACAGGTGCTCAGCATTTTATTTCAAACTTGATCTTCAAGTCAGGCACTGTGGTATGTGTCTATAGCCCCAACACTTAGGGGGCTGAGGCAGAACTGCTTAAGCCTAGAAGTTCAAGGTCAGCACACAGCTAGATCCTAAATGTAAAAGTATCTTCATTTCTCTTGTTGACTTCAGCAAAATCCTTATGGTTGATTTTTCATAAAATGAAAACTTTCCCACCAAGTTGAAATTTCTTCCAATAATAATGATAGTTAAATGGGCAAAAATACAAATCTGATATTAAAAGGCACCAAAGAATCTCACTAAATAAACAAACAAACTCAGAAGAAGAAATTCTGGTCTAGGTGTGATGGTACATGCCTGTAATCCCAACACTTGGAAGACACCAAGGTAGGAGGATTGACAAATCCAAGGCTAGCCTGGTCTTCATAAGGGGGTTCCAGGACAACCAGGGCTACATGCCAAGACTGTGTCTTGATGATGATGATGATGATGATGATGATGAGCAACATGGAAAGACCATGTCTCGATGATGATGAAAGCAATAAGAATAATCAAACAGAAAGGTTTATGAGCTATTTAGTAAAATTTCATATCAGAAATTTGAGGTTAAAAGTTAATTACCCAGTTAGGCATGGTGGCATGTGCCTTTGATCCTAGCACTCAGGAAGTATGGGATGGCAGATTTCCATGAATTTAAGGCCAGCCTGGTTTACATAATAGAACCCTGCCTCAAAAACAAAGCAACAAATAAAAACCATGAAGTGCTCCGTGTGTCCTAACGGACAGTGACAGAGATATGAATAAAACGGAGCTCACGCCCACTCATGTCCACTCCACTGGGCCCCTCAGCTTCATTCACCTTCTGCCAAGCTCAGGATGAGCTGTGAAGGCAATGAAAGAACAACTCTTTGGGTACATACACCTGGCTAACATTAAAAAATTTTTTTAATTAAAAGGAAAACAAAATCCCAGACACTCTCCAGCTGCCTTCCAGCTAGAAAACTACACCCTTTTCTAAGCTCAACCTAAGTCTGCCTCAGGCCACAGGGACTTCAATGAAACTTTAGATGAAAACAAATATGCACCAATGTTGTAATTCAGTTTTAATATCACATATAATTAAAGTATGCGGTGGTGAGATCAAGAGAAAACCGCTTTTAACATGTTGAGAAGGGATAGGAGAGGCATAGGAAATCCGCTAAAATATTTCTGAAATTTATGTTAAATTACTGCAAATTCCAGGCAACAGAAGATGTTGCAAAGGTGCATATTTAGAGGACAAACACAGCAACTGGGGTGCCACCTGAGACCGCTGCTAACACTCTGAAGCGTATGGAAAAGCAGCACAAGACACAAAGCTCTGTGAAGTCCTACAGAAAACAGCAAAGCCTCGGTTCCTCTTCCTAACTCACCAGAACACCCAGGCATCCATGTATTTTGAAAAATCACCTCATTATAACAGAATGTAATCCCAAGGAACTCATATATAGCTGTTACCAGAGAGATTTCGATCCAAGGAGAGCAAAGAACCAATGGCAATGAAGAATGGGTCTCCTGTGAGTAACACAGTTTCTACAGGGGGATCTGGAAGTTCCGTCGCCTCACCTTAGAACTTAGCTTTGATTCTGTGTAACTTCAAGTCATTACTCACTTAAAGTAAACCACAATATAAAGAGGTTAGAATTCTTCTGGTCATATTCCAAGTCCAGACAAGACCTCTTAAGAAGCATGGATAAGCCGGGCGTTGGTGGCGCACGCCTTTAATCCCAGCACTAGGGAGGCAGAGGCAGGCGGATCTCTGTGAGTTCGAGACCAGCCTGGACTACCAAGTGAGTTCCAGGACAGCCTCCAAAGCCACAGAGAAACCCTGTCTCGAAAAACCAAAAAAAAAAAAAAAAGAAGCATGGATAAGTTCTCAGAAGCAACCCTTGGGGTAATGTAAGCATGTCAGTCCGGAGGAAGACCTAAGGAACTCTTAACACTGATGTGCAAATGCTTGGTTTCTATGCTGAAAGAGGCTGTCATTCTGGTTCACCATCAGCCAGTGTCACTACAAACTAGGAAGCTTACCAACAGCTCATCCAAGCCCAGTTTAGGAAAAAAATAACAACACTGGAATTTAATGGAAGGAGTCAACCACGCTTCTCACAATAGAAGAGGGACTACTGTTCAGGCACAGGTTCTAAAGAGAAGACCTCCTCCCTATTATACTTGATCTTATTTGTAGTAACTGAAATTCTCCGACAAGTTTTATATGACAAATGACCCGTTAAGGCAAAATAAAGAGCTAGCTAACAACCATAATACTGATAGGTAAGACACTGTCAGCACCCAATTAAACCTCACAGGTAGTTTGTCAAAGACTGACAGATAAAATGTTATGATGCCCAGACATTAGGTCCCTGAATCCATGTGTCTCTCTTCCTACCCAGTGTCTTGAAAAGTTATGATTGGAAGCTGTTGACATGAAACTTTGCTTTTGAATATGTGATAAGAACATTTGGAGCTTGGACACACGGTCCTTCAGTACAAAATGCATACGCATGCCAAACAAAGTGCTGTTGCTTCAGGCATCCCCATAAAGCAGACCAACTTTTCCCATCAGGGACTTTATTACACTCAAATGTACACGAGACCAGAATTCTACATATCACCAGTCAAGTCTCAGTTCTGAAAACACAAAGTCGATGTAAGACTTTCTTTTTTCTTTTTTTTTGCTCTTGCATCTTTTAAAAAAGCAAATCAACCCACATTTAAGCACCAACTCCATGCAAGTAACCTGAACGGTTCAGTCTTTTTGTCATGTATGAGGTCTTTGGTTCCCCAACTACATGGGATCTGTGTTGTTAGCTTAAAAAATACAGAACTGGCCTTTCAAAAAAATAATCTACAGCAACCAACAAAATACTCTCCGACAACCCTGCTCACTGTAGCAGCCTTCTGAAGGCTGGGAAAAGGAGGTGGAGACAGAGCTGAGAGGCAGGCAGAGGATGCTGCAGCTAGCTAGCTACACAGCAAGGAACACGCCCCCATCATGTCCTCCTCGCTGTCAGAAGGCGGGCTGTTGTCAGTCTCCTGAGCCGGCTGCCTTAGAAACAATTTTTAAAAGGAGGCTGGGAGACTAACAACTTAAAAGAGGGGGCAGGGGTCCCTAGGATGTCCTCCCTCTCCATCTCCCAAGGCCTTTGCTGAATCTAAAGGGGTGCAGGGCATGACGGGCCACAAGGGGTTTGCCCAGGATATTTTGTGTGCCCCAACGGCAGAGCACGCAGGAAACGGCTGGTTGCTATCTTTCCCTTTCTGTTTCAATCAACAGCACTCCAGAGCAGCAAACCCCTACCCCCCTTCACTTCAGCCCCTGGCAGCTGCTCTTCCTCCCCCTAGCATCCCCCATCCCATCCTCCCCCCTCCCCTGCGATTCAAACTGCCCTTTCTGCATCCAATGGAAAACAAATGCGCAACGCCACTGACTGAACCTGAACTCAACTTCCCTTCCCGGAGTAACTTTCCTTTTTGCTGAAAAAGGCTGAATAACGCCTATCGAAGCATCCCGGTTCTCAACCGTTTACTAACTAGGAAGGGGCTAAGCACTGACCCTTCACCCACCTTGAGTCTCCCAATAGGAATCGCAGATAATCTTACCTCCTCCTAAAGACTAACTTTGCTTCATAATCCTCCGCTTTTTCCCAACCCAAATCAACCACCACCGCCACCACACTAACGTAAAACTGTCCCTTATCTACTCTCACCCCAACCCGGCTTTCCTCCACCCCTCCCAAGCCCCAGGATTGGCCTAGGAAAAGGTGGATCAATAATAAAATGACGAGGGAAAAAAAGAGAGGGAGAGAAGGGCGGGAGGGAACCAGGGCCAGAGGCTGCAAGCTCTCGGCGGGCGCAGTGGGTGGGGTAAGAGAGCAGCTGCTTCCCTTGGGAGGATGCTGCCCAAGTCCCCCCACAAACATCACCCGTTACCGGGGGCCCCCTTTCTCTAGAGCTGGAGGATAAGCCTGCTCCTCTCAAGGAGGACGCTGGAAAGTAGCTCTGCTCCAAGCCTAGGGGGCACTGGGCCGTTTTCCCCCTAGCACACCTCTGGTCCTGCATCTGAAGGAGGGAAAGGGGTGGAGTTGGAGGTAAATCCCTGACACCAGCAGCCTAGGAACTGCAGCCCTGGAAGCCGGGGAAGAGACTAAGGCAGGGGAGAGCACTGTTATCTTCGCAGAAGAGGTGAGGACAGGCAAAGTAGAGAGGGAAGGTTTCCCGTGGGGTAGGGCGGGACGTGGCCCGGTGTGCAGAGGTGGGAGCAGAGGCGAGAGAAGGGGGAGTGGCTGGCAAGGTGAAGACCTGGCTGGAGATGGAGGGAGGGTTGGTCAGGTTTTTCGAAAGCAGGGTGCAGGAAGGGGCCTGGATTTCCCAAGGGCCAAGAGAAGAACGTGGCCCTGGATGAAGCCACCACCCGAGAGATGTCCAAGGGAAGACTGCCCTAGGAGTAACACATCTGCCCAGGAAGGGAGGCGGAGATGTGGCGGGATAAGGTCTCTGGCAGAGGGAGGGAGGAATCTGGCTCGGATGAGGTAATCTGTGAAAGGGAGGAGGGGTTCAGTCCCGGGATGGGAAACCCCCGCAAGGGGGTCTGTGCCAAGGGATTTGGGGAAGGGTCCAGAGGAAAAAGGCGGGGTGGACGGTAAACGCCCTTAGCCAGAAGGGTCTGAAGCCTCGGGTAAGGGCGCCTGGGGGTCTGCAGCCCCATAAGGGGGTCCCAAGATGGGAGGGCCATTTGCCCCGGGTTTAGGACCCCAGGATGTTTCCAGAATTGGGATGCTCCTCAAACCTGGATGGGGGAGGGGAAGGGCTCCGCAGAGGGTCGAGACCCCGGACCTAGGGGCTCCTCGCCCCTTACCTCTCCGCTGCCGCCTCCCCCGCCGCTCTCCCCAAACACTGCCCGGAACCGGCGCAGGTTGGTGCCGATGGCGGCCGAGACCTGCAGCGCCGCGTCGAAGCCCGGGCCCACCCGGAGCAGGGCCGGCCCTGAGGAGGCTGAGGACGATGACGAAGACGAAGACGAGGCAGACGACGAAGAGGCTGCTGAGGCGGCGGCCGCTCCCCCTGGAACCCCAGCCCCGCTGCTTCCCGCCGCCGCCGCCGCCACCGCCGGGGGGGAGGGGGGCGCCCCGGGGCCGCCACCGCCGGCCGGGGGCCCGGGGGGAAGCAGCAAGGCCGGGACGCGTTGCCGCGGGGCGCCCCCTAGGCCCCGGCGCCCCCCGCCGCCACCGCCCCCGGTGGTCCCGGGTCGGGCGGGGAAGCGCCACCGACAGCTGTGCGCCATGTTCGCCCCGTAAGTGAAGCAGCGAGAGGGAGAGGCGACAACACAGGGGGGCGGGGAGGCGGAGGGGGGGGAGCGGCGGGCCCCGGAACCTGCCTAACCCGCCTGGAGCCGCCCGGCCGCCCGCACCCCGCGGCCCTCTATGCCGAGCGCCGGGTGGCGCTCGCCTGCCCGGCAATCTGCATATGGGCCTCTGGTCCCCGCCTCCGCCGCCTGGCGGTGGCTGCTCTATGCCGAGCCCCGGGCCCGGCTCCTCCCGCCCTGCAACCTGGATAAGTGCATGCCCCGCCCTCCGGGAGCGGCAGCGCCAGGGAAGATGAGGGGGGGGAAGGAAGCCCTGGAGCCCGGAGCGGAGGCGGGTTCCGGGGAGAGGGGGAGGGGGCGAGGGCGACGGGAGGATGGAGGCGGAGGGAGCGGGTGGCCCGCAGCCGGGAGAGCCGAGAAGCCGTTTACACACGTTCCCGGGACGCGCAGGGACTCGAGCGGCCCAGGAGAGCCGCTTCCAGTACTGCGCGGCTTGCTGGGTCCCTGGAGGAGCGAGCCTTCTCCTCCGCCTTGGAGAGCGGCGGGCTTAGCCTTCATGGAACGCTTCTAGAATCCAGAAAGCCCTATTGTACTCCATGCAAAACCGAAGCGTCTCCCAGTTGATTCTATGCAAAATGGCAAGGCCCTCTGTAAGGTGAACGCGCTTTAAAAAACAAATCCAATAAAAGAGGAGCCCCTCCCATTTTCATGCTTGGAGCTCTCTCCAAAATGCACACGACCGAGTGGCGGGCTTCCGCCACCTCCTCGCCCCACTGTGCGCTGGAGAGAGGCTAGAAGCTTCTGGCTTTCGTGCCCTTCTGCCGAGTTTGGGTGTGTTTTCCCAGCCCGGGCGTTGGAGCCACGGCGTACACTGAGCGAAAGACGAGGCGTTACAACGGAGCTGAAACTGGGTGGCTAACGGACGGGGCCTGGAGGGAAGAGGCGGGCAAAGGTGCCCCGCCCCTTCTTCCTCCGCTACCAGCCTGCCGCTGCATGCAAAGCAGACCCTAATGTATGCACGCGGAGGGAGGGGGCTCGCCGGCACATTTCTCATGATGGTGGGGGGAGCGTTGGGCATTATGATACCCTGGGTGGAAGGGGCCCGCCCCTGGCGAGCTCTGGGCACAGGGTTAGCAAGCCTGGAGGGAGGGAGAGGGAAAAGGGATAGGGCAGTGGCGGGAGGGTGTGTGTGTGTGTGTGTGTGTGTGTGTGTGTGTGTGTGTGTGTATCCACGGGGGTTACTTTATTGCGGGAAATATGAGAGGGCGCCTCTAGCAAGGCGTTAGAAGCCTGCGGGGATGGAAAAGCCAAGGAGGGAGGGATTGCTGCCTGAAGAATATGCGTTGGCTGAGGCTGGGGGATCGATACACTGCCGGCAGACCCGGAGCACACTCCAACTCCCCCCACCCTCCAGCCGAGGTAGAGTTCGCTAGAAGGTCATGCAACCTTCCAGGTCTCCCGCACCCGTAACCGGCGCTGCTCGGACTAGGACCGCCTCCGGCAGCAGATTTGGGAAGGACAGTGGGGGTCGTAGCAAGGCAGGTAGAAACCAGCTTTAGACATTGGAGGTTGTATTGCACGCCTCCAGAGGTCCACGGCCTCCTGGTGCTGAAAAACCTACGTCTTTCCTACGGAGAGACCTCTGTGCCTGAGGAACGAATGGGGTGGGGAGAGGAAGGGAACAGAGAAAGGGAGGA
Organism: Mesocricetus auratus; assembly: GCF_017639785.1. Taxonomy (NCBI): domain Eukaryota; kingdom Metazoa; phylum Chordata; class Mammalia; order Rodentia; family Cricetidae; genus Mesocricetus; species Mesocricetus auratus. Next base: position 23,488,781 of record NW_024429203.1, read on the forward strand.
GACATAGTCAAGCCCCAACTCCCCAAACTCGTCCGGGATCGATCATCGAACCAGTCGCGCAGGATGGGGCCCAGATGGTTTGCAAAACGCACATTCACACAACGCACGCAAGCCAGATTCCGTTGTTGCTTTTCGTGGCTTACTAGGTGCAGAGAGAGTGGGACCAGCGAGAGACTATTAAACAGCCGCTCTAAGACTCTGCTTAGGACATAACGCACCCCATTGTGGATGATTTCTCTATTGCGATATATTTAGCGTTAGGCTCTGGGGGTTTTGCTTCAGTATAGCTGCTCTGATCAGTTACAGATTGGCGACCACGTGGATTCTCTCAAGCATCCTGATTTGTTCCCTCACTCACTCTGTCGCTTATTTTTCTTTTGTATTTGCCGCCCCCCTTCTTTAATATGCATAACGGCCTACAGGGGTAGTAGGCAGGGGACTGAGTGACAGGCTTTATATAATTGTGTCAACAGAATTTCTTCCCGCCCTCCACCTTTGAGAAAACAAACCCGCTGGATTCTGAGAAACCCCCTCCCTACAAGCACACTTCATTTAGCACAGGTGGAAGGTCTGCAGGATGGGTGGCAGCAACAGGAATGGAGAATGTCTTTGCAGGTTGCAAAGACACGAGCCCGAGAAGTGGGGGAAGAACTTGAGAAATTGTCTAGTTGGTCTCTCAGGCTAATGCAGAGAGCTAGGATGGGTCAGAATTTGGTTTATGACTGGATGTTTTAGAGGAGAAACAGCGATTATAACTAGCTTTTATTGAGTACGTTCTATGAGCCCAAATGCTTTATATGTATTCAGATTTTACTAATTACATAAGATAATCTTTATTTAACAGGTAGGAAAACTGAGTCTTAGTAATGTCCTAAGCCACATAGGACATTAGTAATATGTCTGCAACTCAGCGGGGTCTAAACACCAATATCCAGAAGCTGTACTGCAGACCAGAGAAAGACATTCAATGGTAGAGCACTTACCTAGAATTTGGAAAGCCCTGGGTTTGATTCTGAGCACCAACACACACACACACACACACACACACACACACACACAGAGAGAGAGAGAGACAGAGACAGAGACAGAGAGAGAGAGAGAGAGACAGAAAAAGACTATTTTATGCTTTTCTCATGTTACCTGAAACTGTGTCTTTATTTTTTTTCTGTGTCTTTATTTTTGGCATTAAATTTTGACTCATTTCTCTTGAATACCTAATATAGTCATATGGTTAATGTTTTTAATATTTGTTTTGACACATCCTTACCTATTTGAGACTGATCATGAACTTACTATGTAGCCAAGGATGACACTGAGCTTTCTACCTCCAGAGTGTCCCACCAGACCTATTTTAGTATGCTCAGCATCAAATTCAGGGTTTTGTGGATACCAGGCAACAGGCACTCTACATCCCTCCCCAATCCCCTATTTTCTTTAAAAAAAAAAAAAAGCTTGTTTGTTTATTATGTACATCCACCCCCTTAAATTTTTTTGAGATAGTCTAACTAGCCTAGGTCCCAGCTATATAAACCAATCTAACCTCAAGTTGACAAAGATCCTCCTGCTTCTGTCTCTGAGTACTGGACTTACAGGCACAAACCACTATGTGCTAATGAAATTTAAAATCCCACTACACTGGCTCTGAGCTACTACATTACTGCCCTCAGTCCTATCTTACTCTTAGTGGCAACAATGCCACTGTTTGTGCATACCCTTCCAAAGATTACCTACACCTAAACAAGCAAATTCATAGAGAACATTTTCTGTAAGTGTAAGATTATCTCAATGGTTTCACTTAATAACACTGGGAAATTGTTTTTATCACTCTTGGGGATGTTTGGAAAACACCCAGTTGAATTTAATCAGATATCTATTGGTGGATACTTATGTTACTTTCCATCCACTGAATACCCTCCTCCTCCTCCGCCTCTCCCATCTCTCTTTTTACTCTTTGTGTATGGGTGTTTAGCCTGCTTGTGTATCTATGCACTACCTGCATGCAGTGCCGCCTGTGGAGACCAGAAGAAGGATGGGAGTCCCCTTAGACTGGAGTTACAGATGGTTGTGAGCCACCATGTGGGTGCTCGCAATCTAACTTGGGTCCTCTATAGGAGCAGCCAGTGCTTTTAATCACTTAGCCACCTCATTTAAAATACAAAACAAAACAAAAACCAGTGTTTCACTGGGTAGCCCGGGTTCTCCAAGAACTCAGTCTGTAGCCCAGACTGACTTCAAACTTAAGGCAGTCTTCTTGCCTCAGTTGAATGCTAAGATTATAGGTTTGAGCCACCGTGCCTAGCCATTCTATTCAATTTCACACAATAGCACAGTGTGCAACCTTGAACACACACTACTTTGCAATTCTGTAATATACCTTTAGTATAAAGTCCTAAAAGTGGAGTTGCTGAACCCAAAGTATGTACATTTATGATTTTGATAGCTATTACCAAATTGTCCCCAGCCAGTAAAGGTTGTTCTAGTAATTCATATTCCCATTAACAATATTGAAGAGGGCCTCTTTCTCCATAACCTTTCTGAAAGTTTGTTCTTAACATTCTTGATCTTTGCCAACCTAATAAAAATGCACATATTTTACATTTGTTCCAAATGAGAGAAGGAACCTTTAAGGAAACTCCCAATTTTGCCCATTTCTTCGAACTCATAAATTACTCTGGCTTTAAAGGGATCGCTAGAGGGTGGAGAGGTTTGCTCAGCAGTTAAGAGCACTTGTTGCGTAGTGTGAATTTTTTTTTTTGGCTTTTCGAGACAAGGTTTCTTTGTGTAGCTCTGTAGAACAGGCTGGTCTGGAACTCACAGAGCTCTTGCTGGGATTAAAAATGTGCGCCACCACCGCCAGGCGGTGGTGGCGCACGCCTTTAATCCCAGCACTCGGGAGGCAGAGGCAGGCGGATCTCTGTGAGTTCGAGGCGGGGCTGGACCGATAGCCTCCAAAACAATACAGAGAAACCCTGTCTCGTAAAAACCAAAAAAAAAAAAAAAAAAAAAAAAGTGCGCCACCACCACCCGGCTGTATGGGAATTCTAATTGGTCTTAATAATAAAAACTCAGAGTCAGCTATGGGGTAAAAGCTGAATGATCAGAGAAGCAGAGCGGCCAGCCACTAGAGTTCTTACCTCTGCTTCAGACCAAAGGGGCAATCCTGTCCTCAGACTGACTGCTTAGACTGCAATGAGCTCCTGGTCTCCTCCCTTATATTCCTCTCCTTGCCCAGCCATATGCCTTCCAGTCTCCATCTCCTTAGTGCTGGGATTAAAGACATGTCACTCCAAGTGCTGGGATCACCTTTGTGTGAGCTCTGTTTCTCTTTTAGACTGGATCAATTGCCAGTTACCCTGGGTGGCCTTGAACTAACAGAGATCCATCTGCCTGTCTCCTGAGTGCTGGGATTAAAATGGGTGCCACCACTCCCTGACCTCTATGGCTAACTAGTGTGGCTAGCTCTGCACTCTGATCTTCAGGCAAGCTTTATTTGTTAGATCATAAGCAAAATATCACCACATTGTTGCTTTTGCAGAGAACCTGGGCTTAATTCTCAGCATCTACATGATGGATCACAACCATCCAAACTCCAGTTCCAAGGGATCCAATGCCCTCTTCTGACCTCCATGGACTCTAGACATTCATGTGGTATGCATACATATATGCAAGCAAACATTTACACATGAAATAAAATGAATAAACCTAAATATTTTTCAAAGGGACTCCTAGGTGTTGGCTCTCTTTTTCTCTACCCTGAGGATGCCTTGATGCAAAATTAGTGTCATGGTGGGACTAACATGGGCTCAGAGTCACAAATTTAGGGTTTATTTGCAGGTCCAATACTTTTTTTTTTTTTTGGTTTTTCGAGACAGGGTTTCTCTGTATTGCTTTGGAGGCTGCCCTGGACCTCGCTCTGTAGACCAGGCTGGCCTCAAACTCACAGAGATCCACCTGCCTCTGCCTCCCGAGTGCTGGGATTAAAGGTGTGCGCCACCACCGCCCGGCAGGTCCAATACTTTTATTTCAGTTATACACCTTAAGCCAAGTACCTAGCCATATGCCTGTTTCCTTGTTTGAAAAATTAGAATATTAATAGCAACTTCACAAGATTACTATTAAGATCAAATGATATATTCTAAACATCTTTTCTCAGATAGAAATAACACGTACAATTGGATTTTGGGGGGGGGTTGTTTGCTAATGCTAAGGATAGAACCTAACCTGATTTATTTCTTTTCTTTTTGAGACAGCGTTTCACATAACCCAGACTGACCTCAAACTTGCTACTTAGCTTAGCGTGACCTTGAACTCCTGATCCTTCTACTTCAACCTTCCAAGTACTTTACCCAGATTTTCTTTGCCATTGGTGAAGACAGCCTTCTCGATTTCCTTTCTCCAGATGGACACAGTGCATTAGTACTGTGTCCCAAAGGTCTTTGAACTAAGACAAGAAGCGGGCTGAGCCATTTAAATTTCCCCACAGAATCATCACAGAACACGGAACTTTTCAGAATCTCTGGGTATTGCTTTTTTCTGAAAAGAGTCAAATCTAATCTATAGCTCTTCAATAAAAGCACACTTATATTATAGAGGTAATGGTTCAACTTGGGCATGTGATGCACAGTGGATGGAGAGTTCAAAGACAGTCTGGTCTGTACATTGAGTTCAAGGCTAGCCTCCTGAACTTATTTTTTTTTAAGGAAAATAAAAAGCAACAGTTGTGGGCTGAAGAGATGGCTCTGGGATGGAGAGATGGCTCAGTGATTAAGGACACTGACTGCTCTTCTATAGGACAAAAGTTCAATTCCCAGCACCTACATGGCAGCTAATAACTGTCTGTAACTCCAAGATCTGACACCCTTACACAGATATACATGCAGGCAAAACACCAATGCAAATAAGATAAGAATAATTTTAAAAAAGGAATAGTTGGGGCCAGGAGAGATGGCTCAGAAGTTAAGAGAATTGGATGCTCTTTCAGAGGACTCTGGTTCAATTCCTAGCACCCACATGTCAGCTCACAACTGTCTGTAGCTACAACTTCAGGGGCTCTGGCATCCTCACGCAGACATACATGTAGGCAAGACACCAATGCAAGAAAATAAAAATAAGTAAATCATTTTTTTAAAGCAACAGTTACAGTCCCTGTGTCCACAGAGTTTTCATTTCTTAACTTGAGACAAATTTGACATAGTTATATTTATGACTGAAAGGGTTTCACTGAATCTAACAGAGATAGCAGCTGGCTTTCTGCCAAAGACTTGGTGTAAGTCTGCTCAAAGTCAAGGTCTAGCTAATTTGGGGGGCAAAGCTTTCTGAAGACAGGAACCGTGGATTAGTCATCCTTGTGTCTGCTGTGTCAGACAGACAGTCTATATAAGCCCAATTAATGTTTTCTAAATAAATGGTTCTTCCCAGCTACACTGTTAGATTTGGGGACTCACTCTAAAAGGCATTACGATTTTGTTTATTTATTTAGTTTTAAAAACATTTATTTACTTATTCTATATGCATTTGTATGTACATATGTGTATGGGTCCATGCATGCCATACCATGTGTGTGGAAGTCAGAGAATAACTTGCAAGAGGCGATTTCCTCCATCCATTTATGGGTTCCGGGGAACGAACTCAGTAGCCAGGCTTGGAAGCCAGTGCCTCTCTCCTCACAAAACTATCTTGTCAGCTCAAGGAGATGGTGTTGCCAGGGGGTTTTGGCAATTGCCTGTGCTAGTCTGGCTTTATTTTTGTTGCCATTGTTGTAATTTTACGTTTAATTTGAAATCAGTAAAACTATCCCTGTTTGAAATTATACCAGTGATCAAAATTCGTGTGTGTGTGTGTGTGTGTGTGTGTGTGTGTGTGTGTGTGTGTGTAGCCTTGGCTGTCCTTGAACTCTCTCTGTAGGCCAGGCTGGCCTCAAACTCACAGAGATCTGCCTTCTTCTGCTCTGTGAGTTCTGGATTAAAGGCGTGCACCACCACTGCCCAGTTAAAATTTCTAGCACAGAAAAGTGATGAGTAGCTATCGTTTGCTTGTGATTGTTTTACCTTGTAAAAGCTCCACGGGAGTTCTGCACTTGGGAATTTCTTTCTCTCTCTTTCCAGATGTCTCTAAATAGTCATCACAGTGACTTCTGATTGGGACAGGTCGGGTCTGTCGCGTAAGCTAACCTAGACTACCGAGTCACAGGAGACAGAAAGAAATGGCCGGATGAAGTATATAAGAAGGCTAGCGGAAACTGCAGGGAAATACACAGGAGGAACTGAGAGTAGCTATGAAGGTGGCAGGAGGTCAAGAGACAGGGGGTGGGGGTGGAGCACATGAGACGGCTCATCAGGTGGAGGTGCTTGCTGCCAAGCCTGATTCCCTGAGTTCAATCCCCAGGACACACATAGTTGAAGTCGAGAACTGGCTCCCCCTAGCTACCCTGTGACCTCCACACCTGTGTATACACATACATTTAAAATGTAGTAATAGGCTAGAAAGATAACTCAGAAGTTAAGAGCACTTACTGCTCTTGCAAAGGACCCCTGTTAGGATTTCTAGTCCACATGGTGGTTCACATAGGTTTTTCAGTCCCAGGGGATCAGACATCTTCTGACCTCCGCAGGCACCAGGCACACCCGTGGTACACATATATACACTCAGGAAAAACACTCATACACATAAAATAAAGATTTTTTTTTGAGACAGGGTTTCTCTGTATTGTTTTGGAGGCTGTCCTGGAACTCGCTCCATAGACCAGGCTGGCCTTGAACTCACAGAGATCCGCCTGCCTCTGCCTCCCGAGTGCTGGGATTAAAGACGTGTGCCACCAACGCCCGGTTCAAAGATAAATATTTTGATGTAATAAGAATATGAAGAAGCACAGGGGCCAACCTGGGCTCATGGTGGAGTCTGACCCACATCCGTTGTATCATGATGCCAGTCATGAGGAATTACTGTATTCTGGAGCAGACACAGGTGATGTCTGTAGGAGGAGTTGTAGGGAAAAACCTCAATGTCCAAGACAGACTTTTGGTTAAGAAGGCAGGGAGAAACAAGGGGAGGCATCTTCTTCAGGAGGCATACCTGTAAAAGGAAAAAAAAAAACAGGCTCTAGCTGGAGCCCCCCAACACATAGTTAAGAGGTTTCTGCCTATGTTTGTGGAGACAGGGTCTCATTGAACCCAACCTGGCCTTGAACACTCCATGTAACTGAGGTTGACACAGAACTCCTGATCATCCTACATCCACCTCCCCAGTGCTGTGATTATAAGCATGCACTACCATGCCTGGTGTATGCAGTTTGGAAGCAGGAACCCAGGACCTCCTGTGAGATAGGCAAGCACTCTACCAACTGAGCTACATCTCCAGTCCTAGCATTCATTTTATTTATTTATTTGGTTTTTCAACACAGGGTGTCTCTGTGTAGCCCTGGCTGGCCTGGAACTCACTTTATGAATCAGGCTAGCCTCGAACTCACGGAGATCCACCTGCCTCTGCTTCTTCCTCCCAAGGGCTGGAACCAAAGGTGTGCACCACCGCAGCCTGCCATTTATCTTATTTTTTATTATTACATGTATGTGTATAGATTGTGTGAGAGACTGCAGACACATATTGCCATATCACACATGTGAGTGTCAGCAGAAGACTTTTGAGAATCAGTTCTTGCTTCTTCCCACCATGGGAAGCTCTGACAACCAGATTCAGGTTATCAGTCTTGTTTAGCAAGTGGTGTCAGCTCAGTCATCTTGCTGGCCCTCAATAGTTTATTTAAATCTTTATTTTTTACATTTATTTACTTTATTTGTGTATGACTATTTTGCCTGCATATGCATCATGTGAGTGTCTGGTGCCTGAGAAATTCAAAAGGGGGCTTTGGATCTGCAGGAACTAGAGTTAAAGAGGGTTGTGAACTGCCGTGTAGGTGCTGAGAATTAAACCTGGGTCCTCTGCAAGAACAGGAAGTGCTCTTAACCACTGAGCCGTCTGTTTAAACTAATTTTTGGCTACTGTAACAGTGAGATATGCAAGGTAAATTTTTTGTTTGTTTTTAAGACATGGTTTCTCTGTGTAGTCCTGGCTGTCCTGGAACTTGCTTTGTAGACCAGGATGGCCTCAAACTGAGATGTCTGACTGCCTCTGCCTCCCAAGTGCTGAGATTAAAGGTGTGCGCCGCCGCCACCTGTCTACCGGGTAAAAATTTTAAATATTGTTAAAGAGCATAAAATTAGAAGGTCTATGTACTCCTGTTGACCCTCTAATATATGTGCACATGTAAATATGAAGTATATATGTAAACATATGTGAATATATATATTTATAATTTATTTAAATTTATTTTATGTGCATTCGTGTAACGGTGTCCCCTGGAACTGGAGTTACAGACAGTTGTGAACTGCCATGTGGAAGAGCAGCCAGTGCTCTTAACACTGGGCCATCTCTCCAGTCCCTGAATATATACTTTTAAAAGAAGTATTGTTGAGATACTGTCTTTCAATATAAACCAGGCTGGCCTGTAACTCTTAGAGACCTGACTGCCTTTGCCTCCAGAGTGCTGGGCATATGTATCTTTTAAACTGATGTGAATATAGTACACAAATTTCTTCACTTGGTCCCTAATCTCAAGCAAGTTCCAGAGTTCCTTATCTCCCTGACCTTATCTCCTGCATCTCCTGAACTCACTCTGTCTTCTGTTGCTACTACTTTGACCTTCGTGTTATTCCTGGAACAGCCAGACACGCGTATCCCTTCAGGCTTTCCCACCTGCTGTTCCCTCTGCCTGGAGTGTCTTCCGCCACACATCCTCTTGGCTGGCTCTCCTCTTCCTACCTCTGCCCCTGCTCCCTCTCAGAAGGCACCATTATCACCCCCTCCCCTTCCCTTTCACAGCACTAGAGATTGATTAGGCCTCTAGTGCTAGACAAGCTCTATCACTGAACTATATCCCTTGCCCTACTGCATCCCCCTCTCTCTCTTTAAAAGAATTTGCTATGTATGCAACTGTTTTGCCTGCATGCATGTCTATGCACAAGTGTTTGCCAGGTGCCCACTGAGGCCAGAAGAGGGCAATGTAACCCCTGGAGCTGGAGTCCCGGGTAGTTGTGAGCCAGAATGTGGGTGCTGGGAATCAAACCCGGGTCCTCTGTAAGAGCAAGCAATCAGGGTTCTTAACTGCTTATCTGCCTCTCCAGTTCCTCCACCCTCCTCTTTCTGACTGACGTTTATATAGCCCAGGCTAGCCTCTGACTCACTGTGTTTTGGAGGAGGACCTTGAACTTCTTGGTTCTTCAGCCTCTACCCCCACCCCGAGTACTCTAGTCAAGCTATCTTCTTTCTAGAAGGCAGGCCCCCCAGAATTCACCATTCCCTTGTCGCAGGCCCTCCCCTGCTTCATCCTCTTCATGGACTCTCCCTGCCCACCACTAAGTTTAGGATATCTCTTTCTCCTAAGTGTGTCTCCCATCTATCTCTTCCTTACATACATGGGAGTGGCATCACCCCTGGTTTTATTCAGTGCGGGGGGGGAGATCTAATTCAGGGCCTCATGCTTGTTATGCACTCTACCAACGAACAGCTCTGTCCACAGACTCTCCTGCTGTACTTATTGGATTTGCTTACTTCAAACCTTTTTTATTACATTTTAAAATGTATGTATTTAATGGGGACACTTGTATGCCACAGCACTTGTGTAGAAGTCGGAGGACAACCTGCAGGAGTCAGTTTTCTGCTTCCGTTATGTGCGTCCCAGGGATCAAACTCAGGCTGTCAGGCCAGGCAGCAAGCTTCTTTACTCACTGTCTTCTCACCCACCTAGATTTTCTTATTTTATTTTAAATGTATTTATTTATATACATGGGTGTTTTGTCTGTATGTATATTTTCACACCAGAAGAGGGAATTGACTCTCATGGGACTCAGTTAAAGATGGTTGTGAGCCACCACGTGGGTTCTGGGACTTGAACTCAAGACCTCTGGAAGAACAGCCAGTGCTGTTAACCCAATGAGTCATCCCCCCATCCCCAAGACTGTCTTATTTTAATGTCAGTGTCATTCACAAGGATTGAGGCTCCATGAATGGAGAGTCTGTGCCTCCTGTTGTTGTACCCAGACAGCGCAACAGGATATGATTCCCATATTTGGGAATGAACAGAGATAACATCATAACATAGTGGTTAAGAGTAATGCTGGAGGGGGCTGGAGAGATGGCTCTGGGGTTAAGAGCACTGGCTGCTCTTCCAGAGATCCTCAGTTCAATTCCCAGCAACCACATAGTGACTCACAACCATCTGTAATGAGATCTGGTGCCCTCTTTTGGCATAAAGGCATACATGCAGACAGAACACAATAAATGATAAAAAAAATAAATCTTAAGAGCCACACTGTTCAGTTCCCAGCACTCCCACCTTGGGAAACTCTCTCAACTGCCTTGTGACTCCATCTCTAGGGGAGCTCAATGCCTCTGCACCCCAGGGCACCCGCATACACTTGCATATACCCCCATACAGACATGCACACATACACATTTAAAAATTAAAAAAAATTCTTAAGAGAAGAAAGATAGAAGCTCAGATTGCTTGGGCTTGAACCTGCTTGCTTTTGTTTTTTACCCTTTGAGACAGGGTCTCACTTTGCAGCCCAGGCTGCTTTAAAGCTCAGGATCTTTCTGCCTTGGCCTCCAAGTGCTGGGATTACAGACACCACCATGACTGGCTTGAACATCTTTATTTCTTAGCAGATGTGTACACTTGGGAAGGTGAATCAGTCTCCTTCACTAAACCAGGTCATCCTGGTATCTAATCCTAGGTTCTTATGAGGGTTAATATATGGATCTATAGAACATGTTCATGGTAATAACTGTCATAGAGAATGTTAGGCCTCCTTGATGTCTACTTTTTGGTAGAGTTTTGGATTTTGCTTGTTTTGAAGTGCCAGGGCCTTGTGCACACTAAGCAATAGCTTTAGTGCTTACCTTCCCTGTTGGTAGGTTTTATAAGGGCTCTTCAGCTAAGAATGGTGGTATATGCCTATAATCCTAGAACTCAGGATGCTGAGGCAGGAGGATCAAAAGTTTGAAGACAGCCGAGGAAACACAAAGTTTTAGGCCTGCCTGGGTGGGCTCTCAGACCCAGTTTCAAAACAAAGAAAATAACAATTCCCAAAAGGCAATCTAGTAGCATGGTCATGGGTGGCCCTGCCCAGCTGGCTCTTCTCCATCTCCTTGGTGGTTCTTTCCAGACCCATTTCTCTGTCCTTTACTCCTAGCCATCATGTCTCTGAGTGTCTGTCATTTCTCACATTCTCTTCTGGTGATCTCATGGTTTTAACTACTACCCAGGCTGCAGAGATCAGTCACTGCCACCCCAAACAGCCCCTTCCCTTGGAGCCTCAGCCTCTGGAGTCTAAATGCTCTAAGCATTTCCATTCTAATTACTTGTTAGGTTGCATGACTCACCAGAGTGTGGGTTCCTCAAGGGCAGGAATAGCTTCTTGGTTATCTTTATCTCTGCTCCCCCAGGCGAGGTGTTCCGTAGTCACAGTCTATTGGAGGGAAACAAACAGTAAATGACTAGACAGGTCAGCTATCCAGGAGGGCTACGTTAGTGAGAGAAAGACTCTGGTAGCTGGGAGAAGCTAAGGCACAACAGTTGTTGGTAAGGATGGCCAGGCTTTGGGCAAAGGGAGACCAAGTCAACTGATGTTTCAGAGACGAGTATTCCAAGCATAAAGCGGCACACATACAAGCCCGGTGGTGCAGCATGTTTGGTGGAGTAGTTGGGTGACAACAGAGTGATCCTGTGACTGGATGTAGTAAGAGGAAGGACAGGATTAATAGTGAGAAGTGGGGTGGGGTGTGGTGGAAGAGGGTGGTGGCAGCTTCAGATTTTACAGGGGCATAAAACTGTGAGAAGCTGTTGGAGGGTTATGAGGAGAAGGTTGATAAGACAGGGCTCAGCATTTGAAGGATCATTCTGGCAGCTGTCGGGAATAGACAAAAGCGCTAGAGAGACACTCAGTTGGCAGGGCGCTTCCACAGCATGCTTGAAACTCTGGGTTCAGTCCCAAGCACTGAGATAAACTGGGCATGGTGGCCCATGTCTGTGGTCTCAGATCTTAGTAAGTAGAGGTAAGAGGTGGCCCTAAGGTAGAGACCAGCCTGGTTGTTGTGTGACAAAACTTTTCCCAAGGATAATCAATACACATGTCTACTCTCACCCTAGACAGGAATCCCACAACAGATCCAAGTACAAATACCACCAGAGTCCAACTTGATGAACCAATGAGTTTTATTGGAGTTACTTACAGGAATGTGGGTGAGGGGTTACTTAACAGGAGCAGAAATGAAGATAGCAGCATCACCAAATCCCATTGCAGCACAGCTCATAAAAACCTGGAACCTGGAGCACACTGTGCAGCATGCAGACAGCTAACAGTGTGAGGGTGCCCTTCCCAGGTGCCTCAGTTGACCCAAACGTCCTCCAAGCAGCTCATCCAATCTCTGCTTCTTCCAGGCAGCTGGTCTAGTCTCAGAGTCTTCTTTGCAGCTTAGTTTGTCTGACAGTCTTCTTTGTAGTCTGAGGCAGACTCAGTTCTTATTGTGGCAGGAAGAGGGCTAGTGAATCTGGTCACTTTCAGGGACTTCCTGAAGCCATTTTGAGTTGTTTACCTTTCTGTTTAAAGAGCTTGTCTGGAATGTTTCAACCTCAGGGAAAACTGTTAGGTAACACTGTTCTGCATATTGACTTCCAGGTGACCTAGGGTCGTGTAATAATACCCTGGTCTCCAAGAACACTCCAAAAAGGGGGGTGCAGGGGAAGTAGCTGGTAAAGTGCTTTTGTCACACAAGCACAAGGATCGGAGTTCAATCCCTAGAGCCGGGGTGAAAATGCTACGTGATCTTAGTGCTGGGGAGTGAGGAGAAGCAGGTTCCTAGGGTTCAGGTGCTTGCCAGCCTACTCTTAATTGTCAACTTCCAGGTGAGTGGAAACCCTATGGTGGGAGAAATAGATGGTACCTAAGAAAGGACTACACATGTATATGCAGACATGTACATGTGTGCCTCCACACACAGATAAGCACACATGAAATCTTTTTTTTTTTTTTTTTTTGGTTTTTCGAGACAGGGTTTCTCTGTGGCTTTGGAGGCTGTCCTGGAACTCACTTTGTAGACCAGGCTGGTCTCGAACTCACAGAGATCCGCCTGCCTCTGCCTCCCTAGTGCTGGGATTAAAGGCGTGCGCCACCAACGCCCGGCGCACACATGAAATCTAAAAACAAGAAAATGAATCAGCGTCAAATCATTTGCCTAGCCTGTGTCAGGCCCTGGGTTTGCCCACATAAAACCACAAAGCAAGAACAAAAATCTCCCTCCATCCCTATTTCTTATTTTAAATGTATTTATTATTTATATGTGTATATTCATGCCACCATGTAAATGAGGAGGTCAGATGATAACTTTGAGGACTCCATTCTTTCCTTCTACCACATGGGCCCCAGGGTTTGAATTCGGTTCATCAGGTATGGCAGCAACAGGTACCTTTACCTGCTGAGCCAGCTCACCAGCCCTAGATGCAGAAGATCCTTGAAACTAAAACAAGTCTTGTTCAAGTATTAAATACAGGAGTGAGAAGCCCAGCAGTGGTGCTGGACACCTTTAGTCCCAGCACTTGGGAGGCAGAAACAGTCAGATCTCTGTGAGTTTGAGGTCAGCCTCTGCAGAGTTAGTTCAAGGACAGCCAAGGCTACCAAAGAAACCCTGACTTGAAAAACCAAAAGAAAAAGAAATGCAGGGAGTGAGAGAAAGAATGGAATTAATGAATGGATAAGAAACAAGTAAGTGAGCTGGGTGGTGGTGGTGGTGGCTCACGCCTTTAACCCCAGCTCTCAGAAGGCAGAAGCAGGCAGATCTCTGTGAGTTCGAGGCCAGCTACAGAGAGAGTTCCAGCACAGCCAGGGCTACACAGAGAAACTATGACAAAACAACAACTAAAACAAGAAATGAGTTAGTGCGAGCTGGAGAGACAGATCAGCAGTTAAGAGCACTTGCTACTCTTGCAAAGCGGCTCATGACTGTAACTCCAGCTTCAGGAGATCTGATGTCTTCTTCTGGCCACCATGGGCACCAGGCACCCATGTGGTGCAAATACATACATACAGGCAAAATACTCCAATACATAAAATAAAATAAATTCAAAGGTTCAATAATCTAAAAAAGGTGAATAAATGAAGTGTGAGTGCACGCACACACACAAGCACGCACGCACGTATGAGTACATGTGTATTGGTCAGAGGACAGCTTCTTGGAGTTGTCTCTCTTTCCACCATATAATATAGATCATGGGGATCAGACTCAGTCCTCATTTTCCTGACCTTTCCATCTGAAATCCGTGCATGAGTCTCTCTCCATCTCTAAATGGTCATTTCTTGGAGCCATATTCTTATACTGCCTCTATTTTCATTATTTTATTTGTTAATTCAAACCCCCAATGTTTCCTGCTGCCTGAAAGACTGTAGGTGCTAAGAATATAGGTAAATATCCACGCGCGCACTCGGCTTGGGATCCTTCCTAAGAGGTCTTGCCTGCCCCCAGGCTGCATATCTACACTGAACACCAGTCTGAATTTCAGACACACGTACCCAATTCTTTGTCGCATGCCTCCTCTAGTATGTCCCACACTAAGTGCCTCTTTGCTCTGCTTGCCTCCAGTGTTCCTACTTCTAAGCAGCCTGCAATGTCCTACTGTCCTCCACAGCATTTCTCAGTACTGTGCTTTGACACTGAACTTCCCAAGATGGGGATCTGACTGCTGTCCTTTAAAATACTTTACTATCCTTAGCATCTTCAAGATCCACCATTGACTCTAAGTCTCCTTCACAACACGTCTCTTCCCGTGGCCCTGACTTGCTGAACTCATCCTGTGTAGCTGCTCAGAGCTGTCTGACCCTGCTTTGCACCCATCCCTGCTGCCTAATGTGTCCATCTTCCCTTTCTCATCCCCTTGGCTGACTTCTAGGTCAGGATCATCCTCTACACCCAGCCTTCCTCAGCATCTCCTGGGGTCCCTCACACGCAGTATAGACACCTGCTTTGATCTCACCATATCTTGCACTTGTATGGCTTGTGGTCGCTTATGTTGTTACCTCTTCCATTGGACTGTGTCATATGAAAAGAGAAGTTCCACTTTCTTGATAAAGATGGAAGAAGCCCCTGGGTCCTTGGGTTTAATAACACATGTACCATTAAGTATTGTTGTACCTCCACTCCCATGTGATACATGCCTGGACAGTTTTAGACAGCTTTCAGCTACCACTGGGGGATAAAGGTCAGTAACAGAGCACTTAACAGGCAAGCATGAAGTCCTAGGTTCAGTCCCTGGCTGAGGGAAAACCATCCAGGAAACACTCTTTAAATTTTTTTTTATTCTTTGACACAGAATCTAACACTGTAGGTTTTTCTGTCTGACTTAGAATTCACACTGTAGCTCAGACTGACTTTGCATTCATAGCAATCTTCCTGCCTCAGCTCCGAAGTACTAAGATTGTAGGCATGTACCTCATGCCATGCTAGGAAGTATGTCTTATAAAACTTCAGAACAAAGACTGGCAAGGTGGTAAAGGAACTTGCCATGCAACCCTAGAGTCTCATCCCCAGAACACACAGTGGACGTAGAGAATCAACTTCTTTTCTGTTTTTGTTTGTTTGTTTGAGACAGGGTTTCTCTGTGTAGCCCTGGCTGTCCTAGAACTCACTCTGTAGACCAGGCTGGCCTCTAACTCACAGAGATTTGACTGCCTCTGCCTTCGAGTGCTGGGATTAAAGGCATATGCCACCACCGCCCAGCAAGAGAATGAGCTTCTGAAAGCTGTCCTCTGCTGCACCCCACATCATGGTATATGTGCATCCTACTCCCCACAACAACAATAAATAAAATTTAAAAAAGGAAAAAAAAACTTCAGGAGGAGCTGAGGAGATGGCTCAGTGGGTAAGAGGGCTTGCTGAGCAAGCGTGAGGACCTGAGTTAGAATTTCTAGCATCTGCATCAGAAGCCAGGTGCGGCTGCATATACAATCCAGCACCCGCAGGGGTGCTAAGACAGGTGGACCACTAGGGTTGCCGGCTTACCTCCAGGTTACATGAGAGACCCTGCCTCAAGGGAGTAAGCTGGAGGGACAGCTGATGGTCTCCTCTGGCCTCTGTACATACTACACACACATGTCACATGTAGACACAACACGCACTCTCTCTCTCTCATACACACACACACACACACACACACTCTTCAGAATCTCAAGCGATTATTCTAATATATAAATATATAACAGAAATATAAGAACTCGATCATTAAGTGAGCAAGTGCAATGCTGGGTGGGTAGAAAGAGAGAATGCAAGACTAGATAGCAGGAGACTCGGGTGGAAATGTAGAAGGATAGTTTTGAAAAATACTCCCTAAGTGAAGAAGAAAGGCGGCAAGGGACAGAAGGGAGGGTGTGACAGGAGCAGATCAGTTCCAGGTGAGGGGAGGAAACAGGAAATCTGTGCCAAAAACTGTTTCTCTGTCCAGCAACAGGTGAGATACTTCTTTTTCTTCTTTCGGACCAGGTAGGATGGTGCACACCTGTAATCCTAGCACTCAGAGGTGGAAGTAGGGTGGGGAGTTTGAGGTCAGCCCTGACTACATAGTAAATTCTATGCTAATCTACAGTGGAGCCCTGTCTTAATAACTAAGTAGGGGGCCGGGAGTTGGTGGCACACGCCTTTAATCCCAGCACTTGGGAGGCAGAGGCAGGTGGATCTCTGTGAATTCGAGGCTAGTCTGGTCTACAAGAGCTAGTTCCAGGACAGCCTCCAAAGCCACAGAGAAACCCTGTCTCGAAAAACCAAAAAAAAAAAAAAAAAAAAAAAAAAGAAAACTAAGTAGGGCCCAGAGAGATGAGACAGCTCACAACTGTCCATCTGGACATTGCTCATTTCCAAAGCCCCTCCCACTTTTATCATCCCTGCTCATTCTGCCTTTGTATTGTCATTGCTGTGGTTCTAGGGAACATTCTGCTTGCTCAAAATTACCTTGAAAAAGTTTGCTAGATCTATCCTTACCAAGTTTTTCTTTGTCTTTAATACAAGTAAAAAAAAGGGGGGGGCGGGATAAAACTGACAATATTATCCCTAAACGAGAGGTTTGTCTGTTTATGTAAGTCATGCTTCTGTCTAAATGTATGGTTTAAGATTCCCTGCAGCTATCCAGCCAACTTTCTAAGGCTAACAGGACCACAGTTCAGTAGATCTAATTTAGAACAAATTTTTATCCATAGATGGGATGGAAAATCTAGGTGAGGATTAGGTCGTGGCCAAGGTACAAGAGGAGGAGGAAGTCTGAGTTAATTATAACCTAGGTTTTGCTGTCTTAATTCCAGGAAGCTGTCCCTTAGTTAGGTGGACAACGTGTTGACTGAGGGACATTCTGAGAGGCATTAGAAGCTACCAGTTCTTCAATTCTGAGATGTATTTCATAAGGGACAGTGTTAGTACTGAGTGACTAGAAGTTATGTAAAAAGATATTTGAGCAAGGATTTGGTTATTTTCCTTCTGGCAATCATAACTGGCCTGAAAGATTTGCCAAAAGCCATCACTTTCAAGATCAGTTGGGTAAAGGCAATTTGGCATGTTTTTGCTGTTTGAAGTGCAAAGAATTAGCACTGAGGGCCTTGATATGTCAGGCAAACACTCTTACTCTCACATGCTACAAAGGGATTAAAGATGTATACCATTACCTCCTGGCAAATTTTTATGTTTTTATGTATCAGTTCAAAATAATTTAGTTTACAAATACAGCAGTGGACACTTGTATAAAAACATGCTTATAGTATGACATGATAGGGCGTGCCTTTATTCCCAGTACTCAGGAGTCAGAGACA
This sequence comes from Mesocricetus auratus, assembly GCF_017639785.1. NCBI lineage: Eukaryota > Metazoa > Chordata > Mammalia > Rodentia > Cricetidae > Mesocricetus > Mesocricetus auratus. The sequence goes on from NW_024429203.1 coordinate 23,506,675, forward strand.
GGTGAATCTCTGTGAGTTCAAGGCCAGTCTCGTCTACAGATGGAGTTCTAGCACAGTCAGGGCTACACAGAGAAGAAACCCTGTCTTGAAACCAAAGAAGTACAACAAAACAAAAAAAAATCATACTCTGAGGGTTGGAGAAATGATGGTCCAATGGTTAAGACCACTGACTGTTCTTCTAGATGACCTGGGTTCAATTCCCAGTATCCACATGGCAGTCAACAGCTGCTTGTAACTCCAACATCTGACACCCTCACACAGACATACATGGGTACAAAACACCAATGAAAATAAAAATAATAAATAAATTATGAAAAAAATCATACTCATTGCTTACCTTTTGTGAAGTCACAGTAGAAAACAAAACCATGAGAAATGGCTGCCATTGCACAAATCAAAGACTTCATGCTCTGGTTTTTTTTTTTTTTTTTTTTTTTTTTACGAGACAGGGTTTCTCTGTATTGTTTTGGAGGCTGTCGGTCCAGCCTGGCCTCGAACTCACAGAGATCCGCCTGCCTCTACCTCCCGAGTGCTGGGATTAAAGGCGTGCGCCACCACAGCCCAGCTGACTTCATGCTCTGTATGTACACATGTGTATGTAGATATATGTGGAAGTCAAAGGTCAACCTTGGGGTTTTTTCCTTAGGGGTGGTTCACTTTTTATTTGAGACATAATATCTCACTGGTCAGAAGCAGGCAAATCTCTGTGAGTTCGAAGCCAGCCTAATCTACAGAAAGTTCCAGGACAGCCTCCAAAGCAATACAGGGAAACCCTGTCTCAAACAAACAAACAAAAGAGGGCACCAGATCTCATTATGAGATGGTTGTGAGATACCATATGGTTGCTGGGAATTGAACTCAGTACCTCTGGAACAGCTACCAGGGATCTTAACCTCTGAGCCATCCCTCCAGCCCCTCTTTTACTGGTGTTGACATAACCAAGTAGGCTAGGTTGGTTGGCCAGAGAGCCACAGGGATCTGTCTGACTGTCATCCAAGTACTGGGATTATTATTGTTGTTGTTATTATTTTTGTTTTTTCAAGATAAAGTTTCTTTGTGTAGCCTTGGCTCTCCTGGAACTAGCTCTGTAGACCAGACTGGCCCTGAACTCACATAGATCTGCCTGATTCTGCCTCCTGACTGCTAGGATTAAAGGTGTGCATCACCACATCCCTGCCCAGTGTTGGGATTATAAGCAAATGTCGTCTTGTTGTTGTTTTTTGTTTGTTTGTTTTCTGAGACCAGGTCTATGTAGCACTAGCTGGCCTGAAACTCTATGTAGATCAGGCTGGCCTGGAATTCACAGAGATCTGCCTGCCTCAGTCTCTCCAGTACTGATATTAAAGGTGTGTTCCACTACTCCTGCCATGCTTGGCTTTTGAATACAGGTGCTAGGATTGAACTCATCACTTCACTGATGGAGCTATCTCCCTATCTCTAAGACTTTGCACAACACAAAAATGTAAGCCTAAAACCAGGTATTGTTAACTTGCTTTTGTAATCTTGGAGGAGTCTGAGGCAGGAGAATTGCTGTAAGGCCAGCCTGGAATACACATTGGGACAGCATCTCTATGAACAATGAAGTGCTGGCTTATATGTGTCTTATGTCAACTTGACACAGCTAGAGTCACCTGAAAGAAGGAAACCTCCATTGAGAAAATGAGAAAATGCCTCCGTAAGATTCAGCTGTAGAAGCCAAGCGGTGGTGGCGCACGCCTTTAGTCCCAGCACTCGGGAGGCAGAGCAGGCGGATCTCTGTGAGTTCGAGGCCAGGCTGGACCGACAGCCTCCAAAACAATACAGAGAAACCCTGTCTCGTAAAAACCAAAAAAAAAAAAAAAAAAGATTCAGCTGTAGGGTGTTTTCTCGGTGATTGATGAAGGAAGCCCCAGCCCATTGTGGGTGGTGCCATCCCTGGGCTGGTGATGTTGGGTGCTGAGTAAGCCATGTTGAGCAAGGCAGTAAGCAGCACCACTCCATGGCCTCTGCATCAGCTCCTGCCTCCAGGTTCCTGCCATGCTTGAGTTCCTGTCCTGACTTCCTCCAATGATGGAGTATGATCTGGAAGTGTAAGCCAAATAAACTCTTTCTTTCCCAAGCTGTTTTTGGTCATGGTGTTTCATCACAGCAATAGAAACCCTAAGACAAATGACAACAAAACCTGAGTGTGGACAGCCCGGGCTTGGAGAAGACATTCACAGGCCACCTGGGTTCTCTTAGCCCAGGCTGACTGAAGACATCCACAGGTCCATTATGAGGAGCAAACACATGGTGCAGAAATGGGGAGAGAGAGAAGTGAACCGGTTCATGTGCTGTGGAAAGAAGGGGAACTGAAGAAACGAAGGCACTGAGAAACAGATGTGGGTGGCCTGCTTGCCATCGGGGTCATGGTGACATCTGGGCCTGGGATGCTGTTAAGAGTCATGTCTGGGTCAGTGGTCCTACCCCATCCAGGGTCTGTGTTCACACTGTGGCCCATGTTGTCACCTAAGATCACATGGATGCCTGTGCTCTGGCCTGCCACCTGTGACTTCACAGGGACCATGTGGATCTGAATGGGCTACTCCACCACCTGGTGCCACGGTGGCATCCAAGCCCCAGCTGCAGCTGAGAGCCATGTCTGGTTCCGTGGCTCTACTGCAAGCCAGGGCTTGTGTTGATGTCCATGGCTCCTGTTACTACATCTGAGGCCATGTTGGTGTCTGAGAGCCGTGCTGCTACCAGGGCCATACTGATCTGGGTGACCTGTGCTGCCACCCAGGGCCATGTCTGGGTCCATGGCCCTTCCAAAGCCAGGGCTATGTCCATGACTGTGGCTCCTGTTACCACTGAAGGCCATGTAGATGCCCGGGGACTGGGCCACACCTGGGGCCATGTTATTGTTCCAGGATTATACTACCACTGAGGCCATGCTGATCTGAGAGGCCTGAGAGGCCATGGTGACATCCGGGTTCAGGCTACTACTTAGGATCATGTCTAGGTCTGGGGACCTACTGCAGCCAGGGTCTGTGTGGATGTCTGTGGCCCATGTTGCCACCAAAGGCCTCATGGATGTTTGAAGTATGGGCTACAATCTGTGTCCATTTGGTGTCTGAGGGTCATGCCACCATATGGGCCATGTAGATCTGAGTGGTCTGAGTTGCCACCTGGGGTTGTGGTGACAGCTAGGCCCAGACTACGGCCAAGGGCCATACTTGGACCCATGGCTCTGCTGCAGCTAGGGTCTATGTTGATCTCCCTAACCCATGTTACCAAAGGAGGTCATAAGAACCACTGGTGTTGAGATCCCAAGGGCTGGCACCGCCCTTTGCTGGCCCTGGGAGAGCTGACCTCCCTTTCACTGGTGTCTGTGGCAGAAGAGCTGGCCTCACACTTCGGATGGGCAAGGCGGGTGGCCCTAGTGGCCCAGACTGACCAAATCAGCTACCACTCAGACCCACATAACAACAGGATATTTGAGAGGCGTTTCCGTGAGGGTTTGGTGATGATGGTGTGTCATCACCAGAGGCCTTGGACCAGGCAACAACTCATCGCAATGAACATTTGCAAGTAAAGCTGAGTGGACAAGAGGGTCTACTGCAGGACACAGAAGCCACTAAGATGAATGAAGAGGTGTTGGGGAGGAGGGAAGATGTAGGATCAAGATGGGGTTTGTTTTTGGTTGTTTTGTTTTGAATTAATATTTTTAGAATTTTCTTTGCAGAGGGATGCTACAGGGGTGAGGGGTGTATATGGAGGGACATCAAAATGAGCAGGATTGGTGTGCATGATGTGAAATTCCCAAAGAATCAATAAAAATTATGTTAAAAAAAAGCTGAGTGTGTGTAGGGGCATGTGCTTGTAAATTCAGCAGGTGTGAAGCTGAGGCAGGAGAATCAATGTAAGTTGGAGGCCATCTTGATCTACATAGAGAGCTACAGCTGGAGATGGAGTGAAACCCTGTCTCAAAAAACTGAAATAAATACTTTTTTCCCAAGATATATATATATATATGTATATATATATATATATATATCAGTCCTGGCTGTCCTGGAACTTGCTCTGTGAATCAGGCTGGCCTCGAACTCACAGAGATTTACTTGTCTCTGCCTTCTGCCTTCTGAGTGCTGGGATTGAAGCTGTGCACCACCACCACCTGGCTACTTTTTTTCTTTTAGAAAGTAAATCTAAATTGAAAGACTGTTTAACTATACAAGCATGAGGACCTGAGTTCAAACACCCAGAACCCATGTAAAAAGCTGGCCATGTTCTTATACACCTGTAACCTCAACTCTAGGAGAGGAGGATACAGAAGGGTCAGAGACAGGGGCATTGCTGGAGTCTGCTGGCTGCCAGGCTAACTCCAGGTACAAGTAGAGAGCCTGTCTGAAGGGAATAAAGTGGAGAGTGACAGAGCTGGACTTTTTTTTTTTCCAGACAGGGTTTCTCTGTATTGTTTTGGAGGCTGTCCTGGAACTCGCTCTGGAGACCAGGCTGGCCTGGAACTCACAGAGATCCGCCTACCTTTACCTCCCAAGTGCTGGAATTAAAGTCCTGCGCCACCAACACCTGGCTCCAGAGCTGGACTCTTAATGTCCTCTTCTCGGTTCTTCAAATGACCACAGGTGCACACACCCACACACGTGTGCATATACACATATGCCATGCTCAAACACATTCATACATACATGGTAAATAAATAAATAAATGTAAAAAAGTTAAAGCAAAAATTTTTTTACAAAGTAAAATATTTAAGCCAGGCATTGGTGCCATTCATCTTTAATCCCACTCACTCTGTGAGTTCAAGGCCAGGCTGGTCTACGTAGTGAGTTCCACGACAGCCAGAACTACACAGAGAAACCCCATTTCAAAAAACAAAACAAACAAACAAAAAGAAAGGAAATGATTTTGCTATTGTAGGCTATGGGAGTGACTTGGATGTCATACAACAAATGGGTATACAAAGGTAGACAAAGCTGCACTGGGGTTCGAGGTAAGGAGGTGAGTGAACCCGATTCTTCATGTTTACCTGATTATTGATGTTTTCATTTTTCCCACCAGTCCTGGATTACGTGACTTTCTCTCTGTGGCTCTGAGTGTCACTAGACTTGGTAGCCACTCTGCCACGGCGTTCTAATTGATGGTGGATTAGAACATTTACCTATTCATTCTTGTTTGAGACTGGATCTTACTTTGCAGCCCTGTTAGCCTAGAACTCACTATGTTGACTGGTTGGAATTGAATTTAGAGCAAATCCTCTTGTCTCTGCTTTAAGAGTGCTCACATTATGGGTGTGTGCCACCATACCTGGCTTAAATAACTTGCTTTATTGAGTTCCCTACCCTCTTGAGACCCAGAGTGAGATGACATCAGGGTAAAAATGAAGGCAGTCCTTAGGGGAAATGGCAGCTATTTTAACATGTAAGCTGTAATTCCAAACCACACAATAGCATTAATTGCTTTTGGATTTGATAACACTGGTATTGGAGTTTCTGAAGATAACCTTTCTTGCTTCACACAAGAAGTCCAAGGTATGACTCTCCTCGATGCCCATCTATAGACTGCACGCTGAAAATCCCATAAGGAAAAGCATGCTGTTTATGACGTTTTTTCAGCTGCACCCAGGATAGAGCCTGAAGTGCAGGCTTAGCAAGGGAAGGGTTCAGATGGCAACTTTCTGAGAATTCCAGGGATTTTCAGGATCTACTGCGTAGGTCCTCTGTAAAGGCTCTTCAGCTGCCCACCTCCTGCCTCTTCCTTCCTAGCCCCCAGGCAGAAGCATCACTGCATGAACAGCCAGGCAAGCAACACAGTGAATCAGGATCCAAATCTGTTTGAACGCAGGAGGTTGAGATGCCGGAGTGACTCAGCTGGCACCGGCTGGGGAGCAGTCTCAGCCTGCAGGCCTTCAGGAAGTGAGTCCCCGGGGCCTGCATCTCCCCCTGTGGCAGACTGCCACCAAACCCTGCTGTTCATCAGCCTGGGACCAAACACAGCAAGTGGAGTCTGCTTTTCTCCCATTTTGAAACCCTACCATATACAAGCCAGACAATGTGATGGGGTAGGACTGCAAAGGACACTTGGGGGACCGTGTCTTCCTTAAGAAGCTTACAGCTTAGCAAGGGAAATACAGGTAAATAGAGCACGAGAGTACAGTGATGTAGGCTGTACATGGCATCCATGGGAGGGCAAGGGGGGCAGTTTGGAAAAATCTGAAGCGACTTCTCAGAAGAGGAGATGAACCGAAGAAGGGAGATCGTAATGTGCCAGGTAGATGGGGCCAGGACCAGAGGCAGAGGGAGAAGCCTATGTAGAGCATGGACCTGAATGGATATGTTAATTCTACCCGTCACAATTTGTATGAGTGAGTTCTGTGTGCTTGGAGCTTGCAATTGGCAGCGCCTAGCTCGGGCAAAGTGTACCACTTGCTGTGTTTGGTCCTGGGCTGATAAACAGCGGGCTTTGGTGGCAGTCTGCCACAGGGGGGGGATGCAGGCCCGGGGGACTCACTTCCTGAAGGCCTGCAGGCTGACTGCTCCCCAGCCGGTGCCAGCTGAGTCACTCCGGCATCTATATTTATATGGGTGCAAACAGTGGTAGGTGTGTAGATGATGTCTCGGAAGTGGAAGCTCTCCAACTGCTTACATTTTCTTAGTCAAGTGGGAAGCAAGATCATCTGTTGATGGAAATAATCATGGCCTAAGGAAAAGAAATACAGTGTGACTGGCAGGTCTAACGAAGTGCTGTCTTAAGGTTCTGATTGTGTGAAATGAGACTAGTCATCTCAATTGTTTCCTCCAGCTTCATTCAACTTCATGGGTGAAGCATGGAGTAGTTAGACAGTTGGATTAAGCCAAGAATGTGGTTTTGGCAAATGAGTTCCATGGTGAGAGGCAAGGAAATTGAAGGTGTCTTCTAAAGGATTATAACCACAGACTAGACTAAAAATAAATTTGGAAAATGAGGGAAAAGTCAGGGTTATGAGGATCAATTTGCTCATGGTAAAAGTATCTTTGTCCTGGGCTGGGCAGCATGGTGGCATTGGTGGCGCATGCCTTTAAACCCAGCACTCAGGAGGCAGAGGCAGGTGGATCTCTGTGAGTTTGAGGCCAACCTGATCTACAGAGCGCTCCAGGACAGCTAGAGCTGTTACACAGAGAAAGCCTGTCTCCGAAAATAAAATGTCTTCAGATAAATGCCGCTGAGCATTTGAGGGGATGGGTTGGTAAGTGGTTAGAAAGATGCTGTGTTTTGTAAGGACATGGGAAGCAATGCTATCGGAGTGGAAGGCTAATTGTTGGGAGTTTGGAGATGAACTGAGAGTTCTGGCTGTCAGATCGTTTATGTGGATATTTCTCAAAGTTAAGCATGCTTTAGAATTACATGCAAAGCCAACAAAATGTGGACTGTAAGTTTCTACTTCCAGGGTTTCTGGGGTAGGGCCTGGGAACTTTCATTTCTAAGATCTTTGGTGAGGGCTGGCATGATGGCTCAGCAGGTAAGGGTGCTTGCCTCCGAGTCTGGAGATCTGAGTTTGATCCCTGGAAACCACATCTTAGGAGAGAATCAACTCTCACATGTTATCCTCTGATCACAGGTGTTCCACAAACATCTGGAAAAATTTTTAAAAGATCCTTGGAAATAGTGATGCTACTGTGGTCTGGGGACCATTTTTGGAAATCAGTGACCTGAAAGTATGTTGAAATTGCCAAGTAGTGTTATAGTAGTGGTTCTTGTTTGTTTGTTTGTTTTTGTTTTTTGGAGACAGGGTTTCTCTTTGTAACAGCCCTGGCTGTCCTGGAACTCTCCTTGTAGATCAGGCTAGCCTCAGAATCACAGAGATCCACCTGCCTCTGCAAGGATTAAAGGTGTGTGTCACCACCGTCCCACTAGTAGTGGTTCTTAACTTGTGGGCTGTGATCCCTCATGGGATGTGTGTCACAAATCAGATATCCTGCACATCACATTATGATTCATAACAGTAGTAAAATTACAGTTATAAAATAGCAATGAAGTAATTTTATGGTTGGGGATTACCACAACATGAGGAACTGTATTTAAGTGTTAGGAAGGTTAAGAATCACTGTGTTATATATAGAGTGACAATGAGACAAGACGGCCAAGAGATAAGAGGGAGTGACCTGGTGATCTGCAGGCAACTATGGGTAGTAGGAGATAATCATATGACCTAGTATTTAAAAGCTGGGTTTTTATGACACTGATTAGAAAGAGTGTGACTAAACAATATTTGGTAGCCAAAAATGGGATTAAGGCAAGGTCAAAGATAGGTTGTCAAGGGCCATGCACGCCAGTGTTCTTCTAACTAGTGTGGGAGCAGGTGCAGGCATGTGCACTGCTATGGCCTTTCCCTGGTGCACTGGGCTGGTATTCACCACAAGAGATCAGCCGGGGCAATTCATGTCCTGGCAGAAATAAAAATCAAACTAATGAAGGGCAGTGGTGGTGCACACCTTTAATCCCAACACTCAGGAGGCAGAGGCAGGCAGATCTTTGTGAGTTCGAGGCCAGCCTGTTCTACAAAGTAAAACAAAGGCTGTTTTACAAAGAAACCCTATCTCAAAACAAAAAGGAGAAGAAGAAATAATAGAAGTCCCGCAAAGCTGTATAGTATTTCGGGTTAGGAAGATTATGTGTCTCGGCATGGTTTGAGAGTGGAGTAAACCAGAGTTGAGACTGTAAGACGGCAGGATGATCTATGGAGATACATATCAGGGGGGCCAAGGGGATCATGAGTGAAGCTGGGACACAGACTACAACAGAGCATCATTGCAGGACCCCATTGTCCTTCCTCACTACTCACGCCTCCTAGCCAGTTCTCATCCTTCCTCCTGCTCAGTACTTGCCCTTTGACCTGTTAGGTGGCTAGATCCTAAATGTGATGTGTGTTAGAGAAAGTGGGGGGCTAAATGAGACAGTCAGTACAAGGGCTTTAAACATATGAGCAGCTATCTGGGTGGTGGTGGCACACAACGTTAATCCCAGCACTTGGGAGGCAGAGGGAGGTAGACCTCTGTGAGTTCCACATCAGCCATCTTCCATAGTGAGCTCAGTGCCACCCAGGCTACAGGGGGAGGCTATATCTAAAAAAATAACATCAACAAAACAAAACAAAACCCCAAACAGTAACAACAAAAACCAAGAAACAGCTGGGCAGTGGTAGCGTATGCCTTTAGTCCCAGCATTTGGGAGGCAGAGGCAGGCAGATCTCTGTGAGTTCAAGGCCAGCTTGGTCTACAAAGCTACACAGAGAAACCCTGTCTCCAACAACAAACAAGAAATAAAATGTATTGAGTGAGGAACACAGGGAAGAAGGGCTGAGGTATGTAAGAGATGACCAAGGGAGGTATCAGGAAGTAGTGGATACAAGCTTGCACAGTTACACATACACACACACACACACACACACACACACACACACACACACACACACTTTTCTCCTCTTTTGGTAGTGCTGGTGATCAAACCCAGGGCCTTGCTAATCCCAGGCAGGTGCTCTACAATTGAGCTGTGACCCCTAGGGGTTTGCTTTCCTGGGGCCTCTGCCTCCAAAGTGCTGTGATTCTGTGTGTGCAGCAGCATGCCTGGCTTCAATTAGTCTTAAAACAATGAGAGATCTGGAAGAGGACCTGGGATTGGTTCCTGGCACCAGCATTGTGGCTCCAACCATTTGTAATTCCAGTTCCAGGAGATCCAACACTTTCTTTAGGACCTTCTTGAGCACCAAGCAGACATTTGGTGCACATAAGTATCTGGAGGCAAAACATTCCTACACATAAAATAAAAGGTCTACAAAAAAAAAAAAAAAGACTCCACAACTCCCCCTGTGGGATACTGACATTATGTTGGTTTTTTTTTTTTTTTTTTTTTTTTTTAGTTTTTCGAGACAGGGTTTCTCTGTATTGTTTTGGAGGCTGTCCTGGAACTTGCTTTGTAGACCAGGCTAGCCTTGAACTCACAGAGATCCGCCTGCCTCTACCTCCTGAGTGCTGGGAATAAAGGCGTGCGCCACCACCGACCGGCCGACATTATGGTTTTATAGGTGGTGCCTGAGGAATTGTACTTTTGGACCACAGTGACTATCATCGACGTAACTGGTGTTGGCTGCAGTGCAGAGGTTACCATCTTCCCTCTTGGGTCTACTCTTCTTGGAATCTTTACAGACTGCAGAAATGCAGGATCTGCATCCTATGCATTTCTACTCAAGCGTTTGTCATAGGGGATTGAAATTGCCTGCAGACAAGACAGTGTCACCTATTACTTTTTTTTTTTTTGAGACAGGAGCTCACAATGCAGCCCTGACTGTCTCAGGATTTCCTCGAACACCATACATACCAGCTTGTTAAAATCTTTTTTCAAATACCTTTTTTGTTCTTCAAGTACTGTGATTTTCTTTTTCTGGTGTTGGGATCAAACTCAGGGCCTTGCGTATGCTAGGCAAGCACTTCCACTAAGCTACACTATCTGCCCAGTAGTACAACTGTTTTCTCTCTCTCTGAAAAAGGGTCTCACTTGTAGCTCAGACTAGCCTTGGGCCAGTGGGTAACCTAATCTGGGCCTGAATTCTTGTTCCTTTTGCCTCAACCTTGAGTCCTGGGCTTAAGAAAGTAAGCTATTGCCGGGTGGTGGTGCACACCTTTAATCCTAGCACTCCAGAGGTAGAGGCAGGTGGATCTCTGTGAGTTGTAGAGTAGCCTGGTCTACAAGAGCAAGTTCCAGGACAGCCTCCAAAGCCACAGAGAAACCCTGTCTCAACAAAACAAACGAAAATAAAGAAGAAAGTATGTTATCTCCCTGGCTGGATTCAGTGCTTTGAGACATGCATCCCAGGTTATTCTCAAACTTCCTTGTAGCTAAGCAGGGCATTAAACTTCTGATCTTCTCCCCTCCACCTCTCAAGTGTCACAGACCTGCTTTATGCAATGATGGGAATCGAGCCCAAAGCCTTGGGTGTGCTAGGCAAGAAATCTGCCAACTGAGCCACATATCTCCAGTTCCAGTCCAATCTTTTTCCTAAAGTGAAGCTGTATTGGCAGACGGGTATGGCTGGGCACATGTGGAGGTCAGCGGACAAATTGCAGGAGTTGGTTCTCTTCTTAACCATGTGTGTTCCTGAGACTGAATTTAGGTCATCAGGTTTGGTGACAAGTACCTTTACCCACTGAATCATCTTGCTGGCTTCATGGGATAGCTCAGTCTGGCCTCAAACTGATGGTCCTTTTGCCTATGGCTCTTCAGCATATCCTGCTGGTGTGTACAACTAGGCAGTGCAATTCTTAATATGGCATAAAAGATATTTCATGTTCTTCTCAACATAATTTTACCTCTTACTACTGTCTCCTATCTACTTCAGACATATTGGTGTTCTTTCAGAATGCCCACTATGCCAGAAATTTCAGGTGGTGTTATGTTTTCTTTTCTTCTTTGCACCCTCTGCTCCCAGACAGGTTTTCTCTGTGTAACAGTCCTGGCTATCCTGAACTAACTTTGTAGATCAGGCTGGCCTTTAACTCACAGAGATCCACCTCCCTCTGCCTACCAAGTGCTGGGATCAAAGTAATGTGCCATTACCACCAGGCTTACTTTTTCTTTTTGAGACAGAGTATCAATGTATTATGGGCTGGTTTCCTTGCTACATAGTCTAATATGATCCTGGCCTTTATGTAGTATAAATTTCCTGAGATTGAAACATTCCATTCTACAGAGTCTAAAACAGGAAGATAAACAACTCAAATAGCTTCAGTAAGTTCCTGAAACTGACCAGATTCACTAGGCCCCCTCCCTGTGGGAGTAATTGATAAAAGCTGAGAGTTCCAGCCCCTCAGAAGTGAAGCTGAACTGCAAAACACTCTTAGATAAGCCAAGCTGCAAAGTAGATTCTGACACCAGTCCAGCTTCCTGAAAATGATTTAGATCAACTGAGGCCGACCAACTTAGAACCTGGAAAGGACACTCCAATTTGTTGAGCTGCCTGCAGGCTGTGCAGTGTGCTCTGGCTTCCTAGTGGGCTTTGGTGACACAGCTGCTTTTGAGTCATTTCTGCTTCCCTCAGTAACCGCAATAAAATTCACTGGTTCACCAAGTTAGACTTCAGTGGCATCCGTATTCGGGTGTTATGGGATTCCTGTGTGGGGTGAGTGCATGTGTGTTGTATTTCCCCAGGAAGTTTTGGCACACAGCACTTACAATTTTTTTGTGTGTATGGGCGTGTTGCCTACATTGCATGAATGTATGTTCACTGCGTACATGCCTGGTACCCAAAGGCCAGAAGAGGGCATTGGATTCCCTGGAACTTGGTTGGTAGTTGCCATGTGGGTGCTGGGAATTGAACCTCTTGAACAGGTTTCTATGTCTAGGAAGTACTCAGAGCTTAGTTGGTACATGTAAGCAACTGAACTACAAGGAAAAAAAAAGCACTCAGGATTCACAACTTCATGAAACTCCATATGTTCTCTGCTAGGAGGCAAGGTTGTGGAAGCACTGAGGGCAAGAAGCCTGGTGAAACCCAGCAATGACTACAAGCAGCCCACTGCTGTTTTAATCTAAGAAATACTAGAGACACAGTGTGAGTCATAGACAGAGGTGTGCTGTAGGGTGAAGGAGGAAGTAGTGGAATGGAAACTGTTAAGGCCTTCTGGTGTGACTGTTGCTTAAAAAATAGCATTACATATTATGAATTTTTGTATGCTGCAGTAGGCACCGGCTGACTTCATAGTTTTGTTTAACTCCTGGTTAGTTTTACTACTCATACAACTACATGGAAAAGAAATTCACCTAAATCACCGTAGAAGTCCTCTGCAGTCCTTCTTTTCGATATGACGGAATACTTCTAGAAATAGGGTGGTTTCAGTTTTGATCACTTGTGTTCCTGCATAAGTTGTTGAACATTACTTTGTATTTCAGAAGAGTAGCAGTCTCCCAGAGACCTGTTGTTTACTCTAGAAAAGTTGTGCCACTTCTTCATTAGGGTATAGGGTCAGTGCTCCAAATTTAGAATGTAAATGTGGGATTAAAAGGACAACAGCTTAACACTAATGATCAATTTTGTACTGTAGACCAGGCTGGTCCGGAACTCACAGAGATCTGCCTGCCTCTGCCTCCCCAGTGCTGGGATTAAAAGCGGCATGCACCACCACCGCCTGGCTAGACCATATACTTTTACAAGCAATGTACAACAACCTTGCTTAGCAGCAGCTGCAAACATTAAGAATGGGTTAGAAACACCCCTCAGCAGAGGCTGTAAGGCTGGAGGAAAAGGCAATGTTGGATTAGTATCTCCTCTTACATCCACAAGACAAACTGATGCTAATCACTGTTTATTTGAGGTCATAACACACTATTTAGACACTTGGATGATACTGTAGTTACTGTTATCTACTGGATCTTACAAAGCTATAAAAGTCATAAAACCAGATTAGCATAATACATCCCAGTTAGATTTTTTTTTTTAAAGAGAGGGACAGGGTCTGTCTATATAGTCCTGGCTGTTTTGAAACTTGGTAAAGTAGACTAGGACAGCTTTGAACTCAAAAGATCTGCCTGTTTCTGCCCCTAGCTGGGATAAGAGGAGTGTGTCACCACACCAGGCCATCACAGTTACATGGCTCTTTTACCCTGCTCTACTGTCAAAGATACTATGAACATACATCTAAGGATACTTTCCCCTACTACTCTTTCTTGAGGCAAATATTCACATTGAAAAGTACCCCAACATTTTTACAGAGTTGTTGAGAAAAATAATCCAATTTTCTTTTTTGTTATTACTGTTAGATGAGGTGTCATATGCCCAAGATGACCTTAAACTCTTGCCCCTCCTCTACATCTCCTTTTGAGACAAAGTCTCATTATATGTTCAGGCTGGCTTTAAACTCCTTAAGTGATTTTACAATAGCTTTTTCAGTTGCTGGGTGTATGCCACTATATCTGCTTAAATTTTTGGTGTCTCTCTTTTTAAAGAGAGTTTCATTGTATAATCATGGCTGTCTGGAACTATGCAGACAAACTTGTCTTCAAATCTGTTGTGATCTCCCAAATCTACCTCCCAACTGCTTGGCTTTAAAATGTGGGCTACTATGAGTGGCTAATAATGTTTTAAACCTTTGAATTAAATTTTTATCATCGTGTATTATATACCATGTGAATATATTCACACCCATTTTTTCTAATTTCAGGTTAAAACTGTACCAACGTAACAAAGGCCAAAGAAAACTCAGCTTACCATCAGGAAAAACTATGGCCATCCACCCAGTATTTGACAGAGAAAAACACTGCTACTCGACAGCTAGTATTTTATTCAGATAGCAGTCTCATTACATGTGGTTCAAGAACATTCAAATAAAAACTCAAATAAAATCAGACGTTAAAGATCAGCCTTCAAACATCATAGCCTATGATGCCACGTTTGCCTATGATCTCTCCGATATAAAACCACATCCACACCTCAGTGGCGACCAAACCATTCAGCATAGCTTCCTGGAAAACAAAGAGCACAAATGTTAAGGTTCTTCAAAAAACAAACAAAAGACCCACCACATATTTGAAACTATTCTCTCTCAGGATTGATAGAGAATATAAGGATGCTATTCCAAATTACGTAACAGTTTTAGCCAAAGTCAGGAATTACTGATGTTCAACTTCTAAGAACTTTCAATTTTGTAAGGTAAATGGGCCTGAGCTTATAAATTCTTTCAAAGGAATTTTTAAAGACCTGAACAGGCTTAACCCTTTCATTATTAGTTTATGAGACACTTTATGGGCCCTAAAACAACCCACATCCTGGAAGTGGCCCACACATTAGACAGGGCATTCATAGGAAGATTTGTCCATCAACAATGAAGAACTCTGGCTTCTTCCCATTTATATCCCATTTATTTCATTTTTATTTACTATGATTTGGTTAAATTCTTTCCAAGTATTCAATATTTATTTTATTTCTGACCCCCCCCAACCCCAAAGGGGGAAAAACCCAACCACACATGGTTCTAGAAAGCATGGTTTCATTCAAGCAAACTTGGATCTAGAAACTCTAGTTGGAAAAAACACCTTCCCACAAATGAACTGGTTGACTTAACTACTACTATTTTTTTTTTTTTTGGTTTTTACGAGACAGGGTTTCTCTGTATTGTTTTCGAGGCTGTCAGTCCAGCCCAGCCTCGAACTCACAGAGATCTGCCTGCCTCTGCCTCCCGAGTGCTGGGATTAAAGGCGGGCGCCACCACCGGGGGCGATTTTACTATTATTAACAAGAGGTCATTTCCTATTCAGCAACACCAGAGGTCACTATAAGTCTCCTGTCACCCACTCTCCAGGTGAGGGCTCTAGCCCCAGTAGTTACTAGAACTAGAACTTAAAAGTCAAGTTCCAATTCTTGTGGCCTTTAATCTACATGCAATTTGAAAACCCAGATTTTGGATTCTTTGTTCTGCCTAATAATTACAAAGGTCTTTGGCCAAAATGAGGATAATTCTAGAACGAAAACAAAATAAACAAACCAAAAAGGCAGCCATTAGATTATAATATATCAGCTAATATTAGGAAGGAAATCAAGGCTGCCAGTTATTCAAGATGATCACCCTTTTGCTCTAAGACCACAACTAGACCAAGACAAAGAATAGCTGAATTATTTCTATATAGACTACAAAATGAGAAAAGAAAATGTCTTTTCTTGGCAGCCAAAAAACAGATTATCTCTCATTATGTTGGATTCCGCCTCATTTGAAAATACATATATTAATCAAAAGAACTGAAAGAATCCCCAGGGAAGACATTTTTCTATCACAAACATACTTTTTCATAGCCCATAGTTACCTTAACTGTAAGCTGTTTGAAGCTACCAGTTTTAGCACTTTGAATTATTTTTTTTGCACTCTGAATAGCTGCAGGGAGTTCAGCAGGGGTTGGGGGAACCAGTTCAACCTTGGCGTAGTACCAAAATGTGGCCAAACGAGGCTTCGAGTAAGTCACGGCAGCTGGAAAATAAAACATAACAAAACAAAAAACCCAGGATGAACTCACTAGAGATAGAAAGAAGCAGATGTGTGGGCTGGACACAAATATTTATTCATGTATCACATACACTCACTGCTTGGACCGAATGCACAGCCAGTGTTGAGAAGTCAGAGCTGCTGCTCCTGGGTAACAAGAGGGTTTTAAAGATGCAGACACCTGTGTCACACAGAGACACTCAACTGAGCAGTCAATTACGCCAGGACTCACTAGTGGCCAGCTAGAGTACTTAGTCACCTCTGAATGGCAACTCTAACTGTAAAGTTACTAGTCCCTAATCTGAAAACAAAGATAAAGCAATTTATTCATTTTTCTTTATAGAAACACCAGATTTTGAAGAGGAGTCTAGAAAGGGAAGAAGCTATGTAGAATAGCATCCTTTTAACAATGAGATTGAGGCTCATCACAATATTGGTCACAAGTCCAGATGAAATTATACCAATTAGTATCCATTTTTGGTATCTTTAGCAATATATGCTGGATTAAATCTCTCACTAGCACACAGTTGCACCCCCTTTCAAACACTGTACTCATAATACAAATAAAACTTAGATGTATTGGTAAGAGCAATCGAAACTAGACCGCACTGGGTGGTGGTGGTGGTGTGTACCTTTGATCCTAGCACTTGGGGGTAGAGGCAGGCAGAGCTTTGAGTTCAAGGTCAGCCTGGTCTACAGAGCGAGTTCCTGGACAGCCAGGGCTACAACAGGAAAACCTTGCCTCGAAAAAACCACAACCATCCAACCAACCAAACCCCTAGAATCTGCTACTAATTTGAAATTTCTTGACATATTCACTATTTCAAATCAATGAATTCAGCAGGAGAAATAACGACAAAATCAGCACAGAGTCTGGAGATGTAGCTCAGTGGTAGAGCACATGCAAAGTCCAGGACTGAAGTTGTGGGACAGAGACAGAGAGACACAAACTGAGAGAAACACATATAGAAACCGTAAAAGTAGTCGTGTATGTTTGTGTGTGTGTGTGTGTTCATGCATGTGTACATGCTTTTAATCACAATACTTGGGAGTCAGAGACAGGTGGATCTCTGAGTTTGAGGCCAGCCTAGTCCACAGAGTGTGTTCCAGGACAGCCAGAGCTACACAGAGAAACCCATCTGGAAAAATACAAAAGACAAACAAACAAAAGAAACCGTAAGAGCAACAAGTGCTCTTAACTACTGAGCCATCTCTCCAGTCCCAGACCCAATTATTTACCTACACAGACTAACATGCAAATACGTAAGTATGTGTCTGAATATCTGTTGCGTTGGCTAGCTTTGTGTCAACTTGACACACCTAGAGTTGTTTCGTAAGAAAGAACCTTAATTGAGAAGATGCCCCTACTAGTTTGGCCTGTGGTGCATTTTCTTGATTGGTGATTGATCTGAGAGGGCTCAGCTCACCTAGTATGGTACCACCCCTGGGCTGGTGGTTCTGGGTGCTATAAAAGGAGACTGAATAAGCCATGGGGAGCAAGCCAATAAAACAGCATCCTTCCATAATCTCCACTTCAGTTCCTGGCTCCAGGTTCCTGCCCTGATTTCCCTAGATCAAGGATTTCACACTAAACATGAAATACTCACCCCCCCTTTGGTGTTTTATTACAGTAAATGAAATTGCTTACTGAGAGAACTTTAAAATGGACTCCAGCAGCAAAGAAAAAACCCAGTACCACGATGGCGATGTGTAAATTCCCATTATTTAATAAAAGGAACTAGGGTTTTTTTTTGAGAAATGGCCAATTCTAAGGCTGGGCGGAGAAAATGAAAAGATGATTCATCATGTAGAACTAAAAAGATAAGGAGACACGTTAAAGGGGGCAGTGGTACCACTTGAGAGATCTACAGATGGCCAAGGATGGTACAATCTCAGCAATAAATGACACAGAATTAGATATGAGATGCACGAAACAAATTTAAATGAGCCAGTACAATGTACAACTGAAAAAAAAAAGGGGGAACAAAATGAAAAAAAGAAATGGAGATGAGACAGATCTCCCCTCCAGACAGAGTTTCTCTGTGGCTTTGGAGGCTGTCCTGGAACTAGCCCTTGTAGACCAGGCTGGTCTCGAACTCACAGCAATTCACCTGCCTCTGCCTCTTAAGTGCTGGGATTAAAGGTGTGGGCCACCAACACCCAGTTGACAAGACAGATCTTTCTAACAGAATTCCACTTGGTCTATGTAGAAGATGGACCCACTCACCACTCTAACAGAAAACCCCCCTGCTCTGGTTACTTGTTTCTAAAGAATGGATGCAGACACAAAAGACGACATCAGGCTGGTCACCACCATTATGTCATTGTAAAATAACATTCTTGGGGGGTGGGGTGAAGGTAGGAGGTGGACTTGCTGACAAGAGGTCCAGGAAAGGAAGGGGAATGATATGCATGTGTGAAAAGACTAAAATTCATTATATAAATGTACGAAACTGTTAAAAAATAAAAACCCCAGCACTTGGGAGGAAGAGGCAGGCAGATCTGGGTTCGAGGCCAGCATGGTCTACAGAGACAGTTCCAGGACACTCAGGGCTATGCAGAGAAACCCTGTCTTGAAAAACAGAAACAAACAAAATTTTAGCAGTCTGCAACGGATAGTCTGATCTTAGTAAAGTTAAAGATGAGAACAAGAAATTCTTTGGGAAAATGTGGAAAACTGCTTACTAGCAGTTCTGTAGGAGGAACTCCAATATAGAGTCTGGCATTCTACGATCTTCAATAGCTCATTATTGTTCGGCTGGTGATGAAGGGGAGGAGAAAACGAATTACTAACCATCCAAACACAGCAAGACAAGCTCAAAAGCACTACATGATTTTTAAAGATCGCTATTTTCACCTCCCGCTTCAGAAACACAATGAATAATCCGTTACTCAGAAAAGAACTGCACCGACAGGATATACTATGCAGGTTTGTGACTATTCAGTGTTCATCTGAGATACAGCGGTCTACCAGTCTTTTCAAACAGCCTCACGAATGCCAAGCCACCACGATAAAGACGACTGTTAACAGGCTTCGCTTTCTCCGCGGACCGGGTTGGGAAGAGTCATCCCTACGTTCCAATTTCCCTTCGCCGGACGCAGACTTCTCTAGGATCTGACCGAGGCACGGTAAGCAATCACAACTTTCAAAGGTTATCCGTCTTCAAAATTTCCTGATGACTTCCAAATATTTTGCTGAGATCCAGACCACCTAGCGAGGCCGGACGCGCGACCTTTTCCTTGTTTCCGCCCTCCCCTTCCCAGTTCTCCAAGCACGGTAAGGGGAAGGGGGGCCTCATGGCGAACTCATGGCGTTCGCGGCGGAGTGAAGCGGGGCTTCTCCACCCGACCCTCCCTCCCTGTCGCGGTCAGGGCCCAACAGCTTGTGCGCCCTAAGAAGCCGGGTGCAGCTGGGCGAGGCTGAAGCCTTCCGGCGACCTCCCGGCGGCCCTCCCGACGCCCGCGGGCCCCTTGGTGCCCACAGCACACTCCTTCCCCTCGCGCGCCTGCCCAGGGCCGCCGCTCACCGCTTACTAGCGCCGGGGCCTTCTCCGCGAAGTTACGGACGAACTTGGCCATGGCCTAGGGTGGAAGGTCCGTCTCCTCGCACCGCCGGCTGAATGTCACCCTCGAAAGGACCCGTGGCAGGCCCCCTGCCCCACTTCCAAGGTCAGGCTGCCCCTCTCTATGCCTGTTCAAAATATATAGGTATCCCTTCCGTGTTTGTGGAACATAATTGGTCCGTTTATTTTGTGCATTACTAATTAAATGTAGATATGAAAAGATGAAGTAAGAGAGCATGTGGAGAATAGTACAATTCTTCGGGAAACAGGCATTGCTTGGGGCAGCCATTCATGGCGGCCCGGAAGATTGTTGAGGTAAGGAAATGCGCATGCGTCATTAATTTTCTTAGCTTCATCTCCACTTTGGCTTGCGGCAGTTTCGTAGATTTTCAGTGACCATGGAAAGCGAGGTCGCAGGGCGTCGTGAGATGCTCGTGGGCTGATATGTTTGTTTTAGAGGCATGGCAGGGCCAAGGCCAAATAAGAGCTTTAAGGGACCATGTAGGCGTCACATAATCCAAGTCAACAGACTGACTCACCGAATCAACTACTTCTTATAACTGACCTTTTATAATCTCATTTTATGCCGCAGCCAATATTAGAATTGGAATCCAATCCCGGTTTTCCAAACAAGCCACATGGAGTTATGCGGACAGGAGGAAGAAAGTCACATGTATTGAGGGTATACACTATGTCAGGCATTTTGGAATTCGGTGAACGCTTTGGGTATTGTCCCCTTAGAGACCCGAGATTCCTAAATGGTCATATAAGGAGTATCGGAGTTGTAAGATAAACACAGAGAGGAACATAAGATCAGGCAAAGTGCTGATCTGGGTAGACCTAGAGATTTTTTTTTTTTTTTTTTTTTTTTTTACGAGACAGGGTTTCTCTGTTTTGTTTTGGAGGCTGTCAGACCAGCCCGGCCTCGAACTCCGCCTGCCTCTGCCTCCCGAGTGTTGGGATTAAAGGCGTGCGCCACCACTGGCTGGCGACCTAGAGATCCTTGATGTGTAAAAAAACTCCAAAAATTCCAAAGGGTTGGAACTTGGACATGATAGGGAAAAAAACCAAAACCAAACCAAACAAACAAAAAAAAAACCAATGTAGCAAAGTGACATTTTATGAGAACAGAAGTTCTGGAGAGGCCTTCGTATTAGAAGTAAAACTAATGGGATGGTTAGGTAGAAAGAAAAATTAGAAGTGGGATTAAGGAGTCAAGAGCATTTCAATGAAGAAGAGACAAACTGCCTTAGATATTGATTTCAAATTAAGGCAGGAAAGATTATTTGTGTGGTGAAACCCATGAGATCCCAGCATACAAGAGCCTGAGGATTGGGAGTTTCAGGCCAGTCTGGACTACAGGGTAAGACTATATATTCTGGGGAAAAGATAGGCAAGCTAATTATCAATATGAACATCTGTGATATTAACTAGAAATAGTTCCAAAATCTTAGAAGCCAGATTGCATCGGTGAAGAAATATGGAAGTGAATGCAAGTCAGACAGCCCATGGGGAATGTGGAACTTAAGAGAAACTGAAGTTAGAGAAGGGGAATTGCCAGGAACTGCAAGACAGCAACAAAGATGGGAATGTTTGGGAATGGTGGGACCCTTTCCTTGAGTGGGGTGATGGGAGAAAAGTTTCAAAGTCAGGAAGCTGATGGATGCCACCTGAATGTGAAAGGTAAATGGAAGAAGAAAGAATTTCGGTGAGAGGCTAAATTTCAGAATATCTTATGGACACAGAGCAGAGTTGCTGGGCAGGTAGAACCAACCAGTGTGTGGTCCCAGTACTCTAAAGACTTGTTATTTTCATCCAGCAGTTGCCTGTAGTTTAGATATCAGAGCAGAGAGTAATTTTCAAATAACCTAGGCTGAGATTCTGCATCTTGGGCAGGCATATAAACGGGATGAGGACATGGCAGCAAATTATTAAAGGGCCTTGTGTTTAGGCTGGATAAAGTGAAGCCATAAGGGAGCAAATTAGAAAAAAACTATCCTTGAGACTCTTCTTCTTAGGATAGCCCCCGGGGCCCTGTAGAGAGGTCTGTGGTGAGGCAGATTAGGCCAGTCAGGTTACACACATTTGCTAGTACCTTGTTTAAAGAGTGGCAAAACCCTGTAGCTTTTCAGAGGGACTTTTGAAATGTCACTAGCTTTTCCCCCCTTTCTTTCCATGGTGATGGTACTGCGATTGAATTTAGCAATGTGTATTATGCTAGGCAAGCTCTCTACCATTGAGCTATATCCCCTTTAAATTTTAGTTTAAACCAGGCAGTAGTGGAGCACTGCAGGCAGATCTCTGTGAGTTTGAAGCCAGCCTGGACAACAGAGCAAGTTCCAGGACACCCAAGGTTACACAGAGAAACCCTGCCTTGAAAAAGAAAAAGAAAAAGAATTAAGTTGGGTGGCCTTGAATTCACTAGGTAGCCCCGGCAGGCCTTGCTCTCCATTCCTCCTACCAATCAGCAGCTGGGATTACAGGCATACACCACCACACCAGGCTGCCGCTGGCTTTTAATACTGTAATAAAGGGATAACAAAGGTGGTAAGTCAGGTGCTCATTTATTAAATACAGGTTTTGAACAAACACCCCCAGGCAAGTTTGACAAGAAGTAACCTTCCTGGAATGTTTCAAATATAGTTGATCGAGTTTGATATCTGTCAACCTTTTTGTTGTTTTGTTCTTTATTTTCTGTCACTAGGTTCCTTACCAGTTTAGCAGTTAGAACATGTACACTATTTCCTCACATGACAATGGTGCAGCATCAGCCTGGCTTGTAAAGGTACCCAGTAGTCTTAGGCTTTGCCCAATGGCTGCTCAGCAACCAGAATAAAAAAATGTAATGGAACTTTTGTAGAGTGTGGTACTGAACAGCACCTGGCACCTTCACCCACACCATTAGACTACTTCTTAAGTTTCCTCCAATTTTCACATACCCATGGATAGCCATATTCAACAAACAAACGCTGCTTGAACCCTAAATAATCTTCCAAGTTTAGTATTAGCCTCTTGGTCAGTTATGAGCAATACCAGAACTGGCCGAAGTCTTCACTTTCCTTTCATACTCCAGCAAAGTCATCACGTAGAACTACTTATGTCAGGGAGTCTTAACAGATCTACAGCTGCTGCTGAGTTCCAGACAAGACACCCCTTTACCTGTGCAAATGCATATATGTGGCATCTTGTTAGACAGGATGGGAGTCTCCAGAGGTTCCTTTTTCTGGACGTCTTTAAGTTAGCTCACAGAAAGAAAGAAGGCACAGAGGACATTTGGCTTCCTCACTAATAGTGGCCTGAAGCTACCCTACACACTTGCTTTGTGATAAAGGGACTCAGCAGCGTCAGTGCTGCAGTCATCCATAGAAAAGTACTGGGAGAGCTTAAAAACAAAACGGAACACAAACGCGCCAAAAAAAGCTTACAATCGGAAGGTTCAGTTCAGAAATACAATACAGATGGACACTAGAGGCAGCATATAGGTCATTCATTAGCTAGAAAGCTGCTGGAAACAGCTGTCTTTGGAGGTTTTGTACCCATTTTCCTTCAGTTTTCACCTGCAAAACTCTGGTTTTTCCTCTTTTTCAAATTAAAACACTCTACCACACTAGCTTTGGGAAAACAAATGCAGTAGGTACAAGCTTATTTCAAATGCAGTTCATCCCCAGAGAGGGAAAGGAGAATAATACATATAGAAATGAAGTTCATTTAAAGAAAAGCAATCCTGTCAACCAGGTGCATGGAGTCTATCTTAACAATTTGGCCTTTCCAAGTGTGTCCTAGGCTTCCCTGTTCACAGACAAGCACAGCAACAGCTAACGTTTATTTAACAGCAGAGTGGGAGGCCCTCTCTGATCAGAGGTTTTCCAGTTGACACCACCAGAAAATACATAAGGACTGCATATTGCAACCTGTGTTGGAATACTGAAACCTTGCTTCTGTGTATGACAGGCTGTGGCTAACATTAAACTTCTGTAAAGGAAGCCACAATCTCCTTTTCTTGTCCTTTACACCTCTGAGCTGAGACCGATACTGATATAAAAACATCCTGTAGAGGACTGAGCCTCTCATAGCATGTTAAGCAAAATGGTTGTAGAAATAGGGTTAAACCACTTATGAACTACCCCGAGCTAAAGGGATATTTAAAATGGCTTGTGGACAAGATTTTGCTTCAGTCTCTACTTTGGTAATTGATACACTAAGGCTGGATTAGAAGCAGCTAGCTCTTAGGAGCCATGTCACAGCCAAAATATTAGCTATATACATTTTAGTTTTACAATTTTACCCAATTAGAATGAATATGTGAGAAGACATTGCCACATACCACATACATTTTATCACAGAGGACACAATATAATGTGGTACTCAGTTCATGAGACCAATAAACGAAGGGTACAGTATCTGTGTGTATGACACATACACACTGAGATATATTGCATTAGTGGGGCCTAAATTAACACAGTCATAGATATACTATTTATTGCCTATTTTACCCAGGCCTAGTCCTTGGGGCACATAAGAGAAAAGGGCACCAAGAGCTCCTCACTTATTCTCTTACTGGAAGTTTCACCCTTTACTGTCCCTCACTAAAAGGCTGTGCAGCTAAGTTTTGGTGGTGACAACCTCATGGGAGTGTTTGTGATGGTATCTTTAAGTCACAAGATAATACAAAATTAAGAGATACCAACAGAAGTCGTGTAATGTTCCTCCCATCTTATCCATCAGCCCACACTAAGGTATTTGCATTTATCTGGAAAGTTGCTCTGTAACATTACAGAGCTATAGTAAGGACAGATGGGCCAGCAGATACACAGGATGACAGGGTTTTGGATACTATCAGCTATGACAGAAGTAGCTGACATAGACTTAAAAGCAGTGCTCACTAAAAAATATCTGAACAGTACTTGGGAAGGGAAAGAATAAAGTGGCATGACATTTTTGTAGTTGAACTTATTATAATTTAGGGTAGGAAAGGAAACAAGAGGAATAGGAAAACCAAGGCTGAAAATTAGTGATGATTTATGAAGATGTTGTGAAAAGAATTTCCTAGGAGACAAGGTCTTAACAATCTTAAGTACCATAATTTGCACAAGAACAGTTTTCTAATTTATAAAGGAAAAACAACAAAGAATAAAATAACCAAAACCAAAAACCAAAACAAAAGAAAGGAAGAAAGGAAGGAAGGAAGAAAGAAAGAAGAAAGGATCAGCGTCAGAAAGAGAGAACCCACAAACAACTGTTTCCACCCTGGGGCTGGTTTGCGTTGTTTAGTTCACAGTATTTATTCAAGTTGCTCCTTTTGTTGCTTCCTCTCTGCAAGCCACCGCTGAATTTTTTCTTTGAGTTCTGTGTTTGGCCGAATCTGGTCCATGGTAAGGGGACTACGGTTAAAAGGATCTGTTTGGTCACTAGAACAAGAGAAGAGTGGAAAGTGAGTTACTCTGGAAAGTTCTAATATAGAATACCTAAGCATCTCCTTGCCCTGAGTCTCGTGCCATGGTGCACTGTGACTTGGGAGTCAGATGCTAACGGGGTTAGAATGAAGGAAATGAGAAAGGTGTGATTCTCAAATCTTCAACTCCCCTGTCTCTCTGCCTAGTAATAAACTATATCTAACACTGCCACTCAGATATTGATTCTAGTGGGGGCCAGAGATGGCCTACTGGTAAGAGCATTGACTTCCAGAGGACCTGGATTCATTTACCAGTATCTATATGGAGTTTCACAACTATCTGTAATGCCAGTTTCAAGGGAGTCAATGTCTTTTTCTGACCTGGGCACCAGTCACACCCATGATACACCTACAAACATGCAAGCAAAATACTCATATACATAAGTAAAATATATAAATTTAAAAAATTTTAAAATGGGCCGGGCGTTGGTGGCGCATGCCTTTAATCCCAGCACTCGGGAGGCAGAGGCAGGCGGATCTCTGTGAGTTCGAGGCCAGCCTGGTCTACAAAGTGAGTTCCAGGACAGCCTCCAAAGCCACAGAGAAACCCTGTCTCGAAAAACCAAAAAAAAAAAAAAAAAAAAAAAATTTAAAATGGTATCTTTGTCATCAGCCTTTAGATTTCAAGTCAGAGATTCTAGTAACTGCGATATCCTAAGTCACCATTTGTAGTTTTGTTTGTTTTTTGCATTTGTTGTTGTTGTTCTTATTTTCCCTTTTTGGACATCTTTATAATTTAAAATCAGAATAATTTCAGGCCAGGATATACTTCATGTTCATATAGTTCATAAAATGGATTAAATTTATTTTTGTGTGTTTGTAGCTCTGGCTAGCCTATATGACTTGCTATGTAGACCATACTGGCTCCAAAGTTATGGCAATCCTCCTGCTTCTATCTCCCAAGTGCTGGAATTCCAGGCTCCTGCCACCATAGCTGGCTAAGATTACTTACGGAGAAAAGAGGTAAGGTAAGGTTCAGTACCTCTCAACAGAGTTATCTTGTAAATCTTCCAAGCCTTACAACAGATGATATCAAAGTGCTACACCAATGAATCTATACTAGGCACTGTACAAAATACGGTGTTAAGTGGCTGGGGGAGTACAAAGGAAGCTAATCCAGTTTCCCGAGGCAGTTCTGTGGATGGGCATACCTGAGTAAATGCCTGGCAATGGTGGACCTGTCCACAGTGACTCTGGAAGATGGAAGCACCACGGGGTCAGACATCAGTGTGCTCATGATGGGATCCAGGAACTCATCACAGGCATCTGCATATGTCTCCTCTTCCTGTTGCTGGAGGTCTGCAAGAGACTAAGGCGACAACAGCTGGTTTCTAAAGCTCAACTCACAGTGCAGCTCCCCGACTGCTCAGTAACTCCACCTTAATTTTGGTCATCAATAACCATCCACAGAGATGACAGATCTCCACTTTGTTGTTTTCAACATCAAGCCCAAAACACACATTTTGGAAGCAGAGATAGTTCTGCTGTAGGTTGGCTCAGCTGCTGGGAGTCATGGCTGGAAGTGGGTGCAAGTGTCAGCAGGAGAAAGAACTCATCTTTCTGTCAGCACTCTGCTGTGAATGCTGGGATTTGAAAGAGGAAGGGGCAGAGGCTGTTAGCTGCATAATTAATGAGCCACTCACACAGCCTGTGTCTGAAGAGCAGTTTCTGATAGAAATTTAAGAGTGCCTCCAGCATTTAATCCTGTAACTCACTTTCTTAGGGCTGTGTCTGGCTAAGCCCTAGGCCAACATCAAGCCCAGCTCAAA
Organism: Mesocricetus auratus; assembly: GCF_017639785.1. Taxonomy (NCBI): domain Eukaryota; kingdom Metazoa; phylum Chordata; class Mammalia; order Rodentia; family Cricetidae; genus Mesocricetus; species Mesocricetus auratus. The sequence goes on from NW_024429203.1 coordinate 23,533,439, forward strand.
GAAAAAGAAAAAAAAAAAAAAGAAAGAAAGAAAGAAAAGAAAACTCACTAAGGAAAGGCACACATCAATAATGAAGGTTTTCTTTTTTGGTTTTTGGAGAATTCTACCTGCCTCTGCCTCCCAAGTGCTGGGTTAGTTAAAGATGTGAGCCACCATTGCATGTCCTGGAAGGTTTTCTATTAGATTTCTGTGCTATGTACTTTCCTTTCCCCCCCATTTCTAATGGAGCTCTACCACCGTCCAACTAGAAGAATTAGCTGAGCACAATGGAGTATTTTAATTTCTAAAATGCATTCAGTTTATACCAACAACCAGCAGAGATGTAGAGAACAGAGAAAAGCAATATAAACCAGTGTCTGTGAACTACTTATCTTCACTCAGTTTTTATTTTAAGTTAGGATCTCATTATGTTGCCCAAACTAGCCTTGAATTTGCAATATTCCTACTTCAGCTGGGTGAGTGCTGGGTTATAGCCATGTCTCAGCAAGTCTTGTCCTTCTTCCTCAATTTTATTCCAAAAAGTTATTTTGCATTAACATTGGGTTTTCAAAATTTTCCTAACACTGGGACATAAAAGTCTAAAGAAAGACTTCACAAAAACACTTTCTTGGCCGGGTGGTGGTGGCGCACGCCTTTAGCCCCAGCACTCGGGAGGCAGAGGCAGGTGGATCTCGGTGAGTTCAAGGCCGGGCTGGACCGACAGCCTCCAAAACAATACAGAGAAACCCTGTCTGGTAAAACCAAAAAAAAAAAAAAAAAAAAAAAAAAAAAAACCAAAAAAAAGAAACCACTTTCTTTTCATCTGGTAGTCACATCTTCAATTCCTTCAATTCTGTTCTTATTCCCCCTTGGAAGGGTACTATTTAGTAAGATGGCTGTTCCCAATTATTAACTGACTAGGAGGAAGTGCCTGTTTCCAATGCCTCTAGGCAGTACCTCTTTTCTCCTGGAAATAGGGCAAAAGCAGCAGAGCTGAGGTGACAGTATGGCATTTCTTACTGAACATATGAGAAAACAAACTGTCCTCATCCTTACCTTGATTCTCTCTGCCAAGTTACTGAAAGCCACGATCATATTCCCAGGCTTATTGATTTTCTTCAGGACTCGGACTGTCTGTGCAAAGAGAGTAGGAGAATAGGAACGTCCATCCTTGGGCACAGTGGCACAGAAATTCTCCTCATCCCTAGATGGTCAGCATTAGAAAGAGATGGCGCATCAGTGCATAGGCAGTGTGGAGGCAGCAGACGGGCTATAGAACAACCATTCCATCCCTTGTAAGTCATAAGTGCTTGTTCGGACTAGAAAGGCATTTTATTTATGTTGTGTATCTCTGTATGTGGTGTATGTATATGTATGTGCATGTATAAGTGTGTTTGTGTATGTATGGAGACCAGAGGTCAATGCTGGGTGTCTTAATTACTTTCCAGACTATTTTCTGAGACATGGTCTCTCACTGATCAGCTTGCCCAGGCTAGATAGATGGTCAGTGAGCTTCAGGGATTCTCCTGTTTTCGCTTCCCCAATATTGGGATTACAGAGATCTGCCCTGCCTCTCACATGTAGCTTTTTAAGTAGGTGCTGGGGATCTGAACTCAGATGATCATGTTTGTTTGGCAAGCATTTTACTGTCTAAGCTATCTCCCTGGCTTGACATCTAATTTTCTTTCTTTATTCTGCCTCTTCTTTTTCACTTTTTTTGAGACAGAGTTTCTCTGTGTAGGGCTGGCTGTCCTGGAACTTGTTCTGTAGATCTAGCTAGCATCAAACTCAGAGATCCACCTGCCTCTGGCTCCTGAGTGCTGGGAGTAAAGGTGTGTGTGCCACCACATCTAATTTTCTACAAGGATGTCTCTATGAAGTGCTCTATGGCCCTAAAAAAATGCTTTAACGAACAGTAGTATAACCAGGAAAGTTTATCTTTGCACAGATCAAGGTAGAACGTTGGAGATCCTGAACAATGTCCCATGGATCAAGTAAAATCTTCTCTCTACAACTTTGGAAGATTCCTTTATTAGCTAGGAGTGAGCCATCCTTCTCCCACTATTTTTACACAATAGCTAGCCAGCCATTCTGCTATCATAACATTAGCACCTCCCCCCATGGCTTCCTAAATGCCAATCTCAGATACCCAAGATTTAAGTAGATAGTGCAGATGTCTGATACAAGCTGCTGAGGTTTGAAGTCAAACTCGCTGAAGTCCTTGACTTTGAGAGCGCCCATCTTGGGGCCAACCAGGTGCTGCAGGAAGTAGTTCAGCATGGAGATAATGCGCTCAGCCAGGAAGGGGTGCACGAACAGTGACTTGATCTCTGGAAAAAAGCCAAAGTCACAAAACTCAACCCATCAGTAATTTTTTTCCCTTATATCTAATTTTACTGGAGACCTCTGAGGATTTAAAATTACATAATACATTTCTAGTGAAGAAAATATAGGCAAACAAAACCAAAATCAAGCAAACAGAAAGGAAACAAAAGCTACTACCCACACATAAACACTGTTAAAACATTAAAAATTTTTTTTGGTGTGCCTGTGTTACAGTGAGTGTGTGGAAGCCAGAGGACAGCTGTGAGAGTCAGTACTCTCCTGCCACAATGTGGGTCCCAGGGGTCCAACTCAGGTTGTCAGCCTTCGTAGCAGATGCCTTTATCCAGGAGCCCCACATTTTACATAATAAGTCCACCATTCTTTTTCTCATCCTTTCTCTCCTTATCTCTATCTCATTTTCTTATTTGCTCCATTTTAATGGGAGAGTTTTACCCTTTAATGGGTATTAGTTTTAGCCTTTTGCTGAATACTTAAAATTTATTTATTTATTTGGGTTTTTTGAGACAGGGTTTCTCTGTGTAACAGTCCTAGCTGTCCTGGAACTCGCTTTGTAGACCAGGCTGGTCTCGAACTCACATAGATCTGCCCTGCCTCTGCCTCCTGAGTGTACTACCACCATCTCGCTTGCTCTAGCATTGGCATTTTGCCTACATGTATATCTGTATGAGAGTGTCAGATCCCCTGGAATTGGAGTTACAGACAGTTGTGAGCTGTTATATGGGTGTTGGGAATTGAACTCAGGACCTCTGAAAGAGCAACCAGTGCTCTTAACTGCTGAGCCATCTCTCCAGCCCCTGTTTAAAGTGGCCACCTTATCTTCTCTTATTTCCCTGACCTGATAAAGCTTTAAAAAGAAGCTTTAAAAAATTTTTAAATTGCAATTGGGTGTGGTGGCGCACGCCTTTTATCCCAGTACTTGGGAGGCAGAGGCAGGTGGACCTGTGAGTTCAAGACCAGTCCATTCTACAGAGTGAGTTCCAGGACAGCCAGAGTTATACAGAGAAACCCTGTCTTGAAAAACGAACAAACAAAGACCAAACAACAACAACAAAGTTTTAAAAATCTATTTCTGTGTTTTTCATAGAGAGTTTCCTTTCACTACTTTCTGGCTGTCATATCACACTAAATTTAATCACTGAATGAAAATTATTTATCCTTCTCCCTCTCTCATTGTTATTTGCTATAGGCTGCCATTATGTAGCTTAGGCTGGCCTGGGACTCAGAGTCCTTGTGTCTCCATTTCCCAGGAGGATGCTACACCATGTATATTTTCATCTCTCTCTCTCTCTCTCTCTCTCTCTCTCTCTCTCTCTCTCTCTCTCTCTCTCTCTCTCTCTCTCTCTCTCTCTCTCTCTCACACACACACACACACACACACTCTTACAGTATGGATTTTACAAATATAGCATACTTTTAATTCTGACTACCCATATTGTAAATGTTTGATAGCTACATTTGGAAAGTGGTTACTGAACAGGGCAGTGTTGCTATAATGAGAGTGGAAATAAGTATCTTTTTGAAACCTACTTTAACCAGGATGGAGATATTTTCCAGAATATATATGAATAATATAATGTACAGTGTATATGACACACACGTTAATGGCTATCTCATCCTCACAAAGCTTTTTTTGGTAGTAGGGATTCAATTTAGTGTTTTTACACTCACTAAGCATGCATTCTACCACTAAGCTACACTCCCAGCTCCTTCAAGAAACCAACTGTGTTATCAACTTATATTTTCTGGCATGTCAGTAATGGGCACCATCATTCTTTTTGAAGTTTTTCCAATTTGTTTTACTCTCAGATGTGGAAGTTACTGTCACCAGAGTCCAGTTTTCCTCTGGACAGGGTCTTGTGTATCCCATAGTGTCCTGGAACTTATGTAGATGAGGGTGACCTGGAACTTCTGATCCTCCTGCCTCAACATCCAAAGTGCTGGGATTACAGGTGTGTGCCACCATGCAGGATTTCATGCAGGCCAGGCAAGCCCTCTTCTATCTGAGCTGCATTCCCAGTCCCAGATTCTAACTCTTTAATTTTTAGCTGGGCTGATCCCCTAAGTGAAATAGAGCTTGATTCCTACATTTCTTGGGGAAAGCAGACGTCAGTTCTCACCTGATGTCAGGAAGGAAAGGGTACCAATTGTTTCATTGGACATGATGTTATGGAAACGTGCCAGCTGTCCAAACATCTGCAGGCCAGCCTCTTTCTCTCGGCGGGCTTCTGGTGTCAGGCTCTCCCATTCTCCTCGGTCTTTCTCTATCTGCTGAATTTTTATCTTGCTCAAATACTATGGAAACCAGAAACATGATACATCAGATAAGAGAAATGTAATTGAAGGACCATGGTATTTAAGAGGGCTTAATTAAAATCCAGTCATCTGGGTTTAAAAAGGTGGCTCAATGGTTACAAATTCTTGCTGCTCTTGGAGAGAATCAGGGTTTGATTCCCAGCACTAACACTATGGCTTATAACCACCTGTAACTCCAGTTCCAGGGGATCTGTTGCCCACTTCTGGCCTTCATGGGCATTGTATGCATTTGCATACATTCAAGCAATACACTTTAAAATAAAAGTTGCAGAGCTGGAGAAGTGGCTCAGAGGTTAAGAGCACTTGTTCTTACACATGGCAGCTCACGTCCACCTGAAACTTCGCTCCAGGAGATGCAATGGCTTCTTCTAGCCTCCCCGGACACCTGCTGCATATAGTGCACTTACATACATGCAAACAAAACACACATACACAAAATCCTAAAACAAAACAAAGAGCAGTCAACTAAGCTGGGACAACCAGAGACTATGTAAAGGTCTTGAGCCTTTGTCAAGGTAGGCTAGAGCTTTTGTAGGGCCAGTGAGATGGGTTAGTGGGTTAAGGCACTTGTTACCAAGGCTGAATGATGACATGAGTTTGATCCCCAGAACTCTCTTGGTGAAAGGAGAAAAGAGCCTCCCACAAGTTGTCCTCTGACCTCCACGTGTATACTACAGCAAGTGTATACATATGTACACACATACACACATATGTATACACATATGTATACTACAGCAAGTGTATACATATGTACACACATACACACAAATGAAAAATTAAATTTTAAAAGAACTTTTGGAAAGAAAAAAATAGTAACTGCTTGGAACTAGGATAGCATCAGGAGGGAAAGGAGGACCAGTGGAGCATCACACAGAACCCAGGCTAAAACACCAGGCTCCTAAGAAAAAGGGATCCTTCCTAAAACAAAATGCCAACAACACCAAATGTTCAAAACTTGCTCACCAAAACCCAAATTTCTATAACTATGCCTGGTGTCTAGAATTACTTAAAAATGTCATAATTATTAAAGCCCTTGTCTCTCATCATCCTACTATTGCAGCAAACAATGAGTTATCCAATTTCAAGAATGCTGGGTGCTTCACTCCCTGAATCATACTGTCCCCACACAATATATTTGTTTATCATAGGAACTGCTCTCATCTCCTCAGAGTGCAGGATTATGAAAAGAGCAGGAGGCCAAATCTGTCTCACAAGCCAAACCCAAGTTCCTTAGTGGGTTATCAGTGAGAGCTCCCAGCTGTCCAGTAGGCTACCCTCAAACTATGCTGTATCCTCCTCCTGGAGGTTGCTGCCTAGTCATACTGACACTCCGGCCTCAACCAGGAGATCCTGTTTAACTGCATAGAGCACACAGCTAAGCTGAGACTAACACCTATGGGCAAAAGTAAATCCTTCTTTCTTTAGGTTGTTCTTCTTAGGTACTTTGTCATAGCAACGAAAATCTGACAGTCACTGACAAAAATTAAGATCCTGTGGTTTTTTTTTTTTTTTTTACATTGTTGGTCTGTTGGTACCTTAGTTTGGCTTTACCACACTTAAAAAAAACAACGATTTATGTATATGTATGTGTACCACATGTGTGCAGGAGCCTGTGGAGTTAGAAAATGGTGTTGGATCCCCTGGAATTGGAGTTACACGTAGTTGTGAACTGCCATGTGGGTGCTGGGAACTGAACTCAGGTTCTCTGCAAAAGTAGTAAGTGCTCTTAACCACTAAGCCATTCTCCAGCCCCAATACCTTCTTTAAACTCTCAACCAAAGAACCACCATGAAGCTTCAATAATGACCCTTGATTATGTCTCTAATGAAACTGGTAAACGTATAAAGCTGTGCAATGGCAAGTGTGGAGCATATTATTACACCTACACTCTTGGTGTGCAAGAATGTTCTACAGTAAGCCTGGCAGTGGTAGCACATACCTGTAATCCCAGCACTCAGGAGGCAGAGGCAGGTGGATCTCTGAGTTCAAGACCAGTCTGGTCTACAGAGTGAGTGCCAGGACTGGTTCCAAAGCTACACAGAGAAACCCTGCCTCAAAATGAGAGAGAGAGAGAGAGAGAGAGAGAGAGAGAGAGAGAGAGAGAGAGAGAGAGAGAGAGAGAGAGAGAGACACCAAACCAAACCAAACACTACCACCAGCACCCCACTAGCACCGATGTTGATGATCTGAAGGCTTTGTCATTGACACCACCACAGATGGTATAGGAATAAGTACAATTCTTTCTTTTTTACCTGTATGGCTTCATCCAAAAGGAAGATAGCATCATTCATTAACAGGTTAAGAAATCGGAGAAACAGTGGGGGATTCATAGCTTCTAAATTCTTAGAGGCGTAGTCAGCCAAATCCTGTAAGTCCAGCCCAAGAAGATATTTTAGTATCAAATCACAACTTTACTGAGGCTGACCTGAAGCAACTGGTTTCATGAAAACCTCTCTTACCTTAATGCTCTCTCGGTAGCTATCTGTCCCCCACATGTATCTTAGGATGGGATACATAGGGCGGCGGTAATTAAACTTCTGTTCGAATTGATGGGGGTCCCCTAGAGTAAGGCAAGAAGAAGAAATCAGCAAGGGTAGTCTAATAGAGAACCATCAGGAGCTTATGCATATGTGGTTTCTTTACTCTGAATACCAAGGCTGCTGCCAAAATCTTCCCCCAGGAGTTCCCCCAGCCCATAGCCCTTGTGGTACGGGTATAAAACCTAGGTTGTAGCTATAATTACCTGCACAAGATCACATCAACAACACTAGTCAGCATTCCAAAAGGCAGAACTAGCTGAATTCAGTGGGTTGTGGATAAAAAAGGTGCAGACATAAAAGGGGAAAGAAACAAGTAGGGAGTACCTGGAGGAAGTGGGAGGAGGGAACTGGGGGTGGGTATAACCAAGCATTCTTCACATGTATGAAACTGCTAAAGGATAAGATATTCTATTAAAACATACATACACAACACACAAACACAGGCCTTGCACACATTAGGCAAGTGCGCTATCCCTGAACTACATCCCCAGCCCTCTCTAGAACCCCCTCCCCAACCCATCCCCACACTGAGACAGAGTCTCTCTGTGTAGTCCTGGCTCCCTGGAACTCACTCTGTAGATCAGGCTGGCCTTGAATTTACAGAGGTCTGCCTGTCTCTGCCTCTTGAGTGCTGGGATTAAAGGTGTGCTCAATTTTGACTCATTTTACAGGTGAGGAAATCAAGACCCAGAGTAAATAAAGAGACAAAGGCAGAAAAAAATATGGAAAGTTAGCTAATAAAATGTTAAATGCCTATTTAAATGTTAACTGTATATGTCACCAGATAGCAGAGATCCCCTTTAAAAAGACTCTTATGCAACTGCTTAACCTATCTTGCCTACTAGTTCAGACGAAGTTCTTCTTAATCAAGCCAGGGGCTCAGGACTGAAGAGAAAGACAATGTTATCTACTGGCACTGTTTTCTTTATTTTAACTATTTTTTTTATGTGTACATACATGTCGTGGGTATGTGTTCATACATGTTTGTGCGTGTGTCCATACATGTGTGTGTGTGCATTTGCACATGCACATATGGAGGCTAAAGGTTGACACCAAGTGTCTTGTTCAATTGCTGTCCACCTTGTTTTTTGATATAGTCTCTCATTAAAATCTGAGCTCACTAGATCTGGCCCGGTTAGATGGTCAGCGAGCCCCAGGCATCCCCGTCTCTGCCCCCCTAGAACTAGCACTATGGGTACATGTTGCTACATCTGGCTGTTTTAAACCTGGGTCCTAAAGCTCAATCTCAGGTCTTCATGATCGCTGTGCTTGCCAACACTATGTAGGAGGGATTTTTTTTATTTTTCTGTTCTTGTTTGTTTTTTGTGAGACAGAGTTGGTTCTACCTCTTTTAGTTGTATGACTTTTTGAGCATCTATATTCTCACATATAAAATGAGAATAATACAGAAAAACTTTCAGATAGACACGTTAATGATGCAGGAAAAAAATAGAGCCCTCTGCATCAGACCTGGCACACAGTAAGTATTCAAGAGATGCTAGTTAACATTTCTGTGACAATCGAAAATGATCAAGCTGTGAAACTTAGTTCTCAGCTCTAGAGCTGGTCACATGACTCCTTTACCTGTAAATTCAATGTCCACAAAAACCTTGATTAGGGCTTCTGAAAGTTGGGCAGCATATGGAAAGTTGCAGAACACACGTTTCCGGTGAAACACACTGGACACCAACGGATTTGGGGTCTGATCCAAGTGAGGCATCACTGCTTCTAACACCTCTGCTAGTTTAGCTCTCAGGTGGGGATTCTTCATTCTGCAGAGGGCAGAAAGCAAGATGAGCAAGAAGAGTACTTAATTTCTTCAATATGATTCTATTCTACCCAAGGAGCCAGTACATCCTATACCACTAATAAATATATAAAAAATCCACACCTGTTTCAAGTTTGTCAATACTTGGTTGATGCCCGATATGCCATTTAACATGTTGTTTTGAGATGGCTCTACTATGTATGTAGTCCTAGCTGTGCTAGAACTCCCTATGCAGACCAGACTGGTCTTGAACTTGTGGCAATCCTCCTGTCTCTGCCTCCTGAGTGCTGGGATTATAAAAGTGCACTATTATGCCTGCCCATTTAGCTCTTGAGGTGGCAGCTTACCCTGTGTGAGGAAACACTTAAGTATGTATGAGGGAGCACTTCAGTTTCTATGTAAAGCTTTGACATTGTTTTCTTCTCTACAAATATACTATTCTTTGCCAGGTTCATTGTGAATACATTTGGCTTCCCAAGTTTTCTGAGGGCAAAGGTTAGGTACAAGTACCTGATAGCATCCATATTCCCTACCTGTGTGTCTAATCAATGATTGTTGGCTTCTGACTTCCCTTAGGGTCTGCTCAGCTCAGGGAAGGTTAGTGTCTATATATTTTTCACTGATGTGCCTTAGAGAATTGTGGACTCTTTTTATTTTGCAGCAAATGTGCACTTTTGTGCATAGAAATTGTTTCCATTGGCCTACATACATACCCCACTCGCCACCAAAAAAAAAAAAAAAGAAAAAGAAAAAGAAATCAGGGAAGCAATTCTAAAACCCATAGTACCCGTTTCAGAGAAGGCTAGAAGTAACATGAACCTAGGTTTACCACTTATACAACTCAAGGTGCAGGAGCAAGCTTTGATTCACATAATTAGTAGAAGAATTTAACTGCACTTGGATGCCACTGGTGTGGCCTCTGGTATTCTGGTTAACTATTTTAACCAGGGACCAGCAGTGGAATTCCCAGCAGACCCTTTATATTCAGATTCATATTCTCTGTGGGCAGAGTCCTCTGCTTGCGAAGTCTCAGCACAGCAGGAGGGATGTTTTGTAGCTCTAACAGTGATGGGCAAGCTTCCAGCACCTCACCTTTCTATGCTTCCAGTGAAAATGGTGATAAAGTGAAGGACATGTTCCAGGGAATCTGCTGACGTCTCCAAGATGTCCTCAGCAAATCGCCGGAGAAAAATGAGGAAATCACCCAGGTTATCTGCAAAAAATTCTGAAAAAGATTCGCTGGAATTAGCCAAATATCTGTTCATTGATCCCAAACAACATTCCAGTCTGTCTCTTCACATTAACTAATGAAGGTTAAAAAAGTTGAAGTTTTTTTTTTTAAGATTTATTTATTATGTATACAGTGTTCTGTCTACATGTTTGCCTACAGGTCAGAAGATGGTACCAGATCTCATTACAGATGGTTGTGAGCCACCCCTCAGCCCTCAAAAAGTCTTTTGTACCAAATTTTTATCACCACCTAAGTATCAGAGATGGTGTAGGTTACTAACTGATCTCTTACATGTGTATCAAGCTTTATTTTTACCTGAATATGTGCATGAATAGTAGTAACACAAAATATTGCTAACACAAGCATGCTGTGCCCTCAAAGGTCAGTCACAATTTAAGCCATGCGTTAGGTGTGGCTAGTTACACCAGGTGACTGCAGCAAGGAGTTCCAGCATGGTCCTTCAAGCATCCTTCCCTTCTGGCACTCATACCTTGGCAAAGTCCCTTTCTGCGTTATCCTAGGTTAGGAGATTTCAAGGTTAGCTATCAAAGTTTGCAGCTTTTATTTGGTCCCTTGTGCTGCCACATCACGAGTGGTACTAAGAGGTATGTGGGGTGATTGGCAAGCAGCTGAGGCCTGTTGACAACCACATGACTGGGCTTGTAAGTGGATCTTCCAGCTCTCGTTGAGTCCTTAGGGTACTATGGCTTTGACTGACAGCTGGCCATGATCTCATTAGTGCTCTAAGCTAGGATCACACAGTCAAGTGCTCTGGGATTTCTGACCCAGAGAGCTATGTGTGATAATGCTTGTTGGTTTAAACCGCTTATGTTTTTTTTTTGGGGGGGGTAACTTGTTATATAGCCATAGGAGACCATGTTCAAGAACATGTAATCTGATTAGTGAACAACATCTACTGGTCCTTCACTGACATACATACACACAATTTCCCTTCTGAGTTAACTAACAAGAGATGCTTCTCTTTTTTTTCTAAAAAATCCCAGAGAGAGTTAGACAGACAAATCATAGGTTGAAAGACAAACAATATTAATGACAGAAACTAAGAGTGTGAAAACCCTGATTACAGTTCATCTTTTGAAGGCTGTTTTCTGACTATCACAGCACTGGAGACACAGAGCTGGAGAAGCAACCATTAGTGCCTCCATGCTTTGGCCAGTAGACATTATTTGCAAGTTTGAGTACTTTTTCTAAAAACAATGGAATGATAACTAAGAGTCTTTTGAGGATTAAGCTTCCAAGGTGACCCAGTTAAACTTAGGTGGCTATTAATAGGATGTTCCCAAGGGACAGGCTGCTTACCTGGCACATAAGCCAAAGAGCTGTAGCCATCTGGCAAAGGAAAACTTAGCTCTAGTGGCTGTGAGCCCTCATTGCCTATGGCCAGTTGAACCAGCAGAACAGCCATGGACACCTGCAAATTTAGACAGTTTTGCAGCATCTGAGGCTCAGTCATAGCAGTCTTGGTAGAAAGATAGATGGTCATCAGACGTTCGAACTGCTCACGGAGATTGTCAGCAGCAGGGCTAGAACTCTGCTGAGCATCCCGCCAGGCAACCTGCAGCCGATGCAGATTTTGGTTGATTTTTACCATCTGATCATGCAACCTGCCCCCAAAAAAGAAGAAGAGACCAGGTCAGGGGGGCTCATGTGGGGCAGTGTAGTGTAGACTACACTGGAAAGGAAATCCTTGTTTGGTTATTCTAGTGTTCTAAGGTTGTAGAAAGTTATAGGTACAATGACACAGAAGGCACTCACAAAAGTCACTGATGGGACAGAAGCAAGGTGAACTGCTCTGGGAAAATGTTACCATGCACTCAACAAATATGAAGATAATTATGAAGAGTTAGCAGCTTCAGAATGAGCATGGTGCATAGTGAGAGGTTATTACTGAAGACAGTCATTTTAACGAGGCAGAGTATGAGCAGCCCAGCACAAACTTTAGAGAAAACCTGATTTCTGCACAGTTAGAAAATTTTTTGAGAAGACAAAAAAAAAAAAAAAAAAAAAAAAGGGCTTGATCATAACGACCACACATAAAGCAGCCATCACTTGGCACACAACCTTGGAGCAGCTTCCAGCCCTCTGTTGTTTAGCATAAAGTAATTATTCTTCACAGAAGTTCACCTGAACATTGAAAGGAAGACCTAGAACTAAAGCTACTGATAACTGCATCTCCAACTACAATCAGAAATCACTCTCTTTGTTTTTTTTTTCTTTTTTTGATGCTGTTCATTAGTTTTATCAAGACAAGGTTTCTCTGTGTATCCCTGGACATTCTGGAACTCACTCTGCAGACCAGGTGAGATCTGCCTGCTTCTGCCTCCCAAGTGCTGGGATTAAAGGTGTGCACCACTACCACCCCCCCTTTGTTCTTGTGGACAGTGACTAGGGTTACTAACTGGGAAACTAGATACCAGGCATCTAGTCTGAATTTAGACTGGCGAGCAGATCAAGCACATGCTGAACTTCTGTCACCACATTTAAAATGTCATCAACAGGTTAAAAAAACTTTATAGCTGGGCAGTGGTGGCACATGCCTTTAATCATAGCACTTGGGAGGCAGAGGCAGATGGGTTTCTGTGAGTTCGAGGTCAGTCTGGTCTACAGAGCTACACAGAGAAATCCTGTCTTGAAAAGTAAAAAACAAAACAAAACAAAAAAAACAACCAAACAAACAAACAAAACTGTCTAATAAAGACAAATTTTCATTTTTTCAGTAATTTGCTACTGGAGTTTTGAAAAAAATGCCTTTCATTAATTTAAATATACTGAGAAGGCATTTAAAAAATCAGTATTTCAGGCCAGACATGTGATGCATGCCTTTAGTCCCAGCACTCAGGAGGCAGAGGCAGGTGGATCTGATTTTGAGGTCAGCCTAGTCTACAGGGCAAGTTCCACGACACACCAAGAAACTCTGTCTTAAAACAAGCAAGCAAGCAAACAAACAAACAGCAATTAGTATTCCTGGATCTGAGGAGATGCTCAGTTGGTAAACTAGTGCAAGCATGGGGACCTGGGTTCAGATCCCCAGCACCCATGTAAAAGCTGAGTCTTGGTGGTGTGCTCCTGTCGTGCTTATGCTGGGGACACAGAGACAGGAGGATCCCCAGAATTTTGCTGAATCAGTGAGCTCCAAGTTCAGTCAAAGACAGTTCCTCAAAACAGGCGATGAGGACCGATTGAGAAAGCACCTAACACCAACTTCAGGCTTCTACATCACACAGGAGCATGTGTATCCTGTCCTCAAGTGAAAACAAAATCAGTATTCATAACACTCTTTCTAGATCAAAATTAGGAGTGACTTGTTATTCCTCCCCCTTAAACTGGCAAGCATTCTCAGCTAAATAGGAGGAGAAATTGTAGTGACATGTAGCTGGCTTGCTAGAAACGGACCCTTTTGGAACCTCTACACATAAGCTCTCAACCTTTCCATTTCTAGAACCCTTTCTCTTTTGTGGTCATATTGGTCTTACTGGAATCCCTTATCATCATTCTCTCATCTTTTTTTTTCAGTTTTGTCTCTTGGTTCTTTGGCATTAGAATAAGAACTCAAGAGTAGTGAGTGAAATGTAAAATGAAAATAATTCAATCTTCCTAGATAACAACACACTGTTAATTTTAAAAAATAGATAAAAACTGTAAGTAATCTGTACAAAGTGGCCTCACATAAATTTAAACAAATGCACACCCGTTCTTTCCTTACGACATCCTAACATGAGTCTTTAGACTCACTTTCAACCTCTGAGCTAACCAGCTCTTCACAAACAGTTCTTTTCCAATGACATCAAAAGAGTTACCTGTGAAATCCCAAGTACAGGGTATACTCTGTCAGGGCCAGGTTCTCCGTCACAAGGTTGTAGCTCGGGGGGAATATTGGTTCCTGCACAGCTGGGATCAAACAGGTCTCTTTGTCCAAACCTTGAAAGTGAAAGGGGCGGTCAAGGCTCAGCACAGACTGGCTGGGACTTCAGTCTCCCTTTACTTTGCTCTGCCCCCATTGCTACAATGGTGTCTTCCTCACAACACATCTCCAACTACTTCTGTGTCTAAAAACACTTTCTGGCTTCTTGCTGTCCACAGATATAGTTCAATCTCTTGCTGAACCAGTGAAATCAGCAAAAACTAAAATGAGTGATAATACTGTATTTTTCCTAAGTGATAGGAGTGGACCATTTCCATTTCTTCTAGGTTGTCCTGTGTTCCAGCTGAGTGACTTTTGTGAAGATATAAGTTTTATAGTTAGAAGAGGATTAAAAAAACCTAGAAGGAAACCCATCAAAACTGAGGAGAGACTAACCCTGAGTGACAGAATCAGGCCTGACTCATTTCTTCTTTTTCACTTCTCTGTGCTCTTCAAGTGTCTCCTCTCTTCCTTCCCACTTCTTACTCTTCAAACCCACTTTCTCTAACCACATGGAACTTCTTACAATTCCTCAATAAAGACCTTCCACAGATTTTTTTTCCTAGACAACCTCAAACTCAGAGATCTGCCTGCCTCTGCCTCTCAACTGCTGGGACCAAAGATGTGTGCCATCACTCCCCACTGTTCCTTCCACAGACTTTTACAAACTGTTCTTGTCTTGTCAGACACTCCTGCTCCTTTGTTTGCCTTTCAAGACTCAGCCATGAAGACCCCAGCTTCTACAGAGCTGGTCCCTCACTTCTTCCTGCACTGTTGTCACTTTGTCAACCTATCTGTCCTCTTCTGCCTTCTGAGTTCAAAAAACAATGGCAGCTGTGCCCTACTGAATTTCTATAAACGATGAGGGAATGAACGTCCAAGGTTGTCAAACCAGACAGAGGGTCTCACCGAGGCCTACTATTTAAGGGATAACAGTTGTTTTCAAGAATTCATGTCTAAAATCACTGAAATAGTTCTTCACTGTGCCTCATCTGTTTTGAACAAGAGGCACTTTCTTAAAGGCTAAGGGAGCAAATGCTTTAGAGGTGGCATACACATTCACTATTATGAAAAGCCCAGTTCCCAGCCTACCTCTCATGTGTACATTTTTAATTTTTCGTTCTTCATCATTCAAATCCTTCAGGACACAGTATGAGGGATTAAAAGTGAGGAGCCGGGAGGATCTGGGCTTGCAGAATGGCTGGCACAGTTTCAGGAGAGCGGCACCCAGATTCAGAAAGAAGGCATCTGAGGCATACATTTGGAAGAAGATTTCAGGCATCTGATTGGCCCAGATCTTGGTCCGTCCTGCATTTGCATGCAAGCAGTTTCCAAGCCAGAACAAGGTACAGTGCTTGGTTTCTGGAGAAAGCTGGAGCAAGTTCTTCAGCATCTGGTAGATCTTCTCATGGAACTGAGCCATGAGCTGTTTAATCAGAGAACATAACCACAGAACATTCCAATTTCACAATCCTGGCATTTTCTTTTTTTACTCCTAAACACGAGCAAATATGAGTTTCTAAAAACATGCTAATCTTAATCTTTCCCTTCACTCTTTTTGTACCTTATTTCCTGATTCTGATATTTAAAAATATATGTATTTCTGGGTACTTAATGGGACATTTTCTGGTCAGCTGCCAAGCTGCAGAGAGTTTAATAGGTTTTATGGTTGGGAATTTTCTGTAAAGTATTAATGATAATTTTTCTGGCTCTCTTTGTCATGGCTCTCATAGCAACTACTCAACTCTACCACTGCAGAATGAAACTGAGCCATAAACAATACAAATAGACATGGTTACAGTCAATAAACATTTTTAATATTATATTACAATTATTTAGTGTTAATGTATTTAGTATGGGGGAGCATGCTATCGAGCATTATGTGTGAGGATGTTTGGGGACAGGTTCTCTTTCTACTATGTTCCTGGGGACCGTACTCAAATCATCAGACTGAATGACATTACCAACTGAGCCATCTCACTGGCCCCAGTAAATCTTTCTTTACAAAAAACAAAATAAAGAAACATGGGCAATTGGATTTGGCTACTGCTGTAGTCTGCTAAACACCTACTTGACAGCATCGTGATGATTAAATAGTAATGGAACCCTTAAACTGTGCCCCAGTTAGCCATCTAATACCCCACAGTCAGACTTCTGCTAAGTTTTATGTTAAGAGGCCTGCACATAGAGAGAAGGACAAGGGACAAAGATTTATAAGATGGCATTTAGTCAGGAGGTTTAATGAGATAAGTGACAATAAGTATTCTGGAAAGAAGGAAAAGGACTGAAGGGGGTGTGACAGTGTCATCATACAGGCAGGTTCTATATAATCTAGAAGTTTATTCTCACCCAGCATCAAAGTCCATCCTCTCCTCATAGTGAAGGATATGAAGAGTGTGATTTCTTTTTCTTTTTTGAGACAGGGTTTCTCTGGGTAGCCCTGGCTGTCCTGGAACTATCTTTGTAGAACAAGCTGTTTCCAAACTCACAGAGACCTGTATGCCTCTATGCTAGGGTTAAAGGCATATGCCAAGGGTGATTTCTTTGCTTCCTTCATTTTGTTTTTGTTTTTAGAGACAGGGTTTCTCTGTATTGTTTTGGAGCCTGTCCTGGAACTCGCTCAGTAGACCAGGCTGGTCTCGAACTCACAGAGATCTGCTTGCCTCTGCCTCCCAAGTTCTGGGATTAAAGGTGTGTGCCACCAACGCCCGGCTGTTCCTTCATTTTTGAGATAGACTCTCCTATAGTGCAGGTTTGTGTAGTACTTACTATGTAGCTCAGGATGGTCCTGGGCTCCTGATCCCCCTACTCCATTTCCTATGTACTAGGGTTACAAGCTACTCCACCATTCCCAATAAGAGGGCAATTTCATTGTGTTATTATGACAAAAGCCAATTAGACCGATTTGCTTTCCCAAAGAGGTTAACACAGCCTTATCCCTACATGGTTCCTGAGGAAATGCTCGTCTCAAATCAGGGGGCTGTGACACCGTGGGAAACAGTTCCACCTGATGGATGTTGGCCTCCTGCACTTTGATCTCCTGAGGACTGGAACGAGATGGATTCAGAAAGTAGCCATGATTTTCTACCACACCCGGAGTCTTTAACAAGCATGAGATATTCAGAATTACTCCCAGCAAGGTCTTCTGATACATCTGCCCATTGCTAGGGTCCTTGGGCTGAATGTATTCTAAAAAAACCTGTAGGAAAGGACAAAACCTACTTATTCATCTGTACGGTGAGATAAAGGGGATGAGATGCCAGGGTCTCAATACAACCAACACACCCACCCACCCCCACGTTTTTCCTTAAAGATTTATTTATTTACGTATACGGCTGCTCTATTTGCATGTATGCCAGCATGACAGAAGAGGGCATTATAAAGAAGAGGCCATCAGATCTCATTATAGAAGGTCATGAGCTTCCATGTAGTTGCTGGGAATTGAACTCAGGACCGCTGGAAGAGCAGACAGTGGGTTTAACCACTGAGCCACCTCTCTAGCTCATTTTTTTTTCCCCAAGAAAGGGTTTCTCTATGTAGCCCTGGCTATCCTAGAACTTGCCTTGTAGACCAGGCTGGCCTCAAACTTGAGATCCACCTGTCTCTGTCTCCTGAGTGCTGGGATTAAAGGTGTGTGCTACCATCACCTGGCTCCTTTTTTTTCCTTTCCTTTTATTGTTCTTATCTTTTTTTCTTTTTAAAGGCCAGGTTTTATAAAATCCAGGCCAGCTTCAAATTACAAGAAAAAAATTTAAACATCTATTTAATTTTGTGTCTGTGTGTGTGTGTGTGTGTGTATATGTGTGTGTGTGTGCGCGCACATGCGTGCGTGTGTGCGTACCATGGGCACAGTGTGGAGGTCAGAGGACAACTTGTGTGTTGGAGGGGTTGGTTCTCGCCTTGTCTTCTTCACCCATGTGGGTCTTCAGCTTTGCAGCAAGAGACTTTACCCATTAAGCCATCTCACCAGCTCTGTCCTCAGGGCCTTAAGTTCACAGTGTAGCTGAGGATAAAGTTGATTCTCCTACTTCCACTCCTAAGTGCTAGGGTTCCAGACACATGACACCATACCTGGCTCTCTATAGGCAATGTAATAGTGCCATCAGGACAGGAAGCATCAAGTACTAAGTTATTAGCACCATGAGCATATGGTGCCTTTCAGACGTACCTTGGCCATATCCTTTTGCCTAGTGAAGTAGAGAAGAATATCCAGATATGCATACAGTAGGATCTGGCAGAGCTCCAGATCTTTTATTCGGCCTAGTAAAATATCAAACACTGGAATCATGACTTCAGGAAACGTTCGAACTTCCTCATCCAACAGCAAGGCTTCAATGACTTCTTCTAGAAACTCAGTTACATCTTCAAAATCTAATAGACAAATTAGAAAGGAAGGAGGTCATGTCAATTTTTGTCTTTATATACTGTTTCATGTTCTGTCTCTCTATCTCTGTTGTGGTATAGGAATTGAACCAAAGACCTGGTGAATGCTAGTCAACTGTTCACTAGTGCTTGACCAATGAGCTGTATACCCACTTGCAAACATTGGCTCCTTATGATTTATCTACTTTTATTTATTTGTGTGGGTGTTTGCCTGCATGTATGCCTGTGTATCAAGTGCATGCAGTGCCTCTGGAGGCCAGAAGAGGGCAGTGGATTTGCCTGGAACTGGAGCTACATAATAGTTGTAAGCTACCATTCAGGTGCTGAGAATTGAGCCACGGTCCCCTGGAAAAGCAGCTAGAAGTGCTCTTAACTTTTGAGCCATCGCTCTCACCCCTCTATGATATTTTTGAGAAGTCTGCTGGTATTGAGGCCTAAAGATCAAGGTGTAAGCTGTCTTCCTTAATTTCTATCAGAATCATAACGGCTCTAAGACTCTCTAAAACCATTAGTGGAGTTTTAAATTGGTATTCTAAATGTAGATGTTTAAAGACCTTGTTTCTATACTCACGGGCTCCCTGAATGGCTTCTAACATCAAATCTACCAGTTGCTCATGGATGTTTTGGTCAACATAGATCTCTGGGGTAAGGAGAACTGTTCGAGTGTTGGACACAGTGAGGTTCCTGCACTGCACTGCAAAGGGGAGCAGGTTTTCTGGAACTTTGGTAATCTACAACAAAGAGAGAAAAGCATAAAGTTTTCTATAACATGGAGCAAGGATGGGTACAGTAAATAGGATGAAAACATATCACTTCCTCAAACAGTATTGGATTTTTTTCTTTCTTCTTTCTCTTCTTCTTTTTTTTTAAGACAGGGTTTCTTTGTGTAGCTTTTGGAGCCTGTCCTGGCACTCACTCTGTAGACCAGGCTGGTCTCGAACTCAGATCTGCCTGCTTCTGCCTCCAGAGTGCTGGGATTAAAGGCGTGCACCACCACCTGGCTGTTTTTGAGATGGGGCTTCTCTGTATACTCCTGGCTGTCCTGGAACTCACTCTGTATACCAGGCTGGCCTCAAACTCAGAGAGACCCACTTTTCTCTGCCTGGGATCAAAGGTGTACACCACCACTGCTTGGCAATATTGATTTCTTGGGGACTAAAAATTCATGACAGTATTACTGGAAATATTGTTAGCAGATTTGGGTTTTGCTTGGTTTATGTTGTTTTACTTTGATCTCACTACCTGGTGTAGGCTGGCTGGAAGTCACTGTGTAGACATGGAGACCAGGCTGGCTCTGAACTTGTAGCAATCTTTGTGTCTGTGCCTCATGAGTGCTGGAATTACAGGCATGTACTACCACACCTGACTGATCTGGTGTTTAGTCTTTTTTTTTTAAAGGGTATGATTTTTAGAGAGGTATATACACAGAACAGGAGGCATTGGCTAACTAGCAAGAGAGATGAACCCCAAGCCACAGAAAGGAGACTAAAGCTTTATGGCAATGTTATAGTCCTACAAATACTCAGTTGCAGATATACCATGATATACATATTTATCATGACATGAAAGACACTGACCCAACTCTCACTCACATGCGAAAGTTACTCAAGAGGACAATCTAAGATTCCATGGAGTTTATTCCTTTACCTCTTCCTTGGCTCTTTGGAAGCAGGAGTAAAGGTAACAAAAGATGTGCCTCTCCCCGGCATCTCGATCAGCAGAGAGATTTAACGTTGTAGAAGAAGTCATGCTGATCAAATGGTTTCCTGGATCTTGAAGCAATAATCGAGCAAAGATGGCCTATTAACAAAAAGAAACAAACATAATAATCTATTGCAAAGTAAATCCTAGAACACTAAGATCTAAAAAGTTTGATACATGCTTTTCACAAATCAGATGTAGTTCAGAATAAATTTAGAAATGTAGGAACTAATTATATACTTAGTTATTGTAAAGTAAGTCTTAAATGTCTGTGACAGTCACAGTAAAAAGTCACTTGTTGAATGACGTTAAGAATCAGTGATGAAACATGTGAAATCTACTTTTCTGTATGATTACTGGGCTTAGAGATACTTTAAATGTGAAAGTTAAATGCCAAGTTATCAGCCTCTCTTCTCAATTTTTTTTTCTGAGACAGGATTTCTCTGTGTAGCCTCTCTGCAGACAGAATTGCTTTGCAGACCACTCACTTTTTAAAACACTATTATTTTTAGTTATGTATTGTGTGTCTGTGTAGGTATGTGCACATGACTGAAGGTGCTCATGGTAGTTAGAGGCATTGGTTCCCCTTGGAACTGGAGTTACAGGCAGCTGTGAGCCATATAGGTGCTAGGAATTGAACTTGGATCCTCTCTAAGAGCAGGATATGCTGTTAACAACTGAGCCATCTCTCTTGGTTCCTTTTTCCGTTTTTGTTTTTCTTGAAAGGGTTTCTCTGTGTAGCTCTGGAGCCTGTCCTGGATTGTTTTTTGAAACAGGATTTCTCCTGTAACCCTGGCTGTCTTGGAACTCATTATATAGATCAGTCTGGCCTTGAATTCACAGAGCTCTGCCTACCCCTGACTCCCAATGTTGGGATTAAAAAGTATCTGCCACCATGCCCAGCTGTAAATCAGTTTTAAAGGCATAGTACACTTACTGTGGGTTCTGACACCCTGGGAAACAGTTCTAGCTAATGGATTTCCCTACTCAATCTCCTGAGGTCTGCAATGAGGTCAGAGGACAGTGGTTGTCCTGCTGTCACTCTCCACCTCATTCCTCTGAGCTCTGATTAAACCTGGAGCTCGCCATTTTTCAGCTAGGCTGGATAGTTAACAAGTCCCCAGAAATCCTCTTCTCTCTACTCCCTCTCATTTGTGACACTGAAGGGATAGTCCCACCTACCCACAGTTAGCTTCATGTGGGTGTTGGGGAGTCAAAAAGTTGTGAACTATCTCCTCAGCCTGATTTTGATTTTTTGAAAGTATGTAAGGAAGAGATGGGCCTTGTCCTAGGAACTTAAAGAGTCTAATAAGAGTGATAAAGACAGGTTGAATAAAAAGCCACAAGAGACAGTGATAGTTCCCATAAGAAATGGATAGGATAAAGAACTCAGAGGAGGAATGTCAACTCTTTTCTGGCAACTTCGATGGCATTTTAACTGGTTCTTAAACAATGGGTGGATTTGGATGTATGGCCAGGGAGGAACACCATATACAATGGAAGAGGTGGACACAATAGTGGTGTCTGGAGAATGAACAGGACTCAGCTGCATGGCTGCAGGTTGCTGAGAGCACATAATCAGGAACGGTACCTGCTCGACATTGCTCATATCAAGCCAGTCTTGATCTTCCAGCTCTACTGCCATTTCTTCCAAGTACACACAGCGGCTGGGAATGCCATTCCCGCTTTTTAAGTTTGGATCACCTGTGAAACAGTTTTAATTTGATAGGTTAAGGATAATGTTCCTGTCCTCATGACACTGTTTTTGTTTTGTTTTGTTTTGTTTTGCTTTTTTGAGACAGAGTCTTGCTATATTGCCTATATTGGTCCTTAACACCTTGGCTCAAGTGGTCCCTACTGCCTCAGCCTCCCCAATATTGGAGACTAAAAGCATGTACTACTGTGCTCAGCTTCCAACAACTGATCTTGATAGCAAATCTCTTGAATTCAGGAATACTAATGATCTTGATACACAGAGTAGTTACAGAGCATGAACTGTTATGGAACCTCAGATACCAGCATTAACCTTAGGGTTGAAGATAGGGCATAGAGGTAAAATACCTCTGAACTGCTCAGCATCCATAGAAGAAGGAAATGGGTTAGCTACTCTTTCTACTTCCTTTTAAAGGTAGTACAGAAAAGTAGTCATACAGCCCAGTCTGCACTAAAATGGCGACAGAAAATTAGATCTGTAGAAGTAGTTTGTTTTTTGAGACAGGGTTTTCCCGAACCCTGGTTGTCCTGGAATTCACTCTGTGGACCAAGCTGGCCTTGAACTCAGAGATCCTCCTGTGTGCCACCACCTCCTGGCTAAAATACTGTTTTTAGGTAATTAAAAAGCTTACTAAGATAGACCTGCACTCCAGGGAGTAGTTTTAAGCCTTAGACATAGCAGTTTTTTAAGAGTCAAAGTAGCCCCCAGCCCAAGCCAAGAGGGAAGAGCAATCAACTGGTGGGTGCAAGTCTGAAACTCACTGTTGTCCAGAGTGATGAGGAAGATCCTTTGGATCATGTGATTGATGTTGAGTTGCTCACATATTTCTTGCTGTGACCGGAAGGAGCGACTAATCTCAGACACGGAGTAGTCAAATTCATCCAGGCTCTCTGACACACTATTATCTGAGTCATCTGGACTTGCTGGGAGCTCATCTGCAGGAACATGTAAGCCATTACACAGTATGCTCCTCCCTTAGAACAAAACACACTACCTAGAATGTATGAATGCAACCACTAGGAGGACAATCGCAGGTATGAAACAAATAATTCATCTCATTAGTGAGCAGCTCAAGCCAGGCAAGTGAAGTGTAGGACTCTGAAATCCCGGCTATAAACCTTGCCTTCTATACAGCAAGCTTTATTACTTCTACCCATAACTACCCACCCTACCAAAATTAGCAACATTAGCTAACTTGCTTAGAGAAAAAAAAATAATTAGCAAATAGATCAAATGACAGTATGGCCTTTCCCTGGTGAATGCATTTGTTTTAGTAATTTAACACTCAGGAATATGTCCTGTAGAAGGGCTCCTAAAGCTAGTTCTTTATAGATAGCTGTTTAATTCTGCAGTGCTCCAGACTCCTGTGCTAATGTTCACTATCATTGTTTTTATTTTAAAATTGGTGTGCTTCCCTTGTTTCTTGGACATTTACTTTTGTCTGTGGGGAATGTACGTCAGTGTGCACCTGGAGGTCAGAGGATAACCTGTGGCAACCCATTTTCTCCTCCTCCTATATGGGTCTTGGGGACTGAACTTGGGTCATCAGACTAGGTGGCAGGCACCTTTACCTGCTGAGTCATCTCACCAGGATTATTTTCTAAAAAGATGCATTTAAAAATTTTGAAGCTGGGCGTTGGTGGCGCATGCCTGTAAATGAAGCACTCGGGAGGCAGAGACAGGCAGATCTCTGTGAGTTCAAGGCCAGCCTGGTCTACAGAGCAAGTTCCAGGACAGCCTCCAAAACAATACAGAGAAACCCTGTCTCTAAAAACAAAACAAAACAAAAAAAACAAAAAAATTTTTTTTTTATTTGCATGTATGTCTGTGTGAGAGTTGGAGTTACAGTTGTTAGCTGTCATGTAGGTGCTAGGAATTGAACCCAGGTCCTCTGGAAGAGCAGTCAGTGCTCTTGACCACTGAGCCATCTCTCCAGCCCTTAAGATGCATTTTTAATGATGTGTACATATGCATTCTGTGTGGGAATGTGCATGCTGGGCCATCTAACTTTTTTGTTGTTGTTTAATTACAGATCTGTACCATACTTTAAAACATTTTTTTACCATTTACTTATTTTTGTATGTGCATGTTTATGTTTCATGACACAAATTTGGAGATCACAAAGCAACTTGCAGGAGTCCTTTTTCTCCTTCCACCATGTGGGTTCCAAGGATCGAATTTAGGTCATCAGAACTGGAAGCAAGTGTCTTTACCCTATCTTACCAGCCTTAAGCCTGAAGAGGTCAGAAGAGGGCTTTGAAGCTCTTGGAGTGGAGTTACTGATGGTTATAAGCCACCATGTGGATACTGCAATCCAAACCCAGGTCCTTTCACATGCTCTTTAACTGCTAGGCCACCTCTCCAGCCCTTCAATAGGCCTTTTGGCTTATCAACACCAGCATTCTTTCCTATAAGTCATTCAGAGACCTTCTTCATTCCACTTACTCTTTGTGTTTTTTGAAACAGGGCCTCCTGTTGTCCTCCCACTCCCTATAAGGGTGATCTTGAACTTCTAACCCTCTTGTCTCCACTGCCAGATTACTAGCATCAAAGGGATGCACACCACACCTGCTTTTATGGGGTACGAGGCATTAAACCTAGTGTTTTGTGCTTTCTAGGCAAGCACTCTACCATCTGAACTATCCCCAGCTCCAGCTCCATTTTTTTGTTTTTGGAGGTTTTTTTGTTTTTGACAGTGTCTTATGTTGCCCGGGCCAGCCTTAAACTGGGTAGGGAGGATGGCCTAAACTCCTGATCCTCCTGCCTTAGCCTCCTGAGTAGCTGGGATTATAAACCTGCACTAACAGGCCCAGCCCATCTCATTCCTTTTAACAGCTGCATTGTAATGTGTTTTTTGCCTTTACTACAACTTATGTAGTCACTTAAACTCCATGTCTATTTATCAGATAAACTGTTCCAGGGTTTCATGATCTTAAGTAATGCAGCACTGAACGTAATGATTGTTTTTGTTCATGTGGGTTTTTTTTTTGTCGTTGTTTTGTTTTGTTCTCCTGAGACATGGTTTCTCTGTCTAGTTTTGGAGCCTATCCTGGCACTCGCTCTGTACACAAGGCTGGCCTCGAACTCACAGAGATCTGTCTGCCTCTGCCTCCCAAGTGCTGAGATTAAAGGCATGCACCACCAACGCCCAGGCATGTGCGTATTTTTTTTTTTTTTTGGTTTTTTTCGAGACAGGGTTTCTCTGTGGCTTTGGAGGCTGTCCTGGAACTATGTGCGTATTTTTATAAGACAAAAATCTCAGAAGTAGCCGGGCGTTGGTGGCGCACGCCTTTAATCCCAGCACTCGGGAGGCAGAGGCAGGCGGATCTCTATGAGTTCGAGACCAGCCTGGTCTACAAAGTGAGTTCCAGGACAGCCTCCAAAGCCACAGAGAAACCCTGTCTCGAAAAACCAAAAAAAAAAAAAAAAAAAAAAATCTCAGAAGTGAACTGGGAGGTGGTGGCACACACCTTTAATTCCAGAACTCGGGAGTCAGAGGCAGGCAGATCTCTGTGAGTTCAAGGCCAGCCTGGTCTACAAAGCTACACAGAGAAATCCTGTCTCAAAAAACAAAAACCAGGCCGGTCGGTGGAGGTGCACGCCTTTAATCCCAGCACTCGGGATTAAACCAAACCAAACCAATCCAAACCAAAAAAAACAAAAACAAAAACAAAACCCGAGAAGTAGAATTGCTGACTCAAAGAGCATTAGGGTGGGTGAGGTTGCTCAGCAGATAAAGGCACTTGCTGCCAAGCCTAGTACTGAGTTCAGTCCTTGGAAGCCACATGGTAGAAGTAGAGGACTGAACATAGCAAGTCATCCTCTGACAAACACATACACACACATTAAATGACTGTAATACAGGATTTTTTAAAAAGAGCTTAAGTATTTTAAAAGTTAACAGAAGTTATTTTCAAAGAGGCTGCTTTTATCTGTACAACTAGCTAGGAATAAGAGAAAATGTCTCTTAATTTTATTTATTTATTTATTTTTGTTTTTACGAGACCTGTATTGTTTTGGAGGCTGTCGGTCCAGCCCAGCCTCCAACTCACAGAGATCCGCCTGCCTCTGCCTCCCGAGTGCTGGGATTAAAGGCGTGCGCCACCACCGCCCGGCTGTTTCTTAATTTTAATCAAATTTGATTTAATTACAGAGGCAGCATGGAAATAGAGGAATCTACATCAAAAAGAAGGCACTCATGGAGGAAAGACCTACATAACAGCAAGAAAAAAAGTGAAGGGAACTGTTTGAGCATTACTACCCTTCAATAATGAGAACAATGATTGCAGCACAAACTTCAGGGGACAGAAGACACACTTCTTAACTGGCATGCACTGAGAATTGATTCCTGAACCATCTCAGCATGGCCTACAGAGGAGGAAGTGGGCAAGGCCAGACCTGCTCAGTGATGCCTTCCCGGTTCAGCCCTCCAAGTCTTTCCACCAACAGCACCCTCACACATAAAATATGTATGGTGTCTGACTTTTTCTACCCAAACACCGGAGGTGTGGAAAGCCACATTTACCAGCTTTCTCAGTGCCTCATTGAGAGGGGGCACAAGGTCATAGTTGTCACCCATGCTTATGGAAATCGAAAGGGCATCCGTTACCTCACCAATGGCCTCAAAGTTTATTATTTGCCTCTCAGAGTCATGTACAACCAATCTACAGCCACAACTCTCTTTCACAGTCTGCCACTGTTCAGGTACATATTTGTTCGGGAGAGAGTTACCATAATTCATTCCCACAGTTCTTTCTCTGCCATGGCCCACGATGCTCTCTTCCATGCCAAGACAATGGGGCTTCAGACAGTTTTCACGGACCATTCCCTTTTTGGATTTGCTGATGTCAGCTCTGTGCTTACAAACAAGCTTCTAACTGTGTCTCTCTGTGACACAAACCACGTAATTTGTGTCTCTCATACAAGTAAGGAAAACACTGTACTACGAGCAGCACTGAATCCTGAAAGAGTATCAGTCATTCCTAATGCTGTAGACCCTTCTGACTTCACCCCAGGATCATTGAGGAGGCATGACAGTGTAATAACTATTGTTGTTGTGAGCAGACTTGTTTACAGAAAAGGGATCGATTTGCTCAGTGGTATAATACCTGAACTCTGTCAGAAATATCCCGAGTTGAACTTCCTAATTGGAGGAGAGGGACCAAAGAGTATTGTTTTGGAAGAAGTACGGGAAAAATACCAACTACATGACAGGGTGCATCTTTTGGGAGCTTTAGAACACAAGGATGTCAGAAATGTCTTAATTCAAGGACATGTTTTTCTTAATACCTCCCTGACTGAAGCCTTCTGCATGGCAATCCTGGAAGCTGCCAGCTGTGGTCTGCAGGTCGTCAGCACCAGGGTTGGTGGGATTCCCGAAGTCCTCCCAGAGAATCTTATTATTTTATGTGAACCTTCAGTAAAATCTCTGTGTGAAGGGCTGGAAAAAGCTATTTTCCAAGTGAAGTCAGGGATGTTACCGGATGCAGAAAAGATCCACAATGCAGTGAAGGCTTTCTATACCTGGCGGAATGTGGCCGAGAGAACTGAGATGGTGTATGAGAGGGTGGCGAAGGAGACGGTGCTGCCGATGCGTGAGAGGCTGAACAGGCTCACCTCTCACTGTGGACCACTCACAGGCCACAGTTTTGCTTTGCTGGCTGTGTTCAGCTACCTCTTTCTCACGCTCCTGAGATGGATGACTCCTGATTCTGTCATTGATGTGGCAATAGATGCCACTGGGCCACGAAGAGCATGGACTCACGATATAAAAGGAGATGCGATTGACGAGGTATCCAAGAGCAGGTAGAAGCAAGTGTCAACTGTAAACCTTAGACAGCTCTATTAACAGTTGAAAGGAACCTTGTTCTTTTGCTTCTGGGCTTTGAAGTTAATGTCATAGATCATGCTACCTCTGTAGCATTCACTGTTTCATTTGAGGAAAGCTAAATGCTCACACAATTCCTGAGCTTGGAAGCTCCTTGTATTTCTTTAACTTTAGAGAGACCAGTTTGACCACTCAGGAAATCCCTCAAGTGGAGACGTTTTAACATTGCATTTTGGGAAGCCTTGGGTGCTGGGTCTTTTTTGGGACAATTTTTAACATTATGCCATCATTCAACATCTACCAGAAACAGACAAGCTTCCTTTAGGGAGACGGTTATGTGAACTATTTCAAGTCAAACTGATGTTTCTTTACTGGACCCTGAGAACACATGGGTCCACTCAGCAAGTGTACCATACCATCTGAGCAACTTGCCAACACGTTTTGAGCACCTGCTGCCTGCTCTGTAGAAAATGTTCTGCCATGGAGGACTAGCTAATGTGGGGTGGTAAATCAGTTACAGGCCCCAAATGCTCAAGTTACTAACTTTGAGGGAAATGCTACCATCACATACTCTAAGCACTTCTCTAACCCTGCTGTATGCATTCTCCTACTTCATTGCATATGTAAGAAGAGATTTTGTTTTTCAAGTCCTAGGTGCTGGTACCACTGTTGTAGGCTTTAACAAAATTACTTATTATTGTCGTGTGTGTATGGCATGTTTGTAGGGTAGAACAATGCGTTTCTGTATACACACCTTGATTATAACTGTCAGTGCATGTGGAAACACACTGTTCCAATCAGCTACTTACAATTATTTAACGTGAAATGAACACTGAGGAATTTTCTATAAAGATTGTATTTTTTTTATTGTATTGCTTTTGATGTTACAGTTCCTCACATAAACCAAGGCTGTTAAAATATGTTCATGACCAAAAATAAAGATGAAAATGAATTTTAGACAAACAAACAAAATATAACTTTAATTTTTTATTACATTTCTTTAGTGTGTGTGTGTGTGTGTGTGTGTGTGTGTGTGTGTGTGTGTGTGTGTGTATGGCTGTATGGCTGGCTGGCTGGCTACCTGCTTGCTACAGAGCACATGCAAAGTCAGAGGACAACTTGTTGGAGTCTTCTTTTTTCCCAGTGACTGAACTCAGGACACCAGGCTTAGAAACAGGTGCCTTTAGTCACTGAATCATCTCAACAGCCCCTAATTGTAGTTTTAATGGGCATTTTCCTATAGATTAGTGAGGCTGGAATTTTCATCATGTGATATTTAAATTGCTGTCACATCTTGTCTTCTAGCTTTTCCTACCTTTCCCACCTTAATCAACTAAAGGGGGGAACTCAAAGATTGCCTCTCAGAAGGGCACTCACAGGAAGCCCTTATAAAAGTGGTGCTAGGCACTAGAAACCAGAAGGGCAAACTTCTTTTCTTTTTGTGGTTTTTTTCTAAGACAGGGTTTCTCTGTGTAGCCCTGGCTGTCCTGGAACTTGCTCTGTAGATCAGGCTGGCTTCGAACTTACAGAGATCTGTCTGCCTCTGCCTCCCGAGTGCTTGGATCAAAGGTGTGCACCCATAGGACTTCTTTTCTTTCTTGACAAAGTGGTATTCTGAAAACCAGGACCAAACTCTCAGAAGTAAGAGATGTTTCTATGTATGAGTTCAGCAGACCTAAAGCTCAGCATAGGAGGTCAAAGATTCTGGCAGAATACTAATTGCTGGTAACAAACAGGTTGGACCTGGTGGCATGAGGGACTCAGTGTAGACAACTAAGGTGATGAGGTACCACGATAGTAACAGTAGGGCATGTTCTTGCTCATTCCCAGAGCTGGCTGCTTACAAGCTCTCAGCTCCAGCCTGGAGTCTATTTACAGCCAGTTAAAAAGCCTTGCACTTACTCCTCTTCATCTACAACCTCTTCCCTTGTCTGTTGCTTTTCCCTCCAGTCTATTCAACCCTAACAGTAAAGCAAGGTCAAACTCAGCAGTTCACCAGTACTATATACATTTTAAATCGACAAGGGAAAATGTAAACCATTTCTCTTTTTATCAAAAGAAAAAAACCCACTATTTTTGGGAAGGGGGATGTCATTTCTAGTTTGAAAGATTGTGACTCCCCCAGGGGACAATGTGTTTTAGAAATATATTCTAATCCCTCTGGACTGTCTCTAGATAGAAAGAAGCTGTCCTCAATCTTAAATTCAGTTCCAAATGAGGAAAGCCATTTTCTGGCTATCAAGAGATTATACTGAGCTCTGTTTTTCTTTTTTCGTATTAAAGCTAGGAATTAAGATTCTTAGCAGTCTGAGAGCTAACAGCAGTGAGTTACAGAGGGGGCCACTCAGCAAAAATACACTTCACCTGAGAGGTCCTACAACTCTTTTTTTTTTTTGGTCAAAAGATCAGAAAGCTTTTGTGATTCTCCTGTATCTGATTTGTACAACTGCTTGCAGCTTGCTAGCCACCACACCCCAGTTTCCTATATTAAAAAGATGGGGTTGCAGCTGTCATCTGTGCCTGTGGATCCACCTGTTAGTCAATCTCTTTTCACATGAGTGAGAGGACAGCATAGCGGAAGGCCCCTCAAACAAAACAAGTCAAATTTGTCTTCAAACCAACAGACAGACAGACAGACAGTCAGTAAAAGCAAAACAACTTCTGCCCCAAACTTAAGTTCTAATTGCAGTTAATTTCCTAAAGAATCCTTCCTCTGGGAAGACCCGGTTCTAGGTCGTGGCATCTGCTGCTATTGGCTCCTTTACTTACCAGATTGCTGCTTCAGCTGCTCTTTTTGGATTGCTGCAAACTGCTTGGCATCAGCCAGGGAACCAAAAAGAGCAGCAAAGGGGTTACTTGAGATGTTGTTGTTATTCTCCTGGTCTGTCATTTCACTTTAAGGTATCCTCCATCCAGCCCTAGGGGGAGGGGCTATGCAAAGGACAGGAATTAGATTTAGAAGGGCAGATAAACAGTATACCCACCACTGTTTCATTTCCCATTTTTTGAACACTATGCATTTGAAAATGCTTTGGAGTAAGACATACAAATTCCTGTTCCCAACCTCAAGATGTATTTGGCAAGATAGTTACAAACCTACCAACTGGACACAGCTAAAACTCAAAAGGTTTGACAGTCAGTGACTGCAATTCCCCATTAACTGTAACCATAGACACACCACAAGAGTTATGGATTCCTCATACATTTTTAAGTTTTCATTCACATGCAGAGGACAAGGTGGTACCTGCCCAGACCGCTACAACTCAGGACTGAAGTTGGCAATTCCTTAGCTACACAGGAACTCAGATTTCTTCGTCTTTTTACTAAAAGGCAAGTTTTTCATATCACACGTGGTATGTGTCTGTGTGTGAGCATATGCCTGTGCGCGAGCGTGGCGTGTGTGTGTGTGTGTGTGTGTGTGTGTGTGTGTGTGTGTGTGTGTGTGTGTGTGTGAAATTCACTGTGCAGCTGGGGAGGACCTTGAACTCCTAATCCTTCTGTATATATCTAAGTGCTCGGATTACAAGCACACACCACCATGCCTGACTTGACATTCAGATTTGGAATGCTGAATCAAGGCTAGAATCAGGTTAGTTGTATGTTTGTAGGTCTCTCATGTATATTAAGTAACCTAATTCTTCTCACAGATCTGGAGCTGGAGAGATGGCTCATCAATTAAGAGCACCAGCAGCTCTTCTAGAAGATTTAGGTTCAATTCCAGACACCTGGCAGCTCACCACTGTCTGTAACTCTAACCCCAGGGCATCTGAAAGCCTCTTCTGGCCTCCAGAGTCACCAGGCATGCATATAGTACACAGACATATGTGCAGGCAAAATATCACCCACACATTAAATAAATAACAAAACTACAGATCCTTTTCAACTATAATCTTAACATTCCTGACTGATGCCTTTCTTCTTTTCTGTTAAAATGAGATAGGACCTCATATATAGCCTAGGTTGGTCTTGAACACATGATCCTCCTGCCTCAGGCTTCACAGTGCTAGGGTTACTGGCATCATGCCTGGCTAGTCTTTTTTGATTCTATACTAATTTTTACTGCTTATCTACTTTTTTAATTTCCAAAATACTAATTCAACTGTCAGGTAGACTGTCTAACATAAAACAGAAATAACACTTCTAAGATGAGAGGACAGGATAGGGAGGAGGAAGAACACTGATCTACCTTTAATTAATTAGTCTTTTTTGAGACAGGGCCTCATTATGAAGGCGAAGCTTCCCTGGAACTTGATGGATAGCTTCAAACTTATGCCTCTCCTGCCTCTGCCTGCTGAGTGCTAGAGTTACAGGATGCATCACCACAGATGGTCTTGCCAAGGCTGGCCTCAACTTCTGTCCTCTGGTTTCAGTAGTGTGTCGTCGCCACCCCCACCCCCCAGTGTTGTGATTACAGGAACAAATCACCATGCTTAGCTTAACCTTCATTTCACCGAAGTAAGGCTCCTTACAAAATCATATTAACAAAAGCTAATACAAACTGGGGAAGTTAGCCTTAAATGCTAGAGGAAGAGTTTATATCACTTCTTGGCACTTCTGAGATATTTCATGGTGTTTGCTATTTTCCTGCATCAGAGCTGAAAGCTAATTAGACATAAAAACACCCAGCAAGTCTCCACCTCTTCTCAGGGTGGTGTAGAGCTTTTCTACTCCAAGAAAATGACCTCTTAGATGCTGCTTTACCCCGGCCCCCCTGTGTGTGTGTGTGTGTGTGTGTGTGTATTTTTAGTTGAACTTACTAAAAATATCATATTTTATGTTGTAATTAACAGGCCTTGAGAGGACTTTCTCCTCTGTAACCACTGGATGAGCTTAGTTCATCTCTAATTCACATGATGCCATTCTGAACTGTCTTACTGTTGGCTCACTACCACTGTCCCCCTACCCCAAGGTATCCTGAACTCTAAAAGATGGCAAAAAGCATAGTGAACTCTTGTTACTTTGTCTCCAGAATATTACCATCTTTTTTCTCAACATGACAGTTTTGGATTTTCCCTTGAATACCAATTCCATTCAAGACATATGTCCAGATGCACTGATCTCATCTACCAGCTCGAAGAAGGGGCACAGAGGACAAAGTGACTGATCCAAGAATGGGCAAAAGACCTGTCAAGGCTTATAAAAATCAGTGAACATTGTCTTTGGACTTTTGGCTGAACTCATTGAGAAGGGAGCTCCTTCTTCTTGGATTACTAGGCTAGTAAAACACAAACCTATAGTTGCCATCTTTTAACCATCTAAAAAATGCCTACCCCCAAATTAAGCTACCATACAGGAAAACAGAACTTTCCAGACTTTTCAGTTATAGAAGCCAACCAATTGCATAAGCCAGTTTGAAGCGTGTGTGTGTGTGTGTGTGTGTGTGTGTGTGTGTGTGTGTGTGTGTGTGTGTAGGAGATAACAACCTGTATCACATGTGTAAAAAGGAAGTTGAAAGCCAACAATACAGAACATAGGACACAGGTTCAAGACTATCAAGAAAGGGAGTTTAGCACCACAAATCCACATACTTCTTTCTTAATTCTATACTCTTCCCTTATACAAAGAAGCTAACTTTCTATCCTATCCTATCCCTGTTTATATTGGGATTTAAAAGCTTCTACATTGCACTCTTATGCAGATCTGATTTACTAGGCTCTAAGACCTTTTTGTTGTTGTTTTGCTTTTTGTTTTGGTTTTTCGAGGTTTTGTATTGTTTTGGAGGCTGTCCTAAAACTCGCTCTTTTAGACAGGCTGGCCTCAAACTCACAGAGATCCACCTGCCTCTGACTCCTAAGTGCTGGGATTAAAAGCCTGGACCACCAACACCCGGCCAAGGCTCTAAGACCTTTGGGTACAAGTTGATATCAGATTATTCTTTTTTTTTTTTTTTTTTTGGTTTTTACGAGACAGGGTTTCTCTGTATTGTTTTGGAGGCTGTCGGTCCAGCCCAGCCTCCAACTCACAGAGATCCGCCTGCCTCTGCCTCCCGAGTGCTGGGATTAAAGGCATGCACCACCACCGCCTGGCCCAGATTATTCTTTCTTCTGTGGCTGACATTATCCTTTAAAACCACAAAGTCTAAGCAAATATTCACCAGATGGCCCAATCTTCCAAGTAGCTACTCCTGAGTCCTGAAATCACAGCATTACTCAAAATCTACTTCAAGGTAGAGACTTTCCTACTTGTCTTGAGGTGCAGCAGGAGGTCAAGCTGCCAGTCCAGATGCTGTGGCTCTTTAGTACCTAAGCATGTGTAGAATAGAGAATGAAAACAAGTCTGTTGTCACCTCAAATGTTGTCCTAGTTAGTTTTAACTGTCGACTTGACACAGTCTAGAGTCATCTGATAGGAAAGCCTTGACTGAGGGACTGCCCAGATCAGATAGGCCTGTGAACATTTCTTTGGGGGATTGCTTGACTGTTAATTGATACAGGAGGGCATCATTTCCTGGGCAGGCAGTCGTGGGATGTATCTGAAAGCTAGCTAAGCATCAGCTGGCAAGCAGCATTCCTCCATGGTTTCTGTATCAAGGCCTTACCTGAGTTCTCACCCTGACTTCCCTCAATGGACTGTGACTACAAGGGTACAAATAATCCTTTTTCTCCTTTCAGCTGCTTTTGGTCAGAGTGTTTTATAATAACAACAGAAAGAAGATTAGAACAAATGTTAAAACAACAACAAAAGGTTTTGCCTACCCTACTAAACTCATTTTTTTCATATTTACTTAAAATTGGTGCAGCAAATTTCTTTCTCTAGAAACAAGGCTAAATGGTGTAACGACTTACAGGAAAAAGGAGGACTGAGTGCTTGGTGAGAACCTCTGTGGAGATTCCAGTGTAGATTTAGTCACTGAGCTTACACATGTAAATAAAAGTACCTAGAAAGAAAAGAAAGGTCTCATAAAATGGAGCCTTGACATTTTGTTTGCTTTAATACTCACTTTATTTTAAATGTCTTAGTTTGAGTATAGTGGTGCACACCTGTAACCCTTGCACTGGGGAAGTAGAAGCAAGAAGATCTTGACATCAAGGCCAGTCTAGGCTACACAGTGAGACCTTGACTCAGAAATAAATAAGGGGATGAAGGGATGACTCACTCAGGAGAGTTTCCTGCTCTATCAGAGGACCAGGGTCTGGGCCTTAGTACCTCTAAACAGGGCAGCTCATAGACGCCTGTAACTCCAACTCCAAGGGATCTAACAACCCCTTCTACTCTCTGTAGATATCCACACACTTTTTTTTTTTTTTTTTTGGTTTTTCGAGACAGGGTTTCTCTATGGCTTTGGAGGCTGTCCTGGAACTCACTTTGTAGACCAGGCTGGCCTCGAACTCACAGAGATCCGCCTGCCTCTGCCTCCCGAGTGCTGGGATTAAAGGCGTGTGCCACCAACGCCCGACTGATATCCACACACTCTTACAGATACACATCCATTACAAAAACAAAACAAAACAAGAAAACAAAACAACAACAAAACCCAAACCAAATCAAACCAAAAAAACCACACAAAAATCTTTCCAAGGAAGAAAGAAACAAAAGTCCAGAGAAATGGCTCAGCAGTTAGGAGCACTTGCTGCTCTTCTACAGGACCAGAGTTCAGTTTTCAGAACCATTTTGGGCAGCTCACAACGTCCTGTAATCCCAGTTCTTTGGGATCCAATACACTCTACTTCTGGGGGCATCTGCACACATGTGCCATACACATATACAGAAACACACATGTATACATCAGTGAAATATTATTTTTAAAAAGAATAACAATAATAAGAATAGAAGTCTCTTGTTTTCACCTCCATACAGAAACACACATGCACTCTGTTGTTAGCTTTTGGGATGGTACAGCTACCACCAGTCCTTCAGAGCCTTTGGATTATTTGTTTTTAATGTCTTCCTTGATAACAAATTTCACTCTGTATACCTACTGCGAAAGTTCCATAAAATTCTCCCATCCTCTCCTGATTTAAACTTTTACTTATGTAGAGTACTGTTAATCCTTTAAGGCCACTATTGGCTCCTGTAAGCATACAGACATCATGTCTGATGCAGTTTTAAAGTAGGACTACTACCCACAGCACTGAAAAGAACGGAGACTGTTTAAACAAAGCCCTATGGGTAGGGTTGGGTGGGGTACAGTTCAGTGCTAGAGCATTTAGTATGTACACCCTTTCCCCAGCCCAAATTAAGCTGTATTAAATTGTACTCCATAAAGTGTCTATTTTGGAATAAAAAAATGTTTCCAGGTTAATACCTTCAGTGTTACATGCGGTATCACAATAAAAATCTGCAACATTTATCTGCAAGTTAGAAGGACTGCATCAAGTGAAACACATACAAGCCCCAAACAAAACAAAAAGGTCAGACACACAAAGCTCCACCAATCCCTAGCATTCTGTCTTGGGTCCCATTTTATCGTCTTCTTTCTGGGACCAAAAATCAATGACAGCGAGACAAAACCCTTTCTTTCTCTAGGGACAAAAGCGGATCCTGAAGGGAACACCACTAATACAAAGCTTTTGAGTTGTGGTCACTCAATCTGAGAAATGTTTTCTCAACCCAAGAAAAACTCGGGCAGAATCCCAGAAGAGTTATAGTGACGAGCCCATTACTCGTCTTAAACATCAACATCTTGCTACATGCACTCAACTGGCTTGACTGCCAAGACTCGAGCTTCATCTCGTCCTTACGCATTTGGCTTTCTGTCGTCCACTCTTTACGTTTCATCGGGGTTTGGCAGGAGATTCGTGAGGAGGGAGACCCACCCACCCTGCGCAGGTCCTGGGTAAAAGAAGTCAAAAGACAGTCACAGCCAACACTCGGGCCTTTTCTAGCACAGGCTTGGCAAAGAAGGAAGACATGTGCAGAGACACCTGACGTAAGGCTTTCCAGATTAGACAGGGTCGAAGTTCAAGAAGAGGGAGCCGGGTCAGGCAAGCACTGGAGAACAGCAAGTGTACAGAGGCCTGCACTGGCAATTGCTTGGTTGAAAACCTCGCTCGCAGTCTCAACACTCTCCTCCCCTTCTGTCTTACCAGAGCCTAAAAGGGCAGCAACCACGACAGCTCACAGGCACAGCGACCAAAAGCTTCCCACTTCCGACTCAGCAATACAACCGGAGCTGACATCATCGCTGAGCGCCACGCCTGTCTGCTCTCTACCCCGCGCCGGAAGTAGGGCGTTGTCGGTCCTCGCCCACTAATGGCAGGCAAAACACCGGCAAGGCGCACGCGCACGCTAGCTGGCGGCTAGCAGGGGGCGGGCCGGAAGTGTCTTTGGGATTGGTCTAGGCTGCGGGGCGGGGCGGGGCGGGGCGGGACGGGGCTGACGATGCCGTGTGGTTTGGAGTCTAGTGGAATATATCTCTTGAGGGCATATACACTATTGTGATCTCTGGTTCTGCTCACAGACTGGATTTCTGTTTTTCTTTTTTTACGCTCCCACTTTTCCTGGAGCCGTTTCACTTGCTCGCTCTTCGTAGCTTAGAAGTAGTAACAATACCAACAAAGACAATGTCTAAGAAAGTTTGAACAGGTATTAGGTGCCAAGCAGTGTGCTATTTTGGGTAGGACTTAGTTTTATATATACAGTGGTAACAGTGCACATCCTACTAGTCCGTTTTGAGGTACACAAAAATAGTGAAAGCCCCAAGAGCTAAAAAGCACTGTTGAGAAAATGAGAAAAAATTTTCATGCCATAGCAATCAAGGATTAATATTAAGAATATGTAAATATAAGCCGGGCGTTGGTGACACACGCCTTTAATCCCAGCACTAGGGAGGCAGAGGCAGGTGGATCTTTGTGAGTTCGAGGCCAGCCTGATCTACAGAGTGAGTGACAGGACATGTTTCAAAGCAATACAGAGAAACCCTGACTCGAAAAACCAAAAAACAAACAAAGAAATAAGAAACATACTAATATAATATCTAATAGCATAATATGGTAACATTAATATATTATATGTTTATATACTATGCAATGTGTTCTATATATAACATAACATATTAATATATAATAATACATTAGTATATAATATGCTAATATTAAGAATACATATAAAGTTACAACTCACTGAGTGTGGTAGCCCATATCTGAAATCCAAGCCCTGGGGAGGGAGGTTAGGGAGGAAGATGAGAAGTTCAGGTGAGCATGGGCTTTTTAAATGCTTCTCAACCTTTCTAACACTGTGACTCTTTAAGACAGTTCCTCATGTTGTGTGATCCCCCAACCATACAACTATTTTTGTTGCTACTTTGTAGCTCTAATTTTGCTACTGTTATGAAATGTAAATGTCTGATATACACCAATCCCCCTCCATGAAAGAGTTGTTTGACCACCAAAGGGGTCACAACCCACAGGTTGAGAACTTCTGGGCTACATAGATTCCAGACTTTCCTAGGTTATATGGAAAAGCTATTTTTCAAGAAGAAGAGAGGGGGGAGCTAGGCAGTGGTGGCATATTCCTTTAGTACCAGTGCTCGGGAGGCAGAAACAGTTGTCTCTATCACTGTGAGTTCCAGGCCAGCCTGGTCTACAGAGCAAGTTTCAGGACAGCCTCCAAAGCCACAGAGAAACCCTGTCTTGAAAAACCAAAAGAAGAAGAAGAAAAAGAAGAAGAAGAAGAAGAAGAAGAAGAAGAAGAAGAAGAAGAAGAAGAGGGATGAATAGGAAGAAGGGAGAGAAAGATTTCACGATGGGAATTTAAAATAGTGCAGCCTCTTTAGAAACAGTTTGGTGATTTCTGAAAATGTTAAACACAGCATTATTATATGAATCACATTATCCAGTAACCTAAATTTGATGATTTCCTTTATGAACTGAAAGCAGGGTTTAAATAGGTACTTGTCCACCAGTCCAGCAGTATTCATAGTAGTCAAAAGGCAGAAACAACCCCAAATGTCCATTAACAGAAGAATAGATATTAAAATAGGTTGCATAAGTCTAACAGTGTTAAAAAGCAATAGAGCTCTAATGCATGCTAAAACTGGATAGACTTTGGAAACATGCTACATGAAATAGACCAGACACAAAGGACACTTGTTGTGTGACTCCACTTATATGTAGTACCTAGATTAGGCAAATTTATAGCAATGAATAGGAAAATGTTGCTTAGGGATGGGGTTCAGAGTCTCTGTTCACGGTGATGAAGAAGTTCTGGGAATAAATAGTGGCAACTGCACAGCTGTTGGAAGGCACTTAATGCCACGGAATGGCACACTTAAGTGTAAGTGTAGTTTCATTGTTGTGATAAAAAATATCTGAGGAAACAATGCCAAGAGGCAAGGGTTCACTTTGGCTCCCAGTTTCAGACCTTTCCATTTAAGGTCAGCCAAGGCAAAGAAAAATATCATTCAGCAAAAGCTCATGGCAGAGGCTGCTTTCCCATGATAGCTAAGAGGCAGAGAAAGCCTCTAACAGTGGGCTTCTTCCTCCCTGCTTTGTTACATTTGAGCTCTGGGGCTAATGACAGTACACCCAGAGTAAGCCACACAATCAGAAGCATGTTTTAATAATCACCAGGATTGTGCAGATGGTAACTTTAGCCAGGCATGTGTGCTGTGCCTACAATCCTAGCACTTGGGAGATTGAACCAGGAGGATTCTGAACGAGTTCAAGACCTGCCCGAGCTACACAGCAAGACCTTACCCCTAAAACACTAACACAAACCAAAACAAAGTAACAAAAGACTGTAAAATAACACATTTTGTATCATGTGTATTTTATCACGTGCATAAAAATACTGTGCAATGGTTGAGTATTTACTGGTGTTCTATCTCCTAAAGACATCTTGCAGGGAAAATTTCAGGTATGTGTATGCATGTGTATTTGTGTTGTGTGCATGTGAGTGCAGGTGTGCAAATGTGTGGAGATCAAAGACAATCATTGTGGGTTGAAATTTAGTTTTAAAAATTCAGTGTTTCAGGGCAAGAGAAATGGATGGTCAGCAGTTAAAGGTACTTGCTGAACAAAGCTGGTGCCTTGAGTTCAATCCCTGGAACCCAAGTAAAGGCAGCAGGAGAACATCTACTCCACAAAGTTATCTTCTGACCTCCACATGTGTGCCATGTCACACGAGTGCACACACCTACGTCATGCACACATAAATTAAAAGTTGGTGTTAGAAGCCTGGCATGGTAGTGCACACCTTTAATCCTAGTACTTCAGAAAGCAGAGACAGGTGGATCTCTTGAGTTCAAGGCTATCCTGGTCTACAGAGTGAGTTCCAGGACAACCCGGCCTACACAGAGAAATCCTGTATCAAAAAACCTAAGAAAACTATGAATTGGAGGCTAGGTGAACAACACAGGAAAATTCAAGGGTGGTTTGAATTGTCTCAACAAAAATTTCAATTGTTAGAAATTTTAAATACAAATCTTGCTGTGTGTGGTGGCACATGCCATTAGTGTCAGCACTGAGAAGGCAGAGACAGGTCTATCTCTGTGAGTTCAAGGTCAGCCTGGTCTATAAATAGAGTTTCAGGTCAGTGAAATACACACACACACACACACACACACA
Source organism: Mesocricetus auratus (assembly GCF_017639785.1). Taxonomy (NCBI): domain Eukaryota; kingdom Metazoa; phylum Chordata; class Mammalia; order Rodentia; family Cricetidae; genus Mesocricetus; species Mesocricetus auratus. The sequence continues at coordinate 23,573,668 of NW_024429203.1, forward strand.
CACCTTAATATTTACAAAAAATAGAATCTAAAAGTCACAAGAGGCAATGAAATCTATTACATGTGGATATTTGAAAATGAATATAAAACTTAATGAAAATAAAAAATATTTATAAATTTCACAAAAGATAGTTTTTCCAGGTTTGTATAAGGCTGATAAAAGTCAATAAGGAAAAAAATCCTCTAAAATATGTGATCCTGTATTTTATATAAAAGAAAAACAAATGTTGATTCTTAGTCTTAGTAAGTAAAATGAAAATTAAAACTATACTGAGTGGAGCATGCTGTAATTCCAGCGCTTGGGACATGGAGGCAGGAAGACTGAACATTCAAGGTCATCCTCTGCTATACAGTGAGTTTGAGGCTAACCTAGGCTGCCTGAACTCAACCAAACAAACAGCCATATACCAAGATACCCCCTTAAAATTATACTGGCTGTTGTGTAATATTAGTTTAAAATATGTTATATTTGTTTACACTGTGGAATATTTGTTTAATGATGTAAAGATGTGTTGCATTTTTTACGGTGTGTTTGTTTACTCTGTAAAGCTGTGTTACTTTGCTCGTCTAAAACACCCAATTGGCCTAATAAAGAGTAGGATGATCAATAGCTAGATAGGAGAAAGGATAGGTGGGGCTGCCAGGCAGAGAGAACAAATGGGAGGAGAAATCTAGGTTCAAAATAAGAGTGAGGCACAAGAGCAGGAGAAGGAGAGGAGGACACCAGGGGCCAGCCTCCCAGCCAGCCACGGAGCAAGGAGGCAAAGGAGATACACAGAATAAAGAAAGGTAAAAAACTCAGAGGCAAATTTTAGAAAAGAAACAGGGTAATTTAAATTAGTAAGGCTGGCTAGAAACAAGCCAAGCTAAGACTGGGCATTCATAAGTAAGGATATGTCTCCATGTATTTATTTGGGAGCTGGGTAGCAGGCCCCCAATGATTTAAAAAAAAACCAAGCAACTGCAACTGGCACATCTCAAGCCTCAACAAAACACTGATAACACAGAAGCATAGGAGGAACAGGCACGTGCTTGCTGTCATTGGTAGTGTGCATTGATACAGTGACTGTGCTGTGAATTTTACTTTAATAAAAGTACAGGTACTGATATTTTCCAACTATACCCTTTATTCCTATGTATTACTAATATTTTACACATGTTCAAAATGACATTTTCTGTTAAGGCTAAAACAGCAAAGCCCTAAAAACTGAAAAAAAAAGGACATAGGCAACGATCTCATGATTGGATTGCGTTGTACTCCAGTGGCTCTCCCTTATGCCTTTTTGATCCTTTTAAATAACTTTTCTGCATTTTTGTGCTATTCCTGACTGATTAATATTAAAAACGAAACTTCTCATCTAAAACCAAGTAAATATCTTAATTTTTAAGTGGCAATCAAGTCTAATATTCTAGGATTTTGGAGAACTGTTGCTGTCCATGAATCTATTTAATTGTGATGAGTGATTATATTTTTCTGAACAATAAATAGGTAAGTGTTTCTTGGTCTGAGTAGAGAGTTGGCTATGTTGAACTTGTTGGCTACCTATTGTAGTGGCAGTCGTGGGCATGGACCCAGTCAGGACCATTTCTAGCAGGACTAGTAAAAGTACAGGAATTCTCTTATATCTTGAGTCTAAGGTGTGTAAGCATTGCTGGACCTTGCTTCCTGGGAGCATATCTAAGGACAGTCTGCAACTGTCTTCTGGCAACAGGAGTAAATACCATTGGGGCAGGTGAGTCTTTGCTGTTAGGACTACTATTTTTTTTTTTGAGGCAGGGTTTGTCTGTGTAGCTCTGGCTGCCCTGGAACTCACTTTGTAGACTGGGTTGGCCTCAAACTCACAGAGATCCACCTGCCTCTTCGTGTGCCTCCCAAAAGCTGGGATGCCTCACCGTTGGGCAAAACTACTGTTCTTTTAACTGGTCTGGTACAGCCCTTTTCATTTCCCACACACTGAGCTTTTCTTATGGCCTGATCAAGTGGCCCAGTTAAACACATTCCTTTTGTGTTGTTAGTTGGGCTTTGGTTAATCATTCCTACGCCAGTCTAAGTGACCTGGCTTGCATGTAAACATATCCAGCAGTCATGACTTAGGCAAAGGAGCTCATGGCTGGCATTTACTAAAGGCAGCATTTAAGACATGTCTTCCCCAGATGAAGGGTTTTTCTATGATCAGTTTCCACATATTCTTCTCTGGTTCCCTCCAAACAAAGACCTGTTGACTCCTTGTCCTCTGTGGGAGCTGTCTTGCAGAGAGAGAAAAGATTCATGGCAAAGATTATGCATGATTGTTATGACCAGTATTTAAGATAAGACCAATAGGTCCCCCTCCACAACAATCCACAAGTGTTCCTTTGGCCTCTGGTCACTCATCCATAGGCTGTCACAAGGAATCACAGTCTGTGTTACTGGTGTGGGCAGTTCTGTCACAGCATGATGAGGTTAGAGAGATAATACCTGGCTTGTCTATTCCTAGTAGGGGCATACCCTAAGGCACTAATGGTTGCTCTCCAGACTAATCTATGTGACAAGGTTAGCTGAATTGGGGCTGGTTCGGATGTGTGTCCATGTGAATAGGCAGAGTAGGAGCTGAGTTGTTGTCTCCATTCTGAGATTCTTTGAGCTAGCTGATCAACTTCAGAGGGCAGTCTGGGTCAGCTAGTCTGAGTAAACTTTCACAGCACATTCTGGCTTGATGTATCCACAGCTTGACACCTGCAACTTCAAGAGCTGTAGCATGGACAATTTTTGTGCAGTGTCAGCCAAATCTTTTAAGAGACGCTGGAGGCAGGTGTGTGTGTTCATACTCTTTTAAAAAGATTTATTATTTATTATGTATACAGTGTTCTGCCTGCATGTCTGCCTGCAGGCCAGAAGAGGGCACCAGACCTCATTATAGAGGGTTGTGAGTCAGTGTAGTTGCTGGGAATTAAACTTAGGACCTTTGGAAGAGCAGCCGATGCTCTTAACCGCTGAGCCATCTCTCCAGCCCGGATCCATACTCTTGGAGGTTCTTTGAGTCCTTTGGAAGCAGTAGAGGAAGGTAGCCAAACATAATTTCTGCTCTTAATTTATATATATATATATATATGTATATATATATATATATATATATATTCTATGTGTAGTCCTAGCTATCCTGGAACTTGCTCTGTAGACCAGGCTGGCCTGGAATTCAGAGATCTTCTTTCCTCTGTCTCTTGAACACAGAGGTCCAGAGTCTGAGAGAGCTGCCACCAGATGAGGTTGGTGAGCATTGCATCGGGGAAGATGCCACTGCAGGAGCAGGAACAGATGGTCGTGCTTCAATGCTGGTAGGTAGGCAGCAACATGGGCAAAATTTCATTTTGCTAATGGGGGTGCTTCCTTTGTTCTTCATGCTTAACTGTTTTCTCAAGACTGTGGGGTCTCACAGAGGGACTGTGCAAACCTCATGGTGAGAAGAGTTCCCTACCCATGGGCTGGAGGAGTTTATATGCATCTAGTCCTCTGCCGGTCTTGTGACAACTTAAGGTTTTACCTAGGGGCTACACGTATATCCCTGTCACCTCTTATTATTGGAGATGAGTGCCTGTTCAGGTGAAACCTTAAGTTGGGGCTCAATCAGACCCTGTAGCCACAGAGCTGTAGGACCATTACAAGCATTCACCATTCGTTCAGAGATTATACATTCTCATTCTAGATTCTCAGTCTGTCTGTTTCCCTGGAGACCTATCTAACTTTTTTTATCGACCAGTGCCACCTCAGTATCCCATCAAGGCTATGAATGCAAAACCTGTGGGGGATTAACCCCATGCCGGCTTTCCTGCCCATTTCCCCCGGGTCTGGCCATCCTGCCTAATCCCACCTTCTTCCACTCGGAGACTCCAGCTCTGGGTCTCACAGTCCTCTTGGCCACTAGAAAGGGCTCCTGGAATCTTGCATGCTTCCCAGTCCCAGAGACCTTTGGCAGCCTGAGAGATCCAAGAGCGACAGCTTTCAGGACCAACTGGGGACAAGGTGAAGGAGATCTCACTGGGTGGGGGCAATCCAGAAATGCTGATATCTTTGTGGGATAAGCACCACAACAGCAATGAGAGCAGAGTGGAAGAGAGGACGTCTCTTCAAAGGCCTTGATCCTGGGTCCCCGCTTGTATTCTCATTTTATATTTAAGACTACAAAGTGGGATGAGCACGCAAGCATCCTTTTACAGAAGCGTACGTGGCAGCCAGCAGGTTCAGGGCAACCACTCATTATTTGGTTATTTCTCCATGCCGTTCTATCCCATGCTTGGCAAATAGGCAGTGCAAGTAGCACTGTAAGCAAGTCACTAAACAAATCAATAGTCAATAATTGTCTGTTTCTGCCTTATTCTGCTTCATAATCTTTAGGTTGGATTGGGAGAAAATGTAAGATATATAGTAGTTGTCACTGTTGTGAAGAACAGGGAAGGGAGAATGAAGTGTACCTAAGAACTGTTCTTACATGCTTAGAGTATACCTGAGAACATGTGCAAAACCTCACTTGCTGCCGGGCGGTGGTGGCGCACACCTTTAATCCCAGCACTCGGGAGGCAGAGGCAGGCGGGTCTCTGTGAGTTCGAGGCCGGGCTGGACCGACAGCCTTCAAAACAACACAGAGAAACCCTGTCTCGTAAAACAAAACAAAAAACAAAATAAACAAACAAAAACTCACTTGCCTGTGGCTGGGGATCCAGGTGGGAGGAGACCTTCCACTTCATACTACATGTGTAATTCAGAGTTAGGATGATTATTATGTTTTTGTTTATTGTTAATATAGAGTGTGTGATATGTATGGATAGGGATGTGTATGGTCCGCATGAGAACAACATGGTGGAGTAGGCTCTCTTTTTTGACTTTTTTTTTTCTTTTCTTTTTTTTTTATGAGACAGGGTTTCTCTGCATTGTTTTGGAGGCTGTCGGTCCAGCCTGGCTTCAAACTCACAGAGATCATCCTGCCTCTGCCTCCCGAGTGCTGGGATTAAAGGCGTGTGCCACCACCGCCCGGCTTCTTTTTTGACTTTTTGGAAGGTCCAGTTCAGGTCTACAGGCTTGTGTGGCAAACACTTTTACCTGATGAGCCACTCCACTGCCATATTGATCTACTGAATTATGAACAGTATAAGAACCTGATGAATGTTGAAAAGAAGAAAACGTCTGTTTGGACAGAGAGGTGGGTTATACTTGCTCTTTTAATTTTGTCTTTTACAATTTTCCCCAATAGATGGCGCTCTGCAAACACTACACTGTGCTTGTACTTCCTTCACTGTTTTTTGGGGGTCTGGGGAGAGGGTGCTGGGAATCTAACACAGAGACTTAAGCAAACTCGACAAGTGCTCTATTACTGAGTTACGCTGCCAGCTTCCCCAAGCTTGGACTTTTATTTTATTTTGAGAAAACCCCACGCTTTCTCTGACGGTTCTCCCTCCCTGCCACAACACATTGCTCTGATCCTGGATACTGGATGCAAGGGACAACACCTGGAATGAGAAAGAAAATTTGCACTTGGTCAGAAAACCAGTTGGTGTTTTCCTGATTGACACTTGTGAAGGGTTGATTGAATCAGAACTTCTGATTGGCTGTGAGGTTGATTAAAAAAGTTAATAAAAGTTTTCAGGTGTTTCTTTTTTCCTCTCCCTCCATCCCCTTCTCCTGATTTTTTATTTTTCTCCTCTCTCTCTCTCTCTCTCTCTCTCTCTCTCTCTCTCTCTCTCTCTCTCTCTCTCTCTCTCTCTCTCTCTCTCTGTCTCTCTCCTCCCCCACTCCCCCAAGCAAGATAGCCAGGAACTCACAGAACCGCCTCTGGACTGGGGATTAAAGGCATGCTCCGTTATGCTCAGTTTGGTCTTTAGGTCTTGATGGTAGTTTTGACTTAGAGGGGTCACTGGTTAGTGTCTAACACATTTTTGCTCATCACATGGAGGGTGTGTGTGTGTGTGTGTGTGTGTGTGTGTGTGTGTGTGTGTTGTGAGTGAGTGCCACCAGGCACATAGAGACCAAGGATGTTGCTGTAATGGCCAGGAAGTCCCTTATCACAAAGAACAACTGTGGATGTTCAAAGAACTTAATGAGGTTAAGATTAATGTTCAGCATCTCTGTGGCTTGAGGTTCTGTTCTCAGGATTTACAGATGCTCATAGCATCCATGTATTCAATCGGTCCTGGTACCAGTGACTTTAGAAAAGAGACTCCGCAGTCAACTCTCTGCACCCCACTTCTCATCCTTATTGGAAAAAGAGATTGGGCAGCAGCTAGGAAGCATGCAGATCATGCAGAGGCACAGCCCCGGGATGAATGGTGAAGAACTCACCTACTTTGAGTCGTGTTGAGCTCACTTCCTCCTCAGTGGAATTCCTTGGAGATGGCTATATTGGTCGTCATCCCGATCCTTGAGGGGCTGAATAGGACAGCAGCAGCATCAACTCATGTTTCTATACTTTGTTAACTAATGTGAAGCGCATTCATCACATATTTTTGTGAACAAAACTTTGGTTGCTTCACAGCCCTGGGAGCCAAAAGAGAAGGAGGAGAGGGAGGGTCCCTCTGGAGTTTCTGTGTGTCTTTCTCAGTCAGTGTGTTCAGCTTTTTCTCACCAGATCCTACCTCGGTCTCTCTTAGTCTTTTCCTTTATGTTTACTGTGCTATCCAATGCAGCAACCATTCCATTATGGGGCATGCCATAAGTGACTCTTTATCCCTACAGTAACTTCCAGAGAACTTGCCAGAGCACTGAAGGTCCACCCCAACCAACTGTAGCACTGTTTTTCTCATCCCTGGTTCTTTACCTGGTAGAGCTGTTCATTAGGCAACAGAGTCTGCTTGTCTGAGGCTGCACAAAAAATAGACAAAATACACATTCAAAGACAGAATGATAATATATTGAATTATGCACACAGTGGAATTCTAAGTAGTGTAAGAATTGTCTGCACGTAAGAATAGGAATCGTTCTCAAAAGCACATAGTTGAGCAAAAGAGGCTACACACAGGGGTGTGTACCGCACAGGTTCATTTCCACAAAAAACTAGAGAAAAGCAAAACATCTCTGTGGTTGGAGGTCAGAGGTCAGGATAGTGTTCATGCTTAGGGACAGGTAGTGGCTGGAAGTGACCTTCAGTGGGTTTTTATGGAGGTAATACTGTTTCTCAAACTGGGTGCCAGATGCACCCATATGTTTGTTTTGTTAGTTTTATTTTAGCAGTATTCTTGTGATTCATTTTTTGTGTATATCCAGTTTTACTTCAATAAAACTCTTCTTGGGGGCTTGGGAATGCAGATCAGTTGGTTGAGTGCTTAGCATGTATGAGGTCATGAGTTTGTTTCCAACACTGCATGTACAGGGTGTTGCAGCATTTACTTGTGATCCCAACACTTGGAAGGCAGAAGCAGGTGAATCAGAAGCACAAGGTACAGTTACATAAGATTTTTTTAAAAGAATGTTTTCTTTCCTTTCTTCTTTCTTTCTTCAGAGCAGGATCTCACAATGTAACTCTGACTGGCCTGGGACTCTCTATGTAGACCAGGATAGCCTCAAGCTTGAGGTGATACTCCTGTCTCAGCTTCCTCAGTGCTAGGATTACAGATGTGAGACACTACACTTGGCTTCAAAAAATAATTTTGTTTTTTGAGACAGGGACTCACTATGTAACCCTTAGCTGGCCTGGAACTTGATATATAGACGCTGGCCTTAAATCCACAGAGATCCACATGCCTCTGCCTCTGGAGTGCTGGGGTTAAAGGCATATATGCCATTATGCCTGTCTTCGGTAAAGTATTAAAACACAGAGAGAGATCAAGCATGGCAACTTGTGCCTGTAATCTCACTCCTTGGGAAAAACAGCAGGGATTTGAGTTACATAATGAGTTCCAGTTAGGGCTACCTTATAAAACCCTGTCTCAATAAAACAACAACAACAATAGGAGGAGGAGAAGGAGGAGGAGGAGGAGGAAAGGGAGGAGGAAGATATTTAAGAAAGGAAGAAAGGAAGGAAGGAAGAGAGAAAGGAAGGAAAGAAAGAAGGAAGGAAGGAAAGAAAGAAGGAAGGAAGGAAAAGAAAAAGAGGTCAGATTAGGCTAGTCAAATATTCAGATATGCTGGGATAATAAGAAATGTCTTTTTTTCCTGCCTCACAGAAACATAGGGTCATCAATTATGAACATTAGTAATATACATCAACTCAGTCTCCCTGATGGGTCTGTTTTGATAAGAAGGAAGCCAAGGTTCTTTAGTTGGTCCCGTTTTTCAACTCAAGACAGTCTTTTACTTCTTTCTAGGAATGATCTCAGGCATCACACAAGCCACATAAGTGTTTTACACAAAGCTACAGCCCCCCATTATTTATTTATGTGGATTTTTTTTAGATAGGGTCTCAGGTAGCCTAGACTGTCCTATGTAGCTTTGAATGACCTTGACCTTCGGATTCTCTTATCTGTACCTTCTAAATACTGGTATTACGGGCTTGGGTCACCATACTCAGTTTTATTCCATGCTAGGGACTGAATCAATTCAGAGCTTGAAGCAAGCTAAGCAGGTGCTCTAGTAGCTGAGCCACATCTCCAGTTGCCTCTTCATTTTGAGACAGGGTCTTATGTAGACAAGGTTGGTTTCACACTCTCTATGTAGCTGAAAATGACCTTGAACTTCTGATTTTCTAGCCTCCATCTCCTGAGTGGTGGGATTATAGGCATATGCTACCACATCTGGTTTGTGTGTTCTGGGGATTGAACCTTAGGCATTGTGCAAACCAGGTAAGCAGTCTACTAACTGAAGTATATCTCCAGCCCTTTACAAATTTTATTTTAAGACAAGGCATTTCTCTGTTGCCTTGGCAGGCCTTGAACTCAGGGCCCTCCAGCCTCAGCTTCTGAAGTATCTAGGATTACAAGCATGTACCTCCACATCTAGCTTTTTTTTTATTTACCTCTTGACTGTCGAACTCCATCCTGCCCAGCAATTAAGTATACACCAACAGCAAGGAAGAAAATGCTGATGATTTCCGCGAAGATAAAACCGCATATGGTGCCTATATTTATCTCAATGCAGTTCTCACACACTGTGGGGAACAAGATACAGGAAGTGATAGACAGCTTTAGGATGTAAGGCATTCTTGCATTTTCCCTTCCTTTCTCCCACTCATCAGCACCACTGCCGTTGCCCTGGGCAGCAGGCTTCTCCCTCTATGTGTGGTATGGCAACAGAGGATCCTTGCCCCAAGAACTGTTGCTTCCCAATGTTCCTCTGTGAGAAGTCCCAGGGAAGCCTAAACAGTCCTATAATCAAGAACTAGGTGGGCCGGGCGGTGGTGGCGCACACCTTTAATCCCAGCACTCGGGAGGCAGAGGCAGGCGGGTCTCTGTGAGTTCGAGGCCGGGCTGGACCGACAGCCTCCAAAACAATACAGAGAAACCCTGTCTCGTAAAAACCAAAAAAAAAAAAACTAGGTGAAGAAGAGGAAAGATCTAGTCTCGAGTCTCAACAACCCTGCTCTCCAATCCCGGATCCCCTCCTAACTGATTTATTTGATGAACTGCTCAGTCCACGATGAGCACCCAAAGGTTGAGCAGTTTGTACAGGGCTATACTTTCTCAGGAAGTGTTGCTATAAAGAGTAGTAACCCCACGCAAAGAGAACTAGCTATGATTATTACCATAAATCACTGTTTAGCAACTGTTAACCACCACATCCTAGATGGTAAGCCCACTAGAACAGTAAGCACTGCTGAATTCCCAACAACCATTGTGAAAGTGTTACATACTTCTGTAATACAGTTGGAGTGTCTTTGATTTGTCCTTTGCTCCTTGACACCAATAAGTGCCTCGAGGGTCTTTGGCAATACTTCCGAGATTCCACGTGTTTTTAGTTGTGTTGTAGGGACTGATTGTGCTCCCGTCTTTAGACCACATGATAGCCATGTCTTTCAAGTCACATGTCAGAAGTACGGGACCATCTCCTCGATTGTCATCCAATTTTATCAAGTGGCTTTCTGGGAAGGCAAAAGTGGTGGCTCTGTTAAGGGTCTTTATGATTGCACCAGAAGACATTAGAGCACTCTCCATGGTTATGGTGCATGCAAATCACATACAGATCATGTTAGAATTCAGGTCTCATTTAGAAGTTATGGGGAGGTGAGATCCATTACTAACATGCTCCTAGATGATGCTAATGCTGCTGGTTCAGTCATATTTTAAGGCATTCGTCGTTACTAGGATCCTGTTTCTACTGCAAGAACAAGACAATTCATTACTTAGGTCTAAGAAAGTTGCCCAGGATGGGTCCTGGTGGGACATTGATTGATAATGAAAATGCCAGCTCTCTGACTCTTACCACCTCATCTTTTCAAAATAGTTCCCTTTCTTTCTCTCTCTCTCTCTCTTTTTTCGAGACAGGGTTTCTCTGTATTGTTTTGGAGGCTGTCCTGGAACTTGCTTGGTAGACCAGGCTGGTCTCAAATTCACAGAGATCTGCCTGCCTCTGCCTCCCTAGTGCTGGGATTAAAGGCATGAGCCACCAATGCCCGGTTCAAAATAGTTCCCTTTCTAAATTATGATACTATTTGTTTTAAAAAAATGTGTGTGTGTGTGTGTGTGTGTGTGTGTGTGTGTGTGTGTGTGTACTCACAGAGGCCAGGAGAGGGTGTTGTGTATCTTGAAGTTACAGACAGTTATGAGACATCCCATGTGAGTACTAGAAACTGAATTTAGGTTCCCTGGAAGAGTAGGACGTGCTTTTGAATGCTGAGCTATTTCCTTAGCCATTGAGACTACTGTTGTAGGAAGCCATATTTCTATGCAGTTCCTCAGGATTTGAGAATAGAGAGAAGCCATTTCTCTTACCTTTTTTTGACTGGGCCACAGTACCCAGAAAGATAAAAGGAAGATAAAGAATCAGTTGGGCATGGGCTTGTTATGATGGGCCAAAATATTTGCATGATCATTTGAGGGTAAGATCAAAAGAGATACTAGTCCATAGCAATGGATGTATCTGTGTTTTCTTTCCTGGATATAGCCTAAATCACCAAACTGAATTAAACATTACTGTGTTTTGTCTTGACCCTACCTTTCTGGGTAGAACTTGCTTTCTTCCTCTAATATTTTACCTTATTTTTAGTTATGTGTATCTGTGTATGGACATCAGAACAAATTCATGTGTCCATAAGAGCTCAGCTGTTTGCAGAGGCCACAGGCATCAGATCCCTGGAGCTGGAGTTATAGCTGTGAGCTGCCTGGTGTAGATACTGTGAACCAAACTCTGGTCCTCTGCAAGAGTAACATGCTCTTAACTGCTTAGCCATCTCTCCAGCCCCTCTTGGTGGGAGTTTCTAAATCTTTGGGATTTCTTGAGTGATGAGTGTGCCTTTGTTGTTCATGGTAGACTCATGGTAGACTTTATGCTAAGGAGATGATTTGAGATGGGGCTGATTATATTTTACCATCTAGAAAATGAGGGTTTTGAAGCTGCAACTAACCCCAGTGCTTATACAAATGTATATGAAAGATAATAGGAGATTCCACAATGCAGTTTCTATGAGTTTGGTGTCTGCAATGGGGCTGAACTTTACAGTGATGCAGCTGTTTTGAGGCTACCCATAATCCTTCAATGAATCCCCAGCCCTTCCTCTGTAAATAAGCCGATTAAACTTATTTACTAAGTGGGACATCAGTGGAATTATTATTTTGTTCTGCATCAGTGTCCTACCTGAAGTGAATAGATTATTCATGTCTCTCCAGGAAAAAGTTAGCACAACAAATTGGTGCTCAAACATGGGCATGGTAGAACTAAAGGGCTTGAGAGGAATAATTTCCTGGTTCTTGCTATGAGTAGTAAGGTATGCAATGGAGCCGTCTGAAGCGGAACATCATGGGAGCAGTTCCAACATGGCTATCCCTTCCCCATGTAGAATGTAGTGATGTGCCTTTTTGCTATGGCGGCAGTCACGTGGGCCTTACTACAGGTAATAAGACATAATAACTAAGGCTGGACCATCAGAAAGTAGCCTGTCCATTGGGGATATCCTAGGGTGGCTGTCTCAAGAATTTAATAAAACTCAGCCAGGTGGCGGTGGTGGCTCACACCTGTAATCCTGACACTCTGTAGAGGCAGGTGGATCTCTGTGAGTTTGAAACCATCCAGGTCTACAGAGCAAGTTCCAAAACAATCAAGGCTACACAAAGAAATCCTGTCTCAAAAAACCCAAAAGAGTATCATAAAAATATGAGAAAGGTGTGGTGGTGCACACCTTTAATCTCAGTCTTTGGGAGGCAAGGTGAACAGATCTTTGAAGTCTACACATTAGTTAGTTCCAGGGTAGCCAGGATACATAGTGATACCCTGTCTCAAAATAGTGAGGGGGAAGGAGGCAAAAGGAGAGCAGAGAAGTGGAGAGGAGAGGAGAAGAAAAGAGAAATAATTGATTCTGCTAAAAAAAAGCTTAGTAGAGGAAATGACATTTGGCTTACACTGAAGAACAAGTAAAAGATCACCAGATAGGGAAGGGCATTTTAGGTAGGAAAACAGTCAATTAAAGATACAGATAGGGAAGAGGATAGGGAAGTGATGGGGGAGCCAGTCATTAGTCCAAGCATACCAGAAGCTGTTGGAAGTATCAGTCGCCTTATAACTTCTGCAGACTGACGCTGTGTATGAATGACACCAGCACACCGCCTTCATGGGAGGAGCTTAATTTGCCAGATCCATGGTTATGGGGGTGAGTGGGATAAATGGACACAACAGTTAAATATATGATTATTATAAAGGTGTATTTTATATGCATGAGTGGTTTTCTTGATGTGTATATGTGTGCTGTGTGCATGACTGGCGCTGGTGGAAGCCAGAAGAGAACATCCCAATCTGGAGTTGCAGACAGTTGTGAGTCATCTTGTGGGTGCTGGAAATTGAACCCCAGTCCTCTGCAAGAGTAGTAAGTGTGCTCTTAAGCACTGAGCCATCTCTATGGCACCTAAAAAATATTTTCACTAGCCTAATCACCTGGCTATCGTAGGAGAGCAAGGAGACTCTTCCTTCTACTCAGAGTCAACAGGAAAGGAGATGGCAGTGACTGCTGACATTGTTGACATCTGCCTATCTGAGTGTGGTCTCTTGAGACTCAAGAGCCCACGTAGCCAAATATCCAGTTGGCTGGTGTGAGACTTGAGTTCAGAAGACTTACTGGCGGCTGAGCTGGACTCGGGGCTTAGCTTTTCTGTTGCTCAATCTGGTATTCTTTCCAGAAGCCTCCCCATGCCTTACAGGATCGCCCTTTAGCCTGTGTGGTCTGCGGCTTACTCCATCTTCTCCCAGAAAGGCTCCCCAACTCTCACCATCTTCTCCAAGTCTCCCACTCTGCTGTCATCTGCATAGTGTCACCACAGTGACACTGCCTCCCCTCCCTGTTTGAAAGCAGCGGGGCTGGTGTGGCCTTGTCTGGCTTCCTGTCTGGCCAAGGCAAGCCTTCTGCACCTGCTTTCTGTTACTCTCGCTCAAACTGTTGCCTCTTCTGTGTGCCCTTGACTCTGCCCTCCAGTCCATCTCTCTGACATCTATTCTAGATACGCATCACCATCTCCTTTAACTAAAAAAATGTGTTCACCCATTTAATTCCTTTTTTTTTTCTGGAGACAGGATTTCTCTGTGTAGCCTGGCTGCCCTGGAACTCACTCTGTAGATCAGGCTGGCCTCGAACTCACAGAGATCTACCTGCCTCTGCCTCCGGAGTGTTGGGATTAAAGGTGTGCGCCACCAACGCCTGGCTACCTTGCCACTTTTTATCACCCACCCTCCACATTTTTTCCTAACCAGTCTGGCATCCACTAACACCACTCTGCTGAACCGGTTCTAATCAGCCATGATCTTCATTTCACCAAATTCCACAAGTTTACAATTTAAATAAATTCTTATATTAGTGGATTATGTTCAACATTTTATGCTGTTTGTTGTTTTGATGCAGGGCTCATACAGTCTAGGCTGACCTAGAGTTTGCTATGTAGCCCAGGTTGTCCTGGAACTTCTGACTTTCCTACCTCTACCTCCAGAGCATTGAGTTTAGATGCTGCTACATCCAACAAATATTTTATACTCTTGGCTCCTCATAGCTCCATCCTCCATTCTGTGTTCTTGGCACACTACAAAAAAGTGTTATAGTTTTAACAATTATCAGGCCTTTAGCCGGATACGGTAGCTTATGCCTATAACACCAGCACTCAGGAGGCTGAGGTAAAAGGATTGCATATGAGTGGCAGGCTAACCTGAGCTACATAGTAAGACCCTGTTAAAAAGGAAGGGAGGGAGGAACACTGTGACGGATCAGTAGGTAAAAGTGCTCACTGCTGAGCCTGGTGACCTGAGTTTGATTCTCGCTCCACGTACTGAAAAGAGAGAGCCATTTCCTTCAGGGTGTCTTCTGACCTCCATATATGTACCATGGCATGCGTACAGCCTCACACACAAACACATAACAAACAACCACATGGACAAATCGGATAATTTTCATGACTTTAGCTTCCCCTAGGGTATGAAGGTATCAGCCTAATTCATCTACTTCCTGTTGGATATTTCACACAGGTAATCCCATGCTGCCCCTTGTACTCAGTGTGTCAGCAGTGAAAGCCCCCTCCATCGACACTCTTAACTCTTGAGAACAGAAGGTTTTTGTTCATCTTTTTATTCTCTGGCGTCTCACATGTCTGGATCTCGCCGTGCTTGCTGATCAGTTAAATAGCTTTGTGGACAAATGTTCCATAGGTCACTGAACATACCTTTTTTCTCCCAGTTTCCTTGTCTGGGCTGTGGTGTGTGTGTGTGTGTGTGTGTGTGTGTGTGTGTGTGTGTGTGTGTGTGTAATTTAATTGAGGCTGGCTGACCTGCTAGGAAGTCTTGGGATCCATCAGTCTCTGCCTTCCCAGCACTATGATGACAAGAGTGTGCTACCACCCCCTCATTGTTAGTGGGTCCTGGGGACTGAATTCACATTCCCATGCTTGCATGGTAAGCAAGCACCTTACTGGTCGAGTCATTACCCCAGCTGCACGGCCATTCTGAACTACATTCAAGCCTAAGATGGCGGCAGTGCAATCCTCTCTCTAACCAGTTTTAGCCCTCTGGTTCCCATGCATCTCTCCAGCAGAGAACAGCTGAAGGCTTCGGTTTTGCCTCTCCTTCTTTGAACTCTAAGATGACAGATGAAGTTGGCTAAGGTTAATCAGGATTCCAATAACCTTGCCTCCCTGGTCATGGCCTCGTCTCATGAGCCTTCCCCAGGCTGTCAGACCCTCAGAGTAAACTCTTACCTTGAAGAAGAAAGATCACCAGGATGAGGCTGATCAGTCCCTTCTTCTGCTCCATGTCAGTCTCTTTCCTCTCTAGTAGAAGTGTGGAAGTCCCTCAGCAGTCAGCTAGCCGGCCTGTGTAGCAGCTAGCCTGGCTCCGCCCAGCATCCTCTGAGCTGGGGCTCTGAGCAGAGCAGTGTCCCCACCCTCTACTTAAAATGTGGGCAGCAGGGGCCCCAGAAGGGATGCTGTTGCACAGGCATATTGCTTTTGTTGTTGTTAAGGCTTTCAGGATGGCAGGTAGCAGGGAGTAAGAGCGAGAGTTCTAGATTCCCATTGGAAACCCTTATACTTAGAACCTCTTTGCTTAATGGGTTGAGGACTGTCTGTAGCTATTACTAGGACTAGATTTGTTTGTCACTTGATCCCAGAACTCATGGATTTAGGTAGGATTTTAGGTGTGTAGGGCTGGAGTTTAGAATGGAAAAACATCTTAGTGTAGACCTTCATGAGCAATTTGAGAGCATCAAAGTGGTACCTACCTGAAAATAGGTAGGCCCATCCCACCAGGACAGCTAGCTTATTTTTTGGTGTACAGCCCTGGGCTATTTCCAGGCTTTAAGTCCATTGTCTCATTCGGCCAGTCAGTGGGTAATAAAAATTCACAGAACTTCTATATGACACCAGGCATGAAACAGTCCTGTCCCCCAGGAAGAGGACCTTCCGACTGTGGTAGTATGGAAAGTCTCAGATCCCCACAGTCTGTAGTAGAAAAAGTCTATTGTCTGCTGGGGAGACTCAATTCTTCAAGTGAGTGGGTTTATTGTTAAGGAGAATCTCACACTGAGAAGGCTTGGTGTGGCAGGAACCACGGAAACACCCCTCCTCTAATCCTTATAGTGACACCAAGGGGGACAAGCTCTGAAATACTCTGTGCTTGGTGCCGTGGGTACTACATGCTGGATCTAGGATTTGGATGTCTGGCTTAGGGGTTCTGAAGTCCATCTGGCTAGAAGCAGCTTAATGTGTTTCCTCAGACTGTCCGGTGAAGGGTCCTGAGACTGGCCGGAAATGAGTGGGAGGAACTGCTGATGCAGCTCATGTCATGGGGCTCATAGCTTCTCTCAATGGATCTGAAGAGGTAAACTTTCTTGTTTGTAAGTAAATGTAGTGGTGTTGTCGACAGGAAGCCTAAGCTTTCTTCCCTTACTCCCAAACTCTGCTCCAGAAAGAGCAGTTTGCACCTGTTTCCTTCTTACCATCCCCCCAGTCTACTCTTGCCTTGACAGCCTCCTATCATCAAAGGCAGAGAGGCAGATTTCTTCTAGTCCCTCCCCCACTCTTCCTGTTTCTTAATACCCATGAGTCCATTGGTGGAGGGTAGTGCTCACCCTGGGTGATCGTTCTGTGGCTTACCTCTATTTGGTGGATGAATTCTTCTGGAAGATGGAACATAGCGGGATTCTGGCTGGTCTGATACTGGCTGCTTTTCTCCCTCGAGGTAAGTGAGGCATCTTCAGCTGTGTGGAGGAAGGGACTTGAGAGGGACGTTACCACTGGAAGAAGTTCACTGGAAAGTGCATCTCAATGCTGGCTTTAGTTTACCAGGCAGGGGAAGGTCAGAAGGGCAGGGTTGGACTATAGGTGACAAGCATTTAGCTTTGACCTACTCCAGGCAAGGCTCACATTGGTCTTAATGGTATCTCCAAGGGCCTGAGACCAGACATCTGTAGGAAAAAGTTTCACATTGCATATGCCTGGGCCTAAGGCTGGTAATGGAAGAAGTTACACCCATTGCATCTTCTAAGGCAAATGGCCTCCTGGAATAGGATTCTTGGTCATTGGCCATCATTATGTGACCACTTGGAGCCCCAGATCAGAATTAAGAAGCAATCTTAGAAAAAAGTTAGCTTTATCTCAGTGCGAAGGACGGACAGGAAATATATTAAAATCAGCTCTTCTCAGTTTGTTCACTTTTAAAACAGAAAATTGGGCTGGGTAGATAGCTCATGGGTATATCTCTAATAGTTCAAGAGTACTAGCCAAACCACCCCCAAAGTAACCCTGGAAAGCTCACATCTCAAGAACTCAGCCGTCCCCAGGAAACTGGGTCAAAGGGTCACTCTAAAAGCTGTCCTGGCCACCAAAGCTTTCTCTGGAAATAACTCCAAAGAAGTTGTAAGAGGAGAAGGACTGTGTGCACTTATGTTTTCTCTAGCATGCTCATACCCATTCCTGCTTCAGAGACCGGAGGGGCAGCCATTTTGGAGCTCTGGAGGACGCTCTTGCATTCATACTGGCTGCTAAGCATGAAGCTCAAAGACACAAAAGCTCCATCTTTGCTGCTGCTGGCAGAAGACATGGCAGTGCCCTGTGGTTGTGAGATGTTCTTGGCTGTCTGGGAAGGGCCACTCTGCTCATCTCTGGCTCCTACACAACCCCAACAAGACTTGACCTATATGGAACCTCAGAAACTGACTTGATATGCTTCTTTTTTTTGTGTGTGGCCCTTTCTCCTTAAGCAAGTGTGGCACCGAGGTAGGCTAGAAAGACAGGGAAAATTATAGGGACACAGAAGGGAAAGGCACTTTCCTCCTAGAAACTAGTTGAAGCCTCTCACTTGCTGAGACTTGAGAATTGCAGCACAATGAACATTTGCTGTGAAGGTTGCCCATGTGCTATTCTTTTCCTATATAGGTATTTGGTACTAAAATAGCAACAAGAGTGTCTTAGTGCCTGGGTGTGTGTGACCTTGGGTAGGGCCTCACAAAAAAGACTACTTACTTTGTTTACAGTGAATATCTCCTGTCTTCTGGCATCCTCAGTTCTAGACTTTTATTCAATCAATTGTAGTCCTATCAGATGCCCATACCAACCACCCTGTGAATTCAATTAGGCTTCTTAACAACTCTGGATAAGAACTTCAAAATCCACCAAAACAGTGTATACGGTTGTTGTAAAGACATATGGTGCATCTCTCCTTGGGAAGCCTTCTGGAAAGCCTCTTTCTTTAACACTCATGTTTAAGATATACATATTTGGTAAATTACATTAGATAAACCCCAGTTTGTCTCATCCTAAAATTTTCTGTTGAAGGAGAAGATCGGGTTTTACTTGAGTTAAATTTCCTCAAAGACTAAAGGAACGCCTCAGGTTGCTGCAGGTGACAGTGCCTGTGCCTCTGTCCCAGTTGCCGCTGACAGTACTACTTTTTATTTATTTATTTGTTTGTTTATTTATTATTTATTTATTTAATTTTTTATGGGATCTCACTTAGCCCAGGTTGCCTTGGAACTCATTATATAGCCCAGGTTGGCCTTTGCTGTCTCAGGGGGCCTTCTCCTGTCTCAGTTTTTCAAGTGCTGAGATTACAGATGCAAGTCACCATGTCAATATATATATAAACATACACATATATATGTGTATATATATAGTACTGGAGATCTAATCTAGGATGTTATGCATGCCTCTGCATTGAGTTATGTTCTCAGCGAATCTTCTTACATAGGCTTTGCCCTGGGAAATCTGGATCACTGGGCTGGTAGTTCATATAGGTCCTCTCTGTCCCAGAGGTCAATGGCCCTGGAAAAGACTTTCATAGTGAGCATCTCATTACCCTGGCAGATCTCAGAGTGGAGAGGATGAGAAGTTGAAGTGAGAGAGTTGTTGGCTAGGAAGAGGAATTAGACGTCTTTAGTATAAAAGGCACAATCTCCGGGCTAAGAACTTCTGCTGCCTTCCCAGGTCTCTTGGGGAACCTGAACAGTCTAATTGGTGGTCTGAACCTATTTTCAGGAGGGTTCTTGGATCAACCCAGCTTCATGGTTTTCTCTTTTGCCCCCAAGTCACACAGGATATGTGTCCCAGTTTGAATTCTGCTGTAATAAAATACTTTGACCAAAGCCGGGCGTTGGTGGCGCACACCTTTAATCCCAGCACTCCGGAGGCAGAGGCAGGTGGAGCTCTGTGAGTTCGAGTCCAGGCGGATCTCTGTGAGTTCGAGTCCAGCCTGGTCTACAAAGCGAGTTCCAGGACAGCCTCCAAGACAATACAGAGAAACCCTGTCTCAAAAAACCAAAAAAAAAAAAAAAAACTGTGACCAAAAGCAATTTAAGGGAGGAAAGGATTTATTTGGCTTACAAGTTCAGGTCAGTCTATCTTTAAGGGCAGTCAGGGTAGACAGTCAAGTAGGAGCTTAAGGTAGAAGCCGTGGAAGAATGCTCTTTCTGGCTGCTTTGCTGACTTATGATTGTATGGCTAGCTTGCTTCTCTCCCTCCCTCCCTCCTACCCTCCCCTCTTCTCTCTTTCCTTCATTTTTTGAGACAGGGTTTCCCTGTGTAGCTTTGGAGCCTGTCCTGGAACTCGATCTGTAGACCAGGCTAGCCTCACACTAACAGAGATCTGCCTGCCTCTGTCTCCTGAAAGCTTGGATTAAAGACATGTGCCACCACCGCCCAGCTACAGCTAGCTTCCTTATACAGCCCAGACCCACCTGCCCAAGGAATTGTGCCACCCACAGTGGTCTGGACTCCCCTGCATCAGTAAGATAATCACGGCAATCCCTTATACTAGACATGTCCACAGGGCCAATCTGATGTAGGCAATCCTTCAATTAGAGACTCTTTTCAGGTGACTTTAGGCTGAGGTAAGCTGACAGTTACAGATAATTTGGACAATCTCTTCTGTTTAGATTACGACCTCATGTCCTCCATGGCCATACAGTTCCTGGAGAACTTCCTGAAGTCTTCCTTTGGTCCCTTCTGCCCCTTTCACTAGGAGTCATGTCCCTTACTACACAAATGGTCCATAAGTATGCACTGCAGCAGGATGGTGGATCAGCTGCGCACCAGAGAGCTGCTCTGATTGTGGTGTTTTCCCTCTTAG
Source organism: Mesocricetus auratus (assembly GCF_017639785.1). Lineage (NCBI taxonomy): Eukaryota > Metazoa > Chordata > Mammalia > Rodentia > Cricetidae > Mesocricetus > Mesocricetus auratus. The sequence continues at coordinate 23,593,810 of NW_024429203.1, forward strand.
GGAGCTCCTACAAGATACCGGTGATTGAATATGAGGACCAAGTATTTGTGAGTTGCAATACCAGCATTGTGTATCTAGAGGGAACGGCGAAAGTATGGTTTACCAAAAATAAAACACTGAACTTGGGAAAAGGCATCCTGGACCCACGAGGGTTGTATAAGTGCACTGAGACAGAGGATTCAGCAAAGAAAGAGTCGACTGTACAAGTATATTACCGAAGTATGTGCTTCCTTGACCCACTGGGATGAAATTATGGGTCCACTAGATGTGAGAGCATTCTGGCTGAAAGTAGACTGTGGTGAACTCATTTATTCTCTAAACAAACCCAGGGACACTCGTGGTGGTCTGCATGAGATTTGTCAGGGGGAATTTGAATAAGACAGGCAGGAGGCAGGGGCTGGCTTGGAGAGGGGCTTAGTCTACTCCTCAGTTAAAGCCCCATGATGTTGGAGTTATGTCATGTTTCTCTTCAGCAATTCCTTGGGATGAGGGTGGGGATGGAAGCAGCAAGGTCATCACCATCTCACTGAATGTGAGTCTTGGAATGGGGAACCTAGGAGCGGAGACAGTTCCCTGACCTTGAAAACTTTCTTCCTCTTCTCCCCCACAGTGTGCCAGAACTGTGTGGAGCTGGACTCAGCCACCGTGGCTGGTGTCATCATCACTGACCTCATTGCCACTCTGCTCCTGGCTTTAGGAGTCTACTGCTTTGCAGGACATGAGACTGGGAGGCTCTCTGGGGGTCAGTAAAAGGGCTCTCTCTCTCTCTCTCTTTCTCTCTCTGTGTGTGTGTGTGTTTGTGCTCATGCACGATGCTATAAGCTCATGAACTGGTTGAAAGATGGGGCTGGTGGTAGGGTTGGCTTTATCTAGTCCCTAGGATTCACACCACAGGGTGCTGAAAGAGCATGTATGCCCATGATGCTCATGCAGACTTCTGAGTGCCTGGCTTCCGAGTCCCCTCTGCAGTGTTCACAGGTCTCGTTGTCTCCTCTTCCCCGGCTCCCAATGACCCTCTTCCCTTTCTTCTAGCTTCTAACATTCAAGCTCTGTTGAAGAACGAGCAGCTGTATCAGGTAAGCCCTGAGGGAGGAGTAAAGAATAGGGGAGGGGAGTGAGGATTAAGGGACCGGAAAGGAAGGGTATGAGATGTATGGAGAGTCCTGGGGGGCCAGTGGCTCATCCTTGTTTGTCTGGAGAAGTCAGGTGCGGGTGCTGGGAAGAGCTCAGATGCTGACTCGGTGTTGTGCTTCTCATCTCAGCCTCTCCGAGATCGTGACGATGCCCAGTACAGCCGTCTTGGAGGGAACTGGCCCCGGAGCAAATGATCCCAAGACCGGGACTTCTCGGAGTATCATTATCAAGTGTGCCTTCCCTCTGTGCTCAACCAATAAAGGTGTGTCCTAGCTTGGCTGGGATCTTGCCCACCTGTGGTCTCCATTCAACACTTTCCTCAGTCCCATGCAGGCAGTGCGACGGACAGCTTCTGATCTATCCTGTCCCACTGGTGTTTCTAACCCTGTGGGTTTCCTGTGGGGAGGGTCAGCCTAGCCACTCTCCTTCAGCTGCATGTTGGTTCCAGCCCCTATCATAACAACTCTTTGGGGTTTTGCTGCCTTACCACAGCTGAGGGCAGGCTGTCGTGTTTAGAAGCTGAGCCACAAAAGTTTCCATGACATCGTGAATGGGGATGGCAGAGCACCAAAGAGTATTGGAACTCAGAGGGTGGTGGTGGGGGAGGAGAGAGAGACAGGGAGACAGAGAAAGAGATGTCAGGCTTATAGAACAACCATCTTTAACAGCTGAGCCATCTTGCCAGACCTACAATCCCAGATTAATTAAAAATAAAGAATATAATGAATCCAAGTTATTTCTGGTGGTGTTTACCTGTCTTGCACTGTGCAAATGCACAGTTTTGGTCCTGAACACACAGCATTTGCACTAGAATTGGTCCCCTGTCAGGCTACTTGGCACCAATAAACATTTTCTGAAACACCTTGGCTCAAGTTTCAGACTCCCGTATGTTATGAATTGCACCGCTCTTACTGGACATTCAGTTTCCTGTTATTGTAGAAACACAGTGGTTTCAGATGGAAACAAAGACTTCTAATATTTTCCCACCGTCAACCCTCCCTCACAATGTAAGTACCAAATGAGTACATATCAGTACTGTGTTTGACCTGCTGGTTGGGTTTCAAAAACAAAAGTTAAATGAATTTTGGCTTGAGATTGGGACAGAATTTTCAACAAATTTTGAAATGACCCTAAGTATACTTTGCTATTTTATAGTACATATTTATGTAAAGTGGTGTTCACAGCATTGACGATAATACACTTTTTTAAAATTGGAGATTGAGTCTCATGTAGCCCAGGGTAACCTCAAACATATTATATATCTAAGAGTGACTTGCAGTTTTTACTTTTAGAGTGTTGCCATGATAGGCACATGCCACATCTGCTTTTTGCAATGGTGTGGATCAAACACAGGACTTCATGAATACTCTACCAACTAAACTACATTTCTAGCCCTAAAAAATAAAAATGCTGATAAACCCTAAAAAACATTGATGATGCTATATGCAGCCAAGATTTAATTCCTTATTTGGAAATAAACAAGCATATTCATTTTCATCTTAAAATAAAGTCATCTTTATTTTTAACTAAGCGTGCCTGCGTGTGGGTTTGTGCATGTGAATGCAGTACCAGTAGGGGCCAGAGGAGGGCATCTGATCTCCCAGACTGGAGTTTCGGGTGTTTGTGGACGGCTTGAAAAGGGTGCTGAAAGACACACTCAGTTCCTCTCTAAGAGCAATAAGTATTCCTAATCACTAACCCATCTCTCCAGACCCCATCTCTCACCTCTAATAAATGGTAGCACACACGTATACCAAAGGATTGTTTTAATTTTTGTAAGTAAAAGAATATTTACACATGCTGTGCACACATGTAGAGGTCAGAGAACAACTCTCAGGAGTTGGTTCTTTCCTTGCAACATGTGGGCTCTCAGGGAATCTGTCTTCAGACTTGGCAGTGCACTACTTTATAAGCTGAGTCATCCTGCTGGCTCCCAAAACTCATTTTAAAATAAAAATGCTTATGATTTATTGTTGGTAAATATTTAATTTGTATACCTATTTTATATACCTATTTACCCAGGGTCTTGTAAAAAATTCTTAAGCAAAAGGGGGCCTTGAGTAGAAAAAAATGTAAGAATACCTGAAATACTCTTTATTACATCATATTCTCAAGGAATGCATCTGTTTAACTTAGGCTGTGAAATTTATTGACCTTAAAGTTGTCATACTGTTATGGACTTGCATATTTGTGTCCCTCCCATTAGTTTTTTTTTTTTTTTGAGACAAGCACTCTTCATATGTCCGTGGCTGGTTTGGAACTTGCCCATGAGTATTTAGGAATGTATGCTTGCCCTTGATTGGATGAAGGTGGGAAGTCTGTATCCTTGTGGGTTTTGCCTTTATAAATCCCTGACTAATGTAATTCGGGGTCACACTCTAGGAACCCTAAGTATGGACCTAGCCAGTATTTAATAAAAATTGCTTCAAACTTATCTCAAAAATTGTGGTAGTGGTTTTCTTGACCAGTGGGATTAATATTTTCTTGAGGCACCAGTGAGATCAGATCACCCATCCGAATTCCAATTCTGGACCCTTACTCTGGGACTCCAGGGCTGAAGGGCCACCTCAGGAGGTGAGCACCTTGAGACATTCCAAGACTCCGAGGGGTGCCTTCGGTTGGCAGACTATCCGTGTGAAGTGCCATACTGAGAAAAGCAGCAAGGATCTACAGAGGCCTACCCTGGTAGGCCATAGCAATGTTCTGTGACATCTGGTTCCGTTGGGATCCTGACTTGGGATGAAGAGGAGTTATATGGGACCAAGACACTCTCCCATTCCTGTCACGCCTCCCCATCTGAGGTTCTTGATCTGGCTCCCTGACTTGTCTGCCTGGTCTTTGTGGAAGTTTTGCTGCAAACATGGGAGTTGAGAGGGAAATGGGTCAGGCTCAGTTGAATGTGTGAATGATGGTGGTCACTGCATGTTCTGTTTCTGACTTGTCTGCTTTGAGTAGGTGAGTTTTCTGTGTTCTGTGTTTATTGGTTGTTTACTGTGTTTATTGGTTGTATTACTGTTCCTGACATCAACAACCACTGGTCTCCATTGCTACTGCTTGCCATGGCTGCTTCGATGACCAGGGCTCAGAATTCCTTATCTCCGAGCCTTCTGGTCACTGGATTCAGTTTAGCAGGGATTCAAAAGTCTTTTGATGTGGATAATATTAAAGTTGTTTTATGTTTTTCTACTATATTGAAAAGTTGGCTCTGGAATTGGGTGATGGCTTTCCCTTCTCTAAACCCAAGTATGCTTATTTAAAAGACACCTGATTCTATTACAGAGAAAAGAGAAAAAAGCAAAACAGCCAAAAGAAATTTAGACTATTTGTTTAATTTAACTGCTTAAAACTTTTTCTAAGATATAAATCTTATCTCAAGATTTTAAAGACTATTGCCAGGCAGAGGTGGTGCATGCCTTTAATTTCAGCACTTGGAAGCAGAGGCAGGCAGATTTGAATTTGAGGTCAGCCTGGTCTATAGAGTCAGATCCAAGACAGCCAGCTGCCTTAGTTAAAGTTTCTACTGCTGTGAAGAGACACCATGACCACAGCAACACTTTTAATGGAAGAGATTTAATTGGGGCTGGCTTACAGTTCAGAGGTTCATTCCATTGTCTCCATGGTGGGAAGCATGGTGGCATGCAGGCAGACATGGTGCTGGAGAAGGAGCTGAGAGCCCTCCCTCTGGCAGGACACCAGGCATGACTGGAGCATATTTGAGACATCAAAGCCAGCCTCCACAGTGACACACTTCCTCCAGGAAGACCACACCGCCTCCAACAAGGCCACACCTCCTAGTAGAGCCACTCCCTTTGGGAGCCATTTTCTTTCAAACCACTACAACAGAGAAACCCTGAGTTGAAAAACCAAACCAAACCAAACCAAACCAAACCAACCAACGAACCAAACAAACAAACAAAAAACTCAAACCTCATAATAAAAAGGATTGATAGTTAAAAATCTATACATAGGTAATCTTTTTGGGGGTTGTGGTTTTGTTTTTGTTTTCTTATTTTGAGACAGGATTGCACTGGCTGTCCTGGAACTCGCTATGTAGACCAGGCTGGCCTTGAATTCACAGAAATCTGCCACCTCTGACTTTCAAGTGTTTGTATTAAAGGCGTGCCCCACCACCACCTGGCTACATAGGCAATCTTAAAGGAACCATGTTGCACAATGCCATCTTGGGATACAAGCAACATGTGGCTTGCTGCCATCTTAGCTACTGTCCCCTACTGGGACAGAGGCAGCCACATTGCTGGCAGCCATCTTTGCTAGGATTGGAGAGGGTGGTTGACATGTGACTTCACTACTATCTTGATTAAAGGTGACCACATGGTATAAACCAACTGAGGAGACAACAACAGGTCTCCAAGATGTTTTGGATTAGGATGGAGTTTTGTATGATAATTCTTGTCCTGAAAACAAAGTCATAAAAACAAGGTTTATGAAGGATGGGATTTAAAAAACAACACCTGTTTAATAAGGTATTAAAGCTGCACCTCCATGTGTTCAGACATAACAATGCACCTTGTGCTGGCCGTCAACCTTTGCAATGTAAGAGTCACCCAAGTGGAATTGGTTTTAAAGTCATGAGAGGGTATTGGAGAGAAGCTGAGGCCTGGCACTGTGTGGCAGGGCTGGAGTTCCTAAGGAGAGCCCTGGAGATGCTGTTGGGGAAAACACAACCCGGCCGCAATGGGGAACCCAGCAGTTTTGGAGACACCTGTGCCATGTGATGGCCACTAGAAACAACATCCGAAATGAAATGGAGCTAGCCTGAGCCGAGAAGGCATGCTAAATGTGCTGCCAAGGGCAGAGCCAGAGAGGTGAATGCAGCCCCTCGGGATAGCCAGAGCCTGTGAGTGAATCCCAGGTGTTATAGCCAGAGCCTGTGAGTGAATCCCAGGTGTTATAGCCAGAGCCTGTGAGTGAATCCCAGGTGTTAAGCATTGAGTCGTTAGCACTGTTGGAGTTTGGTTTTTGCTTTGGACTGTGATTGTGCCCTATTTCTTCCCTCTTGAAATAAAGAAGATACTTAACTTATTTTTTGATATTGTAGGAGCCTGCAGTTGAGAGATTTTGAACTTTAAAAAAATTTTAAGAGCGTTATAAAAATTTAAATAAAAAACTGGATATTTACTTTAAATATTTAAATGTATAAGGTTATGGGACATTTTAAGTTGATAAAATGTTATATTATGAGGTATTTATTAATATGTAATCTTAAAAAGTAAATAAAAGGATAAAGAGTTAGGGCTAAAGAGTTTGTGGGCACCCAGCAATAAGCATCAGAAGCTGGGGAATTCCCATCTTATGATGCAGCCAGAAACACCTAGGAAGTCTGGCAAAGAGCCTATGGAGTGTCTCTCCTTATCTAAAGTCTTTTCAGGCTAACAGAGACTGACTTAAGAAAGTGTGTCTGGCCTCCTTGTTTTTGTTAATCTTGTTAAGCTTTAGAATCTTTGATAAACTGAATCATACAAGAAACTGTGATATTCTGTGATGGTACACCATGAAACAACCAGGAAAGCAAAGTTGCCAGTCTCCCTATGGGCTATATTTATGATTTAAGGTTTTATTTTGATACTAAAAGAGTTTCAATTCAAAAATTGTTTTTTTTTAAGGCTAAACCTGGCAGGGGTAAACATGCAAATCTAATCTTACAAAAGCTATTAACTTATTGTAAACTATTAAAGATGATTAAGGCATGAAAGTTAATACTTAGTCATGTTAAAAAAATGATCAAATTCAGCTGGGCTTTGGTGGCGAATGCCTTTAATCCCAGCACTGGGGGGGGAGGGGGGGAGGCAGGTGGATCTCTGTGAGTTGGAAGCCAGACTGGCCTACTGATCGATTTCCAGGATAGGCTCCAAAACAATACAGAGAAACCCTGCCTTGAATAAAAAACCAAAAAAAAATTCATAATTTTTAGTGTGTTCAGAACTATACTTGTAGTTGTGCTAAGTACTAATGTAATTAGTTACATTAGCATCCTAAAGCAAACAACTAAAAGCAAGTAAAGTTTGTTTAAAATCAGGTATACTTAATGGTCCTCACACTCTTCAGATATCTGCTGAATATGGCATCTAAAATGTTTAGTGGGAAAAGCTTCCTGTGGTAGACAGAAAAGCCAGCTCCTAGCGGCAGCTCTAAGATCTCCAAGGAAGACAGATGGGCACAGACCTGGATTGTGGCGATGCTAACCACTGGGGAAAATTGCCCCAATGACTCACCTGCTTCCAGGGCCCTGCACTAACTGTGGATAGTGTTGGGCTGACTGTCCTATTCTGCCTAAGGCAAGGTAGGCTAATTTCCCCAAGTTCCTTATCCACAGGAAAATCCATAGCGTTTGCTATGACTTGTGGGCATTAGTCTACTCCAGCTGTTTTACAGACAACTCTTAGCTGTTTTTTCTTCAATGTGGATTTTAGTACAGATTACAAACAGGGGAAAACTTCTGTTCCTAGTCTGTATCTGTCCCAGCAGATTTCCACTCGGCTGACAGACACTATCCAGGAATCAGCCATGAACTACAAACTACTCCAAATGGCTGTGAGCCCTGGACTTGCTGAAAGCTAATGTGAGCCAGTACAGCCCATGTGATTGCTCCCTGTCTCTTCAGCTGGGTCAGGGAGCCAGATGCTTCTGATGATGAATGCTCCATTGCTTGAGTGCCTGCCCAGCCTTTGACTAGCATTCCAGCCTTCCAGGGTCCTGACAATGATGTCCTAATCAGCAGGAAGAGTGTATGTCACCCCTTATCCTCTATAAAGGGCTGGAGTCAAAAGAAAACTCCCTGGCAAATGACTACCTATAGTGCCTAATAGCAAACCAGAAAAGGTACCTGCTAAAGCCAAATAGGTCCAGATCTATCAGCAGAAGGACTAATTAGCTGAAATAGTTCCACAATATGATAGAACACTCTACCTGCTGTATGTAAAATAAGGTTATTGAATGTCTTTAAGAAAAAAATTGTTTCTACACAAACCATTTGGGAATCATTAGCGATAATCTGGTTGTACTAAAACAAAATTTCAGAAAAAAAATGACCGGAGATGAGATAAATGACTAGTTCCCATTCTCATTTTTGGGCTTCTCCTAGATAGTATCTCTGATGTCAGCCATCGCAGAAGAGGTTCTGGTAATTGCTAATAACCTTGCATCATTAATGCCTTAACTGGTGTGGTGATTTGAAAGACAATGGCCCCCAAAGACAGTGGCACTATTGGAGGTATGGCCTTGTTGGAGTACGTGTGGCCTTGTTGGAGGAAGTGTGTCAATGTGGGGGTGGGCTTTGAGGTCTCCTTTGCTCAAGCTATGCTCAGTGTGGTATATAGTTCACTTCCTGTTGCCTGTAGGTCACAGTGCAGAACCCTCAGGTCCTTCTCCAGCACCATGTCTGCCTGCATGCCATCATGATTCCCACGATGATGATAATGAACTAAACTTCTGAAACTGTAAACAAGCCCCCAATTAAATGTTTTCTTTAGTAAGAGTTGCCATGGTCATGGTGTCTCTTTGTAGTAAAGGAACCCTAACTAAGACAACTAGATACATAAATGCCCATCTGGGTGCCATTAAAGTTGATGGTTAAAGATCCTAATATGTACAGGTACCTAACACAGAGTCAAGGATTTGACTCAGGATACAACTCAAGCAGGGAATGTGAGAGCTAATGCTATGTTTTAAGTTTAAATTTCTATCCTTAAAAGATCTATAAAAACAAAAAATGCCTCTAACCTGTAAGTACCACTTGCCCAATTTTCAGATAACTTCCTAGAATGCTGGGGGATGTTGTTCAGGTAAGATAACAAGCCCTGTGCTTTTGCTTCTGTAAACAAGCTTGATTGCCCAACTGCATGGGATATGCTTGACCACATGCAAGTGGGAGGTACACAGGCAGGAATTGTGTCAGGATTATGCTTGCCCTTGATTAGATGAAGGTGGGAAATCTGTATCCTTGTGGGTTTTGCCTTTATAAGTCTCTGACTAATGCAATGTGGGGTTGTATAATTCTGGGTATAGATCATCCATGGACCTGGTCAATATTTCATAAAACTTGCTTCAGATTTGTCTCAAAATTTATGGTAGTGATCTTTTCCTATCCAGTAGGATTAACAGTCAGTGGACAATTTATGTGAGCTGGGCTTCTCCTTCTATCACCTATGTTCTGGGGATCAAACTCAGGTCTTCAGGCTTGGTGGCAAGCACCTTTATCTGATGAGCTATCTTGCAAGCTCTAGAATAAACTGTTGTTCTATTTGGAGCAAGATCTGCGTTTTATACTGTGTGCTCTCTTCCTTGACACAGCATCTGCCTTTGTCCTGTAATACTTGATCTCCATCCCAGGGAGAAAAAGGACTCAGGATCTCAGCTCCATCTCCAACTCCTCTGTCTTTCCAGAGACAAATAGGAAGAGAAAGAGCATCGCTTATGGTCACAGTCACGGTGAGTGTGTGTCAGGATGCTGGAGTTAGAAGTAGGGCACAGCAGTGCACACTTTTGTTTTTGTTTTTCAAGACCGGTTTCTCTGTGTAGCCCTGGCTGTCCTGGAACTCACTTTGTAGACCATGCTGGCCTCAAACTCAGAGATCCACTGCCTCTGCCTCCTGAGTGCTGGCACTAAAGGTGTACACCACCACCTCCCAGCTGGCAGTGCACATTTTTAATCCCAGCACAGGGGAGACAGTGAATTTGAAATGACTTAACCTCTCTGAGCCTGCTATAGATGGAATATGAAAGCATCTCTCTTATGGAGTCTTTATGAGGATTAAGTGACAACACATACAGGGCTAGTAACAATTTCTGGGTCATAGTAAATACTCAGTAAACACCAACTGTTAATGCTTTTGCTATGTTGAGCTACAAATGGCCATGACCGAACACTACCTGCCACCCCTGGGCCAGCCTACTTATTAGCTGTTGGTGATGGGCAAAATCACCAAGGCTCCTTTTAGCATAAACTTGATGCCTAGAGAGAAAAAGTGGCGCATCGGTGGAGACCAACAAATAGTAGCTGCAGCTACAAGCCTGAGGCTGAATGAGAACAGAATGTGGAGGGCTGCTAGCCACAGAGGCCAGACATCATAAAATGAATGGCCCTGAAGTCGCAGGCAAGCGTCTGAGGGCAGAAAAGAGTCTGCTGCTTTCAGCTGGCTTAGGACAGCTTGCTTGGGCTCTGGATTCCTCTCTCCTGCAAGCAGAGTGTGTGGGAGACTGAGACCCAAACCCTCTCACCGCTGGCCTCCGATGTCTGGTTTCTGACTGCCACTGAACCTCTCTCGCCCTCACTCTCAGCGCAGCCCACATCCTGCTGCATAACCACCACTCTGGGGCTTCAGGCAGCTGCCTCCAGGGCTGGAGTGAGCTGAGCTGCACTGTGAGGCTCTTCTCCACTTCCCGCGGCTCTGGCAGCTGGTGGAAGCCCTTGTCTCAGCCCCAACTCTCTCTGCACCCTCCCTTCTTTTCTGGTATCTCCACCTGCCTTCCAGGTCCCATCTGTCTTACTCATTTTATGGAATGACCACTACTCCATCACGGGCCACCCGTCACTCTCGGCACCTTTGATGATTTGACACATGAGAGGGCTGCTAGTGCCCACCCCCTCCAATAGGCAAGTGTTGCATTGAGTCCCCAGGGAGAGTTTGAATTGCCCTAGGACATGGGCTACTTCTGCGGACCTTCCAGAAAAAAAGGAACAGTAATTTTTCTAGTCAATACACTTTATTGCTTTTCCATTACAGAGAGGAGTCGGGTATGTTTGTGGAGATGCAGATGACTATCCAAGGACTTAAGATGGAACCTGGAGAGGAGCTCATGGCAGGTGCTGGACCAGGACCTCTGCCAATGATCACTGAGCCTATCCCCAGAGAAGGGTGTAAATCACATAGTTGGAAAAACAGAAAGCTATAGGAGAGGGTTGGGGAAGAGGGCCAATTTATATGCAGGGAAAGGAAGGGAAGTGATGGCAAAGATAACATCGGTGCAGAAGGAAGGAGCTGGCAGGGATGAGTGGCTGGATTAAGCATCCTAACAAGATGGCTGGCTGAGGATCTGACCATCCATGTTTCAGAGGATATCGAGGCAGCAATGTCCTAATACTGGATACTAGCAGAGGCAGCAGGAGAGGAAGCAGAGGCAAGGTTCCAGATATGTTCACCAGGTGGCTAAAGAACAATCCTGTGGGGTCCACAGTTTGTCCAGAGAACAAGGAACAGCAGGGTGCGCAGAGGGCTGGATTTGGGTCCATGGAAGGCAGTGTCCCTCTTATCTGTCAGACTGCTCTCTGATTCAGGCCAGAATACAGGTCCCGCTGACCTTTGCGGATGGGCTAAGGATGGAACAAGAATGGGGGTTAGAAGGGTGGGAGGAAGGACGGAGGAAGGAGGAAAGGCATTGGGATGTTGGCTGTAGTGCAGGTAAGACCTCTGGGCTTGGAGTCAGGGGGAGTCCAGTAGTAACTTAGCACAGATTTGAGCCAGCCACTTCCTTCTGGAGTAAGGGAGGATGTAAAGACTTGCCTCTAGCACTTCTGTCAAGGTTAACTGGAGCTACTGAGGGAACACTAAACACCCCGTTCTTGGTGCTCAATTTTATTCAATTCGTCCAGTATGATAGAGAAAATCGCTGTTTTTTTGTTTTGTTTTGTTTTTGAGACAGGGTTTCTCTGTATTGTTTTGGAGGCTGTCCTAAAACTCGCTCTTGTAGACAGGCTGGCCTGGAACTCACAGAGATCCACCTGCCTCTGCCTCCCGAGTGCTCAGAGTGCTCGGATTAAAGGCCAACGCCCGACTGAGAAAATCTTTAAGCATTGTTAGTGGCAGTCACAAAAAAGGCAGTCCTGGTATTAACTCTTCAGTTTCTAAATCAAATGGCAGCCTGGTGGGGAGGAGTTTGACTGTGCGTACATGTGTGGGGGGGTGTTGTGTACGTGTGTGTGGTGTGTCTATGTGCATGTGCAGAGTGCACACTAGGGCTATTTACTAATCAAGCACTGCCCTATTTTAATGATTGGCTGACTGCACGGGCATCTGCTGGGACAAGTTAGCATATGTATCGGTGGTATCCTCCATGGTCGAATCTCAGTTTACCAAGTGAGAGAAAGAGGCCGGTCTCCCTTCCTCTAGCCCCCTGCCTCTACGTTGTAGAAGCTAAACACCTTTGAAATAGTCCTATGAAGAAGGCAGAGAAGGCACGGGGGTAGCCTACACTGGGAGCCCCGGGTAAGCAGTTTTAAGTGTCTGGTGGATCAGATGGACAGTCCCACCCAGTCTCCTCTCTAGGAGCCCTCTCAAATCCCCACCCCCTGCTGCCGCCGCCCACTGTATCCCGTTACCTCATAGTCCGGGTTGGGAACAGGTGGTGGCCGCTCCTTGTTTTGCCCTGCAGATGAAGGAGGGGAGAAACATTGTTTCCATTTTGAACACCAGTCTTGCGTGAAGATGGCTGCTAGGGTATTCAACCCAAGGGAGGGGCAGTCCTTTCCATCCTTTCTGTTAACTCCGTTTTCCATCCTTCCTCTTTTCTTTCCTTCCCCCCATCCCTAAGGCCTCCCACACTGTTCCCATCATCTGCGACTTTGCTCCTGCTCAGGTCTTCCCATTCTCTCTGCAGGGGGAACAAAGGGTATTCAACCCAAGGGAGGGGCAGTCCTTTCCGTCCTGTTAACTCCGTTTTCCATCCTTCCTCTTTTCTTTCCTTCCCCCCATCCCTAAGGCCTCCCACACTGCTCCCATCATCTGTGATGCTCAGGTCCTCCCATTCTCTCTGCAGGGGGAACAAAGGGGAAGAGTGCGAACTAACTTCCTGCCATCTCTGCCCATAGCTTGGGCTCGAATCTGCTTCCTGCAGAGTACTGCCAGGCATCTGAGGAAGCCTGCTGCGTTGTTGGTTGGTGTTGGTTTTCAGAGTTTTTTAGGGTGGAAGGAGAGGCATTTTCTTGAATGGGAAAGCCCTCTGCAGCGATCTTAGTATCACAGAGAATGTTCTAGAGAAGCTGTTTGGACTCCGCTGTAGACCTGCTTCCCATCCTGACCCCGGTCAAATCTCCCCAACCCTGCTCTATGGTTTTACCTCTGGGTCTGCCACCAGCACCGGTTCCTCGGCTCACAGGTTTGGCCTTGGCCTTCCTACTCTTGCTCCAGTAATAAACGACCATCAGCAAGCCAAGAGTGATGCAGATGTCAACGATGATGATTATGGCTACTGCTGTCAGGTCCACCTCCACACAATTCTCACACACTGCAGGGGGGAGGGGTGCAGGGAGGGAGAGAAATGACCCAAAAGGGAAAACACCAGGAACTGGGAGAAGAGGAACAAATGAAGACAAGTCCCCCCTAACACCTGCATGCCTGCTAGCACCAGATCCCTGCCCTGAAATAGTGTCCAGTGATTATGGTCAGAGGCTCTGGATTCAGTCTCAGCTCCATCACTCATTAGTTGTGGAGATTTTCAGCCCACTCTGTTTCTCATCACCAAATGGGAATAAAAAATGTGCTTGGCCTATATGGCTGATATGGGGAATGGTAGGAAAGGATTCCAGGGTGTGAACCTTGGGGGGTGGAGTTCAGTGGTATAGGGATTGCCTAGTGTGCCCTAGGCTCTTGGATAATTGAGGCATGTGTAAGGATTCCAAATGCACTACTTAGCTGAGTAGTGGCAGCACGTGCCTTTAATCCTAGCACTTGGGAGGCAGAGGCAGGCAGATCTCTGAAAGTTCGAGGTTAACCTGGTCTACAGAGTGAGTTCCAGGAGAGCCAGGGCAACACAAAGAAACCCTGTCCTGGAAAAACGAAAATAAAAACAAAAAGAAACAAGCAAAAACAAAAATAAACAACAACAAAATCCCCCCCAAACCAAATAGTCAACAAATCAGCTCTTGCTATTGTCTATTGTGATGCCTTGGCTTACGACTTTTAGGTAGTGGCATTGAGTCTCTCTGCAAGTCCTCCTAATGAAACATGTCTCTGATGCTGGTAAACCTTGATTTTGAGTATGTCACAAGGCAAGTATGACCCAAGCCTGCCTCTGGGGAAACTTGCTATTTTATACCTGGCACCAACTGAAGTGACCAAGACACTATTTAATCTGTTTTTCAGAAAATGCTGATACTGTGTGGTCTCCAAGAGCCAGGGACAGAGTGCAGGGGGGACTTTGAGATGACAGGGACCGGCTGGCTTGGGAACTCTTGAGAACACTGTTTGGGAAGGAGCCCAAGTTACCTCTTGCTTTCAGGTAGAGGTATGCGTTCTTCTCTGAGGACTCTAGGTAGCAGGCATAGTAGCCACTGTCCCCAACTTCCGAAAAATCCTGTAGCACCAGAGTTTTCTCATTCTCTTCAGGCAATACTTTGTCATTTTTTTCCCAATGTATGAAATCACTCTCTAGAGGGCATGTCAGTTCTATCCTGGTTCCTGAGATGGAGACTTTATAATAATCTGAGGAAAAGGAGAAAGGGGATGGAGGTCAGAGGGGAAATCCAGGAAAGTTTCACAAATGGCAGATCGGTACTGTGAGAGGTGCCAGGTACAGGAGATCTTGCATCACTGGGGTTGAGGTTTGCTTGGTGGGCAGAGGTGTCCTGACTAGAGAAACTGGGAGAGGGGTAAGGATGTGTGTAAGGATGGAAGGGCAGAGAACTTTCTGGAAGGTGACTCTAGAGTGTGGACACTGCATAAGGAGTTGGAAAAGGGGAAGGTGGAAGTAAAGAGAAGCCCACAAAACTCCTTATTTGATATCTTTCTAAAATAGATGTTGGGAATGTAGCAGGAAGCTCTCAGTTCTTGGGGCTGATCTCCCTCAATCCGTCTTCTCCCTTCCACCCATGGTCTGTATCTTCTGACGGGCGTAAATAAAGCTCTGTACACTCACGTTTCTGTGCCTCATTATCTGCAAATGAAAAAAGGGAGAGACAGTAAGAAAATAAGCCTGCTTTATGCTTCCACTTGAGGCAAAAACTTTCTAGCAGGAGTGGGTACCAACAACCCAAGAACTATAAATTCCAGAGATAAGGTCTGGATTAAGCCCCCCAAATATGCTCATGCATAATCCAGACACTTCACATTCAAAATACAGGGGCATGTGCTCCCAAGCCATAACTATGGCAACTAGAGTGTTAGAGTCACAAGACGGAAAACTCTTGGTCTGTTCTCCTTCAGCCAGAATCATCTTCCAGGTAGCTGTCACAGTGCCTTCAAGATAAAGACCTCCAAGCCTTTGAGTCACTGATCATCTATTTCCCATGATTTTTCTTTTTGAGACAAGTCTCATGGGGTAAAGGCGGGTCTCTCATATTTGGTATGAAGCTGAAGGTGACCTTCAACTTTTGATCTGCCTGGGATTCTAGGTACATGCCACATGGCCTGTAAATGCGGTGCTGGGGATTGAACACAGGGCTTTGTGCATGCCTGGCAGGCACTCTGCCCGCTGAGTCACATCCTCAGCCTCCAATGTCTGTCCTTAAAGCAGCTAATGAAGCTGCTTGTAATCAGCTCGAATGTCTTACTCAACATGCTTTCCTCCATATTGGCCCTGAATGACCCAACACACTCTGCAGATTAAGAGAATGGCTTTTCCTGTAAGGAGTGACCTGACTTTACATTGTCTCTGCGTATAATGAACTCTTCATTATTTGGTTGGAGGGAGGAGTCACAGCTGTGGGCAGCAGAAATCCACTCTTAAAAACCACACTCCCTATAGCAGGTATCGTTGCCCTGAGAGGTGGGCCAGCCAGCGGTCCTTCTGGAAAACTTGTGGTTGGATCCTGGACACTACTGGGATATGCCATAGCCCTTATATGACAGAATTTGAGCTGGAAGAGAGACAATGGTGGTGGCTAGAGCTCAGACACAGCTTGTTCCTGGGGGAAGACACAGGTGACTAGGCTGTGTGAGCAGGAACAAGTCACTTAACCTCTCTGAGCCTCAGGTTTTTTTCCTTTTTAAAAGTCTTTATTATTTAAGACATAGTCTTGCTCTGTCACCTTGTCTGGCTGGGACTTCACATGGCCCACTCAGCCAGCTGGCAGCTGGGAGCTGGGTACAATCATAACTGAGGATTACTTTGACTTAGTAAGCTTTGCCATTGATGTTTCCTAGAAAGTTTATGTGAGTCAGAAATCATAAATAAGATAAACTAAAAGTAAATAGACATTATACTATGTTTAGGAGGCTTGTCTGAAAACATGTAAAAAATATGCTTACAATCTTATTGGCCCAAGTTCAACACCAGAGTGTTGATTCACAAGGGTTGGGATGTCCATGTTTAGAAACAGGTAGGTTCACAAAGAATTTGTACGCATACATTTCTTACCCACATCCATGGCATTTCACACTGGGCAGGAAATTTAGTTTCCTATAAACTGTTTATCCCTCATTGATTGGACTATTTATTTCTAAGCCTTTCCCCCGTTACTCAGGGCAACAGCTAGAACATATATGGTCAACAAACTTTAACATTTCTTCTTCTATTCAAGTACCAGCCAGCTCTGTCTGTACTTCCAAGATTTATGTCTCCCCAACCCCTCTCTCCCTGGAACAGGGTCTCACTATGTATGTAGTCTTGGCTGACCTAGAACTTGCTATGTAGACCAGGCTGACTTCCAACTTACAGAGATCCGCCTGCCTCTTCCTCCGGAGTGCTGGGATTAAAGGTGTGTGCCACCAACACTCATTTAATTTCTTTAAGAAATATTTAAAAGAAACTTTGTATGTATGGGTAGGCTTGCTTGTTAGTATGCACACATACAGGGAAGCATGTATGCATAGCTCTAACCAGACATGGAAGCTAGTGGCCAAACCAGGCACATCTCAGACAGGTAACCCTAGTGTCCCTCTAGTAGCTCTGGTTCCCATTGTTACTACTACCCCCATGGTGGTCGCCTGATGAGTTTGTTCCACATCTGAGAAGAGGCTGCATAGAGTGACTCTCTTACCAGGGTTCTCGGTATCTGAAAGGGAAGCAGGAAGAGCTGTTAGTTATATTGTTAGCAGCCACTGAGACCCACCTGGCTCCTGTGCGTTAGGACCCTCCCCTCAGTCTTGAAGTTTCTTTGGCTGTATATGACAAGCTGTTTGGAGTCTTACATTCTACCTTCTGTATCTCGTGGCTGTGCACAGCATGGATGTAGTGGACACCGGTTACACACTTTAGGGGAAGGAGCCTGGCACAGTTGTTGCTACTGAATGCAATACTGCTTCTCTCGGTTTGGAGGCGCTGACTAAACAGAGAGGCTCCCAGGGTTGGGACCGTCTTGACTCTACTGCTCTGACTGAGAAAGTAAAGCTCAGACTGTGCACACATAGACACCCACATTCAGACTACTCAAGCACATGGTTGTGAATGCTACCCTAAAACTTGACCAGGGCCACCCTGTACACGCATTCTGAACAACCTCTTATCAAACAGGAAAAGAACGAAAACCATTGGTACTTTTAACTTTCTGTGTATATATGTATGTTAGTGTTCCTGTGCATGTAAGTGTGTGTGTGTGTGTGTGTGTGTGTGTGTGTGTGTGTGTGTAGGCAGGCATCAGATGCCTTCTGCAATACCTCTCCATCTCATTGCTTTTGAGACAAGGTGTCTCACTGAACCTGGAGCTTGATGGCTTGGCGACACTGGCTGGCCAGTGAGCCCCAGGGATATTTCTGTCTCTGCCTCCCCATTGCCTGGATTGTGCTTGCTTTTTTTTATGTGTGTGTTTTGGGAATTTAACTCAGGTCCTCATTCTTGTCAGTCAAAGACTTTTCCAACTGAGTCACCTTCCCAGCTCTACTGTAAACTTTTTAACAATTTTAAGTTGTTCATCATTTTCTGCAGTCCCTTTGTTCCAGAAACTAGGGTACATCTATGAGGCAAAGGAGAAGAAAAAATCTCTTTCATTGTTGCCCATGGAATCTCCGTGGGAAGCCTTGACAAAACTGTATTCTAAATACAGTTGGTTCTAGGAAATGCATTCGTTAGCAACTTGGTCATTGAATGAACACCATAGCACCCATGTACACAGACCTAGATAGCAGAGCCCACTGTTCACCTAGACTATGCAGTGCAGTGTCATGTCTACTGTTTATCTAGACTATACAGTATAGAGTGATGTATCCAGCCTAAAACCCTCTGCAGCATGTAATTATACCCAACAGGCCATCACAACATGACAGTAAGTATCTGTATATGTACACACAGAAAAGACACAGTGAAATACCAGGTGATGGAAACTTCCTAGTTCCATTATAATCATATGGGTCTACTGTTGTCTATATCATCCATCAGTTATAGACTGGAACATTGTTATTTAGTTGTGATGGCTGAATCAAGAATACTGGCATGACTTCATAGTAAAGAAAGAAATCATATCTTACCGTCTTGCCAAGTGCCAACTGGAAAACAAACAATTAAAAAAACGAGTTAGTAAATGCTGTGAATGCCTGAAATTATAAACAAAGTGTTGTGTTCCTGTCTTACTCTCACTGGCACCTAAAGTCCTTTTCACCCCATCAGTCATTTCTATACACCAGCAAAGGGTGTTGGACAGGGGTTCCCAGGCAATTCAGGAGGAAGCTGAACAGGAAAACAACTAACATTAAACACAAGTGCACGGCGCTTCACAAGCAGAAGTTAAACAAGTTGAGGCTCCTTTCTGGGTGGCTCAAGAAAGGGCAAACGAGCAGGGCAGCGTACTCTCCATTCTGAAAACCGCTCTCTGACTCAGAAGACAAGCAAGCCCCTGGTGGGTACAGCCATTAGGGTTCTCCGTCTCTGGCCCCTGAAAGCCTGACAGCTTAAATTTTCCATCTATTTTCTGCTTGAGACAGAGGTGGGGACATGTGAAACCCCGACTACTCGGCAACTAGAGCCTGTGCATCCGGGCTTTCCTGGACCCCCTCACTCAACACTGACTTGGCTCTCTCCTAGTGACGGTTTCCTCGGCGCTGCCTGAGCGTTTTGTTTACAGTCTCTGTATAGAGCAAGGAGTCCTTCTGTCCCCTGAGTACAAGGCACACCACTAGGGTGCTTACGTCTCTAATATTCCCCTTTCCTTCCCCCTTCCCTCTTTATTCTTGCCTTTATCACCTTTGTTTGCATTTGCTTATTTTGTGAGTAGGTGTTTGGGCACATGCATGTTACAGCACATGTGTGGAGGTCAAAGGGCAGCTTATAAGAATCAGCTCTCTCCTTTCACATGTGGGACCTAGGGATGAAACCCAGGTTGTCAGCCTTGGTGGGGGGCACCTTCACCCACTGAACCATTTCAGAGGCTCTCCTCTTTTAATTTATGTTTTCATCCACCTATCTATCTATCTATCTATCATCTATCTATCTATCGTTTAATTAAAGGGAGAGTATAATTTATACCATAGACCTCTAAGAAAATGCCTGGCTGTTCCATGCAGGAGTCATATTCCACCCCCAGAGACTTAGAGTGTGTTCCTTGGACCAGTCACAGATTACTAAACATGAAAGCTTTTTAGAAATATGGAATGTTGAAGGAGGTGATGGCACAAGTTTGTAATCCCAGAATTCTTGAGGCTGAGGCAGAAGGATGTTGAGTTTAAGACCGGGCAATCGAGAATGCATCATGAGGCTCTGTCTCACAGGCAGCCGGTCACCTCACCCAGCACCCCCAGTGAAGATGTGTGTATACTCATGCTTGAGAAGCCCAAGGTGAAGCCGGAAATGGAGGCGCAATGGCTGTGGCTCTGAGCGAGGAGCCCAGCTGTGGCAGCACGGTATTTTCTAGGTCATTGACGTAGAATGCTCATGAGCCATTTTGACTCACAAAGTGCAGTCCTTCTGAGCACAGGCCTTGTAGACAGGTACCCCTGGTTTCCCAGATAACTGCTGGGCTTGCTGACTGCTTAACATTGAATAGTTATTCAGTCCTTCAGTGACAACTTCATCTGTAAGTCAGGGGCTGGACCACCTTCTCCCAGGGAAGAAGTAAGAATCAAACTGGTTAACCCATGTAAAGTCTTTTCTTCATGCAGTGCACACAAAAAGACTTTTGTGTGTGTGTGCACGCATTATTTAATCTCACACGTGCTCTCAGCTATTTATCAAATTATACCTCACATCGCTTCAGAAAAATGACAAAACTAATTAGAATCTCTCGGTCACTTTTCAAAGACTGGAAATTACAAAGGGTT
Source organism: Mesocricetus auratus (assembly GCF_017639785.1). NCBI lineage: Eukaryota > Metazoa > Chordata > Mammalia > Rodentia > Cricetidae > Mesocricetus > Mesocricetus auratus. The sequence continues at coordinate 23,614,083 of NW_024429203.1, forward strand.
TGTCTCAAGGACACTAAGCTGAGCAGGGCCGAGGTCTACCTATCACCTCTCCCCTAAACCAAGACGAGCTAACCCTGCTCATTCGATTAAGCAGTGCTGAGTCTACAGACAGATGGTTCTCCATGACAGACAGGCATCTTCCCTGTGGTTTCCTGTGTCTGTCTCCGGCACCTGGGCCACATTTCTTTTTTGCTTCCAGCCCTTGTCTCCCCTCCCTAATGGCATCACCAACAGTTCCTGAGCCTTGCAATGTCCTGGAAGAGCACCACCGGACTTCATTCCCGCCTACTCACCTACTAGGAGGCTGAGGCCCAGAACTCTCCAGAAGGCGTTCCACCGCATCCTCCTCAGAAGGCTCGCTCTACTAAGATGGCGGACACAGCCAGCTCATTACTTCTGAAAAGGAAACCAGAGGAAGTTTTCAAAGTACTGGCTGCATGTAAAGACCCCGGATCACCGTTTGCAGCAATAGGATGAAAAGCGGGGCGCTTTACCAGGAGAGACTTACCATTTCTGAAGAAGCACGAGCAGAAGGCAGGGGAGGTGAACCCCACACAGGAAGTGTGGAGGGGCCTCTGGGTCTGCCTGCTCCACGTCACTTGGAAATGTTTGAGATGTTCGAAGCAGAAGCTTTCACCTCGGTTGACTGAGGAAATCTGGGCCTCACAGTCCTCCCATAAGGATGAGCAAGGGGCCCTGGCAAGCCCTGAGAGTTCTGTGAGAAATACCTACCTGAGCCCTGTGCAAAGCGTCTCCACACTGGCGGCACCTTCCTGACGCAAAACCCCACCAGCTGGGAAGGAAGGCATTGAAACACTCAGTATCTGTCTTCTTTATGGTGCCCTTCGCTTTGAGCTGCAGGGTGGAGCCATGGCAGTAACAAGATCTGTGAGGGGCTTTGTTTTTCTCTCTTTCTTTGAGACAGGATTTTGCTATACAGCTCTTCCGGGCCTTGCATTGCACCGACAAAGCAGGCATCAAACAGTGAGCTACTGACACAGCTGCCTCTCTGTGTCCTGACATCATGTTAAGGGCTTTACTCATATACCCACTAAGGGAGCAGCCATTAATGTTATTTAAAATCTAGCAAAAGCACTTTGCGAGTTACAAGAAGGATCTCTTTCTTTGAAAAAAAAGCTTTTATTGAGTCTATTCTTTGATAATTTCATACATGTATAACGTGCCTTCGGATTATTAATTTACCTTTCTGAGCAAGTCTTTTCCAACATTTGTTTTTTTTTTTTACATTATTTACTTATTGTATGTGTATGTGTGTGGACATATGCATTCCATAATGTGTATGGAAGTCAGAGGGCAACTTGAAGGACACAGTTCTCTTTCCACTATGTGAGTCCCAGGTTTCAATTCGGGACTTCTGTTTTTTAGCCACAAAAATGTTTATCAGTTGAGGTATCTCTCTGGCCTTTTAAAAAAAACCGGTATCTACTGGGTTTAACCAAGATTATCTGTGTGACAGTGGGTTTGGAACAATCCGCTGGAGCCCGATGAGTTCCTCTGTCAGTACAGGACTGAAGAAAATGACTGCCCTCTTCCAGAACCCATCAGCAATCCATAGTTCATCGGAAGGCTTAGGGCTCCATAAGTACCTCCCCAGTCCATGACTGTTGTTAGGCCCAGCCAAATGTAGATCAATTGCTTGCAGCTATGGCTCCTATAAGACCATGACTGCATGGGCTGCACCGGGCCAGAAGACAGCATTTCACAGCCTTCCTCCTATCTTCCTATGTTTGTATTCTTTTTGCCCACCCCACATAAGCGATAGCACCAGATTCTTTAAAGATTCTTTGTGTGTGTGTGTGTGTGTGTGTGTGTGTGTGTGTGTGTGTGGAGTTTCAGGGTGTGAGCACGTGTGGAGGTGCTTGTGGAGGCCAGAGGTTGATGCTGAGGTCTCTTTCTCAGTCTCTCTCCACCTTATTTTCCCGTCAGGACCCCCCCCCCACACACACACACCTTGCTATCTCACTCTCTGGCTCTTGCTCCTTTTTGCAAAAAGATGACCTTTTATTTATTTTTTGACAATTTCATACATGTATACATTGTATCTTGATCATGTTCACCTCCATTTCTCCCTTTACTCCCTCCAGACACTCTCAGTCCAACCCTCCCCCATGCCCCTGCAACTCACTGAGTCTAAATTAATGCTACCTGTCGCCATGCCGCCTGACTTTGTTGGCTTTGTCTTGAATAGGTGACCATTGCTCCAGTGGGTTCACGAGTGTTATGGCCATGCTACACCCAGAAAACAGCCTTTCACAGCATGCCTCACTGTCTGTGTGCTCTTACATTCTTTCTGACCTCTCTGGGTCCCAAGGGATTGAATTTAACGTCGTGAGGCTTGGTGGCAGGTTCCTTTCTCCACTGAGTCATCTCATCAACCAGATTCTTTAAGATTTTTTATATGAAACAGCTTAGTTATGGGAGTAATACACGTGCATATTAAAAAGTACGGAGTGCAGGAGGTCTATAAAGCAAGAGCATCATACCCCACCCCCTCCCACCCCATGCCTTTCCCCGGGGCGGAACCGCGTTAACGGACCCCTTCCCTCTGGGCTTATCTTCACATCTCTAAACGTGCACTGTCCCCCTTTAAGTTCTCTGGGAAACGAACCCTGAGGTGGAGAGTTGTGTGCAGGTGGCTCATGGGAACACAGGACACCTGCTAGACAGGGAGGGAAGCCACATGAAGGAGAGAGAAGGTCAGCTTCAGAGAGGCAGCAACACAGAGGCCTCAGTCAACGCCGTGGCAAAGGGCACATCACCCAGTGGGAACATACGCTGTTCCAAGGAGGGGGCGTGGACTTGGGTGAGGCAGCACTGTGGCTGGGCTGTTTGTGACCCTCAGGGGACATCAGTCCTATCAGCTTGTGTGAAGAGTGCGAGATGTCCTGAAGAGGCCTCTTAGCTGGTGCCACGAAGGCCCACGCAGGCTGCGCTGTTCCATCCATCTGCTCCCCCTCATCCTCAAGTAGCCTTTTCAGGGTCTTGATTGATCTTTCTTTTGAAAAAAGATTTTATGTGTGTGTGTGTGTGTGTGTGTGTTTTGCCAGCATGCATGTAAGTGCCCCATGTGTGTGCAGTACCCGAGGGAGCCAGAGCAGGACATCAGATCCTCAAAACTGGAGTTACAGACTGTTGTTAGCTGCCAAGTGGGTGCTAAGAACTGAACTCTGCATGAGCAGCAAGTGCTCTTAACCTTTGAGTTAATCTCTCCAACAAGATGTTTTGTCTTAGGGTTTCTATTGCTGTGAAGAGACACCGTGACCATGGCAACTCTTATAAAGAAAACATTTAATTGGAGGGCTCACTTACAGTTTCAGAGGCTCAGTCTATTGTCATCATGGCAGACAGACATGGTGCTGGCTACATCTTGATCAGAATGCAACAGGAAATGAACTGTGATCCTGGGTGATACCTTGAGCATAAGAGACTGTCACGACTGCTGCGCGGCCTGTGTCCGAGAACATGCGGAGGGTGTCGGGTATTGATAACACAGAGACTCGTTCAATGATATAAAGAGAACTTTAAACAGGCTCCAAAAAGGTTCAAGAAAAACTTCCTAAGAAAGGCTCCCACCAGAGAAGCCTCTGCTCTCTCCTCTCCCCTGGCTGGTTCTGCTCTGACACCAGAGGTGGATGTGTGTGGGTTTTTGAAGGTGCGGTTAGTCTCTGGACAAGGTCGAGGTCAGGGCGGTTTCTGTGGGAAGGCCTTTCCCAGGAACTTATTGTATCATTTTTAGTAAACATGTTTTTACTAAACATTGTCTTACAGCTGCCTACTCCCAGGCAGAAGGGGAAGTGGCCAGGAACTTATTGTATCGTTTTTAGTAAACATGTTTTTACTAAACATTGTCTTACAGCTGCCTACTCCCAGGCAGAAGGGGAAGTGGGTCTCTGCTCAAGGTCTGGTGTTCCCACAATTCACCCCTTTTTATTTTCAAATGAGGCACTCCTGGCTTAGGTCAAGTAGGGTCACCCTCCCTTTCCCGTCTTTGGGGGACCTTGAACCCCTGTTTTAGGTGGGAGGGGTCTTCCCCACAGGTTGCCCGTCATCGGAGATACCCCAACCTTAAATCATCTGTAACCAACCTTCATGGCTATTGGGATTGCCATGGGCTAAGCTAAGCAATACTTGGTTACGGATCTCTTGTCTCTGGAACAAGGCACGTTTGAGCTTGGCATAAAGCCAGAATGCCTACCGCCACTGCCACCATTTCCAGGACCCCCATTGACATAGCGCCTCTCCATCACCATACCCATCACCAGATCTGGGCCATAACATTCTACCAGCCTTCATCTGTTACAAGGGTAACCCACATGTGATTTACATTTACAATTTGATAAAGTTTCCAATCGTTTTAAGATCTGCTCAGGAAAGCATTTAGAAAGTGCACTTGCACAGATACATTAGGTACAATCATTGATGTTACACATGTAGCATTACGAAAAATATGAACAATAGTTGTCGCATTAGAACAAGTTGCATTTCTCCAGAAAAATACACTGGCCTAGTCGTGATTCCAGAAACAGGAACCATCAAGTGACCATGTCCTGTTCAAATACTGAAAAGAGGCTTTTGCCACTCATCATAGTCCATACCAATGTCCAAATGCTTTAAATGGGTCCTTTTTTCTCTGTTAGCTTCATGATGAAAACTCATGGGTCCGGAAGGTTGATGCAGCAGGTCTGTTGAAAAATTGGAAATCTCGAACCGACTGTTTTCTCTCTTTCTTGGGCTCTAGATTCGATGACATCAAGAATCAGGAACACTGATTTAGGAGATCTCACTCAAACTGGCTTAGGTAGGCTCCCATGGTCTCAGGTCCAGTTTTTCTCTGCTCCATGCATCTCACTAAATGGTCTGACAGTTGCTGAAGCTCTATTCCTTTCCTGCAAGAAAACACAAACATGCCCTCGACCCCAAATTAGGGTCTTCTCCACTGTCTAGTGTATGGATGTCTCCATTTGATCTGAGCAATGGTTGCTCAAGTTCCATCATGCCAGAATCTGTCTGAAGCTCACTGGCATTCACATTATAAAATTTTTAAATGAGGAGTGTATTATTTGATGAGTCATGTGGGGACTGGGGACATTATTCCCCCTTTTTTATTTTCTAAAAAAGTTTTCTTTTTTGAACTGTTGAAGCTGGACCATAACAGTAGAAGGATTTGTCTACCCTCCTTGGTTAACTATCTAGGTAAATTGGGCTTACTAAATAACTTTTGAAAATTATTTGAAATCTGTGAGCAGTCTTTCCCAATCTAACCTGTAGAGCTCTCACTAGCTGACAAGGCCTCATTTGCATCTTAAATTTTCTGTTAAAACATTAACAGACTGGCTGGATGTTCCTTTTGGCTATATTTAAAGCAATATAGGTAGCTTCTTAACTATTTTTGAAGGGATTTAAGTATCCTTTTAATCATATAAGCAGTTCACACTCACGCATTCACAATCACATTTCATACATACCGGTGTGGCCACACCATACATTCAGAACATACATGCATCTTTTAGTCATCCTTTTTCCCTAGGTCATGATTAGTCTGTTGCAATGAAATTCCCTTAATTGAAATCTATGTAAAAGAACAACTCCAGCCAATCCTTGAACTAAAAGGTTAAAAAGTCCTATATGTTTTTATCATTCCTCCATTTGGGCTACAGTCATGGGGTACAGCCGTACCTACTCCTTGTAACTCTGTAGATGCAAGGTAGAGAGGCCAGGCTTTTGGCCAAAAGTTTTTAGAGATGACTCACAAAATAGAACTTAAATGTAAACAAAATTTTCCATTCCATATACCTTTGTCTTTTTCTTTTCTTTACTTAATACCAGTACCTCTTTTACTGTTACCAAAAAAAAAATTTTTTTTTTGAGTCAGGGTTTCTCTGTATTGTTTGGAGGCTGTCCTGGAACTTGCATAAAGGTGTGTTGGGATTAAAGGCGTATGCCGCTGGGAATCTCTTGGATTCCCCTACTTCCTGACCCTGGTATCAGGCTTAGGAGGGGGAAACTCAGAATGTCTAGTTTCTGACTTTTTAATCTCATTGGCAGCAGCCGCTTCCAATGTATTATTGGTGTTATAAAAATTGATGAACAGGGAGCTGGAATGACTAACTGGCATCAACATGGGGGGGAATCCTCACCAACGCCCATATTTCCCTTACCTGAGTGTTCAGCAATGGTTGGATCATCTTTAGCATGGTGAGCATTACTAGTATCCGGAGTAGTATTGGGGTCGACATGCCTGATGCACCGTTCGGGGACCCAAATGGGCTTCTCACTTCCTGGAGGGAAAACACAAACAGCCCCTCGGACCCTAGCTAGTAGGGGAGTGGGTGGCTGCCATTTTCCTGTAATCAAATCCTTCCATCTGACCCATCCCAAGGACTGGGAGGGTTTGTTCCAATGTCTCTCCATAGCAGACAAATTATTATGATCTATGGTCAAAAAATTTAAAATGTAAAGTATGGTGGATAACTGAATATTGGGGGAGGTAACATACTCCCCATTTTTATTTTCTTAAAATACTGTTTGAGAGTGGCATGGGTGCGCTCCACAATAGCCTGTCCCGTGGGGTTGTGAGGAATACCAAATGAATGGACAATGTGATGTTCCCTGCAAAAGGCAGCAAAGCGATTGCTGGCATAGGCAGGGCCATTGTCCGTTTTTAGGGCATCGGGTACGCCCATGTAGGCAAAGGCCTGTAGGCAATGAGAAATAACATCTTTAATCTTCTCTCCTGAGTGGAGAGAGGCAAAAATCAGTTTAGAATACGTATCCACAGAGACATGCATATATTTTAATTTCCCTGCCTGCGGCAGGTGAGTGACATCCATTTGCCAGAGATGGTTGGCCCTGAGGCCCCGGGGATTTACCCCCTCATTGGGAGAATTATGATAAGGGGCACAATCAGGGCACTGAGAGGTAATCTGTGTAGCTATGGATAAGGGGCACCCAGTGTGAAATTTAATGGAGCGGGCATTTAGATGATACCTCTCATGGAGCTGGTGGGCCAGCTGCTCCTGAGTAAATAAGACCCTAGGGCGGGTCAAGGAGTCAGCAATTTCATTGCCCTGGGCAAGGGGTCCTGGAAGGTTAGTATGTGCACGAATAAATCCCACATAAGCAGGGTGGATGCGCTGCCAAATAAGATGTTGGAGCTGAACTAATAAGGAACGAACCTGGGAGGTTGGAAGAACATATGGAGAAGTTTCTAAAGGTCTAACAATGTTGGCAACATAAACACTATCCGTATATAAATTAAAGGGCTCTCCCTCAAACATTTGGAAAGCCATCAAGCAAGCAAACAACTCGGCGGCTTGTGCTGACATCTGCCCTATGGGTACCCTCTTCCGTACCTGAGAAGAAACCACCACCGCGAAACCCTTGGAGGAGCCGTCTGTAAAGACTGAGCGAGCTCCAACTAGAGGGTTCTCCTTTAAAATCTTGGGAAAGATCACAGGGTGTTGTTTAAAAAAAGACATCAAGGGGCTGTTGGGATATTGGTTATCAAACTGTGCGCCTGTAGATGTAATAAACAGGGTCCACCCATCATGGAAGATCTGTAGATGTTCCACCTCCTCCTTACCATAAGGAAGGATAATTTTATCAGGACTCTTTCCAAAGGTTTGAATGCTAAACTTGTGTGCCTTCCACAACAATTGTAAAATGAGATCATAGTAAGGGGTCACTACCTTCTTAGGGGAGGCTGACAAATGTACCCAATAAATAGGACCAGTCTGCCAAAACACGGCAGTGGGCGAAAAGCTAGATGAAAGTACAACCAGAACAAGGGGCTGCCCATAATCTATACGCCGAAGGTGGGCTTGCTCTATACTTCTTAACAACAATTGTAGGGCTTCCCTGGCCTCTGGGGTAATCTGTCTAGGGAAGTTGGAGCAGGGTCCCCAGGAAGAATATCATAAAGCGCTTTAAGAGCCCCTGTTTTAATAGAAAGAGAAGGGCGAAACCATTGCACCTCTCCCAAGAATCTCTGCCAATCATGAAGTGTTTTTAAATTTGAACAATCGATTTGGAGTCTTTGTGGCCGGAGGCCAGTTTGTTGAATTTGATGACCCAAATAAGTATAAGGGGGTCTCTTTTGGATCTTTTCAGGAGCCAAAATAAATCCATGAGCCTCCAGAAGTTCCTGTAGCTCTGCAAAGGCTATGTAACATTGTCTTTCTTCGGCCGCGGCCAAAAGAATATCATCCATGTAGTGGATAATGTAAAGATCAGGGAACTTACGTCTGAGGGAATCTAAACAGGCAGCTACATAAATCTGGCATATAGTTGGACTATTAGCCATCCCTTGGGGAGCACCACCCATTGGAAGCGAAGGGCAGGCTCCCTAAAGTTAATCGCAGGAAGGCTAAATGCAAACCGAGGACTATCTTGAGAATGCAAGGGAATAGAAAAGAAGCAATCCTTCAAGTCAATGACAATCAAATGCCAGTCTTTAGGAATGGCCACAGGCACGGGCAAGCCAGGCTGCAGAGCCCCCATAGGCTGCATGGTCGCATTCACGGCCCTCAAGTCTTGTAGTAACCTCCATTTCCCTGAAGATTTTTTTATTACAAATATAGGGGTATTCCAAGGGGACGTGGAAGGAACCAAATGACCTGCCTCCAATTGTTCTTGAACTAGCTGGTGAGCCGCCCTTAGTTTCTCCGCTGGTAAGGGCCACTGTTCCACCCATACCGGATCATCTGATAGCCATGTGATGGGTATGGGGGCTGGCGGCGCAACAGTGACCCTCATCAAAAATGGCCAAAACCCTTCCTATCCCCTGGGGCCCTGGTCTCCAAAGGGAGGGATGCCACAGGGCAAACCTCTCCCTGTTCTAGTTTACCTAGTTCCCTCCCCGGGCTCCAGCCCCTCCCTTGCATCATCTGGGGGCCCCTGCTTTTGGACTTGGGTGCCTGAGTGGTGAGGACCACTCCCATTTCTTGCATGAGGTCCCGTCCCCAGAGGTTAATAGGGAGGCCAGGCAAAACATATGGCTGGAAAAGCCCTGTGTGGCCTTCAGAGTCTTGCCACTTTAAGATTCTGAGGCTTTTTGGGGCACAGCCTGTCCTATTCCCTGGAGGGTCACTGTCCCTTCCTCTTTCGGCCAGGTGGGGGGCCAGAATTTATCTGAGAGGACAGAGAAATCTGCCCCAGAATCTAAGACGCCCCTAAAGGACTTGCCTTCTATCTTTAATGTAAGCTGGGGGCAGTTCTCCATAGTGGCTACCCAAAATGCTGCCGGGCCGGTACTTCCAAAACCTTGGTTGCCCCTTTTCTCTTTAATTTTTCTAGCCTCACAAGGAGCTGTAGGGAGAAGGAGTATCTGAGCAATCCGTTCTCCTGCAGGGATGGCAACAACCCCACTGCCCACTGATGTCATTATTTTAATCTCCCCTCACTATCCTGGTCTATAACACCGGGGTGTACCTGGATGCCTCGAAGAATAGTACTGGACCGTCCCAAAAGTAGTCCGACCGTGCCTGGGGGCAATGGCCCATGCACCCCAGTAGGGAGGGCCTGGATCCCCATTTCTGGTGTTAGGATTGCCCGGGCAGAGGGAGCGAGGTCCAATCCTGCACTCCCCGAGGTGGCTCTAAGGAGGTCTGAGATATGAAGGGGTTGCTCTGGGGGAGAAAATGAGTCCTGCCACTGCCCAGAGCAGGGGTCATTGCCCCGTACACATTGGTTTTGGGGCCCTGGGGCGGGGCCCTCCTCCCGTTTCCCTGATTATTATTAGCAGAAAGGAAATTTCCCTCCCAGTCAGTTTTAGAGTAGCAGTCTTTGGCCCAATGATATCCCCTTCGACAACGGGGGCATAAACCAGGTCTCTTGAGACCCGTAGTATTATTTTGAGGGCACTCTCTACGGAAGTGTCCCTCCCTACCGCAGCTAAAACATGTTTTTCTCCTTCCCAGAGTAGGTCTTTCTTTCCCCACTTGGGGCCGAATAGCAGCAGCTAACACTTGGCCCTGGATGAAGTTCCCATCAATGTCCCTACAGATCCGGATATAGTCATTTAGACTTTTATTGCGATAGGGGCGAAGGGCTTCCTTACAATATTTATTTGCATTTTCAAATGCCATCTGCTTTATGACTGGCATCGCAGGCCCAATGCCCCCAAATATTCTTTCTGCTACCTGACTGAGACGGTCTACGAAGTCTTGAAAAGGTTCGGAAGGTCCTTGAAGGACTTTGGACAGATGATCCCCTCCTTCCTTGGAAGGCAATGCTTTCCAAGCCCCTTGGGCTGCTGCTGCCACTTGGGCATAGACTGCGATGTCATATTGCATTTGTTGCTGAATGGTGGCATATTGACCACTTCCTGTAAGCATCTCCACATTTCTCTGGGGCTGTCCGGCCTGTGCATTTCTTTGGGCTGTCTGGCTGCATCTTTCCTGAAACTCACCTCTCCAAATCAAATAATCTCCCCCCGACAGAGCTGCTCTGCAAAGCTGCTGCCAATCGCCAGGTGTCAAATTAAGAGACGCAAAAGATTCCATTAAGGAAAGTGTAAAGGGAGCCTGTGCTCCATAATTTAAAGTTGCCTCTTTCAGTTGTTTTATATCTTTGAAACTTAAAGGGTCATGGCGCCGAATGACCTGTCGAGAATTGTTCGGGTCTGGAACTTCCATTACCGGGGCCACCACCGGGCAGCATTGGACCCCTCCTCTGGGTCTTCCCTCCAGGTCCAAGAAGGACTGGGTTATCTCATAGGAGGAGTCCCTTTTTTCAGAGTATGGGGAAGGGTTTCTCTCCCTGTCCTGTCTTTCCTTAGTTAGAATCTTTTTAGTTCTTTTTTAAGGGCCGCGATCTCAGCAAGTAACCGTTCCTTTTCAGACTGTGACGAGTCTGAGTCTGAGCTACTTCCATTTTCTAGGTCTGATAGAGAAGGATATAACTGATTCTGACCGGAGTCCTTCTTTTGGGTCGCGCCCGGAGATGTCTACCCGTTTTTTTGTTGTTACTAAGAGACTCCTCCTCATCCTCACTAACAATGGAGCCTCTAGTTTCAATCACGGTCTCTTCATCATCACTCTCTGCCCCTGAACTCAAGGAGGCTTGAGTCTCAGTCTCTTGTAACTCTAAAAAGCCTCTTTTGTGTCCTGAACTACCTGGCGGTGACGAACCTTATCTGTCAAAAGTGCTCCCCTCACTAATCTCCATAAGGAGAATGTCGTAGGGGGCAAGGACTCAGATCCCTCTTTTCGTAAAAGTCTATGAAGATCACGGCGAACCTCCTCCCAATCTGGAATATTTAAGCTTCCCCCAGTAATGAACCATGGACTGGCTCGTTCGATCGATTTTAGAAAGCCTTCTAGGGTTTTAGACTTGACTGCAGTCCCATGTTCTTTAAGTAACTTTTTTAGTTGATACTGCAATGATTCTAGCTTCCCGGAACTATTCCCCATAGTTTCTTAACCCCGTCCACTTACCTCGCTTTCACGATCTCAGTGGGACCTCCAATTGTCTCGTCTGCTGCGCGGCCTGTGTCCGAGAACGTGCGGAGGGTGTCGGGTATTGATAACACAGAGACTCGTTCAATGATATAAAGAGAACTTTAAACAGGCTCCAAAAAGGTTCAAGAAAAACTTCCTAAGAAAGGCTCCCACCAGAGAAGCCTCTGCTCTCTCCTCTCCCTGGCTGGTTCTGCTCTGACACCAGAGGTGGATGTGTGTGGGTTTTTGAAGGTGCGGTTAGTCTCTGGACAAGGTCGAGGTCAGGGCGGTTTCTGTGGGAAGGCCTTTCCCAGGAACTTATTGTATCATTTTTAGTAAACATGTTTTTACTAAACATTGTCTTACAGCTGCCTACTCCCAGGCAGAAGGGGAAGTGGCCAGGAACTTATTGTATCGTTTTTAGTAAACATGTTTTTACTAAACATTGTCTTACAGCTGCCTACTCCCAGGCAGAAGGGGAAGTGGGTCTCTGCTCAAGGTCTGGTGTTCCCACAAGAGACCTCAAAGCCCACCCCACAGTGTCAGACTTCCTCCAATAAGGTCACACCTACTTCAACAGGGCCACACTTCCTAATAGTGTTACTCCCTATGAGATTATGGGGGCCAGTCACAGTCAAACTACCATACATCTCTCCAACAAGATGTTTTCTTTTAAAAAAGTTATTTTGTCTTTGAAAATTTCAAACCTGTATTCAATGTGTTTTGATTTTTATCCACCCCTTTTGCCTCCCTAAGTCCCCCTGGCCCACCAATCTGCTTAGAACTTCATGTCCTATTACTATTATTATTATTCCTCTAAGCCCAGTAAGTCCTAATCATGTGTGAGCCAGTGTAAGTATGAGTGAGTATAGGGCCAACCCCTGGGGCAAGGCCAACCTACCAGCAGCCACACCCCAAAGAAAAGTGAGTCTTCCTTTCTTAGCTGTCATTAACTGTCAATAGCTCCTTAACTAGGAGTGGAGTCTCTGGAATCCCACCCCCATGCATGTTGGGATTTTAGCTGACCTGATCTTGTGCAGCAATCCTGTAGGTAACCACAGCTGCTTCGAACTGATGTGTGCATCAGTCACGACATTCCAGAGGATGGCGTTTCACACACTCCTTCCCATCTTCCAGCTCTTACACGCTTCCTGCCCACTCTTCTGCTATGTTCCCTGAACCTTGGATAGGGTTTTGGAGGTGAGCAGCGGAGGATGTTTGCTTAATCCATCAGGCTGGCAGCTCCAGAATGATCTGGCATGTGATAGGACCAGTGGGATCCATATTCACCCATCCCTTGACATGCCCTTTTTGGTAAAGTGTATCTGGTTGTTGTAGGGTGAAAAGGGCCAAGGAAAAACACCCTGATCCTGAGTTGGCCCCAGGACCAGGGCTCGAAATCACACCAATTTCTGAGCTTGGCACAGAGTCAAGATGCAGAATCCCACAAATCCCTGAGGTCCCTGAGCTCAAAATGCCACTAATCCCTAAGCCTACCCCAGAATCAAGACCACAAAAGTCAACCAATCCCAAGCCACCCTGGAAAGCTTCACCCCTCCAAGAAATCCTATATAAGGTCTGTACCCTGTTCTGTTTGCTGTGGTTTCTTACTGAAAACATTCACCCTCCTGGATTCTTCCCTCCCAATAAATCTCTTGTGTAAGGTTTGTTGTGCAGTGTGACATTTTCACCAGAGCAGAGTTGTCGGAGCAGGATCAGAGCAGAGCGGAGCAGGATCACAGCAGAGTGGAGCAGAATCAGAGCAGAGCAGAGCAGAACTGTAACACTTTCACTGCGGAAGCCTTCACCCAGCAGAGCAGAGTTGTTACACTCTGGGGGCATGAGCACAGCTGTAACAACTTTTCTGGGGAAACCCTCCCTGTTGGAGCAGAGCTGTTACATTGGAGAAACCTTTCCCTGGAGCAGAACTGTAAGCTGCAACAGCTTACAGTGATCTGTGGTGTTCCTTGGCTACCGACTGCTGGGGTGCTTTTCCATCTGAGCTGCAATGCTTACAGTTTTGATGCTATGTAAGGTGCAATGGCAAGGGATCAGATAATATAGGAATTCTTAGATTATAGAACTAGCAGGTACAACATGCAGGAAAGTCAAACCTTAACCAGGATATGTCAAAAAATTATTTAGCAAATGAGCCCATTTGGGTGTGGTGGCTGACAGTCACAGTTTCAGCACGTGTAGGACTGGGTCAGGAGGAGTGCCACAAGTTTGAAATGAGTCCAAGCTATGTAGTAAGTTTTGTTCCAGTCTGGAATACAGAGTGAGACCTGTCTCAAACCAACGACAATAACAACAACAATGACAAGTCTTTTCCAGGCTTGACCTGGAAAGATGTGTGGTGATATTTTGTTTATGACCTAACAAATAAAGCTTGCTTGAAGATCAGAGTGCAAAGCTAGCCACACTAGTTAGCCAGAGAGGCCAGGCAGTGGTGGCACACACCTTTAATCCCAGCACTTGGGAGACTGAGGCAGATGGATGTCTGTGAGTTCAAGGCCACCCTGGGCTACCCAAGACTGAATCTGTCTAAAAGAGAAACAGAGCTCACATAACGGTATCACATGCCTTTAATCCCAGCGTGAGGGAGGTGGAGACGGGTGTCGCCTGGACAGAGAGAGGAATATGAGACAGGAGGAGACAAGAGAGATATGCAGTCTGAGGCAGCTGTCTAGGCAGTCAGTCTGAGCATTCAGTCTGAGGATTCGTGGAGACAGGATGGATTCTTTGGTCTGAGGTAACCAGACAGTGGCTGGCTGCTTTGCTTCTCTGACCTTTCAGCTCCTCCCTCACACCACCACTAATATTTGACTCTGGGTTTTTATTATTAATATCTATTAGAATTCACGTTACAAAGATGTTCCACTTGCTGGGGAGAGACTGGCTTCCTCCAAGATGACACCGACTCAGGGGCTCAGCACTGGGACTCTTTCAGTGCCGGCAGGAGCTATGATGGACCTGATGAGTAAGAGGTTACACTACTGTCCACCATTGCCAGCACAGCTCCTACACAAGTCTCGTTGTTCCTGTACTGAGATGGCCACAGGCAGAGCTAGTTAACATTAACTGACTAAGTCATTTTTTTCTACTTTGTGCTGTGTGCTTTGTCATACATGTACCCCAGACTTCTCTGTCCCCAATCTTTGGTTGTCACTTGTCCTAGGCCTTTGACCAACACCTCAGGTCATTTACCACTGCCCACAAACCTCTGCCTATTCTGACCTTAGGCCACTTCTCTTTGCATATAAAGTGGATGTCCTGTTCGCTGCCAGCAGGAGGGTTTCCCCCTCACTGGTGCCTTCAAGGCTACGCACTAGTGGGGCTGCACAGTTGTAGCTTTTCAGTTTTGACTCTCACATACTCAGATGGCATTTGACACCAGAGTTCAGGTTTCATTCTTCTCAGTCAGCCATCGCTCAAGGCGTAGCCCATCATTAGCCAGCCACAGGCTGAGCAGAGGGTGGAGACGTGATAGATGACTTGAAAGTCTGGGCTATGAACTCCAGTAGCTGCAGCTTTTATTTAAATCATACCCCCCCATCTAGATCTCATTCATTCTGTCTCACAATGGACTGTTGCTGCACCCCTCCAACCTTGTGACTGTGGGTCTGACGGCATATCATTTGTATTAATTGATGCCCTGTAGTAAGACACTAATTCTGTAATAAGCAACTTTCCAGGCTCAGAATTTACTGGCTGTCTTGATCGCTTTTCTATCACTGTGATAAAACACCATAACCATGGCAACTTATAAAAGAAAGCACTTCATTTGGGGCTCACAGTTTCAGGGAGAGTCCCTGATGGTGGAGCAAAGGCATCGGGAACGCTGAGAGCTCCCTCCTTGATGTAAAAGTAAGGAGCAGAGAAAGAGCACACTGGGGATGGCAAGAAGTCTTCTGAAACCTCACAACCTGCCCCCAGGGACACACCTGGTGCCCGGTGACACACCTGCTCCAACAAGGCACCTCCCGATGCTTTCCAAATGATCCCGACATTCAAACATATGAGCTCATGGGGGCCATTCTTATCTAAAACAGCACACAATCCTCTGAAATTATTATCTTGGCACTGAGGGTAGGACAGGGTGTCACCTCGCAGCTCTGGCTGGCCTAGAAGTCATTCCCCAGACCAGGTTGGCCTTGAACTTGAGCCTTCTGAGTCTTACAAACAGATATCACCAAGCCTGATTTCTCTGAAATTCAACTTGCACGTTAAGACCCATGATTGAACTCAGTCTGCCCTCTGCAAAAGAGGAGGGCTGCCATATCTGAGTCTCACGCTTTCTGTTAACTGGTGACAAATTAGCCTGAACTTGTCATTGTCACCTCTTCATCTCATTTTCCTTCCTCTCTCTTTCTTCTCCTCTTCCTCCTCTGAAGTTTTTAGCCCTCTGTATTTCCACTTAAGTTTCGAATTATCAAATTCTACTAATTAAAAAAACACTGAAATTTATTATTTGAAATTTTTATTAGTATACTATTACAGTGAGTTTAGCAATCAACTTGGTAAAAATAGACAAGTTCCCAATACTACATCTTCCATTCCATGAACATACTATTTAGAACCCCCGTTTATTTAGAATTTCTTTCATGTGTAGATATTTTCCATTTCTTTAGTTATAATCAGATCAGATTGTGTATTTTATTAAACCTATACCCATCCATCCATGGCTTGTCTGCCTGTCCGTCTCTCTGTGTTTGCTTATGTGTGTCATGCATGCATGCCACTGCAAATGTATAGGGGTCAGTAGACAACGTCCGAAGTCACTTCTCTTTTTCTGCCACATAGGTTCCCAGTATTGAACTTAGGTTGTCTAGCTTAGCAGCACGCTCCTTTATCTTTAAGTGATACTCAAAATGTTTATTTAAAAATTTCCTGCTTGATACAAGCATGTAGAAAGAAGCTGAAATTGGGTGCACTGAGTGTGATGGCCTCTGAATAGGGTTAACCATGGGAGAAAACATGTGGTTAAGGCCCAGATGTGGAAGACCCAGATGTGGAAGGACCAGATGTGGAAGGACCAGATGTGGAAGGACCAGATGTGGAAGGACCAGATGTGGAAGGACCAGATGTGGAAGGACCAGAAAGCAAAGCAATTGATGTTTTCCTCAAAGGCAGATGCAGGTCAGGCCTTTTCAAAACAGCTCATCAAATGAGGGTTTTGCAGACCTATGGCGGGACTTGTGAATCTGGGCAGAGGTAGACTTACAGCTCCCTGGGTCCTGGTGGTGCCTTTACCTTTGCCCAGCGTAGTTCTGTGTTTCATGGAGGTGAAGCTGGAGCCTGGAGACTGGATCAGGACAATGTGAACTCTAGGGGCTGAGAGAAAAGATGTCAGACTGATCTCTAAGGGTCTCAGCTCTCCCTTCTCTTCCCCTCTTGGTGGTCATCTTTCCTTCCTTGCCACCTGCCCTGTGTATACCTGCAGGAGGAACAGCCAAGTTGACACTAGTTTACAACTATGTAGCGTCAAACTTCCAAAACGGACCCTTTGTTTTATATAATTTCTGTGGTCTGGTCTTTGAACAACCTCTCTCTGGTCTACTGACCTCACATCAATAACTTTGGTAAACACCCACCCGTCCCCCACTCTCTGGGGGAGGAGTGACTATCTCACCGAGGACCTCAGGCTAACTTAGAACTGTCATGATGCCTGACCCTGGGATTTCTTCATGTGACGGTTCTTTTCCAATGATCTTGGTAATGTGAAAGGGGTTGGAAGGAAACTGCAGCTGAGTCTTGGTAGCCATGTCTCCTGATAGTTTCTCTGTATTGTTTTGGAGGCTGTCCTGAAACTCACTCTGTAGACCAGGCTGACCTCGAACTCACAGAGATACGCCTGACTCTGCCTTGCGAGTGCTGGGACTAAGGCGTGGGCCACCAACGCCCGGCTATGGTTAAACATTCTTGACGCTGCAGTTAGGTCCTTCCGACTATGTCAGAAACGGAAGTGCCAGGGAACTTTACATTTGTCACACATGCATGTGAACGGAACTCTACATCCTCAAAAGACCCTAGCTTCATTTTAAAATTGATTTCTTTTATCTTTTCAATTATGTGTCTACGGGGCGGGGTGTGAGAGTGTATATGCGTGCAGGGCTTTCCATATCCAGTCAGTTTTAGAGTAGCAGTCTTTGGCCCAATGATATCCCCTTCGACAACGGGGGCATAAACCAGGTCTCTTGAGACCCGTAGTATTATTTTGAGGGCACTCTCTACGGAAGTGTCCCTCCCTACCGCAGCTAAAACATGTTTTTCTCCTTCCCAGAGTAGGTCTTTCTTTCCCCACTTGGGGCCGAATAGCAGCAGCTAACACTTGGCCCTGGATGAAGTTCCCATCAATGTCCCTACAGATCCGGATATAGTCATTTAGACTTTTATTGCGATAGGGGCGAAGGGCTTCCTTACAATATTTATTTGCATTTTCAAATGCCATCTGCTTTATGACTGGCATCGCAGGCCCAATGCCCCCAAATATTCTTTCTGCTACCTGACTGAGACGGTCTACGAAGTCTTGAAAAGGTTCGGAAGGTCCTTGAAGGACTTTGGACAGATGATCCCCTCCTTCCTTGGAAGGCAATGCTTTCCAAGCCCCTTGGGCTGCTGCTGCCACTTGGGCATAGACTGCGATGTCATATTGCATTTGTTGCTGAATGGTGGCATATTGACCACTTCCTGTAAGCATCTCCACATTTCTCTGGGGCTGTCCGGCCTGTGCATTTCTTTGGGCTGTCTGGCTGCATCTTTCCTGAAACTCACCTCTCCAAATCAAATAATCTCCCCCCGACAGAGCTGCTCTGCAAAGCTGCTGCCAATCGCCAGGTGTCAAATTAAGAGACGCAAAAGATTCCATTAAGGAAAGTGTAAAGGGAGCCTGTGCTCCATAATTTAAAGTTGCCTCTTTCAGTTGTTTTATATCTTTGAAACTTAAAGGGTCATGGCGCCGAATGACCTGTCGAGAATTGTTCGGGTCTGGAACTTCCATTACCGGGGCCACCACCGGGCAGCATTGGACCCCTCCTCTGGGTCTTCCCTCCAGGTCCAAGAAGGACTGGGTTATCTCATAGGAGGAGTCCCTTTTTTCAGAGTATGGGGAAGGGTTTCTCTCCCTGTCCTGTCTTTCCTTAGTTAGAATCTTTTTTAGTTCTTTTTTAAGGGCCGCGATCTCAGCAAGTAACCGTTCCTTTTCAGACTGTGACGAGTCTGAGTCTGAGCTACTTCCATTTTCTAGGTCTGATAGAGAAGGATATAACTGATTCTGACCGGAGTCCTTCTTTTTGGGTCGCGCCCGGAGATGTCTACCCGTTTTTTTGTTGTTACTAAGAGACTCCTCCTCATCCTCACTAACAATGGAGCCTCTAGTTTCAATCACGGTCTCTTCATCATCACTCTCTGCCCCTGAACTCAAGGAGGCTTGAGTCTCAGTCTCTTGTAACTCTAAAAAGCCTCTTTTGTGTCCTGAACTACCTGGCGGTGACGAACCTTATCTGTCAAAAGTGCTCCCTCACTAATCTCCATAAGGAGAATGTCGTAGGGGGCAAGGACTCAGATCCCTCTTTTCGTAAAAGTCTATGAAGATCACGGTGAACCTCCTCCCAATCTGGAATATTTAAGCTTCCCCCAGTAATGAACCATGGACTGGCTCGTTCGATCGATTTTAGAAAGCCTTCTAGGGTTTTAGACTTGACTGCAGTCCCATGTTCTTTAAGTAACTTTTTTAGTTGATACTGCAATGATTCTAGCTTCCCGGAACTATTCCCCATAGTTTCTTAACCCCGTCCACTTACCTCGCTTTCACGATCTCAGTGGGACCTCCAATTGTCTCGTCTGCTGCGCGGCCTGTGTCCGAGAACGTGCGGAGGGTGTCGGGTATTGATAACACAGAGACTCGTTCAATGATATAAAGAGAACTTTAAACAGGCTCCAAAAAGGTTCAAGAAAAACTTCCTAAGAAAGGCTCCCACCAGAGAAGCCTCTGCTCTCTCCTCTCCCCTGGCTGGTTCTGCTCTGACACCAGAGGTGGATGTGTGTGGGTTTTTGAAGGTGCGGTTAGTCTCTGGACAAGGTCGAGGTCAGGGCGGTTTCTGTGGGAAGGCCTTTCCCAGGAACTTATTGTATCATTTTTAGTAAACATGTTTTTACTAAACATTGTCTTACAGCTGCCTACTCCCAGGCAGAAGGGGAAGTGGCCAGGAACTTATTGTATCGTTTTTAGTAAACATGTTTTTACTAAACATTGTCTTACAGCTGCCTACTCCCAGGCAGAAGGGGAAGTGGGTCTCTGCTCAAGGTCTGGTGTTCCCACAAGAGACCTCAAAGCCCACCCCCACAGTGTCAGACTTCCTCCAATAAGGTCACACCTACTTCAACAGGGCCACACTTCCTAATAGTGTTACTCCCTATGAGATTATGGGGGCCAGTCACAGTCAAACTACCATACATCTCTCCAACAAGATGTTTTCTTTTAAAAAAGTTATTTTGTCTTTGAAAATTTCAAACCTGTATTCAATGTGTTTTGATTTTTATCCACCCCTTTTGCCTCCCTAAGTCCCCCTGGCCCACCAATCTGCTTAGAACTTCATGTCCTATTACTATTATTATTATTCCTCTAAGCCCAGTAAGTCCTAATCATGTGTGAGCCAGTGTAAGTATGAGTGAGTATAGGGCCAACCCCTGGGGCAAGGCCAACCTACCAGCAGCCACACCCCAAAGAAAAGTGAGTCTTCCTTTCTTAGCTGTCATTAACTGTCAATAGCTCCTTAACTAGGAGTGGAGTCTCTGGAATCCCACCCCCATGCATGTTGGGATTTTAGCTGACCTGATCTTGTGCAGCAATCCTGTAGGTAACCACAGCTGCTTCGAACTGATGTGTGCATCAGTCACGACATTCCAGAGGATGGCGTTTCACACACTCCTTCCCATCTTCCAGCTCTTACACGCTTCCTGCCCACTCTTCTGCTATGTTCCCTGAACCTTGGATAGGGTTTTGGAGGTGAGCAGCGGAGGATGTTTGCTTAATCCATCAGGCTGGCAGCTCCAGAATGATCTGGCATGTGATAGGACCAGTGGGATCCATATTCACCCATCCCTTGACATGCCCTTTTTGGTAAAGTGTATCTGGTTGTTGTAGGGTGAAAAGGGCCAAGGAAAAACACCCTGATCCTGAGTTGGCCCCAGGACCAGGGCTCGAAATCACACCAATTTCTGAGCTTGGCACAGAGTCAAGATGCAGAATCCCACAAATCCCTGAGGTCCCTGAGCTCAAAATGCCACTAATCCCTAAGCCTACCCCAGAATCAAGACCACAAAAGTCAACCAATCCCAAGCCACCCTGGAAAGCTTCACCCCTCCAAGAAATCCTATATAAGGTCTGTACCCTGTTCTGTTTGCTGTGGTTTCTCACTGAAAACATTCACCCTCCTGGATTCTTCCCTCCCAATAAATCTCTTGTGTAAGGTTTGTTGTGCAGTGTGACATTTTCACCAGAGCAGAGTTGTCGGAGCAGGATCAGAGCAGAGCGGAGCAGGATCACAGCAGAGTGGAGCAGAATCAGAGCAGAGCAGAGCAGAACTGTAACACTTTCACTGCGGAAGCCTTCACCCAGCAGAGCAGAGTTGTTACACTCTGGGGGCATGAGCACAGCTGTAACAACTTTTCTGGGGAAACCCTCCCTGTTGGAGCAGAGCTGTTACATTGGAGAAACCTTTCCCTGGAGCAGAACTGTAAGCTGCAACAGCTTACAGTGATCTGTGGTGTTCCTTGGCTACCGACTGCTGGGGTGCTTTTCCATCTGAGCTGCAATGCTTACAGTTTTGATGCTATGTAAGGTGCAATGGCAAGGGATCAGATAATATAGGAATTCTTAGATTATAGAACTAGCAGGTACAACATGCAGGAAAGTCAAACCTTAACCAGGATATGTCAAAAAATTATTTAGCAAATGAGCCCATTTGGGTGTGGTGGCTGACAGTCACAGTTTCAGCACGTGTAGGACTGGGTCAGGAGGAGTGCCACAAGTTTGAAATGAGTCCAAGCTATGTAGTAAGTTTTGTTCCAGTCTGGAATACAGAGTGAGACCTGTCTCAAACCAACGACAATAACAACAACAATGACAAGTCTTTTCCAGGCTTGACCTGGAAAGATGTGTGGTGATATTTTGTTTATGACCTAACAAATAAAGCTTGCTTGAAGATCAGAGTGCAAAGCTAGCCACACTAGTTAGCCAGAGAGGCCAGGCAGTGGTGGCACACACCTTTAATCCCAGCACTTGGGAGACTGAGGCAGATGGATGTCTGTGAGTTCAAGGCCACCCTGGGCTACCCAAGACTGAATCTGTCTAAAAGAGAAACAGAGCTCACATAACGGTATCACATGCCTTTAATCCCAGCGTGAGGGAGGTGGAGACGGGTGTCGCCTGGACAGAGAGAGGAATATGAGACAGGAGGAGACAAGAGAGATATGCAGTCTGAGGCAGCTGTCTAGGCAGTCAGTCTGAGCATTCAGTCTGAGGATTCGTGGAGACAGGATGGATTCTTTGGTCTGAGGTAACCAGACAGTGGCTGGCTGCTTTGCTTCTCTGACCTTTCAGCTCCTCCCTCACACCACCACTAATATTTGACTCTGGGTTTTTATTATTAATATCTATTAGAATTCACGTTACAAAGATGTTCCACTTGCTGGGGAGAGACTGGCTTCCTCCAAGATGACACCGACTCAGGGGCTCAGCACTGGGACTCTTTCAGTGCCGGCAGGAGCTATGATGGACCTGATGAGTAAGAGGTTACACTACTGTCCACCATTGCCAGCACAGCTCCTACACAAGTCTCGTTGTTCCTGTACTGAGATGGCCACAGGCAGAGCTAGTTAACATTAACTGACTAAGTCATTTTTTTCTACTTTGTGCTGTGTGCTTTGTCATACATGTACCCCAGACTTCTCTGTCCCCAATCTTTGGTTGTCACTTGTCCTAGGCCTTTGACCAACACCTCAGGTCATTTACCACTGCCCACAAACCTCTGCCTATTCTGACCTTAGGCCACTTCTCTTTGCATATAAAGTGGATGTCCTGTTCGCTGCCAGCAGGAGGGTTTCCCCTCACTGGTGCCTTCAAGGCTACGCACTAGTGGGGCTGCACAGTTGTAGCTTTTCAGTTTTGACTCTCACATACTCAGATGGCATTTGACACCAGAGTTCAGGTTTCATTCTTCTCAGTCAGCCATCGCTCAAGGCGTAGCCCATCATTAGCCAGCCACAGGCTGAGCAGAGGGTGGAGACGTGATAGATGACTTGAAAGTCTGGGCTATGAACTCCAGTAGCTGCAGCTTTTATTTAAATCATACCCCCCCATCTAGATCTCATTCATTCTGTCTCACAATGGACTGTTGCTGCACCCCTCCAACCTTGTGACTGTGGGTCTGACGGCATATCATTTGTATTAATTGATGCCCTGTAGTAAGACACTAATTCTGTAATAAGCAACTTTCCAGGCTCAGAATTTACTGGCTGTCTTGATCGCTTTTCTATCACTGTGATAAAACACCATAACCATGGCAACTTATAAAAGAAAGCACTTCATTTGGGGCTCACAGTTTCAGGGAGAGTCCCTGATGGTGGAGCAAAGGCATCGGGAACGCTGAGAGCTCCCTCCTTGATGTAAAAGTAAGGAGCAGAGAAAGAGCACACTGGGGATGGCAAGAAGTCTTCTGAAACCTCACAACCTGCCCCCAGGGACACACCTGGTGCCCGGTGACACACCTGCTCCAACAAGGCACCTCCCGATGCTTTCCAAATGATCCCGACATTCAAACATATGAGCTCATGGGGGCCATTCTTATCTAAAACAGCACACAATCCTCTGAAATTATTATCTTGGCACTGAGGGTAGGACAGGGTGTCACCTCGCAGCTCTGGCTGGCCTAGAAGTCATTCCCCAGACCAGGTTGGCCTTGAACTTGAGCCTTCTGAGTCTTACAAACAGATATCACCAAGCCTGATTTCTCTGAAATTCAACTTGCACGTTAAGACCCATGATTGAACTCAGTCTGCCCTCTGCAAAAGAGGAGGGCTGCCATATCTGAGTCTCACGCTTTCTGTTAACTGGTGACAAATTAGCCTGAACTTGTCATTGTCACCTCTTCATCTCATTTTCCTTCCTCTCTCTTTCTTCTCCTCTTCCTCCTCTGAAGTTTTTAGCCCTCTGTATTTCCACTTAAGTTTCGAATTATCAAATTCTACTAATTAAAAAAACACTGAAATTTATTATTTGAAATTTTTATTAGTATACTATTACAGTGAGTTTAGCAATCAACTTGGTAAAAATAGACAAGTTCCCAATACTACATCTTCCATTCCATGAACATACTATTTAGAACCCCCGTTTATTTAGAATTTCTTTCATGTGTAGATATTTTCCATTTCTTTAGTTATAATCAGATCAGATTGTGTATTTTATTAAACCTATACCCATCCATCCATGGCTTGTCTGCCTGTCCGTCTCTCTGTGTTTGCTTATGTGTGTCATGCATGCATGCCACTGCAAATGTATAGGGGTCAGTAGACAACGTCCGAAGTCACTTCTCTTTTTCTGCCACATAGGTTCCCAGTATTGAACTTAGGTTGTCTAGCTTAGCAGCACGCTCCTTTATCTTTAAGTGATACTCAAAATGTTTATTTAAAAATTTCCTGCTTGATACAAGCATGTAGAAAGAAGCTGAAATTGGGTGCACTGAGTGTGATGGCCTCTGAATAGGGTTAACCATGGGAGAAAACATGTGGTTAAGGCCCAGATGTGGAAGACCCAGATGTGGAAGGACCAGATGTGGAAGGACCAGATGTGGAAGGACCAGATGTGGAAGGACCAGATGTGGAAGGACCAGATGTGGAAGGACCAGAAAGCAAAGCAATTGATGTTTTCCTCAAAGGCAGATGCAGGTCAGGCCTTTTCAAAACAGCTCATCAAATGAGGGTTTTGCAGACCTATGGCGGGACTTGTGAATCTGGGCAGAGGTAGACTTACAGCTCCCTGGGTCCTGGTGGTGCCTTTACCTTTGCCCAGCGTAGTTCTGTGTTTCATGGAGGTGAAGCTGGAGCCTGGAGACTGGATCAGGACAATGTGAACTCTAGGGGCTGAGAGAAAAGATGTCAGACTGATCTCTAAGGGTCTCAGCTCTCCCTTCTCTTCCCCTCTTGGTGGTCATCTTTCCTTCCTTGCCACCTGCCCTGTGTATACCTGCAGGAGGAACAGCCAAGTTGACACTAGTTTACAACTATGTAGCGTCAAACTTCCAAAACGGACCCTTTGTTTTATATAATTTCTGTGGTCTGGTCTTTGAACAACCTCTCTCTGGTCTACTGACCTCACATCAATAACTTTGGTAAACACCCACCCGTCCCCCACTCTCTGGGGGAGGAGTGACTATCTCACCGAGGACCTCAGGCTAACTTAGAACTGTCATGATGCCTGACCCTGGGATTTCTTCATGTGACGGTTCTTTTCCAATGATCTTGGTAATGTGAAAGGGGTTGGAAGGAAACTGCAGCTGAGTCTTGGTAGCCATGTCTCCTGATAGTTTCTCTGTATTGTTTTGGAGGCTGTCCTGAAACTCACTCTGTAGACCAGGCTGACCTCGAACTCACAGAGATACGCCTGACTCTGCCTTGCGAGTGCTGGGACTAAGGCGTGGGCCACCAACGCCCGGCTATGGTTAAACATTCTTGACGCTGCAGTTAGGTCCTTCCGACTATGTCAGAAACGGAAGTGCCAGGGAACTTTACATTTGTCACACATGCATGTGAACGGAACTCTACATCCTCAAAAGACCCTAGCTTCATTTTAAAATTGATTTCTTTTATCTTTTCAATTATGTGTCTACGGGGCGGGGTGTGAGAGTGTATATGCGTGCAGGGCTTTCCATATCCAGAAGAGGGCAGCAGGCCACTGGAGCTGGAGCTACTGGCGGGTAAGCTGCCTGAAGTGGGTGACGGAAACCGAACTCTAGACCTTTGCAAGGATGTCGGGTGCTCTGTGTTGCTGAGCCCTCTCTCCAGCCTCCTCCACTGTTCCATTACAGTATTGTTGTTCTGAAACCCCTCCACCCTCAGGCCTCATGGGGCTTCAAGAGGCTCATAGAAAGAAACACTCTGAAAGGGTCATCTTGTGCACCGTGGTTTGGGAAGGGAGAAGGATTCCCTTTTCCCCTTGCCCCGCCTCATTCATATTTATTGAAATTTACTGAAAGTACAGAACTTCCCCACACCCCCTTTGATCAGCATGCTTCAGTTACTCTCCGGAATTTTCTACTCCCTTGCTTTGATTTGTCATGCTAAATAAACTTCTGCTTAATCTTTCCATTGGGAAGAGAATCGCCATGATGAAATCTTCTGGTGACAAGAGTCATACATATTTAGGAGAAACCATAGTTTAGTTCTCAGTTTTGATGTTTTCCTGAGCGAGCAGTGGGCGGTGCCAGCTCCATGATAATGAAGTAAAGAACTGATAGTCTATGGGAGACTGGACTGTCCGTGTTTTCAGAGACTGGCTTGTTGTCACATCCCATTATGCGTGCATACAAGATATCCAACACAGCATTTTAGCAGAGACTTTGCATTAAATGGTTATGACCAACGTATACAGGTGGGTTGCAAGTGCTTTGAACACATTTAAGGTAAGTGAGGACAAGCTGGTACATTCGGTGGCTCAGATATTTTAAACGTGTGCTTAATGAATAGTATTTTAAATTAGAGTGAGCTTATGGGGACATAAGTTGAGAGGCATCTGTATGTGCATTTGCACCTATAAATAAATACTCCTTTGACTGTATTCCATGCATTTTAACGCACCATATTTTACCTACTCAGTTACAGTATATTGTCATTGGGATATCTCAAAATGTATTGCTGCTGGAGTTAGCATGAGAAAAGATGTTTAACTCAGTAGAACAGAACGCAGGGTTCAGAAATACACCCCCAACATAGTCAGTTGATTCTCAGTGAAGGGGTCAGGACAGAAGGACAGCCATTCTGACAAATGGCCTCAGAGACACTAAGCAGAAGCTGGGCACAGTGGTGCACCCTTTTAATGCCAGCACTTGCCGTTTGCAGAGGACCAGGTTCAGTTCCCAGCACTGCACAGCAGCTCACAACCCTCTTAACTTCAGTTCAGAGATCCATGCCATCTTCTGGCCTCTGAAGGCTCCTGACAGCAGGTAATGCACAGACATACGTGTAGGGAAAACACTCATAGACACAAAGCAAAAAAATCTTTTTTATTAATTTATTTTTACATTCCAATCCCAGCTCCCCCTCCTACCCATCTGCTCCTGGGAGAAGGTAAGGCCTCCCCTAGGAAGTCTACTAAGTCTGTCCCATCATCTTGTTGAGGTAGGACCAAGGCACCTCTCCACCCCCACACTCGTGAGTCTAGTCTGGGCAAGGTATCTCTCCATATAGAATGGGCTCCACTAAGTCAGTTTGTGCATTAGAGTTACATCTTGGACCCACTGCTGGTGGCCTCATATATTGTCCCAGTCTCACCATTGTCACCTATATTAAGGGAGTCTAGTTCATTCTTATGCAGGTTCCCCATTTGTCAGACCTGAGTCAGGGATCGCTTACTAGGTCGGGTCAGCTGATTCTGTGGATTTCCACATCCTGGTCTTGACTCCTTTGTTCATATTATCACTCCTCCCTCACTTCAATTGTACTCCAGGAGCTTGACTGAATAAATCTTTCTAAAAGCACTAAATACATGTCTCAAGACATATGTAAAAATTAACTTGAGATGAGTCGAACATAAATGTGGAAGCTGAAGTCATGAAGATTTCAGAACAAAAACATAAGAGAACATCTCAACAGAATGGGAGAAAGGATTTATAACACACAAAAGTGACAAAGGACTTGTAGCCTAAATATAAAACTCTTAACACTTAATTTAAAAAGGGCTGGTGTGGTGGTTTGAACAGTTTTGGCCCCATAGACTCATGTATTTCAATGCTTGGCCTATAGGGAGTGGCACTATTGGAAGGAGTGACCTTGTTGGAACAAGCGTGTCTCTGTGGAGGTGGGCTTTGAGGTCTCATATATGTTCAAGCCACACCCAGTGTGACAGTCTCTCCTTGCTGCCTGTGGACCAAGATGTAGGATTCTCAGCTCTTTCTCCAGCACTATGTCTGCCTGCATCCCAGCTGCCATGGAAATAAGGGACTAAACCTCTGAAACTGTAAGCCAGGCTCCAGTGAAATGTTTTCCTTTATGAGAGTTGCCATGGTCATGATGTCTTGTCACAGCAATAGAAACCTTAAGACAGCTGGGAAGTTGGTTCAGCATTTATTATAATTTCCTAAACCTGAAAAAAAACCAGCAGTCCAGGAAATAGACTAAGGAGTAAATAAATTATAGCAGACTCATACAAAAAACACCAAGAAGCAATACAATACAAGGAACTATGGGTACGTGCAACAAGAGTCTCAAAGACTGCTTTAGGCAAAAGAAGCCAGACACAAGAGTATGTGCTACGTAGTTTCTTGTAGGTGGAATTTATAGCAGCAGGCAGGCAGATCATTAGTCACTTGGGGCTGGAGTGAGGTGGGAGACTGGTCACAAAAGTTCTTGCAGGATCTTTACAGGTAATGGAAATGTCTAACATCTTAGTTGTGGTTATGTACATATTTTCCAAAATTCTAGAAACAATATAGTTGAAATGGGTGCATTTTCTTCTATGTAAAATATACCTCATGAAAGAAATGTACAAACATAGACAAATATATGCACAGGAAGATGACTATAAAACTATCCAACAACATTGAAGTAAAAGAGGGAACAAAAGAGGAGCAGGCTTTCCATCTGTTTTGTGTTTTTCATATTGAGCTTTCACCAATTGGTTTTTTAAAAGCTGTCCTTGTACTGGAGACATGGCTTAGCAGTTAAGAGCACTCACTGCTCCTAAGAAAGACCTAGATTAAGTTCCCATCTCCTATATGACATAGCTTATAACTATAACTCCAGTTCTGAGGTATCTGACATTCACTACCGTTTTCCTTGGGCACCTGCATAAGGCTCACATACATACACTCAGGCGCACACACACACATTAAAAAAAAAGCCAGGTGTGCTGGCACACGCCTTTAATCCCAGGATTTGGGAGGCGGAGGTAGTCAGATCTCTGTGAGTTCAAGGCCAGCCTGGTCGGTCTACACAGTGAATTCCCATCCTGCCAGGGTGGACACATGTGCACTCATAAGACACACCCCCTACTGACACTCCCCCACAGACACACCCACACACACCCCAGATACCCCCCACCCCCCCACCTCCCCACAGACACACACACACAGACACACCCCCCACTTCCCCCCCCACAGAATGGATTTTAGGGGCTGGAAGGAAAAGCCCTTAAGGGCACTTGCTGCTTTTGCGGACAATCTGGGTTTGGTTCTCAGCTCCCCAAACAGGTAACTACTGAATGTTAATTCTTTTCCAGGGGATCTAATACCTTCTTCTTGCATGTGGCTTACATAATGCAGGTAAATACTCACACATGTAAGATAAAAATAAATAAATTTAAAGACAGCATTGTCTTTCTTCTTTACTAAAGACTAGCAGGCATTAATGAAAGAGAAAGAGGAAAGAGTTGGGAGGCAAGCCACTCTTGTGAGGAGTTTTGGCAGAAAGGAGAGCAGAGGTCAGCTCTGGAAGGGATGACACATCATGGGAATTCTTTTTAAAATGGTAAACACATAAAACCAGGCATGAGTTTATTGTGCTTATCTTTTTATATGATTACAAAACCAAAGGGAATTTACAAGCTAAATCTAGACAAAATGCCCAAACCAGTTCAGTTTGATAATGAGAGAGAGAGCTTGCGGACAACTGGGTCGTTCCAACTGGTATTCACTTTTCAGAACCTAGATGCTGATTTTTTTTGAAAGATCATATATGTAAGGACTGATTCTTTGAAAATGTGATCCTGCAAAAAATATTACCTAAAGGAAAACAAGATACAGACATGCCTTATAAGTTAAAAACTAAATATATAAAGGCTGAATTTCACAGAATAATCTTTACCATGTGAAATATGAATCCATATTTAGGAAAAATGATTGGATGAAAACCAGCAAAATGCCTACAAAGATGGTCCCTGGATATAAATAGAGCAATCTGAATTTCATCCTATATTTTTCTACACATTTAAAAATGTCCACAATGAATATGTATTACTTATATAAATAAGGGCAAGTATTTTCAAAGAAAAGGATAACTGATGCTAATTTTTAAGTAAGTATGAACCAATTCCCATGTATTGTAGCATGTACACATAGACACACTTCTCTTGCTTTTTCTATCTTTCAAATTTCTATTCCCAGGCCTCCGGTAGCTTGAGTCCTTGTCCTTGAAGAACAAAGCTGTCCCAGCCAGTGGATGACATAGCCTAGAGTAATAATCACATATACTGTATGTATAATAAATATATGTTTATGTTGCCTCCACAAAGCTCAGGAACCAATGCAGAGAGACTGTTCAGAGTCAGCGGTCAGGGAGGACCCGAGTGTGTTTTCTTTCTGTGTATGTTCATAATTTTCCATAGCAAAAAGCTAAAAATGAGTTGTCTTTCAGTTTGTGGGGCCTGTGTGAATTCGTGCAGAGAGTTTTGGGTTTAGAAGCAGAATGGGGGGGGGTTGGGCAGGAATGAGCCCAGTCACCCATGTCCGCAAGACAGTGAGAATTAAAAGATACCATGTGTTTGGATTCTTTCCAGTTAGAAGGTTCTGACATTCAGACTTGAGTTCCTTGAAATCAAATAGATAAAAAATAACAGTAAATAAATAAATAAAGATTGGCATAGCATTGAGCATGTAAAGGTGTTCTTTAAGTGTTTAGCCACAGTTTTCTGATCTAATTGAAACAGTATTTATTAAATATATTAATTGGTATGTTCCAAATTCGAGGCTTGTTGATCATTCATTCAATAGTTAAAATTCACAATAAATGAATGAAAGAGATGTATGCTATTATATAATTAATAATATACACTATCATTAAAATATCAATTATTAAAGATATTAAAATAATTTATTAGATATATGTAATCATAGATTCTACTAAGCCTTACTTTAGTGGTTGCTCTTAGGCAGAAATCAGTGGGACATGGGACGCTCTTGTCCAACGTGGATCATCTCCGCCTTTGAGACAAGGTGAGAAAATCGTTAAGGTCTTCACCCTGTAGCTCCTCTAAGGTCCACTAGAGGGAGCTCTATACTGTGAGTGGTGGGGTACAGAACCTACACCTTCACTGCGCAAATACCTACTCCGTGGCAGACAATTTTTTATGCTGGGAGTACAGAACTGGATAAAACACGGTCTCTGTCCTTAACGAATTCAGTTTAGCTTGCAGGCCAACTTATAAACGATAATGATTGTGTAGTGGCAGCAAAGGCTGTAATAAAGTGTCACAGGGTGCTAAGGGACTATTAACTCTGGCTCCCGGGGTCAGGGAAGACTTCAGTGAATGTGAGCTTCACTGTGAAAGAGAATAAAGGTTTATCAGACGGACAAAGCAGACAGAACAGTAAGTGTAGACACATGGGAGAAGCTGGGTTGGGTAGCGGGTAGGAGCAGCAGCGTGGAAGGCCGTAGTCTTTACAATGAAAAGAGCTGGTGAGTCCAACTTACCGCAGTGGGGGGTCTTTAGGTCACTCTGGGGTAGAGGGTGCCTTTATAGCTGTCCACATAGTCAGGGGTCAGGCGTGTGTGTGTGTGTGTGTGTGTGTGTGTGTGTGTGTGTGTGTGTGTGTGTGTGTGTGTGTGTGTGTATGTGTTTTCTTTTTGAAACAGGGTCTGGAGATACAGCTCAAGCTGCCTTTGAACTCATGGCACTCCTGGCTCAGTATTTCAGGCGCTGGGCTTATAGGTACGTGTCATCCTGTCTGACTAGGTTTTAAGGAACTTAACTTTTCATAGGGTCCCCATGGGGACCATTTATACACTTCAAAGTCATCTTCATTTGGATTTTGTAGTCAGTGCCTGTCTCTTGGCTTTATTCATGTAACTTTAAATGTCCACAAATCAAGTTCTCCCCACATAAACATGAGCATTTGCTGTTGTGAAAGATTAAAAAGAAACAAAAAAGATGATTTAAGCTTCTAAGTCAATTCTAACAGAGTTACGTTAGAAATGTTTGAAATAATGTCAGCATTGTTAGAGCTGGGTGGTGTTGGCACATGTGTTTAATCCCAGCACTTGGAGGCAGAGGCAGAGGCAGGCGGATCTCTGTGAGTTGGAGGCCATCCTGGTCTACAAAGTGAGTTCCAGGACAGCCAGAGCTACACAGAGAAACCCTGTCTTGACCAAGCCAAAACAGGAATGAAAGTGTGGACCCAAGCTGTCCATGTTAAATAACATTTCTTAGCCCTGACCCTTTACAAAATGTTTAAAAATTTATTTATTTTGTGGAGGGGGAAAAAGAGAGAGAGAGAAGAGGGAGGGGTGAAGGAGGGAGGGAGGGAGGGAGAGAAGGAAGGAGAGAGGGAGGGAGAGACCACATGAGCATAAAGGTCAGAGGACAACTTTGGAGAACCTGGTCTTCCCTTCGACTAGGGGGTTCCTGGGGATCAAACTCAGGTCCTTAGGCTTGGTAAAAGGCATCTTTACCTAACTCTGGCCCCCTTGGGTTACCTTTGGGAAGAAAGGGGCAATGCTGCCAAGCTGACCTGAACCTCCGGGTGACTGTGGACTGAGCTGGCAGGAGGGCTTTCACTGCCTTGATTCACCCAGGAAGACTCATCCCCTCTGCTTAAACAAGCATCTGGCTCTCTTTCCGAGCAGAAGCACTTCTGAGCTGACCAGTCCAACCTGCTTTCTCCCCAGAAGGCACCAGGCCTCCAGGGGAAGTGGAGGGGAGCCTGCCAGGCCAGAGAGCCTTGGCTGAGGCAGCAGCAGTACTTCCTGTTGCCTTCAGCTGATCCACAGTGAGGCCCAGTACCCATCAAGTCGGCTTTTAAGGATGGTGGGGGCAGGTGAGATGGCTCAGAGGGGGAGTGCCTGTTGCCCAGCCAGAGACCAGTGTTCAACTCCCAGGATCCACTGAATGGAAGTAGAGAATCAACCCCCAAAGTGGTCCTCTGACTACCACATGTGTGCAGCATCACGTGGACACCTGCACGCAATACATAAATTCACAATAAATAAATAAATATATTTAAGAATAATTTTTAACACTAGAAGAAACCATCCTGAGTGAGGTAACCCTATCACAAAAAGAGAAACATGGCATGTACTCTCTCATATATGGATTTTAGACATAGATCTGGGGAGTGCCAGCCTACAATCCCAGGGCCAGACAGTATGGGAAACAGAACCTTCATCCAATGGCTGATGGAAGCAGAGGCAGACTCCCACAGCTAAACACTGAGCTGAACTCAAGGAACCCAGTGACAGAGGAGGACTGATGAGCAAAGGGGTTAAGACTGGACTGGTTTAACCCCCAGAAACAGTTGATCTGACAAGGGTTAGTTCTTGAATCCCAGACTGATGGCTGGGAATCCAGCATGGGACTGATCAAGACCTTCTGAATGTGGGTGTCAGTGAGGAGGCCTGGGCAATCTATTGGGCCTTGGGTAGTAGATCAGTATTTATCTGTGGAATACAAATGGACTTTGGGTGCCCATCCCACAATGAGAGATGCATTCTCACCCTGGACTGTTGGGGGAGGGTCTAGACCCTGCCCTGGATGAAATGACAGACTATGGACACCCCATGGAGGACCTCACACTCTCTGGGGAAAGGAGGGGGTATTGAGGGGGTTGGTGGGAGGGTGTGGGAGGAGGGGAGGGAAAGGGAGAGAGACCTGGGATTGACATGTGAAGAAACCTTGTTTCTATTTTAAATTTATATTTAAAAATAAAAAAAGAAAATTAAAAAAAGAATAATTTGTAAAAGGATGATAAGGTCTTAATTAGAACAATGGGCTCTCAGAAAATAAGGACCTACAGGGCCTTAGAAGTCACCAGGGCTATTACACAGAGAAACCCTATCTCCAAAAACCAAAATAAATAAATAAATAAAAATAAAATAAAAAATAAATCTTGCTGGGTGGTGGCGGCCTTTAATCCCAGAATTTGGGAGGCAGAGGCAGGCGGATCTCTGTGAGTTCGAGATCAGCCTGGTCTAAAGAGCTAGTTCCAGGACATCCTCCAAAGCCACAGAGAAACCCTGTCTCGCAACAAATAAATAAATAAATAAATATACAAATATATAAAGATAAATAATTTTTTTCCTTTAAGAGGTCTTTATTATAGAGCTGGATTCTGTTTTTTGTTTGTTTTTCTTTTTTCTCAGTTACAGTTGTGTTGTTCATTTACTTCAGAAAAGCACATAGGTAACAGAAATGTGTGGCCTAACACACTTTCACAAAGGGAGTCTACTTGGGAGGCACCAAGAGCAGCACGCACGGTTCCAGAATCTTGCAACTTTCTGTGTGTTCCTCTTGAGACACTGTCTTCATCAAAGATAGTTCATATCTTATCCTCAACCACTATTGGCAAGTTTTGCCTGCACTAATTTCAATGTAACTGGTATTATACAGTTGATATCCACAGGGCTTTGAAACCAAGGATGGGGTGGCAAGAACCAGTTTCTGAAAGTTGTACTCTGCCCTCCATGTGTATCCCATGGCATACCCTGCCCTCCAAATAAATAAATAGTGAATGTAACAAAGAGTTTTAAAGTAGGTGAGTTCACTGCCAATGTTTGTAGTGGAGGCTATTTCACATAAACATCCAGATTTTAACATCTTAAGAGATCATTCAGAGCACTGGTTGCTCTTCCAGAGGATCCAGTCTCAATTCCCAGCACCTACATGGTGGCTTTCCTGGCCTCTGTGGACACCAGACACGCATGTGGTACACACACATATATGAAGTCAAAAACATTCTTAAAAACTGAAGTAAGCCGGGCGTGGTGACGCACACCTTTAATCTTGGCACTCGAGAGGCAAAGGCAGGTGGATCTCTGAGTTTGAAGCTAACCTGGTCTACAGAGTGAGTTCCAGGACAGTCAAGGATACACAGAGAAACCCTGTCTCAAAACACAAAAAACAAAAACAGAAACAAAAAGAAAGGAAGAAAGGAAAAAACCTAGCTAAAACAGCAACTAGGAGGTAGGTAAAGCATTCGCTTTACACATGACACATATATGAAGCCTGAAGCTTGGCTCTCTAGAGCCTATGTGGATGCTGCCTGGGCTAGCCTGTGTTCCCAGTGCTCAGGAGGGGGAGACATGGGATCCACTGAGCCTTCTCCCAGCTCCTTTGCTTGTTTCTTTTGCTTTTTGAGACAGGTTTTTTTTTTTTCTGTGTAGCCCTGGCTATTCTGGAACTAGGTGTGTAGACCAGGTTAGCCTCAAACTCAGAGATCCACCTGCCTCTTCTGGAATTAAAGGTATGCGCCACCACCACTCGACTGATCCAGCGTTTTCTTGGCTCTGGTCTGTCCGGTAAATTGGACTGACAAGTAGTCAGAAATAAATGTAATCTCTTTCCTGGTAACAAGTTCCCTCTCTGGCACCAGACTGCAGCCTTCTCCTTCTCCCAGCTTGAGATTCCTGGGGGGAAATTCCAGTTCTTGGAGACCTTTGTTTCTGTAGTCAGATAGCTGGTAGCCCGAGGGAGGGACACAAGCGTCTCTTCAGAAAGTCTTCATTCCTGCTAGGCCGGTTACAGCAAGGTGTTAAGAAACTGGTTCCTGGAGCAGCACAGTGAAGGTGCTAAGGCTCTTTCTTCCCTGTAATCTCTACTCAATGCCTTAAGTGGAGAGTAGATCTCCTAGGGTTCCTGCAGTTCATAGCAGGGACCACTGACTATGCCCTGGAAGCAGGCCTCTTCTTACCATTTGAGTTACAGAAACCTCCTTCTCATACCCATGATCCACTTGCCCATGACACTTGTGATCCCAGTGTGGCACTGGTTGTTCTTCCAGAGGATCTGGCTTCAATTCCCAGCACCCACACTGGGGCTCTCCTGGCCCCCGGGGACACCAGGCACCCGTGTGGGGGACCTGGGTAGGAAGCTGCTGAGGTTGAGGCCAGGGTCGGGAGGAAGATGCTGACCTGGGCATCAGCTTGCTGATGGGATGGGCAAGACTGGGCTGGCCTTGAGCTCGCTTCTCCAGTTCGCCAGCACTTGCTGCAATTCCCTAAGCCCTCTAATTTCAAGTTCAGCTTTCCTCCAAAAGCCGACGTCTGTTTTCAAAGGGAAACGCGCTGTCTCAGTGGTATTTATGGAGTGAGAGGCTTTAAGGCAAATCTTTTCTTCCACACTGCCTAGCCCGGTGAGGCATTTAAGGAGAGTCCATCTTTAATTCACTAACACATTCTCCTCCACCTCGCCTACTGTTTGGGTTCAGTGAGCGCTTCATGGAGTTGCGTTTGTTTGGCTCTGCTTGAATCCTTCTGTGTGTGCAAAGCACCGTGGCCCGTTACCTCTCCTAGTATCACTGATAAGTCACTCCCGCCTAGAATTCCCATCACTTAGTAGGCTGTCCCCGAAGTTTACTAGAATCTGATGAAAAAGTTTTGAAAGCAATGGGGCCAGAGGTTCACTTCCATATGTCCTCGTTGTTCTGCTTTTTGTATTTTAAATTTGTCTGGTTTGGGGCCGGACAGTGGTGGCACACGCCTTTAATCCCAGCACTTGGGAGGCAGAGGCAGGTGGATCTCTGTGAGTTGGAGACCAGCCTGGTCTACAAAGAGAGTTCCAGGACAGGCTCAACAGCTACAAGAAACTGTCTTTTAAAAAAAGGTCAAGTTTTGCTTTAGCTTATGTGTTTGTTTATAGTGCTGGGGGTTTTGCTCATGCTGGCAAGTGCTCAACCACTAAGCTATGTCCCTGGCGCTTAAGCTTCCTTTGTAGAGGAGATCTCGGAACTCAGACTTAAAGCTCAGCTATGGGACTCCAGGGCTACAATATGACCACAGGCCGATGGTTAAATTTCCTCATTTCACTTCCTTACCTGTAAAAGGGGGAGCCGATAGAGTGCTTTTGAAGATTGTGAGATATGAAGACAGTGAAAGGAATTTATGTGACACGGGTAGTTGTAGCTATTCTGGTGATCTACTACATGACAGGGATCGCTCACAGGGCCAGGCTGCCTTCACCTAACCCAGGGCCATGGCCCACAGGCTCTGCTCTTGTTAACTGGCTCTTACTCCCCAGGGTTCCAGGGACCTAACCTTTTCAGAGAGTCTGTCAGTGTCCCCGTGCCTGTGCATGTTTAAGCACCTTACCTGGAAATGGGCTTCTCAGGGTTTTTTTTGTTTTTTTTTTTTTTGGCTTGAGCTGCTTGGGGGCTAAGATTTTATCAGCCACACCCCCTCCCCCTGTGAATTCCTAGGAGAGTGCAGGACACCTGGCTGTTCGAAGCTCTTTTTGCTGTTGTTGCTTGTTTTTCGTAAGAGGAAAAGGAAAGAACAAAAATTTCCAAGAGTTTTCCCATCAACCTTTTTTTCTTTTTTCTTTTGGAGAGGTATTCAGAAGGGTGAGCCTAGCCAGGCATTGGCGCACGCCTTTAATCCCAGCCCTTGGGAGACAGAGGCAGGCGTATCTCTGTGAGTTTGAGACCAGCCTGGTCTACAAAGAGCTAGTTCCAGGACAGCCTCCAAAGCCACAGAGGAACCCTGTCTCGAACCCCCCCAAAAGAAGGGGGAGCCTAATGTTTATTTCACTTGCCTCTGTATGAGTCCCACACAGAGGTGAGAGGGAGGGGGTGGGGTGAGGGGAATTCCACGGCACACAGCATTGGTGGACTCTAAGGAGAAGGGAGATTGGTGTGGTAGGTAGCGAAGTTGGCTCAGGATGGGACTTGTCAGTCAGGCAGACCTGGTTTTGAGTCTGACTGGGTCATTAGTTATGTTACCATGGTTACACTACTTGATCTCCAAGTCTTCTACTTTGGCTAGCTTCTGCTCACCTTCCAGTTAGCAACTATGTTAGATTCTCTGTTCTGAAGACTTTTGTCTGTCCCCTATCTCCTTCCCTTACTGAAGAACAGTGACCTTTCTCCCCTGTGATACAAAGGAGGACAGAGAGAGTAGAAACCATTAAGTGAGAACTTCTTAATTAGGAGGATATTCCACCTCACCCCACACACTTGAGCACATGTACTTTTTTGCCCAGCCTTCTTGTGTTCTCTCTCTCTCTCTCTCTCTCTCTCTCTCTCTCTCTCTCTCTCTCTCTCTCTCTCTCTCTCTCTCTCTCTCTCTCTCTCTCTCTCTCTCTCTCTTCTGAGTCAGGGTTTCTTTGTGTAACAGTCCTGGCCATCTGGGAACTCACTTTGTAGACCAGACTGGTTTTGAACTCACAGAGATCCGCCTGCCTCTGCCTCCCGAGTGCTGGGAATAAAGGTGTGCGCCACCACCTCCGGGCTTTCTTGCTTTCTAAGTTATCCATATTCACAGCCATGCTGGGGGTTTCTTTAGTCTACATTGAGCATCTGAATTCCGTTCTGCTCGGTGACAGGGATGCTGTCAGTTATCACAGTGGGACTGCAGGTATAAACTAGGGACAGCCCAAGTGATAGTCTTTACTGCTCTCCATGAAAGGGCTACACTTTCTTCTGCTGCTTGATTATCCCTGTGAGCATTTGGACAAGCTAAATCACAGTCTTCCCCTCCTCTCTCCTTCCCTTCCTCCCCTCCCCAAGGTTGGCGAATGGTAGCTGCTCCATTCTGGTCTGGTCTAGTCTGCTGGTCTACCAGGCCTGGTGGAGGTTACTAGTCCAAAGATTTGTAGATTTATTTGAGCATCTATGCCCAGCTGTCCCTTGGGAACATCAAATGTCACTGCCCTTCAGAGTCTTTATTTCACAAGGCAGCTTACCCTCCCCCTGTGCTGGAAACTGTGGGGTCAGCCTCCAGCACTTGTAATTGGGTACCAATCAATCCCTTCCATCCAGGCTCCCTGGTATTTTGCAATTTCCTAGCTTCCCTGATTCAGGTGGAATCATCCCCTGCCTGCTGGAAGCATCCTCCTGCCTCACCTTAGCTTTTTCCCTGTCTTTCTCCAACCACAGCTGAGCGGTCTTTCTTATGCCCAAATCTGACCCCTTAAACATTTTCTGTGTGTGCCACTGCCCTGGGATAAACCTCAGCTTCCCGAATCTTATCAGAGGCCTGTAGAGTCTACTCCTGATTAGATTTCCATCCACTCACCTTTACCTCCTTCCCTCCACCCATACTCAACCCTTTTAACGGCTGCCCTTCCTCCCTGGGCTCTGCGACATTTCTGTTCCCTACCTGGTATCACTGCTCACACACCCATCTCCAGTGCTTACCTCGTGCATGTCTTCAGAATTGGACACTATGACACCTGTGCTGATTTGTGATTTTTTTTTTTTCGAGACAGGGTTTCTCTGTAGCTTTGGAGGCTGTCCTGGAACTAGCTCTTGTAGACCAGGCTGGCCTCGAACTCACAGAGATCCACCTGCCTCTGCCTCCTGAGTGCTGGGATTAAAGGTGTGTGCCGCCACCGCCCATCTGAATTTGACTATTCTTGCTGTGCTGCCCGGACAAGTGGAGTCAGAGCTTGTTCTTTTGTGATGGGTTTGCAGGAGTTAGTTCCTGTGTGTGGAAGCCAGAGGTCAACACTGGGTGTTCCCCTCAGATACTCTCCACCTTTGTTATTTTTAGATAGGGACTTTCACTAAACTTGGAGCTCACAATTGAGTTAGGCTGACAGGCTGGCCAGCCGGTGAACTCCAGGGATCGGACTGTTTCTGCCCAGAGCTACAGTCATAGGACCTTATTTTGTGTATATGTACAGAATTGAAACTCAGGTCTTTATGTTGATATGACAGGCTCTTACCAGCTGAACCATCCCTCCAGACCTCTGTGTGACTTTTTTTTTTGGAGGGGGAGTGCCAAACTGCTTCCATAATGATAGAAATAATTTTACATTTCCATCAGATATGGAGAGGGGTTTCAATTTATTTGCCTTTTTGTTAATAGTAATTTTTTTAATTAGAAAATAATAGTCATGGGCTGGAGAGATGGCTCAGTGGATAAGAGCACGGACTGCTCTTCCAGAGGACCTGGGTTCAATTCCCAGCACCCAAATGGCAGCTCACAACTGTCTGTAACCCCAGTTCCAGGGGATCTGACATCTTCACACCAATGCACATAAAAATAAATTTAAATAAAAAAATAAAGAAAATAATAGCCATTTAAATGGGTATGGTCTTTAACTGAACCTTTGGTTTGCATTTCTCTGATGATTTACTATGCTTACTAGGTGTTTTATATTTTAGTTGGAGAAATGTCTATTCAATTCAAATCCTATGACCATTTTAAAGTCACTTTTGTTGCGAATTATAGGCGGTTTTTATGTGCATTTTGGCTAAAATTTCTCCATGGCTTGTAATTTATTTAATGTGGTTTGTACATATTTCTCATGGCCTTTTAATGGCCACCAAAGATAAAAGCAAAGTCTTTTTTTCTTTTCTTTCTTTCTTTTTGTTTTTGAACAGAATCTCACTGTGTAGCCCTTGTTGGCCTGAAACAATTCACTCTATAGACCAGGCTGGCCTCAGACTTACAGAGATCTTCCTGCCCCTGCCCCTTGAATGCTGGAATCAAAGGCTTGTGTTGCCACACCCAGTCTAAGGCAGTCTTTTGTGAGGCCCACAAGGTCCCGTGTGGTCCTTTCTTTCCTCGTTCTCTGTCCAGATTTCCTAGCCACTGCTCTTCTCTGCGGCAGCCACAGTGACCTCGCTTTTCTTTAAACAACTCCAAGCACCTTCCCATTGCAGGGCTTGGGCTCATGGGTTCCTCTTCCCAGAATACTTCCTTCTCATTTTATGCAGGCTTTTCACAAGTGTCATTATGTTCAATGGGTCTTCCATGACCATCCCAGGCTCCTTTGCTTGCTGTTGTGGTCCTTGTACCAAGAGCAATGCCTGACCCACCATAGCCAAAAAGTGATTGTTGAGTGAATGAGTGGTATAAGCTTTTGGCCTAACTCCAGATCTCATGACTTCTAGCCAACTACTTCCTCCATTGGGAAGCCTTCCTTGGGTCTCTGAGGCCTAAACACTTCTCTTCTCTCATTGTGTTGTAATCACCTGTTTATTTGGCTGTGTTTTCCAACAGATACAATCGACTTGAGGACAAAACCAAACTTCTTGTACAACAACTAGCACAGTGTCTGGCAATTGGCAATAGTGGGAACTTGAATTAAAAAAAAAAAAACCTCTCTGAGTCTTGATTTTCTCATCTATAAAACGGAGAGGAACTGCTGGCCTTACAGTGTAGGACACAAGACACAATGTTTGAAAATGCTTCCCACAGTGCTGGCTGCATAGTAAGCGCTTTCTAACTGGTAGTTTTCAATCGTGAGTGGTAATTTTTGCTAAAAACTACCATCATTCTAATTAGAATGATGTAAGATAATGAACCTGAAACATTTACTTAATGCTAAAAAATGTAGTGAGTGAAGGAGATTGCCCATCGATATTTTATTGTGGGAAAAATTTCAAATAAGCACAAAAGGAAGAATTTCACAGTGAACACCTGCTCATCCCACTGAGGTTCTTCAAATAGCATTCTGCTGTGCTTGCTACCACAAATCTATTTTCCATTCATTTCGTTGGTTTTGGATGCATTTTAACACTAACTCACAAAAATAAACATGAAGAATGGATGAGAACTCAGTGTTTGTTTTTAATTCTGTTGTTTTGTTTTGCTTTGATTTTTTGTTTTTTGCTCTTTTTTTTGAGACAGGGTTTCTCTGTGTAGCATAGATCCTCTCCTGGAACTCACTTCGTAGACCAGGCTAGCCCTGAGCTTTCAGAGACCGTCTTCCTCTGCCTCCTGAATGCTGGAACTAAAGGTGTGTGCCACCATGCCTGTGGGAACACCAGACCTTGAGCAGAGACCCACTTCCCCTTCTGCCTGGGAGTAGGCAGCTGTAAGACAATGTTTAGTAAAAACATGTTTACTAAAAACGATACAATAAGTTCCTGGAAAAGGCCTTCCCACGGAAACCGCCCTGACCTCGACCTTGTCCAAAGACTAACCGCACCTTCAAAACCCACACACATCCACCTCTGGTGTCAGAGCAGAACCAGCCAGGGTAGAGGAGAGAGCAGAAGCTTCTCTGGTGGGAGCTTTTCTTAGGAGGTTTTCTTGAACCTTTTTGGAGCCTGTTTAAAGTTTTCTTTACATCATTGAACGAGTCTCTGTGTTGTCAATCCCCGACACCCTCCGCACGTTCTCGGACACAGGCCGCGCAGCAGACGTGACAAATGGAGGTCCTACCGAGATCGTGAAAGCGAGGTAAGTGGACGGGGTCGTCCCTTTTGCCAGCCAGGGACAGATGGAGAAAAATAGGAAAAGAAACAATGGGAAATAGTCCCTGGAAGTTTAAATTACAGTATCACGTAAAAAAGTTGCTTGGAGAACAGGGGACTACAACCATGGCAGGCTTTTTAAAATGGATTGAACGAGGGAGCCCATGGTTCATTACTGGAGAAGGCTTAAATGTCCCAGATTGGGAGGATGTTTGCTATGATATTCAGAGAGCCGGGTGTTGGTGGCACACGCCTTTAATCCCAACACTCGGGAGGCAGAGATAGGAAGGAATGAGGCCATCCTGGTCTATAGAGCAAGTTCCAGGACAGCCTCCAAAAGGATAGAGAGAAACCGAGTCTCAAAAAAAAAAAAAAGAAAAAGAAAAAGAAAAAAAAAAGAAATGAAAAAAAATGGTAAAATAAGAAATAAAATAAAAAATCTCCAGTCTTTCGCCTGATCCACTGAGGTCAGGAAAGTAAAGGGGAACTGAGAGATCTAAAAGGCTGGCCAGTAAGGCTATGCAGATGTGTTAAAAAGGGGTACCAAGCTAGGGGTACCGGATTAAATCTCCAGGCCTTCGCCTGACAAAGGTCAGGAAAGTAAGGGGACCCTGAGAGATCACCCTAGGTTGGAGGGTGGATTGGATTAAATCTCCAGGCCTTCGCCTGACACCAAGGTCAGGAAAGTAAGGGGACCCTGAGAGATCGCCCTTAGTTGAGGGGGTGGATTGGATTAAATCTCCAGGCCTTCGCCTGACACCAAGGTCAGGAAAGAAAGGGGAACCTGAGAGATCACCCTCAGTTGGAGGATGGATTAAAAGTGGGTAAATTAAAAATTGGTAACGGTTAATAAAGGAGGT
Source organism: Mesocricetus auratus (assembly GCF_017639785.1). Lineage (NCBI taxonomy): Eukaryota > Metazoa > Chordata > Mammalia > Rodentia > Cricetidae > Mesocricetus > Mesocricetus auratus. The sequence goes on from NW_024429203.1 coordinate 23,656,746, forward strand.
ACTGGAATTAAGTAAAAGAAAAAGAAAAAGACAAAGGTATATGGAATGAAAATTTTTGTTTACATTTAAGTTCTATTTTGTGAGTCATCTCTAAAAACTTTTGGCCAAAAGCCTGGCCTCCCCACCTTGCATCTATAGAGTTACAAGGAGTAGGTACGGCTGTACCCCATGACTGTAGCTCAAATGGAGGAATGATAAAGAACATAAAGGACTTTTAACCCTTTTAGTTCAAGGATTGGCTGGAGTTGTTCTTTTACATAGATTTCAATTAAGGAAGCTTCATTACAACAGACTAATCATGACCTAGGGAAAAAGGATGACTAAAAGATGCATGTATGTTCTGAATGTATGGTGTGGCCACACCGGTATGTATGAAATGTGACTGTGAATGCGTGAGTGTGAACTGCTTATATGATTAAAAGGATACTTAAATCCCTTCAAAAATAGTTAAGAAGCTACCTAGATTGCTTTATATATAGCCAAAAGGAACATCCAGCCAGTCTGTTAATGTTTTAACAGAAAAATTTAAGATGCAAATGAGGCCTTGTCAGCTAGTGAGAGCTCTATAGGTTAGATTGGGAAAGACTGCTCACAGACTTCAAATAATTTTCAAAAGTTATTTGGACACAGTATAGTTTACAATCTTTGAGTGATTTTCAGAAGTTTTTGGGAAATATTTAATGGATATGTCCTTTTTAATGGGAATCTACAAATAATCTAAGTAATAATCCCAATTTACCTAGATAGTTAACCAAGGAGGGTAGACAAATCCTTCTACTGTTATGGTCCAGCTTCAACAGTTCAAAAAAATTTTTTTTAAAAAAAGGGGAAATAATGCCCCCAGTCCCCACATGACTCATCCAATAATACACTCCTCATTTAAAAATTTTATAATGTGAATGCCAGTGAGCTTCAGACAGATTCTGGCATGATGGAACTTGAGCAACTATTGCTCAGGTCAAAATGGAGACATCCATGCACTAGACAGTGGAGAAGACCCTAATTTGGGGTCGAGGGCATGTTTGTGTTTTCTTGCAGGAAAAGAATAAAGCTTCAGCAACTGTCAGACCATTTAGTGAGATGCATGGAGCAGAGAAAAACTGGACCTGAGACCATGGGTGCCCACCTAAGCCAGTTTGAGTGAGATCTCCTAAATCAGTGTTCCTAACCCTTGATGTCATCGAATCTAGAGCCCAAGAAAGAAAGAAAACAGTCGGTTTGAGATTTCCAGTTTCTCAACAGACCTGCTGCATCAACCTTCCGGACCCATGAGTTTTCATCGTGAAGCCAACAGAGAAAAAAGGACCCATTTAAAGCATTTGGACATTGGTATGGACTATGATGAGTGGCAAAAGCCTCTTTTCAATATTTGAACAGGACATGGTCACTTGAAATATCAGACTTGATGGTTCCTGTTTCTGGAATCACGACTAGGCCAGTGTATTTTTCTGGAGAAATGCAACTTGTCCTAATGCGACAACTACTGTTCATATTTTTCATAATGCTACATGTGTAACATCAATGATTGTGCCCAATGTATCTGTGCAAGTGCACTTTATAAATGCTTTCCTGAGCAGATCTTGAAACAATTGTAAACTTTATCAAATTGTAAATGTAAATCACATGCGGGTTACCCTTGTAACAGAATGTAAATCACGTGCATGTTACTCTTGTAACAGATGAAGGCTGGTAGAATGTTATGGCCCAGATCTGGTGATGGGTATGGTGATGGAAAGACGCTATGTCAATGGGGGTCCTGGAAATGGTGGCAGTGGCAGTAGGCATTCTGGCTTTATGCCGAGCTCAAACGTGCCTTGTTCCAGAGGCAAGAGATCCGTAACCAAGTATTGCTTAGCTTAGCCCATGGCAATCCCGATAGCCATGAAGGTTGGTTACAGATGATTTAAGATTGGGGTGTCTCCGACGACGGGCAACCTGTGGGGAAGACCCCTCCCACCTAAAACAGGGGTTCAAGGTCCCCCAAAGACGGGAAAGGGAGGGTGACCCTACTTGACCTAAGCCAGGAGTGCCTCATTTGAAAATAAAAAGGGGTGAATTGTGGGAACACCAGACCTTGAGCAGAGACCCACTTCCCCTTCTGCCTGGGAGTAGGCAGCTGTAAGACAATGTTTAGTAAAAACATGTTTACTAAAAACGATACAATAAGTTCCTGGGAAAGGCCTTCCCACGGAAACCGCCCTGACCTCGACCTTGTCCAAAGACTAACCGCACCTTCAAAACCCACACATATCCACCTCTGGTGTCAGAGCAGAACCAGCCAGGGTAGAGGAGAGAGCAGAAGCTTCTCTGGTGGGAGCTTTTCTTAGGAAGTTTTCTTGAACCTTTTTGGAGCCTGTTTAAAGTTTTCTTTACATCATTGAACGAGTCTCTGTGTTGTCAATCCCCGACACCCTCCGCACGTTCTCGGACACATGCCCAGCTACAATCTGTTTTTGAATGTCAGTAAATCTTATGTTCAACCAAATATGTGATTTCTAAAGATTTTTGACAAGGGTATAATGCTATGTAGCCATTGTGGTTTTGATGAGAAGCACTCCCCTCCCCGATGGAGGCATACATGTTGCAGGCATGGTCCCCACCAGGTGGTACCATGAGAGATGTCTGGCTCACAGAGCTTCTGGCCTACTTGGTGGATTGACCCATGGATTCATTCATAACTGGGTACTATTGTTGGGTAGTGGTAGAAGGCAGCAGGTGGCATTTAGTTGGAGGGAAGGGGCATGCTACGGCAGAGCAGACAGTTTCCTTGGCCATGAGGTGAACAGTTTCTCATGCCTGTTCACTGCTGTGTATCTGCCTGTTACTGGCCTGAATGCAATGGACTTAGATCACCATGGACTAAAACTCCTTAAATTGCAAGCCCAATAAAACCCTCTTTTGTTTCCTCAGTTTTAAAAAATATTTCCTAATTAATTAATTAATTAATGTGTGTGTGTGTGTGTGTGTGTGTGTGTGTGTGTGTGTGTGTGTGTGTGTGCATGTGAGGTTAGAGGACAGCTTTGGGGAGTCAGTTCTTACCATCCATCTTTCTTTGGAGGCAAGGTCTCTCTTTCTGCACTGTATAGCTCATCCCTAGATTAGCTTGGAGCTTCTGACCCTGTCTTTGCCTTCGACCTCACCACAGGCTTGCCGGGATTACAGACTTGCACCATGGCATCCTGCTTCTTACATGGGTTCTGGAGCTCGGACTTAGGTGGCCAGGCTTGTGTGGCAAGAGCTTTTACTGGCTAATCATCTTCCTGGCTCTCCTCAGATGTTCTCTAAAAGTGATTAAAAAATGATTATCAAAATGTAGAGGACTAATATTACCCCAGAAAGTTCTCAGGCCTCCGTGCCTCTCCAGTCAATCCTTACCTCCATCTCCTCCAAGAACCAACATTTAGTACACCATTTTCCCCACCAAAAGCATTCTTTTCTTTTTCTTCTTCTGGTCTAGCCTTGAACTTGCTATGTGCCCAGATTGGCTTTGAACTCTCTATAGTCCAAGCAGGCCACCAACTTGTGATCCTCTTGCCTCTGTTTTCCATGTGTTGGAATTACAGGCCTCTTATCTCCAACTCTGGATTTCACTAAAGATTCTAGAACTATTCTATATCCTCATATAAATGGAATTAAAGAATTATACATTGCTATGTATCATGCTAATTTTGCTCAGCATATCTTTGAGATTCATCCAAATGGTTGTAGTATCATCAGTTGGACCATTTTTATTGCTGAATAGCATTTATTGTAGGAATATTTGATAACATACTCATCCATCTTGAGTTGACAGTTCTCTGGGGTGTTTCTGATTTGGGACATTAGTGAACATTTTTTAAAAAAAGATTTTTAATTTTTCTTTTAAAACTATGATATCCATATCTACGCATGTCTGTGTGTGGTTTTGTGCATGTGAGTGTAGTGCCTGCGGAAGCCAGAATTCAGAAGTTGTTGGCTTCCTGCAGCTGGAGTCCCAGGTGCTTGTGAACTACTTGATGGGGCTGTGAGGAACAGAACTCCAGTCCTCTATATAAGCAGCAAGCTCTTCTAACCACTGAGCCATCTCTCCAGGCCCTGTATTTTTATTTTTTTGTTTTTTCGAGACAGGGTTTCTCTGTATTGTTTTGGAGGCTGTCCTGGAACTCTCTCTGTAGACCAGGCTGGTCTCGAACTCACCGAGATCCGCCTGCCTCTGCCTCCCGAGTGCTGGGATTAAAGGCGTGCGCCACCAACGCCCGGCTCCGTATTTTTATTTTTAATTGTTCTGAGAAATAGCAAAGTAATTCCACCCTAGAGAAATGTTTCTTCTCTCTCTCTCTCTCTCTCTCTCTCTCTCTCTCTCTCTCTCTCTCTCTCTCTCTCTCTGTCTCTCTCTCTCTCTCACACACACCCTACTAACGTACATACACGCTCGCGCGCGCGCACACACACACACCCTACTAGTTTAGTGTGAGGGATGTTACAAAGGATACAACGAAGAGGTGCGCATCCTGTCCATCTGTTGCAACAGGAAAACCCTGATTCTTTCTTTCTTTTTCTTTCTTTCCAGATTTCTACCTATTTTTTAAGGACCAAATTCAAAAGTCACAAATGTAATTGATCACCCAGACATGCTTCCGAATACTCTTTAGCTGGTACCAGACCCAAATGCCTTATTCTACTTTGCATGTTTAGATTAGCATATGAGAAGTGTTTGAACACCCCCTCTTCCTTCCCCCTTCCTTTGCCCTTCCTCTCTGTGTATAAACACGATCTCACCCAGTCTAGGCTCTCTTCAACCCTTCCTCTCTGTGTATAAACACGATCTCACACAGTCTAGGCTCTCTTCAACCCTTCCTCTCCAGTATAGACAGGATCTCAGGATCTCACACAGTCTAGGCTCTCTTCAAACGCTCAGCCCCACACATACAGCTGAGGCTGACTTTGACCTGCTCCTCCTGCCCCCACCTCCTGAGAGCTAGGAGTTCAGGTGTGTTGGGTCATGCCCAGTTTCATGCAGTTGCATGCAGTGCTGAGAATGGAACCCAGGGCCTCCTGCATGCTAGGCAAGCTCTCTACCATCTGAACTGCATGCATCCTTAGCCCATTGGAAGCATTTGATACAATTTTTTTTCCCCTTAGTAGGACCCTGACAGAAACTTTTGAGTAAACAAATGCTTTGCTTGAACAACCCTAGAAGCTAAATTATATGTTTTTCCTTGCTTCACAGAATGCTGACTTCATGTAATGTTGAAAATAGCAGGTGTTTTTGTTTGTGCCCCCCCGTGGAAATGCTCGGGAATATGTTTTACAAGTAATTGGTGCAGGCAGTGTCTTTATGTCTTCTGAGCTTCCAGTGAGTTTCCTGCCTGTGTAGACAGTTGGGACAGATGGTGTCTTTAAAACTGAGGTTATGGCACACATTTTAATGCCAATCAAGGCTCTTCTCTGGAAAAGTTTAAGGGAAAAGTAGGGTCTTTGAACATTTCCTTCTTTCTTTAAAAATTATTTATTACATACACAGTATTTTGCTTGCCTGTATGTCTGCATGCCAGAAGAGGGAACCAGATTTCATTATAGATGGTTGTGAGCCACCATGTGGTTGCTGGAATTTGAACTCAGGACCTTTGGAAGAGCAAACAGTGCTCTTAATCACTGAGCCATCTCTCCAGCCTCTCTCTCTCTCTCTTTCTCTGCCAAGACATAAACTATTCTTCAGGATGTTCACCGATGCCTCTGCTTTTGATGGAAGCCCCACACGCTGGCATCTTTGGAATACCGAGAGGCAATGGTCTTTCTATCTGTCATTTTCTCATAACAGGTTCAGCTCTTGACCTCCTTCCTCACCCAGGGTGGGGAACAGTGAGTGACTTGGAGCCTCTCCTGTTGACTGGAAGGAACTGGGCGTTGCCAAGCACAATGCCAAAAACTTGACCTGAACTGAGGAATGGGATCCGGGCAGCTGTGCCCCTCGGAGCAGGGCTGACTGCCAGCTCTCAGGGCATCTGGTGACCGGGGAGGGTTTCCTCTGCTGGGACAACAGGCTTTCTATTCTGTTCAGTGGCCCTGCTCTGATTCCTCACCTGCTGTGTTCAGTGTCCTTCAGCTAACTCCACCTCTCACTGAATTTTGCAATCTGCTATCAACTTAACCTCCCCCTGCCTCTCTCTCCTTTTGGAACTGCGTTTCTCAACAAAGCTGAAAGCCGACCAAAATTGTTTCCTTTAACTTTTTTCTACACCACGTTCCTGGAGCTGACTTCTTCTGACCTACATACAAGAAAGGCTGCGTTTTACCACCATGTAAATGCCACAAATCATCCCAGAGTTTTCAGTTTGGGCTGCTCAGAATGACCTAGAGGCTGGTGAAGGAGCCAGACACTTCCAGAAACACTCACTGCAGTAACACGTTGGTTACTGCAGCTGACCTCCCTTTGGGGCAGCCCCTGGGCTCCCCAGCTTAATGAGTAAGTCTGGGTGTGTGTCTACCCATTTTTGTTCCACCTCTCCCCTGTGCGTTCCCTTTTTCTTCATTTCTATAACTTATCTCTCTTTGCGTGGAATTTCATCTCTTTTATTTATCTCCCACTCCATAGGTCTCGTGCACGAGCTTTGTCTTCAAGCTGCGCGTATCCCTAGCTCAGTGTTTCTTTATTTTTCTACTCAACTTGGCCCTTGCTTCCTTTTGTAGCACTCCTTGTTCCAAGGCTTAGCCAGAGGACCATGAGTCACTAAAAAGTTTCTAGATAGCTAATCCAGGGATAAGGGCAACTCGGTTGTGTTCAGGGTACCAACCCCCATCTGGCTTACTTTAAAATTTTGTAATTACATTTTAACTAGTCTCTCTCTCTCTCTGTCTCTCTGTCTCTCTGTCTCTGTCTCTCTCTGTCTCTCTGTCTCTCTCTGTGTGTGTGTGTGTGTGTGTCCGCGTGCGCGCGCACGAGCGCTCACGTGTACCATAGCATAGCGGTGGAGGTCGGAGGACAACTTTCAGGTTTTGATTCTCTCCTTCCACCATGTGGGTTCCAGAGAGAGGACTCAGGTGGCCCGGCTTGTTGACTTGGCGGCGTCAATTCTGACAGAGCTGACTACACCCACTTTTTAACTGCTGTCTTTGGTCTCTTGTTTTGGTCAGCTTGCTGCTATGTCGTTAATCTGTGACTCTTCTCCGATGAAGCCCTTTGTCTCTCAACACTTTAGGCTTCTCAGATAGGTGGCTGACCTAAAAATGGCAGTGGAAACCTGGGGTACAAGAAAGGTCTTCCTTCTGAATGACTAATTCCTTGAGCGTTCACTGTCTGTTCACCCATATCGGCCTTTGTTTTGTGGGCAGAGAACACATGCAATCCAGAAAGATTCCCATAGGGCTGTGGGTGTAGTTCAGTGCCAGAGCGCTTGCCTAGTAAGGGCAAAGTCATGGGTTTAGTCCCGAGTATTGCCAGAGCTGGGTAATAGCATCGCATGTTCAAAGCCCAGCCTGGGCTACATCATGAGACTGTCTCAAACTGTAAAAATAAAACTCAAAAAGATTCCCAGCAATTGCTTACCTCCTGGGCTGCTGCTCTCTTCACGATTAAAATGGTACCCCTTCCTAAAGGGTTGTGGAGATGAAAAGATAGCTGGAACGCACTTTGCAAACTGTGCTGGGGTTGGGGGCCAGGGGAAGAGGAGGGGAGCTGTCCTGACCTGGGAAAGGATCCAGCTTTGAGATTGCTTTGGTTTCCTTCTGCCGAGTCTCAGGAAGGACTGCCTGCATCGTGGGTGGGACTGGGTTTCCAGAGGGGCCTAAGGAACTCCTGTTATTTCTGGGAGTTGCACTGAGCCAGGCCCTAGGTTATGTGGCCCCGAGGGCGGGAATCACTGCACCGATCACTTCCTAGGCAAGACTATAGCCTATTTTAAAAGGGTGTGTGTGGCCAAGCCCAGAGCAGCCTGGGACGTTTCAAACTGGCACCACCTCTTCTGGCTGCTTCTGAGGCCACCCGGAGGCCAGGCCTTGGTCAGATGAACGGAAAAGCAAAGAGAGGACCGCAGAGCTTGAGACCTTTGCGCAGAGGGCTGGAGTGTGGAGGAGAGCGGGAGGGAGGACAAGGGGGAGGGCGCTGGGGGCAGAGGCCCCACCTTTCATTCCAGCGCTGCACCGGCTGGGCGGGATGAGTCACTGGCTGGCTCGGCTGTGCACCTTCCCTTAGGTGAGGGACTCAGACCTCTCTGGGGGAAAACTGCGGTGCCTGCTCGTCCTGGCCTTGGTCTTGGCAGGGTGCTGGAGCCCTGGGTCTGCCGGGTCTGGCCTTTGGGGCCACGGCTGGCTTTCCCTGATGTATGGTAAGAGCCCTGCGCGTGTGCTTCCACTTCTCCTGGGCTTACAGCTCACAGGTAAGAACTGGTGGACTTGTAGAAGTCTTTACCTTCACCGCCCTCTCTATGGAAAGACCGAGCTCATGGCTTGAAAAAGTCTCAAGGGCTCTGTTGGGAGCTCGAGACCCGGCTGCATTTCGTTCTAGTCCAGACTTCACCGAAACTTGAGTTCGGTGGGTTCCTTTGGGCAGTGCTTTGGGCAAACAGGTTTAGGTGTGTTTGGCCGCTCGTGATTCAGGCACAGACAGGGCTTTCTGATCTCAGGTTACATACCATCTTTGTGTGGCTGCGTTCAGCCTCGGGCTGCTGCCTAGATCTGGCCCTTGGATTTCTGTGGGAGGATTTTGTCTGCGACTCCCTGCAGCACCACCGAGCAAAACCTAGATTATCAGAGCGAGAGCCCCGCTGTGGTTTTGAAGCCGCCCCAATGCACACACAGAACTTGTAAATACACCACGTGGTATAAGGTTCCAGGGGTGCAGGCAAGCGCAGCAGCTGGGGTGGATTAACCTTCAGGTTAGTAGCAGTCCTAAGTCTACGTGCTGGAAAATGTACCCACTTGGACACATTTTTGTTTGTTTGGTTTTTGTTTTTCGAGACAGGGTCTCTCTGTGGCTTTGAAGGCTATACTGGAACTCCCTCTGTAGACCAGGCTGATCTCAAACTCACAGAGACCTGCCTCTGCCTCCCGAGTGCTGGGATTAAAGGCATGCGCCACCAACGTCCGGCAAGACTTTTTTTTTAAACACATACTTTATTGCTTGATCTTAGTACTTCATGTTTGTTCAACGTTTGAAGTTTTGTTTCTACTTTACATCTTACTGACTGATGTTTGTAGTCTGTGACTGTAGTTCTGAAGTTGGTACCACGAGACTGTGAAGAAAGCGAGAGCACAAGGTAGTTTGCTGGGCAGTACTTTTAATTGGCCCTCCGGATGGGAGGGTCAAGTTGTATATAGGTAGGAGTGTATTCAGACTCCAGGCGAAGTGAGTTTGGAGATTGGCTTGTTTGGAAAGTGTCAGAGTTTTTTTTTTCCCCCCTCAACTTTATACCCTTGTTAACCCCTTTCCTTCCCTTGCAGCCCTTTGTCCTACAGCAGCGGTGGAAATTTACACCTCCGGGGCCCTGGAGGCAGTCAACGGGACAGATGTTCGGTTAAAATGCACTTTCTCCAGCTTTGCCCCTGTGGGTGATGCCCTGACAGTGACATGGAATTTCCGTCCTCGAGATGGGGGCCATGAGCAGTTTGTAAGTAGATTCTTGTCACCTTCCAGCAGACCCTTGACTAGGATGTATTCGGGCAGTGATTCTCAGGGGTCAAATGACCCTTTCACAGGGGTCAGCTAAGACCATTGGAAAACATAGATATTTACATTGTTGTTCATAATAGTACCAAAATTACAGTTATGAAGCAGCATGGTTGGGAGTCACCTCTACATGAGGAACTGTAAATTAGGAAGGCTGAGAACCACTGTATTAAGACAATCCTTTTTTTTTTTCACTCTTGCCTTTCCTGTGTTAGCCGCATGCCCAGGGTTAACTTGGGAACCAGTTCTTGGGACAGAGAGCGATAGTTAAGAAAGGGAAGCAAGGGAGTGTTCTGAGGAGCTAGCTGGACTGTTGCTCAGACTGACGAGGCTTCTCACCCACCCCTACCATCTCAGCCCCATACAGAGTGGGGGATTTCATCCTCTCTCCTCTGTAGGTGTTCTACTACCACAGGGAGCCCTTCAGACCCATGAGCGGACGGTTCAAGGACCGGGTGGTCTGGGATGGGAACCCTGAGCGGTACGATGTCTCCATCATCCTCTGGAAGCTGCAGTTCGATGACAATGGGACATACACCTGCCAGGTGAAGAACCCCCCTGACGTCGATGGTCTGGTAGGGTCGATCCGGCTCAGCGTGGTGCACACTGGTAGGTTTTGGGAAGTGAGAGCTGAACCAAAAAAGAAAAAGTGCTGTCTTTTGTGATGTTGGAAGGGAGGAGGGCCTGGGTTTCAGGGCTGGGAACTTCAGAGACTGAAGAGTCCTGGGGTGAAAAAATAAAGGCTTTGTTTGGTCCTGGAAAGAAACAAAGTAATGCAAAGAGATCTGAGGAATCTGTGACAAGAATGGCCTTGAGATGGTGAAAGGGACAGGAAGCAGCTCTGATAAAAAGACTCTCAATAGGTCAGTTCGTTCTCACTTATTCGGATGCTCAATGAGCACCTGGTGTGCCAGGCACACTCCAAAGTGCTTGGCGCACACTATCTCATTTAATCCTGACACACTATCAGGAATGGTCTCAGTGTTTACTCAGTGCTCCCCCTCTCAGGAGCTTTACACGCTACATTTTATTTATTCTTTTAAAACAGTTTAAAAATTATTACTTTATGGGCATGGGTGGTTTGCTTGCATATACGTCTGTGTGCCACTTAAGTGCCTGGTGCCCATGGAGGCCAGAGAGGGTGTCAGATCCCCTGGAACTGGAGTTACAGATGGTTGTGAGCCGTTGTGTGAGTGCTGGGAATTGGACCCAGGTCCTCTGAAAAAGCAGCCAGTGCCCTTAACTGCTGAGTCATCTCTCCAGACTCATTTATTTACACAGCTCATGAGTTTGTTGTATATCTAGTGTCTCCCATTTTACTAACAAGGAAACGGAGACTCACCAAGTGTAAGTCACTTGCCCAAATCCATATAGCTAGTAAATGAGGTCACTTCAGACTCAAACTCAACCGTCCCAGACTTTCAAACTGTCCTCTAACTGTTTATTGAGTTGCCTGCACTACAAGGTCCACCTGAAAAATGATGCCAGATGACAAAGAACATGGACCACATTTCTGAGTTGGAGAACAGGGGTTGAAACCTGCCTACTTGTGTGTCAATTATACATAAATTTTACTTTTGTCATGAGTATGGTAAGAATAATATAACAAAGATTTTGGTGAGGGCAAAATGATGCAATAAATTCGTGAAAGTCTTCCAAACTCTGAACTGTACTGAAAATTATAATAGCTACATGTACTCAGCATTTATTATGGGCAGGCACAATTTATAGGAATTGTCTTATTTTTTATAAGCACTCAAGAAATGAATATTGTTGTGTCTTAACATAGGAGAAAACTGAGGTTCAATAAAGGTAACTAACTAACCCAGGTCATACAGTTAATCAGTTAATTAGGCAGAGCTCCTGTGTGTGTGGTGGTGGGGGAGTTTTGCCATCTGAGAAAAGATCTCAGTATAGCTCAGGCTCACTCAAACCTGAGATCCTCCTGCCTCAGCTTCTTAAGAGTTAAGGAAACTTGTGTTCTTAGCTAACACACAACATTGTTTAAAACATCTTAGTGTGTTAAGTGGTATGGTTGTCTCCTGTCACTATTACCTAGATCAGTTTAAAGCCATCTCTTTGGGCTCCATACAGAGACAGCCGTGTGGTATACATGCATCATCTGAGTACTGAAAGTACTCAGTAATGTAATATCTTCAGACCTCAGTTGTTTTTGTTTTTGTTTTTCTGATAGGTTAGGTTAAAATAAAAAAATCCAAAACCACAAACAAAAACAGCAGAAAGCAAACAACAAAAACAACACAAAGACCAGCAGCTGCTCAACATATCAGAATCACTCTTTATTTGAGAGCCTACAGAAAGCTGTGGCTCTGCTTCCCTACTTTAAGAAATGGATATACACTTAAGGAGACTCCCCACTCTCTGTTACATGTGTATTGGTGTTTTGCCTGCACGTGTATCTGTGCATCACTTGTGGTCCTGGTGCCTGCAGAGGCCAGAAGAAGGCACTGGATCCCCTGGAACTTCCTCCTCCTTCCTGATGGATTCTAGGCTGGAAACTCCTGGCACAGATATTCTCTTGATGTCCTTTCTGGCTCTTAGGGCTTATTGTTTTACGTGCCTGTCTTCCTGGGACAGACACACACACACACACACACACACACACACAGAGCACCTTGGGCATAATGCTTGTGGCATTTCGTTTCTATCATAACGACACAGTAGGCTCTTAAGAGCCTGACTGGATGAAGGGGTGAGTAGTTTGGCAGGACTAAGTTGGACAGAGTTCTGACCAGGGTAGCAGTAACTTGAATTACCGGCAGTTTAACTGACTCAGTGGTTCTCAGTGTTTGGCTGTCGTCACCATCACCTGGAAGACATGTCCAAACGCAGACTGGATGGCTGGATATACCCTCCAGTGTTTCTAGTCCAGCATGTTTGGGGTAGGGCCTGAGAATTGCACTTCAAAGGTCTCCAGTGGTGATGTCACTGCTTCTAGAGTCACACTATAGAAGCGCTGATGTAGTGTGTGTAGGTTTCCCACTGCTGCATGGCTACAGCATGATGTGCTGTTTTAATCGTAAAAGTGGGAGAAAGGAAGATGCTGGTTAATAACGAGACACATTGTCATTTCACCTAACTCCCTGCTCTGCCTTGTCTTTTTCTGCTCACAGTGCCCTTCTCTGAGATCTTCTTCCTGGCTGTGGCCATCGGCTCTGCGTGTGCAGTAATGATCATAACAGTAATCGCCGTGGTCCTCTTCCAGCACTTCCGGAAAAAGCGATGGGCGAAAAGGGCTCATGACGACGAGGGGATAAAATCGTAAGGCTGAGTGAGCACTGGTGGGAATGCCTGCTCATCCTCCTGGGGTGGCTCTTGGGACTTTTCAGTGGGACCAAGGAACAGTTGAACAGTTGTTTTTATTTTTGACCAAATGTGTGAGAGGCTCCATTTCACAGGACAGATAAATTAGGACATCGGTAGTAACTTTAAAAAAGGCCTCTTAGTCAGGCATTGGTGGCTCACGCCTTTAATCCCAGCACTCGGGAGGCAGAGGCAGTCGGATGTCGGATCTCTGTGAGTTCAAGGCCAGCCTGGTCTACAGAGCGAGTTCCAGGGTAGGCTTCAAAACAATACAGAGAAACCCTGCCTCGAAAAACAAAACAAAACAAAACAAAACAAAAAAAAAAAAAAAAGAAAGAAAAGAAAAAAGAAAAGAAAAGAAAAAAGAACCCCCCCCCCAAAAAACTCAGTGGTTAAAAGCATAGACTGCTGTTGCAGAGGACCTGAGTTCAGTTCCCAGCACTCATATCTGGTGACTCACAGCAGTTTGTGACTCCGGCTCCAGAGGGATTTGATACCTCTGGCTTCTGTGGCATCTGCACTCATGTTCACAAACCTGCATCCAGATAGACACATACACAAACTTAAAAACAAAATAAATCTTTTTTTTTCTTTCGGTTTTTCAAGACAGGGTTTCTCTGTATTGTTTTGGAGCTTGTCTGGAGCTTGCTCTGTAGACCAGGCTGGCCTTGAACTTACAGAGATCTGCCTGCCTCTGCCTCCAGAGTGCTGGGATTAAAGGCATGCGCCACCAACGCCCGGCTACAAAATAAATCTTTAGACAACGATAACAAAATCCAAAAGGCTTCATAATTTTACACAAGATCTCACCAAAGAATTTCATTATTACGTGAGATTTTGGGCATAAAAAGTGCACATGAAGCTTTAAGAAGAATCCTCTGTGAAGGGAGGCACACTGGTGAGAGCTACAGGGCGAGGCACCCAGCAGTCACTGAATCAGTGGCTGGGAAAGTTTGCTGTGCTGACAGTAAGTGCTCAGTAAACATTTTAAAACTGAGATAAAATTTATAAGCTATAAAATCTACCCATTTGGGACAACAAGATGGCTTAGCAGGTAAGAACGCTGCCTGCTCTTGTGGAGGACCTGAGTTTGGTTTACAGCATCCTTATGATGGTTCACAACTGCCTGTAACTCCAGATTCAGGGGATCTGACACCCTCTTTTGACTTCTGTGGGTTCTGCACTTACATATTCACAGGCAAAACATTCAAATAAAATAAAAATAGACAAACCTTTGAAAGAAAATGCACCCTTTTAAATATACAAAGTTGTGCAGCAATAACCAATTAAATACACAGAGTTGTGTAGTAATCACCAATTAAATGCACAGAGTTGTGTAGTAATCACCAATTAAATGCACAGAGTTGTGTAGTAATCACCAATTCTAGAAACTCCCCATCATCTTGTCATCATCCCCTCCGACCAGCTCACAGTTACCCACCTGTTGTCTGTCTATGGGGGTGTGTCTATCCTGAACGTTTAATGTAAGTAGAACTGTAAAATACCTGACCTTTCGTATCCAGCTTTTCTCATTCAGTATGTTTCTAGACATTGTCAATGTTGTAAAATATTTACTATTTCATACTTTGGTGTGTGTGCTGTATGTGCCTGTGTGCCTGTGTGCTGTATGTGCGTGTGTGCCTGTGTGCTGTATGTTCGTGTGTGCTGTATGTGCGTGTGTGCCTATGTGCTGTATGTGCGTGCGTGCCTGTGTGCTGTATGTGCGTGCGTGCCTGTGTGCTGTATGTGCGTGTGTGCTGTATGTGCGTGCGTGCCTATGTGCTGTATGTGCGTGCGTGCCTGTGTGCTGTATGTGCGTGCGTGCCTGTGTGCTGTATGTGCGTGTGTGCCTGTGTGCTGTATGTGCGTGTGTGCTGTATGTGCGTGTGTGCCTGTGTGCTGTATGTGCGTGTGTGCCTGTGTGCTGTATGTGCGTGTGTGCCTGTGTGCTGTATGTGTGTGTGTGCCTGTGTGCTGTATGTGCCTGTGTGCCTGTGTGCTGTATGTGCCTGTGTGCCTGTGTGCTGTATGTGCCTGTGTGCCTGTGTGCTGTATGTGCGTGCGTGCCTGTGTCCTGTATGTGCGTGTGTGCTGTATGTGCGTGTGTGCCTATGTGCTGTATGTGCGTGCGTGCCTGTGTGCTGTATGTGCGTGTGTGCCTATGTGCTGTATGTGCGTGTGTGCTGTATGTGCGTGTGTGCCTGTGTGCTGTATGTGCGTGTGTGCCTGTGTGCTGTATGTGCGTGTGTGCTGTATGTGCGTGTGTGCCTGTGTGCTGTATGTGCGTGCGTGCCTGTGTGCTGTATGTGCGTGTGTGCCTGTGTGCTGTATGTGCCTGTGTGCCTGTGTGCTGTATGTGCCTGTGTGCCTGTGTGCTGTATGTGCGTGTGTGCCTGTGTGCTGTATGTGCGTGTGTGCCTGTGTGCTGTATGTGCGTGTGTGCCTGTGTGCTGTATGTGCGTGTGTGCCTGTGTGCTGTATGTGCGTGTGTGCTGTATGTGCGTGTGTGCCTGTGTGCTGTATGTGCGTGTGTGCCTGTGTGCTGTATGTGCGTGCGTGCCTGTGTGCTGTATGTGCGTGCGTGCCTGTGTGCTGTATGTGCGTGCGTGCCTGTGTGCTGTATGTGTGTGTGTGCTTGTGTGCTGTATGTGCGTGTGTGCCTGTGTGCTGTATGTGCGTGTGTGCCTGTGTGCTGTATGTGCAGTGCAGGTGCCTGTGTGCTGTATGTGCCTGTGTGCTGTATGTGCGTGTGTGCCTGTGTGCTGTATGTGCGTGTGTGCCTGTGTGCTGTATGTGCGTGTGTGCCTGTGTGCTGTATGTGCGTGTGTGCTGTATGTGCGTGTGTGCCTGTGTGCTGTATGTGCGTGTGTGCCTGTGTGCTGTATGTGCGTGCGTGCCTGTGTGCTGTATGTGCGTGCGTGCCTGTGTGCTGTATGTGCGTGCGTGCCTGTGTGCTGTATGTGTGTGTGTGCTTGTGTGCTGTATGTGCGTGTGTGCCTGTGTGCTGTATGTGCGTGTGTGCCTGTGTGCTGTATGTGCGTGTGTGCCTGTGTGCTGTATGTGCCTGTGTGCTGTATGTGCGTGTGTGCCTGTGTGCTGTATGTGCGTGCGTGCCTGTGTGCTGTATGTGCCTGTGTGCTGTATGTGTGTGTGTGCCTGTGTGCTGTATGTGTGTGTGTGCCTGTGTGCTGTATGTGTGTGTGTGCCTGTGTGCTGTATGTGCCTGTGTGCCTGTGTGCTGTATGTGCCTGTGTGCTGTATGTGCGTGCGTGCCTGTGTGCTGTATGTGCGTGCGTGCCTGTGTGCTGTATGTGCCTGTGTGCTGTATGTGCGTGCGTGCCTGTGTGCTGTATGTGCCTGTGTGCCTGTGTGCTGTATGTGCGTGCGTGCCTGTGTGCTGTATGTGCCTGTGTGCTGTATGAGCGTGCATGCCTGTGTGCTGTATGTGCGTGCGTGCCTGTGTGCTGTATGTGCGTGCGTGCCTGTGTGCTGTATGTGCGTGCGTGCCTGTGTGCTGTATGTGCGTGCGTGCCTGTGTGCTGTATGTGCGTGCGTGCCTGTGTGCTGTATGTGCCTGTGTGCCTGTGTGCTGTATGTGCCTGTGTGCCTGTGTGCTGTATGTGCCTGTGTGCTGTATGTGTGTGTGTGCCTGTGTGCTGTATGTGCGTGCGTGCCTGTGTGCTGTATGTGTGTGTGTGCCTGTGTGCTGTATGTGCCTGTGTGCCTGTGTGCTGTATGTGTGTGTGTGCCTGTGTGCTGTATGTGCCTGTGTGCTGTATGTGCGTGCGTGCCTGTGTGCTGTATGTGCCTGTGTGCTGTATGTGTGTGCGTGCCTGTGTGCTGTATGTGCGTGCATGCCTGTGTGCTGTATGTGCATGTGTGCCCATGTGGAGGCCAGAGGTCCACATTGGTGTCTTCCTCTATTGTTCTCTACTTTGTTCTTTGAGACATGGTCTCTCACTGAGCTTGGTGCTCACTGATTGGCTAGACTGAGTGTCTAGCAAGCCTCTGGGATCCTTCTGTCTCCACCTCCCAGCACTAGGACTAAAGGAATTCACTGCCATACCTGAGGCTTTTTACATGGTACCTGGAGATCTGAACTTAGATCATTAAACAGCAAACAGTTTGCACACTCGACTCTCTCCCTATCTTCATTCTTTTTTTATTTTTATGGCTGTGTGATACTCTACTGTAATGGACACACCATATATTGTCTATTCAGTTGATGAACATACACTGTATTTTTTTCTGCTTTTGGCAATTATAAATAGTGTCAATCACTATGAACATACGTTACACAAATTTTTGTGTACACGTACTTTCAATTCTCCCAATAGTGAAGGGACAATTGCCAGGTCATTGGCAACTATTGACTTTTTGGAGAAATTGACAAACTGTTTTCCCATAACAGCCAATACACTCCTAACAGGAGTGTATAGGCATTAGAATTTCGCCAGCATTCACTCACTTTTGATTTTTGCCCTCTAGTGGATGCCAGGTGTTATCTCAAGTGATTTTGATTTGTAGCTTTAGCAATGACTGACGGACTTCATCCTCCTCCCATGTGTTCAGTGGCCATTTATAGAGCCTCTGGAAATGTATGTATTCATGTAGCCTGCCCACCCTCTAACTGAGATGGATGTCTTCTTCTTCTTTTTATTTTTTTGTTTTTTTGAGACAGGGTTTCTTTGTATTGTTTTGGAGGCTGTCCTGGAACTTACTCTGTAGACCAGGCTGGCCTCGAACTGGGATTAAAGGCATGTGCCACCAAAGCCCGGCGATGGATGTCTTCTTATTGTTAAGCTGTAAGGGTGCCTGTCCCCTTTCAGTTACATTACCTGCAACTGCTCCCATTCCTGAGTTCTCTTTGCTTCTTGAATATTATCCATTACGACACAAAAACTTTTAGTTTTGATGAAGTCCATCTCTTCCGACAATTTTACATTTTAAATTACATTCTTAAATTTATATCTCTGACGTAGCTTTTAGTTAAATTTTATATATAATTAAGAGTCTCAGCCGGGCGTTGGTGGTGCACGCCTTTAATCCCAGCACTTGGGAGGCAGAGGCAGGCGGATCTCTGTGAGTTCGAGGCCAGTCTGGTCTACAAAGTGAGTTCCAGGACAGCCTCCAAAGCCACAGAGAAACCCTGTCTCGAAAAACCAAAAAAAAAAAAAAAAAAGTCTCAATTCATTCTTTTGCATATGGATTTATAAGCACCCCAGAAACATTTACTTAGTAAATATTTACTGAAATATGTGTAATTGATTGGGAAACATCTAAGGAATCCATCAATGGCATTCAGGTTTAAAGAGAATATAATCAATGAAGAGGGTTTCTAGGTTAATTATACTCCCCTTTTCGCAGAGGAGTGTAGCCATTAGAAGTAAGATATTATGGTGAAGTACAGGTGTGCACTTTAAACTTCTGTTGTATATATTAGATCTTCTGGAATGTGTCTAAGTTCAGACTCCTAAGACACCTGGGGGCATCGGTATTATTGCTTACACAGCATTGGCTGTTTAGCTCTCTGTGGCTTGAATGGACTTCCAGGTGTCTGTACCTTTTCCTAAAGCATGGGGCCCGGGCCGGGTACCTCACCTGGTGCTGCTGTGGGATCTGCCATCTTCGCTTCTTGCCTTGCTCATCTGACATTGGTTTCTGTTCCTTTGTTACAGAAAAGAAGAGGAAAAACTCAAACAAGAGAACAAGGTCTCTGTTTATTTGGAAGATGCAGACTAACACTGCGAGGTAAGGTCCACATGGGTGACTTTTGTCTTCAGCTTGTCGGGCTGTTTAGCATATCTCCCACACAGACGGATCTCTCTGGCCACTCTACATGGCTGATGACATCCTATTCAGAAGCAGAGGCAGGCAGATTCGTCTCTTATTATCTTTGGAGATGACTTCCCCTTCCAGGATACTTGTACATATGATTAAGAAGCCATACTACTTCCTTTAAAGCTGAGAGGATTCTACTTTTTGAGGTTTGGAGGTTATATTAACCACCACTAATAATGAGCTTCTAACCCGTGAATAAATCATTTCTGTGTGTGTGCATGTGGGGATCAGATGACAACCTCGGTGCCATCTACCTTGTGTTTGGTTTTGTTTTATCAGAGAGATGGCTCCGTGGTTAAGAACACTTCCTGCTGTTGCAGAGGTCCTGAGTTCAGTTCTTGGCACCCACTTGGTGGTTCACAACCCTCCATAATTTGTTTCAGGGGACCCAACATCCTCTTTTGAGCTCTCTGGGCACAGCACACACATGGTGCACATACAAATATGCAGATAAAACACTCATAAAATACAATAACTGAATCTGAATGAAGATTAAAGGAAATGTAACAAACTAATGTCATCAAGTATAACCTGTGGTCTCTGACAGAAGATACAAGCTTAAGCAAATTACAAAAGTGATGAGGTTGAATTTGGCATGGTGGTAGTACTCCATTTTAATTCCAGCACTCAAGAGGAAGAGACACGAAGATCTCTGTGAGTTCAAGGACAGCCTGGTCTACATAGTGAATTCCAGAGCAGCCAGGGATATACAGTGAGACCCTGTCTGGAACAAAAATGGAGACTGTAATTAAGATTTTGAATATGAACATGATTGTTGATAGTAGGGAGTTATTAGGTGTATAATGATATTTATGATGATATTGTGGTTACAAAGGAAATCAGGTTTTTAAAATGGATGTTACAATATGTAGAGGTAAGTCTATAATTTAAAAAAATGTCAGCCATAAAACAAAACAATAAATAATGCCAAAAAGAAAGGAAAAATTTTCAAAGTAGGCAATGTGTGAATTCTACACACTGACTTCTCTACTTTTCTGTGTGTTGATTTAATTGATGGGGGAGGGGCATGGGACACAAGCATGTGAGTGGTCTGTAGATTACCCTGGTGTCCATGAAAGGTACCTTAGAAGAGACACTGCCGGTGTGGTGGTACGTGCCTATAATTTTAGTACTTGGGAGGCTGAGGCAGGAGGACTGTTGTGAGTCCTAGGCCACACCTGGTTACAACCATGAGTGCCAAGTCATCTAGAGCTCCATAGTCAGATCCTTTCTCAAGAAAACAAAGTGCAGCATACAAAAAAGACTCTGGATATGAGAACCTGCTATAAAGAGCAGGAAGCAAGCTCTTTTAAATTAAAAATTGAATTAGCAGGAGAGGAAGTTTAAGAATATTTTCCATTGGGAGTGGATTATGGATGCCGTGGGTATGTGATGGGCACTGCTGGGTATTGCTCTTACACTCTTTTCAGGAACATTATCCTTTTAAACTTTTGTATTCCAGGAAGCCGAGGATTTTCAAGGACAACATTAGTACCCCCTGAAGTCAGTGGGAACTTTTCCAGTGATGACCTGTCATCCCGCAAGTTCTGCTGCACAAACCTGCCTAGATGAGCGATGCCCCTGCAGAGTGCGGAACAGCTTAGGGCTCTTCCTGGGCAGACGCCTTTTTCACGGGGGTTTTACCTGATTCCAGAGTGCAAATGTGTATTAGCCTTTGCAAGCTGGGATGCTCCTTTTTTGTTCTTCCACGCGCCTTATGGGGTATGGCTGCTGTACTCCTGTGTGTATTGGCATCAAAGGGCAGAAATGCCAGCCAGCCTGCCTGCCAGGACACTTCTTCTCACATTTTAATTTCTTCAGAGCAGCACAGGGCTCTGGAGAGGTGACTCAACCTTTAGCAGCACCTGTTCAGTTCCCAGCATCCTCATGGTGGCTCACAACCATCAGTAACTCCAGTTTTAGGGCATAGGGCACCTTCTTCTAGTGTCTGCAGGCACTGCATACACGTGGCACAGGTACACACATGCAGGCAAAACCCTCACACATAGAATGAAAAGAAATTAAATCATAAAAAGGTGAGCTACACCTCCCAGCCATTTTTGACTAATAGCAAACTTCAGATTCACACCAGAAGTCTGATTTTCATGGTTGTCTTTAAGTAATAGACATATCTTGTTTAACTGACAGTTAATACAATGTTTATAGGTGGCAGTGCAAGTCTAAGCATAGTAACTACAAAGGTCACAGGAACACCAGTATACCAGCAAATGCTACCAGGAAGAATTGCTCATCACCATTTGTATGTTTTATTTTTCTAACAAGTTCTTGCTATGTAACACTGGCTGGTCTAGTACTAGCTATGTAGAGCTCAGAGAGCCCTCCTGTCTCAGCTCAAGGGCTAGGTCTCCCTCCCTCAGTAGAGCCCATGCCCATTTGACGTCCTTAAACAATTTATTAGAAGACTTTGTGATATAATTGTATTACAACTTTAAAAAAGATTTAGACTTGTGAGAAAGACCAACCCAGAGCAAATAATGATTTTGTTCAGTCTTACAAAGACTTCGAGAGCTGGAAGAGATTATTTAAAGTTTATTTGGTTTTTAATTCACCTTATTTTAACTTTCTTCCTTTTGTTTGTTTGTTTGTTTTCGAGACAGGGTTTCTCTGTGGCTTTGGAGGCTGTTCTGGAACTAGCTCTCGTAGACCAGGCTGGTCTCTAATTCACAGAGATCCACCTGCCTCTGCCTCCTGAGTGCTGGGATTAAAGGGGTGTGCTATCAACGCCCTGCGCTTTCTTTTTGTTTGCTTTTTGTTTTTTGACACAGGGTTTCTCTGTGTAACAGCCCTAGCTGTCCTGTAACTCTCTTTGCAGACCAGGCTGGCCTCAAATTCACGGGGTCTGCTTCTGCCTCTTGAGTGCTAGGATTAAAGGCTTGCAACCTCTCCACCCCGCCCCCAACTAGTCACTCTATTTTAAAGAGAATTTGGCGGGACCAAAGAAATACCAAAACTACTTAAATGTAATGAACTACTTTTATTTTTCTCTTTATTTTTCAAGTGGGCTGTGGAAAGAAGAGGGATGAAGTCTCCTTTGCATCTAGTTACATGTCAGAGCAGCACTGTGTGGAGAACAGAGAATATCTGAAAGTTTAGGTCCGGGGTGATTTTTTTTTTTTTTTTTGAGACAGGGTTTCTCTGTATTGTTTTGGAGGCTGTCCTGGAACTCCCTCTGTAGACCAGGCCAGCCTTGAACTCTTAGAGATCTGCCTGCCTCTGCCTCCTGAGTGCTGGGATTAAAGGTGTGTGCTACCAACGCCTGGCCGGGGTGAATTTTTACAATGTGATGTTTTAGTCCTCAGAAGACTGTGCTGTACAGGTTATTTCTTTTAACAAACTGGAATTTCCAACAGATTATATTCCTAGACACAGGACCTTGACATTTTACTCAGTCTTTAAATCAAGTTGGCATAATTTGCATATGAATCTGCCCTTGAAATTCATTCCACAACTCTCATTCTGCTTTTTATAGTGCCTTTAAAAAGTTTTGTTGTTTGTGTTCTCTCTCTCTCTCTCTCTCTCTCTCTCTCTCTCTCTCTCTCTCTCTCTCTCTCTCTCTCTCGCTCTCTCTCGTTAGGATCTATTTGTAGCCTTAGCTGTTATGGGACTCACTTTGTAGACCATGCTGGCCTATCCTTGAACTCATAGAGATCCCACTGCCTCTGCCTCCCTAGTGCTGGGATTTAAGGCGTGTGCCACCACGTCTTTTTGATACCTAGTTTTGAACTACAAGTTAGATCTGTATTTTCTTCTGTTTTCATAATTCACCATTGCGACTATAACAACTAGATGTTTCTTTAAATGATGGCCCGTGTATGTTTCATACATGTAAGAAAGTAGCTAAAAACTTCTTCAGCAAACTTGCACCTTGTGTCTTGTCTGAACACTCACCAGGTATCACAGCCTTGTTCAGTGTCTCCTTCCTAAGAGCACTTTTGTACTGTAACTTATTTTTTATTATGAAGCATTGTGTAAATAAACTCTTAGTAATAAAGAATTATGAATTTCATTATTTACTTACATATAAATCTGCAAAGTTCACATAGCAGTTAATAGCAAACAAGGGGGTATATTTTATCTTTGTTCCAGTTTTCTTAGTAGAGACAGTAGAATCAGTAATGGATGGAATTAACTTCTAATAGGTAGGTATGATTTCTGTAAGTTTCTCACGTTGCTTTGGAGAACTTGGAAATGGGCAAAATGATACCATACATTTGGAAGATTCGTTTCTTGAGTCTAACCCTAACCCTTACCAGGGTCTTACTATGAAGCAGTTAATCTTGGTCCTCCTGCCATAGTGTTGCAGATCCTGGGTCTACAGGCTTTTGCTACCCTGCCTGGCTTAGTTTGGGTACTTCAGAAGCAATGATACTAGTTTTTCTACTCTTATTCTCTTCATAGAGAAAACCTTCAACTTTCAAGCCTAGTAAAGTATACCAGTTGAAAGTGTCACAGTTGGGAAATATTTCTGTAAGTGCAGGCTTTTTGTTCCCATTGCACTTTTATTGACCATAGTGGCCTCAGGAGAATTGGGAGAATATATCAGTCAAGCAGGGTCCTGTACCATCTTTTTCCAGAGGATGTCAGACCATCTCATTGAACATCAAGTATTGTGATAATAATATTCTTACTTTTGCAGCACATTGATAGACATACCCTTGTTCCCCTTCACCTGGAATATACACTGTAGTGATTTCATCACTGTCACTGAAGTAATTTAATAAGCACCCAATTCTGGATGATGTAATGGCTACATTAAAAGGAACAGGAACGATGAGGCTTACATGTATTTACCACAGGGCCCTGTATGCTCGCCTATGTCTCCATGGACTTCATATGTATGAGAATCAATTGTGAAGATTCAATTTAGACATTAGGGATAGAATTTATGGATTACAGTCAGAGGATTAAGCCTGGCTCTGCAGACATCCATAAAAATAAAATTGTTTCCCCAAAGTTTATAGCCAATTTGAAGTGGTAGACAGCAATCGGATCCTTTTTGAGAGTCAAAAAACTGCCGATCAGGGGAACCAGGTAGGATTCTGGTAACAAGCCTGATCCCTGAGGAAAATCCGGATTGCCATTTCAAAGGTGGCTCCCGCGATAACGTCACTTCCGGCACCACCTGCGTGGTCCCCGGGAGCTGTAAACAAGGTGTGCAAGGGTTGGAAGAGCTGTCGGGATGCAGCAGCCAAGAGGAGCAGCAGGAGGTCGTGGCTGCGCTCTCTTTCCACTGCTGAGCATTCTATTTGTGCAGGGTGAGTACGCCATCTGGCTGGGCTCCACTTCCGGCTTGAGGGGGTCAGGGAAGATGGTCGCTCTTCCGGTTCCGGGTTGGGGGTCTCAGGAAACCCCTCGCTCGGTTTCTGGGAAGGCGGGGGATGTGGGAGTTCGTTCTTTCCCGGCTGGCACCACCCACTGCGGAGAGTTGTTCCCCGGTCGGTCTCGGGGCTCTCAGCCTGACTGCGTTGGTGATGCCACGATCCAATGAAACCTCAGCGAGCTCAGGCTTTGCGGACACTCACGGTTCCTGTCTGAGATTATCAGTGATTGTCTGCCAGGGATCGCATTGCTGTTACACCCTAGTCAGAAATGGGCAATTCTGTGTGTCCCATTTGTATTGAAAGACACAGTCATGACCGTAAGGACTGGAAAAGAGAAAGGGGCGGGTGCGGGGAGGGAAGGAAAATCGTGATTTGGTAATTTTATTTCAGGGGCTATGAAATAAAACATTTTCTAGAAGTGTGATTTTTCTTATAGCAGGCATATTGTTGAAGAAAAGGCAGCTACCTTAGCACTTTATAAACATTCTAAAGTATAAGAAACGTCACAGGAGTTCTTTTGAAACTCTAATCTTTATTGTCAGAAGTACGGTGTTGACATAATGACTATATTGTAAGATTTGAATAATTTTGCTTTCAGGTCATTCCAGATTTCTAAATTTCAATCCAAACTAATTAGCTTCATTTTGATGTGCAAATATTTCCTGATTGTTTTTTCTGTGTGTTTGTGTTTTCCTAAGAAATAAAATGCTAGTATAGCTAGAATTAGAATGAATTGTATCATTTCCCAGCAAATAATGGGCATTTTTGAAAGGGGGCTTTAATATTGTATAAATATGAACACATTTAGGTGGCGAGTCTCATCAGGTAAGGCGAGGAGGTTTTCATTTATCTGGTGACTAATCTTCACGCTGCCAGCACACTCCCTGATCCCTCCCAGCTACCTGTGTCATCATAAGTGTCCAGTTTTTCATCCAAGTCTTTTTGCAATAGAGTCAGTGACTTTAGATAAACATCTCTCTCTTTCTGTATATATACAACATGGGTGTTGAGGGAGAAATGTTCAAATACCCCATTGAGAAAAATATTCTAGAAATGGTGGTCTTTTTGTAAACCTAGTATTACTTCACATAGAAGAGCAGGTGTCAAATCTAGCAGAACAAATGGTTCAAATATAAGTTATTTTGGGGGACTTGTGAGATGGATCAGTGGGTTAAGGTGCTTGCCATGTAAGCCTGAGGACCTGGTTCCATCTCCAGAACCTACATACAGATAGATAGAGATAGAAAGAGAGAACCAATTTAATTAACAAAGTTGCTTCTCTCTCTCTCTCTCTCTCTCTCTCTCTCTCTCTCTCTCTCTCTCTCTCTCTCTCTCTCTCTCTCTCTCTCATCTCTCTCTCTCTCTCTCTCTCCATCTCTCTCTCCCTCCCTCCCTCCCTCCCTCCCTCCCTCCCTCCCTCCCTCCCTCCCTCCCTCCCTCCCTCTCTCTCTCTCTCTCTCTCTCTCTCTCTCTCTCTCTCTCTCTCTCTCTCTCTCTCTCTCTCCCTCTCCCTCTCCCTCTCCCTCTCTCTCTCCCACACATATTTTTTTTTTGAGACAGGGTTTCTCTGTGGCTTTGGAGGCTGTCCTGGAACTGGCTCTTTTAGACCAGGCTGGCCTCAGACTCACAGAGATCCACCTGCCTTAGCCTCCTGTGTGCTGGGATTAAAGGTATTCGCCACCATGGCCTTGCTGTGCACACACATTCTAATGATGGTTTTAAGTTATTGATCTCTGGGTATGTCCCGAATAGATTTGTATTCCTCTGCCACTCCTACAAGTCTTCTGGGATAGTTTGATATTTTGCCTTTAAAACCAACTAATCAGCCAGCCAAGGGGGCTGAAGAAATGGTTCAGCAGTTAACGTCACTTGTTTCTGTTCCAGACTCTGGTTTGATTTCCAGTATTCAGATGGTGGCTGGCAATGGTTTGTGGTTCCAATTCCAGGGACTGAGATGCCCTCTCTGGCCTCCCAGGACACCAGACATGCAAGTTCTGCACAGGCATACATGCAGGAAGAACACACGGACACATAAAATAAAAAATAAAGGTTAAAAAAAGCACAGACTTGTTGGTATGTAGCTCACATACTTATTCATTTGTTAAATATACAGTTATACAATCATCAATACAACCAATTTTAGAATATCTTCATCACCCCAAACAAAAATCCGACACCTATTCCTACCTTCCCACAGGCTCTGGAAACCATAATTTACTGTACTTACTCATGCCTTTGTCTATTCTGGGCATTTCGTACAAAGTAAACCATTTGTGCCCCTTTGAGGCAGCCCTTTTCCCTGAGCATGTTGTTAGTGCACCATCTGTTGGTGTTTGTTGTTTGTTGTGTCTCTTTTGAATCTTAGGTGACAGGCTTTGCTTTCCCACAAGTGTTTATTTGCTATTCTATTCCCCTTCAAAGATAGAGCCCTTAAATTGTTATCTTTTTTGAATTGATCTCAAGTTGTAAATCTGCTCCTGCTTATTTCAGTTGTGTAAGTATATAGAAACAATAGACTGGGCCTGGGGATGTAGCTCAGTTGGTAGAGTATTTGCCCAGCTTGGATGAAACTTGGGATGCATTCCCCAGCATTGCAAAAACAGGGTATGGTGGTGGGCGCCTGCAATCCTAGCACTAGGAAGGTGGAGGAAGGGGCATGAGAAGTTCAAGGCTATCTTAGCAAATGTGAATCTAACCTGAGAAATGTGAGACCCTGTCTGGAAAACAAAACAAAACAAAACAAAAAACAAAAAAAGAAGAAAAAGGAACAAGAGAAGGGAAGGGAGGAGGACCAAGCAATAATGATGGAGAGCCAACCCAGTATTGCATCTTTCTCTTTTTCATGTAAGTGCAAGTACTATGTAAATTCAAGATTGGGAGATTTACATTTTGGAAAATCAGATGTATAAAATTATGGGCTTTGTTTTGTCATGTTTAATTTCTATCAGCTCCAAAATTATTTGCATTAGAATGTGGCTTTATCTTTCTCACCTCCATTAATTGTTTTTTTAAGTCTTTTATGGTTGGATGTATTTATTTGGCCAGAATAAATATCAAACCAGAACATGGTGGTCCTATCACTTGAGATGCTGAGGCAGGAGGATAGGGTGTTGGAGGCCAGCCTAGCCTTGGCTACATAGCATGATTCTGTCTCAAGAAACAAAACATAAAACAAAAGTTAAATGTCTGAAAGGATGTTATGGTAAAATGGGGGAAATTTGAATTAATATAACATAGGATTGGAAAGAGTTTTTGAGAAGGGAGTTGATAGAAATATGGAGAAGGAAGAAGGACTGAAGAGAAAGGTTGGAGAAAAGGATAGAGAGGGAGGGGGAGGAGGTGAGGGAAGGAGCTATATGGAGGTAGGAGGAGAAGGAGGAGGAGGAGGAAGAGAGACAGACAGAGGAAGGGAAGAAGGGAGGAGACAGAGAGAAGGAAGAGAGAGATTGTTTTGTTTGTTTGTTTTTGTTTTTGTTTTTGTTTTTTTTACGAGACAGGGTTTCTCTGTATTGTTTTGGAGGTTGTCGGTCCAGTCTGGCCTCGAATTCACAGAGATCCGCCTGCCTCTGCCTCCCGAGTGCTGGGATTAAAGGCGTGCGCCACCACCGCCCGGCTTGTTTTTGTTTTTTGATACAGGGTTTCTCTGTGTAACAGCCCTAGTTGTCCTGGAACTAGCTCTGTAGACCAGGCTGGCCTTGAACTCACAAAGATCCGAGTTCCTCTGCCTCCCAAGTGCTGGGATTAAAAATGTGCACTGACTGACTTAAGGTTCTGATTTCTAACTCTAACCCAGGTCTTGTCTTAGCTCTAAAGCAGGCATTGGCAGTCATTTCCAATAATGGAACAAGAGTGAACATTTTAGACTATGGGGGCACCTGTGCAGGCACCTGTTCTCTGCTACATCTTCTGAGTCTCTGCCGCCTGTGCAAAAGTAGCCACAGACAAACCAGTGTAGTTGCATTCTAATAGAACTCTGTTTACATAAAGATGTTGAAATGTTTTAGCTGTTTGCCAGAAAACCACTGGAGAGATTGATGGACAATCTGGTTACCCGCAGGGCAGAGAGCAGGGTCACTGCTAATTATTATGAGTTTGTTCCCTTCTTACAAGAATCATCTGCTCCCACTTGAGTCATGGGTCTTAGACTGCGGACGCCTGACTTACTCTTCTTTTTGACATTATCCCTTAGGTATTGAAGACATCTAAACTTACTCAGAATTGGACTAGTGTCCCTCTCTACAAGCCTGGTAGAAACTGAGAGTCATTCTTGACACCCTCCGTCTGGCACTCATTTCTTAGAGGGGCTGTCTGTACATCTGGGTGATATTCTTTTCCTCCTTTAGTACACTAGTCCAGTCTAGAAGTGGTTATCAAGTATGGATCTTTTCCTGAGTGGGTACAGACAGAAGCATCGAAGAGGTGTTGCAAATCCCATAAGGAAGGTGATGGGGATCGAATGAGGGAGCAGTGAAGACGTCCTTACACTAGTAATCATGGTAACCCTCCTAGTCTCTCTCTGCCTGCCTTCTTCCCTCTGAATTTTTGCCCTGGTGGTGCTTGCATTTTGTGGAGGAAATGACCTTTATAAATCAGGTGTGGTCGTGGCATATGTGCTTGGGTAGTATTGTATGGTGGGAACTTCAAAGGAAGAGCAAAGAACCTCAGGGAATTTGGGTGTCACAGAGTGGGCTGGCATTTGAGTTCTGATGAAAGTGTGTGAATGTTGGGATGTGGTGGGGAGCAACTCTGGCAGGGTAGTAAGAATGGGGAGATCCTTCCAGACAAAGATATGTTCAAAGAAAACAGAGACATGAAAGGACACAGTATCTTTGGGGACAGTCCAGGCATAGTGAAAGGGACAGGATGGGTAGTTGGCAGGTGTCTGAGACAGACTACTCCTGTTTAGATTTTAATCCACAGACCAGCAGGGCATTAGTTCAGAATTTTTAGTATGTGTGTTGCCCACTTTAATAATAAGTGCAAATGTTCATTGAAAGTTTTTATCTTGAGAGCTCTTCTAAGCATTCTAAGTGTATTTATTTGTTTGTTTGCTCACTTATTTATTGTGGTACTAGGGAGAGAACACAGGGCCTCACATGTTTCACAAGAGCTGTATCCAGGCCTGTATATGTTTAAAGTCTACTGGATGTTCACAGTGATCTTAGGAGAATTATTCTTTCCATTCACCAATGGAGCAATTGAAGTCTGAGTGGATTAGGGAACTGCGGCCAAGCTCTCATAGCCAGACGTCTGATGAGCTACAGCTTGGTGCAGTTCTGCCTAAGTTCAAATCTATCCCTTCAAGCTCTATATTGTACTTATGTTTTAGGCTTGAAACATAAGATGAGGAACCTGTGTAATTTGTGGGTTCATTCTACCTTTCTGACTTTAGATCTGAATCCCCAGGGCTGAATAGGACTTTTCTTCACATTGATGTGTCAAGAGTGATTGAGGGCTTGAAAATGAAGGCTTTTTTTCTAGTACAGGAATAAATGTTTACGAAGGCACACAAGAAATGGCAAGTTTAGCATGGCAGTCGGAAAGGATGCTATGCAAGGAACCAGATGGCCATCACCTGTGAGGTGGGACGGACTCTTATTAAAGGCCTTATTAGTGAGCTCTGTCTTGGTCTCCTCCTTTCAGGAGGAATGCGACCAGACTAGATTGTCCAGAGTGAGAAAATGATTCAAAGCTGTCAGAGGTAAAGGTACGGGAACAATGACTCAGATATGCCAGCCATAGGAAAGGTCGAGAGCCTGTAGGAGAGAGAGGAGGTGATATCAGCAGGCCTGGGGTGTTTGCTTGAGGTAGGTAGGCTTTCTGGGTGTTGTATGTGTTTTAACTCATTTAATCCTCACAGTGACCTAGAGGTAAGCCCTGTATCTGCCAGGATGAGCAAACTGAAGGAGTAAGGTAACCGGTTGAGCTGCTCAGAGCCAGCAATAGGACTGGGGTTTGAACTCAAATCTGGCTTAGGCGTCTTTGTGTTCAATCAGTACACCATCCTCCTGTGCCAGAGAGACCACTGGATCTTGGGGCAGGGTGTGAATTTGCTCTTTTCTGAAATCTTGCTATTCTCTTTGCCTTAAGCTACCAGAAGAATCTTAGATTAGTGAGATAGAGAAGGAAGCAGGAAAACCAAAGGATAGCATTTTAATTTCCTAGAACAATGCTCTCCAGTGGGAGGCATATTTTATTCACTGCTTTTCCTATAGCATATGGTTGGAAGAAAGTGCCAGGTTTTATTCTCTCTCTCTCTCTCTCTCTCTCTCTCTCTCTCTCTCTCTCTCTCTCTCTCTCTCTCTCTCTCTCTCTCTCTCTCTCTCTCCTTCTCTCCCTCCCTCACTTGCTTCCTTCCTTCTTTCATTTCTTGTGGAAAGATGGAACATCAAAGTTGGAATTAGTGGTTTTAGAAAGACCATACTCTGTAGGCTTTAAAAATGGTATCTTACTTTAAGGCAGGTGCTCTGCCATGAACTACACCTCCAGCCAGTCCTCCATAATTTACTTTTAATAGATGTATGATTCACATGATTCACCTAGCTAGCTTTGAGAGGAAGCCTAGCTGGGTGTGGTGGTATATGCCTGAAATCCTAGGTCTTGAAGGTTGAGTCAGGAGGACTGTGAATTTAGGCCAGGCTTGGCTACTACATAGCAAAGCCCTGTCTCAAGAAGGAAGAGGAGGAGAGGAAGGAGAGGAAGGAGAGGAAGAAAAGGAGGAGGAAGAGGTGTTAGAAAGAAGGACCAGCAGTTTAGAGCACTTACTGTTCTTCCAGAGGACCAGAGTTCATTTCCCATTAACCTGGCTCACAAACACTTGTAACTCCAGCTCTAGGGGATAAAGCCTCTTGCCTCTGTTGGCATCAGTATAATGAAAGAGAATAAAAATGAATCTTAAAAAGGAAGAGCTGGAGGAGGGGAAGACTAGATAAAACATTTGAGGACAGTTTAAAACATAAATTTCCTATTTGCATTTTCTATCCTTATTTTGCTATTGGTTGAAATGCTAGTAGTTTCATCATGTTGTGATGATATTGTATTTGGTTGAGTCTCTGTTTGTTTTTTTGTTTTTGTTTTTTTAAGACAGGGTTTCTCTGTATAGCTTTAGCTGTTCTTGGCTGTCCTGGAACTTACTCTGTAAATCAGGCTGGCCTTGAATGCACAGAATTCCACCTGCCTCTGCCTCTGCCTCCCAAGTGCTGGGATTAAAAGCGTGTACTACCACAGTTTGAGTCTCTTAGACCTTATAAAAGCTGCTGTATTTCTGGAACATGTGTGTGTGGGCGGGCGTGTTGGGGAGGGCACAGGATGAGAAGTGGGCCTTGTTTTCTTTTAGTTACTATGGGCAACCCTTCCTTGTATGTATTTAGTTTAACTGCAAGCCTGTGTTTGGAAAAATGCTAAAGTGATTAAGTTTTTAATTTTTACTCAACTATTTACTATGATTTAAGACTATAACATGATAAAAATGTTATTAAAGATTAATGGATCTTAGCTCCTTGCTCCTCATAAATTTTGTCTGAAAATACATTGGTGGCTCTGGTGGAGATCCCTAAAAATGATGCAAAGCATCTACAGTGTTCACTCCCATTTTATAATCCAACAAAAGGAATGCATTGTAAATGTTTGGGCTTGCTTCCATTAGGTGTGCATACCGTCCTTTCTTTGGAGATAAGTGCAGATGCCCATGTCCGAGGATATGTTGGAGAAAAGATCAAGTTGAAATGCACCTTCAAGTCGTCTTCAGATGTCACTGACAAACTGACTATAGACTGGACATACCGCCCCCCCAGCAGCAGTCGCACAGAATCTGTAAGTGTGGACTATCTGGAAAGTTCCTTTGAATGCCTGGCATGGCAGCACACGTCCGCAGTCTCAGCATTGGTGAGGTAGGAAGATCAGGAATTCAAGGCCATCCTCAGCAACATAGCAGACTTGAAGCCAGCTTGATCTACACTTAAAGAAAGAAGAAAGAAAGTCAGATTCCTCATTCAGAGAATAAAGACTCCTGTCTGCAAGCCTGATGACCCGAGTTCGATTCCTGAATCCATGGGGGTAGGAGAGAAATAACTCTCAAAAGTTGTCCTCTGATTTCTACACGTAAACCATAGCACTAGTGCTCCTACACGTACACCCCATACACACTACAGTTAAATTTAAAAAATGAAATAAAAGAAATAGGTCTTTGGAGTGAGCCAGGCTTCTGTCCTGTGATATTTGTTTAATTACACAGAGTCTTTTACTCTGCTGTGTAAGACTCTTGCACATTATCTCCAAGGAAAAAAATGGTCAGAAACCAAGAGGAAATGTGGTTTAATTTGGTTGCCCTGTTGCTTCCTTCTGTGTGGCATTACAGCTTTATTTTGAATCTGATATACTAAAAAGGGCGTCTCCAGGACGTGGGCTAGAGAAGTTCCCCACTCACGTCACTGACATCCTTTCTCTGAAAGCTGCTCCCACCCTGCTGTCTCTGTGGGCGTGTCTGTCTGAGAATCCTGCACTCTAGATTTATCTTGGCTTCTCCTCTGGCCATGTAAACTTCTGCTGTGATTTATGTAGCTGCCTTTGAAGGAAACAGTAGCACCTTGTACTGGTGACAGATGTCATCAGTGACATATGGTCATGCAATATTAAAAGCAATATACTTTAGTCACACATATAAAACACATTTATGGTTCAAGTCCCATTATGGGTGTTTAATTAGAGATTACAATGCTGTAAAAACCCTTTCTCTTTATAGTTCCATCAGTTGCCTTGGTGCAGGATGGGTGCTATTTAAGGATCTATTTGAATGTTGGGGCTGGAGAGATGGCTCAGCAGTTGAGAGTACTGACTGCTCTTCCAGAGGATCTGGGTTCAATTTCCAGCACCCATATGCTGGCTTACAACCTCCTGTAACTCCAGTTCCAAGGGAATCAGATACCCTGTTCTGATCTTCCTGGGTACTAGGCATGCACTAACACACAGACATACATGCAGGAAAAACACCCACATATATAAAATAATCTTAAAAATGTGAATGTCACAGCCATATGTAAATTGGATTTTTACATTTTACTTATGTATTTATTTGCATGCATGCTACTTTGAGTGTATGAAGGTCAGAGGACAACTTGCAGAATCTAGTTCTTTCCTTCCACCGCTTGGATCCTGGGGATGAACTCAGGCCTCCAGGCTCAGTGACAAGGTGTCTTTACTCACTGAGCCATCTCTGTCCCTAGAGTGGATTCTAGGAAGTATTCTTTATTCTCTTTTCCTCCATTGGAAGGAAAATCGCCTTTCGTCTTAGTGACTACGCCTTGAATTGTGCATTAGGAGCTGTTACCGAGGGCCGTGGTGTGTGTGGAGGGGGTCAGGTAACCGTGGTGAAGGAGACAAGACTGGAGTCAAGGTTCCTGTTGCTGTAGATTTAAAATAGTTCCCTTTATTCTGACTTGCCAGGAGGCCATGACTGACCTTATTTGACTCTGCTTCCTTGTCCAAAAGTAGGACAGAATGAGCAGTAGGGAGCTTCTTGGGTCAGAAACCCTATATGCAGACAGTGCTTCTCCTAGAGCAGTGTTCTGTGAACCCAGTCAGAGAGCAGCAAGCTCGTCTGAGCTGGAATCAGTGCCATTTAAGAGACGGTTTTGGGGAAGTGGTTAACTTGTCAGGCTTACCAAGGAGCAAGGATTGTGGGTCACTAACTTAACATGTAATTCATGAGTTAGACTAACCTGGAAGGTACACAGCAGGCCTTGTTTTGTCAGTGAGGAAATTTTAAGCTTTTTGTCCTGACGATCCCTGTTTTTTGGAGAAAGGTTTGTTGCTCTGTGCTCCAGTCTGTTCTTGAACTTAGTGTATAACCCAGGCTGGGCTCATATTCACAGCACTCCTCCTGCCTCTGCCTCCTGAGTACTGGAGTATAGGCACACACCATCATGCTGCTTTGATAGGCCTCCTCTGTCTCCCCCTTTGGAACATTTGTCACAATCATGTCCATTTTTACTGTCTCTATTTACCAAAATGTACGCTCCATGAGAATAGAGGCCATGCCTGTGTGGTACCCACTATATCCTGTTCCTTCACATGCTTGGAACATGGCGGGTGCGCTGAGTATCTGGGGAGTGAATTCTTGATGAAATTAACCAGTGAGTGAGTCAGCATCTTCTCTGAGGAATTGCGCTTCAAAGTTGGTCAATTTGGTGGTGTGGTGTCCTAAGTGGGAAGGTACCAAGTAAACAAAGAAAGAGGGAAGCCTCCTGTCTTGCATAAGAGCCATGTTGATTGTCATAACTGCCTGTCACACCTTCAGGCATACATATATGCTTTTGGTGACCAAGTGTCCAATCACCAAGTCCAAAGCAGTATCACCTTAATACAGCACATATTCACTGCATGCTTATCAGGTGTTTGATGTGGTCTTGTATTAACTGCCATGGGAGATAAGCCAAGAGAGGTTGGATTGTAGTACACCTGCTCAGTGATCCGGAAGATGAATATCTCCCTTTTGTCACTTGCTAATTGTGTGACTTTGAGTAACTTGCATCATGTTTTGATTTGGGTCTCTTTTCGCTTTCTGTTTTCAGAATAGTTCCACCTGTTAAGTTCAGAATAGTTCCACCTGTTACATTCAGAATAGTTACACCTGCCTCATATGCTTTGGTGACATTATAAGGGCCAAGCGAGTAAACAGTGAAAGTCATTTGCAAACCATGAGAAGCAAACACTGGGTGTTACTCTATAGTACAGGTTCCCTACTTTGACACTATGGATGTCAAACCTGTGGGACTGTCTAATGCACCGTGGAAAGTTTAGCAGCGCCCTTGACTTCTACCCACTAGGTGCCTGAAGCACGCACCCCCACCCCTAGTTGCAGCAACCAAAGTGCACCAAGGAAACAAACAACCCGATTAAGCAGCAGGCAGAAGATCTGAGCAGACATTTCTCAAAAGAAGCGGTATCAGTGATCAGATAGATGAAAAATTCCAGTGCCTCCAATTACAAAGGAAATAGAAATAAAACTGAAATGAGATATCACCTCACAGACTACCAAGAAAAGCTATTCTAAAATAGACTAATAATGGGGCTGGAGAGATGGCTCAGAGGTTAAGAGTATACACTGCTCCCGCTGAGGACCTGAATTTGGTTCTTAGCACCATTATTGGGGTGGCTGACAGTGGTCTGTAACTCCAGCTCCAGGAGTTATGCCATCTCTGGCCTCTGTGGGCATCTACACTAATGTGCATGCACACACATGCAAGCACACACACACCCATGCATCATGAAAAGCAATAAAAATAAATCTAAAAAAGACAAATTACAATAGGGATCGGTACAGGTTGGAGAAAAGGGAAATTTACTAATGTAAATAATACAGCTAATTTAGAAGATGGTGTGGCAGTTCCTCAAAAGCAAAAGTAACTGCAAGATGTAGCTTATTGGTAGAGCTTAGCATTCATAAGGCCTAGGGTTCAAGTCTCAGCACTACACAAAAAAGTCACACATAAATATAACACTTATTATTTGTCAATTAGAAATAAATACAATTTAAAACCTGGTGGGAAAAAAGAATCTGTCCACATTGTCAAATGTTTTGTGGAGATGATGTTGCCCCTGTTTGAGAGTCATTTCCTGGGGGCTTTAGGAAAAATTTACAAGAGAGTTCTTGTTTAGATGTGTGTATGTGTGTGTGTGTGTGTTTATGTCTGTCTGTGTGTTTGTTGTGTGGTCTCTCTCTCTCTGTCTCTGTCTGTCTGTCTCTGTCTCTCTCTCTCTCTGTGTGTGTGTGCATGTGTTTATGTCTGTCTGTGTGTTTGTTGTGTGGTCTCTCTCTGTCTCTCTCTCTCTCTCTCTCTCTCTCTCTCTGTGTGTGTGTGTGCATGTGTTTATGTCTGTCTGTGTGTTTGTTGTGTGGTCTCTCTCTCTCTGTCTCTGTCTGTCTGTCTCTGTCTCTCTCTCTGTCTCTCTGTGTGTGCGTGTGTGTGGTGTAATGTATGAAGGTGCCTTCAGAGGCCAGAAGTGTGGAATTCTCTGGAGTTGAAGTTACAGGTGGTTGTGAACTGCCTGATGTGGGTGCTGGGAACTGACCTCAGGTCCTCTGGATGGACAGTGCTCTTAGCCCCTGAGCCATCTCTTCAGCCATAGAAAAGATCTAAAGGTTGAGATCCCAGGGCTCTCTCATGAGTCTGTTCTCTGATCAGTTTTATTCACCTGTCTTTCTAAGAGAGAGATGGGCAAAGCAAAGCAAAACCAACTGGGGGAAAATAAAGCCCTTGTTTTACAATTCCTCTTAATCTTGGGCCTACTCAGCTTTTCCAAGCTAACCGTTTCTCTTGTGGTATTGCCTTCTTAGATTTTTCATTACCAGTCTTTCCAGTACCCAACCACGGCGGGCACCTTCCGAGACCGTATCTCCTGGGTTGGAAATGTGTACAAAGGGGACGCGTCTATCAGCATCAGCAACCCCACTCTAAAGGACAACGGGACGTTCAGCTGCGCCGTGAAGAACCCTCCCGACGTGTATCATAACATTCCCCTGACGGAGCTTACGGTTACAGAAAGGGGTAAGCGGCTCACTGCCAGGCTCCCACAGTGCTGTCACTTGTCTGGTGTTTTCAGGGACTTACCAGTTGGCTTAGAGGATCACTGTGTTGAAACTGTTGTCTTCACGTGCCTGTTAAGATTGAATTTTAAAACACTTATTTATTTATTTATTTTGTATGTATTGGTGTGTGGGCACCCATGCTACATTGTGTGTCTGGAGGTCACTAGACAGCTTGTAGGAGTCGGTGGGAACAGCTTTTGCTGGCTGAGCTATCTCAATTTTGATTTTGAAAACAGAATATAATAGAATATTCTCTTCCAATGTTGTCATAGTTTCTGCATCGACGTTTTCATTGTATCTTCAGGTGACCAAATGTCTTGTGGAATGCTGAGCAGTCCCCCCAATTTAATGCTTATGTGTGATGTAGAGGTCACTGCAGCTGTCCTGTTGGGTTCATGCTGCAGTTATGGGACTCCCTCTAAGAAGGGGCAGAGTTATGATTCTTTTACGCTACAAAGACCAGCATTTCCTTCTGTGGAGATGAGGTTATGAATGACTTTTTCCAAAATAATCACTCTGGTGACTATTATGTGTTATTTGAGTTTGAAACTGGATATGAGTCAAAGACGTGGAGATACATTATGAATCATTATAATTGCCAATTCTTGGGGCTTCCCGCCCTCTTTTATTTCCTCTTGCCTGCCTGTCCTGCCTTTTTTCCCTTTCTCCCTCCCTCCTCAGCTTTTTCCTTGTCATAATCATCATCTGGTTTGACAATGACCCATTGCAAGTTTAAATGATCATACTGCTGGCAGGAATAGATTTTATTTTTCTAGAAGGCAGTTTTGTAGTAGAAGTCATACTTCTTAAAATTATGTTCC
Source organism: Mesocricetus auratus (assembly GCF_017639785.1). Lineage (NCBI taxonomy): Eukaryota > Metazoa > Chordata > Mammalia > Rodentia > Cricetidae > Mesocricetus > Mesocricetus auratus. Next base: position 23,694,303 of record NW_024429203.1, read on the forward strand.
CTTAAAAATATATTCCTGGCTGGGCACTGGTGGCACACACCTTTAATCCCAGTAGGCAGGCGGATCTCTGTGAGTTCAAGTCCAGCCTGGTCTACAGAGCAAGTTTCAGGGCAACCTCCAAAGCAATACAAAGAAACCCTGTCTCAAAAAATCAATATATATATATATTCCCTACAATTCTACTTTAAAATTTTATCTTAAGATACAGAGCTAAACACTAGGATTTATATATAAGAATGGTCGTTCTAATATGACTTGTAGAGTCAAAGAAGGGAAAGAATTTGAAATAACCTGAATGTTTAAAGTTAGAGGATTGATTTGCTAATTGATTCAGTATGGTAGAGTACTCTGTGTCATATTCAGAAGGCTTGTTTTTTGTTTTTTTTGGACAGAGCTTCACTATTTACTTTGTAAACCACCAGGCTGGCTTTGGACTCGTGGAGACTGCCTGCCTCTGCCTCCCAGTGCTGGCATTGAAGGTGTGTGGTGCCATCACGCCTGGCTTGAAGACCTTTATAATCAGGACCTTTTTAGTCAATCAAAACATGTCTCATACACTAAGCTAAAATAATGTGAAAAGTAGGACTTCTGCTTTTACATACATCCTGCTCCCTATGTGATTTTAGACTCCTGGAAGAAGAATAAACTGGTGGACAGCATGTGTTTCTCCTGGGTGATGGAATTATGTGTGCATGTTTTGCTCCCTGTATTTTTTTAATGTTTCCTGTGATATATTTATTCCTTTTGTAATTGAAGCACGAACAAAGGCAGGGATCGGAAGAGGCCTGGGCCTGACCTGAAGTCAAAGGCTGCAGGTGCACAGCCCTCTCTCGGTTTTTCCGGCAGGTTTCAGCACCATGCTGTCCTCTGTGGCCCTTCTCTCCATCCTTGTCTTCATCCCCTCGGCAGTGGTGGTCATTCTGCTGCTGGTGAGAATGGGGAGGAAAGCAACCGGGGCGAAGAAGAGGAGCAGGTCCGGCTACAAGAAGTCTTCCATTGAAGTTTCCGATGAGTGAGTTTCACCAGAGTCCCCACAGAGAGCCGGGCTCCTTTCCACAGCCCCGCGCAGCACGGGGGCAGCGCAAATGGGCAGCGCATGCGCTCCATGTCCACACACTTCTCCCAGACTGAAGTCGGCGCCAGTGGTGAAATGTCATCCCAAATGGAGTGGTTCTGTGAGGGGAAGATTACAGTGACGTTTGTGGGCATTGACATGGAGGCCGGGGAGTGACAGGGAGCTTCTGCTTCGGGACCACAACATGCAGTGCTGTGGCCCTGCACATGCATTATGAGCATGCATCTCATCTCCCAACAACATATGCCTGAGCAATGAAGGAGGCTCTGAGAACAGCGCTGAAGGGCGAAGGAAATTTAAATAAGCATGTGAGGTTCTTGGTCAGCAGATGCTCTGAAAGGGGTAAATGGATGTGGTTACCGCCTTAGTTACCATTCTAGTTCTGTGAAGAGGCACCATGACCACTGCTTCTCTAATAATGGAAATTGTTTAATTAGGGGCTGGCTTACAGCTGCTTAGTTCACTATCATCATGGGGAACTATTATGATGGGGAGCATGGCAGTAGGCATGGTACTGGAGAAGTAGCTGAGAACTACAGCCTAATCTGGGGAAAGAGGGATAGAGATAGCAATAGATAGAGACAGAGGGAGAGGGAGAGAGAGGTAGAGATAGCAATAGATAGACAGACAGAGGGAGAGGGAGGGACAGAGCCTAGCATGGACTTTTTTCAAACCTTAAAGCTCACACTACTGAGGTACTTCTGCCAACAAGGTCACACCTCCTGATCCTTTAATTCTGTCAAAGAGTTCTACTTCCTGGTGACTAAACATTCAAATATATGAGCCTATGGAGGCCATTCTTATTCAAACCACCACAGTTATCAAAAGCATTTATTACTTATTAATCACCATTCTGCCAATGGGCAGGCACAATCCAGTAGTTTCCCAGGAAGTTTTTTTGTTTTGTTTTGTGTGTGTGTGTGTGTGTGTGTGTAAGCATTGCAGCTCAGATAGAAAGGGATCCTGGCATTCGGGAGCCACAGAATACTGAGTGTTACAGCTCAGATGTAAAAATATTCTGGCAGTCGGGAGCCGAGGACTACCACAGGTCACAGTAAGCACAGCAGTTTACAGCCCTGCTGCAGGGAAAGGCTTCCCCAGTGTAAGAGCTAGGCTCTGGCAGGGAGCACTAAGTTGTTACAGTTTGTTTGGCTCAGCTCCCCCAGAGTGAAACACCACTTTCCCCAGCTGAAGTACTCAGCCTGATGCTCCATTCTGGCTGCTGCAAAAAAGTTCCAGCAAATGAAGGTCTCACCCAAACCTCATTCAAGAGATTTATTGGGAGGGAAGAATCCAGGAGAGTGATTCCTCATCAGGGTGGAAGAGAACAGGCAGACAGCCACAAGCTGCAGTCACAGGGTTTATATAGGGATTCTTGGGGGGGGGGGGGGTGGAGTTTTTCCAGGGAGATTTCCAGGGTAGGGATTGGTCAGATTTCAGTCCCTGAACTAAGATTGGCTAGATTTCATGCTCAGGGATTGGTTGGTTTTCTGCTTGGGTTCAGGGTCAGATTTGGATCCGGTTTTAGGGACAAAGTGTGTTTCTTTTACTGGTCCTTTTAGCCTCTTGGCTCTAATTTTAGGACCAGGGTGTATTTCTTTCACTGGCTCTGATTCCAGAGACAAACTGTTTCTTTGACACTGGTTTCAAGGTCAGGGTGCATTTCTTTGGTTCTGGTTGCAGGGCCAGAGTGTGTTTCTTTGACTCTGTTGAGGGTTGTGTTTCTTTGACTCTGTTGAGGGTTGTGTTTCTTTGACTGACTCATTTTCCATACAGTTTGTTTGTTTTCAAGACCGGGCTTTGAAGCCTGTCCTGGAACTTGCTCTGTAGACCAGGCTGGCCTGAAACTCATGGAGGTCTGCCTGCCTCTGCCTCCCGAGTGCTGGGATTAAAGGCATGTGCCACCATCGCCTGGCCAGATTTACATTTTTTTTTAAACAGGGTTTCTCTGTGTAACATTGAAGGCTGTCCTGGAACTTGCTCTGTAGACCAGGCTGACCTTGAATTCACAGAGATCTGCTTGTCTCTGCCTCCAAGTACTGGGACCAGATTTACTTTTTAAAAGGAACAGAATTATACATTAAATCTCCTTAGCTGGCATGAGGCACACACCTTTAATCCCAGAACTCAGGAGGCAGAGGCAAGCAGGTTTCTGTGAATTCAAGGCTAGCCTGGTCTACATAATGAGCTCCAGGCTAACCGAGGATACATAGTGAGACCCTCTTTCAACAAAACAAAAACAACAGCAACAAAAAAATCTGTGATGTTTCTGTTGTCTGTGAAAGGACTCCTAACCTAAGGGATGAGGGAGTCTTAATCTTGGGAAGTTCTAAATTTTTTTTTCTGTGTGTTTATTTATTTACTGGAGAAAGAGTTCCTTTTTCAAGGAATCTGAAACACACACACACACACACACACAGCAAAAATAATATCTGTTTCTAAGCATGTATATCAAACCCTCTGGGATCTGTTCCCAAGTCACATTGTTTCCCATCATTTGCTCTCACTAACTCTATAGTTCAGTTATCTTCAGCTTATGTGTTTTTCCCCCTAGATATACTATAGTCATTCTTGTGTGTGTTTGTGTGTGTGTGTGTGTGCATGTCTGTCTGTCTCTGCCTGTCCATCCATCTATTTGTCCATCCATTTTTTTCCTCCTGACCCCAACATTCCTGGAATAGTCCTCTTCAGTTTCTTGTTTATCTGGAAGCTTGGTTACCCCCAGAACCAAGATGTGCGCTTGAGTTCTGGACAGAGACCTGGTCTCTCCCTGCCCTGTGCCCATGGCAGTTCCCCCAAACTGTTAGAGCATCATCGTATGGTATTACCGTACACAGTAGCTCTTACGGTTCCCTCTCATCAGAAGATCAGGTGCTCTTTACCTCTGTTCCCACCCTAGCATGGCACTCCAGCCGTAACTGATGCTCAGTACTTTCCTGAGTGAATGAGGGTGACTAGCTGCTATTTACCTAGTGCTTGCTGGGTGTGTTTGTGTACAACCAGTGTGCCTGGTGTCTTCAGGGGTCTCATGCACATTTATTTATCACTTATTCCTAACGGCTCTCCTTAAGGGTCAGCTATAAAACTACTCATGTGATTTCAATACCCAAGCTTGTGCTGAGGACAGTGATGGTTAAGTTTTGCTCTGTGTTCTTTCCACAGCACTGACCAGGAGGACAACAATGACTGTATGGCCAGGCTTTGTGTCCGTTGTGCGGAGTGTCTGGTAAGTGTCCTGTTTCTTCTGTTTGGTATTTTCTCTTCTTCTTGACAGCACAGGAAAGTATGAACCAGGGTCTCTGGGAATACCTACCAATTCTCAAGTTGACTTTTTTTTTTGAAAAATAAAATTTAGATTTTTTTTTTTTGGTTTTTCGAGACAGGGTTTCTCTGTGGCTTTGGAGGCTGTCCTGGAACTCGCTCTGTAGGCCAGGCTGGCCTCGAACTCACAGAGATCCACCTGCCTCTGCCTCCCGAGTGCTGGGATTAAAGGCGTGTGCCACCAATGCCCGGCAAATTTAGATTTTTTTTAATGTATAAGAGTATTATACATGTGTGTTTGTGTATAACCATTATGCCTGGTGTCTGCAGGGGTCAAAAGAGGGTGTTTGACTGCCTGAAGCTGGAGTTACAACAATGGTTGTGAGCCACCATATGGGAACTTGAAACAAAATTCAGGTCCTCTGCAAAAACAACTGCTGAGCCATCTTTCCAGTCCTCATTTAAAATTAAGTTTGTTTATTTAAGCTTCAGTGAGTGCATGGAGTCACTGGACAGTTTGAAGGACTTGGTTCTGTCCTTTTACCACGTGGGTCCCAGGGATCGAACTCAGATCATCAGGCTTGATTGATGTCAAGCTCCTTTACCCACTGAGTCATCTCATCAGTCCATGATTTTATTTTATTTCGTCTCATGTGTGTAGAATTGTATTCTTAAGCTAAAAAGAGGGCTGTGTAAGGTACTGACTGATAAACAAACAAAAAACCAAAACCCAAACCAATCAAAGAAACAAACAAAAACCAAAAACCCTATTGAATTTTTACAAGGGAATTTCAACTTTCTGAACTCAGAACCCTGAATTGAATGAACTTCTGATGAACCAGTTTTTCTTTTCTTTTCTTTTTTTTTTTTTTTTTGAGACAGGGTTTTTCTGTGTAGCTCTTGTAGACCAGGCTGGCCTGGAACTCACAGAGATCCTCATGCCTCTGCATCCCTAATGCTGTGATTAAAGGCCTGTGCTACCACCACCTAGCTGAACCCTAGTATTTTGAAGGAAGTCAGGATGTATAGCCTTTAGGTGATTTCTTTCATCACTAAGAAACACTGTGTTGGTAGGTCCTCATCTTGGTTGAAATCTCTAAAGGGTGCATTCCAGGCCTTGACTCAGGCTTGTATCTATCCTGGGATCTAAGGAGAGGGGGAGACTCTGAAGTGGTGCAGCTGGAGATGCCTCAGGATCTGTTTGTGAGCTAACGTGGGCTAACGTGAGCTAACGTGGGCTAACGTGGGCTAACGTGGGCTAACGTGGGCTAACGTGAGCTAACGTGATCTAATGTGAGCTAACATGGGCTAACGTGAGCTAACGTGAGCTAACATGGGCTAACGTGAGCTAACATGGGCTAACGTGAGCTAACGTGAGCACACACTTTGTCCTCACTGCCAACCTCAGCACTTGACTACGTGAGTGCAGCCCGTCACTCACTGGACTTCTCATTACTTTGATTTCTGTGAGCTTGAATCACCTATGTGAGATGAGAAAAAGATGTCTCAACTCCCCAGGGTTTGAATACTTTGATAACACAAAGTAAGAGACAGTTATTATCTACATGTCTTGTATTAATTCATTTAATGATTATTTATTGGCGTCTGACATGTGCCATGTGTACCATTCTAGGTGCTTATAAAATAGATGTGAAAACATTAAAATTTCCCGCTCTTCAAGGAAAATGTTCTCTGCTTGAAAAACTCTTTCACATCCTCAAACATGCAGTTGAAATAGCATCTTTTCTCAAATTGGGGCATAAACAATTTTTTGAAAATAAATAAAATACTCAGTATACTAGGCAGTATTTAATGCAAATAAATATTGCTGAAACAAAGCAGAAAAAGAGTTAGCTGAAGGGCTGTGGTATTTGAGAGGATGCTTATGGTTACCCTTGGTACGATGGCATTCAAGAAATTTCCTAGGAGAAATGAACAGCTAGCCACACAGCTTTCTCGGGAGATTGCTTCTGGAAGAGACTGTGGATGCCAAGGCTCAGAGGAGAGCAGCAACAAGGGGGCAGTGTGGAAAGCAAGAGAGGAGGGCGAGAATGAACTCTGTGGGAGTCAAAGAGTTGCATCCAGATCTTGTAAGAAGCCTGAGTCATCTGAACTCTACATGAAGTGGAATCCATTAGAGGGGATTTGGAGGGAAGTGCTATGGACTGATGTGTGTTTTCAGAGTGTCAGTCTAGCTTTGTGTTGAGAGCGACAGTAAGGGACTGAAGCAGGATCAGAGAGCCTGGTTAGTAGGCATTAGCCATAATCCAAGTGAGAGAAGTCTGTGGTAGAGACGGTGAGAAGTGGCTGTGTCCTGTACTCTGACTTGAAAGTAAAGGCAGAAGAATTTCCTGGCATTTGTTTTTAAAGATAAAAAGGAGAAACAGGGATCATTCCAGAGGTCTTGGCAACTAGTAGAATAGAACCAACATTTTCTACAGTAATATTTAAAATGTTTTAGCTCAAAGTTAAGATTTTTATTTTATTTTATGTGTTTGAGTATTTTGCCTGTGTGTGTGCATGCAGTGCCCACGGAGGCCAGAAGAGGGATCAGATCCCCTGGAACTGGAGTTACAGATGGTCGTGACACCATGTGAATGCTGGGAATTAAACCCAGGGTCTCTTAACTACTGAATCCTGGGAGTCAAACCCAGGTCTTTTGGAAGGGCAGAAAAATGTTCTTTACTACTGAGTCATCTCTTCAGCCCCAGAGCAAGATTTAAGAGTGAAATCAGGAGTTGAGTTTGAACATATTATGTTCAGTGAGGCAGTTGTGTTTTCAGAACAGAGGCTTAGTCTGGAGATGTGATCTAGGAGTCATTAGGAGATAGAGACTTATGGAGCTGTGTCCATCAAGGAGATAGGTGTGTATATATGTAGGAAAGCCAAAGGACTGAGCCTGGAGGTCTCCAAGGCTTCTAGACAAAGAGGAATTAGCAAAAGAAAAGAAAAGGGATGGCCTTTGAAGTTGAAAGACCACCAAGAGAGTTTAATATCTTGGGAGATGGGGAAGAAAATTTTCCAGGAACTGGGAGTTCCTATTTATGTTTTGGTGATGTGGAGGTTACTGGTGACCTTGGCAAAAATAGCTCCAATGGGATAGTGAGGGTGAAAGGCACAAGGGAAGGGGCAAGAACCATCACAAAGACACATGGGAGGAAGTGAGTGTAAATGGCTTTCCTAAGATAGAATGCAAAGAAATATGGCAGGGGGCAGAGGGTGCTCTGTGTTGAGTTGCTTTTTATGATGGGCAAAATGGAGCACCATTTCTATGCTGTTGTGGATGATCCAATGGAGAAGGAAAAAATTGATGCTGCAAGAGAGAGAGAGAGAGAGAGAGAGAGAGGATAATTGCTGAGTTTACACTGGGAGGTGTCACAGGAGGACATAGTTGCTGTAGATAAAGTCATAAGAACAGTGGAGAAAAGCTGGTCATGGTGGTGAATGCCTTTAATTCCAGTACTTGGAAGGCAGAGGCAGGTGGATCTCTGTGAGTTTGAGGCCAGTCAGGTCTACAGAGAGAGTTCCAGGACAGCCATGCACATTCTGCTATAGGCAAGCATCTTTTCTGGTGTATTTAAGTTCTAAAATACAGTCATAAAGAGAACCATTGTGGCTTCAAAGCAGTAATCAGCCTGCTGGACACATTGTATTGAGGTCCTGTGATGCTCCATGGAACTTAGGTGTGCTATCAGGGATATCCCACCATTGTTACCCCAAGCTAGTTTCCATTTGGAGACCCCATACACATGGTCTTTACCTGTAACTAGCTGTGGCATTGTAGTGCATAAACATCTGCCATTCTTGCCCCTCTAGGATTCAGACTATGAAGAGGCGTACTGATGAAGTGTGTGTGATGGAGGAAGTGTCACCTAACAGCAGGAAATATCCCATTTCCCCAGCCAGGAGTGCCACTGGCGGGGACAGCAGTGACAGAAGAATCTGACGGTCATCAGTGAAGACTTTAAGGACCATTTATTTATTGAAGAAGTGTTCATTTTATATTTATAAACTGTTCAGAAATTTCCAGAAGGGACTCATGCCTTTCCTTCTTAACATGCTCTGACTGAACAAAGAAATTCTTGTCTTGAACAGAAACACACCCCTTGGTTTACCTTTGCTCTTGAATGTAGTTCGTGTGTAGTTCGTGCTTCCTTTCAGTTGCCTAAATGTCTGTCACTCTGCAATGCCAAAATTATACTTTTTAACGATGTGGAGCTTGTAGCTTCCTAATGATGTGCCATGAACAACACACTTGTTTGGGATGGGTAGCTTTTGCTTCTTCACAAACGTTTTCTGTTGCAAGTATTTGGTATGCACTATGTGGTTTGATGGTCATCAGTTGTGTCTGGGTGGCATGAAGTGTTTGACCACAATTTTGATAGACTCGGTTGGCTCACAAGTTGTAGGCTTGCTTTGACTGGGTCTCTTAAGTATTAGTGTTGTCAATTTACAGTTAAGGAACCAAATTTTGAGGTATTGTAGTCTTTCTCATTTGTCTTGCTAGGTACATTTTGGGCCAAAGAATGTTATTTTGTGTTCCTACAGCTGACTAATTTGTGGTTTCCTCCTTGGTTTTTTAAGTCAGGGGTAAGAAATACCTCTTAAGAAGGTTTTAAGAGAGACTTATGAAATATTTTTGTAGTCCTTTGCTTTAGGTCTTTCCACTTTTCTTGTGTTGTTGTTTAGAACTTCTAGTTCCAAGTTGCAATAGTGATGGGCACATTGTTGTGTCTGCAAGCTGGTTTTCTCGGTACTGGAGATGAGGAAGTAAGATTGCGCAGAGCATCTCCCTTCTCTTCTCTCCATGCCTTGCAACCAACACCACTGCTGTCTTGTAGCAACTTATTTAAAATTTTAATTTATAGTAGGTTTTCTATAAACCATTCAGATGTACCTGATGTATCAGGAAGGACTGACTGACAGCATGTGTGCAAACGGCCCTCTCTATAAAGTGACAGGGCTCACTTCTTGATTGTGAGAGTCACAAGTGACCCCTTTCCCAGCCTTGGTTGTTTCATCATGGTGGTCTTCTTCCTAGTTCTTCCTAAAGTGGCTTGGGAGGGCTCCATATTAGTTTTATAAACTATGTAGCTTATAAAAGTCATTCTACTTACCACCAAGATCTTATTTTTGAAACTGGCATCGTTAACTCTGCTTTGAAGATTTGTTAATCTAACCTGCTGATCCATGAATCTGAGTAGCTGATAAGCGCTGTGATTTAGCTCTGGTCACGGAAGCCCATGGAAGAGGCAGAGGAGGAACTGGCATTCTGCATCTTTGGTGCCTAGACTTCATGGTTCTTTGGGCTACTTGTTAAAGATGTGGTTGTCTGCGGCCACTCCAGTGAGACCATTTCTGACAGATCAACACAGAGGATAGAATTCTGGTACCAAGCATAAATAACTGGACTCTCGCAGATCTGAAGAGAGGGATCCAGTTATGAGGGGGCCATGCTGTGGGCTTCATTGCTATGACAGAGGTGTTACAAGAACCCATTTAAACCATCATCCTGTGAAAATGAAGGACCAGTTTCATGTCTTAGGACTTTCCTGCAAGTGTGTTGTGGAACTTTGTCTAACTTAGACATTGGTGAGCTAGGTGACTGATGCCCAACACACACACACACACACACACACACACACACACACACACACACACACTGTTGTGTTCCCTGTTTTGAAATGGTTCTTTCGCTTTTAAATGACAGACCAATGAAAGCCTTCATTGTAGGGAAGTCAATCATTTTATTTGTTCCATGGGTTTGTGGTTACATCCAAGACTTAGGCCCTTCAGTTTCCTTTTTCACTCTTATGCCGAGGTTTGTGTGATAGCCTTTTGATCCTAAGGACAATAAGGCAGTGTATGGAACACTCCCTTCTTTAAAAATGAATGTAAGATAAAAGGTTTTTGTTTGTTTGACTTACTGTTTTAATATCTTCTAAGTTGCCAATTCTCATACCCCCCCCCTTTTTTGCTGCTCTGTGGGCTCAAATCACATGACATTATAGCATTGTCTGGGAAGAGATTTAAGTTTTTCATTGTGGTTGTATCATCTTCTGAGTTTTATGCATTATGGTCTCTTAAAACTTATAAAATGTGAATTTATAAAGTGCTTTGTTTTCCCTTTGTGACTTCAGGCTACTTGGGAACATCTTAACTGTCTGCAGCTCCTGAGTGAGGCCACGGTGCTTCAGAAGGGAAAGTTGCCCCTCCCTCGTGTGTGTGTGTGTGTGTGTGTGTGTGTGTGTGTGTGTGTTTTACAACAACAGAAAACCTGGAGGCCAAATCCTGAGCTAGAATATTCTATCGTATCACTGAGCTCCCATTCTGAAGAGGGGCTCTAGGAAGATCCATGGAGCGGACTGATTGCACAGCTCAAAACACTCCAGTGGTGAACTCTTCACTGCTGCATCTCATTGACTTTTAAACTTAAACTTCTTGTTTGCCGGAGGCTGTGAGCTGTAAGGCTGCATGCACAGACACTGTGACTCATGGAATCTTCACTCCACTGTAGTTAATAAACTTCTTTGCACCTTGTGGCTACCCTTTTCATGTCTGTCTGCATTAAAAAGAGAAGTATCACATGAAAGAGAGGGGGGTTTGTGGTTTTCAACATTGAGAAAACTGTCTGAGCTGTGTGCCAGCAAGACTCTGAATAGATCCAGTGGCCTGATCACACAGCAGGAGCTGATGAGTGCATTTCTAGAAATGTTGTGAACCAAGTGGCAAACTGTTGGTGGCACGAAATAGACTGTAGTGGGAATTTTTACACACAGCCCATGCAGTATGGTCCTTGAGGCAAGAAAGCATTCAATAGTTTTCAGGACAGGACACATTCCAAAAGATGAGTATGCTCAGACTTGGGTCAATCCAGTAGAGCTAAGGGTGAATGTGTGTGTGTGTGTGTGTGTGTGTGTGTGTGAGAGAGAGAGAGAGAGAGAGAGAGAGAGAGACAGAGAGAGACAGAGAGAGACAGAGACAGAGAGACAGAGGGAGGGAGGGAGAACACCTACTTTGAAGGTGACTTAAAATGGAGCGGTATCTTGCTATCAGGAAGCCCCAAGTTGTTCCTCAGGATGGCAAAGCTACTCCAAGTGTTTGCTAGAATAACTTGCTCCATCCCTGTCTGCTGGCAACTCTTATAGTCAGAGGAAACTTATGCAGCAACATGGTGGGCTGGAGCTCCTGACATGAGGAATCTTTGGAAGCAGCTAAAGGGTGATTGATTCGCCTGGATGCATCTCTATAATGAGAGAGAGAGAGAGAGAGAGAGAGAGAGAGAGAGAGAGAGAGAGAGAGAGAGAGAGAGAGAGAGAGAGAAAGCTGCTGTATCTGAAACAGTAAAATGTTTTTATTCATTTTAAATTAATTGTACTTTGTTTACAAAAAGCTGATTTCCCAGTAAGTGCCTTTCAAGATTTTTGTTTTTGTTTTGTTTTGTTTAGGTAGGGGCTCACTGTATATCCCAGGCTGTCTTCTCCTACCTGAGCCTTCTGGGTACTGAGCCTTCAGGCATACACCACTACAGCTGGCCCATCTGAGACCTTGCTTTCAGAGTTTGGAATCCAGGAAGGGAAGTGGCACCTGCAGGTGTCATTGTAGTAAGCTGCATACAGTCCTTCCTTTTAGGATAGAAATATAAATGTCCTGAATGGGATGCTGGTACCACCCCCTCCAAAGCTCAGGGAACATCACAGAAGAGGAGTCAGAAAAAATGTAAAAACCAGAAGATAATGGAGTGCTATGCTTCTGGATATGACATGACATTCTAGTCATGTACACACAGAAGCTGTGACTACCTGAATGAGACCTGCATGGGTACACACACATACTCATATGTACATGTAGACACTCACACATGCATGCACACACAAGTACATGCACACACAAAAGCAAGAAGAGGACTAGTTGGGAAGAGGAGGGGTATCAGCAGGGGTGAGACGGAAATAAGAGAAAGTAATGGGATGAATATGATCATCACAATCCACTGGATAGTATTTGTGAAAGCAAACAAAAATTTGAAGCAAACAAATGAAAATATAAATGCAAATTGGGTAGTGAGACTGGGGGCTGAAAGGAGAACCTTGAGCTGAAGGTTCCTGTTTAGGTTTCTGTAGCCACCTCAAAAGACATGCATGCATCTGGTTTGCTTTGAGCCAGACCTACTGCGCTGGCAGAAGTCTCTCAGTTGATGTGGGGGATGCTGTGGCAGGAGATCGCGGTGCATTGCTTTTCCTGGGCGCTGACATCTTGGGTAAGCAGTGAATGTGTGTGCTGTGAGTCCTTGCTTGAACTGTTCTGAGAAGAAGGCTGGTTAGATTGCCATTGCTGTAGGATGAGGAGGCCATGCACAGAGTCCCCAGTCTCCGCAGCAGGGGCTGCCATGAGGTCGACAAGCAGGTGCAACTTTAGTCTTAGTAGTGTGCTTTGTGTCAAGGTTCTCAGAGAAAACAGAAGTAAGCTTTGCTGTAATAATCATGAACGAGGTCACCCGTAGGCTTCAGCTTTCCTGCTGCTTGTGGCTTCAAGCAGAGTTGTGACTGGCTGTCCTTGAGCTCATGGCAGAAATCCTCCTCAGTGTCTGCTCCATGTTCTGGATAAATCAACATGTCATGAAGGCAGCAATTCAAGTCTCCCAAGAGAGCTGGACTGCCCTGGCTTAGCCCAGACCTCTAGAAAAACAGACGCAAGATGAATTAGGACCAACTATATGCTGGTCTGGAGGGAGAGGGAGATGGCTCTCAAGGTTCCATCTGAGTAGTATGTAATCTAGGTTGTGCTTCAAAAGCCACAAAGCCCCTATCTGTATTAGATGGTCTCAGAAGGAAAAGCAAGGGCATATTTTAAGAGGCTTGTATCGCGGGATGGTCATGAAGATTTGTATATGTACAAATTCCTGAGAATCCAGAGGTACACAGGAACAGAAGGGGGAGTTGAAGGAACTTAGCATCACAGAGGAGTGAGGCATGAGTGACAATGTTGCACAGTTGTCTGTCTTTCTGTAGTCTTCGTTATTACCAGGGGCAACTTGGCTAGGAGACAGCACCCTGCTCTTCCATTGTCTTGCAAAATTGTAATAATATGTATTATTATAGTATGTAAATATTGTAACCCTAGGACTGATAGGAGATGCTTGCCAGGAGTTATTGTGAGAAAGCCATAAGCTTGGGTCAAAATGCTTGGCCAGCACGTGAAATAACTGGCTGTGTGGCATTACCTGAAACCTACTGCTGAGCTATACCAATGTCTGGAAAGGGAACAGGGCAGAGATGAGGGTTTAAGCAAGGCCTATTGGCAAGGTGCTTCTGAATGTGCGAGATGCCTGGGATTCTAAAAACCAAGATTTATGTGTGTGTGTTTAGAATTTAGAATTTTGATAATTGCATATGTTTCAAATATATGTGTATGCATACATATATGTACATGTATATATGTATGTGTCATTTATTAAATAACATTTTACTTGACAATGCATAGACAGTGGTCCTATAAGATCATATAGCCTAGTGGCATTGTAGTCATCTTAGTTTGTATAAGTGCACTCTTGGATGTTCACACAATGGAATTTCCTGATGATACATTCCCCTCACTAATGTGTGGTGATGATGGTGATGATGATCATGATAATGATGATGATGATGATGTGTGCATGTATAAAAAAAGAATTTCTGAATGTTTGCCACCTACCCAGGAAATTGAAACTTGACTGGAGGATTCTTGGTAAGTTCCCAAGGTGCCATGAGCTTGTTTGAGAAGCTGTAAACTGAGGATTCCTGCCCCCATCATGTTGACCCTGGACCTGTAGTGATTCATAGGCTCCCTCTCAGCCTCTTGGAGCTTAGAGTCTTGGAGAGTGAGAGGAAGAGCAAATATTTAATCAGATGAGCACCGCAACAAATAGATGGTTACAAGTTGTGACAAATGCCTTGAAAGAAAAATAAAGAGTACCATGAAGGTGAAGCTAGGTAGTCTGTCCTAGAATGGATGCCTGAGGGGAGGTTTCCCTGAGGAAATGGCATTTAACTTGACATATGAAAGATGAATCAAAAGGAGTTAAGGGGTGTGCGCAACAGCGTTGACAGACATGGAGAAACACTGCAATGTGATGATACAGGCTGGGGCAGAAAGATCCAGAATGCCTGGGATTCAAGTCAGACTTCCAATCTTCTTTGTTCTTAGGCAAAACATACCATTGGCCTGTACCTCAGTTTTCCCATCTGCAAAAAGTCTCACAGTTGTGGGGAAGATTGAGTGAGTTAGTATGTACATCACCCAGACAATCCCTAACGTTACATCTTTCTTTGTTTATTGCATATTAAGTCTTAATTTTTAGTGTAGTTGTCTATCAACTAAAAAAACAAAAACAAAAAAATCTGAGCCTATAATGTTAAAGTTGAGTTCAGGGGGTTGAGCCTGGAAAATAACTTTTAAAAAGAAATTCAAATTCAATGCTCTTTTTGCTAAAAAGCATACTTTTCTCTTTAATTCCCACAGAATTCTATCAGTGCATTTGAGTATTTAAGACTGAAAATGGGTATTGTTTGCCTATCATACTATGTATTTCCTAGAATTGGTTTGAAGGAGGCTGGGTGTGGTTCTGCGTGAGTAAGTCAGCTTTTCAAGTTGTTGGTTTCTTCATAGAGTAGTGTCAAGGGGTTGCAGGATGCCTCGAAGCTGATTTCAAGGTAATGGTCACATTGTCAGTGACAAACATTTATCTGGCATGCTCCCAGCAATTTATGTAGAACAGTGTTGGAGCACAAATACAAACAAGACATACATGGTCCTGTCCTTGAGAGTTTACAGACTTCAATATGCATTGGTTACAGACATGCAAATTAGCTATTACACCTCTGAGTGACTGGTGCTTTCTTGGGAAAATCCTGTGAGAGTTGGGCCCTGTTTGCTGAGCAGAGAAAGGAACTCAGTAGCTCCCTAGAAGGTGACAGGGATCGTGGATGTCTGAATGTGATGAGCTAAAGACAAGACATGCTACAAGGGAAGCCCAGTATGACCACCAAGTCTGTATATGTCGGGGGAGGGCCTTCTGTTCCATCCCTGAGACAGCTGGAGCGGTGCTCTTGTCCACATGTTGACAGTGGTAGTACTCAAGGCTTCTAGTTTATTTTGATTGATAGTTTACCATTCCTATAAAGGTAGAAGTCACAGGCTGCTTTCTGTCTGGCTCTTGGGTTCTAGAAAATGGGATCCTGCCTAGCAATGTTTCCTCTTTTTCGAAGCACTGTTATCTATATGATCATAACTGATTCTTGCATTGTCATCCTGTGCTGTAGGTGAGGAAGCTAAGGTATAGTGACTCAAGGGAGACCTAGGGAAGGAGTCTCCTTGAGCAGTTTCCATTTTCCCAGTGGATTTTGTTGATTGGAATACAGGTAAGGCATCTTTTTTGGTAACCACTTAAAATATATTTTTAAATTCTATGCTTACAGTTATGCGCATGTGTGTATGCTTGTGTGTGGGTGTATGCACATGAGTGCAGGTACCCTTGGAGGTCAGAGGCAGCAGATGTCCTGGAGCTAGAGTTTGTGAGCCACTAGATGTGGGACTGAGAGAGAAGCAGCTCATCCTCTGGGAGAACAGTACATGCTCTTAAAATGTCGAGCCATCTCTTCAGCTCCAGGCAACTGCATTTTAGAAAGGAAGTGGCCAGTGCCAGATATCCCAGCAGAGCTCGCTGGAGTCCCCTGCTATTAGTGCATTAAGGGACCTTTCTTAGCAGTTCTGAGGTAGAACAGTTCTAGTGGCCGAGCCATTAGTCATTGAAGGGGTCACAGCTGAGATGGTTATAGTGGGTCTGATCCCTAAGATGGGATGAGTTGTGACTTCTTAGTGTTAGGGTTCTTCAGTTTGCCTAAGAACATTTGGGGCCACTTTGTCTAGAATAGTGAGTCATTTTCCAAGAGCTGGGGGATGTCATGAGATTGATAAATGTAACAAAGACATTAGAAATGGTTTTACACATTCAGCTCAATTCTTAATTCTACCCACACTGGCCTGCTTTAAAAGGTTAAAAAAAAAGGTCATTCCTGTGGTGTCTTTGTATTTTAAATTTGATAAGTAATACCTTTAAGGCTTAACGTTTCTCCTTTGTGAACCTGGGCTATGACTCTATTAGTGGAACGATTGCTAGACATGTGTAATGCCCAAATACAAATCACTGATCAGTTTCCATTCTTCGTATATTTCTCCTCCCACATGACCTGAACATTCTTTCCGTTTGTCAAGGGGCAATTCCCATTCAGCCCTGGGGGAGGGGACAGGTAAAAAGTTGAGGCTATGGATCCCGTAGTGTTTGGGTCATGTGACACGTGCAGGCTGTGGAATATCTAGAGTGGTTGTCCCAAGGGCTCCGTAGGGACTCATTTGCCCTTTTTGTTTGGAAAAGCGACTTTCATTGACCTTCCCTTTTGGCCAACCTGAAGCAGACCCCAAGTGTCTCTTCAGATGTCACTTGGTTTTGTTTTGCCATATCCCTCCTCAGCATCTAGATGTTGTCTTGTCATGCACACTCGAGCTCTTCCCTCCCCCGCTGTTCCTCACATGTGAAGGGTAGCTGTGCTGGGGAGCTTCCTCTCCGTGTTCAGTGCCGTGCCAGTGCCTCAGACACAACCTGGCCCACACTGGTGCTCACTGTTGGTGCGTTCAGTCAACAATGTCCTCCGTTCACTATTTTCTGGTTTTCCATTTATCTTAAGATCAGAAGCTTGAAAGTAGCATGCTTCGCCTCCTGAAACTGATTGTGATTCCAGTGATTCTGGGTAAGTCGAAGCAAGAGACTGGGGGGCAATACCCGGGTGCTTGTCTTGTCTCAGACATGACATTTTTTGATATTTATTTATTTACTTATTTATTTATTTTGTATTGTGGGAAAGGGCATGAGGCTGTCAGAGACAAATTGCTGAAGTTGACCCTTCCTTTCCTCCATGTGGTTTCCTGGAGTTGAACTCAGGTCTTCAGGCTCGGTGGCAAGAGCCCTTACCCACTGAGCCCTAGTCTCATGCATTTTTAAAAGCCAACTTTTATTTTTGTTTAATTCCCTTTGATTTGTGATACGGAAACTCTGGTCTGGGACTTCTGGTTCTGGTGAAACTGCTGTTTTAGAAGCAGTAGTTGATTCTTTTTGCCTTCTTCTGTGTCAAGATTGGGCACAGCATGAATTTAATACCATGGCCTATCTGTAGAATTGAGTATTTTGGACCAGGTGACCTGTAGCACAGTTGGTGCTGTGTTTGGGGTAAATGCAGTAAAGTTTAGTTTTCTACTTTGTCTTGTATAGGATGGAACTGTGTATATGTCTAGTTTGTCTGTAAAGGAAAAGTACATAGTAATATTAAAATGATTTCTATGACTGTGAAAAAAAAAAAAGATTGGGCACAGAATATCTTTGGGTAGTTCCTGCGTGTTCTAGAACATACTTGTGTGAAAGGAAGTTTCTCTGTGGCATTCCTACAGTTTACACTGGTGTCAGTCAATTACAGCTAGCTAGTCTCAGATATGGAAGGAAAATTACCAAGCAGAAATGGAGGGGCCCTTTTATTTGTCTCTGTGCCTCAGCCAGGCAGATGCTTTTGTGGTTTCTAAACATAGGGAACTCTTTCCCAATTGTTATTGTTGTTGTTTGCCTGGAACTCTCTGTCCTTTCCACTTTAACCCCCTTCCCTAGCACCTCACCCCAACAAACTTGCTCAAGCCTTCCGGATTCCACAAGCTTCCCCCTAAGTTTTACTTCCTTCTGGGTGGGAATCTCCTGCTCAGACTTTTCCCTGGTGCCCAGGACAGCCCAGGCTGCCCACCTTCATTTCCTTATTTTCTCTTTCTCTTTTCTGCCTGGAGCTTGTTCCTTATTCCATGGAAATAGATCTGTGGGAAGACGAAATTAATGTGGTGGTTTGCCATCTTACTTACTAATTATTTAATTTGTAGCCAGGGTCTTTCTATGTGAATGAAAACAAGGACATGACATGCTCCTAGCTATGGCTGAAGAGAAGGCTTTTATTGTAGATGTGAGGGAGGGAACTGCCAGAAGCATCTAGAAGAGCCCAGACTGAACACGGCTGGCAGAATAGATCAGACCATGAGACGAGAGATGGGGAGGGAGAGTGAGAGAGGGAGGGAACAGAGAGGCAAGAGAGGGGGTCAGGAGCCAAGAGCAGAGGACCAAGAAAGGAACCAAAAGAGAGAAGAACCAAGGAGCCAAGAGAGCAAAGAGAACAAAAAAATGCCTAGGAATCAGAAGTCAAGGGATGCTCAGTGGCTGGAGAGGGTTAGGGTGGGGAGGGTGTGTGTGTGAGGAGAGGACTCTGTAACAGGTGTTTGCAATGCTGAGCGAGCCTGGTGGTCCGTGTGCACTTTGGTATGTCAATCAGCACCACAGTTAGCCTTTGCCCAGGGTTTCTTTGGGACTTGATACTATGGAGCCCAGCCTTGAAGGCATTATCTTCTTTTCTCTGCCTCTTGAATGTTAGGATCACAGACGTGCATTTTCATGCCCAACTCTTTATTATTATTCATTATTTTACTTATTTAAGTGGGGGTGCTAGTATGGAGGTCAGAGGACAACTTGCAGGAGCTGGCTCTCATACTATGTTGGTCTGGGCGATTGAACCGAGGTCATCTGGCTTGGTGGCATCTCATTGGCCCTCTTTATTATTTTGAGCTGTAGACAGTGAACCTCCACTCAACAAAATAAGCAAAGGCTGCCTTTGCTCAATTCCAGGTGCGCGCGCGCACACACACACACACACACACACACACACACACACACACACACACACACTCAAGTCTTCCTCACAGGAAAATTCCAGTAGTTGCTGGAGCTAATATGATTTCTTTCAAATATCTCCATCTGAAGGGTTGAGAGTCTGTGTGTTCTTTTCCATCCTCCTACTGTGCGAGCCTGCTGTTGGGCAGGAAGTTCTCTCTCCTCTCAGGGGAGACAGCTTGGATGAAAAGGCTGGCACCTTTCCTGTTCATTCCCATATGTGTTCATTTGGCTCTTCTTTGATACAAACTGGGCAGCATCTAAATTTGTCTCTTGATTTTGTTGTCTTTGTGCCAGAGGATACCTTGTGAAAACAGAAACGTCCTTGGCTTTCCCTTTTGGTGAAATTCCGTGAGTGACAAGCAGATGAGGGGATGAGGGGATCCATGCTTCAGATGCCTCTGAAAGGGCAGAGTTGACAGTGTTGCTGGAGGAATGAGGCCAGGAGAGGGCAAACACAAAGAAAACTCAAAGAGAAAGTTGTATTCCACTCTGGCCTACTTAACTGTAGAAAGACTCCAGCCAGCGAATGCTGAGATAAGCTTTTCGTGAAGGGATTAAATAAAAGGAAAGGAGGAAGAAAACAAAACAGCTAGTGAGTGGATCATTCAGATAGGGAACCCACAAGCTCACGAGCAAGGGAGAGAGGATGAGCCCACTTCCTGTTTAATTTAGGGATGCAGTATGCAGAGCTAGGAGAAGTGAGGAAGTGCACGTGGATTTCACTGGAAAGGCAGGCAGAGGGATTCTAGAAAAGGGGAAGGGACTAGCGAGGCCAAGCAGAGCAGTGAGCTCTTCCTGTGGTTTGAAGGTTGCAAAATTCTTCAGATTTGAATCCTGTAGATAAGCAGAGGACCACTCTCCTCTGCCATGTTGGTTTAAGTGAGGGGCTTTTAAGTGCTTAGACCATGCTGGATCGTGGATGGGGGGGATGGATAGTATCTACAGATAGATACTGAGTTTTCTTGTTGAGGTTACTTGTCTAAATGAAATCTTCTTTCTTTAACCCCTGTAGGTGATTCTCAGGGTCTGACTGACAGGGTTGCCTCCTCCCCTGAGCTGCGAGTACATGTGGGTGATTCAGCTTTCATGGGATGTATTGTTCACAGCCCAGAGAAGAAACCTGTGGTCAAAGTTGACTGGATACTCTCAAAAGGGGAACATGCTGAGGTAAGAAGGCGGCCTGAGTGTACGGCCAAGCCTCTGGCTAATGGTGTCAGAGTTGGGCTGGGTGTGGGAGAATCAGTCATTGAGTCTTCAAGGTAGTAGTATTGCAAGAGCTTTTTGGAAGGAGTCATCACTGGGCCTCCACTTAGCTTAGCTATCTGGTTGTGTATCATCAGCAGGGCAGATTATCCAACCTTGCTTGATTAGAGCCGCGCCCACTGTGAGGAGGAAACAGGGCCATAATGGCACCAGTGTTGACCTGGTTCAGGGCCGATGGGAGACACACGGAGTTCTCTCAGTTTGCTTCCATTGTAGTAGTGAAGGTAAAGATGGGCATGAGAGGCAATTCCTGCAGTCCAGACAGATGGGCTGGGCATAAGAACGGTGGTATAGGCCTCTTTCTGTGTCAGGGGACAGATTCTTTGAGCATTCTTCTTCTCTGGGGGACCATGCATTGTTTCTTTGCATTTGCTTGAAGTGTTGGGATTAGCAGACAGGCAGGGCTTGCTCTCATGAGCTCTAACTGGGAAACTGTCTTCAAGTTCTGTCACAAAGTCCACAGAGAGGTGTGGGTGTCAGGATTGTCTGTGAAACACGGCCCAAGTAGTTTGCTGTTAGCAATGAAATACCAGTGTTTGCACATCAATGGCTGCTTTTGTAGCTCAGAGTGTATTCCCTGTCCCTGCCGTGCCACTGTCACTCAGAACTGCACTTCTGTTTGCTGATAGAAAAGAAGCAGAGCTCTGGTGGAGGTCAAATTAAGAACTCGCCGGGGCTCTGCCTCCCAGCCTGTAACCATTCCTACTGACAGCTCCTTTTGTGTCATGATATTGCTGGCCTGAGGAGGGTGGAGTAGAGAGGAGTGGCAGCCTTACTGCTGGGATCACCAGCCCATGATACCAAGGGGTTAGGTCATACATTTGAATGGCATCTTGCCTGCCCTGTCATAAGACAGGAAATGGTTTCTAAAAGTTATGAGTTCTAATCCTAGAGTGATTATCACAGAAGCTGTTGCATTTTCCCTTATGTTGTAAGAAATGAAAATACGGATTCTTCGTTTCACTTGTCTGTGTAGAAAGTTTGTCATGGAACCTTGTACAAGCTAGACAGTTGCCTGCCACATGATCATTATGAATATTAATAACATTGTTATCTGAGTCACCATTTTTGGTCACTATTATGGTGATAGATTCACTGTCTCCACATAATGGTCTTTTCAATCCAGACTCCCAGGTCTGGCTCCTCTGTTGATTTCCTCCTTTGTTTATCACTCCCAGAGTGAATACGTGCTATACTATTACTCCAACCTTAGTGTGTCTACGGGGCGCTTCCAGAACCGTTCTCATTTGGTCGGGGACATCTTACGAAATGACGGTTCTCTCCTGCTCCAAAATGTGCAAGAAGCAGACCAGGGAACCTACACCTGTGAAATTCGCCTCAAAAATGAGAGTGTGGTGTTTAAAAAGTTCGTGGAACTGCGCGTGCTGCCAGAGAAGCCTAAAGGTATGGGGTCACTTACTCAAAGTGGGCCAGAGGGCAACACATTGCTTGTGGAAGAGGGAGGGGAGCTGATGGAGTGCCCGCCTTTAGGCCAAGTACTTCCCTTCAGTAAGCAGTAACGATTAGTCTGCGCACACTCCTCTTCGCAGAACCCCTGGGAAGGTTGTATTGTCCTTTCCGTCTTGGAGGAGGTCACCAAGGCTTGATGGGCTGAGCCGTGTATCTAAGGACACCTGTTTCTAAACCAGACCTGATACTTGAGCCCTGGGACCTTTTCTTTCTCCATGCTCTCTTTGCTGTGGCTGCCATTTCTTGGCAGTTAGAAGCATTGATGCCTCGTCCACGTTTCCGTAGGCACCTATGTCAGGAGTTCTGATCTGAAGGAGGTGAACAGCTTTTTCTTACTTCACTGCATCTCATTTTCCTGTCTGTAAGTGGAGGTTGGTTGCTTCAGTTTTACAGTATTGTGGGTTGAACCTTGGCGTCTCAGTCACAAGAGGCAAACACGCTCTCACTGAGCTATATCCCCAGTCCTGCTTAGTGGTTCTAAGATTGCCCTTTTGTGGAAACCTGAACTTCCAGAGAATCTCAGGCAGAAGGTGAGGACAGGGCATGGGTTGACAGAAGACCCCCATCACAGAGGACCCCCACTTTCTACCCACAACAGCCAAAGTTGTCTTCCTTTATGCTGATCTGTGTAATGTTTCCTCAGGCTTTGTTTAAAGTGGGATTCTGCTGCTTTCAAGCAGTCTGCAAGTGAGAGTTTCAACGGAGGTGTCTGGAGTTGTGGCAGGAGAGACATTAGAAAGTTCTCTCTTCTCTCTGACCAAGATGAAAGGGTAGCAGCCAATACTGTAACCCAAAGAGGCGTCACACTCCAGAGAAATCTCAAGAACAAGTGGTTTCGAAGGCAAAGGGTTAGAGGGTCAACCAGCTGCTGGGAGGAAATTCCCCCAGAGATGGAGGGCACCAAAGTAATTTTAAATGGCAAAGACAGTTCCTTACTTAGAGATGGTGGCATTTGTAGACCACAGTTAGACTGAAATGAAAGTGGAGACACATGAAGCTGCCCACTCCAAGGATGCTCTGAATTCTTTCATTATGTGAGCAATTTCTACATCGCTCTTTGCTAATAAATTAATGATACCCAAACTAATCACATCCAGGGCATCTAAAATGTGTTTGCCACATCCATAAAACATTTCCAAATAAAATATGCAAATAAAAACTATTAGAAAAACCATTGTGCTATCTCATTCCTAGCCAAATGTGGTGGTACATGCCTGTAATCCCAGCACTTGAAGAAATGAAGTTCGTTCTCAGCTGCATAGAAAGTTTGAGACTAGCCTGTCTCAAAAAACAAGAAGAAAATAATATACACGTGCTCTTTAAGAGCATGAGACCCTGGGAACTAACACAAAGATCCACAACTGCACAAGAGAGTTAGAGACTTTGGAGCATGCAGTCCTAAATGGGAGGTCATCATCAAAGCCCTCTTCTCAAGGCTCAGGGAACCCTGCGGAAGAGGAGGCAGAAGGATTATAAGAGCCAGAGGAATGGGTGACACCAAGGAAACCGTGTCTGCCAGACACAGCAGAACTGGCGCACGCAGGAACTCACAGAGACTGTGGAAGCACACACTAGCCTGCACAAGTTCAAGCTAGTCAGGGTTCCGGAACTCAGAGGTGAAGGTGGACATGAGCTTCCACCTCAGCCAAAGCTATTTATTTCAGTGTGTATCAAGGAAAAATCAGTTTGCTCCAATGGAGTCTTACTGGGTATATCCAGTCACATCTCAGGCCAGGCCACATGCCCAGTTGATCAACATAAAACAAATTGGTATTTTTGGAGACTTTTTGTCTCATTTTTTTGGAGCATTTTTTGTCTTATCAATCTTCTGCTTGCTTGTTTTGATTTTCATTTTTGTGGGTTTTTGTTTGTTTGGTGTCGAGACAGGGCTTCTCTGTATAATAGCTCTGGCTGTCCTGGAATTCACTTTGTGAGCCATGCTAACCCCAAACGCCCAGAGATCCACCTACCTCTGCCTCCTGAGTGCTGGGATTGCAGGTGTGCACCACCCCCACCTGGCTGGGGTCTGTTTGTTTGTTTTTTGTGTTTGGTGTTTATTGTTTTTGTTGTTGTCTGTTTTGCTTTAAGAGAGGGGGAGGTAAAAAAGAATATAAAGTTGGGTTGTAGAGAGGTGGGGAAGATCTGAGAGAAATTGGGGGAGAGGGAAAGCATGATCAAAATATATTGCATGAAATTTGTTTTTCAATTAAAAACCAGAGTGTGGGGTGGGGGCTGGAGAGATGGTTCAGTTGTTGAGAGCACGTACTGTTCTTGCAGAGGACTGGAGTTTGCTTCCCAGCTTACAATGGCCTGTATCACTAGCTCTAGGGGATCCAACTCCTCTGGCTTCTTTGGGCACCTGCACTCATATGCACTCTACCTACTCTTAACTAAAGAGTAACAAAATGAATCTTTGATGGCATGGCATAAAGGACTAACTGATGGCCTCAGGGCTGCTTGGCTGATAGTAGAAGGTCATGATCGAGGCCCTCCATTCTCCCCGCCAGCTTCAGTTCTTAGCTACTGAACAAACTCCCCCAGAAGCTTGTCTTTCTCCACCACGATGCGGGTCACACCCATGCGGGTGTCTTCCCTGCTTGTCTGGGTTTAGGTTCTTTGCCTCTCACAAGCCTTTGGTGCAGGACTTGGCAGAGTATAGGCAATCAATACACATTAGTGTAATGGATGACAGTGTTGAGCTAGTATCCTTCTTGTGAATCCAATTTGTGAGCATGGAGTCATTAGGGAGTGGCCTCTGGCACCTCTCCTCATTTCCCTAATTCCAAAGCTGTGGTCCTCCAGGAAGTGGGAGGAAGTCCGGTGTTTTCTTTCCCCCAAGATATTCCTTGGGGGTTGCTCTTCTACCCTCATTCTCTGTCAGCGTTCCTAAACCTTCCTCAAAGGGCAGACCACAAAACGGCTGCCCTTTCCAGTTTCCTGGGTACAAAGAAGGAGCCAACAGGGGCCAATGGCCAGAGCTAAAGCCAGGGAAACCAGCTAGAATCACATTGGGGGGATCAGAGGCAACCCATCTTTATTTCCCCTTTATTTCCAGCCAAAGAAGGAGCAGATCTAAGCCCCTATGTTTTGCCTCCTTGCTGGGCAAACCGTGGTCTGCTAGTTTATAGAGGTTGTCTCTGTCCATGTGGAAACTCCATCGTGTTTATAGTTACCTGTGACTTCTCATTACAAAGTGGACCCTCCACTTCATAATCCCAGGATCCCACTACTTCCGTTTTCCATAGTCCTTAAATAGTTTAGGTGAAAATAGCACTCGTTTCGTATCCTTTTGCTCTAGGTCCCGGTCTCTTTGGCCTCACGTGATGTAATAGGTGCTGTACACCAGGAAGCCTGGGGCTTGTTCTCACTTGGACTTAGGTGTGAGTTTTCTCTTTACTGCCCCTGTGGGTTTGAACTCCTTTTGCTATTCTTTCTATTTGTGTAAAATGGAGAGAAATACAGTAAGAACCTAAAAACATTATAATGATTTCACCTGAAAATATAGTTCTATGGTCAAGTCTGTCCTTAACATAGATGAGGCACTGGATGGGGTTACAATGACTAATCGCTACGCTGCCTGTAAGGTGTCTGGCACATGCTCAGTGCGTTAAAGGGACTCAGGATGTTCAGTTGTTATTATTCACTTAAAAGCTAGAGTTCGGTTCTTAACGGGCTGATGAGATGGGGTGTTTCCTTCCCTACTGATGCAGTGGATTTTTACTGCCTGCAGAAGAAGTCTGTCCATTGAGCTTAAGTTTGCTTTCTTCCTATTGTGTAGCTCTTACTGGGCAGGAAGTTCATGTTCTCCCAGGGAGGCAGCTTGGATGAATGGTCTGCTTATGCACTGCGTCTGTTCACTCGGGACCCTTGCTTAGCATTCTTCTGAAGGAACCCCGTCTTCCCACCTTTGTTTTCTTAACTGACTTCATGGTGTGAAAAAATTAGCAGTATTTTTCGACTTGCTTTCTTGTCAGGGCTCTCTTAGAATGACTTACTCAGAGAGAATATGGCGGGGTCAGCTGCCTGCCCAAGCCAGCAGAAGGAAGCTCTTCCAAGGTGGAGAACCCAGAGCTGATGGGGTGTGTGTGTGTCAGATGGGGAGGTTGGGTTCTGGAGAGGGCAGGATTGAAACAGAGAAAGGAAACAGTCAAAGGGAAAGCTACTTCCTTGGCCAAGTTTGCAAGAAGTCCCATGACCTGTGTTGAAGCCAAGCAAGTCCTAAAATAACTTGTAAAATGAGTAAAAGAATTTGAAGAAAGTCACCCATGATTCGTCTTCCTCCTCAGTTAGAAGAACCAGCAAGTTAAATATGACAATGAGTTTTCTGACTTCCACTGTTTATGCTGTTAAATATGACAATGAGTTTTCTGACTTCCACTGTTTATGCTGTGCCCATGTGGGTCTTTGTGTTCATGAACAGAAAACAAGAGTCTTGAGACTTTCTGTACTTCATCTGGACTTCAAATATGAGAGAAATTTGGAAAAGGAGCAAGATAAAGGAGTTAAAAGCAAGCAGAAAGAGTTTGCTATAGTATAAAAACAACAGGAACTTCAGACTTGGGTCAGTGGGGAGTAAGCGTATTCTCATGGCCAGGATGCCATGCCATTTTGAGAGAAGAGGCTCTTGAGTATTTTTGCCCACATGTTTGGTGTGACAGTGACATTTTGCTGCCGAGGATATTTAGCTGGACTTTATTTATTATTTATGTGTGTGGTGTGTGTGTGTGTGTGTGTGTGTGTGTGTACTCTTCATATACACAGGGTGCAGTTGTATTTGCCCTCCCTCATCTCTCTCTACCATTTTGTCTTGAGGCAGGGCCTCACACTAAGCTGGAAGCTCCATTTTGGCTAGGATGGCTGACCAGAGAGCTCTCAGGTTCACCTGTCTGTGATCCCAAATGCTGGTATTCCAAGGCAATGTGCTTGGCTTTTTACATGGGTGTTAGGGATTTGAACTCAGGTTCTTTGGCTTGCTGAGTAAGCATTCTTATCTACTGAGTCATCTTCCCAGCCCCCAGCCTTTATTGTCTGGAAACTCTGGTTATATGTCTGACTCAGTTTATCTCTTCATTCCCAGAGCTCACAGTCCATGTAGGCAGTTCAGCTGAGATGGGATGTTTCTTCCAGAGCACAGAAGAGAAGCATGTGACCAAGGTGGACTGGATGTTTTCTTCCGAAAAGCATGCCAAGGTAAGGGGTAACGCTCCCTGTAGAGACATCTAGGGCTGGAGGCAGGGGAGGGCAGGGAGAGGAGAATCAGGAGTCAGGTACCCTGTGGTAGGCCTGTGGAGGGCGACATTGCAGAGGCCCAGGACTGGGAGTCTGTCAGACCTGGCCTCTTGCTTTAGGTACTTGTCTGGACAAGTTTGGCTTCTTTGTGGGAAATATGATTTTATTGATGAGAAGGAGTGAGGGAGGAGAAGATGGAAGAGAAGGGAGGAGCATTAAAGGAGGAGGGAGGGAAGGAGGAGGGAGGGGAGAAAGATGAGGAAGGTGAGGAGAGGAGGAGAAGGAAGTGTGGGAGGGAAAGGGGAAGGAGGAGGGGAGAAGAGGTGATTGCCCAAATGTTCAGGTTTCTCAGACCGTGGTGTGCAATGGGACATGGAAAGCACTTTGTATGCGATGGATGTGGTCACTTCATTGCACAATCCCTGTGTGTGTGTGTGTGTGTGTGTGTGTGTGTGTGTGTGTGTGTGTGTGTGTGTGTGTGTGTGTGGCCTAACCCAGAAAGCAATGGGCTAGGCATAAGAATACATTCTTACCCTGCTGTGTGCTATTTCTGTAAACTTTGCCTGGTGCTCCGTTACTCACTTTGTGTGATGGAGAGTGTTTGTTTGTTTTCCAGCTTTATAGACTTTCCAGGGATTGGGATTGGTAGACTGTTAGGAGCCAAAGTGAAAGGATAATTCATAGGAACTGTAAACCAATAAGTAGCAAGTTAGTTCATTGGTCTAACAGATCTCAACAATGACATGGTGATGTATTTAGGAGTCAAATTGTGTACGGAGGACTAGTGAGATGGCCCTCGCTTGCTACCAAGCTTGATGACCTGAGTTCAGCCCCTGGGTCCTGTATGACAGAAGGAGAGAACAGAGTTCTATAGACTATCCTCTGAGTTTTTACATTTACACCATGCAACTGCCCCTCAGTAAACAAATGGAATAAAAACACTTTATGAGTGGCATCTTAGTTGACTTATTGACAGAAGTTAAAGTTCAAAGTTTTATAAATGATTTCAGTTTTTTAAATTAGAATGCATTCTAGGACATCTCTCCAACAAAGGCACTCACACTTACCTGATTCTTGGATGCTATCTGAGAACATTGGAAAGGGTGGCATCATGGTAGAGGGTGGGAGATGATATGTAGCCCCAAGTTCCCTCCTAAGAACTTGTCATGTATTTAAGTTTTTGTTGATTTATTTGCTTTATTTTCTGTGAGTGTTTTTTCTTTCAAATATGCATATGTACCATGTGCATGCCTGATGTCCATGGATGGGGGAGGTGGTGTCTGATTCTCTAGAACTGGAGTACTGATGGTTGTGAGCCATTGTGTGGGTGCCAGGAGCTGAACTTGGGTCTTCTGTAAGAACAAGTACTGTATAAACAACTGAGCTGCCTGGACCAGCAGATAGTTCTTTATTGGCAAGCTCCTAAGGGGAGGTGGCCTTGAGATGAAGTTTGGCATTAGGACGTCTCGCACAAGCTTATGGCTCAGACAAGCAAGTTTATTAGGAGGCACAGCACCTTATACAGTATTTTTAGGGGAGAAATGGGACAGAGCCATCAGAAACCATCATACAATGGGGCAGAGTCAGCAGGAAGCTAATCAGGCAATGTTGCACAAGGGGACACAGGGTGTCTCAAGGACTTTACAGACTGAGCATACATCAGCCTCGGGGCTGGTAACTACAGCCCCTTAGAGTGGGAAGAGTTGGGTTCTCAGGATCTGAAGCCACAGCTCCCCCAGTGCCCTGGCCCTAGGCTATTCCAGGCTCTGTCAAGCATGTTCTTGGTTTTAGAGAAGGAGCTATGTTCCTTCTCCACACATCAAGGCCTCAGGGAAAGCGCTGGATCAGCCCAGCCCTCAACACTGAATCCATCTCTCCAGCCCCCATTGCCATGCATGTCTTTGCCATCCATCAAATGATTCACAACAGAAAGAAGAGTTGGGACCAAGTGTCTCCATTTGTGTTTCTGCCTATAACTCATTACCTTCACTCAAAGGCTTTTCTTCTTTTTGGAAAAAAGATCTAGGGCTAGAAACGTAGCTCATTGGTAGAAAGAACACTTGCCTTGTGTGCATAAGGTCATGATTTCAATCCTTACCTCTACCATGACCACCGTCACCAAACATCCACATACCTTTGTAAAACATTTCAACATTCATTCATTTAAAGACCTTGTCTTGCCCTGGTGGTGGTGGTGCACGCCTTTAATTCCAGCAGAGGCAGGCGGATCTCTGTGAATTCAAAGCCAGCCTGGTCTACAGAGTGAGTTCCAGGACAGCCAGGGAATCACAGAGAAACCCTGTTTCAAAACAAAACAAAACCTAAACAAAGACCCTGTCCTGATGCGATGGTAATAGTAAGGGGGGGGGTGGGATTCGCAGTGAGACAATGACAAACTGAATATCTAAAGCAACAAAACGTTAAGAGGCATGAAGAACCTTAAGCAGAGTTCTGTGGTTGTTATTCTATGTAGATGTCAGGCAACCTCATCAAGGTAGTGGTCTGAAGAAAATGAGGGGAGACGACCAGAGGGCTCCAGCCAGAGGGCTGCAGTTACAGGAGTAGCACGAGCAGTAGGCCTGAGGCCAGCATTCAGGAGGTAGCTGGGTGTCTGTGTAACTAAATCTAGTGAAGGAACTGGAAATAGGTGTGAGACAAGGAAAAGAGATCAGGGCAGAGCATATAGGGCCTAGAGGAGAAAAGAGGGGCTGGGAGAGGTGTAGAGCAGAGGAAGGACATGCTGGGTCTTAGGTTTTTGGTTTTTGTTGTTGGTGGTGGTGGTGGAGGTTTTTTCTCCCCTCTTAGGTTTTTAAAAACTCATTCACCGAGGTTAGACTGTGGGGAAGGGTGAGCAGGGAGACAGGTGAGAAGCCCGTGCAGGAGAGCAGCTCCTGGTAGAGATGAGGTGTAGCTCAGGTCTGGTGCGACAGCAGCAGGGAGCTGAGAAGGGTGGTCTGGGATGTGTTTTGAAGGCAGAGTGACTTCTGGTGAGCTTGATACAAGCTGCTTAAGAAAGGGGAGGATGGTTCTAAGGTCTTTAGCCTGAACATCGGGAAGAGGACATTGCCATTTGTTGAAACAGGATGGGAGGAAAGAAGTGGTTCTAAGGACAACAGTCAATTTTAGACACTTTATCTGACCGTTGGAAATCCAACTGAAGTGCCAGAGACAATAGTGTACCCCCCTCCTCTGTCTGTCTGTCTGTCTGTCTGTCTGTCTGTCTCTCTCTCTCTCTCTCACTTCTCTCTCTGTCTCCGTATCTCCTTCCCTCCCTCCCTTCCTTCCTCTCTTTCTTCCTTTATTTTTCTGGAAAAGAGCAAAGAGTGAAATAATTTTAGTTTATATTTTCATTGTATATATGTGTGTGTGTTTCTGTGTCTCTCTGTCTCTGTCTCTCTGTCTTCATCTGTCTCTGTATATGTGTCTCTCTGTCTCTCTTTGTGTGTATGTATGTTTCTGTGTCTCTTTGTCTCTCTGTCTTCATCTGTCTCTGTATATGTGTCTCTCTGTCTCTCTTTGTGTGTATGTATGTTTCTGTGTCTCTGTCTCTCTGTCTTCATCTGTCTCTGTATATGTCTCTCTCTCTCTCTCTTTGTGTGTGTGTGTGTGTGTGTTTCTCTGTCTCCAGCTTTCTCTTGTCTTTAGCTCTGGTGCTGGAGATTAAACTCAGGATTTCACGTATACTAGGCAAGCACTCTGCTGCAGAATTATAACTTTCTCTCCTTCACTCCTTATTCAGAGACAGAGTCTGGCCAAATTGCTCACTTGTACCTTCTATCCTCTGGCCTCAGCCTCCTGAGCGGCTAGGATCATAGGCCAGAGCCACCAACCTCTGTTAAACCACTTCTTCTGATGGGACAGTTGTTTGTGGTTTGGTGCCATCCTCACTAGTACACATGTGTTTATACACTTGCATGTGAACATGACTTTGTGTTATCTAACACCCTCCCTGCTCTCACGTGGCAGGGCCTTGTCAGCTCTGAGGTCTCCCCAGAACACACCCTGCAGTCCTCCAAGCCTCATGCTTTTGACCTTTCCTTGTAGGAGGAGGTTGTCTGGCGCCATAACTTAAACATGCCTAGTGGCTACTTCCAGAACCAGGGCCGCTTCCAAAACCGTGTAAACCTGATCGGCGACATCTCCCACAATGATGGCTCTATCATGCTTCAAACAGTGAAAGTGTCTGACCAAGGAAACTACACCTGCCACATCTACTTGGGGAAGCTGGAGTCTAGGAAAACCACTGTGCTGCGAGTGCTCCAGGAAGACTCTCAAAGTATCTAATGTTTGGGTGGAGAGGGTTGAGGGGCTATGCATGACAGCAGGGCCGTGTCTGGAGTGAGCCAGGGAGGCTACAGGCATGCCCAGTGGAAGGAGGCATGGTTCTCAGGGACTGACCTTGGACTTGCACAACCCTGAGAGCGATTCCTTCAGCTCGGCTCACCAGGTGCCTGGGCTCGCCTTGCCCTCGTTCTGTCTGGTGTTAGGCATGGAAAGGGGGCGCTAACATGGCGAGCACCAAATCTCTGCCAAACCCCATTTGTGGCCAGAGCTCAGAGGTGGAGTGGAATAGAGATCCGAGTCATGTTTGCTTGACTTTGAGGGAGTCGTACATTCTTGTGATGGGAAACTAATCCTAAACTGTGAAAGACAGCAAGCAACAGAGAGAAAATCGGAAGGTTCCGGAATAAGAAACAGAGGGGTTTCTGACAAAAGGTTTTATGTTCTGGCAAACTGTGCACCGAGGAGAACAGAGCCTTAATTGTGCTGTCTGGGGCAGGCTAAGGTTAAATCATAACTCGGTTAGTAGTCAGGATGTGGCCTGTGGGCTTTGCCTCTCACTGGGGCCTAAAGAAGCTGCTGGTGGTTGGCTAAGCGTGGGGAGAGACCACTAGAAAGGGAAGTGCCTCAGTGTCTCAGTCCAGAGACATCTTCAAGGAGT
The DNA here is from genome assembly GCF_017639785.1 of Mesocricetus auratus. Taxonomy (NCBI): domain Eukaryota; kingdom Metazoa; phylum Chordata; class Mammalia; order Rodentia; family Cricetidae; genus Mesocricetus; species Mesocricetus auratus. Next base: position 23,726,331 of record NW_024429203.1, read on the forward strand.
TTCTGCATCCCTGTGTGTGCTCCATGCTTACAAGCTTTCCCTTCCATCCCACGGAAAAGCACATCAAGGTGGGAGCAGGGGCTCACCTCCTTCTGAGGCCACCCACCCACAGGCATGTCTACACCTGCCCGGTGCTGAGGCAGATGAGCTCCTGCCTGCCCTGTGCTCCCGGGACGCTTTGAGCTTGTAGGTTCTCTTCCACTCATGTTCAGCTCACTTCCTTCTCCCGCTGCTGTCGCTTCAGGTCTCACCCTACAGCTCTGTTTTCCTTCAGGCTCATTCTGCCAGGTCCACTCTACCTTTTGTGACCAGTGGCACGCAGGTCACCCATCCCCAGCCTTCTCAGGGCAGTGATGCCAGACGCTGTGTTCAACCTCCATTCTATAGTGGGCACAATTAGATTGGCACAAATGTTTATAAACAGCCATGTGTGTCCCCTGATATCTGAGGAAATTTGGTTCCGGAACTTTCTCCTCCATTGAAAACATCAAAATCTGTGGGTGCTTAAGCTCCCTCTATAAAAATGCCATATTAAACAATACTTGTTTATTGCAGACACTCCAGTATACTCAAAATCACTTCTAGATTATCGGTAATACCTAATATAAGTAATTGTTGCAAGAAAAAAAGGTCTTCATATAATTCAACACAGATAACAGTTTTGCAGTTGATCTAATCCAAGCATGAGGACATATGGAGATGAGGGCTGGTTGTGTGGGGGGTGGGCAGGAGTTATTATATGCATGCATGTATTTCAACTCCACACCAAATTTCTACAGAGCCTTCAAATATGCACGGCTCTCCCTCGTCCTATCTTCCTGACATTGGGGAAATACTACCACCATGGAAACAGTTATGGAACTGGATGCCAGGGAGTGCCCTTGATTCTTCCCTTTCCTAATGTAACAGATGAATAAGTTGCACCATTTCTATGGCTGGCTTTGAGGCTACCTTCCTTCCAGGCCTTCACTGGCCTTAGTTCTGACTGTCTTCTTCTCTGTTTTAGACCTTCAGCCTCTAACCATTCTGTGCTCTCATTCTTAGCCAGGGCCTTCTTTCTGAATCACAAGTTAGAGCGTTCCATCCCACCACGTATAGATACGCCTCTCACTGACTTCTCCTGTAGCAAAAAAAGCCCACCACTTTGCCGAGGCGATGACACTCCTTCCTGATGTGGACGCCATTATTTCTCCAGCCTACCACATCCTCAGCTTCAGCCTTTGAACTGCACCTATCAAGCTGTTTCCATTTCCTCAAAACACCCCGTCGGTCTACCAGACCCTGAAGACATCTTCTTGGCCTTCCTCTGCTTTATCAACAGCCCAACCAACTGAACACTTCTTTAAAAACTCACATTAAAATTTAACCCCTACCACCAAAGGTCTCTTCCCATGCTCTTCACAGAACCGAGCACCCCCTTTATCTGTGCCTCCCTATCCCCCCCACAGGCAGACATCTGTTGTCATGTTCCTCCTTAGAGGCAGGAACTGGCCATCAGTTGTCTTTGTAGACGTCTAGAGCTCTCCAGTACTAAAGAAATGCTGATATATGTCTTTAGAGTGAATAGATGAGCTGAGTGAAGGGTGTTACACCAGTGGGAAACACCCTGGATGCCCTATATAGCATTGTGACTGTGCATCTGGATGTTATAGCATAGAGACTATCATTTGCCCATAAAAATGTCAGTGGTCTTGCAAATGACTGTTCTATCTAGTCATCTGGTAAACCAAGTTTTAATACAGAATTACTGATGTAAAAGGGTGGTCTAGTATAGGTGAAGGCAGCCACTTCTCCCGCCAAGTTTAACTCTCACTTTAGGGCTAAGCAATGGGGTTGGATTGGCTCTTAGTCTAATGGGGATGGTGTTCCTGTGTCCCGGTATGGGATGCAGCCTGGCCTTCTTTCTCTGCTTCCTAACCTGGTTACTGCTATTTAGCATAGGGTTACTGGGGCTCTCTGCTCTTCTAGAATATTGCAACTCTCTCAAAACTTTCTCCCTTTCCCAAGTGTCGATTGCAACAACTCCTCGACCCCAGACCGATCGGCCGGTGATCCTGGATGGGAATCAGCTGGTGATAATTGTGGGAATTGTCTGCGCCACCTTCTTGCTGCTCCCAGTTTTGATACTCGTTGTGAAGAAAACCCAGTGGAATAAGAGGTACATGACCATCCCCGCCCCTTCGGCTGCGAGGCCAAGCATGTAGTCGGCTTCTAAATGAAAGTGGAAGAGTAGCTGTACCACCCTAATTTGGGCCTGATCTTGTCTAATCCAGGGTGGAAGAGAGCACCGTGCCCTGTGACGTTACATTGGTTCTGCCCCCTTCGCTCACCACACTGCAGAAAGGCTAGCACATTACTACACCATGCTCATTCTCCTTGCTGTTATATAAAGACTATCAGCTCCCTCACAAACGGGGGTTTGAGTGGAACACAATTCAGATACAGACCTCATGCAAGAGCTGTAATAGTACCCGAGGACTGCTTAAGAGAAGTTATGAACTGGGGAGGAGAGTGAAACAGGAAGTCCCTATGTAGCCCAGGCTGGCTTTGAACTCATGGTCCTCCTGTCTCAGCCCCTCATTTGCTGGCATTACAGGTGTGTACCACTATGCCTGGATTGAAATGTCTTCAAGGGCTGCATTTCATGACTGACTTTCCCAGACTCTTAGAAACGCCTGAATGCCAGGATACAGATGTTAGTATTTCACTATCAGCAGCTCTGTGCTCCTCTGTTTATAGAGTATTAGTGAAACATATTCGCAGTTTAAGCTAACACCCCAGATGAAGTCACAGCAACGAGAAAGACCCATAAAGACCAAGGAATGTTGACTTTTTTCTCTTTGACTGTGCTGAGGATTGAACCCCAGATCTTCCACATTCTAGACACACTTTCTACCACCAAGTCACACCACCTCTGGCCTCACAACGCTGATGTCTGAGTGACTTTTCCCAGGGATATGTAGACTGTAAAGAAAGCCACTGTGCCTGATCAGGTGCACCATTATTCCAAGAACTCTCTGATTCGGTGTTGAACTTGGCACCTCTAAGGGGTCATTGCACCAGGCATGCATTTGAGTGCAAGACTAAGAGCCAGACAGTGTAAGTTCCACTCCCAATTTATGTCCATACTCTGGGTCTCCGTGTCAAGGAAAGTCATTCTAAAGAAATACCACCATCCCAAGATTCCCACATAAATACAGTCACTGCAACTTGGCTGCCAATAAGAATCTGCAGTCATTGTGAGTAGGGCATTTCTCGGGAAGGCAATGGTTGGATGAAAGGGCATTCCACTGATATACCATTACATACAAGCCTGCAGCAGGTGACAGCATAGGATGGTAGCCAAGAAGGTGGTAAGGGGAATGTGCAGTGTGATCTTATAGGAAGGAAGAAATACCGTGTTGGTGTCAGGAGCCTGTACACAAACTCCCTTTGTCTGGGAGTTTACTTAGCCCGTTGTTGACAGGAGTTCTCAAGGATAGTGCTGAGGCCTTGTCCAACATTGAAGATAAGACTCCTGTTGGATAAGGGGACCACTTGGAAACCTCAGCTTCCAATGGTCTAACTCTGTAGTATTTGATTCATTCAACAGCAAGAACAGAGAATGTTTACATGCTAAAAACATTTCCATTTGAAACAAACATGATTTATTTTTATGCTTATACCATATATATATATATATCTGCCTTAGATCAAAACAGGAAAATAAAAAAGGTACATTTAATGACAAACGCATGAGGCAACTGGCCCAGAGATCAAAGTCACAGGGCTTGATCAGGGAGGGGTCAGAGCAAACAGCCTGGGGGGGCGGGGGCTGTCACTGGGGAGGCCACTGACCTGGGGAAAATGTGGTCTTGCTAGACGTGTGCTGCTCATTGTTCTCAGTACTGAAGACAAGACAGTGAAGTCAGATGTGATGGACTCACTCTATTAGTCGTTTAAGTTACATTTTCTCCTCTGTTCACATTTTACCCTCCCCTGAACTGCCCTCCCCTTCCCTCCCTTCCTGTTAAAATGAGGTCTCTTGGGCCAGTGAGATGCCTTGAGGTCAGTTCCCAGAACTCATATGAAAAGTCACATACTATGGCTTTGTGATCTCAGCTCTCCTATGGTGGGAAGAGATGTGGAGACAGGAGAATCACCTGGAAGCTAGCCAGTCAGCTCGCCTGGCACAGGCAGAGGGAGCAGAAACAGAGAGAGAGAGAGAGAGAGAGAGAGAGAGAGAGAGAGAGAGAGAGAGAGAGAGAGAGAGAGAGAGAGCAGATTATTAAAAGTTGTTCCCTGACCTCTACTCATATGTTGTAACTTGAGTGGCACACACACACACACACACACACACACACACACACATTGATGATGATGATAAACTTAAAATGAGTCTCTACATGCTGGTTTTGAACTCCTGGCTCCATGCTTCAGGAGTAGCTGGGACTTCAAGATGCCACTGTGCCCAGTTATGCTTTACCTCCCTCCCACTCTGGGACAGAAGTGGTTAGAATGGAAACAGAGAATGTGAAGCCATGTTTCAGCCTAAACTGTCCCCAGCCAGAAGAGCTGTTCTGTGTGCATTTAGTTCTGCCCAAGGGTCTCTCCATAGAGTGATGTAAAGATCCTATGTGACATGGGTGTCCCACTGGTTGCAAAACACCCAGTAAGTATTGGATCCTTTCTAAGCACACTTGAATCAGTGTGCCTTGTGAGGTTCAGTGTTCATTCCATGTGCTTTTCATGCCTTTACAGTTCAGTGAGTTCTACAGCTTCCCTGAAGAGCCTGGAGAACAAAGAGAAAACTAATCCAGAGGTGAGAGGACCCCCTGCCACCTGAGATGCACACCCCAGTAGGAAACACTGGGGGGTGGAGGGTGGAGGCCATCACTTGGGAACCATATCTTACTCATTAGTCTCAGCTCTCAGCTCACAGGTCATGACTGTGCACAGTAGTGACGCAGGAAGCCTCTATCACTGCTGCAGAGGAATGGGCTGGAACAGGGTAGCTTGGACCAGATCAGCACTGGGCAGCAGATCCTGGGGTCAGGTATAGGAAAGCGTCCTGAATCTGTAATCAGAAAGCTCTCCTCCCTTCAAGAGCTAAGGAGTTGGTGATTTCGAAGAGGCTCATTCAGGAACCTTTAGAGGAGACCAAGAAGGACTCCCCGTGCTCCCCATAGGGCTTAGAAGCAGAGTTATGAACAGGAGCTGAGAGATTAATTTCCCTGAGCTCCTATATTCTCGTCCTTCCTTTCCTCCTGTATCTCCTCCCTTCCCCCTTTTAGCTTTTAGACTTCTCTATGATAGACTTCCCGAGTTTTGGGCTGCTTTTGTCCCAAGAGGAGGATTTTTGTTCAAGCTGGTTCAATCCTTAGAAGCCTGAGGATGTGCCACTTTCCTAAGAGTGACACAACAGTGGATCACAGTCCTCAGATCTCAGAGCTGTGGGGTTCAGGGAGGGCTGCCCTTGGCACATCAACCCTCTGCCAGATGACAGCAGTTAGCTGATAATTAGTGCCAACTTGCCGTGACTTATCAGAAAGAACTGGCCACAGCCTACAGGTTATTCTTCAGGATGAGGGTCCCCCACTTCCAAGTCAATGCCTAGAGACACAAAGGTCTTTGGTTTTGAAGCAGGCAGTTTGGTTCTTGAGGCTGGTGCTGTTTCCTGTGACTTCATTCAGGAAGACTGACGCTGGAATGATCAGTGTAGCCATTCTCTGACTCTCTGTAACCCTCTGAACTCGGTGGCTTTGGTACCCGATGTCCTGTGAACAGGAGTAGGTGGTCTCTTTCCTGCATGACCCCTAAGAACTTTGTATTTTCCCCCCACCCCAGAAACATGTCTACTCCTCAATAACTACGTGGGAGTCGATGGAAGGACCAAGTGGACAATCGGAGGCCACCTACATGACCATGGTGAGGACTATTCTGGGCTGTTAGCTGGGCCAGGTTTCTGGAGAGGGAGCAGGTGTTGGGGAGGATATAGCCCAGGCTCTGGGAGCCAGGAGTGGTGAGGCCACCCCAAGAGCTTGTTTTCAGAGGACAGATTTTTTGTTTTTGTTTTCCCAAGCAGTAGGAAGTCTAGAGAATAAACTCTGTTTAGTATTAAAGTCGGTGATAAAGAGTACAAGCAGAGAAAGTAGTGGGGAGACCTACCCTCATTAGCCCAGCTCTGGTCAGATAGATGTAATAAAGCACATTAGATAATCAGACAAGGCTTGCAGGAGAATGAAAGGTGGAAGTAGGGGCTAGGGATGCTGTTCGGTGTATAGAGCGATTGTTTCCCTGGGCTTGAATCCCAGTGCCATGTAAGTTGGTTGTAGTAGTACATACCTGTAATCCCAGGACTGAAGAGGTAGGAACAAGGGATTAAGAAATCCAGGGTTGCTGGACAGTGGTGTCGCACGCCTTTAATCCCAGCACTCGGGAGGCAGAGGCAGGCGGATCTCTGTGAGTTCGAGGCCAGGCTAGATCCATCGACAGCCTCCAAAACAATACAGAGAAACCCTGTCTCGTAAAACCAAAAAAAAAAAGAAAGAAAGAAAGAAAGCAATCCAGGGTTGCTGGATGGTGGTGGCGCACTCCTTTAATCCCAGCAGTCTGGAGGCAGAGGCAGGTGGATCTCTGAGTTTGAGACCAGCTTTGTCTATAGAGTGAGTTCCAGGACTTCCAGAGCTACACAGAGAAACCCTGTCTCCAAAAACAAACAAACAAACAAACAAACAAACAAAGTTCAGGGTCATTCTCAGCTGCATACCCAGTTTAAGGACCCTGTCTCCAAACAAGCTGTGGGGCTAGGGAAATGGCTTGGTAAAGTGCTTGCTGCGCAGGCATGAGGAGCTGAGTTTGAATGTGCACATAAAAAGCTCCTAGCACACCCATCTATAATCCCAGTGCATATGGTAAGATGAGCGGTGGAAACAGTCCGGTGTAGGTGACAGCAAACAAGAAAGAGACCCTGCCTCAAATGAGGCTTCTGCAGGTGCACACAACTGCACACGCATACGTGCATACATGCCCACACGTCATATACACTCAGAGTTTTTGTTTTTTGTTTTTACGAGGCAGGGTTTCTCTGTATTGTTTTGGAGGCTATCGGTCCAGCCCGGCCTCGAACTCACAGAGATCCGCCTGCCTCTGCCTCCCGAGTGCTGGGATTAAAGGCGTGCGCCACCACCGCCCGGCTCACTCAGAGTTTTTAAAAAGGTAAAATAGGGTCCTTTTGGCCATTGGCTTTGTTTATTCTGAACTTGGTTATTACCTTCTCATGGCCTAACTGACATGCGGGCTGCCGGCAACTCAGGGAAGAAGGCACCTGGAAATGGCTGTGCAAGGAGTAGGGGTAGGAAGAAAGGAATTGGCTGACAGTGGCAACACATTATTTTGTAGACTGATTAATGGTCCCTGCCCTGTGACGGAGCTGTGTTGTGTTGGGTTCAGGAAGGCAGGCCTCCAGAGTGTGTGGAATGATGGGCTGTTGGCCCTGTCACCCTGCACAGAGACACATGACTCCCAGCTGATAGGAGTGGAGAAAGCTCTGCCTAGGCAGTGTGAGATCAGAGATCTGGCCCCATTCCACCAAGTAAAACATTAGCCCTTCTGAAGTTGTGGGTGAATAGACTCATTTTCTTTTACGTCCTCTTTCCATTATTACCATGTGACACTCCAGCATCAGGCCAGGCCTCATCCTGCTGACATGGCTATGGTAGGAGAGTCACCTACAAACACTGTAGGATGTCTTGAAATGGAGATAGGTTGGAGCAACAGAGCTCTGGCCTCTGTGGGCACCTATACTCATATGCAGACCTCCCCCATATATACATACTTTTAAAAAAAGAAAATCTTAAAAAAAAACCACATGCTAGGCATGGTGGCATCTACCTTTAGTCCTAGTATTTGGGAGGCAGAGGCAAGTGGATCTCTGGGTTCCAGGCCAGCCTGGTCTCAGAGTGAGTTCCAGGCCAGCCAGGGCTACACAGAGAAACCCTGTCTCAAGATAAATAGATAGATAGATAGATAGATAGATAGATAGATAGATAGATAGATAGATGAAGCAATATGTGTGCCAAAATAAATAAACCTGTAGGAGGCTGGCAGGTGGCTAAGCAGTTAGGAGTGCTAACTCTGCAATTGTGAGGACCACAGTTCAATCCTAGTGCCATGTAACAGGCACATCCAGCTCCAAGGGATAATCCAGTATCTTTTTCTGGTCCCTATGCATATAATGATGTACACACACACACACACACACACACACACACACACACACACACACACACACACACACCCTTGTGGCCAACTCTGGGTTGCAGGCCCTTGTTTGAAATCTTAGCAGCAGAGGTGTTCTTTGATAGAAAATGACAATAAAGAGCCTGTCATCTTATTGCTGTTGACTTGATTAAATTGCTTTAATGTAGACTTGTGTCTTTGTTTCCAGAATCCATGGGTTAAGCTAACCACAAGTAGAAAATATTTGGGAAATGTCTGCAATGAGCATGTGCAGACATTTTCTTATTATTCCGTAGGTATCACATCAGAACACCTAATCACATAGTGTTTACATTGTATCAAAGGAAGTGGGGAGGCGATTTTAAGTACAAAGAGCATGTATGATATGTAGGTTATATACAAGTGTCAAGCCACTTCTAGGGCCTTGAACATCCATGGGTCTTGATATCTGCAGGATTCCTGTACCCAGTCTCCCACCGACAACGCATTTCTCAGGATCTCCACATGGTGGTTCAGGTCTCAGACTTGGGCATTAGATGTCTGGATCCATACCCTGCTTCCATAACTTCGCAGATGATACTTAGAGGCAGGCAACAGCGTCTATGAGCTTGTTTTCTTATCTTAGAGTTCAAGGTCATTCTCTGCTATATAGTAAGTTTGAGGCCAGCCTGGGTCACTTGAGACCCTGTTTCAAAAAAAGAGAAAAGGAACATTTGCCCCATTGAGGGTGAGGACCAAATGAGGCAATGCATATAGAATTTAGTATTGTGCCAAACATATGAGGAACATTTCAATGCGTGGCTGCTACTGCTGTTTTTTGACTTACTCTTTTTTCTGTGATGGGGATTGAACCCAGGACTTTGCTGGTCAGACACTTCACTTCTGAGCTTCCCTAACCACTTACACGTGTGTTTGTTTCTTCTTCTCTCCCATCCCAGCACCCAGTTTGGCCCTCTTCCTCCAGAGCACCCAATCTGGCCCTCTCTTCAGTCAGATCCAAGTAATCCAGTTTAAAAAACAAACCAAAAAAAAAAAAAAAACAGTCAGCTTGGGAGATTCCCAAAGCAGAAACTTTCTGAGAAGAAAGAGGGCATTTCATCTCGGCAGCAGCAAAGACTCTGTTTTTGGTGGCCCCTGAGCCACCATGCCAGCTATTTTAGACTTCTGCATCCTCGGCTGGTCTCTGCCTCCATTAGAAGCCTGAAGATGGAGGGCTTGGAGTCTGGCAGGAAGACAGACCTGCTCCATATACACAGGCACTGATGAGGGAAGGGAGACTCTGGGTGTCTCCCAGAAGCAGTGTGCTGGCTGGTAGGGTGAAGAGGCTGGCTGGCCCACCTGTGGTCTCAAGCAGTCCCTTGGTTCAGATCTTTAATGTGAACAGTGTTTTCTGTGAATGAGCTACTAAGAGACTCAGAAAGATACAATCCAACAAAAATAATTCTTTTGATGAATTATCCCCAAATAAATGTGGCTTGTGGGAGTCATCCTTTTTTATGTCCTGGGTGAAGGGTGAGGTGGGGGATTTGAAGTATGGAACTCCTGAGAAAGTATCCCTAGAGGAGAGCCACAAGGGACTCAACACATGGGGACATGTGGTTCTGGGGAAGGTTATGAGGTGACACGTTGGAAGTGGGGTATGAAAACAAGCCTGGGATTTAACTCAGTAGTTTTCCTCACCTTGGGGATCTGCATTAGTGGCTGCAGGCTAGGCCTATGGAGTTTGGGCATGTCTTTTCAACAGCATTGAACAGGCCTGCCAGAGCAAACAGACAATGACTGAACTCTTGGTCTGAAATATGCAGATCCTGTACTTTTGGTTGCTATCACGAGATTTAAAAGGGTTGATCTTATTTTTTTTTTATTTTAAATTGGGGGTAGTGATAGAGGTGGAGGAGAGATGGCTCAGCGGTTTAGAGAACTGACTGCTCTTGCAGAGGACCCAGGTTTGAGTCCCAGAATCCACATGGCATCACATCACTGTCGGTAACTCCAGACCCAGGGGATCTGACACCTTCTTCTGGTCTCTTTGGTCTTTATATGCACATGGTGCATGGACAAAGATACAGGCAAAACACCCAGGCACATAAGATAAAAATAAATGTTAAAAAATAAAAACTAAATACAAAAGGTTGACCTTAAAAAACCTTCATGTTTTAAGCTTGGCAGTGGTGGTGCATGCCTTTAGTCTCAGCACTCAGGAGGCAGAGGCAGGTGGATCTCTGAGAGTTCAAGACCAGCCTGGTCTACAGGAGCTAGTTCCAGGACAGCCTCCAAAGCTACACAGAGAAACCCTGTCTCAAAGAAAAAAAAAGGAAACAACAACAAAGAAATCCTTTGTTTTTCTCAAACTTGATTTGTGGTTCCTGGAGGTCAGCTGGGAACCCAAATTCTAGTCACCTCTCCTTGACTACCACAGACCTTTCCTCATTTTCTGTGTCTTTCTCCTCACTTGGCCAATCATGGGCAGGGTAGGTCTTCTTTAAGTCAGTCTCACCCCACCCTACCCCACCGTTAGAAGGGCTGGGGATTGAACTTGGATCTTGTTCACACCAGGCAAGTGCTCTATTGAGCTACATATGACTCAGCTCCTGGGTCACTGACTTCTTTGCTTGTTTGAGACAAGGTGTAACTCAAGACTTGTGGCTGAGGACGCCATACACTTTGATAAACATGGAGAAACCAGCCTGTAACTGCTTGAAATCTCCCTCCTTGTTGGCTAGCTTTCATAGTGCCAGGTGTTGTGTAGACCATGGAGGAAGGAAACATCAGTGATCTTACTCACCAATGGACCATGCACTGAGATGCACTGAACCCATGGTCCAGTAGTTACATGATCCTTATGGGAGTAATCAACCACTTTCTGATTGGATGAGAGGCCTGCTCCACAGGAGGGAATTCACTGCCTGATACTGTAAACCTAGCCAAAAGTCTATAGCTAGGGATGTCCTAGGTTCTAGGGGGAAACCTACTACTAATGCTTTGGTAAATGTTTATGTTGTGGAGCTGTCTTCTATATATTAATGTTTATACTGATAGAGGAGTGCTGCTGCTGGCCTTGGTCAGACAACATTCTTCTGGTAGTGGGCGGCCGTTAGTGCAGAGATTCGTAAATGGTCAGAGAGCTGCAAATAAGAGATTGCTGAGTGCTGCCCTCCAAACGGGACATCTGCACCAAGGCCGCCAAGGCTCAGGGACATTGCCAAAAGGAGCAGAAAAGAAGTCAGGGCTGGAACATGGGAAAGAGTGCTGTGGATGTCTTCTGGACTTGACAACAGCTGTAGGTTCCCTGCAGGAGATCCAGCCAATCAGCATTCCAGCACCAGTGGGGGAGAAGTTCACCAAGGCCCACCCCTATCTGAGGAGCTGCTGGGAGGTGATGTCTGTTGGGAGAGTCAATTTTTTTTCAGCGTGTGGTCATTAATAGGTCATCTACGTCTCCAGGATGACCACACACCCATGTGTGTATGTGTGTATGAACAGCACTAGTTGGACTCAGTGAGTTATTAAAAAATTAAGAGGAAATTAGTCTTGAGAGATGGTTCAGCGGTTAAGAGCATATGCTGTTCTTCCAGAAGACCCAGGTTCAATTCACAGCACCCACATGGTAGCTCACAACCATCTGTAACTCCAGTTCCAGGGGATCCTTCTGGCCTCTGTGAGCATCAGGCATGCATGAGATGCACAGATATACTTGGAAGCAAAGAGCTCATACACATAAAATAAAATCTTTAAACAATTAAAAATGTAAAAGAGAACATGAAGGGTACATCAGCCTCAACCCCGGGAGTGCTGGGATAAATCCACTATATCAGCCAGACACTCTGATTTCCGATTCATTCTCAAGTAGGGATACATTTTAAAATGATTCCCCAAACTCTCCAAGCATGACATGCTTGACATAAGTTTATTCCATTTACCATCTACTCTGGTTCACCATGGAGAAGAGTCACCAAATGTCTCTCTCTGTTCTTCAGGGGCCACAGAAAACATCTGTTAATGACACAGGATTATGTCAATACATGTCGAAGGCAGCATCCTATCTGGGACATAGCAGAGTTTGGGACTTTCCGTAGCTGAAGTATTCATAGAGGAAGGGGTTTCATTCGTGGCTAATGAAGTTAAATTCTTTCTTGGGCTAAGGAGTGCCTTTCTACTTCCTTGAACAGTGTGTGTGTTGGATAACGGCCTTCACGATACAGAATCACATGGGCGGGTAGTGATTTTGCATCTCTTGTTCTGGGTCTGAGGCTAACTGGGGAAGAAGCTTGAGAATGGGTGGTACACTTGGTCCTCGGAGAACACTCTGCAGAAGCACAGGCATGTGCAGCTTTGAACTTGATCCCTTCTGTTTGGCTTCCATTCTGGGCGCAGCAGCTCAAACCGAGGAGAAAGGGCAAACCCACAACACTTCTCCCAGCCACAGCTCTCCACAAACCTTCCTTTTTATACAGGCACAGAGATTCAAAATTGAGGTAGGTCCACAGCTCTCAAACACTAATACTGCCTAAAACCAAAACAGCACCCCAGGAGACCACAGGTAAAGCCTGCTTGTTGGCTCCTGCATAGCATTCTTCTACAGAGGGTTGGCTATAGTTCAGCAACTTGTGGTATACAGTGTAAGAAGACGGCTTTGAAGTTAAGTGGCTGTGTTCGAGCCCTGACCTTGCCTCTTCTGTTTTCATGCCAAAAAGTTTATGTGGATGCTTTGGGGTAGTTTTCCCACATAAATACTATTTAAAAAAAGTTCTTATTATGTATATAGTGCTCTTTCTGCATGTATACCTGCAGGCCATAAGAGGGCACCAGGTTTCATTATAGATGGTTGTGAGCCACCATGTGGTTGCTGGGAATTGAACTCAGGACTGGAAAAGCAGCCAGTGCTCTTAACCTCTGAGCCATCTCTCCAGCCTCCTCACATAAGTATTCTTATCTTAGAAAGGTTGCAGTGATCATGAAGTGAAATTATCCTGAGTGCAAAATGCATTGAACACAGCTAACATCCCAACTTACCGACACCACACTATACAGCATTGGGTGTTCCCTAGTTGGTGTTATTATGTGGCTGCCTGGGAGTGGTGACATGTCATTGCTCAGCTCTGAGATACAGGATATTATCACCTGTCACTAGCCTGGGATGATAGCAAATTTCAGAACTCACAGTACAACTTCTAGCAAATGCATATGGCTTTCACATTAGCAAGAAACAGAAAAAAAAATCATATGTCAAGCCGTGCTACATTGAAGCTTTCTTCTATAAAAATGGAGACTTATGGGGTTTCATTTTTTTAAAGTTTATGGTGTGTCTGTAGGGTTGGAGGACAGTTTGTAGCAGTTGGTTTTGTACTACTATGAAGGTCCTTGGGTGTTCTAGTTAGTTTTCTGTTGCTGTGGTAAACCGCATGACCAAAAGCAACTTGAGGAAGGAAAGGGTTTATTTAGCTTATATTTTCACTACACAGTCCGTCATCCGGGGAAACCAGCGGAGGAACCTGGAGGCTGGAGCTGAAACAGAGGCCATGGGGGATGCTGCTTACTGACATGTTTTGTTTGCTTTGTGTACAACTCAAGACCACCTGTCCAGGGGTAGCACCACCCATAGCGGACTGGGATCTCATGCATCAATCGTTAATCAAGAAAATGTCCCACAGACATGCACACAAGTCAATCTGATGGAAGCAATTCCTCAATCCAGGTTTCTTCTTCCCAGGTGGCAACGGTGGGTCCAGTTGATAAAAGTTTAACCAGAAGACTCAGGTTTTCAAGCTGAGTAACAAGTGCCTTACCCAGTGAATCATCTCCCCAGCCCACGATTTTCCCCCAGTTACTGAATGAAATAGCATAGGCAATTGTGCCTGGATTGAGGTGTCTAACCCTGTAAAGTTTGCTCAATTTGATTCATCTCTCCACTTCTTGCCATTCAGTAACTGATTCTTTTGCTTTTTAATATGATGCTAGCCAGTCTTCCATCCAATCATTTAAAAAAATAAACATCCCTCCCTTTAAAAAAATTCTTTATTTTTATGTATGGATGTTTTGCCTATGTGCCACATAGGTGTAGTACCTACGGAGGCCAGAGAGGGCATCGGATCCCCCAGAATTGGAGTTACAAACAGTTGTGAGAAGCCATGTGGGTGCTGGGGAATTGAACCCAGGTACTCTGGAAGAGCAGCCAGTGCTCTTAACTACTGAGCAATCTCTCCAGCCTCACATGTTCAGTCTGAATAGCAAAATTGAGTGGTATAGATGTCAGTGTCTTCTGGTCTCAATCTCTTGTTTGTTTTTATTTCTGTGAGCACAAAGCCATTTAACCAGACACCTAAATTCCTCTTCCTATCCAAAGAAAGAGCATGTAAGGGAGCCAAGAGCAGGTAAGGGCTCTGGGGAACTGAGAGGTGATCCTGGAGGGCATGAGGCTGCTGGAGACCAAGTACGCTGGGTCTCCTCATCCGTCAACAAGCAGTTTTTCTATTTGAATTTTCAGTAGCTTTGATCCCTAAAATACCAGACACTACCATGTTTGAAGACTTCCAGAAGCATCCAGACCCTTGCCAAGAGAAAGCAGTCCCAAAGTTTGGGGGGGGGGGAGGTAGTCCTGTCCATGAATAATGGAGACTCAAGCAATTCTAGAAGCTACTCTTGGAATTAGAGGCAATTGCTGGACCTCCTTTAAAGGCTCCAGCCCTAGCCAGGCAATAGTGGCACACGACTTTAATCCCAGCACCTGGGAGGCAAAGGTAGGTGGATTTCTGAATTTCAGGCCAGTCTGGTCTTCAGAGTGAGTTCCAGGACAGGCTCCAAGGCTACACAGAGAAACCCTGTCTTTTTTGTTTGTTCTGCTTTTCAAGACAGGGTTTCTCTGCATAGCTTTGGAGACTGACCTGGTACTCACTCTGTGACCAGGCTGACTTTGAACTCACAGAGATTCTCCTGTCTCTGCCTCCTGAGAAACCCTGTCTTGAAAGACAAAAACAAACAAACAACAAAAACAAAAGCAAACAAACAAAAACCTTCAGCACTACTTTTTGTTTTTCCCTTGACTATCCTGACCTTGTCTAGGCCAGTATGATCATGGGTTTATATGCGAAGTTATCTTCCCTAAAATGCTAGGGCCATGTGCTTGCATGCACGTGTTTGTGCATGCATGCGTGTGTGCGTGCGTGCATGCATGTGTGTTTGGGGCATTAATCTGACACTGACACCCCAGTTTCTTAGAGCTAAAGAGCCTTAGATTTTTAAGCACACTGTATTCTAACTCAGCCCAGTAGTCTTCCTGAGCATGGAGGATGTTTCTTAGGACTGCTGACCTGGCCAGTTGGTTTGCAGATGTGGTCAGAATTTCTTTCAGGGAGGTCAGGCGATTTGTGACCACTTCTGTAAAACCAGAGTCACAGAACCCTTCTTCTTCAAGAAAAAAAATTAAGGGAACTTAGCATTTTTTCCCACAAGGCCAGTATCTCGTAGTGTCAAGAATAACGTACCTGTTCCAGAAGAGGAACAGAAGACCCTGTCTGAACTCACATTGCCTGCTTGTGCTCTTCTGTGGTCTGCTTCTGTCTTGTCTTCCCACTGTGCAGGCAAGCACAACCTTTGTCCCTTCAGCTTCCGGACCTGCCTCCTTGTGCAGCATCCTCCTGCCTGGGATTCTCATTGCCATCCCTCCTGCCCAATTCATATTCCTTCCAAGCTCTGCGTGAGTCTCACTGGGCAATTTTTTTCTCGAATCTTCCAAGATGTCTTTACACTTGATTGGATTCGTTTCTCGTCCTCTCTTTCGTGTGAGGCTTTATCTTCTCTTGGAGATCTGAAGCACTCAGACAGCCTGCTTTAGGCCTTTTCCAGTGACCCCTGCACCTCTAACTCTATGTGGGTTAAGTCCTTGTTGGCAAGAATGTCTAGGAAGTGGAGGAGGTTGCACAGGGAACCTGACTGGTTAGTTAGGTTGGTGGGATTTTCACCCTTTCCCTCAATAGATCCATAGATATCCACTAATTCTCCGCTGCTCAGGGATCAGAAGAGAAACAACTCACACAACTTGAAGTGCTGCAGTCTAGCAGGGAGGTCAGTGTGGATACATACTGGTCATATTACTGCTGGCCCAGAGACGGCCACGACATCAGGGACACTTTTGCTGCCGTACCCCGAGCAGACTGCACTCATCGTGTTCAGCTGTGGCTTTGCACTGCTGTCTAGAACGGGTGCTTTCAAAGGCATGTGTATCTCGTTCACTTCTGAGTCTCAGTTTCTCACCCAGCGTCTAGCACATAGTAGGGTCGCTAAATAAATGCTGTGGCAGTCTCTCAGCATCCATGCTTTGTTTTCCGTGGTTTCAGTCAGTGATGGTCAACTGTGGTCTGAAGGTATGAATCACTTATTTCTGGAATTTTCCATTTAATAAAGTTTCAGCTAAGTTGCATGATGAAATCTTGTGCCTTCCTGCTTCTTCCCAGGCTGGGCATATACCATTTTCCTTTGTCCAGAGTATCCGTATTACATAAGCCTCATTACTCACTTGCTAGCTCTGTTGTCAGATTCCCTGTCTGGGTACCAGAGTGATTTGGTACTATCTGTTGTCTCAGGTATCCACTGGGATGAGGGTGGGGGCGGGGGTGGGGGCGATGGTGTGGGGGTGTCTTAGGCTGTACCTTCTGTGTGTAATGGGGGATTATAATACCTGAGTGTGTTGAATGAGTGAATGTGTCCAGAGTCATAAGAGCACAAAATGAAGAGGCAATTAGAAGATTAGGAGTCGATGGCTTTGGAGCCTCTCTCTCTCTCTCTCTCTCTCTCTCTCTGTGTGTGTGTGTGTGTGTGTGTGTGTGTGTGTGTGTGTGTGTGTGTGTGTGTTCGAACTCCTGAGCATGTAAAGATGAATATACACATGCACTGTAAGCTGAACTCAGGCATGGAGCACTCTAAGCATGTGCTCTGCCACAGAACCACACCTCCAGTTTTGGAGAAGATTTTTGAGTCTAAGGACTTGCTGGTATTTGGGAGAGGAAGGCAGAGAGGTGAGTGCAGGGTCAAACAGACAAACAAACAAACAAACAACAACAAAACCTCGCCGGATATGGACTGGCTTGAGAAGGGATAGGGCAAAGGAGAGAGTCAGTGAAATGACAAGGGGCCATGTGTCCTACAGATCCGCTGATGATGGCATCGATCGAAAGTTGTTCATGTATACCATTCTCTCTTTCCCACCCCCTCCCAAAATCTGGCTTCTCATTGCTGCTTGCAAACCCATCAAGTTGAAAACCTTAATACCCTTAAGAATCTCCTAGAGGGGTCTTGTGCAACATGCAGATCTTTATTTCTTGAGCTAGTGCAAGGGCTAAGGCTCTGCTCTCCTAACCAGTTCCCGAGTGGCGCCAAAGAGGCCAGTAGGAGATCATACTTTGAAAAATTAGCCTTCGGGTGAAAGCCTGTAGCTAGGACTATGCATTTTAAAGGCAACAGGAAATTGCCTTCGTTTGGATTATTCCTAACCTGACTTCTCCCAGCAGGGTAGGTAATTGAATGCTGTCCAATAAACTCTTCAGTGATAAATGGCCCTTGGCAGAAATGCCAAAACCACAGGGCTTCACTTCCAAAAAAAAGGCCATCTTTGATTACTAGTGTCATTGGTCTTCAAACACCTCTGAGTTTCTGCTTCTGCCCCCACTGGCTCCTAGGGGAGGCTTGTCCCCTTGCAGCCCATGATTGCTGGGGCTGCAGTGGGCTATGAGAGGCTCTGACATAGCCCTTATCTCCTGGTCCCTGATCTGGCTACTACTGGCCCTTGATCCTGGAAGTCTGAGTTGCACCAAAGCTCTTTGAAGTCTGAATACTTAGTGACTCCTAGCCAAATTCTAGCACGAAGCAGAAGAATTTAGGATTTTTTTTTTTGCATCAGTTGACAATTAAATAGAAGCTTCCAGACATAGCATGAGGCCAAATGAGACAGCAAAGCAGTTTCTTTCAGTTTCTGGGCCTCACCAGGCACCATAGGCTGCATTAGGAAAAAAACGAGGAGGCCGGCTATGTTAAACTAAAAATTTCCAGCAAGCGGGTCTAGGCTGAAAAGTGTCTGCGGCAGCCTGGTTGGTGCTGCAGCCCAGGACTTGGCTGGATTCGCCAGAGCAAAGCGCAGAGCGAAGAGCGGGAGGCCTGAGCGGTGCCAGTTTACCCTCTGGGCACACACCTGTGAGCTGTGCACCATGGAAGAGGCCTCAGGGCCCGAGGGTGGTAGGGGTGGGCACTGGAGGAGACTCCCTGAAATTCCTACTCCTGCACTGTGGCTGACTGGGCTGGGGCCACAGGAGACCCTGTGTTAGTGTGCACTGGGGACAGGGTCTGTGTGCCATCAGGACCTGCCACACCTCTACTTTCTCACAGCCCTGCCCTGTGATAGACCTTGTGGAGCACCAGGGTCTGTGGGGTTAGGGCAGCTTCAGAGACCGGCAGGACTTCACTCTCTCTTCCACGTTTGTTTGTTCCTGTCTCTGGTTCCTCTCTGAATGCATTCACTCCTTCAGCCCTGTCCCTGGGCAGACAGTCACCTCCTGGTTAGGAAACAGCAAGGCTCGGCCAGGCACTGTGCCCACTGCCCAGCCTGCTCCTTCATGACTCACAAGGGCTCTGTGGCCCTTGCCCTGTGATAAACCATGTGGCGCTCAGTGTCTTACAAAGGGCTGGTTTGAATCCTGGCCCTGAACCATCACTTGTAAATCAGACAATCAAATGTGATCCTTGCTGCACACAGATGAATACATGTGATTGCCGTGAGAGAACCTGCAACACGCCGACTCTGTCCACTTCCTTGCTTAGGGTCACCTCTACCCCACATTCTTCTACTTGTAAAAAAACAAAAACAAAAACTGTATCTTTTCCCTCCATTGAAATAACAAGTTTCAAACATACACCAAGGCCAAGAGACCTGTACCCCAAACACCACCAAACATCTGGGATCATCAGTGATTTTACCCCAGACACCACCAAACATCTGGGGTCATCAGTGATTTTACTCCAGATACCACCAAACATCTGGGATCATCAGTGATTTTGCCCCCAGACACCACCAAACATCTGGGGTCATCAGTGATTTTACCCCAGACACCACCAAACATCTGGGGTCATCAGTGATTTTACCCCAGACACCACCAAACATCTGGGGTCATCAGTGATTTTACCCCCACCGGTGAGACCAGTTTCCCTGTCTGTGTTTTTCATATTTAATAGAATATTTAAGGGTCTATTCCAGTCATTGTCTCATTTCACTTGTAACTGTGTCTCTGACAGGCAAGAGTGTTAAATACACAAAACCATGATTTTGGGGGTGGGGGTGGGGTTTGAGACAGGGTTTCTCTGTGTAGCCTTGACTGTCCTGGAATTCACTATGTAGACCAGGCTGACCTTGAACTCAGAGATCTGCCTGTCTCTGCCTTCCGAGTCCTGTGATTAAAGGCTGTGCCACTGCCACTCCACCAGGCAAAACCACGATTTTTATGACACCCGACAACATTAGAAGTTATTTGTTGGTGTACTCAATGCCCAGTTTATATTTACCTCTTTGTCATCTTTAAACAAAGTCCCTTTCCCACTGATTGGCTTGAGTCAGGGTCTCTCAAAGGCTCCCGTTCTGTTCCCTTGTAAAAATCCCTTAGGCGTTGTGCACCAGCTTTCTCTGATAGGTTGTTTTCTGCTGAAACACTAGAGCAACAAGGAAGTCATACTTCCTGATAGCCTCCTGCCCACTTCCCTGAACCCTGCCAAAACCACACGAAGCAACTCTTGGGGGGGTGCATCTATCTATCTACTATCTATCTATCTATCTATCTATCTATCTATCTATCTATCATCTATCTATCTATCTATCTGTCTGTCTGTCCATCTATCATCTATCTATCTATCATCTATCTACTATCTGTCTACTGTCTATCTATCTATCTACTGTCTATCTATCTATCTATCTATCTATCTATCTATCATCTATCTACTGTCTATCTATCTGTCTATCTATCATCTATCTACTATCTGTCTATTATCTATCTACTATCTATCTATCTATCTATCTATCTATCTATCTATCTATCATCTACTACTATCTATCCATCCAGCCATCCTCTCTGTGCGTGGGGGAGGGGAGCATTGAGCACACAGGAGCCACTGCAGGCGTGTTGAGGACAGCTTGCAGCTCTCTCTCCCCTTCTACCAGGTACATTCCAGGGGACCAAACTCAGGTCATCAGGCTTGGTGGTGGCTGCAGGCACCTTCACCCACTGAATCATCTCACTGGCCTTGGGGTGTTTTAAAAATGATAAAAAGCATTCCTTACACCCCTTTGAAATAAAAAGATGGCTTTTTTTTTTTTTTTTTTGGTTTTTCGAGACAGGATGTCTCTGTGGCTTTGGAGGCTGTCCTGGAACTCGCTCTTGTAGACCAGGCTGGCCTCGAACTCACAGAGATCCGCCTGCCTCTGCCTCCCAAGTGCTGGGATTAAAGGCGTGTGCCACCACGCCTGGCTAAAAAGATGGCTTTCTTTTTTTCATTTTACTCTCTTCTCTTCCTCCCTCCCTCCTCTTCAAAGGGTCTTGCTTTGCCACTTAGGCTAGCTTCGAACTCTTGGCAACCCTATCTCTGCTAGGATCACAGGCATGTGCCACCTCATCTGGATTTCTATAGCAAATCTCAAAATCTAAAAATCACCTTAAGAGCAGCAGAAAGGCAAGATTTGATTTAGTTCTGCGTTTAGAGGGTAAACTTTGCTAGTAACTTAATTTCTTCCAGGAATCTCTTTTATGCCCTCCCACCTGGTTTTTGAAATCCACCAACCACAATATTTACTCCATTCCCCTTTTTCTCCCTTTCCCTTACACACCACCCCCCTCTCTTTTTAGCAGCCACATACAAGTCGGCCATATTAGAGAGATGGAAATAAAGCTTCCTCAATGTTGTATATGTCTTTGAAGTACATCCGTGCATTTTCTTTCTTAGCATCTAACCATTCCTCCCTTGTGGCCCTTGGTCCCTCAATCACCCTCTCCCATAGCCCACCCGCCTAACATCACAGTCTCTGAAAATGCACAGGGATGCCTGGCTACCTCGCCCTGCCTTCAGTCTCACGGGGCTCAGTCTGTTTTTCACTTTGGGTAAGTTAGAACCACATCTGCATGCTCCGAAGGGTCAGAAGTGCAGCTGCAACGGAAGGAGGAGGGGGCTGGGGCCAGAGGGGAGAAGAGAGCGAGCGCTTCCCTCCGCGTCCTTGGGAAGGGGCGTGCTGGGGACCTGGGACTTGGCTGGAATGCAGGATGCTGGGCTACTTGGTCACAGAGACGTTGACTAGGGGATGGATGAGACTTGCTTGCGGATGGAAACGGTCAAAACAGTCAAGAGGTGTTTTTTCCTTCAGATTTCCCTGAAGCGGACCTATGCGGGGGTGGGGCAGAGCTAGGCTGCTCTGCAGTCTCTTCGGGGATTTTTCTTTTCTTTTTATTATTACTATTATATTGTTAGTATAATTTTCATTTTCAGCTGCTTCTGAGAGCGCTCATAGGAGTTGCTGGCTTATTTAAAAAAGTCTCTTTTGTGAACCCTGTTCCCTGGAATCCGGTGCATTAAGGGGTTAGGAGAGAGTGTTCCGGAGAGTTGGGGGCAGGAAGTTGAGCCTGTCCCACCAGTTTGTTGGCTGTGTGTGTGGGAGGAATGGGGGATGAGTCTTGAGAATGGGCTCTGTGATGGGGGGGGAGAGACACCAGAGAAGCTGTAGATGGACCAGGCACTGCTGGCGTGGACCGGATGGAATGGAGGAGAGGTCAGGTGTCCAGGATCCAGAAAAAAAAGGAAAAAATATAGATGGAACCTATGGATGAGCAAGGTGTGGCCTCTGAAACCAGTTCTGAACAGTCCATCTGAGCCACCCTGCCTTAAGGCCCTAAAGTCGATTTCGCATTTGAACACCCAGAGGCAGACAGCTGGGCTAGGATTTGTAAGCTTGCCCCCCTCCCATGAGATAAGGACCCACTATGTAGCCCTGGCTGGTCTCGAACTTTCGGTGATTCTCCTGCCTCTGTCTCCTCCCTAGTACTGGGATTACAGACAAGTGCCACCATGCTGGGCTCTAAACCTGCTTGTTTTTAAAACTCCCTCAGCGGTGCCTGAGGTCAAGTCCAAGGATGGTAGGTGGGAATATTCCCCATCACACAATCCCCCCCACCCTCTCTGGTAGCCTGCAAGATAAGGATCTAATATCTTCCTTCTTGTGAGATTGGACCTAAGCTTAAAACTATCTTTCTTCTTTACTTCATAACCATGGGCAAGATGCTACCCATCCCGAGCACATCACTTTCCTATGGGTGACTGGAGACCATCTCTTGCTCGGTGAACTTGTGACCTGACACATAGCAGGGGCCAGCAGTGACAAGTCTTTCTGAATGTTTCCCTGAGCCCTGATATGGCATATCTT
The DNA here is from genome assembly GCF_017639785.1 of Mesocricetus auratus. Lineage (NCBI taxonomy): Eukaryota > Metazoa > Chordata > Mammalia > Rodentia > Cricetidae > Mesocricetus > Mesocricetus auratus. The sequence continues at coordinate 23,748,991 of NW_024429203.1, forward strand.
GTTTAGCCCTCACGGCAGCTACCTGAGGTAGACACTATGATGCTATTCACGTCCCAGGGAGGAAACAGAGGCACGGAGAAGTTAAGTAACTCCTCCAGTCAGGTCATTTGACTGGCATCTGGGAGCTGAGATTTGAACCCTCACATGACTGATGGAGCCCATTCTCTCTAACACTGAGTTCCCCCGCCCCCACCATTCAGGAAAAGGTGCTGCTCTGTTAGCATTAATTGATGGAAGAGCCTCAGGTGCAGGTTAAAGAGGTGGTGAGTGACCTGAACTCCCCTCCCCCTCCCCCCCAAAAAGCCAGATCTGGAGCCAGAGTCTCATCTCAGGAGTTAGCCACAGCCTCATGGCAGATGGAGGCCGTTTACAACAGCCATAGCTAAGTCAACAAGGCCAGGGGCCCTGGCAATGGGACCAGCCGACCTGGGCTTGAGGGAGACGGTGCCATGGGTGGAGAGGTCTGTGCATCAGGGCTGTAAGGGGCAGTGGGAAGACGTGGGCATTTCAACAGGCCTGTGGGAGTGGAGACCCTGATCTTGAGGCTGTGGGAGCCATGCCTCTGCCCGTCCGTACTCTAGGCAACGGACCTTGGGTGGCTGTAGTAGCGGGGATCACCAAGACGGAGGGATGTCATAGATGTTAGGAGGGGCAGTGTACCGGAGGTGGGGCATGCGGGGAATGACTGTAAAGGTGGCAAACAGCTGTTCACATGACAAAGTTCCACCTGTTTCTCAGGACCATCAGGTCTTCAGCCGCTGGCCCGGCCATCAAAGATTATAATCAAGGGAGCACAGAGGGTGGAGTGTGGCCCTCCCTCAGCCTGAGCATACAAATTTTCCGCTAAAGGTGAGACCTAGATGTGGAGGAGAATGCCTCTTCCCCACCTGCAACCCCAGGCAACAAAATTTAATTGAGCACCTACTACGTGCTATCTGCCTTTCTGGATGCAGGGATATCAACATGGATAAGGAGCTCCCCAGGGCCTCTTGAGAGACACAGGTACATAAACAACAGCAACTAAGCATTGTCTGTAATGTAAGAATGTCAGGTACAATGATGACGCTAGAAATCACCTTTCACTAACAGCTGTGTTCCAGGCCCTGGGCTGAGCTTTGCACACATAGCATGTCACTTAATTGTCACACTCGCCTCAGTAGCATTAGTGTCCATTTCCTGCATTACGGATGAGGTTAAGGGTCTTGCCTAAGATCATGTCAGGGTCTCTGGAGTCCCAGTCTTGACCACTCCCCCACTCAGCCCAAGTCACGGGAGGAAATAGGAAGCTGGCTGCAGAGAGAACCTGACACTGGGGAAGACGTCACCCAAGCTGTGCCTCATGAACGGGGTCTATGTGGACGAACTCCAGGGGTGGGATGAACAAGCTTCCCAACCTAAAGCAAAAGCACGGACAAGAGTCTGATGGAGGGGAGGAAGAGGAAAGTCAGTGTGGAGTCACCCGAGTCACATGGAGAGATGGGATCTGGCAGGATCAGGCTGTGGTGTGCAGCCGGGGCCTCTGGGAGCTGCACCCAGAACTCGGCCCTAAAGGCAGCAGAAAGCCACTAGTCCTGGAGGTAGGGAACATGAGTGCAGCTTGGTGCTGGCTGCCTGGGCAGCAGGGTCTGCGTGCAAAGGCCGGAGAGGAGGTGGGGTTAGATGCCACACTTGCCTGGGAGCCAAGTTTCTCCTCCTCTTTCTTCTTCCCTTCCTTTTCTTCCCCTTCTCTTTTTCTCAAGAACAAAACAAACTCATAGACTGCTTTAGGGCTAGAAGGAGGAGTCAAGGGAATTTACTTCTCGTCTTTATGAGAGACAGTGTTTGGAAGATGAGCCCAGTTTTGGGGTCTCTGCAGGATGACCCAGGGAGAGACAGTTGATGGCCAGGGCCTGAACGACCCAGCTGGGTCAAGTCCTGGGTTGTCACACTTCCCTTTTCCCACCACCTCCTTTCTGTGAGTTGGAAATCACAAGACCCAGACTTCAGACCTGGCGCCAAATAGGACTTAGGAGAGTCATGGATTCCCCCTGGAGTTCCTTAGCAGAACACTGCCTGCCAGGGTCCTGCCTGGATCCAGGCGCTGGAGCTACCCTGTATCCTTAGGACACCTTGGAATGACAATACTGACCCCACCCTGCTCGACTCCTCGACTCAGCTGTCTGGAGCCAGCGGATTCAGGCTCTAGTTTTATCACATCCTGGCAGTGGACTTGGGCTAGCCACTGGATTTCTTTGTGCTCCATTTCTTCTTCTGAAAGTGATAGGCAATAGATAGAAAGGTAGGTAGGTAGGTAGGTAGGTAGGTAGGTAGGTAGACAGACAGACAGACAGACAGACAGACAATGCTTGCCGATTGTGTGCACTCAGATGGAGGCAGGGCCACGGGCGGTCATGATGGAAGGCCTGTGGATTGTGGAGGGGCCTGAATCCATCTAATTCCCAGAAGCACCAGGATCTGCTCAGCTCTGACCTTGACCAATGCTTTCCTGAACTTAGTGAGAGCCTAAACTGACCTCACAGCCTGGACCCCTGAGATTCTCATGAGGTCTTGGGCTGAATCTTGGACCAGCAGGTGAGAGCCATCTTCCTGGCTTCAGCTTGTACCTGCTCTCAGAGTGTCTCCCCACTCCTCTTTCCTCACAGTAAAAGGATAGCACTTGATCTACAACCCTGGAGGTTCCCCTAGATCTGTTTTCCTTTAGTTTGGGGTTATCCTTTCCACTTTCTTCTCTGCTGGTGGGACTTGATAGTTGACCTCTATGGCCACTAGAGGGCACATGAATTCCATCTGGTGCCTCTTGCAGGGCACACGCAGGGGGATCCTGCATTGCACCTTTCTCTGTCTCCTGGCACCAACCTGAAAAACGCCTCTGACTCCCGACAACTTTGCAGCCTGACATAGTAGCATGCTGGCTCCTTTTAGATGAGATGAGGAAGGGAGCTGTCAATCAGACATTCAAGTTCAGCTGCTGGGGTGGGACTGGCTGGAGAGGGTGAACTTTCCAGAGCCAGTTGGTTTCAGAGCATTTCGAGGGAGGGTGGCACTTGGAAGGTGGAAGCCCTTTCAAGGGGGGCCTGGAGAGGTTGGGATGCCCAGCATCGAAGGTAAGCTCAGGACAAACCTCCATCAGTTCTCTCCCTCAGAGTTCTCAGCCTCTGCCGCGTGGGGGCGGTGTTAATATTTTCTGCACACCTCCTTGCCTGGCACTGGGCCAGGTACTTTTAGACTCGGTATGAAAGTGCAAGAGCCAGGCGCTGGGCTCTGTCCCTCCGGGGAGGGGTCCCATCAGCTTCCCTAGTTGCTGTACCGCGTGAGCACTCCAGTGCTCACTTAGAGTCATTGGTCCTGCAGGGGAGGACCATAGGTCTGCTCCCTACCCAGGCTTTGGAGGGACCTTCCGGGCTAACAGTCCAGAGAAACCTCCTGTCCTTAAGTTCTGAGCTTTGTGGGCCTTCGTGGGATGGGCTGGGTGGAAGGATGCTCTGGGTCTGGGCGGGGCTTAGCCTCCAGGCTTGCAGGCTGCAGCGCATCTGTTTCTGGGGGCGGGGCCAGCGGATTTGTGAGATGAAGGAATGGTTTGAGACCAGGATCCCTGTAGCCTGGCTCCTTAGCTAGATCTGGGGTAAGTCCAAGGGGGTCAGTTTCCAAGTTGCCCTCAGGTCTAGAGACACCCCCCCCCAACTCTGCACATGCTCTGTCCCCTTTCTGTCCCCAAAGCAGAATTTAAGGAGAATGAGGTTAATAGCAGCTGCCATTTGCTGAACATCTAGTACTTATTTTAGTCACATAACCACCAGCAACGGTGTCATGAGCTAGGATTTCTGGAGGAGGAGGCTGAGGCCTGGGGAGTGAAGGAGTCTGCCTAGGCTTCTTACATTGACTGAGACTAGAGCTGGGATGGAATCCAAGTGGAATCAAGGTGTGTGTGTGGGGGGCATGTTTTTGCTCATGTCCATAGCTGTAATTTTCACCTAACTGGCATCTCAAGTTGACCATACCCCACCCTTAAACACCCCAGAACCATTCCAAGTGCCGTGTTCTGGCCCCTTGGCCTGGGCTTCACCCAACTCTGACCTCAGGTTTTACCATGCCCTTTCTTGTTCTTTCTCAGATGTATGAAGGTCGTCCCAGCCCAGGAAATGTGGCCCTTGAGATTCCTAAGTTGCTCATTCCTTCTCTTGAGTTAGACACTTCCTAGTGTCATTTTCTCAGGGCCCTGCTCCCTGACCACTCTGAACAGATCAACTCCTCTCTGCCATACTTTAATTAATCCTTATAGCCCGTGCGATGTAATGCTCCAGACAACCACATTCTTATTTTTGCTGTTGCTGTTGTTACTATACGCCCCCTCACCGGAATACAAGTCCTGCAATGCAGGGACTCTGCCTCAGACTAGCACCTCCCAGGACCTAAGACCAAGCACCTGGCACACAGCAGACAGTTTGCGTATATTTAGTAGCATGAACGGATGAGGGCTGGGAATGTGGCTCAGTTGGTAAAGGGCCTGCCTACCATGCATGAAGTCTTGATTGGACATCAGGCAGTGACTAAACTGGATGGGGTGCTGCACCCCTGGAATCCAGGCACTCGGGAACTGGAGGTGGGTGAGTCAGAAGCTCAAGGTCATTCCTAGCTGCGTAGCTCATTCCAGGACAGCCTGGGTTAGAAAAGGAGGCCTGCCAGCCACACACACCCCCAACCCTGCAAAAAACAAAACAACACACTAACAACAAACCTGGAACAAACAGAAAAACAAACCACAACAAATCCAAAAAATTCACAAAGTGAAAAATGAAAATGAATGAGTGACTGACGCTGAATGTTACTGCTCTGGTTTGACCTGAGCCGTAGCTCAGAGCAAGGGGAAACTGAGGCAAGCCAAGTGAAGCCTCTTATTTGGCAGGGAAATAGCACTAGTCTAGGTAGAGGCAAGTAGGGGGTCTGCCCACAGTGACCCTAGAAAAGGCTGAGGCCATTTGGCTGTCCGTGGCCTGGTAGACTGTTTGAAGCTCTCTTCTGCACCTGTTCTGCCCCCTCCTCCTAAGGACCTCATCTGGTGTCCCTCACGTGCCTTGCCTTCCTAACAGCAGCCCCAACTCCGCTCTGCCTCTTTCCATCTACCCCCCCGCCGCTGGCTGTAGAAGGGTTGCAAACCTTCATCCCCCCACCCCCACCCAGCCCTCATCAGACTGTTGTTTTCCTGCTGCAGTGCCCCCAGGGCGGAGCATGGAAGTCACGGTCCCCACCACTCTCAGTGTCCTCAATGGGTCTGACACCCGCCTGCCCTGTACCTTCAACTCCTGCTACACCGTGAACCACAAGCAGTTCTCTCTAAACTGGACTTACCAGGAATGCAGCAATTGCTCAGAGGAGATGGTAAGTCCCAGTGGAGGAGGAAGTGGGGGAAGCAGGAGCCCCAAGGCATGAAGCCCACTGCTCCTGTCCCTACATCCACACCGGACCAGGGCCCCAGAAGACTCTGGGTGGGCTGTCTGACACAGAGGTCATGATGTCACCACAACTGGATGGCCCGTTTGAGGCTGACCCCCTTCCTTCCCGTGTTAAAGAAGAATGGGAAGTGGGTGTGTCCGCATTATCCTCGCGGCCCCTGCTCACCTAGCGGCCCATGTCTCCCCACCCCAGTTCCTCCAGTTCCGAATGAAGATCATTAACCTGAAGCTGGAGCGGTTTGGAGACCGAGTAGAGTTCTCAGGGAACCCAAGTAAGTATGACGTGTCAGTGACACTAAAAAATGTGCAGCTAGAAGATGAGGGCATCTACAACTGCTACGTCACCAACCCACCGGACCGCCACCGTGGCCATGGCAAGATCTACCTGCAGGTCCTTCTGGAAGGTAAGGGTGTGAGAGACACTGACCCTTCTCAGCTTAGCTCAAGGCTCTTCATGGAGGCTGGGGCCCCATTTCGCCTTCAGGTGTTTGTGCTGATGGAAGGTATCCATGCCTTCCCTCTGGTCCCCAGGGAACAAGTCAATCCTGATCATAAGCCTCAGGAATAACAGCAGTGTTCGCGGGTGTTAGCTCTTTTCAGCCACAGAACCCGTAGAGAGAGGAGCTATTATGCCCATTGTATGGATGAGGAAACTGGGGCTGGTGAGCATAAATTCCTTAAGATCATACAATTCCTAACTTCTACAATCAAATTTGGGTCTGATCTCAAAGTCCAGGATCTTAACTATCCGTTCTGGGGGTGGAGGGGCTTACTGAGGAGGCTTGTGGGGAGGGACGCTTGGAGGTCAGTGGTCTAGGTTGCTTTGATTTGCCATAGGCCCTGTCCATGAAGATGAGTCAGATCAGATCCCCTCGTATCTGGGGGAGCAGGGGAGACAGGACATTTTCTTCCCAGCTCCGTGATTCTGCTTCCTTTTCCTTAGTGCCCCCGGAGCGGGACTCCACCGTGGCAGTCATCGTGGGTGCCTCCGTGGGGGGCTTCCTGGCTGTGGTCATCTTGGTGCTGATGGTGGTCAAGTGTGTAAGGAGGAAAAAGGAGCAGAAGCTGAGCACGGATGACCTGAAGACTGAGGAGGAGGGCAAGACAGATGGTGAGGGCAACGCGGAAGACGGTGCCAAGTAACCGGCGGTCTGCCCAGAAGCCCCTCCCTGTGCCCTGTCGCCTTCCCCCCTGCCCTGTACAGTGTGACCCTGCCTGCTCTCTCTTGGTGTGCGTCTCTCTAATCGGACCCTAGGATCCACCTGGGGCCTCACTTCCCATTCCCTACCCCACTCCCCATACCAAGAGTGACCTCCCTTCCTTCCACCTGAAAACTGCCTTGGTATCTGACATGTGCAAGCCCTGGGGAGAGCAGAGAAGAGCTCAGCATGTCAGTCTTTGTGGAAGAAAGACCAAAGATGGGATGGGGGAGAGAGGGCAGTGGGAGCAGAGGTTGGCTGCCCATCTTGTCTGGGGTTTGGTCTGGTAATGGTTTAAACTATGGGGGTAGCAGTGTGTGTGCGTGTGTGTGTGTGCGCGCGTGCGTGCGTGCGTGTGTGTGTGTGTGTGTGTGTGTGTGTGTGTGTGTGTGTGTGTGTGTGTGTAGGGGTGTCCTGTGCTGACCAGAGGCACCATGGGAAAAGACGCATGGTGGCTTTGCTGAGTTCCTCTGGCTACTCCCAACACAGAACAACCATCAGGATGGGGATAAGGGTAGGGTCCTACCATCTGTGGGGGCATTTTTAAAGGGATGACTGTGCATTTCGAGGGCACTCAAGGAAAGCGAGGCTGAGGCATTTCTGGACACGAGCCTTGGCCCACAGAACTCTGTGCTGGCCTCATTCGATCACTAGCTGCTCCTGGGGGGAGGTTCTAGCTCATTGTTGGTTACTGCTCTCTTGGGGGTGCTGGCAGGAGCAGTACTGAAAAGACAGCATTGGGCAGGACCATACCCCACCCTAGGGACCCCCCAGCAGGAGACCTGTGTCACTGCAAACACATTTAGCTGCCCCCTCTAACAAGATGATCACCTTGGCCTCAGCCAGTAGCCGCCAAGGCTCAGAACTCTGTGTGTTGGGGGAGAGTGTAGAGGGCAACTTCCTGCAGGGCTTCAGTTGGGGTTTCCAGTTGCACTTGGCAGTTGGGGTTTCCAGTTGCACTTGTCTGGCTTTGGCAAGGAAGAGAAGGCAGGAGGGAATGTGAGAGGATACCGGTAGAGCCTGAGCCCTGCCCCAGAGCTCCCTTTGTAGGGGAGAAAGTCACTCTTGTGGGAGTCAACTTTCACTGCCGTTTTACTATCGTTATAAGGAGCTTGTTTAAGTCTAGAGCCAGGGAGAAAGGCAGGGGAGAAGCTGCTAATGGAGAGCATGGTGTTGGGAGGGGCTCAGAGGAGAACAAGCCCTCCTACAGATGACCCACACAAGCTGAGGGTCTGCCCAATTCTCGCTCCTTGGTCCCCAACTAGCATAAATAGAGCTTCCTGGTGGGACAGCCTCAAGTCTAGAAGGTGTTTGTGCGTGGTGGTAGGGTTCATCTAACCCTGCTCCCCTCCCAGGAGCTCAACCCCTCTAAGCTCAGGGAGTTAGTGTCCAGGGTAGGGGATGAGTGTGGTGGAGACCGGACCATGACAGTCTCAGGGACCAATGCTTGCCTCTGCTTATCAGATAGCCAACTAGAAGATGGGAGGTTCCTCTTAATCCACTTCAACAACCATCTATTGAGCATCTGCTCAATGCCAGGCACTGTGCTGGGTACCGGGGGTGCATACAAAGCCATAATAGAGTCAGGGACTGCCAGATCTGCGCTGTAGGAGCAAGATTCTCTTTCTTTCTTTCTTTCTTTCTTTCTTTCTTTCTTTCTTTCTTTCTTTCTTTTCTTTCTTTTCTGAGCATCTACTTCCACCTCTGCGGCGGCTGCTTCCACGAGAGAGTGGGGAGAAGGAAGCGGCTCTTGGATGGGGGCTTGGGAAATAAGAGTACAAGGGAAGAGGGGAGGCACCACTGGGGAGGTGCAGAGGTCAGGTGGGTTGGGCCTGGAGTGGGAAGTTCTAAACTCTTTGGCTCAGTACCTAACTGCCAATCAACACACTGCCGATGGGAGTGGGCTAAGCCACCAGGACGCCTGGAGCAGGTGAACGCTGCCTATCCTCCAAGCTAGCCAGCTGGGAGTGGAGAGATGGGTGGTGGGCGCCGCAAAGCAGCTGAAACCGAAGGTGGTGGTGTTTACATCTGTGGCTTGGAATAATCAGCTCTCCTCACCTGGTGCGCGAGCCCTCTTCTCTGGGGGGCGGGGAGGGGGGGCTGCACCGGCGGGACTTTGCTCACACCAGGTCTCGTAACATCTGGTTGGGCTGCTTGTGAGATTCTTCAAGGGTTGTTCTAAGAAGCTCGAGTCTCCTGGGGTCTTTTTCTTTTCTGTCCCTGACAGAGTGGGGGTCCAGAGATGGCCATTGCCGTCCCTGGACCCCCACAGGCTGGGTCAGGAGCCATTTCTGCCCCCAGGAGCTTGCCCTCACGTTCACTTTCTTCTGGAGCTGCTCTAGAGCCTCCTCCAGGGGCTCTGGGCTGTGGGGTCGGGAACAAACCAGGCTTCTGTGAGGTGAGGTGGGAGACTGAGAGATGTTTCTCCAGGAGCCATTGTTGAACCTGGCTTCCTAGCTTAGGCCAGCTAACTGCTCCCTTGCTGACGTGTGGGCTCCGGGCTCCACTTCTGCCTGCATGCTCCCATCACTGTGCTGCTCCTGCCTCTCCTGCCCGCCCGGAACCCCTGCCACACGTCCCACCGGCCTCTTCCTCCTAATTAAGGGCCACTGCAAAGAAAGATGGGCTGGCTAACCCATGGGATTTAGCTTTTGAGAACAAAGCACAATTTTTTCAGGACTGAAAATGCCTTGAGGTGCCTTGGAACTGGCTTTGGAAATAGCTCTCTGCCCCTCCAGCCATGCACCCATCGGTTATTCCCAGTTTATAACAAGGAAAAGCTGATCGGGTCTGCGTTGGCCTGCGAGTCTCCTTGGGAAAGTTGGGCTGCTAAATATTCACAGGATCAGGTTAAGGAGGCAGACGGGTGGAAACTCTGGCTAGGTCCAAAGAAGTTAGTCCCAGGTCATAGGGGTGAATGGCTTGGTGCAGTTGGAACGGGAGACAAATCAAGAAAGCTTTCTTCCTGCATATGTCTTAAGGATAGACAGCCTTGCTGTGCCTCTTGCTGATGTCTTCCTTTACTGAAGCTTGCTGACGCGATTGTACATAGCCTTTCTTTTTAGGAATAGATATATTATATATGCATATATAAAACATCTCACTATGCTCACCACGAGTAGATTCACCAAAGGTTCTTTATGGAATGTTCGTCATGGTTTGTTTGGGGGGGGGACCCAGCTGCATAGCTAGCGCTTATGCATGCCTAGGTTCTACGTGCTGTTTGGTGGTTGGAAGGAGTGGTTGGGAGGGGAGAGGAGCTTGAACAAGTGGTCTTCTGAGACCCGACTGCTGGGGGCAGGCTGAGTTTGTAGCAGTTTGTCTGGTTGCTTGGATCTGTTGGCTGCAATAAACACACTGTCTCCCCTGAACATCTCTCTGGTGTGGTGTCTGTTTTCCAGCGTACAGACTGGGGTAGGGGAAGGTTTTTTTGGAGGCCGGATGGGAAGTCCTGATGCTTCTTCACCAGGACGCCATGCATCCTGGGAGGAAAAATGAAGCCTACCTGCCCACTTCTGTGTTTCACTTGCTTGCCCTTCTGGACCCTGGAGGATTCTGTCCTCCACAGCAAGCACCCTGAGACAGACAGGTGGCTGAGCACCCACTTCAGGGAAAGACTTTCGGTTACTTCTGGGATGAAGACGACTCTCAGGCACCCAAGGCTGGCAGCTCTGCGGATGCCACCTATTCTTCTCACAGACAGATGGGCCGTCTTTCCTGCTCCCAGCTTCTTAACAGTGTCTGACTAGGTAGGCAGCTCTCACGCTTGCTCTGGGATCCAGAAAGAGGGTGGCAGCTGGTCAGAGCGCCCCAGTGCAGCTTCAGTGGGGAAGGGCGGCTGCTGGGAAGCCAGGCCGCCTCCATCTGCATGTGTATCACTGTATCCTATTTACATAGTGCTGAATCAGCCTTAAGACATTCGAGGACCAGAGTTCCCTCCCTGGGACTCACAGGAGAGGAGAGAACCAACTCCTGCATAAACACACACACACACACACACACACACACACACACACAATGTGTAAACAATGTTTAAGACCAAGGTCATCCTTCTGTCCAGGGGCTTACACTTTCTGAATGTCAAGGGAAATCTGTAAGTAATAGGTCATTTTTTCTCTGACATTTCTGCCTGCTCTCTGGCGATCCAGAGACCCTCCTTGGTGGTTAGTGGTCAGGAGTATTCCAGGAAGAGTTCAGGACTAGTAGCCCTAAGGCTTGTGATGACCACAGGTGTAACCCCAGTGAGGCACCACAAGGAAGCGGCAGTGTTAAGCAAAGATGGCTAGTGTGGCTAGCATCAGCAGAACCGGAGGACCTTGGTGTAGGAGGGTGCCAATTCCATGCTGTGCCCTCTGAGGGAGGAATGTCAGGGAGGGTGTCTTCGTACTCAACAGAAAGAGAAACTGAATAGAAGAGACGCGAGGGAGTCTGTCTGGTTCCTTCAGGACGAACACAGGCCCCTGATGCTCAGGCATGTCACCAACATTCATTCTCTCTCTCTCTCTCTCTCTCTCTCTCTCTCTCTCTCTCTCTCTCTCTCTCTCTCTCTCTCTCCCTCCCCCCTCTCAATAACATTTGGAAGGTCCAGACGGCCTGACTTCTAGGAGGTGGGAATTCAGGTATTTATCTAGTTTGATGTCTTCGACCTGCTTGAGCTTGGATGGAATAGTTTTGATTGTAGCTCAAGTTGCCTTGGGGAAAAAAAAAGACTTCCCCTCATCCTACCTCCTACTCTGACTGGTCAGGTCAGTGGCTTCCTGAGTCCCTCGGCTAGCTGAGAGAACCACACCAAGCTATTCCTTCACTATCCTGATGGGAAGTCACTGTGGTACAGGAATCTGTTTCACAGGAATGGAACAAGCAAATAGATCCTCAGAGATGGGAGGGCCCGGCAGAAGTCACAGCCAAGTCTCCTCAGTGTCCTAAAGGGGAAACCGAGGACCAGAATTTACTTAAGGCAGGATGTGGAATCAAGAACAGAGAAGGTCTTGTAGTGGAGTCAAAAACTGTGTTCTTCCCCTGCTACAGTTCCTGTCTAGTGTTGGGCCAGCACAGCTCAACACAGCAGCCCAAGACAGCTCAGCTCCTGCCCTGTCAGTGGCTTGTGTCAGTATAGAAGAGGCTCATGCCTCCTTCAAGGCTCAATTTTCAGAGTTGAAGTCCAGAGAAGGGAAGTCACAGGGTTGGCTAACGGCAGAGGCAAGACTAGAGCCCGGGTCTTTTTTCCCTAAGTGGACCTGATTGATACCCATGGACAAGAAGACCACTTTCCTTTAGCTCTACTTCTGAGTCCCATTTTCACGCTCACTAACCTGATTTGCCTTGTATTTGTTTGTATGCCTGCTCTTTTTAGGCTATGGATCTCCCAGTCATCTTGCCAGGGAAGGGTGGCATCCATACACTTAGGTAAGAAGAAAGTAGGGCAGGGCTTGGTGGGGTGCACATTGGACACTTAGATGTATGACAGCCGGACAAGCTCCAGTTAGGTCTCCTGGCCTTCACCCCTTCATCATTGTCACCTCTGGAACTCAGAAGGGCCCTGTGGCTGGCTGGGACCTCAACGGGAACTCTTCCAGAGAGCCCTGGTGGCTCTCCTCCTTCCCACAGAGTCTCATCCTGAATCACTCCAGGCATTTCTCATATCCAAGGTCCAGCTACTTCTCAAGAGAGGCTCCAGCCGGTGGGTGAGCATTCCAGGAACCCAGGAGCAGGTTGCCCAGCTGGGACCCACATTTTAAAATTCCAACACAGCATACAGGGGAATCAGTCAAGGACCCCATTCTCCCACAGGACAGAAAAGACCCCAGACTAAGAATGGCGAGAGAGGCTGGGGGTGGGAGAGGAAGGGAGAACAGAGAACAGAGAGTAGAGAAATAGGAAGCGGGGAGTAGGTGGCCTGGTGATGCAGTTTTCCCTTTTCTCTGGCAATAATGACTTTGAAAGTCCAGGGGGTGCTCCGGGGAAGGGAACCAAACAGACCCTGAAACACTGAGTTTGGCTACTTGAGAGTCTGTGGAAGGGGTCAAAACCACCTTTATCCCAACCCCAGCTGCCTCTGCTTCTTAAGTGTGTCTATAAGCCATCTATCCCAATAGGCTGAGTGGCCCCCACCTCTCCATGGGCAAGGGCAGAGAAGGAGGGTATGCTTAAGGCAAGTGTGCATCCCAGCTGCTGGCCAACGGTGGGGCAGGCTGTGGCCAGACGGGCCAGACGGGTCTCATTCCACCCGAGGCGAAACACTAGGACTGGCTGGCGGAGGTGGTTATTGATCCAGTGGAGGTCAGCCACGCAGGCGATGAGCTGATGAGTTTCCCGAGGTAATGAGATCTCCATCCCGGAAGGTATTCAAGCATAGCTCGGAGGTGTTGTCAAGAAGGTTCAAGTATCCGATGGTACCTTTAGATAGTCTTTAAGACTGCTGACAATGGCCTTCACAGCCCTCACTTTTAGGACTCACATGATAGAAGCAGGATTAACTCTTGCTTGCTTGGAGATAAATAAAACTAGTCCCTTTGTCATTCTATTTAGCCATGACCCCCACTTTTTACAGTTATTTATTTATTGTGCATTTGCGTGCGCGAGTGTTTGTGCACACGTGTGTGTAGTGTGTGTGCGCGTGTGTGTGTGCCTGTGTCCATGCACACGTGTGTGTGCGCGTGTGTAGGTCAGAGGACAATTTGCAGGAATCACAGTTCTCTCTTTCCACCACATGGGTCCTGGGGATTGATCTTGGAGTGTCAGACTTGGCCACAGACACCCTTGAAGCCATCTCGCCAGCCCTACTGAGGCTCCCTTACTGCCATCTTCTTTACATGATTTAGAAGTAGGGGTGGGGTGGGAGTGCTGGCAAACCCCCAGATGGGTTGAGAAAATAGGCCGGAAGACTGTGAGGAATGCGAAGCCAAGTGCTCCTGTGAGGTGTCTTTCCAAAGATCGAGCCAAGTCTAACTAGCTTCTTTGGCCTGCCAGCCACAGCCTGGGCTACGGGTTTCCCTGTCTTCACAGATGAGACCATACACAAAAGACGGAAGTCCTCAGCCCTTCCCTGGGGGCGGGCCTCTCTTTCCTTCTTACCTCTCCAGCTCTACCCGTCTGCCACACCCCTTCTGCTGTCACTCTCCACTGCAGCTGGCCCTGTTGGTAGGACAAGGGATAGCTTCCATGTCCCACCTGAATGGGCTTGAATGACGGTGGGCTGGACCTATAGGAACGGCCACTATTTATTAAGTAGCTGCTGTGTCTGGCACTGAGCCAGGCGATCTGTGACAGTCTAGCTAAGCATAAAGACACACCCCAAATTCCCATTCCTTTCTTTTGTCGGCAGATGAGGAAACAAAGTTCTGTTGCAGTAGGCATATCCATAGGAAACTGCAGAGCTGATTTAAAGGCCAGGGTCATGCGAAGCCAAAGCTATCACTTTACATCATAAGGATGGACCGTGGAGTGACTTTCCACAGTCCAAAGACTTAGTTAGGGGCAGGTGGAGGAAGGGTGAGTTAAGCCAACTCCAAGATGATCATGGGTGATACAGGGGTCAAATGGAGCAGGGCACAGCTTTCCCAGAGGCCTCTGATGTCCCATTTGGATCTGGTGCTCTCACTCCTTGGCTCCGTGTGTACAGTGGCAGCCTCTGCCGGCTACCTTTTCCTCTCCTGACCTCTGGCGCCCCCTGTCACTTCTGCTAGCCTGTGAATTTCCCTACCTTCCAGACCGGAGCTCTGTCAGTCCCTACCCCTTCTCCTGCTTGCCACACTCTAACTTCCGGAAGCTTCCTTTCACCCAGGGAAGGTTTCCCCCTCTCCCACATTTCCTTTCCACTTCTCCTTCCCCTTTCCCTCCTCTCTGCACCATCCTCTCTCCTGCCCTGCCAAACCTCCTCTCCTAGCCCCCCGACCCCATTAAATGTTTGTGGAAAGAACAGGATTGGAATATTTAGTGAGTCCTCCCTGGCACCCTACACAGTTTTGTGGTTTTGCGTCTGGTGCTCATTTGATGGGGAGGACGGGGTCCTGGTTTCTGGACCACACGTATGGCCACTTAGCTAATCAACAGTCTCCTGATGGACAGCAGCTGCAATGTAAAACAAACCTTCCCCAAACCTCCAGATGCCACCTCTTGAGCCCCCATGGCTACTGATAAGAGAGCAGTATATTTAGTGAACCAGGAAGAGAGTTAAATACAGCTCTGGGGTGTTGGTTAGGGTCGCTAAGATTCTGCCCAGGGGCTTCAGGTCCCACCCAGTGTAGTTCCCAAGAAAGAGATACCCGGGACTCACCCATCTCTGAGCTGCTTCTAGAAGTGGGCACACACCCCTCTCCAGTTTGGGACTGTCCGGCCAGCAGAAACATTCTCGGGTTGGTTTGGCTCCCTCCTCTCTCTGCCCTCTTCCTTCCAATGAGCTCATCTGTCTGGGGCTCCCCATCCCCCTTTGCCCGAGAGGGTGTTTGGGCAGAGCCTGGCAGAAGCAAGGAAAAGAAGGATGGAGGGAGTGATTGCTTACCTGCCTATGCCCTGAGCCCCTAGGAAGTGGAGGCGGGTGAGATGAAAGGGAGAACCCTTCTCCAGAGGGAAGCTTGGAGAGAGTTTAGCTTTCTACCAACTCACTGATGCCCCCGAGTCCTGAACTGAGGTGGCCATGCAGCATCCTTAGCTGGGCCGTTCAGCTCAGCCACGTGCCTGCGGGCTGGTTTGGTGCATACTGTCTTGTTAACTCTCTCAGCACCTGCCAGACTTCCGTGGATGCTGAGAGAGTGGCTGGATGAGACAGCCACTCTGAGTCAAGGGAGGAGTGCGTGGGGAGGGGCTGGGAGTAGACTCAGATACTCTAGGAAGAGACTCCAGAGCGTTGGTTCAGACAGCATCAGTCCAAGCCCCCATCCAAATGGTGGAGGAACATTAATGCAGAGAATCTGGTGCTTGTAGCTGCACTGAGAGGGGGGCCCTGCAGGGTAGGCAAGATGCAGAGGCAGCTCTTGGGAGGAATCCAAGGCCTGAAGGGAGCCATAAGGTGAGGGTGGAGGGCCAGCTCCCTGCAGAACCCACAGTCAGTGGCACTGTGCTTAAGTGCCTGCTGTTACCTGCAAAGGCTTCTGGGGGAGGAGGAGGAGAGGCAGTAGGCAGTAGACAAGAGCAATAGGGGAGCCCAGGGGGAGGAGGTGCCTTGCCAGGCTTCTGCAATTTAGGAAGAAAGCCTCTCAGGATAGACCTGGAGACTCTGCCCGATTCCTTTCCTCGTGCACAGGGTCCAGGCTGGCCTGCTGGGACAACAGAGAAGGGGTCCTCTATCCCGCAGCCAGGGTCACCTGTAGAAGGTTGAGTAAGTGAGCATCTTCTGGGGTCAGAACCACCCCGAGGCCTCCGTTACTGTGATCTGCCCCCTCTTTTGGTAACTCCTTTAGAAGCTTCCCTGTTCCAGAAATGGGGCCCCTCTCCCCCATAACTCTATTCTTGCCCCTCAAGAGGCTTAGGAAGTGGGCTTTCTTCTGAGTCAGCTGTCTAGTCTGACAGGATTTGGGGGGGCCAACCTACCTGAATTCCCAAGGAAACACCTCCTTCCACTTAAGCCCCGGCTGTCTCTGCCAGCTTGAGAAATGGATGATTCTCTGACAGCTGTTTGGCTCTGGTCAAATCCATCTCAACGTCCTGAAAACTTCAAGGAATTTTGAGCCAAGCCACCCAGACCCGTGTGCGTCACCCACTCCCAGGAGTCAGGGTTGCCAGGAACACCACGGAGGCTGTGGCAGCAGGTACCCACATCCCGAATGGAGCTGCACATTTTATTTGTTCTCCCACAACTGGAGCTTGTGACAGGAAAGAGGAGTGGGTCTGGTTGGGCCTCCTTAGGAGTTTTCAAAGGGCAGGGAGAAGGAATGGGGCCTCCTGCCCGTCCCTCCACCTCCTTAGGAGGAACCCCTTGGCTCTGTTACTGCCCTGGCTTTCTGAGGTGTCTGAGGAAAGTGTTCCCTAAATGTGAAACACTTCAGCTCACCACTTAGTGTTTCCCCAGTCCTCATTTTCCCCGACTGGGGGTCCTGCTGGTGTTCAGAGAACAGTCAGGTGGTTGACGAGCAGAAACCAAATAGCAGGGAGGTGCTGCTCTGGATTTACCTGTGGATTTTGTAGGTGACCTTGGCCCACACATACTCTTTCTCTTGCCCACATCTTCATGTGTGTGGGGTGAGGCACGGTAGATGCCCTCTCAGCTAAAGAATCCAGGGAACAGCAAGAGACCAGGGGCTGTGGGGGGGAGGGCACTCAGAGGAGCTAGTCACCTTCCTCTGCCCCCAGGGTCTAAAGATATCTCTGGAGTCTGTCCCCTCTCCCTCCCTATTTTCTGGGCAGGGGTCACTTTCTTTCCTTTGGCTCACTCCCTCTCACCTCAGCCTACTGCTCTGAGAAACATGACCCTGTTGTAAAAATAACACGGGCAGTGTGGATGCCTGGCCTTGTCCGCAGAGTGGAAGGACCTCCTGGGGTAGGCAAAGGTCAAGCCTCTCCTGGACACCAGGCCCAGGCTTCTGGGAAGTTGGGTGTGTTGTATGCTTACTCTGTGTGCCTAGCTCTCTGCCACACATGTTAACATGTGTTTTATGTCTCCAGGTCTGTACATCCAGCTACACTTCTCATACTGGCAAGGGAGTCCACACGTGGGCTCTAAACCAGAATAATACCTTTAGCACCAGCACTCAGGAGGCATCGGCCTGGTTTGGAGGCCAGCCTGGTCTACATTGCTGGTCTACAGGGCTACACAGAGAAATCCTGTCTCAAAACAAACAAAACAACAACAACAAAAACAAAACAAAATCAGAAACACAACAGCAGCAACAACAAAAGATCAGGACAGCAAGTAATCCATCCTCTGCCTTTGACTGCTTTTCCTTGACGATCTAGAAGATCAGGTCCAAAATGGGATTTTTCAGACTATTCCCTAGTTGTCTTGCTTCTGTGGCTGGTCCTGCATCAACAGGGACTCTAGAACATACACAGGAACCACCCACTTGCTCATCAAGCTTATCCACGCAGCTACCTGTAGGCCACTTCTTGGGTCTATGGACACACTCCTCATTTCAGAGGACAGGCTGGAGAAGAGCCCAACTCAGACACCCTGAAGAGGGATCCCAGAACTGAGAGGTGTGTTCCCCATTGTGGTCCCCTGGACTCATGGGCCAGCATGAGGTCCTCTAAAGCTAGGAGCCTGGGGCTGTCCTCCTTGTTGCCCTGGGTTGAGGATGATGCTGTTTTACATGACCTCAGGGGGTAAATACCATGGGCTCACCAGCCAGCAGATGAGCAGAGACTTCTCCGGAAAGTTGTGTGCCTTGTTCACAGTTCGCCAGCAAATACAGGCATCAGAACTGTTCAACTACCTTGGCAAAGATGATGAGGCAGAAGAAAAACAGCAGGGTTCTCCCCGCAGACATTTAACATTCTGCATACAACCTCAAGGGTCTCTTATGGCGCTGGAGCCTACTAGGGACTCCAGTTTTGCAGATGAGTGGCGGGTGTAGTGGTGTGTGCCTGCAGCATAGAAGGAGGGTGTATTTCTAAGGTTTAACTGGTATCCTGATAGCGAAGGTTTGTCCTGGAGGTTTGGGTAGTTGACTAGGGGTCTTGAGGGGGCATCCCTGGTGTTCATGATTCTCCACCCGGCCCCCGCCCCGCGCTGCATTGGGGGAAAGGCACGCTGTCCCTAGCCTTCTAACATGCACAGAGTTTGCAGAAATGGGTTGGTGGGCGGTGTTCAGGGGCATATTGCAGGTGAAACTCAAGTTTCCCGCGGCCTAAAAGCCACCGGCAGAGCGAATGAGCGGCGTGGCGGGAGGAGACGCGTGTGGGTCCTGGTCTGCACACGGTCGTCCGCAGCGGGCAAGCCGGCACACGCCCACCGGCTGCGGCAGTGCCCGCTGCGGACGTCCTCCCTGCGGTCCCGGGAGAGGCAGCCGCTGCCCTTACTCGTGTTCTCCGAGCGGAACAAAACAGCCTTCCAACAAACCTAAAAGCTCCACCTCTACTCCCCCGTGAACTCTTCTCCTAATTGGCAGCTCGGCGCATGGGATGATGCGGGCGGCTGCGGGCCGGCCCTGCAGTGCCAAGCCGCAACATCCCGGTCCGGCTGGAGAGAGAGAGAAGGCTGTCCAGGCTAGACTCCACGATCGTGATCCGCGGCGCTCCGGTCACCGTGAGAAACCGGCGGGGACGCCGCCCCTCCTGCGGCTGGAGCGCTTCCAGAGCAGAGGCGCATCGCAGTGCCGCTCGCCCTCCAGCTCCGGCTCCTCCTCCTCCCCTCCAGCCCGTGCGCCCGCAGCGGGCTCCAAGAGGCGAGCGGACGCGCCTCCCCCTCCTCGCCCTCCCCCTCGTCTCGCTCTCTTGTGGCTAACTTTCCCGAGCCCGGACCCGCGGCGCGGAGCACCGCCCCCCCCCCCCCCCCCGCCCCTGCAGCTGCCGGGCCCAGAACCGACCTCCGGCGAAGAGCGCAGGGGTGCCTACTATTTCAACCCAAGCTCTCAGAGAGCTCCGGAGAGATCAGGACCATGTCCCGGGCTGGGGACCGAGGCAAAACCCTGGCGAGATGGCTGGGCACTGGGCTTTTGGGTAAGGCAGCCCCAGCTTTGTCTTTTCTCTCGCCTCTTTCTTACCCCCACTCCACCCTGAGGGAGGGGATCTTGGAGAAGAGGGGTGCCTTAGATAAGGTGGCACCAAGTAAGCGGAAGACCGTCTTCCTGCTGGACGCTTAGCTTTGATACTATGTTCCCTGGGAACCCTGTGTAACCCTCCCTCCCCCACGGCCATCCTGGCAGAGTTCCTTGCTCCCTCTGGTGCCTTTTGGAGCCAGGTCTTGGAACTGCAGCAGGGGACTCCTTCTAAGTCCTGGAGTTCAGGCATGCTGGTGGAGGGGTCTATTGCCTTGAGTGTGGGGGTTCCAGAGGGTTGCAGGTCTAGTGGTGTCTGCCACTCTTGTCTGGAGCTATTGGCTTGTTCCCCTGGCAGCAGGGATGCACCAATGGGGGGGCAAGGGTCTCCCCAATACCACCTTTTGCTAGGATCTTCCCTCTTCTGTCTTCTCTGGCGTCACTGAAACTCTATGCTAAATGCTGGAAGGGCTTGGAAGGACCTAGAGGACCATTCTAAAGCCACCTTTAAGAAGGGCCTTGTCCCTCTTCCTGTAAAGGGGTTCTTGGAGGAAGACCTGTCTGGTCTGCTCCTGGTTCTTTATTTTGGGGAAGCCTGTGAAGAGAGAGAAGTCAGGTCCAGAGGACGCAGAGGGTATAGGATGTTATGGATATCTATTAATATTCACATAGTGCTTTTGAGAGTCAAGCTGCAAGAGATTAGGCAATGGTATTTGTTAGCCAGAATGTAAATCACAGCCTGGCTTCCAGTGCGAGGGGGGCTCCATGTATGGTACCTGGACCTCTCCCTGTTTATACAGCTAGCCCCACCCCCACTGGGTCAGGCACATGGTTGAAATGTTTGTGGTGGAAGCAGGTGACAGAAGCCTCTAAGAGAAGCCACCCTTGCACCTGTGAACCACGTACAGACGTGTCCTATGGGTGCCTGTCAGGTGCTGGTGTGGTGGTGGTGAGGGGTAGCATTCTTTTGTTCCTGAACTCTGGTTTACTCACCTTCCAGAGGTCAGATTCAAGACATTGGTGTTTTCATTGCGTGTCACTGGACAGGTGTTACATGGGTTTCATGGTGACTCTTTAACACCCAAGGCTCCTCTTTGTGGGATGGGAGTTCCCATTTGGATCATCCTAGGACTCCCCTGTGGCCATGGCAGGGGTGAGGGGTCGCTGAGGCACCAAAACTCCACTCATTAAACCAGTCACTGTATGTTATGGGTTTCCTTACCCTGTGTTTGGTTGACCAAGGGAATATTCTTGAACCATACTTCTGTAGACAACAAGAGGGCTCTGGGAACTAGGGATGGGTTGGAGTGAGACGGGGTGAGTCGGGAGCAGGGTAGAACTTTGGTATCAGTGGGCAGGGACTTTGAAAACCGTAGCGTAGAGCTTTCCAAAGAGTGTGGAAGGTGTGGTCTAGAGAGGGATGGTAACCTGCCTAAGGGCATATGACCAACCGATGGGCAAGTGGGACAGAACCCAGGCTGGTGAGAGGGAAGGTCAGCGGGCCCTGTGTCTAGAGCCTGAGAATGAGTGAGACCCTGGGTCGTGGCATGGGAGCTATGGGCTTGAGCGGGGATCAGAGCTTTGTTTTCACAGTTGGGGAGCCTGATCCAGGAGTTCTCCCTCACCCCATCCATATCAATTCAGTTCCATGGACGCAGACCCCAGTGGTGTTTGACAACACAAACGAGATAGCCTTTTCTGAACCCAAGAAGGGGCTCGCAAGTCCGCATTGCTGCCACTGAGGCTTACATGGGCTCCAGTCTCTTCCTAAGTATGTAACGGGAAGTGTGTGCTCTGCCCGCCCCTTCCTTGCCCCCTGATTTGCTTAATTGCCATGATCTGTGTTTAATTATCACTTGTGAGGGCGCTGTGTTGCACAACCCTCTCTCCCCTGGTATGTATTTATTAAGGACTTGTTTAATGAGTGCACAATTAAGGAGAGGCTGTTGAGTCCCATTCAGAGGGAGAAACCAGCTGGGGGATCCTGGAGAAGAGGGGAAGGGGGTGGGGGACAGTCTGCATCTGGAAAAGATGACTAACCCTGAAATTTCCAGAAGCAGGCTTTGGGGACCAGGCAATGCTGGGCCCCTAAACCCTTTGTCTGGCTACCTCCTGGAGGAATCACCTTGCCCTGTGGCTGCTCCTTGAGGGGATGTAGGTACATTCTTATAAGCTGTGGATGGGGTGGGCCAATGCCACTGCTCAGTGGCCTCCAAGAACAGGCACAGACCCACTGCTTGGACTTGTTTGTGAAGCTGGTTTCCCTGATCTGTGCTGTCTCAGGGGCATGCTTCTATCCTGGCAAAGCTCCTGGGGGTGGGCAGGAAGCAAGCAGGTAGGTTGCCTAGGGTGAGGGAGCAGAAATTTTTCCTTTGCCATAGGGCTCAGGAGCCTTGCCTGGCCCAGCCCTGCTTCCCCAGGCCCCTGAGGCCTCTGTCCCAGGAGGGTCCTTGTCTCTCTGCCCTCAGCAGGCCCACTTTCTTCCTTTAAGTTCTGAGCTGTTCTTCCTCCCTGGGGCCAGAGAGTCTCAGCTGAGCTTCTGTTCGCCATGCACCATGCCTGAAAGTCCTTGGAGCTAAACTTAGAGCAGGCGCTCTCCTGCCTTTCCTTCTGCCCCCTACCCTGCCTGGGTGTGGCTGATCTCTGGATATGGGAGGAGATGATGGAATGTTCCCAGCCTGGTATCGACCCCGCTGGGTGCTAACAGCCATCAGATTCCGGCTGGTGTGAATATTTAATAGGATAGCCGTGTGCATGTACACGTGTGTGGAGGCCAGAAGTTAACCCTGGTTGTAATTCCTCAGGTGACATAGGAATTGACCTGGAGCTTCTGGATGAGTAGCAAGGCTGGTTGTTCAGTGAGCCCAAGACACGTTCCTGTTTCTACCTTCTCAATTCTGGGATTATAAACCTATGCCACCATACCCATTTTTTTTTTTTTTTTGGTTTTACGAGACAGGGTTTCTCTGTATTGTTTTGGAGGCTGTCGGTCCAGCCTGGCCTCGAACTCACAGAGATCCGCCTGCCTCTGCCTCCCGAGTGCTGGGATTAAAGGTGTGCGCCACCACTGCCCGGCCATACGCATTTTTTAAAAAACAAGTTTATAGGGAGTTGGGCTCATGCTTGCCAGAAAGCGCTTTCCTTACTCAGTCACATCCACACCCCCAAATACTTTTCAAAACCTTTGGAACAACTTGTGGATCCCAAGTCTGTATTTCTCCCTGGACAAAGTTCCAGCAGGGTGGCAGGAGCTAGGGACTTGTGAAGTTGGCTGCTGAGAGAGGCTAAATGAAAGACTTAGGAAGGGCCACGCTGTGAGAATTCACAGGACTCTGACAGAGGAGACTTCATTGATCCCATGGTGCCAGAAAGAGGCCCAGCTGGCAGACATGTCCATACCCATGCTGGTATTCTAAAGAGGTGACTCTTGGGCAAAGCAAGAAAGTTCTTTACTTAGGGAAATAGCCACATGGAAATTATCCAAGATGTGGTAGAGGGTGAAGAAATAAATCAATGTGTGAGTAGCCGGGAGACAGTCTTGGCTGACGACAGTGATCTTTAAGAGAAACCAGTGGCGCCCTGGTTATATCCAGTACTGGTATGGGGACAGCCGTGTCCCCCTCGCCCCATATAAACAGCGTCTTCTCCCCTAGAATGCTCCCTTACTGAATTCTTCGTGTTTTACAGCCTCATGTTTTGGCTCCCCACCAAGTTTGGGAGGTAGGCAGGTTTATAGCTCTTTCTGGACTGCTCTAGGGATGAGCATGCAGGACCTGACTTTGTCAAGGTCAGCAGGCAGACTGTGGCTTGCCTGGGGCCTGCTGACCAGTCCATTCCCGCTTTGGCCAACCTGCTTAAGTAGCCCTCTAGGGGCCCGTTAGTGGATGCTGACCCATGCTCCTCCCCACGCTCAGCATCACAGGAGCTTGGACACCGATCTCCTAGACACAGCTGGCAGGGTTTGCTCGTGCCTGACTGGGTGGGCTGTGCATTGCAGAAGCAGCCAGGGTTGTCCACTATCTCCCAGGTTTCAACCCGGGCAGGGATGCCTCTGTGGAAGCTACCTCTGCCGGTTTCCTTTATCTCCCCCAGCGAGGACACGGCAGTGCTTCACTGAGTCCTGAGCATATTAGATAGAGTTAAGTCATCCGCATCAGGCAGAGATGCGCACTGTGCGGCGAGCCAGAGCTTAAAGAAATAGTGTTCCTCCTTCTGAACTTTTCGTGTGCTCTTTTCTGCTTCTGTCTATTTAAAGCATTTTCTCAAGCCAGGCACAGAGGCACAGGTTTGTAATCCAGGCACCTCAGGAGGTGGAGGTGGATGAGAAGTTCAAGGTCAGCCTTGGTTGCAGAGCAAGTTCTAGTCTGGCCTCTGTGAGACTCTATCTCAACAACAAACAAACGACCATGTCACCGTCTCCTTGGATTTGCTTCTGTGCTCTGCTTCTGTTCATCTGAGCTGCAGTTGGAAGGAGGAATTTGGTCCTTGAGATGAGTCCCTTGTCTTCGTCAGGACCCCATTCCCAATTCCCTCCCTCCCTCCCTCCCTCCCTCCCTCCCTCCCTCCCTCCCTCCTTTCCTCCCTCCCCCCTCCCTCCTCACTCCTCCCTCCCCTCCTCAGGTGTGAGCCACCACATCTAGTTTAGGAAGCTTCTTTTTTTCTTCATAACTGTAAGGTGTGTCTATGTTCTCATTTGTGAATGTGGGTGCACGGCAGTGTGTACTTGGAGGTCAGAGGACACCCTTGGCCCACCTTCCACCTCCTTTGAGGCAGGATCTCTCTGTTGTTTTCTGGCTGCATATACCAGGCTAGCAGGCTTGCAACCTTCCAGAAATCCTCCTGTCTCTGTCGTCCACCTACCTGTAGTAGCACTGGAATTACTGATGCTTTATGCTACACACTGGCTCTTACATTGGTTCAGGGGATTTGAACTCAGATCCTCATGCTTATACGGCAATCGCTGTTGCTCACTGGGGCATCTTGCCAGCACAGTGGTTCCCTGTCTTCTGCTCTGCATCCTGGTTCTGGGTTTAGGGGGCTATGGAGGTGTGGAAAGCAGAGCTTCAGGACCATATCCTCTAGTGCTGGTTCTGGGCTGGATAGTGGACAATTGTGACTGCTCCTGTTCCTAGGCCTGGGGAAGAGCAGAGATAAAAAAAGAAGCAGGCACTCCAGGGAGCACTGACCCCCATCAGAATGCCTCTTCTGGATGGGAGAAAGCAGATCTATTTCTGAGACTGACTACTTCCTGGGTATGTAGCCTTATGTGTTTATTTCTTTGAGGTATTTATTGGGAATAAAAGGATTAGCACCTTCAAAGGATAAGGATGAAATGTGCATAGTCTATGAACTATACCCATTCTGTCACACAGTAGGTCCTACGTTCCAAAGATGACTTCACTGTGTGGCTGCTGGGAAAATCACTTCACCTCTCCGAGCCTCAATCTCATCAACTGTAAAACGAGAAAAAGCATACTTGCCATTTAGTGTCCTATTAGAAGTGGGGGTGACTGTGTGGGAGCCCTCTAGCATAGTTATTTTCAAAATGTGGTCTGCACCCACACTGTTCCCTGGGAGCTACAGAGAGGCCAGCTCTGAAGACTCATATAGTCAGTAGCTCCAGGGGCCGACCCACACCTGCCTATGCCTGTCCCTAGTTGATTCTATTGTCTGTATCTCAGCATGGAAAGCCATTGCACAGACACGCACATACATGTGCACGCAGGCACACACACATGCACACACAGACAGACACACAAGCACACACACATGCACACACAGTCAGACAGACAGACAGACAGACACACATGCACACAGGCACAGACAGACAGACACACAGACAGCAGACAGAGACACATACAGACAGACACACACAGGCGCGCACACACAGGCAGATAGACAGACACACACACATACACACAGGCACACACACATACAGGCAGACAGACACACACACAGACAGACACACACATACACACAGGCACACACACATACAGGCAGACAGACACACACACACATGCACACACAGACAGACACACACATACACACAGGCACACACACAGACACACACAGGTAGATAGACAGACACACATACACAGGCACACACACACATGCACACACAGGCAGATAGACAGACAGACAGACACACACACATACACACAGGCACAGGCAGACACACAGACAGATAGACAGACACACACAGGCGCACACACACACATGCACACACAGACAGACACACACATACACACAGGCACGCACACACACACGCATACAGACAGAGAAACACACACACAGGCACACATAGACAGACAGACACACATGCACACACACACAGACAGACACACACACAGGCACGCACACACAGGCACACACAGACACAGACAAACACATAGGCACACACAGACAGACACACACACACAGGCACACACAGACACAGACAAACACACACACACACACACACACACACACACACACACTGATTGAAGTAATCTAGCAAGAGCTGGATCTGCAGTGGACAAATGCACCTATTTTAGGATGCGTGCAGGGTTTTCCTGGTTTTGGGAGCATGAGATGCTGGAACCATTTCCCTCCTTGACCTTAATAGAATCGCTGACTTCTCTAGGCTTGGTTTCCTCTCCAGTGTGATCTATAATCCTAGACATGATGGGGTAGCAGAAGGCTGGAAGGCGCCAGGCATGCTGTAAATGCTTCATGAATATCTGCTCTGTTGTCATCACTGACCGTGGCAGGAGTCAGCACTGGGTCACTGGGCCATAGGGTGCAATTTCTGACTTGGAGTGTGTGTGTGTCGGGGAGGTGGGGGTGGGGGTTGAGGGTGGGGGTGAGCAGTCAGAAGCAAAGGGGACACAAGGAAGGTGAAGGGACCCTTGAGAGCAGGAACAGGGCCACCAGCACTCCTCCGAGCTCCTCTGTTATTTGGTAGTATGGTCATTACCCCTCGTGAGTAAAACAAGAGGAAACAGACTTATGATGCAGCACGAGGAAATTAAGTTAGAAAACAAAGGGCTTTCCTGAGAATTATTATGGGAGTGAGCGTTCATTTCCCCTACGGGCAAGGAAAGGTAAGGGTTCTGAGGTGGATTTTCTTCCCCAGAACGACCTTGAGGCAGTGAAGTTTCCTGGGGGAATGTGCAGGGAGGAGGATTAGATTCTTTAAGAGCCCTTAGGAGGAGGGCGAACGGGAGGACAACGTCACCTGGGACAGAGGGATGTGCGGCAGCAGGGGTGTGGGGGGAGGCGGAGAGGGGGCCGAGGATGTCCTGCGGAGGGGCTCGGGAGGCCGCGAGGGTGTCACTGTGGATCCTGGAGTGACGGAGCGGAGAATGGCTGCGGGGTTGGGGAGGTCCCGCGCTTCACCGAGTCGGGAGGACCGGTACCCTGCAGCGTGCCCTCATTTGGTTCGAATGGCCTCTGCAGAGAGTTGCGCTCTGCCTGCTCCATCGTGCGTCCTCGCACTAGCAGTCTGTGTCCCCCCCGCGGCCACGGTTTCTCTACGGCGGGCTGGTCGTCGTCTTTCTCTCTTCGGGATCCCCTTTGCGTGGTTGGAGGCGTTGAACTCACCAGTCGGACACTGTCCATTCCTAAAGTGTCTCTCTGCCTCCAGCGCGGGGACTGAGGCGGTCACGCTTTCCACCTGACGATGTTCTGCCCCACACCCGCAACTCCCAGGGGTGCGCTCCGATCTAGGGAAGGCTATCCCTCACTCCGTGCAGGTGAAAGGAGTTCCAGCACTTCCCTGGCCCTGTCTGTACTAACTTGCCTCAGGACCCAGGTGAAGGGGCGGAGTCATAGGTTCCAGGAAAGGGGAGGAAAAAAGCCATCAGACCCTCCTTTTCTTGGGTTGGGGTGACCCCTCGTGGTCATTCTGAGTACCACAAGGCCAATAAGAGGCTCAGAATTCATGCCTATTCAGGCCAAGTGGATACTGAAATGCGTGGCCCAGGCCGTGCAGATACTATATAGAGAACCATCTTCCCTCATGAGGGTGTCAAAGACCTCTTTGCCTGGCAAAGCCACTCTGCCTGCCTGAGAGTGCCATTAAAGAGCTTCCTATGGGGTTGTATTAAGAGAGGCCGTGTCCCTTGTACAGGTCTCTTCCTGCTCCCTATGTCCCTGTCATTGGAGGTGTCTGTGGGAAAGGCCACCACCATCTATGCTATCAACGGCTCGGCGATCCTGCTGCCCTGCACCTTCTCCAGCTGTTTTGGCTTCGAGAATCTCTACTTCAGGTGGTCCTACAATAACAGCGATACGTACAGGATTGTAAGTGGGGTGCTCATGTCTTTCTTCGGTTTGTCTGGAAGCCTTCAAACCCAGGCTCTGATTATCCCTTCCGAGATAAGCTCCACCATGATGACTCCAAGAGCCCACCTCTTGTTGCTCTTTCTCTCAGAGTCCAGGCAGGAGGATTGTCCTCATGGTGATGCCAGAATCTAGAATCTGCTGGCAATTTTGGCTAGACTTTGTTGTCCTGTCCTGAGGAAAACCTGCAACATGTACATTTGCAGAGAATTTCATAGTTTGGCAATCAGGAGAGAGAAACGGTTGGAAGAGAGCAACTGTAGAGGCCTGTGTTTGGAAACATAGGAGAGGGAGTCAGGAAGGATGAGTCGGTCACAGATGTGGATGGAATTCTTTGAAGTCTGGCGAGGGGTTCTTCTCCCAGAGTAACTGGGGAAGGCCCATGAGTGCAGCCTGAGAGGGTGGTGATGGAGAGAGCTGTGGCATTAATCCAGATCCTTACGGAAAGACAAGATTCAGTGGGGTGGAGGGTACAGTGTGTAAAGGCTGGGGGGACATGCAGAGAGGGGTGCGTGCGTGCGTGTGTGTGTGTGCGCGTGTGCGTGTTTGCGTGTGTGTGCGTGTGCGTTTGTGTACGTGCGTGCGTGTGCGCGCTTGTGTGTGTGTGTGTGTGTGTGTGTGTGTGTGATCTGCAGGGGCACTGTGGCATGGGGGAAGACTTCTATGAAAACAGTAGCTGATGTGCTGTAGAGTCCTTAAGGACACAGGTTTAGTTTAAAGCAGACAGACTTCGGGACAGGCAGGGCTATAGCCACTGGCAGAGAGAACGGAGGAAAAGGGGAAGGGTCTTTCTGGGCATGGACAGGGTTGGCACCCGGGGGAGGTGGTGCCGTCTGACAACTCCGATCGCTTCCTGCCCAGCTAATAGATGGCGTTGTGAAGAATGAGAAGTCTGACCCCAGGGTGCGGACGAAGGATGACGACCGAATCACGCTGCCGGGCTCCACCAAGGAGAAGATGAACAATATCTCCATCCTGCTGAGTGACCTGGAGTTCAGTGACACAGGCAAATACACCTGCTTCGTGAGGAACCCCAAAGAGAAGGACCTGAACAACTCTGCCACCATCTTCCTCCAAGTGGTTGATAAGTGTATGTCGTGGGGGGAGGGTGACAGGGGAGGAAGGACTTGGGGTGCCCATCTCAGAGTGGCACTGGAATGGCAAAACGGGCCACGCTGGCGATTTCCTTCTCCTGCAAGAGTTACATATGAAAGCTAGAAAAAGTCTGCTGTGGAGTGGCTTGGGAATAACACTGAACATCTTCGAGCCTTGATTTCCTAGCCCATAAAATGGGCATATGGCTGCCTTCTGCCGGAGTGGCTGTGAAGGCCAGGGGAGCTATCGGGGAGTCTTCGGAGGCATTAAGCTCTCTCCTTGTAGGTGAATTTTGCTCCTTTGTGTACCGCATTAACAAGTGTTGGAGGCTGTCAGGAGTCGTAGTAAAAGATGCTGTGACTGGTGCAGTATTCGTTTTTGAGAATAGCAGCAGTACAGATGAGTCACAGAGAGAATGAGGTGAGGTCCATCCCCTAAGGGGTTGGATGCAGGTAAGTCACTTAAGCAGTGAAGGTACTGCAGACAAGGAGCCAGGTAGCCACACGCCTCTAGTCCATGGAGTGGTCAGAGAAGCAAAAGGGGATAAATAGGTGAGAGGTTGGGTTGGGAATCTTGTAGCAATGCCTTCTGTGTGTCCCCACCCCATGACCCACTCAAGGAGCCCCTGGAGATGAGACAGCAGGAGTTTGGGCTATCCCAAGGGCAGAGCCTGAGGTCATCCCGGCAGTCTTTCCTGAGTCTGGGGTTACGTCTGCAAATAGTGTCACCTCTTCTGTATGTTTAGATTTCTGTCACTCTGCTCTGTGCTTGGCCTTTTCAGGAGAAGGGAACTGACAGAGTGTTTCTGGGTGACAGGCTCTCGCCTTAGCTCAGTGGCTCCTCACAGGTGGCTGCTGTCTATGCACAGAGCTTTTCAGCCATCCTTTTACAGGGTTCGGGGTGCTGAGAGCACAGTGTGACCAGGATGGGAGCTTCCCTCCCCCCCAGCTGAAGGAGCAATGCAGTTTAACAAAGAGTGGCCTTGCTGCATAGATCAGATAAAGCCACAGGGGAAGCCAGGGCTCCGGAGGCTTTGCAGGGAAGGGTGACAGAGTGGGGTATGTGAAGGCAGCAGGAGGGCAAGCAGAGATAGCTGAGAAATAAGTTTGTGACTGGACACTGGGAGCTGTGGGTCTCTTTCTGATTTATCCCCCTGCTTGTGTGCGAGGGTATGGGAAGGGTGAAGGGAATAGGCCCTGTGGTGTGTACGTTTGCCCGGAAAGGCTCCGTGCTCTGGCCTCGCCTGTCTTGGTTGACCTGAGAGGGTCATGGCCTGGGAGTAGAGTTACCAGCTTGGGACTGTGTGATGGCTTCACATGATTCTTCCCTCCCTGCTCTGCCCCTCCTCCAGTGGAGGAAGTGGACAACACGGTGACACTCATCATCCTGGCTGTGGTGGGCGGGGTCATTGGACTGCTGGTCTGCATCCTGCTG
The DNA here is from genome assembly GCF_017639785.1 of Mesocricetus auratus. Lineage (NCBI taxonomy): Eukaryota > Metazoa > Chordata > Mammalia > Rodentia > Cricetidae > Mesocricetus > Mesocricetus auratus. The sequence continues at coordinate 23,779,120 of NW_024429203.1, forward strand.
TTGAAGAAGCTTGTCACCTTCATCCTCAAGAAGACCCGAGAGAAGAAGTGAGTGGACCCCCATCGCTGCCCCGCTCCTCCAACCCGGTGCCCTCTGCCTCCACCCCTGCCAGCTGCGGTGTCTCCGCCCCCTTCTGATGCCACCACTGTCCTTTGCCGTGCCTACAGCCCTCGCCCCAGCTCCCGACTCTCTCCCGACCTCTCTCCGCTGCCTCTTCCCTATCCAGCCCTCTTTTCCCCAAGTCCCGTCAGCCTCTCTTCTGGTGTATGCCGCTTGCCCCAAAGCCGGCCATAGGCTTTAGGAAGCCTGTTTATTTTCTGAGTTAGACTTCTCTTTTTCCGCTCTCCTTCCTCTTACCAGAGAAAAATGTGAGTTCATGTATGGAAACTCTAGAATGGAAAGGCCTGTAGAGAGGTGAAAAATTCAAGTGGGAGAGGCAGACACACGGCCTGACAGCCACGCATGGTGGCTCGTGCCCACAATCCCAGAAAGTTGAGTCAGCCTTAGAAGGATCCCTTGAGCTCAAGGCCAGCCCAGGCTGCACTGTGAGGCCTTGTTTCAAAAGCCAAAGCTAAACTAAACTAAGCTACACTATAACATGGAATGGTGACATGGCCTCTCAGGAAGTCCTAGTGTAAGTTCAGTTATAAAAATAGACACCTAGGGCCAGGGATGCAGCTAAGTGGTGTAGCCCAGTTTGTGTGAGGTCTTGGGTTCAATATACTTCTGCTGGGAGAAAAAGATGGGCAGGAATAAGGGTGTGAGCCCAGGCACAGAATTTTCTGGAACGGTGTCAGGCTGACTTTAAAGTATCAGGTGAGCAATCTTGCAAAGCCAGAGCAAGAAAAAGGCATTAGAGGGGAAAAGTGTCCGGAGGGAAAAGGCATTGGAAAGCTGTATCCTCAGAAAGACTGGTGATGAGCTGGGCTGCCCTGGAACAGAACAAAACAGAAGAGACCAGGGAGAGGGCACAGGACTGGATACAGGGAGCACCCCATAACCCTTGTGCCTCTCACTGGTGTCTCCTCTCTCCTTCCCTCCCTCCCCCTCTCCTCTCCAGGAAGGAGTGTCTTGTGAGTTCCTCTGGGAATGACAACACAGAGAATGGGCTGCCTGGCTCCAAGGCAGAAGAGAAGCCGCCTACAAAAGTGTGAGGCCCTGCTTGGGCCGAGCAGTGGAGAGAGCCTCACTTTCAGATGGTGACACTGAAGCCTGAGTCTGTCTGGAGATCCACCTACTGAGATGTGCGCTGCTTGGCCCAGACTGTAGCCTCTCTGAGCTGGAAGGACCTGACCCCGCCCCGCCCAGCCTGCTACCATTCTTCCCACAGCCAGGGCATCCCAGGGGCCAGGGCTGGCTGGGGGAGGAAGCCTGCTGGAGGAGGCTGAAGAAAGAGGAAGCAGGGGCTGGAGAGGTGTGGAAGGGTTGGTCCCAGGCACGGGGGAAACGGGGTCTCCTTTAGACTTCTCACCTCTGTGAACCCTCACTTTCTTCTCACTCTTCCTCCTGATCTTTCACCAGGAAATCGGGGGTCATCAGAAGGCTGCTCCCAAAGCTGGGCTTTGGAGATGGGTGGAGGATGAGTAATTAAGATGCTGAGAATGCACTAGAATTCTGGGGTGGAGTCTGCTGGAGGTGGGGCTAGTTCTGAGATGCCAGCTGGACTTGGAAGGGTGAAGGATACCAGGTTTCCAGGAGTTCCTTCAGAGGGGGCTTCTCCTCCCCGACCCTGGAACGCCTGCCCACACTGTCCCGGCTCCCTGTCCAGCCTCCTGCTCTGCATTTGTAGGCACTCCCGCCCCCAGGTAGGCCTGGATGCTCTGGACTTTCAAGTGTCCCAGGCTACCTAGCCTGTCTTTGCTCTCTGGGCTGCAGCTGCTGAGGAGGCTTGGGGGAGGCCCCCCATCCTTCCTGGAGCACTGGGGTGCTATGTGCATCTTTTCTGGCTTTGCTCTTTGGGTTTCAGAGGTGGGAGAACAGTGACTCCAACCTCCCAGCCTTTGGAATGTGTATCCCAGCCCGACACAACTAACAGCCCTTATCTTTGGCATGGCAGGACCATGCCACCCTGGCACTCCCAGAGCTCAGTTTCCCCCACGTCTTGCCTTCTCTTGAAACAGACGGTGTTGCCACTTACTCGAGGGATGGTTTCCTAGGACCTTCTGTCCCATACCTTTGCTCCTCCTATGTTCCTCCAGCATGCCTGGTCTTTCCCTGCCCCCAGGCCCACCCACTCCAGCCCTGGGTCTGCCTTTGTCTCAGGATTCCTTGTTTCCAGATGAGAAGGCCCTTGGCTTTTCCAGCTGCTTTCTGCTCAGCTGGGCCAGCTCCTCTCCCAGCCTGAGGTTGAAGAGGACCAGGGAGAGGGTACTTGGGCCTTCTGTCTACTTCCTGCAGAGCTGGTTTGCACACCCCTTGAGTGTGGGGCTAGATTGTGCCTTAGCTCCCTGAGTCCTGGTTCTTACCCCATTTTCCTTTGGTTCACACTCCCTGACTTAATTGTACAGTCTGTGTGACAATGGTGGGGCTCCCCAGCTCCCCTCCCCGAGGTCATGGAGGAGGCCATGTTGCTGGACTTGTGTTAGCAATGGCCCTATTGACTGGTGACAGTCTTGGAGATACCTGTGGGGTGTCTCATGCTTGTCTTTGATATGGAGATGGGATGGCATCAGATGTGGGACCTTCAGATGGTCTTGATTGTGGGGATCCTTGTAGTGTATAAGATGTGATAACGGGGTACCCCCAACTCCCTCTTTCTCATCAGGTTTCTGATACTCTTGGGTCCCCAGAAAATGAAGACCAGTCCTCGTTTGCGGGAGTGTGAGGACTGCTATAGGCCCTGTCCAGAAGTAGCTGCAGGCTTACCCCAAGTGGAAGTGGGCCTGTAGAGTGCCTGTGGCTATGGCTGGTGTCTCTTGCCCAAGTCAAGGAGCTCACGGGTCCTTGCCTTCTCTCCTCCTGTCCCTCTTTACCCAGAACCCATTGTGTGCTGGGGTAAAAGTTGCCCTTCTCCTGCTTTTTATTTAATTGTTTATTTGAGATAGACTCTCAAAAAGCCCAGGCTGGCCTCCAACTTCCTATATAGCCAAGACTGGCCTTGAACTCCTCATCTTCTGCCTCCATTGCCCCAGTGCTGGGATGACAGGCGTGAGCCCACACCCTTCTCAGAGTGACCTGCCTCTGAGAGCAAACATGGTACCAGAGCCTCCAGCCATTCAGGAAACTTCCAGCTGCCTTCATGTAAAGCTGCTTTCTTCCCCAACACTGGAGGAGGCAAAGTGCTGTGTGCTCGTCTGGCCCTCTTGAGAGGAAGCCAAGGCGTGCAGAGTGAGAGAGGAGGGGTGTCACTGTGCCCTCTTCCCGTCGCTGTCGGCTTACAGGAGGCCCTTGCGGCGTCTCCCATCCACCCAAAGGGTGATGTAATACCTACCTCACAGGACTGTCGTGAGGCTTGGCCAGTGGCTTTGTTTTGTTCTCCCTTGGCTTGGAAAGGCATTGGGAAACAGTGCTTATAATTGGAGACAGTGTTCCATGCCCGCCCTGTCCTGTAACGCGCATACACTCCTCCTCTTCCCTTTGTAACCGTAGGACCCGTGACTCTGATGCGTAAATCATCTTGTCCATGGCACTTGTTTTTTAATGGTGATGATTGGGACTATGTCGGTAATTTTTTATTCTTGTTATCCCAATGCCTGCGATACTCCTGGCATCTGATGGACAGGGATTAAGAGCACAAAACAGTCCTCTTAACAAAGAATGTCTGGTCCTAGTGCTAGCCTCATGCCTGAGCAGACATTGCCACGGATTGCACTGGAATGTATACTCGAAAAGCCATTTCCCCCAGCCAGACCCTTATGCAGGCAAGTTTTCAATAGTGATCTCAGGGTTTGCTGAGGGTGCTCCCTGCACCACTGGGCTACAGAACTTCTTATGCGGTTGACTTTGGGAACCCTGGACCCATGCAGGTGTGCTGACAATGATGTCAGTGAGACCAAAGACAAGCACAAGTCTCTCATCGTTGACTCAAGGGCTCAGACCCCTGTGTGTAGAAACAGAAGAAAGCTGCAGTGCTGGAGGGCCAGAGCGAGGATGGATGGGGCAGGGGGCAGAATTTCACACATCTGGCTGACCAGCTCTTGTGGTGCCTGGGAGGCAAGAGCATCCTTCAGATGGTGGGATTCAAGGGTGCACTCATATGGAACGGTCGTGGTGTGTGGAAAGGCGTTCCTGGTCAGTCTGCAGAGGTGTGGCTGAAGAGGGTGGGCTGTGCATGCCGTGGGTGATGTGAGATGGGGGGCAGGGGGGCTGTGTTCTTACAGCATCTGGAGTTGGAGACAGAGAGGGAGGGTAGCGACAGAAATGTACAGTTATGCTTCTGGATTCCACTGGGTGACTCCATTGACAGATGACTACCATTGGAGGGCTGGGGTAGGGATGCTGAGAAGGATTTGTGGGGAAATCCTCTAGCTTGCTGCACTTTATTTTGTCCCAGATTGGAGTCCCTGCTCTCCCAACTCCCACTGGATATTCAGTGCTTTTGACTATCTTATGCATGGTTTATTCCTCTGGCTTGGATGGCAGTACCCACAGTCAATTTTCCTATATAACTTTATAGATCAAACAATATAGTGATGGGCGGTGGGAGCCTCAGGTCCACGGTGCCTCTGGGAGGCCCCGATATGCACACGCCCACCACTGACTTGTATTTAAGCACAGAGTGAATGCAATTAGATGTCTTGCCTCTCCAACACATTTTGCATTATAGAACTGGGTTTAGCTTCGCTTTGGATGAAATAAAAATTATTTTTTAATAATTTGGGGTCTGAGCTTTCTTGGGTTGCCTGGGAGTTGAGCTCCAGCTTCATTTTCCTGAGCTGACAAGTTCACTTGTGTTGAAAATGTTTCTTGCTCAGGTGAGATAGTACATGTCAGATGCCTCAGGGTTCCTGACATGTCTGAGACATTTGTGTTAATTCTAGTCCTTTGAAAAGGCAGTCCTTGAATACTGGAATTGATACCAGACTCTGTGAGCCGATGATCTTAGAAATAATTCTGGAGCCACAGGATAGCATCCATCTGAAGTAGAGTTTTACCTGGCTGCAAAAGCTAAGCTGGGGGTGGAGAGCCTGAAGAACGGATGTTGTTAGCATGCTAGTCTTGCAAGCATAAGGACCGCACTTAAGAGTCCCAGAATACTCTTCAACCAGAAAGGCCAGGTGTAGTGGTGCTCTCTTGTAATCCCAGCACCAGAGACCAGTGGATCCCTGGGGCGAGCCAGACTAACCTACTTGGCAAGCTCTAGACAGTGAGAGACCCTGTCTAGGGAGAAGCAAGATGGATGGCACCTGGATAACAACATGTGTTTGTCCTCTGGCTTCCACAAGTGTACTTGCACCCCCCCACCTGCATCTGCACACACATGTACATGCACACATGCATGTGCACACGCACACGGGATTCACCATAACGAGAGTACCTGTCTAGTATGTGCAAGACCCAGGTCCAATCCCCACCTCCAACCCAAAAAGTTAACTGTCACAAGCATCGTTATGGTTTAGATAGAAAACATCACCACAAATGTACGTTGAGCGCAATGGTGGGGGAGGGGAGTGGCTTTTGCAAAGGCACTGGATCATGAGGGCTCTGACCCCATCCATGGGTTAACCTAACCCCTTAATAGGTTCACGGTTTGATGGGATTACTGGGAGGGAGTGGAAATGAGGAGGTGGGGCCCAGAGGGATGTGTCCTTGAAGGCCACACTTCATCTTTGTTCCCTCCCTTCCTGGCCTCCATGAGATATGAAGCTTTCCTATCATGCCCTTCTAGCCTGATGTTTCTACCTTTGTCATGGGCCTAAGAGGAAGAGAGTCAGCTAATCATGAACCAAAACCTCCAACACCCAGAACCAAAGGGAATCCTTCTTCCTTTAAGTTGATTGGCTCAAGTATTTTTGTCACATCAACAAAAACTGATCAAGCAACCACCAGTGAGATGTCCTGGGTAAGCCAGCTCAGCTCTCTGTGCTGCAGTCCCTTTGCCTGCCAAGAGGGAGGAGCTTTGTCTGTTTCACGAGGAGCCTGTGCGATTATGAATAAAGAAGCACTTCAAAAACTTCAAAGTGTTGGCTATATAGATAAAAGGAGTTTCAGAGCCAGTGACAGCTCTACAAGTGTCCAGGAAGAGCCTGAAGCTAAGAACCCATTGAGGCTAAGCCAACCAGTAGAGAGGCAGGCAAAGATGAGACAGTGGTTGGACTTAACATTCCTTGCTCCTGGTTGGGAGGGGCTGTCAGCTGCATGAGGCAAAACTGGGAGAAGTGTGGTTCAGGTTAGGAAGTGACAAGTCATCTGATGTGCCTATGACAGTTGTCCAAAAACAAACTCATGGTCTCACCTCATTCTGAGATGGTCATCCCCAATGTTCCCACTCACCCAGTCATCAAGGACAAAATATCCAACTCTACCATAACACCTATTTTTCTCTCATTAACTCCTTAACTGCTCCCTCCCCCATGTCTCTTCAGCAAATCCCCTCAACTCCATGCCAAAAAATATTTTATGGACTTAGCTTCCGTTGGCATTACCAATCTTACAGTCACAGCCGAGGCAAGAGCCTTTCCCTGTTCTTCATCTCCTATGAATGCCCACATATTTTCATTCTAGTGGTGGACAATGTGAACAAACTATTTCTGGGCCTATGCCAGCTCCAGGGATTGCTCCCTCTCATACCCTCTAATTTGAAATTGTTTTGTGCATGTTGTCTCATCTAATCTTCAAGGACTATCATGACATAGACACAACTACCCCACCCACATTGCTGGAAAGGAGGTGAGGGAGTCGAGGCCCAGAGAGATGAGCTGGTTTCTCAAGTTGGTTTTCTCAGTTTTAGACATCCTTGACAGGGAGCCAAGGACTTCGGTGGATCCCTTGCAGATCTCTCTTTCTGTGGTGCTCTCTCGTCTGTCTCTCTGCCCGCTGAAACGTATCTGCTTTGGCTTTGCTGTCCTCCAGCTCTATCTCTGTGGTAGTTTGAATGAGAACGGCCCCATAGGCTCATATGTTTAGGAAGGGTTGGGAGGTGTGGCCTGCTGGAGATAGTGGGTCAATGTGGGTGGGCTTTGAAGTTTCAAAAGTCCAAGTCATTCCCAGTCAGTTCTTTCTGCCTCCAACTTTTGGATCAAGTTGTCAGCTCTCAACTATTGCTCCAGTGAATGCCTGCCTGCCTGCTGCCATGTTCCCTACCGTGAGGGTCAGAGACTGACCCTCTGAAACTATACACCCTAGTAAATGATTTCTTCTGTAAGTAGCCTTGGTCATGGTGCTTTGTCACAGCAATTGAAAAGTGACTAAGACAGAAGTACTCTGCCACAGAACACTTCCTGAACATGGTTTCCTTCCTCTGTTTCTCCTCTCTCAGGCCCCACTGACCTAGGTTGTCCCATCTCCTGTGTGTTAAAGATTTCTGAGGTATTTTCCCCCTAGTGTTTCAGTTGCTTCAGGTGGGGAAGTGGGTCCATTTCTTGCCTGTGTATTCTTTTTGGAAGAAACTCATAAAAATGTACATTCTTATAAAAACTCATTCAGAGATGTTTTTAGACATTTTATTTTTTTATCATTCAAAGCAAGAAATTACATTAATGTCTTTGGATTGGCAAGTAGATGTAATATATTGTGTTCCTATAACAAAGCACTAGGTGCTGATTAAAGAAAAGAGTTTTATTTAGCTTACAGTTCTGGACGTCAGAGAGAAGGACCCTGGTATGTACTGGATTCTGGCCAGGGCCTTCTGGTAGCTGGTATTACAATGGTCAGAGTGTGTGTTGAAGAGACAGGATGTGAGGGGAGGTTCTGGGGAGATGCTAGTCTGGTTTAGAACAAGTGACTCTTGAGGTACTCTCAGCCAGGAGCATTAATCCATTTGTGGGGATGGAGCCTCCGGGACCTAATTACCTCCCAGGAGGCCTAACCAAAGTTCTATCACACCCCAACACTACAACACTAGGGATGAAGTTTCCAGAACATGGACCTCTGGGGGGCAAGTCAGCATTGGGTAAATACACTGTCCCAGATGCCTACAATGAATATCCCTCAGTGATTAAACTGCTCCAGAGACTGACAAGGGCTGATCTAAAGAAACAAACAAACAAACAAAACAAAACAACACAAACCCTACCCAAACCAGAAATCATTAAGCTAAGAGAAGGAATTCAGAATAAAAAGAGCCTCTACTTCATCAGTTGTGAGCACTGTCTCATTCTGGTGAGGGACATGGTTATCTATGGAGGCTGTGTGTATGGAGGGGGTGTATGGGAAGTCATTTTACCCTCAGCTTAGTTTTTCTGTGAATCTAAAACTTTCCTAAAACTAAAGTCTTAAAAAAAAAAAGAGGTGCTGTATCTGTCACTTTCTCGCTGGTGGGACAAAAGACCTGGCAAGAACAACCTAAGTGGTGGTGGTGGGGTATCTTGGCTTACAGTTCTTGGAGTTACAGTCTCCCCTGGGTCAGGTAAGGCATGGAGGTGGGAGCAAGAGATGGATGGTCACATTGCATCCGCAGTCAGAAAGCAGAGTGTGATGAACACTTCCCTTAAGCTTACTTTCTCTTTTCCTTCAGTCCCAGACCACATGCTATCAAACGATGCTGCCTATGTTTGGTGTGGCTCTTCCCTCCTCCAGGAACCTAAGCTAGATAACCAGTTAGAGCCATTCCCAAAGACTTGTTTCCATGGTGGTCCTAAATTCCATCAAGCTGACAATGAAGGTTAACCATCACCTACTACATAGTCCTGTTTCTATAATATTCTAGAAAAAGCAAATTACAGGGACAGATGGATAACAGAACAGTGAGTGTCGTGGGCTATGGTAGGGGAAGGACCGGCATGGAGACCTTTGGGGGAGGATGGCGCCACTGTGGTGGCTGCTTGCCTGTATATGTTTGTCAACACTGGCAGAAGTGTACACTATGATGGTGATGTCATTGTAAGTGGATTATTACTTTGGGACAACTGTAAGGAATCCAATGACATCACTCTTTGGCTTAGAACTTTCCAGTCTAACTCACTAGCCTAGCTTTGGCCCAGATCCTCTGATTTTTTCCTTTTCTGAAGCTATCCAGGTGACTCATTCTTTTTAATCTCCTAGGATACATGTGTTTTTTTTTCTCTACTGGAATGACCTTCTGCAGAAATGCAACGATGATGCTAGTTTGAGGTCTTTGGGTCATTATGGGGATGCCCCCAAAGGAGATTCCTCCTCTTCCTCCTTTGCTACGTATTTCTATGTTGATATGCTGCTTTATCATAAGTCCAAAGCAAACAATCAAATAACAAACAAACAAACAAACCTGATCATGGACTTCCAAAATTGTGGGCCAAAAAGTCCTGTTCTCTTTATAAGTTAATTATCTCAGGCATTATAATATAGTGACAGAAAACTGACAAATACAGTTGGAGTATCAGTAGTAGTACCTTCTACCCATCTCATTTACTTTCTCACTACTTTTATTAAGAAATTAAAATTATATTTGTGTGTGTGTGTGAGAGAGAGAGAGAGAGAGAGAGAGAGAGAGAGAGAGAGAGAGAGAGAGAGAGAGAGAGAGAGAGAGACTTATGTGTGGAAGTCAGAGGACAGTTTGTGAGAGTCAGTTCTTATTATATCATATGGGTCCTGCTTTGTGTTAAAATAGCAAAATACCTGAGGTTGGATATTTTATAAAATAAAGAGGTTCATTTCAGTTGTGATTTTGATGCCTGGACAGTCCAGGCATGGTGCCACTGCCTTATCCAGGGACCACTGGCTTCCTTACAACATGGCAGGAATTAGGAAGGGGACAGCTTTGTGCAAAGGGAGAGGCCACATGGTGAGGTAGACAGCCAAAGAGATCCAGAGGTTGAACATACTCCTTTTATACAAACTCCTTCTTGTGGGGTAACTGATAAGCCTTGGGAATTACAACCTCAAGGGACAGGGTTCCATATGCCCTTCACGGGCTGCCCTTATGGCCTTCTAGTAGGCTCCACATTCTAAAGGTCCCATGTCTTTCCAACATCACCACAGACCAGGACCAAGTCTGCAGCACAGGAACATTCAAGATAAAATTTATAGCTACTTACCTCCCGGTTGATTACCCCATTATCAATGACGAGGTTAACATTTCCAACCACTTTTCTCAGTTAACAATCAATTCACACTCTCTCTCCTTGGTGTTCCTTCCTCCTTCTTGTTTGGAGATTGTGTAATTTTTAAAAATCTATTTCTTCCTCTATTGTTTTGGAAATGAAAGACTTTATTTCCATTCATTTGATAGTTAACCTTTGACCACTTAGAGTGCACATATTTTATGGACCATAACTTGAGTCAATATTTAAGCTATATGAATAACTTAAGAATGTTAGGATACTTTAACTCCAGCTGTCCCTTCTGACTTACACACTGTTGTTATTCTACAGTTCAGCTGGTCTTTTGGAAACTGACCCATGACCTTGCTTCCATTCCCTGGGGATTCTGCCTCTTGGTGCAGACCCAGGATTCCTGGTTCTTTCCTGTCATCTCTTACAATCTTTCCTTCTAGCCCATCTCTGTTCCTTTGTGCCAATGGATGACCCACAGAAACACTTTGTACCACTGTGGCCTTGTTGGTCACACTAGGCTGGGACTCAGATCAGTGCCTTGACCAATCCTCATCATTGAATCTTCTTTCTCTAGTAGATGGGAATTAATATGAGACTCACATGTGGACAATGAGCAGAGAGCCAGAGACTTTTTAGCATTCCTAAACGAATGCTTCAAGGCTCAGGGATCTATGCAGAAAAAAAAAACACAGAAAGATTGTCAGTCAGGGGTGATGGATGACTCCAAGGATAGTGTCCTCTACACAGCAGGACCGATGTGCATATGAATTCAGAGACCATGGCAGCACATGCAAGACCTTCACGGGTTCAAGCTAGGTGGAGTCCCAGCACTCAAAGGAGCCTGTGCCCATGAGGTCCCACTCTTAACCAAGAAGTTCTTTGCAAATGATTTCCACTGGCAAATGGAAAATCAGTTTTCTACAATGGAGTGTCACCGGGTATATCAAGAATAATCTAGGGCAGGCCCCATGCCTAGGAATAGTTGGCTAATACAAAACAAACTACATATTTTTCCGGGGGTGGTGCTGGTGGTGTTTTTTTTTTTTTTTAGACAGGGTTTCTCTGTATTGTTTTGGAGCCTGTCCTGGAACCCACTCTGTAGACCAGGCTGTCCTTGAACTCACAGAGATACACCTGCCTTTGCCTCCCAAGTGCTGGGATTAAAGGTGTGCTCCACCAACACCTGGCTAAAAGAGGGCACCAGATCTCATTACAGATGGTTGTGAGCCATCATGTAGTTGCTGGGAGTTGAACTCAGGACTCCGGAAGAGCAGCTGGTGCTCTTAACCACTGAGCCATCTCTTTAGTGGAGATGCACACGGGTGTGTGTGTGTGTTTCATTTTGGCATTTTTTTATTTTTGCTTATTTTGCTTTTGTTTTAAAGAGAGTGAAATACATAAAGTTGGATGGGTAGACGGGTGGGAAGGATCTGGGAGGAGTTAGGGGGAAGGGAAAACATGATCAAATTTATTGTATGAAAATCTTTTTCAATAATAATTGTGGTGGTCTGAATGAAAATGGCCCCCATGGGCTCATAGGGAGAGGCACTATTTGAAAAGATTAGGATGTGTGGCCTTGTTGGAGGACGTGTCACTGGGGGTGGGCTTTGAGGTTTCAGATGCTCAAGCCAGGCCCAGTGTCACTCTCTCTCCCTGCAGCCTGCTGATCTGGATGTAGGACTCTCAGCTCCTTCTCCAGCACCATGTCTGCCTGTGTGCTGCCATGCTTCCTACCATGGCGCCATGGACTAAACTTCCAAGCCTATAAGCTAGCCCTAATTAAGTGTTTTCCTTTATAAGAGTTGCCGTGGTCATGGTGTCTCTTCACAGCAATAGAAACCTTAATACAATACTAAAAAGGTATACTTTTATGTAACACAAATAACATAAATACAGAGATACATATTGAGTTCAAAATGAAGATCAGAAAAGCAAAGCAGCCAGTCACTAGAGAGATCTCACCTCTATCAATGTTCAGACCGAGGGGTAGTCCACCAAACCTCAGATTGCCTCTCCAGACTGAATTGCTCTCCACCAAGCCTCAGAATCCTACACTGCCTTGCTGTCCTCATATGGCTGGAGACTAATTGCCAGAGGCTGGAGACCAAATGCCTAAGACTGACTTTGCTTCTTCCTTACCTCTCTAGTTTTGGGCTTAAAGGCATGAGCTCTGTTATTCTTTTAGACTGAATCATTATCGTGTAGCCCTGGGTGGCCTTGAACAGATCCATAGGCCTCTGTCTCCTGAGTCTTGGGATTAAAGGTATGTGCCACCCCTGTCCAGCTTCTGTAGCAAACTAGTGCGGTTGGCTTTGCATTGTGATCCTCAGGAAAGCTTCATTAAATCATAAATAATAGATCACCATAATTCCCCTTCTGTCTAATATGAAAAAGAAGGCTATAGGTATATAAGAAAAACCATGTGCAATAAACACAACACATATATACAATATATATAGGCAGTAAGCACATCAGCATTGTCTAGTCTATTTGCATTTGGCAAATTCAGAGAAAATGTCCTGTTATCTATTCTATCTTGGTGAGTCCAAAGTCTTGTACATAATTTACTTTCCATTCAAATTTACATTATCAAATTATCTTTTAATGTCTCTCAACCTTTTACACCTTACACCTCTTTAGTGAGTTTCTTTTCTGAGTCTTGTAAACAATGAAAACTATAACTATACTGTCTAGTCTTCAACTGTCTCAGAGGTCTGAGAAGGAAATAATATTAACTGAGTAAACAGGAAGTGCGAGCAAACCACTTGCAAAAAATGTGAGAAACGACAGACACAGCTGGCTGTGTGGGCAGTCACCCAAGGTTCTCTGAAACCTGTAGGCCTGACATAGCTGACAGACTTTTCTGTGAAGTAGGATTTTCTGAAGGGCTGTCCTGCCTTGTCTTGGTAAGGTTTTGCAGTCACTCTCTTTTGTGTTCTGTTTGTCCAATTTGGACAGCATACTGTCAACAGTTAAGGCAAGGGCACTTTCTTTCCCAGTGGCTACTTTTACCACAAAGAAAGTAAACTCCATGTGGAGTTTCTTCAATGCTCATCATCTTCTCTGTAGTATATTGTTGCTGGCAGGAGGAGATACGTCTCATTGTCATAAAAAAATCTATGTTATTAAAACTCTGTAAACACCATGTTCTGCAGATCTCTGAAGTGTTTGAAGATTACCTGTTTTTCTAAAATACATCTCTGTTTGACTTTGTAAACATACCTAATGTGACGAGTTCCATTGTAATAGGTGACTAATTATTAACCTGTATTTCCTTATTATCCTATATTTGATAATAATAACTTTCAAGGACTAGAAATTTGCATTACATTGCTAAATGAGCTGTATAGGTACAACACCTTGAACAAGATTAGAGACATATGTACAGTATATTTCAACCAAATTAATCTCAAATTGTATCAACATATAATATTTGTGTACAATATATCAAGTCCAATCCAATGTAAAATATTTAAAACTAGTAGTTGCTTTTTAAGAGTAGATTCGATAATCTTACCATATCTGTGTCCTCCATTTTTTCTTTTCAGAGTGAATTCAATAATCTACCCTTTTTATACTATTATATCTGTATGTGTCCCCCTTTTTTGACCATTACCAATAACAACTTATAACCAATCCCCCTAAACAATGACAAATACCCATAACCTATTGAATGACTAAAAACTACCCACCCCAATTCTTGGGAATGTGGGCATTGTGTTCTCAAAGTTATTTCCTGCCATCTGGGGTGACGGCATCTTTAGAGGATCCTGAAAATAAATTTTGGGTTAATTGTCAAGTTCTGGGAGAGGCAGCTGTATCATTTTTGTCCAGTCTTTGCATAATGGGAAAGTGCAGGGCTTGTCTCAAGTCCTGACTAGAGTAGTCCGAGAGGCTGGATTATCTCAGCTAGCCACCTTGAAATTGTTCTGAGCAGTGTCTATGAGGCTGGATCATCTCAGGTCACCTCAAAATTGTTTGAGCAGTTTGTAGTGCAAAGCCGATCTTTAGTTGGTATTGTTCAACTTAATGGTGCTATAATAGTCCTGGTGGAGTTGTCATTGTGGGGTCCCATCCTCCTTTAGGAGACTTCAAATGTTGCAATTAGGTATGGCCATGGTTCACTGCAGGAAACTAATAGAAACTCAAACCTGAAATCATGTACAGGAAGGTAGATGAAACCTTTTTCTAGAATTAGTTAGTACTCTATATGACCATTAATATCATGACAAAACTTTAAAAATACATATATATATAAATCTTATAAATTTTAAGATAATATTATAAAACCAAAGAATTATGAGATTAGTGACAATAAGATTGTCCTTAAAAATTTGTTTTTCTTCTGTCCCATATCAAGTGACTCTTCTGATGTGAGACAGAGATTTTGGATTTTACTTTAATAAGCATGCTTGGGTTTAGAGAAGGAGAGAGCCACACTCCAACTCCAAAATCAGCTTTTTTTAAAACAGACTTAATTCCCTTTATTTTTCTTGTATAAAAACCCTTATGTGGTGGCCACAGCTGGACTCTGGGTCCTCTGAACAGAGACTCTGGTGTGGGCTTTCACAAGATGGTCCGTGTATTCCTGATAAGGAGAGCTGGTGAACACAGTCTCTTTCCAGAGGTCGGGGGTCAGGTAGCTGTAGATCTTAGAGATGGCATCAAAGGTCGCCTTGGCAAAGTTGCCCAGGGTGGCAGTGCAGCCCCTGGCTGATGTGTAGCAGTCATCAATACCGGCCATCATCAGTAGCTTCTTGGGCACAGGAACAGAGACGATGCCAGTGCCTCTGGGGACAGGGATGAGACGCACCAACACAGAGCCACAGCGGCCCGTCACTTTGCATGGAACAGTGTGGGGCTTGTCAATCTTGTTCCCCCAATAGCCTCTCTGGACAGGGACAATGGAAAGCTTGGCCAAGATGATGGCCCCCTGGATGGCAGTGGCTACCTCCTTGGAGCACTTAACACCAAGACCAACATGACTATTGTAGTCCCCAGTCGCACAAAAGCCTTGAACCTGGTCCACTGACCAGCTGGAGTCTGCTTCTGTACTGGCATGATTTTTAGAACCTCATCCTTTAGGGATGCACCCAGAAAAAAAATCAATAATCCTGGATTCCTTAATGGGCAGGAAGAACAGGTAGATCTCCTCCAGGGACTTGATCTTCATTCTTGTCCTTAACCAGGCAGCCCAGCTTGGTGACAGGAATCCACTCCTTGTCTTAGGCTTTACCTCCAGGAGCCCCGTGACCCCTGAGAGTCACAGCCTCCTAATCCTGGGCCTCAGGCCCTCATGCTGCACCAGAGTTATCCACCATTTGGTGTTTCCAGAAATAGAAGAAGTCCAAAGCCAGCTTTAATCTTTAATTGAACTGGAACTATAGGAAGACCATTTGCATCATATGTCTGTAGAGAAAACCAGAAACAAACATTTGGGAGGATTGATGAAATTTTATCTTGTTGGAAATGTGATGTACCAATAGGCCAATTTACTTTTTCTCAGGACTCTTTCTGCATTTTGTGAATCTGTAACTATGCTGAGAGGTTCTGTATGACCCATTGACACCATGAGAATAGCATGTGATTCATTCTTTTAGGTAGAACTATAAGAACTTAGATACACTTTACTTAAATTTTCTCATTTGTAACCAGTCTTTCCCAATTGATTTGCATCAGTATAGATTGTTGGGGCTCCAGCTATTGGTGTTCCCCTTACTATGTGAGGAAGGATCCAGTTCTTTTTGTAAGATGAATTCTCTTACTTTTGGGATAATTGTTGTTAATCTCTCCCCAAAAATTACTACAAGCTCTTTGCAAGGGTTCACTTTCTAGCCATAATTTGTCAGTTTCATCATTAGTAAAAAGGTTCTATAAATCCTGCTGAATATATTCCTGCTAATTGATGAAGTCTCAATTTCCTTTTAGAATCAATTCAGAGCTCTTTTCCACGTAAGTTTAAAATTTTTTACTCAGTTTATGTGGTAAAAAGATCCATTCAATGATACTATCTTCTCTCTGCATTAAATGTCCTGCAGGGGAATGCTTAGAGGGTAATAAGACTAGAATGCAGCCAAGCTTTGGATCCTCACACTCCACATGTGCAATCTGTAATTCCTCTTACGCAACAGTCAATTCTCTCTCAACTTCAGCTGCTAATTCCCTGGGACTATTTAAGTCCTTGTCACTATCTAAAGTTTTTTTAAATTCATCATTTTATCAAGTTTTATCCCAATAATGTGATATAGATAGAAAATATCTCCTAGTAAACTTTGAAGTCATTAAGATGCTGTAATTGATCTCTCCTAATTTGCAACTTTTGGGGTCTAATTTTTTAAAGCCTATTTTACAGCCTGAATAATTAATATAATCTCCTCTTTGTATTTTTTCAGGAGCAATCTGTAATTTCCAACAAGGCAAATTTTTCTTTATTTTTTCAAACATTCTTTCTAAAGTTTCTACATTTGAATCAGATTATAAAATGTCATCCATGTAATAGTAAACTATAGATTGAGGAAATTGCTTATGTGTTATTTCCAACAGATGCCATAAAAATATTGGCATAAATAACTATTAGCTTTAAATATTTTACATTGGACTGGACCTTTGTATATTGTACACAATACACAAATTGGACAAACAGAACACAAAAGAGAGTGACTGCAAAACCTTACCAAGACAAGGCGGGACAGCCCTTCAGAAAATCCTACTTCACAGAAAAGTCTGTCAGCTATGTCAGGTCTACAGGTTTCAGAGAACCTTGGGTGACTGCCCACACAGCCAGCTGTGTCTGTCGTTTCTCACATTTTTTGCAAGTGGTTTGCTCGCACTTCCTGTTTACTCAGTTAATATTATTTCCTTCTCAGGCCTCTGAGACAGTTGAAGACTAGACAGTATAGTTATAGTTTTCATTGTTTACAAGACTCAGAAAAGAAACTCACTAAAGAGGTGTAAGGTGTAAAAGGTTGAGAGACATTAAAAGATAATTTGATAATGTAAATTAGAATAGAAAGTAAATTATGTACAAGACTTTGGACTCACCAAGATAGAATAGATAACAGGATATTTTCTCTGAATTTGCCAAATGCAAATAGACTAGACAATGCTGATGTGCTTACTGCCTGTATATATTGTATATATGTGTTGTGTTTATTGCACATGGTTTTTCTTATATAGTTATAGCCTTCTTTTTCATATTAGACAGAAGGGGAATTATGGTGATCTATTATTTATGATTTAATGAAGCTTTCCTGAGGATCACAATGCAAAGCCAACCGCACTAGTTTGCTACAGAAGCTGGACAGGGGTGGCACACACTTTTAATCCCAGGACTCAGGAGACAGAGGCCTATGGATCTGTTCAAGGCCACCCAGGGCTACACGATAATGAATCGATCTAAAAGAATAACAGAGCTCATGCCTTTATGCCCAAAACTAGAGAGGTATATAAGGAAGAAGCAAAGTCAGTCTTAGGCATTTGGTCTCCAGCCCCTGGCAATTAGTCTCCAGCCATATTGAGGACAGCAAGGCAGTGTAGGATTCTGAGGCTTGCTGGAGAGCAATTCAGTCTGGAGATGCAATCTGAGGTTAGGTGGATCGCCCTTTCTGTCTGAGCATTGGTAGACGTGAGAACTCTCTCGTGGCTCATTGCTTTGCTTATCTGATCTTCAGCTCTTGAGAGGTATATAAGATAGGAGTGGGGTATTCAGTATTCAGTCTCAGAGATTTAGTTTCCAGATACAGGGAAGACAGGTTCTCCATTTTAGCCGTGATAGAGCTAAGAGCTACTGGATGGATCCTTTGCTTCTCTGATCTTCTGCTTGAACCCCAATATTTGTCTCTGGTTTTTTGTTAATCATGTTACACTGCTATATGACAGACACTATTCTAAGTGTATTGATTCATTTAACACTCACATAACCCTACAAGACATTATCTACTTAATGTAGGGGAAAGGGGCCAGTCAAAGAAACACACTCTGAGCAGAGCCAAAGAAACACACTTTGGCCCTACAACCAGAACCAAAGAAATGTACCCTGACCGTGAAACCAGTGCCAAAGGAACACACATTGTCCCTGGAATCAGAGTCAGTGAAAGAAATGCACCATGGCCCTAAAATTTGAGCCAAAAGGCTAAAAAGGACCAGAGAAAGAAACACCCTTTGGCTCTGAAACTAGAGCCAAATCTGACCTTAATTCTGTGCAGAAAACCAACCAATCCTCGAGCAGGAGCTCTAGCCAATCTGAGCTCAGCATTAAAATCTGACCAATCCCCACCCTGGAAGCCCTATATAAACCCTGTGTCTGTTCAGCTTGTAGGTGTTCCCACTACCTGTGGCAGAGGGCAGCCACTCTCCTGGATTCTTCCCTCCCAATAAAACCCCTTCGATGAGCTTTGGGTGAAGACCTTCTTTTGCGCTGGAGCAGAGCAGAGCGAGCAGGGCCTGGGGAAACCTTCCCTTGGCAGAGCAGAGTTGTTACACTCCGCTCCCAGCTCAGCTCTCTGCTCTCCAGGAGCAGAGAGCTGAACTGTAGCAACTTCTCCCGGGAAACCTCCTGCTTAGCAAAACTGCTACACTGGGCAAACATCCGTAGCTGGAAGACCCTGTCCTGCGGGAGCAGAGCGGATACACTGGGGAAGCCTTTCCCTGAGGCAGAGCTGTAAGCAGCTAAATTTACTGCAACCTATTGTAGTCCTTGGCTCCTGAGCTCCAGGATACCTTTCCATCTGAGCTGTGTGACTCTCAGTATTGTGTGACTCTGGAGTGACGGAATACCTGACCCATCCTGATCAGTCCAAAGTGCCTACACTTAATAGTCTTATCTTTTTGATGTGGATATAGAAAAGGGAACATGAAGACACAATCAGTTAAGAACTTTACCTGAGGTCTGACTGCTAACATAAGCCTTCTGACTGCAGAGCTCAGGATACCAGCTGTCACACTCTTGGGCTACAAATACAGTCCTTTAAGGCTTTGATGGTACCAGGGATTGAACCTGTAAGCGTTTCGGGGGAATCGGGATGGAACAGGAGTGGGTCAGGTATTCTGGCACTCGGGAGTCACAGAATACTGAGTGTTACACAGCTCAGGTGGAAAGGTATCCTGGAGCTCAGGAGCCAAGGACCACCACAGGTTGCAGTAAGCTTAGCAGCTTACATCCCAGCCTCAGAGAAAGGCTTCCCCGGTGTATCTGCTTCGCTCAGGCAGGACAGGGTCTTCCAGCTACGGATGTTTGCCCAGTGTAGCAGTTTTGCTCGGCAGGAGGTTTCTCTGGCGAAGTTGCTACAGTTCAGCTCTGCTCCTGGATAGCAAGCAGAGAGCAGAGAGCTGGGAGCAGAGTTCTGCCAAGGGAAGGTTTCCCCAGCAGAAGTGTTAACGGCCCTGCTTGCTCTGCTCTGCCCAGGGTCACCCCTGCTCCATCGCCTCCGAAAAAGAAGATCTTCACCCATAGCTCATTGAAGGGGTTTATTGGAAGGAAGAATCCAGGAGAGTGGTGTGAACAGACACAAGCTGAACAGACACAGGGTTTATATAGGGCTTCCAGGGTGGGGATTGGTCAGATTTCAGTGCTGAGCTCTGATTGGCTAGAGCTCTGCTCAGGGATTGGTTAGTTTTCTGCACAGGATTAGGGTCAGATTTGGCTCTAGTTTCAGAGCCAAAGGGTGTTTCTTTCTCTGGTCCTTTTTAGCCTTTTGGCTCAAATTTTAGGGTCAGGGTGCATTTCTTTCACTGACTCTGATTCCAGGGACAAAGTGTGTTCCTTTGGCACTGGTTTCAGGGTCAGGGTACATTTCTTTAGTTCTGGTAGCAGGGTCAAAGTGTGTTTCTTTGGCTCTGCTCAGAGTGTGTTTCTTTGACTGGACCCTTTTCCCTACAATGTCTCTAGCTTTCCTTTCTTCAACTTTTGTTTTTAGACAAGGTCTCTCTATGCTTCCCAGGTTAGCCTGGGCATGCTCACTCTTTAGCTCAAGCTAGCCTTGACCCGGTTGTTCTCTCGTCTCTGTGTCCTAAGTACCTTGGATTACAGGCTTGTGCTACCAGGCCTGGCTTTTATGAAGTATGAATTGCATACACACAATGACTGTTTTAGCCATTTTTAAAACATGTTATACAGTGGTGTTAAGCACATTTGTGTTGCGTTGTCACCATCAAATCACCATCAATCACAAACAGGACTGTTTTATCTTTTAAAAGTAAAACTCTGAGCCAGGTGCGGTGGCACACACTTTTAATCCCAGCACTGGAGAGGCAGAGGCAGAGCCAGAGGCAGGGGCAGGGGCAGGGGCAGGGGCAGGGGCAGGGGCAGGGGCAGGGGCAGAGGCAGGCGGATCTCTGAGTTTCAGGCCAGTCTGGTCTACAAAGTGAGTTCCAGGACAGCTAGGGCTGTTATACAGTGAAATTCTGTCTTGAAAAAACCAAAACTACCACCACCACCAACAACAACCCAAAACTCTTGTTTAGTAAATAATAACTCCTCATTGTTTCTTCCTTCCAGCTCCTGGAAGTCCACTAATTTGATTATATGTCTCATATATAAGAGGAATCAAACAAGATATGCCTGCATCTCATAGCAGGCTTATTTCACTTAGCACACTGTCCTTGGTTCAGCTTTGCTGTCTTTGTCCCATGGCTGATATCAGGCAGAGGGGAAGGGAGGACCATGGGACATGCTTGTGTGGGAACCACACAGAACCCACTCTGGCCTCCCCAGTCTGCAGCTCACTGTTTCTCCTCTCAGCAGCAGATCAGGTTTCCATGTCTGTTTACTTCTGCCCACACTGAGAAGTAATTGCCTTCCTAGGAACATTCATCCCAGGGTATGGTGTAGCTATTTCCTCCAAATCGAAATATCCCTGTCTGGAGAGAGGATGGGGCTGATGAGGAGAAGCTAATGAAGTGTGCCACCCTGGGGGAGCTCACAAAACAGCTTAGAAGTTGTAACCCATGAGTTCCCTTCCTGTGGTTATACAGATAGGGAGCAATTGCCCTGTGCTGGCCGGGGGTGGGGGGCTTTTCAGTGGGTCTGCCTGCAAGATGTACAGGGAATTTCAGTGTTGCACCTTTAGTGAGTTGCCACCCATGCTTCTCACCCATGGAATTCCTTGTTAAGAGTTTTTATCAAGCTAGATTTGGTTTAATCACTTGATTGTTTTTGGTGCCATACACACGCATGTGTGTGCACATGCACATGTGCGTGAACACACACACGATATAAGATATATTATTTTATGCATAATTAAGTTATGTATGTAGATATTAATTAATATAATTATAGTATCACAAATATATAACTTATATTCTGAACAGATATTTGTTCACATCTCCCCTGAAAAACGTACTCGACAAAATTGGTACCCAGTGAAGAATAGAGAGAACAAAAATGGCCTCTTTGATGTAGTGGCAGTTGTGTGTGTCCTGCTGTGGGCAATAAGACTTGCAATCAAAGCTGAGCTATCTTAGGGTGGGGCATCCTGGGGCTGAGGGCTGAGGGGTGGGATGGGGTAGGGGGCAGTCCAGGGTGGCCATCTTCCTCTATGTAATGTAGTGTGGGTATTGTAAAACGTTGTCCTTTGGGCATGGCATGACCATTGCTATCTTGAAATTAGAAGAATTGTGATCCTTACAGGCTTGGGCCCACAATACTCCATCATGAAGAGATGGTAGGGCATGAGTAGTTTGAGGCAGCACAGTAGATGCATGGAGCCAAACTGTAAGGGTTTCGGGATGGGTCGGGACAGGATGGAACAGGAGTGGGTCAGGTATTCTGGCACTCAGGAGTCACAGAATACTCAGTGTTACACAGCTCAAGTGGAAAGGTATCCTGGAGCTCGGGAGCCAAGGATACTGAGTGTTACACAGCTCAGGTGGAAAGGTATCCTGGAGCTCGGGAGCCAAGGATACTGAGTGTTACACAGCTCAGATGTAAAGGTATCCTGGAGCTCGGGAGCCAAGGACCACCACAGGTTGCTTACAGCCCAGCCTCAGAGAAAGGCTTCCCTGGTGTATTGGCTCCGCTTGCTCAGGCAGGACAGGGTCTTCCAGCTGGGGATGTTTGCCTAGTGTATCAGTTTTGCTCGGCAGGAGGTTTCTTGGGTGAAGTTGCTACAGTAACAACTCTGCTCTGCCAAGGGAAGGTTTCCCGGGCAAGTGTTACAGCCCTGCTCGCTCTGTTCTGCTCTGTCACCGACGCAAAAGAAGATCTTCACCCAAAGCTCATTGAAGGGATTTATTGGAAGGCAGCTGGACCAGGCAAGCTGAACATACACAGGGTTTATATAGGGATTCTTGGGGGGGGGGACGGGGAAGTTTTTCCAGGGTGGGGATTGGTCCGATTTCAGTGCTGAGCTCAGATTGGCTAGAGCTCTGCTCTAGGATTGGTTACTTTTCTGCACAGGATTAAGGTCAGATTTGGCTCTAGTTTCAGGGCCAAAGTGTGTTTCTTTCTCTGGTCCTTTTTAGCTTTTTGGCTCCAATTTTAGGGCCAGGGTGCATTTATTTCACTGACTCTGATTCCAGGGACAAAGTGTGTTCCTTTGGCACTGGTTTCAGGACCAAGGTACATTTCTTTGGTTCTGGTTGCAGGGCCAAAGTGTGTTTCTTTGGCTCTGCTCAGGGTGTGTTTCTTTGACTGGCCCCTTTTCCCTACACGAACCTTTCCCTAAGGATATATGAGCTGTTAGTGGTTGCTGAAGGGGAGACATTTTCTTTAGTGGTACATCTGCCCATAAATTGTCTCTACTACTTTGGGACAATTAAATAAATTTTAAAAAGAAGTAGGGAATAACAAAAGAAACACATGTGAAAACATTAAGCTTGTCCTAGGAGTACACAATTATTCCCCTAGTTATGCTGTGTTCATTTCTCCCCTGCTAGAAGGTATACCAAGGGTGAAGGTTTGTTCAGCTTCCTCAGGAATCAGATGTGGTGACGGAGAAGTAACAGTTCTGACATCAATTGAGAACAGAAGTGGGGAGCCAGTACCAGTGACAAGGCTTCGCATACTCTGGCTCTGGGCTGGGCCAAGCAGTGTAAGCCAGTCTTGCCAAACTCACTGAATGCAGGCAGATGCATAATGGCCCCACAATGGGGCCCCAGGATGATATGAAATGACTCATTGGAAATTATGGTGGATTATATGGTAGTTTGGCTAAGAATGGCCTCCATAGGCTCATAAGTCACCTGGGAGTGGCATTATCCAGGACACTATGAAATGACTCATTGGAAATTATGGTGGATTATGTGGTAGTTTGGCTAAGAATGGCCTCCATAGGCTCATAAATCACCTGGGAGTGGCATTACTTCAGGAGGATTAGGAGGTGTGGCCTTGTTGGAATGGCTGGAGGAAGTGTGTCACTTGGGGTGGGCTTTGGGGTTTCAAAAGCTCAAGCCGGACCCTCTCTCCCTCCCTCCCCCCCCTCTCTCTGTCTGTCTCTGTCTTCCTGTTGTCTGCAGATTATAGAATTTTCAGCTACTTCTCCAGCATCATGTCTGCCTGTCTGCCACTGTACTCCCTGCCATGATGATAATGGACTAAACTTCTGAAACTGTAAGCAAGCCCCAATTAAATGCTTTCTTTTATAAGAGTTGCCATGGTCATGGTGTCTCTTCATAGCAACAGAACCCTGACTAAAATAACTATGGAGAGCTGGGTGAGATAGTGTTCCCTCATCCATGCTGCTATGCCCAACACTTCTCATTGATGACACCTGATGGGAGTGGTGGTATCTTTCATGTGGCATTGGAGCTTGCTGACATTTCAACCGTGCCCTTGGCTGCTGACTCTCAAGACCAGTTGGCACTTATTTGGAACAGATGGTAGTGGGCCTCAGAGAGGCTGTCTATCTTCTATAAAAAGTTTCATTATATAATGCTAAACCTTGAATATCCTACAGATTTGGAAAGGCATCTGGAAGAACCTTAAAAAACAGCAATTAAAGAGCTTAAGTGAAGACACTCTCTGTGGGTAGAAGAGGCACACCCAGAAGCCATAAGGTTACTGGACAGAATCTTAGTGCCAGAGGTGGATTCTCACCCTATAAGTCATTGGCCAGGGAAGCCCCCGAGACCCGTTAAGTCATAAATGCTATTGCCACTGCTGCTGGCTGCATTCCAGAACTAGATGGCAAGTTCTTATTGTTGAAGACACCACACAATTTGGCTGAAGAGACGAGGATGAGGCTGATTTGGAAATCACTCCCTGACCGATGTCTTTTTCTTTCCTTTTCTTTTCTTGTGCCAGAAGGTGTTATCCTGACTGCCAGGGGAGAATTGTTGACAGTCCTGCTGTTACTGACCCTGTATGCTACACTACCAATATGCCAGGTAGGATGTGGCCAGGGTGCAATAGTGACACACCTATTATTATGGGTGTGGCTAACTTCTTTCTAGTTGGATTTAAGTCCTGCTGCACCAGAGAGAACTCATAGTACTGTAAGTCAGGACAAAAATTGTTGCCTTGGCTTCAAGGTCCTGGGAAGCTATTGCTGTTGTTACGCCTATTAAATTGCCTTCTAGACATTTATGTTTGTATCCATAGATTGCTGTTGCTGTCAGCCATAGTTACGGAGGGGAATTTCTTTCTTTTTCTGTTTTGCTGTGGGCATTTGTTACTATAGAAACTTATAGCTAGCTGTTAAGAATAAGTGACAAACCCAGCGGTGGTAGTGAATGCCTTTGATCCTAGGACTAGGAAGAGGCAGGTGGATCTCTGTAAGTTTGAAGTCAGCTTCATCTCTAGTTCCAGGACAGCCATGGCTGTTACACAGAGAAACCCTGTCTCAGAAAAAAAAAGGAAAAGAAAAGAAAAAAAAAGAATAAGTAACAATTATTGTTGCTTAGTGGCCCAGCGAAGTGGAAGAAAATAGCTACCTGTCCTGGTTGGTTTTGTGTCACACACGCTAGAGTCAAGTGCGAAGGCAAACCTCAGCTGAGAAAATGCTTCCTCCATCTATACTGCACATATGCAAGACTATAGAGTAGTGTCTTAATTGCTGTTTGATAGGGGAAGACC
Organism: Mesocricetus auratus; assembly: GCF_017639785.1. Taxonomy (NCBI): domain Eukaryota; kingdom Metazoa; phylum Chordata; class Mammalia; order Rodentia; family Cricetidae; genus Mesocricetus; species Mesocricetus auratus. The sequence continues at coordinate 23,804,260 of NW_024429203.1, forward strand.
GAGTCCGCTGTGGGTGGTGCCACTCCTGGTCTGAGTGGCATAAGGAAGTACTCTGTGAGGATCAACCCAGTAAGCAGCGTGCTTCTGTGGCTTCTGCTTCAGTTCCTGCCTCCAGGGTCCTGCCTTGAGTCCCTGCCTTGGCTTCCCCCAGTGGTGAAGTGTGACCTGAGGGCTATAAGACAAAATAAACCCTTTCCTTCATAAATTGTTTCCGGTCATGGTGTTTTATCACAGCTATAGAATCCCTAAGTAAGACACCACCTATATCAGCCCTTCTGAGGCTCAGAGAACATCGGTGAAGAGAAGGTTAAAACAATCGAATAAACATAGGAGCTGGAGGGAATGGGTGGAACATTGTCTATATTTCCTCTGAACTGAAATACTCCTTCCTGGAAAGAGGGGGTAGACTCATAGGATATAGAAAGCCAAAGAAAAGTGTAGTTTATTAAACCTACAAGGTACAAGAATCCCAGAGAGTCATAAAAATCATGAGGCCCTTTCCAAGTATATATAAGCAGTCACCAATTTCCAGGAAAGGTGGATACACAGGACATGATGTCAGTGTATCAGTCTGAATGTTGGGCAGAGATCTTCAATGATATCTCCTTCATGTATTATCATCTATGCTAGGGGTAGACTTTTTGGTGATGCAGTTACCCATTAACCTGCAAGCAATGCCCCAAAACTAATTGATTCAGCAATCTAGACTTGGTTGAAATAATTTCTTTGGTTTGTTCTTGGTGCTCTATCTGTGTCGAATTTTCCAGGGAACAGTCACACAACACCAGGTCAAAGACTAAAAGGTGTGATAGTCTTCATCGGATTCTTATCAAGCCATCCAGGAAGCCTATGGCAAAGATTTCTCATACCTGTTTAATGACCATGAGCACGATGGTATGTGGTAACAGTTACAAAACAGACAACAGTCAACTACATCTTCCACCAGAACTGATGGTTTCCTGCTGCAGTGGTTTTGGGAATGGGCAAAGAAGACAAAGACCTCTTAGGCCTTTTTCTCCTTGACTGGGCTCTTAGTGATATGGGCTCTCAAGAGAGAGCTGACTTCCATCCCTTCAGTGGAAGGGAGAGCCTCCTTGACGGAATAACACATCTGAGAATTGAGTCAATGATCTGGCTTCCCCTCAGTGGACTTCAAGTCTGCCTGGGGTTATGGGAGAAGCATGGGTGGCTGAGCTATCACATCTGAATTCCTTCTGGGCACCTCTGCATTGTGTGTCTGGGTCCTTGGTTACTGCAGGAAACACCAGAGTTGTGTATAAGGAGGCCCGTGTCCTGCGTCCGACTTTGAGGGGTCAGGCAGTGGGCAGGTCTGAGGGGAAGCAGCTTTCCGATGTGGTGGACAGCAGTGTTACAACTCAGACTAGAATGAAAAAAAGACAATGGCAAAGGAAAAGTCAGAGACTCGAAATTGACAAAGTAGTGACAAGGTCAGGAAAAGTGAGACAACTCGAAATTGACAAAGTAGTGACAAGGTCAATAGTATCTTCCTTTCCTGACATAATTTTGCTCTCTCGACCTCCTGCCAGCGGCCAGGAAATTTCCCAACCCTCTCCATACTCTTAACAACATCTCCCTGGAAAAGGTCCAGCAGTCTTGTTCTAGAGAACGTTAGTTGTAGAGAATGATAAAGCTCAGGGTTCTGTACTCTAAGGTACTTGTATTTCACAGATATTGCTAACCTAAGGAATCTCAGCTTTAATAAAGAGATCTCAGACTGTCAGCTTGCTGGGAAGGAAATGTATTTGGGATTAAAAGGTTGTCAGAGGTATTTAAATCAAATCTAAGGAGGATGCATGCCCTCGGGGTAGGTGTATGGAGGGAGGGCTCCCTGTGGGACTAAAACACTCACCTTCCGCACATTGTAGATCCAGTCGAGGTAGGCAGTGACCTTGGTGTACACTCCAGGGGTAGTTGGGCTCCCACAGCCATAACCCCAGCTCACGATGCCTACTACCTGCCAATGTCCAGAGTGGTACATCAAAGGCCCACCACTGTCACCCTGTGAAAAGCCAGAACAGGAGCTGCTGGGGTGGGCAGGCCAGACTAAGGGTGGTCTTCCCCCTCCTGTTCCCTTGCACTTTCCATAGCTCTGTGTGCTGACTTGTCTACCCTCTTTCTTGATCATATTATTGAGTGCTCTTACTGGGGAAAGAATGACCCATCTGTAGGCAGCTAAACTGAGGGCAAGCTGCTGCCTTATCAGAGGGTCGTAAGTGACATGAGCAAATTGAGTTTAGCTTAACCAGGCAGTTCCTACACCTATCTAACCACCAACCGAGTGCTTGTTTATGTTGCTCCTGTTCTGGATAACTGAGGTTCAATTAACCGGGAAAAAAGAGTCTTGTCCCCCCACTCCCACCCCAGGAAGCTCACAAACAAATAGGTAGGCAGAGACAATAAGTGAGCAGATGACAAAATAAAGTGGTGAAAAACACACTGACTGCCTCTCTCTGAGCTCAGTAACGCATATCCTCTCTGAGGCCACCATGGGTTCAAGGAGGGCAGACACTCTCTCTAAATCTACTGTTCATGGCCTAAAAGAGATGGCAGAGACAGCTCATTCTTGAATGAGGGTTTTAGTGTTGGGGGATGGGAGTAGGTTGAGAAATTTGAATAAAAATAGCTCCAAAGAGTCTCTGGACATATGGGGTGGTAACAAGACACATGGGAATCGCTGGGAAGTCCTGGTGGCCGTGGAGACAGGAAGAGGGGACATGTGAAGCTCACTTAGCATGAGATGATTTTTTCCTAGTAAAGGACAGCAGTTAGGGGTAGTCACAGAGAAAAGAGACCGGGGGTCATTGTCCTCAAAGGGATCACAGATGATGGGAAGTGAGGGTTCGAGGAGAAGGTGGCAATGCCACCTTTATGTGTGAAATATACACTTAAATTCTTTCTGCTCATGAAGCCCCATCCATCCATCTGCCCACTCATCCATTCTTCTGTCTTTATCAGACTGTGCTTCTGCCCGCCATTACCACTAACAGAACATTACAATCTGCAAGACTTCATGTGGGCATCCAGTTTGTTGGTCTTCACATCTCTCCAAGACCTACATACATCCCTACTCACAGAACTCCCCAGGGTCTCTGGAGGACCCACCTGGCAGGCGTCCACGCCACCTTGTGGGGTACCCGCACACACCATCTCAGCAGTGACTTCCCCCTGGTAGGCATCCTCTGCATTGCACCGGGTGCTGTCAATGACCTGGACTGAGGCCTGCAGCAGCACGTCAGACATTGTCCCTGGGAGGTTGAAAACGTATTTCCTTATTCTCACCTCTACCCTCAGCCCAGAGTAATGTTCTGGGCCACCAACACTCTTTGATGCCTGGTAGCCAGGGTGGGCTTTTCTGAAGGATGCTTGTCTTTCTTATTACTGATGGGGGGTGGGTAGTAATAAGATACCACCATTCAAGGTCTCTAAGGTCTTGAGCCCAAGACTTACCTCCATTTTGCTCTGTAAAACCCCATCCAATGACCCAAAGTGGTGTGCCTGGGGTGAGCTCTTCATCAGGGAAAGGCAGGCATATGGGCCTGACAGTATCTGCCAGGAAGAGAGAGGGAGATCCTATATTAGGGTTTTTAAAAAAATTATTCTCTGTATTTTGTGCTTTTATGTCTTGGGGGTCATGCTGGTCTACGTGAGACTAGTTCAGCTGATTCCTAGAGAGAACAAACCATTTGTCAGAGAGGCCCTCAGTATCTAAACTAGTTAATCTGGAGTCCACACCCTTAACCTCACTCTCCATCACCCCACTCTCATAAACCAAGCTAATGTTTTTCTCTGTCCTAAGTCACCCCAGGTTCAGATACTACACCTCTAGAGACCACTCTCTGCAGTTCAGACAACTGTTCTCATTCTCCAGCTCCGAGCATGCTCAAACTCGCCTACCCAGCCTCCCTCTGTGGTCTGGAACTGCAGACAGCACTTGGGCGTCCCTCGACCTCCCGTCCCCACCCTTTCTGTCTTCTGACACATGCACAGACTCACACACACAAACACACACAAAGAAAAACCCAGGAAATACTAGGTTCCTTGTTCCTGGAGGAGTGCAAGCAGAGGCACAGTAACCTTTGGCAGGGTTATCGTATGGAGTCTTGAGCATCGATCAGGGGTAAGGAAGGGACTGGACGATTCTTTTAAAAAGGCCCTAACGACTTCAAGAACTTAGATCTTCCAAATAGAGCAAACAGACTTGGAGGAATCTCTGACAGGGGAAGGTGTGAATGTTAGCTGACAGTTACGGCAGGTCCCCTGGCACCAGAGATGTGGGGATGATACATTAGCTGGACACCGCGGGCAAGCTGTAGTCTTGAGAAGGAACATGATGTGTCCAAAGGCTGCTCGGCAGAGTGGGAATAAGGGGGATCTGAGGGGCTCCGTTCCCGGGGACCACCTCTCACCTGAGAATGTGAGTGGCACCTGCAGCTTGATGAGGGCAATGTCCTTCTCTTTGGGGTGCAGGGCATTGTGCTTGGTGACGAAGATCTTGGCCACAGGCAAGGACGGAGTGTGGCCCAGTTTCTCTGAGCCAGCCCTCACCTTCCAGTTGGACACATCAAGGTGCTTCCTAAGGATGGGGATGGCTAGATCAGGGGAAGGCAGTCACACTGAGGCCTTGCCTGGGGCTAGGCCTCCAGGTCGGTGGATGCTCTGCCAAAGCGCACAGTGGGCGTAGAAGTGGTGGAGACGAGCGGTCTGAGGGGCCACCTTCCTGACCAGGTTATAAGAGGAGATGTGATTCCTTTTCTTCATTAAAAGGACCCAAGCAAACTTCGACCTGGAGGGTCGGGAAGAGGCCGCCCCATTTCTGGGTCTTGGAGTCCTGCCAGGCTCTCTCCTACCCTTGCTCTTGTCTATGCTACTTGCATTGTGGTCTGTTGAGTCATGGGTTTACGTCCATTCTTCTCCCTGCCAGGCCTGTACACAGGGAGCTTCCCTCAAGAGTGAATTTAGAGCTCTAGTCCATCTCAAAAAGGTGAAAACCCCTGAGCTAGACCAAGACGCCTTGAAGGTGATGATGGGGGTCTATGCGATGCACAGGATCTGAAGGGGGGTGGTTCTTGGTACTCACCGGATGCTGAATGAAACAGATGAATGAAGTGAAGAGGGCCTGAGTGTAACCCTTTCCTAAGGCCTGGCCAGCTCGCTCTGTCCTCTGGACCAAATGACAATCTACACTTGGTTCAGTGACTCTAGACTCTGGGGGCCATCTACTGGAAGACTGGCAAGGAAGAGTCAAGCTCTTGGGAGCACAGATGTGTGGGGAGAATCTCTGTAGCAAAGTGGTATGGGCACCCTGGGGGTGAGGACCCTGGGTTCCTGAGGCTTTTCACCCGACGGAGGTCAACCTTGGAGACCGCTGCTCTCTGCACAGGCTCCCAGTACCTAGTGAGGACATCGTGGCCAGTACTTTCTTGCTGCACCCCAGCAATGGTTTTCAGGGGAGCCATAGTCAGGAAGCAAGTCAGGAGGCTGGCCCCTCCACGGCCTCGGTCCCTCCTGGCCTCCTCATAGCTAGGAGTCGTACCTGAAGCAGTGGGCCGCTGTGAGGATCCAGTGGGGATCCAGGATGCTCCCACCACAGGTGTGCTGCCTGTCATACTGGATGCTGACCTGCCACGGCCAAGAATCCACGGAAGCCTCCACCCCGCCCACCACACGCGGAGTCTTCAGGCTTCTTCCACATTCTGGACCCGATGGAGAGAAAGGGAAGAGGGAGAAGTCAGGTTTCTGGGGAAGCCTCTCACCCTGCAGAGCCCTGGAGCAGGGCCCTCAGGAATGGTACTGGATGGGGAGCGCCCACCCACGCCAGTTCTGAATCATCCACTGGAAAGATAACCAGTGTGATACCACAGGTTTCCCTGAAACCCTGGATGGGTGGAGCTCTGCGAGGTGGAGGGAGGGCTCTTGCTCCAAACCCTGCCCAGAAAACCAGAGTAACTACGGCTCCTCCCCCAGAGATGCTCAAGACCACTCCCACGGGGCATTTAACCTGCATCTTAAGGAAAGGTCATGCGGTTTTTCCCTTCCTTTTCCTCATCTCTCTGGGGGCTGGGAGGCCACTGGGAGCATTTTACTCATTAAACCTGGACTTTTAATTCTTAATTCTGCTTGGTTTGATTGGCTGAGAGAATTAGGTGCTCCCCCCCCCCCACTTTGCGTGTGTTTAGGAATTTAAACTTTTAAACATGGGTGTGTCCACTGAACCTGCAATTTATCTTTTTAAAACAAGTAAGGGTGCACAGTCATGAATTCCAAAAGCCCTGGCCAAACAGAACAGTCCCCAGGCACCCCCCATCCCCCGCACACGGAAACAGATATTCACAAGGTACTTTGGTATCAGGAAATTAGGTAAAAGTTCTAGAAACTGGGTTTCTTCCCTCTGTTAAGGAAGTTTGCCCATTGGCTAGCCTGTCTTCTTCTGACCTACCTTTCACATCTGACCTTTGAACCTGAGTTAAAATCTTCAATGTCAGGCTGGAGAGATGGCTCAATGGATAAGAGCACATCCTTCTCTTCCAGACCTGAATTTGGCTCCCAGTACCCACAACAGACAGTTCAAAACTGCTTGTAACTCTCGTTCCGGGGAGTACAACTCTAACGCCCTCTACTGGTCTTCACAGGTGTTGCACGCACATGCTCACACCACCCCATAATTTAAATAAATAAATAACAATCTAAAGAAAAGCAAAAAAGTCTCCAGTGCTATCTCCTCGCTCTGTTCCATGCCTCTCTGGTCTTGTGGACATGCCATGCCATGATCTTTCCAAGGGGGAAACCTTCCCACTGTCTCTCCTCTGCCTGGCCTAGTGCCTGCCCAACACTATGTCATCCAACCCTACATTCAACTTGCCTCCTTGCTCACTCATTCAAAGCTTCTTGGTTGGCAAGGTGTGTGTGTGGGGGAGAGGGGGTGTCTAAACTCTTTTGAACTGCTTCCCATGGTCTTTATATAAAGCTCTGTCCAGCAGTGATCTGCTTGGAAATCCCTAGAACACTTGAGCTATGGTTTGAGTGTGCCTCCCTCAAGGTGGCCACTTAGCCTTGAGTATGGTGGTGGCAAGGCAGTGGGCCCTTTAAGAGGCAGGGCCTAGTGGTCCTTAGGTCATTAGAATAGCCACCCTCTTGGGGGAGAAGCAGTTTTTTTGTGTTCCTTGAGCCCCTGTGAGAATTTAGAACGAAACAGAGCCCACCCCTGAATTGCTGTCTGGTTCATTGTTTCCTCGTTCTGTGATGATCCACCAACCAGCCTTAGGGCCCCACTTGAGGACAAGCCAAGGTAGCTTTCTGATCTTAGACTTCCAGGCTTTAAAATTGTAAGCTAAGCAAAACTCTTCTTTACAATGTTATCCTGCCTCAAACATTTCATTACAGTAATAAACATCTAACACATTCAGGTCTGGCTGTGAGCAGAGGGTAGGAGGGAGTTCTTGGCATTAGCCACTTGAAGGAATGCAGATCTATAAGACCAAACAGTGGGACTCAGACCAGGAGCAATGAAGATGAAGGCCTTCCTGTTCACTGCTGGCCTAGGCCCCACACTTTCAGAGATGGGGTGCACTCACCGAGGCAGCTCAGGGAAACCAGGGAGAGGCAGGACCTGAAAGAGAGATACAGCCTGGAACTCAGCCCTGTGACACCGCTGGTTCAACCCTGTCCCCAGTACTGGGAAACCCCGGGACCGTCACCGTGGGCCTGTAGAACTGCACTAATACTCAGTGGGGTTCAATTCGATTCACGCTCCTACCGTGTATGCAGCCCCGCCCAGGGCAAAGGCAGTCCCGGGAGGGAAGGGAGCAGTACCGGCTGTTGTGGGACATTTAACTAGGCAAAGATGAATTACATTTGTTTATACTGCATTTGCTTAATTATGTAAAGATGTGCTGCGTTTGCTTCACCTTGCTTGCCTAAGGTACCTGATTGGTCTGATAAAAAGGTGAATGGCCAATAGTTAGGCAGGAGAGGGTTAGGCAAGACTGGCGAACAGATAGAATAAGTAGGAGAAATCTAGGAGGGGGGAAGAGAGACAGAGAGGAGGGAGAGGAGAGAGGGGGTATGGGAGGGGGGAGAGGTGAGGGGAGAGAGGAGAGAGAGAGAGAGAAAATATGTGGGAGAAAGAGAGGGACACACCCACCCAGGGCCAGATGCCAGGCAGCTGCCAGCCAGACACGAGAAGCAGTGAACATAAGAAAGAAAGAAAGAAAGAAAGAAAGAAAGAAAGAAAGAAAGAAAGAAACACCCAGAGGCAAAACCCTGATGATAACAGGTTAGTTATAAGAGCTGGTGGGACACGCATTAAGGTAAGGCCGGGCACTCATCACTAATAAGAAGTCTCCATGCCATGACCTGGGAGCTGGTTGGCCTAAAAGAAAGCTGGTTACAGCCGGGCACACTGCAGCCCTTTCAAACAGAACAGGATTTTGATGGAGTCACACAGATAATCCCTTTCAAGATCAGCTGTGGCAAGCATCTGCCCTGTGTCCTGGATGCGAAGATGGCTGCTCCCGGAGCCTTTGCTCCCTAGCAGCAGGTCTTGTTTGGATTCAGTTGTGCTCTGGCACGGTGATAGGCAAGGGCTAGGGAGCCTTCCTTGGAGCATCAGAAGGTGCCGCTTTGGCCTGAGGAAGTGATGGAAAAAGGACAAAGCACCTTTTGGGCTCTTGCCTACCAGACAACTCATTAGGGAACACGGAGTAGCTGTGGGAGGAACTTGACTGTTCAGGCAGATAGAAGGTCATTGTTTATTCATTCCTCTGCCTTTGAGCAGGATAGCACACATTGTATTCAAGAACAGAAGAGTCAACAGAGAATACCCTCTGAACTCAGAATTGGGATTCCATAACCCTGGATGTTTAATGGGCTGCTTGGCTAGTTCTTCCTGCTGTCTGGCTCATTTCGCCCTGCTGCAACCATGAGTGGCTTTCCGGTGTTAGCTAGCCTCTGTAGGTCAGAAGGCATCCCCTCACTTACCCACTTCCGTTTTGCATCTGAAGTGTCTGGTTGTTTTCTGTGACTTGAACTACGGTGAGATTCTGGTCTGGACCAATCTTCACTGCTCTGAAAGTGGGTTGGCTGTGTAGGGAGAGAAAGTGAGCGGGGGAGAGGCTGGACTGGATGGATGGGGAACGGTGTACCCACCCCCATTCCAGGGAGACAGGGAGGCATGGTGTCCCCACCCCCATTCCAGGGAGAGAGGGAGGCGGGGCAACACAGGTGGGCTGGGTTAGTGGGCGGGGCTGGCTTTGCTGGGTCATAGGAACATTCCCACATTAAGGCAGAGTTCAGCCCAAGACAGGCTGCTGTGGTCTTGCTTTCTGGGACAGGGACTCCTGGTCCAGAGCCCAGAGTTCTGCAGAAGGCCTAGGGGCCTGTTTTCCTCACACCCAGCTCTGTCCCTGTCTCGGATGCCCAGCAGCTCTTTAGGTTCACACCAGGGGGAGCGAAGAAGCAAAGGGACCCAGATGAACTCCCGTTTTAGCACGGAGGGAACCGGAAGGGACCAGATGAACTCCCGTCTTAGCACGGAGGGAACCGGAATGTGGATGTCTGATTTGCCAGACAGGGTATATGGGTTGTCTTCGATAGTGTTTTCAAGATAGGAGAAGCCCGGATCCGTTTGCTGAAAGGAGTCCAGGTGCAGGTGGAACTTCCTTAAGCCTGGGCAACCCTCTCCCTTCCCTTTTGCTAGTCCGTGTTTGCCTTCTTTCAAACCCTGGATTTAAATCTTCCTCTTCCAGGAAGCCTTCCCTAACCACTTTGCTTTCTGGCCCTTTCTTCACCAAAGCTGCCTCTTCCAAGTCTCTCCACTCAGTACAAGCTTTGCATAGAGATCTGGGGTCAATCCACATTCCGGGCTGACTGGTTCACACTTGAGTAAGAATGCAAGCACTTCCTGGGTGAACCAGTCACTGGATGTGGGATGACCAGAGACTGTCACCCTCAAGACCCAAGTTCTTTTTTTTTTTTTTTTTTTTTTGGTTTTTACGAGACAGGGTTTCTCTGTGTTGTTTCAGAGGCTATCGGTCCAGCTCAGCCTCGAACTCACAGAGACCCGCCTGCCTTTGCCTCCTGAGTGCTGGGATTAAAGGCGTGCGCCACCACCGCCGGGCTAAGACCCAAGTTCTTATATGCTGGCTCTGATACCAGTTTCGTGTGTGACCGTGGGTGGGTCACTTTTGTGCTATGGGTCTGTCTCTCTGAGTCCTGATTGTCTTCTCTATAAAATGAAGCTCACGCCAGAGGTTCCAGCTATGGTTTTGTGTTCCTAAATAAGAAAGGCTTCCTTCCAGTCCAGGCAGAGGAAAGAAAATAGATATGAGCAGAGAGCTCTGAGCAAGGAGGGAGGGTGCTGGTGGTAAACATACCCAGGAGAGTGAATGTTTGCTCACCAAATACAACCTGATGAGTAATTTAATGAACTTTGATATCATAAAGCCCCAGAGGCCAGTTAGGTCAGTGCCTCCGTGCTCTCCAGAAGGGCAGAAATTCTGGGAGGCTACCACCTTAAGAACCTCAGGAAATCCACCAGGTTTCATAACCGGGACTCAGCCTGCAGCATTCAGTCCAGCTGACGCTGCAGTTGGCCGGACTGCAGAGGAGGAGGGGTTAGCTGCAGGAGCAGAGGGGAACAGCAGGTGCTGGGCATGCCTCCTGCTGTCCTTTGAAATGAAGGTGACAGAGTGTCCCTTTCTGGGGTGGGGTGCTGGGAGTCCCTGGTCCCAGGGGAGAGAGCGGAAACTAAAACCAGGAAGCAGAGGGAACAGAGACCAGATGGGTTCATCCTGGCTGCCCAAAGCATCTCTTGGACAAAACCTTTAGGCTGCTTTAGGGATCACGGAGAGAACTGGCAATGTCTGTCTAGTAGTCATTTCTGTCTTCTCTCTGGGCTCAGTCTCTTAGAGTCCCGAGGAAGTTCAGTTTGAGGAGGGATCAAGTCTCACTTCTTCTTTCACTGATGAAGACTTGCGAGTAGAGAGAATCCCCAGTGTGCAAAAACACTGAGAACTTGTGGTGTCCAGGGATCAGGGGTGCTGGCAGGCACAGGTTCTAGTCCTCTACCTCCCCAGCTTCTGCCTAAGCAAGCCACTTACTCTTTCAGAACCTCCTTGTAACACAGAGTTAATAATAACTGCGCTTTGAGCTTTCTGCCAAGATCAAATGAATATAAATATATGTAATGCTAATTACCCTTCCTGTACCTTCCATCCACTCCAGATTTGGACCTGCCTCTACAGTTCACCCAGAGGGCTGGGGCTGCTGTTGCTGCTGGGCCTCAGTGGAATCAGTCTAGTCCTCGCTATTTTTGTTTTCCAGTGCTGAGAATGGAACCCGGGGCTTTGCATGTGCCAGGCAAGTTCTCTACCCCTGAGCTAGACCCCCAGTCTTCCTTTCTGCTAAATTTTAACCAAGAGGACTTTGCATATGTAAATTAGGCTTTGTGTTGTGGTCAGGAACTTCTCACACAGGGAAAAGGAGAGAGAACCGGGAAGGCCCCATTCTCCCCTAGTAAGATTGGCATTGTTTTCTCTGGCTAACTCTGGAGGTCGGATTTTAACCCTCATGCAACTTGTAAGTGAAAATGCTAGGACTCAGACACAGTTCTATATGAATCCCATGTCTGTGTTTTTAGGGAAAAGGGAGAAAGAGGAGAAAGGAGGAAGGGAGGGAGGGAGGGAGGGAGGGGGGAGGGGGATGGAGGGAGGGAAGGAGGGAGGGAGGGAGAGAAGGAGGGGGGGAGGACAGAAGGCAGACCAAAGAGAACAGAGGCTGCTGGGGTGAGGTGAGCCTCCTATAGTCCTGGTTGGGTACCTGTCATAGCCCATCTGTCTGCAGGCTGTCTTGGCCAGAGCTTCTGTGAAGTTGTCAAAACAGACAGAGGCCCAGGTTCCTGTGGCTGCATCGAGCACCTGCAGGGTTGATCGATCCTTGGAGAGTCGGACTAGGAGGGAAGGAGCCTGGGTCAGCTGGAGGGTGGGGCCTCTCTAGACCATGCCCCCTCCTCCCAACCCAAAACTGAGGACATGTTCAACATCAAGTGGCGTTCTTCCAGTTGACTAGAACCTAATTTGGATGGCAGCTAGGGGGAAGCCTGACCACCTGCCCAGGGACAATGATTGACAGCCTCTCCTTTTGCTAGTATAGGTATGGGTTTTGATGATCAGTGACATAATTGCTCTACTATGGCCCACGTAGCTTGCTCAGTTTGGGGAAACATCTCAGCCAGGGGCCTGGTAGCTTCCCCATGGAAGGAAGGAGAAGGAGTTAAAGTGAAAATGTCTATTGGTATTAGCGTGGTAGGAGCCCATGGACATTTGACTTTACTAAATAACAGCCAATACACAAGAAGTCATTCAGTTATTCAGACCCTCAAAGGGTCTCATTACCTATCTTCTGGGCTAAGTTGTTGTGGGAATTCATTCACCCAATAGCTTTTAGGGTAGCAGTCCTTTTGAGTGTGGTCTGAGGTGTTACGTGTAGACTGAAAAGTGGAGAGAAGAAACTCTCTCTCTCTCTCTCTGTCTGTCTCTGTCTCTCCCTCTCTGTCTCTCTCTCTCTTTCTCTGTCTCTGTCTCTCTCTGTGTCTCTTCTCTCTCTCTGTCTCTGTGTCTCTTCTCTCTCTCTTTGTCTTTCTCTGTGTCTCTTCTCTCTCTCTGACTGTCTCTCTCTCTTTCTCTGTCTCTGTCTCTCTCTGTGTCTCTTCTCTCTCTCTGTCTCTCTCTGTGTCTCTCTCTGTGTCTCTGCTCTCTCTGTCTTTCTCTGTCTTCTCTCTCTCTCTCTCTCTCTCTCTCTCTCTCTCTCTCTCTCTCTCTCTCTCTCCCATATGGTGGTCAGAGATTTGATCGCAGCTCCCAGGGGCTCCCCTGGGCAGAAAACCATGGTGGCTCTCTACCTTATTGTCACGTGTGAGCACTCCACAAATAAATATTGGATATTCCTTTATCTTGGCTCTGGTGGAGTCTCATGCTATTCCTTTACACTAAGTGTTAGAGGGTCAGTCCAAGCTAGCTGATCACATTTTTCTTTCTTTTTTTCTGAGACAGGTTTCTCTGTGTAGCTCTGGCTGTTCTGGAATTCACTTTGTAGGCCAGATGCAGTAAATACTATGAATGGAAGAGTTGCTAGCTGGTTACGTGACACGACGATCCTGTTTCTAGTCTCACTGAGATATCAAAGGTCATGTGCTCTATTCCTCTATGTCAAAATCAAGCAGGTACAACCAGCACTGGCTATACTTTCCTGTCCCCTCATTTTCGGAATGTGTGCCCTGTCCAGTGCTGGGATCTAAAGGTAGATGTGCCATGATCTGGCTCTGGGGACCTTTCCCAGCAGGGCTAGAACCTGACAAAGATGGGGCAGAGGCCACAACCCAGCTTACTTCTCCCTCTGCTCCTGCCTGTCAGTCCCTGGACTCACCTGTCACTCCAGGCTTCTCGGGGAAGTTCCTGACACAGTGTTCCTCATCCTCCCCCAAGGCACAGTCAAGGTGGCCATCACACACCTGCTCCCTCGGAATGAAGGCCAGAGGACTTCCACAGATGAAATAGTATCTGTCCAGAACCACTTTGACTGGAAGGCAGATGAGGGAGGGGCAGAGAGGGTCAGGCAGGCAGAGAGAGGCTGCGTCTTCTGAAAATCAGGCTGGCTGGAGACTGGCAGCCAATTTTAAAAAGAAATTATTTATTGTGTGGTCGTGTGTGTCCAACTGGAGTTCATAGGGCAACCTTTGGGAGCTGGTTTCAGGTTTTGTTACAGTAACGGAAAGCTGACTAACATTGCCACATCAGGTTGGGCCAGCCAATGTCGAAGAAATGATTTGGGGTTTTATACTTCTCTCAAACACCCCAGGCTCTCAAGGATCGAGGCGGTCTCACTTGTGGATACTCATTGCTACTAGGATGAGGACTTGCTCAGCTGGGAAACTAGGGTCCTGTGCCAGCCTCTGTGGACTCAGCCTCAATGGCCAAGTGTAGACTAAAGGGTTAAAGCAGAGGGTCTCTGTGTGCCATCCAATGGGTGGTGTCTGCTGCTAGTGCAAACGTCTTCACAGCCCCAAAGTACAGGCTCCCCAAAGACCAGCCATGCCCAGGCTGTGCATGCACTACACACCCTGCGTCCTGGCTCTGCCTGCTACAGACTTTTGGATTTTAATCCAGGTTCCTCACACAAGGAAGCTCATTACTGATCATGATGCTTAAGGGCATTTCATGGTAGAGGGACTCAATGGACGTCATGGACACACGGGTTCATTCAAATGGTAGAGCCAAGATCCCCACCCTGATTCCTAATCTTGTCTCCTATGCTCTAGTCCCTGCTGTAACTATGGGCATCATTGTCACAGAGTGGGCTGCCCCAGGCCGCATCAGGGCTAATGCACTGGCCGTAATGAAGACTGAGCTGAGATGGGCAGAGGGTTCCATCTGCCTGGTCCTCTTCCCTGGTGCCTCCTGCCCCTCTTCTCTTTATAGGCAGAAACGCTCTCTAGCCTGCCAGACAGTAGGGTTGCGCAGACACCCTGTTCAGTCCCGCTCCACCCTGCCCCTCCACCAGCTGTCAGTTTGCAGAAGATGGGAAGGAGGCGGCTGGGGGTGGGCACCTCTGCAACTGTCTGTGTGGGCTTGGAATGGGTGCCACGTGTATAGCAACCATCTGGAAGAGAAGCCATCTGGGAGAGCTGGGGGATGCACTCACCTTCCTCTCTCACCTAGAAGGCTCCCTCCAAGGCAGGGGTGGATGGATACATGAGGCATGAGAATTCATCCCCCACCCAACGCTTTGTGCAGATCACCTGCCTATGACTGTGGGGGTGGGAGGAGGGAAAGGGCTGTGGCTTACTGAGGGGGCGAGGGTGAGAATGGGGGCTGCCACGTACTGAGGAAGGATACTGTCACATCTGGGGGTGGGGTGAAGGTTGTGGAGGGGCTCAACTCACTGAGGATGCCTATAGTCGCGATGGCTGCCAGGCTCAGCAGCACTGCAATGATGGGGATCCCCACCTTCTTGAAGATCTCCTGGGGGCTGCGGGGTTTGTGAAAGGCAGCAATATCTGCAAGGAGAATGAGACAGACAGGAGGAGTGTGCAGTCAGCACTTGGAGCCCATCCCTGCCAAGGCGCACAGTCTTCTGCCCCAGGATGCCTGGTGAGGGTTTTGGTTAGGGGAGATTATCCCTGTGGGCAAGGCTGAGGTTTATGAACATGTATTATTCACCCACCTCCCCTCCCTTGCCCAGATTTACCTATCTTTCGTAACCAGTTCTCAGTTGAGCTGGCAGCCCATGCTACCTCCCATTGTCTTGTCCTAGCTTGTACAAGAGGATGTCACTCTTACCTTGTCTGACCTGTCCCTGCCCTGGGAGGGGTCCAAGCTCATGTACTTGGGCACCCACCATGATATATAAGATATATTATCATCTTGAATATATTTTTGTTTTATTTTATTATATTATTATTATTATTATTATTATTGGCCTTTCGAGGCAGGGTTTCTCTGTGTAACATCCCTAGCTGTCCTTGAACTAGCTTTGTAGATCAGGCTGGCCTTGAACTCACAGATATCCACCTGCCTCTGCCTGGAGTGTGCTGGAATTAAAGGCGTGTGCCACTGCCACCCATTGAATATATTTTTAGATGACATATAATTGTATTGATGGGGTATAGTATAACATTTCAACACATGTGTAATACATAATGATAATATCAGGGTAATTATGTTTATCATGTAAAATATTTATTTATTTATTTGTGTGTGTGTGTGTGTTGAGAACATCCAGAATTCTCTCACTAGCTCTTTTAGAACATCAAATGTCATCAACTGCACCACCCCAAATATTATAGAACACTAGCATTTACTCCTCTTATCCAGTTGCTTCTCTGATAACTTCTTTTTTAAAGCAGGAGATCAAGATCATGTAGCTCAGGCTCGCCTCATGCTCTATATGTAGATCAGGATGACCTTGAGCTTCTGATCCTCGTGGTGCTGGAATTAGAGGCATGCACCACCACTGGTTTCTGCAGTGCTGGGGATGGAACCCAGGGTTTTCTGTACACCAGGCAAGCACTCTACCACACCCCCAGGTCTCTGCCTTAATTTTTGCCTCCCTACATAGTGAATGTGTAGGAGAGGCCTGATAATTACTTGTGAGTAGATGTGTCGTGATGTTCCCATCACCAAGTTAGTCCAATACACAGCGTGTCCCCAGCATGGTCTTTGTCTTTAAGGAGATTAGAGTCTGGGGAAGAGCCAAGCAGGACACAAATGGCAGTCTACCAGGTGGAAGAAGGCATGTGCTGGACTAGAGACACCACCTGGGGAATGCTGGGAAGGCTTCCTGAGCAGACAGTACTTCATTCAATACAGGAAGAGACAGGGAACAGGCTCTGGGCCAGTTTAGATACAGGCATGGAGGGTGTGTGTGTGTGCTGTGAGTGTTTAGTGTCCTGAAGTATGAAGTGGGTCAAAGCCTGTTGGGAGGCAGGCCAACGAAGTCATTTTGTAGATGCTTGGAAACCATGCTAGGGTTTGGCATTTACCCTGAGAGCAGTGAGGAGCCATTGAAAGTTTTTGTTTGTTTGTTTTGGTTTTTTGAGACAGGGTTTCTCTGTGTAGCTTTAGAACCATTCCTGGAACTCACTCTGTAGACCAGGCTGGCCTCAAACTCACAGAGATCCGCCTGCCTCTGCCTCCTGATTGCTGGGATTAAAGGTGTGCACCACCACCACCCGACCCATTGAACAAGAGAGAGAATGTGATCTTCTGTTATCTAGGGAGAGTATTCACTTGTTAACTGACGGAAGAGGGTTGGAATGAGTTTGGGAGTTCACATAGGAAGCTATCATTGCCTAAAATTTGTAAAACAAACAATTACACATCCACTTTAGACGGTGTTGGCATCAGAGGTAGGTTCTGGGTCTTTTCAGGTCCCTTTCCTTCAGACTGTGAACTTTGGGCACCTTGCTCCCAAGGAGAGCTGGGCAAGAAGCATGGCTAGAAAGCAGTAGGCGGGCTCTCTTGTTCTCCCCCGCCACATGGCTCACCCCCAGTCTCTTTCAAACCCCTCTTCCACATTTCCTTAGTGTGAGCCTATTCTAGAACTTTCTGTTCAGGATGCGACCATTCCTTGTTTCCCATCCTCTCTCCTTGCTTGTTTTCCCCCAAGGCACTTATCATCTCTGACCTACTTTCTGACGTTTTTTGTGTGTTTTTTCCTCTCCTCCCATCCCTCCCTGAAATGGAAATGAAGCCACCATGCAGGCTATCTTGTGCACTGCCACTGTGTCTCCAGTGCCCAGAGCAGAGCCTGTCCCACAGCCAGTGCCCAGTGAGTGTCCACGAAATGTCCCCAGTACCCGGAGCAGAGCCTGTTCCACAGCCAGTGCCCAGTGAGTGTCCATGAAATGGCAAATGATCCATCCATTCTTGGCTCTGGTCTCTTAAGGACATACCCTGTCCCTCCTTCCACCAGCTCTCTGTTTATTCTGCCTCAGTCCATGCGAGGCATGTGTCTGGCACTACCCCCTTTATTCTGCTCATTGGAAGCTGAGGCTGGTGTCTGTCAGAGGCCTGTGTCCCATACATGATGGTATCAATGACTGTCGATAACAAAGATCAAACTTTGTACTTCCCTAATGGGGAGTTAATGTCCCTGCAGCCCAGCTGTGGGGATGTGAGTATGATGAAGTGTGGCCTGTAAATTGTTAGGTCCCGTCACAAAGCAGGTCATCAATAATGCTAGGTAGTCCTGCTTTTAAACTTCCCGCTCTCACTCCTCAGAATTGTTCTGTTCCTGTGGCCACCCACACAGTATTTTGTTCAGTTATTAATGCCTGGTTTGTTTCCTGGACACTTGCTTCCGGGGACGTGAGGTTGATTTGTTTTCTTGGAGAGCAACCAGTCTTTGGAAGGTGTCACTTGCCCTGCGTCCTGGCTGTTCTTAGGGAGTACCTGCCTCCCTCCTCAGGAAGGGATGTGGTTTCACACTTATCTCAAGTTCATAAATAGCCTCCTTGCCTGTGGTTATTCCTTCTGTCCTGCCCATTGCTTCTAGACAAAGCTTCCAGGAAGGGGCTTTTATACCCTGTCCCTTCCCTCTTGTGTGACAATAGGGGCTCCTATCCCACTCACTTCTGGACCACCCCAACCTTCTAAGCTGCATAATTAACTTCATTTTCGGAGTAAAATGGATGTCACTGCTAGTGTTCAGCAGCCAGCCCCCACCCCAGCACCCAGTCACGTGGGCAGGCTGGCTCTCTGGTGTTGAGTGTTATTCCTGATCTCTGACACTCAGGAGCTCCAATTCCTCCCCTCCCCCTCCTTCCCTCCCTCATCCTGGCTGTTGCTAGTTGACTCTCCTAGTTAGCCTGGTTTGTTAGCCATCCCCTGGCACTGAGCCACGAAGGTCTTTCATTTTAACTTCCTTCCCACCAGGTGTTTGGAGCCCATTCAGCTGCCATTCTGGTTTGCCAGTTCTTGGGTTTGTTCACTGAGGCTCACACAGGAAGAGCTACAGGAAGCTTGGTGCTCCTTGGGGACCTTGTGGTCGACTGTTACATTAAACCCCCAAGTACAAAGGAGGCCCGGTTTCCACTGGCTGAGTTATTGTTTCTGATCATTATTAACGTGTGATCCAAATAAGATGTTAACCTGAGAGGGCTTGAGCCATTGCCTTCCGGATTTGTTCCCATTAATTTGTTCCCTGTTCGTTTGTCTTGCTGATGTATAGGCTATCAGGAGTAGGTGTCAACGACTTAAGAAAATATAATAGGAGGGGGTGAAACCCTGAAAATTGGGAGTTTTCTATTTATTCACTCATTTGTCCCCTTTAACCAGGAATTCACAGCTATTTCCTCTCCTACCGGTGAAGTGCCAGTGTCCCAAGTTCTTGGTAGCATGAACTCCGTGAGATAGGAGCCTTGGGAGTGCCACTGCTGCAGCCCTATTCTGTGTAGTACAGGGCCTGGTCCAAAGAACAGATTGGGAGTCGCTGTTCTTGGCCTTTTGGGCCTGCTGGTCATATCGCCTCAGAGACCAGGCTTTTCTAGAACAACGCCTGCAACTTATGAATCCTTAGTACTTTCTGTTGGATGATGGTCAGACAGTGGCTTAGTCGCTGAGATTCGATGGCCCAGGGACCTTACCGTGGGTGTTCAGGGGTTGGTCACTGTCTGGATCCTGTAATTGAAGGAAAAATGGAAAGTTGAGTGAGGGGACCTTCTTCCCAACTGTAAGTATTCCCTTTTCTTTTGTGATTATGTTCCACAGTAGATCTACTGAGCCACCAAATCATAAATCAGCCTATGTATCGGTAGACGTGTCCAAAGCATTGCCACAGTTATACCCCACCAGCAAGTCCTTGCAATGGATGAATGAACTGATTGATGGATCCGTAGCACAACAGCATCATTGGGAACTGGTGGAAGTTAGAAAGTGGGGCCTCACTGGAGGAGTCAGAGGCAAGTCCCTAGGAAGGGTGTCTTGCCCCGAACTTCCCCTATGCTCTTTTCCTTGTCCTAGTAGCCTAAGCAGTGAGCCAGTCTCTACTACCCATCCCCTCCTGCCTAAGCACATGCGGCTGCATGACTTCTGGCTAAGCCCCCCGAATTTGTGAGCCAAATCACTCTTTCCTCCTTTAACTTGCTTCTGTGGAATACTTCCTCACAAGAAGGTGGTAGTTACTAATACAAAGCTCATGCTAAATGCCACGCCATGCATGAACTTCATGACATAATGGCAAAAGAACTAAACATGGGAGAGTATGCTGTTCAGTGACATTGATACCGAGTCAAAAGGTGAAGCTTAGGGGTGCTAACAGTCAGAACAGTGATTACTATTGGGGAAGTGGGGGTGGTTATAGGAAGAAGCAGAGTGGACTGTTCTGGAATATTGAGAAATTTCTAAAACTTGCTGTGGGTGCTGGCTACACAGTGTTTATGTGTGTTAGACTCTCACTGAGAGGTGTGTTTGCTGAGTTGTTTTGCTGCATGTAGATTATACATAATAAAACAGGCAAGCTCAAACAAGTCTACCAGGATAGTAGGGCATTTCTGATATGTGGCCTTAGTTCTGCAGTGACACACATGTGTAAACACACGCACACACAGGCATTTGCTCACCCACTTCCCATGTGCGCTCAATATACAGACGCTGTAGAGAATCAGAAATGGGGGCTGCCTCACATGCAAAGTATATTTACTCCTTTCCTACAGGCAGGGGTCAAAGGGAGGGTGATGCCCAGGTTCACATTTGTAGGGTGAAAATGGCTAAGGAAAAACACTCTGACCCTGACTTGATCCCAGGACCAGGGCTTGAAATTGTACCAATCCCTGAGCTTGCCACAGAGTCAGGCTGCAGAATCACACCAATCCATGAGCACAGAATCCTATCAATCCCCGAGGTCCCTGAGCTCAAAATGCCACCAATCCCTCAACACAAAATGCCACCAGAATCAGACCACCAAAATCTACCAATCCCAAACTACCCTGAAAGCTCCACCCCTCAATAAATCCTGTTCAGTTTGCTGCTGTTTCTCACCTAAAACAGTCACCCTCCTAGATTCTTCCTTCTTAATAAATCTCTTGAATGAGGTTTGTTGTATGGTGTGACATTTTCATCTGAGTGAAGCCCCGGCGGAAATGACTTTTGCTGGAGCCAGAGCAGAGTAGAACTGCAACACTTTTACTAGGGAAACCTTCTCCTAACAGAGCAGAGTCGTTACACACAGCAGAGCTGTAACAGCTTTTCTGGGGAAACCCTGCCCTGCCTAGGCAGAGTTGTTACATTGAGGAAATCTTTCCCTGGAGCAGAACTGTAAGCTGCTAGGCTTACAGTGACTTTGTGGTATTCCTTGGCTCCCATTGTCAGAATTCTGCAATGTTACACCATTCTCTGAGCCTTCCCTATCTCTCAAGCATCTCAGAACCTTCTTGATCCTCCCTTTAAGGTCTGGTAAAGGGTGGGGCGTCCCTGAGAGCTGTCTGAGCTTTAAGCCTCTACACAGGTTCTGACTTGCCAATGCTGTATGTATGGAGGTCGTGGATACCCAGTGATGTTGGGAGGAAGCTGCAGAATCCTATACATTTCTTACTGGGGACTTTTCTGGTCCCACTTGGGAGTGAAAAGGCTTCTTCTAAGCCCTGCGTGTGTGGGAATCCTAGGTTGGTTACAGGGACATACCTGCTGTCGTGATTAAATATGGGGCAGTGATGGGAGGGGAGCTCCTTCCTGCTTTCCCTTCCTTCTGCTTTGGAGTCTGCAGTCTGCTGGAGGGATTTGGCCTTCGGTGTCACTACAGATGGCTGGTGCAATAGTACACAGGCTCCGATTTTTATTGATTATCTGCCTTTGGACAATAAATAAAAGGAGTTTTCTGGTGCCCTGCTCACACATAGCCACCTTTTCCTGCCTGTCCATCCCCTCTGTTTGGACAGTCACCATTTATCGGTCTCTGTCTCTTTCTGTTTCTTTAAAAGTTTTTCTTTAAAATTTTCTTTAGAATTGACAAATAAAAATTGTATTGGTCTCTTTTCTATGTTAAGCATCTGGCTTGTGCCTACAAAAGACTGAACTGATCTCTGGGCTCTGCTCGTTTCTAGGCTTTCCTTGGTCATCACCAGGCTGGATGGAGGGGACAACTTTCAGCATGAAGATGAGAACAGACCAGGGTACCTGGCCCTGTGAATACTTAGTTGGGAGATGGCAATACACACAAACTGGCAAAGTCTTTTCCTTTAACTTAGATCCAGATTAAAAATGATTGAGACTGAGTGTGTGGTAACCAGGGTAATTAGTATTAAATAACTACTAATAAATAGATGTGTGAGGAAAGTCCATACTGTGCCAGACCCTGATCCAAAAAGAAATTGGAGTCAAAGATCAATAAAAATTCATTCCGGCACACTTGGAGAGATGCCCAAACAAGACAACTGAGTGCTACATCCCTTGGAAGGCTTGAGGAGGATGGACTACCCTAGATAATAAGTCAGGAAAAAACCACACAGGGTTGGGGAAGTCTTCAGAGGAAAACGGATTGAGAAGAGCGAGTGTCTGGATGGAGACAGAGTAAAGGTCAAGGGAAAGGGTCAGAACAGTTGGGGGGGGAGCTCTCCAGAGAGGTCACATGTGAACTGTGACTTGAATGATGGAAAGGGGTCAGACATCAGGAGCAACTGTGAGGTGATGAGGAGCTACATAGACGTAGGCAAGTTTGGGGGGGAGGCAAGGTTATTCGAGAAAGGGAAGATTCGGGCTGGAGAGATGGCTCAGCCGTTAAAGGCTAGGCTCACAACCAAAAATATAAGAGAAAGGGAAGATTCTGTATGCGTTTGGGAGACTGAGACTGGCTAGGTGCCTTTGAGCTTTGGTTAAACAGGGCAGGGTGTCTGCTGGAATGTGGAAGGCTAGAGGAGGCAGTAGGATACCAAGAGCATCTACTCAGCAAGCCCTTCCCATTAGTTCATTGTTGTTCATGGACTCTACCTGTGTATACACACCTGCATTAGTTAAGGTAGGTAGGATAGGATTCTTTTGTTTTTTACTAATTCAGCAGGTATTGATGATACCCATGACAGGCAAGGGATTATGCTAGAAGCCCAGACACAGAGGGGATAAAGAAATGAGCAGTTTGCACCTTTCTGGGTCATGGCTACTCATCATGAGCTGAAGTAGCCTGATACCTCATGGTGGGCAATGCTCCCAGGTGCTGGATCCTTGGTCATGGATGTCCAAAACATTCAGTACCCATTTGTAAACAGAGGCAGGAAAAAGTGTGGTCAAAACTGCAAGTTGTAATTTCAAGGGACTGTGACTGTCTTGTTGATGGCAGCATCCAAACTTTCCTACAATGCATGGAATAGAGTGAGTGTTGAATAGTGTTGGATGAATACATTGGTGAGCCTATCTCAGTTTTAAGACTTGTCTTGAGCCAGCCTTTAAGAATCTGCCTATAAACACAGTCACACAATAAAACGTCACACTGAAGGCAAAATAAATGAACTGCAAGCTTTATCAAATAAAAATGGAACGTAAGCAACTGAAGAACAAGGATAAAGCCCCAACAGACTCCATGTAGCTTAGGTTCCTTTTCATGAAGAAGGAAAGGCACGATGGACTTTGGGATGGGCGGTGCTTACCTCAGCAGAGTGCATTTAACATGGTTCCTCAGATATTAAATAGGTGCAGTGCAGCCAATTTTTGTTAAATTAATAAAAGAGACTGGCCCACCTACCTCATCAGGGGCATGGGTGTGTATGTGAGAGGCAAGTAGGAATCTTATGATTATATAGAATATATTATATTAATATAATCTCATGATTTTTATGTGTATAGATAACATATATGTATTATCATTATTATATATTATAGTCACTGCTAAGCCCCAGTTTTTGTGTAGATTTATGGACACTTACTATAGTCTTATATTTTTGGTTGTGAGCCTTTAATGGCTGAGCTATCCCTCCAGCCCATATTTACTATATTCTTAAACAAGTAACTAGCTAACAAGTCACTAATGAATCCTGTGTGAATCAGTAGTGAAATGTTACCCCGAATCATTGGGCTAGCCAATGTTGTGCACTCAAGGTTATAAGAGAGACTAAAAGGCTGTCACCTGCCGGTGTTTGACGAGCCCGGCTCTTGTCCTCATGGCACTATGCTGCAGCCTCTAAATCTCCCACTTAGTGGCTCATTCTCTGCCCTTTCTTGAAGCCTCTGGACAAGCATCTTTGGCAGGGAGAGGATGGAAATGTAAGCCTGTCAGACTTCCACGAAGCAGAGATGTTGCAGGCCATGGGTATCAGGACCAGTGGTCCATGGGGTAGGTGTGTTTTAGGGCTGTGAGTGGTGACTGGAGACCACCAGTGTTAGAGACATTCTGAGAAGAATGGAAAGAAGTACTGAAGGGCACTTTTATTCCTTTGCAGCCCAGGATCATCCCTGAACTGGAAAGGTTGGGGTTGAGACATGCGGGCACCGTGCGGAGCTCAGGGGTCCCGCTGTGTCCCACCCCTGGCAGGTCCTGTAGTGCTCCAGGATGCAGAGCTGAAAGGGTCTCCTGAGACCATTTTGGGCCAATCTCCCTGAAGCCAGACAGAGGAAAGATAGTGCCTTGATTCATAGAAGAGGGAATGCTGAAAAGCAACCAAAGACCAATCGTGGTTCCTTCTTCATTGAAGAAATAACTTTGATTATGCTCAGCTTGAACTTGAGCTGGTCACAGCAACCAAAGTTCAGTCCCCATATAACTCAAGTGACAGTGCTAGTCTCTCCCTTTCTGTCAGAGCTGGGCCAGGCTACCTGCTTTGTTGATTCAGACTGTACAGAGCTCTGACTTGTGAGTCCAATTCAGCCCATGTCCAATTTAGGGCTCATCTTCAACAAAGCTTTTGCTGGTTGGAGTATAACTGAAGGCTGAGAATGCCCTGACACTCAGCGCCCAGGTGGGAACAGGATGGAGGGAGAATGGGTGGATGATCGATGGTTGAAAAGCACTTGTTACGTCATGACCTGGTTATCTCAGAGCATCTTCCCTAGTTTTCCAGTCGGTCACTAGCAAGAGAACAACGTTATCCAGAACCCACCAGAGAAGGCTGAATATTGTTTCATTGCTTGCAACATCTTCCTTTCAAAGGTGCTATCATACTTACTATTTGGGAAGCCCAGAGACATCCGCACTTTATAGACTTGAAAGCCAAAGCTCACATCCACAAAGTGGCTTCTGTGGTTTCAAAGCAAGTGGAGGGCAGCTTTAGCTCTCCAGGCTGGGCTTCTAGACTTTGGGGACTGCTGTTCTCATTTCCTGGCAGTTTCAAGGACCTGTGTGGTTAAGTGCCTTTGGGGGTAGTGCACCCTTTTGAGCCTCTACCCTTCTGCAATGTGGCCTTGTTGCTTGTGCTTAGCCTGTAATCAACAGGCAGGGATCATCCTCAGGAGCGCCACAGCCCTTCCACGGTTGGAAGGCATGGAGACCTGGACTTGTTTCCTGGCTTTGTCAAAGCCCCTATGAATGGCGATGGGAGCGGCCTCTCAGAAAGCATAGAGACAGCAGGGCCTGGGCGTGCAGGAAGGAGGGCCTCTGCTAATGTTCCCATCACTTCCATCTTCTACCACATCCGTCCTTTCTCAGCTGTCGTTTCTCCCCCGCTTCATGTTTTAAATCCTGGAGAAGCTCCTGGGTTTGGATGAGCTCCAAATGTCAAATGCCTCTAGTCAGGGACAACGACCTCAGACACCAGGCAGCTTTTTTTTTTTTTTTTTTTTTTTGAGATAGGCTTTCTCTGTGTAGCCCTGGCTGTCCTGGAACTCACTTTGGAGACCAGGCTGGCCTCGAACTCACAGAGACCCACCTGCCTTTGCCTCCTGAATGCTGGGATTAAAGGCATGTGCCACCACCTCCCAGTTTTTGCTGTTTATTGAGCTTTTTGTTTTTAAAGTCAGAGAAGCCACAAAGAGATAGCTAAAGGGGTGTGCTTTCTGCCTTGTTGTACATCTAGGATACCCCATTAGACCACTGGTAAAAGACTTGATTATTTCACGATGGAAGGGCCAGTGTTCCACTAGCCAATAATGAGGTCCAAAGAACAGAGCCGGTCAGCTCCTACGCCTAGCTAAGCTCTCTGTCCTTCCTCTGCAGCTCAGACGCTGCCTTGCTCTGAGAAGCGGTTAGCAGAGCTGGAAGAGCAGAGCCGGGATGATGGGAACAAAGCAAGAACCAACAGACTGTTTCCCCGGCTTTGCTCTCCTCTGCGGCAGCTTTGGGATCTCATGAGGAGGGCTCTGGCTTTGCTTGATCCCAGAGGGAAACATTGAAGCCAAAGACGCTGCTGTTACCAGGCAATGGGTAAACAGACCCTGTGGGGCTCTTAGCTTATATAGTTAGGCACTGAGGCCAGTGACAGGGTGACAGGGGCACCCCAGGGAGGGGTGGGGACTGCTCCTTCAGTGAGCCAGGAGACCCGAGGCTGCTCACAGTTAGCAAGAAGAGCAAGTCTTGGCCGTAGCTAGCTCAGGAGCTCAGGGGGCTCTCCAGGTGGCCTTAAGCCACTTTGATGCTTGAACCCTCAGTCCCACTGGCAGCAGGCATCTGCTTCCCGCCTGCAGCCAGGGAGGCAGTTTGATGCCTTTATCAGGCTGGAAACAGGACCCTGTCTCTTGGGTGCCTCCACAATGCCAGGTAAGGTGGCAAGGAGGGGTTACAGAGGGGCACTTCATCATGGGGCCAGGGAGGGGTTTCTGCAATACAACAGCTTAAAGTGCACCCAGGGTTTTAGTGGCAACAGCCATGATGGTTCCAAGCAGTCCCTGTCCTGGGACTCTGCTTTCAGGATGTCTACCCAGCAAAACAAAGTAGGCACTAGCTCTCACATACAGGAACAGCAGCCTGTACCGTTGGTGCCGGTACAGGCATCCTCACAGCAGTATGCTTTCTTTTAACCTAACCTCAGCCTTGTAATAAACCACATAGGTGTTGACCTGCTGGCAATTTGAGAACCTCACCCCCATTCCAAGGTATAATAGCTA
Source organism: Mesocricetus auratus (assembly GCF_017639785.1). Lineage (NCBI taxonomy): Eukaryota > Metazoa > Chordata > Mammalia > Rodentia > Cricetidae > Mesocricetus > Mesocricetus auratus. The sequence continues at coordinate 23,830,794 of NW_024429203.1, forward strand.
TGGGGCAAGGCCTGGGGCGGGAGGGAGGTGTCAGGTGACCCACCTCTATCCTGCTGCCAGCCCTGTTTAGTTCTATCAGTGAAGAATCAACTTTTGTGTTACAGCAAGGCTCTTAACTGCAGGTAGGGCCTGGGGAGGGCAGAGAGGCAAGGACCCCTGTTTCATGGGTGGTGGTACAGGGCTTATAAGCTCTCTGCCCTTAACCTAGATGGCAGGACAATAAGAAGGCCAGGAGTGAGGCACTAGTACAGGCCTCCTGGGGGGAGCTGACTGTAGACACTCTGGCTTCCCAGGGAGGTTCTATGCTCCAGGTGGCACTGTTGTGAGCTTTCCCTTGTAGTCCATTCTCTCCTGCATTTCTGAATTCTTGACTATTGTATTTTGCCCAGGTCCACACAGAATTCTTGTGCCCAATTTCTCCTTCTGGCAGGGTCAGATTTAAAAGAAGGTGGCTTGGGCGCTTGCTGCTGGCGAGGACCAGAGCTTAGATGAGTTCTCTAAACACTGTGTTTATCAGAACCAGATAGCTGCCGCCGGCAGTGCAGTCTGATGGTTATTAAAGAATTCCACGGAGTTGATGCTGTCTTTAAAAATCAGACTGCCTTGGCTTGTCCTGAATTGTCCTGAAGTGGTGGTAAGGGAAGAGGGGGTTTGCTGTAGAGGGCCTGGGTCCTCTACTGAGCTCCTAAACAACCTTGGACAATTCTCAGCATCTCCTGGACCCAGCTTCTCCCTTTGCAATGTGGGTACACATCTAACCTCCTGACATGACTGACGGGCTCCGCAGAAACACTCCACCTGCTGGGTGCCAGGCGCCTTTCCAAGCCCATCGGGACTTCATCAGGACCTCTCGTGATCTCGGTCCCCTTGGTTGACTTTTGTGGTCTGAAGGGTCTCAGAGGCTCTGGTGGGGGTGGGGTCCTCTGTGACTGTTCTTCTAAGCAGATGTGCTAGCCTGGCTTCTGTCCTGTCACATGGTTCAGGTTCAACAACGAGGTTCTCCCCAAGGGCAGAAGGGAGCAGTCTGCTTTGTTCTGGATGCCTCAGGGACAGCTGCCTCTGTACACAAGGTTAGCTGCTGCTGATCTGCTCACAAAAGACTTGGTGACTCCTTGATGGCTTTCCTGGGAACTCTGAACTTAGGAGCCTATAAATAGCGTTCTGATGGTGCTTCCGGGACCTCTCTACATTATTACTTGGATGTTGCATAAGCTGGCGTTCTCCTCCCACTTTCCTGCCCACTCATGTAACTTTGCAAGTGCTTTGGAAGGTTCTCCTCGCTGTGATGCCACTGCAAAAAAGCCATTTTGGCAGTGAATGGAGGAGCACAGGCCCTGACATTCTGCCACCTGGATCTAAATCCCACCTCTGTACATAAGTTGTTTGACCACTGAGAACCTCAGGTGTGTGTGTGTGTGTGTGTGTGTGTGTGTGTGTGTGTGTGTGTGTGTAAGACAGAGAAGGAGGGGCAAGAGAGAGGGAGAGGGAGAGAGAGGGAGGGAGGGAGAGACTAGTTTTCAATAAGTCTTCCTCCTAATAAGCCCCACATATGCATGGCCTACAGTGCATTGCCTGGAGCAGAATGCAGTAACTGTTAACTGCAATGATACTATTTTATTCAATCAGAAAGTTACTGTTCAGGGGCTGGAGACCCAGCTATGGATAAGAGGCAGAGTTCTTGTGCCTTTGAGCAGATAGCCTGTTCTTAATAATTGCTAACACTATTTACATAGAATCCGGCAAGTACCCGACAAAGTAGAAACTTGGAAATTATTCATTATTAACTGGTAAGAGCATCTGGCATGGGTATGACAGGAGCTGGACAGCTATTCTGGGCTTCACAGGCCCGGGAGTCTGACATCAGGAGGGTAGACTGTGGCTCAAGAGCATCCATGGGGAGTAACCAAGGCAGGTAGGTGACCTGAACTGAATGACATCAGTTGTTCTCTGAGGAGAAGGTAGCACATGCGGGTCAGAGATGCAAAGACAGACAGAAGGACAGAGCAAACATGGCCACTCAAACCATCTCAAGAAGATGCCAAAGAGACAAACGGGGTACCTCAGAGCTCTCTTGGCAGAGGGAAGATTGTTGCAGCTAGAAGCACTTCCTATAAGGGGGGAGGGGGGACGTGTCTGTGAGTAGGAGCTGGGCCGTGCAGGAGTTCCTCAAGCAGACAGAGGTAGGCCTGGAAGTGGCTTCTAGTATCCGTGGTTACCAGGCAGAGTCCCATCAGTGCTGGGGATGGGTAGATGGGACAGGAGAGGTGAGGCCACAGTCCTTCCCAATGCTGGCACTCTGGTTTTTCTACTTTGCTTATGGAATCCTGCATTGGATTTCAGTAGGGGCTCTGAGGCCAGATTACACAGGGCCTCATAGGTCCTTGCCCAAGAGTCTGTGACCTGGAACTGCTGGCTGCTGGCTAGCAACCTCTATTGTCAGTTAAGACTAGTCTGCGGCCTGGTGTACTAATCATCCTCTCTTTTGAAACTTGCTCGGAAGCCTAGGCCGGTCTCAAATTCACCACAATCCATCTGCCTCAGCTTCCAGAATGCTGGGATTACAGGTGGGAACCCCCATATGGGCCTTGGTTTTAAATGTTTTCTCTCCTTAATGGTCTCATGGCAATATGGGTAATTTTTCCTGAGCAGTCTGGCTGTGAAACTTTGTCCCAGCCTTCTTGAAGGTTCCGGTTAATCATGCCCAGGGGCTTCCTCCTGTGTATGTCGCTCCTCTGAGGCCCCACTGCCGTGATCTTTGGTATCTTGGGGGCGCGGTTAGAGTCTCTGCAGAACCCCCTGCCCGTCCTCTGTCCTCTTGTGTTAGCGTCCCCACTTCATGCACCTTTGCTGTAAAGCCCAGCAGCATGGAGGTAGTGAAATGGGGTACCCCAGTCCCATAGTGGCTCAGGGTACACCGCATGCTGGCCCCGTCGGTCTGCAACCCGAGGGAGATGAAGAGACCTCCAGAGCTGGGAGTCTCAGCTCTGCCGCTGAGAGGCAGAGTGATCTCTTCAACTCGATTTCTCTGTGCCTTCATCTCCTAATTTCTAAGAGCTTTAATTCTAAGAGCGCTGGTGTCACTCAGAGGGAGACACTGCACATCAGAGTGACTTGACCACAGGGGCTGCGCTTCTTGCATCAGCTTAGAGATGGGAGGTCAGTTGCTGTGACTGTGAGACATCAGGGACTCCAGCTCCTCAGGATGGGCCAGTGGGGATGTCTCTGGTGTCAGCATGGCAGTGGGGCAAAGGTGTCCCAGTTACTTCCTTGAGGAAGGTGCAGTGGTTGCTCCCTTCTTGTTGGCATCTGTGTGGAAGGAGGGCCGTGTTCTGCCTGGGATGAGGGGAGCAGTCTGGCTTGAACCTGCTCCTTCTTGCAGGCTTGGAATCCGGGGCCTAGCGCTTGAATCTTCTCCCGGCCTCCCAGGGTCTTTTTAGAAACTAGTCTGTGGCAGACGCTTAGGATCCCAGAGGAGTAGCGGAGAAACTAGTGCAGGCAGGCTATAGTGGGATGAGACCACACCCAGGGCACTAAAGCATGGGGCATCTCCGCCCCACCAGCCTGGTGCGCATCATACCCCGTGACCATAGACCCCACTGCACCCTGGATGGGCCACTCCAATCTGTCACTCACTTCCTCCAGAACGTGTTATTTCACCTGCCACCTAAGAATTTCCATTTGCATGTGGATTAGATGAGAGGCCAAAGAGCAGGCTGGGAGGAGAGGGTGTTGCAGTTTGAGTTCTGTTTACCAGTTTCTCTGCTGCAACCGTAATGTTTACTCAGAGTGGCAGGCTGGGTGGTGCAGCGAAATGCATCACAGGGGGATTGCCACATTGTCTCTCTAGACTCTCCCTTTTCCTGTTGCTGGGGTTTCCTAGCAGGCTCAGGCCTGCCCTTCCCTCACCCTCAGCTTCGGTTTTCAGGGTAAAAAATACTTTCATTTCTGATAGGATTGGGCAATTTTTTTCTAAAAGTTGGATTTGGTGACTTTTCTTTCTGTATCACCTAGATTAGAATCTGGTGACAAGGGATTTGGTTTTGGGTTATTTATCTGTCATTTATTCACTCCTTACTTACTCATGCACTGATGTACTAACTGACACTCACTCACTCACTCACTCACTCACTCAGGTACATTCACCTGGGGGGCCTGTCCCATTTCAGGTCTGTGCTGTCTGAGGTTAAGAAGGTGGGAAGATGGTCCTTGTCTCCCAGAAGCTCGTAGTCTGGTGGTGGTTGTCTGAAGTACATTTCAGGCTTGGGGAGTTCACTGTCTTAGGAGTCACCAGGAAGGGCAGTGCTTTATTAAGGCTGATGTTTGCATCGGGGCAAGATGGAAGGCTGGACAGAAGAGGAACCTGGGCAATCTGAGGCCTGAGGACATGTGCCTCCAGTGGTCCTCGGGCTTTGGGCAGCTTGCCCAGACTTTCTGAGGCCCGTGTGGGGTCTGTTTTCTCATCTCTCCTTCTATCAGTCCCTTCTCAGTTCCAGCTGCTCACCATTCTGCAGCTCCCGTTCCTGCCCAGCCTTCTCTAACCCTGGCTCTCTAGGCTCCCTAACCCAGCCTCAGGCGGCATCACAGTGAATTCTGCCCCTGGTGTGACTGTCTGATGACTCTCTATGCTCCCACCTCCCAGGGCATTTCTAGGGCCTAGGGCTGATGAGGTAGGCTGTGCTATTGTACAAGGAATGGATACTGTGGTTTTGCCTGGCGGGGAACATGGTCCTTCGGAGGGAGGCTACTCAGTTAGTGGCCACTGGGGCCCTTTTCCAGCCTTGTCTTCTGAACTATGGTCAGGGGGAGACCCCGAGGCTGAGTTCTCTGATAAGGGGGTCAGACTGCATTCGTCCTGTGACCTCTCTGCTCCCTAACCATATTGTTCCAGCCATAGTGTGCTGTCCCTTGTCCCTGTACCACCGTTCTATCTTGCTCATCTCAGGCAATTCCCTCTGTATAGACACCCTTCCTGGCTTCTCCGCCCTGGAGAGAACTGGCTCATCCTTCCAGAAGGCCAAAGCAAGCACTTCCTCTTCTGGGATAGCATCCAGCCACCCTGGAGAGACCTGCCTCTTGGCTCAGGAGTACCTTGTAATCTCTCTTTTGTGAGTGCCTCCGAGGTAGCACCCAGACGTTGTCTCAACACCCCAACCCCTTGCCAAGCAGCTGGTCATTGGCCAGGGTGGATTATTTATAAGTATCTGGCTACCTGGAACCAGTGACATCAGGTTCTCTTACCTGGGTAGAGAGGGAGCTGGGGAAGGGAAGCAGACATGAAGAGAGAGCTTTCTTTCTTGGTTCTTCACCAGGCTCTGTCTACTGCCCAAGTCTTAATTTGCCACCCCAAGGCCAAGAATGACATCCCCAGAGTGGAGGGCTCCTGGGTTCTGTACCTCAGTCTGGAGGGGCGGGGTCCTCCCCATGCTACCCAGCCTCTGTTGCCAGCGGGCTGGTCTATTCGTTTGCTACAGTCCCCCAGGCAAGCTCACCAAATACTTTGGGACTGCATAGGTTGGCAGAAAAGGAGATGGGGGGGCACCTGGAAGGACTGAAACTGATCTCGGGCATTGCCACCCTTGCCTTGCTTAAATATAATGCCCTCATCTTTGGCTGTGGTGTGCTTAGGACTTTCTGAGCAGTAATAGGTCTGGCCAGGATGGCTATTTGGGGTCCCAAGGTTCCTTCTGGTCTCAGCTTCAGAGTACATATGGCACATTCCTATCCAGGCTAGGCACTAGGCTCTTCCTCTGCCCAGGACTGGTGGCCTGCTCTAGCTCTTCCTCAACATAAGCAGCAGAATAAACTCAAGGGAAACTGTTGTTAAGAGGCTGCTCTATGTGGACTTTGACCAGCTCTGACAGGGAGAGGCAGGAGGACAGAGGAGCAGGGCAGGCTGAGTCTGGCCTTGGGTTACCCCATCCTCTCTTGTGGTCTGGGAGCTAGGCACATCCTGGCTTCATCAGTAGGAAAGAACAGATTGTTACACACAGGTAGCTTAGTGGTTTGCTCAGAGCCCAAGTCTTGGCAGTTCTCTCCCGAAGACCATGTCATGTTGCCTGCCTCTGCTTCATGCTCCTTGGCCTGACCATGCACCCATGCCCGCCTGCCTTCCCCTTTATCAGCAACATCCCGCGTTCATTTGTTGCTGGCAGTGGGGCAGGGTGAGATCGTCCTGGCTGTCACTTCCTGGAGTGGGTTCTTTGGTAGTCACAGTTCTTACTTTTGCTCAGGCTTCCTGGCTTACAGAGCCCATTCTCCCATGTTGGTTTTGTGGACCACACTGTTTTCCTTCTACAGGGGTGGAGACTCTGTGTCAAGTCTCAGGACCTCACTGGGAGCTAGCCCCCTGGTCATGGGCTGTATGACAGGTTTTGTTTCTGTTAGCTGCCTCCGAAACGGCACCCTGGCCAGCAGCTTCTCCAAGAGGCACCCCAGGGCTCCACAGTGCCCCTCGGCAACGGCTCACAGTCAGGAAGCTGACACTGCTCGGCTCTTCCCCCCTGAACCTCTCTGTGGGGGCCTCACCGCACAGGACCGTGTCTGACCCGGTAGCAGGTAGCTGGTACTTCAGTCTCAGCCTTGGTCCACTACAGCAAGCGGTTCTGCCATTCCGCCCTCAGCTGGACTTTTTACTAGAGGGTCATAGGAAGTGTTTGGGTGTCAAATACCCTTTGCTTGGGCTGCATCTTTCTCCAACCCTTTGGCTTCAGTGCTTGAGCAATTGCCGAGGATTGGGGAATCAAGACCCACTGGCTCCCACCTTAGACCTGGTGATTATCTCTTCCCAGTCCTGGACTTCATTTGTCCCCCTTAAAAGGTCAAGCCAGCAGCAGAAGATGCTGGGACACTCAAAGGAGGAGAGCACTAAAGACACCCAGCAGAAGGCTCCACAAACATCCCTGATTGTTTTGGGGCATCTCTTTACCGTGTTCTTTAAAAAAGGACAGGAGTCATTCTTCTAAGGGAGTGTCTGAGGGGCCGCCTTGCTTTGAAGAAACCGTGGCATCCTCCAGCAAACACAATCCAGACAGTACGCAAAGGAACGGGCATGATTTAGAAGCTATTGGTGGACAAAGACAGCCCTGATTTCTGTGCCCACCTTCAAGGATGGCTGAGGGTCACAAGGGCTAGGAGTGGAGGTGATTCCGTTGTGACCTCTTTTTTAACCTGGAAGGTGCCACAACATTCTCCGTTAATGATCCCACAGGCTACTTGAAGAGCCCTTTATGGACAGCTGCCCTCCCCAGCCCGAAGGCCCGAGACTCACCATGCCGCTTTGGTAATCCTCCCAATTTTCTTACAGCCTGGAGCTGAGATCTGCAACTCAAGGCAGCAGGAGGGGTCCTTGAAAGAGCCAGTAGGTCAGGAAATCCCGGTCAGCACTGGTCAGAGGAGGCCCAAGTGCAAGGCTGACCTTGTTCCCTGATGGCCAGCATGCTCTCCCTTCAGCGAGGCAGCTACCTCCTGCCACTGTATCTTGGCGTGACTTGGGGACTCCGGTTGGTCAGTTCCTACAACCCAACAGGTGAAGCTGCCAAACAGGAATGATTATTTGTCTTGCAACATGCCACCCAGTTTTAAGGGCTGGGCCAACACCTGGAGTAATCTGCCAACCTTAGAACAGGTGACTCACTTAAGGCTTTACAAAAGCCTGCCCTCTTGAATGCCTTCCAGCCAACCAGGAGTGCAGGAGGGCGGGAGGGCGGGCTGAAACTAGGTGATGGCAGACAACTTTTTCTTTCTCTTTCCTCTACCTTCTCATCGTGTGTGTGTGTGTGTGTGTGTGTGTGTGTGTGTGTGTGTGTGCATGCGCATGTGCATGCACACACACACACACACACTTTTGTTTGGGATTGCAGGAAGTTGGGAGGGTTCATTGCTGGATTGGGGAGTCCATGCAGGTCTCTTCCTTAAAGATGCGTCTGCTGTCATTCCCTGGACCCAGGTCATGCTGTGGGGTGTGGGGCTAGTGAACTTTCTGCCAGTGTAGCTAGGGCCAGGCCTTTTCTGATTCCTGTCCTGCCACCTGGGATGGTTGGAACCCCTCCCCAATCCTACTAGGGGCTGTAAAAAGTGGAATCTTGGGATCAGACCAAACAGCTGAAGGGAACCTGGTCAGTTACAGACTCACATACAAGTTAAAAATGTAGATTGTGGCCTGATGGTAGTGGCACACACCTTTAATCCCAGCACTTGGGAGGCAGAGGCAGGTAGATCTTTGTGAGTTTGAGGCCGGCTTGGTCTATAGAGTGTGTTCCAGGACAGTCAGGACTGTTTCACAGAGAAATCCTGTCTCGAAAAACAAAGAAAGCCGGGCATTGGTGGCTCACACCTTTAATCCCAGCACTCGGGAGGCAGAGGCAGGCGGATCTCTGTGAGTTCGAGGGCAACCGAGTCTACAGAGTGAGTTCCAGGATTCTCCAGGAAGAGCCATCAGCCATATGACTTGTCTCTTCCCTTAGCAACGTGCTCCTATGCGTCATCTCTTTAATTCTCACGTTAACCTCACAGAGAACATTTTGTTGTATTTGACCATTGAGGATGATGAAGAAGTTTCTGACAGAAGAAAAGTAGTGGCTGTAGCCTGGGTCCTCTCCTACTGCCAGGCAGGCAAATGGGCTGGAATTCAGACGCTGCAGAGGTGTCTGATTGCTTGTTCTGGATGTATAGTGGGGTTGGACGGCCCACAGCTATGGTCAATGCTGAAGAGCCTTGGTTCCATCTGAGGCCAACCTATAGGTCTTCTGGGCTTGCAGAGTCTATGAGGCTCTTGCTCTTCCCCAACCCAGAGCAAAGACCTTTGGGACAAGAAGTTTGGGGCAATATAAGATCTTCTTTAGACAGGCCCCTTCTTTTCAAAGGAGACTTTCAGCAGTGGGGCAGTGAGGGGCCAGCAGGCCACCTGCAGCTAGGCCTTCCTTGTTTGATTCCTGTCTGACCTATGTGTCAGGCAGCTGCCGGGCAGGATTGCCGCAGGGCAAAGCTGGTGGCACAATGATGACTCAGCACTTCTTGCTCTGCCTTTGGCCCCAGCTCCCAGATGAGTCTGGGAACCGGTTGCAGAAGCCTGGGAAGGAGGTGCAAGGGCAGGATTGGGTAGGCTGCTGCGATTCTCAAGGGAGGGAAACGCACAGCTTAGAGATGGAGGCACTCCGGCTGCAGAAAACAGGTCTGCCTCCCCAGGTGCCTGGTGCAAACAGCTAAAAGCTGTACCCCATCTTCTGTGGGAAGCCTCAGCCTTTCCTGGGGGTGTAGGTGTGGGTTTGGTACAGGGTCTGCTGTCACGCTGGTCTCTAACTCTCTGTTTTAGTTCAGGATGACATGAACTTCAGATCTCCTTGTCTCTACCTCCTGAATACTGAGAATAAGGTGTGCACCGTAACTTTTGGTTTATGCGGTGCTGGGGATCAAACCCTGGTCTTTGTGAGTGCTGTGGAAGCCCTCTCCCAACAGAACTATACCCCAGCCCCCCACCTCTCCCTTAAGATTTCCTGTTTGCGTTTCCCTTTTCCTCTCTTACCTTTGACTCCTTACTTATCCTTTCCTCTCCCCTTCAACAGACTTTCGCCTTCCTTCCCCCTTTTCCCTCTCTCCCTCCCAAGTATGTCAAGTTCAGAGGCAGAGCCACTGCCCAAGCTTGAATTTTGTACCCCTCACTTATGCAGCCCCTTCTAAGGACATTGCCTTAGGTTTCTGTTGCTGTGAAGAGACACCATGACAAGGCGACTCTTATAAAGAAAACATTTACTTGGAGGTGGCTCGCTTACAGCTCAGAGGTTCAGTCCATTATCTTCACGATGGGGAGCATGCAGACAGATGCGGAGCTGGAGCCAGCAGGAAGCTGACTGAATGTCACACTGAGAGGGAAGCTAGAGGAAAAGACCTCAGAGCCCACCCCCATAGTGAGTGACACAAGACCACCCCCATAGTGACACAAGACCACCCCCATAGTGACACAAGACCACCCCCATAGTGACACAAGACCACCCCCATAGTGACACAAGCCCACCCCCATAGTGACACAAGACCACCCCCATAGTGACACAAGACCGTACTAATTCCAACAAGGCCACACCTCTTAATAGTGCCACTTCCTTTGGGGGCCACCTTCTTTCAAACCACCACAGCCATCTAGTGGGTCCCAGCAGAATATTCACATTGTCGTAGTTTTATTTTTGTAGGAACACACACACACACACACACACACACACACACACACCTTCAGAATATATAAGCTTCAGCGCTGAAGAGATGGCTCAGTTAAGAGTACAGATCACATGACCAAAGGGATTAAGACTGGGCTGGTTTAACCCAGAAACAGGTGACCTGACAAGGATTAGCTCTTGAATTCTAGACTGATGCCTGGGAATCCAGCATGGGACAGATCAAGACCCTCTGAATGTGGGTGTCAGTGAGGAGGCCTAGGTAATCTATTGAGCCTTGGGTAGTAGATCAGTATTCATCCCGGGTATACAAATGGACTTTGGACTCCCATCCAACAATGAGAGATGCACTCTCACCCTGAACTCCTGGGGGAGGGTCTGGGCCCTGCTCTGGATGAAATGACAGACTATGGACACCCCCATGGAGGGCCTCACCCTCCCTGGGGAAATGAGGGGATATTGAGGGGGTTGGTGGGAGGGCACGGGAGGAGGGGAGGGAAACGGAGAGGGACCTGGAATTGACATGTGAAGCAACCTTGTTTCTAATTTAAATTTAAAAATAATATATATATATATTAAAAAAAAGAGTACACATCACTTTTGCCGAGGACCTGAGTTCAGTTTGCAGCACCCATGTTGGGCAGCCCACACCCACCTGTGCTTCTGGCTTCCAAAGTCTCCGCATGTGCACCCTTAACACACACACAGACAAATTAAGTCAGATGCGGTTGAGGGCCCACATCTTTAATCCCAGCACTTGGAAGGCAGAGGCAGGCAGATTTCTCTGAGTGTGAGGCCAGCATGGTCTACACAGCAAGTCCCAGGATAGCCTGAGCTACACAGTGAGAATCTATCTCAAAGAAACAAGAAAAAATAGCAGTAAAAGTAAATTATGCATGTGCATGTATGTATGCATGCATGTATACACGTATGTGTGTATGTATGCATGTATACATGTATGTGTGCATATTTCAGGTTTCACATAGCCCACATCATCTTTGGTTAAGAGCATGGCCTTTGGTAGCCTGGAGTCCTTACCTCATAATCTCAATCACTTTTTGTGACCGTGGGCATCTTGTTTAGGTCCCACGAGTTCCGTCCTCATCATCTGCACAGGGATCAAGAAGAGCTGGCCTTATAAGCTTGCTATGAGAGTGGAATGAGATCTGGGTGGCCCAGCTGCTCCCGGAAAGAGACTTGGTGAAGGGAGCTGTTATCCCAGTTCCTGTGGATACAGATCTTTTTTTTTTTTTTTTTTAATGCAGGGCTAGGGGAGGCATGACAGGCCTGAACACACTTGCCTTGGCCCTGTTGCAGGAGATAGGGCACACTCATAAATTGTGCTAAGTTTAATTCTAGATAACACAAGAACTCCTTGGGGATGCGGAGATTCTTTCTCAGTTTCCACTATCCACTCCGTCTCTCGTTTCTCTTCCCAGCCTTCCCTTCTGCCTTCCTTCCCCACATCTTTGTTCACCCTAGTCTATAGAACTACATCTTACTTGATAATTGTTTCTGACTGTGCATTTGATCTTAATATCGGCTGTCAGGCATCTTTCCATCCATCCATATCCAACTATTGGTCCATCCATACTCATCCGCTCACCAAGAGACACTTCCTATGTGTCATCAGTGTGGTCAGACCTCATGCTTGGAGAAAACAGAAAAGATCTCTCTCAAAGAGCTTAGTCAGCCCACACCCTGCTCTTCCTCTGCTAAAGCTCTGTAACATGGGGACAGTAATAGGTCCTGCCTAGGGAACTGTTGTGATAAAATGCCTACAGAGATACATATAGGTAGTGAGATGAAAATGAGCATTAAATGATTCTTTCCCATCAAAATGGACTTTTGATTATCCGTGTCATTGTTATCTAGTCCTTATATATCTCTGCTTCTTTGTTGCTTCAATAGTCATATATTTTGTTCAAGTTCCCGCCCTTTTTGCTACTTGCATAGGTAGGGATGGGGTGCGTTTTTGGCTTCACTCACCTGGGTGGTTCAGCCTGCTGTGGGATTCCATGATGTAACATCCCCACAGGAAGGAAGATGGGAGGAACGTGCTCTGCCCACTGCCTTCTTTCCAATTTGTGACCAGGGAGAACTGAGAAGACCCTGGTGAGACTCATTGCCCAAGTCTCTGTGGAGTTGCTTCCTCCTGCTGGTGTGGCCTCTCCTCATAGTCAGCGTGTCATGTGTGTTCCCATGAGCTATGCACTTAAACCCGTGTGAGCCTTGTGTGTATGCACTTAAACCCGTGTGAGCCTTGTGTGTATGCACTTAAACCCTGGTGAGCCTTGTGTCTATGCACTTAAACCCTGGTGAGCCTTGTGTGTATGCACTTAAACCCGTGTGAGCCTTGTGTCTATGCACTTAAACCCGTGTGAGCCTTGTGTCTATGCACTTAAACCCGTGTGAGCCTTGTGTGTATGCACTTAAACCCGTGTGAGCCTTGTGTCTATGCACTTAAACCCGTGTGAGCCTTGTGTGTATGCACTTAAACCCGTGTGAGCCTTGTGTGTATGCACTTAAACCCTGGTGAGCCTTGTGTCTATGCACTTAAACCCGTGTGAGCCTTGTGTGTATGCACTTAAACCCGTGTGAGCCTTGTGTGTATGCACTTAAACCCTGGTGAGCCTTGTGTCTATGCACTTAAACCCGTGTGAGCCTTGTGTCTATGCACTTAAACCCGTGTGAGCCTTGTGTCTATGCACTTAAACCCGGGCGAACCTTGTTGAGCTCAGTTGTGTGCTGCTTTCACTCTGCAGAGAGGTCCTGCCGGACATTTGCGGTCACTTTGCTTTTGCAGGGGGTGGGATTAGTTTTCTGTTCCTACTCTGCCTAAGGGAAGCTGAGTGCAAGCAGTGGCCTGAGCCCAGGGAGTAGATGGTCCAGGTGAGGAGGGACTAACAGGACAGTTCGCTCAGTTTGCTGGCCTCTTTCTGGCCCTGCTCTTTGTGACTGCAGCAAATCCCGTGTCGTAAAATGGCCACAGTCTGATCTTTTTCAGAGGGACTTTGGAAATATTTTCTGAGAATATCTGCTCCCTATTGTGGCGATATTTTGCTTGTAATCTAACAATCTGAAGGTCAGATAAGCAAGTGGCCAGTCACTAGAAAGTTCTCACCTCTGCCAATCAAGGCTCAGACCAAAGGGCAATCCACAGAACCTCAAGAGTCACTGAGACTGCACTGAGCTCCTGCCTCTAGTGCTGGGATTAAAGATGCGTCATCCCAAGTTCTGATATCAAAGGTGTGATCTCTGTTTCTCTTTTGGACTGATTCACTCTCATGTAGCCCAGGGTGGCCTTGAACTCACAGAGCTCCATCTGCTTCTGTCTCCTGAGTTTTGGGATTAAAGGTGTGGCCACCACTGCCTGTCCTCTATGGCTAACTAGTGACTTAGGTGTGTGGTTAACCAGTGGCTTAGCTCTGCGCTCTGATCTTCAGGCAAGCTTTATTTGCTATATCATAAACAAAGCATCGTAACACCCTGTCTCATTCAGGAAGCCAGCATGCTGCCAGGGGAACATGGCGTTGCAGAAGCCGCAGAGCTGGAAAAAGGCCGTAAGGGCATAAGGGTATTGGTGTTTTATCTGCCATGTAGAGGGAGAAGTAACCCACTGGCGAAGAAACACCTTATTGCGTTACAGCCCAGAGCACCTTCTCAACTTTGACTTTCTAAGCAACCTCAAATAGTCAAGGAGAGAACAAAGACCTGGAGAAATTAAGGCACTTGTCCAGGGTTCCATAACTGGAACTGACCCCTCTCACATGGCTCTTGTTCTATCTTCTATTGGCAGCTTGGGACGACCTTATCCAGGGTTGTAGATGCCTGTAGTGGGTTGAGTAGTATTCCCTAAAAGTTCTTGTCTACACAGCTCCTCAGAATGTGACCTTGTTTAGAAGTAGTTCATGCAGACATGATGACTTGAGATGAAGTCATGCTGAAGTAGGATGAACATGCTGTCCAACACGACTGGTTTCCTATTAGAAGGGACACAGACACAGGGGGGGGGTATATGAAGACACTCAGGGCAGATGTCCATGTGAAGGCAGGAACAGAAGTAGGAGTGACATTGCAACAAACCGGGGAATATCTTGTTGTTTTAGTTAGGGTTTCTATTGCTGTGAAGAGACACCATGACCACGGCAACTCTTATAAAGGAAAACATTTAATTGGGTAACTTACAGTTTCAGAGATTTAGTCCATTATCATCATGGCAGACATGAGGGTATGCAGGCAGACATTGTGCTGGAGAAGGAGTTGAGAATGGAGAAGAAGCTACATCTTGGTCTGTAGGCAACAGGAAGTGAACTGAGACACTGGGTATGGGGTGAGCATGTATGAGACCTCACAGCCTGTCTCCATGGTGACACACTTCCTCCAACAAGGCTGCACCTACTCTAACAAAACCACACTTCCTAATAGTGCCATTCCCTATGAGCTTATGGGGGCCAATTACATTTAAACTACTATACCTCTCCACTGTATTCTGATGTAGTTCTGGAATTCCTTTCCAGATGCTGTAATGGGGTTGTCCTTTTGTATGTGTTTATCTTATTGGTTGATGGATAAAACACTGCTAAATAAGTGGGTCTAGGAGATGAGGAGAATTCTGGAAGGTGTAGGCAGAGCAGAGTCATCATGTGATCCTGGGAAGAGAGGATGCAAGTCAGGCGTTCTCCGGTAAGATAAGACCATGTAGAAATACATAGATTAGTAGTTATGAGTTAATAATTAGGACAGAGCTAGCCAATAGCCCAAGATACGGGCCAACAGTTTCATACCATCTGTGTGTTCATTTGGGATTGACATGGCTGTGGAACCAGGCTGGTGGGAAAGAGTGCTTGTAACAACGCTAGCAACATGGTCCAGGACTTCCTGACATTCAGAGCTGTGACACAAGTGTCTGTATAAGGACTACCCTGTGCCATCCAAAACAGTGGCACTGTCAGGAGGAGGCAGAGCCCATAAGAGGTGAGGCTCAGTTGGAAATATTCTTTCCAACGAGGAACACCCTTGAAAGGGATATTAGGATCCAAGTCCCTCCCCATTCCTCCTTCTTTACTTCTGGTCACCATGCAGGGACACTCACACCATCACGCTGCTTCGTCCAGGCCCCAAAGCAAAGGGGTCTGCCCAGCACGCACAGCAGCTCCTGAGCTCCTGAACTGCAGCAAACCTTTCTGTTTTGTAGTTTGGGTGTGGCAGGTGTTTTGTTACAGTGTCGGGGAATAGGCTGGCATGTCTGGTTTCAGCAGCACAGAATGGATGGAGATAGATTCTCTGCTAGACAGTGTGGAAAGTGTGGCACCGGATACTGGGTGCTGCACATCTGGCCTCCAGAATGGTGAGACAGCACATTCCTGTCGGTGTAAGACATCCAGCTGTGGTGCTGTGAGCCTGTAGTTCTAGGAAGTGAAAGCAGAACCAGTGTGTCTCCTCCTTTCCTTCAGGGTTGCTATATTCTTTTACTTCTGCCATGACTGTACACACAGAACACCTGAATCCTGGGCAGCCTGTGCTCTGTGCAGACCAGGGTTTCCATCTGAGCCCCAATTATATTTATCATAGCAAACTCACCTGTCTAATCCTGTTTAACTCTGGCTTTTATTTAGTGTAACTTTTACCTCAGAAGAACTCTAACATGAGAGTCCTTGTGTGTGTGTGTGTGTGTGTGTGTGTGTGTGTGTGCATGTGTGTGCAAGAGCGAGCCTGGGCACGGGCTTTGGCTTTCAGGTTCCTCAGAGACTCTCTTGAGTCCATCTGCTGGGCGCCTGTGGTCTCAGGCCTTCAAAAGCTCTTTGTGTTAGCCTTCAAGGCAGGTTGGAACTTGAGTCCTGAAGTCACGGAGCTTTCATGGGGCTAAGGTGTTGGTTTTTCTGCTTTTATGTGAGGATATCCTCTTGGATGAGGATCTTACCTTGCCCAGCCTGCCACCTATAGGAAAGGACAGAGAAAATAAGCAGCCGGCTACCTTTCTAGGTTTGTGCTCTCTTATTACTGTAGAGAAGGACAGTTTCATATATCAAGTGACTTACAAAAGGCTGAATCGTCCAGGAACAGCTGTGTGCATGCTGGAGAGTCACTGAGGCCAGTAATTGCTCAGTCTAAGAAGCTGGAAGCCTCAGAACTAGGGGACCCTGCTGAGGCCCTGGAAGCTCTCTGGAGAGCATCTGAAGGCAAGTGTACATTAAGAGGTGGCAGAAAGCTTGTGCACACAGATGAGGGCGGCTTCTGCAGACATGTGTGCTGAGGGAAAGTCAGACTTGCCTCTGCTGGCTGGCTCCCTTCTCCACCCCCACTTTTCTATCCAGGTCCCTGCCTGTTGAGCAGTGTCAGCCACATGCAGACAGTCTCCCACTCCTCAGTTGCTATGCCAGTTGTTTCTGCAGATCTCAGACTCACCCAGAGGGGGCTTTTCTAATCATCTAAGCATCATTCAGTTTATGCCATTGGTTCCAGACACTCTGTACCAGGGTTCCTCGCTACCTGTGCACGCACTGAAGGTAGGTGGAGGTGTGCACAGTGTGCAGGACAGGTAAGAGGTGGGCGGAGAAGAGGATGTGGAGTGGAAGGAACACGTATTCAGTTCAAGCACCAGGTCAGTGATCACCTTTGTCCGTCCTGTGCTCCTGCAGCAGAACACCCGAGACTGTCGTTTAAGAGAGAACAGAAAGCGATTGCCATCTGCAGGCTGAGAATTCCAAACTCCAGGAGTTGGTATTTGGTGAAAGCCTTTTCGCTGTGTCATTCCATGGTGAAAAGGGTGTATACATTAGTTACTTTTCTCAACCCTGTGGCCAAGACACCGGAGAGGACAATTTGAAGGAAGGAAGAATGTTTGTTTGTTGGTTTGTTTTTGATCACCATTCTGGAGAGTTCAGTCCATGGTGGCTTGATTCTCTGTTTCTGGGACCATGGTGGCCACAGCCTTTGGAGGATGAGTCTGTTCATCTCACAGAGACAGGAAGCAGGGGGTGAGGAAGGGTCTGGAGCCAGGTCAAACCTTCAAAGGCATGTCCCTAGTGACACAACTGCTCCTGCCAGGCCACATCTCCTAGAGTCTCCACTACTTCCCCAAAGAGGACCCCCAGCTGGGGGCCAGACATTCAACATGTGAGCTTATGGGGGCACATTTCTTACTCAAACTGTACAGCAAAGTGGAGGAGATGGGGAGGAGAGGGAAGAAGAGGGAGAGACACTCCCTGTCTGGGAGAGGCTTGTTTAGGGAGCCCACTTCTTCACAAGAAATCCATCCCATTAGCCGGGCATTGGTGGCGCACGCCTTTAATCCCAGCACTCAGGAGGCAGAGGCAGGCAGATCTCTAAGAGTTCGAGGCCAGTCTGGTCTACAGAGCGAGTTCCAGGACAGCCTCCAAAGCAATACAGAGAAAACCCTGTCTCGAAAAACCAAAAAAAAAAAAAGAAAAGAAAAGAAAAGACATCCATCCTATTATCATGACATTAATCCACTTTTCTTCACCATCACAGGCCAGCCATTTTTCATTAGGCCTTGCCTCTCACGCTGATTATGGGTTATATTCCCAGGACGTGCTTTTGAGGGGACACCTGGGAACCACAGCAGCTGTGGTTACACCTGTCAAGTATTCCCAGGGACCCTCTGCAGTACCTGGCCCCTAAATGGTGCTTCAGCAGTGACTATATAAATTTAATTTTAAGTACAGCTTCAGAGAAACACAGTTTAGTCATGTGAGGGATAGACAGTGAGACCAGACAGTCCAGTTGAAAGACTGAAAAGGGATAAAGATGAAGGCATAGCAATGCCACTCAGCTTCCCTCTCTGAAGCCTGGTCCTGTTTTATGTTCTCGGTCTGCCCGATGTTGTCTTAAGGACCTTGCACATGAAGTCTGGATGTTCCCATTTTCTAAATGTGGGGACTGAGGGCTCTGTCCTAACACGGTCAGCCTATGCTTGGCAGGACAACCCGAATCCCTGGCTTGGAGCAGTGTGCTAGACGGCTGGGCTGTTGAGATTTTGCTGATGTCAGCCGTGGGGATGACTCAGGCCTCCATCTGGGTGATGGAGTCTGAAGTGGACCATTAACAGATGAGTTCAGTGGTTGACCCCATTGGAGAGGAGAAGCTTTTAGACGGCCCAGGCCTTGGCACGTCCTGCAGGTGATCATTTATTGATAAAGCTGGTGCCTCTGGCTTGACTGAGTGCTTTTGGCCACGCATTGATGCTTGGGGTGGAAGGGTGGTAGCTGCTGGCTTCTGCACACCCCTTGGCCTCCACAGGGCTGTCAGAATCACAGACACAGCGGTGCCAGGCAAAGGGGGACTCATTTCTCTGCCCCGGGCTCTCTGAGTAGACTTCATCTCCAGCCTGAAAGGCCGTCAGTGAACACCACTCTGTGAGGGCGACAGGCAGGGCCATTCTGGATACTCCCCACATCACCCCCCCTTTCCTCACATTTTCCTTCTGTGTTACCTAGCCATCTGCAGAGCAGAAGGTGCGGGGCCAGGAGGAGAGTTCTTGAGCCTGACATCATCCAGATGTCCCTGGCCCTTTGCCCTGGCTCTGGGAGAGCCTTATTCAGCAAAAGTGCTGTGAGCACCCGGCCTGCGCTGGCTGCTGAAGACCCAACGCTGAGGAAGGCATGTTCCCCACCGGAGAGGGACCCAACACAGACATCACAGGGTGATCCGCCGTTAAATGCTAGGCTGAGAACAAACAGAGGCAGAAGCCCAGGTAGCCCCTCAGGAGGTAACATTTGAACTGAGCTTATGAGGATAAGTTGGACATTGACAGGTGAGAAACTGAGCACAGGGGAGAGAAACACCCTCAGCCCAGGCAGGAGGCTATGTATGTTTGGAGAATTTATGATTGATTCCAAAAGTAGCAATTGAGCAACCTCTCTGGGGCAGCTTGTGCTAAGATTAGATAAATAGGTCTGGGAGGCAGCTCGGCAGTTAAGAACACCGGCTGCTCTTTCTGAGGTCCTGGGTTCAATCACCAGCACCCACATGGCAGCTCACTCACAACCATCTGCAGCTCCAACTCCCAGGGGATCTGACACCTTCTTTTGGCCTCTGAGGGCACCAGGCACACAAGTGGTGTACAGGCATGTATACAGACAAGACACACATACACACACACACACACACACACACACACACACACACACACACACACGCATGCCAAATAAATAGTGCATGTCTCTGTGATGGGAAACTCACAAAAGGCAGCTTCGCTTGAAGACCTTGTGTACAACTACAGAGCGTGTACATAGACTTTATACATGCCAGCAGTCTCCAAATTAGGGTTCTTGAACCTTGAGATTGTGCAAAACAATGCATTGGGACAGAAGAAAAAGCAGTGAAATTATATCTTTCCTTAAAAATTCTTTATAAAATAATAATAAAAATAGCAATAATAATATTGCGGTGTGTGTGTGTGTGTGTGTGTGTGTGTGTGAGAGAGAGAGAGAGAGAGAGAGAGAGAGAGAGAGAGAGAGAGAGAGATGTTTCTCTGTAGGCACACATGCTACAGAGATAGGTAGGGGTCAATAGACAACTTTGTGGAGTCAGTAGTTCTTTACTGTCTTTACCTCCTGAGCCGTCTTGCCAGCCCCTACTTACATGTAGCTATTAATTGAAACCAAATGAAGCATTTAATCATTTCTGATATTTACTGTAGGATTTGTGCCCGGTACTTGTCCTCCTGTCAGGGGCTCATTTATTTGTCCCTTGTCCCAAGTGTCCCAAGGAAGCAGAGCATAGAAAGTGCTCTACAGGGTGCAGCGGCCTTCTTGCAACTCTGTTCACTTTCAGCATATCATCCCACCTCTCTGTGCTCAGTGAAGATGATTTTCTGTCATCTTATCTAGTTATAGGTGACTGAATCCTCCCAGAGTGGGCAAAACACTTAGAGAAATTTCTGGAAAGATTCTAGGATGTAAACCCAAGTTTCTGACCCGCCAGGTCCTGCGGCTGTCTAGTCCCAAATAGACACACAGAGGCTTATATTAATTGTAAACGGTTTGACCTATTGCTCAGGCTTCTTATTCCTAGCTCTCTCTCTTAATTATTAATGCCTTGTGCATCCCATCTTCCCAGTCTCTACACAGCATCTCTCCGCGGCCTCGCTCTGTCTCTCTCCCCATCATTCTCCTCATCTCCTAGCCCCACCTATCTTCCTGCCTCTACTGGCAAATCAGTGTTTTATTCATCAACCAGTAAGAGAAACATATATATAAGAACATCCCCCATCACCTGGGTCTCTTGCTTCCTGACTCCCTGACTCTGTCTACTACCTTTCTCTATCCCTGTTTGGACTTCCCACCTGGCTAAATCCTGCCTGTCCATGGGCAGAGACAGCTTTATTCATCAACCAATAAGAGAAACATATATTCACAGCCCACAGAAGGGCATCCCTTATCACCACAGTACAAACAGAGCAATGATATGGGTGTGAGCAGAGAGCTTGACAGTGGTGAGGGTGCTGCCATTCCACTGTCAACCCACTCTTCACTGACTTCCCTCTAGAGTTCAAACTTATCGTAATCTAATCATAACTGACAGAGGCTACCCCCAAATACTCCAAGTTATCAGGATAACTAGAAACAGATTCAAATCTTTTGAGGGTGGGTATATACAGAACCTAGACATAAATAAACATACATATATTGGTAATGTATACTGTGTATATGTGTGCATGCATGCATGTGTGTCTGTGTGCGTGGTTGCAGAGATCAAAGAAGTCTGGAGATCAAAACTGTAGGCGAGGAGCAGCTGGCAGGAATTGTGTAAGCAAAAGGGTGACTTAGTTGCTTTTGTTTTGCTTTGAAAGAGCACCTGACTGTGTGGAGTGACTGAGGTGGTGGGTGGCAGGGTCCAGGACAGAATCCCAGTGTGGTTCCCCAGCCCACTTGGCAGCTCTCCAACTCTAGAGACTGTAGGTAGCAGAGAGAAAGATGGTTCAGTGAGAGCCAGAAGGTACATGCCTGAGTCTAATCCCTGGAACCCAAACGGTGTAAGGAGGAACCTGACTTGCCTTCGTGACTAACTAGATATGGAAAGCAAGCAGGATGACAGGGTCTCCAGGCTGCCTGGGGAGATTCTGTGCTACTGGGAAATTTGGGGCACAATTTATTTCCTAAGATGGTGAACAGAGGCCGTAGTGGGTTTGGGGAGGAAGATTAACAGGTTGAGCCACACTGGGAGAACCTTGGGTAGAGTCGTTCACTCCATCAGGCTCTGGATGTCCTGTGGCTTGAAGCAGGGCTCTGGTGAGAGGTGGTGATGGAAGCTCTTGAGAGAATGGCAGGAACCAGGGGACAGTGATGGTGTCTGTCTAGACCTCCAGACCCCAGCCAGACCTCTGGGATCAGTCCCTGGCCACTCCCCGTATTCTACCAAGTGTAGGTATCCCACATCGCTCTTCTCCTCCAAGTCATCAAGCCATTGTGGATATGATTCAAGCTACTTATCTTTGGGTCTCCGGGCCAATGTCATTGGGAAATCCTAATTGGGCTGGGAGTATCCTTGCTGTCATCATCAAAACTCAGATAAGCTACATGAAGGGCAGAGGAGGAGATGGATGGTCAAGGACACAGGTCTATCCAGCTGCCAAGGCTGGACAGGGTTAGACCAGGGAGAAACACTCCTTCTGGGTCCTGTTTTGGAGCAAACATTTCAGGTCTGGTAATTTCATTTTGGTTTTCTGAATGGGGATCTCTGGATTGTAGAGTTTACTTGGGCCTTGTCCTAGAGAAGACCAACATTTAGTTTCAGTGCTGAGGGACCAGTGAGACGGCTCAGTGGCAAAAGGTGTGTGCCTTCAAGCCTGATGACCTGGGATCAGTCTCTGGAACTCACAAGGTGCAAAGAGAAAAATCAACCCCTGAAAGTTCACCTCTGACCTTTGACTCCTGTGCACATACCATGGCACATACTCACCATACATATGCAAGGCAGGTAAAAAAACAATAATAATAATTTAAAAGAATATGTTAGTCACGACTCCAACGGACACCTACTTGAACCTCTGTCCGGATGTGTGTGGGGTGGAAGGCATGTGAAATCAATGAAGGTTGGTGGTTGTCTTATTTCCCATTTAAAATTTTTCATTGGGAAAGAAATGAAGAGTAATACAGGTAGGCAAAAAGGTTCCAAATTAAGAGGGCAAAGGTTTAGAAATAAAGACAGGCAAGTAGGAGGTGCAACAGTGGCCCACATCTTTAATCCAGCACCAACTTTTTTCAAGTCTGAGGCCAGTGTTGTCTACATAGCAAGTTCTAGGCAAACCAGGGCTGTATAGTGAAACCTGGGGTGGAGGGAGAGAAACCAACTGAAATAAACATGAAGAATGGAACGAAGGCAGACAGAATGTAAAAGACAAAAACAAAACAAAAAACAGCTCCAGATGCCATCAATCTGGAACCACAGACTCAGCCACTCAGAGAAAAGCTGAGTGATTGGAATTGTGTGGAGGCAGATGAGAGCGAGGGAGAGGGAGAGAGAGAGAGAGAGCACACTTGGATGGATGAAGCCCTTGTTCTTCCTTTGTCCATTATCCGGGTTCCCAGTTGCAAGTCAAAGGAGCTACAGCTTGAGTGAACTGCCTTCTGTCATTGCTGAGACTGCGGGAGGTCTGGGTAGCAGCAGCAGGACCTGGCTGCTTAGTGTGACAAGTGTCTTCAAGGGGCATCTCTACGGCCTAACTGTGGTATCATGGGCTGAAGCCAAAGAGAACCAAGCAGCACCCTAACTCATACCTTTCCAGGCCAATAGGTCCTATTTGGCAATTTCTTTTTTCTTTTCTTCTCTTTTCTTTTCTTTTCTTTCTTTCTTTTGTTTTTGTTTTCTAAGATAGGGTTTCTCTGTGTAGCTTTGTAGACCAGGCTGGCCTCGAACTCACAGAAATCCACCTTCCTCTGCCTCCCAAGTGCTGGGATCAAAGGCGTGCGCCACCACCGCCCCACCCCTATTTGGTAATTTCTTTAGACAGTAGCTTGAATTAGCACCAGGAGTTGATTGTGAGATGGGAGATGAGAGGCATCTCCACTCAGCATGGAAGCAAGGCTGGGGCTCTCACCATGGAGAAAGGTCTCATTTCCCTTCACCATTTCTGTTTATTGTGGTGATGTATTGTTTATGATTTATTAAAGCTTGACTGAGGATTCAGAAAGCAAAGTCAGCCACAAGCCATAGAAGCCAGGAACACACCTTTAATCCTAGCAGCCAGAAGCTAGGAGGTGGTGGTACAAACCTTTAATCGTAGGACTCAGGATTAAGAGATAGATGGATCTCTGTGAGGTCAAGGTCATCCAGATCTACACATGAGTGAATCAGTCTAAAAGAGAAGCGTAGCTCACACCTTTAACTCCAATATTAGGGAAGTATATAAGACTGAAGTAAGGTCTCAGTAGAGGGATTCATTCTCCAGCCACACTGAGGAGAGGCAGCAGTTTGAGGCTTGGTGAAGAGCTCACTCATGGATCAGCCCCTTCAGCCTGAGCTAGAGGTGAGAACTAGTGGCCGGCTGCTTTGCTTGTCTAATCTTCAGCTTGAAGCTTGAAACCCAAGATCAGTCTCTGGGCCATTTATTTTTCGTGTTACACTTTACCATGGAAGTTGGTACACAGGAAGTTGTCTGTGTCCCTACCAGTACCCCGGCATCCCATCTGCATCTGGACTGAGGCAGGACTGAGGAACCCAGTCCGCTTTTCTAGGTGAAGTAGCAAATGGGTAGAGGTTGAGCACATGGAAGGCATACTAAGACAGAAGGGTCCCAGAAGCCCACCACACTGGGAGACCACATTCTGTGGCTTGTGTTTTTTAACGGAAGATGGTAGTCCCATAGCTGTGTAGTATGTTTCTATGGAGACATCATTTCACAGAATTGCTTACTGGGGAGAGTCTCATCCTGCTCTGCCCCGGTCCTGCCATCTTTCTCATCCTGTTTGTAACTTTTCTTTCTTGCTCCTTCAGGGTTCTCACTGCTGCTTCCCTCCTAAGCCCTGTGTGTAGATGTTGGTTCTCTCCCTCCACCATGTTGATTCTGGGGACCAAACTCAGGTCCTCGGGCTTGGGGGCAAGCACACTTACATTCTGGATCCTCCCCCAGTTTCTTCCTGGTCCCTACAGCCTACTCTGACTGCAGGACACACTTAGTGCTCCAGCCTTGGAGTTATAGGTGGGCCCAGGTACCCTGCCCAGCACATAGGCTCTTGACTCATCTGTCTTGCCCTTACTCTGGGAGAGACGCTCCTACCCCACGTTTCCTCACACTCTAAGTTCTCAACTGTTCATAAAGAGTGCTTCTGACTAGGCAGATGGTCTACGCCCATCCCTTGGCACAGGCCTCTTCCCTAGCTGGGCCCCTCCTATCTGGAACTCCAGAATTTCTCCACTGTCCACACTGTGGCTGTCTCAATCTCCAGATGTGCATACTCCCACTCCACCTGGGGCCCATCCCAACACAGGACTCTCCCGTACACCTGGCTCCGGGGTTAATCCCGAACCTGATATTGCTATAGAAGAGAAACCTCAATATAAGTTGGGAGCAGACCCAGCACATGGGGACATGGGGCAGTGGATCACCTGGGAGCTATAAAAAGTCCATAGATCTGAGTGGCAGCCAAAAAATGTACCCTGCTTCAACAGACTAACCCTATAACAGAGTAGCTGCTACCAAGTGCTTGAGACTATTTATTTACCATTCTGGATATTGAACTCAAGGTCCCTTAGATAGCTTTCCTATCACTGAGCTACAGACTCAATCCATATGTGTATGCTTTACTTCTAGACAGGCTTTTATTAAGATGCCCAAGGCAGACCTTGCGCTTGTAATTCTCCTGTCTCAGCTTCCCAAGTACCTTGGATTAACAGTCTAGAAATTCTTCTAAACTATTGTAAAACATGTTCTGCTTAGAACAGCTAATTAGCGGTCCTAATTAGTTGGCCTTTTGTCAGCCAGTCTCGAGGTGGACAGAGTTTAGCATCTTGCCTGTGGTTAGCCTGATTCTGGAGTTAGTGACCATATTACACATGTAAGTGAACTGAGGGTGAGAATATTTATTTATCTATATTTTAATCGTAATTTTCCATTTATTTTACAAACCAGCAACAGTTTCCCCTCCCTCCTCTCTTCCCATTCGTTCCTACCACTTCCTGTCTACCCTACATCCCCAATTCACTCCTGCATTCAGGGAGGGTAAGGACTCCCATAGGAGTCAACAAAGCATGGCATATCAAGCTGAGGCAGGAACAAGCTCCTCCCCCTGCATCGAGGCTGGATGAGGCATCCCAGCATGGGGACTAGGTTCCAAAAACGTCAGCTCATGCACCAGGGACAGGTCCTGGTCCCACTGCTAGGGGCTCCACAAACAGACCAAGCTATACAGCTGTCACCCACATGTAGAGGGCATAGGTGGGTCCCATGCAGCTCCAAAGCTGTCACTTTAGAGTTCATGAGCTCCCACTAGCTCAAGTCAGCTGTCTCTGTGGGATCCCCTGTCATGATCTTGACCTCCCTTGCTTGTACAATTCCTCCTTCCTCTCTTCAACTGGACTTCTGGAGCTTGGCCCAGTGCTTGGCCGTGGATCTCTGCATCTGCTTCCATCAGGTACTGGATGAAGGCTCCCTGATAACAATTAGCGTAGTTATCAATTTGATTACAGGGGAAGGCCAGGTCAGGCACCCTCTCCACTATTGCTAGGAGTGGATTCCTGGGAGTTTCCCTGGCACCAGGTTTCTCCATAACCCCAAATGGCCTCTCTATAAGATATCTCTTTCATTATTCTCCCCCTCCATCCAATCCCCAACTCGACCAATCCAATCCCTCAAGTTCCCATTCCCCTGCCCCCCCCCACTCTACCCAGGAGATCTCATCTATTTCCCCTTCCTAGGAAAATCTATGCATCCCTCTTAGGGTCCTCCTTGTTTCCTAGCTTCTCTGGTGCTGTGGAGTGTATATTTGTTATCCTTTGCTTTATGTCTACTATCCATTTATGAGTGACTACATACCATGTTTGTCTTTCTGGGTCTGGGTTATTTCACTCAGGATGATTTTTTTCTAGTTCATCCATTTGCCTGCAAATTTCATGATGTCATTGTTTTTTTTTCTGCTTTGTACATTTACTCCATTGTGTAAATGTACCACAGTTTGTTTATCCATTCTTCAGTTGAGGAGCATCTAGGTTGTTTCCAGGTTCTGGTTATTATGAATAATGCTGCTATGAACATAGTTGAGCAAGCGTCTTTGTGGTATGATTGAGCATCCTTTGGATATATACCCAAGAGTGGTATAGATGGGCCTTGAGGGAGATTGATTCCCAACTTTCTGAGAAATTGCTATACCCTGGCACCCAAATAACACAAAAATGCAACAAAGAAAATTGCAGACCAATCTCCCTCATGAACATTGATGCAAAAATACTGGCAAACTGAATCCAAGAACACATCAAAGAAATAATCCACCCTGATCAAGTAGGCTTTATCCCACAGATTCGGGCATGATGAAAATCTGTCAATATAATTCACCATAATAAACAAACTGAAAGAAAAAAAACACGTGATCATCTCATTAGATGCTGAAAAAGCCTTTGAAAAAATCCAACACACATTCATGAAAAAGGTTCTGGAGATATCAGGGATACAAGGAAATACCTAAACACAATAAAAGCAATATACAGCAAGCCGACAGCCAACTCAGAGTGATTCCACTAAAATCAGGAACAAGACAAGGCTGTCCACTCTCTCCATATCTAGTCAATATATTACTTGAAGTTCTAGCCAGAGCAATAAGGCAACAAAAGGAGATCAAGGGGATACAAATTGGAAAGGAAGAAGTCAAAGTATTTACATAAGTGACCCCAAAAATTCTACAAGGGAACTCCTATATCTGATAAACACCATTAGTGAAATGGCTGGATAGAAGATTCACAAAAAATAAATCAATATCCCTCCTATATACAAATGATAAATGGGCTAAAAAAGAACCAAAGAAACAGCGCCCTTTACAATAGCCACAGATAATATAAAGTATCTTGGGGTAATGCTAACCAAACAAGTAATTATTTGTTTTCTAAGATGTTTGTGTTTAATTTCACAAAACAGCTTTAGGACTTCTCAGTGCCAGTGGTCCATTGTCCAGTTCTTCTATGCTTTTGGTCTCTCCTTTGTTACAACCATTTTTTCATCTTTTGAAGGATTGGGTGTCCTGACTTCAGGCCCCTGGATCCCATCATTTCCTTGCAAAGTATCTGTCATACTGCTCTAACCTGGAGCAACCACCTCCCACGACACAGTCCCTGCATCTGGACGCCAAAATGTCACCCAGTTATGAAGATATACCATAGCAATAGTGTTATCGCTGCCCCCGGGGAACCCTCTCCATAGTACCCCAAAATCTGGGTTCCTTGAAGTGTTCTCAGAACCTCTTCCCCCAACTTATGCCTTGTAGTGGCACGCCACACTTCTCTGGAAAAGACAGTTCCTTCCTTTGTCACCTCCACCAGAGATCTGTCTGTAGTGAGTGACTCCTGGGCCTACTCTCGTGCTCTATTTTGGCAAAACAACAGTGTATAACGATTGAATGAATATACAACCAAGGGAGAATTACCAGAAGAGGCAACTATAGAAGCTGTAGGTAGAATTTAGGCTTCCAAGTAAGAGCCTTTCTACCCTCGGGGAAGAAACCATTTCCGCCACTAGGCGGCGCACGGATCACAGGAATGTTTTCTCAGGTGTGAAATGCTGTGAAAGGATGTGGATGGCTTATTTACAGTGAGGGTCTGACTCAGGTTCCTTCAAGAGCCAAGGGGGGCGGGGTGGGGGACAAAGGGAAATGACTAGGTGTGTGGTACTGGGGAGAGGGGCACCCTTAGAAGGTCAGCCCCACAGGAAGTATCACCTTCAAGTAGGGGTGTGGAACTATCCAAATCAAACCAGCACAAAGTCTTGTTGTGAACGGTGGCTGTAGTGTATGACAGAAGACAGCAGCTGGTGTAGCCTCTAGGGGTCCCTTGGTAACCCAGGATCAGGGAACAAAGAGCACCCAGCACCCAGGGAACCAACTGTGGTGATCCCTTGCAGAACTGGGTCCCTAAGCGCTTCCTAGCCCTAGCACTGTCCAGGGGCTCAGAGGCACTGGTCGGAGGCTGTCACACTGGCCTTGGAAGCCACAGGCAGCAATGTCAAACCCATGAATCATGATGTTTTTCTCTTTTCTTCTGTAAGTGCCAGTAGACTGGGGAATAAGATCCAGGATAGGGGTCTGGGGCCCTGGGTAAGATACATTTTCCCTGTTGCATCCAGGCCATGGGATTTTAGAAGCTGTCCAACTTGGACTTCCAAGCATGTAGGACTGCTCTGTTTTCCTAGTTGCTGTTGCTGTGATAAAGTACTCTAATCATATGCATCTTAGGAGAAGGAACGGTTTATTTCATCTTACATGTCACAGTCCAACACAGAGAGAAGTCAGGGCAGGAACTCAAGTAGCAGGAACTTGGGGCAGAACCCACAGAAGACTGCTGCTTGCTGTCTCACTCACTGACTAATGCCTAGTTTTTAATATAGTCTAGGTCCACCAGCCAACGCCCACGGGTGCTGCTTACAGTGGCCTGGGCTCTCCTGCACCAATCAACCATGAGACAGTGCCCTACAGACATGCCAAAGGCCAATCTGATGTGCACAATCAATTGAGACTTTCTTCTCGGGGGACTCTAGACTGTCAAGATGAGAGTTACAGCTAACCTAGGAAAAACACCAAAGATGGGGCTTTGCCTGTTGCTTACATTTCTTGGGGAAGGAATCATTTGAGTCTCTAGGGGGCGCACAGATCACAGGAATGGTTTCTCAGGGCTCTGTCAGAAATTTCAGAAGGCTTTGTAGGGCCTCTGGCCACAGTGTGACAGCCACTCTCGTGTGATCCTAGGACTGCACTCTGGCCTTTTCAGGCTCTAGAACTAGCCCTGCTCACAGATTTATCCATTCAAGAAACATTTGCCCTGAACCTGGGAGGTTCTTTCCTGAGTTGCAGATACAGGCACACAGACACGGGTAAATCCATCCGGACCCCGCAGAAACCAGAGAAGGCAGTGACAGAGGGGCATACTGAATATGGCAGTATTTCTGGGGCTTGAATGATGGCTTCCTGCTGATTGGAGGGTTGTTGTGGGCCTTGAAAGGTGACTGGGAAACTAGATGGAAGATTGAAGACAAAGCAGATGGACAACATCCTAAGCCAAGGCCTTGGAGCAGGAACCTATTAGATCTGACCACGTTGGACTTGACAGGACAATGCCAGGCAGGAGTCTTGGGTGAGGCTGCAAGGGGAGGGTGCTGGTTATGGGGTTGGGAGTATATTAGTTTCCTAGTTGTGACAACAGACACAAACGCCTTAATCCTGGCTCGTAGTTTGAGGATGTATCCATTACAGTGGAGAAGTCACCGTGGCCGGCGGGTGAGATGCCTGGCCACATTACACCTACAGTCAAGAAACAGAGAGAGGTGAATGCTGGTGCTACGTTTATTTTTCTCCTTAAAACAAAAACAAGTGTGTGTGTGCGTGCGCATGCATGCATGTGTGTGTGCGCGCACGTGCATGTGTGTGCACGCATGCATGTGTGTGTGTGAGTGCGTGCATGCGTGTGCGTGCTGCATGTGTGTGTTGTGTGTGCGTGTGCGTGAGTGTGCATGCATGCGTGTGCATGCGTGTGTGTGTGTGCTCGAGTGTGTGTGTGTGTGTGCATACAGGTACACACAGGTTGGTGCAAAAGGTTGACATCTGGTATCCTCCTCTGCTGTTTTCTTCCTTCTTTTACTGGGGCATGGGGGATCTGAACCCAAGTCCTCAGGCTCGCACAGCAAACATTTTACCCACAGAGTCTTCTCCCAGCCCTGTTTCTCCTCTTTATCTTGTCTCATTGGCAGTTCTAGCTCATGCCAGACTGGCTGTCAGTGGTTTTTTTTTTTTTTTTTTGGTTTTTTTTTTTTTTTTTTTGGTTTTACAAGACAGGGTTTCTCTGTATTGTTTTGGAGGCTATCGGTCCAGCCCAGCCTCGAACTCACAGAGATCCGACTACCTCTGCCTCCCGAGTGCTGGGATTAAAGGCATGAGCCACCACCGCCCGGCATGGCTGTCAGTGTTAACCATAGCATGGAGGCTGTTTTCTTAGAGGAGAGGGGAGGCCTACTTGGGAGTTGAGACGGACCCAGATTTGGGGCGTGAGGTTTCTGTGACTTTGGAGGCTTCTTAATTTAAAAAAGCTTTTAAGATTATCTATATTTTGTGTATGTGTGTTGTCTCCATATTTGTGTACCATATGTACGGCACCCAAGGAGAGCATCAGAGCCCCTGGAACCAGAGTTATGGGTGGTTGTAAAGTCACTATGTGGGTGCTGCGAGCCAAACCTAGGTTTTCTTCAAGAGCAACAAGTGCTTTTAACTGTTGACCTGTCTTTCCAGGCCCAGCTTTTGAATTTTTGAGCTAGAAATTTATTCTGTAGTCCAGGCTGGCCTGGGAGCTCACTATGTGGCCCAGACTAGTCTCAAACTTAAGATCTTTCCTTTTTCTGCCTCTGGGATGCTGAAGTGACAGGTGTTCGTCACCACCATGTTTATCCAGTCTTTTAGAGACTTTCTTAGAACAGGAATAAATATATAATTAGGTAGATGAGCTTAAGAGTTCACTCATGTGAGGGGCCCGCAGCCTAGCTTGGCTCCTGGGGAACGCTGCTCAGCTGGGAGCCTCAACTTGAGCACTTTCCCTCTGTCTCTAAGGGCGCTCGCCTGCCTTTAGCTTCCCCCTTGCTTGCTGCAAGCTTGGCTTCTCCGTGGCTCCCATTTGCTTCCCTTCTTGAGTTTCCCGGAACCTGGAGTGGCTGTAGCAGACAAGACTCATGAAGTTGGTGTCTGGGATACTGAAGATGACGAGGGACAGAGAGATTGTGGCGGGTGTGTGGCAGTGACTTTTTACATGGAGTTCATGCAGATAGTAACCTTCGGTTGTTCAAGGGAGTTTGAATCTGACCAACACTCCCTGGAAACACAACAGCACACAGGCGATGAGACTGTTCTCTCCCTGGAAACACAACAGCATACAGGCGATGAGACTGTTCTCTCCCTGGAAACACAACAGCACACAGGCGATGAGAATGTTCTCTCCCTGGAAACACAACAGCACACAGGCGATGAGAATGTTCTCTCCCTGGAAACACAACAGCACACAGGCGATGAGAATGTTCTCTCCCTGGAAACACAACAGCACACAGGCGATGAGAATGTTCTCTCCCTGGAAACACAACAGCACACAGGCGATGAGAATGTTCTCTCCATCTGCTAACCATTTTCATGCCTCACATCTCAGTGATCAGCTAAACTAAACTGTTCTTTCCATAGGTTTAGGACTGGCTTTGGAATGAACACCTGGCTGGTGCAGGGCAAACGTGTGCTCTAAGGCTAAGCGATGCCATAGCCTCCCCATACTTCCTAGTGCTGGGGTCAAATCTCGGCCCTACTTATGGCACATAGGTGCTCTACCACCCTACCTTCTCCCCACACAACCTGCTTCCTATTCACAGTCAGCCCAGATGGCCCGGCTCGGGCACCCGCATCCGGAAATGAACCACCTTGGGTGAAACCACAGATGACCTGGTTTTGGTATTCTAATAGTAAAAGTGGGCACAGATAGAGTGAAGTTGGCCCTAATGGTGTTCTCTGTCTCTCATTTCACTTACCCCTTCCTGGGACCGAGGGTGAACTTGGTAAAAAAACTACATTTTCTTTTCTTTCTTTCTTTTTTTTTGTTTTCCGAGACAGGGTTTCTCTGTATTGTTTTGGAGGCTGTCCTGGAACTCTCTCTGTAGACCAGAATGGTCTCGAACTCACAGAGATCCACCTGCTTCTGCCTCCCGAGTGCTGGGATTAAAGGCGTGCACCACCACATTTTAAGTAGGTATTGTGAACTAAATCTCTGCCTTTTAGGGTCATTTAGATGTTCATTTTGGGGGTGCCACCCAGGGGAGGGACAGGAATGGGATGTCTATTAGTCAAGTGGGGGAACACAGAGTATCCAGTTGTGTTAGATACTGCTGAGTTTGACGTGGTTTGTCCTAAGGTCTTATTTCAGCATCCAGGAACAGCTGTCTGCCCCAGACCATGCTGGCCTACAGGAGACATGGAACGGAGTGAATGGTCCATGTGCCCAGTCACAAGATGCCTTCAATTCAGGAAGAACTGTTCACTTTGAATCCACAAGGAACAGTAAGAGGCACAACTTAGCTACACAGAGCAGCTGGGACAGCTGTAGCTTGTGTAGTAGCCATAGGAGACAGATGCCTCTGACTCACCTTGATCACTTTTGGCCTTGGATTCAGGCAAAGGCACTCTTGTCCCATCCTCCTTCATTCATCCCCACTAAACCCTGGAGCAAACCGTTCTGCTCTGCAGGGGCAGGAGCTCGTTTTGCCCCTTTGAAATTAACAGACAAATGAGTCAGGGCTCTCGAGAAGAGGAAACCGATGGAGAGGGAACAGCCAAAGGAGACCAGCTGGGAGCCTTGGCCAGGGGTTGAGTGTGCGTGAGGGTGACTGAGGTGGCAGGAAGTGTAAGGGCTTGTGCGTGTTTAAGTATTCAAGTATTTCCAGATGACTCATGGCTAGATCCAGAAGTCCCAAGGCCCCTGACCCTGTAGCCAGGCAAAGAAGCCTTGGCTTGTCCTATTTCCTGCAAGGAGCATGGACCAGCCTGGGTCCAGGATGAGGAAGCAATGGGTGGGAGTCAGCATTTATCTTCCAGGTGGAGGATACTGGGGTGCCCCGAATGGGTGCTTGCCTCTATGTGAATTTTATCTTCCCAAAGACCTGGTGGGGACCCACAAGAAGAATCTAAGAGTCATCGTGTCCTTGCCTTTGAACTTTCCCAGCAGATGCGGGAATCTGAGGATGGTAGGGGTGACTGATGGCTGATGTGAGGGGCTGGGTACCAGTGTGAGGTAGAAATGCATGTGGCAGGCTGACTGAGGCTCATCATTGTCTACGGCTGGAACCAACATGAGATCTGTAGAGGTCCAACGTGTTTGCCTTCTCCAGCGCCAGTCACAGGGAGTAGAGTAGCTGCTTTGACTACTTTCACGTGTGTAACTTTTGGTCCTCCGAAGTGGAAGCCTGGCTTGGTGTGGGCAGGCCTCTCAGCATGGGGTTCAGCAGGGCACCAAGCCCTCCTTCAGGCCTGGATGCTGATGCTTGTAGGGCTTCCTTAACCTACTTGCCTGCCTGGTGAAGGGAGAGGTTCCACAGTCCCTAAAAACCCATGCCTTCCTTTATCTCACAGGGTCTTCGCCACAATGCCACGAGGACCTCTCACTCATTTAGGGAAGATGAACTTGAAGTTTAGAGTGGCTCACTCAAACTCCTGCAGTGGGGGGGCAAGATGCTGCTGGGCTCTAGAGAAAGGTCTTCTTGAGACTCCAGCCTGAGGATGGAGAGGTGGCTCAGTGGTTAAGAGTACTTGCTGCTCTCCCAGAGGACCTGGGTTCAATTCCCAACACCCATATGGCAGCTCACAACTGTCTGTAACTCCTGTTCCAGGGGATCCAACACCCTCATAAACCCTCACACAGACTTACATGTGGGCAAAACACGAATGTGCATAAAATACTAATTAATAAACACAAATTTAATAAATTATTTTAAAAAATTTAAAAGGCTCTATCCTTACAGAGTTTCTCTGTATCCGCTCCTGAGAATCTTGGGACTCCCAGAGATCCCACCACAGCATTGGGTGGATTGGACTCAGTGGCAAGGGATTCCCCGGAAGCACTGACAGCCATCCAAGCAGGTGCAAGTAACAAGGATCACAGTTTTACTGTCACCAAGCTTTTTGGATCATGTCTCCCATTAGTAAATAACGTTGACTGTGTATTGTAATATTATGTATGTAAAACTTACATTTGTACTTATACACTGATGTAGGCAACCATTTATAAAACACACAAGCAAAATGTAAATTGAAATGGCAAATATCAGAGTTTCATTCATGTTACTGCCAGGCAATGTATCAGGCTCACACTTAAGAGCAGCCCTCTGGGCCACCTTTGGCTGGGGTTTCTGTGACATTGATTCAAGGTCTTGAGGCTAAGGCTTGAGCATCCTGCTAAGCCTCTCCATGCCGACTGGGCATGTGGTATCCAGAGGCTTCTGTTGGCATCTCCTGTTGCTGCCAGATCTTGTGCTTCAATGTACATTTACTGTGGCAGCACGTTCATCTTAAGAAAATGTTTAGTTGCCAAAGTACTGTGTGACTACTGGCAAAATTATTTCATTTTTCTTTGTGTGTTCATATGTATTCATGTATGTCTGCAAAAGTGTGTGTGTGTGTATGTGTGTGTGTGTGTTCTTTCCACAGGCTCTCCATCCTTCTGAGATGGGCTGGTGTTGGATGTTCCTCATGTATTTAATCTAGAGCTCTGGCTCTCCATCACTTTATGACTTCTTGCCCCCAAGTTACCTGTGCCCTATTTACTTGACAACTCTCTTCGGTAGGCTGGTCTTTAAAACATTCAGCCTTGTCCTAATTGATAAAATCCACAGCATCCAGATTTGCTGTGCCAATGCCCTCAAGTTCATTAAAACAAATGCACAAGGTTGTCAAACAAAAGAGAGACCTCTCTATTCATCCTCAGTACTGCATGATGTAGAGCATGAATGGAGTGAGCTCTTGGCCAGGCACCATCCCTCAGTAGCTTTCAACAAGCCACTCAAAAATCCTTGTGTCTGCTTTCAGGATCCCACCCTTCCCAAGACACAGGCCCCGTTCAGCCCACTGCTGGCACCAACCTGCGGAGTCACAGTGATTCCAAGGCATGGAAGTCCTTTGCTTGGACTGATGTAAAGGGACTCTGGCCATGACATCTCGTAGGTGAGAAATTGCAGCTTATCATTTCAACCTGGGACCGGCCTCTCATTTTTGTTTTGGCACCTGAAATACTTCACTTGCTGCTCCTGTCTATGGAGTCAGACCATGCAGGCAGACCTAATGCCTGCCTCTGGTTTCCCAATTCTTGGTTTCTTTCTGTGTAGGATGGTCTGAAGTCTATCTGAGAAAGCAGTGCCTGGAGGAGTGTGAATGAACAACTCATGTCTGCTCCTGGGTGACATTTTGACTTCGCACAGACACCATGGGCACTGCCAAACATTATCCAGCACAAGGGTGAAAGCTGATTCCAGAGCAAGAACCAGGATGGGCAGAAACAGTGATTTGACCAATCCTAGCTTCTCCACCATGACACAAAACCAGGCAGCGTTGGGTCCTTTCCTCTTCAAGCAAGCTCATTTATGAAAAATTACAGTACTCTACAACTGTTATTGTAGAAAATTACAGTCTAAGTAAAAAAAGTAACATATTCCCCACCCTATTGGATGATGCCATCCACATTCAGGATTTTATTTTACCTTTTCAAGGCTGGGTTTCTTGTGTAGCCCTGGCTGTCCTGATATTTGCTCTGTAGACCAGGCTGGCCTCCAACTCACAAAGATCCGCCTGCCTCTGCCTCCCAAGTGCTGGGATTAAAGACATGTGCCACCACCCTCTGGCTCACTTCAGGGTTTTAACCTCTTATCTGTACTCCAACATGCCAATCATCTTGGGAAATGCCCTTATAGAAAGAAGTGGGCTTTACTAATCCCTCAGGTATCACTCAATCCAATCGAGATGTCACCAGTACCCTAGAATACCAATCCCAGCAGCGCTGACTGGGGCCTGAATTCAGCCTGGCCCTGTTGCCCTCCATCTTCCAGTATGTCTTCCCGGATCACATTAGCAGTTAACGATGACACTCAACAACTTACTCATGAGGTTCACTTATTAGAAGGGATCCTCACTTTGAGTTGTCTTGTGGATTTTATCACACTCAAGGAAGTAGTGAGCCAAGTATTCTTGGGACAGCATCTACCAAAAAATCCAAAATATTTATTTATCTTAAATCCTTTTACTCAAAACAATACTTCCCCAAACCTAAACATCCTTATGTCTGAACTTAAGTACATTCAGAATGACTCTCCCCTGCTTCCTCTTCAAGGTGATACCATCAGGGTTGTTTTCTTTGGGGAATTCCCTACACTGCCTCTCATCTCAACAGACCTCTGTGAACCCATCCCTTTGTCCTTCAGACCTACCGGCTATATGGGTCCAGCTGCAGACAAGGCTTGGGCAAGGGCTTTCTGGAAGCTGCAGATTCCCGGGTCACCTGTAAGGAGCCTGACTGGACAGCTTTGGAGATCCATGGAGAACTCTGGAGCATGTGGGAACATCTGCTTCTGACTTGCCTAGATTTTAGGAAAAAGCTGGCTCAGATTTGGGGTCCTTAATATGTAGGAGTGAGGTGGAGCTCGGGGCTGAATGGCAGGGAACTAGTTCATGTTGAAATTATATTTCTAGCAGTCAGCCAGCATGACTCACATTTCGTGTGTGTGTGTGTGTGTGTGTGTGTGTGTTTATACATGTGCTTGCCTGTTGTGTGGAGGCTAAAGGATGGCCTTGGGTGTTATTCTTCAGGCACTGCCCACTCCCCCCACCCCTGCCCATTTAGACAGGGCTTCTCACTGACCTGTACTCATCAATGGCTTAGGTTGACTGGCCTAAGGAATTCGACAGGGCTTCTCACTGACCTGTACTCATCAATGGCTTAGGTTGACTGGCCTAAGGAATTCGACAGGGCTTCTCACTGACCTGTACTCATCAATGGCTTAGGTTGACTGGCCTAAGGAATTCGACAGGGCTTCTCACTGACCTGTACTCATCAATGGCTTAGGTTGACTGGCCTAAGGAATTCGACAGGGCTTCTCACTGACCTGTACTCATCAATGGCTTAGGTTGACTGGCCTAAGGAATTCAACAGGGCTTCTCACTGACCTGTACTCATCAAATGGCTTAGGTTGACTGGCCTAAGGAATTCGACAGGGCTTCTCACTGACCTGTACTCATCAATGGCTTAGGTTGACTGGCCTAAGGAATTCGACAGGGCTTCTCACTGACCTGTACTCATCAAATGGCTTAGGTTGACTGGCCTAAGGAATTCGAACCCCAGGGATACGCTTTATGCTTGTCTTCTCTTCTTAGCAGTGGAATTACAAGCATGTGTCACCACACCCGGTTCGCTTATATGTAGACTCTGGAAACTGAATTCAGATCCTCACACTTACAAGGCAAGAATTTACCGACTGAGTTATCTCCCCACACCGAGGACTCAGAGTCTTGAGGCTCCCTCCTTGTCTTTCATGAACTCTGTCATCAGCATAAAGGTTGGTGTTAATCTGTTGCTTGGAAGGGAAACCGCACATCCTGCTCATCCTCCACTGGCATTGGAGGTGCCACTGTGGCACTGCTGAGGAGAAAGGGTCCTGACACTGAGCCTTGGTCTGTGCCATGGCAAGCTATGATTAGTGAGGTATGATTTCTGCCCAGACTCATTCTTGCATTAGGGATCAAAGGCTGATTGTGAGCATCAGTTGGTGAAGACCTATGTCGGCTCACATGCTTAGCCTGCTTTTCATGTGTTTGGTGTCTTTGAAAACCTTCTGGTACTTTTCTGTTCTCACCAGCACTGTGATTTTTGGGCCCACTTTGGACCTAACAAGCCTACACTGTTTAATCTTCCTGCCTGAATTGATTTGCTGTGGTTTCCGATTGCCTCAATTGTATGTGTAGTAATGCTAAGAGATACCTAAGGATCCCTGGTCTTCAGGTGTGGAGTGGGAACTCACCAAGGAGCCTGGGAGACCCAGGGTGGCTTTGAGGGGAGATGTGGTGGCCAAGGATGAGCCTACAGAGTGTCCACTGTCCCTGGAACAACAGAAAAAGACAGGTCTCATGGGAAGATGCTTTTAAAAACTGGTTTCATGGAACTGGAAAGGAAGATGGCAGACTGGAGTGGTGTGTCCGGTGGAGAAAAGCAGAACTAGACATCGGTGACAAGTGTGGGACACCATGCAGACAATGATGCATATTATCACCAGGTAGAGCCAGTTCTTGGGCCTGCTGGGAGGCTCAGGCCACCACTGGACCTCACCCTGTCACAGCATGCTAGATTGGTGTCACCACTTGACTCTCTGCAAGCAGGATGGCTGTGTCTAGGGTGCCTCGGGTGCTGGTGGGACAGTTGGTACTGAAGGCAGGGAGGTGTGCAACTGTCTGGATCTTTTACGGGTTCTGCCTGCAATGTCCAGCCAGATGATCACTGACCCTGACTCTGGGCAACAACAGGATATCCAAAACGAGTCTCAGTGATTCCAGTATGTATGGTGCATCAGAAACCTTGAACCAGACCAATGACTCATTACAATGAGAACTGGCATGTAAAGCTGTTTGGGCAAAGTAATGTACTGTGTATCACACAGCAGACTGCAATGCCACCTTAATAAATGAATGTGTGATAGAGAGATGGGAAAGATGGCAGGACAGAGCATGAGATCACTGTGACTGAGCAGCATCAGGACATCCAAGATGAAGGGTGGTTCATTTTCTGGATAGAGGGACTTCAAGGGTCCGTGCTACTGCCAGTGGCCACGCTGATGTTCCTGATGTCTACAGAAACCATGTTGACGTCCATGATCCATGCTGGCAGCAGGAAAACAAGTTAATGTCCGAGATCTGTGCAGCAGCCAGCTGTTAAGGGCAAGGGGGCTTTTATTCAGAGGTATTGATGACTGCAGACTCATAATTGGGAATGAAAGACATTGAAGGCTTCTGTGCCAATCTTCCCATCCTAAAAAGAAATAATCTAGACAGGAAGCTGTCGAAGAGAGTCCTTAAAAACTGATAGGGAGGCCAGAAGTGGTGGAGCACACCTTTAATCCCAGCACTCAGGAGGCAGAGGCCAGTGGAGCTCTGTGAGTTCGAGGAGAGCTGCACAATGAGTTCCAGAACAGCTAAGGACAACAGAGAAAGCCTGTCTCAAGAGACAAACAAATAAACAAACAAACAAACAAAACAAAAACCCAAACATTGTAGTAAGGATGCTGAAGTGTGGCTCATCACAGTTCACGGCTTCTGCTGGGGTGAGGGTGGGGAAGGACTCAGTTTTCTTTAAGGCGCCGGCCATTGGGAGTTTGGCCATGTTCCATTGAGTATAGGGGCAACACAATTGGACTTGGTGGTTTTCTTTTGTTTTGTTCTCTTTTTGGTGGTGGTGGGGAATCCCAGGGTGGGAGGGTGGACCTGGGATGTGTGGGAATCGAGTCTGATCCTGATGTATTGTCTGAAATTCTGAAATAATTAACAAAAATATTATGCTGGGAAAAAGAGGGGACATTCTCTCTTCCATAGGGCAGTAGAGCATAAGCTCACACGAATGGGAAGCGTGTTTCTTTTTGAGTCACCTTTGGTAGTTTGTCCTAGAAAGCTGACTATCCACTTTGTTGGGGCCAGTTGCTCCTGGATTTCCTTTGGGACCCTTTTTATTCAGTCAGAGGCATTTCCCTCCTTCGTTTCTGGATCTGGTCATTTGAGGGGTTTGTACTTGTTTGTTTGTTTGCTTTTGCTTAATCAAGGTTTGTTAGTTTTTGATAATCATCAAAGAATTGATTTTTTGTTTTATTGATAATCGCTTTTGTTTTTATGTTTAATTGACTAACTAACTTCTACTCTAATCATTGTTTTCCTTCTTTTTGCTTGTTCTAGATCAGTGGTTCTTAACCTGTGGGTTGCAACCACTTTGATTGTAGTGACTGACTCTCCTCTATGTCTCTATTCTATTACCAACTTTCTGTGCTGTTATACCAAAGTCCAACAAGATATTGTTATGATTGTCAGCTATGATCATAGTTGGCTCTACACTACTTTGCAACCATCCACTTCCTTTGTGCTATTTATTGACAAAGGTGTTTCCATTTGTAATAGCCCCAACATTATATTATATATACTGTTCCATGCACTTGCTTTCTATACCTATGCAGAACAGAAAAAACACACATCTATACAAAAGTTACAGATTTATCTTTATTGGTGCTTGTAGGGTGTGTGTGTGTGTTCATGCTACTATACACAAATGCTCAACCACTGAGTTATACTTTGAACCCAAGACTAATAGTGCAGCACCTGGTTCTACTGAGGCTTGATCCCAGGACCATCTGCATGGAAAGTAGAGGTAATAATCACTACACTGTGGAGTTGCTTTGTGTGTATTCAAATGATCATGCAGGGTCATTTGCTTGCAACCTGAAGAAAGCCTTTCACTAATTAACTTGTATACAGCAGACCAGCTAGCAACACATTTAGTATTTTTTTAACCTTGAAAGCTTTTGTCTTTATTTTGTCTTCACTATTGAAAGACAGCTTTGCCAAATGTAGGGTTCTTGCTGATGGGTTTTTCTTTGGGCACCATATCTCTGATCTCTGCTATTTCTACCCGGAAGCATCTGCTCAACATATGGGCCAACTCCCTTGTGAGTCCCCAGTTATCATCTTGCTACTTTTATTTGTCTCTCATCTTTGATTTTTAGCATTGTTTTGCAAGTATTTGTCTATTTGTAAACTCTTATTTGGAGTTTCTGGGTGTGTAAACTTCAGAAGTTTTGTGCAATTTTTTGAGTATTTCCTTTGGTCTTTTCTCTTTTCCTCCATTCTAACTCCACTAATACACTTGATAGTAGTGCCTCATTTTCTCTGGCTTTTCACCTCGTGTTTTCCCTCCCACCAATTGGCTTGCTTCAAGGTTTCTAATTCTTTATTCTCCTGGCTCAGATCTACTGTGGAGTCCTTCCGCTTAACAGTTTTATTTCTCCTTCTCCTCCTCCTCCTCCTTCTTCTTCCTCCTCCTCCTCCCTCCTTTCTCTCTCTATCTCTGTCTCTCTGTCTCTCTCTGTGTCTGTGTCTCTGTCTGTCTGTCTCTGTCTGTCTCTGTCTGTCTCTCTGTCTCTCTCTCTCATTTTTTTTGAGACAGGGTCTCTCTGTGTAGCCCTGGGTGCTCTGGAACTCACTCTGTGGACCGGGCTGGCTTCAAACTCATAGAGATCTGCCAGCCTCTGTCTCTTGAGTGCTGGGATTGAGGGTGTGCGCCCCCACCATCCAGGCAGAATTTTATTTCTGTAGACATGGTCTGATTGTGTTGCTGAGAATAATCTTAGACTTCTGAACACAAAGATCCTCCTGCCTCAGCCTCCACAGTTTTTGGGTAGCACCGAGACTGCAGGTGTCTACTACACCCAGTTTCCTTTACTTCTTTAATCATATTTTACTTTAGCTCTAGAAACATAATTATGATGATTATTTAATTTTTTCTGTTAAATCCAACATTAGCTCATTCCTGTAGCCTCATTGCCATCTTTTAAATGTATTAGCTTTATTCCCCCTCTGTCTCTGCTTATTAGAGATAGAACTTGCTTACTGGGTTGCAGAGGCTTTGGGTCCAGGCTCCTCCCTCCCACGACTTGCAGCTGGCATTTCACACAGCATGTTCTGTGTTTTTGGCTGAACAGTTTGGGTGAAGTCTCCACTTTGCTGAGCTGAGATGGAGGTGGGAAATTCTTGCCTTTCTTACCAAATTCTCACAAAACTGCTAGAATAGATGTTTTTTTCATCTGCTGCTTGCCTGTAGGCTTTAAATGGTTGTTAAAAAAATTAAGTCTTAATCTGTTTCACTGCGAGCAAAATATCTTCATGTTTTTTTGTGCCAGAATCTTATCTGTCCTCCTCTCCCTCTTCCTCTTCTTCACCCCTCTTCTCCCCCTCCTTTTCCTCCCCCTCCTTTTCCTCCCCCTCCTTTTCCTCCCCCTCCTTTTCCTTCCCCCACTTCCCCTCCTCCTCTTCCTCCCCCTCTTCCTCCTTCCTCTCTTCCTCCTCCCCTCCCTCTTGTCCTTCTCTCCTTTAAACTTTGAATTGTATTTAGTTTTTTCTCTACTCCCCCTCCCCTTTCTTCCTTTCCTCTCTCCCTCCCTCCTTCCTCCTTCTTAAGCTGTAAGATTCCTTGTGCTGACCCTGTTTCCTAGCTATCTGATTGCAAATCTTAAGGTCGAATCCTCCCACTAAAGCCACCTGTCAGACATCTGGTCATTTGACAGTTCATCCTTGTATCCTGTAACAAGGTAACCACCCAAGGTCAATGTACCATTTCTTCTTTGCTTCTGACAGGACCCCTCACTCTTTCTGCCTGAATTTATTCTACACAGAGCAGCTAGACTAGGTTTTAGAAAGGTCACATTTGGTCCTTACATTGTACCGCTATCTGCTTAGGTGGCTTTCCACAAAGTAGAACTCCTTCACTTAGACCACAGGGCTGGATGAGGTAATCTCTTCATCTGATTCTCACCCCACCTCTATGCCCTACCCCATACCTGGTCCTAATCAACACCCAACCGCACTCCTCATATGACCCCATCCAAAACTGAGCCCAACTCCACACCCAGCCCTATTCCACACCAAGTCAATTCCATACTCAGGCCACCTCCACACACCTCAGCCCCAGTCCACCCCAACCCCACATCAGTGAATGCTCCAGCCTCACACACTAGTCTTTCAATATTTTTTTAAGCTGTCCATTGTTTCTATTCTCCATTGCAAGCTATTTGTCCATGCTGTTTTCTGGATCTAAAATGCTGCTCTGTTTTTTTTAATTCACATTATCCTCTTGGCCTTGCCTATGTGTCACACTCAAGGAGGTCTTTTCTGTCATCCTAGACTAGTCCAGTTCCTCTGTTATGCTGGGACTCTGTACTTCTTCAATGAACAGATATGATCCCTAGAGTGATTAGCTGGCTTCCCACGGACTGGCACATGAGCCAGTTACAAATGGCGCCAAGGGGAAGTTAGGAGGGCAAGTCCTGAGATGTTTACAAAAAAGGTGATTAGTTGCCAAGATCAAACCAGATGATCACTGCATGAATGGCTTGTGTTTACTAAGTAAAGTATGGGGCACCTAGGAGCATGATAGGCTGAACTTTAAAACCATTGGCTGGCTGTTCCCCCCACCTTCTGTGGTTTTTTGCTTTAAAAGATGCTTGCTGTGGGGCAATAAATGAGTTCCTGCTTGACTAGACCCCCAGCTGTCTCTGATTATCCCTGGGATCCTGGGAGGCAGGACCCAGCTCAGCCTTCCTTGGTTGGGCTAAGACCCTGCAATGGACCATGCTTCATGAAGTCAGAACTCCTCTGCCATGACCACTCTATGCCTAGTATAGACTGGCACGTAAGAGCTCCATTCAGACCTTTTGAGCATGAAGATAAATGTTCCCTGAGTGCAGAGTATCAGGGCTGGTGCTAAAGATAGCCACAGGTTTTGCTGAGAGCTCAGATGGATACAGAGAAAAATAACCCGAATTTCAGAGGGAAACCCCTCATTTCTATTCATAGTCACAATCTGGATTATTAGCTGATACCCAATGAACTCATATTCCAACAGACATTCACTGAGTGTTCTGTTCTTGGGGCTGTGCCGTCATACGGTGGCTGACTCCCTCCTACTTGTAATCCTTGTGGTAAGTAACCTGGTGGTTATAGAAAGTCTCCATTTCCTACTTACATTACTTTTGACTTGTGACCCTTGAGCTTGTTTTAACCTACGTGGAAATTGTAAGACAGGAAATAAAGATTGAGATAGTGACAACTAAACATAATCACCACAGGGACTGGGGAAATGGTTCATTTCACAAAATGTTTGCCTTGCAAGTATG
The DNA here is from genome assembly GCF_017639785.1 of Mesocricetus auratus. Taxonomy (NCBI): domain Eukaryota; kingdom Metazoa; phylum Chordata; class Mammalia; order Rodentia; family Cricetidae; genus Mesocricetus; species Mesocricetus auratus. The sequence continues at coordinate 23,874,594 of NW_024429203.1, forward strand.
AGGACCTGAGCTCCATCTCTAAGACCCATGTCAAAAGAACTGGGCATGATGGTAGGCACTTGTAATCCGAACGCTGGGGAGGAAGGTGAAGACAGACAGATCCCCAAGTCTTGCAGGCCAGCCAGCCTAGACTTCTTAGTGTGCTTCAGGCCAGTGAGAACCTGTCTCACTGAAATGACACCCAAGGTTGTTTTCTGACTTAGAGAGAGAGAGAGAGAGAGAGAGAGAGAGAGAGAGAGAGGAGGGAGGGAGGGAGGAAAAGAGAGAGGGAGAGGGACAGAGACAGAGAGAAATATAGAGAGAGACAGAGAGACAGCTGAGACACACACACACACAGAGACAGAGACAGAGACAGACATATCTCCCACAGGCCACAGGCTGAGGTTTAGGTGAAAATAGAAACAAAGAAACACATCTAAGTTAATAAACGAAGACTTTCTCAGGTCTGTGCTCCTAACATGTCTGCCTCAAAGACTATATAGAGTTTCAATTGAAAAACCCTAAATTAGGGTCACTGTAATGACTTGGCGGGAAAAGACACCTAACTGCTGCCAAGCCCAATGACCCAAGTTCAATTCCCAGACCTATATCATGGAAGGAAGAGAACCAACTCCCGAAAGTTGTCTTTTGATCTCTATGTGTGCACTGTGGCATGTGTGGGCATATAAAAACACCAGGCAAAGGCTTTCTGCCATTAAAATTGTCCAAAATCTGACTTGACGATTGCCGATGCTTGGTAAAACATTTGAATGCAGAAAAATACAAGTGGTGCTTAATTCTACTTCCCAGAGAACTCTGTTGTTAAATATGTGCAGCTGCTGATTACATATAGAGCTTGCAGGAAGATGGAAATGGGACCTGCCTTCTTCCCCACCACTGGTTGCTCTGGTCACTTTGGTGACTTTTGCATCTGTACAGGAAACAGAGTAATTAGGGAGCTGCTTTCTCATGGCTGTGTCAAAATACCCAGCAAGAGCAAGGGGAGGAGGGGCTTGTTTTGTTGGCAGTCTGAGTCTATCATGGCTGTGGAGGCAGGGTGGCGGCTGCTCCTGTGCCCACACCACAATGCAGAGTGGTCGTCCTCGTGTCACAGTCTTCTCCCAGGAAGTACATAGCCCACCTCGCCCATTATATACTCGCTCTAGTCATTCAAGATAAAAAGTGAATCTGGCATTCACCTTTAATCTCAGCACTCAGGAGGCAGAGTCAGGCAGAGCACTGTGAGTTCAAGGTCAGCCTGGTCTACAGGGTGGGTTCTAGGACAGCCAGGGCTATACAGAGAAACTGTCTCGAAAAAACCAAAAGCTAATCTGATCTTCATTATTCCATAATAGCTCAAGTGGAAATGGCCCTAATATTGTTTTTATATGATTTATGTGAAAACTATGAAGGGACAGCTTTAAAAATATGCATAGGAGAGATAAATACCAAATTTTGGAGAAAGATTACTTAGAGGGAAAAAGAAGGGGGGTCTGTCCTAAAAATGAGATCTCAAGGTAAATTGTTCTTTGAGAACTTCACACTTGTAGAGAATGAAATATGAAACATTGATCCCCCACTTTCACCTCCAACTTTCCCTGGTATTCCTGTATCACACCTACCTCTCAACTTCACGCCCCCTTTTCTTTTAATAACTCACTAAGTGTAGTTAGTGCTGCCCTTAAATACATCCCTTGGAGCATGGGCAACCTACCAGTGTCCTCATCCCCAAAGAACAACGAAGCTTCCTGCCGGAGCAACCATCAGCTGCCAACAGCTCCTCAGCTATGGGTGTCTTGAGCTCTTCCCCATCCGTGCTAGAACTTCGGCTGGCTTGGTCCTGCACAGGTCTTGTGCAGGTAAACCACAGCTGCTGTGAGTTTATGAGATCAACAGCCACATCATATCCAGAAGACGGCCTTTCACAGCACTTGTCCCTATTCTTGGACTCTAACATGCTCCCCACTCCTCTTCAGCCATGTTGGGTAACCGAGGGAGTTGGTAAGATGTCCCATTGAGGGCTAAGCACTCACAGTCACTTGTTCTTGGCACGTTGACTGTAAGTATTTCGGAACAGGAGTGGGTCAGGTATTCTGGCACTCGGGAGTCACAGAATACTGAGTGTTACACAGCTCAGGTGGAATGGTATCCTGGAGCTAGGGAGCAAAGTGCCACCACAGGTTGCAGTAAGCTTAGCAGCTTACAGCCTTGCCTCAGGGAAAGGCTTCCCTGGTGTATTGGCTTGCTCTGGCAGGACAGGGTCTTCCAGCTGGGGATGTTCGCCTAGTGTAGCAGTTCTGCTCGGCAAGAGGTTTCCCGGGCAAAGTTGCTACAGTTCAGCTCTGCTCCTGGAGAGCAGAGAGCTGAGAGCGGAGTTGTTACACTCAGCTCTGCCAAGGGAAGGTTTCCCGGGCAAGTGTTATAGCCCTGCTTGCTCCACTCTGCTCTGCCCAGGGTCACCTTTGCTCAGTTGCCGCAAAAGAAGATCTTCACCCAAAGCTCAGTTGAAGGGGTTTATAGGAAGGCAGCTGGACCAGCCAAGCTGAACATACACAGGGTTTATATAGGGATTCTTGGGGGGGGGCGGGGAAGTTTTTCCAGGGTAGGGATTGGTCCGATTTCAGTGCTCTGAGCTCTGATTGGCTAGAGCTCTGCTCAGGGATTGGTTACTTTTCTGCACAGGATTAAGGCCAGATTTGGCTCTGGTTTCAGGACCAAAGTGTGTTTCTTTCTCTGGTCCTTTTTAGCCTTTTGGCTCCAATTTTAGGGCCAGGGTGCATTTCTTTCACTGGCTCTGATTCCAGGGACAAAGTGTGTTCCTTTGGCACTGGTTTCAGGGCCAGGGTACATTTCTTTGGTTCTGGTTGCTGGGCCAAAGTGTGTTTCTTTGGCTCTTCTCAGGGTATGTTTCTTTGACTGGCCCCTTTTCCCTACATTGACTGGTTATGATCTCTGCTTGAGATCACTAATAAACAAAAGGGGTGCAATTTTTATACTCTTTGGAGATTAGCAGTAAATTCAACATGGCTATATAGCAGGAATATTTTACTGTAAAAATGTAAAGGTATAAAGGGGAGACTAAGTAAGGAATATCCATTAAGGGGGCATGCTGGGGAAATTGGAAGGTAAATCAGAGTAATTAATGTTCTGCAAGCAATCTCAGAAGGCACAGATGGGGACGGGGCAAAGGAGGAACAGACAGGAATGGAGACTCCTTCCCTTACCTCCGATCTCAGGATAGTGACCACCCCTTCTGTGTTTTTCTTTTGCTGTTATCTATTTCTGGATACTTTTCTTTGATAGGACCCTTAGAATCCCAGCCTCAACAGTCCCTGCTGTGCTACCAACATGTGAAGGCTAGCCCCGTCCCTCCTCTCTTGGTCAGCACCCCTTGTTACTGTAGAGCTTCTGGAATCTCTGTCCTCTCTCTCATAGATGACTGTGCTGGTTCACTTCAGCTATCGACCCGATAACAGCCCAGAGTCATCTGTGGGAGACTCAGCTGGGGGACCTCCCAGATCAGATTGGTTTGTGGCCCTATCAATGAGAGATTGTCTTGATTGGAGATTGGTGTGGGTGGGCCAAGCTCACTGTGGGTGGAAACATCCCTCGACCTGGGCTGTATGAGAAAGCTGAACAGAGTCTGAGAATGAGCCCATCAACAGCATTCCTTCGTGGGCTCTGACTGTTTTCCTGGGGTTCCTACAATTCTATGGGGGATCCTACTGTCTCTTTTGGACTCAATTTTTGGGTAAAGAGCATGGATCCCCTCTCTAGGACTCACTGACTGTCAACTACCTTTCCTTCATCTCCTGATTTTCTTCTAGGCTAGGGATTCTTTTCTAATATAGTTAGGAGGGCCAGGCTTATTCTCACTTCCTGCCCATGCTGTGAATGTTTTTCCTTTCTCTCTGGGTCTGGGCTTCTGAAACTCATGACTAGAAAGAGAGACCCCTCCTTTCTGCATTTGACAGTCATTTTATCTTCAGGGGTGGAGAATAATAACCCGTCTTGTTCTTGTTGACAAGTATTGCCTTAAACTCACAGAGACCCATCCTTTTTTGCCTCCCAAGTGCCATCATGCTTGACTTTAATCTGGCTATTTTACTGGGAAGAAAGATCAAGAAAACGTGGGAGAGTGGCTTGGGCGAAGCAAACAGTGAAGTACTTGATAATACACTCGCAGTGTTTGATGGATCCGATGATGATAATGCTGACAACAATAATGACATCATTAACATCTATTGAGCACTTAGTGTGTGCCAGGTCTGATCCTAAGTGCCCTCTTTTCCTGACACTCCCATTAGTTGTTCCGTAACTGTGCATTTGTGTTAGTCTCAATAACCATCAGAACTGCTGAGATCTAGAAGGGTAGAGGGACTAATGGCTCCTACCATATGCAAACGGTGGGGCTGGACTTCATGCAGTAGCAACGTCCCTAGAGGCCCTACCCCTCAGCCCTTGGGCATAAAGAGTCATTCTGTTTCTCCATCACACTCCAGCAGCTTCCCCTTTCTCCCTCGCCCTGGCGCAGGTGACCTGCCTCACCATCAGCCTCAGAGCCTGGTCGCTCTCTCTGTTTCTGTGCTGTTTTCTCGCTTCTCCACACTCTTCCAAACGCCCTTTGTCTCATGCTGTTGGTTCAGCCTTTCAGATAACATAATGTCTTTAGCTGAGAGCTCGGTCCGCAAAAGTGAGGAAGTGGCAAGAACAAAGAGCAAGCAGAGTGTGAGCCCTTGCAAAAGGGCAAGAAACCTGGGATCCCATGGTCTGTGCACTTGAAGGTCTCCAGGCTGTCTCTCCTGGCCTCCCAGGCTCCGCCTCAAGAGGGCAGAGCATCTTCTATTAAGTAAAGTATGCGTGATTTCAGGAATCTCCCCAGTTCTGAAATATCCATTGCCAGAGGAGTGCTGTGCCTTTGGATTAACGTGCTAAAGATACCCTGCATGGATGCAGTTCCACAGTTCAGGTATCAGACATTCCGATCACTGCGTGGCTGGGATGAGCCAGACTGCTTAGCCTGACAGCCTTCTAGAGGACTACCATCTGATGGGCGGTAGAAGGAAGAGGAGGGAAGTTGTAAGGCGGCACAGGGCTTTGGTACAGTGGATGTGAGGATGCGTGTCTTCTCTGCAGGTGAGGACTCCATCAGCACGCTGGGCATGATCCTTGGAGTGGGACTGTCACTGCTGCTTGTGTCCATCCTTGGCTACAGTTTGGCCAAGTGGTACCAGCGCGGGTACTGCTGGGACGGTGAGTGAGCCCCATGCCAAACAGTCCCAAGCTCTGCTCTGCCAGTCCTCATTAGTAGGGCTGGCAAGGCTGGGCGGGGTGGCAAGTCTTTCAGCACAGCACGATGCAAAAATATTTCCTCTGGTGGTTGCAGTGGTTGAAGATTTGAGTGGGTGGCTGAGCAACTGAAGTGGGCTCAGATGGGGAGGAGGGGCTTTATCCAGGGAGTGGAGGCTCCTCCCACTCGAGGAAGTAGCCAGCTTCTAATTTTTTTGAACTCCTCAAGACCAAGGGCCACACCTGGAAGGCTAGGGCACCAGACTGGCTCCTTATGTGTCTTTCTCTGTCTGTGGGTCTTCTTGTGTCCCCTGTCCTCCCCTCCAACCATGTCCATGAGGTGTGAATTTACAATTATCTATTGAGCATCTACCACGTACCAATGCACTTTTCCTTGGTATGTATTTTTAACATTCCACACAATGAATAAATTGTATTTTTCCTTGTTTTTATATGGCCTTGATATGGATAACTATCAATCTTCCTGCCTCAGCCTGAGTTCTGGGAGTATAGCCAACCACCATCATGTTCAGGGTCAGGGTACATTTCTTTGGGCGGCTTCAGCCTACCTTTTTTTTTTTTTTGAGACAGTCTCTAGTCCAGGCTGGCCTTGAATTACCTATGCAGCTAAGGATACCATGAACTTCTGATCTTCTTGCCTCACCCCCTCCAAGTGCTAGGATTAAAGCTATACATTACCACCCCCAGTTTACGCTGTGTTGGGGAAGGAATCGGGGCTCTTCACATGCAAGATAAATACTCTACCAACTGAGTGACGTCTTCATCCCTCAGCTTCCATTATTGAAGTAGACAGGCATATGCAGTGGACATCTGCTGGGAGCCAAAGGATTATTTAGTAATTAAGCAGCCTCATTTCACAAGATCAAACCATCAGCATCAAGGATTGTTTTGGAGGGTTAAACCAAGATGTTAGACATATTGCCTTGTGAATGATTTGGCTGTTTGCTTGCTGTAGATTTCTTGCTGTAGCTTACTCCCATCTGTTAAAATACTTGGGATTTATTTCCCACAGTTCAGCACTATTTGATCATTTATTGCACACAATTTCCCCTATGCATTTGGGGTATATTGCTAATAAGAAATTTAGGATTTTAAGATAAATTATTACTAAAAAATACAATATTATTTACTGGGACATGTAGCCAGCTATGTGACTTGTTGAGCCAAGGTAAATAGTGCAAAGTAACCTAATTGTGGTACCAAGGACAATAATGAACTCTTTGCACAGATTCCTAGCCTCAGTTTTATGGCTTTTGTTCAGATACCACGGGATGTGATTTCCTGGCTGACCAGGGTTAACTACAAAATATAAATTAACTTCATAACCCCAAAATAGAGTTACAAGCTTCTCTTTCTACTGTAGGGTTACATGATGAACAAAACAATTATATCTTGCAGCCTGGTCTACAGAGCAAGTTCCAGGACAGCCTCCAAAGCAAAACAGAGAAACCCTGTCTCGAAAAACCATATGTGTGTGTGTGTGTGTGTGTGTGTGTGTGTCTTAAGATTTGAAATGCTTTTAATGCCACTGTGCCTTGGCGAGTGTTGTAGGGGGTCCTCTACCCCTTGCCCCTGAAGCTCACACTGCTGCACTGTCTCTGAGGACTCTTCAGTAAACAGACAAGTCTGCAGTCCCAAAAAGCCTGGCCTTTACAATGACTAATCACAAAATGTTTAAGATGTTTTATCCACTCGAAAGTACAGGATATCACACACAATTTCCTTATTTCTTTCATTATTTTAGTTCCAGAAGTCTATCTCTATAGATAACAAAAAAGACTTCTCCTTTCATAGCTGCATTTTGCAACCCACTAGCTAAGGAGTTAGCTGAAGGAAAATGCTCCTTTCTGACTATCTGGATTTATTGCACTTGAGTTGCTGGGATGATTGCCTTTCTTATCACTTACTTAAGAAATGTGACCTTCAGATGAATACCTGCAAGACTGTGGGCCTTTGTAATCTGAGTAGAACAAAGAGAGGCTGAGGCAGAAGCTGGAGGAGAAGCTGGCCGAAATGAGCAGAAACAGGAAGAAGAAGAAGGAGGAGGAGGAGGAGAAGAAGAAAAAGAATGTAACAGAAAATTGCATTGGAGTTAGAATTGAGACAGAGAATTAGAGCTAAGAAATTGTAGACAGTTAAGATAGCAGAATTAGAATAAAGGCAAAAGAAAAAAGAACAACAATTAATAAACATGTTGTAGTGAGGTGGTGTGAGTGATTTGTTTCTTTTTTTAATAATAATTATTTTTTATTTAGGTTAGAAACAATCTTGTTTTACATGTCAATCCCAGCTCCCTCTTCCTCCTCTCCTACCCCGCCCTCCCCACCAGGTCCTCCAGTCCCCCACCCAATCTCCACTCCGATCCCCAGGGAGGGTAAGGCCCTCCTCGGTGGATCTCTGGTGACAGTCATTTCATCCAGAGTAGGGCCTAGGCCCTCCCCCAAGAGTCCCAGCTGAGAGAGCTTCCCATATTATGGTATGGGCACTCAAAGTCTATTTGTATGCCAGGGATAAGTACTACCCATGGCCTCATAGACGATTTGTTTCTTTGTTGTGGAGTCTTGGTTGGACCCTCAAGGGGTCTGAGGGTCTGGTACTCCAAAAGACCCAGTTTAAAATCACAGGATTGCAATATGGAGATGGGGTGAAGCCTAGGTCTGGTTCTTTCGGGGGCACTAGGCTAGAACTGCTTCCTTCTGAGGGTGATCAGGGCTCCTGTTGGAAGGACCTTGAAGGGTCTTAAGAACCCCACGCAACACCCAAGACCAGCCTCTTTACACTTTGGGCAGATGAGGGAAGCACCATATGTTCCCAGAGGTCCTAACTCTCTTTTCTGTCTGTCTTCCCAGGGCCTAATTTTGTCTTCAACTTATACCAAATCCGGTGAGTAGATCCAAGACAGATTTGGGTGGGCTGGCATTAGGGACTAAACACAATGTAAAGAATTAGAGACAGAAATGGAACTTACTGCTTCCCTTCCCTGGCTCTCTCCTAAGTAAACCAGAAATATTTCTTCCATTTAGAAAAGTTCTCAGCACCATGTGAGGCCCTGATGATAACAGTCATCTCAGCATTCACTCTCAGGCAAAGAGCATGCCACCCATGCACCCATCTGTCTACCCACTCTACTCATGTGCAAACTTGCCTACTCATTCATCCTTCCTTACACCCACCGTGCATCTATCCATCCGTAACCCACCCACCTACCCGCTTATTCATCAATCCACCCATCCATCCACCCCACCACTCACCAACTCATCATGCGCCACCTACCTACTCTTCTCATCTACCTATCAACCCCCACCACTCAGCCATGAATCCATACATTCATTCATGTATTCAACCATTCATAGATGTACACACGCATCCATGCACGTGTCCAAGCAAGCATGCATCATCATCTATTCACCTATACACTATCCATCCATCCATCCATCCACTTATCCATCCACCTGTTTATTATTTATTTTAAAAAGCTTTATTATAGACAGTTTATGGTATTTATTTCTGAGAATACAAAGACGACTTGGCATATTCTCTGTTCCTAAGCATTTCACTGTCAATGCTGGAGACAAGCCTGATTGCGAATAATGCAGTCTTGGGCACAGTATAGGATTTAAAAAAAGAAGAACAATCTAAGAAAGTCATGGATTTGAGGAACAGATGTGAGGAAGACGTCTCAGGGTATGCCATCTCACTATTCCCTGCCACAGGGCAAGTCTGCTTCTCCTCTGGCCCTGGGAGATGAGACAAATCTTCATCTGGAAGATAAATAAATGAGTCAGGGGCCTAGAGATTTCCCTACTTCTAGGAACCACTTTGTAGATTCTACTTTAGGGAGAGGCTGGGCTCTCAGTTTCAATAGCTTTATTGGAACTCTGTCTCAGGAACTTAAAGGACTTGGAAGTGGGACCACCCTTTACCATCAGCGGCCACATGAACGGTCCAGATGGCGGCTACATGAAGTTCTCCAATGAAAGAGTCTGATGGAGAAGCATCTAGGCTCTGGAGGTCAGGAGAGGTGAGTAGAAGGGAAGAATTCCTCAGTGGGTCTGATGTCTGAGTAAGGTCCTAAAAGAGTCCAGGCTGTCACCAGCCTAGCACCAAGGACCACTCATAACACAAATAATTACTCAGTCTTTCCTGGGAGAGTCAGGCAAGATTGACAGCATAGTAAAGCCCTTCCCAAGCCATTTTCTCCTTTTAGCATCTCTTCTCTTTACACAGGGAAAAGGCTCCTGGGTCATCATGAGCTCCTTCAGCCTTCTTGGGTTGCCCTCCCTTCCTGGGTCCTGAAAGCCCAGCCTGGCCCAGAGTGTGGAGAACAAGGAACCTTTTCTAGGTCCTCTTCCAGCCTTCATAGACTTGAGTCTCTGTGGATGGGCCTGACCAGCCTTAGCAATTTTCTCATGGGACTCGGAGAAGCAACTGTTCCCTGGGGTTACAAACTGTATTCCAGGAGAGTCTCAGGAATCATAGCCATTCCAGCCCTCCTTCTCCTGTTTAACGAAGCCCAGAGTGGAAAGCATGCCCCCCCCCCCGACTCCACAGTGTAGATTAGATTGTCCTGTGGAATCTCCTGCAATTTCATTTTTGTAAAGTTGATACCAGGGGCTGGAGAGCCAGTCATCTTCATTTAGGGAGTTACGTGTTTATAAGGGTGATTTCAGACCTTTTAACCTTTCCATCAGTGACCAGCTTCCTTGAAGGCTGAACTTGGTCTTTCCCTTGTCCTTTCCGCCTCTGTTTGATTTGGCCACTTTCCACCCTTCCCCACCGTTGCTGTCTCCCTCTGACCAGCTCTTTCTCTAGTGACAGGCCTCAGTGCCCACCACACATGACCAGAGCAATTAAAAACCGTGTCCCTGTTTAGGCTCCTGAACTGGGGTGGGCATGAGGCTCAGGGTGGGTTTTGTCCCCAGGTCCTGCTGTCATGTGTAAAGCACACCTATGTGACAGAAAGAAACTGAGGTGTGGAGCAGTGGGGAGCCCCTGGCTGAGGCCGCACAAAGCGGCTAAGGACAAGGACAAGGGTGCATTGCCTCCCTCTACCTCACCAGTTTCCTAGGAGGAGCTGGTACTAGGAGATCGAGCTCAGTGGGCGCCTTTGGTATGAAGTGGGTCTATCCAAAGAGGCTGAATTCCTGGAGCAGCTGTAGCTGGAGGAAGACATAAGCCCACCACAGAATCAACCAGCCCCAAGTTCAAGGCCAAAGGATGCTGAGGCCAGAACGGAGGCAGGAAGGGGAAGGCTGGCTATTATTTGCTCTCCTTATGCTCATTTTTTTGCTGAGGTCACTGTGGGATTTTTATTATTATTATTCTGTTTTTCTTCTCTCTCATTGGCCCACAGCAGACTGCAGAGAAAGGAATGAGCCAGGCCTAGAAGGCCCTTACTGCTTCCTTCCAGGGCCTGGAGGTCTTTTATTCCTAGCTCAGATGGGCTTGGATACAACACACCAAGCCTGTGGAGAAGGGCCTTTCATAGCTTTGGGTCTTCTCCCTTCCTCAAAGAGGAGAGATGGAGAAATTGGAGCCTGCTGCCTTTGGCTTTCTTCTTCTTTGGATACCAGCTCTGCAGGCTGGACCCCACAGGTTATGCAGCCCCAATAATAACTCTCAACTCTGCCCTGCTCTATACAGTCTGTGGGGCCTATTGGGTCCCTTGGAAGTGTCCAGGACTCAGTGAGCCTTTTGGAAACTTGAAAGGAGGACGAGACTGGAGCCCCAGGTAGTTCTGGGTCCAGGTTGTGTGGCTTCAGGTGAGGACAAGGACATCTGGTGAGGACTGGGAGAACAGTGGGTATTTCCCATGCCCAGAAGCAGAAGCGAGAGAGAATTGCTTCCTCTTTCTGAGTCCGCTGACGCGCTCTGTGTTCCCTTTATGCCCCCTTGTTTTCCTTACTTCCGCAGGCCCATGGTATAGAAGTTTTCTTTGCCCCGGATAGTGGCTCCACCCTAGGAGTGCTCTGTTGAAGGCTGCGAAGGGACAGATTCTAGCTTTCTCCGAGATGGACTAGAAACCAAGCAACAGGTCTGTGAGGCCGGACACTGACTGGGCACTCGGATCCGTGGCCATGCCAGGGCCTCCCCAGTGCTCCTCCCCCTCCCCGCTCCTTTTCCTCCCTTCCCCCACTGGAGAGCCTGCTGTGTTGTGGGGCTACAGGCTGCCATTTCTCTGTTGCCCTGCTCCTCTTCGGTGTCCTTTTCAGCCTAGAATGTCCTCTTCTCCTGTACCCCAACCCTCCTGTCCACACCCAGACTCTGAACCTCAACCCCTGTCTTTCCCAGGACTCACCCCAAGACTCAAGACTAAACACCCCTCATTTTGGTCTCTACTGTAAATGTCCAGGCTTCCTCCACACGTCCTGTTCCCCAACAAGGACGCTTGAGCCCTTTGTGGCCAGGTCTCTAGCAATCCTTCAAACGAAGCCCAGGAAGTAAGTTTACTGTGGATTAGAACCCACTGGAGAAGAAACAGAGGGCAGCCTCGTTCTGGAAGAGGACGCCCAGCACCTGATGAGGACCCTCCGTGTGTTTTCATTCGTGCTTCTGCCGTTTGAGCCCTGTGGCCACCCTGTGACACAGAGATTATTGCTGGCCCATTTTACACATAGGAAGACCGAGGGAGTCAGAGAGGCAGCATGCTTTGCCCAGGGTGGCCCAGGTGTTGTGGAGCCTGAGTGGAATCTGTGGCCTTAGGGACACAGTCTCACCTCAGGGCTTATCAGGGTAAGGACTGGTCACTGTATAAAAGGATCTGGTTTTTACTCTGTTCCATGGTGCTGTGTGGCCAGAGGCTGGCTGGTCACACCACTTATTTGAGCATCTGTTTCAGCATTGGGAGAGCAAAAGATAAGATTATTTCTTGAAGGGTCCTCTTGACATTTACCCTGTCTATTTAAAAGAAGCAATCTCTTATACCAGTAGCCTGGCCACACTATAGCTGCCCAGTAAATAGTTAAAGGATGCAAGCAGGATGCAAGTGTCAACTCTGACTTAGGAGCTGGCTGCTACAAGGTTGCTGCTAAGGTCTCCCTGAATGCCAGCTGTCTGGGACTCTAACTACCGTTCAGTTTTCCCCTCCATCTGGCAGGGGTTGAAGACTGGACCACTCCCAAACTAGTCAATATCTGAAAGGCAAACACATTTGCTGGGCACAGACTGATCAGGGCAGGGGCTCCAGGTACCCAGTCTCGCTTCAGCCTCACAGGTAGGGAAACAGAGGCTGGGGAAATAGACACTTAGAGGGAGTGAGAATTTACTTTCCTTATATCCTGGGTTGCTGGCTTGGAGCAGCAGGCTAAGGGGCAGCTACTGTCTGATGCCCAGCTCCCAAGAAACTGGCTCCTCCCTCCAGTGAGATGCTACCCCTCACAGTGATGGGTGGGGCTTTCAGGATTCAGGCCTTCCCAGGCTTGCTCTAGCTCTGAGCTTCTTACTCAGTTACTTCCTGGTCGTCCTTTTACTTTGTATTGTCTCTTTGATTTCTCAAATCGCCACATTCTGCCCAGTTGTCCTCTTGGCCCATGTATCACATCCCCAAGGAACTTTCTTTAAGACTCACAGGCCTTGTTCTCTTCTGATTTTGCTTATAAATACTTCCTGGCTCCCATAAGTTCCTGATTTCAACTCATTCATTCATTCATTCATCCATCCATCCATCCATTCATTCATTCATCCATCCATCAGTTTCTCTACTCCTCCAGGTATTAGGCAAGACCCCATCAGGAATGCAGTCTCTCTGGAGGTTAACCTGATCTCTCTCCTGTTTCACAAGCACTTACTGTGGGCAGAGTTAGGCTTCACATCTCTTCCAAGTCCCCTGTTGTACCTGAGGCAGGAACTGCTCAGGAAACAAAGTGGAAGAATTCCTTAGTCTTTTGAGGGCATCTTGCACATTGCTCCAAACCTGGTCCATGTCTGGTGCTCCTGAAGCTCACTCACACCTGTCATCCCTTCTCCTTTGCTGTCAGCCACATCCCGCCTCGTGCATGTGATCAGATAACTTTCCAGAGAAGGGCCCTGCACGCAGATGGAGACCTTTTCTACCATGGGGCAGCCTAAGACCGGATCAAAGCCACAGCATCCCCTATGAGTCTGTGTGGCCTTGTCCCAAGCCAGTGTCAGTAGATGGGATCAGGTGACAGGACCCAGAAGACCACAATCTGTGGTGCTCATTTCTACGCGCCAGGGGTTTGAGGAGGCCAACATAGAAGCAGATGGAAGTGTCATTATTTTTAAAAACTGCTTAGTGGGCAGAAACCAGCTAGAAGTGGTGATGTTTGAGCAAAAGCTGAAACAAAACAGGAAGCCAGTGGCCTGGTGAATTCTCACACTTGAGGACCAGAAGTGAAATGTTCTGTCTGCCCAGAGGAGCAAGCAGCAAAACAACAAAACAGCAGTGGGACAGTGCTGGAGGCCAAGGCTGTAGTGGACCCTGCCTTCCCCACTCTGCCATCGCCTCTGGTCTCTGCCCTCCAGTCTCTTGCAGAGCCATGGGATTGGCTTCCCCTCCCCAAAGCCTTGGGTAGGATTTCTCATGCACAAACAGAGGACTTCTGGGAGAAAGGTGGGTGGGAAATGGAAGACGTTGCATATCTTCTGTTCTAAGCCCAGTCCTTCTCCTTATAGACTGTGGGCTGAGGCTCTAGGGGCTCCAGGGACCTTGTTTATGTAAGGTAGCCATTGGCCTTGAGAACTTTGAAGCTTCTTCCAGCTGTGAGGCTATTTCCTAGTGGGAAACTTCAGTTCCACCATGCTGGGGTGAGGATGGGGGAGAGACACATGGATGTGTGTGTGTGTGTGTGTGTGTGTGTGTGTGTACATGCATGCAGAATTGAGCTGGCCAGGAGGAGCATGTCTAGTTGCCTTCTGGTAGGTACCCAGTAAAAGTTTGCCCAAAGAATAGGCCAAATGCTGAATTTTTTAGGTCCCTTTGTCTTGTCTCCTGGGTGTTTTCTCCTGCCTTATGTCTTCTGTTTGCTCTGTGGTCCTAAGTCCTACAACACATAAGAACTGTGGGGTGAAGAGAGCAGGGAAGAGAATTATGGGATCATGTGACTAAGAGGAGAAGATGGCAAACCCGAAACCAAGCTTCCGCTCAGAGTTACCAATAGCTCCCTTGCTCTCCCTCCCTGCCTCCCTCCCTCCCTCCCTCCCTCTCTCCCCTGCTCTCTCCTAGGTTCAGGCTAATGTCTCCCAAGCACCTGCTTTGCTCAGTCTTCCATGACCATCATAATCATTTTGATGTTCTTGAATGGCTTTCACCTGCATTCAAATACTTCTCTGACATGAATGGAAAAGTTCTACTCATCGATGCATTCATTTAGTCACCAACAGTTTGTGAGTGCTCATTACTATGCACTACCATTGACTGGTTTAGAGGGCCCAGAGATCAATCAGGCGGAGTTCCTGCTGTCAGTGAGCTGGAATGAGTGCTGGCTAAAGGACCACCTGTGAAAGCAGTGTGCCCAGAGACCTCATGAAAAGTTAGCTTCAAGACTATCTCCATTTGACAGATCAGAAGACTGAGGCCCAGGCAGACTCATTTGCAAAGAACAGATCATGCCTAGAATCCGGAGAAGCGAGCTTTCCATTCCCTGGGATGACCTTGGGGCCTTTACAGCCTAATAACCTTGTGGTGGCAATTGGTTAGTCTTACTACTTGCTGTGGTAGCTGGTTAGTCTTAGTGGAGCTTGCTGTGGTAGCTGGTTAGCCTGGGTCACCATGTGCTTGCCCTGCCTCCCCATACTCCACCCTATACCAGGGTCTACAGCACTGGCTCTATTCCTATCTTGATTCTTTGCTAGCGTTGGATCCTGGGCTCAGATCTTCTAATGCCTGTCACAGACTCCATGCCTGAGCCTTCCTACCCCCATTTAGCATAGTTAATATATCACACCCTTCACGTCTTTCCCGTGAGTCCTGCAGGAATGCACCTAGCACTTACAAGGTATTTCACACCGTTGCAGGTGCAGAGGGCACCAAGAGCGATACTTCACACTTCCCATTTCATTTTCATGGGTTTCCCGCATAGCGAAGTTACACATTGGAAGCACATGCAGGGTCTGAGTGGCCTCGGGGGCAGGTGGCTATGAGGGCTGGAGGGGAGGATGTGCAAGGAAAGAGATGAGAAGGGACAGGAGCCAGGAGGGCGGTTTTGAAGAACCTTCTGAGCAGAGGCTTGGAGTGTTGTCTTACAAGTTGTCCAGTAGAATTCAAAGCTCAAATTTGCATTCTCAGCCTCTCAGCTCAGTCAAGAGTAGGGAAGATTATTTAGTGGCAAGGGATGCTGCAGGCAAAAAAAATTGACCAGGAGGCTGTGGCAAATGGCCCCAGAGAGGGATGAAGACTCCAAATGGAAGAAGCAGGATAGGATAGCTGCAAGACCACCAAAGAGGTGAGGCTGAGGGACCATCTAATGATCACTTTATCCATTAGGCAAGATCTGCATGATCCCCATTGCTGTGTGAGTGGGGTTGCTATTAGCCACTATGAGAAACAGTAGAGACAATCAGAGTTAAGAAGACAATGGTCGCTCCAATATGGAGACATAAAGTGGCAAACCACATCACCCCTCTAAAGGCATTGGAGAAACCAGTCCACACTGGTTGGACACTGGGGAAGCAGGAGTTTTGGGGGCCCCCATGAGTGCATTTTTGGGGGAGTTGGGACAGGAGCTAAGGATGGGAGCTGTGGTGTTGAGGAGTGGTTAAGTTCTGGCAGAAAGCCCACACTTATTATGTATAGAGTGTAGTCCGTGAGTGAGTGGGGCTTCTCTTCTAAAGATTGATTATGAAGGGAAGGAGGAAGACAGTACTATGTCTACACTCCCCTGCTCATGCCTACTCCAGAGCCCCCAAGATGCTGCAGGTAGGATAACACTTGGCTGTTCCATCAACCCCCCCCCCCCGTTATGGACTGTGGCTGTCTGAAGATCCCTGAGGCCCCTGGCTGGGGTCGGCAGTGCCCATGTCAAGCTCTGGCATGGTTCTGAATGGATGCCTGCTCTTCCTAGAGATAGTGAGTCAGGTGGATATCCCGAGTTTATGGCTGTAGATGGTCAGGAATCCTCTTCAGACCTGTCTTCTCATCTCTATGTCACAATGACAAGTCCACCCACGACACAAGTCTCACAGAGAACACAGAGCACTTGCCTCAACATTCCCAGTGCTGAGTCCTAACCCAGTGCCAGGCCCATCCTTAAATATCTTTCCTCTGCAAGAAATACCACTATTGAGCCAAAGCTAGGCATCTCTCAGGTTCCTAATACCTCCGCCCAGCTACACCATGTTTTCCCTTACATACCCATATTGTGCACTGTTCTCCATCAGTTTCAAGTGGAGTTACCATTTGACTCTTTCTTTGCAACCTGTTGTCCTGTCTTGCTTTCTTTAAAGTCATTTGAATTTGTTCCTTCTTCTCTATTCCCATTGCCCTTGCTCAATATATATGTATAAGCATCTCTATGGACTGAATGTGGGTGTCCCCTCACTCCTCAATGTTGACAACCTAACCCCCAATGAAATGGTGGGGCCTTTTGGAGGCTACTGGATGAGATCATGGGGATGGAGCCTAATGATGGGATTAGTGTCTTCATAAGAGGAAGAGACAAACGATATCTTCCCATCATGGGTGGTATAGCTCCAAATTACCTGCAGACAAGGAAAGGGCCCCTAGTGGGAGCTGGATGAGCTAGAACTGTGACCCTCCAGTCCCCAGCCACTGGCATGCATCTGGCTAAAGACCTGCTCCCTGTATGTGTCCTCTCCTATTGCCAGAGCCAACGCAGCTTCCTGTCCTGCTTCTCTGCTAGGGCAGGATGCTAGCTCCTTTCATGGCACATGTCTCAGATGGCGACACTTGTTAGTACTAAATGGCTTGGTGTCCGCCTTTATAACCAGATACTCTGCTCCATGAAGCCAAGGCTGAAGATCACACCTGGCATGTGGCATGTGGTAGGTAATTGCTGAAGGAGTGATGTGCTGAGCTGGTGTGATAAGCCAGCCAAAACTAAATGGCTGGCTTTCAATAAAGGTCCCCCTGTTTTCTGCTCAGCTCGAATGAAGTACGCTTTGGCCAGAGTCACCTTTTTTAAAAATTTAAGTTAGAAACAAGCTTGTTTCACATGTCAATCCCAGCTCCCTCTCCCTCCCCTCCTCCCCATCCCTCCCCACCAGGCCCTCCATCCCCCCCACCCAATCTCCACTCCAATCCCCAGGGAGGGTGAGGTCCTCAGAGTCACCTTTTACATACATGACTTTCATCCTACCCAGTCCTTCCTCACCAGTGTTTACAGGGTCCCAGCACCCTGTTTGGAGACTTATGGGAAACCCAGTGAAGTTCAGATCACTCCAGCAGTGAGAGGCACCATGGACCTTCTCATTAATAGCAATTCACTTAATTGTAAGTTGTGGGTTGGTTTCAAAAGAAACCCTCAAACTCATGAGCAGTGCAGGAAATGAGTGAGTCAGGCTTCTCAGTATCTGGTGTCCTATCGATGGGGGTGATAGCATCAGTACCCGGCTGCCTGGACATGCCTCTCAAGGTTTCTGAGTGGCCCCAGGCGGGCAACAGCCCAAGCTCCCTTCTTTTCCTTCACACAGGGACTCTTGAGAATTTTCACCCTGTGATGCAGGTGTTGTGTGAGCTCTGTGGGTGGTATCCAGCCTCTGAGTGTTCTGTAGGCTCGGTATGTGTGACCTGAACTCTCAGAGGGCTGAAAGTGTTGCCCCTGTGTGTATGGGGGGAGGATAGAGGCATTTGTGTGTGTGTGGGGGCAAGGCAATTTCTCGACTATAGTTGTTTACAAATTTGGGAAAACACAGTTGACAGAATTTCCTCCTCTGTCAGTGTGAGCCCATTTCCCCTCTTGCTTTGCTAAGAGGAAGTTCCGTTAGCTCACAGAAACCCAGAACCACACGTTCCTCAGCCTGGAAAAGCCCTTGAAGGAGGTGCTCAGCTGAAGACCAACTCGGCCTTCTGTTGGGGACTTTAATCTGAATTCCAGAGAAGCCTGAATGAAGTATCGTATCAGCTGCGGCTTAGAAGAGTCCTCTAGGCTCCCCACGAGTGATCTTCATTGAGGAAGCAATGGACTCTCCCTCCTTCTGTCGACAGGTCTAGGCCTGCGGCACTCACAGCCCATCTCCCTCCATTCTGTCCTGCAGGCCTGCTTCTCATTTTCTCTCCCAACCCAACTGAGCCTCCTGCTTTCAACAATGATAATTTCTCTTCTCTTTTATTCATCCGTTGCTCAGCCTCCATCCCACCTGCCTCAGGGGCTTTTTCCATGGGGAAGAAGCGATCCCCAACACCGTTTCCAAGAAAGAATGGTCATTGCACTTCTGTTTTCAGACCCAGCCAGAAGGTCCCCAGGGTGGAAGTATGCCCATGTCGCACGCACACAGTAGTGCTGTTCAAGTTCTCTGCAGGGGAGGGGACTGGTGCCTCTCCAGAAGGCCTCCTTTCTCTGAGTGAATGGGGAGGACACATAGGAGATGGGGGAGGAGGACAAGGAGTCCCGATGATCTCCTCAGACACACAGATACCTACGACTCAGGGCCAGGCCCTACATTTGCTGCACCCACACGGCTGAGTTCAGGGAGATGTGTCAACCCACACACTGACTTGTGGAAAACGACATTAGAACAGAACTCGGGAGACTCCCAGCCTATGGGAACCACCCAGGCGTATCTTCAGGGTAAGGTGAGCAGGTAGAGTCTGCAGGTCTGGCTCACTTATTTCCTGGGAGGACCTTGTGAGTTCCATACTGTCATAACTCACATCTCAAACATTGGGGCACACCTTCTACCATTTAGTCTTCTGAAAGAACACCCCAGGCACCTCTCTTTCATTTTTACCTGTTTCTAAGAAAAACAGTCAATTTCCTTTCCCGGCCCTAATGGCCCTTGACAGCTGTTTACACATGGAATGCCAGATGTGGGGCACCACCATCAGCTCTTTTCACCCGTAATTTCATTTCAACCTCATGACATCACCATGACAACTGTCACTTTCATGTCACCTTTGGGGAATCAGAAACTGAGAGAATATGTGCCTTTCCCAAAGTCACAGTTAATGTTGAAGCTGGGTCTGTCTGTGTGGGCCCAAGCCCTCAGACGTATTTCCTTAAAGCACGTCTCACTTATAACCATCACTCATTATCCACGGTTACCATGAGAAATCTGATTGCTTTCACAAAATACCTATTTATTGGAATGAAAACACACACCACGCACTCGCCATCTGGGGCCCATCCATGTCATCTTCTCAGGGGGACTCCACATTCCTATGGATTGGGCATATCGGGAACTTTTCAAGTTTTACATACAGACAGGAAAACTGAGGCTCAAAGAGGAAATGTGACTTGCCCAAGGTCACACAGCTAGAAACAGTGCAGTCAAAACTAGACCTCCTGAGAGACCCCAAGCCCTGCGCCTGTGCTATGCTGCCTCTTCAATAAATAAGTGGACAAAATAAATAAATAAAGGTTTCAAGGAAACCCCAAGGAGTCCTCCCAACTTCAGAAGGAGCTCTGGTACCAGACTGGCATCATGACCTTCTTGGCAGGGTGGCAAGCTCATGGCTGGCTCTCCCATGGCTGTCTCCCAAACAGTCACACAGTCTGTTTTTTGAAAGCTTCGGAGAAACTTTCAGGGGATGGGCACTGTGAGGGTGTCAGCAGCCATGTGGTTTCTCCCAAACTGCCTTTGCTTGAAGACAGGTCTCAAATGCAGTGTAGGGAAGCAGGGACCAGTCCTGAGCCCCAGTGACTAGCAGCTATCTTGGCACAAGGCCATAGGCTCCTGCAAGATCTCTGAGACCTTGGCATGAAGCAGAAGCTACCTATGGCAAATGGGTTCCACAGTCTTCTTCCTTCCAGCCCAGAGGTTGGCAAGACCAAAAATATCACCCCTGGGGCCAACTTGGCTGACATCCAGCATGAGGGACTTCCTAACAATTCATTTTTTATTTTAGTCCCCCGAAGAAGCTGCGAGTCCAAGGTCACACAGCTGAACACAGAGATACCAGTCAGGTACCCTGTTCTCTGCATCTGTAATTAGAAATTAGCAGCAAATGCAGATATATAAGTACTAGGGCTGGGCCAGCATCTATTCCCAAAGGCCACCTAAAGGGTAGTGTGCTAACACAGACAATCATAATTTGTCTGAGCAGTTAGCACAATGATGAGCAGCAAGGAGCAATGGCTTGGCCACTGCAGATAACCCAGGGGAACACAGGCGTGTTTGTCAAAAAGAGAAGGATGTCTGCAGATGGATACCCACAGGAGGTATAGATTCTGTGCCTCAGTCCCTTTTGCTCCATGGTTCTAAACCAGCTGGCTGATCATTTAGGGTGGCATGTACCTCAAGATCTCCCCGTGACAAGTGCCCTGTCCAGTGCCTCTCTACATGACAACATTAAGCCTGGCTCCTGCTCCCTCCTTTCTCTCTTGGGCCCTCTCTGTACCCTGCAGGAGACTAGCCACTCCCACTCCTACACAGACATCCAGGCTGTTCTGACTTCAACCTGGCAATCTTACCACACCCAGAAAACCCTGGGTTCCTCCCAGACACAGGTCCTTCCAGTACAGGACCCATCCCTGAGGAGTGAGGAGATCTCTGTGCACCCTGCTCAACTCTGCTGGAGTCTGCAGGGCTCCTCCCAACAGAACCAGACCCAAACTCCCATGTACCAGACACTTGCCCAGCAAGATGGCCTTTTCCTGCCTTCTGGGACCTGGCTAGCTGGCCACGGTGGATCTGCAGAAAAGATCCACATATTTCTTTGACTCCTGGGCCCTCCTGGTGCAGGCAGGAGAGCAGGAATGGCTGGAATACAAAGAACCCTTAGCCTCTGTCATTCCTCTACCTGCAGGCTGGAGATTAGTGGCAGGGTGGCCAGGTTAGAGTCAAAGCTAGCCAGGAGGCCACCAGGGGCTGCCCCATAGTCCAGAGGAGCAAGCTCCTGGGTCAAATTCCAACCCTCTGTGCTTAGGTCTTCACAGCTAACCACACCCAGGAGTGACCATTCTTCAGCCAGCTGACTCCATTGCGTACTTGGGGCCCCTGCTGGTGCCGGAGTCATCCCTTGGGACTCCTGTTTCAGGTAACCTTTGGCCAGAGCTGGTGGAGGCCAACCTAACTCAGCCTGCAGGCACACCCCGAGTTTAGGGTCAAAGCCATTTGTCAAGGGAATCTCTTTGTCCAAGGGTCCTGCTGGGTTTGCTGAATCTTCCTTCCATCTGGTCTGTTTCTGGTAGCCCTGGGTTGTCACTATGACTTGGTCTTTCTCCTCAGGGACTCCAGGTTCTAGGAGACAGACATGGCCCAAGGCAGAGCCACACTGTGTGTTCTCGGGTTGCCACGGAGAGCTCTGGACTAAGTTAATGTCACTGTCATCCTGGCCCTGACTGGCGTATCCAAACTGCTGCTTCCAGGCCGGCCACATGCTGGAGTGTAAGCTGGGTTCCTGCAGGCAGATCCCGCTGTCCGTGTTGTCACCACAGCTGGGCTCCAGCTCTGGAGGCTCTTTCTTTCCCAGAGACCCTTGATTCTGGGGGTGGGAGCCAGGGAGAAGAAACTGGGACTCCTCAGTCTGCAGCGATGACTTGGCACTGCCAAAGCCACTGTCAGTGCTTCCATGCAGGTCCGAGTCTCTCAGCTCTGGTGACACCTTCCGGAAGGCCTCCAGGTCCAGGGTGTGAACAGTGCTGAGAGTTTCCGGGCAGACAGGGTTGACGGGGAAGAAGTTGTGGGGCTTCTCAAAGACCTGGGAGGAGAGGCAGGGTGAGTGTGATTATTGCCATGCCCAATGTGACTGTGCTGAGAACCACCGTGGGGTTCCATAAAGTCTGTCTATAAGGGTGTTTTGCGAAAGGTTAAGCTGAGCTTGGAAGACTTACCCTGAATACGACACTATCCCGGGGGCTGGAGTCCTGGGATGAATAAAGACGAGAATGTGAGCTGGGCACCAGCTTTCACCTCTCTGCGTCCTGACTGTCGGGACTCGACCAGCTGCCTCACACTCTTTCCCCCCGACGGTGCCCCTGCACCCTCAAACCATGAGCCAAAACAAACCCTTCCTTCCTAAGTTGCTTTTGCCGGGCACAGGTTTTTGTCACAGCAATGAGACTAATACGGTGAGAGAGCTGTGGCCGCGTGCAAGGACCCTCCTTGGGGGCCAGGTGAGGCACCGTGGGGGAGGCGTAGAGTGGATGTGGAGCCTGGTGGCCCCCAGCTTCGCACTGGCATTAGAATTTTCTCCCAAGGGTACTTCATGGTTTGGCCCAGGCAGGTACATAGGAGGCTAGTGTCCCCAAGGCCAGATTTCATGGGGCCTCGATGAGACTGAAGAAAGCTCTCAGCTGCTCGACCCATGAAGCTCTGTGACCTGGATGAGGCTTGAAAAGCCAGGCCCATGCTGAAGTGTATTTCAAGCTACCTTGACAATGGCCCCAAGTAAGAAATAGACACTAAGTAAGCACCTGTGCGTGTAGCTCATGGAAGTCACAGAAGCTAGTCACAGGGAATAAGTATCTATGTGCCACAGTGTGTTCTCATTTTATCCCACCCCACCCCACCCTCCCATCTTTCTATCCTGCCATCCTTTGAATTCTGAGCTTGCAGCCAAGGGCTTGTACTCCTCAGTTGCTAAGGGTCGTGGGGAAGTCACTTAACACTTTTCAGCTTGTTCCTCTGCTCTGTCTACAGTGGTGTCCTTGCTGCCCTGAAGGTGGCGAGAGCAGCCCTGTCACAGGACCTTTGCACATGACGACCACTCTGCAAGGAATACTCTTAGCGCCCCATGTGTCTGCATCCTCCTCCTTGTTCAGCTCAGACGCCACCTCTTCCAAGAGACTTTGCAAGCACCCAGGCCAAATCAATGCTGCAGCCGTTTCCCCCTCCTTTCCTTCCTTCCTTCCTTCTTCCTAAACTTCCTATATGTGCTGGCTGGCCTTTCGTCAGCTTGACACACAAACTACAGTTATGTAAAAGGAGGGAGCCCTAATTGAGAAAATGCCTCCACAAGATCAGGCTGTAAGGTATTTTCTTCACAAGTTACTGATGGGGGAGGGCTCAGTCCACTGTGGGTGGCACCATCCCTGGGCTGCTGGTCCTGGGTACTATAAGAAAGCAGGCTGAGCAAGCCGTGGGGAGCAATCCAGCAAGCTGTGTTTCTGCATCCTGCCTCCAGGATCCTGCCCTGTTTGAGTCCTGTCCTGATTTCCTTTGATGGTGAACAGCAATATGGAAGTATAGACCAAATGAACCTTTCCTTCCCAACTTGCTTTTTGGTCATGGCGTTTCACTGCAGCAGCAGAAACTCTACTTAAGACACTCTAATAGGAACTCAAGAGGCAGTAACTATCCAGTCTTACTCCTCACTCTGAGCCTAAGCTGAGCTGGAACTAGTCAGGTTTGTTGACTGACAGACTGAGTCTGCTACACCCCTGCCCTTGTTTCCTTGACACTTAATGACTTCAGTGCAATTCCTCCTGGATGTGTCCCTATTACTATGCCCACTGTGGCTAACTGGGTCCATAGTGGCCACAGTGATTAGTGGTGAAGGATGTATCTTTTAGCAGCTTGCCACTGAGCCAATACCCTTTTTCTAAGCTTTAGTTTCTCATCCGTATATGGAATTAATTGCAGCATGTGCCTCCTCGTGGTGAAGCATGTACAGTGCTTGGACCATTCAGGTTACATAGAAGACACTCAACAAATACATGCTGAGTGGAATTGTACTCCCTGGCAGTTCTATAGAGGAGTATCATTACCCCTGTGTTCTAGAGAGACTCAGCTCAGAGGCATTAGATGATGTGCCTGGAGTCACCAGCAACAAAGGACAAACCTGGAGTTATGCCCAGCTATCTGGATTCGAGATCCCCAGCTTGCTTAATGACCTGGTGGATGCTCAGTTCAAATCAGCAGATGGTTCAGAGTAAATTCCGGAATGTGCCAGGACTCTCTCACACAAGTTACCCCCACAGACGGGGGCAGCTGTTCAGTGGAACTGGGCTGTTTAAATCCTAGGAGAAAAGCTCTGAAGGGAACAGCAAAACTGTGACTCACAGGCTCATAAGGAATCGACAAGCAGCCGCCTGTCATTTCCAGGCATTTGGTAATCTCCAATCTCTGCCTATTTCATGGCTTTACATTAAAATTAGCCTTTCACACCTGGCTGGCACTGGCTGGCATCAAGTCCAGGGAACCCCTCAAGGTCACATTAGTCAGTTTCCTCCCTGACAGCACTTGCCCCCAGAGAGGATGCTCTGTAGATAGCTCAAACACCACTTCACTCATTCCTGAGCCTGTCCAGGCACAGGGCTACCCTCTCCCACTTCCTGGATCACACTCTCCCCAGCGCCAGGATCAGTCATAGGGTTTATTCATCCCTGGGCCACCAGCACCCGGACTCCTGGCCCTGCACAGAGTATGAGCTAAAGTGCCTGTGGGACAGGCTGAGGGACATGTGTCAGGGGTACTGGATCTCCCAGGAACACAAAGGAAGACGATGAGGACAAACTGAAGCTCTACAGGAAGAACTAGTAAATCCTTAGTGCTGTAAGGGCTGGCTCCCCCATCTCCTCCTTATAGCTCTTTATCAGTTGTCATTGACCTGAGAACAGACTCTTGCCTAGACAAAGGCTCTGGTTAGGGCAGGTCATCCCATCCTTACACACACATACATCCCTCTTCTCTTCTCTTCTCTTCTCTTCTCTTCTCTTCTCTTCTCTTCTCTTCTCTTCTCTTCTCTTCTCTTCTCTTCTCTCTCTCTCTCTCTCTCTCTCTCTCTCTCTCTCTCTCTCTCTCTCTCTCTCTCTCTCCTTCTCCCTCCCTCTCTCTCTCTGTGTACATGTGTGTATGTGTGCATCTCCCTATCTTTCTGAGCGACTCCAGGACTCCTCTATAGGTTATATATGGTCTGTACCCATCTATCATACATTAATAGTGTAGATATTATCCAGGGTCCAGGGACTGTGACTAACCACTTCTGACACAGCCTGAGACCAGGCTAGGGACAAGTAGGGATTTGAGGACTACTACTCAGTCTTGTAGGATGGCTTCGGGATGCTGATTTGCCACACATACCGCCATCTGAGAGGGGAAAGAGGTCTTGGCTTCCCCTCAAGCCCTTTCCTCTCTGAGTCAGCTCTCCACTCTGCTCCCTCCCACCCTGGAACTGCTCTAGGCCTCCTTTCTGTCCCTCAGCAGCACCAGGATAGGATGATGCAAAACTTCCCCTACACTTCCTCCCAACTACGTGACCCTATCTGCCCTCACTGGTAAAATGAGGGTAATAACCAGGACCAGTCCATGATACACAGTGGCAGCTCCACAGGTCATTGTGTAGATGACAAAACTGTGCTGACTCTGTGTGTGCACACCTGCGTGCACATGAGGTCTCTGCGCTACTCAGGGGCACTGTTCTCCACGCTGGGTTTAGTGCTTGCTTGCCCTCCACAGTGCTGAATGAGGGGGTCTGGACCATGCAGGAACATAAGAAGCACAGAGCACTCACCAGGACTGCAGGCAGCTTCCCCGGGCGCCGGATGTGGTGCTGGAGAGCCAGGCAGACCAGGGCTCCGCAGAGAATCAGGATAGAAGTGAAGAGAATGCTGAGGTTGGTCAAGGTGATATCTGCAGACCCAGAAAGACGTGTTTGTGGCATATAAGGTACAGTCCCCAGAGATCCCTTAGCTATGGTTAGAATATACTCAGTGATCATCACCACGGGCAATTGGTGGGTCACAGCCCTAGAGGTATCTAGGTTCCTAGAAAGGATGGTTCAGTTATCACCAGATCCTTCAGTAACACATTGGCTCTGCCTCTAGCCAGTTAGCATGGTGGCCAAGGAAGCACTGAGGCAGGGTGAAGCAGTAGGCAAGAGTGGAGACTGAGGCAGCTGTGCCTGGATTCAGAATCCCAGCTGCGGACAAAACAATGAATCCATCCGAGTTCCACAGTCCATGCATACAGCAGGGAAAGCTACAGAACCACCTCAAGATGGTTGTCAAACATCTCACCTGTGTTGCCTGACCCTAGCAGCCATTTTAGGAGGTCAACACCAGCATCATCCCATTTTGCATATTGAGATCCCGAGGCCCCGACCACGGTCACATGGAAGCAACAAAGCTGAGATTCAAACAAACCTTTTTCACATAAGGATGATGAAAATACCAGCAGCACTTAAAGCCAGGCCATTTACTAGGTGACTTATTCTGTGGTGGGACTTTCATGACAGTGGGCTGCACTGAAATTTCTTACAAATCCATGAAAAATCCCTTTCATGTTTGCTGGATGGGACGCTGCCAGGGCGTACACCGGGTACAGTGTGAACGCTTTAATTAACTGCATGCCTTGCTAGGTATGGGTCCCTCTGGGCAGTCAGCAGACTGAAAGGCTCCCAAGGGTGAGACGCAGCTTCTACACTTGATAACCCATCCTGGGAAAGAGCCCCGGGCACTGGTTGAGGGCCTGGAACAGGTTTCTGCTGAGTGCAGCAGCTATGTCAAGAAGCGAGCTCAGCATTGCTTCTTCTGGGACATTCAGAGCAGGGAGGAGCCCTTCCCACAAGGGCCTGAGGAGGAATAGCTTGAACAGGACCAAATAGGAACTAGTGCACCTACTAGAGGGGAACTGGAGAGAGGTCCCGGAAAGCCCAGCTGTGCTCAGGTGGGAGGCCCCCAGTGTCACCTCCTGGCAGGAATGAACAGACTCTCAAACACTCCCCCTGGCCTTTTTTTTTTTTATATATATAGCTATCTGAGTGTAGAAACAGCAGGCTTTCCCTAGGAGTCTTGTATTGGGAGAAGAAGACCGGAGTCTGGTACCAGTCAAGGGGAGCTTGTCTCCTGGAGATTTCACACAGGTCTGACAACGACCAACAGGAGAGACTGAGGCTGACATGATGGCGGCTCGGGCCATGATGGGTGGGGCCACACTCCCTGACCTGCTTAGTTCTGCATTCCCCGCCACAGTACTCTGTTTAAACCTAAGCATCATGTTAATGTTCCTGCCCTTAGTACCCCGGAAAATCAGTTTTCAGGGTCACCAGTCCTGTTTGTTTCTCGTCCCCATTGGATGAATTTCCCTTTTTTGCCTTCTACTCCGAGTCTTTGATTAAACTACTGAGGACGAGTGGCTGATCCCATTGGGACGCTGTCGGGCCAGGCACTGCTGGCACATTTTGGATGCCAGCACACCCAGAAAGTTATTATGGGCAGAAAGAAAAGATTGAATAATCCCTCAATTATGCTATTCTGGAGTTTTTTTTAATTGTCCCACTTCAGTCATGATCATCTGTTTCTTAGTCTGGACCTTGGTTTGGATTCTTAATAAAGTTTAGACCCTTGGTAAATTTCTCCTGCATTGATGAAACTTGGGCTTTGATTATGGACTAAGGGGTCCTTTGAGAGCTCTGTGTATGTGTGTATGTATGTGTGTGTTTGTGTATAGTATGGTGTTATGGTGTTTCGTGTTTGTGTTGTATGTGCACATGTGTGTGGGATGCATGTGCAGGCCAAAGGTCACCATTAGTGTCTCTCCTTTGGCCATGCCTGTGCTCCATTTTCTTTCTTTTGGGTGTGGGTGGGACAGGGTCTCATTTTGTGACACTGCTAGCCTGGAACTCATTGTGTAACCCAGGTTGTCCTGGAACACACAGAGATCCACCCGCTTTTGCCTTCTGAGGATTAAAGGTGTGCATTATAGTGCCTTGTTTCCCACCTTATTTTCCGGGTCTTTCACTGAACTGCGAACTCACTGATTTGACTTGGCTGGTCAGCGAGACACAGTCTGCCTATTTCTGGGCCCTCTCCTGAGGGGGGTGGGCGGTTGGGGTTAGAGAAATATACACCATGCCCGGCTTTTCCATGGGTTTTGGGGATTTGAACTCATCTCCTCATGCTTGTGGGGTGGGTACTGTATGGACTGAGCCATCCTCCTATCTCCTTGAAGCCCTTTGGATTTGTGAATCATTGTTGGTGATTGATGTGTAGTGACTGGCTTTGTGTTTTGGAATTCTTTCAAATTGTTACAGTTCTGCTGAACTATTTTGGGCTTCATGCCATTTGTACAACAAATATTAAACTATTTAGATAGCAGAAGCTGTCAGGACTTGGCTGAGCCATTGGGGTTCTCTTTTGAGCATTCTGGGATGTCATTGTAAATGGCATAACCATAAAGTATTAAGGTTTTATTATTCTGTTATCTCCTATGATAATTACTTAAAAAAAGAAAACCAGGATGACTCTAAGCAGGATGTGCAACTTCTCCCATGGGTTGTGTGAATAATGGTAGCTCTATGCAGAATCTCTGAGCCTAGTATGGGCACCAGCAACCCTGAGCGTGGCTGTCTGTGTTCTGGACAGTCTAGCACCCTTTGTCTGCTGTCTGGACCACTCACATTGCTCTGTGATTCGCAAACACTGCTCCTCTGACCATTCTCCTCTGTTATTTCGGGTTTCCACCAAGGGATACACCTTGATACAAAACTCTCCCATCTCTCTGGGGACTTTGAGGGTGAAGTTCTCATGTTTCACTGTCATGGTTGTATTCTGAAACGGAAGCAAGAACAATAGTGAACAATCCTTTTATGCATGGTACCCAGAAGCTGATAGTGGGAGGGGCCCAGTTTTGGTTTTCTGCTGGAGATGAGCTCAGGGCTTTGAGATACAAGGAAGGGCTGCTGCTACGTGAATCAGCCCTGGGGGAGTGGGTGCTCTGGTGAATACTCTGCTGAGCAAATCTCTCTCTGTCTCTGTATCTCTCTCTGTCTCTCTGTGTGTGTGTGTGTCTGATGTGTACTGCATACACATGGATGTGTGCATTTGTGTCTGTGTGAGTGCAGTGTGTATGCCAAAGCACATGTGTGGAAGACAGAGAACAATCAGATATCACTTTGTTTGAGGCAAGGTCTCTTTGTTGCTTGACACTGGGTACGCCAGCCTAGCTGGTCTAAAACTCCCTCAGAGTCTTCTATTTCCAGCTTCCATCTTACTGTAGGAGCAATGGATTACAAACATATGCTACTGAGTCTAGCTTTATGTGGATTGTGGGGATTTGAACTCAGATCCTCATGCTTGTACACAGAAAGGTCATTAACTACCCAGCTATCTCTGCAGCCCACTACTTTTATAGAAGTGGAAGCTCGTCACAGAAAGAGCTAGAAACAACTGAGGCAGGGGCATCTGATGGATTCTAGACTGCAAGGGTTGGGCTCCAGTACATCTTGCAGCTTCGTTTCCTTATCTACAGGCTGGAAGAAAATACTCAAGAGTAGCTGACGCTTGCCTTGTGCACGGCTGGTGGTAGGTCTGAATATGTCAGTTCCTTCCTGGCTCCCCATAACCTTTCTTCCTGTGTGTGCCAAGCTCTCCAGTGCCAGTGATTCCAATCTAAGTAGCTCTGGCCTGGTAGCCTTGGGGAACCTCATACCTTTTCCTCCTGAAACTTTCGGATGGAAATCTTATATTTGCGGAAATTACTGAAGATCTGTTCATACTCGTCACCCGCAGGGACTATCTTGGGTCTGGGGAGATGGATTGTCCCAAAGACGTAGCCGTTGATCACCTCCAGTGTCACACTGCCAACCGTCAGAATCACTGAGAGGAGAGGGGCAGAGGCGTGAGGCTGAGGACCAGGGATGGCATCCGTAGCCTGACTCCAGGGTCAGACTTCAACCACTCTAAAACCTAGGCCTCAGGTTTACAACTCTACCCCACACAAGAACTTCTCAGGGAATGTGTTACAGATATTATGGGTTTCCTAGCATCTGGGGAATCTGAATTTCTCAGTCTGGGCCCTGGAAATACCAGTTTTAAAGCTGCTCCCTGGGATATGCTTTCTCCAGGCAGTGGAGGCCTAGCATATAAGCTTGCGTTTGAGAACCAGTGACCTTCCTAGTGTTACCTCTAGCTCTGAATCCTACAGAACAAGCCCACTTTGTACCCAGACCCTGTGCAGGCGCAGGGTGAATAGAATCCCACCATGGCCAGGTCAACTCCCTGGGAATTGTCTGGTTTCATTTTTGTTCAGTGCATCTTCTAGCTTCAAAGGCAAGACCTGGGAGATCACCCCTATGAGGGGCTAGGCCTCATTTAAATTCTGCCTCTACCTGCTTAGGGTTCAGTGCCCCTCCCTAACCTCTACAAATTCATAGCAATGGCTCTTATGACATAGACATGACAGTCACCCCGAGACCTCTCTCATGGAGGATAAACAATGCCGGGTCCTTTTAAAATCCCAGACAGCTTCAAATCTATTGAGGTAAGTAGCTCCCTGGCCAGGAAGCCTGGTGATGTGAAAAGCTGTGAGAATAGACAGAAAAACCCTAGGCTGGGGTTCCTGACTAGAAGGGTCCCAGAAGGCCATATTCTAGGTCTAGGAGAGGCAAAGCACCTTCATCCACTGTGAAACGGGTCTCAGTGTCAGTCCAGTTGGAGTACTGGTTGTGGTCTACTGCCCGTACTCTGGCCCGATAGCCACGACTGCGGTATAGATCCAGGGTCGAATTGGTGACATCACAGGACAATGCCTGGACCTTTCTACAGTTGCGGACGTTTTGCCAGTCTGTGGTTCCGTACCTGAGGAGATACCAGGGCAGGCACTGGAGAAGCAGCTTGTACCCAAACCTCTCTCCTTTAAGAGGAAAGGAAAAGGCCAGGGTAGAACATTCCCATGATGGCAGAAAAGGAGCATCCTTCAGGGTCCTAGTCCCAAGCAACTAATCACAAGAATCTCCCTCTTCCTTGGCCAAGGTCCCTGTTAACATCTATGGTCTAGAAGGCTCCTGGGTGGGAATCTAAGTAGCTCACTACTTTACGAGAATGGCTTAATCTACTCCGGAGCCTCCGGCCTCCTTTCTTCTAGTTACGTTTGTGAATACTTTTCCAGAATTCTAGGAAGCCCTCAGAGCCAACAGCTGTCCACCTTAGGGATCCCAGCACACTGCTCAACTCACATGACTCTCAAGCAGGATCGCATGTGTCAAAGATACGGTCTCATTTCAATAGTAAAGCAGTCGCCTGGCCCCTCCCCCACCTCATTCTGGCCCCCTGCCACCCCCACCCATTCCTTGCTTTCCTTACTTCTTGAGTGCCACTTCGTAGTAGGTACTCTCAGACTGGTTTGGGATAGCTTTCCAGTGTAGGATGTGTTGGAAAAATCTGGCTTCAAACCACACAGCAAAAGGGCTTGGCAACTCTGTCCCTAGAGGGAAAAGAACATCAACATTGGAGAAAGCAAGTCATACCACGGGAATAGGAAGAGGGTGGTGACAACAGAAAGGGTTAAAATTCACACACTAGGTACTGTGTTCCCTTTAGCGATCACAGCGGCTCTGGGGTCTAGACATATGGAAAACTTACTAGAGAAGAAACAAAAGCCTACAGAGTCAAATGATTGCCCAAGGCCAGTGGAGTTAGTAAGGGGCACAGTGGGGACCTATATCCAGGATGGGTCTGATTCCAAAGGGAGTATCCTGTCCTTCTTCCCTACGCTGTGCAGGATCAGAAGCCTCGTGAGGGGGTGACAGGGGCAACTTGAGCCAGAAACATTCCAGGAAGATGGCCAGGAGTGAGGAGTATGTGTGTGAGCAGTGAGCTCTCAGATGAGCCGGCCCCAACACAACATTATCTGAAGAGCTCATCGCTGGAGCCTGGGACCAGCACTTGGCCAGCATGACGACCCTGGGCAAACCTCTGTCTTTTTTCGTAACAACACAATGAACATTCTTATGTGAATTCTGCTGACGAATTTTGCTGTTTGAATCCTGCAGCTTAAGAGTGTGCATGGCCAATAGCCCTTGTTCCTCTCCAGCTTCTTGACTCCTCAAGATGTCTTCTCTTGAAGGCATCTCCACCCACTTCCCTTCTTCTCAAAACCATCAGCTCACCAGTCATGTTTCTTTTTGAGTGACCCCGTCATTCTCAGAAACACACTTGTCTCTGCCCCCTTGGCTTTCTTCCATGTACTGTTTGGATCTCAAGACTGTGTTTCAGTTGCAAAACTCCGAGAGAGTGAGTGAAAAACTCAGCCCGTGTTTGTGGTGTTTGGGCCGGCTGCACATCCCCAGTGCAGCTGTAGATCACATGACTGGCCGTGTGGATTTTACTTCGAATTTTGGAGTCCTGTAGAAGTGTTTCGGGTCCCCAGTTTTCGTGCCTCTAAGCCACTTAGTCCGTCTCCCTCTCTCCCTCTCCATCTCTCCTGGGCTACTGGAACCTAGCCTGAGCTGAGGGTAGGTAAAGTGGGAGAGGGGGCAGGTGGCCGCTGGAATGAACTGGGGGCGGGAGGCTGGGGGAAGGGGAGGGATAGGAGTGAGATGGTAGGGTTCAGGGAGAGAAGCAAGACCCATGGAAAGAGTCAGAGCCCCAGAAAAGCAAGGGCTAAAGCTATGGTTTGCTGTGAGGTGGATGGGTGATGGGTTTGGGAACAAGGAAGAGTACGGGATGGGAACTATAGACCTGACACATCCTTCGATGGCCACTCCCGATCAGACACGATTAATCTTAGCTGTCTCCACTTACACAACAGGTGAGCCGGAGACCTAGTTTTGCCAGCGTGAAGGAGCAGGGGCTGGGAACCGCGGAGGTCCGGAGAGGGCCATCCAAGCCTATTCTCCACGAAGTATGAACTTTAAAGCAACCGAGCGAGCGCTGGGGAGCCTACCGTGTGCGCGGAAACCCTGACTCAGGCTGGCGAGCGCGGCAAGGAGCAGGAGCAAACGCGACAGCATCCTGGGCGCACAGCGGCATTGTCCGCCCCGCAAGAGCCGGCCTTTTCACCGCCGGCCGCGGCGGGGAGAATTGAAGACTGTCGCCGGGTTCGCCCCGCCCGCAGGATCGCCGCCTGAGGGCGGGGCCAGCCCCGCCCGCCTCAGCCCCGCCCTCACTCCGCCGAGTTTGGAAACTTCAGTAGGCTAGGCAGATCGCATAAGGTTTTTGTCTCAAGGCGAAAGTGCAGTTGAGGCCTTCTGCTTGCTTGGCTCCCAATAAATTTTATCTGTGGATGGGAGCAGAGCGTAGTGGCCAGCGAGGTCAGGAATTGCCTCATTGTACCGGACTCAAAAACACAGGTGTGTGAGGACTCTTGTGCAAGTCCTGGTGTGGCCCTGGAACCTCCCTGCAGGACTCTCAGCTAATCCAACAGTGAGAGACTGTCCCCTACCTGACTTAACTTCTTACTTTTGGTGGGAGTCCCACACCTGGTCATCACCCAAGCGTCTCTTCAGTGGCCAAGACCTCTGTCTGCCCTCCAGGCTTACCAAAGATGGCAGTGTGTGAGAGAGCAAGCTTTGTCCACGTCACTTGCTGGCAGGTGGCACTGCTACTATGTGAGTGTGGCACTTGCATGATTTCAGAGCGAATCTCTGGGTTTAATTGTGGTGTGCACACTGTCTGATGGTCCATCTGCCAGGCGCATATACATGCTGTCCTGGAAACCCTGTTTTTGTTCTGGGAGGGCACAGAAGCTAACGAGGGGGAGTCACTAGGATGGTGTTTCCCACTCCTCTCAGTGGCTGCTGGTCACAATGAAGACACTACTGTGCGGAGCAGGTATAGGCGACCTTCCGTCTGCATGGTTTTCAGTGTAACTCCCAATCCTGCCTCACATTCAATTGGAAACTTACTTGAAATAGGACACGACATGAGATATTTGGGTAAGGTTTTTTTTTCTTCTTGGCAATTGGATTGGGTGCTTCTCCAGTGTGAACTTTGTAGACGACAAGGTTCTGTCACTATGTCAAAAATTTGAAGATCCTGTATCTGGAGAAAAGGGCTCCAACTTGGGGGTTTGTGACATGAGCACTGTGTGCGCGATCCGGGAGCAAATGATGCATTACATACAAGCTTTGTTTAAACACCGTGGTGATGGATAGTGCTGTGCCCGGTGGCCTGGATGGAGAGTGTGCCAAATGTCCTGGGATGCTCTTCTGTGCCTGAGCGTACTCCCTGGAAAACATGCTTGTCAGTGAGGGCTAGGCTGCCCTGGCTCCATGGCTAGTTAGTAATCTGTGAACCACAACATTCAACACACACACACACACACACACACACTCACGCATGCACAATCAGCAGGACCACCCTCAGGAGACAGACTTGTTACCACACTCTCATGTCAGCTAAGTCAGAAAGCTTCAGGCTTTTTAGTGTGTGGGGAGTTTTTTTTTTTTAATCTGTTGTTTTTGTACTATCTGTCCCTCTACTGGCAAAGAATATACATTGCTTGGGAGTACCTGGGCATGACCTAGGCATAACTTCCTTGTTCCTAATAACCTTAAAAGAGAGCACTGTAATGTTTCCTCTTCAGTTGCCTTTCTTTTAGTTTTTGGTTGAGTTATAAGAACCTTAAAGCCTCCTTCCATGACTATTTCAAAGGATGATCAAGATTGTTCATTCATGTACCAAGATTTACAGTCACAAGCTGACGCTGGGGAAACAGTGGCAGCCAAAACCAGCTCCCTTTCTCTAGGAACCACCTGGCTAGAGACAGAAAGCGAGCAGAGATTTTAACAGAGTTTCTAGTAAGGAAAGTACAGACTAAGAAAGGGATGCAGGGTGGAGAACGGGGAGGGCTTCCTGGAGGAGGTAGTCTGTTAGCCGAGACTTGAGAGTTGAGTTGGCAGTGGAGATGAATAGGAGATAAATAGGAAGGGATTTGTACTCTTGGAGCTAAGGGCCTACAGTTTGAGGGGCTGACATAGTTTGATGCCTTGCTTAGGACAGAACCAGCCTTGAGTGTAGGCTATTCCCTTGCCCCTCCTTCCTCTATAGCCCCCAGAAGAAAAGCTCTATCAGGCATACAGTTATCATGCCATATAAAAGTAAAAATATTAGAAGGATCCATATGCGTGCTGTTTTGTGTTGAGTGGCCTGCTCTTTGGATCTGACCAATCCACTCTGAGGTTCTGCAATTAACACCTATGATGGAACGGATGATAAATAACAGGATTTTCATAGCTTCAACTCTTGGGGTACATCAAGGACTCCACAAAAACACTTTACAGCATAGTATGGCAGGGATCAGTCAGATGCTGAGAAACCCCCTTTCCTTTTCCTGGGAACATGGAACAACTGCTTCCCAGTGTGTATCTGGAAAAGACAACCAGATGTTAAGCTGTGTAAAGTTGCAGCAGTGGATGCCACATCCAGGTCTCGCCTCTGACTCTTCCAGTGCTGCTCTGCAGGCACCCGGAGGATCCCAGCAGTGGGTGTTCTGCAGATGGAAACCCCAGGGCAGAGGGCAGAGGGCAGAGGGCAGAGGGCAGAGGGCAGAGACCTCCTTCACTCAGTAAGCAGCAGAGCTGAGGTCAGGCCTGGGCTGCTTGATCCTAGAACTTCTGTATCTCCTGTTTTGGCAATGGTACAGTTGAATCTCAGAAGAACCTTGCAAAACACAATATCAAGTGAGTTGAAAGAGAATTAGAATGTGGGGGGGGGGGGCAGCTCAGGGCTGAGAGGATGGTGTTGTGGTGAGCCCAGGAAACCAATGGGTACGGTTAGGCAGACATCTTGCTCCCAAGGCAATTCTTAGATTCTCAGAGCACATTTGAAAGCTGGATGGCTGCACTCTGCCACTTTCACTGAACTCCATCTGGGTCTCTGTGGTGATGCTTCTGCATAGACTTCACAGGGGGTCGGTCCATCATCTGGGCAGCAGGAAACAGTGCTCCGACGGGCAGGCATGGCTTGTCTCGGGACTAGTGTTTGGGGAAGTTCCAGGTCTTGTGATCACACTGACAGAACAGTACATAACAGAGAAACCCACAGCCATGGACTCTGAAACGGAGACAGAAAGGAGGAAGCTGCCTGGGGAAACTTGGCAGTCCTTGGGGTGAGAAGGTACAGGAACTGCCAAGACTTAGCCAGGGCTCCAGGCCTGCTCAGCTCAGCCCCAGTCCTGGGAGGAACCTTCTGAATGTATCTGTAGAAACTAATTCATGACCACTCCCTTTCACTCTCTGCCCAACACCTTCCTGGCTCAGTGAGAGGGGGCTCCGAAGGGATGTGCTCTGAACAGTGAGAGGGGGCTCCGAAGGGATGTGCTCTGAACAGTGAATGGGGCTCAGAAG
Organism: Mesocricetus auratus; assembly: GCF_017639785.1. Lineage (NCBI taxonomy): Eukaryota > Metazoa > Chordata > Mammalia > Rodentia > Cricetidae > Mesocricetus > Mesocricetus auratus. The sequence continues at coordinate 23,910,967 of NW_024429203.1, forward strand.
GGATGTGCTCTGAACAGTGGCTCGGACGTGAATACCTTGCATATGGTGGTGGTGCTGCTGCACTTCACCTGGGTTGCGAGGGAGCATCCTCGAACTTGTAGATGGGAGCAGATTTGCATTTTAAATAGAATCACAGAACACAGAACGTGGAGGTAAGTCCTTGGTGACTCGCTCACTTAGCAGAATTCAAACCCAGCTTTCCAGATTCAAGTTCTTCTGCCTGCCATGTCTCAGCAGCTCAACTTGTGGAACTCTGTCAGCTATGGTCGCTTGTCCTGCCTGCTGGCTTGGAGGAAAGGGGGAGAAATGCCACTCTTCCCGGTGAAGGTGAAAGTCTTGCTGACTCCTTGAAGCTGCAGACCCAGGCTAAGAGCCTCCTCAATCCTGCAGTCCGTGTAGGACCCTGCTCTTGATGGACACTCAACGTGGAGCCTTCGAAAGGGGAAACCTCATTCTAGCTTTTCCACCACCAGTTTTATGACCTTATCCCAAGGCCCTGGGCTTCTATGAGCTACTCCGTGACTGAAATCGTTGTAACCTTGTTGGGCTATTGGAAGGCTGGACACTAAAACATGGAGATGACTGGTGCAGATGTGGTCAGCAGAAATAGCCAGCAGCCACCTGCTGTGTAGACAGAGTCAGCTCGTTGCCCCTCAGTCTGGATTTGTGTGACTTCCCTCTGGTTGTGGTATGTGCTATGCATGACAGAGGCCTGTGTTCCTGGGATACCTCGCTTCATCTGAATGATTTTTAGGAGCATCATCTTAGCAGGAGAGGGTGTGGGCCTGTCCACTGTCCTTCCTTATGCACTCAGATGCAAGCAACTGAGCACAGATCATACACAGAAATATCCCAGCCAGTTAAAAGAAGGGTATGTCTTCTTTCTACAACCCAGATGGCCTTGACGTCTCCTGTTTTTGAGGGTATCATATCCTCTTTCTTCTAAAATAACAGCATCCCCAACCTCTATCTCCCAAATGAGGGAAGCTGATCTGCTGCTGCATTTCCAGACCAGAGCCCACCTAGTGGGCTCACAGCAGATCATCTCTCTGTTGCACAAAGAGACCTCTGAGCTGCAGCAGCCTGCTTCAGGCATGTACACAGACACAATGCATTTTAAAACGCTGCAGGACATGTGCAGATACCAAAAGTAGCCAAGATATTGTTGCTTGCAATTGCTTCAGGACATGGCACTTATAATTATATTGAAGCAATAAATATGCTGCTTCAGGACAGGCAGTCAGAGGGCCACCAGTTCAGCCCCACTCTGCATTGGACAGTCTGTACAGGGGGGCAGGCCAACACTCCCTACCTTCAACTTCTCCAGGCCTCTCCATAAGAGAGCCGGTCCTTTTCTCTGTTCCCAAGCCCACTCATTTTTACTTATCTCTTTTAGCTCAAGATGGCTCACAGTAGGAATCGCACCATCCTTTAAGAAGAATTCCCAGCTACAGTGCAGTGCTGTGATTCCACTCCGGTGGACCACACACGACACACATTGCCTAAATAATACTAGGTGGGGCAGAAGTTGTGTACAGACGGTGACATACGAGGCCTTTCCATTAATGGTCCCTCTGGGGAGGGGACGAGACCAGGTTGGCCTGCATGGGGGTTCCCTGGGCTTCTGTGAACAGTACTCATGTCACCAATCAGCTGGCTGGAGTAGGCCAGGGGTAGGTGGCTGTTTTATTATAGACCTGGGTCCTTAAGTGCCAAAAAAGTATGAGCTAAGCTTTCAGCTCCAAGCCTTCAGAGCTGGGAGTCTATGGTTCTAGGTTCTAGAGTGGTGGTTCTCAACCTGTGAGTCTCAACCTCCCACAGGGCTCATATATAGGAGATTTACATTATGATTCATAACAGTAGCAAAATTACAGTTACGAAGTAGTAATGAGATAATTTTATGGTTGGGGTCACCACAGCATGAGAAACTGTCACAGCATTGGAAAGGTTGAGAACCACTACCTAGAAATTGGAGGTTCATGTCTCTAAGTGTTCAGGTAGGAGGCCTATTGCTCTGAGCTTTGCCTGCCTGGTACCTGGTGCAGCTAGTTCAGGCCTTGGCTCCGAGCAGTTTGCTGCAGTGCAGTCAGTACAAACTTTTGTTGGAACTCTGAAGCTTTTGGTTTGGGGACCCGTGACTCACAGCAATGGCTAATGTCTCAGCTCTTGAGCCTTATATATTAGGACCCTTGGCCTGATATTTACATATCAGGTATCAGGACCTTTGGCTCTTGGGGCTTGGCAGCTCCCTGGAACTCCTGCAATGACCTGTAGTCCTTTGACTTCAGATCCTGAAGCTTTCTCTATCTTCCACTGCATTTTGTTGTTTACATTGCTCCTGTTCCCCAGTTTCCGTTACCGCCACTGATGCTACCACTGGCACCTCTGCATTGCCAGCACCAAGGCACTGGTTGTTCCCGCTGACACTTTGATTTGTCTTCTTTGTGCTACCAGCTCAGTTCACTTCTTATGATAAGAATCAAGAGTTGGCAAAAGTCATTCCAGAAACGCCTTTTACTGGGCATCATGTTGCAATGTCAGAAGCCTCGGAGATTACTCCCCAGCCCACTAAAAAAGCCAAGCAGCATGTTTACAGAGCCAGAAGTGGGGTATGAAGAAGTAGTTTCTACCAGTCATGGCACAGCCATTCATGTAAATGAAAAACTACGGGCCACCAGGGGAAATATTCCTTCTCTGACCTGGATGAAACTTGCTGCTAGAGTTTACCAACACTTGTGAGAACATGAAAGATGGGTTTGAGCTTTTTGAAATAGCCATGGCAGGAACAGTACTTTCTGAAGTCAAATGGTTATTTGGCAAAACAAAAACAAAAAGAAAAAAAGAGAAAAAAAAGAGCTTTGGTTGTAGTTTTGCCTCCTCAAGGCATCTGTGGAGTGTTCAAAGGAGCCAGGCTGCTATGTGACCAACCAGCCAGCTTTCCAAAGAGGGATGCTTGGATTACAGGAAGCCAGGGAAGGGCTTGCCAACAGCCCTGCTTTTGATGGCTTTGGTCATCCACACAAAGCATTAAAAAGAGTGTTTTAACTACAGACTTCACAAAGGCTTAACACAAAACTGATAGTACTAACAGCATTCAACAATGTTTAGTTCTGTTTAACAATGCTTGGCAATATTTAGCTCCTGCTTCGGGGTCCCAGGCAGTGGTGGGGCCCATTGATTTGCTTCATCCTGCTTAAGCACAGTGATCCCAAGACACAGGTCAGCCTCAGCTCAGCCTTAGGAAACGATTTCTCGATCTTTTCTAAGCAAAGATGTTTCCCCAACCACAGCACAGCCATTCATGCAAATGAAGGTTGTGTTTCTACCAGTCACAGGCCAAGGAGACACTCCATAGTCATTGCTGAACCAAACATGAAACACTTGATTTTGAACTCATTGTGGATACCCAAAGGTTCTTTCAAACAACAGGCTTGTACTTTTCTTTTTAATTTGTACATGACCAAGCAGATTCACCCAGAAAACAGGGAGATTCCTATCCAGAAACAGATGACACCAGTATATAATGCAGAAAGTACATGTAATACCTGGAATTACAGTTCCTAGGCTGGAAGAACTTAAAGGCCTGTGGTCCTCCATACCCCTGACAGCAATGAATATATTGAATGGGAAGACACAAGACTAAGGGCTCAATTCCAGACCCATCAGTTGTGACTTCAGTTAACTCACGGATTTCTCAGATCCCAGAATTCTTAGCTGTAAAATGTATATGATAGCACTTCTTCCAACCTATCATAGTTGAAGTGAGCAAATATTCATCAGATATTCTTGCCTAGGCACAGGGGGATTAATAAATAAGTCAGACATCAGCACTTCTAGGATTTAGACCTCCAACAAATAACAATACAAGAAGGGTAGCTTAGATGAAAGTGTTGCTCATGACAGCCATCGATGCTCATGGGATTAGTTTTTATATAGACTGGGTCCTTGTTTCAGTCCAGTGTAGACCGAGCAGTCTCTCACGTTTGGACGTCGCGTTTCCATGGCCTCAATCCTCAGGATGCCTGCTAGGATGCCAAGGCATCTGCCCTGGTTCATCACTTTTCTTAGGACATTTTGAAAAGACCATTTCAAGTTTTTCACAGAATCAATGACAGATACAAGAAATGGTAACTGGAGGCTGGCCAGGGAGGGCGGGTGAGAAGAGTACACATAGCCAGCAGTGGAGCGCGTGGGAGAAGGACATGGAAGAGGGAAGCTAAGACCTCAGTGTATACGTGAAGCGCTTATCGTTTGTCAGAAAATGAAACTCAGAAAGGAAGAGCTGTCTTAAGACAATGGCAGGTTCACACCTCACCCCCAAGTTCATCCTGTGGCATCTTGACCTTTGGAGACAGAAGAGCAGTGGGTCAGGGTCTTCTCACCTTCTTTCCACAGGGAGACACCTTCATTCATTTGAAAGGAGTGGGTGTGTCCCCCTGGTATCTTGGTAATCAGCAGCAAATGGCCTTTCTTTGTGCACTGTCCTGCCTCAGATCTTCTGCTCAGGGTGTCAAAGAAACACAAGTGGAAACTTACCAGGACCCATGAAAGAAAACTGAACTTTTGGGGGGAGGGCAGGTCTTTAGAGTTCTTGTATGTGGTGAGGCCACTTTTACACTTCTTAAAACTTTAAAAATTTTGATGACTACTGAAAATTCATAGCAGTTCTTAGATCTAGTAAGTCATAAACATACACATAGTCACTCACTCACACACACAAAGACACAAATCAAGTGTTCAAATATATAGGCATTTCACTAATGCTCTGATACAAGGTATGACATTTCAGAGACATGATTCCTGTTTAATGTTACAAGCTGTGGAAATTCTAAGGCACACTTTGGAAAGTTGAAGCCAGCAGTAGCTGCTCTGAGATTCATTCAGTTCTTGTAGGCAGTCACTACTGTGTCACATTTATAAATGACAGGAGAGGTGATTACTGGGTGCTTTCCCATTGGCTATCCTAGGACATGCTTCCTGTCTCTCCAATGTGACAGGATCCTGGTTTGATTTCTATCACAGAGTGATCCTGAGCTCATGACTCAATTCTTCTTCCCTCTCTACTGAATTTTCCTTCACAGGCCAAGTCTAGTCACTGCATATTTTTTTTAAATTAAAGCCTAAGTCAGCAGCACAATTATTCTGGGGTCCTGGTTTGATGGCACAGCCTATGCCTTCCTCATGGCATTCCTCCCAATCAGGTGAATAGCTCAACTACACAAATGCAAGCTATGTGTCAGCCACTGTGCAAAATAGCTGGGTATAAAAATAGACAGGATATGTGCCTGTTTAGCTGAAAGTGATGGGAAAGGAGCCTAACATTACTGCATTGGGTAACTTGCTATAATTACTTTGTCTGCCCATTTTAAAGCAGAGAAAATTGAGTCTTTCTCTGCTTTCTAAGCCTATATCCACACGGCTCCACCTCTTGGCCTCTCTCACACTAGCCACAGACAAAAAGTCACCAGTAGGGCAATTCCAGTCATAGGCTAGTTGGGAGTCTGGCAGACAAAGACCCAACTATGGAGCCTGTAAACAAGTATTTGGGGTCATCCATCTCCCTGGTAGAGGCCATGGGACAAATATGGCCAGAAGCTATAGAAATGCCCTGGCAGAGGCATTTCACTGGACTCTGAGTTGCCATGGAAGATGAGCAAACTCTTCGTCTATCATCCTGATCCAGCCATTCCCAAATGAGACTCTCCCCCAGCAATCCCCAGCCCTCGCAAAGAGGCCTCTGAGAATGTTGACTCTTCGTCAGCTTCTGAGTATCCGTCATGCTCTGGCTTTCATCTGGGCCACCAAACGGAGTGTTGTCTTCAGAACGAGTGAGTGGTGTGCCAGACAGTGGTGTGTGCTTCTGGGAACAGTGAAGTGAGAAAGGGGTGGGTGGGGGAACATCTCTAGCGAGTGACTTCTGAGCAAGGACCCGAAAGAGGTGAAGAAGGAGCCATGTAGATATCTGGATGAGACCGTTCTGGGTAGAGCAGAGCAAAGGTCATGGGGTGGGAGCGAAGCTTGCATGTTGGGAACCTCCAGTGTGCGAGAGAGGATCATCTGGCTGTTCTCCATGTGGATCATGGTTAGTGACTGGCAAACAGAGATCGGTAGTATTTTGGAATCTCAGTCTCTCTCACTTCCACTCAGGAGTATTCATGGAAGAGGAACAGGCAAGCACGGCCGCTGGGCTTTTCTTCCTGCAGGGTAGGCCCATTCTCCCACGTTGAAGTATTCCTGTCCCTATGTTCTGATGTCTAGACTATTTTAGCCTTACCCTCTCTCCTCTTCCTCTTTCATCCCTTCTCCATTTCTTGTTTCTATTTTAGATTCTTCCCTCTTCTCAATCTGAAGTATCTGGTCACAGAGGCAGCTGCTGGCAAGAAGTTCGGTTAGGGTGAAGAGGAAGGTCCATGTGTTCTAGTTTCCTGTGACTGCTATAACAGATGAACCCAAACTGGGCTGTCTTAACATAACAGAAGTTTATTCTCTCCCAGTTCTGGAGGCTGGAAATCAGATCAGGTTCATTATGCCAAAACGAAGGTAAAGGCAGTCACATTTCTCATGGTAGTGTGTGCAAGTATCCGTGCAAATGTGCAACTGTTCATTCATGTTGCAAATGTGAGTGCATGTGTATGTGTGTTCAAGTATATGTGTGCAAAAGTGTGTGTGCAAGTGTGTCTGTGTTTATATGTGTGAATAAAATATCCCTCTGCCTCACTTTTATAACAAAAGTTTTGAATTTAGGACTAATCTTTCCTATTCATAATCTTCAATTCAGTCATACCTGTAAAGACCCTATTTGTATAGAAGGTAACTTTCACAGTTCAAGGAATTTGTCTTAGGGTTTATATTGCTATGAAGAGTCACCATGACACAGCAACTGTTATAAAGGAAAAAAATCAGCTGGGATGGCTTACATTTTCAGAGGTTTAGTCCATTACCAACGAGGTGCAGCATGGTGGTGTGAAGAGAAGTCTCTGAGAATCCTACATCTTTACTTGCAGGCAACAGGAAGTGGTCTGTCCAACTGGGCATGGCTTGATCATATATGAGACCTCAAAGCCCTCCTCCACAGTGACACACTTCCTCTAACAAGACCACACCTACTTCAACAAGGCCACACCTTCCATTAGTGCCACTCCTTTAAGGGTTCATTATCTTTCAAACCACCACAGGATTCATGAGGATAGCACAGGGGTGGGGGGAACAGAGTCAGCCTATTACTAAATCTGTTAAGTTCCAACCATCATCTTTGCATTTATTCAGTGTATCACATTTACATAACATTTGCTCCACACTAGACAATTCAGGATGCTGGGCAACTGATGTGAGCAAAACAGGGTGCTCCTGGGTTTTTTAACATTATGTCACAATGTTGACATCTCCAAAGTTCATCACAAGAGCCATGCGTGTGGCCTGCAGGCCATGGCTTGGACATGTATGGATATTCATCAAATAATCAAATAATCACCCAGCCGCAACGCCAAGTTGTCTGAACCCGTGGTAAGTGTTGGACCAGCCTGTGATGGATGAGAGGTGTTCTGGAGTAGAGAACTGAGTACAGATTGGAGTTGGTGTTACTAGATAAAGGGGAAGGGAACAGTGGTATCAACAGAAGGGACAGGACCAGCACTGGGATCCAGCGAGAAGTGTTCTCTTCCAACCTTTACCTCTGTCTTTGCCTTTGGCCACTGCCCTGCATCCAGGACCTCTTCCTATACCTGACCATGGGTTCTCTCTTTACTTCATGCCCAGTGTGGTCCATGTGGTTCAACAAGGAAACCACAAGGAAACCCTAAGTTCAGTATTGGGGACAAACCTCTAAAATTCAGTCAATACTACTTTAGACCCTGGGATGTGGCAGACATGGTGTTGGGAGTTAAGAGGAAGAAGTTTAGATAAAAGTATTGTTTTCATTCTTGAGGCAGGGGTTGTGTGTCTGGGGGATGGGGTGTAAAAGTTTCTGCACTGTACACTCTGATGACTCACTGTCTACATGACCATGAGAGAATAACTTCATCTCTCTGACTGTTAATCCCTTTCCAGGCACTCTAAGCATGGCCCCTCTGTGTCTAGACTGTAGATCAGGTGGCACCAGTCCTCAGACACATGAAAGTTGAGGTGATGTTGAGGTGGACTCCCCTAGATTATAAGTCTGAACCCTGAAAGGCTTGACCATAGATGGCTTCCTTTGGCGCATGCCACCAGCTGGCTCCCAAATGAGGGCACAATGCCAGGCACAGCTCTCCAGAAGATGGGAGGTAGACTTGGAAGATGCAGGTCCGCACAGTGTTCAGCATCATCTCTGAGACCCTCCTTGCTTATCACTAGGCATTCTAATCTGCCAAGGTGCTACAAATCCGGGGAGTGGCACTAATATGAGGTACCTTGAGTTTACTTGTTTTTGTGACTGGTGTGTGCATCAAAGTGTGTGAGAGTGTTCACCTGAGGGTGTGTGGAGAATGCTGTGTGTCCCGCAGTGCCTCTCTCTGCCTTATTCTTTTCAGATAGGCTCTCTAACTGAACCTGGGACTGTGGTGTCTGCCAGCAAGCCCGAGGGATCCTCCTGTCTCTGTCCCCTGCCCGAGCTGGGGCTACAAGGGCGTGCACAGCCACATGTGGCTTTTATGCGGGAGGTGGGGAATCCAGACTCAATCCCTCGCGCTTGCGCAGAAGCTTTCTTTACCCGCTGTGCCATGGTACCAGCTCCTTGATCGTTTTCATCCCACCGGCTCTGCTGCCCCCAACTACTACGGCCATGACAACTTCTCCTCCTCCTTCTAATCCAGCCCATCCACACAAAAACCCAAGGTGGAGTCAAACACTGCCCAGAACATGTCTGGGGAATTACTGTTTCTGGGAGTTTCAATGTCCACGGTGAAGTGAGGATATAAACCTCTCCCCACATTCTTGTAAGATTTTAGGGGGAAAAAATCCAGTGAAATTCTGCACCCAAAGGAGAAATTCCTTTCTCCTCGTGGTACTTAGCACAAAGTCTAAGGATGACCCTGAGGAGGGCCAAACCCTTTGTATCTAATGGTTGAACCCTGACCTTGGCTGAGCCTTACCAAACCTTACTCCCCTGGCAGCTGCTGTTGTGGGTTAACAGGCCACAGGTGGTCAGACTGGGACTTCTTTTCCACCCACAGCAGCTTCTGAGTCTTCCCCTGGTGCCCTGCCCTCTTGCTTTTAACATCTGGGTGGGGGATTTTTCTGAGAGTGTGAATCAGGATCCCAGATCTCTCAGGTCCTCATAGGTGTGAACGTTGTTTATACCCTTGAGTGGTAAGAGCACTTTGTGTGACAATGAAGGGGGCCCTGCTATAGTGGCCAGGGTCGTGCTCTCTGGGGTTACCAGGTTTTTTCTGCAGATGATGTGGAGTCAAACTCAGGCCCTCGGGCCCCCAAGACCTCATGTCTGAGCACTAAGGTGTCCATGGGAAACCCCACGCCTGGATTCTCTGGCAGGCTCTGGAGCAATGTCAACACCTAGTTCCTGTATAACCAGGCTGAGAGGGAGAAGAGATGGCTAACCATAGAGATTGAGGGAGCAATGTACGAAGACGAGAAATCAGGGAAGGGACTGCACTTGTGGGTGTATAGAGGGTCAAGAATCTCACTCCCACTTTTGAGGTATATTTACAAGGCAGGCACAGGAATGCACGGGGCTTACAAATAATGTGATTCTCTCTGAGTCTGTTTCTTTATGCAGAACAGTGATCACTGCAAGGGTGAAAGGAAACCACACACAGGAAAGATGCCCACGAGAGCACATGGTACCAAGTGCCTAACAAACATTAGTTCAGAGTATAGAAATGCTAACAGTCAAGCTGTTACTTCAATGCAAACTATTATTGGACAAGCCCTCATCTGTCAATGCTTACAAGTTCAAAATAAAATATAAAACATTCCTGGAGCCTGGAGAGGTGGCCCAGTGATTATGAGTGCTTCCTGTTCTTCCAGAGGACCGGAGTTTGGTTCCTAGTACCCACATCAGGTGTCTTACAACCACTTGGAACTCCAGCTGCAGAAGATATGGTGCTCTCTTCTGGCCTCCATGGACACTGTGCACATGTGACATACATACACACATATGCATGCACATAAATAAAGATAAAATAAATCCTTAAAATTATATTGACTGGGCTGGAGAGATGGCTTAGTGGTTAAGAGCACTGGCTGCTCTTCCAGAGGACCAGGGTTCAATTCCCAGCATCCATACGGCAATTCACATCTGTCTGTACCAGTTCTAGGAGATCCAATACCCTCACACAGACATGCATGTGGTCAAAACACAAATGTACATAAATATAATAAAGAACATATTTAAAAAATTATAATGATCATAGCAACTAGCTCCAAGGTGATTCTCTCATGTATGAAAGTATATAACTTATATGGACAGTCTGAAATCAGTGGTTGAATGGAATAAGGGGATAGCACACTTCTCTTCTTAACTCTAGGTTGTACATAGTGATGTCCTTCCAAAAACAACAGATATGGGTATGGATAACTTTAGAGTGGAGAAGGCTGGCAAATCTACCCTAACCAGCTGCCCCAAATAGAAACTAGCAGTGATTAGTCATGGCAATAGTATGCACCCTGTGGTGGTTTGAATAAGAAGGCCCCCCATAGGATCATATATTTGAATGCTTAGTCATCAGGTACTGGCACCAGTTGGGAAAGATTAGAAGGATTAGGAGGTGTGGTCTTGTTGGAGTAGTTGTAGCCTTGGAGGAAGTGTGTCACTAGGGGTAGGCTTTGAAGTTTCAAAAGCCCGCAGCAGGCCAAGCATGTTTTGTTCTCCCTCTCTCTACTTACAGATCAGGATGCAGCTCTCAGTTACTGCTCCAGTGACTGCCTACGTGACTCTCTGCCATGATGATAATGGACTAAACCTCTGAAACTGCAAGCTAGCCCCCAATGAAAAGGGTTTCTTTAATAATAGTTGCTTTGGCCATTGTGTCTCTTCACAGCAATAGAACAGCGACTAAGACACACTCCTAAGAAAATGTGATGATTTAAGAGTGGCCCTTCACCTTGTGAACTGCCTCCCTAACACAGAACTCCAGGATAGCCGCGAGGAAGACAGCAACCAAATTCCAATAGAAGGGCATCTTACAACCTGATCGTTAGACCTCAAAACTACCGAGGCCGTCAAAAACAAGGAAAGGCTGAGAAACACCACAGCTAAGGACCCCAAGTAGATGTGCCAACTTACAGAGCATTATATCCAGGAACATAATAAAGGAGCACCACACAGAAAATGAAGAAATAGGAATCATACATAGACTTTAGTTAATTGTGATCTAACAATATAGTTCCATTCATTAACAAATGCACCACAATAAGGTAAAATTTTACAACAGGACTATTGACTGTAGGGAACAGGATTACTCTCTATGCTGTGCTCTTTATCTGTGTGTGTAAATATGAAAATGTCCTGAAATAATTGGCTATTTTAAATATATATGCAAACATTCCTATCTATATATCCATCCTCATCATCATCCTTTATCTATCAGCAGCAACGGAAGCCGTTGTGGAAATGTGTAATTGAATCCGTGTAAAGTCTGTATTGGAGTTCTTTATTAAGATTTTATTTTTTATCATGTGTATATGTGTGAACCTGTGTGTGGGTTTGTGCACATGGGTGCCGTGACTGAATACATAGGCAAGAGAAGGAAGTGTCCTTCCTTTATCCCCATCTACTCCCTTGAGGCAGGGCTTCTCTCTGGACCTTGAGCTCACCAGTTGTCCCTGTCTCTCACCCCTTAGGTTCATGGCCACCAAGTGTTAGTGGTGCTGACTTTGCCTCCCAGCACTGGGGATATAGGCTTTTCATGTGCTGGGGATCGAAAATCGGGTGCTCACGATCATGTAGTAAGTGTTCTTTCTTACCCACAGAGCCATCTCCCAGTCGCCAATTTTGAATTTTCACCCTGTTTTCAATTCATAAATATCTACCCTTATCATTATCACAGCTTTTCTTAGGTTTGGTTTCATTTGTATGTCATCTTTAGATGGCCGCTTAGATCATGAATATTCATCTTTTCTTCATTTTTAATTTATATACCAAAGGTGACGAAGTTCCCTTTGAGCACAGTTACTCACGTCTCACATGTTTAGTTATGTCTCTCACTTGGTTCAAATCTCTTAAATGTTCACTATGTATTTTGGATTCTGTAGAAGTGTGCCTTCTTTTCTTCTTCTTCTTCTTCTTCTTCTTCTTCTTCTTCTTCTTCTTCTTCTTCTTCTTCTTCTTCTTCTTCTCCTCCTCCTCCTCCTCCTCCTCCTCTTCCTCCTTCTTCTTCTTCTGGCAGTGAACGGTTTCTGATGCTCTCATTTCATTGATTTGCAACCTGGTCTCTGAATGATTTATATTTATAGAAGTCACTGAGGCTTGATGACCACAATACAGCTAGTTGAGATTTTAACTCTGATGTGGGGGTTTGTGCCTTTAATCCCAGCACTTGGGGGGCAGAGGTAGGTGGCCATCTACCAACTCGATTTACATACTGAGTTCCAGGCCAGCCAGGGCTACATCACAAGACCCTGCCTACAAAAATAAAAACATGAACAGTAACTAAAATTTGGTGACATTTTTGAAGCTGTGGTGATGATAAATGCTATTGTTTTATAAATTCTGTTTTCTGGTTATTTGTATGACAGTATCATAGGATTTTTATATGTCTTGTGGTAAACACACAAACGTGTGTGTGTGTGTGTGTGTGTGTGTGTGTGTGTGTTTTACATTTGGGCATCAGAGGACAACCTGTTGTGAGTCCTCACACTCACCTATAAGAGCACAGGGATAACCAGCTTGTAGTTGGTTCTGGGGTCCAAACTCAGGTCATTAGGCTTATGTGGCAAACACTTTACTCACTGAACCATCACCTTCCCAGGCCCAAAACATTCAGTCTTTTCTGTCCTTTTGCCACTCATCGACATGTATATTTGTACTTACAATGCATTTCTTACTGCCTTTTACTACACAGTTAAAACGATTATTGACATGCGTAGATTCTAGTCTGTCAGCTCACATTCTTTTTATCCTTATCTCATCTTTTCTATACTTCCCCTTTCCTTTTTGTTTCCGCCTTCTCTGGATGGATGAAGGGTTTTCAGCATCTTTGTTGGCGTATTTGCTATAGCTCTGCTATTGGGTTGCTTGGTTGCTCTTGGGTTTAGGATATGCATCTTTACTTTCAAGTGGTTCTGTGACACTTTCTTATGAATAGCACAGGAACCCACAACACAGGCGTGTCTAGTCCCAGCCTTCCAGCCTTTATCCTACTTTGGTTATATATTTTGCATGTATTCTAAACCCCACAACACATTGTAGGTTTTTTTAAATTTAACAGTCTTTTATATTTGGAAGGGCTTTAGCTTTAAGCATCTGTGTGTTTACTAACAAAGTTACCACCTTCGTAAGCATTGTGTCCCATTACGAAGGCCCAGATTTCCACCCAGTATCGTTTTCTTCTTGCCTGAATGGTTTCCCTGAACAGTGTGGTTCATCTGGGGGAAGTTCCTTTAGTTTTGGTGTATCTGAAGATTTTATTTTTAGGAGGTGGTTTTGCCCGGATTGTGTTTTGTTTCTCTTTCAGTACTCTAATGATGTCACACTGATGTGGGATGCACTTGGGCGTGCTGTGAATATGTTTTGTTGCCATTGGTTAGTAAAGAAGCTGCTTTGGTCCACGGCAGGGCAGACTATAACTAGTCAGGAAATCCAAACACATAGACAGGGAAAACGAAGATGCCAGCAGTCCGAGAAGCAAGATGTGAGGTAACAAGGTGTGAGCCTCATGGTAAAATATAGACTAACAGAAATGGGCTGGTTTAATCGTAAGAGCTAGTTAATAATAAGCCTGAGCTAATAGTCCAAACAGTTCGTAATTAATATTAAGCCTCAGAGTTATTATCCGGGAACTGGTGGGCGGGAGAAACTTCCACTTGCATCACCCATAGTCTTCCTTCTTGCATGGTTTCTGCTGAGAAATTTGCTGTCATCGATCTGAACTCTCCCTTTGTCCTTCACAAGCCCAAACATCATGGCACCAGGTCTAGGGTAGGTCACTTGGCTGTAGCACCTCATGACAGATGGCATCATGGTGGGAAATCTTGTACGAGGCAGATCACACCCCAAGACAGGAAGTCAGAGAGCTGGAAAAACTAGTAAAGGCCTCCTTCTAGACTTACCTCCTAAAGGGTCTGCTGTCTTCCAACATTGCCATATTGAGGACTATTACATATCTATTTATATCCAGAATGTGGAATTGTAATCACCGCTCTATACCACAGTTCTCTAAAAGGCTGTAATAGCATGACACACAGAAATCCCAAAGGGCCTCAGGATGGTTTGGTGAATTTTGACAAATGCATAGACATTTATACCACAATTGTGTTCAGTTTTGGTTTCTTACACACACACACACACACACACACACACACACACACACACACACACACGGTTTTATTTTCAGTCTAGGCCAGGCTGAGCTCACTCTTGGCAATTCTCCTGCCTCAGCATACCCCAAGTCATCACAAGTGTAAGCCACTGTGCCTGGCTTAAGATCATTTCTCATGTCTACATAATTCTTCTCTGTGTATTTGCCTTTTCAGCTCAGTAACAGAGTGTAACCATTGGTACAACACTCAACCTGTCCTCCACCCAGTCCCAGGGTACCCTCCTCAACCTCCTCAATCAGGCTCCTATAAACGACACCTGGTACAAGACAGACACGAAAAACTCTTTTTTTTCTTTTTTTTGAGACAGGGTTTCTCTATGTAGCTTTGGAACCTGTCCTGGCACTCATTCTGTAGACCAGGCTGGCCTCGAACTCACAGAGATCCACTTACCTCTGCCTCCCAAGTGCTGGGATTAAAGGCGTGCACCACCACCGCCTGGCTCAGAACTCTTAATTGCACTAAAAATTCTCACACCACACACTCCTTGGGTAGCTCTGTAATAGTTTCCTCAGGGTGGGTTTTCACAATGGGATTTTCTGTGGTTAAGGGGAGTGCATTTTGTTGAAATACATTTTGACATTTAATTTTGCAGGTGAAGTTTTCCTCTTTCAAAGATTATTTCCTTGGAGGAAATTTCCAGAACCTGAATTACAGGGTAATGGGTCATAAGAGTGTTGAAGGAGGCAAAGATTTTGCAGCCTGACCGGGCCCTCCCTCCACGGTTCTCTTAGAGATTTTGAGCTTTGCTGAAGGCTGGTTTTACTTGACACAGCCAAGAAGGCGACAACAGTGGGGACATTTCTAAACTCCTGAGTAGACAGCAATTATCATCTGGGGAAAATAAGGAGACTCATATTTCTTGGAGAACCCACTGTCTCCTTGTTTTCCTTGTATTCATAATGGAGACTCAGTATCTCTCCTTCTCTGCCAGGGCAGAGAGCACCTGGTGGCGAGGCAGCATCTCCCCTTTTTACCCAGAAGCTAGAATGGGGCCTGGCACATGTCTATGTATAACATACAATCAAAAAAGCATATTTACAACAATGCATAATTGTTGAATAAGTGAATACCTGCTGTTTGCTCTGTATATGGTACTGATCCTGTTTTATTCACACCCATAATATTACTTCAGAACTCATAAACTCAAGGGTTGGCGTCATCATCTCCAGTTTTCAAGATAAATGCATTGAGAGTCAAGAGGGAAGAAACTTGCCTGAAGCCACACCCTCAGCATGCTGCAAGGGTGACATTAGACTCCAGACACAGAACTTCACCCCCAGCACCATGGGAACACTTAACATCATAGTGGTGTGTGGCATGTAAATCACAGCATCTCCAAAACCGGTGACTGGCATGTCTTCAACCATTTGGAAAGGAGACATTGGACTTTGTAGGCATCCCAAAGCTATCACACAACATTTTTTGTGCTATTTGTTTGTTTTTAGGCAGGGTCTCATGTAGCCCAGGGTGTCCTCAAACTCACTAAGAAGTCAGATACCTTTGAACTCCTGATCTCCCTGCCTCAGGCTCCTAAGTTTTGCAGTTACAGGTGGGTACCACCATGTCTGGCTTCTAAGTAACTTTTTCTAAGACTTGGATCCAGAATACAAATTTCAGCAACATCTCCAAGCAAGTCTCTAAGTACACCTTATGTTTGCCAACTATTGCCTCAGAAAAAAGGGTCCCAGCACTACAGTATCAGCTGCTTCAAAGGCTGGTAACCACACATGGACATTCTTTGCTGTTTGAATCACCAAACGTGCTGGGGATGTTCAGGGTGAGTGAGGAGGGCACTGGACCTGTCACACACAATGGTGTCACATCCTGGACATGCAGAGCTTCTCCCATGTGACTAGATCAACAATCTCATCTCAGTTGACATTTGTCAGAAACAAGATGTCATATGCTAATTGCCCATGACACAGCCCCTGGATGACAACGACCAGAGAAATGCTGCTGGGCCGAAGGTCAAGCCCTTTGGTTTGTTCTTTTTTTTTTTTTTTTAGTTCTAAGAATGTTCTTTGAATCTCATCTGGCTTCTGGGTCATACTCTGGGAACAGAGATGGTAAGGGCAAAAAAGGGAGGGAGGGGCTTTTAAAAGCACTTTATAACTGAAGTTATGAAAGGCTCTTCATAAGTTATCGAAAGAGGAAATAGGTGGGGGCCCATCTTTTATCAAGAAACCACTGAAGAAAAATGTCAAATGTGGGTTCGGAGGTGTGTGTGGAAAAAACTATCGAATTAATAAACCCACATTTCCTTTAATTGTTCTGTTTTTTCAGTTTAAAAAAAGCCACGATAATATCTAACTGTTGTGTGTTTACTGTATGCAGGCACTGTCTCCACCCATTAGCTCATTTCACTCTTACAACCTCCCTGGGATGCAGGCTCTATTTAATTTGTTTTACAGACAGTCAGGGAGGCAGAGAGCTCTGTCATTTATCCAGGCCATATGATAGCAAGCCCCACAGGCTGGGTCAGCCAGGCAGAGGCTGTACTTACCACCGGTTGCCTGCTACATTCCATGTTCTCAATGTGAAAATGCAGGTATTAAAAAGTATTGTCACCTAACTATTCAGAGACTTGCCTGCGCTGTCTATTTTAAATGATGAAGCACTGATACTGGTGTTTACCATGGACCTGTTTGGAATACCCTGATTTACCTGTGAGCTCATTTATATTCTGTAGGCTAGAGCTGTGCTGTCCCATATGGTAGGTGCCCTCAGCATGTGGCAGTTGAGCACTTGACAGCTAGTCTGGACTACAACACACAATACATGCAAAACATACTACATTTCAAAGGCTCGTATTAAAAGAAGATGAATACAGGGCCTGGGGACATGGACCAGCTGGTAAAGTGCTTACTGGATACAGACACCCTGAGGACTTGAGTCTGGCCTGTCCTCCCAACTGGGGAGACAAAAGTCTCCCTGGGGTCTGCTAGTTAGCCAGTCTAGCAGAATAGAAAAGCTCCTGGTTCAGAGAGAGACCCTGCCTCAAAACTACAGTGAAGACCAATTGAGGAAGACAGCCAGTGCTAATCTCTGACCTCCGCATGCACATGTACACACACACACACAGAGGGAGAGAGAGAGAGAGACAGAGACAGAGAGAGACAGAGACAGAGAAAACGTAAAATGTTCTGTTGCTTTTTCCGAAATTGATTTCATATTAAAATAATGTTCTAGATATTTGGGCTAAATAAAAGTGAGATTCATTTCACTGACTTACAGTTTTGCTTTTAGCTTGTAATGTGAGCACTACATTTTTTAGGGCCACATAGGTGGCCTATATTTGTAACTCCTGTTATATTCTTGGGTGGTGCTGGCCTTGAAGGTAGTTGTCTGCCTCACTTTTCAAGCGAATAGTTTCAGGTGTCTGCTGGGGTCAGACACACAGGCCTCTCACCCACCTGGCCATCCCCATGTCCTTTACCTCTTTCTCAAGTCTCTGATCCACACTGGTCAGACAGCCCCTGTGCCTGACACAAGGGATGAACACTGAGCTCAAAGCAGTCCCGAGTCACAAACACACACTGGATACCTACAATGGGAGGGGGCCAGCTGCCATTGCTGGGCTCAGTGAAAGGGGACGTCAGTGACAGTGATCTACAGAGGGCTCTCTCTCTGCCCAGCACTTTGCCAGCAACTTTACAGACATGCTGCCATGTTGTGATTAGGTATGAAGTGTCCCCTCCAGGAGACTGCTGTGTGAAAGACTGATCTCCAGCTAATGGTGCTATTTGGGGAATGTCTGGGAACTTGAAGAAGGAAGGTTTCTCTAGAGAGGGTAGGCCACTGGGGATGTGTTTTGGGGAGATAAGTCTTGCTTCCGTCCCTGCTCTGTTATGATCTCTGCTTCCTGTTTGCCAGGTAGTCAGTAGCCTTGGCCACACTTGACTCTCCTGCTACACCACGTTGTCCTGACCTTGGGCCTGGAATCTTCAGAGGTGGGGACCGTGTTCTGAGACCTCTGAAATGATAGGCCCAAATAAACCTTCCTCCCTTTGTTTCAGAGACAAAAAGTCTAAGCACTGTACTTGATGCTTCTACTAACCCATTGAGACAGTAGCTAGTAGTCCTTACCACAGATGGGGAAGTGAGATGAGAGGGTTGCATGGCTGGTGTGCTTAGCGGAGACTTAATTCTGATTCTGCCAGAGCTGGAGGTTTGTGTCACTAAACCTCCCTATCCAACCCTAGAATCTGCTCAGGTCACTGTGACACAACATAAAAAGTGGCTCGTGACCAACACAGGGCCAGGGTGAGGTGCTTCGGAGCCCTGTGGGCCAGTTCTGCTAGTAAACGGAGGCAACACATGGTAAACTACAACTCTTCAGGCCTCACAAGGGCCGCAGCCGGCCCCAACACAGCCGGCCCCACAGCCCCAACACAGCCAGCCCCAACACAGCAACACAACCGGCCCCAACACAGCCAGCCCCAACACAGCCGGGATGATGTGGGGGCTGGAGGGCAAGAGCGTCTTGGGGTGGGGACCTGGTAGGGAGCATCAGATGGAACGTGAGGGCATGGATACTCAACACTCCTGCCTGTGTGGCAGGGTCTGGCTTTATCAAATGTGGACTGAGGACGACACTGTTGAAGGCAGAGAGAGGCATCTACCCTCGCCCCTCCATTATGCAGGTTAGCTCCCTCCATTATGCAGGTTAGCTCCCACAGGGCAAGCTGTTGGCTTCCTGAAGCATCCTTTGATGAGTAAGAATGCACATTTCTGTTGACAAGAGGATTCCAGATGGGGAGAGGCTGCTGGAGGGGTGGCTCTCGGGTTAAGAGCACTGGCTGCTCTTCCAGAGGAACTGGGAACACTGTCCAACACCCTCTGTGGGCACCAGGCATGTAATTGGTACACAGACATACGTGCAAGCTGTTGTAAATTTTTTTAAAAAGTGGCATGAGGAAGATACCATACAACAGAGTTCAAGTGGAGGGGTTTTTATTAGGGAAAGGGATCATAAAAGAGGGGAAGGGGATGGGGGGGACCAGCCTCCAGGGACAGGAGCAGTGGGAGAGAGGAAAGAGAGGCAGAGGGGAAGATAGATGATAGATAGAGAGATAGATAGAGAGATAGATGATAGATAGATAGAGAGATAGATGAGAGAGAGAGAGAGAGAGAGAGAGAGAAAGAGAGATAGGTAGATGAACAGACAGAGAGAGAGAGAGAAAGAGAGAGAGAAAGAGAGATAGGTAGATGAACAGACAGAGAGAGAGAGAGAAAGAGAGAGAGAGAAAGAGAGATAGGTAGATGAACAGACAGAGACAGGAAGAGAAAGAAAGAGAGAGGGATGGCTGGGCCCATTTAGAAGGGAGCATAGTGAATAGGCTCAGGTGGTGCTCTCAGTGGTTCCTGTCAGAACCCCAAAGGCGGCCAGTAGAGATGCCTGAATACTAACACAAGCAAAATATCCAGACACATAAAATAAATAAAAGATCTAAAAAGAAAAGTCTAGATGGTGTTATCCTCAGGATTTTTGTGGCAAATGAATGAATGTGTCATTAGAGGATGTACTGGCCTTGTCTCTGTGTCTTGGATTATCATTAGGTCGGAACCCTTCTAAAAGGGCCGCTCTGTTGCCTTTTCCTCAATTGTCCTGAGGAACTGGACAGGTGGTGTCAGAAGTGACACAAGCTGCAGGTGGCGGTCCCAGCTTCTAGGTTGTTTGCTTAGTGTTCTTCCCCACCCACAGCAGGAGATCGGGTACCGTGTAGTTGGAATGGACTTGGCAGGGTGGGATGGCGTGACGGTGAGGAGGTGGGGGTAGGGTGCAGGGAGAGATGTTGGGGGGAGTTTCTATTGTTGCTTTTTTTGGTGCTTCTAAGGAATTGTGTGAATCATGGGGAGAGTTCCTTGCGTTGCTTCGGGAAGTATCAGCTTTAAAACCATTAAAAGTAAATTTCTCAGGCTTTTTGCTTGATCATTTCTTCAGAATATTTATCTCTGAGAAGTCACAAAATCAGGGTTCAAGGTTTGACACACTGAAAACCAGGCCCCAGATTGAGGTTAAGTTGTGGAGATAATGTCACAGTAGCCAGCTGCTGCTTTCTTGGTGTCCCCACCTCGACTTACCCTATCGGGGCTCTGTAACCTCAGCACTTGTGACATTTTGGTCTGACTGACTCTGCTGTGGGTGGCTGTGTTGTGTATGATGGGACGATCTTCTGCATCCTAGCTAACTTCCCTGTTGCTGTGGCATCGTTCCACAAACAGTTAGGACCGTGAGAATATAATGTTAGAACCTAGACTAGACTTCAGCTCGGACCACAACACCTGTCACAGCATGTCCCCTCTCCCAGACACTGACAGGCAACCCCACTGAGGGGACTGGGGGTCTGTGACTAACACCCTTCCAGGTGCCAGTGCTTCTTTTCTGCAGAAGTAGGTATTGGTGACCCACATCCTGCTCCACTCTTCTTCCCCAGCCTCCTGCCTGGGAATCAAAGGCTCTGAAACTACCACATCCTCAGGAGAGATCCCTACTTCTGCCATGTGGACCCCGATTCCTCTTTTCAGAGTGCCTGGCGTGTTGTCTGTCCCCGATCCTAGGGCACTGAACTCTCCTCAAAGGTCCCACCATACTGTGGTCTGTCTGTCTCTCCGTGGAGTTAATAGTTTTCTAATAAACTTCTTACCCTCAACAACCTGCCTCAGTGTTCCCTTGAACCTCATATCCAGGACTTTCAATGACAACCAAAAATGTCTTCAGAAAAATGACCAAAGTGCCTTTGGTGGAGAGCTATCTGTTTACCTCATTGGGTTTCTTTCGGTTTTCAACATAGAGTCACCACGGTGGGAAGGAAACGAGGAAGGACTTTCTGTGCACAGCTGGACACTGGAGTCAGCGGGTTGGAGAAGTGTCCATCTTAAAATTCATTCGAACATGTCACTTAGAGTGTGGTTCAGGGTAGAGTCACACCTACCTCTTCCTCTTCACGACTCTCTGATCTTTAGCCTCTCAACTGTCAAATGGGAGCCACAGTGGTTCCTTGGGTCCAGGACAGCATTCGATACTGACCCAAAAGCAAGTTCATGCCACAGTGAATTCATTGAGGGCTACATCCAAGAAACCAGGCATGCTCCAGTAATAGGCCCGGGAAAAATCAGTTTCCCCTGACCTGATTATCAAGCAACCTGGGGGTGTACGGAAGGGTGGGTACCTGTTTCCCAGAAAGACATTCATAGCTTGTCATATCATCTCACAGCATGAGACTGAATGAATCCCAGGCAATGATGGGTCAGTGGTGGGAGTTACCACACTCTGGCCAGGACTGCTTAGATGTGCATGTCCTTGGGCCTCTGTTTAAATTTGGATTTCACTTTAGTATTCTGAAGGGGACTTGAAATGGTCACTGGACATCTCTCTTCCTCTTCCCAATGTGGCCACAGTCAAGGAGTCTCCTTTTTCTGCTTTCACTCTCCATTTGGCTGTTTAAATCCGCTTCTCGAGGGCCGGTGGCTGAACTTGACTTCTGGGGTGGAGACTGTGACCCTGAGTTTGGTAATTCCCCCTGCTCCTTGAGATTCCCATGAGATGAGTTCAGCCCCAGCCTGACCCAGAGCTCATCATCTGAATCCCCTCGGGAGGGATTTCCAGGGGAGGCCTGTGTCGTCGGCTCACCTCGTACTTCTGTTCTTCAGAGCTACCCTCTGCTCTGTTCTTCCTCTGATTCCCACCCAAACCAAGAGAGGGACCAAATGAAAAAGTAAAAACTCACCTGAAAATAGGGGCTAAGCAGAAGCAAGCGTGCCTGTCTCGTGACTTACACTCCAACAGACACAAGGACATTGTTATCTTTAAAGTCTTGTTGACCAACTTACCCCGAGGGTCTCATGTTGGTGCTTCCACTCCAAAGAGAGCAACCATTTCCCTGATCCACTTTTCACTTCTCCCTCTTTTCTTTTCCATTATGTATTTATTTTTATTTTATGTGTCTGGGTGCCTGGCCCGCGTGTGTATCTGTGCACTGTGTGTGTGTGTGTGTGTGTGTGTGTGTGTGTGTGTGTGTGTGTGTGTGTGTGTGTGTGTGTGTGTTACCCACAGAGGCCATGAGGAGGTGCTGGATGCCCCTGGAACCTGAGTTATGAGTAATTGTAAGCTACCACGTCACTGCTGGGAATCAAACCTGGGTCTTCTGCAAGAGCAACAAGTGCTCTTGACCGCTAAGCATCTCTCCAGCCTCCTTTTAACTGCTCCCTCTGAATCCTTCTTACCAGTAAATTCTGGCTTGGATAACTAAATAGATTCTTCTGCCTTCAACCAGCCAGTTTATTTTCCTGTGAATCTGTCCAGGAAGCTGACTGGTCGGTGTGTTTCTTCAAGGGGATGCTCAGGGCAAAAGTCGCATCGAGGATGCTGTAGAGGAAGGAGACTGGAAAGAGAGGTGTCTTATTGTACCAGGAGCTGGGACCTTGGGATTACAGTGGGGGCGGGGTGGGGGTGGGGTGGAGTTGATGGTGGTGAGGTAAACAGGAGGTGGGAGGAGCAGACAGCTTTTCCAAACTATGTCACTAGGTGGCGCCCTAAGACAGATACTGGAAGGCTAGATAACAGAAAGCCCGCAGATTCTTCAAGTCGCCTCCCCGGAAATGACTCAGCAGGGATGACTTGAGCAGTTCCCTTGAGACCCGGGCTGCACCACATCACCTCAGTCCAGCCGGCGCTGGGTGCTGAGATGGTCTTCTTGGTTCCTTCATGTATTACTGCGCTCTCCATTTTCGTCAGTCCAGTCCAGGTTCTTTTGTATCTGGGCCCCTGAGACTGATGTCTCCCCATGAAACATGCAGGAAATGGATGACACAGCGGAGAACACTGTGACCCAGCCCAGCCCAGCCCAGCCCAGGGTTCTAGCTCGTTCTCTCTCTCCTCTGAAACTAGGCACCACTTATCAACTTCACCTCGTGCCTGGCATTCATTTCAACTGCCCACAGTCCGAGGAGCTTTTTAAAAGTACATATCTTATTCTCCCCAGTTGTGGAACGTAACACCTGCTACATGTATGTTTAATCACTTTGATCTCATCAACGTGTGTGTGTGTGTGTGTGTGTGTGTGTGTGTGTGTGTGTGTGTGTGTGTGTGGTGTGTCCCACAGCACTCAGCATACTACCTGGACCACTGGAGTGTTTGGTAACGGTCTGATGGTGATGATGATGATGGTGATGTTGCTGATGAAGAATCCACAGGCCTTCTACAATGAGGCTGTGTACCCTGCCTAGCAAGTCCTACACATCACAGATATTAATAAAGATGACAAAGGTCACTGAAGCAGGGAGGTGCGTGGGCTGGAAACTCAGGTAATCAGTAGTTCTACTTCATCACCCTCAGTATTACGCCTATGCTTCTGTATAAATATGGAGGACTTTATCAGAGAGGTTTGGACCATACTAGACAAAGACCCAATCCTCACCTCAGGTAATGATAAGAATCAGTAATGATACTCGCAGATTCTTTTATGCAAGGGAACGTCCATCCATCCGTTTGTCGGGCACCTCCTAGGTGTCACTTACTTTACTATTAACTGACAATGAGACACAGTAAAGAGCTAAAAAGGACCTGGCCTCTGTCCTTGCTGAGCTTAAACTCTTCGCATCAGCAGTCAGATTATCACACACTGGGCATGGTGGCGCATAACTGCAGTCCCAGCGCTCAGCCATGGAGGCAGGAAGGCCACAAAGACTGCTGTATAGTTAGGGGCAGACTGCGCTACAGGACTCTGTCTCATACCGAGGAACAAAATCATGGCTATGGCAAATGCTCCATGGGAGAGGTTCATGAAAGCATGCTGTGGGAAGCAGATTTAGACAGGAAAGAAGCCCGTGCACTCCACAGAAGCAGGAAACTATGGAAATGGATGTCTGAGCCAAGCCTTATATGGCCTCCACAGCCCATTTGCCTCTGTACCAATACATGCCTCCTGTGGAGGAAATTGACCAACTGCCTTGTGGATGATCTTTTAAGATATCCTGCCCAGAGGACAGTTAGACAGAAGAGCCCTACACATCAAGAAGTTAATGGCCAGACACCCACCTGGCCATCCACCACTGATCACCTGTTCTGTCATCTTAGGTGGGAAAGACACTGAGCGTTGTATATGAGATGAGCAGCTGTTTGTCCCAGCTCCTGGGACTTGCCCAGTTTTAGCATTGAGAGCCCCATCTTCTGGAACGGGTCTACCTTAAACTCCAGACTCTCACCTCCTGGGACCTCCTCGGTCCTGGGCAAGAGAGGACACCAGACACCTGAGCATCATCACTGCCTGTGGCCTCCGCCTCTCTAAGGTGAACACAGGTCCTCGGGACTAGAAATGTCAGCACCCAGGCTGCCCCTGCAGAGTTAGTGGGAAAAGCCCAAGTAACAGTGAGTTCTTTTGATTTTTTTAAAGATAGGTCACACCCTGTACTTCAAGCTGGTCCAAAACTTACTATGTAGCCCATAGTCTCAAACTTGAGATCCTCCTGCCTCAGCCTCCTGAATTCTGGGATAGTGGGCAGGTACTGCCATGCTTGGCCATTAGTGAATTCTTGGATGATGCCAGTTGACATTATATGAGGCCAGGACTGAGAGCCATTTGTCCTAAGTGATCTAAGTGAGCTGTGGTACAGACTGCTAGTTCATCTGCTGCCAGGTTTCAGGGTTAGCCTGGGTTGTTGTTCCTATGGGTGAGGTAACACAGCTTTTTCCCCTCTCAGTTCTCTTTTGTTCTTTCTACCCAGGAATGCTGGCGTGCCTGACTCTGACTCTGAGCATCAGTGCTCCTTAGGCCCAGTTCAGTCAGTGATGTCTCCCTCTGCCCCCCCTCTGACCAGGGTGTCCCCCTGACGGCACCTCTGACACCTCCCGACAGAAACTGAAAGAGGTCTCTGTGGGGACGTCTGTCTGTGATGGAGGAGAGCCTAAAGAGATGACTCAGCAGTTAGGAGCACTCGTTGCTCTTCCAGAGGACTGACTCCCAGTACCTTATCAGGGGCTAGTTAGAGGATGTGTGGATAGCACAAGACAGTTTAATGGGTTGATGATTCCATACTACTTTCTGGCCTCTGAAAGCACCTGGACACGCCCGCACAAAATAAATAATGAATACATAAATATATTTTTAAAGTGCTCTCGGGACAGAGCCCAGTGCTGTGCTTGGAAGTTCCTCCTTACTCTCTTCAGTGAGACACTTCTCAGTTGACCTCCTGGGTGTGGGTCCTGGGATAATACATGTGGTGGCTTGAAGACCCTCCCTTCATTCCTGTCTAGGGGTTAGAGGTTTGGGAGGGGTTGGCATCTTCCACACCCGACATCTACTCTGCCTACTATCTCCTACTACATAGGATATGATTTCTAAACCATCTCAGTGCTGAAGAGGAATCAACCCAGAATGTGGAAAAATACCCCAGATTCTTCTAGGGTTCCTGCAACCAAGAGCTCCAACCCTGGTTTAGTCAGCCCATGCTTGACAAAAGTGGTAAGGTATTTACTCTAATGGAACCAAGAAAGTCTTTGTGACAACTGATACCTGAAAACAAATGATCCTTGCCTCACACCGTCTGTAAGCAGTAACCTGAAATAGTTACATGATTAACACTGGCTGTCAACTTGATGGGATCTAGAATTACCTGGGAGATGAGCTTTTGGGCACGCTGGCGAAAGACTGCCTAGATCATTAGTTCAGCTTCTAGTTTCATCTGGGATGATTACCTGAGGTTAACTGACGTGGCAGACACCCCCACTGTGGACAGTGTCATTCACGTGTTTGGGTTCTCAGCTGAGGAGAAGGAGAAAAGTGACCATTGCAGTCACCATTCTCATCTGACTGGAGATCTGATGGGCTCGCTGCCTGGGGCTCCCGATCCAAGGGTTGCCCTGCCATGATTGTGGGAACACCAGACCTTGAGCAGAGACCCACTTCCCCTTCTGCCTGGGAGTAGGCAGCTGTAAGACAATGTTTAGTAAAAACATGTTTACTAAAAATGATACAATAAGTTCCTGGGAAAGGCCTTCCCACAGAAACCGCCCTGACCTCGACCTTGTCCAAAGACTAATCGCACCTTAAAAACCCACACACATCCACCTCTGGGTCAGAGCAGAACCAGCCAGGGGAGAGGAGAGAGCAGAAGCTTCTCTGGTGGGAGCTTTTCTTAGGAGGTTTTCTTGAACCTTTTTGGAGCCTGTTTAAAGTTTTCTTTATATCGTTAAACGAGTCTCTGTGTTGTCAATCCCCGACACCCTCCTCACGTTCTCGGACACAGGCTGCGCAGCAGACGTGACAATTGGAGGTCCCACTGAGATCGTGAAAGCGAGGTAAGTGGACGGGGTTAAGAAACTATGGGGAATAGTTCCGGGAAGCTAAAATCATTACAGTATCAACTAAAAAAGTTACTTAAAGAACATGGGACTACAGTCAAGTCTAAAACCCTAGAAGGCTTTCTAAAATCCATGGAACGAGCCAGTCCATGGTTCATTACTGGGGAAAGCTTAAATATTCCAGATTGGGAAGAGGTTCGCCGTGATCTTCATAGACTTTTACGAAAAGAGGGATCTGAGTCCTTGCCCCCTACGACATTCTCTTTATGGAGATTAGTGAGGGGAGCACTTTTGACAGATAAGGTTCGTCACCACCAGGTAGTTCAGGACACAAAAGAGGCTTTTTTAGAGTTACAAGAGACTGAGACTCAAGCCTCCTTAAGTTCAGGGGAAGAGAGTGAGAAAGAGACCGTGACTGAAACTAGAGGCTCCATTGTTAGTGAGGATGAGGGGGAGTCTCTTAGTAACAACAAAAAAATAGGTAGAGATCTCCGGGCACGACCCAAAAAGAAGGACTCCGGTCAGAATCGGTTATATCCTTCTCTATCAGACCTAGAAAATGGAAGTAGCTCAGACTCAGACTCGTCACAGTCTAAAAAGGAACGGTTACTTGCTGAGATCGCGGCCCTTAAAAAAGAACTAAAAAAGATTCTAATTAAGGAAAGACAGGACAGGGAGAGAAACCCTTCCCCATACTCTGAAAAAAGGGACTCCTCCTATGACATAACCCAGTCCTTCTCGGACCTGGAGGGACGACCCAGAGGAGGGGTCCAATGCTGCCCGGTGGTGGCCCCAGTAATGGAAGTTCCAGATCCAAACAATTCTGGACAGGTCATTAGGCGTCATAACCCTTTAAATTTTAAGGATATAAAACAACTTAAAGAGACAACTTTAAATTACGGAGCACAGACTCCCTTTACACTTTCCTTAATGGAATCTTTTGCGTCTCTTAATTTGACACCTGGCGATTGGCAGCAGCTTTGCAGAGCAGCTCTGTCGGGGGGAGATTATTTGATTTGGAGAGGTGAGTTTCAGGAAAGATACAGCCAGACAGCTCAAAGAAATACACAGGCCGGACAGCCCCAGAAAAATGTGGAGATGCTTACCGGAAGTGGTCAATATGCCACCATTCAGCAACAAATGCAATATGACATCGCAGTCTATGCCCAAGTGACAGCAGCAGCCCAAGGGGCTTGGAAAGCATTGCCTTCCAAGGAAGGAGGGGATCATCTGTCCAAAGTCCTTCAAGGACCTTCCAAACCTTTTCAAGACTTCGTAGACCGTCTCAGTCAGGTAGCAGAAAGAATATTTGGGGGCATTGGGCCTGCGATGCCAGTCATAAAGCAGATGGCATTTAAAAATACAAATAAGTACTGTAAGGAAGCCCTTCGCCCCTATCGCAATAAAAGTCTAAATGACTATATCCGGATCTGTAGGGACATTGATGAGAACTTCATCCAGGGCCAAGTGTTAGCTGCTGCTATTTGGCCACAAATGGGGAAAGAAAGACCTACCCTGGGAGGGAGAAAAACATGTTTCAGCTGTGACAGGGAGGGACACTTCCGTAGAGAGTGCCCTCAAAATAGTACTACGGGTCTCAAGAGACCTGGTTTATGCCCCCTTTGTCGAAGGGGATATTATTGGGCCAATAACTGCTACTCTAAAACTGACCGGGAGGGAAATTTCCTTCCTGCTAATAATAATCAGGGAAACGAGAGGAGGGCCCCGCCCCAGGGCCCCAAAACCAATGTGTATGGGGCAATGACCCCTGCTCCGGGCAGTGGCAGGATTCATTTTCTCCCCCAGAGCAACCCCTTCATATCTCAGACCTCCTTAGAGCCACCTCAGGGAGTGCAGGATTGGACCTCGCTCCCTCTGCCCAGGCAATCCTAACACCGGAAATGGGGATCCAGGCCCTCCCTACTGGGGTGCATGGGCCATTGCCCCCAGGCACGGTCGGACTACTCTTGGGACGGTCCAGTACTATTCTTCGAGGCATCCAGGTACACCCCGGTGTTATAGACCAGGATAGTGAGGGGGAGATTAAAATAATGACATCAGTGGGCAGTGGAGTTGTTGCCATCCCTACAGGAGAACGGATTGCTCAGATACTCCTCCTCCCTACAGCTCTTTGTGAGGCTAAAAAAATTAAAAAAAAAAAAAAGGGACAACCAAGGTTTTGGAAGTACCGGCCCGGCAACATTTTGGGTAGCCACTATGGAAAACCGCCCCCAACTTACATTAAAGATAAAAGGCAAGTCCTTTAGGGGCGTCTTAGATTCTAGGGCAGATTTTTCTGTCCTCTCAGATAAATTCTGGCCCCCCGCCTGGCCGAAAGAGAAAGGGACAGTGACCCTCCAGGAAATAGGACAGGCTGTGCCCCAAAAAAGCCTCAGAATCCTAAAGTGACAAGACTCTGAGGGCCACACAGGGCTTTTCCAGCCATATGTTTTGCCTGGCCTCCCTATTAACCTCTGGGGACGGGACCTCATACAAGAAATGGGAGTGGTCCTCACCACCCAGGCACCCAAGTCCAAAAGCAGGGGCCCCCAGATGACACAAGGGAGGGGCTGGAGCCCGGGGAGAGAACTAGGTAAACTAGAACAGGGAGAGGTTTGCCCTGTGGCATCCCTCCCTTTGGAGACCAGGGCCCCAGGGGATAGAAAGGGTTTTGGCCATTTTTGATGAGGGTCACTGTTGTGCCGCCAGCCCCCATACCCATCACATGGCTATCAGATGATCCGGTATGGGTAGAACAGTGGCCCTTACCAGCGGAAAAACTAAGGGTGGCTCACCAGCTAGTTCAAGAACAATTGGAGACAGGTCATTTGGTTCCTTCCACGTCCCCTTGGAATACCCCTATATTTGTAATAAAAAAAATCTTCAGGGAAATGGAGGTTACTACAAGACTTGAGGGCCGTGAATGCGACCATGCAGCCTATGGGGGCTCTGCAGCCTGGCTTGCCCGTGCCTGTGGCCATTCCTAGAGAATGGCATTTGATTGTCATTGACTTGAAGGATTGCTTCTTTTCTATTCCCTTGCATTCTCAAGATAGTCCTCGGTTTACGCTTAGCCTTCCTGCGATTAACTTTAGGGAGCCTGCCCTTCACTTCCAATGGGTGGTGCTCCCCCAAGGGATGGCTAATAGTCCAACTATATGCCAGATTTATGTAGCTGCCTGTTTAGATCCCCTCAGACGTAAGTTCCCTGATCTTTACATTATCCACTACATGGATGATACTCTTTTGGCTGCGGCCAAAGAAAGACAATGTTACATAGCCTTTACAGAGCTACAAAAGCTTCTGGAGGCCTGAGGATTTATTTTGGCTCCTAAAAAGATCCAAAAGAGACCCCCTTATACTTATTTGGGTCATCAAATTCAACAAACTGGCCTCCGGCCACAAAGACTCCAGATAGATTGTTCAAATTTAAAAACACTTCATAATTGGCAGAGATTTTTGGGAGAGGTGCAGTGGTTTCGCCCTTCTCTTTCTATTAAAACAGGGGCTCTTAAAGCGCTTTATGATATTCTTCCTGGGGACCCTGCTCCAACTTCCCCTAGACAGATTACCCCAGAGGCCAGGGAAGCCCTACAATTGTTGTTAAGAAGTATAGAGCAAGCCCACCTTCGGCGTATAGATTATGGGCAGCCCCTGTTCTGGTTGTACTTTCATCTAGCTTTTCGCCCACTGCCGTGTTTTGGCAGACTGGTCCTATTTATTGGATACATTTGTCAGCCTCCCCTAAGAAGGTAGTGACCCCTTACTATGATCTCATTTTACACTTGTTGTGGAAGGCACACAAGTTTAGCATTCAAACCTTTGGAAAGAGTCCTGATAAAATTATCCTTCCTTATGGTAAGGAGGAGGTGGAACATCTACAGATCTTCCATGATGGGTGGACCCTGTTTATTACATTTACAGGCGCCCAGTTTGATAACAATTATCCCAATAGCCCCTTAATGTCTTTTTTTAAACAACACCCTGTGATCTTTCCCAAGATTTTAAAGGAGAACCCTCTAGTTGGAGCTCGCTCAGTCTTTACAGACGGCTCCTCCAAGGGTTTCACAGTGGTGGTTTCTTCTCAGGTGCAAAAGAGGGTACCCATAGGGCAGATGTCAACACAAGCCGCCGAGTTGTTTGCATGCTTAATGGCTTTCCAAATGTTTGAGGGAGAGCCCTTTAATTTATATACTGATAGTGTTTATGTTGCCAACATTGTTAGACCTTTAGAAACTTCTCCATATGTTCTTCCAACCTCCCAGGTTCGTTCCTTATTAGTTCAGCTCCAACATCTTATTTGGCAGCACATCCACCCTGCTTATGTGGGATTTATTCGTGCACATACTAACCTTCCAGGACCCCTTGACCAGGGCAATGAAATTGATGACTCCTTGACCCGCCCTAGGGTCTTATTTACTCAGGAGCAGCTGGCCCACCAGCTCCATGAGAGGTATCATCTAAATGCCCGCTCCATTAAATTTCACACTGGGTGCCCCTTATCCATAGCTACACAGATTACCTCTCAGTGCCCTGATTGTGCCCCTTATCATAATTCTCCCAATGAGGGGGGTAAATCCCCGGGGCCTCAGGGCCAACCATCTCTGGCAAATGGATGTCACTCACCTGCCACAGGCAGGGAAATTAAAATATATACATGTCTCTGTGGATACATATTCTAAACTGATTTTTGCCTCTCTCCACTCAGGAGAGAAGATTAAAGATGTTATTTCTCATTGCCTGCAGGCCTTTGCCTACATGGGCGTACCCGATGCCCTAAAAACGGACAATGGCCCTGCCTATGCCAGCAATCGCTTTGCTGCCTTTTGCAGGGAACATCACATTGTCCATTCTTTTGGTATTCCTCACAACCCCACGGGACAGACTATTGTGGAGCGCACCCATGCCACTCTCAAACAGTATTTTAAGAAAATAAAAAAAGGGGGAGTATGTTACCTCCCCCAATATTCAGTTATCCACCATACTTTACATTTTAAATTTTTTGATCGTAGACCGTAATAATTTGTCTGCTATGGAGAGACATTGGAACAAACCCTCCCAGTCCTTGGGATGGGTCAGATGGAAGGATTTGATTACAGGAAAATGGCAGCCACCTACTCCCCTACTAGCTAGGGTCCGAGGGGCTGTTTGTGTTTTCCCTCCAGGAAGTGAGAAGCCCATTTGGGTCCCCCAACGGTGCATCAGGCATGTCGACCCCAATACTACTCCAGATACTAGTAATGCTCACCATGATAAAGATGATCCAACCATTGCTAAACACTCAGGTAAGGGAAATATGGGCGTTGGTGAGGATTCCCCCCCATGTTAATGCCAGTTAGTCATTCCAGCTCCCTGTTCATCAATTTTTATAACACCAATAATACATTGAAAGCGGCTGCTGCCAATGAGATTAAAAAGTCAGAAACTAGACATTCTGAGTTTCCCCCTCCTAAGCCTGATACCAGGGTCAGGAAGTAGGGGAATCCAAGAGATTCCCAGCGGCATACGCTTTTAATCCCAACACACCTTTATGCAAGTCCCAGGACAGCCTCCAAACAATACAGAGAATCCCTGACTCAAAAAAAAAATTGGTACTGGTATTAATTAAAGAAAAAGACAAAGACAAAGGTATATGGAATAAAAAATTTTGTTTACATTTAAGTTCTATTTTGTGAGTCATCTCTAAAAACTTTTGGCCAAAAGCCTGGCCTCTCTACCTTACATCTACAGAGTTACAAGGAGTAGGTACGGCTGTACCCCATGACTGTAGCTCAAATGGAGAAATGATAAAAACATATAGGACTTTTTAACCTTTTAGTTCAAGGATTGGCTGGAGTTGTTCTTTTACATAGATTTCAATTAAGGGAGTTTCATTGCAACAGACTAATCATGACCTAGGGAAAAAGGATGACTAAAAGATACATGTATGTTCTAAATGTATGGTGTGGCCACACCGGTATATATGAAATGTGATTGTGAATGCGTGAGTGTAAACTGCTTATATGATTAAAAAGATACTTAAATCCCTTCAAAAATAGTTAAGAAGCTACCTAAATTACTTTAAATATAGCCAAAAGGAACATCCAGACAGTCTGTTAAATTTAAGATGCAAATGAGGCCTTGTCAGCTAGTGAGAGCTCTGCAGGTTAGATTGGGAAAGACTGCTCACAGACTTCAAATAATTTTCAAAAGTTATTTGGACACAGTATAGTTTACAATCTTTGAGTGATTTTCAAAAGTTTTTGGAAAATATTTAATGGATATGTCCTTTTTAATGGGCATCTACAAATAATCTAAGTAGTAATCCCAATTTACCTAGATAGTCAACCAAGGAGGATAGACAAATCCTTCTACTGTTATGGTCCAGCTTCAACAGTTCAAAAAAACTTTTTTTTAGAAAATAAAAAAGGGGGAATAATGCCCCCAGTCCCCACATGACTCATCAAATAATACACTCCTCATTTAAAAATTTTATAATGTGAATGCCAGTGAGCTTCAGACAGATTCTGGCATGATGGAACTTAAGCAACCATTGCTCAGGTCAAATGGAGACATCCATGAACTAGACAGTGGAGAAGACCCTAATTTGGGGTCGAGGGCATGTTTGTGTTTTCTTGTAGGAAAAGAATAAAGCTTCGACAGCTGTCAGACCAATTAGTGAGATGCATGGAGCAGAGAAAAACTGGACCTGAGACCATGGGAGCCTACCTAAGCCAGTTTGAGTGAGATCTCCTAAATCAGTGTTCTTGACCCTTGATGTCATCAAATCTAGAGCCCAAGAAAGAAAGAAAACAGTCGGTTCGAGATTTCCAGTTTCTCAACAGACCTGCTGCATCAACCTTTGGACCCATGAGTTTTCATCGTAAAGCCAACAGAGAAAAAAGGACCCATTTAAAGCATTTGAACATTGGTATGGGCGTGATTGAGTGGCAAAAGCCTCTTTTCAAGATTTGAACAGGACATGGTCACTTGAAATATCAGACTTAGTGGTTCCTGTTTCTGGAATCACGACTAGGCCAGTGTATTTTTCTGGAGAAATTCAACTTGTCCTAATGCGACAACTATTGTTCATATTTTTCATAATGCTACATGTGTAACATTAATGATTGTACCTAATGTATCTGTGCAAGTGCACTTTCTAAATGCTTTCCTGAGCAGATCTTGAAACGATTGGAAACTTTATCAAATTGTAAATGTAGATCACATGCGGGTTACCCTTGAAACAAAATGTAAATCACGTGCAGGTTACCCTTGTAACAGACGAAGGCTGGTAGAATGTTATGGCCCAGATCTGGTGATGGGTATGGTGATGGAGAGGCGCTATGTCAATGGGGGTCCTGGAAATGGTGGCAGTGGCGGTAGACATTCTGGCTTTATGCCGAGCTCAAACGTGCCTTGTTCCAGAGACAAGAGATCCGTAACCAAGAATTGCTTAACTTAGCCCATGACAATCCCGATAGCCATAAAGGTTGGTTACAGATGATTTAAGGTTGGGGTATCTCCGATGATGGGCAACCTGTGGGGAAGACCCCTCCCACCTAAAACAGGGGTTCAAGGTCCCCCAAAGACGGGAAAGGGAGGGTGACCCTACTTGACCTAAGCCAGGAGTGCCTCATTTGAAAATAAAAAGGGGTGAATTGTGGGAACACCAGACCTTGAGCAGAGACCCACTTCCCCTTCTGCCTGGGAGTAGGCAGCTGTAAGACAATGTTTAGTAAAAACATGTTTACTAAAAACGATACAATAAGTTCCTGGAAAAGGCCTTCCCATGGAAACCGGCCTGACCTCGACCTTGTCCAAAGACTAATCGCACCTTAAACACACACATCCACCTCTGGGTCAGAGCAGAACCAGCCAGGGGAGAGGAGAGAGCAGAAGCTTCTCTGGTGGGAGCTTTTCTTAGGAGGTTTTCTTGAACCTTTTTGGAGCCTGTTTAAAGTTTTCTTTATATCGTTAAACGAGTCTCTGTGTTGTCAATCCCCGACACCCTCCTCACGTTCTCGGACACAGGCTGCGCAGCAGACGTGACAATGATGACTTCACACTTGAACTGTGACTCTCCTTTCTTGGCTTGCCTTTGTAGGAACACGGAAAGACTAAATAATCACAGGGTTTTGTTGTTTGCTTGCTTGCTTATCGAACCAGTGTTTCTCTGTGTAGCCCTGGCTATCCTGAAACTTTATGTAGAGGATTGACCTTGAACTGAGATCCACCTGCTTCTGCCTCCTGAGTACTGAGATTAAAGGTGTGCACCAGCACTGTCGAAAGTAAAAGGTGAAATCATAAAAATCCTAAGGGACAGCAACAGGAAAACCTCTTCGGTTAAGCAGTGACTTTTCAATAAATCACGAGGAATACAACTTATAAAAAGGGATAAGTGCCTGGGCAGTGGTGGCGCATGCCTTTAATTCCAGCACCTTAGAGGCAGAAGCAGATGGATCTCTGAGTTTGAGGCCAGCCTTGTCTACAGTAAGAGTTCCAGGTCAACCAGGGCTACATAGAGAAATCCTGTCTCAAAAACAAAAAGGGTTTTAAAGGAAAGAAAAGTATCCTTTTAAAAGGCACTTTTTAAAAATTAATTTTTATTTAAATTAAAAACAATCTTATTGTACATACCAATCCCAGTTTCCTCTCCCTCCCATCATCCCATCCCCCCCTCATCCCAGCCCCTCTCTACTTCTGGGGAGAATGAGGCCTCTGATGGAGGATCATCAAAGTTTGTCACATCATTTGGGGCAGTACTGAGCCCCCCCCCCAGTATCAAGGCTAAGAGAGTATCCCTCCATAGGATATGGACTCACAAAACCCATTTGTGCACTAGGGATAAATACTGGTTCCACTGCCAGAGGTCTCATAGGCTGCTTAAGCCCCCCAACTGACACCCACATTCAGGGCCTGGCCTGGTTTGGTCCTGTATTAGTTCCCCAGCTGTCATACTGGGGTTTGTGAACCCCACTTGCTCAGGTCAGCTATTTCTGTGGGTTTCTCCAGCATGGTCTTGACCCCTTTGCTCATCACTCCTCCCTGTCTACAACTGCATTCCAGGAATTGGGCTCAGTGCTTAGCTGTGAATCTCTGCTTCTGCTAAAAGACACTTTTAAAGTAAAGAAAGTCACAGGCTACAAGAAAACATTTGCAAAATGTATTTCCAGATATTGGGAATGTGCTAAAGATATCACTATATGTAAATAATTTATCATTTGATATAAAAACAGGTAAGAGGGAAAAATTCTTCCTGACACATCACCAATGAGAAGAAAAAAAGATGTACTCAGTGAAGGGGACTCCCACACTGGGGGGGGGGCTCCCTCCCAAACCCAGATTAGATACAGTCCACACCCAAACACTTGTTTTCACAGAGAAATATTTTATTAAGCAAGGCAGAAAAGTTAAAGTGGCTGCTTTCTGACTCAGGCAGAAGACAGCAGCAAATGACCTTGCAGGTGTCATTTTAAGAGGAGACAATGGGGATGTCTGTGTTAGGATGGGCTAGGATGCATTTGTATAGGAGACAGGGACAAGGGAGAAAGAGAAAGGGACAAGGAGAAGAGAGCAGGGATAATGGTCCCAGAGGGACAAAGGACTGCCTCTGGATAGGGGCGAGACAGACATGGCACATAGGAAAATGGTGTATATAAAGGTAAATTGGGAGACCCCCATGTTAGGATGAATCTTAATTAGGTGTGTTAATTAGGTAAATCAAAGGGAGTTTCTCTATGCTGGACCTCAATATTTCAATAGCTGGGCCTTGGTAGTCAGTCTTAGGAGGAGAAATTGACCAAATAAGGGAATAGACCTTGGTGGCTTACTTTAGGAATGCCATTAAACGGTTTAGCAAGACAGAGGGAATGGGGAGAAGCAAGGCCTGTCAGATCAAGTTGACCATAGTCTCTTCACGGAGTGTATACAGAAATCAGAAAGATGCAAATAGAAACCACACTGAAATGCAATGCATGCTCAGTGCAGGAGTGAAAGAGAATGACAGTTGTAGGTAGGCTTTTGTGAGCATGTGCAGCCACTAGGGCTCTCCTCCATTGTTCATGGGTAAGAAAATAGCACAATCGCTTTACAAAAACAGTTCAGTGGGTCAGTGAGATGACTCAGTGGGTAAAGATGCTAGCTGCCAGGCATGACAGCTGGAGTTGGATCCCCAGAACCCCTACGGGTGGATGAAGACAACCAACTCCCTCAAGTTGTCCTCTGACTTCCACACGTGCCAGAGCATGTGTGCATCCCCCCAATAAATAAATGTAATAAAAATGAAAGTAATGGCTTACTATTTCTTATAAAGTCAAACAAAACAACATATGACAGAATACTTCTACTTGTAGGTATTTACATGACAGAAATGAAAATACCATCTATGCAACAATGTATGTGTTTCCAGAAACCTGATAGACCCACATAGGAAATAACACAGTGTCAAACCAGTTGGAACACTGACACACAGTAGCACACCATCAGCAATACAAAGGAAGCAAGGAACTGCTCCCTGCCTGCATGGATACATCTCAAAAGCATGATAAATAAAAGAAGCCACACAGGAAAGAGTGCAGGCTCATGGCAAAAGTGTCTTCCATGACCCATTGGAAATGGGACTCAAACACAGATCTGTGCTGAGAGCTGGGAGGGTGAACCAAGACTGACTGAGGAAGTCTTGGGATCATGAAAATGCTATGTGCTTTGATTTCAGCAATGGGATACAATGATAAGTATTTGTCAAAGATCATCAGAGTGAACTCTTTTTAAAAGTGAATTTTGTATGCAAATTAGACATCTACAGCTCTGAAGAGTTTTGTTTGTTTATTTTTTTAAAAAGAAAGATCAAGTCATGCCCAGTTCTCCTCCACACTTATCTAAAATGACAGAAGAGCTTTCTCTTGTACTTAGAATAAGAGTCAGGCCCCAGGCTGTGGTGCAGAGGGCTCTGGTGCCTCCTGGTGTTCATTCGCTCCCCTCACAATGCTGATCTCCGTTTTTCTTCTTCAAGTTCCCTGAGTAGTTCTCTTTCCTAAGAGTCCAGCACCTCCAATTATTTGCAGCCTGGCCACTTTCCACTTTCTAGGACCTTTCTAGGCTGTCTCATGCAAAACTGATCCCCTAGTCTGCTCTGGTTCATTAATGTATGCATGAATGTGTGTATGTATGTTTGTCTGTCTGTCTGTATGATGTATGTATGTATGCATGCATGTAGTTCTAGTTATCCCTAGATTTCTTAACTCTTTCTCTTGCCTCTCTTCCTTGTGAAAATGAGTTCCTTGTAGAATATAAACCCCTTATCAGACTCCTCTGTTTTCTTATCTGAGAGGAGGAAGGGACCCTTGTGTTTGGAACCAGGTCTGTCTTCCTTCCTTCCTTCCTTCTTTCTTTTTTTGTTCTTTTTGTTCCAGACTTACTCAGCCAGGTTTCTCAGCACCTAGATCAGGTCTGGCACACAGGACTTCAAAATTATTTGTGAGGAAAAAAAACAAAAAATGAAAGTAGGCAGGGCTTTGTCAGGAAGGTTTTAATGGGAGATGAAGAGGGGGTGAGACAAGGTGATAAGGGAAAGAACTAAAGTTCATTGTACTTTGGTGTGAAACTTCCAAAGAAGAAGTAAATGTATAAACAAACAAAATGGCCAATCTTGCTTCCCTCATCTCTGAGTTAGAATTCCCCAGAGGCAGAAGAGAGGCCACTGCGGTCACACATGGAAGCATGGTTCTGAGTGTTCAAGATTAAGGAAAATGAGAGAGATTTAGAAGTATCACTGGCTTTCGAGGGACCTGTGGAAGCTACCCCTGGAGCCATAGTTGACATGTTTCCTCTTTTTAGTTTACTGTTACATCCAATAAAGGCTGTGCCCTTAAAAATCAAAACAAAGCAAAAACAAAAACACTGTATTAAAAAACCTCAAACCTTATTTATAGACAATTTTGTCCAAAAGGTATGCAGAGTTACCATACAATTCAGCAACTCCACTCCTAGGTGAATATACCTAAAAGACTTGGAAGCATAACCCACATAAGCGCTTGTCCACAGATGTTCACGGAAGCTTTACTCATAACCGTCCCAAAGAAGTGAAAGCAATCCAAATGGCCAATGAATGATGAGTGGATAAATTAAATACAGCATGTCCACAAAGTGGAATATTATTCTACAATAACAATGGGGAGATGACTCAGTGGTTAAGATGCCTGGGGCACACATATGAGAGCCGGAGTTGGGAATCCCATAAAAAGCTGGGCAAAGTGGTTCACGACTGTAAGCTCAGTCTTGGCTGGGGAGACACGCAGCTCCCTGAGACTCACTGGCCAGCCAAATCAGTGAGTTCCGGGTTCAGTGAGAGACCCTGTCTCAAAAAATTAAAGTGGAGAGCAATTGAGGAAAGACCCTAATGCTGACCTCCACATTCACAAATAAGCATGCATACCCCCACATGTACACCCCCAT
The DNA here is from genome assembly GCF_017639785.1 of Mesocricetus auratus. Lineage (NCBI taxonomy): Eukaryota > Metazoa > Chordata > Mammalia > Rodentia > Cricetidae > Mesocricetus > Mesocricetus auratus. Next base: position 23,950,175 of record NW_024429203.1, read on the forward strand.
GTGTACATCCCCAACACCCTCCCACAGGTGCACAGATTAGAGTTCTAACGTATGACAAACAAAACACCCAGACGTGGAAGACTATATAATTATGGTTTTATTTACAAGTAATATGCAGGCTAGACACATCCACAGATACAGAACGGAGATTTGACATTACTTATGGCTGTGGGAGGGACACTGGGGTGAAGTCGGGACTGACCACTAATGACAAACATGTTCTTTGGAGGGGGATGATGAAGATGAAATTAGTTGTGACAGTGGTTTATGGTTGCACAACTTTGTGGATATAAAAACCATTTGATTGTACGCTCTTCCTGACTGACTCATACTGTCCATGAATTCTGTCTCAACCAAGTTAGTTGTTAAAAGCATTTTATGGAATGAATAAATGAATCCTCTACACCTGTTTTGGGGGAGGGTTTTTTCAGACAAGTTTTCACACTAACCCAGGCTGAACTCCTAGTGATCCTCCTGACTCCATGTCCTTAGTGCTGGGATCATTGGTTGCGGTTACACTGTTTGGGTTACACTGGTTAAATTCATGTCTTCTGATTGTCTCCTGGCTCTTAGGTAGATAAGTCAGGCAGGATGAGCTCCAGGACCGGCTCACTAGGCCTGGAAATGGACAGCTGATGGCACCCAACTCCTACAGGCGATGCACACCCAACCTTCTCTCCTGTATCTGGCTTGTGAATGCAGCGAGAGATCTGTGGGGACTCATGGAGGGTCACATACAGGGGAGTCCCTGATAACTCTGCTCCCCATGTTCCACAAAAGAGTGGAGCATTCTCTTTATTGTCTGGGTTCACGCCACCCCTTGTAATTACACCACTAGACCCCCCTTGTGTGTGTCATCTGCACTTGGGGTAATTAAACAGAACTTGGGGCTGATGACTGGACCACATGGCATCACACCACCCTAGAGCAGACTGGGAGAACAGGTTCATCCAGGCTCTGGGTGAGTGGAAAGCCAGGGCACCCAGAACTGAGAGCCAGGGCTGAGGGGGATTGGCAACACAGGAAGGTTCTCTGTTCTTGTTCAGTCCTTACCCCCAAACAGGAGCCTGCAGCTGGTAGGGCTGAGAGCTGCTGGCTTAAGCTTGTGTTAGCCTGGAGGCTTTGAACTCTATGCCAAGACCTGTAGTTTGGTGCGGGGCCCCAGGATTCTTGGGCAGCTCTCAGTCCCAGGCATGAGCTGAGACAGGGAAGAAAGACCAAGTGCAGGAAGTGGTGGAAAATTCCAGTTTCCTAAGCTCTCTGCACAGGGAGTCAGGGTTAGAAGTCCAAGGGAACAATGGACTGCTCAGAAAAGATGGCCTGAGATTTGTTCCCATATTCTGTTCATGTGTTTGTTACCAAGCACTGTGCACTCACACTGTAGGACAGTTTGGCCCACCCAGAGTCCTCTCGTTTCATACAGAACCCAATAGGGCCTACCCTCCTCTGCCAGGTTCCACCAGATAGTGAAGGTCAGAAGAGTCAAGCCAATTATCTGCCCCAGGCCACAGACCTCCACTCAGTAGGGCCTGTATTCAAATCCTGATTGGCCTGATTCAGATATTAAGATCTCATCTAACCATTGCCATACTCCATAGTTTTGTGATCCTAAAGAACCAAGCTCTGGCTTGTGCAGGGAATGTCCAAGTGATGCATGGACCATCTGAAGAAGGTAGAGACATGACTCAACCACTGAGGTTATTTTGTGGGAGGACCCAGCAAGTTTTCTTTGTGATGGGAGCTCGCTAGAAGCAATTTAGATATGAAGCAACTCCTGTTTGGTGCATAGTAGAGATTCAATAAAGACTTGTTGATTGACTAACTGTTTGCTTAGATTTTTGTTGGATGGTGTAAGGGGAAATAAAAGAATTGCTATCAGTCATTCATCAGATATTAAGTGCACATTACGATCAATGCCAACAGGAAAGTCAAGCTTCTTTGGGTTATTAATTATATTTTTAAAGGCTGGTAATAAATTAATGTATATATTCTAAATGGAATGAAATACATCTGTGAATCCAGTTTGAGAGTAATATACAACATCTGTTTAGGTTTTCTCAGCATGTTGGAAAGGCCTGGCACACAAAACTATTGAAAAAAATTGTGAGCAAGAACTGTCTAAGGGCAAATATGATGATGTCCTGATTATTTTAGCAGAGGGGAGGCTGAGGCAGGAAGGTCTTCAGTTCAAGTCCTGCCTGGGCTATGTAGTGAGATCCTGTTTCAGATAGCAAGATAGAAAGGAAGGAGTAGGGAAAGGAAGGAAGTAAGGAAGGGGGAGGGAGGGAAGGAGGGGAGGAAGTAAAGAGGGAAGAAAGGAGGGAGGAGGGAAGGCCGGAAGGAGAGTGCCTGAAATTTACATAGTAATCTTGTAAATAATGTAACTCAATTTTTTTGTTTTGTTTTGGTTTAGTTGTTGTTTCTTTTACCTGTCTTGGCAGGGCCATTCAAAACTTCCTGAACTCTTTGGGAAAAGAATAATCAGTAGCTTCTGCATTTGAGTTTGATGTATATAGAGAGGCACAAAGTAGTATTAATAGTTTCAGAAATCCAAGTAGCTGGGAAGAACGGTGCATGCCTGTGATTCTAAGACTCAGGAGGGTCAGGCAAGATGATCTTAGATTCAATGACAGCATGAGATACTTGGTTAAGAGTCGAGCTCATAAAGACCAGAAATTGTTCTAGCCAAATAAATTATATTCAGACTCATTTTTCTAGTATCTGCCAACTGTACAATTTTGGGCAGTTACTGTACTCTTTGTGGACCTCAGTTACTTCTCCAGTCCATAAAATTGGTATACACATAGTATCTATTTGCAGTTAAGAGGGCCCAATCTTATTAACTGTTGTTTGGGTAGCAAAGTCCTAAGATAATGACAGCAAGGAGAAAGGTGGGTGAGGTGTCTCACTCACAAGGATGTCCATGAGGCCCAGCAGAGAAGGCTACTCCTGCCTCATCTGAGAACTTCATTTGCTTCTGGAACAAGAAGGCATGAAGCTAACAGTTGTTATTTGATACATAAAAATGAAATGAGATTCAGGGCTTGGTCAAGTGCTCTTTGATTTGCTATTAGAAAACTGAAGCTGGTTTGGCAGGTCAAGGTGCTTGTCTTCAAACCTGATGACCTGAGTTTGATCCCCGAAAGCCGCACGATGGAAGGAGAGAACCAGCTCCTAGTTGTCCTCTGACCTGCACATGCATGCTGCGGCACACTCAATAGCCTCAATAAACAAAGAAACAAACAAATGAAGGTAATAAAAAACTTTATTGGAAGGATGCCTATCTCAACAACACAATCCAAGCTCTGCCCATGGGTCATGGCTCCCAGTCTCTTACTTTGACTCAAGGAAGAGCTGTCAGAGTTAGAGCATGTGATTTTGGGATAGTCAACTAGCAACTGCTCCTAGCTGTCCCTACAACCGGGAGACCAATGGACTTCTGATGTTTTGAGGCAGGGTTTTCGCCTTGTGCAATGCCTCTCCCACTTGACACTCCCGTGACCAGGAGACTACCAGAAGCCACTATAAATATCACAGCCCTTCTTTATGGGTAATCAAGGCTGAATCTATACACCCTCAATGGCTGACCTGTGGTCAGATGTGTTGCAGAAGGGAGCCTCTTATAACTAAAGTGAAGACGTTATAAGAAGAGTTGCTTGTCACGAGTCAAAACTGACAGTGACAACGTCCCAGGTCTCGCATGTACTTCAGAGCTTCCCTAGGGCTAACTCATGACATCCTGTGACTTCCAAGCGAGCAGAGCAGACTTACCTCTGTTTAGAGGATTCAAGCCGAGTGACTTGTAGGAAGTAACCATATCAGGGCTGGACCAAGGCCATGGTGTGCTTCCTTAAAAAGTCCTGTAGGTTGGAAACAGAGATGGGTTCAAGGGAAGTGTTGTATCTTGATGAGTTTTGTGCTGATCTTAGTTATTAATGGGCTTCTGAGATTTATTGCTTGGAATGTTCCACTAATGTGAAGAGCATAGCTTGATAGACACACAGGTCTATCAAGCCGGCAGGTTCAGTCAAGCCGGCAGTCCTGGGACTGGAGGAGCAAGGTGGTGAGCTCCTCTGGGTAGGAGAGAGAATGTCCCCTGTCTTGCCCATTTTGGGGGATTATTTGAAGAGTCAAATGAGAACAGGAAAAAAGAAAGCACTTGCAAATGTAACATTCAGAGTCTTAGCATTAAACTAGAGATCCATGTCCATTGTTAGAGACGGCATCCTCCCTGTGCCTGCCCACGGGCCTGACTGGGCATATATCATCAACTTCTCCTCCCAGTTGGAGTTGGGTTAAGTCAAGCCAAAGGAAGCTAATTTCACAGTCTCCTCCCGAATGACAGAGTAAGAATGTCAACTCAGATTATCAATCAGGTTATCTGGCTTCACTAACTGTGTCTGTGTGTAGAGAAGCCCTTTGAGAGTGGAAAAGCAGAAAGGCCCAGGCTTTTTCCAAACCCTGACTATCCTATGAGGAGGCTGTGACAACTTGGATGGCATGCTCAGATATCTGGAAGTGTCTGTGTTAACAGGGTTTAAAGTCTGGTTAATTTAACCTATTTTTTTATCCTTTTAAAATTTAAATTAGAAACAAGATTGCTTTATATGTTAATCTCAGCTCCCTCACCCTCCTCTCCTCCCCTGCCCCCCTACCAATCCCCCACGCAATCCCCACTCCACTCGCCAGGGAGGATGAGGCCCTCCATGGGGGGTCTCCAAAGTCTGTCATATCATTTGGGATAGGGCTTAGACCCTCCCCCATGTGTCCAGACAGAGAGCATCCCTCGATGTGGAACGAGCTCCCAAGGTCCGTTTGTATGCCAGGGATAAATACTGATCTACTACCCAAGGCCCCATAGATTGCCGAGGCCTCCTCACTGACACCCAAATTTAGGGGGTCTGGATCAGTCCCATGCTGGTCTCTCAGCCATCAGTCTGGGGTCCATTAGCTCCCCCTTGTTCAGGTCAGCTGTTTCAGTGGGTTTCACCAGTCCAGTCTTGACCCCTTTGCTCATCACTTCTCTCTCTCTGCAGCTAGGTTCCAGGAGTTCAGTTCAGTGTTTAGCTGTGGATGTCTGCCTCTGCTTCCATCAGTCACTGGATGAAGGCTTTAGGATGGCATATAAGTCATCAATTTCATTATCGGGAAGGGCATTTAAGGTAGCCTCTCTGCTATTGCTTAGTTTGCCAATTGGTGTCATTCTTATAGATCTCTGGAAATCTTGCTAGTGCCAGATCTTTCCTCAAGCCTATAATGACTCCCTCTATTTTGATATCTCTCATTCTGCTCTCCTCTATTCTTCCCCCGACTCAACCTTCCTGTTCCCCATGTCCTCTTCTCCCCCTCTCTTTTTCCCAGCTCCCTCTCCCCTCTCCCCATGCTCCAAATCTGCTCAGGAGATCCTGTCCCATTCCCCCTTCTCTGGAGTGCCATGCATATCTTTCTTAGGGTCCTCCCTGTTTCCCAGACTCTCTGGCAGTGGGATTGTAGGCTGGCACTCCCATGCTCCACCTCTAAAATCCATATATGAATGAGTACATACCATGTTTGTCTTTTTGTGACTGGGTTACCTCACTCAGCATGGTTTCTTCTAGTGCCATCCATTTACCTGCAAATTTCAAAATTCCATTGTTTTTTTCCCCACTGAATAAGTACTCCATTGTGTAAATGTACCACATTTTCTGTATCCACCTTTCAGTTGAGGGGCATTTAGATTGCTTCCATGTTCTGTGTATTACAAATAATGCTGCTATGAATACTGTGGAACAGACATCCTTGTATGAATATGTATCTTTTGGGTTTATGCCTAAGAGGAGAATTGTTAGGTCTTGTGATAGGCTGATTCCCATTTTCCTGAGGAATCTCCATACCGATTTCCAAAATGGCTGTATGAGTTGGCACTCCCACCACCAGTGGAGGAGTGTTCCCCTCTCTCCACATCCTCTCCAGCATAAACTGTCATTGGTGTTTTTGATTTTAGCCATTTTGACAGGAGTAAGACTGTATCTCAGAGTTGTTTTGATTTGCATTTTCCTGATGGGTAAGGATGTTGAGCAGTTTCTTAAGCGACTATTAGCCGTTTTAGACTCCTCTATTGAGAATTCTCTATTTAGTTCTGTACCCCACTTTTTAATTGGATCCTGAACATAACACCAGTAGCACAGATACTGAGGTTGAAAATTAATACATGGAACCTCCTGAAACTGGGAGGCTTTTGTAAGGCAAAGGACACAGTCAACAAGACAAAAAGGCAGCCCATAGAGTGGGAAAAGATATTCACTAGCCCCACATCTGACAGAGGGCTGATCTCCAAAATTTACAAGAACTCAGGAAGCAAGTCTCCAAAACACCAACTAAAAAGTGGGGTACAGAACTAAATAATTAAACCTATTTTTTAATAACTCATGCTCAAAAAGCAAAACAAATTATTTTTAAAATGCATAACATTTTCCTTTTACTGAACCAACAAGGGAACTGTCTGTTATGGGTGGTTGTGGACAAAGCACAGTATGATTCATCTGGGGACCTGCTGAAGGCCACCTTCAATGGCTTCACATCTACCGGAGCAGCTGAGAAACAAACCCAGGAAGGGAATGGCGTCGACATGAAGTACCCTCCTCAACACCCTACGCTTCGAAGAAGAATGAAGACAAAGCTTCGAGTGAACGTGTGCGGATTTAACATGGGAAAATTTATCACCCTAACAGCACACATTAAGGAAAAATCTGAAAATACAATGGCCTATTGTATCAATTTGTCACTGCAAGGGTGCAGGTGAGGAGGCACAAACACTGGTTGAAGATTCAACCCCATCTTTTACAAGCTGTTGACACTGGAAACTACTTGTTAGAATCCTCGCTTCCTTGTTGCAAAATGGGGTTGGGCAATGGCAACCATGTACAATGATGCTCTCAACACGCAATAACATGTGACCAGTGCCTTGCAGATGTGAGCCAGCCGCACAGTCTCTCCTCCTAATTTTCATCCATTGCACAAAGAAGCTTTCATTTTTTCCCTCTGATTCCTGATTGCCTTTCTGTCCCTATTTCTGGCCAGTCTCTGGCTACATTTGCTGCCTTTTCACACTGTGACTTAGTTTCTCCCTTTCATATTCTCTGCCTCATGGTTCTATGGTGAGGACCTCTGAACCACCCAATTACTTTTGCGTGTGTGTTAGGGGATCACATGTGAGTGCTTGCACACGCTTGTGGGGACCTGAGGTCATTGTTGAGTGTCTTTCTTAGTTGTTCTCCACTTCATTTTTCCAGGCAGAGTCTCTCACTGAGCCTGGAGACCACTGATACAGCAAGACATGCCTCAGAGACCCCCCACCTTCGCCTCCCCAGCGGTAGATGCATTCCATCTTGCTTAGCTTTTTACTGGAGATCTGGACTCAAGGTCTCAAGCTTGCATGGCGAGCCCTTGACCCACAGAGCCATCTCCCCAGCTGCTCACCCAACTGGGTGTTTTAGTGTCCTTTACTATCTCTCTAGTTAGAAAGATCTGTTTGTCTTGGGGGTAGGAGAGGAGATGAAAAAAAAACTGATATCCAGAGACCACAATAAAGCATCATATTGCCTAGAGGTAACTAGAGACAGAAAAATCCCAGTTCTAAAGCCTAGCTTAAGGTTTTCTCCACCAAATCCTCAACAAAACATACTGTTTGGGTTTGGGAGTCAAAGAACAGTTAAACACTTACTATTCAGCATACTGTGGTGTGGTGTGGTGTGGTGTGTGTGTGTGTGTGTGTGTGTGTATTATAATGGCTACTACTTACTGTTGAACACTGTCTACCACAGTTTATGACAAATTGTGTAATGCAAGCGATTTTGTTGACCAGACATCCATATCCTATTTGTGAGGATCTGTTATCCTCATATTATAGATGAGGAAACCGAGGTTCTGAAATGCTAAGTACCTTGTCCAAGGACACAGAGGTATAGTGAACATCTCTAATCCAAAATACTCTAAAGTCTGAAGTGTTCTGGATGCTGACACACACCTGACCTCAGCCAATGGGTCACAGTCAAAACACAGGAGCACTGAAAGCCTTGTATATAATTCTCCTTGGGCCATGTGGACAAAGTGTGTGTGTCAGGAATCAGCAGAAGCCTGTTCCCAGCAGCTCACCAGGCATGAGAAACCTTCCCGAATTCAAAACCCCAAATCCGAGCCACTGGTGATTTCACACACTGGGTAAGTGACACAGTGTAAGGGACAGCAGTGTGTGGCACATCCGTGGTTCGGTACTGCCTGGCCTCATGCACTGGTCTGAATGTTTTCCTCCCAGACCCATCTCGCTCCCTCTGGCAGCTGGAGGGTTTCAGCCCGCCTCACTGTCTCAGAGCTTCTGAACTCTCACATCCTCCTCCAGAAAATCCCCCCATTGATCAGCCAGCCACTAAAGATGCTCCCATCTGAATGTGGGGTTCTGGCAGAACTACTCATTCTCTTCTTTATGGGGTGACTGTTGCACCCAGCCATAAGCAGTTGACCCCAGCTGGCTAAGGCTACATGGCTGCCAGACCCTCTGATCTGTCCGAGGCTGCTTCATTTCTGTGGGGAAATGAGTAGAAGTCCTTTGAGGGAATCTGAGGGAGCAACTGGTGTCATCTACAGTCAGGGCATCCTGGGTAAGTATGACACTGGAATGCTACTTCAGAAGACCATTATGCCTGTGGAGAAACCCAGAGGAGGCTTTGACACCCCTGTCAAATGAAGGGTCTTGACACTGCCTCATTTGGGGAGCAGATGAAGGAACTGGGTGTGTCCAGTTGGGAAAGGTGACCCACGCTGAGGGTCACCAAACTGTTGCCCTGGAGCTTGAGAAGGGCTGCTATGGGGAAGTGGGATTTGACTTCTGTTGTGTGTCCCCATAGAGGTGAACCAAGGGCACTAGTGAGTCATGTGGGCCGCTGCGTCAAGCTCTTCTTTGGAAAGAGGTGACACCTACACAGTCAAGTCTCTGCCCAGATGTGACCATGGTATTTTCCATTCCCTGGAGCCATTGGATTCAGTCCCTGAAGCATCTGCTGGAGTGTCACTGAAGCACTAGCAATGGCTCAGCTGCTCTCGCCTGGATGACCTGAAGGATGTGAGTGTGCGTGCGTGCGTGCGTGCGTGCGTGCGTGCGTGCGTGCGTGCGTGTGTGTGTGTGTGTGTGTGTGTGTGTGTGAGAGAGAGAGAGAGAGAGAGAGAGAGAGAGAGAGAGATCCCTGTCCCCGAAGCTGCTTCCTTTCCAAGGGGACCTGTGTGAGTTCACAGCTAGAGTCATTAAAGGTACCCCCCCACAGTCTGTGCTCTATGACTGTGCGGATCTGATAGAACAGGGCCAACACAGGGAGAGGGGTCTTTGTTTTTGCCCATGTTGCCCTGGTAAAGACCTGGAAGGTCAAGGGAAGCATTTGGCTCTTGGGATGAGGGCTCCAGGCTCTCTGAGTCACAGATGTGCTGGGAAAAGGGGGCTGCTGGGTGGTCCTTTGGTCACATTTATTTTCTGGTTTCTTCTTGTGAGTGTGTCTTTCCTTACTCCCTCCTCAGTCCTGCTGTCCATCAAGAGGTCCAGTTTCTACCGAAAATGGAACCCACAGAGGTGGCCACCATAGATCCCCTGTGAGCTTTTTCTCTGAAGGGCTAAGACAGCAGCTGGGGACTGGGACTGTGCTGATGTTTGTGGGCTGTCACCTCTTGACCTGAGCAGTTCCCCCACCTCCTGACCATCAGGCTCTGCTTGAGCATTTGCTGAGGGCCAGACTGTGGCCCCGCCCACTTGTGCTCCTACCCACCATTAATCTTAGGGCAGATTTCCATGAGATTCTAGGAAAGGAAAAGTTAAACTAGAAACAGGAGATAGGTTGATGTTTGCCTGGAACTGTGGAGAGGAGATTTTTGAGGTGATAGGAACATTCTAGATCTTGATTGTCATAGTGGTTACATGGGCGTCTACCTTCCCTTTCTGTGAGTTGTGTTGTTGCTGTTTTATTTTTGAGACAGAGCCTTTCTTAGTCTATATCTCAGGCAGCCTGGGACACTATGTTCTCTATGTTGAGTTGGCTGTTCTCCAACTCAAAATCTTCCTGCTTCTACCTCCTTCATCCTGGTATTACAGTCACATGCCCCACTGCACCTGGCTTATGCTTCTTCTTGGTGCATCATTAATTAAGAACAAACCTTTGGGGGTACAGCTCAGTTGGTAGGGTATTTGACTACACCGTCTGCAGTGCTGACTTCAATCCCTACAGCCACATACTACTCAGAGCATAATTCCTCATCTTGGACGCAGAGGCGGGAGAGCCATACATTCAAGGTCATTCTTAGCTACATAATTAGTTCAAAGCCAGTATGGGCTACATGAGACCTTCTATAAAAAAGAAAGTCTTAGAACATATTAGTAACAATAGCTGCACCTGGACAGTGGTCAGACAGACATGAGGTGCTGATTCTGAGTCAGGCAGACTCATGGAGGCCCAACGTGAAGCAGCACTTGTAGGAAGGTTCACAGTAGAGCTGGCAGTTCCCTGGGGCTGGGCTCTGTGCAAAGAGGACTCTTCCTTCCTAGGTTGCAGACCCTTGGCTGCTGGTTGCCTTAGATGCTTCTCTTTCATTGAAAACCTATAGGTTGGCAGCTTGCAAAGATAGGATAGTTACCAGGGAAACTGAGGCCCCGATAAGCTGTGAGGAAGAAAAATAGAAGGTGAAATCTGGGCTGAAATCTGATCCTCTTTTTACCCAAATTTCTGACATTTTCTTCAGCGATAGACTTCTTGTGTTAATGCTGAATTAAAAAAATAATTTATTTAAATTCATTTTATGTGTATTAGTGTGAAAATGTCCAATCCCCTGATACTGGAGTTACAAACAGTTGTGAGCTACCATGTGGGTGCTGAGACTTGAACCTGGGTCCTCTGGAAGAGCAGTCAGTGCTCTTAACGGCTGAACCATCTCTCCAGCCCCATTGGTGGTTTTTAAACACTGAATTAAAATATGACAAATCTTGGTTACTGTACAGCCTTTTTATACTGTACAGCCTGGGTGATGACCTCCCTGGCTCATGCTCATCCAGCCCTGAGGGCAACGCAGGAAGAAGAAAGCAGTCTTTAATTTTCAAACGCAGACAGCAGCTGTATCAACCTGCTGAGGCCTGGGGCTAGGGTGAAAGGGCTGGCATCATAGCCAGGGTTAGTGGAAGAGAAAACATCTGCCCTCCTCTGGATCTGGGCATAGAGTAATCGGGAGGGAGGTTCCCTGGGCTTCAGGGGGAGCCCAGTGACCCACTCCCTTAGGGTGGGCTTGGTGTCTCCTCTCTGTCCTGCTTGGCCTCAGGCCTGGAAGGAATCCCATTGTGTTGAATGGCAGAGGTCAAAATTCAGGTGAAAAGAGGAGAGAGTACTACTCAGGGTTCCCAAGCACTGGAGATTCCCAAGAGGGTGACAAGGTTAAGAGCAGAGTGGCAAAGAATGCTGTGTCCCAGACTACAACACTGGATGGAGCCTGAGGGTCAGTGTCCCACTGTGATGGGACCTCTATACGGGCCACACAGCTTGGGGTTAGCAAGGACTGTGGGGCAGGAGACCAAGGGAAAGCTGACTCTGCTTCACAGCTGTGCTCGTGGGCCCTATGTGTCAGCGCTGATTTCCAGAAGGTACACCTGTAGGTTTCCAAATTGCCGTTGCCTTCAGTTGCTCCCCTGCCTTGCTCAGAACACTGAGCTCTTTCCAGAGACTGGGGAGACTTGGATTGGAAAAGGCAAGTGGTCTGCCTGGAGGACCGAGTGGAGACCTCCAGGCCTGGCCTCTGGATACCAAGGCTCAAGTGTAGCCTTGTAGTTCACTGGTGCCCAGAGGGAGCCTCCTTAGGAGACTGGAGAAGGAGGATCCAGGATTCAACACCAGCCTGTGCCCAGACCCAGATAACCAGAGCATGGATAGTAAGAGGGAGTGGACCAAGGCTAAATCCTGCTGTCTTGGAGAGCAGCCAGTGAAGTAGCCCACTCAAGTCAGAGACTCCTTGGCTCTGCCTGGGCCTTCTAGGAGTTTACCCATGAGCCTCTGTGTCTTAGATTTGCCTGAACATCCTAAGTGGAGCAGTTTCCACACCCACTCATGTAAACAAGGGCAGGAGCCAGCCTCAGACTTCACCCCAGCGGCCATCCCTGATCACTGATCCTAATGTCGGGGCACCCTCAGCCTTCTCCATCCCTTCCTGCCTTCCTTTCCTATGACTTCCCGCTGCCCGCTGCCCGTTGTTTGATTGGTTTGCTGAGTTTTGTCAGCCTCCCCTCAGTCAGTCCTGGTACCAAAGTCCAGGGATCTAAGCCTGTTGGGCTCCTAGGACTTCATGTAAACCAAGAATTCATAAAAGAGGCAAAAATAAAAACAAAGAGAGTTTTATTCAGGTGAAGAATCATTGCATGGGGGAACATGGACCAGTTGGGGAATCCATGGAGCTGCTTAGAGTTGGGGCAAGACTGGAGCTTTGTCACAAAAGGAGCGTTCCTGGCGGAGTTGAGTGGGACGGGGGCAGATTTGGTGGTTGGAAACTGGAGCAGACTAGAGTGGTCACAATTTTTCTTTTTTGTTTTGTTTTTTGTTTTGTTTTTTGTTTGTTTGTTTGTTTGTTTGTTTTTACAAGACAGGGTTTCTCTGTATTGTTTTGGAGGCTGTCGGTCCAGCCCGGCCTCGAACTCATAGAGATCCACCTGCCTCTGCCTCCCGAGTGCTGGGATTAAAGGCGTGCGCCACCACCGCCCGGCTCACAATTTTTAATTTTCATTCTCGAGGGACCATGTTGAGACTGGTCAATCTAGTATTTCTCAGCCCTTGCCTTGTATTGTTAGATTTCAGAAATCAGTTCCCTCTATTAGATTCAGTTGCTGCTCTGGTGTCTCTGTGGTAATTTGCTGGCAAAAAAAAATCCCCAAAGTGTAGGAAAGGATTTTGGATTAGTTTTGACCATTCTGCAGCCATATTGATTTTTCACGAAGTCGTTGGAGCGGGGCCAGGCGTGTCGTGGGCACTCTAAATATTCGTTGTTGCACGAATGAATGATGGGTGCCTGAAGCTTGCCATGGGTGCTGGCATCTCGCTGCTGCTGCTACTGCAGCTGTTTGCTACCTGTGAGCTCAGCAGAGTCCCTAAGCATCCCGACCTTTCCATCCGTAGAATAAGGTGGAAGGAACTGTCAGAACATCTCTGAGCTCTCTAGATGCTCAGGATCTAGAACATTCTTCCCAAAGCCCAGCTAACACCTCTTGCCCCACAATTCTCAGTAGAGCTTTGCTAGGATCAGGACACGTGTCTCTTCCTGTGCCTTTGGCCTCTGAGGATCAGAGCCGAGCACAGGGCAGGAGGCGATGAGTCAGCTCACTATTCCCTGGACTGGTTTCCATTCACATGCCTACATGTTTTATACTAATTGACTTTGGTATAGTTTGTAATTTTTATTGTTGACAATGGACGTAATTCATTATGTGAATAATTCAAAACCACCCGGTTTCAGTTTTTTTGGTTAAGTGTTTTCATAAAACTAAACAAAAATCGGAGAAATATAGAAGTCCATCTCGTGTGGCCAGGTTTGGGATTTGAACACAGGGGCACTTGGAAATGAACACACTGTAGGGACAGGGATGTCCCTGGTGGCCTCAGGTGCACAGATTTTGAGGGCTCTTGGAGGAGCAGTGAAGGGGACCCCACACACAGAGGCTCCACAGAAATTCAGGAGGCAGTTTCAAGAGCCCAGGTATTAGCTGAGTAACTGGGATGGCTTGGGATGGGGCTGAAGGACAGGTCTGGCAAGTTCTAGGTTGTTTATACCTGAGATTACCTCACACCTCTGACCAGTTTCCCCGCCCCATCTGCTGGGGGGCCGGCCCTCAGCCCTCAGTTTCCTTTTCCCCACATGCTGGAGGACCTGGGGGCCAACATGGATCTTCTCCTTGACATCAGCTGAGCCTGGAAGACGCATCCTCTCAGACCATGGACAGAGGCAGCCACCGGGTGAGTGTGCCAAAACCTCCCAGGCTCTCCCAGACTCGGGGAGCAGGGACAGGCTGGAGACAGGCGGGGCACTGCCAAGGCCTGCCCTGGGTTTAGGGAAAATAGAATGTCTCTTCTAACTGGAAACTGCCTGGGGTCTGGAGATCACAACCTCCTTTTATCTTCATCTCTTCAAGGAGCCCTAGGAAGAGAAACCCATAAAATATGGGGTCTGGTTACCAGGCACCCCAGGGCTGTGTGGCTGAGGCCTGTGCCCTGGCAAAGACATCACTGCTGTTACATGGTCAGCTTTGCTGCTTGAGACTCTGATTTAATCTAAGTTAATTTTTGCTGGTTTGAGAACCAAGAATATTTAACTCGTCTTCAAGGATTACCTCCTACATAGATTCCTAAACCTTCCCAGAAATATGTGACTTTCCTATATACATTTAAGATTTTCATGGGATTTTTGTCTACCCTTGATCACTTGCTAGGGGACTCAATGGAAAGTGCTTACTTCTGCCTAACCATAGTGTACTCTGCTACATCTCAGGCCTCTTGCTTCAGTTGTTCTTAGGGGTGATGGAGAGCAATGGGCTGTCCTGTGTAGAAAAGTGAGTGATGTGCACATCAGGTGTCCCCAAGCCTTGTTCAATGTGCCCCTTTCTCCTTAGGTCCTGTTTTCTATTCCTTTCCACATTTTTGTTCTTTATCGATATGGTGAGATCTGAGACGCTGGGAAGGGGTTAACAAGCTCTGGGTTTGAGGAAGCTCAACTCATCCTATGTTCTAGGTTATGGTTAACTTGTGGTTCATTGTGAACCTGGGTATGTTTCTGCTGAGGGTTCTGTCTTCTCTCCTCCTAGTCCAGACCCCTCTAGACTCTTCCTTTACTTGGCTGCCCTCCTTGCTCTCCCCTCATGAATTCAAGATAAGCAGAAAGGGGGTACACAGAGAAGAAAAGTGTTTTGTAGGAAGCATGGGACATCACAGTCACAGTCATGGGCTGTCCTCCTTTGGAACTTGCTGGTCCCCAGATCCAAAGAGGGGGCTGAGCTATCTAAAAGGTGGTGAGTTTGAGTTGGGGATAGGCAGAGAGCTTGCCCCTCCCCCTGAGTTGGGTTACAGAGGTGATGTCCATCTGGGGAACTTGCCTCCCCAGAGTTAGGAGCAAGGAGCCTATAGTTGCCCCCTAATCTTGTCTACATTCAATTTCTTAGGATTACATAAGAATGGGATGGAGGAGCTATGGTGGTGCACATTTTTAATCCCAGGAATAGAGAGACAGAAATAGGTGAATCTTTATGAGTTCAGGCCAATCCGATCTACATAGTGAGTTCCAGGACATCCAGGGTTACATAGTGAGACCCTGTCTCAAAAAATAAGGAAAGAAACGAAGGAAGGAAGGAAGGAAGGAAGGAAGGAAGGAAGGAAGGAAGGAAGGAGAAAGAAAGAATTTGGAGCTTTCTTTGCGAGAGCTAAGTAGCAGAGAGATGCATTGTGGGTTTTGTTCTTCCCACATAAGGAGAGGGAGTGGTGACCAGAGGGTCTCTGCGGTTGGCACTCCTGCAGCATGTGCCGGAACTTCAGGAGGCTCTTAGGAAGGGATGGAGAAGGAACTCAGCTGTCTGCATTCAAATGGAAAGCAGGGTTAGATGAGTTGGGTGGTACATACCTGGTATCCCAGCCATGCTGGAGGTTGAGGCAGGAGGATAGAGAGTTAGTCCTAGGCCAGCCTGAGCTACATAGCAAGTCTGCAGTTGGAAAATAACCCAAGAAAGAACCACTTGTTATAGCAGGCAGAAGTGACAGAACAGAATCACTTCAGCTTCCTGTCCCTTAGTGTCTTCATCTGTAAAATGGAGCAGCTGTCTCAAGGAGTTTCGGAATCTGTTGTATAATAAGGCTCCTTTAGAATGGCATCTAGTATAGCACAGCTGCAGATAGTTATGCCGTCAATATCTCTGTCTGGAGTCTAGGGCTGACTCCTCTAGACTGGAATGGACATCCTCTCTCTATACCTCAGTCTCCTCACCTGACAAAGAAGAAGGCTGGACAAACAGTCCAAAAGATCTCTTTCTGTTTCCATTGCAATAGCTGGAATGGGAATACAGACAGGGATAGCAAGGGTGTGCTACTGAGTACGAGTGCTCTTCTTGCCAAATGTGAAGATCTTGTGCTTTTGCCAAGCGGGCCATGTTTTTCAATGCTTGGGGAACTGCAGTGCCTTCCAAGGAGGACTGGAGTTAACCCATTGGCCAAGCAGTGGTCCTTCAGAGAACAGACTTTCCTATGCTGGGAGTTCCTGCAAGCAGCTGACTGTATGTGAGGATGTGTGAAGCCCAGCCTGAGCCAAGATGCATACCTTTCCCAGGAGGTTGCCCACGTTCCCAAGACGGAAGGCCAGGACACTCAAGACCCCTTGTAATCCCACAGCCCCAAACTGAAGGCACCTCTGACAGCTTGTCTTTGTCCTGTAGGGCCACACCCCTCACCTGGAACATCTGTTTCGTGCTGTCATTGGTGCCGATCAGCTTGCACCTGGCACACCCCACCGGGCCTCATTCTGTCTTGTCCCCTGTGACTTAGAGTGACGTGGGAGTGCATGTCAGGCTCCAGGTTCAACACTGGGTGGGAAGGCTGGCTGATGTAGCAATGGCCACTTAGCTTAAGTGTCTTGTTTTGGCAACACAGCTTCCTCCTGTCTAGCAACAATGCAGGTGGACTGTACCCTGCCAGGTGGACAGGTAGGAAAACACAACAGGCCAGCAGCTTGTCCTCTAAGCAAAGCCCTTGGTGGTCCTAGGTGGAGGCTCCTTTGCTGGAGACAGCCCAAAGTGCCCACTAGGTCCTAGCTCTGCATGTCACCAACCTTGCATTTGCAGACAGCAGAGGCTTAGCAGGGAAACAGAGCCAGGAAATACCATTTGCTTGGCGACAGTGAGCATTCAGTGTTTTATTTTGTTTTTAATCTTTATGTATGTATATGATGTGTGAATATTATATGCATGCTCTGTCTCTCTGTCTCTCTCTCTCTGTCTCTCTCTCTCGTGTGTGTGTGTGTGTGTGTGTGTGTGTGTGTGTGTGTGTGTGTGTGTGGCGCTTGTGTGGCATCACAGGCTATCCTTGAGTGTTGTCGCTTTCTTGAGATGAAGTCTCTTGTCTTCACTGTTGCATACATGCTTCAGGGTACTTTGCCCTCTCACCCTCATGCACTGGGAGTACGGATGTACACTACCACTTTCAGCTTTATATGGGTTCTGGGGATTCGAACTCAGATAGCCATGCCTTCATGGCAAGTACTTTTACCCCCTGATCTCCCTGGGTTCACACACCATGCTCTTTAATGTCATTTGTGAATGAACAAATGAATGAATGAACTTATGAATGAATGAATGAATAGTTGAATGAATGAGCCATCAAGTGACCAGTGAGGTATGGTCTTCTGGCTCCTCCTTCTGGTCTCTTTTGAGTGCCAAGAGGCATTCTAAACAGAAAGAACTGGGATGCTCACCCAAGGCAGTCATTTTCCAGTTCTTGCAGCAGCTGCCTCTTCTATTCAAACGAAATATTAGGTAGAGGCCACTGCATGAAAAAATGTGAATTTCTGTCTGAGGTGGGGAAAGGGCTCAAGCCCCATCAGGAGGGCCCATGACAGAGTTCCATGGTACCTCCATGAGACCTTAATGTGTCATGGAAACCTCTGGAAAACTGTTGTCAATCCCTTCATTTTAAGTATTAAGGAGCTCAGAGCCAGACAGGGATGTGACTGTCCCCTGGCTTACATAGCTGCCTAGGAGTAGAAGCAAGCTCCTGTGCTCCCGAGCCACGCCCTAAGGGGCACAGTGGAGCCTGGCTTTGTGCCAGACCAGTCTGGTCCACGTGGTGGTGGGGTCCAAGCTCCACCAACTCCAGCTTCTCCCTGTCCTCACTCCCTCTCCCCAGTCTCCAGTGGACAGGAACTTCTAGGTCCCATCAAAGGGAGCTCCCGGACTAGACAAGGTGAAGCTCACCTATTATTCCAGTACTTAAAGGCAGACGATAGTGAGTTTCAGGTCTGCTTGGGTTATACAGCAAAATTCTTGAAAGACACAGACAGACAAAACAGCAGGAGCTTCCAATAGGGAGTAGGACCCCAGAGTGCTGACCATGGTCTAACCCATGCACCTCCTCCTTTGACAGCCCTTAAAACTTAGGGTAACTGGGAAGAGGGGTGCACAGAGCTCAAGTCTGGTTTTGCTCACTGGAGGTGGTAGGAAGAAGGTAATAGAGAGTGTAGCATTAGGTAGTAGCAGCTCAAGGATGGGGCCAGATGACTAGACCTGTGACACTGCCACTGCCTCACGATGGCATCTTAGGTACATCAGAGCCTCTCTGCACCTTGGTCATCTCATCAAACCTCGATTAGTGGCCTTTCCATCCCAGTGCACCCTCAAAGCGATGGCTTTATAAGGGCGTGGCCCTGGGAGGGAGCGTCCATGGGCCTGTCTTAGGCAAGGCTGATGGGCTGCCACTGCAGTGGCCGCTGCTCATTTTCTGGGTCCAGCAGAAAAGCTTGTGCAGAACCCTACTGGAGGGCAGTGTGGGACTGAGGAGCCAGGGAGCCCAGCCTGCAGCAATAGCTAACTGACTGAGCTGCAGGGGAGGTCAATGCAAGACACACGTAGGGGCTGTTAACTAATTCCCATGCTTCACCAACCAAGAGAAATTTAAAAAATGCCCCATTCACCTGGGGGTGCAGAATCCATCCCCAGGAGCTGAGGTAGAATGAGCACAGGACTAGAAATGTGGGGTTTGGGGGTCTTTAGTTCCTGTTCTTCTTATGGGACTTTAGAAAAGGAATATGTGTGTGTGTGTGTGTGTGTGTGTGTGTGTGTTCACCTGCATACGCTTGTGCTCATGTGTGGTGCATGCATGTGAGTGCACAGGTTTACGCGCATGTGGAGGTCAGAGCAGGATGTCTAGTGTCTTCCTTTATTGCTGTCCTCCTTATTGCCTTGAGACAAGGTCACCCTTTGAACCAAAAGTGCACTGATCTGTTAGTCTGTGGCTGGTGAGTCTCTGTGTCCCCAACACTAGGGTGACAGCCACACACAACCGTGCCCAACGTTCTGCCTTCTTCATGGTTTACCCTTCCTGGCCCCTTGGTCTCCCATGATGCACTAGAACGTCTCGTCAACCCAAGCCCCCAGAGCTTCTCAGGCACAGCAAGGAGCATCAGAGGTGACTGGTATGCAGTGTGTTTGATGGTTAATTGTTATGGCAAGGGATTGCCTTAGAGACCACGGGGGTGGGGTCACAAGGAATGAATGGTAGTGGTAGGAAATGGCCAAAGATGTCCGGATGCTAATTCAGTCATAGATGCCCGCCCATGCATCTTGAACAGCTTCTGGTCTGTAGTTGGCTGTGCAAAGGGCAGGACCCTGCAAGGACTTGGTCACAAATTCTTTTCTGGGCGGGGGTTGTGCACATTGCGAAAGGCTGGGATTGGGAGGCCTGATTTCTGGTCCCCTAGTTCTACCTTAGTATCTAGGAACCCTGGAGAAGTCTCCTCCATTCCTGGGGCATCATCTGTTGTCAGAGCAAAGTCAAGCCTCTATATGGGAGGATGACAACGCTGCCATTGCTTTTCAAGGATGGAGGGGGAGGAAATGAGTTAGTGCTGTAGCAGGTTAGACATCAGGAAACACTTCCAGAAGGGTGAAGTGGCAGGCCATGAAATGCATAAAGAGGGAGGCTGTGGGCACTGGCATCCTTGTGGACTCTGAAGATGAGGGTGCTTCCTAATGACCTGTGAAGTCTGGGTCAAAGTTCAGTGGCTTCTGTCCTCTTGCCTTGGGGCTGTCCTTCTATTCTGACACTCTCCTAGGACTCACAGTTCTCCAAGTGGCATTTCTCACTCAGATTTTGGGGTTCTAGGCCTCTCCTCCTGCACAGGTCTGAGAGGCCTACCCTACCCAGCTTCTACTCCCTGCTCTGATAACACAGTGCTGACTGAGTCTGTCAAGGCTGGGGCTGAATGCCTTCTGACTCAGGACTACCTACCAGCTTCCAGCATTACCTACTCCGGCTTCTACTGACCTCCCGCCTTGCTGGCCCATGGCCAGTTTCTTCTCTGTTCTCACTCTCCCTCACTCCAACTTCACAAGTATCCCCTCTTGTAATTTCCCTGTGCACTTTGCCCCGACCTTCTTAACCTTCTCTCCTCCAGCCCAGTCCCTTCACTCCCTCCCTTTGTGATTCGGTGCCAGGATCAGAGGGTCAAGATCAGTTGGAGACAGCTAGAGTCCTTGACTAGGGACTCAGAATACTGAGAACTCCTTTACTTGGGGAGCTAGGATCATTCCCGAATCCCAGCTCCCCTGGATAGAGCGCAGGTGGTTAATCTTTGGCCACGGCTAGGCAGGTAAAGTGCAAACCTAGGATGTACAACACCCTGGGTTTGATTTTCACCTCTGCTGAAACTGGATGCAAGGGCACACGCCTGTAGGTAGATCAGAAATTCAAGGTCATCTCTGGCTACACCAGGAGTTCAAGGCAAGCCGAGTTATGTGAGACCCCATCTCAACAAACAGACAAGCAATTGTGCAAGCTAACAAAACCAGGGAGGGAGGGCAGGGATGGCCATTCTTACCAGTTTGCTTCCCAGGCCCCTTGTGAGACCCAGACGGGACAGTATGTGTGACGCTGCAGATGGTGAGCCCTGGAGAGACGAGGGAGACTGCTGTGTCATTTGTGACTTCATTGGTTGCAAGTTGGCCTGGTTAGACCCTGAGCCCTCTTCCTTACTTGATCTAGAAATTTGAAAACTTATCAGCTTTTTATTATTAAATTTTTACATGTGTGGTGTGTGTGGTGCATTCCCATGGAGGGCAGAAGACAACTTCCAGCTATCGTTTCTCTCCTATGTGCTACAGGGACTGAACTCTGGTTCTCAGGCTTGGCAGCAAGCTCTATTACCCTACACTAATCTGTATCTCACCAGACCTCAGTTACAATATCTGTAAAGTGGAATCAACAATGCCAACTACAAAGAGCAAGTAGGAGGCTGACAGGGGACCAAGTAAGGTGCCTTGTGGGCTGTTACCTTCAGTGTAGCTAGACTCTCGTGCACAGTCTGGGCTTATTCACATAGATTCTCAGTTGTATGGGGAAGAAGATGAGATTAAGCCTGTTTACACAAGTCACACAAGCTCTGGCTGGCTCTTGCTGACCTGCTCAAGGAAACCTAGCAGGGAATGGGTGCAGCCCTATTCAAACAGGTGGATTTCCAGCCAAGCATTCTCAAACACCAAGCAGACCTATTGTCACAGTCAGTGTCACCCCAGGCCTCACTATGTACAAGTGCTCTGCGTGTCTCATCTGTGACTACTGTGATACGAAGCAGGGTGATTACCCACACCTTGCAGATAAGGAAGCTGGCATGGAAAGGCTTGCTCATGTCACGAGGCTGAATTTGGGCATGATCGTTGTAACCTACTGGATGCAGCAGTTCTGGATCACAAGGCTCCAATCAGACCTGGCAGGTGGGGGAAATGAGGGTGGAGAGGCATCCATAGTTCACAACAAAAATCACCACAGGGTCATGACCGTACCAAGAAACCCCTGGGCTCTGCCTCAGCCCCCGGCAGAGCTCCTGCCTTACAAGGCCTCAGACCCTCAGTGTCAGAACAGCTGCTGCAGCAGAAGCAGGTGTCTGAATGCCCCTAAACACACTCAGGTGCTTTCCTGTGCAGCCAGCGGGGATAAGGGCACTTATCTGTAACCACCCCTGTCCACTGATGGTCTCTCTGGTTCCTGCCTTGAGTGTGGTCAAACTCTTCCTTGAACCAAACAACAGGTCCCAATAAAGTGAAGATGTGACCAAACCAATTACCTCTGATTCCTGGAAGAGAAGAGTTAACACGTGCATTTGCTCTGTTCTCCTCAGTAGTGACAATGGTCCTGTCATGTGTCAGATGTTCTCAAGAGGAGAACTTTGAACTGCTCTGTTCAGGACTAGAGTTGAATCTATTCAAGCGCGGGGCTTTCTCTGTCCCGAGACACTTGCCCCAGAGTTCACCTCCCATTCAGTAGGGCCCACAGCTGGGATGGGCTGGCTGAGGGTAGACACAGGAATGCCCTTCATTCTATTTGCAGAATGCTTCCCCAGCAAGGACACCTCCTCCCCAGGCTTCCCCAGCAAGGACACCTCCTCCCCAGGCTTCGCCAGCAAGGACACCTCCTCCTCAGGCTTCTCCAGCAAGGACACCTCCTCCTCAGGCTTCTCCAGCAAGGACACCTCCTCCTCAGGCTTCTCCAGCAAGGACACCTCCTCCCCAGGCTTCCCCAGCAAGGACACCTCCTCCCCAGGCTTCCCCAGCAAGGACATCTCCTGTAAGGACATCTCCATCCTGGGCATCTCCAGCAAGGACATCTCCTGTAAGGACATCTCCATCCTGGGCATCTCCAGCAAGGACATCTCCAGCCCGGGCATCTCCAGTCGGGGCATTTCCAGCCCGGGCATCTCCTCCTCAGGCTTCTCCGGCAAGGACATCTCCAGCCGTAGTATCACCTTCCAGGTCGTCATCGGGCAGGTCGTCATCTGCCAGGTCAGCCTCCACGACATCCTCCCCAACAAGAGTGTACCTTGTTAGAGCAACACCAGTGGGGGCTGTCCCCATCCGGGCATCTCCTGCCAGGTCAGCAGCAGCCACCAGGGAGAGCCCAGGTAAGGGGGCCATCTCAGGGAGGGCAGAGAAGCAGGGCAGTGTCTTTGGGCAGAGGGATGCTCTCAGAAAGCACCCTTCTCCTCATGACCCTGGGAAAATGACATGGGGGACAGCCAGAGTGGACCATGGGGTACCTGGAGAGGTGGGGGTAGAAAGAGACCATGGCATGACCGCCTAAAACAGTGGAAATTAGGCAAAGGAGCAGGTGCGGGGGATGACCAGAACCAGGAGCTAGGAAACCGTGTAACAGTGGAGACTGCTCTGCCTACTCTAGAGCTCTGGCTTTAAGAGCAAGGGCTCTCAGCTAGAGGAGGGACTGTTTCCTTGGGCTGATCTGCGTGTCTGCTGGGGAAGCCAGCGTCATGATTAGTATGTCTGTCCATATGTAGAGGAAGAATGAGAGGGACTCTGACACTCCAAGCTTCCAAACTTGTGTAGGGGAGGAGGGTTCTGCAGTCCAGTTGCCAGGAAGTCTAAGAGACCAGTGGGCCTCCAGGCTTGGCTCTTCCCCCAGGAAACTGTTTTCACTCACCCCAGACCTCAGCCTGTCCCCATTGCCTTACTCCCATATACCCAGGCCTGGTTGCTATTTGACTGTGAAGAAATGCCCAAGGTTTAGGGACCATCCTAGTCTGTCCCTGCCCAGGGCAGGAGAGGCACATTGGTGAAATGGATTCTGGAATGAGACATTGCATTTGAATCTCTGACCTGAGAGTCACTAGCTTGGAGACTTTGAATGACTTTTCATTTCCATGAGCCCCAGTTTCCCCGTCTACATAATGGACCTAATAAGACTTGGCTCATGGGATGCTGTGAGGATGAGATAGCAGGACACATGCATGCTGTCTGGCCAAGAGAAGGGGCTTCATAAGAGGAGTGGAGACGGGTGGGTGGGGTGGAGAGGTATTGCAAGGTGCAAGGGTCCTAGCCAGATCTTCTGGGGCCGGTTTTGCTTCCTTTTCTGTCTTCCACCATGCTGAACTCCTCCCCAGTAGTTTTCCTTCCCTACTACCCTGTTCTTAGGTCTCAGCGTGTCCAAGTTCTCCTGGCAGGAGACCCAGAGGCAGCTGCCACTCATCGGGTGTGTCATCCTTCTCATCAGCCTGGTGATCTCACTCATCCTTCTCTGTGAGTTGAACAGAGGGATCAGGGTGGGTTTGGGTAATTTCAGAATGGAATGGTGTCAGTCATGAGTCATGCTACAGGGACAGAGGGACTCACATCCGCATACAGACCTTGGATCACGGGGAATTAGGCTCCTTTGAGGCAACTGGGGTAAGAGTGTGGGGTGTCATTGGATTCTGGGTTTGGATCCATCATTGCAGGGGAAGTCTGATGATTTACTGGAGCAATTGCACTAACTATATTGGGCTCTGTTTCAGTATCATTAAATGGGATCCAGTTCATCATTAATCATTCAATTCAGCATATACTCCATAAGGTCTTATTCCACTTTACCTGGACCAGGAGAACTATATGAGAGAAGTGTACAATTTTTGGCATAAAATCTCACTATGAAAACATACAGCTATCTATGAAAACCAACATGCCATAAAACAATGAAAAAGTCTCTGAAGGTTAATGGGACAAGGTGTGCTGTCTGGGGATTCAGGACCTTCATGTTGTCCTTTGCAAAAAGATACCCAGAACATGCCCTTGGCTCTTTGATCAGCAATCCTTTAGAAGCCAGCCCAAAAGGGGAGCCTGGGAAGGAGCAAAGATGAGCACATATCATGTTATTCTGTACCAGGAAGGTCACCCACTTCTGAGAAACAGCTGAAATAAGTCAGGCTGAGATGCACATTTGAAAGTCTGGAACACGTGTGTTTAGTTGAATGAGACCAGAAAGCTTTTATTTGTTTGTTTGGTTTGTTTTTGTTTTTGATTTTTGAGACAGGGTTTCTCTGTAGCTTTCGGAGGCTGGCCTGGAACTCGCTCTGTAGACCAGTCTGGCCTTGAATTCACAGAGACCCACCTGCCTCTGCCTCCCGAGTGCTGGGATTAAAGGTAGAAAGCTTTAAACATAGGCTGAGAAGGGTTCTATGGAAAAGGCAGTGTGCGATGGTAAATGGAGAGATGGATGGGCGCATGGGAACTTCCGGTGGCACAGCTGTTAGAGGAGGAGTGTACTGTGCTGGTACAGCATAGCTTTGGTACCACGCATTCTACTCCAGCATCCTGCCTCTGCTTCTCATGCACTGTATGATGTCAGCAAGTTAGTTAACATTTTGGATCCCAGTTTCCCCACCTGCTAACTGGGTGGTGTGGGGCATTATCACAACACATGTGATGGCCTGCAGGTTTCCTTGAGCTGAGACCTCCTGTCTACTCCTCCGTTTGCCAGCAGAGTACTTGGCTTCTGAGAACAATGGGGATGGCCCATGGAAGGACACGACACACTCAAAGGCAGGCTCGCCAAGTAGCCTTAGAGCTCTAGCCTGGTTCTGAATTTCCCGAAGTCCTCACTGCTCCTTCACTGGGGCCAGAGAGGTAGTATGTGCTGTAGGTCAAGTCCAGTCTCCTGGTTCCTCTCCCATCATCGCTCCATCCAAAACACTTCACAGTGGTCCTAGGATGTGCAGCTTCCCAGGCACTGAGAGAGGGACGCCCAGACTCCCTGGAGCTTCAGCGTCCAGGGTGTGGGGGGAGGGGTAGGAGTGCAGCCTTGGGGGGTTAGGAGGATGTGCGTCCTGACTGGGAAGGGGCTGTCTCAGCAGGTGGCCTTTTCCTGAGTGGCAGACACCATGGTGGATCCCGTGGTGTCAGAGCTAAGGAGAACAGAGCCTGGGAGGTTGGATGAGGCATTAGGTCTGTGGGGGTTGCACAGGGAATTGTCTCCGGGCAGTAGAGTGACCGATCAGGTTTAGAGGCAAAGGAAGACTTGGAGCTGGTTCCCACATAAGGTATGAGACGTTTCCTTGCGCATTTGGAAATCAGCCAAACTCTGCTTGTTGAGTGAGAAGACTCTGAGAGCATAAAGAGACGCAAGAAAGCAAGGACCAAGTACAAGAGACACCCATGCTTAGGGGTGAGGGAGGAGGATGCAGCTGCTGAGGCTGGCATCATGGAATCCACTAAGAAGAAAGGCCAGGAAGTGGTGTTCTCTCCCTCCCTCCTCCCTTCCCCCCTCTTCCCCTCTCTTCTGTATGTGTGTGTATCTATGTAACACAGAGAGGAGGGGATGCCAGAGGGGTTCTGAGAGGAAACTCTAGGATACCGGAGGAGAAGATTTCTCTGGACACTATCCTTTCTAGCATATAGGGTGAGGAATCTTCCCAAGTAGGATCCATGTCCATCTCTGGCTGTTTCTCTTGGTCTCTTTCTTTTCTTCTTTGGGTAGTGGCTGTTCAGTTCTGTCTTGGGCTGCTCTGGTTGCAGGAGATTTCTAGAACATTCTTTAGCAGCCTTTCTCTCCATACAGATGGGGGACGAGAGCCCCAGAGTCCAAGAGGGATTGCAGGTCGGTGTCTGAGGATCCCCAGGGCCTTGGGCAGCTGAGTGTCCTGTCCCTCGGACTGTGGTCATAACCAACTGTATGTTTGTTGTTTCTTTTGTCTTGTTTCTCTAGTCTACTTCTGGCGAGGCCATACAGGGATCAAGTACAAAGAGCCGATGGAGAGTTGCCCCAGCCACGCAGTTCGCTGTGATGGAGTGGTGGACTGCAAAATGAAAAGTGATGAGCTGGGCTGTGGTAAGAAGGCTGAGCGTGTGTGTGTGTGTGTGTGTGTGTGTGTGTGTGTGCATGTGTGTGTGTATGTGTGTCTGGCAGGGGACTTGCATGTACACTCTGGGGAGCATGTGTGTGTGTGGTGGGGGGACCTGCATGTACACTCTGGGGAGCATGTGTGTGTGTGGGGGGACCTGCATGTACACTCTGGGGACTACACACTATGAAAAGTAATAGTTCCGGCAAAGGCAATGAAAATTAGAAGATCTTGGTTTGAGTCACAGCGGATACAGATTTGAAACTTGGTTTTGAGCATCAGGTGACAGGGATAAATTACATGCTTCTTAGAGCTTCTGACTGCTAACTTGTAAAACCATGGACTGGAGACTGGTGACAGTTACATAAAATCTGAACTCTGTGAGACAGAGAAAAACAAGAAGTCTGACTGGGGACAAGCTGGGGGTGCTCTGGAACCCAATTCCTTTGTCCAGATTTGTGACCCCATTGGTTTCTTGTGTCCTAACCAAGCACAAAGGCATGTTGAGCTCTAGTCCTCTATGGTTATGCTTGCGTGGTCTTACCCTTGCTGAGGGATGTGGGTGCCCCACCCTCTCACTCTACAGTTATTAATACACACGCCCTTGCCCATGACTGCACCTGTCTGTGACCAAGGCTGTCCTATGAGCACACACTCAGATCATCAATACTATGCCCCTTGTCATCTCTTCCTTTGAGCATGCCATTGCCCTCTAAGAGTAAGATGCTTGTCCCTCTCCCAGCAATGGCCTCCTGAGTCCTGATAGATAAACAGCTGCCCAGCCACAGCCCCTTGACCTTAGCTCTGTGCTTATGAAGGCCTTGGACCTCCAGACGTCACTGCTTGGGCAGCCCAGCCTCCCCGCATCCCTTCCAGGAGCCTCCCACAATTTATTCCCAAAATCTTGAAGCCTCCTGAGCACTGAGACCCTACTCTGCCCTTTTCTGCTCTGCAGTCAGGTTCGACTGGGACAGGTCTCTGCTGAAGGTCTACTCTGGCTCCTCTGGCGAGTGGCTCCCTGTCTGCAGCAGCAGCTGGAATGACAGCGACTCCAAGAGGACCTGCCAGCAGCTGGGCTTTGACAGGTGAACATGCAATGAGAGTCTGGCATGAGCTATGTAGAGAGAACCTGTCTCAAAAAGCCAAAAGAAGAGGAAGGAAGAGAAAAAGGGAGGGAGGGAGGGAGGGAGGGAGGGAGGGAGGGAGGGAGGGAGGGAGGGAGGGAGGGAGGGAGGGAGGGAGGGAGGAAGGAAGGAAGGAGGAAAGGGCCCTGCAGGACCCTTGCTGGTCCTATCAAGCCAGGACACCCGGAGCCATTAACAAGGCAATGGCCTGGCTCCCACTGTGTATGATTGCACTGTTCTTCTCTAGGGCTCTTTTTGTGAAAACACCTTCAGGGTCATCACCACATCGAGTGGTTATGGGATGGCTCTGTGAGGAGGGTAGGTATTTGGGAAGATCTTATCTTCTTACACTGGGCACTAGGAGTCCAGATGTGCAAAACCTTTAGTGGATTTTGAACCATAGCAATTGTGGCTTGGCTATGAAGCTTGTTGCATGAGACACAGGATAGGACTGGCATGGTTTGCCCAAGTCCTGTGACGCTTCTGCTTTAAAAGTTTACACCAAGAAGCCAGTGTTGGTCGGTGGAGCAGAAGTGAGTGAACCTTCCTGCTTGAAGGCCCCTCTCACCTGAAGGCCAGATAGGCACCTCCATTCACCATCTTGGTGTGTGTGTGCGTGTGTGTGTGTGTGTGTGTTTGCTCAAATATGTATATACATATGGAGGCCAGAGGGTTGGCCACAGGTGTTTCTCAGGAGTCAACCAGCTTATTGAAGCTTGTGAGGTAAGCTAGTCTGGCTGGGCATCAGCCCCAGGGATTTGTCTGTATCTACTTCACAGTGCTGGGATTATGAGTACATCCTATCTCTGAGTTCTTAAACTGAGTGGTTTAGGGATGAATGGATGAGTGTGAAGTTGTGAGTTCCCCTTAGAAGAAATACCTAGAAAGAAAGCATTGGAGCTAGGACTCAGAGCTAATTCCCTGCCACTACCTAAGTCTCAGAGTCCTGGTGGGTAAAGGAGGTACTGATTGATCCAGACTTAAGACCCAGGTGTCTTTGTCTGTGTGTGATCTCATGCAAGTGTAAAACTCTCTGCAAGTGTTACAGATCCAGAGAAAAAGATATTCCTGATTTTTAGAAGTCAGACTGTACCTGCAAGAGTTATAGCTCTGGAGGGTAAGGTGTCCTGATTTGTCAGGAAGCCAAGCTATACCTGAAGTTGGGTTCTGGTGGGGGATGGTCTCCCCACGGGATGTGGGAATCCTCTCCTCTCAGCTACAGCTGAGCTCTGCTCCGCTCCCCTAAGGGACTTTTCCAGCAGAGGTATCCATTGCTTCTCTGCTCTGCTCCACTAGGGAGTTCTTCTCAGCTCTGGCAAATTATTTCTCCTTCTTCTTCACTCTGCTAAAGGGCAAACCCTTGCAGAAATGTAGCAATCTGCTGGAGCTCCAGGGAAAAGTTGTTACTTCTGCTCGGCTCCCCTAAGGAAGGGGTGTCTTAGCAGAGGTGTCTGTTGCTTCTTTCTCCACTCTGCAAAGAGAGTTTCCCAGCAGAGACCCCACTGTTCTCTGGTGAAAGAAGGTCTTCACCCAAACTCCTTCTAGAGACTTATTTGGGAAAGAGGAACCTCTGCCAGGGTGGAGAAGGGCAACTGCAAACTGAACAAGCACAGGACTTATGTAGGGATTCTTAGGGGTGGAGTTTTTCCAGGGAGAAGATTTTCAGGGAGACAATTGGTCAGATTTCAATCCCCTTGAGTTTGTACAAGCTCAGATTGGCTAGATTTCATGCTCAGTGACTGATTGGTTTCTTCTCAGGGATTGGTTGGTTTTCCTGCACAGGGATTGGTTGGTTTTGTGCTCAATTGGTCAAGGGCAGATTTGACTCTGGTTTCAGGACCTAAGTTTGTTTCTTTCACTGGCTCTGGTTTCAGGGTCAGGGTGGGTTTCTTTGGCTGACCCTTTTACCCTACATCTCAGCATTCTCTTTGGATTCCACCTATGCAAAAAGCATCTGCAGAGCTTCTAGTAGACTATGTGACACACAGACATAAAAGAATAAGACAAGACTCTCTAGTGTGATCTGGGAAAGGCTTACTCCAGCAGTCCCACAACAAGGGTATGTGTGGGGCTCTGTTGGGACACAATGGGGAGGATCCTTAACTGTGCTTGTGTCGAGGAACGGCATACTCACAGGCCCAGTTCATGAAAGGATATAGAATGTTCTAGAAATCTACGTAAGTTCCAGGCAGAGAGCAGAACACACTGGAATCGCCGGGGTGCTTGTGAAAACGGACCTCACAATCCGAATCTCTAGAACTAGGACTTAGAAGTTTTTAAAGCAAATTCCCAAGGTAAATCAGAGGCATGCTGTTCTAAGAGGCAGCGTATATACCAGCTCACTCTCTGGGAGACTTGAGAATGCAGATTGTTGCTCAGTAGGTCTGAGGTGGTGCTGATGCCACTGGACTTTGTGTCACAGTTTGGGTAGTGTGTCAGTCAGAGTTTCTATTGCTGTGATAAAGCACTATGGCCAAAAGCAGCTTGGGGAGGAAAGGGTTTCTTCAAGCTTAATTCTCAGATTGTACCGCATCACTGAAGGAAACCAGGGAGGGAACCCAGAGGCAGGAACTCAAGGCAGAGGCCATGGAGGAACTTGGCTTCTCAGCTTGCCTTTTTGTACAGCTTAGTACACCTGCCCAGGAATGGCACCATTCATAGTGAGTTGGGTCTTCCCAGATCATTAAGGAAGAAAATGCCCACAGGCCAATCCTATGGAGGCATTTTCTCAATTAAAGTTTCTTCTTCTCAGATGACCCTAGCTTGTGTCAAGGTGATGTAAAAACTGGCCAGTCCTGATACAAAGGGCTAAATAGGTGTTCTCAAAGTCAAGGATGCATCAGAACTGTCTGGAACTGTTAAGACATAGGTTGCTAGGTGCCCCTCAGAGCTGTTTCAGTAAGTCTGAGGTGGAGCCAAGAACACGCCTTTCTAACCAGGAACTGGAGATGTGGGAAGACCTACACCATACTGGAGAGCTGTTAGGCTGGTGGGGGGGCAGGAGCAGAGCATGTGACGGAACCAGGCTTTGAATGTTGTGCAGCAGCGGTCACCACACAGGCCATTCTGGCCTGCCTGTCTGCCAGGGTGCAGGGCTCTGACGCTGCTGGAGGACTCAGGGTCTGCTGACTGTGTGGTGTTCATCTTTCTTCGCTCCTCTTTACAGTGCTTACCGAACAACTGAGGTGGCCCATAGGGACATCACCAGCAGCTTTTTACTCTCCGAATACAACTCCACCATCCAGGAAAGCCTCTACAGGTGCAGTGGAACAAGCAGGCTGCTGCAAACAGGACTGAGGGGCTGCTGGGGGGGTGCTTAGAGCCAGGGAGCCCCTCCCTCATCCTTTCCGGGGACCCAGATTCCCAGGCTCCATCGCAAAATGCCAGGAGTGCTATGGACTCCCAGGCCTTAAAAGCTCTTACCTCAGATCTGGTGCAGAGATCATGCCAAGGTCAGAGGCTCCTGCCTCCCAATCTCCAAAGGCTTGCCTGATCTAAGAGATGAGTAAGAAACCCTGGGGCCACAGAGGCTCCACCTGGTGGACTTAGAATGAAAAGATGCATCACTGGGAACAGGAGCAGGGGACTGACAGGCACAAGTGGCCAGGGCCCAGGAGGTCCCTCTGTGAAGCTTCAGCCTCTCCTACAGCGGTTCGTCTTTGTCCCAGCTCCCCTCCCCCTCCCCTAAAATAGAAGTCTTCCCACTAGCATTGCTTGCCTAATGTGAGGGTGAGAGAAGCCAGCATCCAGTTGAGAGGTGGTCCCTCGGTGCCCACTTGGGGCTAGATCCTCTGCATGCTACATTGAGGAACATGGGGCTATAGAAGAGGCTTGCAGAAAGAGATGGGACCATGAAGGCTTGCTTGGGTTTAAAGAACAGGGAACTAACTCATGTTGTGTGGTTCACCAGATGAAATCTGGGAGGGGAAGGGAAGATGGTGGAGACAGTTTGCCTCCATCCACATTCCTGAGAAATCAGTATGAGGAGGTTCACCCTCTGGGAGAGGGAAAGGTCTGAGTCTCCATCTCTTTTGTTAAAGGTAGCTTCCTTGGAAATGGGACTGAGCAGGTACCAGTCTGGAAGAGGAGGCAGCTACTGACCCCCTTTCTCCCCTTTTGTGCAGGTCCGAATGTCCTTCCCAGCGGTATGTCTCCCTCCAGTGTTCCCGTAAGCTGTTTTTCTTCTTGGAGTGTGGCCTATGAGGACGAGAGTGAGGGGGCTTTCCAGGGCAGAGGGACAGAACATTCCTAGGGAAGGGACTGCTCCTGGGATCCAAGACAGTGAGTCCACTTCAGGACCGGAGAGCCTAAGAATCAGGGTGCCTGGATAATATTTCCCTCCTGGTCCTTCTGACCTTGGGACGCTCAGTCTTGCAATCTGTCTTTTAGAAGGAGTCATCTGAGTCCCCTGAACTCCTGGTAGGGGCTGAGGACTGAGGGTGAGGACAGCAGGTGTGGGCTAGCTGAGAGTTTTATGTCAATACTCACTTGAGTGCTTGTCCATGGAGGGTACTTACTGAACCTGTGTCTGTACAGATACGGCTGTAGTTACTGACTTTGAGAGCCCTACAGTGCAACTGCCATTACTACCCAATGTCCCTTGCCTATGGTCAGAACCCAGGCAGGTGGGGAGCTGATATATGAACTTAGAGCTGACCCCTAAGCCCTAGCTGTGAGTGACTTCACAAGACCTATGCTCTTGGTGAACGCCAGAATGCAGGCTGGCCGGCTGCTCTGGCCCCAGTACCCACTGTTCAGACAGTGTGCTTTTCTCTCTCTTCTGCAAACAGAAAAGCGCCATATTTGAACACACCAGCAGGCTGCCCCTCCTTGTCCTGAGCTTGACTCATTCCAGAGTTGCTCCCTGTGCAAACCTAGCTATGCATCACAGGAAATGCATTTCTCCTTCATCTGAAATGAGGGGTTGCTATACTAATTCTCATCACCTCAGGGTTGTGGTAGCATCTTTTGCTTTTCTGAGCCCTTGGTGGCAGCCCTAGGACTCGCCTTCATAACCAAGCCAGATTCAGTGCCAAAACATTGGGTATGAAGTAAGCATTTGGCAGATTAATGAAAAAGCAAGTGAGTGGGAACAAGGCAGGTGCTCCCTGGGTCAGAATTCCTACTAGATAACCCCAGAAGGCTAAGACCACCTTGTACTATTTCTGCTTGGACAGGGAATAGGTGTGCCACCCTAGGATTGCCCAAGCTTGCCCTGGGCCCAAGAAGAGTAGGAGAGGCTCTAAAAGAAGCATATGTCATGTTCTGTCCTCTCCATTACCCCCAGACTGTGGTCTGAGAGCTTTGACCGGGCGGATCGTAGGAGGGGCTCTGACCTCAGAGAGCAAGTGGCCTTGGCAAGTCAGCCTACACTTTGGCACCACTCACATCTGCGGGGGCACACTCATCGATGCCCAGTGGGTGCTCACCGCTGCCCACTGCTTCTTTGTGTAAGTGCCGGGGTGGGGGTTGATTGCTGCTGGGGACTTGGAGCCACTAGAAAGGGCTTATGGACGCTTTAGTGCAAGCCTAACTCCTCGGGGTCAGCTACTGATTGAAAGATCAAGTGTGACTAAGGGTTTGGCTTTGAGCTTGAGCCAGGGATGAAAAGCAAGGTCCCTACGAAAAACGAGGCAGACTGGGAAAAGACTTCCATCCTTTTCCTGGGGAGCAGATGAAGTGAAGCTCCAGGCTTGTTGTTGCTACTTCCTGTAACAACAGCTGCAGAACTACCGGCAGTAGAGTGACCATGGGGAACGCTGTCCCAGGGCCTGAGGGACAAGGACAGCAGCAAGGTGGCACAGTTGACTTCTGAGAGTTCCTAGAAACCTTTGGGGACCCGTAGCACAGACCTTGTGAAACTGGCTGCCTGAGTAAAGACTCTTCATTACCTTTCCTTGTCTAAATCTCCATGGCTGACGGCATCTGTCCCACTTCCTGGGTTCCATCCTTAGTGACATGCAGATGGGGATAGTGGGAATGAATGACACTCTAAGATCTGGGCAACCAGTTCAGAACAATTTTGCGGAGAGCGAGAGATAGTTTTGGGCTTCATAAGACAGAGGACTCCTTCAGAGGTCATTTTATCCATCCTCCTGTCTCTAGGTATGTAACTGCAGTACTCATACTCTGTGGCTCTTGCAGGACCCGGGAGAAGGTTCTGGAGGGTTGGAAGGTGTATGCAGGTACCAGCAACCTGCACCAGCTGCCAGAGGCTGCCTCTATCTCCCAGATCATCATCAATGGCAACTACACCGATGAACAGGATGACTATGACATTGCCCTCATGAGGCTTTCCAAGCCTTTGTCCCTGTCAGGTAAGTTAAGGTGTCCCTGCTTCTCAGCACCCTGGGCCTGGAAGCCCCTGTTTACCCAGCTTAAGGCTCCCGGGTGTCATCATAGCAAAAGCCACAGGAACTTAGGGATGATTGCATGAAATACATTTATTTTACAAGTAGGGAAACTGGGCATCTGGAGGACATGACTCAGTGGGTAAAGTGCTGACTCTACAAGAATGAGGACTTGAGTTCTGACTCCCAGAGCCAGAGTAAAAAGTTGGGCTTGGTGGCATATGCCCGTAATGTCAGCACTGGAGAGTAGAGACAAGACAACCCCAGGGGCTTGATGGCTAGCCCAAGCTTCTAGCTCAATGAGATACCTTGTCTCAAAAACACAAGGTATAGAAGTGACTGAGGAAAGACATCTTGACACGATTCTTTGACCCCTATACACTTGCATGGGCAATAGCACCTACATGTGTCTTCGTGTGCATGTGTATGTGCACGCACACACATATACACACACATACACACGAGCAACACACAAGGAAAGGAAGAAAGAAAACATTGATTGGGAAAACTTAGGCCCAAGACCTAGAAACGTGTGTGCCCCAAATGACACATTATAAATTGACCCAAGGGTTAGGGCTTGTGTACTGGTCTTAATAAATACACGTAGATAGAGTTGACTTGCTGTTAGTAACTATTCTCTTAGCAGCTGCCAGACAGTGTGCACCAGTTACTCATCTCATTGCTGTGACGGGATACCTAGTAAAAGCAATTTAAGGTCAGAAGGATTTATTTGGTTCATGGCTTGAAGGGATTCAGTCCAGCACAGAGGAGAAGCACAGTAGAAGGCAGGTAATTTCCATGGCAGCAGGAGTGTGTGGCTACTTGTTCATATCCAAGTGAGGTCAGGAAGTGGGGATAGCCCATGAACCTTTAGGTCCATCCCTGCTACCTACTTCTTCCGGTGAAGACCACCTTCTAAAGATCCCACAACCTCCCAAAGCGGAGCCACCAGCCGGGGACCGAGTGTTCGATCACACAGGCAGGCTTGCTTGCATGGGGCATTTTACATCTGAGCCATAACGCACTGGGAGATACTTGGTCTGTATGATTGCGTGTACTCTTCTCACCCAGTCCAGTAGACAGAGCCTATGAGCTCCCTCTGACATATGAGAAAGTGGAGATGTTAACTGAGGGTGTGAGTGGCAGGTAGTAGCTCCTGGGTGGTATCCAGATCCATCCGACTCCAAAGCAAGGTCCTTGCCACCTGGCTCTGGCCTAGCTCATGGTGCACACTTCAGTGAAGGGCATGAGCACAGGTTTGAGGGACTCACTACTCCAACTTGGGAGCAAAGGACCAAATGAGGCTACATGACAGAAAGGCCACAGAAGCTCTCCCATCACTGGGGACACTGAATGTCAGAGAAGGCCTCATTCATCCACTCACTCATTTGCTCACTTCTTACTGTGCGTCTGCTACACAGACAATGGCAAATAGAACAAAACAGGTGCACCAAGACCACCAGAAAGGGCCAACAGTGTCATGTTAGGGGATCAGAGGAGATGAGAGGGCAGTCAGATGTGGTAGGCTGGGGACAGTGCAGAGAGAGAGACCATAGCTAAGGTGAGTTCTAGAAGAACAGACAGGACTGGAGGAGGACTCAGTAGCTAAGAGCACATACTGCTTTATCAGAGGACCAAGTCCCGCACTGTGACTCTGACGCCCTCTTCTGGCCTCCATGTGCACCTGCACTCTTGTGTACACAGCCATACACAGACACACATATACATGTAACTAAAAATGAAAATCTTTAAAGAGATTGGTGGAGACAGGCTAGGAAAGCTTAGAAGAAACCCTGAAGGATGAGGCCACAAGGAAAGTCTCTTGGAAGTGAAGCAGGCACTTCTCCTTTGGAGAGTCAGGATTCCCAGAATCCTTGGCGAGCTCTGATCAGTCCAGACATTCTGGAGTCTGTGAACTGATGTTTCCTCACATATCCATATGAAAGCAGTGTCTGCCACCCATCAGAACAGCTGGTTCATCAGAATGGGGTGAGGAGAAAGGGCCCTGGGCGGAGCTCTGATATGCAATCTGTTTATGGCCGCACCCATCCAGGCTTATCTACGGAGCCTAGAGCTAAGCTGGGCACTCAAGCAGCCCCCTTCCCTGAAACTCACACAAACAAACCATGAACCTGAACAGAGCTTCTTGACCTTGTACAACTCGAACCATTTGGCAAAACCACCTATGTTTTACCCGGTTTCTCTCCTGGCATGGGTGCATCCTGGGGTATGCAGTGGACCTTAAGTCTAAGAACCACAGTTCAGATTTATGTAGTCCTAGGATCAGACCATATGCATGGATTTTTGGTTTACAAATAAGGGCAGGATTTCCTTGAATTACAGTGTTTTCTGTGAAAACTCAATAATTTAACCTCCTCCCCAAACAAGAGCAATCTACAGCTATAGAACGTGTACAACCGTGTGACTTGTTAATAATTGGTAGTACCCTTTCATTTTCATTTACACATGTGTGTTTACCCTCAAGCAGACAAAATGTGTAAATACCAGTGTTTAAGCCCCGATTCTTGAAAGAATTTAGCATGTGCTCTAGTCTCATTTACGTTGCTGTGATAAAGGATCCTAACCAAAAGCAACATGGGCTGTGGGGTAGGGGTTAGGGTTTATTTGGCTTGCAATTCCAGGTAACCATCCACCCTTCCAGTGAAGTCAAGGCAGGAGCTAGTCACATCTCACGCACAGTCAAGAGACAGAGGATAGATGCATCCTTGCTGCTTAGCATTCAGCTTTTTCCTCTCAAACAGTCCAGGACTCTCAATCTATGCCATGAAGCTTATCACAACAGGCTGGGTCATCTTCCATAATTAACAATCAGGACAACCCGCACAGAACACGCCCACAGGCCAACCTGATCTCAATAATTCCTTAATTGAGATTCTCTTCCCAAGGGATGCCAGGTTATGGCAAGCTGATATCTAAAGCTAACCATCACAACCTGAGTTTGCCTCTCCCTCATTAGTCCCTCCCTCCCTCCACAAATGTTTATAGATCCCGGAACCTGGGTCAGGCCTAGACGCAGGTGCAGAATGCAGTAGTGAACATAACAAATGACTGAGAATACTGCAAAATTCTACCAGCAAATACTTTCCTCCTACACTTCAGAGTTGACTGGTCAGTCTCACAGACCCTCCTAAGGGGGTCCCACGCTGAGGGAGCTGGTGAGGTGATGCGCCCTAACACTTGGTAGGCAGCGCCCAGATGGGAGCCAGTTAGCAGGGGTTTGTGGTCTCGGTCTTCAGCCCTGTGGTCTCGGTCTTTAGGTATGTGCTCTTCCTGCTTGGCCCATACTCACCCCGTGTCAGATGACTGTTTAGACAGAGAGCCCCAAGGTGTATTACAACATGGGCATAACATCAGAAGCTTATCTTTCACTGTCCGTGCTTTGAGGGAGAGGCCTGGGAGAGTCTTGGCCAGGAGAGCTGCCCTTGATAGACTTGTCTATACCCCGTGCCAGTTTGGCTCCAGCCTCCAGCTTCCAAAGCTTTACTCCCGTGTACACAAGGACACTGGAACCAGAATGGCTTCGTGGATGCTGGCAGTACACTGAGGGTTGCCAGGTTCAGATGAAGTAACTGACTTTTATATCTAGTCAGTCCAAAACCTTAGAGGATTCAGAGCCACTGAGAGAACAAGGATCAGACTCCTACAATGCATTTGCTCTGCCTCTCCCCAACCTCTCCCCAAACCCCCAACCGTGCTCCTACACTGACCCTAAATGACGTGTTGCAGCTCACGTCCACCCTGCCTGCCTCCCTATGCATGGCCAGACCTTCGGCCTCAATGAGACCTGCTGGATCACCGGCTTTGGCAAAACCAAGGAGACAGATGGTGAGAGGAAAGATGCAAGGCTGTGTGTTACGTTTGCACATTGTGTGTGTGTGTGTGTGTGTGTGTATTTGTGCATGTGAGTTTGTGCATGCATAGGTGTTTGTTTATGTATGTTTTACGCTGTGTGTGTATGTGTGTTTTGTAGGCCATATGTATGCAGATGAAGGCCTATCTAGGTGAGAGTTTGGGTATATAGACTCATGGTTAATATATGAATATGGACACCTGTGATTATATCGGCACAGTCCCAGTGAGAACACCTTCTAGGCAAGACCCTACAACTGAACAAGGTGGGTTTAGTGCTCACGATAGTAAGGGGAAACACACTTTTCAGTAAGAGGCTATTAGAAGGACTGGAGAGATGGCTCAGTGGTTACTCTCCTGAGGACCTGGGTTTCATTCTCATCACCCACATAATGGCTCACAACAGTCTATAACTCCAGTACTAAGGGATCCAAGGCCTTTTCTGGCCTCCAAGGGCAGTAGATACATAGATAAAAAGTTCAGACAACATCAAATGAAATAAATGGATATTTTAAAAAGAAGCTATTAAAAAGGATGTTGTAGGATGTGGGTAGCTCGAGGAGAGGTCAAGGAAGTGGTACTTTACTCTATGCTGGATGCTGCTGAGAAGCAGTGGCTGGAAAACATAATAATCGCATCCAGAAGGAAGGTAGAGACTAAGGCTGACGGTGGAGGAGAAGTGGGCCCTGAACTGGCTGGGAGAGGGGATGCCTCACACTATGGTTCACAGGAAGACTGTCTACTTGCAGTACCAGGTGTTGAACCAGAGCCTCTTGCTCAGAGAGATGCTCTGCTGCTGAGTGACATTGCTAGGCCTTTGTGCTCAAAAGGTTAACCCACAAATGGCATATGAGATGGTGGTTAAATGCAGGTGATGTGCCAACTCAGTGTGTCAGTTTCTCTGCTCATGGCTGCCACAAAACTCCTGACACAGTAGCTTAAGGAAGGAAGGGTTTATTAGCTCACAGTTCTGGACGCAGTCCCTCCTGGCAGGGATGTTATGGTGTTATGACAGCTGGTCATACTGTGTCTGTAGACAGGAAGCAGAGGGAGCTAAGTGTTATTGTTCAGATCCCTCTCTCATTTTTATCTGGTCTAGGACCTAGCCCATGAAATGGTGCCACCCAGATTTAGGGTGGGTCTTCCCCCCTCAGTTAACCAATCAAGAAAACCCCTTCCAGACCTTTCCTGGGCTCCTTTCCTTGTGATTCTAGGCCCTGTCAATTTGGCAGACCAAACAAACTGTCATAGTCAGGCAGCCCATAGGCTTGTGAGTGTGCATGGCAACAAGTCTCTGTTTTATGACCAGTGAGTTGTGTCTGGGGTGAGAATGTGTATTCCACCACGGAAGGCCCCCTTGGGGTGGGTCTGGACACAGACATGGGGCCCTCTACTCCGAGACTCTGGGAGTACAGCTGGTGGCTGTGAGACTTCTCACAGTCTCATTGGCTTCTTATCCACTCTCCCCATGTTCACCTCACTGAAGAGAAGACATCCCCCTTCCTCCGAGAGGTTCAGGTCAACCTCATCGACTTCAAGAAGTGCAATGACTACTCGGTCTATGACAATTACCTTACCCCGAGGATGATGTGTGCTGGGGACCTTCGAGGAGGGAGGGACTCCTGCCAGGTGAGGTCCTTGCGATTGGAGCTCAGGTCTCCTGACCCTGGAGATGGGAGACGGCTGGAGTGGTAGGACAGCCTTGGGAATTGGAGACCCACGCTTTCCTGGTTTAGACCCCCTTTTGCTGGCTCACTCTCCGGCTCTTCCTTGCAGGGTGACAGCGGAGGACCTCTTGTCTGTGAGCAGAACAACCGCTGGTACCTGGCGGGTGTCACAAGCTGGGGCACAGGCTGTGGCCAGAGGAACAAGCCTGGTGTGTACACCAAAGTGACAGAAGTGCTGTCTTGGATTTATAGCAAGATGGAGGTGAGAGCTCAGTACAGGCTTAGAGCCTGCAGGAGGGTGGAAGGCGTCCAGACTGCGTCACCTGAGCCCTGTGTGTTCGGGATGTCCAAGACAGGGTTAGATGTCAGGCATTGGACCAGCCCAAGATGTGTTTTCTCTCCTTCCCTTGTCTTGGAACAGTGCCAAGAGGGTTATTAAAGGGTGAATTAAATTAAATTAAATTAAATTAAAGGGTCCATCAGCACCAATACAGTTCACCTCTCCCAGCAGTAGACAAAGATATCCAAATTGGCCACTAGAGTGCGCTAAGGGGCTGCCTTGCATGGCAGGAAGTTGGCCATCAGGAAACATGGATCTACTCAGGCTCCACTGGCTCTGTTCAGCAGGACCCTGCCTTCTGGCCAGTCTCCTGCCTATAGTGTAAAGCTGGTGCTAAGGCCAACCCTCCCCCATTCTTTGGGCAAGGGAAGATAATACAGAACACAGAGGGAGACTGCACCAGAACCCCCTGCCACGAGCCTCAGAGTGCAACCCATTTCTCCCAGAGAATGTGCCAGCGGGCATTCAGCTCTACGGAATGGCGGGCCCTGGACTTTCTGGTCCTTGGGCTTCTGTGTTTCATGCTCACCCTTGCTTTGTTTTCCTGGTCTCTTCCTCAGAGTGAGGTACGCTTCCGGAAATCTTAGCCAGGCCCTCCTCACATCGCTGACCGCTGTGAAGATCCTGACTAAAGGGACTGGCCATTTGCTGCGCCTGGGCCACCTCTGCTGTCTGCTGTCTTTGTGAGAGCTCATATGTGGTGCGCGTGTGCTTGAATCATGCGTGCCTCTGTGTGTGTGTGTGTGTGTGTGTGTGTGTGTGTGTGTGTTACTAAAGTGCTTTAAAAAACAGGAAAACTGGCTCTTCCCAGAATCCCAGGCTGGAAATCTGGAGTTAAGAGTTTGGACACCAGGTGTGTTCCTAAGCGTCTGTAAGTGGAGGTGGAGCCGAAAATGAGCTCAGGAAGGGCCTGGAAGACAGCAGCAGTTGTCACGCCTCTGACTCTGACTCGGAGACCAGCCCAGACTGAACAGGCACCCAGCAGGCAGTGACACCATTGCCATTTTGTGAGAGTCTGGCTTCTGGGTGTCTGGACCATCTGTCCTCCTGTAAAGCCACTCCCATCGGTTGAGTTGCGGGCGCTCTCGGCCTCTTGTGGTTGCTGTGGATTCCAGAGCGGGGCTCTGCAGTGACTGTCCATCTCTGGGTGATGACTGTGACTCAGCCTTGCTGTACTTGTGGTCACAAGCTGTTGGGATGAATTTTATTTTATTTTTATATTTAAGATATAGAAATCGATATAATTTTAAGGACTCTCCAAAAATCCTACGGACCTTGGGAGGTTTTGCATAAATCACTTCATGAGCCCTAGGGGACTCGTGGGAGTTGTACTGCTGTAACATACTGTGACATAGGATGATGTCATGACGTTCATGAAATTAGGTGGAGTGCCTCAATGAAATCCTCAGGATGGCATGGAGATTAGAGCCCTTTCAGACACTCAGGGAAGAAAACCCTCATTTGGGCTGACAGGAAAAATGCAATGCGTGCTGCTCTAGCCTCCAAGGACTACAGCCCATGGAATTGAAGATGTGTGTGCTGCCTGCTTATCCTGCCAGGACCCCTGGGAAAGTCTCGGTGCCCAGCATCATCTATACCCAAGGGCTGAGCTGGGACTGGGGAGTTAGTTTCTGGCTTCCCCCATCTTCCTCCATCAGTCTTGTACTGACTCAAGAGGCCATGAGGAGACAGCAAGAACTGTCCCAGAACCTCTCAACAGCTCTTCCGGGAGGCCTCGGTTGTCCCGGCCTCCCCCAAGCCTTTTCTCTTGGTCACCTGCTTCTCCTCAGCTCCACGCCCTTCACCTTCCTTGGCCCTACCGGCCTCTTGTGACACTGAGCCTCAGAGGCAAGGTCAAGGAGATCGGGGCAGCTCAGACAAGCTGGAGGTAGCCAGAGTGCTTGGGCAGCATCAGAGCGGGGTGGAACATTCGGAAGCATCTTCAAGGCTGGGAAGGGGGCCAGCCTTCAACATCTGCAGAAGTTCCCAGCACCGGGCTTCAATAATAAAAGTGTGTGACATGGAGAAGTCGTTGGATGTTTCATTAATGATGGAGGCAGAAAATCATGGTGGCCTGCACTCTGCCCCAGTGCCCAGGCATCTCAGGCATGCTTCTTGCTGAGTTTCTCACCTGTGGGTTCTGTTCATCCAATCCAGCATCTGTTCGTTGATTCCTTCCCCCAGTGATATCAGAGCTCAGTGATACCAGGTACCCATCCTAAGCCCAGGCACTCCACGGGTGATGGAAGTGATGAGTTAGCGTGGATACCGGGCTTGGAACATGGACATATGAGCCAGCCATGTATGTCTACAGAGGTCGGGAAAGGCCTGGCTGGGGAGAGGCGGTTTGTCCTGGGTTTTAAAGAATAAGTGAGCATTCCTAGAGTAGATGTGGCAGGGAGAGGATACTCTGGGGTCAGTCTTTCCCCCTCTTCCTCTTCCTCTTCCTCTGCCTTTATTAGCTCAGCAAGAAGTGTGTTCATAAGCCCCAGTGATCACCCACTTCTTTATGAGGGCTGATTGGATGACCTTTAACCTCTTCTGTAAGATCTACCCCTCCATGCTGCACCCTGATTTTTTTTTAGCATTTGCTACACTAACCTTTTCAGTTATGACACCACCAATGATTTTCCAGCATACTAACACACATGTGCGTGTCTTTGGCCACCCTCGGCATTTTCCTGGTCTACATGTGCCTGGCCCAAACTAGCCCAGCATCTCTGGGGAGGTTGACAAGTAAGGGGCAAATACAGGAATAGTGTTCCAGGTTCCCAAACATCTCCACATAAGCAATCAAACCCTTTGGCTTTGCTGTCTCTGTTAGCTGCTGAGTTTCCACGGAATTTCTCTGGGATGCAAATGAGACCCTTGTGAACTGTTGGGAACAGGGCAGGTGCCAGCTCTGTGGAGAGGAGCCACTTCCAGCTTGGCTGGTGATCTGGCTGCCTCTGGGGTTTGATTAGATTCCCAGGGGCCATTGTTTCTCATAATTGCTCGCCTTTGTTCTGATGCGATTGAGAGAACATGAGGAGATGCACGTGTAGAGTGCTCCTGGCAACGGCAATGAGGAGGTCGGGGACAATAACTCCGCATCTGCCTGTGTCAGATGATCACCTGTGGTCCATTATTCCTGTAAGCCTACAATTCCACAGAGCACACATGACAGCCATCCCTGTTCCGTAAACAAGGAGACAAAGGCTTGGCTGAGCGACGTGCACTCTCAAACCACCTGGCACTCGGGGCCAGAGCTGGACTTAGAGTCCCGAGTGCAGACTGTGGTTGTTGAAGCTGCTTTCCTGCACTCTGTACGCAGCAGTTCCCAAGGCCAGGGGAAGCCCCTCCTACTGGTGACCTCAGTAGAGTCTGCCATCTGGCTCTGTGTGTCATTCCAGAATGGGAGGAGTGGACAACTCCCCAGAGACAGCTGGGCACAACCCTGGGAGTATCACATGATCAGAAGCTTAGACTTGGCAATTTCCAGAACCTTGGAGGAGGCCCCTCCCTCACCTGCAAATGGATGGTTTCCCGGAAACCCTCTCAAGCCATGACAAAGCTGTCATTCAGTACACCTCATGTCTCTCTGCTCTGGGTCAGTGACTTTAAAAGGCACATGCCATTCATTCCCTACCTGCTCTGCACTGGTCCTCACTTCCTGTCTTTTGGAAAAGCTGCAGGTCAGCTCAGGAAGTAAACAGCATCGTGATCTTACAGCACATCTCCCCAGAGAATGGGGAGGGTCACATACCAGATGACCAGTTCTGGACCACCCAGAAAGAAAACTGTTGAAGAAGACCTCCAAGAAAGGCGAGGGCCTGACCTGATCTTTGATCTTCCCCAGCTAGGTTCCCTCGAACAGGACATGGCTTCTCTACCCAAGCCTGAGTCTCAGAGGAGGTGGCCATACCCGTGCCTTGAGGGCCTCCTCTTAGTTACACTGTTGTAATAGAGTGGGGTTGGACCCAGGGTACCTGGAGGTGCACATTCCAGCTCTGTCACTCATTTAGGCAATCGCTCTGTTTCCTCACATGTGTGGTGTATGTGTCTCTCCTGCATGCTGTAGGATCCAATGGATGGTAGACATAAACAAGTGACGTAAACTGAGAGGCTTCTGCACCCTGATAGGCCTCTCCTCGGACGCAATAATCCAAACCAGACCAAATCAAACCAAATTAGAAGAAGCCCGTGTTTAAGAGAGGAGATGGGAAAGGGAGACTGGAAAAACCATGAGTCTGGTTTCTGGGGGGCAGTTTAAACACCGTGTGGGAGTGGTCTTGACTCTCTCTGGGGGAGGAGCCATCCTTTGGTGGGCTTTCTGAGATGCAGCAGGGTGTGGAGGGAGATGGGGGAGGGCGCTTGGGTGGAATTTCCACCATAACATCCCAGACTCTTTGGGTCTATGGATGTCAGGGCCTGGGGTGAAGCTTCCACCTGAACAGACACAAAGAGACTATCCAGTTCCTTTGCCATTGTATCTCTTCCACAAACAAGAGGGGGCAGGCCAATGAATCTTCAAGTTCTAGTAAAGCTACCATTCTCTATGTAAACTTTTCTCTGGCTTTTGAGCAGGGCACTGATGTCAGGAGGGAACAC
Organism: Mesocricetus auratus; assembly: GCF_017639785.1. NCBI lineage: Eukaryota > Metazoa > Chordata > Mammalia > Rodentia > Cricetidae > Mesocricetus > Mesocricetus auratus. Next base: position 23,994,507 of record NW_024429203.1, read on the forward strand.
TATTACCTAAGGCAGCTGGCTATTTCTCCAAACCACAAAACCCCAAGTGAGTTCATCTGCTGCCTTTGTCAGCAACGGGCTAGTTGCCTGTCCATGGAAGAATTCTCTTCTAGAACTTAATGTTGTGCCCAGTGGCCTCTGACTCTTCAGCTAATGGAGTTGGCAAGTTCAGAGCTCTGAAGGTCACGCGTCCTCAACCTTCATCCTCTTCCCACAGCCATCTGCCCACTGCCCCATCAGTGATGATGAACGCCTGTGATGTCATATCTGGTGGAATCTTGTAAACTCTCATCTTATTGAGGCCTCCCAGGATTTTAACTGTTGAGCACTCCCCTCTTGACAAAATCAACTCAACTAAAGCATCACCAACCCTCTCCCTTCCTCCTCTGGGCCTCTGGCTGACTTCTCTCGGTGGTCCATAAGCTCTGTGAGGGTGTTGCCCGGAGATAAACCCAGGCTCTCTTCTCTTCTGTGGCACTTGATTTTGCTGGTTATTTTTCTTCTCCTGGTGGAAAAACACCCCACAGAGGCAGCACAAGAGAGGATGACTTTATTCTGGTTCAGGGTTTGAGGGAGTTTCAGTCACTCCTGGTGGGGAAGGCATAGTAGACCAAGGTCGCAGAGTGGCTTGATACATCTTGGCAGTAGACTGCAAGCAGAACCCTGTCAGAGTCTGAACCCTGTGTTCGTCACTCCCCAAACCCTGCTTCTGGCAACGTCCACCTTCATTTCCTGCAGTTAGACTCCACCTCTGTGTCAGTCACTGTTCTGTTGCTGTGAAGAGACACCATGACCACAGCCACTCTTATAAAGGAAAGCATTTCACTGGGGCTGGCCTATAGTTCAGGGTTAGTCCGTTGTCGTCATGGCAGTAAGTATGACGGCATGCGGGCAGACATGGTGCTGGAGAAGCAGCTGAGAGTTCTGCATCTGGATCCACAGGCAGTAGGAGGAGGAAGCCACTGGGCCTGGTTTGGGTTTTTGAAACTTCAAAGCCCACCCCCAGTGACGCACTTCCTCCAACAAGGCCACACCTCCTAATCCTGTCAAATAGACCCACTCCCTAAACACTGAAATATATGAACCTATGGAGATCATTTTTGTTCAAACCACCACAACCTCCTAAAGGTCACACACACACACACACACACACACACACACACACACACTGCCCAAATGGCATCACTACTAGCCAGAAGCTTGGGACCAACCAAATGTTCAGACATGTGAGCTTGTGAGGGGCATTTCATATGAAACCATAGCCGTGAGCTATACTAACACTCAGTGTTCCAGGGTCCATGTTATCCTTTTCCTAGATTTCCAAATAACTTCAACAGAGCCCCCAGGAATTTGCCTCATATCACTAAAGTGCAATAAATGTCACAAATGCAAAAAAATCTTATACAGGTTTATCCAACTGAGCTTCTGCAGCCTGACTGAACACTGCCCATGTTCATGTTCTCTCAGAGAGTACAGGGCAGACGGCTTTCCAGGTCAGGTGAATTCACAGGCATCACCCAGAAGAATGCCCAGGTGGAGGAAACCTGCAAACTTACTGATGCCTGTAGTGTGTGAAATCCCACAGTCTGGTCAGACTCAGGCTGCTCTCCTCCACTTCCCCAGCAGACACCCAGCTAGCTTCTCTTAAGAGCTTCAGCTAGCTTCTCTTAAGAGCTTTGCACAACCACACAAAAACAAAATTCAAGATGAGCAGAGATTTCGATAATCATGCACAGGTTTTTATGCAAATACAAGTTTTCACTGCTGTGAAACAAATGATTAGAGGTGGCATTCTTAAATACTCGTTTTTGTTTTGTATGTATGGGCTTGTGTCTGTGTGTACATGTGAGCATCTCGATGCATGTGCCCCAGGAGTCCCGAAGAGGGTGTTGGATGCCCTGGAGCTGGAGTTATGGGTGATTATGAACTGCCTGACTTGGGAGCTGGGAACCAAACTTCAATACTCTGCGAGAACGGAATATGTTCTCAACTGCTGAGCCATCTCCAGCCCTTCTTGGGGCATCAATTGTGTCTTTAACAAAGAAACTTCCTGCTCCCAGGATGTCTGTACCATAGTTCATTGCTACCTGTAGTGTCAAAGTTTAAGTTGTTCTGTGTCCTCTCCAGCACTTGGTGATGATGTCAATATTTTTAAGTCATTCTAATACGTGTCTAACAGTATCCCTGATGTTTTGATTTATGTTTTCCTGAAGACTAATGGTATTGACAATCATTTTGTGTGTCTATTTGCTTTCTGTAGATCATCTTTGCTTAAGTACTGATTAAATATATAATAAATTTTAAATATATTTAAATACATAATATATATTACCATGTCTTTGGTTGTTTCTTATTGAGTTTTGTGATGGTTAATCTTAATTGTTCACTTAACCAGCTTTTGAAGTAGCATGGAAACACCTTTGGAGTGTTTCCGTGAAGATTTAAAAGAGGATAGAAGATCCACCCACCCAGGATGTGCTAGGAACCCCAGCTGTATAAATGAGAAAGCAAGCTGTTTCAGCTGTCGTATTTCTCAGCTTCCTGGCTGCAGACATGTGACCAGTTGCCTCACATTGCAGGCATTGAGACTTCCCCACCAGTGTGGCCTGCGTCCTCAGACTGTACATCCTCAGACTGCATATTCAGAGTGTGGACCCTCAGACTGTACATCCTCAGACTGTGTCCTCAGACTGTGTCCTCAGAGTGTACATCCTCAGAGTGTGCATCCTCAGACTGTGCATCCTCAGAATGTGCATCCTCAGACTGTACATCCTCAGATGGTACATGCTCAGAGTGTGCATCCTCAGACTGTACATCCTCAGAATGTGCATCCTCAGAGTGTGCATCCTCAGAGTGTGCATCCTCAGACTGTACATCCTCAGATGGTACATGCTCAGATGGTACATGCTCAGAGTGTACATCCTCAGACTGCATCCTCAGAGTGTGCATCCTCAGACTGCATCCTCAGAATGTGCATCCTCAGACTGTGTCCTCAGAGTGTGCATCCTCAGAGTGTGCATCCTCAGACTGTACATCCTCAGACTGTACATGCTCAGACTGTGCATCCTCAGAGTGTGCATCCTCAGAGTGTGCATCTTCAGACTGTACATCCTCAGACTGTGTCCTCAGAGTGTGCATCCTCAGAGTGTACATCCTCAGACTGTGCATCCTCAGACTGTGTCCTCAGAGTGTGCATCCTCAGACTGTGTCCTCAGAGTGTACATCCTCAGAGTGTACATCCTCAGACTGTACATCCTCAGAGTGTGCATCCTCAGACTGTACATCCTCAGACAGTGCATCCTAAGACTGTACATCCTCAGACTGTACATCCTCAGAGTGTGAGACAGTGCATCCTCAGAGTGTGCATCCTCAGACTGTACATCCTCAGACTGTGCATCCTCAGACAGTGCATCCTCAGACTGTGTCCTCAGAGTGTGCATCCTCAGAGTGTGCATCCTCAGAGTGTGCATCCTCAGAGTGTGCTCAGACTGTACATCCTCAGAGTGTGCATCCTCAGACTGTGCATCCTCAGACTGTGCATCCTCGGAGTGTGAGCCAATTCAGACCTTTGTTTCCTTAGGTTGTTTTGTTGGGTACTTTGTCACAGCAATTAGAAAACTAACCAATACAGATTGTCAAAGTTCTAATATACATACACAACAGGAGTCTTTGTTGGAAATGTGCTTTACAAATACTTTTTCTATGTGTCTTGCCAGGGTCTCTTAACTGTGTCTTTATCTGAACAAATTATTTTAACTTTGTAACTAAGTTTATTTACTTTGTCCCAGCATTCTGTGTTGAAAAGCCTATTCTTTTTCATCCAATTCATACTTCATCAATAACTAATTGAAAATTTTAGTATGCATATATACATATTCCCTATTGTGTTCCATTGAGCTGTATGAAATCCGGGCCCTCAGACATGCTAGGCAAATACTAATTACTGAACTATGCCACCTCAGTCCTACGAGTCTATGCTGTGTTAATTATTGTATGATTCAAAACTGGGTGAAGTTAACTTCCATATTCATATTATTATACAAAATTTTTTGCTCATGTTTGTTTATTTACATTCACAATATATTTTTTGAATCAATTCCTTTATAGTTATGAAGAATGCCACTGGAATTTCAGTTAAGATTGTGTTAACTCTATACATCACTTTGGAGAAAATTAATCTGTCACTGATAATTGAATTTTATAATCAATGAACGTGATACATTGCTATATTTATTTCCTTCAAAAATGATTACAGATGCTACAGTTTTCAGTATACAAATCCTCCATCTAGTTGGTTAGACTCACAGGTAAGTATCCATGTGCTAACAAAACATTTTTAGTAAAATAACCATTAGAAGTAAGAGAATTATTGGACATTTTTGCAGAACTCTGTAACATATATATATCTTTTTGAAGATTTATTTTTATTAGTTTTGTTGCTCTATGTCTCTGTGTGTGTCCATGTGAGTAAGCGTCATATGTGTAGGTGACTGTAGAGGTCACTGTCTGAAGGACTATCAAAGTCTCCTGGAGCTGGGCTTACAAGGGGTCATAAGCCACCCTGTATGGGTGCTGGGGTCCTCTGGAAGAATAGCAAATGCTCCTAATTGCTGAGCCACCTCTCCAGCCCCGTGTACACCTTAACAAAAGTTACCTTGATTCTAATACTGCTTCTGTATCCAATATGTTGTGGTATATTATTTGGTTGGAATTCACGAAGAAAACTCAACTTCATACAGAATTATAAAGTAGAAGGGTATTTGAAAGCCTTTCCAAATAAATATGGCTATATGGACACTTTTATTTACTGCTATACTCAAACTTGGCAACATAGCAGCTGAAACCATACCAAGGGCCCTTTTCTAGTTATTTTAAATTGCAGTCTCTTGCTCTATGTTGCTTTCTGACTGAGTTTTATCCACGTCTAATTTTGTAGCATTGTTTGAATGACCATTTGGAAAATATCAGTTATCTGAGTTTCAAATGTGATGATCCATTTTATTATGCAATATCAAAATGACATGTATCAACATCTGAAAAAAAGCTTTAGGGACTAGACAACTGTCAAGTTTATGGCGAAAACAGACTTGCTTTCTTGAAAATTCTAATTTTCACCTGAAAAACTCTCTGTGGTTAACAGTAAATATTATCAGCTTCTTTCCTTGTAGTGACAGCCTACTTTGTTCATTCTGGGAAAATGACTCCCAACTATCAGGTCTAAATAATCACAGTTTGTCTGTCAGTTTTTATTCAAGGAAAAATAATGTTTCATGGAGAAAAGAGGCTAGTTCAGCATATGGTTCAGAAAAAAAAGTGCTTTTCCTTAAAATAAACATGACACTTGGGCGTGCTTCAGAATGCTGTGTGCAGACCTCCCTTTTGTCACAGCAGATATTAAAAACTGCTTCCTCAGGGTTGAGACTTAATGATAGTAATAACTTCATTGCTTCACCAAAGATGTTCGTCCACAAGACTGACAAGCACAAGAATTCCAAGGACACAATAATTACAGGTTCTTTTGGATGCCCCTCCCTTGATCCATGGGAAGGAGACAAGGGTTTTACTTGTCACTTTTGTGCCATTAGTACAAAGGCTGACCCAATGAAGAGATCAAATGACATTGGGGTATGATTAGGAAAATGGTCACTAGAAAATGTCTGTGGCACCCCAGTAGTCATCAGATTTCAGTATGAGAATTGATACACTGAACACTGAACCCCACTGCTACACTGAACCCCACCACTGCTACACTGAACCCCATCACTGCATCACTGAACACCATCACTGCATCACTGAACCCCACCACTGCATCGCTGAACCTCATCACTGCTACACTGAACCCCATCACTGCATCACTGAACCCCATCACTGCGTCACTGAACCCCATCACTGCGTCACTGAACCCCATCACTACATCACTGAACCTCATCACTGCTACACTGAACCCCATCACTGCATCACTGAACCTCATCACTGCTACACTGAACCCCATCACTGCTACACTGAACCCCACCACTGCTACACTGAACCCCATAATTGCCACACTGAACCCCACTGCTACACTGAACCTCATCACTGTTACACTGAACCCCATCACTGCATCACTGAATGCCATCACTGATACACTGAACCCCATCACTGCTACACTGAACCCCACCACTGCTACACTGAATCCCATCACTGCTACACTGAACCCAGTCCCACTTGTGTTGTTTTAAAGTTTGGCTGCCATCTGTGATATACTGTAGATCTCATTACAGAAGCACCCAAAAGAGAGAGTTACCAAACAACCCTGAAAAATATAAAAGTTATTATTTATTTTACAATACACTCATCATATTGCCCCATATTTTATTTCATTTAATCTTTTAACATTATTAAGTCGTTATTATTGCAAGGAAGAAATTAAATTCCTTTCACATAAAGGGATATATTGTGAGCATTTGGGTGAAATATTTGGGAACTCTCTCTACACATCCATAGAGGTACATTTTTATATTTGTAAGATCATACTATGTAGATGGTTTGATACCATGATTGTTTTTGCACCTGGGTGTCTCTGTGTAGCCCTGAGTGTCCCAGAACTCAGACCAGGCTGGCCTTGAACTCGGAAATCCTGTCTCTGCCTCCTCAGTGCTGGGATTAAAGGTGTGAGCCACTACACCAGCTTTTTCTTAATAATAGGGATCAATGCCCTCTCCAGGTGGTGGGTTTATCGTGGTTTCTAATTGATCCAGAGTATCCTGGTGCAAAGCTGTATCAGTTTACTTACTGTGTAAGCGAGTTGGTGTTGGAGTGGTATCAGGGTAGTAAGTAGGATGGCTTATATGCGAAACATTCCCTTTAAGAGCTCCTGATCTGAGTCTGTCTCTAGCTAGGGCATCCAATCACAGGAGGGCTCAGACACACCCATGAATCAGTCCACTGAGGAATTCCTAATCTGACAGTGTTATTGAGAAGCGGTGGCATAGTTAAGAGTTGGGGACTGGCTGGCAGAAGGAGGGTCATTGTATTCTTGGGCTCTCTTTATGGCCTTTGGCTCCTTCGGGTCTGTTTCTTTGCTCCCTGGCTGCCACAGAATAAGCAGCTTCCCTCCACCAAGCCCCTTCTCCATGAAGTCTCTTTCTTGCCACAGACCCAAAATCCACAGAACCAGCCAACTAGGAGCCAACAGCTCCAATCCCATGAGCCCAAACACACCTTTCCTTCATGAAATGAAGGTCTGACATGGTGATGAAGCATGTGAGTAACATGGCAGGATAGTTCCTGATTTTCAGCAAAGTTAAGCAGGCGGGGTCTGTAACTATGAGAAACCCAATATGCTCACAGCTCTAACAGAGTCAAGAAAACACACATCTAGAAACACATCAACTAAACTAAGCTAAACCCTGCCATCGATACATTAAAGAATAGGGAGGGGAGAGGATCTGGGAGGAGTTGGGGGTAACCTAATCAAGTGAAATCGTATGAAAAAATCTAAATATGTGAAGAAGAATTATGCAAAGATCCTATCGTCTGCAGCAAGGTTCCTCTTTGCCTGGCGATGGTGTTTGGGGCAGTAGGAGCGAGCAGGGAAGGCTTCATTGGAAGGTTAGAGTAGAGCCAAGAGCTGGGGCTGAGGATACATTCACAAAACATCAGGAGCCATGCTCAGGGCAAATAGGTAATATCTCTTATCCCACATTCACTGGGACTATATTTGTCTCCTGGCTGCCACAAAGCGAGCATCTTGCCTGGAACTCTATCCACACAGAGGGAGGGGGTTCCTGCTTTTAGCCTCAGCTCTGGTTCCGCTTTCCCCTCCCAGAGGCAAGAGGCCACAGGCTGAAGAATGTGCAGAACGCTGGAAAGGATGGAGTTTGCAGGGTCCTGGGAAGCATGCAACTAGAGGATACTGGAGAGGCAGTCAGAGTACCTCCTGTCTGATCTGGCACATTTGGGTGCATTCACGTGTGTGAGTCTGTGTTGAATCCCTAAGTGCTGCTGGGAGGTGTATGAGTTCACTGGCTCTCAAACTGAGACCGCCTGGCCAAGCATCAGTCTCCTTTGGGGGGTAGATCTAACTTTTGTGTCTCATCAAGCCTCCTTCAGGATGCTGATACACGGTCAAGTGGAGGAACACGGACTTGGAGGTTGTGTTTGTCTGAATGCACCGGTGTGGGCAAGGCTTGAAGCTAATTTGCCTTGCAGGTGGAGATTTGCATTTGTGCGTCCTTGTGACAGGAGGCCCACTCCATCTCACCTGACCTTGTCCTTTCAGAGCTCTCGTAGTCTAGGGCAGCCACGCTGGGGCACTTTGCAAATATTAAATGATGATGCTGATGATGGTGGCCAGAGTTGTCTCCAGTCAGCCTAGTCCATCTTCTGTGCCAGACCTGAGGTAGAGAAGCCACAAGGCTGCCTCTTTTCGTCACAGACAGAAATCTAACCAAACACTGCAGAAAGCAGGGACAACGGAATTGACCTAGTCGGAGTGAAAAAACTGCTTTCTTGTTCCTCCCCAGAGTTTGCCAGGATGAGACAAACAGCTTCTATCCATCCGTGGTAAATGGCTGGGTATGGAGGTGGGGGGGTGTGGTGGGAGGGTTTGGAATGGCTGTGGGGGTGGGAGTATGTATAGAAGAGGCCACACCACCTTCCCCATGGAAGACCCCAAGCAAGCATTTTTTTTTTTGCACCCAGATTTCTGTTCTCGCCCTAATACTTGCCTGCCAACTGACCTTGCACACAATGCTTTATCTCTTCCATGTCTCCTTGTCTTTGGAGCGCAGACGGCAGTAGGGTTCACAAGGCAGGCCTGTTGTGCCAATTAAATAAGATGAGAACCATGAATCGATGGGCATCAAATACACAGTAAAGGTCCAAGTCAGCTGCCTGCTGTATCTGTGCTGTTTCCATGTTGCCTCTCCTGCCCAGAAAACTATATCAGCTTCCTGAATCTACCACCTGAGCCAATTCAAAGAGTGAAGGTGGGTTGCCCAGGACTCCCCAGACACGGAGCAGAAAGCAATGGCTATTTCTCCCCACTTAGAACACTCAGTTTCCAAGCGTTATGAGGTGGTCTGACCATATAGACCTCTGTCCTGCAACTTGAACCCCCCATGACTTAATGTTTAAGCAGATCCATAGACATAGCCATAGGAAAGAAACCTAGCTGCTAGGTTGCTGTGTGTGGTAAGGTGTGCCAGAGACCTACTTGGCACCTAACACATAGTAGGTACATATTACATGACGTTCTATCTTGGTTCTGGGTTTGCTATTATAGGAAAATTATTGGTACTGGTTAGATTGCTTAGTCAGTGAAGTGTTTGCCTCGAAAGCACGAGGCCATGAGTTCAATTCCCAGAGCCCTCCCCCCAAAATCATGACACAGTGATGTGTGCTGGAGAGGTAGAGATAGGCAGATTCCTGGGGCTTTCTGGCCTAGCCTACCTGATGAGTTCCAGTCAGTGAGGGATTCTGTCTTTTAAAAAAAATCACAGTGCGTAAAGAATGACATGCAAAGTTGTCTTCTTCCCCTCACAGACATGCACACATGTCTGCATGCACACCACTCATACGTGTATGTGTATACTCCCACACTCATCTAAATGCACATAAACATGTACATACACAATAGAAGAAACAGATAATTATTGTGCAGTTACCATTGTCTGGCACTGCAGCAGCTATGTTATTCATGCTAATCAATCTTCATAAGCCCACAGAATAAGTAATACATGTGATGAGTGATATCGTAGCACGTGGAGAAGGTGATACATAGAGAAACTGATGGAATCTCTTATTCAAGACCGACAGTAATATGGAATGTCTTATTCAAGACCGACAGTAATTAATGAATTCCAAAGAACGATTACGTGAGCATATTCTCCTCCCCTCGGCAGCCTCTGAAGCACCTTGTTCTGTGACTTGGAGTCTGCTGACAGGACAAGATTATTGATCTCCCCACTGAATAAGAATTACTTGCCAAGCAGGGCTTGGGGAGATGGCTTAGTGGGTAAAGTGCTTTCTGCATGAGCTTGGGGACCCAAGTTCAGATCCCCAGCACCCACCTAAAGCAGGGCACAGCATACCTATGTAACGCCAATAGAGACAGAAGAGTTCCTGGGCTCTGCCAGACCAACTAGCCTGGTACAGTGGAGAACAAGACACTCTCCCTGCAACGAACAAGGTGAAAGGCAGCCAAGGCTGTCATCTGAACGCTACAGGTGTGCCACAGCACACAGGCACTGGTATATATGCAGGGGTGGGGGGGAGGAGAGAGGGAGGCGGGGAGAGAGGGAGGCGGGGAGGGAGGGAGGCGGGGAGAGAGGGAGGCGGGGAGAGAGGGAGGCAGGGAGAGGATTATTCACCAAGGAAGTAAATTTATCATTCTCACTTTTTTTCCTCTTCTGACCAAAGGGAAAGTTTTTCTTGCTATCTAGCCTGACCTTCCCTGCTACAGGCAAAAATTCCTTCCCTCTTATTCAGCCTTCAGCAAAGAGCAGCTGAGGCCAGTTCAGTAGTTTGCTCCATGCCTGGTGCTTCTTACGAGAGTGAGACACTAGTAACAAACTTGACTGGGTCGTGTCTAGCGTCCTCCTCCAAGGATAAAGGGAGGCTAGACTTTGAAGGGAGAGAGAGGCAGGGAGAAGCCCCATGACAGCTCAGGCGGTTCTGTTCCTGGTGCTGGCCACCTCCTTGGCCCTGGATGTCATTCTCAGTGGCACAACTGGCTGATGAGTGCAGGGTTGTCTTTGTCAAGGTCCTCCCACATGGGACGAAGTTCCCCAGGAAGAAATGTGCACATCCAGCTCCGCAGCAGGACTTCCTTGACTGCTGCACAGTGAGCAACCTGTATATCCACCCAATCTGGCTCCTGCTCTGTGCCTCAGCATGCCTGTCCCCGCCCGTCTTCAAAAGTCACCTCTTCCAGGAAGATGACCCCAATTAGTACCACAGCAGAGTCCTATCCTTCTACTTCGGGTGCTGTGGGTAGATACACCTCGACTGTGACAGCAAGCATCAGGACTCCCATGTACGTAACTTATCAACAAATAGCTTCATGAACTTAGGAAAGCATTGTTTCCTCACTCCACAAAAATCCCGGCACTTGGGAGGCAGAGGCAGACGAATCTCTGTGAGTTCGAGGCCAGCCTGGTCTACAGGGTGAGTTCCAGGACAGCCTCCAAAGCCACAGACAAACCCTGTCTCAAAAAACCAAAAAAAAAAAAAAAAAAAAAAAAGGGAGAGAACTGGACTAGGTTCAGCTGTGACAGAAGTCACCGGATGTAAGCATTTCGGGCTGGATGGAGATGGGGATGGGTCTGATATTCTGGCACTTGGGAGTCACAGAATACTGAGTGTTACACACCCCAGGTAGAAAGGTATCCTGGAGCTCTGGAGCCTAGGACTACCACAGGTTGTAGTAAGCTTAGAAGTTTACAGCTTTGCTTCAGGGAAAGGCTTCCCCAGTGTATCAGCTCGGCTCCGGCAGGACAGGGTCTTCTAGCTGGGGATGTTCGACAAGTGTAGCAGTTTTGCTAGGCAGGAGGTTTCTCTGGCGAAGTTGCTACAGTTCAGCTCTGTTCCCAGAGAGCAGAAAGCAGAGAGCAGAGCTCAGCCAAAGGCAGGTTTCCTGTGCAAATGTTATAGCCCTGCTGGCTCTGCACTGCTCTGCCCAGGGTCGCCCTGCTCCATCACTGCCTCAAAAGATCTTCACCCAAAGCTCATTGAAGGGGTTTATTGGGAGGGAAGAATCCAGGAGAGTGGCTGCCCTCTGCCAGAGTGGCAGAAGACAGCCGGGTAGCACAAACAGACACAAATTGGACACAGGATTTACATAAGGCTTCTTGGGGGCGGGGAAGTTTTTCCAGGGTGGGGATTGGTCAGATTTTGTGCTGAACTCAAATTGGCTAGAGCTCTGCTCAGGGATTGGTTAGTTTTCTGCACAGAATTACAGGTTTGGCTCTAGTTTCAGAGCCAAAGTGTGTTTCTTTCTCTGGTCCTTTTTAGCCTTTTGGCTCCAATTTTAGGGTCAGGGTGCATTTCTTTCATTGACTCTGATTCCAGGGACAAAGTGTGTTTCTTTTGGCACTGGTTTCAGGGTCAGGGTACATTTCTTTGGTTCTGGTTGCAGGGCCAAAGTGTGTTTCTTTGGCTCTGCTCAGGGTGTGTTTCTTTGACTGGCCCCCTTTCCCTACACTGGAACCTCAGCTCTCAGTCCCAGGGAAGGTTTGTGAAGATGCAGATGCCTGGGTTGTATCCTTGGTCCGGTCTTGCTCTGATTCACAGTACTGAAACTGGTCCCTCTCACCCATGTCAGTCACCCACTGTTGTGGGGCTAAGTGTCCTAATTGTAAAAACACTTTCCTGGTTTGCTCACCATTCATAGTTAAGGAATTGGGATGAGGCCCCTGGATGGTTCCCAGTCAAGGTCATCCAAGGGACCTGACTAAGAGCCTGGCTGGCTGGAAACATTCTACATGAAAAACATCAGGACTCTCCCCTGCAGGGAATCTGTGTCTTACATCTAGTCATGCAGCTGACTTGCTCCAAACAAGTCCACCTTCCAAACATGGAAGGTAGAAGTCACACAGTTGTCCAAAACCCAGTCTCGAAAGTCAGTGTCAGTTCTACCTTTTTTTTTTAATTCTCAAATTGAGTTACAGGCATGGGTGTGTCAGGGAATGTTGGCAATCCCGGCACTGGGGACAGAGATCCCTAGGGCTTGCTGGTCAGCCAGCCTGGCCTCACCAGCAAGCCCCTGGCCAGTGAGCAGTGGGGAAACTTTAAGTCAAGAGGAGGAGAAGGGGATGGGGGAGGTGGGTGGGCGATGGGGAAAAGGAGGAAGGAGAGGGGGAGGAGGAAAGAGGCGGCCAACGCCTAAGGAACAGCCCCTGAGGTTGCCCTCTGACCTCCACATGCATACCCACGCATACACCCTCACAGTCATGTACCCTGCACAGTAACAGTAAGTCATGTAGCCTACCCTGAGGGACAGGCAGCCCGCCTTGAAGAGGGAATAGTGACAGTGTGTCATTACAGAGAGACAGGAAATGCTACTGAGGCCAGCTCTGGGCATCTAGATTGTCATAATTGTAAAAGCACTTTCCTGTGAGCCTGGTATATGTGAAGTCTGGCAGCTATGTCCTGAGAACCTGCTTGTCATCTTCCCCTTCTCCTCCTGCCAATTAAGGCACAGCCTCAGACCTCATCACAGCACCGGCACTAATGGACTAATGATTGATGTGCCTTGTGTTCTCTGGTGACACCAGTCTTTGTATTCAAAAGTGATCATTATATACCAATGGTCTATAATGGGGAGGGGACGAAGGGGACTAAAAGCACACCAGATATCCTCCCTGCTTCCTGTCCTCAATTGGCTCCTCATCTAGGAGCAGACAAATACAGCAACTAACTCCCTGGGCCGAAGCACCCTTCCTTGGTTCTGAGTTACACCTAGGAAAGTAACTGTGAGTTCTCTTTTTTGACAATGTACCCAGAAAGGGAAATGTTGCAGGGGCTACGTAAATGTTTAGTGGGGAGAATGCAGGGAGGGGACTGTCTTATACCCATCACCTATCACCGGCCATAGCTAAGATCCTTAAAAGGCCTGGAAGTGAAAATTATTGGGGGGGGGTGATACTTTAAACGGTGGTCATAAAAACCATCTCTGGTTTGGGAAGTGGTTACAGCATTATCAAAGAGATACTGATCACAGACAACTGGGCAGGAGGAGGTGTGGAGCATTCTCTAGACCCAAGTCGTTCCTACACAAACGTAAGAGGCAGGCCCCTCTATAGTCACAAGTCTGCTGAGCCCTTCCCCTGCCTGCCCATGTCCCTCTTGGATGACCAGTGTCACTCAGAGATATAGGCTTGCCCTATAGGTCCTGATAATCACACTGGGGGAGGGAAACTACTCTGCCTTGGTGGCAGTTACTCTTTAGGCTTCCCATGACTTTCTTAGAAACCACAGCTATCAAATGATTGTTTTCCTAAGCTCAGATTTCTGGGGTTGGGGATGGAGTTGGGCGCAAAAGATGTCAGAGAAAACACGAAGATTAAAATCTGCCTTCCCTGCCCAGCAAACACCACCTGGCTGCCAGTTACAGACTCCTTGCAAAGCTATCCTGCAGACTGCATGGAAAGGCCTGCTGAGTTGCTAGCTTTCCTCCTGGCTCAAGGACTCAGCTCGGGCTCAGATTTGGAGCCTTCATCCTGTGGGCCCCAAGCAAATGGATGTTGATAAACAGGTGTGTCTCCCCATGAATGTTGGCTCCAGGCACTCTGGGTGAGGCAGGGAGTTCAGGCTGTTTCTCTGTGCGTGGAGAAGGCAGGGATAGGAAGCTATTCTGGTCTTGTCTAGGGAGTCATTATGTCTTGGGTTTCCAACGTCATTATCTCCAAAGGGCAACATTGTTTCTTGTTGCTTCTATTTGCATGTACAGGAAGACAAACAACGGCCAAAGATTTGCGCTGTGGAAAGCTTTTGGAGGACTGGCCACAGACTCTCTTTTGGATAACCAGCCCTGCTCTCTGGGAGATGTGTGTTCCTAATTAGAGATCTTAGCGATCGGCACCTAGAGGTGATATTTCACACTTACAAGCAAGTTTAAGTTAATCAGGCAGCAATGGACCCTCCAGACTAATGGGATGGGAGTGTTTTCTCCACTCAGAAAAAATTCACCTATGTTTGGCTTGCCTGGTGTAGAGCTGTTTTCTTGCTTGCTTTAGCTCTCGAGTGAAGGGCAAGGCTTTATTAACAAAGCCAATGAATGGCATAGATGTGGTCTACTAGGCTGAGGGCACCAATTCTCAGGGCACCAGCTCCAAAGATCTTTAATGGCCTCTTATAAGGAGCTTGGCAGTCACTGGCTGAAGAGACAGCAAGTAAGGAGGTGTCCAAGATTAAAATAAAAAGAGTTTGTTTAGGGACAAGGTCACACAAGGGGCTCGTGAGTTAATAGTTACAATTATTTAAATTGAAAAATTTGTCAGTGGGTCACCTGCAAGACACTCTGAGTGAACCAAGATGCCAAATCTGACCAAAGAGGCCCCATTTCCATTAGGGCAGTCAGCATACTCCTTTGAACACAAAGCCCAGACCATGCTGTCTGTACAGTTACCGCAGAAGCACAGCGTGGCTCATGACGGCAGGGACGAGAGCTCTAAATTCAACAAGGCAGTATTTGACTTAGCTTTGCGGGGTAGGTATGAGTCTTGTATGAGGGTGTTTCAGATGCAGGAAGCCATCTGAGCCAAGGTTAGAGGGTAGGAAAACAGACAGTGAATACAGACACTGTGAACTCTAGGGCTGGAGCTCAGCACTTCCTTCATGGGGGTGACAAGGGTGACAGGGGGTTCAGGAGACGAAATAAGAGCAGTAGGTGGCCTCTAGGTTATAAACACTAAATGTGTTGTTCAGAATTTGGCTCTCAAACTTATAGGAATTGGGGGAATTGGGTCTTGACTAGTTTTAGAGCAATCACGGAAACATACATCTGGGAGTGTCTATGAGAGCCCTTCCAGAGAGGTTTAACAAACCTGGGGGCACCCGGATTCTGAATGTAGGCAGATGGCCCATGGGCTGGGGTCTGGATGGGATGACAGAGGAGTATAACGTAAGTGCTAGCTCTCACTACTTCCTGCCCGTGGACACCATCGCCCAGCTGCCTCATGCTCTTGCTGCCATGAGGGACTGCACCCTCAATCTGTGAACCCAAATTACTCGTATTTCCTCAAGTTACTTTCGTCAGGCATTGTGGAAGATTCCTTTACACTGTGTGAATATATGTCACTGTGATTGGTATAATAAAGAAGCTGACCGGCCAATAGCTGGACAGGTAGAGGTTAGACAGGACAAAATGAGAGCGTGAAAGAGAAGAAGGAGGCGTCTCGGAATCACAAGGAGACAAGAGAGAAGGAGATGAACTTGCCGTACTGAGAAAAGGTACCGAGTCATGTGGCAGAGTATAGATGTGAAATACTCTTAATTGAAAATGTGAGAGTTAGCTAGTAACAAGCCTGAGCTGTTGGCTGAGCATTTATAATTAATAAGTCTCAGTGTGATTACTTGGGAACTGGCTGGCAGGATAGAAAAGTGGACCTACAAGGCATTTTGCCACAACAATGAAAAAAAAGTAACTATTACCTCTACCAAACAGAAGTCAATGGAGGTAGAAGTTCGGAGACTGAAGCAGAGCCAGCAGCAGAAGGCTGGTGCCACGGAGGTCTGATCTATCATGGAAGTGATGGCTACAAGGGAACACACAGCCGAGAGAGGAACTGGAGGAGGGTGTGGCATGGACTTTTCTGGATGATGAAGTGAGCTGAGGGCAGTGCTGTTGAAAGACGTAGGCCACTTGGAGAGATGGTGCTATGACTTCTGGTTCACATATGGAATGTGATGCTTGTGTTTCAGGCTTGGTCTCAGCCCTTGGCACTATCGGGAAGTAGGAGCATCTTTAAAAGATGCAACCTAATGAGAGTCTTCAGGTCATCGAGTGTCCTTGAAGGAGCTAGTGAGGACCCAGATGCCCCCATCCCCACATCTTTCCTGTACCCCCTTCCTCCTCCTCCTCTTCCTCTTTTCCCTTTACCTCAGATACCAGGAGCTGAGTTTCTTTCCTCTACCATGCCCTGTGTTTCCCACGAGACTTTCTGACTCAACACAAGCTCATTGACCATAAACTGAACCCTCCAAAGCCATGCCAAATAACCCTTCCCTTCCCTTCCTTTTTTTAAAGACAGGGTTTCTCTGTGTAGCCTTGGCTATCCTGGAACTCACTCTGTAGGCCAGGCTGGCTTTGAACTCACAGGGATCCACCTGCCTCTGTCCCCTAAGTGCTGGGATTAAAGGCATGCACCGCCACCACCCAGCCCCTTTCTCTTTCTAAGTTGACTTAATTTAGGTATGTGTTACACTGGAGGAATGATGACTAACACACACGGGATTCTGGACTCAGTATGTGAAGTTCCTGGATTCTTTGTCTACAGAAGAGGCTTAAGCATAGGCCAGTGCCAAAAAACATGGCTGTTAATCAGATTGCTTGGAAATTCCATGAAGGGACAAAGGGCCTGACAGTTTCACCAGGGAGAAGCACAGAGGAATGTGGGAAAGGCTAGGGAGGAGGATCAGGGAGTGGTTTGGGATAAGCAGGGAGTCTCGGAGTTGCTCTCCTCTGGGGTGACAGGCTGTATAAGGAAGGGGTGAATGGGTACACAGCAGCAGTTGTGAGGGGGATGCCTCCCTTTCTCAGTCTGCACCCTTGGAGAGTTACGAGTTAGGATGGTCAGGGTAACTAAGATTTCTGGTCACCCCTTACTTACCCTTTTAATTGCCCATGTGAGACCCCCTGTTCTTTGAACAAGGCAGCCTTCCCACTGACTCTGGAAGGGCGACTTCTGCCACAGCACAAGCACCTAGGCGACTGCTTTTAGGATGGGGGTTAGTTGTGTGGTTTCGTGTCAACTGTCTAGCATAGAGCAGGCTGTGACCCACTCAACCGTGCATTGTCCTGACAAGCCCAGCACTGGGTCTTTCCATGGCTCCACACCTGGGCACTCTCACGTTCTTGTTTCCCCTCCGTGTGTGTGTGTGTGTGTGTGTGTGTGTGTGTGTGTGTGTGTGTGTGTGTGAGAGAGAGAGAGAGACAGAGAGAGAGGGAGAGAGAGAGAGGGAGGGAGGGAGGGAGAGACAGAGAGAGAGGGAGGGAGGGAGGGAGAGAGAGAGAGACAGAGAGAGAGAGGCACTCCTATGTCTTCATGTATGTTGTGGGGGGGAGAGAGAAAGAGAGAGAGAGAGAGGCACTCCTATGTCTTCATGTATGGTGTGTGTGTGTGTGTGTGTGTGTGTGAGAGAGAGAGAGAGAGAGAGAGAGAGAGAGAGAGAGAGAGAGAGAGAGAGAGAGAGAGACTCACTCCACTCCTGCACTGTGCTATTTAGGAAACTTTCTGCCCTTTCTTACCTGACTCCCACCCTGGCGTGCAATCCTGCCTCAGCTGCCCCTTTTCCTCAGGGTGTGCAGTCTTGCCTCGGCTGCCTCCTCCTCTTCCTCAGGCTTGTAGAGATGCATTTGTTAAGTAGGGATCCACGCTCATTTCTCTGTACCCTGTCTATAGTCTTCTAAATCCTGACTGTAGATTGTTCAGGAACCATTTGAGCCAGCCTCTCCTTAGTTCTTGTTCACAGGAACTGTCTTATGCCTCCAGAGGCTTCCCATTGCCCTGAAGACAGAAGCTGGGATCCCTTGCTGGCATCTGTGCCCTTCCCTAGCCTGTATCTTCTGTTACTGCCACACCAGGAGAAACTCCCACCCTACACACTCGGCCCCAGGGCCTTTGCACACACAAACATTGCTTCTATTCTAGAGCTGGGCTAACTTCCCAACCCTTCTTGACACCTCAGTTCTTTCTTCTGTCACCTCACTTCCTTAATACTCCCTGAGTCTCCAGCTTTCTTTGTAGATGCTACATTCTCAGGGCTCCAAACCATGGAATCATTTGATAGATATCCATTTCACCCATTATTTTTAATATTTATTTATTTAATGTATATGGGTGTTTTGCTCAGCTTATATGTCTGGGATCACATGTGTTGCTGTGTCAGTGGAAGCTAGGAAAGGGGGTCAGTTCCCCCAAACTGCAATTACAGATGGCTGGGAGCCACCATGGGGGTGCTGGGACTCAAACCCAGGTTCTCTGGAATAACAGCCAGTGCTCTTAACTTATGAGCCATCTCTCTAGCCCATTTCACCCATTATTTATGAGGGAACATGCCTTTCCTTCCTCTCTTGTATCTGCAGAGCTGGGCCCAGGGCTCAGAGAAGAGTCATCCCCCACAGGAGTGCGTTGAAGAGCAGAGCAACTGGTAGCCTCTTTTAGCCCCTAGTCACACTCATCACAGGAACCAGATGTGCTTCTTTACCCCCTAGAAGGAAGAGATGACTCTCTTAGTAGCAGTGACGTCCCACATTCCACCTGGATAAACAAAAAAGAGCCTTGTTTGAGAGGTGAGCCCTGGCCAGTCCGCACAGGCTTGACTTCCATTGTCCTCCTGAGCCAGGACAGCCAGCAGCATCAGGCACAGGCCTGGGGAGAGACGAGGCCACATCCTCTGGCAGAAAACAGACTGAAGCAACAGGTGCTTGGGCAAGGAGACCCATTGGCCTGTCCTTTCCCAAACAGGCCTGCAAAGCCTGGGCCTGGCATCCTCGTACTAGGAGTGGCTCCCAAGGACAACTTGTAAGTGGTTCAAGGGCATTGTGAGGGAGGATCCAATCTGCTTGCCCAGGGCACGGGACTAGTAAGAGATGTGGTATCATCTCTCCCACGCTGGGCAAGTGGAGAGGGACAGGGGTTACAGTCCTCTGTACAGCTTACAGAGGAAAGGTTGGGGACAGAGGGTCAGGAGTCACGTGAATCGGCAAGACTTGAGCCAGACTTTGATAATAGCAATTCGTTGTCACAAGAACCCTAGTGACTTTGAAACTGGGTCAGGGTGGAGTCCTTTCAGCCCAGCATCCTGATGTCCTGTGCTCAAGGGGTCAAACTGTCTTCCACAGACTCCCCTTAGGCAGGGTAACTCAGTTCCTTCCTGGCAGGCATTGATGGCTTCTCTGCCAGCTCCAAGGCCTCCTTGATTTCATGTCTATTTCCTGCCTTGGGCTTTTGAGAGCTGGCCATTAATTAAAATAATTCAACCAAGCTGGGCAGTGGTGGCGCACGCCTTTAATCCCAGCACTCAGGAGGCAGAGGCAGGCGGGTCTCTGAGTTTGAGGCCAGCCTGGTCTAGAGAGTGAGTGAATTCCAGGACAGCCAAGCTACACAGAGAAACCCTGTCTCAATAAACAAAACATATAATTCAATAAAGTTGAAGGGTCACAGAAATATCAAGTTCCCCATTCTTTAAAAAAAAAAGTTTTCCTTTTGGTTTTTTGAGATAGGATTTCTGTGTAGCCCAGGCTGTCATGGAACTTACTCTGTAGACCAGGCTGGTCTCAAACTCATGGATGTGCCTGCTTCTGCCTCCCAAGTGCTGGGATTAAAGGCCTGCACCACCATGTGCAGAGATTCCCCTCTTTCTTTTCACAAATGAGAAACCAGTCTAGGTCTGGGGTGCTGGAGAGGCAGGGCTGGGACTCTTGCTGGCAGGGCCATCACTTCAGGGATTGGGGGTTGTCAGGGAGCCCTTGTGATCAGACCTGGAATGGGATGATGACAGCTGCTCTCCTCAACCTTTGAACACACACGCTGAGTGACTTGGACAACCTTCCTCATAGCAGGGCTTCCTGTCCACCAACCTGGTAGGGTAGCTGACCTCTGTCCATTCTTGCAAGCTCTGCCCTCATTAGAGACAGTGAGTCAAAAACCTGCTGGGGGTTATGCTCACCTCCCCTATCTCCGGTGAGAGAATGGAAGACTTCATATGTGAGCCTTCAAGCTGACGCTACAGGTAGGATTGCAGAGCTAGGATGTAAATCTTCAAATTCATTTGTTATCTCGAATTTTGACTCAGAGACTAGACTGGAAAGAGCTACTCTTACAGCCTTCTGACAGAGTCAGGGTTTGTGTGTGTGTGTGTGTGTGTGTGTGTGTGTGTGTGTGTGTGTGTGTGTGTGTGTGTGTGGAGGGGGTGTCTTGAAAACGGGTTCCTGCGCAGCATAATCCTGGTTCAGGTGAGAGCCTTGTCCCCACAGCCCACAGCTCTATTTGAAATGACAACTCCACCCACCTCTGGTTCCGTTCACGCTAATTGCTAACACACCCAAAGAATGCAGGTTGCGGGTGGTTGATGCACAGTTGTTTCCTCCTATTTTTCTGCTTTCCTCCCCTGAGTTTACTATTTCCAAAAGACACCAGCCTTGTCACGGTGTTAGTCTGGCTAGCTTCCTACCCTCGCCAGAGGAGGAAAATCAAAAAGCAACAGCTGCTGTCAAATTCGCTCGGGCGCTGGGCGCCTCCTCCGCGCGCGTCTCCTGTTGCTTCTTCCAGCCTCACTTCCCTTTGCGAAGAGCTCGAGGAGAGGAAGGAGCGGGCGACGACAGCGCAGAGGTCGGTCACGGTCCGAGAAGCCTGCGGACAAGGGCCACCCGAGAGCCCAGCCCGTCAGCCCGCTCCGGGAGGCGGGAAAGCTACAAGCCGCGCCCACTGCCCTGCCCCCAGCGCGCCACTCCCGGCTGCTGGAACTCCGCACATCCTCCCGGGATCCGCTCGGAGGGGACCCAACGTCCAGGTGAGCAGGGGAGGTGGGCAAAGTTGGCGCCTTATTCCGAGGGGAGGAGGTTCGGTTGGGGACCCGTTCCTCTAGCGCCAGATTTCTCCGAGTGTTGTTTGTTTCAGTGGGTGTGTGCCCACTTCCCCGCCTGGGCGGCGGGAAACGGCTTTGAGGATGTAAACAAGGAGGTAAGCATTCGGAGGCCAAGGGTTCCGGGATAGGAAAGCAGGCAGTGGCGTGGGTGATGCTAGTGGCTGGGAAATGCTTTCGAGGCTGCTCTGAGCTTGGATCAGGAGCTCCAGGAAAAGGGGAGAGGACCCTTTAACGGGGAAGCTTCCCTTTTGTTACTTGGAAGCTGGAGACCCTAGGGGAGTGGGAGATGCTAGGAACGGGGAATGTGACTAGCTGGGAATGTGGACACATGAGCCACACAAAATGGAACTTGCTGGCTTGGTGCTTGTGGGGTGTGGGCGTGGGCTGGGGGAGTGGAGAGGGAGCCCTGAAGAAGGCATTGGGATTCTAGGGTGAGGGGATTCATCTGATACATTGACTTCTCTTGGTCTGTCAAGCCCGGTTTTTCTTTCCAGGGCCACAGGTACCCTATCTCCACCGTTCCCCAGCCCCGGTGGAGCCTCCCCCTTTGTGTCTGCACGGTTTTTGTTTTTTGTTTTTGTAGAGTTGGCTGAGAGCCTGGGTCTCTGGGCGCCTGCTCCGGAATAGTCAGGTTGGAAATATGGGCCCATCCAAGCTGCCACCAACCTCCAGACACAGAGGTTGCTGTGCAGACCGAGGCTTGGCCCCACTGATGTGCCCTCTGCCTTCATTCTCTTTGTCTAACCTGGGCTGTAGGAACTGGGATTTCCAGATTTGTAGAGGGACCAGGGAGCATCCCAGCCCTCTGTGGAAGGACCCCTGGCTCTGGAACTCTGGCTGACCTCATACTGTAGATATATGAATGTCGGTATCTGTTTTCCAACTTGGCCTTTTGCACGTGACCTGTCTCATGGTTGCCATGGAAACCCCTTCACTTCAGCCTCCCTCCCTTTTCTGCCCATTCCTCACCTCCGATTGCCTCCCCTCCCCCAATATGGTTGCCTAGATACTGGTTACCCTTGGCTTTTAAGGGAGGACACCCTATGGCTGGCTCCTACTCTAAACTGCCTGACCCTTTACCCATCCCATAATCATAAGCTCCACAAAAACAAATGTACACATACTACACCCATTATCGTCACAGCCTCACATGCCTGCCACCCCACACAGTCCATTAACATAATCCACACACATATATATCACATGTACACTGAGCACACCTCATGAAACACAACACATAAACACCAAAGACACCAAATGCACACCACACCACACCACACCACATAAACACCTAACATATCACGCACCTTACACACCACATACACACCAACTACACCACACACACACACCATACAACCACACCAGATACACTGTATGCATCCTCCACATACACACTGACATTGCATACCACCAACCCTCAGCCTTCATTCTGTAACACAAATCATCACTTTACCAACACACACACACACACACACACACACACACACACACACGCCAGGCTGCGTGAGGCCACGCTGAGAGAGAGGATGGTTTTCTTGCTGTTCAGCCTTACCCTGGATGTCTAGAGTATGAAGCAGGAGAGGGAGAAGCCCAGAGGGGACTCTGACATCTCCCAGGCACCTTGCGGGACATGGTGAAAGCAAAGCTTCCAGGCCTCCTTAGTAGAGGGGCACCTCTCCTAGGTGCCAGACTCCAGGGCCAGGCAGGGCACAAACCAGAATTTACATCTCTGCCAGCTGTGTTCTTCCAAGGGTTCCTTCTGACTGGAGGGGACTCTGTGGAGGGGAGAGAAGCCTGTTATGGAGAACGCAAGTAGGCAGAAAGAAGAAGCAGGGAGCAGAGCTGTTAGGGTTCCAGGTGTGTGGAAGTCAGGTACTCAGCTGCTGTGTGGAGTTCAGGTCTCTCTCTCTCCAGCCCCATTTTCCCGCTTCCTGATTGCTCCTCCATTCATTTCTAAGCCTCTGAGAGAATAAGCAGCACTGCCAAGGGCTGCTGAATTGTCAGGACGCTTCCAAGACTTGCTCTCCGATGGCTGGAGCTCCAGGAAAGAGTTCCCCTCCGGGTTCCAGCTGCCCCTTGGACTGGCGGAGAGCCCATTTCGTTCAGTCATTCAATGGTTTTAAGCACCCACTATCTATTAACTTCTGGGGACATGACAGTGAGGAAAGAGACACAGTCCCTGACTCCAGAGCCTCAGGACAGTGATGCAGGTTGGGAAACTGAGGCAAAGTCTCACAACCAGTAGTGCTTGAGGCCAAACTTCACAGGCAAGGTTTTGGATTCCACACTGTCAGGCCTGTACCTCTTACCTTCTTCCCTTGGTGGCAATCAGTCCTTTGGAGATTGGAAATGTCCCTTCCAAAGTGAGGATCCCCTCATATTGGGTGTGGACGATAGAGGCATCTGCCTCATTATATTTTCTTAGAGAGCGAAGTTGAAGGATGTGGTAAGGAGAGATGTGAAGAGAATCTTAGACCCCCTCCCCCAGCCTTTGGAAATCAACCTACCTAGATCCCCCCATGGGGAGCACACAGTCCTCGACCTCCACTTGCTTCCTGCTGGATGCAACAGGCTACCATCTGGGTGCAGTTAGTGCCAGGTAGCCACTAGGATCACCATCTAACAGATTGCCGTCTTCTCCTCCTGGGGTGCGCTGAAAAGGCACAGCTCACAGGAGACAGAGCCTGTGGCCCACAAAAAGCCTGGCTCTAGCTCCCTGGCCCAGCCCTGCATACTGTGCTTCCCAAGAGGAAATGCATTTACTCCACACATGCCACAGGTCTCTTGGTGCAACCTAAAAATGGCTTGGTCTGTGCTCAAGTAACCTGTGGCCTCCAAGATCTTGGACATTTGTTTCCGGATCTGTCCACAGGGGAGTTAGTCATTTCCAAGCCACCTCCTTCCTCCAAATGTGTGTGGATTCTACAATCTTAAAAGATTGCATTTCTCTGTAGACACCAAAGTGGCGGGGGTACGGTTGAACTAAGCTGGAAAGAGACTGTCCAGCCTCTCTGGAGAAAGGTCCTTTTTCACCACTGGCCGGGCAATGGCTGGGAGGCCAAGGATGGGCTGAGTAGGGGAGGGACTTCCTGGGCAAGAGTCATCTGTCTGTTCTGCTAGGACACACATGGGGCCTAAAAAGCTTAAAGGGCCCAAATGGCCACCTCTGCTGAGTCTGAGACTGGGGACAGCATTTAGTGCGTCTCTGAAGACCTCCGGACAGTTTTAAGAGCTTGGGAACACATTATCTTGGATCTCTGTCCTTGGCAAGAAGCTGGACCTCTCTGGCCATGGCAGAAGCTGGGAGGGAGCCCATTTAACAGCATCTTCTCTGCTTTAAAAGGGAGAACTTTGACCCAGGAAATATAAAGCCAGCTTGGAAACAGCATAGGAAAACTTTTGTCACAACAATGTCTGGCTGGGTGAGGGGGCGGGGAGGAAGGAAGAAGGACCCCAGAGATCAAATTGGGACCGTGGAAGTGCCTCTGCCCAGTCAAAACAGAGTCAGAGACCCTCTGCTCTCCACAGCTCGGGAGCAAAGCCGGACCCAGGTTTTATTCATTCATGCTTTTAGCAAATGCCAAGTCCCTTCAATATGGCAGACCCTGTGCGTTTCTCAGAGCCCTGTAGAGCTGTGGAGCCATGCTTTCTTATTCACTCCTGCTCAGGCAGATCTAATGATTTGGCCTGTCCCTCCCCCTGCCAGCCCACCTCACCTCTATCTTCCATCAGGAGACCCCTGCCCCTCCTTGTGGCCCTGTCCCTCCACAGGAGGACTCCCTGACTCACAGATAAGCACGCTTGCACTTCCGTGCCCAGTCCCTTCCTCACACATACATAACCCTCTGTCGCTGACACATAAGCAGGTGCTTGCCCGTTTCCACACACCGGCCTACTTTCCCCAGCAGCGGTCTCTCACCCTCGCGATGGCCTAGTAAGTTCCTCCTCTCTGACACCAGAGCTGTTATCTGTGGCTCCAGTTTGGTCCTGTCACAGCCCCTGTGTGTGACTGTCCTGTCACAGAGTAACGGCGGGTGGGTGGTCCTACCCTTCAGGCGCTCCCCAGTCAGCTGCATCCAGGTGCCCACTGTAACCCTGGGCTCTGCCGTCTACTTGGGACTTGCTAGAACATGCTGTCCCTGCCTGTGGAGTCTGGGGTGACAGCCTTTGTAGAGCCATACATCTAGGTTCTGGAGCTTTCCAGTTTTGTTTTTGTTTTTAACTGTTCCTCATATGTCAGATGAGCATGGAGATGTATTGGGGCTAGTTCTGTAAAGCAGCTGAACCATGTTGATAACTCCGTCTTACGGTCATTAGGATGACATACTGTTCTGTCACTCTTCAAGGCTCCTCTCAAGTGC
Source organism: Mesocricetus auratus (assembly GCF_017639785.1). NCBI lineage: Eukaryota > Metazoa > Chordata > Mammalia > Rodentia > Cricetidae > Mesocricetus > Mesocricetus auratus. The sequence goes on from NW_024429203.1 coordinate 24,020,159, forward strand.
TCATTCCTCCAGGAAGCTCTTTCTAATTCCCCGTCAGCATTTAAGTAGGCTTACAGACATCTCTCCCCGTTCTGTGCCCCCTCCTCTGTAAAGGCAAGGTCACCTGGAGGAAGCCCTGGGAGCCCATGGGTGGAATCAGCCTTCACTGAGAAGTGTTCAATTCTAGTTTCCACCTAGTCCATCCCTAAGGTGTCCATTCCTTTCCTCCCATGCATGGTCTTGGAATGGCTCTTCCTTGGCAGTCTGGCAGATGCTGAAGGCTGAAGTTAACAGAGGGAGCTGATTCACTGCTCCATTTTGGAGTTTGGCGAGACCCAGATGGTAGAGATGAGGAAGTGAAGGCCTGGAGTTGGGGGAGGCATGATGAAATGCCTCAATATGCTTAAAATATGCCATTGAGATTCTCAGGTGTTCCGAGCTCAGGGTGGATCATGACTTAAAGACACAGGGTCAAATGGCAATTAACTAACCAATCAGTCAATATCTGTACAGCATCCAGAGATGCTGGCATTTATAATTTCTGGGACACATGTACACACACACACATGCAGAATAGGGGGTGATCTGTCTCTGGCTGGTTGGGTCACACACACCCAGCCCATTGGCTTCTGCGTAATGCTACTGGTTACCTAGACTAGCTAGAACCTGACACAGTTGTCCTGGACAGGCAGGATCTCCGAACTCTGGATGGGATGTATGGGCCTGGCTCATGCTGGGCAGTTCATGTCAACTAAAGTGCATATGCTTGCAGTGTTCCTCTGCGGACTGACTATGTTGGCTCCGTGAAGACTGTCTCAGTTGGCAGTGACGGTGAAGTGACCCCAAGTCCCAGGCCCTTAGGGTAGGTCAGTTTGGAGTCTTTCCAGGAAGACATGTGGAAACCAGGCCTGGGTTTGAGTTTTGTGGGATGCTTCCCTTCCTGAGGAAGAGCCTGGTCTCTCTCCCAGGGCTGTTCTCACTTTTGTTTCTTGTGGCCAACTTCCCCTCTCCCAGAAGTAACTTCAGGTTAAAGGCAAAAGCTCCTAGAGTTATTGTGCTCTGCTGTGTAATAGGGCGCTTTAGCCTCTGACCCTGCCCTGCACAGACAGCTGGGGTTGGGACTGGGCTCTTAGAGAAACAGTTTTGAGTCTTAGCAGCTTGGGGGATCCCCCTCTTCCATGAGGGAGGCATGATGGAGAAGAACCCTAGACCCTGGGCCCTTGCCAGGCATGAAGGCCTAGTCCTTTCTGAAAGGGCAGTGGGGGGGGCTGGGGGCTAGGGGGACTTAATTACCCTGTTGCTAGGCTGCCCAGCTGCCTTCTGGGCACCACAAGGAATTCAAGACAAAGTAACTCAGGCCACCAGATTTCCAGGTCTACCTTCTACTCTCTCCTTTCCCTTACCAGCTTTGAGGCCATCTCCTCATTTGTTCTGCTCTGGGGAGGGTTGGGGTGCGGTGGGCAGTCTGTGGCGAGAGCCGTCATTTCAAGCTAGGCTCTTAAACTAAGAATTGATATTTAATTGTTTATTCAATGGGTATTTAAAATACAGGGCAAGCAAATGGGCCACAGGTCTCTCAGTGGCCTCTCTGATCACAACCAAACACACTTGCTTTAAAAGACAGCTTTAAAAGCCTTGGCTGGCTCTTGGCTCTGTGGCAATGAACCAGCTATGCCTCGTCTACTACCAAAGCCATGTGGCATGGGAACACCTGTGCTCTGCACGGTGCCAGGGAAGTGAGCTGGTGGGCTAGGGGTGGGTAGAGAACGCACGACTGATTTGGTTTTTTAACTGAATATCCAAATTCAGTTAGGAGCAGACTTTTCTTTGGATGGTTTCATGTTTATGGGGAAACTTGGGTGGACACACAGAACTCAATGCCTCCCCTTGTTCACAGCTACTACTGTCACTCAGATGTTCCTTTGTGAGCCACAGTCTTTACCTGATTCTAGCTGCTGCTGATACATTGTAAACTAGAATTAACACTCTATGCAGACATCCCTGTTTACCCAATGTCCCCTTTCTGTCCCAGGATCCTGCCTTTAGGACACCACTTTGCCTTAGTTATCATGACTACTTGGGCTCTTGTTGGCTGTGGTTGTGTCTTTGTTTTGATGACTGTTGCCCTTAGGAGGAGCACTGGTCAGGTTACTGTAGGATTCTCCTGGGATGTGACCAGTGTTTTCCTGTCTTTAGACTGGGGCATGGCTTTGGGGAAGGAAGGTCACAGAGGTAGAAGTCACTGTCATCATGTCATGAAAGTGCCGGGTCTCTACCCATTCATGCCCCAGCAACCCAGTTCTGGCACCTGTTATTAGAGCTCAGCTTCTTCTCCCTGGGGCAGACATTCTAGCCCATCTCTGGCCGTCTTACCATCCAAGTCCTGCAAGTCTGCGACTGAGTGGCAGGAGAAGGCTAAAGGTATGCTTAGTAGCTGAAGAATGAGGCAGGCTGTTGTACCAGCCCAATGGGTGATAGAATGCAGGGGACAGACTAAAGGATTGTTGCTCCCAAGGTGACTCAGATGAGCCTTGGAGCCAGACTGGAGTTAGGGACGGAGAGAGTAGCCTGAGAACATGTCTAGATCATAGTTCCATCATGCAGGGGCTGTGTCTCTCTTGCTTGATGGGATATTCTGGCTGAGGGGCCTTGACAACAGTATGTGGCCGTGGTTATAGGAATGATAAAACTGATATTCGTTCTCAAATCACAGCCTCTTCCACAATGGCTCTCTGCATCTCAGCCATACAGAAATCAATCTGAATAAGTACCCCAGGCTAAGGCATCAGTGGCTGTTAGCATCAGGAGCATTTCTCTTTCACAAGTAGATTGATGTTGAAAGGTTGTGTTGGGGGTGGTATTGTGGGGGAAGACACTTTCGCTTCAGTTCCATGCCCTAAAATTCTCACCAGACAGGATACAAGTGATCAGTGGCCCCTATGGAAGGCTGCTGGTGGCTGGACAGCTGGTTCTGTTGGTATTGGCTATGAGCTGAGCTCCAATGGAAAGTATCCCCTGCAACTGGTCAGGGCCTCAGTCCAGCTTCAGCTCACTGGAGGGTTCAGGGCTGAAAGATCTGATCTGATATATCAGCCTCCCTGAACTCAAGAAAAACAGAAGGGCCGGTGATACTTTAGGGACAGCCCCCAGGTCTTAGAGAAGTCAGCGTGGCCTTGGGGCCCAGTCCTCCTAGGGACACACTGAAATGGCCCCTTGCAGAAGGCAGTCTCTCTGGAGGACTTTTGGAAAGGAAGAAGATTGGTCTTGGTAGCTAGGGAGGAGCCTGAGGACCTCAAGGGTTGGGGCACAGCTGTGCCTAACACTGCCCGGCTGCCAGGGAACGGTGTGAGGCGCTTTCCCCTGTCCTCGCAGCCGTCTGTTGACTTTCCCCACGCAGGCACCACACTCTGTGTTTTTTTTTCTTCGCTCTTTAGAGCATCGTGATAACCAGGAAGTCAGGGGCCTGGCAGAGGGAGCCCAGTGAAGTCAGGCAAGAACCCTGTTGGCAGGAGGATGGCATGGAGACTTTTATTTTTCCCTGCTGTCTGTTTGCCCCTCCATCCTTCCTCTCGACTCTGCTGGCTCGGTTTCTGATGGGAGCAGTGTCCCTGGGCCGTCCTCAGTCCCATCTTGTGACCTCTTTCCCTCCTTTGCTGACAGTGACAGTGCCTCTTGGTTCTGGTCGGCACTCTGTTCTCTGGCCCCTCCTCCAGCATAATCTTTGTGTCACCTGCTTTGAGGCCCTGGTGACAGCTGTTGATCTTGAGGCAGAAAGCAGTGCTTGGGGAGCCCGTGCCAGCTGTGGGCCAAGCCCTCCCTGCCTCATGTCAGTGTAGGCCACTAGAACCCTCTAGTATTTGTGGACAATGCAGGGGAGAGGTAGCAAAGGGGCTTTTCCTGCCCCTCTTCCTTTTCTTGCCCCCCTTGTCCAGGGAAAAGCAGAGATGAAGGAAAGGAGGAGAGGACAGGCAATGGTAGCAGTAATGAGCCCACCAGCTGATGCCTAAGGAGCCAGTACTGTGCCAGCTGCTAAGCACAGGTACCTTCTCCCTCAGATAGGGTCTCATGGAATCCATGGTTTGTGAGATTCCTGTGTAGCTGCGGCCTCAAACTCACTGTGTAGCTGAGGATGACCTTGAACTCCCAGTCTTTTTGTATCCACCTCCTGAATGCTGGGATTAGTGGTGTGTGCCACCATACCACGCCACATACCAATCTGTCTTCATTGCACATGGCTGACATGGAACCTGTCCTCAACCAGGCAAGGCAGGGACGATCACTCATAGAGCTGAACTTCAGGAACAGTAGGTGTTCTGCTACTTGGGGGACAAATGGCCTGATGCTCAGCAGAACCCTTTTCCTGACCTCCCTTTTTTTTTCCTGAGACAGGGTTTTTCTATGTAGCCCTGGCTGTTCTGAAACTAGCTCTGTAGACAGGCCATCCTTGAACTCACAGAGATCTGTCTGCCTCTGCCTCTCAAGTGCTGGGATTAAAGGTGTGCGCCACCATTGCCTGGTTTCCCTGCCCCTTTTTGCAGCTTCCTGCTTAGCTATACACACACACACACACACACACACACACACACACACACACACACACAAACACCAGCACACACACATACACACCATCTCTCACACACACACCAGCACACACACATCACACAAACATACAGCATCACACACACTATCACATACATACATCTCACACACACACACACACACACACACACACACACACACACACACCATGTCTGTAGCCCTATATCTCACCACCAGACTTTTCTGTCTCTTCCTCGATTCTGGCATCTCTGGTGGCAATGAGACACTGAAGCCTCCTACGCATTCCTTTTGGCCACTAGAGAGAGACTGTGAGGGGCAAACTTGAGCGGACCATAGGCTGAGGGCAAAGGAGGTGAAGCTGTAGGTCAGGCTCCCTCCCAGGAGGAGATAGCAGTGGTAACAAGTGGGGCTGTGGAAGGCACCCAGCAACTGTGGCTACGCAAAGATCACAGCACCCATTCTCATAGACCTGAGGTCACGGCACCCATTCTAATAGACCTGAGGCCACGGTCACAGCACCCATTCTCATAGACCTGAGGCCACAGCACCCATTCTCATAGACCTGAGGTCACAGCACCCATTCTCATAGACCTGAGGTCACGGTCACAGCACCCATTCTCATAGACCTGAGGTCACAGCACCCATTCTCATAGACCTGAGGTCACAGCACCCATTCTCATAGACCTGAGGTCACGGCACCCATTCTCATAGACCTGGGGTCACGGTCACAGCACCCATTCTCATAGATCTGAGGTCACAGCACCCATTCTCATAGATCTGAGGTCACAGCACCCATTCTCATAGACCTGAGGTCACGGTCACAGCACCCATTCTCATAGATCTGAGGTCACAGCACCCATTCTCATAGACCTGAGGTCACGGCACCCATTCTCATAGACCTGAGGTCACAGCACCCATTCTCATAGACCTGAGGTCACGGTCACAGCATCCATTCTCATAGACCTGGGGTCACAACATCCATTCTCATAGACCTGAGGTCATGGTCACAGCATCCATTCTCATAGACCTGAGGTCACGGCATCCATTCTCATAGACCTGAGGTCATAGCACCCATTCTCACAGACCTGAGGTCATAGCACCCATTCTCATAGACCTGGGGTCACAGCACCCATTCTCATAGACCTGAGGTCACGGTCACAGCACCCATTCTCACAGACCTGAGGTCACGGCACCCATTCTCATAGACCTGAGGTCATAGCACCCATTCTCATAGATCTGAGGTCACAGCACCCATTCTCATAGACCTGAGGTCACAGCACCCATTCTCATAGATCTGAGGCCACAGCACCCATTCTCATAGACCTGAGGTCACAGCACCCATTCTCATAGACCTGAGGTCACGGTCACAGCACCCATTCTCATAGACCTGAGGTCACAGCACCCATTCTCATAGACCTGAGGTCACAGCACCCATTCTCATAGACCTGAGGTCACGGCACCCATTCTCATAGACCTGAGGTCACGGTCACAGCACCCATTCTCATAGAACTGAGGTCATAGCACCCATTCTAATAGACCTGAGGTCACGGCACCCATTCTCATAGACCTGAGGTCACAGCACCCATTCTCATAGACCTGAGGTCACGGTCACAGCATCCATTCTCATAGACCTGAGGTCACAGCACCCATTCTCATAGACCTGAGGTCACAGCACCCATTCTCATAGACCTGAGGTCACAGCACCCATTCTCATAGATCTGAGGTCACGGCACCCATTCTCATAGACCTGGGGTCACGGTCACAGCACCCATTCTCATAGATCTGAGGTCACAGCACCCATTCTCATAGACCTGAGGTCACGGTCACAGCACCCATTCTCATAGACCTGAGGTCACAGCACCCATTCTCATAGACCTGAGGTCACGGCACCCATTCTCATAGACCTGAGGTCACAGCACCCATTCTCATAGACCTGAGGTCACGGTCACAGCATCCATTCTCATAGACCTGGGGTCACAGCACCCATTCTCATAGACCTGAGGTCACGGTCACAGCACCCATTCTCACAGACCTGAGGTCACGGCACCCATTCTCATAGACCTGAGGTCATAGCACCCATTCTCATAGACCTGAGGTCACAGTACCCATTCTCATAGACCTGAGGTCACAGCACCCATTCTCATAGATCTGAGGTCACAGCACCCATTCTCATAGACCAGAGGTCACGGTACCCATTCTCATAGACCTGGGGTCACGGCACCCATTCTCATAGACCTGAGGTCATAGCACCCATTCTCATAGACCTGGGGTCACAGCACCCATTCTCATAGATCTGAGGCCACGGTCACAGCACCCATTCTCATAGATCTGAGGTCACAGCACCCATTCTCACAGACCTGAGGTCACGGCACCCATTCTCATAGACCTGGGGTCACAGCACCCATTCTCATAGACCTGAGGTCACGGTCACAGCACCCATTCTCATAGACCTGAGGTCACAGCACCCATTCTCATAGATCTGAGGTCACAGCACCCATTCTCACAGACCTGAGGTCACGGCACCCATTCTCATAGACCTGGGGTCACAGCACCCATTCTCATAGACCTGAGGTCACGGTCACAGCACCCATTCTCATAGACCTGAGGTCACAGCACCCATTCTCATAGACCTGAGGTCACAGCACCCATTCTCATAGACCTGAGGTCATAGCACCCATTCTCATAGACCTGGGGTCACAGCACCCATTCTCATAGACCTGGGGTCACGGCACTCATTCTCATAGATCTGAGGTCACAGCACCCATTCTCATAGACCTGGGGTCACGGCACCCATTCTCATAGACCTGAGGTCATAGCACCCATTCTAATAGACCTGAGGTCACAGCACCCATTCTCATAGATCTGAGGTCACAGCACCCATTCTCATAGACCTGAGGTCACGGTCACAGCACCCATTCTCATAGACCTGAGGTCACAGCACCCATTCTCATAGATCTGAGGTCACAGCACCCATTCTCATAGACCTGAGGTCACGGTCACAGCACCCATTCTCATAGACCTGAGGTCACGGTCACAGCACCCATTCTCATAGACCTGGGGTCACGGCACCCATTCTCATAGACCTGAGGTCATGGCACCCATTCTCATAGACCTGAGGTCACGGCACCCATTCTCATAGATCTGAGGTCACGGTCACAGCATCCATTCTCATAGACCTGAGGTCACAGCACCCATTCTCATAGACCTGAGGTCATAGCACCCATTCTCATAGATCTGAGGTCACGGTCACAGCATCCATTCTCATAGACCTGAGGTCACAGCACCCATTCTCATAGACCTGAGGTCATAGCACCCATTCTCATAGACCTGAGGTCACGGTCACAGCACCCATTCTCATAGAACTGAGGTCATAGCACCCATTCTAATAGACCTGAGGTCACGGCACCCATTCTCATAGACCTGAGGTCACAGCACCCATTCTCATAGACCTGAGGTCACGGTCACAGCATCCATTCTCATAGACCTGAGGTCACAGCACCCATTCTCATAGACCTGAGGTCACAGCACCCATTCTCATAGACCTGAGGTCACAGCACCCATTCTCATAGATCTGAGGTCACGGCACCCATTCTCATAGACCTGGGGTCACGGTCACAGCACCCATTCTCATAGATCTGAGGTCACAGCACCCATTCTCATAGACCTGAGGTCACGGTCACAGCACCCATTCTCATAGACCTGAGGTCACAGCACCCATTCTCATAGACCTGAGGTCACGGCACCCATTCTCATAGACCTGAGGTCACAGCACCCATTCTCATAGACCTGAGGTCACGGTCACAGCATCCATTCTCATAGACCTGGGGTCACAGCACCCATTCTCATAGACCTGAGGTCACGGTCACAGCACCCATTCTCACAGACCTGAGGTCACGGCACCCATTCTCATAGACCTGAGGTCATAGCACCCATTCTCATAGACCTGAGGTCACAGTACCCATTCTCATAGACCTGAGGTCACAGCACCCATTCTCATAGATCTGAGGTCACAGCACCCATTCTCATAGACCAGAGGTCACGGTACCCATTCTCATAGACCTGGGGTCACGGCACCCATTCTCATAGACCTGAGGTCATAGCACCCATTCTCATAGACCTGGGGTCACAGCACCCATTCTCATAGATCTGAGGCCACGGTCACAGCACCCATTCTCATAGATCTGAGGTCACAGCACCCATTCTCACAGACCTGAGGTCACGGCACCCATTCTCATAGACCTGGGGTCACAGCACCCATTCTCATAGACCTGAGGTCACGGTCACAGCACCCATTCTCATAGACCTGAGGTCACAGCACCCATTCTCATAGATCTGAGGTCACAGCACCCATTCTCACAGACCTGAGGTCACGGCACCCATTCTCATAGACCTGGGGTCACAGCACCCATTCTCATAGACCTGAGGTCACGGTCACAGCACCCATTCTCATAGACCTGAGGTCACAGCACCCATTCTCATAGACCTGAGGTCACAGCACCCATTCTCATAGACCTGAGGTCATAGCACCCATTCTCATAGACCTGGGGTCACAGCACCCATTCTCATAGACCTGGGGTCACGGCACTCATTCTCATAGATCTGAGGTCACAGCACCCATTCTCATAGACCTGGGGTCACGGCACCCATTCTCATAGACCTGAGGTCATAGCACCCATTCTAATAGACCTGAGGTCACAGCACCCATTCTCATAGATCTGAGGTCACAGCACCCATTCTCATAGACCTGAGGTCACGGTCACAGCACCCATTCTCATAGACCTGAGGTCACAGCACCCATTCTCATAGATCTGAGGTCACAGCACCCATTCTCATAGACCTGAGGTCACGGTCACAGCACCCATTCTCATAGACCTGAGGTCACGGTCACAGCACCCATTCTCATAGACCTGGGGTCACGGCACCCATTCTCATAGACCTGAGGTCATGGCACCCATTCTCATAGACCTGAGGTCACGGCACCCATTCTCATAGATCTGAGGTCACGGTCACAGCATCCATTCTCATAGACCTGAGGTCACAGCACCCATTCTCATAGACCTGAGGTCATAGCACCCATTCTCATAGACCTGAGGTCACGGTCACAGCACCCATTCTCATAGACCTGGGGTCACAACATCCATTCTCATAGACCTGAGGTCACGGCACCCACCACCACTTCTTACAGTTGCAGGAGGAAAGCCTCCTAAAGCTCCTGTTGCTTTCCTGAGACTTAGGGCTCCTGAGTGGCAGACACAGGCGAACTGAGTATTTCCAGCAGGGACACTGAGTGGTTCCAGCAGGGACACTGAGTGTTTCCAGCAGGGACTCATGGGCCAGGGTACTTGGGACTGAGTCTGACTGTAGAGTTTGTTTGTATAATGTCAATAATCATCATGGTGACCACTTCCCAGGTCAGTTCTGATGGCTGAAGGATTGCAAGCCCTGTAGAACCACCGTTGTATGGCACGAGCACCTGATAAATACTGTACATTGCGATCACAGGGCTCTGCAGCTTTCAGAAATCCTTCCCACATGTTATCTCACTGTCCTTCATTACAGCCTTGAGAAGTAGATGGCGAAGGTCAGCTGACTGCACCGCCCACCCACGCACCCAGTCACCTAATGGACTGCATGGACCTGTAATCTGTCTTGAAAAATCACCTTCTTGAGCAAATAGCTCAGTTCCCACTCAGGGTGAGCTGGCAGGCATTCTGCTGTCTGCTGTCCCGCTCACTCTCGTGAATATGGATGGAGCTGGAGATGCTGGGAGCTTGGCTGGGAAATGCAGAGCCCCTTCCTGTGGAGTTCATCTGACCCCCCCCCCAGGCTGTTAGGTCTCAGAGCCCGCTGGACTGGGGAGGAGCAACAGGAGTGCACCTGCCAGGGGGATGGGAGCCCTCCTCTGTGACCGGGGGCTGGCTGGCTCCCCACAAGGGCAGCCTACTCTTGTCCAGTAGACTACTCTCTCTCCACCAATGGAGAGGCAGACAGGGCAAGACAGAAGTGTAGAATCCAGCTCTCACTCACTTTCTCTGACACACTTTCTCTCTGTGTAAAAGGGGTGTGAGGCTAACAAGGGGCCTTCAGGAGGTTCTTCCTCATCCCACAGAGGAGTGAGTGGGTGGTGGGAACTGGTCTTTGCCATAACTCTGGCTGCGCAGTGTGTGGGGGCTGGGCCAAGTAGCTGTCTCATATCACCGCTGTAAATAGTGCAAGGCCAAGCTGCTGAGGACAACAAAGAAGCTAAGGCTGAAAACCAAAGACAGCCTGGTCAGACTCACTAGCAGAGACCTGAGAAAGGTCCGCTCTGTGCGTGCTAAGCGACAGACTCACTAGCAGAGACCTGAGAAAGGTCCGCTCTGTGCGTGCTAAGTGAGAACTTCCAAGCAAGGGCCTATTCCTTTTAAGGCTTCCTCAGCCTTTCTCTTCTGTGGGAGAAAGCTCCAGGCTAGGTTGTATCTCTCAGAGGCCCTTTCTGGACCAACTCCCTCCCTGTCCCAGAAGCCAGGGGATCCCCTTAGCCCCTTCCCAACTTCTCATCTCCAGTCAAAGGAGCCTGTCAGTTGCTTCCCTCCTGCCCTTCACTGCCCTGCCCAGGCACCTGCCTAGCTGCCTCCGGGACTGCACAGCTTCCCGGATTACGAGACTGGCTGCTCCCAGCCTCTGCTTGCTCGTCAAATCAGCAGACAGGGCCAGAGGCCTGGGTCCCAGGCCGTACCCATGGCTGGCAGCTGAATCAGGTCTCTCACTGGGTCCCAGTCTTCCCACATTAATGGCAGGTACTTCCGTCTCATCCTGTTCCAGCCTGGCCTGCTGAGATGCCACGTGCATCTGGGAAACTTCACATCTTGGTTGTGTGCTATACGCAAGTGCATCCTTTCCCTGTGGCATCTTTGTTGAAAGAGTAGATACCATAAGCTAAACCGTGTCCCATGGTCTCTAATAATAGCCTAGGTAACCTGTAAACTTAAGCCATGGGACTCAGGAACTCTGTGGCCCTTTGAAGGCTGCCTCTTGGGTATGTCCTGCCTATCATCTCACTGGGATATCCAGGCAGGCTGTGATGATCCTGGAATGCATTGTCTAGGGACTGAATCTGCAAAAAGGCAAGCAGGAGCCATGCAAGGGAAGGGAGGAGGGTCTTCAGGTAGGGCGAGGCAATTTCACACCATGTGGAACTTCTTCCTTGTAAAGAAAAATGGTTGTCAAATTATATCACAATAGTAGCAGGCATTCTGGTATATCTCATTGCTGTGTGGAATCAGAAGTAATACAGCGTGTTGCTGTATCATCAACTGGTGGCTTTTCTTTCTGAGCAGCTTTTACCCAGCAATTAAGTGAAATTACGTGACTCAGTTTGGAAAGATAATTGCTGGAGGAACTCTTCTGATTGCGTTCTCTGCACGTGCAGGGGGTGACTGCGCGAGCAGCAGGATGGCGGGAGATGAGATTAACATGGAAGGACGGCTGTCAGCCGCCGTGGTGTTGTGTGCCTGGGCATGGATAGAATGGGTCGTGGAAAGGAGAAGGAACAGGGATGGAAATTTTCTTCATACGGGGCTATAAAGGAAACAGCAGAGATTGGACAGAATGGTGTATAGCGATCAGGATAATAAGATGTAACAGAGTCCTCAACTCCAGCAGTGATGACTTCTCAGGTGCCCTATCCCAGCCATCCAGGTCTTCAGAGCTCTATGCAGGGGTGCCGGGGTGCAGGACCGCAAAACAAGACAGTTTTCACATGTGCGTTGAGAGTCCTAGAATGTTCTGGAGCCTCCCTCCTAGTCCCCCACCTGAATATTCGTCCCTCCTCCCTTGCATCTGTTCCCCAAACTCCGGGCCTGGAAGTGAGATTATTCTGCTCCCCCATCTTAGTCTTCCCACCTCAACTGAGCCCCAGGCGTTTCTGCCCTGTAAGGAGGAAGAAAGGAATGTGGAGACTGGGAGGGCAGAAGCCAGGGGGGTCTTAGCACAGTGTGGGGTGGGGGGGTGGGGCTGGAGGCCAGGATAGAATTCCTTGGTTAGCGGAGAAACAAAGGCATCTGTGTATGTGGTTGGCCACTGGACTCCCAGCCAGTGCCAGCTGTACTACTGATGTGATCTTTCTACGAGGTCTGGGCGCCAAGAGGCAGCCTTGGAGGAGACTCATGCTGAGGGGACTGCCGGTGTAGCCCAGGCCCCTGCAGCCGCTTGGGGGATGGAGGCTTGGCCGCGGCTCAGATTTATGACAGTGTTTCTTTCAGCGCTCTGCAACTCCATCTCAGATGTTTGCTTGAGAACACAAAGGCAGGTCTTCACTCTGGAGCTCCCTCGGCATTCACGATTCTCCGTCATCTGATTCCAGCTGTCTTATCAGGATTCTCACCACCCACCCATCATGCTTTACCCAGGCTGGGTTATTCACTGCTTTGGGAGGAGTCTGCCACTAGAAATGGAGACACTTAGGTTGCTGTCACAGTCTCCTCCTATGCCATGTAGACATCGCTAGTGGACCCAGCCTCATTCCGCGCCTTCTCGGAAGAGCCTGCGGGCAGCCACTGTTGAGTGAAATGAACTTGAATCCTGTTTGCCTCCCTTCTTTCCACTGATCCCTCTCACTCCTTTGCTCTCGTCCCTCTCTCCCCCCACCTTTATCTAATACCATCCTGCTCTCAAGGTTTGGCTGAAATGTCAACTCCTGCGCGGGCACTTCCAGGCCCCCTGTCATCCTGTCCCTACCGATAATAGCAGAGCATTTGCTCTAAAACCCTGTCTCCTTGGTAGCCAAATCTTGATCACTTTATCTATTCTGCACATCTAGAGTTCGCATCCCCTCCAGAAGTTCAGTGTTTGTGGAATTACCCTGGGCTGAGCATCTGTGGAGGTGACTGTTGAGGGTTCACGGAGAAGCACAGCAGTGACCCAAGTGGATGGCCACACCTGGTAGTCTGGAGTCCTTGACATATATGGGTCTTTTTCCCCAGGAGGGCCTCTACCTGCCCAGTAATTCCTCTGCTGTGAGTTGAGAAGCCTAGCTGGTTGATCCTTCTGGAGATCCAGTGTTCATACAAAGGCCCCTAAAGGTTGATTTAATTTTGTTTTGCTCATGAAACAAGGTCTCTCTGTGTAGCCTGGGCTGGCCTAGAACTTGTGGGAACTCTCCTGCCTCAGCTTGCTGAATGCTAGGATTATATCCATGCGCCACATTTGAGGGTTTTAATGTCAGTTTCGCCCACCTCAGTCTTCAGTCGGGTCTCCTCTGAACAAGGCACAGATGTATTTACTGTGTAATTTGAGATGGAGCTAGATAGAAGGGCAGGGACAGGAAGGGAGGGACACACAGGGGAAGAAAGGAAATTTTGTTTTGTTTTGGTTTGGTTTGGGTTTTGGAGGCAGGCCTTCTCTGTATAGGTCTGGAACCTGTCCTAGCACTCACTCTGCAGACCAGGCTAGCCTCAAACTCACACAGTTCCACCTGCCTCTGCCTCCCAAGTGATCAAGATTTGGCTTCGGCTACTAAGGAGACAGGGTTTGAGAGCAAGTGATGGGAGTAAAGGCTTGCACCACCATTGCCCAACAGGAAGGAAAATTTTACACACAACAGTTACATACAACTTATTTCCCTCTTTATTTTTCGTTTTTCAAGACAAGGTTTCACTGTGTAGTCTTGGATGTCCTGGAATTCGCCCTGTAGACCAGGCTGGCCTCAAACTCTCAGAGATCTGCCTGTCTCTGTCTCCTGGGTGTTTATTCCCGTCTTTGAACAGTATATTTAAGTCAGTGTGACTGCCTGCACAATTATTTTTCTTTTGTAAGATAGTGTGACCCTGGCTTTGTTGTCAAAGGACTTGCCCTACAAGAAGGAAGAAAGGGTATCCTTACCAGTCAGTCACTCTTCGCTGCGTACCAAATGTCACCTAAACTCTAAAACCAAAATAAATCTTCTAACTAAAATCCTATGAAATGAAAGTAGCACAATTATGTAAAGTGTGAACTAAATTGAAACAGAGCTGCTGAGACTGAACACCAGTAGGCATTGCTGCCTTCTGGAGACAATAAACACTGAACACAGCAGGGTTAGGAACCAAACCCATGGCTTCTTCATTAAGCTAAGGACCCGTGAGAGAGGCTAACCTCTTCTTAGGTTGGTATTGGCTACTCTCAGTCTCCATGGAAAAACAAAGTCTCAGACAGAATTTCCCACATATTTAATAGAGCAAATTTGAGCTCACAATCGAAGACTACAAAACCAAGGTAGTCTGTGTGTGTGTGTGTGTGTGTGTGTGTGTACATGTGTGTGTGTGTTGGGAGGGAATAAAAAATCACTTTTTAAAAAAAATCACAGAAACCAGAAAGCAATTTATGTTCCTAAGAATTCAGGACTTTGAAAATAGCAGATACAGAAAATCAAATAAATAAATAAATAAATAACTGAAGAAAATGTTGAAAGAAAACAATGAGATCATAAAAAGGGGCAAGCAACAAAGACTAATGAAATGACCAAGCTATTAGAAAGAGAACCAGTTAGAACATATAGAAATAATATAATCATTGAAATAGGAAATTAAGTGGATGAATGAAACAGCAGATTAGACACAATTAAAGGGAGGAAAGAAACGATTCCGAAGCAATTACCCAGTGCGTAGCACAGAAGAGCCAGGGAGTGGAAAATATGAATGAGCAGCTTGGTTTGCAGAGCAGAATGAAGATGTCCAATGGGAAAGGGGAGCTATGTGAGGAGATGAAGTCATAGCTTGGGAGAAGGATGAACTTACAGGCAAAAGAAACACAGCAGAGTACATAGAAATAAACACAGAGAGGAAGGTGGAGAGAGAGGCAACATCTCTGAGTAACCGTGAACAGCAGACTTACTGACTGCAACAGCGGAAACCCAAACACAGTGGTCTGGTACTCAAAGCACAGAGAAACGTGCAAATGGCCAAGACACCTTGGATGGTTCTGAGTGCTGCCTACTTAACAAACCACTACAGATGCACCAGCTGAACACACATGTGTATTACCTCATGCTTTCTCTAGGTGGGATATCTAGTACAGCCTAGGGGTTTGGAACATGGCTCAGTAGGTAAGAGCACTGCCACACAAGCATGAACACCCACATAGAAACCAAATGTGGCCATGAATGCGCCTTGAACTCTGACTCTTTGAGGGAGAGAGATAGGATTGCCAGCTGCCAGTCAAACCCTTGCTTCAGTGAGAGACCCTGTCTCAAAGGAATAAGACAGAGGGTGATAAAGTGGGGCACCTGACATCCTCCTCTGGCCTCCGTGTGTGCACATGGGCATGCCACATGGGTGTGCATGCCTCTACAACACACACACACACACACACACACACACACACACACACACACACACACAGAGCCTCGTTTTAGCCTAGCCGCATCCTGCTTCAGAATCTCACCAAACTAGCGTAGGTGTAAGCCGGAGTTATAGTCCGACATGAAGGCTGAGTAGGGAGGGCTCTGCTCCAGGGTCCTTCAGCTCACTGGAAGAATTCATCTCTATGTGGCAGATGAATGGAGGTCTTTACTCTCTTCCTGGCTGTTGGCCAGGGGCTACTTTGAGCTGCTAGGGGCTCCACACAATCTCCTGCCACGTGTTCCCCTCTATAAGCCCACTCACAATAATACCCAACTCGCTGAGACAGAGTCTTAACAAATAAGCACCATGTGAGTGTCAGCCCATCACCGGCACCGTGTTGCCACTCCAGCCTTGTTTCTGATTGCTGTGATGAAATTCCCAGGACGAAGCAACAAAAGGAGTAAAGGTGTATTGTGGCTTACAGTCTAAGGGGATACAGTCCATCCTGGCAGGGACAGGAGACCATCTGGTCGAAAGGGACAAAGCTGGTGCTGATTCACACATTCTCCATTTATTCGGTCCAGGACCCAGCCCATGGGATGGAGTGCCCGTATTTAAGGTGGGCCTTACCACCTCAGCCCCTCACAGTCATGCCCAGAGACTTGTTTCCATGGTGGGTTTAAATCCCATCAAGTCGACAGTCAAGATTAATCATGACATGCCTCTCTTCAAGGGCATGGGGTAGTACCAACACACTAGAAGGTTGGAATTGTTGTGGGCCTCCCTAGGATTTGTCCGTCCACCTGAGAGGTAAATGAAAGCATTTTTCAGATACACAAAAACAGAGTTTTTGATTAATATATCTTTATTAAATGATATTCTAAAAGAGAATTTGGCCTTCACAAGGAGGAAAACAATCTGAAGGGAGGCTCAGGGTTAAAAGAATAGTGGACAGTTCACCCAGTGAATATGTTGTAGTATCTGTTTCATATCAAATTACCCACCAAACCTCAGCTTTAAATAACTGACCTTCGTTATTTTACACAGTTTTTGAGGGTCAGTAATCAGGGAGAAGCTTAGCTGGGTGGGTCTGACTCAAGCCGTTTGAAGAGGTTGCCAAGCTCCCTACCTGGGTAGAGGTCATGGGAGGCTGGGCCACCTGCTTCCAGGCTTACTTACTTGGTGGTTCATGGCAGGTCAAATCCTAGTAGGCATTGTGATCAAGACCCTTAATTCTTTACTAGGCCTCTCTTCAGGGGTGCCCAAGTAGCATTAAAAGGTCCAACCAAGGTTCTGGATGCCCTTGTCAGTTAATCTGATCAAATAGTATAAATCCTGATGTCTATTTCATAGGATTTTTAAAAACAAGTAACTATTATACAATAATGAGATATACATCAAGAAATCCACTATATGGGGGCTGGTGAGATGGGTCCAAGGTTAAGGGCACTGGCTGCTAGGTTTTGAGTTCAATTCCCAGCAACCACATGTTGGTTCACAACCATCTATATAATGAGATCTGGTGCCCTCTGCTGGCCTGCAGGAATACTTGCAGAAGGAACACTATACATAATAAATAAATACTAAAAAAAAAAAGAAAAACACTATATAGTCTTCAAAGAACCAGCTAATGAATGATAGAACCATTTAAAACCTCCTAGTAGATTATGTGGAAACACAGGGCTAAATTTCTTAAGTCCTTCCTGATTATGGCATATCTTAAGTTTTCTGGTTCCATTTTTGGGGGGGGTGTCAAATTGTCAAATTCATTAACATAAAAATGTAAGTGATTATACTTCCTGAGCAATATGTAACTTCTCACCAAAGAGACTCACAATAGTCCAAGCACACATGGCGTATAACTTTTAATAACGGACAAGAAGCAGTGTAAGGAAGGAAGAGCTACTTTGGTTCCCATTTTGGTGGGGTAGTCAGTCACGGAAGGGAGGGGATGGCTGCAGGAACCTGAGGCGGACTACACCGCACTGAA
Source organism: Mesocricetus auratus (assembly GCF_017639785.1). NCBI lineage: Eukaryota > Metazoa > Chordata > Mammalia > Rodentia > Cricetidae > Mesocricetus > Mesocricetus auratus. The sequence goes on from NW_024429203.1 coordinate 24,037,988, forward strand.
ACTCAGGCGGGGGAGGGAAGACAGGAAGTGGGGTGGGGCTGTAAATATCAAGTCCCGCCTCCAGTGACCCACTTCCTCCAGAGCATTGGTTCTCAACATGTGGGTCGTGACCCCTTAGAGTCACAAATCAGTTATCCTGTGTATTAGATATCTGCAGTATGGTTGATAACAGTAACAAAAATACAGTTATGAAGTAGCATAATGTTACACAACATGAGGAACTGTAGTAAAGGGTCACAGTGTTAGGAGACTTGAGAACCACTGCTCTAGAGAGACTCCACCTCCTAAAAGTCCCACAACTGTACAAAAGAATGTCACAGGTTAGGGACCAAGTGTTCAAACACATGAGCCTTTGGGGGTTGGGCATTTCTAGTTCAAACCGCAGCTCCTCCCAAAGACCTAACTTCCAAATAGCACTGACATGAATGAGGATTAAATTTTTAAACCATAAACTTGTAGAAATCACAGCACATTACCAAAACCATGCAAGGTCAATACAGTAAAATAAAATTACTATCCAATCCCACACGCATGCATGTAAGTGAAAAACTCCTAAGGAGAATGACCCTAAGCCAAGTCTGCCCATGTATTTAAACATTACATTGGTTTTATCCCAAATTTAACATTAGTAATCCATATACAAAGTTATTTGTTTGATTTAGGTGGTGGTGGCACATGCCTTTAATCATAGCACTCAGGAGGTAGAAGCAGGCAGATCTCTGAGTTTGAGGCCAGCCTGGTCTACAGAGCTAATTCCAGGACAGCTATGGCTACACAGAGAAACAAAAACAAAACATAAAACAAAAACAAAAAATTATTTGTTTGACAGATTAAGGTAAACCCATATATATGTATTACACTTACTCATAATTAATATAAAGCAAACATCTTGGGAACCCAGTGTTAGAGGAGAATTTTCAAAACATTAGAACTCCATTTAAAATCAGTAATAAGTAACAAGACCAAATATGTGTACAAGTGTATAAATGTGTGTGCATGTGTATATGTGATCATTGTTTCCCTACTGCATTTCATTTTAAGTCTTAGTTCACCAAGACAAGAAATAGACATAACCTGTGTACTAACTAGAAGGAGGAAACACCACTCTATCATTTACAAAGTCTGTCTACAATGAAACCAAAAGGTATCTGGGTAAATTATTAGAAATAAAGGAGCTTAAGATTACAGTATTTGGGCTGGAGAGATGGCTCAGAGATTAAGAGCACTGGCTGCTCTTCCAGAGGTCCTGAGTTCAATTCCCAGCAACCACATGGTGCCTCACAACCATCTATAAATGAGATTTGGTGCCCTTTTCTGGCAAGCAGGGATACATGCAGACAGAACACTGTATACATAATAAATAAATCTTTTTTTAAAGATTACAGTATTTAAGACAAATAGATAAACAATCCATACAACTCAATATGTTAATATTTAACATAGCAATATAATTTATAATATATCCTGAATGGATCTGACACTTATTCGAAGGTGTCATAATATTTCACTAGAGCATATTGGCAAAGTCCTGGGAAACGAAAAGATTTCTAAATCTTGAGGCAATTGGAATCAGGAACATGTCAGCTCTACCGGTCCCTCCAGGTAGATCCATGACAGCTCTCATAAAAACAGGGTCAGCGAGATAGCTCAAGAGATGGGGGTGCCTGCCACCATACCTGCCTACCTGAGTTTGATCACATAACCCACGTGGTAGGAGAGAACTACCTTCCTGCAAGTTGTCATCTGACCTACACACACACACACACACACACACACACACACACACACAAATAGATGTAAAAAAACAAGTCAGGAATTGAGAGGAGTTATTGGAATATTTAATAGCAGGTTTAGTGTCAAGATTGAGAAATTTATTTGAAAATGTGAAAATAGGGTGGGGGAGAAGACAGGGACTTCACTGATGAAGAAATCCAAACAACAAAACCCAGTGCTAAGTGACCAGATTAACACCATATTTTATGTCTCTAGATTGATAAATTATGACATCTGATAATGTCAAATACTAATTAGGATGGGAGAGCAACAGAGATAAATCACACCACACTGATGGGATGCTAAAATGGGAACGACCTCCATAGAGGACAATAAAACTGTGTAGCAGTGACGGTTTGCAACCCAAGCTGTGAGTTCAGAGCTATGTTCACTCCAGACCATCATTTAAGGGCTGCAGCATGAGTCTTGTCGAGGGGCCTCATATTTCTTGCAAAAGGAAATTAAATAGTGGAGTACATGATTCACAGTAAGTGGTAGCCGTGTTTTCTAGCATCCACAAATGTGTGTTTCCATGGATCTGTAATATAAATCCTGTTCCCTTTGAGGGTGGGTACTCAAAATTGTTAAAAAACCTATTGATTGTATGTGTGCCCTGGGCAGCATGCACATAAGTGGCCATAACCATATCATTTAGCATTAGCAATATATTTTTAAAGACACCAGACATCTACCAACAAGACAATGGATCACTGCACAGTAATTTGCCTTCACAATGAAATATCCATTAAACATGAATTAAACTGTGATTCTGTATAACAGTATAAATAAAACTTCAAAATAGTGTTGATCAAAGCAAGTCTCAGGAGACTGTAAATATTATATCATAATTATAAGGCTTTGTTTTTTAAAGCTATACTAGGGGTTTGGGAGATGACTCAATCACTAAAGTGTTTGTCTCTCAAGCATGAGGACCTGAGTTTGATCCCTTGAACTTAAGCATTTAAAAAAAAAAAAAGCCAGATGGAGTAGAAGCTAACTGCAGTCTCAGCACTGAGAATGTGGGGAGTTAGGAGGATTTCTGGGATTCTCTGGCCAGCCAGCCAAGCTAAATCAATCTGTCCACTCCAGGGTCATTGAGAGGCCCTCTCTTAAAAGATGAAATGCAGTGTAGTTGAGGAAGACATCCGATGTTGATCTCTTGGCTCCTCATGGTTGTACATGCCCCTGCTCAGACACCGAACATTTACATATGTACAAAAACACACTAAGCATCATGGTTGGATATATGTGTCAAGCATAGTTTTAAGAAGAGCAAGGTGTATTGTTCATACAGTGGGAGATTCTCTGTCGCTTTTATCTGGTTGCGCATGGTTCTGGGTACGGCTATGCTGCCCTCTGGTGTCTGTCTGGTAAATGGCATCAGAGCCCTGGTTACCCTACTTGGAAAAGGACACTCCTGACTTGAGTTCTTCTCTCTTCTCACTCTGTACTACTCTCTGACCCTGAGAGTAATGAGTGTAACTCCACATGTCTCGGGTGAAGCCAGCTGACCTGCTGTTGGCTCTGCCATGTGTCCCATCCAGGTTCTACTCCAACCCCATCCCCAGGATTCAGTGGTATAGCACTCAGTGTCTTCCAGGGAAGGAGGGACTGGGGGGCTGATACTCAGAAACCTTTGTCCACATTCCCTTTATGCATTCAAATTACCTTTTGTGGATGATGACCTGGTCCTCTAGGGGAAGCTGATGATACAGAAGAAACAGCATGAGGGGCAGTCAAGGAGGTCATATATGAGTGTCAGGGTTTTCTATAGAGTTTGGGGAACAGAGAGTGGCCTCCACCCATTGACTGGACTACAAGGCTGGTATAAACACTTCCTAGGTGCTGGAGAGATTGCTCGGAGCTTAAGAACACTGACTTCCAGAGGACCAGCATTCACATTAGGCAGTTCATAACTGCCTGTAACTCCAGCTCCAGGGGATATGATGTTCTGGGTTTTCTAGGCTTCAGGGACACCTGCACACAAATAGCATACACACACACACACACACACACACACACACACACACACACACACTACAAATAAATCTTCTCTAAAAGAAAAGACTTCCTGGTAGGCTGTTGACTGTGGGAACTGGACCAGAGGCCCCACATCTTAATGAGGCAGAGATGGCCTGGAAGACACTGGGATGATCATCTCCCAAGCCCTTGGGGTGTTAAGGCTTTGACCCAGAAGCCCCATGCTAAATGAGTTACTGAGCCATTGTATGACCTCAGCCCTACAGTTCCCTCTATGAAGGTCATCTACTATCATTGAGTTTCCAGTTCCAGACCTGCGGTGTGGGCCTATCGTAATGCCTGCTAAGTGTTCTGACTCATCTGGAATAATAGAATTGGCCAGGCAGCGCTCTCTTATGATAAGGCAGGTGATAGGTACATTGGTCCTGGGGATCTGAAGTAGCCTCAGGCCACATATGCTCCCAGCACATCTATGGCTGGGATGAGCCCCAGTTAGGGTGATGGCTTAAGGAGGAAGGTCTTCTGTCCCCAGAATAATGTCTTCTTCCTTTATCCCAGACACCATGGAGACGGTGCTGATTCTCTGCAGCCTGCTGGCCCCTGCAGTCCTGGCTAGTGGTAAGAGTCCTTTAGAGCCTGGCTGTGCCAAGCTGGCAGCCATAGCCCTTTCTGTAGAAGGTTCTGGCTGTTTTGAATGTTAGGGTTGAGGGGTAGCTTCACATCTGGTCAGGGACCTCACCTTCAGTCAGCAGAGAAAAACAGATCCCAATAGAGGTGTTCCCCACTGCTCCCCACATGGGTCCAGCTGGCCTTCTGTCAACCTCTCCAGGTACCTTGGGCTCCTGTGGACCTGCAGCCTAGACTGTAATTAACCCACCTTGACCATATATGCAAGTCATGAGTACCCCTTGCTCTCAGTTTCCCCATTTGTCACTAGATAATGATAGACCTGACCTTTTGGAATAAACGAAGGGCATGCTGTAACCTCAGGACCCCACTGAGGCCGAGTCATACCTACCATAGGCCCTGGGCGTGGACCCTAAGCCCAGGAAACCCATGTTCCACGATCGATCTCCCATATCTTCCCATGATCCTTTAGTGGGGACAGGTTGCTGTGGGGCAGGTGAGACGTCACAGGAGGCAGCGCTGCCTTCCTCTTGACCGTGTCTGTCTGCTTTCCCAGCAGCTGAGAAGGAGAAAGAAATGGATCCATTCTATTATGGTGAGTGAGCTCAGCAGCCCCAGGGCGTGGCCCCATCCGAGAGGGACAGACTTGCTCTCCTGGCTCTGTCCCTCTTTCACCTGGCATCCCTGGTTCCTTTGCAGACTACCAGACCCTGAGGATTTGGGGATTGGTGTTCGCTGTGGTCCTCTTCTCTGTCGGGATACTCCTCATCCTAAGTAAGTGAGTCCCCTTTCCTCTGTGGCTGCTAGACAGATGGGGGCAATGTATAAGCTTAGCCGTTTGTCTATGGGAGAGGAGAAGGCATGGTCTGCCTCTCCAGGACGAGTACAGAGCAGGGCATGTAGTAAGTGCTCAGTCAAACAAGGTGAGCAGGCAGTTCTCTGCATCCCTAGGGCAGGAGCTCAGCCATCCCAGGAGTCAGATGCTGGTCTCCTAGTGTTCCTAAGAAAGTGTACCTATGCGTCCCGTCCCTCCCCCCCCCCCCCAGCTGCGGCATTGAGTGCACCACCCTGGTTATTTTTGCTCATGGAATGAAAGGGCAAAGTCCATTATCCTGGGCAGGCATGGTGGAGCAGCTTGGTCCAAGGTAGCAGACGTCTGTGGCTGTTCTTTTTAAGGTTGACCAGGAAGCAGAAAGTTCAGGGTATAACCAGCAGCAGCTATCACTTCCACACCTGATCCCAGCAACCCACTTTGGTCGCTAAGCCCCTCCTCCCACAGACTGGCACCTCCACTGAGGATCAGGTGTTTAGACACAACTTCCTGTGGCGTGCATCTGCCATTTAAACCATAGAACCTGGCCTCAGTTGACTCCTGCCCCCTACCCAGAGTTGCTTCCTGTAGTAGTGCAGGCGTTCACTGTCTGTGTCTGGTTTGGTCTGTATAGATTCACAGTAGATTGTGTCCCAGCTGGGAGCCTGCACTTGAGCTGATATTGGGAGCATGATCTTGACTGGTTTCTTTGCATTTCAGGTCGCAGGTGCAAGTGCAGTTTCAATCAGAAGCCCAGGTGAGGCTGCCAAGGCTGTGGCCAGCAGGGGCAGCAGCAGAGGGGACAGGTGGAGGGTGTAATGGGAACCCGGTGGGTTGTCTCAGAGGATGTGGGAGGCCGAGGTACGAATCTGGGGGTTTCCAAGTGACTTTGGGACAAAGGAGAGGTCACGACATGGAGACTGGGCCTCAGGTGTAAATCGGGGAGCAACACTGAGTAAGAATGTGCTAGAACCTTGTCTGGAGGCCTTTGAGACAGCTAGGCTTGCTAGCGGGAAGCCGAGGACTTCATGGCTGCTCCGAGACGCAGGGCTGACGCACTGTCTCTGCTTTTCATCTCTTCCTGAGGCGCTGTGCACCGCATAGACACCTGGTCTCCCTTCTATACCACACAAAGTCACACCCCTTCATTGAAACAGCCATGGTGGCCACGGACCTCAGAGTCTGTGGCAGCCACAAATCCCACCTGGGGACAGACACTGCAGGGTACTCCTAAGTTCTCTTTGCCTCTGTCCCTGTCAGTCCTGGTGTCTCCATTCACCTCAGTGTTTGAATCCTGCAGGGGGCTCTGAGGGGAAGGGTCCCAGAGACCCTCCTTCAGGGAAGAGAATGGGGAGACACTATGGTTTGCCCTGGGCACCGGTGACAGTGGTCTCCTCTTGTCTTAGGGCTCCAGGAGATGAAGAGGCCCAGGTGGAGAACCTCATCACTACAAACGGTAACTGCCATGAAGAGGGCTCAGAGAGGGGCTTCCCACGGTTCGGGGAAGGACTGCACTGGGTGCCATGAGCTGCTTTGGGTTCAGCGGGCATGCCTCTGAGGTGCCAGGAGAGGGCTCTCCAGGACCTCTGTGATGTTAGCACTTCATCCATACCAGAGACTGGTTTTCTTTCCTCACAGTGGCTGCACTTTAAAGGGCTATGGGCCCCCTAAGTCTATAATAGCCTGGGGTGAGTTCTGTTCCCTCAGACCATGACTCTTTTGCTACTGCTAAAGGTACTTCTAACTAAATCTCTATAGTCCTAATAAAACTGGCTAATAAAAAGGCTGGAGTGAAAGCATGTGAGCTCAAAGAGTTAGAGTAGCAACTGGCTACCTTTCTCTCTTTGCTGACATCCCAGAAGTCACTCCCTTCCATACTGCCCCAACTGAAACAAACAAAAAACACGCCAAGCTCCTCCCGGCTATGTCCCATCAGCCAGTTGCTAACCCCGCCTCTCTGAGCCCAGGTTAATTTTATTTAATTACTGCGAATGCAACGCATCTTTGCATAGTTAACAAACGCAGTACGAACAAATGTAACACACCTTTGCCTGATTGAAAGAATATTCCACAACAAGAGACAAGCTGCTGGTGACAGCCATTGTCTACAGAGTGCCTGCTTTGTACCAAGCAGACTCCATCTTTACCTGGGTGCTAAGCCCTGAGAGGTGACCATCATTACCCATATTCAACAACCTAGGTCCAAGTTCTTGTAACCAGTGACACAAACTCCTGGTATCAGGCATGAGTGAGGGTTCAGCGTGGGTGAGCTCATCACGCTACATCAGTCTGCCTTCTCTTCCAGCTGCGGAGCCCCAGAAGGCAGAGAACTGAAGTGCGGCCGCCAGCAGGAAGGTAGATGACCTGCATCCAGTTCCACGGTGTCTCGCCACTGTCTTCATTGCGTTTGGGCAGTGGCATCATGCTAACTTCTTCATGGGGGGCGCTTCTTACCAGTTCACTCTTAAGTGTCTCTCAGAGGTGGGGGAGGAACAGTGGACAGCCCAGTCCCAGAAACACTGACTGAGGTGTCCCTTACCCAAACACAACAAGCATAGGGAATCATGGCTTCAAACAGCCTCGGGGTCAGGTTCATATGGTACTGTCCCCGCTAACACAGGGATGTGACTTGGGTGGGAATCATTTAGTGAGACTTCCATATCAACGTAACATTGAGAATGGTGTCCAATAATGAGCCTCACGCTCATTATTTAAACACACATACACATGCTCGCACGCGCGCGCGTGCACACACGCGCGCACACACACACACACACACTATGAAGCGTTCCAATACTATTCAAAAGTAGGGAAAATAATATGCACCCCCATACCTGCACTGCCCTCAACATTTGGGGCTCACTGTAGGGTGTGCCAGAGAGTACATAGTGAGCCTAAATATTCCAGTCAGCAGGCTACAGGAACCTTCAGGAGCTGACCAGGAGAAATAGGACATGCCAGGCTGGCCCCATTTATAATGAAGAAACCTGCAGTCAGAAGAAGCCATCCAGATACTGTCCTAGTCAGGGTTGTTATTGCTGTGGTGAAACACCGGAAAAAGCAAGTTGGGGAGGAAAGGGTTATTTGGTGTAAGTTTCCATATTGAAGAAAGGGCAGGACACCAATCTGGACAGGAGCCTGGAGGCAGGAGCTGATGCAGAGGCCATGGAGGGAGCTGCTTACTGGCTTGTTCCCCACGGCTGCTCTGCCTGCTTTCTTGTAGAACCCAGGACCAGCGGCCCACAAGTGTCCCCAACCACAATGGGATGGGCCCTCCCCCATCACTCACTAAGAAGGAAATGCCATACAGGCTTGCCTACAACCCAGTGTTTTGGAGGCATTTCTCAGTTGAGGTTCCCTCCTCTCAGATGACTGTAGCCTGTGTCAAGTTGACACAAAACTAGCCCAGTACAGACAGTATGTGACAAGCTGGGCCCTTCGTGGCTGTAGGTTAGGGTCACCCACAACACCCATTCAACTGTGGCCTGGATGGCAGACCCTGGGATATACGAAGACAAGAAAGCCAGTTTTGTAACCTGCCCCAGCCTCCACACAGTAAGACGTAACGGGCAAGTGCATAACTTTAGTTAATATTGTAAATTAAAGGTTTTCTCAAGCCAGGCATAATGGAGCTCATGGGCAATAAAGACAGAAAGGTCAGATGTTCAAGGTCAACCCTGGCTAACAAACAAAACGACAAAAGAACTGTCCCGTGTCATAGACAGCAGCCTTTTCTCTGATGGCAATACTATCATGAACCTGTGTAGTGTTTTAATTCCTTGCAGTGTCTGCCTGCATCTCCACAAGTCAGCCCCAGGCAGCAGAGCCAGGATCACTTCATCCTTCTTTTGGATGGATGTCTTAAAGACATGTGACCATATAAACGGGTGTGTCAACAACTCCAGCCCAGGAGCCACCGGTGCAAGCCCCCCACCCCAGCCTCCATCTGCCTTCCCTGCCTGTCAGGCTTGTCTGTTCTTCAGGACCTTGGGGCTTCAAGGGCATGTCATCTGAGGGATTTATGGGCGAAGGGACTATGCTGAAGGTGGAGAGAGGGCCAGGTATGAGTACCAGAAAGGATCTGGGGTTTTAATGTAGATTCTTTGCCTCTGCAGCCTCCAGAAGCCAAGGCCAGCTGCCTGATCCTTTAGAGGCTGGTGTCAAGGCTTGAGAAAACCGGCTACTTCAGACCAGATCTTCCCCTAGGAGAAGCCAAGAACACGTGTTCCCTGTGCCTCTCCCTGTCCCTGCTAACCCAGTCCTATACTTAAGGATGCAACACTCATAGCTCTTCCCTTCTCACTGCAGCTGGGGATCTGGCCCCTTCCTGTGTTGTGTCTTTGTGTGTGTGTGTGTGTGTGTGTGTGTGTGTCTGCTGACTGTGGTCTTGTGGCTACTCATTCGTGGATTTCGTTGTTGCTGTGAATTGTGTGTGTGTGTTCCCTTTCTTGGGAGGGACAGGGACATGTTGCCATCCATACCTTGTGCCCTCCTGTGGCCTCCATCCCCTCTAGCTCTCTGGAGTCTGCTCTGGCCCCGGGGAAGTCCTGGTCCCATCTCTGGATTTAGGTTGAGGGAGAGTTGTACCCAGGACAGGAGTCCCCAATTGTCTTGGGACTGAGAAGTGTGTAATCATCTTTGTTGCTGTTCTTCGTGGTCTCTCAGAAGAAACTTGCTCCCGATTCCATCGGTTTGGAAGGTCGATCAGCGGCTGAAGATTCCTGCAGGCCTCCTGGGGTCCTTTTCCTTTTAGGGTGCCCACTGCAGAGTCCCAACCTGTCCCACCCTTTGGGGAACACCCAGGAATTCCAGGTCCTTCTTGCTTCCGGGGAATGTGCTCCTCACGCAATAACTCCGTAGATTCTGGAATCCTCCTGCCTTTGCCCACCTTCCCTGCTTCTAGACTTTAGTTTCTAGCCCCATCATCTGACCCGAGGATTCCTTCCTTCTCCTCAGCAGGCCCCTGGCAGGGGTGGCTGAGGGGATGGGCAGCGGAGGGTCTGGAGGTGGCTCTGCCTCTCTGCCTTGTGGTGAGGTCTGGTCGCCACTGCGGTTTCCTTTCTCTGCCTGCCAGGGGTCAGAGTGGAGCGAGGTACAAGGGTGCAGGAGCAGCAGGGCTAGGGGTCAGAGGCCAACAGGGTAGGTACAGCCCGGGTGCGCAGCAAAGGCCAGAAGTCAAAGGGCGTCAGAGTGGAAAGTCAAACCAGAACCCGCCTCACCTGTCCATTGTGTTCCCTTGGAAACTAACCAAGCCACACTGTGTACCCGGACTGCTGATCTCTGTCTTGTGATCTATCCTCTGACAATGGAAAAATAAGTAAATAAAACCTTGTTTCCTAGTGGCTCTGAGTGGCTTTCCTTCCTCTGAGTCTGAGCGTTTGGGGAACTTGAAGGACAAGAGAGCCTGTCCCCAGTCAGAGGGAGGAGGTCACAACTGAAGGATTCTGGGGGGTGGGATTCTGGGCAGTTTGGGCCTCTTTCACGAAGGGTTCCATAGAGCCTAACTGTGAACCCCATCTCTCCTGATCGCTTTCTCAGGTCCCTGGTCTCAGGTTCTTCTCACAGCAGGGCAAGTTAGAGTAGACAGCAGCCACAGAAGCTTAGTGACATAGTGACAGAAATGTAGAAAGGAACTTGCAAGCCTCCCAATGACTTTCCGATTGAGTTTGGTGATTTTTTTAAGTACCGTTGGCCAAACAAACACAGCTGCAGGCAGATTCCATTTGGCGGTGGTAGATATGCCCCTGTGTGCAGCCCTGTCTCCAGCCTTTCGTGTGTTTTGGGTCGAGGAATAAGCCTTGCTCTAACCTGAGACTTCGCAGAACACCTTAGGGTCGCAGGAGAATCCCCGCAGGCCCTGTGAGGGTTCTGAGTTGCTTCCTGCCACAGGGCTGCACAAGGCAGGGAGCTGATGGCTTGCCCTCTTGCTAAGGATCGCAAGGCCTGCTTGGTGCATTTCCCACACCTGCTCGTAGTGTGTTTTGCCCCTTGGGACTCTGGAAAGATGAAATCTTTCATCAGGGGTCAAGTTTAACACTGTTAATCCAGTGATGCAGGGTTAGACATCTCTGGCCATATGTACTCCGTTCACAGCACATCACGAGTTCACGTCCTTGCAGGTGGCTGAGACTCTGACAGGCCCTAGACACACAAAGGATTGTGGGATTGTGCAGGCATTACTGAAACCAAAGCATTAAACTCTGAAGAAGTCCAATGAGAGGTTCCAACCTTCCTTCATTACATCAATAAAAGGAAGTAACTGTTATTTTACTAAAAGCACTCGCTTAGTTTGCTTGCTGTTCTGGTTAGTTTTGTGTCAACTTGACCCAAGCTAGAATCATCAGAGAGGAAGGCGCCTCTACTTGAGGAAATGCCTCCATGAGAGGAGGCTATAAGGAATTTTCTCAACTAGTGATCAATGGGGGAGGGCCCAGCCATCCTGGGCAGGTGGTCCAGGGTTCTATGAGAAATCAGGCTGAGCAAGCCATGGGAAGCAACCCAGTAAGCAGCAGTCCTCCATGACCTTTGCATCAGCTCCTGCCTCCAGGTTCTAGCCCTGTTTAAGTTTCTGTCTGGACTTCCTCCAATGATGGAGTGTGATCTGGAAGTATAAGCCAAATAAATCCTTTCACCCCCAACTTGCTTTTTGGTCATGGTGTTTTGTTTAAGCAATAGAAACCCTAACTAAACCTGGCAGTAAAGGTGCACGCCTTTAATCCTAGTGCTCAACGAGGCAGAGACAGGCAGATCTCTGTGAGTTCAAGGCCAGCCTGGTCTACAGAGTGAGATCCAGAACAGTAAAGGCTACACAGAGAAACCCTGTCTCAAAAAACCAAAACAAGAAAAGAAAAAGAAGAAAGAAAGAAGGAAAGAGAGAAAGAAAAGAAAGGGAGGACAGAAAATCATGCCTAGCTAAGACACCTGGTAACCTGGCTTTATCCTGTAGCAGGACAGTCTTGTTTTACTGATTCTTTATAAAACCCCCAATGTTGGTCCAGACCACACCCAGGTTGTGCCCTCAAAAGACTCCTATGTCAGGACAGTGGTCTGGAGACCAGACCCACAGAGATGGAAATCTTGACCATCAAATTCGTCCAGTAACAAGCTCTCGCCAGATGCAGGGCGTGGGGCTTCACATAGACCCACCCTCTCACGCTCCCAGCAGCACGGCAGTTCACGAGGGTGGGGCTGTGCAGGCACCCAGCCTCTGACACCTAATGCTCCTTTCTGCTCGGGGTTGTTTTCTCTTTTTCCTTTGAGACAGGGTCTCAAATAGCCCACGCTGGCCTCAAACTCAAAAGCAAAATGTGTAGCTAGGGATGACATTAACTTCTGGTCTTCCTGCCTCCACCTCCTGACTTGGGGTTACAGATGTGCGTGGTCACAGCTGTTTTTCAGTGGTACTGTTGCTTGCACTCAGGATTTCGTGCTTGCTGTGTGAGCTTGTGGCTGACTGAGCTATATCTCCCCAGGTCCCTATTGGTTTGGTTTAAAGTGGTAACTTTACTTGGTTGGATGGGAAAGCTACAGCGACATTATAAAGGGTCAGTGAGTCCCTTGTTCTCGGTGACCTTGAGGATCCTCCAAATTTGATCTTTAGAACCTCTCCATCTCGTATGAATTTGACCCCAAAGATGTTCAAGCCTCTTTAAAAGTTGATGCTACTCATTCCTTTTTTCCCCTGCTTTCCTCTTTTTTAAAAAAAATTTAAAACAATCTTATTCTGTATACCAATCCCAGTTCCCTTTCCCTCCCACTCTCCCACTCCCCCACCATCTCCCCATCCCACTCCCCATCCCCCATCCACTCCCCACCCCCATCCCATCCCACTCCCCACCCCCATCCCATCCCTATTTTTCACCCCCTACCCCACCCCCATCCCATGCTCATTCTTAAGGTCGATAACCCTGCCACTGGATCACCAAACACTATGGCCCTCAGCCTCTCTGGTGTTTTTTGTTTATTTTCCTTGCAGGATGTAGGTTGGAACTGGCCAGACTATTCTTGGAAGAGGGGCAGAGGCAGAGAGCAAAACTTAATGCTAGCAACAGAGGTGGGAAGAGGGTGCCAGGCTGAAGTACGCCCCAAGGTCAAGGGGCTCTGCCCCCTCCACTTCTGGGAGGCAGGGCTCTGCCCTCCACAGGACAGCAGACTGGCCTGTGAGGAGAACTCTCCAGCTCAGTCTGGTGCTCACCTTGTCCCTAGCTGCTCTGTGCCCCCTCCCCCTGAGGCCCAGGGAGAGCAAGGAAGGTCAGGTGTGTTTGCCCAAGCCAGGGGAGGAGCTTTGAAAATACCTGTCTCCAGGCCATAAAGAGGAGGGAATGGCCACCTCTTGCCATTAGTGTGATTCATCGCTGTCAACCCTAAGCTCCTGGCTGGCAGAATCAACCAGTTCCAGCCAACCACCTGCTGATTTGCTGGAGCCAGCACCAGCTCCATGGCCTTGAGCAACAAGAGGTGCCCTGCCAAGGGGTAGTACTGGCATTGGTGTCCTGAAGTACTTGGGATACTGGACAGGAGGAGCGGTCCCTGCCTCAGAGCCTGGGCCCCTCTTCTCTCCAACGATGGGAGCGCCAGGCCCACCTCTCTTGTCACTTTCCTTCTTGCTCCATGAAGTCCTTAGGGTAGGTTAGGCCTCCTGCAAGGTATGTGACTCTGAGAAAGCCAGAAAAGCCAAAGTAGCCTGTAATATACACTGTGTTATAAAGTGTATACACTATGTCATAATATACACACACACATATATATTATACAACCAATTCATCAATGTTTTCCTGTAACTTCTTTGAGTTAAAGTGACACAATAGACATAAAAACACATTGAACTTTCTACATGAAAATGTCATGTTGTCAGTACTAGCAACAATGGCTGTGTGAGAATAGCCTCCTCATTGATAGCAAGGGTCCCTACCCGTCCCTTAGACCTGGGTTCCAGTCCTGGCTTGTACAAGTATTACCTGCAGTCCCCACTCTTTGTGAAATAGTGATACCAAAGCCTGGCTGGCTGTGGTGTCAGAAAAAGCAAAGCAGATCTTTGGAATGCTCCAGAACCATGAAACAGGTGGAGCCATTGCCAGGTGGAGAGAGCCAGATTCAGTCTCAGTGACAGACGGTATAAACAGTGAGTGGATGTGGTGACCTCTGCATAGGCCAGGACAGGATGGTCACAGGCCACACAAAGGCCACAGGAGTCACACCTGAGGACTCCAGATGCCATAGAGGGAAAGGTATGGCTTGCTTCCCTGAGGTTCTCCAAAGGCAGTGGTCAGAGAGCCACTAGAAACACGTCAGTTCCAGGTCAAGGCCAGGTGTGAGTTCTGAGAAAGAATGCATTTCTCTCCAGGGTGTTCTCTGTGTAGGAGGCTGAACTAATGGGTTTGCCCTTGCCATAACACAGTGACCTTGAGTCTCAGCGAACATTGCCCTTTGGCAGCTCCCACCGCTTGGACCATCTTGAAGCCAACACTGAAGGACTGCGTCTTATGGGGCCCACCTCCTCCAAGCCCTTGCCTTATAAGACCCCAGTGACCTGGCACTTGTGGTCACAGCAGGAGACATCTGGCACTCTTTAGGGCTTGGGACCTCTAGCCAGCACAGATGGGGCCTACCAGCAGCACCCACCTTCCCTGCCCAGTATCCATGGACACCGTACCTTGGAGAGCAGGCCTGAGCTTAGTGTCAGGCTTCCTTGGAGCTTTGGGTTTCCACCCCCTTGAAGGCCCAAATCAACGCCATGCGGAGGAAACGATGCTGGAGTGTGGTGCTTTGGATTCGGGCAGGAAACAGCACAAAGCTCTGGGCTGTTTTGGGAAGGCTGGTGGGGAGGATCTCTACTCTGACGACGCTGGCATCAGGGAGACAACGATCAGCTGGATGCCCCAGCCTGTGACCTCTCTACCCACAAATGCAATGGGGACAGTCCACATGGCTGCCCTGAGACTTAAGACAGACCTGCCTGTAGGACTTGGGGACGTGAGGCATAGCCACTGAGGTCCCTGTCCCTGTGGGCATGACAGGGATGAAAGGAGGGCCCCTTCCCCGGCTCCAGAGACCGCTTGGTCTCTGGGTCTTACAGGACAGGAGGGCAGAGCTGGGCGCCCCTGTGGGGCTTCACTCTGGAGAAACCCAGCCGAGAAGGGGAAAGTGGGGGCTCTTGGCCTGCCCCATTCTTTTAAAAAGCAGGAGAGTAGCCCCATTGCTCCAGGCAAGACTCCACAAAGGAGAATGGAAGTTGAGACACTGGTGGCAAGAGGAAGAGAGGAAGCTTGGGGCCCCGTGGTGGTGATGACTGGTGGGGACCCAGCTGGGACGGGAGGCAACTTTCGGGGAGCCTTCAGTAGAAGTCAATGGGGCTCTGAGCTGTGTAAAGGGACATGGTGAGCAGCCCCATCTCCTGGGGGCCCAGCCTACCTTAGGACAGAAAGTGGCACTACCATTGTTGGGACCTTCTTTGGACAAGCACTTCCCCTAATGGCATCCTCCCTCATCAAGCCTCTGAGGTAGGTGTCACCATGCATTTCAGATGTCAGGGTATGGGGGGTCATCACTGTGACTCACTGGGTCAGAAGGGTAAGGTCAGTACATAGGAGGATTTACAGGGGGGTGGTCTGGCTTTAAGGGGCTCTGCGCTCAGGCATGGTGGAGACATCCCTTCTGCTGCTCTCAGAGCAGCAGGAAACAGGGTCCCTTTGCAGGGGATTAAAATGTCTCACAGAGGGCTCCTTGTCCCCAGCATTGACTAAACCCTGATGATAGTCTTGGCTGACTGGGAGATGGCATGAGTAAGGTGAACTCAGCAGACCTCAGCAACTCTTAACTTTTACCTGGGCTTCCAGGACAGGGAGCAGGTGTGTCAGTGCCTGTAGCTGTGGGGTGTGGGGGTGTGGGTGGGTTCGAGTGTGGGCGTGGGGGGTATAGGTGGGTGTGAGTGTGGGGTCTGGATGTGGGGTGTGTGTGTGTGTAGATGGGGTGTTACAGGAGTCTAAGAGCAGGGTTCTAAGAGCTACTAACCGTCTCTCTAGAGCAAACTAGGACAGTTACCTGCTGCATTCAGGTGGCAGAGTGGAAAGGAGGTGACCTTAGGCAAGCTTGGGGGCTCTCTGAGTCACTGCGCCACCTCTCTGGGCTAGCAGAGTGTGACAGTTTAGAAAGGGTGTGTAGGACAGTCTCTGAGCGACTCACATGAGAAAAACCTGAGGATAGAGGGAACACATAGAGGGTAAGTACACAGGAATTGTCCTTGCAAAGGTCCTGAGGCAGAAGTGAGTCTTGGAAAGTCACAGAGCCATTAAGGGAATGGACAGATGAACAGAAAACTTGGGGACAGAGTCAGAGAGGCCACTAGGGTGAGATTAAGAGGGAAAACCAAAAGGGACCCAGCAAGAGGGTGAGTAAAGGCACTTGCCACGAAGCCTGAAACCTGAGCTCAATCTCTGGGTCCCACAGATTGTCTTCTGATCTCCAGACATGTATACAGGACAGGCAAGATCTCATACACAACCATCAATCAATCAATACACAAACATAGCAAGAAAATTTACAGAATGAAGGGATACAAAAAAGACCCAGGCTTGGAATCACATTCAGAGGTTCTTGGGCAGGAACGTGGTGGTTTTACAAGAGAAGGACTGCGTAGGAGCACAGGGTGCCTACTAGGAAAGTGGGTGTCTTTTTCACAGCCCTGAGGTCGGGGGAACTCACAGTGGGCTTGCTTGCGGGGGTGAGGGAGTGGGCATCCTGCTGAGGGCTACAGAGACCACTGGTGCTGCCTGAACTTCCCCAGTGCCTGGCTTGGGGAATTTCCACTCACAGCTCCAGGATACCTGAAGGTTAAGATTTCCACTGGGAAACATATGACAGGGTCACTGGGTGGAGTTGCCCTTCATCTCACAAGTGGCTGGGGGTGGGGAGTGGGCACGCTGCCAGCTCAGAGCCCTAAGATAGACTTCAGCCTACCCAAAGAACCCGGCTTGGAGGTCAGGCCAACATTTCAGAGCGCTTCCATTTCCCCGAGGGTGTCATTTCCCCACCTCTCAGGATGCTGCTGTGAGGGACAGAGAGGCTGGTCACCAAGGTGACCAGACCCAGCATCGTTGGTACTCTACAGGGATCCCTGTAGAACGGCCAATCCGGATGTTCTTTGAGCCTCCAGGAGACCCTGTGGTCCACTGTTACTCAGCCAATGAAGACTTCTTGCAGTGGCCTTGCTCTGGGCCTGTCACAGATGCTGGGGGCCACTGAGTAGCTGTCCTGTCATTCCTTTGCTGGGTCCTGGCACCATCCCAGTCCTGGGGACTAGAAGACACTCTGTCTTTCCGTTGCTCTCCTGCCCTCCTCAGAGGACTCCATTATCTGCTGGAACTCTTGCTGAGACCCCATAGGTGCACCCAGGCAGGCGTGACATCACAACTGGAACATGTCCCCAGGGCTGAGTGAAGAGGTGTAGGCGGGACAGGAGGACAGGCCACCATGGGAGCGCCTCAAACCAGCTGTGGCTTCAGCCACTGCCCATCTCCAGAGCAGCTTCCTGCACAAAGTCCCCACTGCACCTGGAACGGCTTCCTGCCTGGTCTCAGGGGGCTCGGGGTTTCAGAAGGGGCCCAGGGGCAAGAGACATCAGGGTGGGGCCCACTGGATGGGAGGATGAAAATGTCCTGAGCGAAGGCTGAGGACCCACACCTGCCTCTGAGCGTCTCCTTCAGCTGCTGGCCTGAAACCCAAAGAGGCGGGGTGGTGGTGGGGGAGGGGAGGGTGCAGATGGACGATGCTCTGGTCCTGCCAGCTTGTGTCCTTGCCAGTTGCCCTTCTGGGGACCCTAGAACACAATGGGGACCACTTACTGTAGCAGCAAGTCCCTGTAGAGGAAGGAGAGGATGCTGCAGTTTCCTTGGCTGCTCTGACTGTCCCCTTCCTTTGGGACACTCAGATCAGCGGAGGCTGGAGACTTTCCCCTAGCCTCATGTGGGTCCCATGCTCCAACCAGCCCAGGCAGGCAGGTGCAGGTAACAGTCCCCCTACCAGCCCCTCCTCCTGCATCGTTCTTCCTGTCCCAGCTCAGCCCATCTAGCATGAAGGGAGGGAGTGTCACTCCTCCCATGCAGGCCCCAGGCAAGGGCAGGCATTCCCTGGCTCCTGTGTACCTGAGACATCTCCAGCAGCTCCTGCCATGGACAGGTGGTACCTGGGTGAGTCCCCCAAGCCTGTCCCCACCCCTGCCCTCTCCAACTTGGATTCGGGGGATCACCAATCACTTTCAAACACACCTACTGGCTCCTTACAGAAAAGGAAGACAGGCTGTCCTAAATAAGGACACCTCAATACTAGTCCTGGGCCTGCTGTGGTGTACAGGACACCTCCGAGCGGGAGGCTGGGGAAATGGGTTCTTCATCAGTCTCCTCATCCAGCTGTGTGTCCATCCATCGGACTTCAGACCACTGAGTCACATCTTAGTCCCCATACTTTCCAGCTGCCTGCTCCCTGGCTGTAAAACGGGATGATGCTAGTCCTGGGCTTCCCTACTGAATCATGTGGCAACAGAAGGGTTACTTTCCCAGTGCCTGGAACAGAAAAGTAGTTGTCAGCCTGCTTTCCCTACCTATCTACTCCCTGCCTGCCTGCCCATCAGTCCATCCACCCACCCATCCATCCACCCACCCACCCACCCACCCACCCACCCACCCACCCACCCATCCATCCATCCATCCATCCATCCATCCATCCATCCATCCATCCATCCATCCATCCATCCATCCTTTCTGTCTGTCATGTGTCTTTCTTACTTGCTACCTATCATTAATCTCTTACGATAGAGAGAACTCATAGGGGTTTACAAAGATAGTTACCAAAGCGAAACGAGGGATGAGGTGCTGCCAAATTGTCTGAAGAGCAGCCCCAGATTCACAGCCATCTTTGACCTGGGTATTCCCATCCTGGCTCTCTCCTTTCTGTGTCCCAGACTTCAGCTTTCCCTGATCTCAGTGTTTTTCTGGTCTCTGGAGGGCTACGGCGCTAATCTGATCTAGGGGGAAGCCAATGTTCAGCCTTAGTTTCTTTCTCTGTCAAATGGAACTACCAGAGATTTAAATGGGGCCTGTGAGTGCTGAGAGCCTAGCACGTGAGTCCAGCCTCTCACAGGGCAGGGCTGCTGTCTCTTTATGAATGCATATCACTGGACTCTGAAAGCTTAAGAGAGCTGCATGAGTGCCTCAAAGCTGCACAGTCAGGGCACCGTCTCTGTCCTCTCACCTACTTAGCAGAGAGTGGTTGGCTTTCCGATGGTACCATTAAAGAAGCTGTATTCTGATATGCCTGTCTCAGTGCCCACAAACTTCCCTGAGTCCTGTGCCCTGCCCGCTGCATAAACAAAGAGGCAGATGGGGGGGTAAACAAATTGGCAAAGGTCAAAAGACCAGCAAGGGGTGGAGTCAGGGTGGGAACACAGCTTTCGGTGCCTTGGCATTGACTGAAGGGAACTCACAGGTGGGGAGCCCTTCCCTCCAGAAGTATTGAATAGTATCGTCTGTCTGTCTGTCTGCCTATCGCTATCTATCTATCTATCCATATCCATCCATCCATCCATATTTTATCCACCTGGCTATCATCTCTCCATCAATCATCTATCATCCATCTATCACCTATGTAGCCTGCGTGCACGCATGTGTATGTATGTATGTGTGTATGTATGTATGTATGTATGTATGGGCTATGTCTGTGTCTACCATCTGTGTAGCTATCTATATACCATCTGCTAGTGATGGGCATTCTCCTGTTGGAGGCCATTTCTCCTGTCTAGAACCCGTAGAAGACTTTGTAGTACTCATGGAAAACCCACACCATAGTTCCCAAGGGAACAGTCACAGTGAAATGGGGGCAGCCTGGTAAGCATTTGAACCCTGAATCTGAATGAGTAGCCATCAATCCCCTCAACTCTCACTGGCTATCCGACCTTCGGTAAGGCCTCTAACTTATTTGTGCTTCAGATAGCTCATGTCAAGTAGGGAGATGACCCAAAAGAGAGAAGCCAGCTAGAAAATGCTTCATAAGTCATAAGAAGAATGCTGGGCCCCTTCCTGAAAGTGTCTTAAGTGTGTGGTGGACGCCACAGCCGGGCATTAGAGTTAGACATTATTCAGGGATGACAGAGCACTTCAGACTGAGGTCTGAGCGGCTAAACGTGGCTTTAGGATCGGGATAAAGAAGTCAGGACTGGTGATCCGGGACAGCAGTGCCACGGAGGCCCATCCTGCGTGGACCCAAGGTGGAGAGGACTCTGGTGAGAGGGGAGGCAGGCCAGGCTCCTTAAACCCCTCAGGGAAACATGAGTGCCCCATGAGAATGTTAGCCACCATGGTGCTGTCCACAGGGACTGGCAGGAAGGTCCCTGACCTGACAGAGTTCCCCACCCCCACCCCTGTGTGCCACCCACAGTGAGTGCATCTTGAAACTTCCACTTCCTCAGCCCAGCTGCGTCTTCCCCTGCTGATGGAAGAATACAGTTGCTGCCCATCCGGGCCCTGCTCTCTGGAAATTTCCTTTGGGAGGGGCTGGAGACTGCAGGCAGCCCTTCCCTGCCTCTGGCTACCCCTAACGCCGCCTTCTTGCCTGGCTCAGCAGGGCCCCCTCTGAGTACACTCAGCTTTTCTTGTGACCGGGGTAAATATTACCTGACACTGTTAATATTTAATGCCCCCCACCTCTGTCCCGCCACCCCCACGGCAGACACTGTCCCCGAAGTAGAGGCTGCAGGAAGACTGTGGAGAAGCTGTGGTGGCTGGGGAAATGACAGGGCTGTCGGCTGATGATGGTGAGTGCCGCGCCTGGAGAGACTGGCAGGGCTGCCCTCGGTGGGCCGCTGGACCCCCTTTCCCTCTGGGACTGCCTCCGGTGGGCAAATGAACCCCCTTTCCCTCTCCTGTTCCCTTGACTCCAGGTTTCCAGTCAGTGGCTCTCTAAGAAAATTAGCAATGGGAAAGGACCTGATTCCTCCACCCCCACGGGGAAAAAACCCCAACAGAATAGCAGAAGTCAGAGCATCAGAAGTGTGTGTGTGTGTGTGTGTGTGTGTGTGTGCTCGTATGTGACTTTGTTTTTGAGACAGAATCTTGTTCTGTAGCCCAGGTTGGCCTGGAACTCTCTGTATAATCCAGAATAACCTAAAATTCCCTGCGATCCTCCTGCCTCAGCTTCCTGCACCCTGCCCTGTGTGACTTTCTTGTATTGGATGGAGGGAGAACTAAGATCTCAAAGTGGGCAGGGGCTTCCAGGGTTGGGAGTGGGAAAAGCAGCCCTTCTGACCAGGCTTCCCCGGCTGGCTTAGGGGCACAAGAAAAGTCCTGAGTTTTGGGATCCGTAGACTCAGGTCTGGAGCCCAGTAGGGTCCCTGCTGACCTGCAGATCTTGAGGGTTCTAGCCCTGAGCTCTGGTGGGGGAGGGACTCATCAGATGGTTATGAAAGGGTCTGCCCGAGGGTCTGACACTAGCTCCCCCCTGTGACCTTGAAACTGGGGACACTTTCTGCATGGAGGCAGAGCCTGGGTCCCTGTGGCTTCTCCCTAAAGTCTGGCCTTCCTGACCAACCCATACCTGAGGTCTGTGAGGCACTGACCATCTCTGGCCACTGGAAGCGGCTGGACCCACCAGGCCCTGTGGTTGACCATGTCAGGGTCACAGTTCAGAGTTGCCTGGGAATTGCTAACTTGTTCATTCGTTTAGAAAGGGCCTCAGTCCCCTAGTGCCAAGAGGGTCTCCAGGAGGGCAGCAAAGAGCGGAGCTGACATGGAGGGGGGTGGGGAGGGGTGGCCGCAGCTTTGCTGGCCGGAGCACCACCAAGGGTAAATGCTCTGAGCTCAGGCGGCTGGAAAGCAGAGTATATGCTTCCACCAGGACAAAGGGGGACACAGAAGGCAAGGCCAGGGCCATACAGCTTGTGGACATGTCTTCCTACCTGAGACACTTGAGAGGGACCCCAGCACTTAGACTCACCGTGACCCTTTGCCTGGGTTCAAATCCCAGCTCTGCCCCTTACTTGTTATGTGGCTCGCTTACCGTAACTCTCTGTGCTTCAGCGTCTTGTGGGTCAGAGGGGAATAGCGGCAGTGCCCCACATGTGGTCTGAACTGGTGTTCCGTTCATTTGGACCAGGAATGCAGACACCGAGTGCATATTCCTCACTCTTGCTAAGTTTGCCCTGAGTATCCTAACAATAGGAGAGTAGAATCTAGGATGAGTCAAGTCCTGATTCAGCCTTCAATTTCCAGTGTCTTTAAAAGACATGGGGGGGTCATGGTTTCTTCTTCCTGTTTTCTGAACACAGAGGCTCTGCTTCACCCATTCATTTAGTTCACAGATATTGTTCCTCCTTGAGAGAGCAGAATTATCAATAGAGGTCACTCAGGGGCCTCCTGGGAATCCGGCTCTTTGGCCTGTCCCTGTGACACAGAGCAGGGAGTTGGGGAGGACCACACCCTCCTGGGACTGTCAGGGTCCCCCGCAGCCAGCACAGATCTCCACTTCAGGGCCCTGTGTCTGATCCCAGGATGTCCATGTGATATCAAGGCCACTCTTACCCAGCTTCCCCTTGTCTATCTGTGCCCTTGGGGATCCTGAGAAGTCCGGAGTTCCCACTGTCTTGCTCATCCTACCCCTGGCTCTCTCTTCAGGTGGCAGTGCCAAGGGGGCAGAGGATCCCTTCCACTATGGTAAGACAGTCCTCCCCCGCCTACCCCATCTGCGGGCTCCCAGCCTGGTTCCCTGCTATCTGCTCTCCAGGGCATGGGGCTGCTGGTGGGTAGATTTGGGAGGTCTGTGAGGGGCCTCGCTTACACCACAGCGCATGTCTCCTCTCTTCCAAGATTATGAGACCGTCCGCAAAGGGGGCCTGATCTTCGCGGGCCTGGCCTTCGTCGTGGGGCTCCTCATACTCCTCAGTAAGTGGAGACTGGTGGGACATTTCCCAAAGTCACTCAGTGAGGACACTTGCCAGTTCCCAAGTCACACTCCAGCCAGAGGAGGAATTTAGGAAGGGTGTGCAGGGGACAGCAGGCTCCTGCTTCCTTCAGGGTGCCCCCTAGTGGCCTTGGGAGGGGAAACTGAGAGGGGCATCTGGCTGGGCAACTGTGGGTAGAGGAGGCCAAAGGGGGTAGGCACCGCCTATCCTAACCCCATCTGGACACCTTCTGAGGTGGCCACACCCTAGCCATTAGGTAGTCTCAGCACACTGAGGGACAACACCCCTGACCCCACTGTCAGCGTCCGAGATGGACAATGAGACTCATCGGAGGGACTTGTGGCAGCTCCCCTCCCCAGGTGTATCTGACACCCACCCTTCCCCATATTGATGAAAACCAGCAGGGCTGGGATCCAGGCCCTGGGGCCTACCACTGGCTTGTCCTAACCCTGGGTGTAGGGGAGGCTTCATTTTTCTCACTGTTAAATGGGGACAATCCCATCAGTCTTGTAAGATTGAAGCTAGTATCCAGCTATAAGAGTTAACCAGGTACATTAGGAAGGGTCTGGGGTAACTATGGAGGGATCTGGGGGAGAAAATGTCCTTATATATTTTCCATCCTTGGCAGGCACAACAGCAAGTGCTTAATCAATGTTTGCTGCCACCAGAATCGCAATCAGGGAGACCCTGGGGGAAGCAAACGGGCTTCACCTGAAAGCGGGGGATTGGACGTTATGAGCAAGGCAGGGATTTGAACTTTGGATTTGGCCTGCCCTCCTCCAAGAGTGCATTGAGCAGCTACCCTGTTGACCCCAACACTGTGCTGGTGGCGTCTTGAACTCTAGTCCCAGCTGCCACTTTGAACATGTTCATAGTCCCTCTCAGATCTTGTGAACGGAATGGTTGCTGATTGACTCCAGTCCTGTATGAACAGAGAAACAGTTAAACATGGACTCCAAGCCCCACATTGATGATGCTGGAGTTGTGGGGAGCAAGCCTAGCAGAACTGGGCCTTCCAGGGTCTCCTCGGAAAACGGCAACAAACTTCCCCATCTCTTTTCCAGGCAAACGATTCCGCTGTGGGGGCAGTAAGAGGCACAGGTGAGTGCTGCTGGGGAACTGAAGGGTGGGTGGGGCAAGAGGGGGCAGGGAGCCTTCCCTAATGAGGAGGAGGGGATCCACAGTCAGGGGATCCACAGTCAGGGGACCCACAGTCAGGGGACCCCAGGACTCCCCTTTCTCTGCCTTCATCCTATCTTCATTCTTCCCCATCCCAGGCAGGTCAATGAAGACGAGCTGTGACAATAGGTACGTTTCCTTCAAGGGCCATCGGAGTTTGGGTAGAGAACACATGTGAACAAGAGACAACAAGCAGAGGGAAACTTGGACGGCCACGTGGGCTGTCCCCATTCATGTTTTAAATCGAGGACTGAGTGTCGGAAGTGGGACGAGAGGAGTAGGGACACTGCAGAGGGAACCCTGGGAATAATAAGAGGGACAGGGACAAAACTGCCAGACCCAGAGGCCTCCCTCCCAGCACAAACTGTGCCTTTGTCTTTCCAGAGCAGCTAGTGCACAGGCACCAAGGACACCCATCTTCCCGAGGACACCCATCTTCCCGAGATGTGCACCAAGGACACCCATCTTCCCGAGGACACCCATCTTCCCGAGATGTACTCCACTGTCCCATCACGGTCTGCACTCATGAAGGACGTGCCGGGCTCACTATGAGCCCCTCATGGTCACCCACTCATGCCTCCTGATCCTTAACTGCCTTCCTCTCCTCCCCAACCCTTCTAACATCCCACCTCCTGTTCCAACTTGGGGTACATGTGCAGCCTCACTGGTTTTCAATGAATCACTCTAGCAAGTACCTGCCGATGAAAACAGGCTTGGTGTGGTCGTCTATGGGCCCTTCACCACTCACCCCTGAACAGTTGGGGACAGAGACCTCTGCCTGACTTCAGGTGCCCTGCAGAAGTCTGAAGGTGTCACGGTGAAAGTGATTGGGTCTGCTGGGTCCTGCTGGATCCTGTTGAAGCCTGGGCACTCCCATGGGGAACTTGCTTCATGAGTTTCCCAAGGAACGCTGTCTGAAAGGTCCAGTGCTGGGCTTCAGTTCATGCTCCCAGCAATCCGTCAATCACCCTCCTTGGGTGGGTGGGGCCCAGGGGACTCCAGCTGGACCCACTCCTACCCAGATAATTGGGAGTTGACTTGCTTTATCCCTGGGCCAGGAGTGAACAGTAAGAGTGAGTTCACTGTTACCTGCTTCCTTCAGCCTTGTTCATCTGTGGCAGAGACCTACAAAGGGGTCCAACTCCCTCTCCCACCATTCCCATGAGATCTCCAAGGAGACTTCAGGGCTGGCAGGATGTGGACACCATCTGGCTTTCTTATCTGCATCTCAGAGTGTCTGAGCAGAACCCTGGGTGATGGCGTTTGAAAGGAACAGACTGTACAGTCATGGTGGACAGGCCAATACACTTGATACTTAAGCCTTCTGTCCTAACCCACTGCCCTTAGGCTCTGAAGCCCACCCACCCACAGGAAACTGCACACAGTACTTTGAGACCATTTCCATTGTATGGAAGGGGACAGTGAGCATTCCCCCCCCCAAGAAAAGCAGTCACTTGTCTAGGTAATGCCCTGCTTGCCTTTTGCCATGAAAGTTAAGCGATAGGAAAGCCTGGGAAGGAAGGTGGGTGCCAGCTGAGGCCAGTAGCCAACTAGGTAAAGTTTGGTTACCAGACTCAGGATCACACCACTGACGAGATGTGACCTCACACCCTTAAGTAGAACTTGGTTCTGCTATGCCTGAGCTCCCTCTAGAGGGTGGGATGGATAAGCAGAGCTGGAATAGATGGGGCCAGGGTTAGGGTGGGGGAGGAGCCAACCTCTTCAAGGTTACTGGATGCAGGGTCAAGGTTTCCAAGGAGAGAAGTGAGAAGCCTAAATAGGAGTCACATTTCTAGAATATTCTGTTCATTGGCCCATCACTTAATGGTCTTGGATGAGTCACTTCTCCTCCCTCAGCCTGCACCATGTCTCCTGCTCGGTTCTCTAAGTTGCCCGACTGACACATTGGAGGTGGACCTTGGGAACTTTGCCCAACTTGGGCCTAACCGTATGTCATCCTTGGGCAGGGACAGATGGGCACAAGCATGCGATTAGCTGGTGAGCCTGTCCTCCTGCGCCCATGCCCTCTGACCATCACCCAGGCTGAGGCTCAGTGAGCCAACCCAGGCTGAGGACCACTGCTCCAGGGACATTCTGAGTCTGTGACCTGCCCCTGGGCCAAGACAACCCCCGTCACTCTCCGGGAAGTTCGCACACTGAGAGTTACTGAACTTGCCCTTCACTCTGAGGTTTTCCACTCCGCAGAGCTGTGCTAGATTACAGAATACAAACCAAGTCTTCAAAGAGACCCTTGCCTCACCGATACATAGCTTGGAGACCCAGCAGCCGTAGAGTGAAATTCCTCCTCCTACCACCTGGGGGCGCACACGACCTACTCAGAGTCACCTAAAATTGCAATTCCTGAATCGCGCGCTGGCCTGCAATTGATTGCTAGGAAAGCTCCGGACTCCTTTCCACGAAGCCTCAGACCCGCACAGCTTGAGTTGTCATCATGATCCTATCCCCATGTCCAGATGCCCCCTTCCAAACTCACTAACACACAAGTATGGGACACCCAGAGTTAGGGCAATGAGACCATTTTGGGAGGTTGGTTTGGGTGGGGCCCTGTCCTGCCTGGATTTGGCTTCCCTATCAGAAGCCGGGACTAGGGCTGGTTCATTTGGAGTGTGAGGACTCCTTGTACAGGCCTCCAGTTTTTCTAAAAAGCTTGGCAGATTACGGGATCACCCCCACCTCACCCCAGCAGTTCTGGGTTCTCCCGGTTCCCTAAGGAAAAGGGAGACCCAAAAGATTTGCTTTGAGTAGCTCTGCTGACCCTACCCATGGCAAAATGAGGGGCTCCTTGGACAAATGGGCCCTACGGCAAAAGGGAGGACTGAGTCCCCTTTCCCCCACTACCTTGCTCAAGGATGGAGTACCTCTGCTGGGAAGATAAATCCCCTCCCTGCCGAGGTGCACCCCAGGTGGTCAAGCTCCGAACTGCAGTTGGGTGGTGGTAACCCAACCTTTACCATGAGACTGTTCGTCATTGGCTTGACAGATGCCCCACTTGGTGAATGCCATGGTGCCCGGTCCTGCTGTTCCAATCTGGAAGATGGATCAGCTTGGGCGGGGACGTAGCAGCCACAGTCAGGTGTGGTAGGAGACATGGTCTGCAAGCGAGAGCTGTCCTCGCCTTAGATTCTGGGGACTCGGGTCCTCTCCCAGTTTCAGGGTGCACAAGGAACCCTGGGCTGGGAATGCTTTGTGTCGTTGCGACTGAATAGCCAAGGGACTGGAAAAAAAATCCTGCTTAGAATTCGGAACCTTAGTGCCCAGGGTTAGACTCTGGTGGGACAGGGGAGATGGCAACAGGGCACAGGTTATGGTGGGGGTCCCCAGCTGTCATGGGCCTCACATCTGGGAGCCCCAGGGGCCAGGGCCACTCTTCAGGCCCCACGTGGCAAGTTTGTTTCTGCAAGCCTGTTGGGCTGCGCAGTGTGACCTCCTGCGATTCCATCGTGGCACTGATGTCTTTGCATCTCTAAACTTGGTTCCCTGTTTGGAGAACTTCGTGCTGCTGCTTCCTGGAAGAGCCTTGGTGTCACTGGGGGAATGCCTGGGAGAGCCAGGTGGGGGGGTGATGGAAGAGGGTGGGGAGTTCCCAGCCAAGGCAGCAGCTGGTGGCTCAGGGCCGCGGAAGCCCTGCAGGTCTCAGACCGCACTCTGGAAACTGAAGGTGACTCTCCTGGCGGCCTTGACCCTGAGCCTACTGTGTGACCCCAGAAAGGTCCCTGTCTGTCAAAACAAAACAGGAGACAAAAATTCTAAGTTCCAGTCTAAAAGTCAAGGGGTGTCGACTTTGAAGGAGACGTTGGAGTTGAAGCGAATTCTCTTCCGAACCCAGGGTCGTTGGCTGTTCTAAGTGCACAGCTAGAAGCACACAGCCACGTGCACACTCCAGCTTGGCAAGTGAGGAAGGCAGGCACAGAGACACCTGGAGAAGCAGAAGAAGAAACTAGGAAGGAGCATGGTGACTTCTCTCTGCCCTTGTTCCCCCGGAAAGGCCTGTCAATCAGTAACTGAGAATGCATTTACACCAACTGCCTGGAACTCTGCGTCCTTGCTCTGCAATGAGTAACATTTCAGGTCTCCCGACTGCAAACCAAACACTCACTATGAAGTTAATAAAGTTATTCAGGAGAAGCCTCGAGCCCTCAGACAGTCACCAGGAGGCACAAGCAGGCATAGGGGATGCAGAATAGGCCTCAGCTGCTTTGGAACTCATCCTGAGACCCTAATGACATTTCTTCTTGGATCCGAACATTCCTTCATCCTGGGCCCCAGACGCTCAGCTACTCCGGGGCTGAAATGAAAACTTGTGAATTCACCTGTGCTCCCTCGTGCCCATCCCAGTTCCAGCAGAACTACTCGGTAAATGTTTATTGAGTAACCATGCTGGCTCCTTAGAAGAAGGCGGATAAATGAGGGGTGACAACCACCCCCTCCTCAGTGAGGGTGAGGAGCGTCGTTCCGGGGTAGAGACGGTGGTGTATAGGGTCACTGAAGTGGGGGACCTTTGAGATCTATCCAAGTGGCAGCCTTCATTTCATCTTCTGAGTCCTGGGAACCCCGCGCCAGTGACTGTGTGATGGACATTATCTCCAAGCTAACACTCAAGGGCACCGACTTTCCTGGAACCTTCCTGTCAATGATTCTGGAAAGTTCTATCTGGCCCCTCCTTCTCAGGGCACCATGTCCAGGGAAGGCACCGAGGCAGTGCCCCATGAGCCCACCTTCAAGACAACCAGATGCCAGGGACAGATGGGACAGCCATACCCCCTCCTGGTGCCACACAGACTGAGGTATAAACACCGGTGGGCATGTGGGGATGTCTTCACCCCTTGGGCTCTCTGCCCCCTCACCTGGGGATCTCAGTTTCTTCCCTTGATGAGGGGGACAAATGGTCTGGGGTGCTATTGTCCTGAGAACAGAGAGGATGTGGAAAATGTCTCTGGAGTGTATGTTCCCTTTTATGTGAGGAAAGGCGGTGTGCATGATTCTAGTCATGGTGGAACTGCGAAGAGGCAGAGAAACCCGTCAGCAGAGAGAGCCTGGGCAGAGGGTAGCCTGGACTAATGCAAGTGTCTGGGCAGCTGTGAAGACATTCTGTGCCTTCATTGGCTGTGCCCCCTACAATGGCCTCACTGAAGAACTGGAGTGTCCTGGAATCACGTGACCATGGTGCCAGCCAGAGGGGAGCTGTCTCTTGGGAAGACATCTCACACAGTTCTGAGGACTCCTCAGAACACCTTACCGGAGGAACTTGAGATAGTGATGGGTCAGGCTAGACCACACCCTGACCTGTGTAAGGATTCAGGCATTATGCTGGCCTGCCCCTGTCACCTGGCAGAATGCACTCAGGCAGTGCCCTGGTCAGCCCAGGGTTCCACGGTTGCCTGGTCTGCACAGGCACAAAGGACCCTTTAAAAGACAGACCCCGCCCACTTACGCTGTCTTTCCTGTTCCTGCTCTTCCCCTGGGCAGACAGGACTTTCCTGTGTCCCTCTTCTCTTCCTTCCTCTCTGTGTCTCTGTGTCTCCTTACCTCTTTTCTCCTCCCCCTTTTCCCTTTCTAATAAAACTCCTCACTCAAGCTCTGTCTGCCTGGCAGGCTTGTCCCCTGCCTCAGTCACCCTCGCCTGCCACGAACCCGCCAAGGTCCCCGCTCCATGATTCCTACAACCTGGACTGCCCAGCTGCGCGTTCCTCTCGCTGTCTATCTGAAGCTAAACACCACGGCGGGACCTCCAAGGTGGACCCGGAGGATCCCCGGAGCCTTTGTTCCTCTTCTCCATGTAGTCACTTTTCTCTGTGACTTGTTAGTTGACCACCAGGTCCCAAGCTGTGACCCTAACAACGCTAGAAATGCCGTAGAAGTCAGGTCCCTGTGCCTCGGGGAATGTGGTTAACTTTTTGTCAACTTAGACACAAGTTAGAGTCAATTGAGACACAAGGAACCTCAATTGAGAAAATGCTCCCATTAGACTGGCCTCTGTGGGACATTTTCTTGATTAATGGTTGATATGGGAGGACACTGAGAGTGGGAAAACCCCTGGACTGGTGGTCCTGGGCTCCTTAAGAAAGCTGACTGAGCGAGCCAGGGAGAGCAAGCCAGTAAGCAATGCTCCTCCAAGGTCTCTGCATCAGCTCCTGCCTCCAGGTTCCTGCTCTGCTTGAGTGCCTGCCTGGACTGTGACCTGGAAGTGTAAGCCAAAAAAACCCTTTTTCTTAACCCAGTTGCCTTTAGTTAGAATGTCACAGCAACAGCAAGTAAACTACGACCGGAACCCCATCCCCAGAGCTTGGCCCACATACTGGAGAATAAGGGGCCCAAATGGACACAAGCTGGGATGGAGTGGGTGGCCGTCTTGCTTGTGAGCAAATTTCAGCACTTCCTGCAGCCCTGTCATCCTGCCATTGGACACTAGGGGGCGCCACACAACCAACTTCTCCGTTCCGAGGTTCACTGCAGCCATACTGAGCCAGAGCAGGCACAGCAGAGTCCTCCTTGGTGACCAGACCTCCACAGAGAACAAGCAGAGTTGGGGAGATAGGCTCTGCCCTCCTCCCCTGATGACTATCTCTTCAGGGAGGTTGTCCATGACAGTTTGGACCACCTGGAGGGGTTTGCCCACTCCACCTTTCACCAAATGAGGCAACACCCTGATGTCACCGTTTGCGTAGACTCCTGATGCCACCACCCCGACCTGAGCAGATGCAGAAACCTGGCTGTCATCTAGACTCAGTGCTTCCCTACCCTCAGATCCTGCAGGGGCAAAACCGGGGTGGGGTGGGAAAACAGTGACGGTGAAGCAATGTGTCAGCTGACACCAGGGAAATCCTTCCACACATCTGCGCCTCGGTTTCCTCCTCGGTGACGGTGAAGCAGTGCCCAGCCGTCAGCTGACACCAGAGAAATCCTTCCACATATCTGCGCCTCAGTTTCCTTCTCGGTGACAAAGCCATAGAGTGCTACCAAACAGAAAGGGAGTTGGCTGAGGGACAAGGCAAGCTCAACCCTGGTTTTGTGGACCGTGTGCTTTAATTGAGGAATTGAACAGCAAGCATGTGCCAGGCACTGTATTAGGCTTTTTGACAAACTATGGTGGAAGTGTCTATAAAAACACTGATCAGAAACACAGAACATCCCCTGCAGCAAATGCCAGCCCAAGCCCCATGGGAGGCTGCCTACATCTAAACATGTAGAAGATGAAAACACAGTCTTAGGGCCGTCTTTCTCTCTCTCCCAGTGCGTGCATGTGTGTGTGTGTGTGTGTGTGTGTGTGTGTGTGTGTTCATGTAGGCAGGGGTTGGAAGCCACCGATTTAATTGTACCCTCTTCCTGAAAGACGGACTTTGCTAATTGGAGGGGAACGCCCTCAGAGAACAGCAGGTCATGCCAGGGCCCCCAAGAGCACCTTGCTCCTTCGTCTCTTCCCAGAGGGCCAAGGACAACTGTGACCTTGTCTCCTCTTTCATGTCAGGCCAGCAGGGATGCCCAGTACCTCAGCACCGTGTCCAGGGCAGCCAGGAGATTAGCTAGAGCCACATCCTATAGCCAACTCCACGCCCTGCCCTTTAGTGGCTGGGTAACATCTGGAAGCCACGTGGTTTCCAGAGCCTGGGGTTCCCCATCTGTAGAACAGGACTGTTGATGCCAGCCTGGTCCTGGGGTCTGATTCCTTAAAGCTTCACTCGAGAACTAAGTAGCACCAGATCGACCAAGACAGATCCGGATCCGTACAGGCGGAACTTCATTCCACTTCTCCCAGGTCCAATAGGATTTATACTGAAAGAAAACCTCATTATACCCACCCCACACTGCCCATGGTTTCTGGTGCTTTTCAGGCGACACCTGCTGGCCATGATAGGTACTGTATCCTTATCTGGTCAAACTATTGAGAAAGCTTAGTTAACCCTCTTTGTTTTCTTCTGTACTTCTTGCTCTTAGATTGGGAGGAGGAGGGAGTCCTTCCTGCCCGAGCAGAGACTCCTCCTACCCTCCTTCTGCCCCAAAGCGGGAACTAACAAGGTGTAAAGGCACAACCGGAGTCTGAGTTTAGGACCAACTTGTGCTCACAGCAAGAGCCCCACCACACCCTGTTATTATCTCTGTCTCCAAAGAAGCCAGGATGAGGGATGGAGGCTCCAGATGCAGACACATAGACAACTCAGAGAAGCCACTCATCGGGCCGGGGCTTTAGGATAGGCTCCTTTGCAACTCACAACTATGCCCAAATACTGGGGTGTTTGCAACAGTGGCTGGCTTGAAACACGAGTGGGACAGGGGCAGGACCGGGGTGCCCCTGGCCCAGGGCACTTTGCCATTAGGATACAAAGTCTCCTGATGATGTCCTATAATGCAATACAGCACAATAGAAGGTGTGCAGGGAGACTCAACAGATAAAAACATGGTAGAAGAGACGATTGAAAATTGTCCTCTGACCTGCACATTTATGCACACATACTCTCACACACACAATAACAAATAGAATAAAAGTGTAAAAATCCAAAGCGACAAGGAGTTGTGGACTAACCAGTGAAATCAGACTGACCTCAAGCGACTAGCGGGTGCTGCTGGGAACTGGGCCAGGTGGTCTAGACTGCTCTTCCTGCTCGTGTATGTTTGAAATTCTGTGTCAGATCTGCTTTGGGAAGGTAACAGCAAACACTGCCACCACCATTAGTGACTATGAGGACAAGTTAGCCTGTTTCTCTGAACCTCAGCTTCACGGTCTGTGCAATGGGAATGGCAGGCATGACCTGGTCTTCTAGGGCTGCATGAGATGATGGTGCAATGTCCTGAGTACCTGAATGTGGCACTGAGTCACCGTCATCACGATGGGTAGCTGTCCCTGGCTCTGGCAGAAATTTGCCAAACGGAGCAGTGGATGCCGACAAACAATTGGCTGATTCTGCCTAGCTTCAGGGCACTAACTAAAGTGTCGTTGAAGACACCCTTAAAACACCACATGCCCCAGTGTGAGATTGTCTCAGTGACAGACACCGGCTGTGTCCTTTTCGCCAACGCTATGCCAACCCTGGGCTTTCCCATCCCCCAAGCCCAGCTCAAGTCCTACCTCTGCTTTTTCTGACTGCCCCTTTCTCTGAATTTCATCAACTCTTTCATAGCTTCCATAAACCTCAACCCTCAGTGAGATCTGAAAACCCATCTATCCCAACCGCAACACTCATTCAGCACTCTTAGGAATGTCCTGGAGTGTGGAGGGGCAAGTAGACTTTGCAGGAGAAAGAGGCAAGCCCACCAGTGACATAAACACCATCGTAGATATAGGACTGCTGACCAGCAACCATCTCTGCTAGGTCTAGTGAGAGAGGCCAGCACTTCAGAGGTGGAGGCAGGAGGATCAAGAAAGAGTTCAAGGTTATCCTTGGGCTATATGTGACCCTAAAAAAAAGGAAAAGAAAGGGTGTGGATAGATGGCTCAGAGGTTAAGAGCACGTGTTGCTCTTACAGACACCCTGGTTCAATTCCTGACACATGGCAGCTCATAACAGTCCAGGGTGGGGGTGGGGGTGGGGGTGGGGGTGGGGGCTGGGATCTATCACCCTCTTCTGGCCTCTGTGGGCACTGCATGCATGTGGTGCTTTGACATATATAAAAGAAAGCAACACACACACACACACACACACACACACACACACACGCAAGAAAAGAGACTTATTTCTGCCCTGTGGTGACTTGCAATGCTGCCCAGCGACTGGCTGTCATTTAACCCTCTGAGCCTGGTTTAACCTGCTTGCAGAAGGTTGTTCTCTAAGTACCTCCTGCTCTGCCCTATTGACTGTGGCCTTAGGGGCTCTCTGTGTTTCTCCACAGCCATTCTCCCCAAGGCAGGGTAGCTGTGAGGGCAGAGGCTCTGAGTTGGATCATCCAGACATTCATAGGTCCTTCTTAGGGTGCGGGGAGTGGGTGGACAGTGTTTAAAACAGCTAAAAGAATGAATAGATGGGTCTGGGGACTTAGCTTGGTAGTCAGTAGTCAAGTGGCCAGAGTTCAGTCACGAGCACCACAATAAAGAAATAAATGCGGAAGCCCTAGGGATGCCTCCTTTGTGGGTCACAGGTGGCTTGTATACAGGAAAAGGACAAAGATTTTTTGACCAAAAGAAGTCAAGCAGCCCCCTGCTGTGCTGGAATATGAAGTCTCATCATCCTTCCAGCAGGTTTGCAGCCCCCCCCCCCGGAGAAACCCATTTGCCTACAGCTAGCCCAGGGATTTCCAAACCCATTGACCATAAGTTTCTGTCGGTCATCTGTGACCTTCTGATGAAACATTTGGGAAATGCCATACTTGATCTTTTCACATTGTCAGCTGAGGTTGCTCAAAATGGGGTCAACTTTGCTAAGGACTTGGCATTCGATGCCACGGTGGCCTGAGGTTGGGCTCCTTCTCCTCACTGCTGCATTCTGCCCTGGAGCTCTGCACCCTGTGGGATTGACCCACTATGTCACTATTACCAACACCCCCCGTCACAGTGGCAAGAGGGACTGGAGGACTTTAGGGTGGCACCGAGTCTCCTCTGTCCTGAGACTCTCCAGTGTGAGCACCAACAGGCCAAGCCTGTGGAGAAGCAGGCAGACTTTCTATCTCTAGCATCATCCAAGCCGAGGTCGTGACCATGGGCACTGCCTTAGCATCTGTCTTCTTCACTGTGGAGGAAGATTTCCTCCCGGGGAGGTGGCAATGTTAAGTATGCATAGCACCGCATGAACTTGTAACTCACATGTGGACTGAAGACACAGGAGGGCTCTAGCTCTGGGCCACTCTGGGATCCAAGGAAATCCCTGGAATGGATTAGGATTTCTAGAGCCTGAGTCTCAAGAAAACAAAAGAAATTACAGATTGGAGAGTAGGCAGGGTGCTAGAGAGATGGCTCAGTGGTTATGTGCATTGGCTGCTTGTCCAGAGGACTGACTTGAATTCCCAGCACCCACAAGGCAGCTAATGATGCTTTATAACTACAGTTTCAAGGTATCCAACACCCCCTTCTGGCTTCTACAGGTACTGCACGCATGTGGTGCACAGATACACATGCAGGTAAAACACCCTTAACACATAAAATAAATCTCCTAAAAAACATTTAGAAACAGATGTAGACCAAACATTAAGTGGAGTTTGGGGAATCCTGCAGAAGAGGAGGAGAAAGGATTGTAGGAGGCAGAGGTGTTAAGAACACCACAAGAAAGCTCATAGAATCAACTAACCTGGGCTCATAGGGGCTCTCAGAGACTGAACCAACAACCAGGGAGCCTTCATGGGACTGACCTAGGCCCTCTGCATATATGTTACAGTTGTGAAGCTTGATCCTCTTGTGAGACTCCTAACAGTGGGAACAACATCTGTCTCTGACTCTTTTACTGACTTTTAGGACCCTACTCCTCATACTGGGTCACCTTGCCCAGCCTTAATGCATGGGGAGGTGCTTGGTCTTACTGCAACTTGATGAGCCGTGTTTTGTTGATACTCATGGGAGGTCTATCCTTCCCTAAACTGAAAAGGAGGAGAGTGGATTGGGGGATGGGAACAGAGGAATGATGGGGGAGGGGAAACCGGCCGGGACATAAAATAAATAAAGTTATTTTAAAAATATTTAAAAATAGATAAAATGTGGTTGCTAATTTAGAACGATAAAAATGACGATGGAGCTGGGGAGACGCTGAGCTGGTGCCATGATTGATGTGCAAGCATGAGGTCCTTAGTTTGGATCCCTGAGCGCCCACAGGGAAGCTGGCGCTGCAGGCACCTGCTATCCCAGCACTGGAGAGGCAGAAGCAAGCACAGCGACCAATGAGCTCCAGGTTCGCTGAGAGAGCCTGTGCCAAAACACAAAGTGGACAGTGACAGAGCCAGACACCTGACATCAACATGTGCGCATACAGGACAGGCTCATCCACACATGCATACACACAAAAAAGTAAGACTGACAAGCCGTGAAAAAACTTACAAATATCTCAAAGTCTGGACAGTCACACGTTTCCCTTAGGCCTGATGAGCCTCTACCACACTCCCCTTCTCTGAAATGTTCTTTGTGCTTCCAAGCTTACACAGACCAGCTGCTGGCTCCGTCTATTTTACACCTGAGCTCCCCTGCCTCTCCCCCTCCCCCTCCCTCCTTCCCTCCTCTCTCTCTCTCTCTCTCTCTCTCTCTCTCTCTCTCTCTCTCTCTCTCTCTCTCTCTCCCTCCCTCCCCCTCTTTCCTCTCCCTCTCTCCTTTCCTCTTTCCTACCCCCCCCCCCCCGCCCGGCAGCAAAGTCTGCTGGCCTGTGGGATTTAAACCATAGCACTGCAGCTTTGTGTCATAAATTGAGCAAGCCTGGTGCTGTGGGGCACTTCTGTAATCCGAGCACTCAAGACGCGTAAGTTCAAGTTTAGCCTGGGTCCCACAGCAAGACCTTGTGGAAAAGCAAAGCCAGGTGGGCTGTTCTGGGGCTGCAAGAGTATTCCTGCAAACTCCTCCTTTCATGGGACAGAGGCATGAATTGCCTGTGAACTACACAGCATGTCCCAATGAGTAAGTCAAAATGAGCCAGATACCTAATGCTCACCAGACCCGCCCCCCATGCTAGAGAATAAAAGAGGAACCATAGTGATGGTTGCAGATCAGTCGGGTCATCCCACACCCCGTCTCATAAGCTCTGAGCTTAGAAGTAACAGTCTTCAGCCTGGAGGGTCCCAAACTTGATCTGCGTCAGCTCCACAGCAAGCCTGTCCTCGGGCACGTCACAGCCCTTATAAGCTGTATTTTGGATAAACAGCAAAAGCAGTTGTGGTCCTTTCTGCCCCACCCTACCCCATGGCTCCTTCCTTTTTGAGAGGGGTTCCTTTGTGTAGTCCTGGCTCTCCTGGAACTCACTATGTAGATCAGGCTGGCATCAGACTCAGGAAATCCACCTGCCTCTGCCTCCGGAGTGCTGGGATTGAAGGTGCATCATCAGGCCTGGTCTTTGGCCTTATTTTGTGAAGATCTTAGAAAAAGAAGACATAAAGCCCTGGGAACCACCGCAAAGCTCCCGAAAGATGGCAGTGATGTAGGCTGAGCACGCCTTTGGCAAAGCTTCTTTGGCTTTGAGGTCAGTAGGTCTGTAGATGCCAGCACCCTGCCAGGGGCTTGCCTTGAGAGGACAGAGATGCCAGTGTGAGGACTGCCAAGCTTAGGGCTCCGACTCAGAAGGAAGGCCACACCTGGGGGACTGTGACATGTAGGGATGTAGGATGTCTCACCTTGTGAGACAGTCACCCTTTACAGAGGCTCCAGGAGGGATCCTGTAGCGCCAGGAGGGTTGTTCACCAGAGATGCTCATATGAGTGCAGAAAGGGCCTCAATTCACAACAAAGGTGTAAGCGCAGTGCCATAGGCCACTTGCTGTCAATGCTAGGCCAGCAGAGAGAGATTGCTATGCCATGCCAGAGGGCTAGCCTCACAAGGACAGCACATAGCATGGGGACCGAGGGGCCTGGGAACTGGAGAGATGGAAAAGGCGCAGAGTGCTCGGAGGTTCCTTTTTCCATTCCTTTATTTCTGAGATTATAATATAGTTACATCATTTCCCCTTCCCTCGCCTCCCTCTAAACCCTCTCATAGACCCCTTCTTGCTCTTTCTAATTCATAGCCCCCTTTTCATTAGTTATTGTTTTATAAACACACTCGTTCTTAAATCCATAAGCACAACTTCTCAGTCTGTATAATGTTACTTGCATATGTATGTTTTTATGCAAGGCTACTTGTGTATGTATATTTTTATATGGTGCTACTTGTTTGTATATGTATATTTTATACAATGTTACTCTTATATGTATGTTTTATACAATGCTACTGTATATATATGTTTTATATAATGCTACTTATATGTGTGTTTTTATACAATATTACTTGTGTATGTTTTTTTTTTTTTTTTTGGTTTTTACGAGACAAGGTTTCTCTGTGTTGTTTTGGAGGCTTTCGGTCCAGCCCAGCCTCGAACTCACAGAGATCCACCTGCCTCTGCCTCCTGAGGTGTATGTATTTTTTATACAATGCTGCTGTGTATGTATGTTTTTATATAATGCTACTGTATATGTATTTTTCATACAATGCTACTGTATATGTATTTTTTATACAATGCTGCTATATGTATATGTTTTTAGAGCTGATTTTTTGGCATTAGGTAACCAATTGGTGTGCTTTTCTCTGAAGAAAACCATTTCTCTCCCTTTCAGCTTTTCTTAGCTGTCTGTGGTTCTTTGTGTAGGGCTGAGGTCTTTTCTCTGTCCGTGTTCATGGGTCTGTTGTTGCTGTCCTTGTCCCGCTTATTTGTATGCAGTCATGAACTACTACGGGTGTAGTTTCTGACATTCCCTAAGAGACACAATCTCAGAGCAAACTCTTGCTCTTCTATCCTTATAAGCTTTCTGCCCCCTTTTCTGCAATCATTTCCATCCAGGAGTTGTGTTGTAGATGTATCAGTTGGGCCTGGGCTCCACAATTATTCTTCGTTTTGATTGGTTGTGATTTTCTGTAGTGGCCTGCCTGTTACAAAGGAAAGTTGCTTTGATGAGGGCTGAGGACTATACTTAATGGACTAGCCTTTGGAGAAGGATCTTAAAACATCGATTTGTTTGTTTGTTTTGTTGTTGCTTATTTGTTTGTTTGTTTGTTTGTTTGTTTTGAGACAGGGTCTCTCTATGTAGTCCTGGCTGGCCTGGAACTCATTATGCAGATGAGGCTGACCATGAACTCACTGAGATCTGCTTGTCTCCTTCCCCTGTGCTGGGATTACAGGTGTGTGCTGCCCATTCTATTTGGAGAGATACCTTGTTCAGCCTAGACAAAGGGGTGTGGGGTGGAGAGGTGCCTTGGTCCTGCCTCAACAAGATGATGGGACAGACTTAGTAGACTTCCT
This sequence comes from Mesocricetus auratus, assembly GCF_017639785.1. Classification (NCBI taxonomy): domain Eukaryota; kingdom Metazoa; phylum Chordata; class Mammalia; order Rodentia; family Cricetidae; genus Mesocricetus; species Mesocricetus auratus. The sequence continues at coordinate 24,077,208 of NW_024429203.1, forward strand.
AGGGGAGGCCTAGGAGCAGATGGGAAGTGGCAGGGGTGAGGTGGGGGGTGGGGGGGAGTGGGAGGAGAGAAGGGAGGAGGAACTGAGATTGGAATGTAAAAAATAAATTAATTTTTAAAAAGCAAAAAAATAAATAAATAAAGGTGTGTGTCACCACACCCAGCAGGTTTAGAGGGGTTGCTCACTGGTTTGTTTGTTTGTTTTGTATGGAGAACAGTTAAGTAAAACTGGATGAAGAAGAGTAGATCAGAGACCTTAGGATAACTTGGGAAGACACACAGACTGAGTTTTGTTTGTTTGTTTGGGGTATTGCTATTTATCTCTGTCTGTATGTCATATACCGTCCAGCCCAGCCCAGTCTCACTTCTAGAGAGAATTCTCTCATCCACACTTCCTAAGGCCTCCCCGGTTGACCTCCCAGGCAGCTTCAGTGCTGTGAGCTGAGACCAGACCGTAGAAGGGAGGACACAGCTGGGGAGACTCCAGTCTTCCTGGGGGCCTCCATAGCCCTAGACTCCTGCTGGGGTCATTGTTGAGGCAGGAGGCTGAACAACGTGAGCACTGGAGACTCCACCTAAGGGGAGGAGCTTGGCACTTCCTAGTTCTTGCTCAGTGAGGCCAGAATAAATGGACAATCCCAGATGCTGTTAGGACATGTGGAAGATGGCCAAGGCCGTCCTTCCCTCTAGGCACTCGATTTGGATCATTTGGTGACACACGTGGTGTTTTCTGTAGGCATCATAGTCTATAATCTGGTAGATCATCCTGTCTTAAAAGATGGAAGTGGGTGGAATGACCACTGTGCGAGCTGGACAGCCTGAGTTTGATTCTGTGGTGGGAAGAGAGAGCCAGCTCCTGGAAGTTGTCCCCTGATATCCCATGCCTCCCCATAATAAAGTAAATACATTTTTTAAAAACTGTAAAGGTGGGAATCAGTGTTTGTTTTATGTATTGTTGTTTATTTCTGATTATCTGTGATTAAAAATTTATAATTCTACCTGCTTTTTGCATTAGAGAGATTAGAGAGAATGCACATTCCGAGGTACACACACACACACACACACACACACACACACACACACAATGTGGGGTGGATCCAAGGTTCTTTTTGTTCAAACCTCTCACTGTAGGTGAAGAAACAGGGGACCAACATAACTAAGGGACTTGCCCAGTGTCACACAGATGTTTGAGGACACTGATGCCATGGAATCCTAGACCAAGATTCTGTGCATAGCATTGAAATCTATTATAAACAGGGAGGAGAGCAGGAAAATCCTTGCTTTCCCCTCTTCCAATCAATGAGCAAGCACCACGAAGGTCAATCTCAAATTAGCTACATAACCCCAAGTGTTAAGTTTTTAAGATCGACCTGGTTCAGTATTGATTCCTTCTATGAAAGCCATATTTATACTGAAATTGCCCAAGAATGTCTGAGCACATATGAAGGCTTTGTTGAAATAATTACATGGCATTATTTTTGTAGAGAAGTATCCGAAAAACATAAGTTCATTGTCTAAGTTAAACAATGAAAACATCTGTTGTTTCTCATGATGGCCCTGTTCTTAATACAACATGGCAAAATAATACCCCCTAAATATCCATGATTAACCTGAATTGGAAAGGGCTCCCCTTCCAATCTCCCTGTGACTTCAAGAAGCTGCTTTAACTGACAGTAGTTAGAAAAAATCTTTGTTCAGAGTTCCAGTGCAAGAAAACATTAGGAATTTCTCCCTGCTGTTAAGTGGTGTCCCTGTAAGAAACCAATCCCATGCATTTCAGCTCCGTGCAGAAGAGCCAAAATGAAGTTTTGGACTGCATTCAAATCCCAGCCAAGCACAGGTGGGCCTGTCATTAAGTGTTTATGTTTACCTGTGCATATGCCTGTTTGCCTGGGTGACTGTGTTTGCTCTCACACTGGTATATGTAGACTTATGTGTGCATGTGGGGTCTCCACCAGGTTTGGGACTGTGGAGGAATTAAGAAGGAACAAACTGTCTGGATCGGCTCTTCATCCCCCCCTCAGGGTTCTGTCACTGTAGGAAACCCCCAAACAAGGGGAAAGAAAAGGGGACTTCTGAACACATTTGAACTAGCCTGTCACTCACAATGAGCTTTTCTCGAGCTCCAGTGAGGAACATAATCTAGAAAACAGCAATACAGAAAACGTAAGGCCTGTCTGTTACTAGGTCCTCCCTCCACTCCCTCTCCCTCCCTCCCTTCCTTCCCTCCCTCTTTTCTCCCTCCCTTCTGTCTGTATCAGATTGATTCTTTATCTCTCCATATTTCTACAGTCACTTGCTGGGGTCCTCAACTCCTTAGCTATGGCCTTATCATAACGTGGGAGTGCAAGAAGATACCCCACTCTCTCCCAGCAGATCGGTTTTTACCCCACAGCTCACATGAGCCAAGGTCTTTGTGAGCAAAGCCAATGACATCAGTAATATTTACTTGTGCCATGCTGTGCCCGCCACCAGGCTTGTCCTAGTTAATTCTCGCATGACTTCCTGCCAGCGATGCTGAGCTGTGTCCACTTTCCAGGTGAGGATACCAGGGTCTGACACATATACATTTCCCAAGGGACTCTGCAGCAAGTGGCAGAGTTGGACTGAGAACACAGCCTGCGTGCAAGGCCACACTCTTAAGGGCAATGTCGGCGAGTCTCTTTGCTAGAGTGAGTCCCTGACCCTGCCCTCCCTTAGATTTCTTTCTGTTTCAGAATAGTCTGCTCCTCTTCAAGTGGCAGATGTGGTGAGTGAGCACAGCCCTTGGGGAACACACAGGTTGTGTATAATGGGCAGGAAGGAGACGTTTGGGATCTAGGGGGCACTTGAGGTTGATGGGGAGAAGAGGCCTCCTTTTCTTCCAGCCTGAAGGCTCAGAGCAGGAGCAGCTGTGCCATCATCCCGGGCCCTCTCTTGGCCCTGTCCCCTCGCAGCAGACAGAGCTCTTTCATCCTGTCTGACTTAGCGGTTTATTTTAGGCGCAGCCTGACCAGGTGCTCTGGGTCAATAGGCTTAGCTTTAAATAACTGGATTCTTCTCCGTGAGTATCTCCTTTGGCAGGAAAGCACACAATGAAAGCGAGAGTCCTATGGGCTAGGGTGGTGAGAGAAGGAGACAGAAGACAAGACAGGAGCGAAGACAAGTGGACTCTGTCACTTCCTGTATGACCTCAGACTTCCGCATGCAGTGAACCAGTTTCCCCACCCGGAAAGCACAGCTTTGGACCAGGTCATCTCAAGCATCCCCTGCAAACTGACCTCTGTGCTTCTGTTGCTCTACGGTGCCTTTGCAGACAAGTCACCTACCAAAAGGCATATGCTTCAGAGTGCTGGCTTAGCACCAGAGGGCTCAGCCACCAGGGAGGCTGCATAACACAGAGCAAGCAGCTGCTGGGGTCCAGAGACCTGGGTTCAGGTCTTGCTTTTGGTACAAGCCTGGAGATAGTGTGTGAGCCTCAATTTCCTAACCAGTTTTAAAGGAGCCCTATTGAAACTTCAACAGGCCTTATGTGAGTTACACAGAGTAATTGCTGGTGAAAGTCCTTTAAAACTCCCAAAATGCTATCTTAAAAAATTAAATATGTCCGACAGTTTCTCAAAAAGTTAAACATAAAATTATCACGTGATCCAGAAATCCCCTTCTGGTTCTATACCCCAAAGAATAGAAAGCAAGGACACAGAGATGGTTTTTTATAACTGTGTTGATAGCATCGCTATTCACAGGAACCCAAAGCGGAAGCCACCCAAGTGTGCATTTGATGGATGAGTGCATAAACAGATGCTGTGTAGACACACAATAGAATACTATTCAACCGTAAAGAGGAATGAAATTCTGACACGTGCCGTAACACGATTCAACCTTGAAAACATGTGTTCAGGCAGACATGAAAGGGCCAAAGCTACGCATTCCACTCATTATGAGATACCTAGAAGAGTGAAATGTATAGCCAGAGAGGACACGTGACTGTTCCGGAGACTGGGAGGAGGGAGAATGGGGAGTACAGTGTGATGGGCGAAGAGTTTCGCCTTGGTTTGAAGGAAAAGCTCTAGATATGGGAAGTGGAAAATGGTTGGACAACACTGGAGATTTACTTATTAGTGAGCTTTAAGAAGGGGAGAGGTAAAATGAGGGCTGGGGAGATAACTCAGTCTGTAAAGTGTTTCTGTGTGAAAAGCATGGCGTTTGATTCTCCAGGTTTAGTGAGAGACCCGTCTCAAAAAATAAGCTGAAGAGAGATTGAAGGGGCAGGAAAAAATTACCTAACGACCAGTGGTCTACACACATACATACACATGCAGCTGCACACGCAGGAACAAGTACATACACCACACACACACACATTTAAAATGGTTTAAAAGGCAACTTCACATTTGATGAATCTTACCATGTTTAAAAAATAAATGCACAGTTTTCAAAATTTAGTTTAAATGTGAGACATATTTTGGCAAAACCTGGGAATGAGAAAACCTGGTTCTTCACCTGAACTTAAGTGAGAAATCTGGGGGAGTAAAGCCTCTCTGTTAGAACAGCACCTCAGTTCCCCCAACCCTTACCTCTCAGAAAGTCGGGTCAAATGCACACACAGTTGGAGCCAAGTGGGTTAAGGTGGAAACAGGATCTCCAAGGCTTCCTACCAGACCGATTGCATGGAGAATTCTAGTGCTGGCACTTACTTTATCCTCACGGCTACTTGGACCTCTTCCCTGGACCCTGTGTGGATTCTTATTTGAGAATTGAGACAAAAGGAGACTTTCACCACACCAGCCTCCCACATCAGTCAGCCACGCAAAGGTGCCTGCCCCAGAGCTCAGCAGGTGTTCAGTTTCCACTTGGTAACTGCTGGGGTACTCTCCTCACTCATGTCCACTGACCACTGCTGGGGTACTCGCCTCACTCATGTCCACTGACCACTGCTGGGGTACTTGCCTCACTCATGCCCATTGACACTGCTGGGGTACTCTCCTCACTCATGCCCATTGACACTGCTGGGGTACTCTCCTCACTCATGCCCATTGACACTGCTGGGGTACTCTCCTCACTCATGCCCATTGACACTGCTGGGGTACTCTCCTCACTCATGCCCATTGACACTGCTGGGTACTCTCCTCACTCATGCCCATTGACACTGCTGGGGTACTCTCCTCACTCATGCCCATTGACCACTTTCTGGAAGTGGGAAAGCTGTGTTGATGGGGCCTGGGTGGGGATAAGGAACAGGCGTTATCTGTGCACTGTAAATGACTTAAAAACTCACAATGTACTAGGTGCTAGTGCGAATATGGACAGTGCCGGAGATGGGGTGGACTGAGTGAGCTTCTCCAGGACACTGACTTACAGAAGTGGCTAAAGATTTGTGGCAGCACGCAGGTTTGAGCTTTGGAATGGGGAGTACCAGATGTCTTCAAAGATCTTAGCCCAGATGCTGCCCAAAGTACCCCTACTCCCCCATTCGTGGGGGAAACTGAGTCCAAAATAAACAGCAAGCAATGGCTTTGGATGACCCAGCCGGGAGAAACCCAGCGTCTTTGCCCTGTGAATGGTGGGCTCTTGGCAAATGTATGACATATGTCTCTCTGCGACCATAGGCTCAAAGCCTGTGGGTGACAGGGACCCCTCTCCTCTCTCAGCCAGAGAAGCAAGACGAGACGGTCTGATCAGGGTCCCCACCTCTGTCCCAGAGTTTGAGGGGCTAAGGGACCCCCGGACTGGAGCTGGAGTGGCGCTCACCACCCGGGGTGTAGTGGGGTGGCGGGGCGGAGAGAGCGGCCGCCTAGCCCAGCCCCGCGGATGACAGGAGCCGGGGAGCCGAGGAGGGAGGAGCCGCCGCCGTGCGCTGGGCTGAGGAGCAGAGAGAGCGGGGCGCCGAGTGCGGGCGGCTGGGAGCGCGCTGAGCGGGGGAGAGGCGCTGCCGCACGGCCGGCCACAGGACCACCTCCCCGGAGAATAGGGCCTCTTTATGGCATGTGGCTGGTAACTTTCCTCCTGCTCCTGGACTCTTTACACAAAGGTGAGACCCGCGCTGCCGGAGGCTGGGCGGTGGAGGCGGTGGGGTCGGGATGCGCGCGGCTGGAGGCGAGGTGCGGTGCCCGGTGGGCTCCAGGTGCCCGGGTGCAGGACCCACTCGGGTGTATGGCGCTGGGTGGGCGCGAGGGGTGGGGCGGCTTCGCGAGAAGGGTAGGGTGAGAGTCAGCCTGGGACCGTTTGCCAGCCCCCCTGCGCCTGCCGTTTAGGGGCGCGCCCGTGGGGGGCGGTGGCCAAGGAACCCCCGGTTTCCCCATCCTAGCTGCCTGCAGCTGTGCCCTGGCCCCCTCCCCCAGCTGCTTGCCCGCTCCCGCGGCTTGCTGGAGCCTGGACCCCGGGGTGCCCCGCGAGCCAGGTGGTCCTAGGACCAAGACTTCATCCGGGAGCCCTCGGTAACTGGGTCTCGGACCTAAGGAGGCTCACTCCTGCTGTAGCTTCGTGCGCCCCTCGACCGCCCTCGACCCCCGCCCTGGTGCAAATGCCGGCGCACCGCATGGTGCTTATCCGCGCCTGGCTGGGTACAGGGCTGGGAGAGCTGGGGGTCCCGAGAGGCGGGGGTTTCCTCGGACAGCAAGTTTGTTCTTCAGACCCAAGTGTCGCCTTCACCTATATCCCAACGCCGTACCCCAGGCGCTAGCCCCGGCTATCGGAGTATCCCTGGTCACCTTAGGCAGTCTGCCCCTAAGTGCGAGACTCTCCTCTCCAGTGCTTGGTCTGCTGGACCAGGGGACAAGTGTTCAGACTGGGGGGGGCGTGTCCCTTTCCTCGGAGAGAAAAGGTCGCTAGAGGTGGGTCCAGATGTCCGGCATATCCATACTAGCTCCTGGGGCGCCGCGCACCTGATCTAAGAGGTAGCCGGGACTGAGGGATTGGCAAGAGGCAGGCATTCACGATCGTGACCAACCTGGGCACCAAATCGGGACCTGGCCAGTGCGGGCAGTTGAGCTTCTAGGCTGTGGCAGAGGACGTGCCCCCGGGCGCGCAGATGGCGGGAGGGAGAGGAGGCGGCCGAACTCTGCGCCCTTGCGCTGTAGAGCACAGACGCTCCTCGGCTTTACCTGCTCAACCCTCTAACTTTTCTCCTTCGCGCCTGAGGGCAGCTTATCCTTCCGTCCCCTTTGCCTGGGTTGGCCAGGACCAACAATAATTCTTGCCCCCTAGGCGATGGAGAAGGGCAGTCAAGAGCCCAGGAATGGGTCCAGTCTTCTGCCAGAGCCCAAAGCAATGCCTAGTAGGTGGGGGAGGATGCTAACCTTTATTTGTAGATATGGCCGGGTCAGAGCTAGTCTGATGGCCTAGTCTGCTGGGATTTTGCCCAGAAGATCCGAGTTCTGGGCAGTGGGTGGCCTTAGAAGGTGAGCAAAGTAATGGACTTTCTCAGGTCCAATGGGTGCCACTGGGTAACCCGCTAAGGCTGGCTGGTCTAGGTTGTATATCTCTTTGCCCCCCTGAACTGATCCCTTCATCCCACCTTAGGCCCCAAGCTTGCCTCCCGCCCCCACTATACACCCCAGTTTTCTTTCCCGGGGCTCTTCCTGCTTCCCTCCACCCCAGCAGGCTGGTTTAGCTCACAGCTTTAATTACGTTAATATTAAATATACATAAGGTGAGGAGCGGCTTTCTCTCTCCAGAGCTCTCACTCCAACCCCCATCCCTATTCCATTTTGTCAGGCAAGAAACACAGACCAGAGGTGCGGCCACACTCAGCTAGCTGCTTTGTCCCCAACCTTGCCCCAGGAATAGTCCATTTCTCAGCAACAGAGACCCTTCACAAACACCTGCAGGACACTACCCTTCCCTATCCAGGAGCTCTGCATTAATAAATGAAGCCCAAGTTATTTGATAGGGAAGGAGCAGATGGGGGTGGGAGAAGAGAAAGGCCCAGAAGGCCACAGGGCAACAGCTGGAGGGGCAGAACCCTCTCCTACTTCAGCAGGAAGTTGCTGCTAGTAGGTCTTGTGGGTAGATAAGAGTTACCAGGTATGGCAGCCCTGGGTGGCCTTTGGGTCTGCGGATCCCTGGCTCCCCTGCCATTCAGAGTACCAGCATCTGTGTTGGGTGCCAGGCAGCCTTGCCAGACAGGCCTATCTTCTCCTTGGTGCCTTAATTGGGTCTTAGGTGCCAGGCTGATCCCCAGGGGCCCGTTCTGCTTGGGGTGGCATGGTAAGGTGGGTGGTGGAGGTGGCTGGGGAAGATGTAATGTGGGGAAAGCAAGAAAGATGGGGCGTGGTTTATTTCTCTCCCGTTGCCAGTCACCCCCGCGGCACCAAGGAAAATGTAAATGCGAATGTTCCAGCCTGTTACAGAAAACAATATCCTCTTGCAATAATTTGTACGTCCATCTGTGAGGAGCGGGAGGCGGCAGGCAGAGAGAAGAAAACAGGGGGAGATGGAGCGTCCTCTGGATGGAATTAAGCAGTTATTGAATGTTTTAAGCTTCTGTTATTTCCATTCCTCTCAAAATACCTTTTTTTGATGAAGCCCGAGCTCAGCCCGTTTCCCCAGAACTAAACGGGGAAGGTGTTTTAATAATCTGTTATCGAGTCTCCAATAACTGCCTTATTATTGCCAAAACAAATCCAGGTCTGGGCAGCCAGATGAACCCCAGCGAGGCTCTCTCTGTTGTTACATCCAGCGTGCCAGCATCTGTGTTGCCCGAATTTGCATTTTTACTGTGTAAAAGAACAAGCTTCCTCGGCACTAAAATCCCTGTTTTCTAAAAGCCAAAATAATGGGTTGCATTGATTTTTTTCATTTCCCACCCCAACCTCTGGGATGGGGACTCAGGGTTCCTCTCTCTGGAGAAGACCAAATTAAAAGCCTTTGTCAGGCCATTAAGAAAAATCTCTAGCATTCTGTTCAGCATCTAATTAAAAGGGGGGGTTGCTGGGGGCATGTTTTTAAAATCTCGAAATGGCAAGTACAAGTTAGCGGAAGTAAGCAAAGGACCAGTGAATGTCTGGGAGGGGCTGGATGGCCAGAGGGACCCTGGCTACTGGAATAACAAACACGAAGGAGACGGCAATTGCCGTGGATGCCTGACAAACCTTTCTGATGCTCCTTTTCCTGGGCATCAAAGCCCGCTGCCTCAAAATATTTCTGCCGCAGAATGAGGAGCTCAATTAGAGAGAAAAAGCTAGTAAGCTGTCGACCCGAAGGCAGCACCGAAGTTGAACAGGTGCCGGGCACTGGCCGGAATGGCTGTTTTTCTTACAAAGAGGGAGGAGGTGACATACAAACAGCCAGTTTTGGCCTGGCGACAGTAGGCTAGAGGGTCCCCAAACGCAGGGTGAGGGTCTGCTTATAGCACATCACAGGCACGGAGCCTTTGGCAAAGTACGGTCCACAAGAGCCCTTACCTCCTCCACATCTTCAGGGAGTCCATCTTTGCGATTTGTTTGGCTCCTTGCGTTGGCTGGTGAAATATGACTTTATTTGTTCTGAGAGCTCTGTCAGGGTATTCAGGCCTGAGACTGGAGGGTCTCTCCTCCCCTATGTTCTTGGAGAAAATGTTTCTTGGGGGGAAATTTAAAGCAGTTACAAGGAAGGATCTCCAAGTGTTCTGAAGTGCTTTCCTAGCCCCTAACCTAAGACATTGATTGGAACCTGGGTGCCAGAATAGGGTGAGCTGCAAGCAGCAGAGGTGGCAGGAGGCCAGGAACCCAAGAGCAGGCTCTAGATTTGCATATAATTTGCATGTGGATTTGCATGCTCACCTAGTCAGGCCAAGAGCCTAGTCCTGTGAAGAGCATCCCAATCCCAGCTTTGGCAGGAGCTAAGCAGTGCATTCTCCTTGTATGGAATAGGAATGGACAGGAATGAGAGAGTAATGGCCTGGTAGCTTCCGTACGGTTTTCAAGGTTTAGACTGACATGTGCTGGCCGAGCAAACCCGGCAGCTCTCACCTTCTGTACCTAAGACAGACAGTGGTACTGGATGATTATGATGGGATGGGTGACAACAAGCAGAGACGGCCTGAGGCAGAGCAAATATAGGGTGTGGGTCATTCCTCTGGTGCCTCAGGATTCCAGTTATGGGAACCTAGGGGCAACATTAGCCTGTTGGGAATGGAACATTTGAAGGAAGGAAGCTGTGTAAGGAGTGAAGAACCGTCGGTGGATGGGATGGGGGTATTGGGTGAGGCACCATGCTCTCTCATCCTCCATTTAGTCAATATCCAGCCTTGGGAAGGGTGGTGGCCTCTGAGGGAATGAAGCCAGAGCCTGCTGCTTCTTCTATCAGGATTAAGGCAGTTTGGGCCTGTAGATGGTTCCACAGGAGCAGTAGGAAGGCAGGCAGGCAGGCTGTGTAGAGTTTGGAGTAATGCTTGAAGGACACGCATTTAGGAGAGCTGTGTGATTACTCTTGGGAAGCCAGTTGTGACATCTGTGATCCGAGCATGGCCTAGGGATGGCCTTGTATGTTTTTGTGGGGCTCTGAGCAAAACTCGCTCTGGCAGGTGCATTTCTGAGGCCTTCTGGAATGTGCTTCTGCATTCTTGCTGGTCCAGAAGGGTCCCGGCCTACCAGAGCCCCGGGAGTGCATGCTCTAAAGGGGGCTATGTGGAGTTCTAAGTGGGGTCTTGGGACATGGGGTATGGATAGAATTAGAAGGACTGAGCTTTGCTCTTCCTATCCAATACCTCAACTAGTGTTTTTGCCTGTTTCATATGTGTGTGTGTTTGCCTGCACGAGTGTGCGCACACGTGTTGTGGAAAGACTGCTCTGACTTCTATGGTGGAAATTTGGAGCCAAATCAAGCCCTTTGTGCACATCCTAGCTCTGCATATAGCGTCTTGGAGGGGGGGCAAATCTCTAAGCCTCCTTTCCCCTATCTGTGCAGTGAGACTAAGGAAGATAAAGCACTTACTGTAGCCAGAACAGGGCTGGTACTCAATAAACATTAGGCCCCTTCTGCTTCCTACACTGCCCCCACCTTCCTCCTCCTGCCTTGACCCCAAAATATATTTGGAATCCTGTCTAGTCACATTTCTAGCAAGGTCAACTGTCTTAGTCCTATGACACTAAGAAAGACCAAGTGATGACCAGGACAGGGGACAGGAGTTCCTTCCAATCTGTCACTTTGCAGGGTATCCTTTAGCAAGAGAGCTGCATCTAAGTGGACACCTGGGTGTCCTTGGGGAGTCCAGCCCCACCCTTTGCTCCATTCATCGTGGCAGCAGTGGAAATGGAGAGGGCTGAGCTTGAGTCTAGACTCTGAGGTCTAGCATTTAAGGGAAGCCAGGGTTGGTTTCTCATCTGCAGAGAAGGCTGAGGCTGCGCAGTGCATCTTTAGCGTGTATGCTTGGTGTAGTAAAAGCAAGGAACACGGATTTAACTCAGTGCCGGGTGTGTGTAGTGCTCCTCATAGGGTGAGCCCTCCAAGCGGCTCTGGATGTGTCTCTCCCTCCTGGGGAAAGCCTTTCTGTTGTCTAGGTAGTCTGATGTTGAGAGACTGCCCATGACCTTTGGTGTCCCTGATCATTCCCCTCTCTATGAACCAAACCGCTACACAGAAAGAACACATGCCCCAGAGATCAAGGGTTGTCCCTGGCAGGTTGTAGCCTTTGGGCTCTGTAAATGGGGGAGGGGTTGTTGCAGCACGTCAACCGTGTGCCCTGTTAGACAGATGTTTGACCAGTGCCCGTGTGCCCTGTTAGACAGATGCTTGACCAGTGCTGCTGTGGCATGAGCAGCATTAGCCTTAGGTATCACCCGTGCCGCTCCAGCTGCTCCTCGCCCTGTCTGCTCAGCACCCCTTGCACCCTCCCCATGCCCTTGCTCTACATGAAGCTTGCTCTGACAGTTTCCAAGGTCACAATCTTCATTAAGAACAGTTATTCAAATGCTAGTTGCATATTCATTAAGCTGATTTTTCTAAAGGGATGTGTGTGTGTGCTCGAGCCGTCATACCCACACGCATGGTTAGAGAGAACCATTTATTTTCTGTGGACCTAGAAAACAAGGCCTGGTTTGTCTATCACAGGCAAGTTGAGATGCTTTTATTCTATAATCTGTAAAATGGGTAGGATGATAAGTGTCCTAGCTGTCTCACAGATGGGTATTACTGAAGGCGTGCAAGAATAAAGGGGACAAAACCGAACATTGTGCCAGTGCTTTGTACATGGAGAAGACAACATATGAACACACACACACACACACACACACACACACACACACATTTGAAAAAAACACAGCAAAGCAGCTGTTGCCCTATAAATATTATGCTAAAGTTTAAGGTATAATTACTATCATTTCATCACAGGTAATGGCGAAGGTCTTACAAAAAGAGAGCTGTTTGTGCCTATCTCCTTCTATGCCCTCACCATTCCCCACCTATGGGGAATTCCCCTAGTTTTGTTTTCTGGCCTGCAGCAGCCATCTTCCTGTCGTTCCCCCACCATCTTCCTGTGGCATACATGGTAGGAAGAAGGCTGCTTCATCTGCCCTGTCCTCCTCTTAGGTACTTAGATAAGCCCCAACTGAAGCTCCTGGGGATGACTGTCGCTCTAGAGAATCCACAGCCTTTTGTGAGAGTTTCACTGTGGTGATCTCATTGAAGACTAAAGCACAGGGTCATGGGCCTGGTTCTACCGAGGCCTGACTAGAGCAAAAGGGGGTAGGGGCAGTTGGGAACCAGTTTTGGAAGTAGGAGAAGAATCTTACTAGTCATGGCTAATGGTCTTCTAAAGTTGGAAAGTGCCTTGAAGGACACAGAATGCATCTCCCAGCCAGACATAGTCCCTGTGTAGCTACTCTACCTGGTTCCCTTCCTCTTATATGCCCAGTATCCGTAAGGTTGATGTTTCCTGGCTGTGTGACTTGAGCATTTTAGGGCCCATCCTTGCACCCAGCCCAGCCCTGTCATGATCTTGTGTGTTCTACTCTCATCTTGACTCCATCTTTGGACCACAGATTAAGACAAAGACCCCTTCCACTTGTCACCCATCAGCCACTTGTAAATGACACCCTTCACATCTGGGATTGCTCCTGTAGCTGGAGAGCCTCCGTAGTTCCTCTGATGCTTTATTGGGTGCACCTGACAGAAGGAACCCCACAGCCAGCACTGACCCCAGTCTAGGCGGTAGCTAGTGTCCTTGGGGGTAAGTGACTCCCACTTTTCTAGGCTTTGTGAATGAAAGAGGTTGGAGAAAATAATCTCCTAAATCCCTCAAGTGTTAACAATCTAAATCTGGGATTCTCTAGGGACAACTGTGCTGTCTGAGCCGACTCCCTAGAAAGAACTTTCTGGCCAGAAGGGGCCTTCCTTTGACAGGCCTTGTCTAGAGAGGGCTGGAAGATTAAAGATTCTACCCAGCTGTCAGCTGTTACCCATAACTCCTCCTGGAGACAATGGGACCAGAGCCTTGGAGGCTGGAGGATGCTGCATTCTCACTGAATCTCAGAGCTCTCTCTCTGCTTGCTGGTTAGGAGAACCATGTTTGTGTTGAGAATACTAAAAACAAAACAAAACAAAAAAAACCAAACAAAAAAAAAACCAAACCCAAACCCACAGCTGTTTCTGATTGGAACGAGGAAGACCCTGACCAGCCATTCTCAATGAGCTTTGAAAGAGTGGTCATCTCAATGACTAAAGCAGGGGGTTGCTGTCATTGGGTTGAGAGAGAAATGAAACATCCAGTATTTGAGATGGCCCCAAGTAATGCAGAATTGCCCTGTTCCAGATTGCTGCCCCGCATCAGATACTCCTCTGTGAAGTGCATACCCTTGGTGACAGTCTTAGTGAAATCTAGTCTGTGGCTGTGGGACTCAAGGTGGGTGTCATTGAAACACTGCTATACACGAGAAAGAGGGAAACATCAGGAAAGAACCAATGTACTTATCCATAAAGTTGGGCCTTTTTTAAAAAATGGAATTTTGAGCAATGGCTGCATTAAAGGCTTGGCATGAGAATTAAGTGAGTAATGTTACAAGAAAAGAGTTCTTCATTCGTGGTTGCCTGGCACCAAGGAGGTGCTGAAATTCAGCCTCAGTAGCCGCGGTAGTGTGGACAGTGTGGGAACCTAGGTGTCCTGGCTAGTTTTCTTGTTTTGTTTTTGTTTTTGTCAACTTGACATAGCTAGTTATTAAAGAAGAGGGAACCTCAGTTGAGAAAATGCCTCCATCCGATTGGCCTGCAGGACATTTTTAAAAATGATTGACAGATGTGGCAGGGCCCAGGGCACTGTGGGCAGTGCCATTCTAGGCAGGACATACTGGGTTGTACTGAAGAAAAATCAAGCTGAGCAAGCCAGGGAGAACAAGCCAGTAAGTAGCATTCTCTGTGTTCTCTGCTTCGGTTCTGGGTACCCTGATGTCCCTCCATGATGAATCGTAATCTGTGAGCCACGTAAATCCTTTCCTCCCCAAGTTACTTTAGATCCTGGTGTTTTAACACAGTAATAGAAAGCAGGTGTACCCAGATCGGAGGCAAACCAAGGGCAGGAGGCAGGAGACTTGGTCCCTGTGGCTCCGTCTTGCCCAAGGACAACACAAAGTCATGTTACCTGGGAAGCACTGTGGTGCCGTCTGGGAGACTCACCCACTCCTCCCCAGAGTCTAGCCTCACACTATCTCCAAGTGCAAATTAACCACAAAAGGGTTTTCTGGTGTCTAGCTGGCCCTCTGGGGTTTGGCACATACTGGTGGCTGAACAGAGGCCCTATGATTGCTCCCCATCTGGGCCCAGTTTCACCAGCTGGGGCATGAGAACAGAGTGAAGCTACACAATCTGTCTGTCTCACCTGTAAACCTTTGTATGCAAATGCATAGATGCAATCAACCTTGCAAAACAATCGGCAAAGCCTTGAGGGTCCTACCTAGGAGACTCTACAGCAGGTTGTTGGGGGTGGGGGCATCAGGGGAAGTGGACAATAGTGGGACTGGTACTGCAATGCTTGTTCGTCGATCATGTAACTTGTCCTGGACTAACTTCACTGACAAGTTGAGTTAATACACATGGTGGGAAGGCTTGTCAGCAAGCCCACAAGAACTATGCTGCTGGTATGGGAAACATGAAGTCCAGTATGGTACATCGACTTTTCCCACCGATTGCTACTGAGTGTGGACAGAGGACACTAGCTTCTAAAATAGCATTGCTGGTCCTGTGACAGCAGCAGGATGCTGTCTAAGGTGCTGCATGTTTCACAAAGTCCCAGGTGATTCTTATACATATTCATGTTTGCACATCACTGTCTTAAGTTATTCTGATTATCACCATCATCCTGGGTGCTCAGTAAATATTTATTGCATAAGGACTCGTTTACCCCACAAGTACTTCCTGCTTGTCTGCTATGACAATAATGCTCATAACAACATCTCCAAATACTTGAGTGGTGCCAGACACTTACAATCTCCAAAAACTGTCATGGAGGTAGATACTGTCACCTCAGTTTTAGAAGCTAAGGCACAGAGAGATGCGGTTGTCTTGCCTGAGGTTGCACACATTGCTTGTAACTGATAGAGCAGGGATTCAAACCCAGGGAGTGTGGCACCGGAACTACGGCACTTGCCACCCATGTAAGTGCCTGCTCTTGTGCCCAGGAGATGGAGTGATCA
Source organism: Mesocricetus auratus (assembly GCF_017639785.1). NCBI lineage: Eukaryota > Metazoa > Chordata > Mammalia > Rodentia > Cricetidae > Mesocricetus > Mesocricetus auratus. Next base: position 24,092,788 of record NW_024429203.1, read on the forward strand.
CTGGGAGGGCCACTGTCCTCAGAAATTCACAGCTCTGAGTGGTAAAAGGGTCCTCCTACCCCCTTGACCCACCCTCTCTTCTGATCCTTGTTCCTCTGAAGACCTGCCACCCTCTCTATCCACGAGTGCTAGGCCTGGGCAAGTACTCTTTAGATCCCTGAGTGGGTGTTTCAGGTGCCCAGTGCTGGCAAACACTGCTCCACACAAAGTCCAGTGAATGAAAGGAGTAAACATTGCAAAGGAAGAGAGAACTAAATGACTCATTGTCCCCATGGAGGCAGCGAGGCGTTAATATTTCAGTCCCCTCTGGTTGTCACTTCTGATGACTGGTGATGATGGCATGGGGTAATTCAGTGCGCACCCCAGAGGAATGCTGGGAGTGTGTTAAACTGCAGCCAGACACCTCCCCACCCCACTCTAGGCGTGTGGGTGGGAGACCACTGGTGTTGCTACAGGCGACACCCGTGTCAGGTTTCCTTGCCAAACTAATCCCCCATGTGATGCCCAGACAAGCTAAGGGTGAACTAGTTGGTAGATAGGATGGATATGCAGGTTCTAGCTGTGACCCTGGGGGCAGCCAGATGCCTGGGGGCGATTTCTGGTTTAAAAATATTGCCGTGCTATTTCTACACTTCTAATCTCCTAGCGATTTGGAGCCTGTTTTATGAAACACAGCGTCCGGGTGGTGTTCAATGTTACATGGGTAGAGAAGATTAAATGGGTTTAAGTCTGGACGTCTGTCACATGACTGCCAGGCCCATAACTTCCATTTTCTATTAAAAATCCATTTCCCCCTTTGACCAGAAGCAGCTTTGCTGTTGATCTGAATGTCTCTCTCTTTATTTATGAAGGGTTGGTTTCTCCCGCCTTTCCTTGCTCTCAGTAAATTTGCTTGGTTCTGTCTGCAGAGGGAAAAAAGAGCTAGAGGGGGTGCCAGAGCTTTAAGGAGGGAGCTGTGGTCTGCCGTCATGGGATCTCCTTTCTAACTGGGGTTAGTTTGGAGAGAAAGGTGAAGGAGAGCCATCATTAGGTCCCTGACTAGGAACTCAGTACTATGATAGGACAGTTCAGCTGTGCAGCCTGGTGCACCTCCCCCTCCGTCCCTCCGTCCCTCTGTCCCTTCCTCCCTCCCTCCTTCCCTCCCTCTTTATCCCCTCCTTCTCTCTCTTCTTTTTTACTCCTTTCTTTCTCTCTTTCCTCTTCCCTCCCTTCCTTCCTACTTTCTCCTCTTTTTAATTTCCTTTTCTTCCCTTCCTCCTTTTCTTTTTCACTTTTTCCTTCTGTCCCTTCTTCCTGCCTTCTCCCTACCCCTTCCATTCCTTATTCCTGATCTACCCACCTATCTACACATTTACTTACTTAGATACCTACCTGCCTACCATATATCTCTACCCCCTTATTTCTTTCTCTTTGTTGGGAAATCCGGTCTTGTCCTGCTTGGTCTTGAGTGCCTGGGCTCAAGCCATCCTCTTACTTCGACCCCCTGAGAAGTTGGGAATCCCTGTGCACATTTGTGGCTGGCTGCTGCCCTCTCTTCCTACATTTTTGAACTTGCAGGAGTTATTGTCCCCTCCCCCCAACTTCCTATTTTTTCACTCAAGAACCTTTATTTTTCATGTCCGTGTGCACATTAAATAAGGTCATGGAAACACCTAAACCCCATGCATGTCCAGTGCACAGTCCAGCATCCACCGAGGAAATGTTGGGCCCCTTTCTGGGACCTGGTGCCATCAGCCCTGCCAGTGAGTCTCCAGAGAGACTCCTAAGAGCTGTGTCTGGGATCTACTTGAATGAGGGCAGTCACCACTGTGAGGAGGCGCCTGGACATCCTGCTTGGTGCCTTTCCCATTTCGTAGGTGCCGCCGGCACCCTGCCCCTTCCACCACTGCAGGTGGCAAGCCATCACAGCTGCCGCCCCCCTTCTCTCCAGCCCTCCAGCATTCCAGCCTGGAGGTTTCCACAGTCCCCCAAGTGCACACAACTCACTGCCAGTCTTTACTGTTGTCATGGTGAGCTTCCTGGGGATGCCTCCTGGGCCAGCCTCCTAGTCCCATCCACCTTCCAGCTCAGGAAGGCTGACCTGTGGGGTAACCGGCCCTGTAGCACCCCAGCTATAATCTGAAAACTGTTCTTGGCATACCTCCCTCCCAGACTCAGCTCTGTGCCAAGGCATACGCCCTCTCTGGCTCTCTATTTAGTAGACCTGAAAGGCAGCGTGCTTCTCCTTTGCCTTTTGAGAACTCCACCTTCCCTGGAATACTCTGGAACACTCAGCTGATGCTTTGTGTGTGTGTTTCCTGGAGTGATGAAAGACCTGAGTCAGGGAGGACCTGGGAAGGGGCCGTGGAGGAAAAGGAGTCAGCTCAGAGGAAACCGAGGTTTGAATTCTGGAGAGCTGCAGGCAGAGCTCTCCTGATCATTTCAGGCAGCCCCGAACCTCCCACCCATACATCATTGGTAGAGGAGTTGGGCCTTTTACCCCCCACTACACTCAGCAGCCCCACAAGGCAGGTAAGACATGCTACTTCTCCTGCTCCGCCTCGCTCTGCCTCTTTTGGATGTGAGCACAATGTGCCCCAGAAAGGCTAAGCCACTTACATAAGGGCACACAGCAGGTGCAATGAGCTTCTAGAAAACAGTTCCCGCAGACTGTCTCCAAGTCTCTGTAGCTCCCCGTCTCCTTGCTTCTGCGCAGCATTGCTGCTCTGTAGGCCTCAACAGGAGCAGGAGATGAAGTCCCGGAGAGGCCACACTACGCTCTCTGGGGTCAGACTGGGTCCGTGGACCCCTGCCACTTCCCTTCTGTACCATGACTCCCCCGTCTATTCATCGGCTGATTTCTTCCTGTGGCAAGAAATCCAGATATCTGATTGGCAGTGCCTCAGTTTCCCTCTTCTGGATCCGTTTACTCCCTTCCACTGGCAGACAGGGTGAGGCTAAATTAATGTTTATTTAAGGGCTTCTGCATTTTGAGATGTCAGGTGCCTTGTGAGGGTAAAATATGAACCCAACCTAAGTGCAAAATGCTATTGTTTTACACCTGCGGGTGATGTTTCATGATGGCAATGCACTGTCAGAACCTTAAGCAGAAATGAATGGTGTGTCTAATCCGCCCCAGCTCCCCCACACTCTGAAGACAGCAGCTCGCATCCTGGAGTGGGAGAAATATGAGGCTACTCGTCTTTTGCTATAAATCTGCTGTTTCATCAGCCCTGACAGGTGGCTGGACAATCCCAGTCAATTCATCAATTAAATCTACCCATTTGTAGTTGCTGGGAACCTTGTGTCCTTGGCTCTGGGACCTCCAAGTGCAGGAGGGCTGCTGTCGTTGTGGCTGATGCTCCTGGTGGGAGCAGAAAGGGCCCGGGAAGGGCTGTTCTCAGAGGCCAGAGGAGGGGAAGGGATCGCCAGCTGGGGGAGGAGATAGGAATGAGCATTTGGATGTGGCCGGGGTGGGGAGCAGGTAGGTGGGCCTTCCACGCCTGGAAAGCCAGGATTTTGTGGCTTGATTCATCTCCAGCTTGATTGTCCATCAGAACAAATAGGTCTTCTGCTTCTGGTGAGAGCTGGGCTCCTGTTCTGACTCTCCTCAGTGAGCTTCTCAGTCTTAATTTCTTTATCTGTAAAATGGAAATGATGATGATGATTCACTTCAGTGAGTTAAGATGAAGGGCAACAGCTACCTATTACTGGTAGAAATAGAATGACGTCAGTGAGGCCGGTCCAAATGAGGCCGACAGCTGACAGTGGAGTCAATGACTATTGTGTAGCTCTTGGTATCACCAAGGGCTCTGCCCACCTTCAATCTCTTCCTCAGAAGTCTACAGTAAGCACTTGGGAGCCTTCTCCCATGACTCGAACACTTCCAGGATTCATATCTGTTTGAGAAATTTCTCAGTTTCTCTATGTTTATTTGTCAGGGGGAGAATACGTGCCTTGGTGGGGTTTGACCCCGAACATACATGAAGCTGACATGGTAGGGGTGGTAAGTGATTAGACCATCTCAGGAAGCACCCAGAAATCCAGAGGGACTGCTGGGATGTCTAGAGTCTACTAGGAGCCACTTCTAGGAGAGAGGGAGGGAGGGAGGGAGGGAGAAGTTGGTGTGGCCTGGCTGTAGTTGAGGAAGCCCCTCTTTGTATTGCATTGATCCCATTACAACCACACATTGCCTGTTAAGAAAGCAATGTGTGTGGAATTGCCTAGGTGGGCATCCCAGAGATCTCACTGGTTGTGTGTGCCTTGAGGAAGACAAGGAAGTGCCTCAATCTCCTCCTTTGTAGATCAGGATGACAATGGTCACTCAATCCTAGACCATTGGGAGGATGTCAGAAAGCCACAGGAGGGACAATGCCAATTACTTGTTGAATGCATCTTGGTTAGGAGGGCCTCTCAGAAGATGAAAATGGGGCCCCATACATAGGCATGCTGAGAAGTCTCACTGAGCCTGGCTTAGTCTGTAAAATGGCCTGATCTTGTGACCATGAGGGATATTCCAGCCACAGAGAACAAGCCTGCTACAAGAGCTTCTGAGGGCCTCCCTAGACACACTCAACCATGCATGGACTATTACAGGGAGGCAGTGTGAGGCGCTTGCCAAGAAATGCTGCCTCCCCCCAGGGTCTTTCAGTTGTTGAGGGTGCAGGGCCTGGTAGGGACCGCAAATGCATTTGCTACTAAGAGGATGCCCCTGACACTGCAGCCAGGAGCCCATGGATGTTTTTTCTCCAGCACAGCTGCTAATGGCTTCATCACGGCTTTTTATGAGATGATGTGAATTGCTCTGGCCAATGAGGCTTAATGGCCTTCCTCAACGACCTGCCTGGTACATTCTCCCTAGAGGCTCTGCTCCGAGTTAAGGCAAGAATATTAATACAGTACGGATGTGGGCTCTCCCCCTCCCCACAAAGTTGTGGAAATTGAGGTCAAGTTGCTCCCCCCCCGCAACATTCCTTAAACAAGCAACAGCCCGTTGTTTACTCTTTCATCTGCCTGGTGGAGAGGGACTGGCTTCCCACGGGAGAGTGGGGGACCAAGTCTTGCTTCCTCTGGGTTGGCTTTCTTAAAGGGAAGGACCTTGAGTAGGGTCCCCCAATTCCCACAACAGGGAAGGAGCAGGAGGTTCCAAGGCCTGATGCTGGGATGGAAGATCAGACACTGCCCTACCTGCCAGGTGGCCCTGAGAATGTTGCTCTATAGAGTGGGGTTCAGAAGAGCATCAAGGAAGCAAGGAGTCTTTCTCAGGCTTGTCCACCCTGCTTACTGTCCAGTTGAGAAGGGGGGAGCCGGAAATGACGAAAAGGCAGGGGCTTCTGTAGGCAGTCAAGACCAAGATCAGGCCTCTTGTTCCACATCCCAGAAGGTCATCTGAAAAAGGCACTGATCACCTTTAGGGATCCTAGACTGCCCTCAAGGACTCCCACTGCCTTCCGTCTCCAAGGCTAGCAACCCACTCCCTGCACCTATTCTTTTTGGGCCGAGATTGTGAGGCCCTTTCCCTGCCACCTGCAGGCTAGGAAGAACAAGGACCCTACTTAGCAAGGCCTCCAGATTTCAACTCTGCGACTGCCCTGTGCTCTTGGATGATCCCCTGAGTATACTACACTTACTGAAGGGACATGTTCAGGCTAAGGTTCAGTTTTTGTTATTTGCTTGTTTTCTCAACATGACACAAGTTAGAGTCATTTAGAGAGAGTGGACTCATTTGAGAAAATGCCCCCACAAGATTGGCCTGTGGGCAAACCTGCGGGGGGGCATTTTCTTGATTAATTATTGATGTGGGAGGGCCCAGTTTCCCGTAGGTAGTCCCACGCCTGGGCAGATGGTCCTGAGTCCCAAGAAAGCACGCCGAGCAAGCCACAGGTAGCAAGTCAGTGAGCAGTATCCGCCATGGTCTCTGCTTCAGCTCCTGCTCCAGGCTCCTTGGCTTCTCCTGATGATGGGCTGTAGCCTGTAAGCCAAACAAACCTCTTCCTCCCCAGGCTGCTTTTGGTCATGTGTTTCTATCAAAACCACGGAAATCATAATTAATATGGGCGATGAAAAGAGAGTTGTGGGGTAGAGAAATGGCTCAGTGGTTAAAAGTACTGGTTCTTTCTAATGATCCAGATTCAGTACCTAGCACCCACATGGTAACTTTGGTACCAAGAGATCTGATGCCCTTCTGGCATCATACACATATATACACATACAGGCAAAATGCTCATATACATAACATAAAATAAAAACAGTTAAAATAGAGAAAGAGAGAAAGGAGAGGAGTTGGGGAGGGAGGCCATCTCCTCCTTGGGCTGTGCAAGTAATTAAATGTCTGGGAGGCAGGCTGCAAAGAGTAGGTGCTAAGTAAGTATGGATCTAGGTACCTCAGTGTCTCTCCTCAGTATGTGCATTGCAGCAGTAGGTGGTGACTTTGAACCCTTCATGCAACAGGGTTATGGTAGCCTCCTCTCCATGGACTTGGTTCAATACAGTAAATGAGACTTTTGACTTTTGTTATTCCTGTAACCAAGACACACCTATAGGGCAGAGGTGACCTTTCTCTTCTTTGCCATTTCCTGGTAAATAATTGGGGTTCAGTGAATGCTTTTTGACTGGCTGACTCTTGAAGGCTGGGTGAATCAGTGCCAGCCTACAAGGTTTCCAGTCATTCCTCCAGTTGACCCTAACCAGGCCAATCTCTCTCCTTGCCTCCCCTGCAGCCCGCCCTGAGGATGTTGGCACCAGCCTCTACTTTGTAAATGATTCCCTGCAGCAGGTAACCTTCTCCAGCTCTGTGGGTGTGGTGGTGCCCTGCCCGGCCGCGGGCTCCCCCAACGCGGCTCTCCGATGGTACCTGGCCACGGGGGACGACATCTACGATGTGCCGCATATCCGGCATGTGCATGCCAACGGGACTCTGCAGCTCTACCCCTTCTCCCCGTCCGCCTTCAATAGCTTTATACACGACAATGACTATTTCTGCACTGCGGAGAATGCAGCCGGCAGGATCCGGAGCCCTAACATTCGCATCAAAGCAGGTGAGGGACGAGACACCTGCACTGTGACGGTGGCTCCCAGTGAGGTCTCAGCGCAGAATGGGGTGGGCAGGCTGGCACTGTGAGGGTATGTGTGTGGTGAGTGCGTGAGAGACGGAAAGAACATTCACTTGGGGACAGCTTGGCCACCTACTGCAGGCACCTCATCTGCTCACTCAAAGTGAGTACCTATCTCACACAGCACTGCCTGTGAGTTAAGTGAGACAGTGCTCACTATTGAAACAGGAAACTGTTGCTTGAGCTTGATTTTCTAAAACCTCCTGAACCAGCTGGTTTTGTGTGTCAACTTGACACAAGCGAGAGTCATCAAAGAGGAAGGAGCCTTAGCTGAGGAAGTGCCTCCATGAGATCCAGCTGTAAGGCATTTTCTCAACTGGTGACAATGGGGAGGGCCCAGCCCTTGGTGACTGGTGTCATCCCTGAGCAGGTGATCCTGGGTTCTATAAGGTGAGCTGAGCAAGCCATGAGGAGTAAGCCAGTAAGCAGCACATCATTATGCCCTCTGCATCAGCTCCTGTCTCCAGGAACCTACTCTGTTTGAGTTCCTGTCCTGACTTCCTTCAGTGATGAATAGCAATCCTAAAGTGTAAGCCTAATAAGCCCTTTCCTCTCCAACTTGCCTTTTGGTCATGGTGTTTTGTTGCAGCAACAGAAACCCAAACAAAGACATCTCCTTTTCCTGAACTATATCAAGGAAAGCATTTGCTATCATATGTAACTGAAGCAATTTCCATTAAGTTCAACTAATACCTAGCACAGAGCTACACCCACATCACTTCAGAGGTCTCCCCCTTCCTCTCTGTGGTCTCTGTTCTCCTCAGGGCAGCCACTGTCCTGACTTGGAATAGTTTGCCTTGTCCGTGCTTTACAGAAATGGAGGCCTACATTCTGCCTCTTCTAGAATCGTCAGCTCATTCTTCTCATCATGGAATTTATCCTCACTGTTGTGTGTGGGGGAAGGTTACTCATTATCACTGATGTGTAGTATTTCACTGTGTAACTAGGCCACACGTTATTTGTCCAGCCCATGGTTGATGAACGTCTAAGTACCGCACAGCTCAGAGAACTGCCATTTAAATACAATTCATACTGGAAAACCTCCGCAGTGAAAGAGCCGGATCTCCAAAGCGTCCGTAGAGGCCCCGAAGCAGGGTTGAAACAGAAAGTCTCATCTCTGTGGGTCAGGCCTGGAAGGAGTGGCAAGCTTTGATCCACTCTCTTTAACTAGGTCATCACAACACACTATACTTCTGATACAGATAGGAAGTGCCTCAGATAGCAGTAAGACGCCCAAGTGTGGGCAGTGGTTTTCTTACAAGGGAATCTGGGTGCAGGAGGCCAAGCCTACCAGTGTGCTCCACTGTGCTGTATGTCCCTCAGTCCTATTGGCCAGGCCGGGTGGGCGGGCCCAGTAACAGGATGGACTCCTGGACTCTGACTTCCCACTACAGGGTTTCTCTCACAAGAACAAGGCTGTGGGAGTGTGAGGGGTGAGCCCTGACCCCCGTGCTCTTGGGTGGCCTGGGGATCAACTTCTGGCCATGCTGCTGGGACAAGGGTTCTCTCCCAAGATCCTGCAGGTGTCTCTTCTGCATTGTTTGGTCCCTAAATACAACCCCAAGTATTGAGCTGGAAACCTTGAAGCCTGGATTTAAGCCTCTATAACCAGGAGCCCTGGCAAAGGCTGTCATGTTCCTGGTTACACGCTCCCCTCCTCGAGTTAGAATCGGTCTTCATAGTAAGTCTACGCCAGGTTTCTTAGTGATGATGAGGTCAAGTCAATGAAGTAATTCGTACCTGTCTGGACTTTTTTGTGCTGCTCCACAGATGGGGAAATGGAGGCTTTAAGGTTAACTTACTTGCGTCCAAAAGTTCCCATGCTGCTCAGGGTCTCCTTGTCTGATATACTTGTGTCCACCTGGACTACATCTCCAAGACCCCCTAGGGTTGGTGTGCGGCTCCCTCAGGCTCCTTTGTGAGATTGCATGGAGGCGATGCTGCCAGACCCACAGGAGGACTGGACCAGAGCCTGGCAGCCACCCCCTCCCCTCCCCCTTTCTTCCCTTCCCTCTCTCCTTTCCTCTTGCCTGGAGAAGAGGAAAGATGAAGGCCTGGGAAGGGCCAGGTCCACTGGAAGCATGACCAATTAAAGAGGCCCTTGATGATGCCAGAGAGGCTGCAGGTGCGCTGCTTGTGGGGAGAATGCCAGGGCCCTGGGTGTCGCCCTGGCAACCATGGCAAGGAGAGCAGAAGGGCATGTTGCCCAGGTGTCTGCTGGGAACAAGGTCAGTAGGCAGTGGGGGCTCTGGATTGTCAAGCTCTGCTTGTCAGAGAAGAGGCCGGAAGGAAGAAGCGAGCCCCCGGCTGAGGCCACACTGAGGAGGATGGGATAGGCAGAGCTCTTCGTCCCACTGTTAAGGTCAGCCCACCTGCAGGATGTGACTCATGAGTGGCCGCAGGTGACACCATGTGAAAAATGAGCACAGGGCTGGGAGTGGGCAGGAATAGACTCTGGAGGGACAAGATGGTCCTAAAATCAGGATCAAAGTTAGAATAAGACAGAAGCAATGAGAGGTAGGAGGGGAGCAGGGTATGGGACTGTATGCCTGTCTCAGACATCCCCAGTTCCAATTATTCTCTTTCACTGCCCACCAGGTACCACTAATCCCATGAAGAGCTCAATATCTGAACTACATTTCCCGGGACACATTGGAATAGTCCCGCACTGCCGTTAGCTCGTATACTCTGGGTTTTAATCACTGTTCTGACCCTTTGCTGTCCCCTTGCTGTCCCCTTTTCCCACCACCGTGACCTTGTGACACCCTTCTTTCAATCTCCCACAGTTTTCAGGGAACCCTACACCGTCCGGGTGGAGGATCAAAGGTCAATGCGTGGCAACGTGGCCGTCTTTAAGTGCCTCATCCCCTCTTCAGTGCAGGAATATGTTAGTGTCGTGTCTTGGGAGAAAGACACAGTCTCCATCACTCCAGGTAAGGAATCATGGGTGGTGGCTGGCAGAGCTGCCTGGGTGGTGGATGGTGCCGGAATTGGTCTATGAATGGAACAAGACTGTGACAACGGCTTTAGGGACTGATCTGTTACTGCTCCGTGGAGTTCTGGCAAATGAGCATCTTTGGTGTCCATCTGATCATCTCTGTGTGGGATGGTAAAGTCCGCGTGCTGAGACCTGCACTATCTATAACAAGGCAGGGCTGCCGTTGATCACTGGGGTACCTCTTGAACTTGCCCTGAGTTATGAGAGCCTTTCGCAATTCCACCTGTGGAGGAAGTAGGAGAGGCAGGGCACATTTGTGCTGTGTGTGTGTGACTAGGGTGATGAGGCCGGATATTTGGGGAACCAGGTCTAAGGAAGTGTGTATACAGGACTTCTGCTTTCTCATGAGTTGGCTGAAACGTCAGAAGACCCCCTCAGTGACTGACATCGGAATTGGGTTAGACTGTTGTTTCATTTTCACCTCAGAAGGATTGTCCCTCTATCAGAAAGCAGGTCTAGGAACCTCACAAACGAACCTCTTAAATCTTTGTTCAGCCTTCAGGGCTCCAGTAAAAAAGCCCACCCACCCTTCATTGTCCCACACCACAGGGCCTCCAATCCCCTTCCTCTTTGAAGGTTCTTCCTGTGAAGTGAAACATCCTGGCCAGGACTCTTCAAGCAGTCCGTTAGCACCAAGGTTCTCAGCCAGTTGTCTGAAATGACCATGGTTTCAGAGTTAGTTGAGGATGACACGCCTCTATAGCAACCTGTGATGGAGCAGGATTCTTCATCTCAATAAGCCCCCTCCACCCCGGGATGTGAACAGCATCTTTGAAATATCAATGTTCGGGTCAGCTGAATCCAGATCACTCAGGAGCAGGCCTGGGTCTCAGCACTAGAGCTCTCTAGATGGATCTAGGGTACAGTGGGATAGGTCCTATGCTCACATGTTTGTAGGTAGCATGGCAGGTGCTTTTAAAAAAATAAGATGACGACATAAACAGGTGCCGTGTTCTCACTGCTTTCTTTCTCCCAGTTCCAAGCAGGAGGCCGGGAGAAAATATCTCTCAGTGCAAGACAGGTTAGCAGCCTGGTGGTAACAAGGCAGAGTCAATGCGACATACAGATGCCTTCTCTCTCTTTTTTTTTTTGTAAAATTGTAAGTCACTGGGAACTGTCTGGAAGGAAAGCCCCCAAGGAAAAGAGACCAAAGAGAGAAGGAATCCAGGGTTGGGAATGGTACTGTGGATGCCTGTAGAAGAAGTGCTTGGACCTCAGGGGAGCATCTGTGGGAGTCTAGAAGGCTGGGACTGAGGTCCCACATGAGACATGGCAAACACGGTCAAAGATCCAAAGGCATTGTTCACGTAGCAAGCATGGGCTGGTGGATGCTCGCACATCTCTGGGGAGGCCTCAGAAATGATGGGCACCGGGATCCCTGCAGTTCTAGCAAAGTCAGGCTTAAGGCATTTAAAGACCACAAGGAAATGTGGTATTTCTTATTCACTTGGGTTTATGGATGAAGCATTATGTCCATTAAAATAATAATTTATTATTAAAACTTTTCGAGTACTTACTATTTTCCTGGCACCGGGCTGACACTTCATACATCATCTTGTTTTAACCTCATAGAAATCCCAGAAGTGTATTTTCTCCCTTTCCACTTACAGAAGAGAAAACTTAGGCTCAGAGGAGGAGCTCAATTTCTTCCAGATCACGTGTCCATTACTGAGACGAGGCAGAAACCCAAGCAGGATTTTCCCCAAGTTTGTGCTTCCCTGTGTGCACACATGTGCCCAGCTTCTCGGGTACCATGTGCTATAGGCAGTGAGAGCTTTGGAGAAAATACTGTTCGTTTTTAAAGGGATAGTCTGGTGGAATCAAATTCAGGTAGTGATTAAGAACCTAGAATCTGGGGCCAGACTGCCTGCAATGGAAGCCTACTCCATTGCTGACTAGCTGGGTGAGTTGTCTGCATTCATAGGGTCTGGCTCCCTGCAAGGGTGGGATGGGTTTATAGGGTTGAAATAAAAATATGCAATGTTCAGAATGTTGCCTGACATTCTGAGGATGTTGTAGCTGCTATTGTTTAAGTGTAAGGCAGTGTTCTTCATTGTTTCCACTGGTTCCTGGTATGCTGTGTGTATTTCTACTATGTTGCTGACCTTGTATGTCTCCTAGGAATGACCACAGTGTTGCTTTTTTGCATGCATCCTTACACCCTAACACATTGTCCTCTGTACTCACAACAGTAAGGGCTCATTCAGTGTCTAGTGAGGAAGGAATGGCTGCTTGAGAATTCTGAGGGATTCTGGGAGGCAGGCTGGACAGATAGGGGCATGAGGACAAGCTGGTACGTACCAGGTAGCCAGAGCAGGTGGGGAGGGAAGGTTGACTAGCTTATGTGCCCACGAGCTGGAGGCAGCAAGCTCTCACAGGTACCCTTGTAGTTGGTGCTTCAGAGCCGTCTTTGATGTTAGGACCAAGTTGGTAGTCCCAAAGGGTATAATTACCGGAGAAGTGGCCTTGATGTTAATCTGCAGGACCGTGTTAAACTTTGGTAGACCATCTTTCTTTCCTTTGGTCTTGGAGGATTTCCCTCTCTTGCCTAGCCTTCTAGCTCCAACCATAATCATACTAGATCCTTCTCTAGCTATTTGTTGGGTTCTGGGACAGTTTTCCTGATACATTGAGTCTAACTCATATGCCTCTGGGAGAACCCAGGGGAACTGGAGACAGTGGGGCTTGGCTGCGCCTGGTCTCTGTAGGTGAGGACCAGAGAGTGGGACACGTGCCATATGATTTAATTTTGGAAAATGCAAGTAGTTTATACAATTTTGTAAAATAGTGCTTTTATACTCCAGTGTGTATACATTCTGTACATTTAGGTACGTGTTTTGTGGCAGCAGGAAGCAGCTTCTTTCCATGGAGGAGGCAATAGTGTGGTCTGAAAGCGGAGAACGGTTGCAGCAGGGTTAGCATCTGGAGCAGGGACCCTGTGTTTACTTTGATCTCTGGATCCATAGGTTAGTCTCTAATGTTCTACACTCCAGGACCAGCAGGAACAGGTGCTGGAAAGCCAAAGGAAAGCCAGAACACTGGGGTGGACCATTTGAGGTCTCAGAAAGCATCCTCCTTGGAAAAAGCATGTTCCCTGAGAGGAAGGGCCTGTTGGCCACAGAATGGGAGCAAGGCCTCCTGTGCCTCTTCTTGATGGAACCCGATATTTAAACAAGCTCTGGGAGTTGAGTATTTGTTCACAGGCTGCCCTTCCTGGCAAGATATGCTGTTGGAGCTGGCTACCAAAGCCCTATCCAGCTTTTTGCTATAGTTTCTCAGAGCTGGAAGAAGCTAGAGAGACGGTTCAGCCAACTATTGCTCCTGTCTCCACTTGCCTTCCCAACCTCTCCTGCATCAGCTGTTTGCTGGTTTTTAATCTGGTCTTCTAAAAGTGCATGTAAAATCTTTGACCTACCAGACTCCTACCCCAATGTTCCTCCTAGAGTACCGTGTGTGTGTGTGTGTGTGTGTGTGTGTGTGTGTGTGTGTGTGTGAGCGTTTGTGTAAGCAGGGGGGGGGTAAAACCATCTCTTCGGAGCGGGCAGGTTGGCCATAAGAGGACTAAGGGCAGTGTACACGCATAGATCAGAATTAAGGCCTTCAGTGAAGCCAAGATGTGGTTTAATTTCCCATCTGCATGATCACCATTACAATGCATGTTATTGGATATAAAGATAAATCCGGCCCTGTTCCTAATAGCTTTTAATTTCCACCAGACCTGATTATATCGATGCAGGCTCCTTGTGGGAGTTTCCCAGCATGCTCTTCCCCAGCATTCTGACTGGCTTTCTTAGCCCCAGTGGGGAGTTTTGGACACAGCTCAGATGCCAGCCAGATGTATCCCCTGCTGCCCTGGAAGATGAGCCTGGCTGAGCTGCCTTGTTGGTGTGGATTGGGGCTCTTGGATGCTAAGCTGTCACTGGGCCTTCGTCCAGGATGGGGGTTCATCAGAGACTCTGCATCTTGGGGGAGGGGGAAAGCAGGGACAAAGGGAATCTGTCAGGGAGGGGACCTTTCTGAAAAGGCTCTTGCTTCAAGGATTCTCATTAGACGTTGCCTTGCCCGGCTATCCAGACTAAAGGGTTCCAAGGTTTTCCATGGACTGCCACATTTCTCTCCATTTGTCTCCGCTCTTCTTCTGGCCTAACTTATCTACTCATGTCCTCTTCCTATCAAGACCCTACGCCTCCTTTCTCCTGGATCTTGGTGCCCACATGTACCCTTCCATGGGTATATACCACAAGCCTGCAGCAGATGTTACAGCTCCTTCGGCTCTGTTCCCATTATTTCTATCCATCTGCACAGGAGGGTGTGCAATACTTTCTTCCCATTATTTTATTTTACCCCCGGGACCAGCATAACACTGCAACAGAGTGATAAAGATAACAAGATTAAGGGTGATGCCTGTCATGTATGGAGCCCTCTTTTTGGGTTAGGCATTTCACGTATTCTATCTCTAATCCTCACAATCACCTTTTAAGACAGATCATGTCCCCCCATTTATAAAAGGCGATATACAGGCCCAAGGAAGTTAAGCATCTTCCTCAGGGCCACACAGCTGATTGAGTTGTGGCATGGATTTGTGTGTTCAGTGACCAGAGGCTCTGGTCTTTCTGACAGACAGCAGATTTCTAGCTTGGAGACCAGTGGATAGGATAACCATTCTCACATGAAGGCTGTAGAGGACACCAGCTCTTGGTTCTAGTGGAGATATAGGAAACTGAGTTATGACCCAGGAACTGAGCACTGACCTCCTGCCTCAGCTCTGATGCTTAGAGACAGATGATCCCACTGCAGTAAACAGATGTAAGCTGGTTTTGGCTCTGGAATGCAGATTTGCTTTATGAATTACAGTTCATACATACTGACCTTAAACCTTCTTCAATCATGTGTGTCTGTTCTAAGTTGGGACACAAATGGGATGGTGGTCCCAGGAACCCTTTAAGGGGCCACAAGTAGGCTACAAGTGACCTCCTGGATTTACAGACTGTCAGGGTTGGAGAGGCCCCCGGGTCACAGAGCTGATACTTCTTGGTGGCTGGTATCAGACTCAGGCCTAGATCTATGTTGTCAGGCCAGTTTCTGGCTGCACATGTTTAGGGCACACAGTTTTAATGACTCATGGGGGATTTTATTTATTTATTTACTCAAGCTTGCCACTTTCTTTGTCTAAATTCTACCCATCCTCCAAAGTATTTTCAAACACCATTCTGTTCTGACGCCTGCTAGGACGGGATTTGATCACCACCCAGACTGGCCCTTTCCCAGGGACCCTCTTCCGCATCCTCTGCTAGCTTTATCAGTTCCTGTCTAGGGTCATTGGTGGTGTTTTAGAACCTGTGTCACCCCTCCTCCAGGAGTGAGGCACCCTCTGGGATATGGCTCCACCCAGCCCCTTTGCTCTGATGCTCAGGGGAGGTGGTCAGCAATGAGGACGCAGTGCCTGCCGTAGAACTGACCCTTGGAGGCAGGAAGTGAGAGGCCTGCCTAAGGCTGCACAGCAAATGGGTGGCATTGCCAGGATGTTCCAGGAGAGTCTGTCAGTCTTGAGAAAGTTACAAAGACACGGACAGATGACCAAGATCCCGTTTTGTTTTGTTTTTTAACTTAAATGTTCTACGGTCCTATCTGGTCAGATGGGGAGAACCAAACGCCTGGATATGTGGTGTTAGGCATCTCAGACTCGCCTATGCTTGGCAGTCCCTTGATGCAAACCCGGGAACAACGAAGGTGAGCTACAACACAGTGAACATCAGCTCCTTCCCCGGCTCTGTCTGTTCTGTGTGCTCAGGCCCCAGCTTAGGGATAAGCGTTCCCTCTGAACAACAGTTTGTAACACACTGCTGGGTTTTCTTGTTTCCTCCATAATTATTACTGTGCCCATCTTTCTTATGAGGGTACACAGCTAGGTTTAGTGACTTGTGCAGAGAGAAGAGAAATTAAAAGGCAGAAAATGAATGTGTATTAAAGTGCCCATCTGTAGGGCCTTGTGACAGTCATTTTCATGTCTCATTTCATTCTCCTGGTGAGTCTGTGAGGGAAACACCTCCACTTGCAGGTTTAAAGAAAATGACACCAGAGAGACCAGGTAATGTGCTCCAGAGCACACAGCTTCCAGCAGGCAAAACCTGGAACTCTTTGCTCCTGGACCCCAAGCAGCTCCTTCCTCATGACAATGACTCTGGGGTTGTCCAGGGCCTTTCAGCTGTCATTGTTTCTTTTGTGAGGGCAGATACTTGGAGGAAAGACAGCCACCTCTTTCCTTTCTCTTTGCTTTGGTGACTAAGGGAACACGGGACTCAAATAGTCCTAGATTCTCTCCTCAGGTACAGAGAGGATGTCCTGTCTTCTGCAGTCTTTAAACAGATTTTGTTAAAAACCGATTGTGATGACATATTTCATGGCATTTGAGAGGTGGTGACTGAAGGGTCAGGAGTTTAGCCTAGCCTTGGCTGCATGAGATGCTGTCTCAAAAGCAGAAACGAAAGAAACCCCTTAAATTCAACACACTTTGCACGTTAGAGATTCAAAGGAGACCCCCGAGGAACCACAACAACGCCCTTTCCCCGATCTGGTGGCTCATGCTGAAGGATGACCACATAATAATGGATGGGAAGAAATCAATGGGCAGTGCCCAGCATTCACACCCCCGGTGATATGCGCCCCTCCTGGGTCATTTCATCTCCACACACGTCCTACCTAGCAGGTTCTCTTACCACCCACATTCCAATGTCAAGGGTCTGAGGTCATGGAGGTCAGCCACCTGCTCCAGCCAGCGCAGTATGACTTTCCTCTTGGGCTAGCTTGCCATCTGTGTTCAGCACTGCCTTTTTCTGCCCTGCTCTCAGTGCAGAAACCAAGCGCATTCACAGGTATCCTATCTCTGAGTCCTCCCAACCACATCTGTGTGAGATAAAGGGACTCACTGAACAGTGAACTAAGGCTTGGGGTGGGGCTGGAAGGCCTTCCCAAGGCCATGCCACCAGGAGGAGCTCAACTGGACTCTGGTTTGCAGCCTTCATCCCAGGAGCTCTGGAGGCTCTGTGCTTGTCTGGCTCCCCGGGACTCCTTCCAATGTCCCAGCAGGCAGCCTGTTCTGCAGTCATCCGCCAGTTGGTTGGTTCCAGAGCCATCAGCCTCGCTCCCCAGTCAAGCAGAAATGTCTGTGTTCGCAGGTGCCTCTGGCGGTGTGTGCATGTGTCGTGCTTTGCTTTTCCACTTAGTTCATGGCAGGCGCTGCATTTCCAGAGCACCCACTGGGTGAATTTCCGCAGATTTAAGGCAGTTGCAGGCGAACGCCCTGCCCCAGGATCACGCTGCGACAGTGGACACAGAACAAGCGGCATTGTTTGGTTAAGTTGGCACCTCTGTAAGTTACCCTGAAATCAGAGCAGAATTCTTTATAGAAGGTTATCCTATACATAAATCATCATTAGACCACCTCATTTTTGTTTAATGCCTACCTAACTGTGCTGCAGTCTAAAAATGTGTGTTTAGTGAAGTCAAGGGTTGCAGGGAAATTATAGGGTTTTCAAAAACCCATTTGCTTTGCCAGTGCTCACATCAGAATCAATCTTACCTTCAGTTCTCAATCGCATTGCAAACAGGCAGCATTGCTTGCCGAATCCTGGCATTTAATATAGGGTAGCATTTATTCAGAAGGAGCCAACAGCGCTTGCAGAATGGCGGAGCTATGTATAGATGCCACTTCCTGCCAAGCCTGTGATTTCGAACTCTGTGGCGTATCCATAAGCTGTCTCTGCCACAGTGAGAGCCACGGCCACGGCCACAGCTGCAGCCACGGCCAGTCATGTGGAGATGGTGCCAAGGTTGTGAGTGCTGAGGATGAGTGGGCTGGGCTGAAGGTGAGGGATCAGCATCTGTAAGGCTGTGTGTCAGCACACAGTAGACACTTAGACATTTCTGTTTGATGATTAGAAGAAGGTTTATCTAGGGTAGTGGTTGGCTGTGTGGTCTGGGTGGTAAAGGGAGTGGGTTCAAGAAAAGAATGTGCATAGTGCTACTTGGCCCTACAGTGGCTGGGATGAAGTCACTGCTCCTTTGTACTCCCCAAGCTGGCAAGACTTGTTTGGAGTTCCTGAAAGGATGACGCTGCATGGCAAAGAACGTAGGATTGGGGTTCAGGGACTAGGGTTCTAATCTGACCCCGCTCCTCGCTTTCCATAAATGGCTTGGCAAGCCCTTTAGCCTTGTAGAGTTTTGAAGTAACCAGGTTTTTGTTTGTTTTGTCTTTTGTTTGTTCAAGACGTGGTTTCTTTGTGTAGCTCTGACTGGGCTGGAACTCTCAGGCTGGCTTTGAACTCACAGAGATCCGCCTGCCTCTGCCTCCCAAGTGCTGGGATTAAAGGCGTGTGCCACCATGCCCAGCACACACAGTGCTGTTTTGAGGATGAGAAATTACATTCTTTTTTCCTGTATGTAATATAGGGGAAATCTATTCTCCATATATATGACGTTTTCTCATGCAGATCTGTTCTCTTCATATAGACATTGTGTATGCAGAACATTGATCATCCTACTGCTAGGCAGACATGCAGCAAGTCCTTGGACCAGAGCTGGCGTCCCAAGGAGTTTGGTCAAGTGCTTAGGTGGAGCCTCAGAAGTTCCTGGGGTTAAGACTTCAAAACCAGAGTCCAGTGGAGCACTTCCTGGTGATACACCCTTGGGCAGGCCTCACACCCCCCCTCCTCCACCCCAGGCCTTCATTTCTCTGTTGGTCCAATGAATCTACTGGATTGTGAAGAAGGCTCACAGAGGTGTGAACACAGAGGTGTGAACACAGAGGTGTGAACACAGAGGTGTGAACACAGAAGTGTGAACACAGAAGTGTGAACACAGAGGCGTGAACAGGTGGACGAGAAGCTATTTACAGGGACTCATGTGGCCCTCAGGGCTACAAGGAAAAGAGTGGTCAGACATCCCGATGATGTGGCAGAAGCAGGCAGCTCCCTGGTACGTGCTCCTGTGTTGGTGGCCACCTGGCATCTGACTATGCTGTGGGACCTGCAAAGCCTGTGTCTGCAAGCCTTCTCTGTGTCAGTTACTCCTCTCGTTTCTGTTACCTGCAAAAAGCAGCTTATGGGAGGGGGCTTGTTTTAGTTTTCAGTATGAAGGTAGAGTGCATGGGGGAGAAGTGTGTTGGCAGGCATGGATCCAGGAGGCAGCCACAGGAGCATGAGGCTGCTTACTTGCAACTTCAGAGAGCAGAAAACATAGAGAAGACAGGAAGCGAGGCAGGGCTATAAACCGCAAAGACCCCACCCCATCCATGCCCCAACCTCTATCCATCCCTCACCCCTATCTACACACCCCCACCATATCCATACACCCCTCACCCCTATCCATACTCCCCATCCACACCCACCCCACCCCTACCCATATCCCCATCCACACACACCCACCCCTACCCATACCCCCATCCACACACACCCACCCCTATCCACACACCCATCCACACACACCCACCCCTATCCACACACCCATCCACACACACCCCACCCCTATCCACACACCCACCCCTATCCACACACCCATCCACACCCCCTCCCAACTATATGATCCACTTCTTCCAGCTAGGGCTGCACATCCTCCCTCAACAGCACCACCAGCTAGGGACTGAGTTCAAACACAGGAGCCTGTATTCAATCCCTACTTCCTGCCTTTAGGAGGGATGCAATGCAGTGGAGAAGGGGAGGGTACAGTGCTTTGGGCCAAGGTCTCTAAGCTGGAGATAGGTTCCCCTCACGCCTGAGCCCCCCCCCCCCCACTTCACTGCAGGATTACGGAGGTGTGGGGCTGAGAACACTGTCTCACACCCATGCCTTTAGGGGCACAGGGTCTGAGTGAGCTGAGAAGACACGAGGGGGCTGAAAGGGGTGAAAGTGAGGGGCCAAGAGGATGGTGGTGGAGCAGGATGGGGTCTGGGGCTGTGAGTCTGGATTCTGCCTAGGAATTTTGGTGCCAACTAGATGCAGAGTGAGTTGGCTCTCCCAGCAGTCTTGTGGGCTATCTGAGACTTTGTGAAGCAAACGTCTTCCTTCTTAAAGCACATGGCCGAAGTCTCCCTGAGCAAGATGCATAATGGGAAGGAGCTTGACAGGAGCTCTAGACAGGGTCTCAACCACTTTGGCAAACCTCTATCTCTAAAAATGTTTACTTTGTAATTCATAGCAATAGCAAAATTACAGTTATGGAGTAGCAACGAAATAATTTTATGGCTATGTCACCATCACATAAGGAACTGTATTAAAGGGTCGCAGCGTTAGAAAGGCTCAGCACCTCCATTCTAGAATCTAGAATGTTCCAGAGCATACCACTACAAGACATCTTCTAAGGAAGCTGGTTGTAGAGGCTTCCCTTGAGATGTGGCTGGACATAGCAGACTGTAGCTGTGTGGCACCGTATATTGAGTCAGTTCCTTCCCATATGTTGGCATAAGCAACCCCAACTGACTGAATTTTTACTTCATTACTTAATCTAACAAATGTTTTTTGAGCACTTCCTGTGTACAAGATGCTGTGTTATGCAGACAGTGATTCCCAGGGGTCTTTGCTTGAGGACCCCAAGGGATCGGGGTGGGGGAATTCCTCTTCCCACACACCCAAGAAACTAAAAATAGGTATGTATGCACATGTATAAACAGTATGTACAATATAATTTTTTCATACTGAATATGTATGTGTGAGCATTCGCACACACACATTGCTTTATACTTTGGCACCTGCCTAGAACTCTAGCAATTCCCAGAGCAGAGACCTGAGGGAGACACCGTGGTTTCCTGTCATGGCAAATGGCATCTTGGAGCATCCCTCTTGGGGTGCACCTCATGAACTAGGGGCTGGGAGGGCTAGCTGAACAAAGAGGGCAGTTCCCATCCACTCTTTAAGTGTTTGGAATTTTCTGGATAGCATCGGCCCATCATTTGATGGGGCCTATTGGGCATGGAAGGGCGGGCAGAGAGTGGGCGTAAGTAGGGAGCACTAATTCTGTTTTTGAGGCGCTTAGTGTCTGACAAACAAGATGAGTTCAGGATGCTGGTGACCCCAACCCGAGGCAGTGTGTGATAAATGTGTAAGTGACATTCATTTCTCTGGTCCAGAGTTAGGGAGGCGTCCCTCATGTTTAGACAAGGCACCTTTCCCAAGAGTCCTGCAGAATATACCCACTGTAGGCTTATTTGCTACAGAGGAGAGTTGTAGACCTGCCAGATGTCAACTTTAGAGTCACCCGGGAGCTTTCAAGAACACGGGTGTCCACGCATGCGAGCGTGCGTGCGTGCGAATGCACACACACAGCCACACACACACACACACACACCATCACAGGTGGGCTCCAGGTGAAGAAAACCACAGGAGTAAGCTCCCGGGGAGCCCCAAAGCACGGCTTGTGCTTAGGGAACAGTCTGACTTGACTGTGGCTCAGAAGGGATCAGTGGTAGGAGTGGCTGATGCTGCATGAGCCGTGTGTAGTTGAAGGCAATGGGCAGTCACTGAAGACTTTGAGTGGGGTGGGGGAATGTCCAGTGGTATTTCAGGGAAAGGACAGGTGGCCCTCAGCCTGGGTAACGGAGTCCATGTCTGCTTCTGAATTTCCCTGAGGTTGTTGCTAGGCATCCTTGGGGAGGTGGGACACGGATCAACCTTTCTCCCACATCCCACACTTCCATCATGCTCTCGTCCCCTTCTTGGTCCTATAATTTATAGCATTACCAATACAAAAACTAGAACTCTGGAGTAATGCCCAAACCTGAAGTGTTTTGATCATCAATGTTGTGGGACTTTTCCAGGGGAGACATGAACAAAAGTCTATTCTCTCCATCAGTGACAGTCTAGGGAGCCAGTGAGTTTATGGGGTTACTTACTGGAGTATGGGTGTCTCGAAACCAAGCTTCATCACTCAAAAGCTACCCCAGTATGGGCGATAACTGGAAGCGTTGCATCCCTGGAGCTTCCGGCACAGCTTGCTGGCAGCTTCACCGGAGGGTCTCCTCTCCATAGCAAATGTTCACCACTTGTGGACTCTCCAGGAGGGGCCTTATGAATCTTTTTTCTTTCTGAACTTCCTGACTCACCTCAGGGGTTTTATGAGCTTCCCCCTCTTTCCTGAGTCGAAGGGAGAAATGTTTCAGTTCTGAGGAAATAGCTAAACAATAACCAACTCGATGTCACAGATAGAAAATTCCACACCTGGTCTCTTTTATGGATCTCAGCAATAAGACAGTCACACTAAAAACCCTGTGTGACATTACCTTCAGGTTATGGATACAAGGTGTGCTTGAAATGGAAGTGACTTTAGTATTTAGACTTGGGTCTCCTCCTGGAGAAACCTCAGTGTATGTATACAAATATTCCAAAATCTAAAGCATTTGGTCTCAAGATTCTTAGCCTTTGGTAATAATACTGTGCTCTGACAGCCTACACCATACTTTGGTAAGCATTAAATTTGATTCTCATATTGAGCCTTCATTTGCAGATGAGCATACAGAGACCTGGCAACTACTGTATCTCTCTAGTTCCCTGAAAGGGTCAGGCCCCAGGGGCAGCTTCTGTGCTGAAGTGAGACCCTCTACAGGCCTAGGCTTAGGTATGACCTTATGTTTTCCAGAACATTTCATCTGTTTCCTTATGATGGGAACCTATAATTAATGAAGACATGCTTAGTCAGACTATAAACCACAACTACAGCTTTCTTTCTACTGACCGAATTCACTTTCTCAAGGCCCTTTCAGGCTGTCTGGTCTCGTTTGATATTTGTTTTTATTTTTAGGTGACCGAGGCTAAGAGAGATGCCTTCCATGATGCCAGGGAGTAGTGGCTGGATGGGAGAGGAGGGGGTTCAGGATTGCATGGGATTTGGGGATACCATAAAGCACACAGCCCTTGCCGTGTGACAGGCCTTGTAAGAACTGCTTTATCCAAACTAATTCTGAATATTTAAAGAAAGGGAGGGGCCAGTGCACACACTGATGTGACCACTTTGCCCTCCTGGGACCTGTGTTCCTGAGGGTACCTAATCTCACAAGACATTCCACTGGGGCTACCTGGCGCTTGGCTCCAAGATCCTCCACAGGGCTGGACGATCTGCAGGAGGTGAACAGAAGACTTCAGGAAATAGGCCTCATATCTGGACTTTATTCCCCAGGATGCCATTGGACCTCAACCTAGGGCCGTATGTTCAGCTCTCAGACCTGTCTAAGCATACGCAGATTGGGGTCTGTAGTATGAGGCTGGGACTAGTGTGAGAGCTCACAGAAGAGACCAGGTGTTCAGGTCTGACCCTTCATATCTGTTCCTCCCCTCCCCGTCTCCTTTGCATAGTTTCTTCTTATAGTCATGTGGTGTCTCAGAGTATACTGGTATACCTCTAAGCACGTAGGAAGCTTGCAGAAGGTTCTATTTTCTGCTTCCTTCATCTCTAAGCAATGGCAGGGCCCCACACTGCATGTTACTTTCCTCATCTGCAAGCGAAAGGCCAGAACAGATGAAGCCCTTCAGTCCCTTCCTGCTCCATGCAACTCAACAGACTCTATCAAGTCACACTGGGTACTGGGGATATGGTGACAGGTTGGTGCCCTACAATGGGGAAGCAGAAAAACATTCCAATGTGTTTTTAAAAAATCCTCCCTCACACAATGGGCACAAAGAAATGGGATGGACAATGTAGCAATATCCATGCTGATGATTGTTGTAATCCAGGCAAACCTGGCCCTACCCCTTGGAAACTTGGCAAAGTGCATTACCCCTCTGAGAATGGCAGGCTTGGCTCTGTACGCAGGTGCGGAGGTTCCTTTAAGAGGCAAGCCCTGCCCACTTTCTCTTGCTCTCTTTCTGTTGTTTCTGTGAGGAGGCAGCTCTTTCTGTCTCTCTCTATCTCTGTCTCTCTCCCTCTTCTCTCTTCCCTCCTCTTATTCCCTTACCTTCCCCCAGCAAACTTTCCATAGAAGTTCTGTCTGTAGGTCTCTCTGTACCCCACTCACCGCCGTTTGTCCCTCGCCCACTGTGGGATCCGTCAAGGCCATATTCCTAACAATGATAGCAAAGACACTAGAAACCAGTGTGGGTAATGCAGTCTGCGTAGTGCGTACAGTAAAGTGCTGTACTGCAGGGGAAACACGGGCTGCAGAACTTCACAAGCCAGCCTGGACACGCTGCAGGGAGGGTGGCAAGTGAGGGAGGGTGTGGTGGCACATTGCAGGAGCATGAAAGCAGTATGGTTCCATTTGTATAAAGTTTGAAAGTCTGCCCTCTGTAATGTTTCTAGGTATACACATATGCAGCAAGAGCATCCCAACATGCATGGGACAATAAACGCCACATTCAGAGCAGTGCCTACCTTCAAGGAAGAGGCGATGGCTCAGGAAAGAGAAACAACGGCTTTTCAGAATGTCTTATTTTCTAAACGGTTTCTTCTAAAAATGATCTGAGGAAAGCAGAGTCAAAATAAACACAGGGCTCTTTATTTTTATGTTCTTATTTTTTAAATATGCATGTTATAGTTCATTTAAAAAGCCATTTATTTCATGGCAGGGTACAAAGTTATAGAAGGCTGACATAAGCTTTGGGTCTCTCTGTGATATTTCAGGGTTATGGGTGGGAAGGTGGCTGATTCTGGAGATGTGGCCTTAGGGGGAGAGGCCAGAGCACACATCACCCGTTCAGCTCTGCTCTGTGGATACTTGTTTCTTAAACCCTTTCCTGGAGCCACTTTGGGCAGGATTGGTGTGCAGTAGTTGTTAAATAACAACGATAAAGGTGGTATAAATATGAGAGGAGGAGAAATGTATCTGCCGTGGGACCAGCCATAATCTGCTTCTCTGTTTAACGAGAGCCTGGAGACCCAGCGTGAGGCCACTGAAAATTAAGAACACCAGGAGGATTAATGGGGTTGCACAGCCGGGTGTTCTCTGTTTTCCCGATGTCAGGAGTTGGGGAGGGTCCTAGCAGCCCTTTGTCCTAGGTGCTGGCCACAGGTGATCAACAGTTGCACATAGTCAGATGAGTGGCCAGCTGGGAAAGGGAGAGTGGTTTGGAGATGGGATGCCAGGAGAAGCACCCATAATTAACCCCTTGGATAGGCTGCTCCCTGTTTCCAGCTCATGTTACAACAGAAAGCTGGGAGCTGGACTCTCAGTACACAGAGAAACCAGAGAGGGAAAAGTGATCTCCTGCCCCACCCACAACGTCCTTAGACCCTGCCCTGGGATCTGTGAAGCTGAGGTCTCCCGGGCAGAGGCCCATAGGGACTGCCAGATGCTTGTCTTGCTCTGGCTCCTAGAGGCACTTACCTTTACTAGTTTGCCCTGAAACAGTGATTGCCCCTGTCGCTTCTTCTATTTCACCCTTCCCCTCACTGAGTGCCCAGGTGGTACATACAGATGGCAAAACTGCTTTGTAAGACCCAGAAGGAGCCTTGAAAATCACTGAGCCCAATCCCTTGGCTGATGTATAAAGATGCCATCTGCAGCCTTGATTGGACCTGGGATCCAAGTCTCAGGAAGTGCCCTGGTAGCTGGACATGGTGGTACATGACTATAATCCTAGCACTCGGGCAACTGCAGCAGGGGGATCTTGAATTTGAGGTCAGCCTGGGATACGTAGTAAGACTCAGTCTTAAAAGAGAAAACAGTGGGAAAAAAAGCATTTTTTAACTGCAGGATGAGGGCATTGGTCTCAACCTCCATGAGGTAGACTCTTGCTGAGGTCCTCTGAAATCAGGCTATCTTTTCATGTTTACAAAGAGTGCAGAATTAGTGTGCTCTCTGTGTCTCTGTCTCTGTCTCTCTCTGTCACTCTCTCTCTGTTTCTCTCTGTCTCTGTCTCTGTCTCTGTTTCTCTCTGTCTCTGTCTGTGTGTCTCTGTCTGTCTGTCTGTCTGTCTGTCTGTCTGTCTGTCTCTCTCTCTCTCTCTCTCTCTCGTGTGTGTGTAAGACCTGATTATGTACCTCCTTTATTACACACAGGCATCTAACCAACATGGGACTTGAGGTGTTCTTGGTACCTGTGCATGAAGATGGTCAGGCATGCTAGACCTCCATCATGCAAGCAATCACTGGAAAAGAACTTGGGATAAATATATAGACCTACATGTCCTTACCTTTAGAGTTCTACTCTCCACAAACAGCCAAAGATAGTGGTTGATTT
The DNA here is from genome assembly GCF_017639785.1 of Mesocricetus auratus. Classification (NCBI taxonomy): domain Eukaryota; kingdom Metazoa; phylum Chordata; class Mammalia; order Rodentia; family Cricetidae; genus Mesocricetus; species Mesocricetus auratus. Next base: position 24,119,036 of record NW_024429203.1, read on the forward strand.
CTGATTTCTATTTGTGACTATGCTGTTTATAACAGGGCAAAAAGAATTTAAACCCAGAATGATTAAATAAAATACAGTGAAGTATTTTAAATACATTTTCGCTATTTAAGAAAAAGATCCTAATGTGTTAGTGAGTTGAAAAAAATACATAGATGGCAGGATTCTGGGATGTGGTGTTTGTGTGTGTGTCCTGTTATATCTAGAGAGTTGAGTGAGAGACGATTTTTGGTTTCTGTTTTATGGTCTTCTAAAATTCTCAAGTGTATGTTGAGAAGAACCAATATGAAGGGGTAGGAAAATCTGAACATGGCCTTCATTCTGCTTTCGAGTGTGGGTCCCTTGCACAGAGTGGGCATTCCCCTCTTCTTTGAAAGCCCCCTTTTTATCAAGTCCTTAGCATGAGCTAACATCTAAAATCTGCTTTCTTGGAGTTCTGCCTTTGAGCCCTCCTGCTGCCTGCTCCCTGCCCCTGAACCTCCAGGAGGCTTCCCTTTCCCCCTATACCCATTAATTACTGGCAGACAGCTGTCATTGTCTCCTGTACCCCTTCCTCAGTGTTCTACTCTTCTTGTAGCAGCACCCCATTTCTGTACTGATTCCATCTGCCCTTTGGCGGGAGCCCTTTTGGCAGGATCTTCTCTTATTCCAGCTGTGGGTTCTGAACATACCCAGGCCTGCCTGAGTGATGTCCATACCGGGGATGCTCTGAACAGAGGGTCTGGTGAATTGCTCAGCAATAAGCCCTGGCTTGGGATTCTTTCTGAGCTTCTTCTTGGTGTTGAACCCTTCTCATCACCCGTTCATAATAGCTCTGGGCTCTTTCCTCAAACCTCTCCGTGTTCCTATTTCCAAAACCAGAATAGCAGCTTTCTATAACCTAGATAGCAACAGGATGGCCTTTACACCTTCTGAGCTGCATGAGCTGGCTCACATCCTAGCTTTGCATTCTTCTAAATATCCAGCATCCTTATGGGTATTTGTAAGACCCCAGGAAGCCAAGATTCCAAGCTTGTCTTATGTTTCTGACTCGACTTTGTAATTTGATTCCAGACAAGAGGAATTTCTGATCAGGGGGGCTTCTGAAAGAGGTGGACCCACAGCTTGAAGAAGTAGGGACAAGGTGGACTCATGTCCTGGGCCAGGTGCGTTTGAGCAGGTTACTTGCTTCATAAATCTCCTATGTTAAACATGATGTTGGTAGCAAGTTCTTATTTCATGGCTATCATTTCTTGGACCAGCTTGTCTCATTTTCCTGAGGGCTCTGTCTGGTTCCTACTGGAAAGTTCTTCCTTAAGCCATCATCCATCCTATCCCTTTTGTTATGTTACTATGCATATAGTCTGCATTCTCCACCTTGGTTTTATAGGTGTGGTTGCCTGTCTCCTCAAGTCCCGGACCAAATAGGGGGAAAGGGGGCTTGACAGGAGAAGATTTACTGTTTTTGTGTCACCCAGGAACTGTTGTCCAAGGACTTCTGACAGGGTTCTGGATGTTTCAAAAGTTCAGTTTACTCAGAGATAGCCTCTGACCTGTGTCTCCCCATTTCCTTACTCTCTACACAAGCAGAGCAAAGGCAACATTAATTGACATGTTGGGTCAAAAAGAGGCCGACAGGGAATGGAGTGATGGCTCAGCAGTTAAGAGCACTGACTTCTTTTCCAGAGGACTCAGATTCAATTCCTAGCAACCACATAGCAGCTCACAACTGTACAGTTCCAGGGAATGTGAAATCCTCACACCAAAATAAAATAAAATGTGACTGTAGGAGTGACCAGTTTCCCGCAGCTCATGGAATCCTGACTGTCCCAAGTCCTGACTTCACTCATCTTAACTGAGGGACCTTGGCTCACCGTTGGACCTGAAGATTACAAGTCTTGTATAGGCAGATGATAGGTAGGTGAGGGGCCAGTCTAGTAGCTGTTTTATCCAGTTGGCAAGAAGGCACTATGACACTGAAGGATAGATGGTCCAGGTAGCTTCCAGGCAGCCCCTCCTCTTTTTATTCTGTTCCCTCCTCCACATGACTCCCTCCCAAAGAGCCTTTAATTAAAAAGACACTGTTTCAAGGACAGCTAAATAGGGTGAGCTGGTAAACTGTCACCATCTACTCACATCTTCCCTTCTTCTAGTGGGGTGTTCCCCATGGTGTGGCACTTCCTTTGCCTTCTTTCGACCACTCTGTGCGTGTGCGTGCGTGTGTGTGTGTGTGTGTGTGTGTGTGTGTGTGTGTGTGTGTGTGTGTGTGTCTGCCCCCACCCCATGACTTTCCTGCTCTACCTTCCCAGTGCGGGTTCCATCCAGGCCCTGGATATAGTCATAGTTCAGGTGACAGTCGGGATAGCTTCTTTTCTGCAGTAGAACTCTCTCGACATGAAGGTGTGGAAGATCAAGGAGCCAGGGCTGTCGAGGGGGAAAGGGTGACAGAGACAGAGTGATGGCAGGGAGTAGAATTAATTCCCTGGTGTCGGATTTAATGAAGGCCTGCCTTCTGCACTGCCTCGGAAATGCACATCATGGAGTGATTGGTGCTGGGTGTGTGCATAGCTCCAATTAGGAGTTTCTGCATCTCACAGGGGCAGGATATCTTTGAATCTCTAGACTCTGGGGGCTTGTCTGCCCCTCCCCCTCCCAGCCTCTAATCTAGAAGTCAGATGCTCTGCTCCTCTTAAAGGGGAAGGACCCCAGGGTCTGTTCTTGGCTGCATAGAGAGGCCTTATTTTTCTCTTTGCTGTCATCTCTTTATGTGTCCTTAGGTAAAGCCTAACCTTCACCTTTGCAAAAGGTACCTATGCCATCTTGTTCCTAGAGACTGTATCCCAGAATTATGGAGGCCTAAAGTGGCGAAGGTACCTTGAGGATAATCCAGTCTAGACTTACATAGTTAATGCTTAGAAAGCTATAGTTTCTAATATTTTATTTCGGTTATTTCTTATTTAGACTTATTTATTTTATGTATATAAAGGCTTTTACCTGCATGTGCACAACATTGTGTGCATTCTTATGTAGATCAGCAGAAGACATTGGGTTTCCTGAATCTGAAGTTATGAGTTACAGATGGCAGTGAGCCACCATATGGGTGCTGGGAATTGAACACAGGTCCTCTGAAAGAGCAACAAGTGCTCTAAACCACTGCTCCATCTCTCCAACCCCCGAAAGTCATAGTATCTAGAACAATCTCTCTGACCTCATGTCCCTGGTCTGTCATCATGCAAAAGGAGCAAGAGTCTCATGCCAGCGATAGACTATCTAAGTCCCAGGTCTCAGCTGCCAATGCAAGGTGATTCTTGGAAACCTAGTTGGAGCCGTGGCATCTCAGCTATATACCACCACCTCCAGCCAACAAAGTATGCACATGTGGTCTCCCCTTGCCCTGGTGCGGCCAAGGCAAGGGAGGTGCTGCCTGTGGGTCTGAATCCCAGCTCAGCCACTAAGACACAGTTCTGTGCAACTTCTACTATTCAACTTCTCAAAGCCTCCTTTTGAAAACCGAGAATAATAACACTTATCACACAAGTTAATAACAGAGTAGACTCATTTTATAAACGAAGATTAAAGCTCTGAAATGAAGTGACACGCCTAAAAACACAGCGGTGACAAATGGCAGAGGAGAATCCGAATGTGGGTCTTCTAGCCTCCTTTCAGCATCCATCCCCCTATGCGGAAAGAAGCGTCTCTCCCCTCCCCCCTTCCTCCCAGGTACCACTTACTGTTTCCTTCAGTCTTTTTCCATGTTGCAGAGTACTTTAGAGACTTTGTATCTTTTAATTCCAGTGATAACAATCTGTGCTAGCTTTAAGTGTATTCCCATTGTATGTCAGAGAAGTTTGGAGATGTCAGTTGCTCCAGGTTGTGAGCTCATTAAGTGGCCTGGGCAGGATTGGAAGGTAGGTCTGCCTGACTCCCAAGACTAAGCCATCATGTCTTTCTGTATTCCCACCCCTGCCACCATCTTGGCCTGCAGCTCCCCTGGGACAGATGTGGGCTAGTGACAGAAGATCAGAAACTCTTTCTTGGAAAGGTCATTGGATGCCTTTTTGTCCTGGGTCCCAGATAGACATGGGAAAGACCCATCAGTCACCCAAACAGTCCTGGCTTCGCCACGGGGCTCTTCAGTCTTCACAATAGAATTGGTGACATTTCCCAATGATTACGGATGTGGGCTTCTCCTACTCCTCTGGCATTTTCAGGATGAAAAGGTGAGATCCTGAGAATAAAGGGTGTCATTCGGCAAGTACACAGTGTCCCAGGCAAACAGCCTTTTCCTGACCATCAGATCCCGGTCATTTCCCCAGTCCACTTGACTGAATAGGTCAGGGACCGCCCAACAGATTGCCCAAAGAGATGCTCTCAGGCTGATGTTCCCAAACAACTCTTCTTCGCCTCAGCAACCTGCTGGTGACCCCTCCTTCTAGGAAGTGTCCTGGGCTGAGCACCTAAGAGGGCCACCATCCTCCCCTGGCTTCCAGGGCTCTCTCCTAAGTTTCCATCTGCTAAAATGTGTTGAGACAGGCTTGAAGTGACACGCCCCATCCCTTCCCTCTGTAACAGTGGGACAATTAATGAGACCCTAATGTGTGAGCCACTGAAGTAAATAATACAGATTATTGTCCCGCCCTGTAGGTTTCGGCTGACGAAGCTGTCCCTCTTGCTCAGCAATGGCTTCAATAATGAGCAGCTCAGCTTTTACAGACCTTGCACTTGGTTCCCCGAGGCTCCCATCTCCCACCCTGGAACAGGGACTTTGGATAAAAATGAGAAGGCTTGAGCAAAGGACAGATATCCCTTTCTCTGAAAGCATGCATGCAGAGTTCAGGGCGCTAAATAACAATTAGGTCAATGAAGCCCTTTAAACAAAACCTGCTAACAAATCACATCCATCAATAATTAGCCCCCTTGAGATGCTCAGCCTTCGGAAACTCCTGTGGAGGGTCGGTGAAGACACAGGCCCTGTGGAGCTCCCACATTCTGAAGAAAATCTCCTTGCTTGGTGACTTTCTCTTGGGAGACAGCAAAGCCAAGACCTAAGGCCAACTTCTGCACCTCCCATTGCCTCGACCTTGCTCAAGGGCACTGACTTCTCAAGCACTGAGCCTCTGCTCTTCCCCTCAGGTGGCTTCCAGGGTCACAGAGGAAGCTGTAGGTTTGAGGACACACGGCTGGCTGTATGGCTTAGGACCTGGCTGGGCACCAGTAATGTCTCAGAAAGATGCACACTTTCTTTTACTCTACCAAAGCTTCCCCATGAATCACTGCTTTCTCCCCTTGCCTGACTCTCTGCCCAAGCCCAGAGATGGTGCCCAGGCTTGTTACAGAGAGAAGTAGCTGGAAAGGGGTGAGAAACTGTCTGAAATAATTCCATCCTTCCCTGGAGACTTGGCGTGAATTTTATCTAATCACCATGGCAACAGATAAAAAAAAAAGAAAAAGAAAAAAGGTGTGAGCGTATCGCCTTTGCTGTGATAATTCAGATTTATATATTCAGATCAGATTGGAGTTGGAGATTTTTTTAAGGGAGCAGATGCAGCAGAAGGTGTGACTGCAAATAATGTAACACAAATGTTTGATGATCCTGCCCTTTAAGAAGTGGAACGCAGTTTCCTGCAGTTTTTCCAGAATATAATTATTCCATCAAACCCATTGCAATGAGGACTCATTACGGGCCTAGAGAATGCAGAGTCACGTCTGTGCCAACAACACGCCTGCGCACACACAAACACACACAAACACGCATGCCTAGGCAGCTCCTGCCCTGCCCCTACTCCTGCCCTCGGTTGCTGGCTGCCCCCAGATGCTCTGGGAAGCCCATAAAAGCCTGGGTGAGAAAGCTGTGACCCAAGGGCATGGCAGGGACAGCTCAGGTGCCAAGCCAGTGCAGAGTGTCTTAAGGTCCCTTCACCTCTCTCTGTGCCCAGTCCAGATCCTAGAATATAAGCTCTCAGGGCAGGGGCTGCCAACGGCCAGTCCTACTGCAAATCTGCCCATTTTGGCTAATTCAGGGTTTTCATAATGATGCGGCATGTTGATTCTTCAAGGCTAGGTAGCCGTCAGTTGTACCCTCTCACATAAACCCGTCTTCTCCCCTCCCAGACCAGGACATTTCCATTGGAAGTTTCTAGAGGTGGGGGGGGGTGGAGGTGTTGGGGGTTTGGGAATGAGCACCAGGGATTCACTCAGTTTCTTACACGCGTGCCTCACCCACGCCTGGGGAAGGCTGGCATGCACACCGCAGCCCTTGTGTTTTGGAGAGAGTGCACACACCCCATAGACACTTCATGCATATTTATTGGCATCAGCCACCCTCCTCTGCCTGACACAGGGGCTGCAGGTACCGCCCTTCAGGAGCTGACAGTCTTTCCAGCTCCCTTGTCTCAGGCTCTGACAAGTCTTTCCAGTGTTGTCACCTTCCTAAGTCACTGTTCTGGCGGAGACTCGGAGCCTTCTTCCCATACCGCTAAAGGACAAGAGTCTCTCAACCTGTCCTTCCGCAGGCCCGGCAAAGGCACAGGAGTTTTTCATGCTCTGCTCACCTGCTCATCCTAGGAGATTCAAAGCTTAACACTAATGTATGTGGCCGGGGATGGAGGGACAGCAAGTGCCTGAGCATGAGGGCCCCTGAGTGCTCCCTGTGCTCCCAGATGGAGAGTTCTTCTGTCTCAACTATAGATAACTGCTTACCAACAAACACTTTTGCAAATGGGACCCCAGAATGGTCACACAGCCTTGCGGGGGGGGGGGCGCTGGTGGATGCCCCTTCTCAACTCTATCAAATTCAGACATTCCTATCACTGACCGGATAGAGGCTTGCCACCCTCCCATTCCCATGCTCCCTGATCAGGGTCCCCACTGGGTGGGGTAGTGGCTGTAATAATGACTACCAGTGCTTACACTTATCGGACCCCCAGTGTTGTCTATTCTGATGCCTCCGTTCCTGGGTATTTGGGATCTAGCTGTGGGCCTGCTTGCTGTCCAGGAGCTCCCTCCACCCTGAGCTTCGGGCTATGTGCACTGTGTACTCGCAGGAGATCCAGCTTAGCCCCACTGTGCTGGGTTCCAGGCCATTAGGAATCCCTGCCGCGTGCCGGGCTCGTCCCTGCTCTGGGCCTCAGCATCTCGTCAGGAATCCAGACTGCCTACCATCTTATCCTCGGCAGATGGATTGGCTCCACAGGCTCCAAAGACCACTGATAAAGTTCCTATTTAGTCATTTACTCAGATATCCAGAGGTGTGACAGAGACAAGTCCCATACCCTTACCTGACCCTGGCCCTACCTCAGGTACTCACAGAAGGTCTGCCTCCCACAGAAAGACATAGATGCCTCTGGCAGAGCACACATGCTCTCTGAGTGGGAGGGGCAGGCTGCAGATTGTGTGCAATTTACTTACCTGGGAAGGCACAGTTCACACTGCACCGGGCCCATTCAAGACCAGCGACTAGGGGGCAAGGGCCAAAGGAGCCAGTGCTCAGTCCTGAACCTTCACCTTTCCCAGCTTCCTGTAGTGGGAACAGGTATTCTCACCTGAAAGGGGACAGTAGAAGACATCAGGATCCTTCCTTGGAGCCCAATAGGCCCAGTAAGGTGTGTGTATGTACAGGGATATCCTAGACTCTGGTCTGGAGACCCTGTTTCTTTATCTAGGACAGATAGGTTCTGGAATGACTCGGTGGGACCCCCGGGATCCTGATGCTTTCGGCGTTAGCCAGCCCTTGCTGAGGTACAGAGAAGAAGACTGTATGGTGTAGGCCCTTCAGTGCCCCCTCTGTGATTGACTGCCCCTAAATATGGATTGTCAAGGCCTCTCAGTCCTGGTTACTTGGGCTGTAAGTAATAGTCATGGCTCCTGTCAGTTCACAGCTTCAGTGCACCGTAGACCAGAGAGGATGGAGCCCCTCTCCAGAGCATGTCTGCAGGAGGCAGTCAAGGAGTATCAGGTCTAATGGAAAAGGTTGATATGACCCAGCTGAGTGGTCAGAAGTGAGAAGAATTGGAGAAAATGTTTATTTCCTTCTCCCTTTCTTCCCTCCCTATTCCAATGTCTAAAAAAGGAAGCAGTCTTCCTTCATGAGGACCAAGGAATGGAGTTATGGCAGACCGGTATCTCAATGTCCATATGACTTTTCTCACAACTAAAATAGTCAAGGTGTAGCCTGGATTCCCTCATGAAATGGTGAGTCTGCCATTGTTCCAAGGCATAAGGAAATGTGAGTTACCATTTATTGAGTACCTACTAAATGCCAGGCGTTCTTGAATAAACACTGACAATTTAAATATTATCACTCCCATATGATATAAATGCTAAATGGTCACTCAGCTTATAAGTAGTATGGTAGGTGGGTATTCCTGATTCTCAGGCTGTGTAGTATGTAATGGGGCTTATGGGAAGGAAACCCATCCCAACAGGGACGGTGCTCCTCTACTCTCTGAAGGGTCACTGACCTGGAAAATGGTTCTCACTGAAACGCCCCGCTCTTACATTGAATTTAAACGCACATGGTGGTTATGTGGATAAGACTACAGCAGCATGTAAAATTTGGCTCCATCAAGCATTATGTGCTACACACACCACAGTGAGGTGAGGCAGTTTTTCCCATGTGACCTACAGAAGCTTGGGGGAGTTGGTGATCTGTCGTGTCGACAAGCACAGTACTCTGGAGCCTGATCCAGAAGGCTGTGATGTATCAGACCTTCATGCCTTCGTATGTAGGTTAAAGGTATAGCCAGTCATTTGCTTGTGTATTTATTTCTAAACAGGATGGTTTCTCCCAGAATCATGTACAACTCCAGCCCTGCATTTACTGTTGTGTTTATGGTTCATTTGAAAATGGATGGGCCCAGGACAGTGAATTCTCGTTGTCTGGATGGTGACCCAGGCCATGGAACTTACCAGGCTATAAGACATCCATCCTCCAACAGTCTTGGGCCAGATTGCATGAAATAGAAATTTAAAGACACCCACTTCTAGGGCTTAGGAGCTGGGGCTAAATTAAATCAGATCTTTGTGCTCATCTTAGGGAGATAGAGAGGCATGCAGGTCAGGGGAAGATCCGAAGTTAAGCCACTAGGCGTAAATATCTGTGGTGGGTATGTGGCCAGCCAGCGCAGACTCATACAAAGGCAAAGAGTAGGGGCCTCGGGGCATGTCGATGAAGACAGCAACCCCTGGACTTATGGAGTAGACTGGGTTGAATGATTGATTTGTTAATTTGCTCATTGCCACTTATTGGTTGTACTTGGGAGAGACTTGGGAAAAACACATATTTACCTCTGTGTTTTTAGATGTGAGCAGGAGCCCAGACCAGAAAGAGAACAGGTAGTTTTTGGGAGCTTTTGTGGAAAACTGGAGGTTTCAGCTGAGCCCAAAACCTGAGCAGCTCTTTGCTGAGTGAGGGTGGAGTGGGAAGCCATTCTGAGCCATGAGAGCAGCATGCTGGGAAGGTCTGGAAGAGGAGCAGACTGCCTGGGTTGGGTAGCACCTGTGGCTCTCCAGAGCAGAAGTGGTCAGGAGTAAGTAGCACAGGTTGCCAGTAGCACACTTACTGCGGGTGGGAGACATACTCAGTCAGGCGTGTACTCCAGAAGGTTTCCCTGACAGTAGCTGAGGGGTGTGACTTGGACCTGAGAAGACCAGTCCCTCTCATGATGGCTCATAGCATTTCCCAGGTGTCCCCATACGTTCCCTCCCCATTCCCTGTGTTGAGGCAGAGAAGCAGCCAAGGTGATGTCCTTTGCCTACAGACTCACCTGGGGACAGCCTGACATGAGGCCCAGCTCCCAGGCTCCTGACCGCTGGCCTGCTCCCGAATGTCTATTATCAAGGGATATAACACATGCAGAATACCAGATGAGGATAATAAACCTATACTTCTGCAGAATAATAAATAATAAAACTACTTACCATACAGGACTGTTCAGAGCAATACACACACACACACACACACACACACAGAGAGAGAGAGAGAGAGAGAGAGAGAGAGAGAGAGAGAGAGAGAGAGAGAGAGAGAGAGCGCAATCCATTTCCTCCTTGGTGTAAACCTAGCAGAAGGTCCTATGGCTATCCCCATTTTGTAGATGCCTACACTGAGGCTCAGAGAGGCTCAGGCATTTGCCTACTGTCTCCCATGAGTCAGAGATGTAGCTGAGATTCAGATCCAGGCCCTCTGAGTGTCCATGCTTAGCCTGCATAGCACGAGGGCAGATAAACAGCATCCCAGGAGCCCACCTGGGAAAAGAAAGGACCTTTCTGGGGGGGCATCCTGGGATGCCATGGAGGAGCAAGGCTGTCACTGCTGATGGTATCTAGTAGCCAGACCCCGGAAAGCAGGGTTGCTGGCATCCAGATGGTCACCTGCTCCACTAGCTCTGTCACCACTCCCAGCTCTGGCCTGGAGCCGAGGAAGCACCCTGGAGTGGAATTCCCTGCTAGCTGCCCCTGGTTTGGGTTTTGCTTCCCAGCCAGGTGTTTTGTTCTGTTTTGTTTTAATTGAGTTTTTAAAAGTGGAATATAGCATATGTACAGAAAAAATATGTGGACCTAAACAAGCAGCATATATAGTCCACAAACGTCCCCATAAGCCTCCCATGTGCCCTCCCCAGCTGCTTCCCCCAACATCCATGATAACCAATTTCCCGAGGCCCATCAGTACTTCACACAGCAAGAGGGCAATTAGCAGAGTCTCTCACACCCAGCTGTCCCTCAATCTAGCCCGTGTCTGCTTCCCTCTGGGAGACATGTGGTGGTAGTCTCTAGTCTAGCATGGGAAGCCAGGCTGAGTGCATCCCGGGTGCAGGGTTGAAGCAAATCAGAGCCAGGTAGAATGCATTCTAGGTGAACACTGACCCCTGTGTGGGGTCTAGATGCTGGATGGCTGGAGCCTGAGCTAATGAGGAGGGGAGAAAACACTCCTCAGCAGAGGTCTAGCAGGGAGATAGGGAGTTCCAGGATGCAGGTTTCAGGATATGTTGCTGCTGGAGAATGCAAGGGAAAGCGGCTCCCGGAGGCCCCGCCTGGCACCATCGGCTGGAGCTTGTTAGAAATAGGATCCCACCCTGCCCTACAGCATGGGAATCTACATTTGAGAAGGCATGCTCAGGCTGGAAAACAGAGGCCAGGAGACAAGGATAAGGGATTGTCCACCAGCAGTGGTGACGATAAGCCAGGCCCCCCCCCCACCCCTGCCTTGGGTAGGACACAGAGCTGAGCTTTTACGCTAAACTGTGTTTTTGCATTCCTGCTAAACCACTCACTGTGTGACTTGGAGCATGTTACTTCACCTCTCTGAACTCCAGTTGTAACATGGTGATCATGGTGGTGCTCACCTCACAGGGTTGGTTTGAGTGTTAGAGATAACCCGTGTGAAATCCTTTGGACAGTAAATAGGGTACAGTAAGAAACAGATATTATTCAGTGCTAGGCACTGGGTGAGGTGCTGTGCCTGTGCCCTCTCACCCCCACCTCCCCAGCAGCCTAGGAGGATTGGGCCTGCTCTCTAGAGCAAGAACCCCATTTGTCAGCTTAGAAACAGGGTACGGGGCACCCCATGTTCTGGCAGGGTGGAATGTGAAACGGCTCCTCCATGGAACAGAGAGAGGACCCCCATTCCCACAGAAGCCTGTGCTGTGATTCCCGCAGGCCAGCAACAGGCTGCTGCTATGTCTATGATATTAAATTCCACCGTTAATCGCTAAGGATTAATTGTTAAGGATACACACAAGGTGTTTGTTTGACTCCCAGCAATCTCTAAATTAAATGAAAAAGGAGGTTTGAGACCAAGAAAGAGGCAGAGGTCTATGAATGAGTAGACAGCCCCAGAAGGAGCCAGTTACCCAGAACCTGGGGCCCAGGGTTCAAGGCCAGGGGCCAGGCAAGGGTAGGCTTACGCCAGGAAGCTGGAACTAAGGCAGTGTTTGGCAAGGCTGAGGAGCCCTGCTGGCTGCACACAGGTATGGACAGCAGCAAACAGCCTAGGGATCTCAGGCTTCACTTGGTGCTTTGTGTCTATTCTCATTTTGCATAAGAACTTGTTAAAGCAACCTGGGGGCGGAGCAGCGAGGGGGGACGACGACTGATCCTAACCCAACCCTGACCCAGGAGCCTGGGCACCTTGTTCCTGCTCCTCACTCTGCTTCTTGGTTGTCTGACAGCAGCTGCTCCTTGTCCCTTTCTCCCTGGCCTGTGCCCCTCATCTGTGCTGTGTAAGGGCAAGTATACTATAATGCAAACCCCGAAAGCCTAGCACTTTAATACTTGCTTCTTGCCAACAGAGAATCCAAACTCCAGTATGGGGTCTATTCAGTGGAGGTATCCAGGGTCTATATTCATTGCCAGGCACTGTCCTTAACCTCTGGTCCTCGAAGTAGTTGTATAAGAGGTCAGCACAGGCCCATGGTAGAAGAGAGAGGCCGTGGAAGATGAGCTGGCAGTGCGGAAGAGAGGAGAGCGTGGAAAGAAAGGCATCAGATTAGCACGAAAGAAGCTGGTTGGCAGGAAGACTGGAAACCCCTCCCCACAAGGGCTACTGCTAAGTGCCTGAACATGTGTGAGAAAAACCTGTGATCTCCAAATGCTGGAGAAGACAGGCTGCTATGTAAATGACCCACGAAGGCTCAGTGTGCCCATGACTGGGTGCCTGTCACAAAGGTTCAGCACGCCCATGACCAGTGTTGACCCACGAAGGTCAAGCTTTGGAAAGCTCCAGGGTTTCTATGAGTCCAGCTCTCTTGCCTGCTTCCCCACGCAGAGGGCTCTCTTCTCAATAGACTTTCTACTTTCTCCATTATCTGTGTGACCCCTGGTCCAGTTCCAGGATGAAAGAACCTGGGAATGTCAGTGGGCACATTCTTAACCCATGCTGGCCAGGGATCAGGCACCTGAGTCACCTAGATAAGGAGTCTGTGAAAATAGTCTTGCCAGCAGCATCTCCACACCATTTGAGGGGTTGGCTTGTCATCCCTGCCCAAAGCAGGTGCCTCCTGGAAGGCTGAGGGTGCTTGTTAGTAAGGGAACGTGGAAACGTCCCCGGCTATAGTAGGCGCTAGGAAATGCCATTTCCCCTCTGTTCTTTTCAAGCAAGGACCAGACCCCTCCCCCTAGTCCTTCACATCTCCATTTGGATGTGATTGAAGATGGAAGGCCTGGAGGGATGCTGTCCTCTCTTGCCCAGGCACTTGTTGCAGATATGTGACTGGCCTTGGTCTGGCCGGGTGAACGCAGCTGGGCAGCTCCTCCCAGCTGAGCCCAGCTGTGACTCCTCATCAACATCAGTGCAGTGCATTGGCAGCAACTTCATGGCTGCAGTGTTCGGAAGCTCTGGTTCCTTGAATGCACGAATAGGGTAGCCATGACTAGTGCTTGCGTTTAATGGGATCAGCATTTGTTAAGGGTTGGAGTCAGGAAGGCAAGTTGCCAGGCAGAAGGGAGCTTTCTATGAGGTGTCCAGGAACATGGTGTCTTCTCGGCGATTTCTACAGCAATAATGATGCCCAGTGACCAGGGCTTTGGTTGGAGAAGAGGGAGGAACTCACAATAGCATCGTATATACCCTTAAGACAAGGCTGCTGGTTTCAGATAGTATAGTCAGTTCACTCTGGGCTGTGCAGGGCTCCTCTAGCTCTAGCTCTGAGAACCCCATCACCTCACAACTTCATCCTCAGCCCTAACATGTTGTAAACCTGGGCAGTCGGTGTATTCCTTACTTTTCTTATTGTTGGGACTAAATACCTGGCAAGCGGCAGCTTAAGGGAGAAAGGGGTTTATTGTGGTTTATAGCTTAAGGGGACAATCCATCACACAGGTGAGGCAGCTGCTCCCACTGTACCTTAGTCAGGGGACACAGAGTAGAAAAGAAGTGTGGTCAGGCTATAACCAGAGCCCATTCCCTGTGACCCACTTCCTCTTTTGAGAACCCACTTCCTAAAGGTTCCACACCCTTCCAAATTAGCACCACCGTCTGTGGACAAAGTACTCAAACACATGAGCCTGTGTGGGGCATCTCTCATTCAAAACGCAGCCGCCACCTGAGTGTTAGGTCTCGCACAGGAGAGGAAGGGGTGTGAACTCTGTAACCACATGGCCCACATTCATGCTGCAGTGGGGCAAGTTCTGTAGTCTAAGACTCTTTCCTGGTCAGGAAGAGGGGACCAGTACCGGTCACTGCTTGGAGCTATTGTCACCATTAGGTGCGACCATACTTGTACCTGTCACTTTGAGACAGGGACTTCTATACGTGCAAACATCACAGCTATTCACCCAAACTAGGATGGATGGTGTGGCAGCAGTAGGTGATCTAATCTAACAACACTGTGGGTGCATGTATGGCCTCTAAAGGTTGTAAGCAGCACTTGATACACATGTCCGTTGGGATGTGCAGCTGTCTAGTCTCATCTGACTCTTCCTTGTGACCTGGGGTCCCATTCTAGAGGCATCTTATCTCTGAATGTTAAGAACATCCTTCTGGAAACTTTACCTTGGCTCTTGTGACCATAGACACTTCACAGCGCTCAAAAAGCTTGGCGGTTATACACTCAGCTGTTTACGCAGTGTGGAGATGGACCATGGGGGAAGGGCAGTGTTGGGCCTAGGAGTGGGAACCAAGGACCCTAGAGTCAGAATCAACTAGTAGTTGACACGTCTCCATGTCTACAATAGTAGACACGACAGTGACTGTTCTGTTCAGTCTCAGTTTCATCTGTTACAGCCACCATGTGAGACAATGGATGTCAGAGAGGGTGACAGCTCCTCCTGGTGTGCCTGGGACTTTCTCATCCGCTGTAAATGTCTGTGTATCTCATCCCCGAGGGGACAATTGGTACAGAGTGCTCAACTCAAATAACTGCCAGCATAGACTGCACTGGGCATTGTAGTGCAGTGAGACTGATGTCATTTGGAGGGCACTAGGCAGGCATACCTATCAATATCCAATCTTGGGGGATTAAAGACCTTCTACCTGTCTTACCTCATTCTTTCTGTCTAACATCCAAGGCCAGTGTTCTCAAACTTGCGTGCAGGAAAAGCTGCAGGTTTGTTAGAACACAGAATGCTGGACACCAGGCTCAGGGTTTCTGACCCATTCAGTCTGGGATAAGACTCAAGAATTTGTATTTCCAACATCATCTCAGGGATGCTACGGGTCCCAGAGTGCCTTTGAGAACCTCTGCCCTGGGTATGCTGTTATGATAACCTGGGAAATGGAGTCCAGAGATCAGGCTGGAGCCCCCATCTCAGTTTCTTGCTAGAAACGTCCATTTAGGAATGGCACCTCACCCCCTGAGACTTGGCTCCCTTTCTACAATGACTGGAAATGAAAACACCTAGTTTTAGCAGCACGAGGCAGCATTTGGAGAGTCAGGATGGAGGACTAGATCCAAGTGCTACTCATGTTTACTAGCTGTCTAGCGGTGTCGGTGGGGTGAAGTCTCCTCTGGGCTATCAGGGTTGCTCTCTATCCTCTCGCCAGCAGGTCTACCTGTTGTCCTCTAGGATGTGACAATGCAGCTTTGAATCTTTTGTCATTACAAGTACCAAGATGCTGGGAAAGAGGTTGTTACAGAGAGAGACGTAGGTCAGTCTGCCACAACTCATCAGAGCCACCACTCCCCAAAAAGGAGTGGACACTCTATGGCCAACCTGCACTGTGACTTCAGTCACCATAAGAGTGGGGCTGCTAGCATGTCAGGAAAGTAGTCCAAAAGAGAAGGCCTGAACAGTGTGGAAGTTCTTTCAGAGCAGGGAAGGAAGACCTGGAGAGGATAACCCAAGTTTGTCTGTAGATCTTATAAAGTGTTGTATGTGTGTGTGAGCGCATCCACATGCATGCGCATACTTGTTATACACATGTTCACCATGCACTTGCTAGACACATGTTCACTATGCATGTGTATTTGAGAATCAGAGGTCAAATGGGCATCTTATATTGTTCTCCACTTTATATTTTGAGACCTGTCCCTCACTGAACTTGGGGCTAGCCATGTCAGCTAGACCAGCTAGTCAGTGAGCCCCTGAGATCCACCCACCTCTGTGTCTCCCCTGTTCAGAACTTCGGGTTACAGACATATTCCTGATGTAAAAAAATCATTTTTAATTCAAAATTTTACATGTGTGGGTGTTTTGCTGTATGTGTCTGTGTACCACATTCATGCCTGATGCCCACAGAGGCCAGAAAAGGGAGTCAGACCCCTAGAACTAGAGGTACAGACAGTTGTGAGCTTCCATGTGGGTGCTGGGAATTGAACATAGGGCTCCTGGAAGGCAGCCAGTGCTCTACACTGCTGAGCCATCTCTCCAGCCCCTGCACCTGTATTAATGAGGGTGCTGGGGATCTGAACTCAGGTCCTCATTCTTGCACAGCAGACACTTCACCTCTTGAGCCATCTCCCCAGCACCTAGTTGTCCATGTTTTTATGAATGAACATGAAGGTATGTTTTATGTGGAGATATGAGCAGTCCACGGGGGAGAGGTGTGCACTGGAACCCGTGAGACAGACGGGATGGCAGGTGAGGATGAGACACAGGTGACATTGACGTCAGCCAGAGGGAGCTGGCTGATGTCAGCATGGAAAGGAAGACTCAAGAAGCCCCGAGCCAATTACTGCTAGACTCACAAAATTCTTTCCAGGGAGAGAATGACCTAGAATGCAAAACAGGTTTCTTTTTGCATAGAAAACTGGATGGATTCTGGCAAGAAAAGCTCCAAGATGGTAGGACTCACTGGGGCGCTAGCAGGTGGTGAGTTGCTCAGAGAGTGTGGGTGGAGCAGGAATGAATAGATGCCACCTGAGATGGCCCGTTCTAGAATGGTGCATAGCAGGCATCTGTACAGAGGTGCACACTCCCACACAGTCACTCAACAGCAAGCATCCACTGAGTAACCTACATCCTGCCAGTCTCAGGCAGCCCTCATCCTCTTCACATATGCAATGGCTTTTGAACTGATCTGGGTGCCTCCGGTCTCTCCTCACCTCCATCTAAAATATACATCTGATCATATCACTATCTGGCTGGAAACCTTTCTCACTCCTCATCACATATGTGAGAAATAGCCACACTCACTGTTATGACCCCTCTGGGCTTTCCCTGCCATGGCTTCTCAAGCCTCTGGCTTTCCTTCTCTAGTTCCCATTTCCTATATTTCTTTGGAGGAAAACTGAAGTCATTCTTCTTAAAGCTCCCCCCCTCGGGTATGCTCCCCAGTGAGCCTTTCCAGGACTTCCCCACTCTGGTGGACCCACAGTTGCTGAATTATAAGATGTGGTTGAGATGCATGATTGACATCAGACACAGCATCCCTTTCGTAACAGCAAATACCACTTCAAATAGTTACCGCAGTGGCCCCGGGTATTGGACATGTGGACAGCGTGCTTGCTCTTAAGCTCTAGCTCATAGCCTTACCCTTACAGACTGTTAGAATTTTATCTACTTCTGGATGTGGTTGACCACCAAAGTGTGTCTCTGAGAGCAGATGGCACCTGGGACTGTCTCGTTCAGTAGCCACTGACTGGGAGGTGGTGGAGCTTGTCCTTGGAGTCCCCACCCCAAACCTAATCCCCAAAAGGCATTTTAATCTAGTTTTTCCCTTCTTCATCATCAAATAATTTAAAAGGGTAAAATAACTGAAAATGATCTTCCATAACTCTAAGTCTGCATGTCCAAATGGCCAGATTTGGGATACACTGGACCATGGCTATATATCTTTAAGGTGGTGTTCACAATTAAGAAAACAATTATATAAACCGGGCATTGGTGGCACATGCCTTTAATCCCAGCACTCGGGAGGCAGAGGCAGGCAGATCTCTGTGAGTTCAAGACCAGCCTGGTCTAAAAGAGCTAGTTCCAGGACAGTCTCCAAAGCCATAGAGAAATCCTGTCTCAAGAAAAAGAAAAAAAGAAAAAAAAAAAGGAAACAATGATGTGTCTCAAATGTGACATCCTGCAGTTTAGAGGCTGCCTTGGGTCTGCACAGTGGAGCCCAGGTGCATTTAAAGCAATTCCTCCAAGCCAGGAGTAGAGTTCAAGTCTAGGGACTCACTTGGCCATACTCTTGCAGCCTGCCAGCACTGTCTCCTCAAACACGGAATACGGGAGAGATAACTAGTCTCTCGAGAGACAGGACTCAACTCACAGCTGAGTTCCTACTGTGTGCCAGGTGTTTGGTGAAATGCAGCCAAAGCCACTCATCCCTCCCGATGCCTCTGCAAGGTCAAGCTTGTCGCTTTATAGAGCAGAAGCCTGGAGTCCATATTCATGACAGCTAGCAGGAAGTGGGCCATGAGTCAAGATTTGAGGGGTTCCATAGATCATGGTCATTCTGCTCAACATGTTACAGATGGCTCTGCATTGCTGTAGAGAAAAACCTTTCTCTAGTCAGTAAAAGGAGGAAGTAAGATATTGCTACTAAATTATTATTATAATACTAACAAAATAGTAATATAACAATATTATCATGTTAATGATTATCACATTAATATTATTATCCCTAAGCCTTTGGAACCATATTCATGTTGGGGGAGGAAGATTTAGGTGTAAATGACCAGAGGGAGCCACTGGTCCTCAGAGGGCAAGACAAGGGACACACCAAGCTCACAGTCCTGTTCTGTCCCCAGTGCTGAGGTACCTCCATGACCTCTGAGAGCCTCCCTTTCTTAGATCCATACCCCATGCAATGCTCAGTCACACGATCATGTGACAAAAATAATGGTGTCCCTTTCCATATTCAACTATGACTTCTGTCAGGAGTTCTTTCCCTGAGGTCGCTGAGTCCAGGGAAACCTGGGCCTTCAGGGTGGGAGTGTTCCTACCTCGAGGAACGAAAGCCTCCAGTCAATGGACTGAAGAACCCGAGGACTAATTCAGCCCTGTGAGGAAACAGTACAGGTGCTCCAGTCCTGAACCTTGCTATGGTGAGCCGTAGCCAGCAGCTGAGCAATGGGAGAGACCCTGCACCATAATCACCCAGCTCAGCCATCCGGAGGCTCCCAACCTTCAGGAATCGTGTGTTTGAGAAGTTATACATGTGTCCAGTCCTTAGATTAATTATTATGTGTCAGTAGAGACCACTAAGACACACTGCGGGTCTGCAGGCCTGATAGGTGGGAATTGGGACCTCACACAGGAGTGAATGGCACAGTTGGGTCACAGTAGGTGCTGCCCTCTTGGGCCTTCTATCTCTGCCCTCAGCCTGTATCCATCTTTGTGTGCTTTGCTGAGAGTCCCGGGGCTTGGAGGAAGCCTGGCTGCAGGAACAGCCTGGCTGCTGTCTCTTGGTTGTGACAGTGACAGGACCCGCTGGGCACAGTTCCGGGCTGTACAGTCTGAGCTTTATTTTGGCCCCTTCTTGTTTGTCAAAACCCCTTTCATGTGGTGTGAGCAGACAGATGTGAGGCTTTTGCCTGCTCACATGGTCTGGGAAAAGAGAAAACTATTTTGTTTGCTCTTCTCTTTATATGGAGGGCTAGCCTTCTTGCTTTCTTTTTTCATGTGCCATTTAAAAGGGGTGATTGTGCTCCTCTTGGGGACACCCCACCCCCATAGTCTCTGCTCTTTGCAGGGGCAGGTGTCTTGGATCTATCCTCTTTAGCCTGGGTGATCTTGAGCCAAGGCTACATGTTTTCTGAGTTTCAGGGTTTTGGTCTACAAACTCAGTCACCCTGTGGGGTTTATATGCAGAAGGTCTACAAGCTCAGTCACCCTGTGGGGTTTATATGCAGAAGGTCTACAAACTCAGTCACCCTGTGGGGCTTATATGCAGAAGGTCTTTGTTTATCCGCCCAGGGTATTTCTACCCCGGGTGTTCTGTGTGTCCTCAGAACACCAGGTTGCCTCGTGAACTTCAAGATCTTTCTATCTGCTCCCTTCCTCTCCCGGATGAAGGGAGATTCCTCTGACCTCCAAGTGGGGGTGGTAGCTGGAAGCTCCTGGGGAGGGAGATCTGGTCTACCTTCCTCTCCCAGCTAGGGTGCAAGGTGAAGTGATACAGTCTAGTTCCTCAGGAGAAATCCAATGTGTGGCATGAGAGAGGCCACTGAAGACTTCTTTTTATCTAACCTATGTCCCCACTGGGTAACATAAGCCCTCAGATTTCTTGCAGGAGATGTGACTTCAGTCACCCACAGCTCTGATAGCCCAGAGGCCAGGGAAACACCAGGAACAGTCCAGCTCTGGGTTTTCCCAGACTCTCTTTTCCTGAGCATCACACATCTGACTCCACAACCTCCAAAGCCCAGCCTCAGCCTTGTCACACCCCCACCCCTACCATGAACCATAACCTTCAAAAACACTGATGGAGCACTAGCGGGGTGGCGGATCCTGGGGAGATGTGGCAGAAACAGCACAGGCTGACTCTGCCCCTGAAGAGCCTTCAGAAGACAACAGCAATGACATCAGGCAGGCATACTTGCTAGAGGAGACCATAGTGACAGGATGAGGGTCACGGATGAGGGTCTAAAATGGCTTCTCTGAGAAAATGCCCATCAAGCAGAGGTGCACTGGTTAGTTTTTAGGTCAACTTGATATAAACCAGAGTCCTTCTGGAAGAGAGAACCTCAACTGAGAAAATGCCCTCACCAGATTGGTCTCTGGGCATTTTCTTGATTGATTATTGGTGTAGGTTCAGCTCACTGAGGATGGTGCCACCCAACCCTGGCCTGGTGGTCTTGTGTGCTGTAAGAAGGCCAGCTGAGCCAACCGAGAGGAGTCTTACTAGCAGTGCTGCTCATGACCTCGACTTCAGTTCCTGCCTCCAGGTCCTTGTTTTGAGTTCCTGCCTTTGTTTCCCTCTGATGGCGTGTGACCTGAGAGTGGTAAGCTGAAATAAACTCTTTCCTCTCTAAGTTGCCTTTGGTCATGGTGTTTTATGACAACAACAGGAACCACAACTAAGACAGGAATTGGTACCAGGCCATGGGGGTATTGTTGCGACCGACCTGATTGTGCATTGGGGCGGGGGGTTGTGGTATGATTTGAACTTGGGGCTAGGAGAGCCATTGAGTGCTCAGATCAGTGCGTTGTTCTGCGGGAGCTGAGAAAATAAGATGCTGAGAGCAGTGAATACCACAGAGGGAAGCACAGACACCAGCTGGGATGTCTGAGTCAGACTTGGACTTCAGAACCACTAAAGTGAAAGCTTCACGTTGCCGAGGCCTTTGACATTGAGGAGCTGGGGCCAAGAGGCAGCTGTGATTAAGAAAGGAGCACCAGCATCGAGGCCAGATCCCCTGGGGAGTGTTTCTTGAGGGTCAGCACTTAGAGGGGATCTGTGCTGTAGAAGAGACTGAAGCTGTGCCTTGTGCTGCACTTGGTAATGTGTGAGAGTTTCCCAGGTGGCGCTGTCTTTGAAGGCATGAGGATATGAGGCAGAGGTTCAGCTCTATGTAAGGTCATTGGTGAGAGTGCAGCCTCGGGTACAATAAGAGTCCCAGGATCGATCCAGGTGTGGTAGTACACAACTTTAATCCCAGCACTCGGGAGGCAGAGACAGACGGATCTCTGAGTTCCAGGCCAGCCTGGCCTACAGGGCCAGCCTTGACTACAGAGTGAGTTCCGGGACAGCCAGGGCTACACAGATAAACCCTGTCTTGAAAAACCAAACCACCACATAGTGAGAACATGTTTTCAAACAAGCAAGCATACAGTCCCAGGACTGAAGGGATTAGGTTCCCTCTTTGAGTTCCTTTCCTGATGTCCCTACATGATGGATTGTGATGTAGAAGAATACGCCAAACAAACCTTTGCCTCCTCAAGTAGCTTTTAGTTATAGTTGTTTCATCACAGCGATAGAAACCTACCTAAGACAAAAAGCTTAGAGGACATGGAGGAGTTGACTAGGCAAGTTGTGAGGAGTCCCCCCAGAGACTGGTGGCTGCCGGGAGTGGCAGACCTGAGGAGTGAGGCCAGGCTAAGTGAGGCCAGGGAGGCCAGGCTGAGACACCCTTTGCAAGCCTTCTTCCCTCCAGCTTCCAACCTCCCCACATCGCTACGTCTGTGCTGGTCTAGCATCCCACGCACCCTCCTAAGTCTCGCTCTGCCACTGCAGAGGCCCCTGGCCCCCTCTGTCCTCTCACACCACTTCACCCCTGTGGTGACGATATTCCTGTTTAAAAATAAATCATTGCAATCTTTAATTGCCGACTAAATAATTGCACCACTTAATTTCAGTGTATCTCTTGGAGGCTCTGGGAACAATTAGAAGAAAATACAGGGCAGTGCTGAGTTCATTTCAAAGCACACACACACACATATTCTTTTTATTGTTGTCATACTAATGTTTGTAGGATCTAGAAAAAGAAAGCAGGCCCTTCCTTCCTAAGTTAGTCATGCAGAGTTTACACACACTAATAATGATGGTTATGGTAATAATAACAAATTCTGGCATTTTCTGGGTTTCATTTGTGTCTCTCAAAAACCTGGGTATTTACCATGTGGTCCAGAAGGGATGAGATGACATCAGAATCTGCTGCCACTTTGTGGCCCATCTTTTCTGGGTGCTGGGTGTGACATGGGCCCAGAGCACACCTCCTAAGTATGGTCTAAGTGCTGATCAGGGTCACCACCCACCCGGTGACCTCTAGTCCTGCCTAGAGCTCTACCCTCTGTCTACAGCCAGGGTGAGAGTTGGATGTGGTCTTCTACTTTGTATAATAGAGGCCTTTAAGCCCTCCCCCCATAAAAGTGACCTTCCTCTTGGTCCCAGGAAAGTCAATGGCAGAGTCAGAAATAGGAGAGCAGGGTGCTCAGAACCAGCCTAGGGTCCCTTGCCAAGTCACTGTGGATGCCAACTTGATATGTTGCTTGGCCTTTCCTGCCTGCTTCTTATTTTAGAGTTGGTGAGTAAAAGGGGCACTTGCTTATTGTGAGGAATAAGGTGTGTAAGATGTACAGAAGCTTTAAACCCTGTATCTTTCATAGCAAATAGATGCTCAGTGAACGTTAGGCCAGTCTCATCTGCAAAGCTCCTTAGCCTGCAAGTTCCTGTTTATTGCAGTCTGCTGTTTATTTACAAAGGTCCTTGGGAGGGGCATCATATTTGATCCTGTGCTAGAGGAATTCCAGAGGACAGGCTCTTAAGCTTAGAGAGGGACAGGCGTGGGGTGTGGTCCACCTGGCTCTGCTGCCCATCTGGCCTTGCATAGGCTGTGTAAGAGCATGCTCATACCACCCCGCACCCCATCTGCAATTTAGTGTGTTTCCTT
Source organism: Mesocricetus auratus (assembly GCF_017639785.1). Lineage (NCBI taxonomy): Eukaryota > Metazoa > Chordata > Mammalia > Rodentia > Cricetidae > Mesocricetus > Mesocricetus auratus. Next base: position 24,142,213 of record NW_024429203.1, read on the forward strand.
ACTGCCATATCTAGCTGACACTGCTCAGGATGAGACTAGAAAAGTAGCCTGTTAGTGTGTTTAATTCACCTTTCCCAAGCACCTACTAGGTGCTAGACACCACTGACCATTTCCAAACACTTACCACGTGCCAGAAACTACTGTGTACTAGGGCTACAAGAACAAGTACTGGGGGTTTCTACCCTTGAGGAAATGAAAGACTGTGAAAGAGACATTTATTATAAGTGGCAGGCAATGACCTCCAAGGAGCCGTGGCCAATGCCACTTGGAAAAGCCTCCTGAGTGGGGCCTTGAAGGCTAAAAGTTGGGACAAGGAAGTTTACAGGGAGAAAGTGTGGTGTGACCTAGGCTTGAGCAACCATGTTCGCTGTCTCATGGTTCTGCCTCAGGCTTGAGTGAGACTGAATGAGGTGTTGGTCAGACTGTCTTTTCTGGAGACTTGAGAGGGGACTCTACCTCTTGGTCTTTTCCAGTTTCTTTGAGTCACCCACATTCCTGGCTCAAGGCCCCCCTTCAACTTCAGAACCAGCAATTGCGTCATTCTAACCCCACTTTCCTAGTCTCATTTTATTCTCCAGTTAGTGTTTCAGAGGCTGAGGAGGTGGAGACCAAACGCTAATGAGCTTGCAGGTTATTTTCAGGGTGGTAGTGGTCTAAGTGGATTGTATAGGTGTTCCCACAATCGTGTGGATATACTCTGATTTGAAAATATTCCATGGCTCTCTTCTCTTCCTCTTTCACTTAGAAGGATCTTTGTTGTTACACTGGACACAACTTGACTATCTAGAATATTGTCTCCATCTTAAGACCCTAATCCAGTTACACCCTCTAGCTTCTTCTTGTTAAGAAAGGAAACACAAGTCCCAGGAGTCTAGGATGATTGACCATAATTATTATGTCTCAACAACATCCTCTGTAGTGGGCAGGAAGTGGTACCCATTGGTTTTAGCTTTTGCTTTCCTGATGTCTAATGATGTTGAACATCTTTTTGTGTACTTATTGGTCGGGAAGTGTCTATGCAGCTCCTTTACCCATTTTTTTGACTGAATTGTGTTTTTGTTAATGATTTGTGAATTGTGTTTTAAAGACAAGTCTTTTACGAGGCAAACCCTTTATAAATATTATATCTTGTTCTATGACATGTCTTTTTACCTTCCTTGATGGTGTCTTTTTAAGCACAAAATGGCTTCATTTTGATGAACTCTAGGCTGTCTGTTTTTCTGTCTGTTGTTGGTACTTATCTAGGGAGACACAGCCTAATCTGAGGCCTCGCAGATTTACTTCTATGGGCTCTAAGAATCTGTATTTTTAGATCTTTGATCCATTCTGAGTTGGTTTTAGATAGTGTGAGGTCAAGGCCCGACTCCATCCTTTCGCCTGTGAATATCCATTTGCGGTATCACTTGTTGAAGACACCGTCCTTTCTCGTTTTGATGGTCTTGACATCCTTGACAAAATGTGGGTTTATTTCTGTACTCTCCTTTCTGTCCTAGTACTCTAGTTTTTTATTGTTGCTGTTTTGAGACAAGGTCTCACACTGTAGCTCTGTCTGGTCTGGAATTCGCTACGTAGACCAGGCTTGTCTCAAACTCATAGGGATCTGCCTGACTGTGCCTCATAAGTGCTGGGGTAAAAGGTGTGTGTCACTGTTGTCCTATTGCTCTGAATATTGGTTATTATGTTATGTCAGTACCACACTATCTTGATTGCTGTAACATTGAAGTCAGTTTGAAAATCAGGAAATGTGACTCATCCAGCTTGTGTCCCTTGTTGCTGCTGTTGTTGTTTGGTAGATTTTGTTGCTTTCCAGGATAGTTTGACTACTCTGTATAGAGTGTAATTCTCCTTTTTACAATATGCACCATGTTAGCCAGGTGGTAATGGCACACACCTTTAATCCCAGTACTCAGGAGACAGAGGCAGGCAGACCTCTGTGAGCTCAAGGCCACCCTGGTCTACAGAGTGAGTTCCAGGACAGCCAGGATTGTTTCACAGAGAAACCCTGTCTTGGAAAACCAACCAACCAACCAATAAACTAACAAACAAATAAATAAATAAAATATACCCCAAACTTTAAAAACCATGATTTTGCTTTCTGTGTGGGTGTGTTTTGCCTGCATGCATGTCTGTGCATCATGTTTCTGGTATCCAGAAAGAGAGCATTGAATCCCCAGAAACTGAGGTGACAGACAGTTGTGAGCCCCTGGGTGCTGGAATCCAACCTGAGTCCTCTGGAAGACAGTCAGTGACCCATCCACAGTATGGTAAGAAGAGCCCCGACTGTCCCCGTCTCAGGGATCTTGGGCATTCTGTCTGTCTTCCCTGTACCTGGTTTCCCCACATCTTACAGGGAAAGCTGCACCTAGTCATAAGGGCTCTAGTGGCCCATCCCCATATCTCCAGCTTCGCAACAGGAAATCTCTCAGTCTGTGAACACAGGGTAACTTTCTATTTATTTAAATCTCTTTTCTTTTCCCTAATGATGTTTTGTACTTTCCAAGGTAAAACTATTCCTAAGTGTTTCATTCTGCTAGGCGCTGTTGGCTTTGGAGATATTTCTTATTATTTTAAAGATTTTTACATTTATTTATTTTATGTGTATATGTGGGGGGAGGGACATACATGTGGAGGTCAGAGAACAACTTTGGAGAATTGGTTCTCTCCTTCCACCAAATAGGACCCGAGGATAGAACTTGGGTTGTCCAGCTTAGGTAGCAAATGCTTTTACCTGCTAAGCGTCTTGCTGCCCCAGGTTAACCTCAGGAATTCTCCAGCCTCTGCTTCTTCAACATATCTCCTGGCATGTGGCTGAGTTAGTTCTCATTTTCACTTTTAGATTGTTCATTGTCAGTATGTAGTACAGCAGGTTTCCTGCCAAACCCTGGATCTTCCACATGGGCACCCAGGAGCCTTAGTAGAGCATGAGGTAGCCATTGATGCACCATCTCTGAAGGAGACGACCTTCTAGGCCTGGCTTAGCCGTACATGGCACAGCTTGTATTGGTCTAGTCTTTTTGCCTTGCTTAGCTGGAGCAGGCTAGGTTGCAGGCATCACTTGCTCTGGGATTCATCTTGCTCCTGGATTCTTTCAGGACTGAGGCAAGTAGTTTAAGAGCAGACATTTTTGTCCCTGCTGAGTGGCTATGACAGTGTCCATTGGGACCAGGCCACTTGTGGATGGTGAAGGACAGGAGGGTCTAAAGATTGTGTAAAGACCTTTCCCTGGCAAAGAAGGTCACCTGATCTAGACAGGTCAGTAGAGGCCCTGGGATTCATAGACAGACCTGGAACCAAAAGGCTGCAGTGTGTGACAGCAGTGATCCTGACATGGCAGATACAGCGTCACATGCAAAGTCTTGTCAGAAACAAAGTTCACCCCTGCTTTTCATCAGGTAAGGCAGAGCAAAGCCTTCCCTCCTGTGTGTAAGCAGGTTGGAACTTGGACACACAAGGCCCTGGCCAAGGTCGCACAGCTACTCAGGACCAACCCGTGTCTCCTTCTAGCTCTGACTCCCATCTGCTGCTTTCTTCCTGTCACCAAGTCCTCACGCCACTTGCGCTCCCCACCTGGACTCAGCTGGTTGCAGCCCACCACTGGGAAGCCTGACAAACATCAGGAGGTAACCAGACAGCTGGGGCTGCTGTCTGCATCTACTTGGGCTACAGGGACTTGATAAGGACAGAGCACAAGCCAGAAGTCAGCAGCAGCGACAGGAAGCAGCCTGTGGGTGCTGAGGCTGAGGATGGGGAAGACAGCTCAGCTCCTGGTCAATTATCATCTCTGGCCACAGAAGTTCTTAAGATTCACAAAACATTTTCAAGGACCAGTAGCAGGTGAGATGTTTCTGTGAGAGGAGGCACTTGCCATCCCCAGTCCTCCTGGTGTCGGGGCTGCCTTCCAAAGGATGAGAGTCTTGTGATCCTGACCCCTGTGGTCTGAAACATACCTTGGCTCCTCCTGTCTTATAGATACTTTGTGTCATGTGGAGATTACTGTCCTAAACCAGCATCCCAACAGAAATCGTAGATAAAATCCAAGCAGGAATGGAACCAGAGAGCTCCTGGCAGTAGGAGAGGGGGTCCATGATCAGGCTCTACCCTGACTCAGGCTGAGTGTGCAGACATGAACATTAGGATTCTCATCCCTTCCCACCAAGCCAGGTTGCCATTCCTCATTCCCAAGTCTGCAGTTAGAGCATCACTCCTCTAATTCGTCTGAAGTTAGAAAGCAGATACGGCAGCAGGCATTCTCTCAGCCCAGCCACTACACCCCATTTAGGTGAGTTAGCAAATCCTTCCTTCTCAGAGTAGTTTTGCGTGAGGAAGGTGGAGGGACTGGGTACTAAGAGGAGAAAGAAAGGAAAGGCTATGGGGCTACTGCCAACCCCTGGACAGTACCTACTATTTTCCTGAGGCTTATCTATAATCCCATTACATTGCAGAGGGTAAACATGGCCTTGGTGATTAAAATGGGGGTGGGGCATAGACATTGACATTGCTATATTATAATGTCATCATTTCATTATAACCCTGAACTTGGGGCTCGAATCCTAGCTCTTCTATTTATTAACTGTGTGACCTTGGGTAAAGTATCCCAAGTTTCTGTGTCTCTATCCTCCATCTACAATATTGAGATAAGAGCTGTATTCACTTAATAGGGGTTTTCTAGAACTGAGTTTATGAGTCAGTGCCTGGAGTAGCGTGGAACAATGTGGCTCTGGTGGTAACTAGAGTGCACACTCACGGCGTTAGGGGAAGAGGAGCCACTCACAGTGGGTGAATGAGAAAGCCTGCTGTCAGCTGCTTTGTCCTGGGCTGACTCTGGCTGCTTCTCTAAGGACACCTGTCCAACAGGGCTGTTTTTGCTGGGCCAGCCCTCTTGCAAGCCCCACAGCTGGATTTCAAGGCTTTAGCCCCATCATCCCTGCAAAGGCCCCTCAGTGCTGATGTTTGAGCAGGTCCCCTGCCCCACTGCCTGATGCTCTCATTGTGGGGCTCTTGGACTCTTTTCTTGCCATCAAACCTTCAATAGTGTTGAGAAGTTCTGCACTCTCAGAACTTGGGAGGGAGAGACAGGGCAATGGAGAAATAGAAGTCAGCCTGGGCTAAGAAGTGAAGCCTGTCTCAGAAAAATAACACCGAAGCTGCATTCCCTTTATCAGGGTCGATGACTTTTTCAGCAGATGACCTTGTGGGAAAAGACCTAAGGTCTTGGTCTTTCCATTCCCTGAAAGACCTTTGTCTGTGCAGGGACACAGAGCTGACCGTCCTTGCTCTGGACCCTCTAGCGGGGAAGGCATTGCTAATGTGAAGAGAAAGCATCCTGGGCCATTTTTGCCTTGGTCCAGGAGGTACCAACTGACCTTACATTTGTATAAACAAAATTTAAGTTTTAACTAATAAAGAAAATAATTTAAATAAGGAAAATAATTTCCCTTGAACTAACAATAACAAATGGCCTAAGGTCCCTTTTTATTCCCAACTCCAGTTGAATCCAGTTTAAATAAAACTTATTCAATGTTGGGAACGAATATTCTTGAGGGCACACAAAGACACACCTGAAATGAAAATAACCTGGCTAGGCACTTTCTTTCCATAAGTAGGGTGTGCCATGACCCAGAGTAGGCTGGCGAGCACTGGAGCCGGAAGTTCATTCGCTTGGTTTTTTCTGTTCTGAAGCAGGTGAGCACTTGCGTTTCATTCATTCATTGGAGTTTGGCCTCACAATCTGATGTGATAATGGTGTAAAGGAAATGAAATGAAGGAAAGGAGGAAGGGTTCGGCCAATCCAGGTCAAGTTCTTGAAACGCCGCAGGACTTTTGCTTAAGCAAAAGTTCCAGGGTGTTTAACAAAGTGGCAGAGATTCCTGGAATGTTGACCCTTGGCAGCCTAGTCACCTTTGATAGAAAAAAGTTCCTCACATGAAGCTCTCCCCATACTCCCCACCACCACACATGCAAAACAGACAAGCAAAAAATAAATAAATAAAAAAATAAAACCTCATTTAATTTTTTACAATAATGGAGACCAGTAACCCTTTCAAGGTCACCAAGCAGTGCTTTGTGCTGTATTCCTTATGCCCTGTGGTGTCCTGAGAAGGGGCAGTTCCCAGAGAGGACAGCCAGCTTGCTGCCCAACCTGGAGGGAGAATGTCAGACACAAATCTGTCTTTCCTGCCACCTCAGTAGGTCACAAGGGGTGGCTAGGAATGGTCCAGTGAACGGTGGATCATGTCCTCCTGGAAGGCTACAGACCCTATTGGAACAGGGTCAGGGGCCTGGGCTAGCTGAGGCAGAAGTCAGGCCAGTGTTGGCCTGCTCACATCTCCCCCCTTTTCCTTCCAAGACCCCCTGATTGGTGCTTAACTGGTGCCTTAAACTGGGTCTAGGGGTTCTCTGAATCCAGGCTCAGTGGGGAGGACCCCCTCCTTTCAGACCCCTCTACCCACAAGGCAGCCAGGGGTGGGGGTGTTTTCGGCTGCACAGCCGCTGATAGGAATGGGTGATATGTTTTCACTCTGCTGTGTTCAACAGTGCAGATCGGACAGGGAGCGGAAACGGGAAAGATAAGTGGAAAATAAATCACCCGACTTGATTTAGTCATAATAGTAAAGAGGGGGGCTGCGACTGCTACGATCAGAGCTGCGATCAGTGCTGGGGGCAGGACAGAGCCTCTCCTGTCCCCACCAGAGGCCTGGACTACGGAAGGACAGCCGCCGGGGAAGGGCAAGAGCACAGTGACCCAATAAGAGCCAGGAGCAGAGAACTGTGCCCTGGAAGAAGACCGTCTCCAATGGGAGGGGTTGGCTGGAAAACACAGGCTAGGGCTGCTGGCCCTGCCTGCTGTGTGCGCCCCAGAACAGGGTCCTGCCTGTCTGGGAGCATCTGGGCTCAGTGGGTCAAGCTCTCAGGGAGCAGAACATCTTTCCTGTTTTAAATGCACTCCAGAAAGCACCCTAGGCTTTCCTTCTCCCACCCAGGCCCGGCCCTTAGGGGAGGCCCAGAAGAGTGATAGTCTCCCGGCCCCCTCAGTTCCTTGGTTTTTGCAGTGGGAGTAGTCTCTGCATTCTTGAGTATTCCTGTGGTTGTGAGGGGAGTAGTGGCTGGCTGACACATCCACGTCAGGTTCCTTGTCCCCTGAGCAGGTCTCCAGCGGGGAGAGCGCTGTGGGGGCGGGAGAGGCCTGGGAATTGGAGAGTAAGGACAGTGTAGGTGACACGGGAATATCTATTCCAGTTCACTAAGGGATATCTGCTCTGGCAAGTTATAAAACACCATTTCCACCGAGGCCGGAGAATTACTTACAGGAACCACAATGAAACCAGACAACCTTTCAATCACGCTGCCTCTTGTTCCTGCTTCAAGGCTGGCGAAATAAATATTGAGCAAATAAAGTTAGTCAGCATCTGAGCATTTTAATGAATAAAGAGTAGCAGGAGGGGAAGGGGGAGCCTTCGCTCGTCCTAAGGACAGGTGGCATGTTAGCTCCTGCCTCCTAAGGGCTCCTCCAGCAGCCCTGCCCCCTGTCACAGTGGGTTTGGTTCCCTGGTATGTCCTCAGGGTTTCATTCCCTGCTTCCTGTAGGGATTTCATAGCTACATGGAGGAAACTATCCGGGGCAGGCCAGGCGACATGTCCTATCTATGGTCTCAGGGCTGCAGGACATTCTGTTCTCAGCTGACACTGGGAGACACTGGGGTCAGTTTATTGCTTTCTGGAAGGCAAGAGTCAAGAAGGTTAAGTTCCAGGTGAGTCAAGACACCAGGGGGAAATGATATAGCCTTTAAAGAGAGATTTGGGAGTTGGGTTGTGATTGTTGGTGGGTAGGGCAGGATTTTATTCTGTAGCAGAGGTTGGCCTCGAACTTGGGGCAAACCTCAGCTCCCAAGTGCTAAGATTAACAGCATCAGAAAGAAGCTGAAGGTTCTGATGCTGATGGGAAGTAAAGGGAGGCTGCCAAGCCCTTGTTGGGTCTTCTCCTCAGTCTGAGAGCAAAACTAGGTGTAAAGACCTCATTCCCTTATGCCTACTAGGTGTGTCTTCTGTCCTATCCACTCCCACTGAGAGGGGACTCAGCAGCTGCAGGTGCTAACCCTCTGGGGAACTGCCCCAAACTGGAGAGAGGGCTCTAAGTGGGGAGTAAGGCAAATGTGGTTTGGTTCCTCAAAGGGGAAACCTAGGTGAAAGAGGTGAATGGTCTACGGTTGAGCTAACCCAGGCCCAGGCTGGTTTCTAACAACCATGGCACAGATCAGTTTGGATACAAAGGGAAGAAAGAGATATTGGCTAGAAAGCAAGAGAGACTCACCGGAGTCAAGCAAACCTTTAAGAAATACAAGAAAGTCAAAAGAATGTTCTGGATCTAGGATGGGTATCTCAGCAACCCTGGTAGACAAGGTGAAGCTGTGACGTACCAAGACGGCCCTTTGGGAGGATGGATGAATATGGCTGTAGTCTAGGCTGGTCTTGAATTCTCAGAAACCCTTTTGCTTCGGACTCTCAAGGACTGTCTAGTTGTGAGCCTGGTGCTTGGAGCTACACTGGAAGGAGGTGGCATTCTTTCCAAGATGCTGTCAGAGACAGTGATGTCAGTGTAGATGAAGTCTGTGAATGACCTGAAGCAGTAAGGGACAGTAAACTGTAGAACAGCTAGGGGCTGGAGAGGTGGCTTCACCATTTAAGAGTGCTTGCTGCGCATGAAGAGGACCTGAGTTCCCTTCCCTGCTGAAGTGACTGACCCCGGGTGGGGAGAGAGGAGGATGGCCCCTGCCATCTGGAAGGACGAGATTTTCCATGAGTCCCCAAAGGGAAGACTCAGGACAGATGAGCAGCGATTGCAGTACATCTTAGGCCAGGGTGAAGGAGAACCCCTAAAGTCACGCCAGTGTTCACCATTGTGGGGAGAAGTAGCACAAGACTATTGCCAGAAGCATTTGAATCCAGACCCTGATACTTGTTAGGCTCAACCACCTTCCCACGTTACCGCTTCTTCATTTGCATAACGTAGGTTATGACACTTACATCTTGGGTAGATGTTAGGGATAAATAATGAGGCTGTTGATGTGGGGACAATCAGCTCTTCCTGTGAACATTTCTTTGATGACAAAGGCTCTGCCCTTTGGTGAGAAAAGCCCTCGGTACAAAGTTGGCATCTACATCTTAAGGGATGACTTGCGCAGGACTCTGTGCTTGGCACTCTGCAGGACCCCTCGAAGTCCTCGTGAGAGGCCCCAGCATCCTGCCAGCCTCCATCTGCGGGAAGAGCCTCTTTTGCTCTACCTGCTGTCCACTCCTTTGACACATTACAGATGAGGAAATGGGAATTGGAACCAGAGTTTAAGCCTCATTGATCTCGTTCAAATCCAAGACACGATACCTTCCTGCTACCTCTTCTAAGACTCAGCACACGCTTGGAGGAGAGAGAAGAGTGAAGGCAGACTTGGCAGGTGTGCGGCATCTGGGGCCCCTATTTCTCCTTAATTCCAGCGTTTCCGAACCTTGGGAGAGAAGGCCAGCAGGCCTTAACAGAGCCTGTTCTGTCCTGGGGGAGCAAGCTCACTCCTGCTTCCCCCGGCTCTCCCTCTTTGCAGCCTCAGGCAGGCTTTGCTTACAGCCTGACTCCATCTGGGTACTTTGTCCTGCTAATTCCGAGGCTGGAAGGGTGTGTGCACTCAACCCTAATTAGAAGTTCCTGACAGCTTGTTTGGGGCCCTGTCAGGCTCGCTGACTCGTCTTGCACCAATAAGTAAAGAGGAAAATTGCTATCTGCTCAGTACCTGGATGTCGGGTGTCACTCTGAGTGGCAAGGACTGCAGGAACTCAGCTGGCAGCTCCAGTGCTGGGCGGGTCACACCGACTCAGCAAGGGCTGGCTCAGAGGGACAAATTGACCAAGACCTGATGGGCCAGCCCCTGGGGCTGCAGGGCTGCAGACTCAGGACTTTGACATCTGCATTTCAAGTCCTGGCTGCCTGTGAAGCCTCACACATGCTTGAGGTCATGAGGCTGCAAAGGGAAGCCCTACTTTCTGGGAGCTATGGAAGGGACTGCTGGGAACTCAAGCAGCCTGAGTCAGGGCTCGGATTCTTAGGTGGTGAGTGGATGGGAGAGACCTGAGCTCCTGACCTAGCTCCGATGTTCTGCAAATTACACAATCAGTTGAGACACAAGGCTGGAAGTACTACCCTGAATTGGCCCTCTTCTCTACCACCGTTAAGCTGTGTGTTCCTGGGCAAGTGCTTTCACCTCTCTGGGCTTAGTTCCATCATCTACACAGCAGTCATCATGATGAAATTGTAAATAAAGCGTTCGCAACTGATACCTAGCAAGCACTCAACAGCTGTCACCTGTTGCTTATATATGTAGCTGTACTATATATTTTACACATACAACTTTTATATATGTGATTTATAGATATGTTTCGTCACTAGAGTCTTACAAGGGTCCAAATTCTAGTTGTATTTAGCCCCATGATCTCTTTTGAGGTACCGAACCCCAAGCTTGAGATTCTTCATTGCTAAAGGGAAGTATAAAAATAGTTCCCTCACCTGGGGTGATTATCGGGGCTAAATTGGATGATATATATAGAATAGAGTGATCAGAATATCACCAAGGACACAGGTCAGCAAACTATTGCTGTGACAAAATGCCTGAGATAACTGACTTAAAAATAGGAAAGGTTGAGAGGCTAGAGAAAGGATACCCTAGTAATGTGCTTGCCACGCAAGTATGGGGACTTTGTGTAGATCCCCAGCACTCTTGTGAAGAGCTCTGGCTACCCAGTGCCAAGGGAGGTGGACAAATGGGGATCCCTGGGACTCAGTGTCCATCCAGTCTAGACAAATCCGTGAGCTCCAGGTTCAGTGGGAGACCCTGTCTCAAAACATAAACTAAAGGGCTAGAGAGATGGCTCAGCAGTTAAGAGCACTTGCTGCTCTTTCGGAGAATTCAGGTTTGAGTTCCAGCACCCACATGGGGCTCCAGCTCCAGGGAATCTCTGCTTCTGGCCTCCTCAGCTACTGCACACATATGATGCACATATACACACAGGCAGAACACCCGTACACATATATCTTAAAATTTTTTGAATGGAGAGTTATTAAGGAAAACAGCTAATGTCAGCCTCTAGCCTATACACACACACACACACACACACACACACACACACACACACACACATACACACACACACAAATTAGAAAATAAAGATAAATAATAAAAGATGGAATGTTTGCTTTGGCTCATAGCTCAGTCCACAGTCAGTCTGCCTGTTTGGTTTTGGGACTATGGCAAGCTAGTGCACCTTGTTGAGATCCTGTGACAGTAAAACAAGTCATCTTGTGGTCACTAAGGGAATAAAGATAAAGAAACCAATGTCCTATAGTCCCCTTGAAGGGCACATTCCCAGTGACATAAAATCTCCCACAAAGCCCCACCCCTTAAAGATCTTACAGCGATGCCTTTCTGGGTACCCAGCCTTTAACTCACAGGCTTTTGGGAGATGTGCATCCAAACCATACACCCTTTTTTGTACATAAAGTTTTATTTCAAGCACAGCCATCATTCACTTTTCAGCAAGTATGGCCTGTGTTGCTCTCTGGCTGCAGTTATAGAGTGGGGTATGGTCTATGAAGCTGAAGACCCTTCCTGTCTGGCCTGCCACAGACCTGGAACATAGTAAGTGCTCATTAAACACTGGTTTAATCAGAGGGTAATTGCAGTCCCCATGTGCTTTTTGGGCAGAGGTACAGGTTACCGAACAGGTAGCTTCTGGAGCTTCCTAACCAGAGAGAACTTTGTAAAGGTCTTCTAAGGTGAGTTTTCACCTTGTTTCTGTCTGAGCCACATTTAGTAGGGACATACACCTTCTCCTAATTCATATATTTCCTGTCTCAAGGGTTGTTGGGAATTTGGAAACTGCCCTTTCCCTTAATTCATTCTGTCATCAAGAAAACCTTTCTTTTCACCTCTGCCCCAAGACAGCCCTTGCTAGATTTCAGATCCCCAAAGGCAAGAAGTCACCTGGTTGTGCTGGAACTGCACCTGTGGTCATCCTGTGCACACACTTAAATGCCCCCACCCCAATGTGGCGACTCACACAGGGTCCTGAGAACCATCTGAGACATTAAGGCCAGGAGCCCTTCCTGCTCAGGCAGTTCCCCTGGTAGCCTACAGCCCAGGCCTCTGGGGCTGGCTGGGAGAGTGCAGGCTGCCATAGAAGAATGGGTGAGCCAGTGCCCCTCTGACCTCGTGTACAAGCAGGCTATTATCACTCAATTTTTACGCTGTGTTCCGGACACTGCTCTGTCTGCCACGAACGCGCAGCTGTTAAAATATTAATGCCTGGCATGTGGCAAACATTTCAAGTATGAGGAGACTTGGGAGCTGCGGAGCCAGAGCTTGTTGACATACTGCCTCACCTGGGTATTGTTTGCTATGTAAATGCCAACGATCCCACCCGAAAGCTGCTCTGAGCTTCTTCCCAGCCTGGGTCTGAGATCAGGGCTGGTTCGGGGCTCCCCCAATCCCTCCCAGGGGGGCCTGGCCCAGTCACATGGGTGTATTTGAGGGCCAGTTGCTAGGAGGCATCTGAAAAGACGGGTTCATGACATTGTCCCCCAACAGCGACACTGACTGTTCCCTGAGACCAGCTACGCAGACAATGGACACTGCGGGGTGCAGGGTGTCATAGGGACTGTGCAGACAGACCCCTGTCTCTAGAAATGCCCCGTGACTAGAATATGTAGCAGAATAGTGCAGATAAGATGTCAGCATGGGTTCCCCCTCCCATAGCCACAGCAGCTGTCCTGTTTCTTCCCCCCTGCACTCCCAAACAACCTCATACTCTTATCAACACAGGAAGCCACCTCCAGTCAATCGGAACAAGCCTAAGATGAAACCAATTTGTTGTCCCCACGGAGGAGAGGATGCGTGATATAAGAGAGGCACTGGTGAAGTGTGGAGGGGCCTCGGAGGGGATGGCACCCTTCTGGGTGGGAGAGGCAAGGCTCTGGGAGGGAGGTGGTCCTTGCAGGGTGGGACTGGTGGACCCTGAGTGTGGGTGCGCGATGGAGCAGAGCAGAGCATGCGCAAAGCTGAGAGGCCATCCGCCCAGCGCAGGTGCAGCGAGGACAAGTGGTCCTGGACGTGGTGGCTCAGGGCTGCCTTGTAACCCCAGCTTTCCTTTCCTTTCTGTCTTTTTGTCTTTTAATTCTAAAACGGTGTGTATGTGGAGGGGGCAGTGAGAATATAAGTCAGAGGACAACTTTGTGGAGTTGCTCATTCCTTCCGTTTTCTTTTTGTTTGTTTGTTTTTGTTTTTGTTTTTGTTTTTTTTTTTTTTTGAGACAGGGCTTCTCTGTACTGTTTTGGAGGCTGTCCTGGAACTCTGTAGACTAGGCTGGCCTTGAACTCACAGAGATCCGCCGGCTCCTTCAGCTTTTATGTGGGCTCTGTTTATCAAACTCGGGTCACCAGGCAAGTGCTTTTTTTTTTTTAAAGATTTATTTATTTATTACACATACAGTGTTTTTCCAGAAGAGGGCACCAGATTGAATTGTAGATGGTTGTGAGCCACCATGTGGTTGCTGGGAATTGAACTCAGGACCTCTGGAAGAGCAGTCAGTGCTCTTAACCTCTGAGCCATCTCTCCAGCCCCCCAGGCAAGTGCTTTTACCTACTGAATCATCTCACTGCCCCCACCACAATTTCTTTAGCTGGTAAGGCCCTTAGAAGACTTTTTTCTTTCGCTACATGTCTCTAGAAAGTCCTGCCAGACAAAAAAGGAAAGCACCAATGGCCTGGCATTACCCAAGGATAGCCAGGCATTTTCTGAACAAGACTGGAAAGGAAATATGCTAGATGGAAAGGCTCAGTCCTGACCACTGTGGTGCCAACCAACAGCTGTGGGCAGGCTCCTGTGTCTAAAAACAAAAAACAACCAAAAACTCTTGTTGGTGGATCCCCAAATAAAACTTTCATTTAATTTAATGTGGCAAGAACTATTACTCTTCTCTTGTTTTTGTTAATTTTAACCCCAACCATTTAGTTCATTTATGTAAAGGACATCTGTAACTCTCAAGCAGGCAGTTGGCAGGACCTGGACTCCTAACCTGGTGAAGCATCACGCCTCACAGGTAATTGGCACTTCATGCTGCCCTCCCTCTTACAGGTGTGTGTGTGCCTGTTCTGATGGGTGTGGGAGGGTAGCATGCTGCTTTCAGAGAGCTCCTGGCCATGACATGGTCACAGTCAATCTCAGTGATAACCAAGGCCATGACATGGTCACAGTCAATCTCAGTGGTAACCAAGGGGGTGAGGGAAGAGTTGATCAGACCACACACCTACAGAACATACTTTGAAGCTCTTCTATTAGGACAGACCATAATCTGTTTTCACAGTACCCTCCAGACCTCCTAGCAACTGTGGTCAGAAATAGTCAAAGGTGAAAACCAGAGTGCCCAGAGAGGGTGGTGACTTTCTCTAGGGTTATTCAGATGGTTAATAACAAGCTGGACCAGACCACCTCCCCTACCCAGTGGCAGATCCTTCCCCCAGTGACAATAAGACAAGAACATCTCGGGGTTAAGCATCACCATGTCCCCTGGCTCCAGGCTGCCAGTAGGCATCCTGGCCTTTGCTCCCATTATTGTTCATGCCTGTTTGTGGCTGCAGTGCTCAGAGAAGGACACAGCCACCAGGCACCAGCAGCGAGTAGCAGGAGGAGGAAGTAAAACATGATAAATTGCTGCTAATGCTTCTGGGTGACTGAGATAAAGGTTTGATTGTTTGGGCAGCATAAATCAACACCCTGAGCAAGATGGGAAATAAAGCAATAATTTCAATCTATTTTCAGGGTCTTGTGGGCCGAGTGACTGACCAGGAATTGATATCTGCGGATGGAATAATGGATTGGGGGGACAGAGGTTGATATGTGGTTAAACCTGCTCTGAGTGGCTATGGTAGCGCCTCCAGGCTTGCACAGCCCTGTGGGTGAGCTCTGGGCAGAAGCATCACTCCTGCCTCTGCTCTGGGCCCAGGTTCTGAGACTCCCCTTGTTTACTTCCCTGAAAGTACAGAAGATAGCCCCTGTCCTTCTAGGCATCCTGACCTCTGCTTACTCATCCCGGTTTGCAGATGGACTATTTCTCCTGAGCCCTGGGATGAGCACAGAGTGTTCAAAACTACACACGATTAAATTAACATCAAATCACAAACTCCATGAAGGCAAGAAGGATGGACATCGAGGTCTTCACCATTCCCCGGGGTCCTGCCTGACAAGTGGTCAGTGTATGTCTTGCTAAAGAGAATGACCAACAGTCAGGAGATACCAACACTTGGGAGGAAGGTGGGAACAGGAGGACAGGAGTTCTACGCCAGTTTCAGCTACATGAAGCCCTGGAGGGAGAGAGGGAGACAGGGAAATCGGGGTGGGGGAGAAAGAGAGAGGAGAGGGAGGAATGGAGAATGAATATGACCAAAAACCAAAGTCACAATGGATAATATTAACATCTTAGCCACAACCAAACTATGGCAGGTGGTGAGGTGGGCCAAGAAGCCAGGATGGCCTGTTTTTCCTGAGAGATCTCGGGAGCGGTAAGGAAAGCTAGTGAATAAACCAAACCTGGCTGTCTTCAGACAGGGTTGGTTAAGGGAACAGGAAAGGAGGGCATCGCAGGCAGAGAGGA
The DNA here is from genome assembly GCF_017639785.1 of Mesocricetus auratus. NCBI lineage: Eukaryota > Metazoa > Chordata > Mammalia > Rodentia > Cricetidae > Mesocricetus > Mesocricetus auratus. The sequence goes on from NW_024429203.1 coordinate 24,157,897, forward strand.
AACAGCTTATGGGAAGGTCTGGAAGAGGGAGAAGTCATATCAGTAATTCAACTTAAATGCCTTCAAACAAAACAAGTACAAGTAATTTGGGGGTTTTGTTTGTTGGTTGGTTGGCTTTCTTTTGTGAGAGGTGGAGATATAAGCGCATTTGTGTGAGTGCATGTGCATGCATAGGTCAGAGAAAAGCATCGCTCTCCACCAAAGCTCACCGTTGCAGATAGTGAGTTCCCAGGATCCACCTCTCTCTGCCTCTGCCTCTATGCCTGTCTTTCCCATAGGTGCTGGGGATTTGAACTCTGGTCTTCTTGCTTTCGCAGCGAGAGCTCTTACCCACTAAGCCACCTTCCCAGTCCTTTTTTTTTTTTTTAAACAGACAGGTAAAAACTACATAAGGTTTTCATTTGCTCTTCCTATCTCCCCATACCTGGCTATATCTTCATTGTGGTCCTGATTTCCCTTGGTTCAGAGTACACTGCGTGTCTGATGGGGTATGACAGAATACTTGTGGTCAGGGGGACGGAGTTTCCATGCCAGCTGGACACGGCATGGCTCCACAGTTCCAGGCAGTCCCTTGAGGCCTTTCTTGCTTTTCTCCTGGGAGGAACTGGATGTGTTCAGTTAGGCTGCTTCTAGGTCACTCAGCAAGGTGGGGTGACATGGTCTGCCCCGTGTAGTTAGCAAGGGTCAGAACTAGGGTATAGAGGGTGGCACCATGCTCAAATCACCACACTGCACTGTTCTGCAGACTTCATGGAGCCAGGAGACAGACAAACTAATGGTGGGTGGCTTCAGGGATCTCCTTCAGCTGTAACGTCTGGGCAGTGGGGTCATTCTATCCTCAACCTCGACCACCAGTGTCTCCACACATCATAGGCCTACAGAGTGTGAAGATGGATGAGCTCCCCGGAACCTGTCAAGGCCGGACAAGGGGGCCATGTGAACCTCTCGCAGAGGCTGTAAATTTTTATGTTCATTGTGTTTGTTTTGTTTGGTGTAATTAATGGATCTATTAAGCTCAATCAAGCTCTGACCTCTTTTCCAACCACTATAAATCAGCCTCGATGGCTCTGGGAGTGTGGCTGGTCCTCTCTCTCTAGCCTTCCCGGGAGACACTGGTCATCCACGGGCTGAAGGTAGAAACGGTGTGGGAAGGGATACTACAGAGAGACATCCAGCTTAAGTTCTGGGAGGACTGATTAGAGACACGATTGGAAAGAGACAAGAACGGAAGGGTGAAGACCCATTGGGAAACTAAGGTTTATTGTATGACTTAAGTTTTTGTGTTTCCATTAGTCCTGGTCTGTAGAAAGGGTGTGGGGTGAAGAAAACAACAGACTCTTCGTGTCTTAGTCACTTCACAGATGAGAAAGGTATTTACTCAGCCCAGGAGAGGGAGTCTGGTGTGGGAGAAGGGTGAGTGGAAAAGAAGGAGAGGACCAAGGAGCCAGGGGAGGGGCAAGCACAGAGCCTCAAAGACCTCACGCTTTCCTGTTCTGTTCTCGCTGGCTTGCTGAGCAGAATGATTTGGCATGATGGAGCAGGGTCGCCTTGTCATTCTGGGCTAGGAGGATGAATGGATCCCTGGAATAGCAGCAAAGATGCTGCTGGTGTGCACCCACTTTGACGATGATGCTGATAATAAAAAAATAAAATAGCACTAATAATAATAAATGAGGACCTAACAAAATGTCAGTTCCTGTCATTAGCACACGGAAGCAGAGAAAGAGCAGTTTCTATGTAATTACCCAAAATTCTTATTTCCACAAGAAACCTTCACTTCTTGTATTTTCCTCCCAAGCCTTTCTCTCCAGGGAAACTGGGTTTCTATGAATATATAAACTTGGTAATTGCCCCTGAACCTGCGCTTCATAGTGTTCATGAATAACACGGTTTGTCTTTGCTTACGACCCCAAATGATACAGGACCCCTATGCATCCCTGTGTCAATAAGGAAGCACAGTGCCCCAACCCCCATACTTGTTCACATCCAACAATTCTCAGGGCCTTAGTCAGATTTCTAGCCTCAGGTTCTGGTTTCCAGAGGAGTAATTTCTCCTTCAGGGGAGAAAGAAGGGAGTGGAGAGGACCTGCCAGTCAGAAGCAAATTTTGCATCCCCCCCCTTGCATTTTAGCCTTTCTTACCAGAGGCATGCATTTTTATTTCAGTGCAGTGTTTTTTAATAAAATAAAATAAATGCTCCATTAGATTAAAAAATGTACAGCATTATATAGCTCATAATGCCATGGTAGATTTTAAACCTCTAAAAGCATCTGCATTAAAGCAATTTTCTAAACTAATATAGCAAGAGGCCCGTAAACGCACTGAGACATTTGATGCTGGTTCTGCCTTCAGCTGAGGACAATGGTGTTAACACATGTAATGGGAGTAATGAGTGGAGATTCAGAAAGCTGCTTTTGTTTAATTTTTTGTGATGCAAATTCAGTTTGGGAATAAAAAGCTGGGGGGAATGGGGGGAACCCTCCAATTGGATACGAATCTTAATCCTAGCTGGTGATAGGCCATTTGTGAGCAGAAGTGACTTAATTGTGGAATTAAATGATACAGAGACACAATTATTACAATGATGGGAACAAAATTAAATGGAAAAAATATTAAAAGAAGACGTGGAACCATCTTGAGCCCAGAAATACAGACGTTTGGATGAAGACACACCAGTGGGCCGAAGCGCTGTCCCTGGAGTCGCCTGTGCCAAGGACTGATGGGCAGAGGGGTGCAGACTTAAGTGTGGCCTTAAGAGCAGCTGACATGTGGAGAATGGATGGTGACAGAGGGATCTGCCTGTACCAGAATACTCCATACAACCCTGAGTAATCTCAGTGAGCAGCCAAAACAGCCCCCATTGTAGGATTTGAGCAAGCCATTCCTCCCTCCCCCCTCTTTTTTTGTCTGTAAAATTCCAGCAATTAGTAAGCACATTTGGTGTGTGTGAGAGCATGTGCATGCATCTGTGTGTTCATGTGAGTACACAGAGGTGTGTGTGGGCTTTATGTGTGTGTGTGTGTGTGTGTGTGTGTGTGTGCGTGTGCGTGTGCGTGTAGCAGCCAAAGGACAACATCCTGTGTTATTCATCAAGCAGCATCCACCTTTTGTGAGACATGGTCTCTCACTTACGTGGAACTTACCCAGTAGGCTAGGCTGGCTGCCGTGATCTCAAGGGTCTGCCTGACTCCACCTCCCCAGCACTGAGATCAAAGCACTCATCCCACAACTGGTTTGAGTTCTGGGGAGCTAATTCAGTTCTTCATGCTTGCACCACAAACTCTTTCCTGACTAAGCTACTTCCCAGCCCAGAAGGGTGGTGGGTCGTGTGTGTTAGCTTCCCAAAAGAACGGAGGATGCCAAAAAGCTGTGCAGCCGTAACACACAACCTTAGAGTTTCTGTTTGTTTGTCCTTGGCAAAGCTCAGCTTGGCCTATGAAGCAATCATCATAGCCATGGTTCCCATGTATAAAGGTGAAAGCCTGATCCAGTATGTTACACTGTAAGTTTCCTTGGAGTCTTCCAGCCATATGCTCATTGTCTTGGTTTTCTCTAGCAAAGACGGGAGCCAGGAACTGGTCACGGTTTTCCAAGGATCTGCCCATCTGGGACACAAGGATAGGCAGAGAAGGGAACGACCTTCTCTTAGTATAGCTATGTGACCTTGAAGGGCCCAACTTGACAGGCACTGGTAACAGCTTTTGTGTGGCTTTGGCCTCAGCATTCTTGCTTTTTAAGCTCATCCATTTCCCCAGTCAGATTGCCAAGCAGGCCTTTCTGAAACTAATATTGTCCATGGTAGCCTCTCTAGTCAGGAGCTGGGCTCAGCTACCTAACAGTTACTTTTACTGATCATGGGTGAACACTTCTTTAAGTACTATACAGTGTTCATTTAATAACATAAAAACCTACCAGTTAAGCATCACAACCACTCCTGTGTTACAACTAGGGAGACTGAGCCATGGGGCAATTTTTTTCTTCTCTATTTTTTTAAAATTTAAATTAGAAACAATCTTGTTTAACATGTCAGTGCCAGTTCCCTCTTCTTCCCCCCTCCCCTGCCCTCCCTACCAGGCCCCTATCCCATACCCTTTCTGCTCCTCAGGGAGGGTGAGACCTTCCATGGGGGAATCTTCAAAGTCTGTCACATCATTTTTTTAGACATGCAAAAATAGGTAATAAGTGGCAGGGCTGGGTTCAGAACCAGCAGTCTGCCTCCCCTGCCCTAGTTACTAACTATTCAAATGGATTACTAACTATTAATCAAATAGTTACTAACTATTCAAATGGATATCTTTGTGGGCTGCTAAAAGGCAAGGGGCTTCAACCAGGACAGATACCAGATCCCTCCAGCTCCCACGGCTAGAGTGCCACGCCTTGGGGACAGCTCTACCCAAGAGAAGAAGGCTGCCTGATGTCTAAAGGCAGGTTTTGGAGCTAAAATTATTCTGAAGAAGAGTGTGTTATGAAGCAAAATGATTTTGAGAGACACTGAGAAGTAGGGGACATCAGTTACTGTAACCAACCACCCCAGCTTCAATAATACGAAATCACAGCATAGAGTTGTATGATCATCATGGACATCTATGGGATGGTCCTAAGTTGAATCTGAGAGATGAAGTATTCAGGAAATAAACAAGGTGGTGCTGGTGGGAGAAAAGTAAAATAAAAAACCGGGTCACCTGAACTGTAATCCCTTGGTTGGGCAAAGTCACCCAGACCTTTCCTTGCAGATAAGACAGCTGTCCTTGAACTAACAGTAGCTCTATGCTGGGGCTAAGTCAAGCCTGGGGATTCATTCTGTGGCATGTTACTCTGGAGGCCCATCATGAGAAGGGACTCCGAGCCAGCCTTGCTCGTTCTGTCAGCTTTTGTCTTCTGACAGTCTCACAGTCAGGGGTCATTGGTTTCCTCAAGGTCCTGGGCCTGGCCCATCTCTCTGGAGTCTCATCTTTCTCTCGAGACCTATAGATCTGGAGACTTTCCTGTTGCCTGGAGAAGGCATGGGCTTCTGCTGAAGCCGTGCCCAGAAGGCGGGGCCAAATGAAGTAGAGTCTGAGGAGAGGTTGGGATGGGACAATGGTCATGTAACCAACAACCTTTCTGTGAGCCTTACTGAAATAAATCATCACGACTAAAACCCTTCTTGGTTATTGTCTTGAACCACAGGTTTGTGTCCTCATATCCCACCCATCCCCAGTTCATTCATTAAAATCCTAATTCCTGATTGGTACCTGGGGGTCCTTCTCTGATGGGTTAGTGTCCTGAGAGGAAGTGACACCAGTGTATGAGCACCAGAGCAAGCACTTCTGCTGCTCTGAGGGGGATCCCAGCAGTAACCATCAGGTAATTTTCTGGCCCCTGAATCTTACAGCCTCTACATCTGCGAGAAAATTAATTTCTGCTGTTGACCACTCAGCCTGTGGAATTTCGTTATAACAGGATGGTTATAACGTGAGGCAAAGATACTGCTTTGCCTCACGACAGCTAATGGCTATTGGGATGTATCTAAAGTCCTTTAGCAACAGAGCAAGTTTGGCAAAGTTCATTACTTTACTTCATTTTACCCCAGAATAGAAAGTTCATCAGGATATTCCTAATATCCTAATATCCCCAATTCACAGATGAAGAAACTGGAATTCAGAATCTGAATTTTCCAGGACAGGCAGGCTCTGGATTCTGAAACAGGGCCACCCAGCCTTGGATGAACTTGAGTGATATGAGAATGCCACTTGTGGAGCTTCACACATCTAATGTCCTTCTATGTCTGATTCCACAGGGTGAGAAGGGAGAGGCAGAGCTTGACAATGGGTACATAGAGTGCTTGGGGGTCTTCTCCTGCCTTCTCTCCTAATGTCCAGATATTAGCTTGAGTACCCAAGGCAAATGGACTTACTCTGTCCCCTTGTGTGCAATGCGCCAGCTCTGTCATGGATGTACCACTCGTGTTACAGACATATCTCAGGATACGGTTGTCCTTTCTGAAAATGAAAATACTTAATGGTTTTTGGGGGATCACTATGTGCCAACTACTTACTGTACAGTTACTATTTCATGTGAGTTTCCCTATTGTCTTTGATTTGGGCGTTATTCTTCCCACTTTGTAAGAAAGAAAACTGAGGCTCAGAAACTTTCCCAAAGTCCAGCAGCATTTAATTTGGGGAAGAGCAGGAATACCTTACATGCCTGAGATAGTCCCAGACTCCGTGTCAGGGAACATTTTACAGCAAAGCTACACAAAGGTGCTTTTGGCACCTTTAGAAAGAATAAGTTACCTCCATGTCCCAGTAGATATGCAGACCTGGTTATGTTGCAGAGATATAGCTTTAGGCGTTAAGGTTAAGCTACATAGGTTTAAAGTTTCATCCAACCCTAGTCCCCTTGATAACCACTGAAGAAGAAGACCAGAGAACATGCTATGATGTGTGGAGCACAGGAAGTGATGCTGAAAACACGGATCTGTTATGAGGTGTGAATAACCCTCACTTCATGGATCCTGTAATGTTCTGTCTCACTCTTTGCTGTGTGTATACTCAGTTCCATTCTCTGCTTGAACCTCTTATACATGGAGAAGGTACTTGCTTTCCTGAGACAGAAAAATAGACTTTAGAATATTGCTTTGGAGGACATCTGGTCTACCCACCTCCAGTCAGATGGCCTACCTTGAGTTAAATAGCACTTCTGCCTGAATGTAGACTAGGTGGGTTGCTTAAGGAGTCCTGCATATTGCCCCCACAAACCCCTCCAGAGAGAAGATGGAGGAGTTGAGGGAAGAGACTGCCAAAGATCCTCACAGACCATTCATTCTGTCCCCATTTGCACTTTCTGCAAACCCAAAGCTTCTTTTCATTGTTGTCACCATTTTGGGGGCTTCCACAAGGTCATATTTATTTTGTTACCCTAGATTGCTTAAAATTCATCCAGTTACCCCTAGAAGTTCAGGCAAAGGCAAGCAAGGAGATATCCCAAGGTGGGAGGGGGCAAGAGCCTACTTGCTCATGTGAGCCTGGGCCCAATTTTGATGTTCTGATTTCCTGTGTACATTAACTATAAATGCATCAAATTTCAGCGCTACAATACTAGTCATGTGATATTGCCTTGGAAGGTATTTGATCTACCCCTCCCCCATATTTTTAGAGGTAGGATCTCACTGTGTAGCCGTGGCTGTGCTGAAACTCGAGGTGTAGACCAGGCTGACCTTGAAGTTATAGGGCTCCATCTTCCTCTGCTTCTCACGCTGGGGTTACAGGTGTGTACCACCACACCTGGCTCATCCCCATATTTTTTTTTTGGTTTTATGAGACAGGGTTTCTCTGTATTGTTTTGGAGGCTGTCGGTCCAGCCTGGCCTCGAACTCACAGAGATCCGCCCGCCTCTGCCTCCCAAGTGCTGAGATTAAAGGCGTGCGCCACCACTGTCCGGCCATATTTTTTTTATAGAGGAATGAACATAGATCTAAAAATTGGAGCAGTTAATGTATGATCAGTTATCTCCCTGAGGTATGTATCATTTGACTGTCCATGTCAGTAGTTCTGAACAATTCCAGGAACTTTCACTTTAAAATAAAGTCCCCAGGATGGTGTTGATAATTGGATACGTTCAGAGAAGAATGCATCAAGGGGCATGCCCAAGTTATCTGTGGCAGAAGAGGAACCAGACATCATGTCTCCTTTCTTCTTCCTGGTGTATACCTGTGTGGTGTTAGACACAGCTATCTGTATCTGCTTCCATGGTGGGTAGCTTCTACTCTGCTGGCTTGCAGTGCACCAAGAAAAGTTATTATGGCCCAGGATGCATGTGATAAAAAGATTCACAGTATAGAGGGCCTTCCCATTGACACTTCTTCCTTCTCAGCCCTTAATCCTTCTGGATTAACCAAACTAAACACTGTACTGTGGTTGCTTTTCTCTATGGGCCAGCTGGGAAGCACGGTCGAGTTAGTAGCGAAGTGCACTATGGTCTCCATCCGCCCCTAGGCTTTTGTTTCCCTTTGCACAAAATAGAAGAGGCTGGTTTGAAATTATTGAACCAACCAAAACCCCAGAAAAACAATAAACAAAAGCGAAGCAGGGAAGAGCTCCCACTAGCAGAGACAGCACACATTCATTGGGAGGGAAGTAGAAGCCTGATGGGTAGGAAGGGTTTCTATCAAGTCAGCTGGATGTCCAGACATACGGATCTGGGTCAGTATGATAAAGAAGAGTTCCTTCCATTCTCTGTGATGTCCCAAAGTAAAGTTCACTGGGCTGGGACACCTCCTCATTGCCTTCCAACCATCCCTGAGAGCTCGGAAGTCTCTCTGCCTCCTCAATTCATCAGCAGGTGTGGAGGGCAAGTCCCACCAATGAGATGGTGGAGTGAGAATAATAATTGTTTTTCTTTGTGTGTTTGTGTTGAGAGCAGGTGTGCACATGCTATAGTCAGAGGTCAATCTCAGGACATGGTCCTTGCTCTCTCCCTTGTTTGAGACAGCATCTCTTTGTGGCTCAGTGTAGCTAGTTGGACCTCAAGCTTCTGCCTTGCCTCTCTTCTAGCCACGGTAGCCCTGGGGTTCCAAAGAGTGTTATCTTCATGTTTATTCTGGGACTCCGAATGCTGGTCTTCAAGAAGAGGGGTTTTTAACAAGAGAAAATGAACCTCTACATTCTAATAAAAGGGGGGGTTGATATTGTCTTAAATAGGAAACAGGACTCATGCCTAGAACTGACTGATTTTCCATTAAGACTGTCTAGGGTACATGGGGACTCAGGCTGGAGTTCTCTGCCGCTGGGCACCCTCCCTTCCCCCATCTTCCAGAGCCATCAAAGTTCTATTATCTGAGATTGCAAACTCATTTTAATAACAGCCTAAGCAAAATAAAATTAGAAAGGTGAGTCTGCTGGGGAGAAAATCATACATTGCAAGTCGAAGGCAAGTGCACACTATTTTTAGATTCTGCATTGTAGGGGGTTATCTGCATTCCCCGCCCCTCTTCAGCCCCCAGACTTGCCTCACTCCCGCGTGGGGACTGAAAGTCAAACCGAAGCACCACACACACATCCGGGGCGCACACATACACCGACAGAGCTCCACTTAGCTCGCTGCTTCCACCACCCACCTAATGCGCACCGGGGAAATGGAACCACGTTTACAGCCTTGTTCTGAATGAAGACTTCTCTATTAGTCACCACCAGCCTGGCTGGGCCCCCAGTGGATAGTACCATCCCTGCTATGAGGTACCAAAATAAATGGCTTTTGAGGTACCACGGGGGAAATATGCTGAGACTCGAGTACAATTAAAACAGTTATTAATACTTGCATTGTTCCTGGGGTGTGGGTGTGCGTGACACCTACCTTTTCCCTTTGGCTGGAGCCGAAACAAGAGAACATATGTTCTCGGCACTGGGACTCCCTGCCGGAGTCACCAGGAGGAATGCTAAGTGTCAGGCCATGCTCAGCCCTCCTCCCTGCACCTCCTGGTTGTCCCCCGCCAATCTCCCCAGCTTGGCCATGGTGTGGAGCAACAGCCACAGACTTTTCCTGTTAAATATTGCCATCTGCCTTTTAAAATTTTGTCTTAAGTGTGAGTACGTCAGCGGAAGCCTGGAAGGTAAGACGGTGGTCAGAAAAGGGTTACCGACACTCTGACCTACCCTGTTGAGTTACAGAAAGAAAAAGGAACAGCTGTGAGGCCGTTTATAGGGAGGAAGTCTGAGGAATGACAATGAAGGTTCTCTCTCTCTCTCTCTTCTCTCTCTCTCTCTCTCTCTCTCTCTCTCTCTCTCTCTCTCTCTCTCTCTCTCTCTCTCTCTCTCTCTCTCTGAATTTTATTACTCCTTGTTGGTTGCCGGCCTTCCCCACTCTCTCCCTTCCTGGCTCTTTTCCCTTCTTCTTCCCTCCCTCCCCCTTTTCTCTCTTTTCCTCCCATTCTCTCTCTCTGTCCACCTCACTTTCTTCTTCCCACACAGATGTTAAGAGCACGAATGAATTCGGACTCTGTTTTGTGGTCTCAGACAATTTCCTAAGCCTCAGTGTTCTGGATGCAGAATGGGGACAGCACTGCTCTATGAGGAAGAGACCAGAAAGTATCAGTGCAGAGTTGGCCAGGGTGGGCACAGTGTACCCGTCACGCAGGAGTGGGATGGGAGTAGTTACTATTCTCATAGTACTGTCGTTGTTTCTCTTCCCTCACAGTGGGTCTCAGACTGACCCAGGGTGCAACGTTCTGGGCTGGACAGTGAAGACTCACCCAGGTGTAAGTCTCTACACCTCAGGTACCAGAGTCCTTGGGGGCACCCTCCACCAGCTGCCTTTAAAGCCATCAGACCCTGACTGGGGTTGTCCTAACCAGAAGGAAAACCTTACTTCCAGGTCTTACAGAGTATCAGGGGTGGGTGGAGATTCTTATTTGGAATTTTGATAGGTCATACCAATGGGGCTAAAATCCCATTTGTCACTTGGGAACTGAAGGTTCCTAGACCCAGAACACTAGCAACCTCAGAAGTACAGTTAGCTCGGTATCAATATTTCCCAGCTGTTTAGTAAGCAGCATCTCCCAGGTCAGAGTCCAACAGTGTGGGACAGGGAATGGGTGTCAGGTGGAGCCCAAAGCAAAGACCGGACAGAGGTCTGAATAGCAGACAAAAGAATTCCAACCTGAGGAAGAACGAGCCGGATCTTTGCAGCCTCCCTCCCCACACAGCATCGGGTGGATGGTGCAGGTAGCCTGGCCAAGGCTGCAATGAAAGAGCCCAGGAATAATTCAGGGCTGGAGGCTGGGCTGTGAGCAGTATGCCTTCCAAAGCTCTGCTCTGCGTACTGGAGTTTCAGCATTCTGTACGACCCAACCTCTGTTTCTGTTGGCCACGGCCTTGCCTCTTGCTCCAGATTCTCCTCCCCGCCTCTCTGTACCTCCAACTCCTGAGCCACAACCACCAAGTCATTTCCAGAGAAACTGCAAGTTTGCAACTGCTAATTTAGGAAACCCTCAAATTCCAACTTACGAGTAGCCAAATTAGGAGATGGTTATTTGCATTCCAGAGAGGCTTCTGGTTTTATAATAGGGGTTAGACAAAAGCACCCTTTAACGGTGGACTTCTACAGCACTCTGGGGTTAATTTATACCCAACAAAAGCTTTTAGGGAAGGCACATAAAGACTTAAGACCACTAGTAAGGTCCCAACAGTTGGAAATGAAAATAAAACACCTCTGGTTTCGTAATGAAACTCGATAGGAAGTATCACACAAACTTGATAATTACACAGTGTCTTTAAAGCTATATTACATACTCTTGAATGCAACCAGCCTACAACAAATACCTACTACGTGTCAGGAGATGGGTAGAAACAGAGGCTTTGTCTTTAAGCCTCAACACCAGGATGTACTGTGGGGACTACAAGCTGCCGAGGAAACGCATGGGAAGATGGCCTGAATCAAACTAGAGTACCAGCAGCCCAAGAGGGCTTCCTAAGGTAGGCGGGGCTTAAGGTAACTTCAGGAAGAAGAACAGCTGTTTACTAGCAGGAAAGGTGACAGCTGATTCACCAGTGACGACACGCTGTGAGCGGTGGCATGCTCTAAGGGAGTCCAGTGGCTGGTGTGAAGAGGTATGGGTTATGAGGACATCCAGGAACAAAGGGTTGTCTGAGCATTACCAAAGACTTTGCATATGGGGATATGGCTCAATCAGTGAATGCATGAGGACTTGAGTTTGGTCCCCAGAACCCAGGTGAAAATGACTGACTTGGTGGCATGCACTTGTAAGCCTGGCACTGGGGAGGTACTGACAAGAAGATCCTGGGGCTCCCTGACCCACAAGCCTAGCCCAGGGTGGGATCATTCCTCAGTCGCCTAGTCTACTTGGTGAGTTCCACACCAGCAAGAGAGATGCCATATCGAAGGAGATAGGTGTTGAAAAGGGAACTGGGGTGTCCGAACATCTAACAGAGGTGTGCACCACCGGCTTCTGTTAGGAAGGATATCGACGGGGTCCTATTTGCATTTAGAAACATTTGTATTGCAGAAGTGCGGAGAGTCACCTGGGAAGAAAGAAAAGCAAGAGGCAAGTCATAAAAGATGTGTCTATGGCCAAGCCAGGCTGTTAGGAGAAGGATGGGGAGCCAGCCTTGTGAACCAGACAGACTGTCACTGGGGAGTAGGACACAGAACAGGAAGTTCATGGTGCTGGACTGAGTTTGCTGTGGGCATGCGTAATCTGTCTGGGAGTCATAAGGCTCCAGCTCAGGCTACCCACGGCACTCAGGTCATTGGGACTGAGGGAGGAAAGGTGACACTTCTTTGAGCCAGACATTAAAGCTGTATGGAGGACCAGGGCCCTGCTGGAGATAAACAAGGGGTAGCAGAAGGCAGGCAGTGAGCCGAGTTGCCTCCTCAGTGACTTTGGTTTGAAGCTTCAGGGATAAGCACTTGAAAGTGAGAAGAGTCTAGAGAGTCAGGTCCCCCCTCCACCCCACTGCTGCTGGTTTTGCTGAAGTGGGATGAGGGGGGTGTGTTCCCACAGCCTCCTAGCATCCTCCTGGAGAAGACTCCCTCCTCTCCCACCTGCCCCCCCCCACATGCACCTCAATGCATCCTGCTCTCAGTGACAAATATTGAACTATTTCTCAGAAGTGCTAATTGGGATTTTTAATTGACCATGAGCAAGTTATCAAAGCCCATTTGTCTCTCATGAGTGTTTATTCTCCGAGGGATGTATTCTACCCAGGTTGGCATCATCCCTCTGCAGGCAGGCATTTCCTGAACCACCACACCGTTCCTCAGCTCTCCCCTCTCTTTTTCAGTTTGACCTCATTTAAAAAGAGAAAAGAAAGTACGCCATGTCTAAGGGACACCAGTGACTTCTGAAGGGCCACCCCTGCCGGGAATCTCCTGGTGTGCACATTGTAGAGAGGGGCTGGCAGAAGGGACTTTGACATGGACTCACTTCAGTCATAGCATAGCTCTCCTTACCTAGGTTCCCCTTCCTCGTCTTAGGAGCCTGTTTATTATGAGTGTTAGTGATTGGCAGAGCAACGCTGGCCGGTCCTTCACTAGCTGTCCTCCCGTGTGCCCCATTGAGGATCTGGTGTTGACCCTGTGCTTGGAGCTGCAGCTTTCCTGGACAGGTGATAGAACTGGCTTGGATGTCCTCATGGTCACCAGGGTGCTGGGAACACAGGCCGGATTCAGGGGGCTGGCCATGGAAAGGTTGTCAAGAAGGAGGAAGCTGTGTGGTCCAATCTGATAGAAAGAAGCACAAGGCAGCTTCAGCAGGAAGCTGAGAGAGCTAACTGGGACGGTGGAAGGCTTTGAAACCACAAGTCCTGACCCCCGGTGATGCACTTCCGCCAGCAGGGTCACACCTCCGCCAGCAGGGCCACACCTCCGCCAGCAGGGCCACACCTCCGCCAGCAGGGCCACACCTCCTAAGCTTCCCCAAATAGTGTCAACTGGGAACCAAGTATTCAAAAGCCTGAGACACATGGGGGGGGGCGTTCATTCAAATCACCATACTCCTTTCCTTGGCCCCCACGCTCTTGTAGCCATATCATAATACAAAATCCATCCCACAGTCTCTCACAGACTCAAAGCTGTTTTAAGTCCCAAGTGTCTTCTGAAACCAGAGCATCTCTTAACTCTAACCCTGGGAATTACAAAAGAACTACATTCTTCCAATATACAATGGCACAGAATATACATTGCCACTCTGGGACACGGTGAGGAAACACTGGGTTGAGTCCTTCGACCTATCCGGACATCTGCTAGCACCTTTGTGGCAGTGTCTGTTCACCCTAACCCACGGGGTTGCTAGACTTTAAAGTACAGTGGGGGCTGGAGTTCCCCAGGCTGGCAGTGAGGAGGGCCTGTCCTTGGCAGGTGCCCATGGGAACCACCGCCTAGCAGGCATCTGGGAGCACTTGTATCTATCTTCTATAGAAAGAGCAGTGTGGTGAGAGAGTAACTCGGGAAGGATGGTTGTGTTTGAATGGGTCACCTAAGAGCCCAGGAGGGGATTGGCAATGAGAAGAGAAAGGCCACGAGCCCCAGAGGAACTGACACTGGAAAGAAGGTGAGGCAGCTTCTGGCGGGTCCATCTGGTGATGAGAGAGGAGACAAGAGCCTGCCTCCCCATCCTGGGACCGGCCTTCCATCCCGAGCCCTTTTCTTGATAGATATCACCCAGGTCAAGGAATTCAAGATCAAGTTTTATGAGTCAGGGTGACCTGGTGACTTGGGTACCATTTCCAGCAAGCGAAGACTTCCTAAACCTTAGCCTTAGAGAGTGTGGTACTGCACATGCAAAACACTGTCCGCTTGGAAAAATAACCCGATGTCAGGGTTGCAAGGCTCCTTCTCCTTCTGTCCCCAACACACTATCATTCAGGCTGCCCTTGAACCTGGGAATGTGTAAAAGAGACAGCTATAGATAGAGGGTGGAGGGCCGGGGTGTGCTAAAACCACCTGATTTACAAACAGACTAAATGGAGAGTTCTGGAAAGACAGACAGTTGACAACCAGGTGAAAGATGCCCTGTACCAGGAAATACCAGGGAAATGCAAACAAAATCCACAATGAGGGGCCACCCCACAATCATGAGGGTAAATTCTCTCCCAAACCCAGAAACTAACCAGTGTCGCCAAATGCATGGAGGTGGGGGGGGGGGCTGGAACTTTGGTATACTGTTGACGGGAATGTAAAAACATGCAGTCCTCACGGAAACCAGTGTGGAAGTTCCCACACTTAAAGTGAGCGTCAAGTTTACATCATGTGCGAGTACATGATGCAAAATTTACCGTTCTGGATATACCCAAAAGATGAGGAGGAGGAAGTGTTCTCAAAGAGATATTTGGACACTCGTGTTCACAGCAACCACCTTGACAGCTGAGGCAGAAGCAACACAAGTATTGGTGATATGTGCCTGGGTAGACCAAACACGGTGCGTCCCTCCAACAGAATCTTACTCAGCTCCTAAAAGGAAGGGGAGTGTGGCTTGTGGGTGGTGCTCGCTGAAGTCAGCTGATCGCAAAGGGACAGAGACTATGCAGGTCCACCTCTGTGAGGGACACAGAACAGTCAGGTCCACAGAGACAGAAAGTAAATGGAGATTCCTAGAGGCGAGGGCATGGAAGAAGGGGTCAACATCTAACGCCGACAGAATTTCCCCTTTGGAGAGGAGTTCGGGAGATGGATTGTGATGAGATGGCAGGAGATGGTGAACACACTTCATGCCACTGACCTGGGCACTTAGAAGCTGGGGCGATGGCTCCATCAGAAAAGTGCTGGCCTTGCATCAGGAGAACCTGAGTTTGAGCCATGGAAGTCACACTAAAAATTTAAAAAATGATCTGGACTGGAGAGATGTCTCAGGAGTTAAGGATGAGCACGACTTTGCAGAGGATCTGAGTTCGATTCCCAGCACCCATGTAAGGCAGTTAGTTCATGATTGCCTATGAATCCAGCTCCAGAGGGACCCAATGTTCTGGCTTATGGGAATGTCTGCACACATGTGCATATGCCCACACAAACCCACTGAAAATAAGCATTTTTCTTTTTTCTATCTGACTGAAAATGAAAATAGATTCTACTTTTCTACAATACATCCTGACCACAGTTTTCCTTCCTTCCACTCCTCCCAGCTTCCTGAACCTAATCTCTTTCCTTTCTTTTTTTTTATGGTGATGGGTACTGTATTCCTAGCAATGGGAAACTAGAGACAGGTGGATCACTGGGGCTTGATGTCTAGCCATCCTGGCATACCTGTCTGCTTGACACTTTCCAGGGCAGTGAGAGAGACCCTGTTTCCAAAAATAAAAAAAGATGATGCCTGAGGAAAACTATCCAAGGTGGTCCCTGCCCTCTATACACACATCCCCATTCGTGTACCTCCTGCTCATGTACACACGTGTCCCTGCACACACATGAACACAAAACAATTAAGATAGTAAATTGCATGCTATGGTAATTTGAACACAAAATTTTTATTCTAAAAATAGTCATAGTTTGTCACAAGAGAAGAAAGTGACAAATCAGTTGTCCCCGGGGTCAACTTTACTTGAATGTCATTACTTTACCTCAGCACAAGCAGAAATAAAGTCCAGAATGGTAGGGCTTTATTTCTGTGCAGGCTGGTAACCAGGAGGGAACACTATCGGCTGGTATCTTGTAGGACAGGAGCCAAGGGCAGTTGCCAGCACAGAAGAAAGATTTGTCTAGGACCAGGAATTGGATGAATTTGGGATTGATCTCAGTGCTGCTGGCTCTGGCTGTGTGCCTTTGGACTAGTGAGCTAACCTCTCTGAGCTACTGCTCTCTTCTTGAGAAAATGAGGGGCCATTAGTAACAACACCTGAGCTGTTGAGAAACTGAAGACCACCCAGGCTATGCGTGGGAAGGATCCAGCAAATAGATGGCCTTTGTTAAATGTTAGGTCCTCTATTAGTCCCCGAAGAGTAGTCCCAGGAGGAGGTGGAGCTAACAGACTGTTTAAATGCCAGCAGCAGCCTCTGATGACAAGGAGGTTGTACTATTAATGGGTGAACAGAGAAGATGTCCTTTTCCAAGGTATTGGGCAGGAATTTACATGTTGGAAGTGAGTGGCTCTTGCATTACTCCTAGCTGACTAGTGTTCCCAGCCCCCATGCCATCCAGGTCCAGATCACTGAGAAGGGAGGGTAATTAAAGATGTGCTGGACAGGCTACACTCTGGCCAGGTACTAAGGAAGGCTGGCCAGAGGAGACCAGCTCTGCAGCTCTGGTATCTCAGGTCAGGCAGGGTGCACCCAGCTTCCTGCTTGCCCAAAGCCAGACAGGATTCTAACTCCTGCTTCCTTTAACCATCACCTTCAAGGATGGCTCCTCCCAGCCGCCCTGGGAACCCTTGCTTTCCAACCTGTTCTCTTGGCCACCTGGTCAATCCTTTCCTCTCTCCACTCCCTGTGTGAGTCTGGCATCATCTGAAGACCTGAAGCTGAAGAAGGGGCCAGGTCCAGCAGTGCACCCCGGCATCATTTTCCCTGTTGCTGTCTCCCCAGAAGCGTTCAGGCGCTCTGAAAACAACAGACTTTGTGTTTCTGTTTTCCCACATCGTCTCTAACATTCCTCTTCTATGAGGGGTAACCCCACTCCTCTCCCTTACCTACATCCCCCTTTGCTGCTCCAGCCATGTATACATTTTCTTATCATGAATTTTTCAGCTTTATTTTATGTATATAGGTGTTTAGTCTGCATGTACGTCTATGGACCATGTGGATTCAGTGCCTGCAGAGGCCAAGGAGGGGCATCGGATCCTCTGGGCCTGGAGTTACAGATGGCTGTGAGGCACCATGTGGGTGCTAGGAATCGAACCCAGGTCCTCTGGAAGAGAAGTCAGTGCTCTTAACTTCCAAACCATCTCTTCAGCCTTGAAGTCTTCTCATAATGTTTAAAAGGTTTTGTTGTTGCTGTTTTCAAATTGTTCTCTAATGATGACTCCGCATTGATGAGTTCTACTAGCATCTCCTAAGCATCTATTACCTGCTTGAACCACTTATGTTATATTTAATCCTAACCACAGCTGACATGATAGTTATAGCTGGAGAAATTAAGGCTCAGAGGATGAAGAGCTCCCTCAGGACCACATGGTTGTGAGTGCTGGTGTGGGATTTCAAGCCAGCTTCTCTGGCCTCGCACTACCAGAGAAGTCTCTGGTTGTCCCCAGCGACCACTGTAGCACCACCTCCCATGGTCCTTGTCTTCCGAGTCTCCCTTTCCCTTCTCACTGCTATAACAGTGCTGAACACCTCTCCTGGCTTACAGTACACTTTGGAGTTTCTCTGTGTCTCCCCCTGCACACTGGTTTCTCCCGGGATCAATCCTGTGACCACTGGTTGGGATGCCCACCCCCTTCACGCTCCCCTCCTCCCCACACTATGACTTGAACTCAGGGCCTCGGATGTGTTGGGCGAGTGCTCTACCTTAAGCTACAGCCTCGGTTCTGCTTTCATTTTTTATCCTGACATAAAGTCTCAGCAGGTTATCTAGACTGGGCTTGAGCTCACTCTGTAGTTCACGAAGGCCTTGAGCTAGCTACCCTTCCACCTCGGGCTTCTGAGTAGTTGGGATTATAGGCCTGCATCACCAAGCTCAACCGTGATGTCCACTCTTGAT
This sequence comes from Mesocricetus auratus, assembly GCF_017639785.1. Classification (NCBI taxonomy): domain Eukaryota; kingdom Metazoa; phylum Chordata; class Mammalia; order Rodentia; family Cricetidae; genus Mesocricetus; species Mesocricetus auratus. The sequence continues at coordinate 24,176,020 of NW_024429203.1, forward strand.
TGTAATCATCCTTTGCACACTGATGGCCCCAGTACGTCTGAAGTCCCCAGCATAGTCGGCCTGTTTCCAAACAAGCTCACAACCTCCCTTATTTATGCCAGTCTGCCCTTGCTCCTTTCTTCCTTAGATTCATTAGGGGCCAGGAAGGGGTTCCGTGAGCAAAGTGTTTGCCATGCAACCATGAGGACCAGGGTTCAGATCTCTAGGAGCCTCATGAGTACTGGGCTGGCTTGATAGCCCACTGTAATTCTAATGCATATGAAGTAGAGACATGGGATCCCCAAAGCAATCTAGATAGTTAGATTAGTTAAACCAACAAGCCCTGATTTATATGTTGAGACCCCACATTTATAAGGTGGAGAGTGATCAAGGAAAGCACTTGACATCCACCTCTGGCCTGCATACACATCTGCACATGTATATATGCGTGCATCCACACACATGAAGACATGCATACACACAGGCACACCATATACATATATGCATACAATATAAATTGACATGGCCCATCTAGCTGGAGGAGAAGACATCTCTCCCCTGACTCTGTCTTTTCCAAAGCCATGGATTCCCTACTCTATCTTTCCTCTTGCTGTTACTGCTCTTGTTGGGATTTTGTAATATTTTCTTTAAACTCTTGTCTACCTTGTAGTATCTGCCTTTAATCCATCCACTCAACAACTATCTAGCAGATGCCTTTTAAAGCCTGTTCTTATCATTTGCCCTGAATACTCCCCATCTTCCAGTCATCTAGAAACCAAAATTCAGATCTTTGGGAGGTGTTCAGTGATACCAAGCTCACTCCAAGGGACCTCTGTCCTCATCTTTAATGACATACCCTACCCACTACCCAGTGCCCTAGGCTGCCTTTCACAGGCTGAGAAATAGCTCATAACCTCATGGCTGTCTGACAGAGCAGTTCGTTCGAGGTTTGTTTCACAGTGCTTCCTTCAACCACTCTGACTTCACCCAGAATGAATGGTTCCTCGTGGCTTCCCATTCTGCTTGATGCAAGCCAAGTTAGGCATGTTAGGAAGCGGTGCCACCTTTGACTTGCTACAGTGAGGCTTTACATTTCCCTAGTGCAGATCTCCCAGCCAGCATGCAGATGGAAGCAGAGGGAAAAGCAGTGTGGTCCACCTAAGGCACTCCTCTGTACCTGAAACACAGCAAACATTGGGTTTGTAGATGGAGAGAGAGAGAGGGAGGGAGGGAGGGAGGGGGAGAGAGAGAGAGAGAGAGAGAGAGAGAGAGAGAGAGAGAGAGAGAGAGAGAGAGAGAGAGAGTTTAAATAAAGCAAGAAGAGGAGTTTCTGTCCTCTGCACCCAGCCTCACAGCATTCAGAAAAGGACGGGAAAAAGCCATGCCAAAAACACATCTATTGTTTTTCCATAAGGACCCAGGACTGAAGAAAGATAGAGCGTGTTGACCCATGGTCATTGGGGGGGGGGAGAAAGAAAGGGGAAAGAGAAAGGAAGAAACAAAGGAAGAAAAGTGTAACAAAGTCCCGCAAGGTATCTTGGTGGACTAGGCTGAAATACGTTATTCACTGTAACACCTGGTTAAGGTGAAAGAAACTTCAGGCTATCCCATCCAACTCTCTCCCATTACCAAAGAGAATGAAAGCCCCAAATTATCATTTAGTGAAGGAAGTACCACTTATTAGATATATAACCAGCTGCTGGTCTGTATTTTAAGCTCTGGATTTCTTGCCACTCCTGACTTTTCCTGGAGTTTCTGGGTGTACAGCATGCTAATCAAGCATGCACAAAAGATGTGGTAGGATGGGCTATTGTGCACCTGAAGAGAGACATCAGGAGTTCTTCTGGTGGCCCTGATCTTCACCCCCTTGGTAACAGAGCAAACTGCAAAGCCAAGCTACAAGTCATGCTTTTCAAATAAGTGGATGTCACAGAACGCAAAAAGGATGGCTGCTCTGTGGGGCTTCGAAATCAGGATCTGAAATGCCTTTCAGGCAGGAACATCAGGCTAAAAGGAAAGAGATGAAACCTAATGGGGATAAATGGAGAGCCTTGCACTGAGTTTCCAAAAAATCGATTCTGTAAGTACCGACTCGGGAGAGCCAGACCTGATGGAAGTTCAGACTGGAAAGGCTTGAAATGTTTACAAGGGGATCTTAGGTAGCTCCAGTCAGGTACACAGTTCATTCTTGGGCGAATGAATGAAATTAAGAATCTAAAACAAAATACACACACACACACACACACACACACACACACACACACACACTCTAAAACAGAGGGTTTGATGCTTCCTGTCCACAGCATCAAGCAGAGAACATGTGGGTAGAAGGGACCTTAACCCTTAACAATCTGACTATATATAGGTGGGTACTTGGGGTGACAGGATCTTAGAATGCCATCTTATGGGAAACAAATGCTTTAGAACACAGGAGCACTAGCTCAGGGGAGAGTAAAGAATTCTAAAGACAACTAGCATGTGGTGGAGAGGCTATCATCTGATTCAGAGGACAGAATTTAGAAGTCAGTAAGACAGCAGATTTTGGGACCAGAAAGGGAATACTATCCACAATGTCCCCTGACCCAGAAGTCCATCTGTGTAGGTCGCCAGCGTGGTTACTAGCCTCTGATTTTCATTACAGATTCATAGCAACCAGGATTTTATACTACGTGTGTGTGAGTACGTGTGTATCTTTACAAGCATACATAAGAATGTGTGATGGCCAGGGGTCATTTCTCAGGAGCACCAGGGAGGCCTTGGCGGGTCCCGTTTCTTCCTTATTTTCTTAGATAAAGTCTCTCATGGGACTTGGGGGGCCTGCCAGCACCGCTCTAAGCTGACTTTTGTTTGTTTGTTTTGTTTTTGCTTGTTTGCTTTTGCTTCTTTTTTTAATGCATGTGTACTGGGGTTCCAAATTCAGCTTCTCATGTTTGCTTGGCAGGCACATTACTGAACTATCTGCTCAGCCCCTCTATATGTATATAAAACCCTAGGAGTCAGCACTTGTTTTAAATTCTAACCAACATTTAGTTTTGGCTTCTAGTTGGTGGGCAGTGCCCAAAGCTCGGTGTTTTCAGGGAAGGGAGGAGGGATAGGAGCAACTAGGTCCCCAAGAAAACTCACCTTGGGTTTTCATGCCCAGTCAGGCTAGGAGGACAGACAATGGGTGGGAAATGTTGACTTTCTGCTTAGCCACAGGGAAGTCATCTCAAACAAAACAGGAAGGAAACAGCATCGCTGTATGGGGAGGAGGGGAAGCAGCCAGGAAGGAGCCTGCTCAGGGACTGTATCATGGGCCTCTTTGCCTTGGGAAAACACTGCTCCATGGTCCCTCTGCAGCACGCCTTGAAGTCTTCGCACTCCCTTAGGCCCAGCTCTCCAGCTGAAATGGACTTATTTATTTTTAATAGAGACCATTTGAGGTAGTTGTGTTTTCAAAGGCTGATGTGCTCCTAAGTACTTTCCATTCTCACAGGATTTTTAAAAAATCCTTTCTGAGTAGTGATGCTGAACAGGAGTTGGGGGAGGGTAGTCCCCTCTCAGTGTCTGCTGTGACTCAGCCTCCTAGTGAGGGTCGATCCCACTCCCATCTCAGAAAGGGAAGATCATGGGAGACACATGTAATGGACAGAGCACCCTGGGAACAAGAGGTAGAGAAGAGAGGACAAATGGCCTCCCCTGCCCCTCCCGGCACCCCCCAAGCTTCGCCCTGAACTCACAGTGTGGAAGTAGTTGTGGCTTTTAAACAACTTACACACACTTGTCGTCCAAGATAAAATGTTATTAAGATTAAATGCCGAGCAGGGAACGAATCCGACTTCCCACTGTCATATTTCAGCTCTGATGAGTGATTGTATTTCGGTAGCCCCAGCTCCTAAGCAGGGAAACAGCATTATTATCATTAATAAGCCCATAATGGGGAAGAGAAATTACAAACACTTCTGCAACAAGCGGCCCTCCAATGTTAATATTTTATGAGCACACAGAGAAATCTGCGACTGAATGTAAATGGCAGAATTATACGTAACTATAATGTAAACACGCATAATTGGGTTGAGTTGAGGGGAGGGGGAAGGTTGGTGATGATGGGCTGAAGGTGGCATTTGCATCACTGGGTGGATCCTCAGATGATGAATGGCAGAGCTCGGGGGCACCCCATCACCCGGACTCGTCTCCTTCCATCTCTTGTTTCTGTGAGGTGGCCCCATCTTCCCAGACCCTGCAGGAAAGCTGCCCATTTTCCATATGTCATATGTCACCCTTGATGTTGGAACACTTGAGACAGATAATTATAATCCTAAATGTCATTTCCTGGGGACTTTCAGGTCTGCTCATGTGAGTTTCCTTTTGCCTAAAATGTGATCTGTGCATCAGCATTGCCTTGTCTTCTATTCCCCAACCACAACCAAATGCTCCGTACATGTTACCCCAGGATCCCTGTGGAGAATTTTTGCTGAGTGGTTTTAGTTTGGGATTTTGGCTCCAGAACCTTTGCTTCAAAGTAACTGTCTCATGGCAATCCAGCTAGCCAGAGAGCTTCCATAATTGAAGCTGAGTAGAGGCTAGAACCCCTCAACTCCTAGTCCCACTTTTTCCTCAGGGGAGGAATACAGGACAATCACTATGGAATTCAAAGAAACTGCTTTCTTCCTGCCCCATGGACCACAGTTTTCTGCTTTGCAGACAGCTTCAAACATGGCTGGGAGGTGGCAGACCTTGCTCAAATCTCATCTCTCTAACTCCTACCGCTCTTTCTGAAAAAAGGGATGGAGTTGAGCGGGAGTTTTCTCCCTCCCCATCCAGCTGTGAAACCCAGAAATGGGCAGTCCACAAGAACATTCTACCGTCCAGTGCAAACCCCTACATAGCAAATGATGAAAAGCAGGAAGGGGGCCTGAGAGCATAGGCAGCCTGTACCCCTTGCGGGTCCTGAAGTCACCTCCCAGGGCTTCCATCATTGCCTTTAAACTTGCCAGAGCTGGGACCTGCCTGTGTCTATACAGGGATCAGCACAGGACTTGGTGTGGCCATAAGGGCAGGAGCCACAGTGCCCAACGGTGCCCGACTCATGGGTACCCAGGAGACCCCTGAACGCGGGAATGGTTGGACTAGGAATCGGTTCATAATGCAGTTAATGAACAGAAGCGGCTCTCCTCTTCTTTGTGTGGCTTTGGAGATTTTCATTTTGCAGTAAAGTCTGTGGCTACAAAACCTGACTATGGAGGACCTACCAGGTGTGAGCACCGTGCTGGTGGCTTTCTGTAAAGACAGAACTGCATCCGGCTGGAAGCGGGCCTCTCTTCGCTGCCACTTCCTTGCCCTGCCTCCCCAGTTTTCCCGCTCCCCTGCTCCTGCTCATTATTTCTCTCCGCAGTTATGTTATTATTGGCCTTGGCAAAGAGTTTCAGGGGTGTCGTTTGTCTGAGCAACATTATGCAGAATTAAGTTCCAGGGTAATTTCTGATGCAAATACCTGTCCTCCAGGAGAATGTGAATTAAGCCTGCTGGTCTCTGTTCCACAGAGGCAGTGCATTTGAAACCAGCCTGCCAGCAGCCAGGGAAGCTGGGGGCGGGGCGTGGAGGGGGGCACAGGACACACCACTCCAGACCTTCCTAAACAGCTCATATAGGCTCCAAAACAGAGAGAAACTTGAGCAGTCAGCTCCTACACCCTCATCCCATTACCAACCCCTGATGCTGAGGATGTCTGATCCCCCCCCCACTTCAGAGACATTCCCCAGAAAATTTCAAAAATTGCTGGTAGAAAGGCATCTATCCTCTCTCTCTCTGTCGCCTCCCCCCTCATGTGTGGTGTGTGCCCTTCCATTTCAAAGGGCCTCCCTTGTTTTCTAGGCTGGCCAGCCAGCAACTCTGCCTCAGCCTGCCTCTGCCTCCTCAGCGCTGAGATTTCAAGCACGAGCTGCCCTGCTGCTCTCTTTGCCTCCATGCTCACTCTAGGGGTCTGGGGATGGAACTGTGGTCCTAATACAGGTGCTTGAATGGCAGCACTTAGTCAGCCAAGCTCTACACCCAAAAGGGTTTTCTCTAGAGCCGACCCAGTGTTTCTTGCTATGCACTGTTTATGAGGCTTTCGATCCATACTTTTCAGATTTCAGAGCATTGCCAAATCACGTGAGAGAGCAGATTGGGAGACCTTGAATCCCACAGGATCCGTTTTAACCAGCTCCCAGGTAGTGCTGTCCCATGGAACACCCACTTCAAGTTTCCCCTCTTTTGCAATTATTATTATTCATTTTATTTTTTTTTCATAACTCAATGCCATGACTCTTGAATGCTCACTTTGTAACTGACAACTTGTTGTCACCGGGTCAAGGTTGGACAAGTCTGGGCTTAAGAGCTGTTTTATCTTTACTGAGAGCGGTTGTCTGCATGATCACTCCCCTGGGAGATCTCCGAGCCTTCATCTGTGAAGTTAGGACCCTGAGACTTCTGTGTCCAGTTGTCCTGACCTGAAGTCACCTCTGGAAATGAAAGTCCCAGGATATCAGGAGAGCATAAACTGTCTGGCTTGGCTGTTTCCAGGGCCATGAGGAGTTAAGTGCCACTCCAGAGCTAGGGTGACTAGCCTCCCTCCCACTCGGTGCTCCAGAGCCCACCCCTTCTTCAGCGCAGGGCATATCCAACATGGAAGCCTGCTGAAAGGGCTCCTAAGCTCGGAGAGACTTTGGGGATGCCACCTGGTTGTTTTGCCCTTGGCTTCTGAGAAAATCAGGGTGATTTGTGTAACCCTGGGTATTGTTTAGTATATTCTAGAAGAGTCTAGAAGGAGACTCTGTTGGTTGAACTCATTATCCCTTAGGGCTTCTATTCTGTTCAGTCCTGTAGGGCAGCAAAGGCAAATGCACACTGAGTGCCCTTTCCTTGCAGATACGAGGCACAGAGAGGTTTGGAGGCTTGCCTGAAGTCACACAGCTTGTTCCAGGTTAAGCCAAGTCGAGGCGCTTAAAAATGGGGCTGTAGATGGTGCAGGAGAAAAGACAGGGGATGAGGTTCTGTAGAGCTAAAGAGACAGAAGGAAATGCACCTCTAACTACTGCCCTGCTTGGTCTTAAAACCTTTGTTGGAAATGGCAGGCCTGGCCTTTACCAAACATCAGAACAGAGCCTTCGTGTGGCCCCTGCTAGCAGGTGAAATGGATGTATGCTCCTAGACCCAACCGGGTGCTTTCCTTAATGGTTCCTGGGAGCAACCAGCCATGTCCCCGCCTGCTCTGTCCCTCAGGGTTGGCATCTCTGTAGCAGTTTTATGCTCCAATGTCTCTGAGTCATTATCTTCCCAGACACCATTCTTTTCTTCCATGTTACGGCTGCTCGTGCTGCAAATCCATCCTCGTCTCCCCCCTCCCTTCTCAGGGTGCAGGCTTTCCCTCCACAGCACGCCACTCCCTCCTCTACAGCCTTCGCAGCGAAGGAGAGCAGGTCACAGCCCTCGCTTGGAGCTGCCTATGCAGCTGCCTTTAGACCCCCGTGCCCTGGACCTTGAGGCCTGTCCAGCCATAGTCTGACAACAGTGGTCACATCTGAGGTCCGAGCCATCTGGCCATTTTCTCTTGATGTCCCTGGGGCCCTTTGTGTAAGGACATGATACACCTGCCGTCAAGAATCTGCCCTCAGTAGTCTTGTTAATAATTCATACTTCCAATTTCTCCCCTGCCCATAGCCCTAAAGATTAGACTATATCTAAGCTTGATTTATTTCCTTATTATTTTCAGTCGGATGCTGTTAACTTCCTAGGACTTAGAGGGTGTTCTGTGTACTCCATGTGTCTAGACATGCAGTATCTATTCAATAAATGATTATTGTGTTGAGGGTGTAGTTTAGTGAAGTACTTGCCTGGTATGCAGAAGGCCCTGGGTTTGAGCCCCAGGAGAAAGAGAGAGAGAGAAAGAAAGAAAGAAAGAAAGAAAGAAAGAAAGAAAGAAAGAAAGAAAGAAGGAAGGAAGGAAGGAAGGAAGGAAGGAAGGAAGGAAGGAAGGAAGGAAGGAAGAAAGAAAGAAAGAAAGATAGATAGATAGATAGATAGATAGATAGATAGATAGATAGATAGATAGATAAGGAATTGTACAAAAATTGGGGCATCAAAGACAGATCCAAATCTGAATCCAGGTGGCCCTTGACTCCTTCCTCCTACTTTAGTTCCTGTAGTTGTCTTAATTGTGATCTCTTCGACTTTCCTCCCACCCCTCTGACTGCTCCTACCCCTCCCCCCTCTCCCCTTTTTCCTGTTTCTCTCTGCCCATCTCCAGCTTCCTCAGTCCACTTCCTGAGCAGCTCTAAGACACTGTCCACAGCCACAGATCCTCTCACAGCTAGACTCCTAAAGAAAAAGGGCAGTCAGTCCCAATGGGTCAGTAGCCTCTCTCTCACTCCGGGTTCCAATCACCAGGTTTTGAGCCACAGTGTGAAGACTCTTTAAAAACACCCATCCAGACAAACAAGCTCTCTTCTGCATGAGCATCACCCTGGTGCCACTTTCGGAGGGCACAGTAGATGAACTTTACCCACTCCTGACCTCTGTGTTAGAGTTCAGAGTCCCAGGCATCTCAGTGACAGCTCTGGTCCTCTCCCCTACACCCAGGTGTCTGTCCACTTCTCTGAAGCTGAGTCACATGCCATTTTGGTACCCCTGGATAGGAAAATAAAAACCTGCAAGTTGTTTACAACCAAGTGTGACTGGGTTGGTTGGTCACAATCAGTTGAAAGAGAACTTTGTTTAATGAGGGAGGTGGGGAGCTCAGAGTGAGGACCAAAGGCTGGAAGATGAATGGACCAGTGCTAGCTGCAAACCAGCACTCTGCTTCCGGTGTGATGGGGCTAGCAGCCAGCTTTGCAGAAGGTTGGATCTGGCAGATCCCAGAACCTGTGCTGTAAACTGGTTATACCTGATACTTACAAGTGTCAGTGCACAAGGGCAGGATGGCAAGTTAAGAGCCATTGTCTAGTCACTGAAACTTAAATACAAGAAGTGCCCCCCGACCTGTCACAATCCTTCTCCTGACCCCTGGCCAGGTGAGGTTCAGAGCTCTTGACCATAGAGAGATTTAGGCAAGCTGAGATCCTTGGTGGGGAGGAAGCCAGGACCTCACGCCATCCCAGCATCTTTCCCCCATCTCCCTGTCGCCAGGAATTCTGCCTCTGGGTTCCAGAGGATAGGTGCAACTGCAGATGAGTCCTCAGCAGCAAGTCCTCACAGAGCAAGGCTGCAGCCCTCTTCAAGGACTCGGCCCTGCTTTCTAAGAAAAGGCACTCAGTTCTGTGGCTGCTACATGACCATGGTCATCGCCCTAAGGGCAGACAGTATAACTTTGCTGCAAATCACAGCAACCTCTACAAATAATAAGACTTGGAGACTGAAGACCTTTTCAACCCTTGGGACCCAGCAGGGCAAGCCTGCAAACAAAGAGTGACTCTGAGCAGCTGAGTTGCCACTCACAGCCAACAGGGGGGAAAAGTGCTCTGAGTTTGGAGCTCACAGCAGCTCCATGGGGCAAAGTGTCATCCCCTTAGCCAACAGGTCTTCCATTCCATCAAGGGTTTGTTAACGGAGGATATAGGGACCCTAGGGATGATGCCCCTGAGGATATACATGGCTGTCATGCTGCCTGCACCCATCTTGGCCATGCCCTTCCTTTGACTCCAAGTGGGTCTTCCCCAGGCCTTGATTTTTGCTAACATGAACATAAAAGGGAAGGGGGGGTTAGAGAAAATAGCACCTACCTGGGAATCAGGAGACCTGGGTTCTAGACCTGGTCACCAACTTCCCATGTGACCTTAAATGAGTGACGTAAGCTCTCTTGAGCCTCACTTTCCTCATCACAGTCTCATTATGTGGTCTCTAAGACAGATTCCCTTCAGCTTCAAAATCTTGGCCTCTACAATGTCGTCCACATCTAGTGTATGTGTGTCACTGTATGTATGCATATCGAAATAGATGTACATGACCCATACATCTGTCTTGAAATGCTTGACGAAGCCCCTGGAGATCCTTAGGTGCCTCTGTACCATGGAGGTTCCAGACCCTCTGTAGACCTGACTGGGCTCTGCTTCAATGTGGCCGTCCTCATCTACTGATTGCCCATGCTGGCCTCTGGGCACTGGCTGCAGAATCTACGTCTCTGTGAGGTCACCTGGGCCTCTTCCACAGTCTGCTTAGAGCATTTTGGCAACAACCCTCAGCTCCATTCATTGGCTGAGTGCTCAGCCAGCCCTGGCAACGGCACCTTATTTCCCATACATTCTCAAGTGCACACCAACACCCTTCACTTTTACAGTATTGCCTGAGAAGCAGTTGACACTCCACCGTGCACTGTGCATTATGCAGACACATCTTATCAGCACAGGGACACTTGCACAAAGCAGAAAGGGCCACCTCCTCCCAAACCTGATCTTTTCTTAATGAAACTCCGCTCTGCCTATCCCTCCTTGTTAACTCCAGGCCTCCGTATGGAACCGAGCTCTGGCTTTTGATACACCAGCAGCTTCACCCCACGCGTCCCCTTCCTCTCTCTCTCTCTCTCTCTCTCTCTCTCTCTCTCTCTCTCTCTCTCTCTTTTTCTTTAAGGTAATGAAATGTGTGAACAGTTTGTTCTCAGATAAAAACAAGCAGTGATGGGTTTCGTACCTCTTTGTGTAGGAGGGAGAGGGGGTTCTAAGTGAAGCACTGGGTGGCGGCGGAGCAGGCTGCCTTAAGAGGTGAGATGAGGAGGAAGGAGGAGACTGGGAAGATCCGTCTGCGGCCCCTGTGTGATCTGTTCTCTTTCATTCTCCCTGCATGTGGACCCCACTGCTGGCTTTTGATCAGAGCACAAGCACGGGCAACTGGGGAGCCTCAAGCCCTTTTAGGAAGAGCATTAGTACAAATGTAGGTGAAGAAGAGGGGTTTGACATTTGGGATGCCCTTAATAGGGAAGAGTGTCCTCGTAAGCATTGGCTCCTCACTACTCATCCCCAAGGAAAGAGGAAGGGACCATTAGTACATGAATTCTCTGCTTCTGTCTGTGCCTGTCAGTGGATGTGAGTACTATTCCACTACTTCCTTTAAAGCCAGTAGTGGGGACCTTGTTTGGGGTGAGTGGTAGCAGAATAAAAGCAGCTAACACTGAGCACCCCCTGGGAGTCAAGTGCTGCAGACACTTTCTGTGTGGCCCACATGGAAGCCGTGTCAAGGGGCCTGCTGAAAGCTTCACAGACTACATAGAGGATCCAGGATACAATCCTGGAGGTTTGCTTCTGGAGATACATCCTGAAGCCCCGTGTTTAAAAGAACTGGAAAATCTCTGCTGGCAGTTGGCTTTGTGACCTCAAGCTGATCGATCATTGCCCTCTCCGAGATTCCGCTAACTTGCAGTTATCAGCATGTGACTACTGCTGTGCTCTGCCCTGGGTGGCTCAGTTCCACACTCTCCAGGGTCTAGCAGAGTGCCAAACACCCTAGATGCCTTTCGCTCTTTCCCACTTGGGAGTCCTGTGTCCTTGGTGTCCTGGAGACCAGCCATGTTCAGGCCACTGCACTGATGTCCTTGTCGCTCAGTCACCGACGCTCCCTCATGTCCTCTCTCATTTTTCATGCCATCCTACTACAAGCTACTGCAGGTGTCTTCACGGACTGCCTCCAGTTCATACTAGGATGGGATAAGATCCAAACTAACCAAAGGGAGGTATCTGGCCAGTGCATCGGTGCAAGACTCCTGCCTCCTAGGGGAAGTTTTCTGTTAGCTGTTTTCATCTGTCCCCACATGTCCCCATCAGTCCTGACCAGTGAGGTGAGTGAATGAAGGACAGGGGCCGCTGGAATGGGAAAGAGTGGAAAATGTGGTCTGATTTCTGTTCAAGCCATTTAATGGCCATGTGGTCCCAGACAAGTCACCCTGGCACTTGGGGTTTGCTTCCTCATCAGTAGAATAACAAAAGGACCAGCTTACATTAGGCCAGGCAGTTTTCCTCTTGTCTGCTCCAACCACCGTCCGGCCTTCATAGCTTTCCCTGAAAAGGGCACGCACCTGTTCCTGTCACTCTTGGGCTCAGGGTCATGGGCCACATTCTCCTAAGACTCTACACTATGTAGTGATTTGGGGGCCTCGGGAGTCACAGAGCTGGCTGGGGGAGGAGTACATTCCGCTTATTGTCTTAGGGATAGGAATGGACTCTTTGCCAGCTGTCCCTGTCTGAGGAGAAACCCTCCCTCAGATATGCCATATGGCTGGAGGTGGGGTCGAGGTTGAAGGACTTCCTGAAGGGCTACCACCTATCAGGCCTTGCAGAAGACACCTCTCCTGTCTGCGGAACATTAGAGTCCTTTCCACCTGTTCCCTCTCTCTCTCTCTCTCTCTCTCTCTCTCTCTCTCTCTCTCTCTCTCTCTCTTTCTGAATTTAATTCATGTCATAGGCTATTTCTGCAAAAATACTCCATAGTATCTGAAATTTATTTTATAATGCTTTAACTTTTTTATGTATTCTTTGTGTCTTTCACATCACGCATCTTGATCCCATTCATACCCTGGCCCTTTGTGTCCGCCTTCTTCCCTTGAAGCCCCCCCCAATAAAGCTTAAGAGAAAGAACCCGGTTGTGGAAGCTGTAGGGTGACACAGTGAGTCATGCAGTCAAAGAGTCATTGGTTTGGTTCGAGGTCTCTGGTTTCTGCTACTCTATCGATGCTGGGCCCTCACTGGAACTCCCCTTGGATATCCTGCTGTTGTCCTGTGTCGTAGGTATCCTGCAGCTTGAAGTCTGCAGGACCATAAGCTCCAGCAGGTCATAGATGGTGTGGATGTTGGGGTGGGCTGACCCATAACCCGGGCCTCAGTAGTTGCAGGGTTGGTCAGCCCACTGGCTCTCCCTTGTCCTCACCACCAGGGTGCGCTCTCCTGAATTGCCCATATCACCTCCACCTGGATGGAATTTGAGACCTTTCTCTCATCCATTCCCTCTTGAAAAGGGGGTTGGGGAAAGGCAGACTTCACGGGGACTTGGAGGGAATTGGTGTTTACTGCATGACTTGCTGTGTTACACTACAGCACCCGTGGCAAGGTTTTTTCCTTTCTTTTTTCTCTTAAATTTTATTGGGGAGGGGCTGCAAGGGTAGAAGGCGGACACAAAGGGCCAGGGTATGAATGGGATCGAGATGCGTGATGTGAAAGACACATAAAAGAATGCATAAAAAGAAAGTTAAAGCATTATAAAATAAATTTCATGGGGTATTTGTAGAAATATTCTATGATATATGAATTAAATTCTATGAGAGAGAGAGACAGAGAGAGAGGTGGAAAACACTGAGAGGGATCAGAGCAAGTGGTTGCAATCAGGAAACCTTCAAGTTCAGATTCCTGGCTGCAGCAGGTGGAAGCAGGGAAGATGCCAGGTGTGGGGGATGGGCGGGGTGTCTGGAAGAATCGGCTAGCAGATGGCCTCATGTGCCAGCCCAAAGAGAGTACCTCATACTTCTCTCAACAGGGCACTGCTAGCATTTGAATGGAAAGATCCTTTGTTCTGCTGGGCGGCCCTATACATGGCAGGGAGTTAAGGATCTCTGGTACCCAGGTACCCAACCTCTGTGATCAACAACCTTTCCCATTTCCTAACAGCACCTAAAGGAAGAAGGAACCCACCTTCATGAAGAGGTCACTGAAGGACAAAGCAAGCATGACAAGGTCAAATGTTAGCCATAGGGAGTTCGCATCGTGCTTGAGTGGGCATGCCAGGCAGGCTGGCAGCGGGGTAGCCAGTTAGAAGCTTAAATAATGATATTCATCTGTGGTAATATTAATAGAAGAGGCTTCTGGTGGCTGGAGGATTTTATGTGGGTGTTTGTGATTCTGCCCAGTGTCTCGGAAGGGACTCCCGAGGAGGCAAGAATGAAAAAGTCCAAGATTAATTTATTAAATTAATTAAACAGTCCCCGCTAATGATGTCCTCACTTGGGTTTTCTGTGGGTTTTCATTTAAGTGGGGAGCAGGCAAGATGCTGGAACTAGGAAAGGGGGTGGGTGGCAATGGAGGAGAAGGCGGTCTCTGAGTAGCTAACACAGCTCTGCAAATTAAAAATGGAAATTCAGTAAAGCCCTGGCATGTCAAGAGACGTTTTGTTCAAACTTGAAATCCTGAAGCATGTTGAGAGGGGCCCCATCTTGTCATTGCCTGCAAAAAGAAGGGGTTTGTGGTCTTCCCCAGGTTGGACTGAACTTCAGTGCCCTATGGTGAAAAGGGGTGCTGTGAAGGGGGCGTGGCCTCCTATGACCTCAGAGCAGTGCTTCCCAAGTGTCCCTGTGCATAGCACCACCCGGGGCTCTTGCTGGAGTGTGGATTCCGATTTCTTGGGCTCTTCATGGCTTATATATACTTAAAGTTTCCAAGGATGTTTGTGTGGTCCTGAGGACCATACTTTAGCAGTGGCAAGATGCTCAAGTCTTGTTGGATTCTCCCAGGTCCATCCCTCTGTGGGGGTGGGGAAGGGTTAAAGAGAGCTGACAAGCTTGGGAGATCTGGGAGGGAGAGGAAAAGGTGGGTGTGCACCCACAAGTGTTTATTCCTGTGGTCCAGAAAGCTGTGGGATTCTTGATCTGCAAAGCACAGGGCGAGATCCAGGATTAGAAGGAGGGAAGGAGGTGCGCTTGGTGGCACAGGCCTGTAAACCCAGCTACTTGAGAGTCCGAGGCAGGAGGATCCCTATTTAAGTTCTGCCTGGGCTATAAAATGAGTTCAAGACCAGCCTGGGAAATTTAGTGAGGCCCCGTCTCAGAATTAAAAGCTAAGGGGGGGGGGCTGGGGATGTAGATGAGTGGCAGAGGACTTGCCCTGCACGCACGAGACCCAGGAGTCCATCTCCAGGAAGAGAAAATGGAGGAAGAAGAGAAAAGAGAAGAGGAGGACAAAGGGAAAATCCCTGAGTATAAGGGAGGCTCTCCGTCAGGGGTCGCCTGGGAAGAGCCCACCACCTCACTCTTGGAATAACTCGACACTGCGAAGTTTCATGCCCCTCAGGCTCTGTGCTCCATCTGCCCTAGATTTTCACTGCAGCTGTCACAATTGGAAGCTTGGCTCTTTGGAGGGGAGTAGATTCCAGAGGACCACCCCAGCGGGGGGTATTAGGCTATTTGACCTGCCAAATATTTTCAAGGTCTGTTCAATCTGGCCCTGGCAAGGCAGGGAAGCCTGGCCTGGGAGGCTAATCTCAAAGCCTTGGTGGCTTGGTAACCCATGGTGGAATGAGAAGGTGGCACTCCACAAACCTGACATGCAGAGGCCACGGGAAGACTGCTGTTTAGGTAGGCAGGACTCCCTCTGCAATATCCTCTTGGCAAAGGAGGACAGAGCGTCCCACACGCGTGCTCCCACATGTGCCCACCCAGCTTGAGTCCCGCCTCTGGTGCTCATCTGCAGAAGTACCCGAGTGGGCATTCCCTCAGTTTCTCTAAGATCACCCTGCTCGAAGGGAACCTTCCCCGTCTCCTGTTACAGAACCTGTGAGACAGGGAGGACAAGGGTCACTGCACGGGGCACAGCGCAGTGGGTGTCCACCTGTGGCTTGCTGGAGAGTCACTGTTACTGCTGAATGCACGTTATAGTGTGGCCCGGAAGCACTTCGACACCCTGCTGTCATCCCCTCCTACCTGCCTTGTCCCCCAGGCACACCTCTGACAGAGCGCCTGCAGCAGCGTTTCTGCTGCTGTTTTCTAGTGTGGGAATCAACGCTGTCCGCTGTTGCCATCTGAATACTAAGGCAGCCTGTGCGTCAGACACAGGCTGGCCCAACTCTCCGTGGCTTTGTCTCCTGCTACTTCTCCCATCCAGATGCAGTGGACTAGAACATTCCATTATCGCCGAACATGCCACGTGTGTCAATATCAGCCCTTCCCAGCAGCTGTCCCTGATTCCCGGGATGCTTTCCCTCAGAGAGCTGCCCGGCTTCCTTCAGGACATTTTAGAAAACTTTTCCCCAGAGCCTCTAGCATTGGTCATGCCCCCACTTTCTCTGCTCAGCATGTCCTCCTCCCTCTAGGAGCCTCAGCATCATCCGCACAGCAGAGTCCTTTGTGTGCTTCCTGTGCAAGCCAAGAAGGCAGATGTTTTGTCCAGTTTATTCTCTGCTGTGCCCTGTAGGCCCCAAACTCTTCCTTCACATAGTAGACAGCCTGTGTCCGTTCACATACCCCAACTTAAACATCATCAATCAACAGCCTGGGCTGGGGCAAACTTTCTCTTTCCTGCCACCCTTGATCTGAGGCATGCCTCAATGGGTCGTTACAAGAAGAAAAGAGAGGAGATAGCTTTTTGTATAGTCCTAGCTTCACCATACCCAACCTACTGCAAATTATGGTGGAAGGTTGTAGAAAACAAGAAAGAACTGGCCAGGCGTTGGTGGTGCACACCTTTAATCCCAGCACTCCAGAGGCAGAGGCAGGCAGAGCTCTGTGAGTTTGAGGCCAACCTGGTCTACAGAGGGAGTGCCAGGACAGCCTCCAAAACAATACAGAGAAACCCTGTCTCCAAAAACCAAAAATAAAAGAAAGAAAGAAAGAAAGAAAGAAAGAAAGAAAGAAAGAAAGAAAGAAAGAAAGAAAGAAAGAAAGAGAGAAAGAAAGAGAGAAAGAACTGAAGGGTCATCCAATTAACTGCTGCCATTGTAGGTCAGACCTCATTGCCAGCCACTCTCTCTCCATGACTTTCTCAGGGTCCTCTGACCTTCACCATTATGGGAGTGGCCTTTAGGTAGTCTCCTGCATGCTGGTTTGAGACATATTACAGCTCCTCTTTGGGGCACAGAAGGCAGCATCATTTGAGACAGAGCGGTCCTTTGAAGGGACAACAGAGCCCCATGGGCAAGCACAGCATCTGGGGAAAGGCTGCCCAACTTGATTCCCATACCCAGAGCTCGGTATACTGCGGTGACCTTCAGCAAGTCCCCTTTCTTCTCTCTGCTCAGCTACCTTCTCCACAAACTGTAGCTCATTCCTTGACTGGTTAGTGTGATATGTAAATGAGCTGGACTATGTAAGGCTATTAAACGAGCTGGCCTTGGATGTAGGAAGTGTTCTGCAAACGTGAACCATCATCATCTTCCCTGCTGCCTCCATGGTGTCTCCTTCCCCTTGGGGAGCAGAAGCCTCTTGGTGGTAGCATCACTGTAGCCCTCTAGAATGTTCTCCACTGCCTTGGCAATCCAGGCTAAGTTCATCATCAGTCTCTGCTCTTCTGTCCTGGAACCACGCCTTGCTCTTCGGCACCCTCCTCACACCCTTGCCCCATCCTTAGGGCCTCCCTGGATCATGGAAGACTGTGAGTGGAGTTCATTCTTCGAACACATGCAGGGACCCACAAGAATGGGCCACGCTCTTCAAACAAGCTCTTGCTCTGTCATCTTAGCACGCCTCTGCCTAGCTAGAGAGGCGATGGCCCTGATTATCAGGATGGCGCCTCTTCTCCATGGACTATTCCTTCCAGAGCTCAGAGGCCTTTATCTGCTGCGAGTCTCAGCTCTTCAAAGTCTGGAGAGCTACAAAATGAACATCCGGCCACACCAAGTTAGAAACTTAGAGCAAGAAGGAGATGAAAACACCCCGTGGTCCATACCTTATGGTTGAAGTGAAAAACCAAGACAGAGAAGGACAGAATGAGAAAACCAAAGTCCCCCCTGAGTCAGGACTTTCAGGTTCCAGGCCCTAGCATGAATGCCTTCTGGGCACCAGCAGCAGCCTGGACTATCCTCCCAGCCTACTTAGGTGCCTCTGCTACCTTCTAGGCTTGGCTTTCCCTTGTTGGAAGCTTCTGTGGGAAGCTGAATCCTCTTCTGACTTAGGTTCTGTGAAATAAAGCTCCATCTTGTTTGTGTCCCTTATTGAGAAGGTGCTAGCTGAGCAATGTAGACAGACCTGCTCCAGGTCCCCTAGCCACCTGTGACCAAGGCTGACTGAGAGGCTGCTGGCTGCTTCCAAGCGGTTCTGAGCAGGACAAGAGCTGGCCCTTAGCACACCTGCCTCAGTGCAGATGTGGGAATGGAAACCTCTGGACCCTTTAGGAGAAGGTAACGGGTTGTGAGAGGCCACGTGGAGCTGGCTTTGGTAACAGGCAAAACTTGGAAGGGAAGGAGAGACACAGAGACCTCCCTGACTCACTCTAGTGGCCCTCGGGTGATAGGAAATGTTTGCAGGGGATGACGACTTCCCCTAACCATAGCCAAGCAAGATCTTTGCTGCCCTTGTGTGAAGACTAAGGAGAGATCCAGAGCTTGTGGGTTGTGGGACTTTTATAAAGGGCATCAGAGTAGACAATAACTTTCTCAAGGTCACACAGCAAGGACTGAACACAGGCAGCTGGCTGGGCATCTGTTCCCTTAACCACCCCACTGTCTGCCTGATGAAACACTTTATATTCCCAAATCTATGCACATGTCCTCTACGTGGCCCTTCCTTTCCCCAGCAGATGAGCAGCCAGCTGATTTGTTCCTTTTATAAATGTAGAAGTACAAACTGAGAGGGGTTATCTGACTGGCCTGAAGTCACAGAGCAGAACCTCAGAGCCCAGGCAAAGGAGGCTTTTGGGGGTGCTTTTCCTCACGTTCTACTCAATCCTCTCCCAGGCCATCGTAATGAAAAGTGCTTTGCCTGGGTGTCTTGGTAAGGGATAGGGACTGTGGCTCTGCCTCAGGGGTAATATGGCTCACCCTCAGAAGAGCTGCAAACTTCCTGACACTGGGAGAAAAGGGAGTCCCTGGAGTCCTCAGGCAGGAGGTGGGCTTAGCAATCTATGAACTCCTGCACCTGATGAGTCCTGGGCACCAGTGAGGAGTGGAAGGGGCCAGAGAGCACAGAGGCCTCATGGGTACAGGCTGAGGATGCTGTCCTGCTTCTTCTAGCGGGGAGTCTCCTGGGTAAAGTTTGCCATGTGTGGGTGACCAGGGAACCCCGTGGCATGAACGAGTGCCTGGAGATGGAGAGAAGGTAGAACACCGTGCTTCAAATCGAGTCTGTTTCTGGGCACCTCCTTCCCAGGCCAGCTTTAACCACATGTGTGAGGGGGAATACAGACAGAGATAAATAAGTGAAAAGGCTGAATTCCAGGGTTGCAGAGAAGGCTGGGGAAGGAATCAGTGTTCGCTCCCCAGGCAGCTGTCCAGGTTGGAGTGTAATAGTTAATAAAGGCTTATTGTGCACACTCACAGCTGGGGCCAGCAAACAGAGCAAGCCGCCGCCCCCCCAAGGATTGAGGCAGCTTATCCCTTGCCTGCTCTGTCCCTCCCCCATAGTGATCACAGGCTGATTAAACCAGACTTCCAGGCCACGGATCCAATTAGAGGGGGCGAGGATGCTACCAATGATGGCCCAGAATCATCAAGTAATCCCTAATCTTTTGGATTTACTTCCCTAGGCTCAGGACATGTGGTAAGGGAAGAAAGAGAGGTTAGGGATGCATGGGGGCAGTTTTTGGGTGATGCTGAGCATCAGCCCCTGAGCCCTTGGCACTAAAGGAGGTGGAAAATTGAAGACTGCTCACTCTGTCTAGCAGGGTGGAAGGATTCCCTCTTTTGGTGGGGCTGACTCTTCTTCCAGGGGAAGTCCACCCAGGAGCTGGCTCAGAAAGGGGCTTATTGTAAACAGATACACTGGCACAGATCTTAGAGAAGCAGGGGATCCTTCAGAAATCATTGCTGTCTGGCTTTGGAACGTATTGATTTTGCTCCTAGACAGTTCACCTCCCTAATTCCTCGTGGCTTAAGTAAGTAATACAAAATGTGTTTGCCTGGTTTGATCTCATCTCAGCTGGTGGCAAGGGGCAGGGGCCTCACACTCAACACTGCCTAGGAGGGACTGGATTTGCAACTTGTCTGCAGAGACCCACAAACAGGAAAGCAGCTTGTCCAGGGACCTGGGTGAGCACTGCACTGGAGAGTGTGAATGTTCTGGAGAGAGAGTAGATCCCAGCTGGTGGGCTGGGGCTTCCCAGAGGATGACTTCCTACTTGACAGTAGGGAGCAGACTCTGTCCCTGGGATCCCTCTTTCACTCCCTACTTCTGTACAGAGGTGAGCCCAAAGCATCTGTCCCTGTAGCTGGCATAAAGGAAGGGGTACTCTTTCTGCCTAGGCAGTTGTTTCAGAGTTTGTAACACACCATCGGGGTGGGATGGACTCATGAGGCTTCTGAAAACCTGGGATACTATGAGATGAGACACTTCCCATCCCACCCACAACACTGGCCACCAGGCTTCTGGTTTGGCTCCACAATCTGAGCATCCCTATAGACTGACTGTATATGTAATAGAATTTGTACTTTCTCCAAAATTTAATTACTATAGCAGTAAACAATCAATCAATCCATTGATTAGCTACTTATTGATCCTCTGTTGACGTGGCTCTGAGATAGTTTGGCTGTTCTTGGGAACACAATCCTTTGGTAATTGGCTTATCTTGCTGGGTGCACAGCCTCTGTTAAAAGGCATTTGGTTCTTGGTAAATGGCCTTTTATTGGAGTATTTATTTGTCCAACATTTTATGTGTGTGCTGAGTTTAACAGGTAAGCCCGCAGATGGACTCTGGTACTGCAATAGGTCCACTTTATTTTTAATTAATTAATTTATTTATTTTTGAGACAGCCTCACATAACCCAGGATGACTTTAAACTCTCAATGTAGCAGAGGCTGGCTTTGAACTCTTTATCCTCCTGACTCCGCTTCTGAATGCTAGGGTATGAATCTCTTGCCATTATACCCAGACAGCCCTTTAACTGAAGGTGCTAGAGAAATCACTTCATCCCCTCCTTCAGTGACCACCCTCCAATCTTTAAGGGCTCACATTCCTTATCTCTGATTTTAACTCTCTTTTCCACAAACAGTCTCACTTAAAGAGATGGGGAATTTGCATATCAAACGCAGCTGCAGGCCCAGGCTGTCCAGGCTGGGTCCCTGGGGAAGATGCAGACTACATTCCTACTTTGAAGTGTTGACATTAAGGGCCTTATGCTGGGCACAAGCCATAGGGAATTGGCTCCTGCCATCCTTCCCACATGTGTGCACTTCTTTTAAGGTGCTACTGGCTGCCTGGTGTCCACATCCACATGGATAAGCATGGAGAAAAGAATTCAGGCCACAACTCCTTACCGCCCAAGTCTTCTGTGTTCCTGTCCTTTGTCATGGCTGTATGTCAGGAAAGCAAGCTCATTTCACTGGTGACATCTGCAAAATCACACTGGAGGACTCCCTCCCTGTGCCCTTTCGTGAGCTCTAAAGAGCTTGGAAGACCTATGATATTGGAGTGTCTCTTTTAGGCACACATGTATCTTAGGGGCACAGGAATTAGGAACCAAGTATCACCCAAGCACAGAGACATGATTTTTCCTTCTGTCCTGCAGTGTAGTCAGGTGCACATCTTATTGGATGACCACATTGATCTCTGTCTGCAGCCTTGGTAGACCCCTTGGTAGCCATACTTCCCTCTGCAGGTTGAGTCCAAGTATGTTACTCCTTGTTGCAAAACTTTCCCAGGGGGTTCACACTCCAGGCCATGATGCTTGGCCCATCTGCAGCCAACCCCAATAGCCTCACTCCAGCTGCTCTCTGTCCTGCACACAGCAGTTACTCAGCCTGTACTGGGGTGAGCATGCCAATGAACGAGTGGGCCTGGACTTGAATGATAGAGGAGACTGAAGTACATCCTACTACTTAGAAGCATGACCAAGGCATCAGGAGATGTCTTAGTCAGTAATGTACTTGCTGCACAAACTGAGAACCTGAATTCAGAACCCTGGAAAAGCTGGGAGGCACAGCAGGAGGATCCCTGGGCCTTATAGGCCGGATGAATGGATGAGCTCCAGGTTCATCCAGAGACCCTGTCTCAAAAGCTAAAGTGATGGCTCATGATAAGGCTCGGTGGGTAAAGCACTGGTTAGCAGACCCAACAACTCAGGTGCATTCAATCTCCAGGATTCACGCGGTGGAAGGAGAGAGCTGACTTCTCCGTATTGTCTGCGATTCCACATGTACCCTAGGGTACACATGTGCCCCCTCCCACAAATAAGTAAATAAATAAACTTTAAAAGTAGAGACCAAGGAAAATGCCTGACACTGACCGCTGGCCTCCACACACACCTGTGTACACACACACAAACATGCATACACATATACACACACATAAACACGCACACACTCACACACAATTGTGAAGAAGGAACTTCTCTCTTAATTTTCTCTCCTTCCTTTCTGAGAGATGACAAAGGTTCCTTATGACCCAGGATTCAGAAAGGCCCCTTCCTTGGAAGAAGGCCTCGCATCATGACCGGGCCACACTCACAAGCTACCTCACGCTACAGTCCCCTGGCCCATTGAACTGTAACTATACCAGTTTCTACTCATTTCTCAAACAAATCCGTCTTTTACCCAGGCCTCTACCCTGTCCCAGGGCCTTTGCATGTGTTCCTTGAGCCCAGAAAGCTCTTCCATCTCACCCCAGCCTGTCCCCACTTTATATTCAGCTTCAACTGATCCTTCAGACCCTGATGTCTCCATGGAAAGCTTCTTTCCTGCCTGGTTATAGCTCAGGGCCACTCCCTCCCACTTCCTTGCTGGTTTCCACCTTGTCATGGTTGGATTTAATCCTTCCCCAGGAGGCTACGGTGCCGTAAGCACTAGGGCACTACTGCTCCTCTGGCCCAGCTACCCCTCACCCCCAGGCCCAGACAGTACTTGGCTCTAGAATGGCATCAGACAGCTGCTGAATGACTAGATGACCCAGCAGGTGACTCACCCTTCACAGTCACCGGACTCAGGCTGATGGGAACCTCAGAGGCTTCTCAGGATGAGAATCTTGTTCCCCAGAGCCTGTGTGAGGGCCAGTGTTAGCCCCTCCTTCACCCTGATCCCTACCTCTGACAGGCTCCCAGACCACTGAAGCCACTTTTTGAGCACTGAGTGCCCCAGCAGGAAGCCTTTTCTCCTTTGCTCCTTTCATGGGGGAATGTTTGCTGTGGGGGTGATTGTAATTGTTGAATTTGCATCTGGTCCACCTGCTGTGACAGGCCCCAGGGCACTTAGGCCCTAGGAAATCAATAGGAACAAACAAACAAATACAAAGGGGTCTCCAGAGGAGGGCTACTGGAAGGGAAGGGGGGAGAACACAGCCCATGCCTGTCTTGCAAGTCTATAGTTAGGGACCTGCCTCTTTCCCCACCAGACCCAACTCCAGGTCCCCTGCCGTGCCATAGGGCCCACCTCCTTCACTACGGGAAACCAAGACTATAATCTCAGTGGTAGCCTTCACTTCTTTTTATTAACTCCATCCCTGGGGTTTTAGGCACATTGGCTGTTGTTTGAGCTACATGGATCCTCTCCTCTCTAGCTAGGTTTTGAGGCTTGGAAGGGGCCGAAACAGCCAAGAAGAGATGATACCAAGTGGCAGAAGGGGTTGCGGTGAGACCTAGTCACCCTGTACAGGAGCCCAAAGATGACCAGGAGGAGGGTGGTGAAGGCAGAATTCTGTGCCTAGAACCCAGCACTGCCTAAGCACTGGCACAGGTGCCTTCCTGGCTCACCTGCTGGTGTCCTACAATTAGGAAGAAATCTGGCCAGCTTCCCAGGTACCCACTGAGCTCTAGCATAATGAGGCAGAAAAGCAAGCAGTGTTGACAAGGTTACCTACGCATCTTCATGCACATGCCAAGTTTTGCAGGGAACTCACCAGGTTCCAGAGCCACACAGCTGCTGTCAGGGAGGGGGCCGATTCAGAATAAAGCAGTCCCAATGGGGGCTCTACTCTGGGAAGCACTTTACAGAGCCTTGGGAAGCATGACGTCATGACTAAGGACAGGCAGCATCTGCAGCCTAAGCTCCCATGAGGATGGGGACCAGATCCATCTTACCTTTGACTTTGTTCCTTTCCTGGCACTTAGCAGGTGTTTTGAGGGTGTGTGGGTGGGCGTTCAGATGTGGGTATGTACGTAATGCGTGCACATAGAAGCCAGAGGTCAATGTTACTCTCTTTTTCTATCAATCATTCACTGAGCCCATAGCTCACTTATCTGTCAAAACTAGCTGTCTAGCAAGCTCCAGGGATCCTCCTGTCTCTGCCTCCCCAGCACTAGGATTCACTGCCATGCCTGATTTTTCTGTGGGTAATTTGGGTTCAAATTCAGGTCCTCATTCATGATTGTGGGGCAAATACTTTATCTAAATTGAGTCATCTCTCCAGCCCCTTAAAGGACTTTTGAAGGTATGAATAACTGAGAAGCAAAAGAAAGAAGATGGAGATAGTAAAATCCACTCTCCAGCATAGCTGTAAGACGATGTTACAAATGTATGGTAATTCAGGTGTCCTTGGTTGTGGTGAGGTCCTGTCCTGGTGGCCTTGCTCCAGCACCAGATCAGTGGGCAGTAGGACTGCCATTAGATCCCTTACCTTCTCTAGGAACCAGAGGAACAGAGGAGCCATGCGTGTGTCTGGAGGCAGATCATCTTGTAGGATCAGAAGAAACACTGGAGAAGAGGCAGGGGGTGAGCAGAACTCCCTTTTGGAGCGAGGCTACTGCCAAACTTTGATCCACCATGCAGCTCTAGCCATGTCCTGTGGGAGTCTGTGTTGCTCTGTGGATTACCCCACAATTCTTCTGACCCTCGATGAACCAGCCACCCAGGTCTGGCTGCTGACATTGAAAGTGGATGGTGGTGGAGGCTGTGACAATAATTATGTGCACTGTGAAATCGTGACCTGTGCTAGCACTGGGCTAGCCGCCCCACACCCATCACCACATTCAGTTATCCCAGTTAGCCTAAGAAAGGGAGGAGATCTAGGGCCATCACAGTAGATCTAGGCTGTTAAAGCACCTCAGAGAGCCTTAGCCGAAGCCATGTCTGAACTGGTCACTTTTCCTTGGACAGTGTCTTCCTGTAAGAGCAGCCCTAGAGTGTTGTCTTCTGCCCACAGCCCAGGCTCACATTCCCTGCCATCTAAAGCTAAGGTGTGCTCTACGAACTGGAGTATGTCCCAGTCTCCACTGGGAGGGGTAGGAGTTGGGAAGTGAACTGGGACTCAAGAGTCATGAGCTAAGGAGTAACACCGAGTTGTTAGACGGTGAGGGCAGGAGCACTTAGATACCCGGGGCATCTGCCACAGTTGGAGGGACTTGATGAGGAGACATTCGGGAAGTTAAACCAGGGAGCATGACAAGAACAGAGGCCTAAAGTTCCAGAGCACTGTTGGGACAGTAGGCAAAGGTGCAGGGGCACTGGACATATGGTTTCTCATTTTCACCCAGAAAACCACCAACCACTGTTGGCAAGTGGGACTGATTCCCAACACTTTCCAAAATAACATTAGCATTCCTGATATGCAGATGAGGAAACTGAGGCTGCAGAGGCTGGCTGGAGACCTCAAGGTCAAGAGGAAACAGGGGCTATGTCAAAGTCCAAGATGGCCAACTGGGGTTCTAGAAACAGAAATAGTTCCAACATTCTTTCCTGATGAAACTTCATGGCAAATCTGTAATCCATCATTGGAACTTTAAGTTGGAGTGAGGCAAGCAAGAAGCCACTTGGGACATTTCTATGGACCCTAAGAGCTTCGCTGGCTCTAACTGCAATGATGAAGAAGTACCAGCCACTGATCTCTGACCACAAGTCCTTCCTTGGTCTTCCCAGAGGGCAGTGAAGGAAGCCCCAACCCATCGGGAGCTACAGGCTCTGTCCGGGCATTGCTTGCAATTCTAGAAGCTTTTACAGAAGTTGTCAGTTTCTCAGAGCCTGGCTCTTCACCTGTGGCATGTGTAGGCTGGTCTGGCACAGGTCTCGTTTCTCTTCTCTAACATTCTGCTAACCTATACATGTGCAATGACTTGGGGTTGCTAAGTTAGCATCCCACATTCCTGGGCAGCAGGAGAACAGATGGGATGGTGGACTCCAGTACCACAGGGGGGTTGCCTGAATCCCAGTTTCATGCACCCTGGCAGTGTGACAAGGCGATCAGCCTTGACAGTAGGGTAAATCTGCAGGACAGACTCACTTACTCCAGATATGTAGGAAATGCTGGGCATGGCAGCATTGTCACTAGGTGTATGCTGCTATTGAAGTACCCTCACTTTACAAAGGAGAAGCCGGGGATTCAGCATGTTATTTGACTCACCCATCAACCTCTCAGCAAAAGAACAATTCCCTATTGGCCTCCTTCAAGACCCCAGAGAAGAAAGTCAGGCTGTCTTCAGCTTCCAAGGACTTCCACTCCAGTTAGAGAGGACTGACATGCATGAGACTGAGAACAGACATTGAAGACTCATGCCACTCTCAGAGTAGTCTGCAGACTCAGAGAGGGAGGTCTGGAGGGCAGGAGTCCTCGATCAAGACTGCGTGAAGAAAACAGGAACATGGCTGAGATAGGCTGTGGCTGGCCTGGCAGCCATCAGACAGTGCCAGTGAGGGAAAGTAATAGGAAAGGCGGAAAGCGGGGCTGGACCTGACGGTCCCGTGGACAAGCCACAGTGGCTGTTGACTGGGAGGGCTCTGAAGACTCCACAAAGAGAGGAAGACACTCGGGACTGCTTCTTTCACATGGATAAGAGGGGTCATGAGCTCCAATGTGTGGTCCCCGGGCCTACTCCCTAAGAGAGCATGAAGCCTCGGAAGCTGCCAGATCCCTCATCACTACAGGGTCTCCATCAGGTTGTAATTCAGGCCATTGGAGAACCTCCCACGAGACCCACAGGTTCTCAAAATTCTCTGCCAACAACCGTGCTCCTCTCCCTTCTGAAATCTCCATTAGTGCTGAGCATGGTCCCAGTCCTGTTTCTCTTTTTAAACTGAGGTGAATTTTACAGAGTGATAGACGCTTCTTGCCCGTGGTCTTCATACCCCACAGCTGCAAAGCAAGAGAGAGATAGTGTTAGCTCTATTTTTACAGGAGGAAAACAGTCTACCAGAACTGTTGTGACTTGGCCTAGGTCATGTGATGGAGAAGTGTCAGAGGGACACCAGAAAGCAAGTTTGTATAAATCTACTCTTGTCATTTTCACCCACCACAATCCATTCATGTACTTACTTATATAAATTGGCGAAGAAACAAAAATATCCTGTCTGAATGACTGTCACCAGCCAGTACTTCCTAGAGTGTCGTGGCTGTAGGCTTGATGACTGGCCTACACATTCCGTGATGACCCCAGACCCTATTTGTCTACAAGCCCCTAGATGTGAGCTGCTGGTTGCCTGCCTAAAGAATCCATCATTCCTCTCCAGACCCGGTTCCTCTCACTGTCCCCTCTTTTGGACTCCCAGAGCTCCTCCCTCTCCTCCTAGGCCCTGCCAGTCCTCCCCCTGATGCCTGGAGTCACTCCACTTTCTGGGATGCAGTGTTGTGTGTCAAATGTTCAGTGCTGGCGCTGAGCTGAGGAAGCTGGGCAGCCGGCTTCGCTGTAACTTGTTCCACCTCACTGGCAACCTCAGCGCTCTGTGGAAGAGCAGCGGAGGAATCAATGTTTCAGTCGCACTATAAATAATATACTGGGAAGGATGTTGTGTAAGTGCTGCTCTGGGTTTTGCCAGGAGGTATGTTCTCCTTCCTTCCTTCTTTCTTTTTTTTTTCTCCCCTGCCTCCCTCCCCAACCCCGCTTGATTCAGTCCAAGACAGAACGCCTCCCACCAGGGATCAGAGAAAACAGCTCCACTCCAAGGGAAGGAGAAGATTAAACTGTTGAAACTAAACAAATCAATCCTGCAGGGAAAGAGGGGGGGGAGCCGGCCTGGCCGTGCACTTGGCAGGGCTAGGAACACTGTATGAAAGAGAAACTTCTCCACCAGGTCCAGTCGCCCTGGCCAGTGGTGGCAGGGTCGGGAGAAGGACAGGAAGCCCCTGGAGGAAGGGACACTTTGGAAAGGAGAGTTGGAACAGATTTTCGTCCAAAAACTTTCATAGCCTGGCAAATGGAAGACTTCCAGGGATGAGTGAGTGGCTTAAGTTCTGCTTCCAGGACAGAGTAGTGAAGGGGATAGTCCCAAGATGGGGCGGGGGGAACTCTGGAAACCAGTCTGGGAAACCAAAGTCAGGGGGAATCAGAAGCAGAGGCCAGTACATAGTAAATGTGAGGACCAAGACTGAACCCAGGTGGGAGCCAGGCAGAGCTGGTAGTGGAGAGGTAAACATCATGGTGAGATAAGCAGAGGGTATCAGGTGCAGCCGGTGGCTCAGGTCTCTCTCTCTCTCTCTCTCTCTCTCTCTCTCTCTCTCTCTCTCTCTCTCTCTCTCTCTCTCTCTCTCTCTCTCTCTGTGTGTGCGTGTGTGGTTCTTTGGATGGAAGATGCCCCCATCTTCCTGCTCTTCTGAGCCTGAGTTTCCTGCTGCTCATGCAAATTCAGATAGGGCCTGGTCTAGCGCATGTGCCAAATAAGGTCAAGAACCATGAGGTCCCTATGGCCTTAGAGGTGGATGGTTCTTGAAGTATTGTCTGGCAATTTCTTGTCTGGCAATAATCTGGGAAGTTGATTTTAAAATTCAGATTATCTGTCCGCATTCCAAGTCTGAAAACTTTGAGGGGAGTCCAAGCACCTGCATTTTATATGACTGTAATTTATATGATTTTTGTTTGCTCTCACCCCAAGTACTGGGAATTGACTTCAGAGTCCCCTGCACACTCGGCAAACACTCTGTCACTGAGCTCCATCCTGAGCCCACTGTGTCTCGTCTGTTTGAACATCCTGCTTTGTAGTCCAGCCTAGTCTCAAACTTGAGATGGTCTCGGTCTCCCCTGGGCTGGGATTCCAGGCATGGGTCACCATCTAATTTATGAGAGTTTTGGCAACTCTAGTTAGGAGCTGCTTTGGGTATCTTTGGTGTGAAAGGAGCTTTCTGGAGAAGGTCATTCACCCCCTACATGAGAGTCAGTGCCCCTGTGTAGTATAGTAGTGTCTGTCTCATAACCCAGGAGTACTGACTGAGTGCCTACCGTACGTAAGATTGTACTTTAGTGGGGACGCTGCTTGGAGACACAGGCACCATCTTAAGGTAGAAGGGACCTCTGAGAGGATGAAAGGATCTCTTTACACCTCCTCAGCACACTGAGAGGGAGCCATAGGTCCTAACTCTGCTTCAGAACACATGGGCCATGTCTGTTCCCTCTGTCAGGCAGCCCTTCAGATTCTGCAGCCATCTGTCATGTTCTTTAGAAGCCTCTTTCTCAGACCGTAAGCTTCCATGAAAGGGAGAGATGGGCTTCTGGCTGCTTCTTGCCCCTGTTCCAGCTTTCCCTTCTCCAGATCCTGGAGTCAATGGCCACCCTCCTTTAAAAAGGGGGGGGCACTTTCTTCCTGCAGTTAGATGGCCAGCAGAAGCAAAGGACTTAGGACCTCTCCTTCCCTTTCTTAAAGACATCCCAGTCTTTGCTTGCCTTACACAGAGGTCTGTAGAGGGGAAAATCTGGGTCCCCAGGACAGATGTAAGTCTCTGAAGATCTTCCAAGGGGTGCATGAAACAGGTTGTGTTTAGCCCATGTCCAACTACTGCTTACTATGGAGTTTTCCATGCCCTGTATGTGATCACCATCTGACACCTGAAGCTCCCCTCTTTATCAAGGTGGGGAGAGAAAATGACCCAAAAGGTCGCTGAGTGGAGACATCCCACAGAGGTGACTATGCGCAGGATCTAGTCGTGTCACATCGGCCATAGGAGAGGATACAGGAGAAGAGGTCTTGGAGGACCAGGTGGCAGATGAGGAAGAGGATTTGAGCAGTGGCATTTGGGGCTGATTGCAGTGGAGATAGTCTGAGGCCAGGGAGGCTTCATTATAATAATTGTATCCTTCCCCTGCAGTTACGACCTTGCAAATGTAACTTGATGTTTGTAATGAGCCCTAATTAGACAATCACCCAAAGTCGCAGTGAGGAGAATGAGTGCAGAGCTCAGCCAGCATGTGCCCGTGCAGTGACTCTTCAGTGCACCTGTTGTGTACTCTTCCCTTGGGGCAGGAGCCCCTGGGGAAGCCTTCATTGCCATGGCTGCCACCTCAGCTGCTCTGATGTCACTCAATAAGAGTCTGTGGTTCTCTGAGGTGTCTCTCTGGCTTTTAAGACTTGGGTTTCCTTCTGACATTGGAAGGACCATATTTTGAGTCCTAGGATCACCTGGCCCTGAGAAAGTTGATCACAGCCCTTGGATTCTGGGTCCCAAGGAACAAAACCCCAGGTCCAGGCCAGGGCAGCACTTACCATCCCTGGAACAGTGTGACCATGGCACCTTTGTCACCATGTCTTCCTGGCAGGCACAGGGAAGGGAAATATGGCATCACTATTTAGCTAAGACTGACCTAGAACTCTGGATAGCTCATGCTGGCCCCAAACTCACCATCCTCCTGACTGCCTCCCAAGTGTTGCACTCCTTCTACACACAGTATTAACACACCTGGTTCTTTGTAACTAGCTCTAAGAAAGCATCAAACTGGTGCCCAAGACTATATGTCTAAGAGAGAACAGTAACAAAATGTGTGACCCCTTCTGCTCTATTTTCTACTGGTGTGAGTATGGTGAGTAACTCAAAGGGACCCCCATTGGTGGACTGTTAGGCATCAAAATCCATATGATGGGACAGGAAGATATGCAGGGGCAAGAGGTCATTCTCAGACTCAGGAGGCCAACCACCTGCCCTTGGATACAGCCAAGCTAGCGATCTCCCATACCCCCTTGCCAGGAGGTTCTGCATAAAGGAGGTCCCCTCATTTAATCCTGTACTGGCAGTGTCCACGGAGCACCTGGTAAAGCTAATGCTGGGGGTGGTGCCCTGACCCTCTCAGCAGCTGGGCCCCAGCTCCCAGAATGGAGAGAGCTCTGATGTTTACAACATTTACATTTTAATTAAAATCCTTTTTGGATTCTCTGGAGTTCCCATGAATCTATTAGTCCACACTCCAGCCTCCCTTGCTACGGAAAATGGTTCAGAGGATGAGAGCCCTAGTTAGACTTGGCTTGTATAGATAATCACAGCTGTCCTGGAGAATCAGAAAGAAACAACGGAGCTTCAGGACTGCAGAACCAAGCCTGCTGGAGGAGGAAACTGAGGCAGGGATGTAGAAAGTCATTGGCCCAGGGGCCTGTAGGCTGCAGCAGAGCTAGGATTCTGGCTCATGTCTGGCTCCTCAGCAACACTTTTAACTTTAGACGTGACACTGGTACTTTCCCCAAGTAGAAGACCTGTCAAGGTAGCAGCTGTTCTCTGTCCCGGCTGGTCTTGCAACCCTTGGGCCCCAAACAAACACAGAGATGTTATATTAACTACAAAACGTTGACCGGTGTCTACGGCTTCTAATTGTCTAGCTCTGTCTTAATTATTAATCCATTTCTATTAATCTATGTATTTCCACGTGGTCTTGACTTCCTGGAATATGCCTGGTGCATCCTCTCTTCCAGGTCTCACTTGGCATCTGTCTCTGCCTACCTTTCCCAGAATTCTCCTCATCTCCTAGTCTCACCTATTTTCCTACCTTATTGTCCAACAGTGTTTTATTCGTCAGCCAATAAGAGAAACATATATACAGAAGGCCTTCCCCCATCATGGCAGGGACAGGGCTATTGATGACTTCAGCCTTGCCTGCCTTAGAGTTTGACATTCCAAGCTCAGGTCAGGGAATAGACCAGAACTCCAAAGCAGGAGGTGCTACTAATGTAGTTGGGTGGCTTCCTGTAGCCTATCGAAGAGGCAAGAGGGAAGGAGAAACAGGAAACTACGATAGGAAAAGGGAGAGGTTCCTGGGTGAGGTTAGAACAAAATGTGAAGAAGACACACATCAGACAGGTTGGGAAGCGTCAGTGATGAGAAACATGGGGGTCCCTATCTTTCCACAGAGTCAAGTCCAGTGGCCTCCTCCATCTGCCTCATGGGCAGCTACCTCATTTCACAACCTCAGTCAGACCTGTGCTTGAACAGTAACCATGTCTCAGCAAGGATATAGGTCTGATTGTTATTTGGAAGATGGTCCTGTTTAATTCAAGAGAAGATTGACTAGCTGGTCCTGACTCCCAGTTAACTGTGTGGCCTTGATCAGGAGCATCACCTCTGGTCCCTGTTTCCTATTGTTACATGGTGGTCCCACAGTCCATGGCCAAGTTTGTGTTACATCCTTGTGAAAGTATCCATCAATGGAAGAGTTCTGTGATAATGAAACTCTACATGTGATGGGCAACCAGGGAGCCTCTTCTATTCCATTCACCTCAAGGGTCAAGGGGGACATAACTAGATACCAACGAAAAATGACATCCACTAATTAGTCCCTAGAAAGAGTAACATTGAACTTGACTGTTCTTAGATGGCAGCCACTTGTTCCAGGAACTCTGGAGGATAGGTAATTCCTGGGGCTAGGAATGATGGTAGTCAGACAAGAAAACCTCTTTATCCATAGCTCCCATTATATCCTGGGGCATCTGCAGGTCAGAACTGGACACAGCCAACCGAGAGTAAGGACAGGGAGATGGACTAATGCCCTATCCTCACTCAATGACCCAAGGGCACCTGATTTAGCAGTTTTTGTTTCAGCAATACAAGTAAGGGGCTTTGGATGCTGGTAGATGGAGGTGCAAGATGTTTCATTCAGTTCCAGTAGATGGGCTAGTTTATAGACAAAGCAACCGGCTTAATCTAAAGCAAGTGTTGCCATGTGAAAATGTTCTTTGTCATGCCTGCTCTAGCTTCCATCACTCTGTGGTGCTAACCCTTTGTTTCTCCAGGTCAGCTATTACTGGGCCTTTGATAGAGCCAGGTCTTCCTGAACCATGGACCATAGGCTACGGGCATACACTTCCTCAAAACTCTTACCCCCTGTCAGTGCCTGACTTGTGCACTAGTCCATCCCTGCTCTCACTGTGAGGATGCAGGGTTTTAGTTCTCAGTCTGCTGATGACTGGGGCCAGCTTCCCAGGCTAGCCGAGCTTCAGTAGCCCTATAGCTCAGATGGTAAAGTGCTTGGCTTATAAGCATGAAGACGCGAGTTTGGTTCCCCCACAGTGCATGTAAAGAAGAAGAGGGCCATAGTGGCATGTTCTTGTAATCCCATTGCTTGAGATATGGGAAGATTCCTTGGGCTTGCTAGCCAGTCAGATTAGTCTAATTGGCAAAATTCAGGCCAGGAAGAAAGTCTATCTTAACCAAAAAGAGTAGAGAGTACCTAAGGATCAACACCCAAGGTTATCCTACAGCTTCTGTTGGCATCTGCACACACATGAACACACACACACACACACACACACACAGAGTCAAAACAAAGAAGGAGGGATACCACATAGCTTGGCATGGATTGGCTAACTGCAAGCTCAGACCATTTGATGCTATGCCTCTGATGAACCTATAGCATATGCTGTAAAGACTCGAGGCTTGGGAGGGACACCATGGTAGCTCCTAGGAGTATTTTTTAAAGTGGGCCTGAAGAGAGGTGTCTTCACTGTAAAGCCAGACAGTTGTAAAGTTGCACGACTTTGTTGTCGTTGAGCAGGCAGTTGGTGAAAAGGCATTGTTCTCAAGCAGTCAGCCTGGAGCCTCAGTGCCAGCTGGCATCCTGAGACCAAACCCAGCCCAGCACTGTAAGGAGATACTGGCAAGCAGCCTTAGTCTGCACCCGTGCTGGACTGTCACATGCGCAGAGCCAAGGACTCTTTGACATGGGTGGGGGTGGGGGTGGGGGAGCAGAACACCTTGTCTCAGCAAGCAACAATGAGACTAATGTTTCCACGAAACAACACCCAGCCGACTGATGCTGCTCATGGCCCCAGAATCTAAGAGTTCAAATGTGGCCTTCAGTGGTCACAGGTCCTAGCTCCTCAAGGCCAGTGCCTCTCTCCATGATCCAGTGCTGTCTCTGTGTGTCCTGCCGGCTTTCAGAAAGGAAACGTGGACCATTGACAGTTGCAAATAGAGTCTGAAAAGTAGGTCTCCGTATATGTACAAGGATGGGACTGTTTTGCTAGTGACCTAGGATTAGTGGGTCTCTGACACGGAACATTAAATTCAACTCCAAGTTTTTTGGCAGCAAAGGCAAAAATGGAAATATGATTGTTATGAGGGTGTCTGACAGAAGGACTTGTGGCAGGAGAGACACGCTTTCTCCTGGGACTAAATTTTAAAGCAAACCACATTCACTTACAGGCTAGGGAAGGTGACCCTGGTAGGGGCGGCTTTGTTTCTAGTTCCCTTTCTTCTACTGCTGCCCTTCTGTTTGGGAGTTCATAGACACCAGAGGCTTTTTCGGTCTGGTCACTAGTCCCTGTTTCTTCCACTAGGAGTCCACTGGACCCTGATGTGCCTGGAGTCCTGGGACACTATGCTCCCTGGTGATGTGCAGGTGTCCTGTAGTGGCCACTTGCTCTCAGCTCCAACAGCTGGTGTGAAGACCCCCTAGGCAGGATTCAACACATAGCCCTAGTCCTTTTTAGTTTCCTCTTAGAGCAATGGCTACATATCCCTTTATGTCTGTAACTAGTCAATGGCTAGACTCCCTGACTAATGAGCTCCTGCTTCTTGTGGAACCCTGGGACATCGGAGGAACTCAGATGCCACATGTTTCCCCCAGGATGTAGGCTGGCTATGGTCCAGACACTGCTCCTTTATGTTCTTCAGGGACTCAGTGTGGTAAACTAGCACACAGACTCTAGGGTCCAGGTTCAAATCCCAGGTCACCTCTCAGGATTGTGTCCCAGAGAAATTTTCTTAATCCCTCTAAGCCTTAATTTTTTAATCTATAGAGGAAAATATGAGGCAGGTGTAGCACGTGCCTGTGATTCTAGCACTTGAGAGTAAGACTAAGGCAGAAGGATTGCTGTCTCAAAATATCAGGAAATGGGGCAGGGGAGGAAAGAAGAAATGAAGGAAGTTGTAGTAAAAATTTGCATATCTAGGGAGATCTAAAGGTACTAAATGAATACTAACTACAGTCATCCCTGTCCCCACTATGTGAATGCTGTATAAGCTATTCCTTGTATCACCCCTGGTCAGTGGTGACAGTATTTCAACCCCATTTTACACCTGGTAAGTTCCTTGTCAAAGGTGACACCATGGTTGCCCAGAGGGACCAGACTTAATCCAGGTCCACCTTACTACAGACCCTGCGCTATTTTCCTCATCTTGCTGCCTCACAGGCCATCCTGAGTATGAGAATAGAGGTTCTGCCATCGGAGACAGTTATACTGCACACACTCAGCTCAGTAACACAGACTCAGGGTCTCTTTTGGTGGACACTGCACACACTCAGCTCAGTGACTGTAGCATAGATTCAGTCTCTCTTGGTGGGTTGAGTAGAGGCTAAGCCAATCTCAGCATCTATAACTAAAAGAACTGGGAGATATGTTATGACTGGGCTCTTCCTATACCCAAATTTGTCTCTCAACCTCAGCCCTGAAAAATATGCCTCCCTCCCCAACATTCCACATTGCAATTAAACACCTTAACCATAGGCATATGATATAACTGCGATTTAGAGTTGAATTCAAATTGGCCAAGGGCTAAGGCCCTTGCTTGAATGGTTCTCCACTATTATCAGGAGTTTTCTGAACGCCTGGATGGCCCCGGGCTTTAGGACAACAGGGCCACAGGTTGAGTCCTAAGGAGCCTAATGTTCAGGTTGGACTTTTCTCCATACAGACTTCCTTTTAAGTCCTGACTCCAATACTTACTCGGACAAGAAGCTTAACCTTTCTGAGCCTTGGTGTCCTCACCCATAAAATGAAGATGGTAATATGTGCTTTATAGACTTGGGTTAAGTTTTGAAGAGTAATGTCTGTAAAGTTTGGAGCATGGGAAGATGAGAGCTACTTTCTAGTAATGTGACCATTATCGTGGTTATATTCCACCATCTCAGAATTCAAAGCCCTTCCCTCTGTAGCCAGCCCTCTTCTCTTTGCCCACAGATCTTGGGTACATCAAAACCCCTTAAGCCTGGTAGAGAGGCTGCCCTTGCAGATGGACCCCAATGTCAGGGCATTAAGATGGCAGCTGGGGCTGCAGAACTATGTCTGAGCTGTAGCGGTGCCTAGCAATGGCTACATAGCTACAAGCCCCAGGTCAACCTTTCCCTGGGTATTTGGGTTTGGGAAAGGCAATGGGCTGGCAGCTGATGATGCAACACCTGGGCACCTGGCATTAGGACTGGGAATTGGGCATGGGTGGAGGGTTGTCTGTCTTGGGGGAGACAGTGGCATTTGATTCTATATTTTACACCCTGGTGTAGAGATGTGGAGTGATGCCATTCCAGGCACCTCAGCAGAGTACCCAGACTATGAATGACTCCACTAATCCTACTACCATTAGATCCACAAGCTCAGGGCTCTCTGTGCTGCAGGTAAGCCTTTGTTGGTGGGCAAGAGGTGGGCGAGCCTCTGTCCTAACTGTTCTCCAGACTGATGGCTGAAGTCCCCTCCACCTTAGCATTCTGTAGGAAGATGATCTCATAACTCAGAGAAGCCACAGCTCCCCCAGAACAGTGACACTGTAGCTGTAAATCTTGCCCATTTAAATATTCCTACTCCTTCTCTCCATCCTCATCTCTCCCAAAGCTCTTCAGAAGCAGGAATGAATCATTCCACATCTCACAGAAGGATCAATAGAGACAAGAAGGAAGGGGATGCTTGCGGGGCCACAGGACGGACCGATGGTGTGTCCACAGTGGAAACCCACCTCTCCCATGCCTGCTCTCCTTCCTCTTTGCTTTCTGTAACAGCTTTATTGGGCTATATTATATAATTCACTAAATGTGCGGTGCAATGGCTTTTAGTGAATTCACAGATAATGTGCAACCGTCACCATGGTCAATTTTAGAACCTTCCCATCACTTCCAAAATAACCCCTTTCCCTGTTAGCTAACACCCCTGCTTCCATCCGCATGGACTTGCCTGGTTAGAGATTCCTATCAGTGAAACATGCAGCCTATTTTATGTGGTCTTTTTGCCTGAGATTTTTCACTCAGCAAAGCGTTTTCAAGGTCTGTCTATATTAATACTCATTCTTTCTCATGGCCAAACAATAATCCTTTGACGGATATGCCACCTTTTAGCTATCTATTCATCAGTTGGTAGACATTTTGCTTCCTTCTGCATTTTGCCTATCGTGAGTGATGCTGCTTTAGACACACAGGAACAAGGTGTTTTGCTGTTGCTTTGTTTTATATGTGTGTGTGAGGGGAGTATGCTTCTGTTACTCTTTGATGTATACCTAGAAATACTGGGTCATGTGTTAGCTCTATAATGAACTATTTGAGGAGCCATCAGGCTGTTTTCTAAAGTGGCTTCACCATCTGACATTCTCACCAGCAGTGAATGAAGGTTCCAGTTTCTTTCCATCCTTGCCAATGCTGGTGCATTCTTAAACATCCACCTAGTTTATGGTCAGGCTAAGGACTTACTGGAGGTGAGACTGAAGTCAAACCCCAAGCCAAGAGATGGATGAGCGAGATGAGATTAGGGACAGAAATGCCTTCATCAAAACCTTTCTAGAAGTCATACTGGTACTTGGTTTGACCACAGATCAGCACATGAGCTGGTGAGCAGTGTTGAAGCCAGAACTGTGGGTCTGTCCAGTGGAAAGACTAAGTTCTGAGAAAAGAAAGACTGGTTGTGATGACTGAGGTAAGACTGGGCTACCCCAGGGGTCTAGACCAAATGCCACAAACTGTAAGCATAGAAAATATTTGGTTGGTGGCCATGACTTTCAGAGTAGCCTTGTCACCCCCATGTCTCCCTGAGCCCGTGTGTCCCTAGAGTCCATGCAGGAACATCTGCCTTGAAGGGGTCCTGAGACTCTCCCACCCGAAACGTCAAAGCAGTGCTTTGAACTCTTGAAAACAGTAACACGCCTGGGGTCTGATCGGCCGTACTTTTGTCAGTGATGCAGCCCAGGTTCAGACACCTGAACAGTATCCATTAGTAACTGAAGCGTGAGGCCTGACCAAGTGAATGAGCCAGTTCTGCTGCAGAGTATCTGAGGTTTCTCTGAGGTCTTGTCACCCAGTTTTCTTCCTTGCCCCACCTCTGGGTGAAGGTTGTTGCAGAGAGACCCTGGTCCAGTAACTGGACAGAGAGAACAGTTATAACTGTAAGAACAAATCTCTGTGTTAGCTAGATGTAATGGCATACTGTAATCCCAGCATTTGGGAGACTGAGGCAGGAGAATTATAATGAACTCTAGGCCAGCCTAGACTATAGTATGGTGATATTCTGACCATCTCAAATAAACATGAAAACAGGTAGACACACAAATAAGAACAAAATGTGTGAACTAAGGCATCTATTAAAATACGACCTTAGTCTGGGCTTACATGCCAGACATGCTTTTATGCCTGCTAATCACAAAGCTGGCCTCCAGGGTTACTTGTTGAATGGGAAGGTAGTAAGGCTCCAGGCTACTCCTCTCTGCCCTTGCTCTTGACCTTGTGGGGGGAATCCTCACTACCTGGGTTTTCCCAGCTTGGCAGTGCAGCAGAGCTTGGGTCTGTCTGAGCTGTGCTGCAGAATTCACTCAGACCAAGCACTGTGGGGTTTACTCTGAACTTCAGCTCCAGACCATGGCCCAATGGGAAAAGCTGGGGCAATTGGTTACTGGGGTCTGAATAGATTTCAAGTGGTCCTGTTACATTGGTAACTCTGACAAGTCACCCACTCCACCCCTGATACTCTGCACACACATGCCCCCCCCACGCACATTTTAAAGAGAAAAGCCCAGAAGGGTTCAAACTTCCAGTTAAGCCATATGAATTCCCTCAAGAACGTTTTCAAGGCCACAAAAGGCCCACACAGTTCACTGCATGAGAATGGGGGGTGTTCTGGCTCTCTGGTTCACTGTCCTGAAAGAGCTAGTGAGGAGGGTTCCAACAGCACCACAGCTACTTCTCTTGAGCACTGAGCACATTCATTCTCCATTCAACTGACATCCAGGAATGTCTCCCAAATGCCACGACTGCATCCCAGGACCATTCAGAAGACTGGCCTCCTCTTCCTGTGATCTGTAAAAACCATCAACTCTGGCCTTTTTCATAGAGAGGATGCTTGAGTCCAGGAACTACCAATGCTGACAGTGTCTCTGAGTTACCTGGGGGCTGTTCCCAAACGTATTCCCAGCTCTACTCTGGGAATTCAGTACCTACTGTGAAACTGTGCTTCTGAAAGTCCTCAGGTGTGGGTTGGGGATGCAGCTTACTTGATAGAGTGAGTGGAGTGCCTAGCATTCATGAAGCCTGAGTTTGGCCCCCAGTACTACATAAAGTAAGCAAAATGGTGTATACCTGTAATCCCAGAACTTGGGAGGTAGAGGCAGAAGGATCATAAATCAAAGATTTCCAGGCATGGTAGCACACGTCTTTAGTGCCCAGCACTCAGGAGGCAGAAGCAAGCAGAGGCAAACAGATCTCTGTGAGTTTGAAGATCATCTAGTCTACATTGTTTCAGGCCAGCCAGGGTGATATAGTAAGACCCTGTCTCAAAAAACAGAAACAGAAGTTTAAGATCAACTTTGGGTAAATAGCAAATTGGAGGGATAGATAAGACTTTGTCTTTAAAAAAAAGGAAGGAAAGAAAGAGGGAGAGGAACACACAAACACACACACACACACACACATACACACAAGGGGGGGGAGGGAGGGAGGGGAAGGAAGTCAGTCCTCAGATGATGCTAGCAAAGTTCACTCTGGTCTGTTCCTTCCACAAATGAGGATGGGGGGGGTTTATATCAGCCTGTCTAGCTGGCCAATGCTTGCCTAGCATGTTTCTAGAACATCCTACAAATCAAAATGGAAGCAGGTTGAGCCCATTGAAAGGCTCTTATGGGAAATGGTCCAGAAAGGCTTCACAGAGGCAGGTCCTGGGAGAGTGGTCCAGTTCAGGCCACAGTCCCGCAGGCGAAGAAACGACTCTGCAGGCTAGCAGAACGCAAATCTTTAGGTGTTCTGTACAGGGAATAAGAACTAGAGGCAGGTCCAGAAAAGCAGATGCAAACAAATTGGAGACTAGAGAACTTATATATTATTCAAGGGCATTGGAGAAGGTTTCACCAGCCAGTGGTATCTGTGAGGCATTTACTCTAAAAATGAAGAGAGCAGTTAGTTCAACGGGACTGGCACAGTTCAGAGAAGGAGCCAGTTGGGAAGAAGCCATGCTTGCCTAGTGTTGGGAAGGGGGTTCACCACCGCAGTGTCTGGGAGAAGATCAAATAGCCTGGCCCAGATGACCACAGGAAGCCAGACAGATGGCGAGCCTGAGATTCCAGCATCTTGAGCCTTGTGGGCATAAGAGGAGATGTGTGGTCTTAGAGCCGGGGATCTTTGTAGGCTGGGGAGGCCAGGTTTAAGGACTGGCCTCTCCCTCTGGATCCGCAGTAGAGATGGTATTCGCCTGCAGTGAGCAGTGTGCAGCCCAAGCGATGCTTAGGAGATGGCTGTCCATCTGTGTTGTTCTTCAAGCAGGCTAGGCCTGAGCCTGATACTCTTGCCTCTTCCTAACCTTCGTCTGAATCTCCGAGGTTGACCCTCCTGTTCCCAGAGCCACTAAGCATCTGGCTTTGCAGCAAGCCCACCTCCAACCTCTGGAGAGGCCAGATGCCCAGGGACAGGAAAAGAAAGGATGGAGCGTTTATTGAGAAGCTACCAGGCTCAGTCTGTATCATGTATGGCATCAAGCTAAGAGTGATTTCTGACTCCACGTACAACCCATGCTGCCCCTGGGTCATTCTGTGGCCTGTGACAGACTGTTGACCCCAAAGCCTGCCTCCCCACCCAAAGGCCCACTGCCCCTATCCTCCGTGTCCTTTAAAGTTTTCTTCCTCCAGCAAACATGGAACTGAACTTGGCCCTGAATGCTAGAAGCTGAGGCCAGGCTGAGATGGATGGCATGCAGCTAGCCCTACTTTTCTTCTGGTCCCTTTGAAAACAACATTGATGCCAGGAATATGGTTGCCAATTTCACCTTGAATTTGCCCCTGCAGGGGAAACCTTGGAGCCCCTCCTTCTCTGATGCTGCCCCCTCCCCATCCTTCCCCTCCTCTTATGTTTCCAGAGTGGAAGTAATTCACCCCAGGGACACACAGCTGGGCAGCAAAGCCAAGCCTGCTTTCCAGGTCACCGAAGCCCTCTGTCAAAGGAGAATGTGTGTGTGTGTGCAGAGGGCCACATGGGATGCAGAGGGGAGCAAGGCTGGAATGTGGGGATGGACTAGAGCCTGTCACTTGTGCATACACCTGGGTAGAGCCCAGGTCAGGGATGGCTGGTGTAGCCAGTCCCCTGTGCTGCCTGTGGGTCACCACAGCTGCTTATAGGACATCTCTCTGAGTTTGTCATGCAGCACTGGACTGGACAGCCTGATGTGCAGGTGGGGGCTACAAGGGCACTTGTGTTGTTGCAGGGGTGGGGGGAGCATGCTACAGAGGAGGGCTGAGCAGAGCAGGAAAGCATCTTTGGGACAAGTCTCCCTTGATTGTCTCCTGCTCTTTCTAACTCTCGTTCTGTCTTTCACTCTTTGCCTTTCTCCTTGCCACTCTCTCATAGCCCATCCTTTGCGTGACTCAGTGGAGTCTTTTTTCCTCCTCCCCTGGTCTCCTCCATTCTCTACGTATGTATCTCTGAGTATAGTCCTCTATAGCATGCTCAAGAGCCTAAAGGCAAAGGGCTTCTGTTTCCTTGGTCCTTCATATCCCTCAACCTGCAGCTCACATCCAAGACTATAGAGACTACAGCTGCCTTCTGGCCCTGGCAACTCCGAGCAGCCTGTCTCTGTGGCCTTGCCTCTTGAGCTTTGGCTGCAGAGGGACTGGAAATCTGTGAGTAAAAGGCAATCCATCCCATCAGGAGTGCCCTTCCTAGGTCCCCCTAACCCTGTGTTGTCACCTTGCTCTTGCCCAGCCGTTGTTAAGCACCCAAGAGACACCCAACTCTTTCTCGTGAAAGACACACAGACAAGAGGACAGGAAATACTCATGCATTCCAGTCCCACCTGTGCCTTTGGTGTGGCCTTGCCCTGCAGCCCTTGGTGGCCAGGCTTAGAAGTGGGGAATAAGTTGTGACATTGTGTAAAAAAGCACTAGAGTGGGGAAGTATGAACTGCAAGACCACCCGTGATGCTAGCAAACCTGGACTTAACTTTTCTGTCTCCAAGGAGAGGCCTGGACAAGATCACTTCTGAGGACTCATGTGGCCACAAAATGCTCATCATGGTCATGCTGCAGAGACACAAATCCTCTCACAGTTGGTCTCCTCCCTGAAGTTGACCACTTGTGATTCATTCCTCCGACTCTTCAATGTCCTTCTCTAGGAGACCTCTTGGAAATGCAGAGATTATTGAGATTATTGGCCCAGTTGTGTTCTGGCAAATGCCTAACAACTGCCTGGCTTTGGAGAGGGAAGCCCACTGTCTTAGTTAGGTTTCTACGGCTATGAAGAGACACCATGTGTAAGCGTTTCGGGATGGGTCAGGACAGGATGGAACAGGAGTGGGTCAGGCATTCTGGCACTCGGGAGTCACAGAATACTGAGTGTTACACAGCTCAGGTGGAACGGTATCCTGGAGCTCGGGAGCCAAGGACCACCACAGGTTGCAGTAAGCTTAGCAGCTTACAGCCTTGCCTCAGAGAAAGGCTTCTCCGGTCTATCAGCTCCACTCCAGCAGGACAGGGTCTTCCAGCTGGGGATGTTCGCCTAGTGTAGCAGTTTTGCTCGGCAGGAGGTTTCTTGGGCGAAGTTGCTACAGTTCAGCTCTGCTCCTGGAGAGCGGAGAGCATCTGAAACCTCAAAGCCCACCCCCAGTGGCACGTCCTCCAACAAGGTCATACCCCCTAATAGTGCCACTCCTTGAGGACCTGTTGGGGCCATTTTAGTTCATCCCACCACACCCACATGGGTAGTATGTGAAAACTGATTACCTGTACACTCTCAGCACAACAAAAGCAAGCTACCAACATGTTGTCACTAGAGTGGAGTTGGGGAGAGATACATTTTTGGAGCTGATCTAAGCATTTTTAGCATAACCAGTTACTCTGATTGACACCTTGGCAGGCACATGCAATAGATGCTAAATAGAAGCTAGGGCATAAGAAAGAGTTGTCAACCCAAGGGGATATGGGAATGTGCTAAGGTGAGTGTGGAAAGTGGAGATGCAGGGGTTCCAGCCAGGTCTGGATTGGGTGGGGGGCCCTGGCAGAGCCATCCCATGCCTGACACACTGCTGGGTTTCTCCTTCTACACCAGACATTCTAGTTTGGTGTCCATCATGGAAATCTGAGAGAAAGCATTTCCCTGGGATATGGGACTGCTACAAAGGGCACAGGAAGTCTATTCTGCTTATTTCCATCAACTTGGTCAGGCCACAGTCGCAGAGTCTGTAGCTTCAACAACAACAACAAATAAGACCCCTGGTCTGCCTGAGGATTTTGATTTTTGACTTTGTGTTTAAATGAAATCTCTGTGGCTGAACATTCAATGCCAGTTATGCATTAAATGAAATGCTTTTATGGAAAAGAATAAAATTATTTTACATTTGAAAAGAGCTATGAAAATTCAGCTAACCATATAGCAACTAATGCCAAGTTTGAAAATAGAAGTCACTCTGATTATCAGGATTTGTTCATCCTGGGTGGTAGGACACAGCTGCTGGTTATGTAATTATTTCTGCTCTTCCATGCTGTTGTAATGTTTCATGATGAAAGAGAAAAAGCAGCAGATAGGTACCCGCATCCTCCAGATGTCAGCCCACCCCTCTACTGAATCACTCTCCTTACCTGCCTAGCCCCAGGAGGAAACAAGCCAGCCTTGGTCGTCCCGAGCCTTGGGTAAAGGGGCAGAGACCTCAAGCAATTCCTTTCCCTTTGGGAGACTCATTGCCTACATCTATCCAACAGGGAGGCAGTGACTCTTCCAAAAGACCTCATGAAAAATGCTTTCCTTCCATATCCAAACATGAACCACCATCCAGGAAGACCCTCTCTGTGTGCCTGAGGCCTGGTCACCCAATGTAGTGAAACAGTTCCCATACACACACTCCAAGCTCCCAGGCCCTGTCTGCAACTATGAGGAAGTGACTGGGGACAGAGGGAGGGTGAGAGCCATCCCAGATGGCCTTGGCCCCATGGTGGACGTTAGAGAGTGAGTCCGCTGCTCTTGGGCTGGGATATCCCTCAGCACTATCAGTCAGAGACACATCTGTAGAAGAAGCCCTGCCTGGGAGGTGTAGGGGAGGCTGCCTTCCCCTCAGTGT
Organism: Mesocricetus auratus; assembly: GCF_017639785.1. Lineage (NCBI taxonomy): Eukaryota > Metazoa > Chordata > Mammalia > Rodentia > Cricetidae > Mesocricetus > Mesocricetus auratus. The sequence goes on from NW_024429203.1 coordinate 24,220,172, forward strand.
CTCGCTGACAGCTACAAATAGGCTCTTGAACATATTTAATAAACCCTGGGAAGGAGTTGTGGCCGCCTCGCCTCAGCCAGGGAAAATGATGGATGTCTTCAGTGGGAGAGAGAAAAGAAAACTTTCTAAATGGGCTCGATTAAGGGAAGGAGCACTCTGGGTGAGTGTAGGGTGAGGGGGGCTTTCATGAGTCAGCCCCCAGAGGTGAACTTGCATGGACACAGGAGCATCTCTGGGGTCCCGGTGTGAGCCAGCAAATCAGATATACGTCCAGTATTTGGCTCTCAGAAAGTGAGCACGGACCTCAGGTCTCCTCCGTTCCCTGGCTTCCCAATAAGGGTTGATGATCTCTGTCATTTGGGGATTGTAAAACACCTCCTCAGTTCCTCAGAGAAGCCTCCAGGTCCTGTCTCTGGAACCTTGCAAGGCTTAAGGAAAGGTGGCCATCTAGTGAGTTTCCTTGGGAAAGAGGGCTTATAAGCGTAGGCTGACCACCCCCAGAGCCCAGAACGTCCTCAGGGCCCTCTGCAGCTTCCTATGCAGGGTCCATGCTCCATGTAGGAGTAGGATCTTTTAGGATAGGAATCAAGTGAAGCAGGTCTCTGTCTGGACAGCCTCTACTCTAACATTGGTCTCACAGACTGCATGACCTATGGAACTTTCTAGCTCTGCAACCTACCCACTCTTAGTAGATGGGCCTTACTAATTATTCAAGCTTCTTCCACCACCTGCATCATGAGAGTGATGCCTGCTCAGCTCACCCCAGGGTAACTACCATGAGTAGCAGTGTGCAGGGTGGAGATGAAGTGTTGATGGGGAGGGTGGTGATGCATGGCTCATTACCCAGGACTCGTTTCTGTGGAACAGGGACACTGCCAATCTGTGATCTGCTTAACCAGGCCTGGGTTTGGTTAACCACACCTAAAATTCGGTAGGCACCCACCAATGAGGCTGCCTCTAAAAGTGATTTAGCAAGGTCCCCTTGAATGATTCGGGACAGCTGGTGAAAGGCATGCCTAGAGCAATCTTCTACCTTCTGGGAAGTTAAAATACAAAGTAATGTAGAATTCTTCATGGGGTTAGCCAGAAGGGTTATCCTCCCCAACAGCAACCTTGAGTCTTGTGCTCTCTCTCTCTCTCTCTCTCTCTCTCTCTCTCTCTCTCTCTCTCTCTCTCTCTCTCTCTCTCTCTCACACACACACACACACACACACAACACACACACACCGGTACACACTCACACAGACATCATCATTTCTCCTCCACCATCCATTGGCGTCCTGGCGCCTACACACACACACACACACACACACACACACTGGTACATACACTTAGCACACCATCATACACAGACATCATCTATATGTTTCTCCTCTGCCGTCCTGGTGTTTACAAATCGAGCTAAACTCCATCCGACAGGTTTTACACTGCAGCTTGTCCCACCTCTTTGGGGAGATGGCCTGTGAGTTGACAAGTTTCCCTGTGAAGTCGTACTTCACTCTCTGACTCTAAACTGACCCCATAAAAGCTTCAAAAAGAATGGACACGACCAGAATCCAGGGGCTTCAGTTCAGACTCAGAAGATAGATAATGTCACGGGAGGGGAAGAACCCCAGGAAGGGGACACTGTCAGTGAGATTCCAGGCCAGGCAAATCAAAGACTTCAGGGATTCTAGAGATGAAGACCAACCTGACTTCTCATCTCTTGATATAGTAAAGACCTCCTGGGTGGCCAGTCTGTTTCCCAAGCACTGTGAACATAGTACAGCTTGGCAACTGAGGCCTGGAGGAGTATCCTGGGCAAAATCAAGGCGGCTATGGAGACAGCATGAAGGAGTCCAAGAGGGAGGTTCCTCAGCCCTGCAGCCTTCAGCAGCGCAGCCCCAAGCTGCAATCACAACAGCCCACGGGCCTAGGAAGGAAGCAGGAGCCCAGGCTCTGCTCTGGGTCCCTGCAGCAGTGCCCAGGGACAGTCACATGCAGCTCTGTGGAGGCATGTGGGGTGGCTCAAAGGGGCTGGATGTGTGCGTGTACATATGCCCATGCTCGAGACACTGGGGAAATCATTATATCCTCATCTTGGATGCAGACAACACCATGAGAGATATTCTCACGTTAATGTGATCACAGAGGAAGCCAAAAGCAGACTTGAAAGATAAAGTGCTGATTCGGGGCTGCCTGCTCCCAGCAGCCCTTGCAGCTTTCAGAGTGATTCAGCTCCATTGTTAGGGATAAGAGAGGAGGTGGCACTTGGCCATCGACATCTCAAGTGATCCTTGTCCAGGACCCTTGGGTCAACTAGTCCTCAGTCCTGGCATCTGATCAGACTCAACATGCTTGGCAGAAAGACGGGGAATTTAGCTATGGCCTTGCCCCTTCGAGAAACACACAATCTCATCTCGCCAGTTGGAGAGGTTCTTATCCCCATTTGCTATAAAATCCACTGTGTGTGTATTCCCTTCTATTTACAAAAAAAGAAAAAGAAAGAAAGAAAAAGAAGAAAGTAGAGGTAGAATAAATCAGATCACAGCAAGAGAAATGGCTGTGTGCCTAGTTTTTGTATTATTTTGGTTGAAGCCAGAGTATATATTGTGTATTTGTAGACGTGTGTGTGTGTGTGTGTGTGTGTGTGTGTGTGCACAGAGAAGAGAACAAATATAGTCTCAGTGAGTCTCAGATCTGTGTCCCTCATGGTGCTTGAGAAAACAAGAACAGAGAAGAGACCTAAACCACCAGTTCTGCACAAGGAAGTCAGAGGCCAGTTGTGGGAGCCAGTGAGGGCTTGAGGGTACATCCAAGGAGGAAGCATGTCATCATACACATAGGAGACGATGGTGCTCTGGAGTGGTGGAGTGAGACGTCATTAAAGATATATTTTGAAGACTGAGCCAGCAGTTCGTGGTTTTGATGGGGCGGTGAGAGGAAAACATCATTCGTGGTACCTTAGTCGTCAGTCTGAGCAATGAGCTCATGTATGACTGGACAGGAAATGAGAGGCCGACTGTGAATCCTCACTGTGACATTTTCCTTGTGTGACTTAGAAGAAGTCTAGCCCCCTGCCCCCCGTACCACTTCCACAGTCTCCCTGAGGTTGACACAGATCACTTGTGCCAGCATGTCATCAGGACCCTCACACGGGTTGTGTGGCGAGCAGGGAGCATTGTGTCTGTGTGTGAGTCGTGATGTAGGTTGTGGTGGGCAGCACTGGAGAGAAGAGGTTAGGAAAGGGAACCCCTGTGCCAAACAAGCACTGAGACCTGAGCTATGGCTTTGCTTCACATTGAGAAGTGAGACCACACAATGATCTGTAGTCTCCGTTTCTGAGGCTTCTTGGGCAGCCCCAAAATTCTATGACACCATTCCACCCCCAACTCACCCTAATCAGAGCACCTGGGGCCGTCAGCTCACGTCTTCTCTATGATAGTACATTCCTGGACAGCTGGCTGCTGGCTAACAAGATGGAGAAGGGAAGGTCGGGCAGAGAGGGGACACAGAGCAGGTGGGCAGCTGAGCCTCAGAAAAATGGGGAGAATCAGGCAGCAGGGGAGGTGCTGGCTGCAGTTCTCAGGGTCTCTGACTCTGCAGCCAATTCTCTCACACTGAGCAGCTGCCTTGGCCTACCTCACAACATCTGGACCACACCTGCTATCCATTCCAGCCAGCAGCATGGGGCTGGAGAGATGGCTCAGTGGTTAAAAGCACTTGCTACTCTTTTAGAGGACCAGGGTGTGGTTCCCAGCACCCATGTAACTCAACCTCCTGTAATCCCATCTCCATGGGATCTGGTTCAGGGCACCTGCTCATATGTGCTCATACTCATGCACACACAACAAGTAATTTTTAAAAATCAAATCAGGAGCCAGGCAGTCAGTGGTGGTGCACACCTTTAATCCCAGCACTCGGGAGGCAGGTCTCTGAGTTCAAGGCCAGCCTTCTCTACAGAGTGAGTTCCTGGATAGCCAGAGCTACACAGAGAAACCCTGTCCCAAACAAACAAACAAAAACAAAAATCCAATCAGGATTTAGATAAGCCTGTCTTTGTCCCACTTCCCTCTCCCATTGGAATACACATCCCCACTCTTCCTACCCTCAAGCCTTCCTCCTAGCCCCTTAGCCCTCAGATGGAACAAAATTGAAGACTTTGATCTCTTCTTGTTCATCCAAAGCCAGCCTGGGTTAGCTTTGGGACACAAGGGCTGACAAGATTCTCACCACTTTGCTGGCCCCTTTTAAAACTCCTCAGGGCTCTGATGGTGAAAACGTTCTGTCTCCCTCACTAGGTTGATTGTAATTAAAAAGACAGATCATGGCAAGTGTAGTGAGGATGGGGAGAAATCAACCCGCATCCATCACTGGTGGCAATGTAAAGGTGGTACAGCCACTTAGGAAACAGGATAGTGGTTCCACAAAAGGTTAAGTAGCATTGCCATGTAGCCCAGCTCTCCTGGGTATATGTCTACCCAAAAGAACCACAAAACATATTACCACAAAATTTACATGATTTTTCTTCTGTATCTGTGAATCCAACCAGCCACAGATGAAAAATATCACACAAATAAAAAAAAATCACATCCTAACACACCATGTATAGTCTCGTTCTTGTTGTTATTCCCTAAGAAATACAATATAACACCACTCACATAGTGTTTGTATTGTAGAAGGTACTGGAAGTATTCTAGAGATGATTTCAAGCATACAGGGGAAACTACATGCAGATGTGCATTTTATATAAGTAACCTGAGCATCCACAAATTTGGGTATTTGCCAGATGTCTTAGCTACTTTTCTATTGTGACAAAAACACCATGACTGAAAACAGCTTGGGGAGGAAAGGTTTTATTCTTACAACGCTCAGGCCACAGTCTATCACTGAACAAAGTTAAGGCAGGAACCAGGAGTCAGGAAGTGAAATGGAGACCGTGGAGGAATGCTGCTTCCTGGCTTACTCCCCAAGGCTTGTTCAACTTGCTTTCTTCTACTCCAGGACAATCTGCCCAGGAGTAACACTGCCCACATTGAGCTGGGCATTCCCATATCAATCATGCAGTTGCCTGAAATCTAGGTGAAGGCCTTTTCTTACTTGGGGTTCCTCTTCTACCACACGTCTTAGCTTTGACAAAAACCAACCAGTACACGGGGGCATTCAACCCCCAAATCCCAGGACACACCAAAGGATAGTTAAACATGGACATTCATAGCAACTAAAAATGGAAATAACAGAAGGTCCCTTCACAAACCGAGGGAATGGGTAAAGAGGGTGTGACCGTGAATCTGGACAATGGAATATTGTTTGGCTATGAAAAGGAATACAGGCTGATTTGTGCTGCTATTTGGATCAATCATGGAAACCTTAAACTGAGTGAAAGAGACCAGCAAAAATGACCACATACTGTCTGACTCCATTTATGTAAAATGTCCCTCCTAGGCAAATCCATAGAGACAGAAAGCATATCCGTCCTGGGGGAAGAGTAGGGCTGGAGTGACAGCTAAAAGGCATGGCAACTCGCTGGGGAGAGATGAGAAGTTGCCAGTGGTAGTGTCTGCGCAAGTCTGTGTCCATACTGGAAATCACTGCAGACTTTCTATGAATGAGCTGCACCTGGTGTAAACTGTAGCCTGGCGGAGCGGCCCTGCAAACACCACATCTTCACACACATCTGCGCTTGCCGTCTTTTGTGGAGCTAGCATGACCTACTTTGTCCGGACCCTGTGATTTCTCAGGACTTGGGGGTTTCAGTGGTAAAACAGACAAAATGAAATGGCTGGCCCCTGCTATGCAGCCCAGAACTGTTGCTCCATATTGTTTACTGACTGGCACGGAGCCTCCATCTAGAATGGCCAGAATGCATCCAAGGCCATTTCATGTTGCAAAACAGCCCAGTTTGACGAGAGTGGTGTGCAGGCTGTCACCTATGTCTGCTGGACTCATGTCCTTCGCTCTCATCATGTCTGTGGAGCTGGAGTGGGGTCTGTCACCTCACCATTCTGGGCAGTCTCTACGATGGACTCTGCTCTGTAGGCAGATGCTGAAAAGAAGGACCTGGGACAGAATCCGGCACCTCAGCTGCATTTACCCATGCGGGATGTAGGAAGAGCCCTCAACCCCCTCTGGCTGGAGATCCTTCCTCTACTAATTCATCTATAGCTTGAGGCCTGGGCAGGGCAGCTGTGACTCCTGGTGTCCTCATACCCTTAAGTTGTGCATTTGTGAGTTTTCATTGTCGCCATCACTTTTCCATCTTGCATCCAGTTGTATTTCATTCTCTTTCTGATTCATTCATTTCTTTTCAATACATTCTGGGAACAGCTGCTGTAAGCAGTGTCTGGAGTCTCTCCAGATCCTGGTTCAGGTTACTAGGGTCTCTATAAAAGACTGAGGTGATGTGGCACAGGAGGCAGCCTCCACCTTAGTGTTGGCTTTAGTGGGCACTCCTGATGGGACACAATGTTGAACTGAGAGCTGACGCATGAGCAATGAGAATAAGAAACGCTGGTAAGGGCGCTGGTGTAAAATGAATTCCTATTCAGGGCTCAGTGCGTGGGGAAGCCAAGAGCCAGAGGAAACACAGTGTTCCCCTTCGTGACATCCCCAGCTGACACCAGGAACCAGCATACTTAGGAAGAGGGCTTGCTTCCTGCAAAGTTCCTAGTAGTGGTGAAAGCGGTGACAGTAGCCTTATTCACAGATTTACTTTGCCTTGAGCTCTAATACCGACTGGTTTCTTTTTGTTTATAAGGTGTGATGGGAACTCGACAAAATCAAAGTAAAATCCAGATTTTACAAACTAGGAAACTGAGTGTTTTAGTTAAGGTTTCTATTGCTGAGACAAAACACCATGATCAAAAAACACAAGTTGGGGAGGAAAAGATTTATTTCAGCTTAAACCTCCATACCACTGTTCATCACTGAAGGAAGTCAGGACAGGAATTCAAGCAGGGCAGGAACCTGGAGGCAGGAGCTGATGCAGAGGCCATGGAGAAGTCCTGCTTACTGGCTTGCTCTCCATGGCTTGCTCAGCCTGCTTCATTATAGAACCCAAGACCACCAGCCCAGGAGTGGCCCCACCCACAATGGGCTGACTCATACAGTGACATGTTCTCAATTGAGGTTCCCTCCTTTCAGATAACTCTAGCTTGTGTCAAGTTGACATGAGACCAGCTAGCACTGAGGCTCAGTGGAATTAGAGTCACTTAATGTTACCCTTTTAGTATATTGTGAAACTGGGTTTCAAGCTCCAACATCATCTGATGCTAAAGCCAGGCTTCCAGGCAGCAACCTTTTTCACAAAGGGTTTGCAGGTTCCAACTCTTGGAGATGGAGGGCTTCCCACCTGTCCCCCCTATTGCCCTCCCTAAGGAAGTCAGGAGGTGGGACCTGCTCATCCTGGGCCACCATGTCTGGTCTGCTAAGGATGGCCCCCAGGAAGCCGTTTCGTTAACTGGCACAAGGAAGATAAGCCTTGTTCGTATGTTCGTACAAGCTGAGTTCCTGTGTCCCAGGTGCTGGTTTTTGCTAATCTCAACACATTGGGAATTGTTTAATAGGATTTTTCCTTTTAATTAAAATATGATAATGAAACATACCGACTCCCTCTTAAAAAGGAATGCTTGAAAGTGCTCACCTATTCCCCAAATGTCCTGGCCAGGTGCAGCCATGAAATTGTATCCCATGTCACTGTCACGCAGATGAAGGGCTCTGTTCCTCAATCAAATACAACAGCCACTGTGTAGCACATTAGCGGGCCCCTGCCCGCCTCCCCGCTCCTGACCCCTGTCTCCTGCCAGGTCAGCTCTGGCTCCAGAAAGCACTGCTGTGATGATGGCTAGGGCTTTGATTGGGGTGTACATAGAAGACAGATTACCCAAATCCTGCCAGCTGAATGTAGTTTAGAGGGCTGCCCTTTGGGGCAGGGAGAGACGGCAAGTTTGAAGGATTAAGGGCTTTGGGAGTAGAATTCACTCTTGGACAAGTCCTCTTGATGACTTGGGCCTTAGCAACCTTCCTAGACCCCAGCTGCTGAGTTCTGTGACTATAACCCAGTCTGGCTGAAGCGGCTCCCAGCCAGTGCCTCTTCCTCCCCAAGCTCCTCTTGGGTTTTGTTGACGCCCCTTTCCCCCTTTCCCCCTTCCCCCTCTCCCCCTTTCCCCTTTTCTCCCTCCCCCATATCCTTTGCACATCTTTTTTCCTCTAGTCTCCCCTGTCCTTTCCCCCTTCATTCCCTTCCCCTTTCTCTGCTCCCCAGAAAAATTTACTTGACAGCCCCTGCACTCTCCTTCTCCTGAGCCCTCCCTAGTGCACCCTGGGAAATGGGAAATTCACTAGTGAATCACAGAATTTTTTAAAAACTACATATATTGAAAAGTTGTGTCCCCCGGGGCCTGCAAGACAGCTCGGTGGGTAAATGCGCTTGCTGCACAAGCCTATCAGCCCGAGTTTGATCCCCAGAACCCTTGCAAAGATGAGAGGAGAGAACCGACTCCACTAACTGACAACTTCTCTGCCCCCCTCGTGTACACTGTGTTACAAGTGCCCAGGGACGTGTGTGTGCACACACACAAATAATAATAATAATAATGATGATGATGATGATGATGATGATAATAATAATAAGTAAAATTTTAAATCTTAAAATGCCTTTTTAAAAAAGCCTGCCTAAAAGCCATAACATCCAACAACTGAATCCACATCCCTGGCTCTTCAGGACTGTGAAGATGGCAAATTTCTGGCCAGCCAGGGATGAAATGGTGAATGAGAATGGGCCTGGGGAGCACCAGCAGGCACAGCCTGGGCTTCCCCTCCCACTCTCATCCCCCTCGGCTTCCCCTCCTCCTCCTCCTGTGCATCAAACCGCATGCGATTGTCTGCCTCAGAACATCAAAGCACAGAGGAATTGCTTAAGAAGAAAATATTGGAGTTATGCATTTGAGAGCAGGTTGAGCTGCGAGTAACCTCCAGGGCTGCATGTCCATCTTTAATCAGCCCCCAAAGGGCAATCTGTTTCTTGCTGGACCTCCTAAATGTGGGCTGGGTGAGCAGTGGCATGCCTCTGGCAGCCAAGGATGGAAAGGATTTATTTCTTGGGTCACCTCCTAAGTCTACCCATAGTGCAAGGGTGGAGTCAAACTCAGGTTTTGAGACCCATTTTTGACAAAAGTCTTGACTCTTGCAAAGCATCAGACTGCCTCTTCTGGAACCAGAAAGGAAAGCTTGGATTCTGAGATCAGATACGGATCAGAACAGCTAAGCCTGTGATTCACTGCTTGAGGAGCAGGGGTAGCCTAGCATCTGCAGGGCAGGAGACATGTGAATAGCTAGAGGGAAGATTTACATATGGAGGTGGCTTTGTGGTCCTATCATTTATGGCTACCAATGCATCCAGAAGTCAAGAGCGCAAATGGCAGCATAGACCCACCAGGTGTAGTATAGAGACCTCAGCAACCTCAGTGAAATCTGCCAACCCATAGCATCTTGGGCCCAGATCATCCTGACCATCCAGACCCACACCTAGGAACCAGATGGACCTTAGAGACCCATCTCACCAAAGAAGGCAGAAGCCACAGTTTGAGGCACAGTATGATGCAGAGGCTGGGAAGAAGCCATGATCAGAGGTCCCATAGCCAGTGACAGTCTAACCTAGCACTCAGATCTGCTTGGTGCCCATCGGCCTTGTTTCTGCTCAGTATGGGACAGCCTTTGGCACATCCAAGATCCAGGATCCTGTCCATGTTCTCCAACATGTCCAGAAGGCTTCCTATGTTGACTGAATTATGAGTGCCTCTGCCCTGTCCTTACTATGCTGTGACAGCCCTGTCCCAGCCTGACCTGTATCCAGGAACCCCATAAATGCAGCTGCTTCTCAGCTAGACCACAGTTTCCTAAAGACAAGACTAAATAAAGCTGTATCAATCATCTGTGCCCCCCTAATGCCCAGGTGATGAAGACACGCACACTAACTGGAATCTGGCTTTATTGCTCCCCCGTCTTGCTCCCACACGTAGGACCCCACAGAGTCAGGATCACAGTCAATGGGAGCTTGTTCCACAGTGTCTGTCCAACCCTGTTACACAGCTCCCCTCAGCAAGCACAAAAGCCCGGGGTGGGTGCCTAATTGGTCAGGTAGCTCTGTCCCCCCCCCCTCTTCAGGGACAGTGTTCTGTTGCTATGTTGCATGTGGAGGAACCAGTGTCTCCCCCACAACCCTGCCATTCTGAGGGGATTTGCGCCTTGATTATTTTTGAAAACAGATTTGTGAAAATTTTGATTTGAGAAAACATTCTTCTCCCACATGCTGAAGGATTGAGGGTCTGTAATCCCTCTCAAATCGCTGGGACGAGACTGGTATTGCAATGTCGGCATCAGAGCTGACAAAGGGGGATTAGCGGGGAGAATTTTGCGTGGAAACCCGCAACGCGCTGAAGCCTTTCAGTGCAAAGAAGATAAGATAGGTACTGTCGAGCCATTTTTAACCCAGTTTTTGAAGCACTCAGAGGCCTCCTTCTGTGTTGACAGGGAGCCAGGGTGGGGTTTACTGGGGCCTGCCACTTCTCTGCTCAGGCCCTGGAGAAGGCTCCCTTCATAGAAATGTGGTCCAAGCCCTGGCTGGGCATGAAGGCATGGCCTCCCCACCAAAACAACCAAACGGCTCTCACATTCCTGGCTACCCATCTTTCTTAGGCAGATGTCACCCCCAATTCCAGAAGCCAAGGACTCTCTTTGGGGTGTCTTTCCTGACCACAAGATTTAAGCCCAGGTGGCGTCATCCTAGGGTTGGAAAAGCCTGTCTGCTACCATGCTGTCCTGAAATACCAGGTGGTGTAAGGGTTAGGGCCTCTAGCGTGGACAATGTCACTTCCTCAGTTAACTCCTGCAAGCCTGTTTCCTTTTCTGTAATAAGCAGCATCTACTTCCAAGTATCATTGAAGGAATTAAATGAGATAATGTACATAGAATCCTTTTCGTGGGGCTGGCACATATTAAATGCTTAAGAAAGACTTGTTCCCATGGTCATAAATGGAACAGTACTATGAAATATGGAGAATCAAAGCCCTTCAAGGAAAGTAACCCACACTGACCAGAATTTTTTTTAATGATGCTGGTCATAACAGCACATGTCTTTAATCCCTGCATTCGGGAGGCAGAGGCAGATGATCTCTGTGAGTCTGAGGCCAGCCTGGTCTACACAGTGAGTTCCAGGACAGCCAGGGTTACACAGTGAGACCTTGGCTAGAAGAAGGCAAGGCTGGAGGCTAGATGGTTGGTTGGCACATGACTATTGGGAGGAGTCAGGGTCACCTTGCGTGCGCACACCCCAGAGGAAAGCTTTCATCCATCGATGTCTCTCCTCTTGAAGAGTCTCTTTCCACCCCTCCCCATGCTTAAAGCCTTTTCTGGGTTTCAGTGACTCTTCTCTTCTGTCCATCTCTCCCGTGGTCTGTCTGCCCAATGTTCTCAGTCTTAGCCGTAGTTTCTCATCTCTCCTGCCCAGTATGACCAGCCCTTTCCTCAACTGCCTCCTCCTATGAAAGTGCTCTCCATGCTCCATCCCGAGATCTCACCGCCTGGCTCTTCCCGGTGCTGATCATGCAGCCTTCAGTTTCTGTAGCTCCTGGCCTGGGAACAACAACTTGGAGCCCGCCTGGCCACCCATTCAGTGAGCTGAGACACGGGCTTCTTGGGGAAGGCAGTGTGGGGAGCTGGGGGAACCGGAGTTTTGGCATCAGAAATATGATCTTGACAAAAGCCCATGGCTGGACACCCAGAGCTAGACATAATATGCCACATGTCCCCTGCACAGGCACACCCCACCCCCATTCCAGACAGTGATATAGGAAACACACAATGATTCAGTTCACTCTCCGTCAAGCAGATTTATGCATGGAAATGAACGGATTCCTCCTTGACGTCTTTTATTTTAATCCCTAGATTTGTTTCTATTTTTGTGTTTTCAAAAGGCCTTATTAGCATTGATCAATCTGCTATTGCTAATTCCCACCCCAGTTTGGGAAATTTCAGGGCTGCTGACTTGGATGCTCATCCTGCTTGTGGCATCCCCGGCTTCCCATGAGAGAGCCTGCAACTGAGGCTGCTAGGCTAGGATGTAGGCCGTCTGCTGTCTGGGCCTGGCTCTGTGACTTTAGACAAGGTTTTCTCTTCCTCTGGGCCTGATTTTCTTCCTTCACTTGTAAAATGGGCAGGTTAGGCTAGCGGGTGTCTAGGGGAAACCACTCCTGGCTCTGTCTGGTTCTAGGTAGGAGTGTTCTCCATACACCCCTTCCCAAAGGGTTGCTTCCCACCAACTGCATTAAAGTAAAAGCTAGTTCTGGGACCCTGGGCTATGGGCTGGAGTCACAGAGAGTTCTCCTAGAGATCGGCCTCCAAGAAAGAACATGATTTTATATGGAAGAACCCAAAGATTAGACTGGGCTGGAAGTCAACTTTGAGGCTACAGATTGGGGTTTCACAAAAGATTATCCATTTTGCTGTAGAGAAAACCAAACCTGGTGTTCCAACTGTACCAGAGGCCAGGTGGGGATGATGGACCATGGGACTTGGGCTCCTGCCTTTCGCTCCTCAACCTGGAAGCAATAGCTCTGCTGCTGCCAGTCTTGGGCAGGTCCTGCTAAGGAGGTCCTGGTGTGGCTGGAGGAAGAATGTTCAAGCACCCATCCCCACCCCATTTTCCCTCAGCTACCTACACTGGGATGCTAGGGAGACCGTGGGGTGAGTGCAAGAGGTCTGCTCAGCTCTGTCACCTTGAACACCTCAGTCTCTCACCTTGACACTGGAATAACTCCATACCAGTGTGCCCCTCATGACACTATTAGTGGGCAATGAAAGGGCTTTCTACACCAAAAACACTTTAAAAAGTAAGTCTAGTGGTCAAGAAATCTAAATGTCAGGCCCATGCTGGCCTCTGGAGAAATGTGGGGAGACAGAAGATATTGAGATACCTGTGGTCCCACAGGGAAAGAGGGTGGTCCCCAGGGGAAGGAGAGTCAGCTTGCTTAGAATTATAGGGGTCTGGAAAATGAAGTACTCACGAATCCTGGGAGACATAAGGATCTTGGCAGCAGATAAAAGCAGATGGGCAGTGGAACTTGAGGTCAGAAGAAAATGTCGGAGCTCTGCACAGCTGCCTAATCCAGTGTGGCCATGTTCCCAGGAGGTAATCTAGGGCAGGGTACTCAGGTTCCTTCCTTGAGCTACAGTTTTCTCTTTGCTCCTAAATAAAGGTGTTGAACTCATCATCAGTTGAGTGGGGTAAGATATATACAATGTGCTGGTCATGCTAAGCATGGCAGTTCACACAGGTCCCTCCTGGAGACTGACCTGGAAGCTGAGCCAGGCCATGGATAAGAGCCAAGGTTCCTCCAGAGGCAGTGACTGCTGATAGGGGCAAGGGAAAGTCTTTCTGGGTTTGGGTTACTTCATTCAGGATGATTTGTTCTAGCAGCATTAATTTGCCTGCAAATTTCATGATGTCATTGCTTTTTACAACTGACTAATACTCCATTGTGTAAATGTATCACATTTTCTTTATCCATTCTTCAGTTGAGGGGCATCTAGGTTGTTTCCAGGTTCTGGCTGTTACAAATAAAGCTGCAGTGAAAAAAGTCTAAAAGTGGGGCCCTAGGAGGCGTAACACAAAAGGGCTGTTATTGGTCAGCCCTGTGCTGCCGTAACAAAACACTGAGCAAAGCCACTTTAAAAGACAAGAGGTTTGTTTTGGTTTGTGGTCTTGTAGGTTTCAGTAAAAGACCAAGTGGTCCACACTCTGCAGCTGGGTGAGGATGGAAAATTACTGCAGGAGTCTATGGTAAAGGAAGCCACTCAAATCACAAGCCAGGAAGCAGAAGAGAGGATGAACTAGGGTCCCACAATCTCCTTTGAGGGCACACCCCCAGTAACCTAAGGACCTCCCAGAAGGCCCCTCCTCCTGAAGGCCCACAGCAGTTCCCAATAGTGCCACTTGGGAACTACACCTTTTACCCATAGACCTTTGGTGAGGGACACTCTAGGAAACCAAAGCAGTGGTAATGTGGAGCTAGAAATAGTATCGTGATGGTTTTACCAAGTGATCCTCCAGGAACCAAGCGAGACCCACCTTCTATCACAGACTTGCAAGTAAGCATCAGCCTGTGTCCAGACCAACAGGGACCTTGCAGGCTTAAAGGGCATCCTCAGAGGGTTCTGAGCAAGGGGCTTCTGAATGAAGTAATGTCTAAGACTCTATCCAAAAAGGCAAGGTTCTCAGTCTCCTGTAGTGTGTACCAGAAGACCCAGGGGGAAACACCCTTTGCCATGGCAGACACCAGAAAGACCAGATTTGCTCAGTCTTATCTACACAGAAAGCAAAGGGATAAATTCCCTTTCTCTGGTGATAGGTGGCCACCTTAAAAAATATAATGAAATGAAAAATAAGAATGAGAAAATTAATTATCTGCTGTAATTAGTGTAATGACCTACACCATTAGAGGTTATTTACCACAGGGATAAAACTTCCCACCATAAATGTCAGCTCAGTCTCCAGAATGCATAGTCTCCCAGGAACAGACAAACCTAGCTGACTGCTGCTTCTGTGAATTTTTCTCCCTGTTTGACTCTTTCTTTCTAGATGGTTAGGGTGCTGGTGATGGGGCAGGTAGTAGATCTGCTCTTCTGTGTATCCAATGCTTGTAACTGAGATCTCAGAATCTTGAGGGCAATATGTAAGAGTGTGTCACTGGGGCAACTACCCTAGGGAGCTGGACTCTGCCTGACCTGAGGTCTGCAGGGGTGGGATATGGAGTCACAGAGGCAGAAAATGCTTGGGGAGATGACAACACAAGTACCCCAGCACAGAGGGAAGCTGGAGTGTGTACCGTCATGGGAGCTGCCACTATTTCCACATCCTTTTACCCTTCACCTTTTTGGTCCTGCCGATGACAAAACAAGCCTCATTCCTAACACCCTTTACAGATGAGGAGTGAGCGTAGAGAGTCCCATTGACTGCAAAACCCCAGACTCCTTAATTACCTGGTAATAGCTAATCTATCTTGCCTCGCCCCACTATCCAAGCAAGGAAAGACAAACAAGTTTGGATAAAGTCCAGAGGGCTCCCTCAGTGTCACCAGGCAGCAGTGTGCAGTCCACATGTACCACTTTGTCCTGCACTGTGGTGCAGGGACAAGAAAGGACAGCCCTCCCCACAATCGCACACTTTGAGTAGCAGCCGCAGGGGACCAAGGTTGAGCAAAGGCAGATAGATGGAAATGTGGATTAGTTCTCTGACCAAGTCTCAGCAGGACTGAGCGATGCAAAGCCAAGAGGCACTTTTAATCTCTGTCCTGAAGCTGGTATGTGACCTTTAAGCCCTCTACACCCTGGGCTTAGCTCTGGAGAGCAAGACAATGTCCTAGAGCCTGGTGGGATCACAGCTTCACCTTTGCTGGCCTACCTGGGGGCAGCCACTTCCTCTGTCAATAGCAAAGCCACACCAGCAAATCCAGAGGTTGTGACTGGTGTGGCAGCAGGGGAAACTCTGAAAGTGGGACTCAGGGGGGACATATCACAAAGGGGCTGCTATTGGTCAGACCTGTGCTGTCATAACAAAAATATTGAAAGAAGTCACTTTTAAAGGCAAAGGGTTTGCTTTGGGTTCTGGTCTTGGAGGTTCCAGCGAAAGACCAAGTGGTCCACACTCTGCAGCTGGGTGAGGATGGAAAATCACTGCAGGAGTCCATGGTAAAGGAAGCCACTCAAATCACAAGCCAGGAAGCAGAAGAGAAGATGGACTAGGGTCCCACAGTCCCCTGTGAGGGCATGGAAATCAATTCTGTTTCTCAAAGGAGACATGAATGGGTAGGCTGCTTTTCCTTGGTCAGTGTGATAGTTAAGTGAATTTGAAGTCACCTAAGAGACACACTTTTGAGCATATCTGGTGAAGACAATTCCAGAAAGGAATAACTAAAGAGGGAAGACCCACCAGCCTCCCATAGTCTAGAGTCCAGGACTGAAGAAAACCAGCTGAATCACAGCACTCCCTGTCTCTGCTTCCTGGTTTGCCCAAATGAGAGCAAGCCCCCACTGCCACCACTGTGGACCAAAGCTGCCATCATGCCTTTCCGGCCGTGATGGACTGTATCCCCAAACCATGAGCCAAAGTAAATCCTCCTTCCATTAAGTCATTTCTTGTCAACTACTTGGTCACAGCAGTGAACAATGTGATTAGCACATGCTGCAGTCTCACACATAACAGGTTACTTAATGTCCCTGGATGTCACACAGCAAACATTAGAACCCATGGACGCTGTTCATGAAACCTGTCAATATGTCACTGGAGGGCAGTGGAATGTCTATGCAGAGACCACCCCCACAGGGCACCCACAAGACAGATCTTCTCAGCTGACACTCAAGGTCAGCACTACCCCATGTTGGGTAGAGACTTAGCTCCCTCCGCTTCAGACTCCACTGAGACTGGCGGAGCAGATGGACTTGGCCAGGTTTGGTCATACCTCTGGGACGAGGCTTCCTCGTTTCTAAAATGAGGACTGTCTCCGGCTTTACTATTTTCACACTTCCCCTGACAGGCTGTCAGTACGGCTGAGGCTCCTCTCCTCCTCATCAGTCATTTATAGCTGAGCATGGGTTTGAGTCACTGTTGCTCTTTCCCAGGGGCATTGCTGTCTTAAGCGTCATCTCTAGCTGTGGGATAAAGAGCTTTGTCCTGGTGAAGAAGCAGCAGGTGTTTAGGAAGGAGGTGGGAGGGTGTTTTGTAAACCAGGGGGGTTCTTTCCCAGGACTTGAAGCCTGTCTTCTAAGATGATACCCACCTAGCTTTCCCATCCGGCAATCTGTTAGGGATGGGGACATTCATTCATCTATGAAATGAAGCCCTGGTTTCTGAACAAACCCCAAAACATTGATTCCCAAACGTGATCCCACATTAAATCATCTTGGGCCTTTTCACCTTTTTAAACCTCAGTCCAATTAAATTAATTACTCCAAGAAAAGGTGAGACAAGTATGGATGGATGGGTCTTAAAACTACGTCTGTGGTTCTGCGTGGAGACAAGCTCCAGAACCAATGACCAAACCAGAAAACCAGGCCTGCCTCCACCCTCTGGTTTTCACTCCTCTACCAAGCTACAAACTTATCTCTTACCCCCCCCCCCCGAGAAATCTCTGCCGGATGATTCCCTCCAACCCCCATCCTCAGACTGGTTGACTCCTAGGGTTGGGATTCTGAGTGGTGGTTATATTCGAACCCAGGGCTCACAAACCTGGCCATAGGAAGGAAGCAAGAGAGAGCCTCCGGGGACCAGGTGAGCAAGTAAAAGGACCACATGATGACTTCAAGGCTGTAAGCTGGACCACCAGTGTGCAAAAATGACAGTCCCCCATACACAAATGAAACAGTCAAAATAAAAATCCAAAAGGCCAATACTGAGAGCCCCAGAGACACTCTTAATTACTCGATGGGCTGACTTTCAACCCTTTATCCCCTGAGAGTGCATTTACAGATGGGTTTTGAACAGCCCGATAGCTTTCTGTTTACAGGGAAATATGGCCTTTCATTCATGACTCTGTCAAGAGCCACAAGGTCAAGAACAGTCCTGTTCATTCTTACGGGTGCTATAGACCAGTCCCCTCCCTCTGGTAGGCCTGGCTGGAGCGGAAGTCTTCCCAGATCTGCACCCTGTTTCTCACCCTCCTCTGTAAACGCCCTGTGATGCTGTCATTTCGATTCCACTGACTTCAATCAAGTTGAAGCTGGTGGGTGGCTTTGTGAGTTGGCTAGACTTCTTTTAATTCGAAACCAACAAATGGTGAAAAGAAAGTTAATGGTTTAATGAAGCTGGGCTGTTCTGTCTCTGTACCATGCTGCCTGCATTTGGAGCTGTCTTCCACTTGTCCTCTAAGGCACCTGGCCTTATTCTCTTTGGACCAAGTCTTGACAGCTCCTGTAGGGACCATCACTGTGCTTTTGTGCAGGGAAGCAGCAAGCCGTCTTCTCCTGCATTGTATCTAGCACAAGGTATTCAGATTGGTCAACGTCCTATGATAGACATATCCAATGGTCTCACAATGGAAGCCCTGGGTTCAAGTCTCCTGTATGTGAGTGACCTCGGTCATGTCATTTAGATTCTAGGACCTCTGCTGCCTGCCCCATCTTTTTGGAGGTTTAGTTATGAACAAAAGCCGAATATACTGAACATTTTCCATATTCCAGGGCTGTGTGTATTAGAGGTGCCATCCAACTTAGCCTTCCAACAATGTGTCAGGAGAGGTGCTAATAGCATGTACAATCTGGAGGTGAGCTCATTTGCAGGTTCTCAGAACCTTTTCCAAGAGTAAGCCCAGGTTCTGTCCTAAGCAGGAAGAGCATTGGAGACAAGCAGATAACCCTATGCATAATAAGAAGTTGAGTTGGTATAAGTGGGTGAAGCCAGAGTTCTCATGTCCTATGGGGGCACAGAGCAGGAGGGACAAGGCTTTGAGACATTGAATAACAAGCCAGACACCACACAGTCCGTCGGCAGGAGAACCAGGACTGGGGCTCAGACAAGCTTTGGATAAGGTTAGCACTAGTGGCTGGACTGTCTGGTGGAAGCCCTGATGTGTGTACTCCTGGTAGCACAGGGCAGTGTGAACTCAGTAGGTAATAATTTTTTATATAGTCTGTATCATTTACACATACCTCGTTTCATCTTTAAATAATCCAGTGAGGTGTGGTTGGAGTGTGGTTGGAGTGGTGGCCAGAAGAGAAGGACTTTACTAAAGCTGCATTCTCTTTGTTCCACCATTAAGGAAGACACTGGAGTCTCGCAGAACTGGTCTGCTGTACCTGTCCTCACAGGTTGCTGTCAGCACTGAGACACCTGGAAATTCCTAACTGGGTTCTTAACACCAGCAAATAAATCAATTCTTAATATTGCACATATTAAGCACTCATCTGGTAGGTTGACCTATAATTGAGTTTTCTCCGTGGTCTCAAATGTGTTCACAAGTATCAAAGGGCACCCATAAAAACAAACAAACAAACAAACAAAAAGCCCAAGTAGTTTAATTTTAAAAGTCTCCTTACTATGAGGAGATTCTCGAGATATTTCATTTCTGATTTTTTTTTGCGGGGGGCACAGTGCTGCTGGGCCTTATGCATGCCAGGCAAGAAGTCTACCAGAGAGTTACATATCAGTCCTTGATCTGGGCTTAAATGGAACCCAAGTGCTTACTACCGTCAGCCCAAGCTGTCTCCTTAGGCAGTCAACTGCTTAGCTGAAATGATGGAGTCCTCCAGTCTGGGAGATGTTTCTCCCTCTGCCGTAAAGCAGAGATTTGGACTTTAACTGGGCTATTATGTCTGTAAAAGAAAGTGTGTGTGTGTGTGTGTGTGTGTGTGTTGCATACCCCTGTGAGTGTGTGGAGGTCAGACGACGGTGTAGGACCAGGAGGTGAAACTCCGGTTGTCAGGCCTGGTTGCGAGTGCCTCACCTGCTGATCCGTCTCCCTGGCTCACGGTCTGTCGCAGCTTAAACCCCCTCTGTGTGCACCTGCTGCCACACGGTGTATTCTCAATTGTGTCATCTTGTGCAATTCCCACAACAACCCTATCCAGCTGTTACTATTGTACCCTCTTTGCAATACAGGAAACTGAGACTCAGAAAGATTTAGTGACTTGCCTAAAGTCACAAGGCTAATAAATGGAAATGAAACTGGAATCCATCAGTCTGGCTCCAAGTCTGTTCATCTCTAGCTTCTTCTCCCTTCATCCCTGTCCCTGGGAGGTGGGCACCTCTCCTGCCTGTCTAGTTCTAACATGGATTTTTAGGGGTAAGGACATTTCCACCTAGGCATGGTGAGGACAAGAAAGGAAGGCCTAAGGAGAAGGCGTGGCAGAATGGAGGCCAAGTCCAAACCAGTAGCAAGCAGACAAGCCTGCCTGAGCAATGGCTTGGAAACTCCCCTCTGGAGTTAATTTCAGTCACAGTGTCTGTCTATTAAGTGGAGCAGTTGGTTGGCTGTAGGTGTCAGAATGTCCCTATAAAACTGGAATCCAATCTCATCTTGGGGGGGAGGGGAAGTGGAGCAGAGAGAAAGAGTGGAGGGAGGGAGCTGGCAGGCTTTACAGGTACCGGTGGGGTAAGAGAGCAATTTGTTAGGTCTGCCCTGTGGGGGGCTGATGAAATTCCCACCTAGTTCTGCTTTGTGCTGAGATCTGGATCAGGCTGGGTCTCGGGTCAAGCTGCTTTCTGACTGCTTCCCGAGCTCCCTGCCAGAGCTTTAGCCGCTGTTCTGGGGAAGCTGGAGACTTCACATCTGGGCCATTCACATCTGGGACCTTGACGTTGCCAGGCTGTCTTTCCTCCTGGATGGGCTCCCCGGCTTCTCACCCCCTCTCTGACAGTGCTGCCGCAGCAAGCTCTTTAAACAAGCTCATCTTAAACCACTCTCTCATCAAAGTAATGAAGCTGACATTATCATGGCCATTTTCCAGACCAGGAAACTGAGGCTCACAGGAAATCAGCCAAGATCACTTAGCTAGAAAAGTGAAGCACTGAATTTGACCTCAGCTATTTTACTCCACAAAATACGCCTGCACCAGGCCTCAGTGGCTGGCCAGTTGTGAAATTTGCTGAGACATGTCTTGTGACCTGCTGTGGGTATATATCATCCATCTATAATCTGTCTCGCCAACAAGAAGAGATAAAGTGAAGCCAGGGAAGACTTCCCTTTCCCAAAATGGGGTAAACTGGGGAGGTGAATAGAGGGATTTCAGTTCCATTGTAACTCAGGCTGGTCTGACCACACTCTGCCACAGATATTCATCTGTATCCCTTTAAATCTTCCGCCATTTTGTAATGGAAATGCATCCAGTGAAGTCCACAGTTAAGCTCTTTAGATTTGCAAAGGCATACAAAGAGATTAAAAGCATTTTCCATTTTCCTCCAAATCTTATTTTTTTCTAAAAATTTTCTCCATACCATAGTATAGTTTTACCCTAAGGGAACCCTCTAGCTCTGGAAGGCCTGGTTCATCCTTACCTCCTAAGGATCTGGGCCCAGAGGGCCAGTCTCCCTAGGTCAGGCCCAACCAGCCTGTGGAAGGTCCCTGAGGGAGGCCAGCGTGGATGCCCATCAGGTGCCCATCTGGGTGTCCAGCAGCCCTGTTCCTGCAACTACCCCAGGACTGAATCCAAGACTGTCCTTGATGCACAATGAGTCTGTTTCCTAGCGACCAGGTTGGACTGAGAAAGCTGAGACCAGCCGCCCCGGACTGGAGTCGAGTCACGGAGCAGCCCTGACTTGGCAGTCCTTGCAGGAAGCATATGGGACCAAACAGATGGGCCAGGCACAGGCGCCCCAAGCTAGAACCATGAAGACAAGAGCAGAGCTGGGGAGGGAATGCAAAGAAAATCAGGGAGACAGGTCCGGAATTGGCTCACAGAGCCAGGCTTGGGATGGGCTTAATTCTATTATGGACTAACAAAGGGACACAGCTTCAGTGCTGCCCAATAGCTGGTCTGGAAGGAAGGCTTCTCTCCTGGAATACACACCTTCTAGTGAGCACTAGGAGCCCTGAAGATCCCCCAAGGGGACCTAGAAACGGCCAGCAGATGCTACTTAAGGCAACCTCAGTAGCAAGAGATCTGTTTCTGAACCCTGTGCTCTGTGGACCAATAAAGATACCTCTCCCCTTCCATGATACCCTCCCCCCACACACAGCTCCAAAAGAAGTGTCTATTTGTCTGCAAAAACTGAATTTTTTTTCAACCTAAATCTAAAGGCACTACAAAGAGACAATGGGGGGGTCACATGGTCACTTGAGACAAAGGGCCTATTCGGTTGCCTCAGGGCTGCTTAGATAAATAGCTCTGCATCCCACAAAAGGTGACAAGCGGGCATCATGAGCTTGTGGCAGGGGAGGCTTAGGGTGAGCATGGCTCATGGGCAGGTGCTGACACATGGAGGAGCACCTGCAGGCTTATCCCTTGGGGAAGCCTTCAGTGCCACAGCTGCTCATGAAGGAGGACTGTCCCAGGAGACAGTCCTGCTGGGCAACTGGATGGCACAGAAACAGGGCTCCTTTGTCCAGAAGAGCCAGCCTGTGAAATAGGGAATTTATCGCCTTTCCTCAGAGGATAAAAGCCAGGTAGAAGCTCTGGGAAGATGCGTGCAAAGCCCGGTATGTGGACCACTTCTGTCACACTTTGAGCTGTCCTAAGTGGAATGTAGTCTTTGGTAGGTAGAGAGCGTCTGTCAGTGTATGTGCCTCAGCCAAGGCTGAACAAACACCTGGAAGGCTGTTGGAGAACTCAAGCAGCCACCAGATGAGGTGAAAGACCCCTTCCAGTCCTGTGGACCTAGAACTTTATGAAGAAGTTCACTGAAGAACTCACAAGTCCTATTCAAGTCACTGGATTCAGTGTCCGTGGGCAACTGTTCTTTATAAAGGAGACATCCTCCCGAAAGGGTATTGTAGGATCAAAGGTAGCATGGGAGAGAGACTGGGGAAGGGACAAAGAGGAGGGAGTGAGAGATAGAGAAAGGAAAAGGAGATAGGAGAGAGATGTTCAGGTCTGGTTTATCACGAATCTTTGCCAACTGCTCAGGAGACAATGTCCTACCTGGCTACAGACAGACAGCGCTCTTCAACAAGTGGTAGCAAGCGCTGGCCCTGCCAACCCCTCCCTCCACCTGGAGAGGAGCATCCTGGAGTATGACAAGAGCCATTCCCTCTCCAGCAGCCCTCAGAAGCCTGCCCCACCATGTGGCCTGGAAAGCAGGACTGTTCTGGGTCACAGGGCTGTCGTTTGCTGGGCAGCCAGCCTGTGTGAGCCTGTGTGAGCCTGTGTGAGCCTGTGTGAGCCTGTGTGCTGTGGGTTGTTGTTTTTGGTTTTTTGTCCCCCCCCCCAAATGGCTTAATCTGCCAGTGTTTGTGGAGCGTCCTCGGAATCAAAGTGTCTTTGGCGTAATTATTGTTAATTGCACAGACTATTCTATAAACTCATCCAATTAAGAGAAAGTTATTAACTTTATAAAATATCTCAGGCATCCCACAGTGCCGTGTGTAGATGGAATAACAGTTTGAGAGGCAGTCAGCATGAAATATCATGCAAATGACGAGGTTTATTTACTTCTTTTTAAAAATATCACAACATCGACACTGCTGGGGTAGGTTTCCTCTCAGCTGGCCAGAAACACTGGAGCCAGTGGCCAAGTATGAAACACACCACTCCCAGCCCAGCCTCCTCAGAACAGGTCCAGGCGTGACTTTGGTTGAGGTACTGCAGGAGCTCAGATGGTCTCAACTCCTAGGGACTATCTAGAACCCCAGATCTACTCTGGATGTGCTGTGTGACTTTCACTACCTGCATAACCTCTCTAGACCGCATGCAAAATAAGATTACTAAGCTCCTAGCATTATTGTGATGAAGTGTGGGGTGGTAGCTGAGTCTGTAAAGCTCTTGTCTTGCAAGTGTGAGGACCTGCTTTTGTGTTTTGTTTGTTTGTTTTAACATTTTTATTATTATCTACGTTAGAAACAAGCTTTCTTCACATGTCAATCCCAGCTCCTTCTCCCTCCCCTCCTCCCCTGCCACCCACCAACCCTCCACCCAATCCCCACTCCGCTCGCCAAGGAGGATGAGGTCTTCCATGGGGGATCTCTAAAGTCTGTCATATCATCCTGGGCAGGGCCTAGGCCCTCCCCTACGTGTCCAGGATGAGAGAACATTCCTCCATGTGAAATGGGCACCCAAAGTCCATTTGTATGCCAGGGATAAATACTGATCTACTACCCAAGGTCCCATACATTGCCAAGGTCTCATCACTGACACCCAAATTCAGGGGATCTGGATAAGTCACATGCTGGACTTTCAGCCATCAGCCTGGGGTCCATAAGCTCCCACTTGTTCAGGTCAGCTGCTTCTGTGGGTTTCACCAGTCTGGTCTTGACCCCTTTGCTCATCACTCCTCCCTCTCTGCAACTGGATTCCAGGAGTTCAGTTCAGTGTTTAGCTGTGGGTGTCTGCCTCTGCTTCCATCAGCCACTGGATGAAGGCTCTAGGATGGCATATAAAGTAGTCGTCAATCTCATTTTCAGGGAAGGGTTTTTAAGATAGCCTCTCCACTATTGCTTACATTGCCAGTTGGTGTCATCCTTGTAGATCTCTGGAAATCTCACTAGTGCCAGATCTCTCCTCAAACCTATGATGACCCCCTCTATTATGGTATCTCTCATCCTGCTCTCTGTTCTTTCCTCGACTCAACCTTCCTGCTCCCACATGTCCTCCTCTCCCCTCCTCTTCTCCCTCTCTCTTTCTCCCTGCTCCCTCTCCCCTCCCTCCATGCTCTCATCCTCTCAAGAGATCCTATCCCATTGTCCTTCTCCAGGATACCATGCATATCTCTTAGGAACCTCCCTGTTTCTGATACTCCCTGGTGGTGGGATTATAGACTGTCAATCCCCTGCTCCATGTCTAAAATCCATATATGAGTGAGTAAATACCATGTTTGTCTTTTTGTGACTGGGTTACCTCACTTAAGATGGTTTCTTCTAGTGTCATCCATTTGCCTGCAAATTTTAAGATTCTGTTTTGTTCCCCCCCCCAGTAGTACTCCACTGTGTAAATGTACCATATTTTCTCTATCTACTATTCAGTTGAGGGGCATCTAGGTTGCTTCTAGGTTCTGGCTATTACAAACAATGCTGCTATGAACATAGTGGAACAGACGTCCTTGTATGAAAGTGCATCTTTTGGGTATATGCCTAAGAGTGGAATTGCTGGGTCTTATGGTAGACTGATTTCCATTTTCCTGAGGAATCTCCATACTGATTTCCAAAGTGGCTATACAAGTTGGCACTCCCACCAGCAGTGGAGGAGTGTTCCCCTTTCTCCACATCCTCTCCAGCATAAACTGTCATTGGTGTTTTTGATTTTAGCCATTCTGAAAGAAGTAAGATGGTATCTCAGAGTTATTTTGATTAGCATTTCCCTGATGGCTTAGGATGTTGAACACTTTCTTAATTGTCTGTCAGCCATTTTAGACTCCTCTATTGAGAATTCTCTATTTAGTTCTGTACCCCACTTTTTAATTGGATCCTTTGGTGTTTTGGAGACTGGCTTCTTGAGTTCTTTGTAAATTTTGAAGATCAGTCCTCTTTCAGATGTGGGGTTAGTGAATATCTTTTCCCATTCTGTGGACTACCTTTTAGTCTTGTTGACTGTGTCCTTTGCCTTACAGAAGCGTCTCAGTTTCAGGAGGTCCCATTTGTTAATTGTCGATCTCAGTGTCTGTGCTATTGGTGTAATGTTCAGGAAGCAGTCTTCTGTACCATTCGTTCAAGGGTACCTCCCACTGTCTCTTTTAAGAGGTTCAGTGTGGCTGGATTTATGTTGATGTCTTTGATCCATTTGGACTTAAGTTTTGTGCATGGTGATAGACATGGATCTATCAGCAATCTTCTACATGCCAGCAATCAATTATGCCAACATCATTTGTTTAAGATTCTTTCTTTTTTCCATTGCATAATTTTAGCTTCTTTGTCAAAAATCAAGTGTTTGTAAGTGTGTAGGTTAATATCATGCTTTTCAATTCAATTCCATTGGTCTGCCTGTCTATTTTTGTGCCAGTACCAAGCTGTTTTCAGGACTATAGCTCTATAATAGAACTTGAAGTAAGAGATGGTGATGCTTCTGGAAGTTCCTTTATTGTACAGGGTTGTTTTGGCTATGCTGAGTCTTTTGTTTTCCATATAAAGTTGATTATTGTTATTTCAAGGTCTGCAAAAAATTGTGCTAGTAGTTTGATGGGGATCGCATTGAATCTGTAGATTGCTTTTGGCAAGATTGCCATTTTTACTATGTTGATCCTACCTATCCAAGAGCATGGACATCTTTCCATTTTCTGATGTCTTCTTTAATTTCTTTCTTTAAAGACTCAAAGTTCTTTCTATATAGGTATTTCACTAGTTTGGTTAGTGTTACCCCAAGATATTTTATGCTGTTTGTGGCTATTTTAAAGGGTGATGTTCCTCTGACTTCTTTTTTAGTCCATTTATCATCTGTATATAGTAGGGCTACTGATTTTCTTGAGTTAATTTTGTATCCTGCCACTTTGCTGAAGGTGTTTATCAGCTGTAGTAGTTTGTGTGAAGAGTTTTTCGGGTCATATATGTAGATTATCATATCATCTGCAAATAGTGAAAGTTTGACTTCTTCCTTTCCAATTTGTATCCCTTTGATCTCCTTTTGTTGTCTTATTGCTCTAGCTAGAACTTCAAGTGCAATATTGAAGAGATATGGAGAGAGTGGATAGCCTTGTCTTGTTCCTGATTTTAGAGGAATTGCATCGAGTTTCTCTCCAATTAGTTTGATGTTGGCTTTTGCTTTACTGTATATTGCTTTTATTATGGTCAGGTATGTTTCTGTTATCCCTGATCTCTCCAGAACCTTTATCATGAAGGGGTGTGGGATTTTGTCAAAAGCTTTTTCAGCATCTAGTGAGATGATCATGTGGTTTTTCTTTTGCAGTTTGTTAATTTGGTGGATTATATTAATTCATTTTCATATGTTGAACCATCCCTGCATCCCTGGGATGAAGCCTACTTGGTCACGGTGTATGATTTTTCTGATGTGTTCTTGGATTCGATTTGCCTGTATTTTATTGAGTATTTTTACATCAATGTTCATGAGTGATATTGGTCTGTAGTTCCCTTTCATAGTTGTGTCTTTGTGTGATTTGGGTACAAAGGTAATTGTAACCTCATAAAAAGAGTTTGGTAATGAACTATCTGCTTCTATTATGTGGAATACTTTGAGGAGTATTTGTATTAGCTCTTCTTTGAATATCTGGTAGAATTCTGCACTGAAGCCATCTGGGCCTGCACTTTTTTTTTTTGGTTGGGAGACTTTTGATGACTGCTTCTATTTCATTAGGGGTTATAGGTCTGTTTAAATTACTTATCTGTTCTTGATTTAATTTTGATAAGTGATATCTATCCAGAAAATTGTCCATTTCCTTTAAATTTTTGAATTTTGTGAAGTACAGGTTTTCAAAGTATGACCTGAAGATTCTCTGGATTTCCTCAGTGTCCGTTGTTATACCCCCTTTTTCATTCCTGATTTTGTTAATTTGCATGTTCTCTCTCTGCCTTTTGGTTAGTTTGGATAAAGGTTTGTCTATCTTGTTGATTTTCTTGAAGAATCAACTCTTTATTATGTTGACTCTTTATATCGTTTTTCTTTGTTTCGCCTTTATTAATTTCAGCCCTCAGTTTGATTATTTTCTGGCATCTACTCCTCTGGGGTGATTTTGCCTCTTTTTGTTCTAGAGCTTTCAGTTGTGCTGTTAATTCTCTAGTGTGACTATTCTCCAGTTTCTTCATGTGAGCACTTAGTGCTATGAACTTTCCTCCTAGTACTCCTTTCAAAGTGTCCCATAAGTTTGTGTATGTTGTGTCTTCATTTTCATTGAATTCTAGGAAATCTTTAGTTTCTTTCTTTATTTCTTCCTTGATCCATGTATGGCGCAATTGTGCGTTGTTTAAGTTCCATGAGTTTGTGGGGTTTCTGCAATTTGTGTTGTTGTTGAATTCTAACTTAACTCATGGTGATCCAATAGGATACAGGGGGTTATTCCAATTTTTTGTATCTGTTGAGGTTTGCTATGTTGCCTAGTATGTGGTCGATTTTAGGGAAGGTTCCACCTGTCACTGAGAAAAAGGTATATTCTTTTGTTTGGCTGGAATGTACTATAGATGTCTGTTAATCCCAATTGGGTCATAACTTCTGTTATTTCCTATGTTTCTTTGTTAAGTTTCTGTCTGGTGGTCCTGTCTAGTGGTGAAAGTAGGGTGTTGAAGTCTCCCACTATAACTGTGTGAGGTTTATGTGTGCTATGAATTTTAGTAATGTTTCTTTTATGAACGTGGGTGCCTTTGTATTTGGGGCATAGATGTTCAGAATTGAGACTTCTTCCTGATGGATTTTTTCTGTGATGAATATGAAATGACGTTCTTCATCTCTTTTGATTGATTTTTAGTTTGAAGCCTAATTTGTTAGATACTAGGATAGCTATACCAGCTTGTTTCTTGTGTCCATTTGATTGGAAAATTTTATCCCAGTCCTTAACTCTGAGGTAATTTCAGTCTTTGAAGTTGAGGTTTCTTGTATGCACCAGAAGGATGGATTCTGTCTTTGTATCTATTCTGTTAGCCTGTGTCTTTTTATATGCCAATTAAGACCATTAATATTGAGGGAAATTAAGGACTGTTGAGAGTTAATTCTTGTTTGTTTTTTTATTTGGTGGTGGTAGTGGTATTGTTTGTGGATTTACCCTGCTTCTTCTTTTGGCTTTTGGTAAAGTGGGATTATCTATTGCCTATGTTTTTGTGAGTGTAGTTAACTCTCTTAGGTTGGAGTTTTCCTTCCAATATTTTCTGTAGGGCTGGATTAGTGGATATGTATTGCTTAAATCTGGTTTTGTCATGGAATATCTTGTTTTCCCCATCTATAGTGATTGAAAGCTTTGCTAGGTATAGTAGTCTGGGCTGGCATCCGTAGTCTCTTACTGTTTGTAGAACATCTATCCAGGACCTTCTGGCTTTCAGAGTTTCCATGGAGAAGTCAGGTGTGATTCTGATAGGTTTGCCTTTATATGTTACTTGGCCTTTTTCCTTTGCTGCTCTTAATATTCTTTCTTTATTCTGTATGTTTGGCATTTTAATTATTATGTGCCGAGGGGACTTTTTGTGGTCCACTCTATTTGGTTTTCTGTAGGCTTCTTATACTTTCATTGCATGTCTTTCTTTAGGTTGGGAAAGTTATGCCACCACCGCCCGGCTTTCTTCTATGATTTGTTGAATATGTTTTCTGCACCTTTGAGTTGGGTTTCTTCACCTTCTTCTATTCTTAGGTTTGGCCTTTTCACGGAGTCCCATACTTCCTGGATATTTTGTGTTAGGGATTCATTGGACTTAAGATTTTCTTTGGTTGAGGAATCTATTTCTCCTAGTGTATGTTCAATGCCTGAGATTCTCTCTTCCATCTCTTGTATTCTGTTGGTTATGCTTGCATCTGTAGTTCCTGATCGTTTACCCACCTTTTCTAATTCCAGCACACCTTCAGACTGTTATTTGTTTGTTTGTTTTGGTTTCTGTTTGTTTGTTTGTTTGGTTGGTTTTTCGAGACAGGGTTTCTCTGTATTGTTTTGGGGGCTGTTCTGGAACTCGCTCTGTGTACCAGGCTGGCCTTGAACTCACAGAGATCCACCTGCCTCTGCCTCCCGAGTGCTGGGATTAAAGGCATGCACCACCAATGCCTGGCCAGACTGTTTTCTTAATTGTCTCTATTTCAACTTTCAAACCTTGCACTGTTTGAATTGTTTCTTGCAATTTTTTGTTTGTCTTTCTTCCATTTATTTAAAGAACTTTATCATTCCCTCTCTTAAGGTCTCTATCATCTTCATGAACGTTGTTTTTAAGGTCATTCTCTTCTGCTTCATCTGTGTGGTTTTTCGGTTGTTGAATGTGTTCTTACATTGTAGTCTTCCCATCCCTTCTTCCAGTGGGTACAGGTGGGGTCTCTTCCTCTCCTGGTGGGTACTGGTCCAAGGTTCTCTTCCGGTGGGTGTACGCAGGTCTAGTACTCTGATGGGTCTCACCGTGGGTGCAAGTGGGTCTGAGGCACTCCTTCTCCTGTTGGGTAAGAGCTGGATTAGGACAGTGCTGTTAGCAAACTCGAGGTTGCTTGGTCTGTCAGGAGCGAGTCAACCTGCCTGCAGTTCCCAGGCCAGGAGATCCCAGCATGGGCTAGTGGAAGGAAGAGGACTTGGTTTTGATCCTCAGAACCCACATTTAACAACAAAAGTCACACACATCCTGGTACAGGAGAGACAGAAGCAGGTAGATCCTTGGGGCTTGTTGTCCAGTGACAATGCGTAAGGAATAACACCCAGGGTTGTCCTCTAGCTTCCACATGCATGTGCACAATATACACAAATACCCACATATATGAACATGAACACACAGGTACATTCTCACACACATACACATACACATATGCACACACCAGGACTACACACACATGGACATAAACAGGAACATACAAAATTACACCTTCACATACATATATACTCACATACAGCCTTATACACATGAACATGTACACACACACATACACACACACACTGCATGAATTAGTACATAGCAAGTACTTGTAGCTGTGTCTGTCTGCCTGTAAGAACAGTCAGCAGATTGGGTCATTGTTGGTGTCTTAAGCACTGATAGACTTTTGACTGTAGCTCTGAAAACCTCAGGCTCTCCCTCAAAGCTCTCTCTTAGCTGCTGTTCCTCTGTAAGATATTGTCAACTTCTGTACCACCAGTCATTACATATTACTATTATTTTAAAATCAATCATGACTGGTCCATAATCTCTGCAATAAATGTTTTAATGAAGTATAGTGCACCTGGGTCAAAGGATGCAGATTACAGATGTGCAGTGCAATCATCGATCTGCCAGGAAGTATACACAGCTGCATAATCACCACTTCCCTCAAGGATCAGAACAGCACCAGTGCCCAGGGACCCTTCTAGTGCCCCACCCCCTGAACTGCAACAAGAAAAAGTAGAATAGAATAGAATAAAATCTAATTATGATAATCTGGAGAAATGGCTCAGGGAGTAAAGGTGTCTACCACCAAGCCTGACTGCCTGAGTTTGATTCCCAGGCCACACAGAGTGGAAGAAGAGAAGGGACTATGAACTGTGGGGTGCATGTGTGCGCACACACATGTGCACAGACATACATCAATTGAAATTAAAATGTGATTTAAAACACTTAATCTAATTGTGTGAAATGTAGTGGAGGTTGACCTCTTTGCTTACGCTTATGTTTGTGAGGTCCCTCCATCCAGTTGTACACCGATAGCAAAGCAAACTATGCTGCCAACCTAGAGGAAGCACTACTGTTCACCATGGAGAGAGACTGACCAAACCCAAGCAAGAACACCCCTGAGAGCATGGAGGCTGTGGGGCACTCCCACAAGAGGCCATTGCTATGTGCTTGCTTGGCTTGGGGCACATCAGTGTTGTGTGTGTTCTTAGGGTCCATGTGACATCTTAATGCCTGTAAAGGGAGATAATGACCAGATGGGAGTAACACACAAGCCTATGGCCTCAAAGGATTCTTATTTCTTTGAGTTAGAAACCTTCAAAATGTGTCCTAGGGGCTACTTTAAAGTATTCTATTAGTTTCTATCATTCTGTGACTGTAAACTAAGAACATAAATTATCTCTCTATTCCTTCTATCTAACTGCATCTGTGTACCCACTATCCATCCCTTATCCACTCTCCTAGCCTGTGATAAAGGGGTCATGAGGTGGGGATAGCTCTGGTAAAATAATTTAGTAGATAAAATTCTTGCTGTGCAAGCATGAAAGCCTGAGTTTAATCCCCAGAACCTGTGTTTTGTTTTTGTTTAAAGCCAGGCCTGGCAGTATGCACCTGTAATCCCAGTACTGGGCAGGAAGCATCAGGAGAGTTCCTGAGACAGACTGGCCAGTCAGTAGAGCCACAGCACTGAGCTCTGGGTTCAGTGAGAGACCCTGACTCAAAAATAAGGTCAAGAGCAACCGAAGAAGACGTATGATGTTGACTTCTGTCCTACACACACATGCACAAAATGGAGTCACTCTGGATACCCTCCTAAACCCTGGTGTCAGCTCCAGTAGTGGGAGCAGTCTATCCAGTTGTCACTCTGCCCTAAGTGGCAGCTGATAACAGTTTAGACTTGCTGAGAGCACTAAGCCCCAATCGAGTAGGACAGTGGAGGAGTAATTTGAGTGGTTGTGAGCATGCCATCACCCAGCCTTACAAGAAAGGCTGCAGCATCAAATGACCACCACTCCGATGATGTCCCCAGAATTCTTTCCTTCACAAGCATTCTGTTAATTACAGGGTTATTATACTGGACAGTCTCAGTGGGCAATGAGACAAACCCCAAGGCTGCCTGCATGAGGTAAAAATGGTGGTCCAGCCATCTGTGGGATATTGTGAGGACCTCCCGTCTAAGAAGGGGTGCTGCTTTGCTGCCCAGAGCACCTGCTTGGGGTACAGTAAGTCACCTCACTTTCCAGGTGGAGTTCCTTCCACACAAGCCACTCACACTGCCTCAGCAGAGAAGCCACAGTACAAGAAGGGAGGAGATCTGATCTCTGATCCCCAGAACATGTCCTGAAAGTCACTGAGCTATCACACACACACATGCGCGTGCGTACGCGCACACACACACACACGTGAGTGCGCGCACACACACATAGTTCCCTATGTATGTGCCTATGTTCATATATATATATTTATATATGAAGATATATATATATATATATATATATATATATATATATATATATATATATATATGAAGTCTTTCCCCTCTCTGGTCAGAATTCCTTGCCCTGAAGGATATACATAAGACTTACTTCCCCAAGACAACTCCCTGGGTGGCAAACTTCAGCATGTGCAGGAGGCTCAAGGGTACCAGGATGCCAATTCCTCATGTTGAGGGTCATGTGGGTGGTGTTATCTTTCCTTCCTCAACATCATCTCCCCATTTCACAGTCCCAGCAGTCAGTGAATGAGATTTAGTATCCCATCTCCCCACCAGAGAAACCAGAAACTTAAGTGACCCCCCCACTCCAATTCAACAGATCTTCAGACCAAATCTACCTCTAAAGGACATGTGGCCAAGAGCAACCTGGGACAGAGTATTTGACCACAGCACATTCGGTAGGGTTTGCCTTGCATGATTACCATTGGCAACAAACAATGCCCTCTGTCTGCAAGCGTCAGAGCCTGCCCCCACCCTGGGCTCAACTCCAGCCTGACTCATCCCAGGCCAGGCTGCCCAGCAGGAGCGCACCAGCCAGATTTTGAGAACAGTTGCTGGGTCCTATGTGGTGACATGACTTTCCTGCTCTCCACTACACCTTTCTTAATGTCAGAACCCTCCTCAGGTGTTCTGATGGAGCCTGGGAGCTCAGGCTGGACCAGAAGCTGGGAAGACCTGAATCTGGGTCCAGCTCCATTACCAGTTAGTTGCATGACCTTGGGCATGGCACCAAATTCTTTGAACCTGGGTTTTCTCTTAAGTCCCACAGGGATAATTCCACCTATTCTGGGCACCTGGGAGGTTGTTTTAATAATCAATATTAGAGGATTGAAGGAGGAAGTGGGAGAAGAGGAGAAATGAGAACCAACTGACGAAGGCTCCCATTACATAACAGGGCTCCAGGCTGTAAGCAACACCTTCATCCCAGATCAGCAAACCAGAGCCAGGCAGAGGATGCTTTCCCAACTAACACTGGGGATAGAATGTGATAGAATGTGGCCGGCCCCAGACCTGTGATCTCCAGGACCTTCCAGTCTCTAGAAACACAAATGTGAGCACCAAACTGTAGAGGGAAAGTTTGAAAAAGGATGGACGCACACTCGTGCACACACACTCACATGTACACACACTCGCTCGAAGGTACACACACAGACACATATACACACACACTCAAATGCATGCACACACATGGGTGCTCATACACACATGCACACATGCATGCACATGTGTGCAAACATGAACATTTGTACACACACACTTGCACTCATACACACACTCTCTTGCACATACGCACATGCACACGGGGGTGGGCTTAACAAAGGGATGCCTTCTGATCATTATGTCATGTTAACCCCTCACTCGAGTTTATACAAGCTAAGATGGCTTCATGTCTCCAGACCATGTCTTGGAGGACTCCTGCTATATAAACAGTTCACCAATAACTGAAAAGCATATGTGGCATATGACTCCGAGCAAACCCTATACACACAGACCTATGTGGCTCTTAGCATTTAGGCATCTGGATGGCTTTTCTCATGACTTGGGGATTCTTCCTGTAAGGGAAAAGTGGTTATTGATATCCAAGAGCATCTCCTTCTGTCTCCAGACGTAACCCACCCCAACCTTACCTCACCAACCAGAATGTGCCCCATAGACTTCTCTTGACCTTCCTCCAAACAGTGATTGAACCAGGACCAGAGTAACTGCAGCTGCCTACAGCCACTACTACCAGACCTTTCAGGGGTCTGTCCTTGCCTTCCTGACACCCTCGCCTGGCTCTGGAGGCAGCTGGGAAGAGGTGATTTAGTCTCTGACCCCCTGGGGCTGGTTATATTTGGAAGTTAAAGGTAATAACACATTCCCACCAAGCCCTCCCTCTTGCCCGCCTGCTTCAGTAAAGTCTCCTGGCAGGGAGGGGGCTGGCTTATATTTAGGGCTGGCATTCCCTGGTAGGCATCCTGTTCAGAAATGGAAATTCTTTTAATAGCTAGCCAGACCCGAGTATTTAATGAGCTGGTGTTGACTTTTGATTTCTTGTTCTTGGTGGAGGACTGTGAGCTGCCTCAGCTAATTAGAAGTCCCTGCTCTGAAAACATCCCATGTTTTGCACTTCAAGAAGACCAAGAGCTCATTCCCACTCCTCAGAGACCCCTTCTCCTGTTCCCTTGAAGCTTCTGCCTCACCTTGAGAAGCTTGTTTGCTTATAAAAATGCACCTCTTCCAGGAAGACTACCTGGATTTATCTACCCACTTCCAACTGTAACATCAGACATGTCCCTGAGTCTTTTTCTAGGCTGCCTACTATGTGGTACTAAAAATTATCAGTGGTGTGTCAAACACCAATAACTGTCAGTGGCATGTAAGAACACCTGTCCCCAGGGCTGAGGAATCATCTGGAATGGAGACTTCCTTTAGGATCTGATGAAAGAGAGAAACTGGGGGAACATGGACCATCTATTCAATATATATATATATATATATATGCAAATTTGTTCCAGGCCAGTGCATGTGTGTGTTGTTTGTTCTAGGCCAGTGCATGTGTGTTGTTATCTGCACATGTGAGTGTGTGTGGAGACCAGAGGACATTCCTCAGGCACTAGCTACCTCAATAGTAATTGAGACTATGTCTCTCACTGGCTGGAACCCATCAAATAGAGCAGACTGACTGGCCAGCAAGCCTGGGGACCCACATGCTCTACCTCCACAGTTCTAGGACTGGGCTTTTTACATGGTTTCTAGGGACTAGATTCATGTCCTCACGCTTTCAAGGCAAGTGCTTCACCTGCTGTCCCCTCTGAAAAGCAGCTCCACTCCTTGGATGCACAGGAGGAGATGGAGGTGTGTAAGGTTGGGAAAGGGGTGGCAGGAGAGGAGAGCAGGTTGTACAAGAGATGGATGGCATGACACTGATGTGGAAAATGAAAATAGAAAGCTTCCGACTGGTGGGAGACACCTTACTTGCCTGGCAATGATGCTGGAGTTCCATGATGGCAATCATCAGATGAGTCAGAAGGTTTGCAAGCTACATGGAGAGGGGGAGAGTGGGAGAGGGCCCGAGAAAGGAAGGTTTCCCGATCTTACCTGCCCCTTGGGGCTGTGTTGGCAGTCCCTCAGAATATAAGCAGCCAAGGGCTCCCTTTCCATTTCTAATCTATCGAGGGCTCATCGGCCAACCCTGGATGCTGAGCGCTGTTCCCAGGGCTGCAGAGCACCCAGAGGACAGCATGAGC
Source organism: Mesocricetus auratus (assembly GCF_017639785.1). NCBI lineage: Eukaryota > Metazoa > Chordata > Mammalia > Rodentia > Cricetidae > Mesocricetus > Mesocricetus auratus. Next base: position 24,255,772 of record NW_024429203.1, read on the forward strand.
AGCCCACTCTACCTCTCCTACATCATATCCCATGTGCCCATGGGGAGCAGAAAATCCACAGCCCGCTGCAGTCCTCAGCCCAAGAAGGCTGCCCGGAAGGTGCCACAGTGTGAGACTGAGTGGGTTTACTGGAGAGAGCTGGGAAGTACCCCTGAGGAGGCAAGGAGAAGAAGACAGGTTATCTTCAGAGATGCATGGTGGATGGTGCTGTGCAGACTCAAGAGAGGACTCAAAATCCAGAAAGAGAAGACGTGTGCCCCGTGCAATATGGAGTGACTCAATCATGGTGGGCTTAGAGGGGGAGAATTCTGAGTGATGGGTCTCTTACCAAGGTGACAGTAGGGTACCAACCCCTTTCACTAAGGAAACAGAGCTAAAGTAAGACTTCAATGAAAGGATGAGTTGGTTTTGTTGTTCTGTCATGATGTTGAGTGTCACCAAGGACCAGATATCTCAGGAAGACCACAGCAGTGAGAAAGACACAGTGACCTCAGGAAGCAAAGTCCAGTAAGTAGGCACACCTTTGTCCATTAACTACATCATTCATTGTACCCCTGAGACAAGGACAGAGGGGTCAATAGACTCTCAGCTTGACCAAGGGGCTGGAGATGACCTGGGAATTCAGAAATGGCCTGGCTTCCATGGGCTAGTGTCCTTGGGATAAGGCGTGTGTGTGTGTGTGTGTGTGTGTGTGTGTGTGTGTGTGTGTGTGTGTGTGTGTGTGTGTAGATGAACCTTTCAGAACCAATGAGATGGCTCACTGGGTAAAGACATCTACCGCCAAGCCCCTGATGACCTGAGTTTGATCCATGGGATCCACATAGCAGGAGAGAACCAATTCTCACAAGTTATCCTCTGACCCCTATACATGCCATGGAGTGCCCAAATACACACACACACACACACACACACACACACACACACACACACACACACACACACAAGAAAATTCAAATTTAAAAAGTTTAAAGAGCATCAAAGATATAAAGGAGTGAGGGGGGGCAGAGACTGTGGCCAGGGTTGGCAGTAACCCCTGAGGAGGCTGCAAGGAGACAGGCAGAGAAGCTGCTGGGTGCTTAGTCTTTTCCAAGTGTGCTAGCCACTGTGGGGAATGAAGCACTTCCCTGTACTGGGTGCTGGTTAAGAATGGGTGGGTCCCCTGCACAGGACCCCTGGCAAGGGATGTAAACACAACAGTGTGCCATGCCCTTTAACTCAGCAGAGCTACATCTAGGAATTTACCTTCCAGCCACAGGAGGTAGCTCTCCATGCAGGCATGAAGAAGCCTGTGTACAATTATATAGACAGGGAGGTCTGGCTAGATAGCTGAGAAGGAGCTTTGGGGATGGATGGATGGATGGAAGAGAGGGAGGAAAAGAGACTTTAAAGTGTTAACTTGTAATACCTGAAGCCCAGAAGCAGTTTAAATGCTCAGTAATAAGGCACTGATCACATAACTGTGTCATTGAACACCAGACAACTATGGCAAAGAGTGGAGTGACATTGTGTGTACCAATAAGGAACTATCGTCAAGATTTTTAACTGGAAAATGAGAATCAGAAGTTCAAAGGGGAAGTGTGCTATGTGCTGCTGTGGAGGCCCCTGTTTCAGATCTAACACATCATGACTTCTCCCCAAACCTACTCACTGCCTCCGAGGTGTCTTGCTAAACTCGGGATGGAAGAGGTATCACTGAGGTGTCACTGGAGTAGGTTTGCAGAGAAGGCTGATGACTTGGCAGCCCCTTAGTAAGAAGCGCAGATAGGCCCTACCCCCGTCTGCTGTGAGAACTAGAACTGAGGCCAAAGGGCAGCTGGGAGAAGGTCAACTGTGAAGCCATGATCCCTGCAATCTCCCCCATGATGCAGCAGAGGTGTCCAGAGCACCTTGTTGACATTAAGAATGTTCACAAGGAACTGGAAACGGTCACGACTTTTCTCTTCCTCAAGCCCATTCTGGTTAGGGACATCTGGAAAACTCAGCTGAGGTGTGTGGCTGCCTCCTTGGGGAGCTGTCTGTTGGATGAGACTCATCGCTCCCTTCAGTGAAGGTGGAGATGGGGGCTTTTAGTTAAAGGAGGGTGGATGGTGGGATGTCCTTCCTGATCTTTTAGACACAAGTTCTGAGGCGTTCAGGGAAATGGAGCTGATTCACAGACCCTCCCTGTTCTAAGCATGGTACCCACGGAAGCAGGGCCAAGTGCAAAGCCTCCCTCCAACTGTACCAGTCTACCCCCGCACACCATCCAACAAATGCTGTATCTAAAGCCAGAAGGCAAACTATCGGGCTAGGGAGATGATACAGCGAGGAGGAGAGTGTAAGCGTGAGGACTTGAGTGACTCCTTAGCATCCATGGAGGGAGCTGGATGTGGCATGCAAGTTTGCTACCTCAGAGATGTGGGTTAGAGATGGGAGAGCCACTGGGTCTCGCTGACTGACAGCCTACAGCCTGGTTCAGTGAGAGAGCCTATACCGTGGTCCAGGGAGAGACCCTATCTCAAGAGAATGAAGTGGGAGAGATAGAACAGGACACTCAACTTCTTCCTCTGGCCTCCATGTGTGCACCCTCACACATGTGTGCATGCATACCACATACACAAGGTGCTTGTGAATGCATGCACACATACACAAGCACAGCACAGCACGCATGCAAGCATACACACAAGCTATCATACAAACCATGAAAAAGTTACTTCAAACATGTCTGGGTCATTAAGAATACACTAACACCACCACCACCCCCCAGAAAAGAAAAGAAAAGTGGGCATGCTAGAGAATGTGCAAAAGGAAAAAAGTTGAAAATAATATGGGGAGGGAGTTGACCTCATCAGCCATGAGATACACAAGATGAAGCAGATACTATTTGGCCCTTCCAATTTGGCATGCATTCAGAACTATTTAAACTTTGTCTTTGGGTAAAGGAAAAAAGGAAACTGATGGTAATGTGGGAAAATTGTGCCATAGTGTTTGGTGGCAACTCAAGGCTTATGTGTCTAAGAGCCTTAAAGTATTTCCGGTAGCTTTAGTAGCTTTATTTCTGTGAGTTTATCCTAAGACAATCATCATGAATACAAAGACATATAATAATAAAACAAACAAACTAACTAAAATCAACCATGGTCTCTATCCAACAACAGAGTACTTAATGCACTCTGTTGCGTCCGTACAGCAAATCTCACAGGTATCACACTGTCTTAGGAAGAATGCATAGAGGCATAAAAATGTTCTCAGCTTCAGGCTCAGTGAGATAAATGGAAATATGGCTATGTATGAGGCTGTCTTTTCTATACCAAAGTGTGTGTTTTTACATAAAAGTTTTTAAAAGGATTTTAAGGAAATATCACAAAAAGTTCATAAAGAGTTGGGTTATGGATTTCAGTCTTTCTTTAACTTTTTTAAAGATGAGGATGTAGTCAGGCATGATGATGCATGTCTTTAACCCCAGCACTGAGGAGACAGAGGAAGGGGTATCTCTGGGAGTTTGAGGATAGCCTGGTCTACATAGTGAGTTCCAGGATAACCAGGGCTACATAGAAAGGCTGTGTCTAAAAAAAAAAAAAAGAACCTTTAGAGAGTTGACACACTGATTAGCAGTACTTGTTGCTCTTGCAGGGGGCCTGGGTTCAGTTACTGGTACCCACTTGGTGATCACAACCATCCCCAATTCCAGTTCCAGGGTATCCCATACCCTCCTCTGGACTCCACATGCACTAGAAACAGATTTTCACCCATTTTGTTGTTTGGAGGTTTTGTGTTATTATTCATTTATTTTTCTTTTAGCCTGTCTTCTGTAGCCCAAGCTGGGCTCAAATTCATAATAGCTCTCCTGCCTCAACTTTCCAGAGTGTTTTACAGATATGAACCACAACATTCTGTTATGTTTCATTCTTTGATATCTGTATAAGGTGTGTGTGTGTGTGTGTGTGTGTGTGTGTGTATGTGTGTGTGTTTTGAACTGGGGGTCCATGTACATGGTGTAGCGTATGTGTATATGCATTGTCTACATACATATGTATATGTAGGTACATGCACCCATATGCACACGGAGGCCAGAGGAGGACATCAGGTGTCCGGCTTTATGACTCTCCACCTTATTCCCCTGAGGCAGGGTCTCTCATTGAGCTAACAACCTCCGTGATTCTCCTGTCTCCACCCAAACAGCACTAGAGGGGTTACAAGTGTTTGTTCCTGCCCTGTCTGGCTTGCTTTTCACGTAGGTTCTGGGGATTCAAACTTGGATCCTCATGCTTATGCCCTTGCCAACTGAGGCATCTTCCTAGTCCAGGATTCACTCATTACTAAAGATGATTTAGTGCTCAGAGCCATTCTCAACCAGAAAAGGCAGGCTAGGGATTATCTTCTGAAGATTAGGGGAAGTGGGTCCTTGCTGGAGCCATGGAAACCATGGAAGAAAGAAACATTTTCCTGGTCACTCGTTTCCAGTACTTAGAATATACTCACAAGGAAACCTGGGGTTAGGAGGATACCCCGAGAGAGTGAGTGAGTGAGTGAGAGAGAGAGAGAGAGAGTAAGAGTCCCCATCCCACAGCCCAGTGACAGCTCAGTGAGGGAGCTGGGGCCTCTGCCTGGGATCTCCTGTGACTGCTACAGGAATGACTTCCCTTATGCCCAACAGAACTCAGCTTTCCCCATTACACAGAATGGAAAACTAAGGTGAGAATGGAAAGAATACACTTGTTGCTGTGTTCTGAGTATCCCCAGTCCTGGGCCAATGATGGCATGTTTACAGTGTGTCCTCCTTACAGTGAGGAGGTTGGGGATGTGACATCAAGGTGCTTCAAGAGGACACTATAAAGGAGGCAATTCAGGGTTCAAATGGAGCTAGCCTGGCTCCCTTGAGGCAGGAGACACTCAGCCAGGCAGTTAGGACTACAGTTGGAGGTCCGCTCCTGACTCGTGCATCTCTCCGGATCCCTCTGTCTCTGGGCATCCACCTGCTCCACACACAGCCTTTCTTCCACAAGCCTGGCTGAAGAAGAGCAGTCTAGTCCAACAGAGACAGACTCCATGAGCTCAGGACTGAAGTACACGAAAGTCGGCTGAGGTTCCCAGCTTGTGTGCCCTCAATTCTGTCTCTGCTCTCTGGGGAGGACTGGTTTTGCTTGTGACTCCCTGAAGGGTGGAAGGACTCCAGGCTTGCTACAGAGGGATGAACTATGAGCCTGGAGATGGAGGGCTGGAGTGTAATGGACACAGAAGAGGCCTGTACTGGGGGCCTGGGAAATGGTTGCCATAGGAGTCCCACAATACAACAGAGGAAGGGAGGGGCGAGGAGAAGGGTTGGAAGGACCTAACCAAGGAGAGAAGGAGAAGCAGTAGGACCCAGAAAACAACCTCGCTGCAGTGAGGAACCCCAACTTTCAGGGGCCTCCTTGACCCACAGCCAACAGACAGCCTGCTCTCCAAGGTAGGCAATTGTGGTCCCCAGAGGGCATGCAACCCCATGGCAGGGAGCCCGGGATCCCAGACAGTCCCTGTTGCCAGGGAAGCACCGACAGACAGACTGGAATGGGAAAGATCTTTTCCATCTCAGCCCCCAGGGACAATCAAGCCACTTGGCCTCTCATCTTATCTGCCCCTGGAGGCCTTGGGAGAAGCCAGAATAGTTAGGAAGGTGGGTGGAGAGCAGGATGCGATGAAATAAAAGATGCTGGAAATGGAGGGCCTATCTCCATTGAGCATAAATAAAGAAGCAGCAACGATGATGAGCCTGGCCACACAGCTTGGACAGTCCTGAGATACGCATCAAAGGAGCAGGGCTTGTCTCCCTACTCACAGCAGGGCTCCTCGTTCAAGGTGAGTCCATTACCACGGAACACAAGCCTTGAGGGGAAAAGGGAGACGGGACTCACTCTGTGCAGCAGCTGGAAGCAGCAAGAGATCAAATTCACCTGAGCTATCACCTCAGAAAGGTGTTCAGAACCACTGTCTTTGCTAGGATCTGGATGCAGTGGCCACTCTCCTTTACCCCACCCTGCTGTTCCATGAAATCTCCTTTATACCATGAAGCTCAGCCAGGTGAGCAGGTGCTGAATCCCTGCCAAGGATGGGACACCAGGCTTGTGTGCTGGACTCACACAGATGCAACCTGCTCACTCTAGCTGTAAAGAGTGATACTAGGCTGTCTGAGCACAGCTTAGGGGAGGACCTGAGCTCTGGGTCTGCCAGGTGTGGGTTGTAATGCCAGCTTTGCCAGTACTTGTTGAGGAGCCCTGGTCAAAGCAGTTCTACACTGAGGTTCCTCATTGATTAAGTGGGTGTAAGAATGCCTTCTTTGGAGGGTCACTCTAAGGATTCCATATAAATGTGTCTGACATACTGTAGACGGTCAGTTATGTATGGTCCTCATACAAGTATCTTGAGCTTAGAGACCATTCAGGAAATCCCCCACCCCGAGTGTGTGTGTGTGTGTGTGTGTGTGTGTGTGTCTGTCTGTCTGTCTGTCTGTCTGTGTCTGTGTCTGTGCACGTGCATGCGTGTGTGCTCAAAGACATGTAATTTCTTAGGGTAGCCTCACCTGAAGTGATTTCACTCTTTATACTTGCATGGAAGATAGGAGTTGGCTTCCCTCTCTGGGAATAAAAACCTCCTTTCCTAATGAATTCTGTTGTGGTACCTTCAAGACACTGTTCTTAGGCTATAGGAAATATTAGAATGTTTGTGGTTTGAATGCAAAATGTCCCCCATAGGCACGAGTGTTTGAACACGTGGTCTCCAGTTGGTGGTGCTGTCATGGAAGGTTGTAGGCTCCTTCCGAGTGAAGGAAGTGGGTCACTAGGGACAGGCCTTGAGGTTTAGTAGTTCAGTTCCACTTCCTGCCCATTATGTGTGTCCTGACTGAGGTTTCATTGTGACCAGCTGCCTCATGCTGCTGGTCCTCGTTTTCTCTGCCATGATGCACCACATCCCTTCTTAAACTGTGACTGGTTTCTTCCGGTATTTTGCTACAGCGCTGAGAGAAGTTACACAGAGAACAACATTTATCCTGTGCTGTTATCCCCTGATTTATTATTGCCTTTTGATGGATCTGTACATTTCAAAGAGAAAAGAACTCGGATTTTGTAGGTGTGTGGCCCCCATGAGCACTTTACACCACCATCTCATTTCATCTTTGTAGTCAGCTTTGACGTGGATGGTTCATGGTCCTCAGCCAGAGCAGGAAGCCTGGGCCTAGAAAAGTTAACTTGACCTCTATTCTACCATAAATACAGAGCCAGAAGTCTAAACCAACATGAAACAGGTCCATGGATTTCCTTCAGCTTTGAAGCGTTGGCTAGTGAGTGTCCTTTCACTCCAGAAGACAGAGCCACAGATGGGCCCAAACTAGCCCCAGGTGTTCAGTTCTAGGGTGGGGTGGCAACCCCCTCTTCAGAAATAGTGAGGCTAGGCTGAAAGTTTGACTGCCTACTATGGGTCAGGTCAATAGAGCTTGTGTCAGTGCTGCTCCCAAGGGATCTTGATGGTGTCTCTGGTTGCTACTTCCTCAGCTAGACTGTAAGGAACTCAAAGGTATCTGCTAGCAATCAATCGGTCGGTGCATACTGGTTAACAGCTGTATGCTTGGCCTGACGCTGAGCATTGCAAAGTCTAGAGAGAGGGCCTCTGTCTTTGAGCATTCCCAGGAGCTGGAGGACACACACGCACACACACACACACACACACACACACACACACACACAACACATTCACACTCACCCTCCCTGAGACAATGGACCTCACCAGGCCACCTGTGCTCAGGGTCTGACGTGGAGCTGAGTGCTTTTTCAAACCATTCTGACCATTCCCAAATCTGGAATCATAAAGTGGGTACTCAAACCTCCCTGGTAGAACACACCTCTCAGAGGGCACCAAAAGCCTTCACAACTGGACCATGCCTGCCTGTGGTTGTTGACTCTGAGGTGCAAACAGTCAGGGAGTGCAGTTATCCATTTTGATTGGTCTATGCATTTCAAAGAGACACAGGCTTGTGCTTTGTGAGTGCGTGGTCCATTGCAGCAGCAGAGAGTGTGGCGAGGATGGAAGGTTACTCTTCCAGCCTCTACCCTCAATGGACCTGTTGACACTATGCTGATTGGCCAAGGACCCCAGTGTGCCCTGATCACTGTGTCAAGGGGAAGCAACAAAAACCAAACCATCTGGGCAGACAGCACAAGGGAGGTCATCCCTCCCCACAACCTCCCTCGGCACCCACCCATTGACCGTCCCCCACCTGTTCAAGAGGGTGTTCCTCTCTTGACTGTCTCTACTTCCTTTAGAATCAGTGCTGTTCCCCGGGGGTGGGAGCCGGGAGGCTGAGGAAATGTATCCTTTTTACAGGGTGAATGACTGAACACATCTGTAGCGTTGCCTCTCTCATGGGTATTTACATTTAAACCAGGATCAAGGGATTAAATGAAAGGAATAAAATCCAGATATGGAATTTAGAACTTGTTGGATGCTGATAAGCTTGGGGAGGGAGGTAGTGCTTCTGGATCTTTCTTAGGAATACCACCCATTCTAACTAAAGATAGTGTGGTGGTTGAATAGGAATGGTTCCCACAGACTCGTATGTTTGACTGCTTGGCCCATAGGGAGTGGCCCTATTAGGAGGTGTGGCCTTGTTGGAGGAAGTGTGTGGATCCGTCTTTGAGGTCTTACATATGCTCATGTTAAGCTCAAGTGTGGCAGTCTCCTTCTGCTGCCTGCAGATCAAGATGTAGAACTCTCAGCTCCTTCTCCAGCGCCATGTCTGCTTGCATGCTGCCATGTCCTGCCATGATGATAATGATAGGCCAAACCTCTGAACTGTAAGCCGGCCCCAATATTTCCTTTATGGCCGTGGTGTCTCTTCACAACAATAGAAACCATAGCTAACACAGGTAAGCTGGTCCTGCTGAAGAGTGTACCCACTGGGCCTTCTCTTGGAATCAGAAGGGTCAAGCTCACCCTGAAGACTCTTCACCCCTTGACCACCAAACCTCTTGACTTTTGAGCCCTTTGTCCTTTGTGAAGGAACAATGGTCTAAGCGGGAGGGATCATACAAGACCTTGGCGTCAGAGTCCTGCTCTTTTGTGTGTCAGTTTCTGAGAAGAGAAATGCTAGAGTCCTCCACTTGAGGCAGAGCAGTGTGTGGAGTTCACTTTGCCAAGCTGGACCTGGGGGAGGGGCAGAGAAGAGAAGTAGTGGGTGCTGAGTGGGGGCAGGGAACAGCTGGAGTGCCTTTGAGGGAACAGCTGCTACCGGGAGCCTGCTCTGTGGGTGTGCAGCAAAATGGTGGCTTTTAATACTTTTCAAGGGATAATCTCGTTCAATAAATTCCAGCTGAGGAGGTGGGAGCTGCCCTCACATGATTCCTGCCCTCCCTCAATGTCCTCTACAGACCTGCCCCGGGGTCCAAGCACCTCACCCCATCCTCTTCCTCCTCCAGCTCTGGCCTCCTGTCTGGGCCTGGAGGAAAGGTTCCCATTCTGCCCAGCAGCACCCAAGGAAAGGAAGCCGCCATCCCCACACCACGTGACTTGGGTACCAGCTATGCCAAGAGATAATGACAGGTTGAGTGTTCTCCGCCTAGTGAGGAGATGCATGCAAATGACTCGGCTCTGAATGGGCTTAATTGTCACTGCCTGGAGTGGCAGCTCAGACCACGTCCTCCTCCCTCCTCTGGTGGAGAAAAATGGAGCAAGGAGCAAAGGGGATCCTGTGGTGTGGGGAGGGGTGGGCTCAAAACATCCCCTAGGAGCCAGGGCTCTGAAAACAAGGAAGCTGGCAGGCTCCCTCAGCTAGTGCGCAGCTGGGACCGGAGAGTGAGGATGAGTTCCACTTCCCAATGAACGAGATCCACAGTGAGATGTTCTATAACTGTAAATCTCTTTATGTGTCACAACTCAGCCATGAGAGGCTGTCACGTGCACGTGCCTGCGACATGGTCCTGCTTGGCCAGCAGGACAAGGAAGAGAATGGGAGGGGGGTGCGGCAAAGAAGAAGAGACCCTGCCCTAGCTCATCCTTCAGCCAGGATACTGACAGAAATGAGCAGAGAGATTTGGCAGGGACCAATACGGGTAACTAACTGGATGTTCCCTTTAGTTCAGGCGTTTCCTTAAATGCTTTTGCACAGCATCTGTGAAGACTGTTTGCTCCTCACCCTTTCTCTACAATGTTGGCTGTTAGTATCCCCCATGTTGGCAGATAAGGAAAGTGAAACATGACGAACTTGCTCGGTATGACACACCTCAACATAGCTCAAATTCAAGAGCAGAGCCAGGCTAGGGCCAGGCTAGGGTAATTCACTAGGTGCTCTCCCAGAGGAGGTAAGGCAACCATGGTGAATCCCAGATGCTAAGCAGAGCACTGAGGTGTCTCTGAGTGAGTGTGCATAATTGTTGATCTGGTTATGCACACATCTTTTGACACAGCTGGAAGTCTTCCCTTCCAACCAGAAACACAGGCTTGACTGGGTCCAGTCTTGGAGAGAAATATGTTCTGATGAAGAAGTCATAGTGTTAGAGCAGATATTCTAGGATGCAGAGGAAAAAAATGGGGAATAAATCAGTGAATATGTTTAGTGTGGAAAGAAGTTGGCAGATCTTGGATCCATCTAAAACACCACTTTTCAATCATTTTATGTTTTGGATTTCATATAAAATTTCACTTGGATAAAAGCACCTATAATCCAAAGAAAGGTATTCAACACTGAAATATTCTTATGGGTCCATTTCTAGTACTTAGAGTCTAGATCACCTGATCCACTAAAGATTCTTTACTAGCAGCCATTTGCTGGAGGTGCAGAGACAGGCAGGTCCTGGAGGCTCGCTGACTAGCTAATCAGTCTGGAAAAAATGGTTAACTCCAGTTTCAGTGAAATACTCAATAATAACAATAATAATAACACAATGTAGTCTGGAGAGGTTGTTCAGTAGTTAATAGTACTTTCTGTTCTTGCCCAGGACCTGAGTTTCATTCCCAAAACCTAAATTGGGCTTCTCACAACCACCTGTAACTTCAGTTCCAGGGGATCCCATGCCCTCTTCTGACCTCCTCAGGTATAGGCACTCATGTGTCACACATTCAAAATTCAGGCACTCACATGTACGCAGAAAATAAAAACAAACAAATCCCTTTAAAAACACAGTAGAAAGGGACAGAGAACATCCCAATGTCAATTGCTGACCTCCACACATCTGCATGAACCAGGATGAGCACGTGCACACGTGTACACGCGCGCGCACACACACACTTACATACAAACACACACACACACACACACACACACACACACACACGAAAATCTTTTTCCATACACCAGCAACCAACTACCAACTAGATCCAAACTCCTGCGGGCCAGTACTCAACATGATCATTTAGTGTCAAGGGCTGGTTACAAACCTTCACCTTCCTGGTAGCAAACAAATCAGGGCTGTGTCATCTTCTTGGAGTCATCCTGGAAAATGGAGGACTAAGAGGTGGGATTCACCTGTACAAAGAAAAGCCTTCTGGTTTTGCAGCAACTGCCCTCAGCCCTCAATGCTACCCCCAGCACACACAAGCTGCAGCAGAATTCTCACGTTAATTGGTCAGGAATTCTCTAATCACTGAAAGGAAACTGGGGTTGAGCTCTGCATTACGGTGCTAATTCTGTAATCCCACTGCATTAATATTATTAAATGTCACTGAGTGATTGCTTTCTCAGTGTTTAAATTCTTAATGCACTTATCCTTTCAAAACTTTGGGCACCAATGTCAAAAATATCGCTGAACATCCTGCTGTAAAATCAAATAGTCAGAAGGCTTGCTCAAAACTTGGAGAGCATGTAAGCTGTTTGAAGGTAAGCAGTTCAGCCCTGTTGAGATGATCGCAGCCTGACTTTGGGTTCTACTTCATTGAGTCTCCATGATGCTGTAATGAGAGTCAGACCCATCCTGCTTCGCCACACAAAATTCCTCCTGCTTTCCTTCACTCTCCTCCAGCCTTTTCCCCTCACCCATCTGAACCATGAAATTATATCAACAAAGGCAAATAAACATTTGAACACAATGCTGAATGAAGGTTTACGGAATAGGATGAGTTTGCAAAAGCAAAAGGCCAATTCCAGACTCCAGAATTCCCAGAATAAGGAAAATCAGTTTAGTGGTGTCTAGACCTGGCTCAGGCCTCTGAACAGTAGTCACCTCCTAAGCCACCTTGGATACCCACAAAAGAGCAGAAGATATCGTGGACAAGGAATCAGCCCTTCCTTTGTTTGTAAACCTTGGCCAGGACTTGTAGACAAAAGTTTCTGTCCTGCCAGGTCCCACTGCCCTTTAACCCCAAATAGGCACACAGAGACATACATATTCGTTATCAAACTGTTGCCCAATGGCTTAAGCTTCTTATTGGCTAGTTCTGTCTTAATTATTAACCCATTTCTATTAATCTATGTATCTCCATGAGGCTGTTTCTTATCCATAATCTGGCATGTTACTCCAGCAGCATGGCGTCTCTGTGAGGCCCCCTCTGCCTCTCCCTCCAGAATTCTCCTCATCTGCTAGCCCCATGTATACTTCCTGCCTGGCTACTGGACAATCACTGTTTTATTCATCAATCAATAAGAAAAACATGTAGACAGAAGAACATCCCCATCAAGGACCTAATCTGGTTCCCATTTCTTAGGGATCTGAGCCAGTGAGTTCCACTCCTTGGAATACAAACAAACATGAAGGTGGTGTGAAAAGTAGTATGAAAGTATATAAGCATGAAAACGTATGGTATGAGGATGAAATATACCCAGGCAACCTCAGGAGGTACCTAGCATAGGTTTCTCTGTTAGACAAGCCTTCCTAGACCACGCAGGCTTGTCCCACTGAACAGAAGGAAGAAAAGAGAGCTGTCAAGATTGTTTGAAAGTTCCACATTCTGCTTTGTTTTATAAACAGTGGTCATCCACTTGTTGGGGAAGATGTTAAACAACTAAATGATCAATCAATGTTTTACTTGTTCACTACATATATTTTCCATATCAGCCTGGCCTGAGTTTGTGGATGGCGGTAAGCACAATGTGCCCATATGCTAGTTATATGTAAGCTCAATATGTCTATGCATTTTTGTCTCTTTCTTGTTAAATAAGGACAATATTCCCAAAGATGAAAAAGAGAAAGCGAGTTTATGGAGGACCCAGGAGTTGAAAGTTTTTTTTTCCATTTGAGAAAAGGAGAATTGAGCTGCTCAGGAGGTCAGAAGAAGGCGGCACTCAAATAAAAAGGCAGAATTTAGCCCTGTGTCTCCTCCCCTCAGGCTGAAGAGCGCCTTCGACCTTGAGTTCCGGATGCCTTGAGTGCTGACCGCTCTGCACCTTTCCTCCACTTAGCTTTTTGTAGAGGTCTTTCCAGAAAGAAAGGTGACTAAGGCCAGCCTGGCGCTGTCCCAGGTCCTGAAATGGCCCAGGTTCCCATCCTAGTTATTAAAGCCACTCTGGAGAGCAACCCTCTAGCCGCTGTTGTGTGGAAACTAATTTCCATATAATAACATTTTGTTATTTGTAATAAATCATACCCACAGTAAGGTGACTGGGTTATGTCATTATTTGCAAACCTACAGAATGTAATTATAATATGTCTGAAAAACTTCCATGCAGAACAGTGCTGTTCCAGCCACAGCACTGTCCAATCATAATAAAAATTTATACTGTGCTTTATGTGACTGCTCATCACGGGAACTGTTCTATGCCAAGGGAAAAGAAACCCCACAGCACTGACAAATTCATGAACATGGAAACCTTGTAAATGCCAAATCAGTTGATCCCCCAAGCTAGCTACTGAGCCCCTCTCCCCCACCATGAACCTTTTATAGTAACATTCTAGGTGTCTAGGTTTATCTCTTTGTTCAGAATGATGAAAAGGACTGGGGACAACTGAGAAAGTTCTTGCTGTTCAAGTTTGATTCTGGCACCCATATGAATAGACAGACATGGTAGGTGGTATGTGTTTGTAATCCTAGTACCAGGAAAGCAGAGACAGATTGGATACTTAAGGCTTTCTGGCCAGCCTGCCTCACCTAACTGGTGAGTCCTGGAGCCCAATGAGACACCTTGTTTCAAATCACAAGGTCGGGGCTGGTGAGACAGCTCTATTGACAGGAGTTTGCTGCCAAGTCAGAAGACCTGAGTTCAATCCCCAGGAGATAGTTGCAGGAGAGAAACAACTCCCATAAGTTATCCTGTGATCTGCACATGCAGTGGAATGTACACACACACACACACACACACACACACACACACACTTTTTAAGTAAATGGCTCCTGATGAACAACACCTGAAGTTGACCTCTGACTTCTACGTACATGTACATCTATGTTTACATACATGTGAAAGTGTTCACACACACACACACACACACCAAATTGTTGACCTCATTATTTGGAGTTGACTTTTGGTGCATTAAATGTTTATGCATTAGCCTTGTCTAGTATTTTGAAGGGATTTGCTTTTTAGGTAAAATGCATGTTGTCCCCTTTACCTACTTTCCTCTTGCGTTCCTGTGTTTTGTTTCTATTCCTCATTATCACTTTTCTGGAGTGTGTGGTTGTACTACTTCCTTTTAGCATGATACTATGGGTTCTGTGAGTGGCAGTTGGTGGACATACTGGTTAGTCAGCCATCCCACTGAATCACAGATACATGGCAATCATGAGAAGTGGACTTTGTAGCACTCTGTTATCTCCAACTCATTGGAGACTTCCCAATCCCTTTGGCATGTCCTGCATAGTGAGACGGTCTCAACTATGCAGCCCCTGGATGTCCTGAAATTCTCTATAAAGGCCAGGCTGACCTCAAAGTCCCAGAGATCCACCTGTCTCTGCCTCCCAAGTGCCAGGATTAAAGGCATGTATGACAATGCCTGTGGTACTGTTTTGTTTTTTGTTTCGTGTGTGTGTGTGTGTGTGTGTGTGTGTGTGTGTGTGTGTGCAATGACATGTTCTGATTGATAGGGACTGAACTTCTAGAGAGGTTGTATCTCCTGGTAGCAACCCTGTTACAAGAAAAGCCTTGTAGTTCCAAAAGATCTGGACTCAGGAGAAGCAATCCTTCACTGCCTGGCACCTTGTGAACCCTTGTAACTCTAGAGAAACATTCCCTCACTTTAGTTTCAATGTTCTTACTTTTATTACATGTGAGCTTAGTAGTGGCTCTCTACGATAATTTTGTTTAGGGCTGTGAAATTTGCCTTCAGACCTGAAATTAAATTCAACCCACTCCTTTCAAGAAGGAGCGATGGGCTCATGTGGGTACCACTTTCCTGGGGATGTTTGCTGTTATTGACGCTGAGTGTGGTCATTTATCATGGACAATACAGAGCAAAAATGAATTTATTAATATGTTCCCTGCTCCCATATGAGTCAGTCTTAGAACTGAAGACTTGACATTTTGTTCCCTCTTCGATTCTATCTGCATGTTTTTTAAACCTTGGGCAAGATCTAGGGCAGCCTGCCTCCTTCTGTCCCTCTACTGTGGGAAGGGTCATCTTGAGGGGAAATAGTCTTACATTGGTCGTAAAGGGATAGAAACAACAAAGTCCTGCTTTTGTTACCAGCAAAAAGTCTGTCTGCAGATGGGCACACCTGGGTGGAGGTGGGGGTGGGACACAGGAAGCTGCTCCTCCCAGCTGCAAAGCAAGGTAACAAAAAACACCATGGAGGGACTCATTCTCTGTCTCAAGGGGTACTAGTGGAGCTATTAGGCAGGACCAGCCCTCTGACCTTCAGAATCCGGGACACTTGTGAAGTCTATGTCCACAGGAAGAATTATGCAGTCCCTAAGACGGTGTTTCAGATTATGACTTAATAATAAGAAATTCAAACTACTGCCGCTGTATAATATGGAAAAACATGTAGGCCCTGTGCACAATGTGCAATGCACACACGCCCAAAATACACTGTAAGGAAATTTACCAAATGCACCAAAATATTATTTATTTTATTTTCTTGTTTCTGCTTTTCTAAATGTTCCACATTCTCACAATGAATATGTATTATATTTTAATCAGGAAAAAAGGGGAGGTTTTTAAAAAGCCCTCTGGAGGCAGTGGCTCCCCTGACATCCTCTGTCCCCATTCTAATGAGTTCCCACCCCTACCCACACACCCTACTTCACAAGAGGAAAGCCTCCCTCATTAAAGCCCCCACGGCTTCCCCTCACCCACATCGGCTCAGTGAAATGTCTTGAGGAGATATCAAAGGGTGTGTGTGTGTGTGTGAGAGAGAGAGAGAGAGAGAGAGAGAGAGAGAGAGAGAGAGAGAGAGAGAGAGAGATCATTGTATCAAGAAGGAGAGAACCCACAAAACCCACACAGGAAAGAGCCAGGTCAGTGGAAGAGAAAGGCCAGTGTGACCTGTAGAAGGGTCCCATGGTGACAAAGGTAACAATGAAGAACTAAAATCCTACCACAGAAGCTGTCAAGGGACCGGGTGATGGGAGACTGAATAATGGAAGGTTTACCCTGGGGAAGAGAACTATCTTTCACCTCTTCACATAGGGCCAGAGCTTGGGGGCCGGAGTAGGAGGAGTCACAAGCAGGAAGGTCAGGGAGTTCAGGTGGGGAGAGAAGCTGGGGGAACTGGAGCTAGAGAGAGTGGGGAGGGCTAGCCATCCACTGGGATATCTCAGTCTCCGATATTTAGAAGGTAGAACCCGGAGAACACATGCTGGTCCTAGGGCCTCACAACAGGAGACTCGCACAGGTGTATGCATTGCAGAGCCAGGATATCCCGTGTTCCTCTTCAGTCTCCCCTGTGAGGGTGTTTGATGGGGGGGGGTAAGAAAGCACCTTCAGTTGTCACAGGTGACTGAGGCCTAAAAACTACGCCTGCTTCATCTCCTTGTTCGCCTGGATAGATCTCTCAAAGGCAGGGCCAGCCCCATATAGCCATGTGACCCTCACTGAGAATTATCTGGAGATGACTCAAGGTCACACTCTTTGAGACAAAGCCACAGACAGAGCCCCTGGATCTGTGACTGGCTCTGAGCTCCCTGAGGGTTATCATGAATGCTTCTTGCCCCGCTTCCTGTCATTTGGCAAGATGGCAAAATGATGGTGTTGTGTGTCTCTAGGCAACCAGGCAAAAAGGCCAGTGAGATCTGGACTCTTTTTATAAAGACCATTGAGACCTGGACCCCTTTTATAAAGGCCATTGAGGGGCTATAGTTTAACTGGTAGAGTGCTTGCCTAACGTACATGAAGCTCTGTGTTTAATCCCCAGCCCACCATAAACCAGGTGTGGTGGTACACACCTATAATCCCAGCATGCAGGGAGTGGAGGCAGGAGGACCAGAAGTTCAGGTTCATCTTTGACCATATATTGTGTTGAAGGCCAGCCTCAGCTTCATGAGACCTTGTCTCAGACCAAAAATAAAAGGCCACTTACAACACCTGGCAATGTAAGTTGGATGCAGTGGAAAACAGGAGGCCGCATTCCTGAGATGGGCACAACTAGGAGGTCCCACACCAGCCCCAGTTTGGCCCAGAGTCCTCCCTAAGAAATGAGGCTGAAGAGCAGCCTGGCTCTGAGACGAGAGTCTGTAAGAAAGAAGCCAGGGACCAGCTCTGGGTAGCAGCTTCTCTCCCCTGGCAGCAGGGGAGCAGCTTTCCCTCTTGTATTTGACATGCCAGATACTAGGACGTCTCCTGGTAGTTGTGAAGTGCCCCTGGGGGACCGGGCCTGCAGCCCCTGGTGAAACACATGCAGAGGCAACTCTGTAGCTGCTTCCTGGAAGCTGCTTCTCAGGGAGGATGTGCAAGAGGCTGGAGCAGGGTGGAGGGACAGAGAAACAGGGTTGCAGCTGCAGGGGTCACACTGCCCTTCCCCTGGGCTACGCTGCCCTTGCTCACCTCTAGCACGGCTCTGGGTAGGTAAGTAGACCTAGTGGATGGGGAAGCGGGACCTCTTGGCAGTCTTCTGCTTGCTCGTCAGGGTCAAGAACACCCTCTTTCAAGTGCCTCATCGGTACAAACAACTATGTGTCTTATTTCATTTGACCTTCATAGTCTTCTAAGTGAGTCTTATTACCCTCCCCCCTTCAGCCCCCACCCCTGCCCAAGCCTGAGGAACACTGATCCTGGAGAAAATGATTTGCACATAGTAGTAATGTGAGGCTCAGCTCCAAGCTGCCCAAGGTCAAAGGGGAGCCTTCTGAGTGGGCTTGGAGCCACACTGCCTAGGTTCAAATGATGTCTCTGCCACAGACTGCCTGTGTGAGCTTGAAGCATATAAACCTTGCGTACCCGGTCTCTTCCATCTGAAGACTGAGGAGATCAGTTGCAGGAGTATGCTTGTGAATAGTATGTGTGACGCTCTTAACACATTGCCCAATACACACCAAATGCTGCCTAGCAATGAACTGGATACAATGACATTGACCATTAGTCAGCCTGTCCCGCCTCCCCAGAGCAAGGCTGTGCCCTTAGATAACAGCGTCCTTGGTAAACTATGCTGGGCTGCACCATGACCACTCCATTGTACAGAACAGCTTCTGAGAGGAGGCACTCTGTGTTAGAGAGCACAGGGACAAGCAGCGAGGACTTAGCAGAGAGGCAGGAGGTGACACAAGCAGGAGAACTTAATCTATGAGGTCCCTGGGGCCCCCACATCGCCCATGCTGGAGTCCTGATGCCCAAGGATCTACCACCTGACCACGTGTTTCCCCTTTCTTACGAACAACCCCGACCCAGAACTATTACTGACTCTCAGTTGTGGCCTTTGCTATCCGTTTCTTCAAGATGTCCTCCTTTCAAGATGGCCCCACCCCACTCCCCACCTAGGACTTGAAGGAAACCCTTCACCAACCACAAACACAAAGACTAGAGAACCTGAAGGAAATCTAGCACCAAGCACAAAGACTCCAGAGTCTGCCATGTCTGACCAGAGCCTTCAACGTGGAGTGGACCCCAGTGAGGATCTTGAATTTGCCCAGAGGTGAATAGTCTTGGAAAGAAAGGAACATAGCTTTCTTGTAATGCTGTTTCCCTGTTTCCAGAATGTACACTGTACTGCACGGTGTTCCTGAGTCCCCTGTTCTGGGAGTATCTGGAAAAAGGACATTGATGCTAGTACCTGAGTCTGTTAAAAGCCCGTCAAAGTGCGAGGATAATTTATGAAGAGGCCTCTGAAGGAATGCAGGCAGAGTAAGGGTGGTACAGGCAGCGTAGCCCGGACATAAATATCTAAGGCAGAGGCACAGTTCCTGCCTCACCACATCCCAAGACATCGAATATTACAGATCACTGCTCGTGTGGTGTGCACACGTTCCTGTCGCTCTGATACAATACAGTAAATGCGTTGTGACAGTAGCTGAGTGGATTCTATGTGCCGAACAGATGTCTTATAGCAGACGAGGTTTCTGTGACTGTATCACATTGTGCTTTCATCAATTATACATCACTCCTCATTACAGAGGCAGGTGCTCAGGTCTGGGTGCTGTGGTTGAGGGAGAAACCTGGCCAAGACAAGCAGCAGTGGTGAATTTGGAGGAATCCAGGTATCCCCTGAGTTCTGGAGGTGCAGGAGCCAGCCCTACCCACCAGAAAAGACTCCATGTCACCACACACATCTTGCTACCCCCTTATAAGTCTTAATCCACCCTCTCCTTAAATCACTCAGCAGACCAAGGCCATTGTTTCGTCCTTTGAAGCAATTATCAGAAAGAAGCTCAAGTGGTATGTAGTAGAACCAAGCCTCATCTCACACACCCATCGTGCCCTCACCTGGATACAAGAACACCCAGCTTTCTCCTCTCTAACTTCATCTCTGCCCTACTTGAGGCCGAGGTGTTTGGGTTTGTTGTTTGTAGCGCTGGAGATCAAACCCTGGGACTAGTACCTGTGCTTCTGAGCCACATCCTTAGCCCAGAGGCTGGAATGAATCCCAGGCCTCTAATGACACCACACCTATGTAACTCAGTGTGAATCGACAATCCGTCTATTTTCCCATTCGGATACATAACTCTCATCACCACTTAAGAAATTAACAACATTCCCTTACCAGCAGCACTCAGTTCAGATTTAAGGGTCTTTGTGGCTCACACCCCCTTCCTAACAATGGTTTTGGGACACCCCACTTTCTGGTCCCAGCAGAACCCAGCCATCAGTCCTTCCATAGTCAGACCCCAACAAAAGCTCAAGACATACTCTAGCCTCAGCTTCTCCGCTTCTCACCAGGGACACGGCTTTGAAGAGGAGTGTCCTGGAAGGACCCGAGAGAGCCAGTGTAGGAGGAACAAACCAGTCTGGCAAAATTATTGGGAATTCTGGGTGGTGTGTAGACAAGCACTAAATACATATGCATGCTTGTATTCTAAACTTTAGTTTTTACTTTAAAAAGCATATCAACCTCTCCATTTCATAAATATTGTTGCTGCAATGAGGCCAACCAAAATGCTTTGTAATTTAAGGCATCTGCGTGTGCACCCGTGCACGCACATGTGTGTGTGTGTGTGTGTGTGTGTGTGTGTGTGTGTGTGTGTGTGTGTGTACAGAGGCCAGAGGTCAACCTGTGTCAGTTCCTCAGGAGTCATCCACCCTGTTTTTTTGAGACAGGCTCTCACTGGGACCTAGGGCTCACTGACTAGGCGAGGCTGGCCAGTCAGTGAGCCTTCCAGCTCCATCTATCACCACCTCCTTAGTTCTGGGATTACAAATGCATGCCACCAAGCCAGGCTTTCACACAGGTACTGGGAAACTGACTCAGGTCCTCAAGCCTATTCATCAAGCGCTTTACCAGCTAAGCCATCTCCCCAGCCCAAAGTCAGTTTAGAGAAAAATATTAAATAAAATTTAGGCCGTGCATAGAGAAGGCAAGCCATCTGCAGTAAGAGCCCAGGCCCTGACTCTGAGGACTGTGGGCCCACTGGCAGACTGCCAGTGATCAGTCCCTCTATGACCTGCACTACTGCTTTGCAACAAATATAGTTATCCAAACTCTGATCACTAGTCACCAAGTAACCTGATCTATTCATTTAATCTCCAGTTAAGGTGGGGAACTCACTACACACACACACACACACACACACACACACACACACACACACACACACACACACACGCACACGGTGAAATGGGTTTATGCCTGTCTGCTGTGACATGCCTCACTGAGGTCAAGCTCAATGGGGCAAGAGAGTATTCTTTTACTGGAAAGCCCTCTAGAGAGGCAAGTTTTAAGACCCACTAAGAACACTCCCATCTGAAAGATCCACGCACTTTAAGTCATGTTCCCATTGCCAGTGGTGGGGGTGTGTAATTCTCAGCCTGGAAGTCTGTGATGCGCTCCCATGCTGCAGGTTGTTAAGCTTGGTCATTGTAATAAGCATCGATTATCATGATCAACATTAGTGTATTTACCCAAGCCCTTGTGCATAGGGAAAATGCAGAAGGCTCTCATGCATCCCGTGCTTTACAAGAACGATTTGCCGTGTCTAAGAACCATTTCTAGAATTAATTTGCCTACTGCAAACAATTTATATTAATGAAAACACATCGAGTTGGGGGAGGTGGGAGGGGGCCGTTCTGCCTGCAGAGTATGTTTGCTTTGTTCACCTAGAATAAAAAGACTTTGAGTGTGTTTGTTTTGCATAAATAAATAGCTGGGTGACAGGAGGATGGCTGCCCTGTGCATCTAATCCAACTTGGTCTAGCAGCCACCGCCGAGTCGGGAAGTGAGCTGGCAGGCTCAGGAACTCTTCAGTTGCTAGCATTTTAACGCCCGGTGATGTCTGTCATCTGCCGACTCACCGGCCCCCACCTAGGCTTGCATTTGATCATGTTGGAGGCCGAGGCCACCAGCCTCTTCTTTAGTCCCATCCGAGGCTTGAGATGAGTCAAGGTGGGGCCTCTATGCCTCTTGATCCCACCTGGACAATTTCCAACACCCACGTGGGACCTTGTTCTCCCTTGTAGCAGTGCTTTCCTCCTGCGTGTGCTTATTTTATTTATTTGGGTCAATGAGGCTCGTTTTCCTCTCTACAGATGGCAGCAGGGTCCTCTGATCTCAGGCGCTGAACACGTCGCACTAATGTTATTGCTCCTCCGAGGAAGGAGGGAGGTGGTGGTGGGTGTGGAGGAGAAGGAAGAGAAGGAGAAGGGAAGGGGGGAGATGGACAGGGAGAGAACAAGGACTGAATGGGAGCCCCATGACTCTCTGGCTTTCCCTGGTTCATCCTGGCCATGCCTCAGCCGCCGATCCTAGGGTTGGAGTCGATGTGTGGTAATCGCTCTGCCTCGCTGTGCCATGGCTCCTTTTTGCATGCTTGGATCCAAGCATCTCAGTTGTTTAGTGTTTGCTTGATAGACAGAGACATTCTGGAGAACTAGTCCCAGCAGCAGAGGCAGCCGCAGCCCTGGAGGCTGTGGGCTGTGAAGGTTCATACTCTGCTTTGCCCGCCACAAGGAACCTGTGTGAGTGCTGTGTGGGGTGTGTGTGTGTGTGTGTGTGTGTGTGTGTGTGTGTGTGTGTGTGTGTGTGGGTGTGGGTGTGGGTGTGTGTGGGTGTGTGTGTGTGGGTGGGCGTGTGGTGTGTGGGTGTGTGGGTGGGCCATAAGTGTAGCTTTATTTGGGTGCTGCAGCTGTGTTAGCCGGGATCCATTCTTCCCTAGTTAGACAAACTACAGAAGGCCAGGTGGGAAATCCGAAGTGTCCAGAATGGACATGAGTTTTCAAGGACACACTGATGTCAGCTACCATAGTTCCTAACAAGTAGTCAGAGAAGTATGGCTGTGATCTTGGACCAAGCTTCTGAGTTTTCTGGGTCCCTCTCAGCTCTGCTCCCCGCCCCCATACACACTGTCTGTGTGATCTCAATGCCTTGATTTCCTCAGCCTACTGAGGATATAGGAACCTCCCCTGTGGGGTTCAGAGGATGAAAGGAACTATGTCACCAGTATACTTAGATTGGCACCAGCCATGTTGAAATGCTTTGTCAGTCGTTGCTGAAGAAATGCCCGGTGGGCTGCTCTGAGCCTCATGAGAGTGGCATCGCCCAGTTCTGGGGTGTTAAGAACTGGTCATCCTGAGTTGTAAGTGGGAATGGCTAAGAAGGATGGGGAAGACAACTGTCCCCTCCCCTGCAGGACCACATCAGCATGGGAGGTTCTTGGCTCACTCTGTATCAGGGCAAGGATGAAGGACAAGCAGAGCTGTAGAATAGGAGAGAAGAGGGACATCAAATTCCATGTCATGGTATATACGTATGCATACCTTCGTGAGTGTGTGTGTGTGTGTGTGTGTGTGTGTGTTCAGGATCATGTGACACAGAACACTTGTAGAGGTCAGAGGACAGCCTCATGTGTCTGCCTTTGCCTTACATTTTGCTTGAGGCAAGGTCTCTTGTTGTCTACCATATGTCAGGCCAGCAGGGCCACACATTTCCTAGGATTCTCCTATCTCCTCCACTCATCTTCTTGTAGATGGGTGGGCTATCATGCTCAGTTTTACATGAGATCTGGGGATTTGATCTCGGGTTCTCATGCTGGCGTAGTGAGCACTTTACCCACTGATCCCTTTGCCCAGGCCTGACTTCATGTTTTTCCCTTGTCATTTTCTACTCCCAGAAGAGTAATGACTCTGAACTTTCCCTACCCCTTTGGATTATCATCTTGAAGCTCCAGGCTACATAAGCAGTGTAGAGACACTGCTTCATTTCCACCATGAATCTCTGCTCCCTGGAGGAGCCAGTGGGGGTAGGGTTGGCTACAGCATTCCCAGTCTGGATCAGGACAATGACATCACACACACTGATGTCCCGCAACCTGTCTCAAGGCCCTGGGATCAGAGGCATTGTGATAGGAAGTGTGGGAGGGACAAAGACTGAAGAATGGGAAGCCATGGCTTTGCCATCCTCTAACTGGCTTCCCTTGGTCACGTCACTAGACTTGTTTAGGCCTAGGTGTCTTTATTAGCTACAGTATGAGCACAGTCATGGTGTAATGCCTGGGAAGGGATTCGACGAGCTTATGCTCATGGCACCTGTTCACAGCCTCACATGGACTGTTGCAGTAGGAAGGTAGTGGGAACAAGTCCTGACATCCCTGAGGGTAGCAGTAGTGAGAATGAGCCCTGGCAGAAGTCTTTTCCATGTTCCTGTTAAGGGTCCCACCCAGAGGACTTGCCAGGGAAGATCTGGCTTGGTTGTGCGTCTATACCTGACAACAGGGACCAGGGGGCTACAAGGGGCAGTAGGGCATGCCCTACGGCATCTCACCCTGTTGACAATATGTCAAAGAATAAAAATGAAATTACAAAGGTCAGCTTGACCCTAGTACCAGGCAAGCTAAGGTGTTAAATACAACAAGTATCTACAGAGTTCTATGAAAAGGAATTTGAACTTAGAGATGTTGGGGAAATATTTCCTCCTCCAGCAATCTCCCTGGGACCATGTCTGCAGAGCATACAGAATGATCAAGGAGGGCAGGGCTCCTCCTGCCTGTAGAAACTGGGTCTAAATCTCAGGAAGGGTTTAGAGCTTGATTGGGGTTACACAGTGAGAAAAAACAGAGCCAGGATTCAAGCCCAGTTTTGTCCATGCATTCCTCACTACTACACCCAGGCTTACTGATCCCATATGTAAATGAGGAGAGTGTGGTCATCTCACTTAGCAGTACCTCTATTTATAAGTGGCACAGGTAAACATACATGCAGGAAAGAGGGGAGGATATCAGAGACAAAGGTGTTAGACAAGGCAGAGAGAGGGACAGGCAAGCCTGGGTGATGAGAGACTCTAGAAAATGCTCTATGGCACTCTAGACTCAAAATAAATGCTCCAAGAGACCTTGACTCTCAATTGAACACATTGAGACCTCTCCCCTCTATCATAACTCTTCAGGCAAAACGTGGGAAAAAGGATGGGAACTAGACTGTGTGAATGCCACTGTAAGTCACACAGGTACTGTCACACACCCCCAAAGTGAAGGGAAAAGAAAAGCTGTGTGGGAAGGAGCCTTGGGGGTAGTTGTCGGGGAGGCCTCTCCTCAGCTTCACTCAAACACCTCCCTGATCTTGGGTAGCCAAGGAAATGGAAACCAGAGGGGGATGCAGCCCCACAGTGGTGCTGACCCATCATCTCCACTAAAGACCAAGTTCAGACTTTCTCATCTGTACCAACATCAGCATAGAGTTTGCTTGGAGCATGGGTAATACAGTAGCTTGGAAGAGAACCCCAGAAGTAAGTGGATGTTCCGCTGATACTAACTTAAGAGAAGGAAAAATAGGCTACTCTGACAGCTCCGGGACCAGCTGAACCTTGCTAGAAATAATCCCCAAAGGTCAAGTTGCCCTGAACCTGAGGAAGGCCAAGGGCAGGATTGTTCTCTCCGCTGGGATGTTACATTCTTCTTAATCAAAAGGGTCTCCCTGTGGGGGAGGGTCGCATTGGAAGGCTCTGTTAAATCAGCTGTCTCCTGTACCTCAGAAGCGACACTCCAGCCTTCCAGTCCATAGTCCCATAGAAGAGGCTGACACCTAGTGCCAAGTAGGTGGTGAGTGGTGTTGAGAACACAGCTAGCATTCTAGTCCCAGCTCTGTCACCAGCTAGCTATGTGACCTTGGGAACATCATTTCCTTGTCCCATTGTGTTCAATGGGATCTTTATAAGGAGCTGTTTGTCCAGGTGGTCCTCCATTCCCTCATTCTAGGGTTCTGGAAGTGGTCAGCCTCCAGGGCATCCTTCCTCCATCAGTAAACAGCACAGAGGACTTTGCTCCACCAGGCTTGGTACTAGAGGCTTCACATACTCAAATGAACCAGTGACAATCCTGCCTGAAAAGTGCTGGGGGGGAAGCCAGTGCTAGGCTTGTGATGCCCATGAAAACACCGAGAACACAGGAAGGTGTGATTCATTCATTCTAAGAGGAGTTTGACTAAGAAAGCCACAGAGAGGAAGTGACATTTCAACGGAGCCTCCAAAAATGAGAGCTCCTCAGCTTAGACAACTCACGCTCTCTGAGCTCCTGGCAGTTGTTCCATCATTCTCATCTGCTGTCACCTCCTCCTGGGACCATCGGCTGAGGACTGACAGACAGGGAATTCCTGGGAGTTAGCTGTCATGCTGATGACGCTCCTGGTCGCTGGTGCTTCCTTGGGCAGCATACCTAGTGCATCTTCCTCAAGGCTGAAACCGCTCATCAGCCATGCAGACAGCTCCCAGCTCATTTCCATGTGACTTAAAATGCACTGTAAGGGGCAGAAAAGTCCCATGGAAGGGCTGAACGATCAAAGAGAAGATGCCTCAAATAATCCCAAGGTGGAATATTTGCAAAAATACTTGGAAGCAGGATCAAAATTAGACCATAGCAATTACTCAGGCCAGAGGGAACTGCATAGATCCAAGTCCTGAGAAGATGGAGGGCTCTAACTCAGTAGTGGATCAATGAAGAGACAGAAGGTGATCCCAACCAAGAATCCCAGAGCGCAACACAGATACCGTCCCTGCCCCCTCCTCTGGGGCTAGAGCCCCTAGTCAAAGAAGGGAAACGAGGCAAGCTTGAGTCAGTCATCTGAATGCAAGAGGACAGAAGTAGAGAAGAATCCAAATGTGTTTCTATTTTCTTAGCTTTCTGAGGATCCCTTAATGTGCTTGGGGAGGTGGAAGTGGAAAGGACGGGGCATAAGGCCTGTGGGCATGAGGAGATGCCTCCTGTACGGATGTTCAGGGATTTGGGGAGGCTCCCCAAATCCCCAAAATGTCAGACTTCCTATCCTTTGCCTAGACACTTTATACCTATTAAAATGCAGATTCCCGGAGAAGGCCAGTGCAAAACCACACCCCACCTTTTACATTTTCACCACTGGGAGATGGGGTTCATAATTGCAGAGAAGGTGGGTATTGGAAAGAGCTTCCTGGGTCTCTAGAGGGCGGATGCGCGCACGCGTGCGCGTGCACACACACACACCAGACCACTGCCCATTCTTTTGTACAAAGATGAAGGGAAGGCACGACAATGGTGAGAACAGGCTCCCTGCGATCCTGTGTGTGTGTCAGGTGCACTCAGAAGGCTCTTGGGCTATTGGCTGGAGGAAAGATGTGCACATGCAATGGAAAAAATGAGTGTCGTGGTGCTGAGTTAGAAAAGAAAGAGCAGTATGGACCAGGATGGTCAGGGCAGTCACCCCTAGTGGATGGTGCTTCCATTGAGCCTTCAAAGCTGATGGGGTTTAGATTTGATTAGCAGGGGACTCTCATCTGGCAAGATGAGGTTCAAGAGAGGTATGCAGCCAACCCACTGACCTTGGACTTTGTGTAGTACTCAAAGTAAACAATGTCTAAAACATACCTGGCAGAGGGGCATGATGGAGAGCAAGGGGGAAGACAGGACAGGAGGTTCTGTGGCATAAAGATGAAGTGGGATGGAGGACATGAAGAAAGATGCACTGGAGTAGGAGGGAGAAAGAGGTAACAGAAAGGGTCCCAGGCCGTCTGGTCCCTACCAAGCTATAATGATGGGCCACGGCTTACTGAGCTAGAAACCAGCTGGCCTAGCAATATCCTTGCTGCTACAAAAGAATATCCCCAGTGTAGCACAGAGAGACACATGAAGCGAGAGTAACCTGGCAAGAGAATTTCTTTTTGTGAAAAGGGTGTCATGATCCAAATGAGGCTGACCAACACACACACTAGGGCAAGAAGTTCACTTAGATTTTATTCTAACGTAGGTAGTAAGTGTGTCTCATCCCATTGGTAGGAGCTCTCACCATCTGACAGGATTGACTCGTTCATAATCAGCACAGAGGGGAGGCATGTGACAGAGAGTCAATTTTGCCAGAAATGTCCAGGGGCTGGGCAGACAGGCAGTTTCACAAGAGGGGAAGGTTTACAGAATATTGGCCATTGGCATGTTTGCCACCTTTGATAGGAAGAAAAAAGTGTGTCTTGCATTGTCACCTCCGCACGTTGTTGAGAATGCAAAATGAGGTCTTGGTATGGGAACACTTTGAAACCCCTCCCCAAGAACAGTGTGCATTCTTTTGTCCATTCTCCTGCTTGGTCATCAATAGAGGAAAGTTCCATGGTTCCACCATCTATGTTCCTTCACTTTTGGCCTTAGTCATTTCAAAGAACAAAAGAAAATACTGCACAGTATCCCAGGACAGGACCAGGCATCTGTCGGCTAGAATTCACTAGCCCTAGATTCCTAGACTAACACCCACCAGGCCCTATGAAGATACCTGAAAGGCCAAAGAACACCTTCTGACCACAGACACAACTCAGGGACCAGGATGTTATGGTAGGCTCAGGTTCGGTCAGGCCCAGGATAGAGGGTCCTGCCTTGGCACGAGAGCCTGGGGACTTTTCTTCTCCCTTACAATCATGTACTCTTTGTTGTGACTTGGCATGCCTGAGGGTCCCCTTAACTGTCCATTCAAGCATGAGAAACTCCTTCTTCCTCCCCATCTATTTGCCCAGGCATCTTCAGGCAGGACTACTTAATTTATTTATATTTATGAAACCTCCAAGTAGGTCAATGCACTTGCATGCACATCTTAATAATTATTGATATGATAGTAGGGGAATAGTGGGGGAAGACAGTCACATGGGCTAGAGGAGCAGGCTCCTCCCTCTCTCCACCAGCTAAAGTCATCAGGGACAGCCAGTGCTTTTGTTGGTGTGTTAATTGCTGAGTCTGTAGCCCGGGCTGCCTTCTATAGCTCCAACTCAGCACTTCTGACAAGAAAGGGAGCATGGTTTTGTGGTTTCAAACCACACTGCACTCCCTACTCCCATTGGATTTGTAAATGGATTTGCAGGCCCAAATCAACAAAACAGCAGCAGAAATCAAATTAGACACTGAATCTAAGAGAAAAGTGTCTGTGATGCTCACCAAAAAAGAAACGTAGTGTCTCTCTGCACCTCTTTCCCAGGAATCCATCCCACCTTCTTATGCCTCATACTAGGGTCTAGACCCATGCAATGGGAGTTTCTGTGAGAATGCTGTGTACTCCTTACAGGAAACTGCAAGCTAGGGACCAGGTGTGGGTTTCTAAGTCAAATACAAAATGGGGGAACCTGTAAAGTTAGAATGAGCTCTAAAAACAAAGCATTCCCAGAAGCCAGGGTAGAATCAACATAAATAATGGACTAAGTGTGCTGATACTGATCCCTAGTCAGAGTAAACCTGTAAGATTTGGGGTCACTTTAAATCCTGGTATTCTACTTCCCCAGATGAATGGCTTTGAGATGACTCTATAACACTCTATGCCTCAATTGCTTCATTTGTAAAATGGGAAGAATAGTAGTAGCTAATTCAAAAGTGTCTCAAGAATGTGGAGATAATATATGCACGTACATTTTCTACTGCATGGATCTGACCTGCATTCATCTCAATGCATTCTTCTTAAATGCATTATATTGAATGAAAGAAGCCGGTCTCAAAAGGCTACCTGCTGTATAATTGCATTTATATGATTTCCTAGGAAAAGCAAAATTGTACAGGCAGAAAATAGATGGGCAGTTGCCTGAAGCTGGGGCTGCAGAGAAGGACTAGCAAAGGGACATGAAGGGATCTGGTAGGTGATAGAACTGTTCTGTCCTTTGATTGTGGTGGCAGCTACCTAGCTGCATATGTGTGCGGGAACTTCCAGAATTGTTCACTAAAATGGGCAAATTACACTTCAACAAACCTAACGCTCTCCAAGAAGAGAAGCAACATATCTATGTGAGATCTGCCATGCACAGTATTTACCTTACAAACACATTCCTAGCGAGCAGCTGATATCCGGCAGTTTATACACTTGTCACTGTTGTGGGGACCCTCTTCTGATCTCAAAGTGCAGAGACTTAGCAGGTTTTTGTAAAGGGGGAAAGGACTCCACCAGCTACAGTCCTCCTCAAAGGAAGAGGCGTAGGGCTCAGTGACCTGCTCTGCCTTCTTCCATCCTGTGACACTAGGTGCAGGGTTTCCACCTCCTTGGCATACCAGGCTGCTCTCGCATGAGAATGGCTGGGAGGGTTTTATTCTGGTTCAAGCACCTTGGCAGGCTGGCAGCCCTGGGCCCAGTCTCAGATGTAATAGCCATGTTCTGACTTT
Source organism: Mesocricetus auratus (assembly GCF_017639785.1). Classification (NCBI taxonomy): domain Eukaryota; kingdom Metazoa; phylum Chordata; class Mammalia; order Rodentia; family Cricetidae; genus Mesocricetus; species Mesocricetus auratus. The sequence goes on from NW_024429203.1 coordinate 24,285,806, forward strand.
CTACCATTGTTCTCTAATCTGTATAATTTTAGGACCCTGTTCAGCATCTTCTCCGTGCTTATGCTTCCCATTAATAATCATGATCAGCACTTACCTAGGTGCTTTTCATTTTCAAAGCCCATTAATTAACACTAATTAATCCACACAGCAGTGCTAGAAGGAAGGGGAGCTATCATTATCCTGGTTGCAGAAAAGCGAGGAAGGGGCAGGCTCCAGGTGACTTGCCTATAGCAACAAAAGAGGAAAGAAAATATCCTAGACAGAGGACCCTGGTGAACAGATCCAAATTCAAGGCCAAAACCATTAATGATCATAAAAATAACCAACATTTATTGATCAATTACTATCTATACTATACTCTCTCTCTCTCTCTGTCTCTCTCTGTGTGTGTATGCTTGTGTGGATATGTGTACATGTGCATGTGGGGTGTTTATAACACATGTGTGTAGGTGCTCCTGGAGGCCAGAGATCAATGTCAGATGTCTCCCTCTGTCACTTCCCACTTTACTGTTTGAGTTAAGGTCTTCCACTGAATTTAGAGCTCATATAATTGTCTAGGCAGCTCAGTGAGTCCTAGGGATTCACCTTTATCCATCTTCCCCACACCCATGCTCAACATGGAGTTACAGATGTATGCTGCCATGCCTGCCTTTTACATGGGTCCTGGCAATCCAAACACACCCTCTGAGCCATCTTCACAGCCCCTACAAAGAGTTTCTCATACATGTTCTCATTAAAGCACCTCAGGATTCCTGACGGTGTCTGTGTGTTGTGATTCTCCACATTTCATAGATAAGGAAAGGAAACCCAGACAGTCAGCACCAACCCAAGTTCACACAGTGGTGCACAGCACAGTTAACATCCCCTTAACCCCACTGCCACACTACCCCAAAGTTACACAGTTCTCATGCCAATGCCACTTTGACCTTCCCATGTACTGGGAAAATGTAAGATGAGCTTGGAAGGAGTCCACCCAGAGGGTAGACAGAACTGAGCCACACACCCAGTCAAGCAGCCAGAGATAGCATGGGCCCCTCCTCTCAACCTCACATTTCTTCTTTAGCTCAAGAGAGGACCATTTGTCCATTTTCCTGCCAATCATCTATAAAATTCAGTACAACCAAGGGGACTGGAGGGCTAGGGAGGTATGATCGCTTCCTGGAATTCACTGTATCTTGGGAGCAAGGCCGATGTTGCCTCAAAGGGCTAGAGCACTGTAGAGTTACAAGCAGCAGCAGAATGCTCTCTAATCACTCTATATTCCACTACATTCTGAGATCCACAAACTTTTACACAGACTAACACAATCAATTATTAAATATTATAAATATATACTGCTAGAGCTGGGCAGAAACCTATATTTATTCATTTTTATTTAATAAATATTTATTGAGTATCTACATTATGTCCAGGCAGGTTCTAGGCACTAGGAACACAGTTGCAAGCAAAATGAATGCAATCACTGACCTCTCGAGTCTTACATAGTAGAGGAGAAAGAGACAACAAACGAAGAGGGAAAGCATCATCCCTGGCTGTAGGATCTCAGTGGTGTGTGCTCCATGGAGAATGAAAATAGAAGCAAGTGGTCCATATCTGCTTTACATTGGGTGGCCTGTCTTAGGAGTTGACATTTAGCAGAGACCTAAAGACCAGGGCAGAGCCAGCTTTGTGATGGGGACCAGCTGCTAAGCAGAAGGGACAGCCAGTTCCAAGGCTGATGGAAATAATCTTACTGTTCTTGAGCTGGAGTGACTAGGATGGGATTAATGAAGGCCACAGAGGTAGGCCAGATATAGGTCATGACAAAGAATCTGGAGCAAGTTATATAGCTCAGTTGGTAGAGCATGCCCAATGTCCTGGGTTTGAGCCTTATAAACCAAGCATAGAGGCTCATGACCATAATCCTAGCACTCAGGAAATAGAGGCAGAAGTTCAAAGTCATCCTTGACTGCATAGAGATTTGAGGCTAATTTGGGCTACATGAGACTGTCTCAAAAAAAGTTTCAATTTAATAACTTACTGACATGAAGGAAATGCTATGTTTTTAAAGGAGTACCTTGCCTGTGTAGTAGGGACTGAATTTCAAGAGTCAAGAGTGAACTATCAAGCGTCAGAGACTGGTGGGAAAGGAGAGGGGTGCAGGTAAGGCCATGGCAAAGTACTTAGGTTCTCTGGGTCAACTTGCTAGTCAGTGGACATCAATGGGAACACAGAGGACTTGGGAACACTCCTAGTCTTTTGAATTCTTGGTGGAGAATGGAAAGATCAGAGTGAGACAGACTAAACAGCTGTGGGTAAGCCTGCATGTCCTGTTTGGGACATGTTGATTTTGCAATGACAATCAGGTCCCAAAAGCAGATGACAAAAACACAAATCTATATGAAAAATCCTTGGGAGAGAGTTTGGATGGAGTCAAGGAGTGAGGCAAACTTGGGGCCTGCCAGCATAGATGTGAAACAGAAATGAAGAAGTTAAAAGGAGGCCAACAAATCCGGACTGTGCAGACTGCAATGTGGTTGATAACCCCAGGCTGATCTATCACTGCCATAAGGCTCTCCACAGGCTCCCAGGGGCGGCACATAGCCTGTAGGGCACACGGTGGCTTGCAGTGCTCAGATCCACTTCTGGCCGTACTAAGGAACAGGTGAGCTGGGTTGGAATCATTCCATAGAAGCTAACATGACCTTAAACAAACTTCTAAACCTCAGTTTCCCCACTTGGAAAACATGAAATCTGAAAAAAATAGCTCTTCCCTAGGACCCAAAGAGGGCATCTGTTAAAGGACTGTTCGCACAGTCATGGCCTTGTTTGGCTGTGGAAGACAGCCTGGTTACTCCTACACTTGAGTGAGTGAAAAACTGGACCAACAACCACTAACCTAACAAAAGGAGGTGGGCTCATTTGCCCCTACACAGCTGAGCACTGGCTCTTGGCAAGCCACATTCCCCAAATGGTGGCCTACCTCATAAACCATCTGTATGTCCTAACTGAACAGCTACCAAGGGCAGAAGGCAATGCTATGAGCACAAAACCCCAGGGAAGAGGGGCTTTAGAGCAAGGAAACCAAGTTAGAAGGGTGTAGGTGAAGCTACAGACAGGCTAGTGAATGTAGTCCCCAGTGACTCCCACAGAACATGCCAGATCCAGCACAAGGAGCCATAGCTTCTTCTGGCTTTCCCACCATGAGTGGATGACAGACCTTATCTTTCAGGTTGGAATCAAGGGCCATAGGTGGGCCAGCCTTTGTAAAAACAAGAGCTTCCTACCATAAAAACATTTTTCCTAGGAGAAAAAAAAGTAAGAAAACCCTGGTGGATGGACAGAGGGTCCTGTGATGCTTTGGCCAGCCCACCTTCTTTTAAACAGTTGCTTTGAGCCACACTTGTCTCTAGGACAGAACTTCCCTTGAGACATCTGGAGCCACCGTAGGCCCTTGAGGGTGACTAGTGCTTCGGGAGCCCTCTAGTAGGGGAAAGCCCCATCGGGGCTATGATGAGTGGATGCTGGGTTCTCGTCTCAGGGTGATCACACGCACTCAGCCCACAAGCTCAGGGGACCTGTGACCACTCTCCTCTGACCTGTGTCTGTTCCTATGAAACACAGATAGCAGTCCCAGTCTACAGGACTGCGGAGAGCGCTTGGTTAGTGATCCAGTACCTGGTGCCTAGCCACTGCCCAGCTAATGACTATAGTATCAGTGACGGTAAGAGGTGAGCTTCAAAAATACAATCGCAAAACCAAATGACAACAATAAAAATTTATAGTGAAAAGGAAGGGAGGGAGGGAAGGAAGGAGGGAGGGAAGGAAGGAGGGAGGGAAGGAGGGAAGGAGGGAGGAAGGAAGGGAGGGAGGGAGAGAGAGTTGAACTCCAAAGGGCTCTTGGCATTCTGTCCAGGAAGATGTCTCATGCCCTACATCTACTAGCTCCAGAATACAGAAAGCCAGGCTCAGCCCTGGGTCCTGAGGATCTGTGGTCTCCCCACCCTTCTCCCCACCAGGGCTCTGCTCTTGGCCCTGTGGCAGCCCCTAATGAGGCTTGTGTTTCATTACCTCATTTGCTTGGGCTGGTGCCCAGCTGAAGAGAATTTGACATGGGAGCTGGGTTTTGTAAGACGTTGGCATTAATCCTCCAAGCTTAGCATCCACCCTCGGCTGCCATGTGTAGAAAGCTGGCCTTGCGTCTGGCATGAAGCCAGGCCGGCGGGAGGCGGAGGCCTCATCTCTGAGATGCTCCAGCAACAAGACTTCAGCCTCCGCACTCAGCCCCAGCTGCCGTCAGTGACTTCATTGTGTCACAGTGGATCCTCCTCAGCCTCTCCCTCGTGAAGGGTCATGGCCTTCAGTGGCCGTTGGAGTTAGAAAGCACAGTCAGCAGAGAGACACGCCACCAGGCACTAATTACCACAGATGCATTTACAAAGTCTAGGGAGAGACACAATAATCCAATTCCTTTACTGCAGGACTTCTCAGAACCATTAATTGCCAAGTCACCCAAAAATGTTCTGAGTACCAACTAACTAGCACTAAGTGCTCATCTAGCTGAGACTACATGTGTGGCTTCATTTTCTATTGTTAATAACATAGTGTCAAGGACTGGTAAATTATAAGTTCTGACCTAAGGTCAAAGGGCCCCACCTAATGCTGACTTTCCTAGTAGAGTCCTAAGGTGATGCAAGGCAAAAAACAAGGCTGGCTTTGCGAGCAGACACTCTGGGGATAGCCCATTGCTTCACTAACTGCATAGCAAGACTAATTAATTCACAGAAGCAGAGCCCCAGTCCCTCTTGAAGGTCCCACCTGGTCCTGCCTTTAATACCTCATAATGGGCACTATATTTCAACCTAATATGCAGAGGGGACAGAGACTAAGCAAACCATAGCAACGGGATATTTTAATGCTCTTGGGAATCTTGTACCCTGGTTCAGGGAAGACAGAGAACAAATCTTTAAGTTAGAAAATCCACTTAGATAGTGGTGAGTCCTATGGAAAAATCGACCAGGAAAGGATGAGGGGGTGAATATGTCATACCCACTCAGTGTGTGCTCTGTGAGAACACCTCAGGACTGTAATTTCTTTGGGAGGTCTTGAGGAATGCTCCAGAATAATCCTTCCAACACAGAGATCTGATGTGTCAGTCCTTGGCATGCATCCCCAAACAGCCCCCTGTCATCCCAGGGCAGCATTCAAGGCCACCAAGCAAGCCCCAGCTACTGCCCAGCTCATCTCTCACTGACCCTCTATAAAGTGTAGACAGACTGTAACCCCATATCGTATTCCCACAGTTTGTGCAAGGTTTTCTCTCCTTCCAGAAGGCTCTCTCCTGCTTCCTGAACCTGGGAAGTCTGACCTCCAAGACCAGACTTGGGGGTGTGGCATCTGATATAGTGAACATCTTCAATTGTCCATGACTCCATTTCACCTGAGTACCCTGTCTCATACTGTTAGAGATGTTCAGGACAGAGAGCAATTCCTAGCAGTTTCTTCTTTCTCCTGAGTCTTTCAAGCTGCCAAGCAAGTAGAGGAGAGGAGATATGGATCAATGACACACAGGCCTGGAGTAAGGCCATCACTCAGCCACTTGGCCCTATGGGAAATGTAGTTTCACTTTTTACCTGCAGGAAGGGCAAGCGTGGGCAATAGCACAGCAGTCTTGGCCAGTTTTCGAATGTCACTCTTCCTGCGAAGCCATCCTGCCCTCGTTCGGTAACCTTAGGTCTGACAGCAGTGCCTTTCCCACCCAGGCAAGGTCCTTTCTATATTTAACATCTTTCACTGCTTTTCCAGATCTTTATAACAGCCCAGGGTTAGCATTACACAATTAAGCCTTTCTGTAGAGGGTGGGCGGGATCACTGAAGGCCCACCACCATCCACTTCAAACAAGTGTCCCGAGATTCAGCAGCCAACGGAATGTAAAGTAAAACTAAGGAAGCTCAGTTTAGAACGAGAAGATCACGTGACTTGTGCCAATTGCTTCGCCAGAAGAACAATGTTCGGTACAATGATGTGTATGGAAGACACTGCTCCAGTTAGCCCCTGTAATCCACAGTTAATTGTCCACGAGCCATCTGGACTGCTCACCCAGGGACAGTGCTATGTGACTGTTGTACGTGGCTCCTCCTCTGACAGGCCCAGCTCACATTCTTCGGCCTGGCCCGGGGATAAGAAGAAACAGGCCCCCACCCCTGGAGCCATCTCCATGGGTCTAACACCAGCTGAGCTGATGTCACAGTCACCGCATCTCTGTCGGCCATACCTGGCTCTGGGAAAGGCTGGAGGCTGAGCAAGTAGTCTCCATCCTGAGTGCGCTGTCCCTTCAGGAGACAAACGTGCACATCGCCTTGGAGGAATACCTACCCCAGGACAGGCTGAATCCTCCTAGCTAAGCTACTCTCTGCCACCCTTTGGTGAACGGCTGCTCGGGCCTTGAAGCCCTCCAGAGATTGACAGGCACGGCAGTTTGGCTTTCTGTTCAGTTTTTCAGCTGGACACCATCTTACCACATTCGCTCTTGAGTATACACTGCTCTCTAGACTCCTTTGCTCGCCCTTCAGTTATTCCCTCATTTTATAGGTATTTTTATTAATGCTTCCAGAATTTCATACCGTTCATTTTGATCATCTTCACTCCTAAATCATCCACGATCTACCCCATCTCCCTAAATCACCAAATTTGTGTCCTTTTAAAAACAATAATCCACTGAGTCCAATTTCTGCTGCCCATATATTCCTGGATGTGGAACTAGAATAGTTAATCTACCAGGAGGCCACATCCTCAAAGAAAACTCCCATCCAGGCAATGGTGGTGCATGCCTTTAATCCCAGTATTTGGGAGGCAGAGACAGGAGAATCTATGAGTCCAGGACACCCAGAACTTCAATAGGGAAACCTTGTCTCAAAAAACCAAAAAAGAAGGAAGAAAGTAAGGGAGGGAGGGAAGGAGGGAGGAAGGAAAACTCCGCCAGAAGTCATCAACTGTCACTAGTTTCCTCTGTTAGGGGTCGGGCAGTTCAGGTGTAGAATATCCTGATTATCACAGTGCCCTGTACTGGGCCATTGTTCAGGCCTCTGTCTGCATTCTCTTTCGGGGATTTTCCCTTTCTCTATATTAAAGGTTGGACTCCAGGGGTAACTTTTAGCATTCCTGTCTCACTTTCTCCCTCCTCACTGCCAAATTCTCCCCATGAGTCCCAAGTCTTTGGATCCAGGAAGGGATATTTACACAAATCTCATCGGTACCCTCATTTCCTCGCATCTTGCCAGCTGTGAGAAAGAACAAACCAATGCCTCCATCTCATGCTCCCCTTTCCTACCAAGTCAGAGGCTAGGGAAGAGGGGACCGCACGCGCATGCGCGCACGCGTGTGTTTTTCTTACTGTAATTTCTTGCGAGTGCTTTCTTGACAGCTCAGCCTCACTTACGTGTGTTAGTGTGGCCACACAAAGGCTACACGACTGCCACCGTCGCCTGCTTAGCATTGCATGTCACAAGGGACAGCAGTGTGACCTTCCAGTCCATCAGCTGCTTGGTGTGCCCCATACTCACATGCTATCATATGAGTGTGACCTCTTCATAGACCCCTTTCATAAAGTAGGCGGGCCATCCTACAGCATGTAGAGGAAGACTGCCACCCTGCAATTCCTGCCAAGGACACGCCACTTCTAATCGGATTGACCTTGGTTGCACATCGACCACCCGCTGTAGGAACCATGCAATCACTCCTCCTCAACTCATCTTGGGTTTGTTAGTCCTGATTGGCTACTCATCATGCCGTATGACTTCTGCTGAGGAGCTGTGAACAAATGTCTTCCATTCCAGATGATGGCAGACCAAAACGGGGCAAATCCCACCCCAGTCTGTCTTAGCGAACCAGTGAGTTTAATGGATTTCATACAGCATGAGTGATTCAAAGGCGGCTGCATCACGAGCAAGCCTGCGCCATCACGTGTGGTGACTTGAGAGACATGTTCCTGAGCAGCTTGCAGGCAGTTCCACCCAAGAGTCTCCTCTCGCCAGCACCATTTAGATCCACAGCGAGCCAGAATCCACAGAGCGGCTGAGGAGCAAGCACCTCGCTTGGTCTCTGAGTTTGCTTGGTTGCACAGGCTGACTACAAGCCCTCTCAACATCTTATCATTTGCTATCTGCCCTCAGAGCTTCCCCAGGATGCTTCCCTAGGGAAGGCAGAGCAACACTGACCTTGTTCCCCCACCCCCCATTTCTGTAACAACCTCTAGTCAAGGTCTCTTCTTCTTCCCCCATTTTCCACCCTGCTTATGCAGTGTCACAAACTGAGCACAAATGCAGCAAATGAGTGAAGGGACAAGCCACAGGCAAACGAAGTCCTAATGACTCACTTGTGTGTGATTTCCCTCTGGTCCAGAGCATTATTCACATCCTACAGGGTGTGGAAACTCCCAGGTAGATGAGCTCTTAAGGGTCAGGCTTCTTTAATGCGATGGTCCCCTGACTCCTCCTTCCCAGCTCTACCTATCTTCCCCCACATGCTCAGGGTTCCCCAGCTGACTAACCCCTGAAGCTGGGAAGACGGAAGTGGAACTGGACTCTTCAGAACCACACTGTACCGTATCACCTTAGCCCATCAGTTTCTTGTTGGTTCTTTGGGGTGTTGTTCCCCTCTCTTTCTTTCCCTCCCTTTTCTCCCTGAGTCTTAGGATGTTCCTCCTATGTGGAAAAAGATGAATAGAATAAAATAAAGTGACAGCCTGTCCCAGAGCCAGCCACACAGTAAATGACACACCATCAGCAAATGACCAAGGATTTGGGTGATGGCGTGTGACATTTGGTGTATCTCAGCAGGCAGAGTTAGGAGGGGCATCACAAGGGCAGAAACAGATTCAGAATAAAAATAATAATGTTTTTCATATGTCTACAAGCCTTAAAATCTCCATATGACACAGATGGAGTTATCCCAGCCTTAACCATCCACCCACCCACCCGTCAGACTGTTCATCACGAGTACCTATGCCATTAGACACTGACTAAGAACTAATAACACATGATCTCAAGTCTGTGAGGGCCATGGCTTTCCCGTAACTTGTGATCCTCAAACCTTGAGCCTCAGAGGACTTGCCCTTCTGCCAAGGACACCCACATGTCGGCATTTCATATGACTGACATCTGATGAGGTCACATGGCACATGCCGGAGCTCAGAGTCAGGAAAGATCCTAAGGGGGTGTGGGAGGGCACACAGAAGGGGTGGCATTTGCATGGGAGAGGGGTTGGCCTGCACTTTCTGGTGAGGAGCCTTGGAGCTAAGGTGCAGAGGAAAGGGATGGCTATGATGTGTTCAGGAAACAGCCTCTTCTTGGTGAAAGGCATAGGGAGGGCTCAAGGGGCTTCCTTTGAACCCACGATACATGAAATTTCCAGGCATAGCTCTCTGGCCTCCACTCTAGATAGCATTTCAGAAGGACACTTCCATGCCCTGGTCTCAGTGCCATCAGACTCAGAACCCCAAACAGCCTGCCACCACTCTGAGTCAAAACTGCAAGTTAAAGGCCTTGTCATCAGTGGCCTGTGAAATCCATTCTCTCTCCACACCGTCTGCCCAGCAGAGGCCAGGAGGCTATAGCTCCTAGTCCTCTCCCCACACCTGGGACCACAGACTACATCATGTTTTCCTGGCCTTCTGTGTCCAGGAGGTCATTGAAACCATGTCACATCTATCCAGTGACTGTGTCAAACGCTGTGGGAGGTACTGAGGATATAATGGGTCATAACAGACATGACCCTGTCCCCAAGGGACGTGGCTTTACCAGGGAAATGTGCAGTAAATGATAATTACAGAGCAAGGTTATACAAACCCTCGGAACGGCCTGAGTGGCCTCATGGGGCGTTCAGTAGAAATAAAGCTAAGACGATACAGTATTAATCATAGATGGAGCAAGGGTGGGGACCCACAGAGGCCCAAAGGAAGGAGGACCAAGTACTACTGAGAGACGCCCTGAGAGGTGGAATAGGGCTGACCGGAGACCTGCTGGAGAGTCAGGCCAGGTTTGTCTAGGTGACGGCACTACAGCAGCACAGCCACAACTGCACGGAGTTTCCGAAGAACGGCAACACCAGTGTGGAAACCAGGCAAGGTTTACAGTCACCTGGCACAACGTACTGTTTTTCACAAAGACGCCAAAACCCAGGGAGGGGAGCAGGAAATTGTCAGCTCCAGGTTTCTTTCCTCACTTCTCATTGGGGAGAGACCTAAAGATTCATGAGGGCCACTGTTCCCTGCCATGGTGAGAGGGAGGTAATGACTAGCCAGTCTCTTTGGGTGTACTAACTCTGCTCAGCACTGGCCTGAGGAGCTCTTACTTGGAGTTCTCCAGTGAGCCTATGTTCTCCATAATCTGGGGAGGATTTATTCCTGTAACCCAAACTATCTTGTTACCCTGCCTGGTGCTGATAGGGCCCTGGTACCTGTCCTCCATCCAAGGACTCCTCTGGGTAACCTGGAGCCCAATCTTAGCAGGCCCAGCCAAGAGAGGAAGAAAAAGCTTTTTGATACATGTTCTGCTACCGCATCATGATTATGGTGAAGATAGATTCTTGCAATAATGAGTAAAGGCCTTGGAGAGGGTAGGTAAGAATGTGAGTTCACAGATCAAAGCCATTACCTAAAGTGTGGGTGACAAGGGCAGGATCTTAGGCCAGTTCAATAGGTCCCAGGAGCCTCACCCAGACACCAAATAGCCAGGAGATAGACTCCAGGTCCCCTCTGAAGATTAGGAAAGTATCTACTCCAGTTCTGGAATATGTTAGAAAGAGCCTTGCGGTGAGTCAAAAGCTGGGGTTCTGATTTTGTCTTTCCCATTGTCTTAGTGACTTTTCTTTTGCTGCCATAAGACTGAGTCAACTTACAGGAGAAAGAGTTTGAGGGAGCATATGATTTCAGAGGGTGAGTCCATGACAGCCAAGTAAAGGTAGTCAATGGCTTGTGACTGGGGCAGCAGCTGAGAGCTCGCATCTTCAAACCTCAAAGTCTGCCCCAGTGACACAGCTCCTCCAGCAAAGCCACACCTCCTAATCCTTTCCAAATAATTCCACCAAATGGAGCAAAGTATTCAAATCCATGAGCCTATGGGGGTCATTCTCATTTAAACCCTCCCATCCATGAATGTGCTGGTTATCTCCAGTCTTAGGTGTAAAATACATTACTGATGTTTGCCCAATCTATTGGTGTGTATCAGGCAAGTTAACAGGAAATTATCTGAAAGAACCGATACGGAAACTATGGGCATGTGACAGCTGAGAGAGGAACCATGGTGGTAATAGGGATGTTGGCATTAAAAATGCTAGGATTGATTGTGCCTGGCACAAAGTAGGCGATTGCCTTAGTCCATCTTTTTCTGCTATAGCAAGATATTGCAGGGAAGTAAATCTCTTTCTCTCTCTCTCTCTCTCTCTCTCTCTCTCTCTCTCTCTCTCTCTCTCTCTCTCTCACACACACACACACACACACACACACACACACACACACGTTCATGATTGTGGAGACTGGGAAGACCAAGGTGAAGGGGGCTCATCTAGCCAGGTCCTCTATGCTTATTATAACATGGTGGAAAACATCCCATGATTGAGGGGTTAAACCTCTACTACTTCCAACATAGCAGACTTATGCATGTGAATTGTGGTTAATTACCCCTTAAAGGTTCCACTTCTTAATACTCTAACAGCAATGATTAAATGTTAACATGAGTTCTTTTGAACAGGACATTCAAACCACAGCAATGATCATGTCTGCATTTAGATGGACTAGTATTTCCATCACCATTGTCACTAAGACACCAGCCTTTCTAGCCCTTGAGTTCTTCAGTCACCCCTACACCCTGCCAACACAAGAGGTATCCTAGGTCATTGCAGTGACCAAACACTGGACAAAAAAGTCCCTTAAGGGAGGAAACGGTTTTGTTGTTGTTGTTGTTTTTAGTTCATGGTTTGTAGAGATGCAGTCAATCATGGTGGAGGTGGGAGTGGTCATGGGGGAGGAAGGCATGCAGGTGGGAGTGGCCCCCGGCTGCAGTGGCAGGAGTGTGAGTCTGCTTGCTCACACCTGGAAGGACTAGGAAATAGAGAAATGGGAGCTCTGTCTCTCATATGAGCTCCCAGCCACAGGATGGTGTCACTCACTTCCCAGTCAATCTTCCTCCTCAGTTAAACCTCTCTAGAAATTCCCTCACAGACACATCTGAGCATATATATGCCTTGTAGATGATTCTAAATCCAGTCAAGTTGACACTGAAGATTAACCACCGTGCCACCCAAGAAGCCCTCGGCAGAGGCTGGAACCTTTCAGGACTGAAGCAGACCTTTTCCCATCTGTTTCTTCCAGCCAAGCTCCCAACTCCAAGCCCACCCTTCTCCAAGTCCCTTCTTCCCTCTACCTTAATTCACCGCAGCCTGCCCTCACATCACTGCACTTCATAGCACTCCTTGACTTGAGTGTCTCTCCTTTCTCAAGGTGGGAGCTAAGCTCAGGACACCCATGGTCCACAGAAAGCCTCCTTCTTGCTCCACCACCTCTAAAGTAGCTTGCCCAGGAGTGCAATAGCAGATTCTCAGCCCAACCACCACTCCTCCTATGGTCTCTAGAGCATGCCTATGTGACACTGGCTGGCCTGGGCACCCAAGCTCTTCTCTTCTGCTCTTGCCTGAATTCTTCTAACTCACCAGCACCACGGACATCTGGGCCACAGGAACCTCCAATACTGGACCTGTCCCAGTTTGTAGAATGTTTAGCATCCCTGACCTCTACCCCACTAAATGACTGCAGCAACTACTCAAAGCTTGTCATGACAAACATGTCTCCAGACTTTGCAAAAGTCCCCCTGGGGCTGAAATTACTTTGAGGATCACTACCCTAAAGCTATAACCCATCTTAGCCCCTAACACCTTCTCTGTTCCCTGTGTGTCCTTCCCTCTCTCTGCCACCCCCAGACTACTGTCACCCCAGGGTACTGCACCCTTTCTCTGGCTGAGCCCCTGCTCTTTCTTCTGTCTGCCCAAAGCCAAGGACTGTTAGGATGGAGGCAGATGGTGAAAATTGCACTCCATGGAATGCTTTGCTTGTGCCTGGGGCTGCCTGGATATCTGTTCAGATAAAAGGCAGGAAGAGGGTCTGGGGCCTAAGTGAGGCAGACAGGGGATCCTGAGAAGCTACAGCCTGGCTCCCTCCCAGCCCTACTGACTTTGCCCCCTGTATTGGCCTTGGGCACCTCCAGGGATGGGAGGAGAGGAGCAGGGCTGAGGAAGCCACAGTCTCTGCAAGGGCACCGAGAGCAGCAGAGCAGAGTGGAATGGTCTCTTATGGGCACTAAGGGACTGAGGCCCTTGCTCTTCCAAGGATGTAGCCTGGACTCCTCCTAGTCCCAGAAGTTACTTGACAATCTGTCAAGCCGAGTGTCTTCTGCCCAATTCTGTGTCAGCTCCTACCTTCCTCGAGTCCCCACACAGCCTTCTGCTGGAGCACTTGACTCTTACCTTCACAGAAAGACCATCCAAAGCCCTCATTCTGGCAAAAAGCCTCCACCATCCAACATCTAATCTAACTTCCATACTGTCTGGTCCTGGGGATACGGACACTGTCCTGTGTCATCAGAAAGAGACATTGACCCCCTCTCCCTGGAAAAGTGCCATCACACCATATCATTACTAGTGCCTCTTTTCCCAGACCAATGCAATCCAATAAAAAATGGAAGAGGTGGGTAAGGGGGCTGCCAGTCTCTTAGCAAGTAGTTCCAAATGTGTGCCAACCCTTCCCTGGGTTATGTGCCATCCTACCAGACTCCTAGAGACCTTGGGCCCCCATGTGGAAGTCCAAGGTGGAGCTGCACCTGTCTTTTCCTTCACATGGGCACATCGATGACATCACTAGAAAACATCAGACCTAGTCCCTCACCCAGATCTAGAGTTCAGCAGGATCTCATGAAGGGTGTGTCCATAGGCTCCTCTGTCTCCAATTTTTCATCACCGCCTTCTGTCTGCTTCCTCCTGCATCCCCTGCTTGGGTGACAGAACCAGGCAATAGTTAGATGCTGACTATGAACTTGCTTCTGATGCCATCTAACCTCTAAGCATCTGTTTCCATATCTGTATCTGTTGTCTCCTTACTCCCCTGCAGGTCACTAAAGTCCTACTCAATCAATACTGAGCTCCTATCAAGGACGGGATTCCACCCAGGCACCAGGGTTCAGTGTGGTGTGCATATGAGTATATATTCGCATGCTTGTGGGCACCCATGTGTACGGGGGGGGGGACACATGCAGATGGGTATGCATTCATGTGGGAATCCAAGGTTAATGCTGGGCATCATCAACTACTCTTTCACTTTATTTAATGAGACAGGGTCTCTCAAGCAAGCCCAATGCTTGGGGACCACCTGTCTCCACCTTCTGAGGCTGAAATTACAAGCAGGCCAGCACACACACATGTCATTTACATGGGTTCTGGGGATCCAAACTCCAGTTCTCACACGCATGTGAAAGTGTTTAACCCTTTCCATTTTAAGTCCGTAGTGTTCTGCCATATATAACAGACTGGTTATCCATTTGTCCGTGGATGTGTAAATTGTTTTCATCTTTGCCCTTTGGCACTTATTGTTGCTATGAACACAGGTGTACAAATACCTCTGTGTCACCTGCCTCCAGTTCTTTGGGTGTGCATATCCAGAGGTAAAACGTCTGCGGCGTGTAGTGATTCTGGGTTTTCAGGAACCACTGTGTTGCGGCGTCCTTACCAGCACTTCCAGCTTTGCAGTTTGGGTTGTGAATGGCAGTAGCTCACTGCAATTTGGATTTTCCTTTTTCTAATATCCAACATCTCTGCTCTTTTGCCTCTTGGCCACCTGTACGTTTTGGAGAAATGTCTATTCCCGTCCATCAGCCATTCCTAAACCAGCTTGCTGGGTTTTGCTGTTTGCTTTGTAAATATCCATGTAGTCTGGATATTAGCCCTTGATCCTATATCTGACTTGCACCCATATCATGGGGACTTGTACACTTTGTTGCTTATGGGTTTTGGTGGCAGAAATTTTGAATTTCAATGGAGAGCATGTCATCCACTCTTCTTTCCTTGCCTGTGTCATGGCCAAGAAAGCACTGGCAACCCCAGTGTCACAGAGCTAACCCCTTGTTTTCTTCTAAGACTTCTATCATTTTCATCCCCAGGATTACATCCTTTATCTGTCCTGAGTGCCTCTCCTTTTTGCTTGGAAAATGAAAAGTTTCTGGAAGCCCTTCCCCTCCCCAGCTTCACAATCCCGTCTTATCACTCTGAACAGGCAGTGATGGGCACTTATCTACCCAAGTGCATCCAGAAGGAAGGAAGAATAGATACAGGGTAGACACACGCTGCATCTTCCATAAGGACTTCTTTCTCCAGGCCAACCCGGGACAAATGTAAGCATTATGTGACTCTTCATAAGCAGGAACTCGGGTTTGTGCTCATCACATAACTTCCTTGTGATTGGTTAGTCAGGAGCTGGGCGTTGAGGGTGTTTTAAGCAAGCGGGAAAACCCTGGAATTGAAACTAAAGGCTCAGTCCCTGAAAGGCCATAGACAGGCTTGTTACTGCCAGAGAGACACTTGGCCTAGCTGAGCCTGTTGTCTCAACTTCAAAATAGAGCAATCCCTTCCCTTCATGCACAAGTTTCACAGAGGGCAGCTCTTCTGCATACCCACCCCCTTTCATCTTCACAGGGGACCTGTGAAGAACCCAGGGCATGATGTAATTCCTCTCCATACTCAAGCTGAGGAAATGACTGCCCAGAGAAGTTAAGCCATTTGCCCAAGAATACTCAACCAGTGAATGCCAGAAAGCTTTCCTAAGTCTAACTAATCCCTTCCTACCCTGTCTTGGGAGGGAGGCAAGTTGAGAATAGTGAGGCCCATAGAGAAAGTCTTTGGGGTTTTGTTGTTGCTTTGGTTGGCTTGGTTTTGGGGCTTTGAAGGGGGTTGTTTTGGTTTGTTTTTATTTGGTTTGGATTTGGTTTGGTTTTTAGTGTTTGTGTTGATTGGAGGTGATCCTACTGACCTGTAAAGACAGGAACAGTATGATCTGGGACAAAGAAGGAAGGTCACTCTGGACATGTGTGACCCGGACAGGAACAGCTGCTTTACTGGGCTGACATTAGCTGAGGAGGGAGTTGGCTCCCAGGGAGATTTTTTACCTCAGACTTTGCTATGAGCAGAACAGAGACACAAGCTAGGCTCAGACAGCTCACCTCCACTGCCACAGCTGCTCCTGCCACTCTCTCTCCCTTCCTCCACAGCTGCTCCTGTCTCTCTCCCTCCCTCCCCATGCCTCACCCTGGCCCACTCTTCTCCACCCCCATGGCCAACCCTGGCCCACTCTCCCCTACTCCCCTCTCCCCTCCTTTCAAAGGCATAATGAGTTTGATAAGAAATTGTCTCGGTAACAGGATTAGCCACGGAAATCTCCTGTCCCCTCCCTTTCCCTCTGTAATACCCTCATCTCGTGCCCTGTAATTTTCTGCTGGTATCTGAGGCTCCAGACCACCTCAGGAATATTAATTCCTCCTTGTTCTTTGATCATGTGACTTCTGATATGCTAGGATGCCCCCCACACACCCAGCTGCTGGGTCATCAGACTTGTGGGTAAATTACAGCAGACCACAGGACCTCTCCTCCTGAGTCGGCCACTCCTGGGGTTTTCTTGCAGTCCTGGAGATAGTGATTGCCTCCAATGGAGGAGCCAGAGAGGCAGGGCCGCAGCTGGGACAGAGAAATAATAGCGCAATGTCTCCAATCCACCCTGTGGTTGTTAATCTTTATTGAAATCACCTAGGAGACACACTTCTGCACATGTCTGTGAATGTATTTCCAAGGAGATTTATCTGAGAAGGGGAGACTCACCCTGAATTGTCAGGGGACAAAGCTTCCCATGGTCCAAAGTGAATAAAAGGGGAAGAATAAAATGCCAAATTAAGTACCCACATTCCTCTTTCTTTGCTTCCTGTTCCATTGACATATGAGGAAACCAGTCCCAACCATCTGTCAGGCATTTTGTCCCAAGAACAAGGAAAGAAACCAGTATAAACCAGTATACTGTGTTAGTTACTGTTCTGTTGCTGTGATGAGATAGTACGACCAAAACAACTTATAAAAGAAAACATTTAATTTTGACTTCAAGTTTCAAATGGGTAGTTCCTATGATGGCAGAGTGAAGGCGGGGTGGTGGGAACAGCTGACAGCTCACATCTGAAAAAGCAGGAGAGAGAGAGAGAGAGAGAGAGAGAGAGAGAGAGAGAGAGAGAGAGAGAGAGAGAGTACTGGGAACTGCTGGGATCTTTTGAAACCTCAAACCCCACCCCCAGTGAAACACCTTCTTCAGTAAGGCCACACCTCCTAACCCTTCAAGAACAGTTCCGTCAACCACAGACTAAGCATGCAAATATTTGAGCATACTGGGCCCTTCTCATTCAAATCACCATGTACACTTTTCTTCCATTTCTACCTCACCCCTCACATTAGTCCCTAAGAAGGCTATAAGCAGAATATCAGACAAGGTTAGTTGGTAGCATGCATGAGCCAACTTTAGACCTGGGCTTACTTCCTAGGCCTGGGACATACATAGTGATGGTCATAACATCTCTGAGTCCTGCTTTTCTCATCTGTTCATTGGAGGATGATGCTGTCTGGCAAGATCTGACAAAGCATGGAGTAGGCAAGACACAGTAGACACTCAGCCAAGGCTATTTACCTCCTCTGTTATTTCAGGAAGTCCCATGGGGCAGGGACTTCAGATTCCCCCCCCCCCAAAAAGTATCCCTAAACCCTCTTCTTTGCACCAATTCCCTCTAACCACATCCCTCCAAGTCTCTGTCCCCTTACACACTTATAGGGTCTGATGTTGAGAAAATGTGATGGCAACCTCAACCCAAAATGTTATTAGCAGAAAATCTATAGGGTATCAAATAAAAGAAGGTAACCAATGCCCCCAAGTCATGGAGGGGACAGAGATGAGAGGAGTGCTGAGAAAGTGGTCAAGTCCACAGTAGTCCTGGGCCAGGGGCAAGAGGACCTTGAGGCCCAGCCCTGGGTCAGCGGAGCAAGTGTAAGGAGACACAGGGAGGCTGGGGCATGCAGAGCTTAGAGGAAGGGGAAATGCCCGAGTCAGGACAGCGAGGTCAGAGCTGATTCAGTGCTGAGTAGGATGTATTTTCATGTTCAATGGCACAGAAAGTGTCAGGGAATGAGAGGTGGGAAACTGTGCATGCCTGGTGAATGAGCCAGAATCCAACCATTGTGTCTTTAAGGGTGCTGGTGCCGCTCTGGATGATGGGGGTACCCCTCAGGGTCTAGCGAGACCAGTGTCTCTACTTCATAAATGTCACAGCAGGCCAAGTATGGCAACTAATGCCTGCAATCCCAGAACTCAAGAGGCTGAGGCAGGAGACTTTAGTTGAGTTTGAGGCTGGCCTGGGATATAAAGTGAGACCCTATCTCTAAATAAATAATAATAGCAGAGATCTGAAATTGGCCCTTACTTGAGGGCCCAGCTCCATGTGAAGCCCTCACTGACCCTAAATAGGTGTGTTTGTGACACCTGATGCGGCCATGACTGTCACCTACTAAAGTCAATAAACAAACACAGGGCATCTGAGCCAGGAACTATGGGTAAAGTGAGGCCTCTGCCTGAAGATGGATGGAGTTCACAATCCAGGTCAAATCCCAACAGGGCATCCCCCAGTCATGTGATCTTGGACTTGCTTCTGAATCTCCAAAACGCTGGGTTTCTTGTCATAGAACAGCCAGATACCCCAGGCCTCTGGGGACTGACAGGGACAATGAAGCAGGAAGGCAACCTTAAGCAAGTTTCACTTTTTGTGGTTTGTTACCTGTGGACAACCAGCATCTGCCTGTCCCAAAGGTCCTGCTGACATTCATCGGAAGGTCAACAGCAGCCTGAGGCTATGTCACAATGCCAGGGGCATTCATTCACTCAGTTTGTCATGTGGGAGCCGTCTCATCTCACATCATCACAGGAAAGGTGAACGCAGTGGAATATATTTTAGGAGAGAAAAAAAACAACTCATGTGACTTGCATTATAGACTCTCGTCATAACTTTATTTTATTATAATTCTCATTAATCTCTGGGTTTATTTATAAATTATATACATGTATGGTATAGGTAGAATCAGTTGCCACCCAGCTTCAGACTTATACTGGGAGGGGAGACTTAGAACCCCTCCCCTCAGATAAAGGAGGACAACTGTATTCTGTAACACCGTGCTGGATGCATAGTGGAAACAGACCAATAAGAGAAATGTTCTCCTTCTCCTCTCCCACCCACTGATACCCAGGAAGACAGGACATCATGCAAAAACTGTAAAACTCCACACTAAGTATCAGCTTCATGATGAAAGCCAGGTAAGGATTCAGTTACTCCAGCTGGAGGGGTAGGGGAGACAGCACCACACAGAGGCACGGAAAGGCCTTTTGGGGGCTGTCTGGACAAGATGCCTGAAGGTGCACAGAGACAGGAGGACAGTAGGGTTCCAGGGCAACTGAGACCCAGCATGTGTGTATCTGAATCCTTTCAGTACACCTGGCTCACTTTGAGATTTTGAAAGACACATGCAGGTAGGCCTGTGAATGGTTCTGCCTTTACTCAGGAGGTCCCTGGTGGGCCCACCCGGTCGGGTGGGTGCCTCGTGTTGTACTGATCATCTACAAATGCTGAAAGGCCCCCACTGTCGGCAGAAGAGAACTGTGAAGGTTCTGAGCAGAGGACTATGGGACATGGGCGGGATCTGAGACCAACAGGCCATGTGGTCACCATCCGAAGTGGACGTTGAGTGGAATCCCTTTCTTGTTGGTCATGACTTTGACAGTATCACAGATGGAACAATCAAAGTTTGTCCCTAGGGCAAGTGCTTTGACTCAGGACCTCTCTAATCTCTGAATGGTACTGATACTTGCACAATTAAGGATAAGTAAGAAGAGTCCAAGGGGTCAGGTAGCTGTGTGAGGCCACACAATGGAACCAAAGTCTATCTGACTTCAGCACCAAAGCCAAAGACTTACCACAGAGTAAAGAGGCCATGCTTCCTGCACTCATCCATCCATTCATTCATTTGATCCACAATATATTTTAGCACCATCACAAAAGCAGCATGACTGCAGCTGAGGCCAGTGCAGGGACAGGAGATGACCCCCGCCATCCTGTGGAGTCCATAGTCATTCACTGACACACATCGGGCTTTCCCGGCTGCTTAGCTGAGGCTACACTGGGAACTAGGAAACAGAGACATGTGACCCCATGCAGTTGTTCCTGACCTTTAGAGGCTCCACCCACGGCCACAGCTCATCTCTGCAGTATGTAGACACTGGAGACTGTGACAGGCAGACCCTAGGGTGGCGAATTGGGAAACGTAAGGACAAAAAGGCAGGAGGTCTCCCTGCCACCATAGTGCCCTTGAAGCAACACAGGGGCTGATGTTAGACAGCTTTGAGAGGTCATGGTGCTGTGTTAACTGCATCCCCTCTGGAGCATAGTCAAAGCAGCGTTCTCATTCCCCGCCATTGTCACCAACACACCAAAGAAAGTTAATGAAGCAGAGGCAGAAATGAGCACCGCAGAGGCGCCTGGGAGGCATACAATACTGCAGCAGCCACCGCCTCCTACAAGGGGGTGGGGATGGTTATTCCCACTCCAGAGGGACTGAGGGTCCAGTAGGGGTAAGGATCCTCATTTCACCTGCCTCCAGATCACAGGGATAAAAAAAATGACAGAGCCCACTCTTCCAGCTGTTTCTAGCATTTTTGTGACAATATGGTATGGTCAGAATTCTCATCCATGACCAGGCATGATGGGGGTTCAGCAAAGCGATCTGTGACATCTTGAAGAAGCCTGTATTGTATCTGAGAATCTGAAAATGACTGAGAGACAGTGGTCAGGAACCACTCAGGTCTGTCCGGGTCCCAGGATGCAACACAACAGCACAAATCAGGAAGTGTCTGGACAAGGATAAGGGGTTCTACTTCGCTGGACTCTCAGAGAGTGCTGTGTGGACTCAAGAGGGGGTGCCCTGAAAGTACTTGGTAAAAGTCTGGCTTTGATTTGGTCAGCAATAATCTTCAAGATTTTGGGCAAGTTGTAGTGATTCGAATGATAGTTGTCCCCCAAGGTCTCCACAAGTTGATGGTGCTATCTGAGGAGGCTTAGGTGGTATGGCCTTGCTAGAGGAAGTCTAGCACTCTGGGTGGGCTTTGAGATTTCAAAGACTCACACCATTCTCAGTTTCCTCTCTGGCTTCTGGCTTATGGTTTAAAACGTGAGCTCCCCCCTTCCTACTCCAGACACCATGGCTGCCTGCTGCCACACTTCCCCACAGAGATGGTGATGGGCTCTTATCCCTCTGGAGCTATAAACCCAAATAAACCCTTCCTGCTATGAGTTGCCTTGGTCATGGTGTTTTAGCACAGCAATAGATAAACTAATACACTGTCTGCTGTAGGCTGCAGCAAGGATCAAGTAAGATAAGAACTAGTGTACTGACTGTAGCCAGGGCCCATTCCATTCCACTGGGGCTGTACTACAGAGCTAGAACAATGCAGGGCCAGGACCCGCCCATCCTGATCCTGGGGGCTAACATTCTAGGGAGTGCCCAATCTCTGGTGAATCAGCCTCGGCCCTGTGCAGAGATGTGGGAGGGCCTCCCGGAGGCAGAGGACCCAGGTCTTAGAGTGTCAGGGTGAACTATGGTGAGCAGTGGTGGGAGGATCCTACATAGCACCAAGCCTGGGAGGGGGAGAGCTGTCACAAAGAAGAACCAGCCACGGGGGCTGTCCTGCTAAAGATTCTCGTCTTTCTATCAATGAGTGTAGGAAGCCATGGCAGTTCTCAGGGGGAGCGGATGTCCATTTTAAGAGTACCTGGCCACAGCAAAGAGAATGGATTAGATGCCACCCTCAGCAGGAAGACACAAAGTAGGTTCTTGGTATGTGACAGCCATAGCCTTTATAAGTGTTACCTGGGGAAGGGCAGAGTCTGCCCACTGGGGATGGGATCAGAGATCAGGGCCCATGGGGGTCAGGTTAGGTGTGGGAATAGAACCCTTTTTCTCCTTTTTTAGCCACCCAGAGTTGGTCCTTCAGAGAAGGGGCAGGGGACAGAGGACAGAGCCAAGCCCTGTATGTAAGGGCCTGCAGACACCTCGGCCGAGGGACAGTGGGCTGCTCTTCCTGGCTGCCCTTGGCTATGAGGGTTCTACGGGATCGAGGCAGCTTCCCCCACTGCGATAGCAGCAGATCCCATTAAGCTCCAAGAGTCTGGCACATGGGGACACACAGAGCGAGGAGCTATAAAACCCCTGGCAGGGAGCATAAAAGTAGGGTGAAGACTCTGGGGGGTTGGAGGCTGTCGCCCCTGGCTGGGCTCTGCCATGTGCAGCAGATGAGGACGAGGGATAAAGAGGCTTATTTCAGCACCCTGTTATTATGGCATCTTGTTTTCATAGTTTGTTCAACAGACCTCTCTCCCTCTCCCCCTCCCTGTGAGCTCTCTCTCTGTGTCTCTCTTTTTCATCTTCCTCTCTCAGCAAATCCATTTAAATGCAATTCTATTCTTAAAGCGCCCCTCTCATGCATGTCTAATGAATGTCAGGGAGCCGCTATTACAATGGGGCCGAGGAGGGTCCAATCCGCAGTGTGTATACAAGTCATTTGAAAGGAAGCCTGGGAGCGCTCCAGTTTTATTACAGCATAATTAGAAATAAAATCTTGTTGCAATAAGAGAGTGAGAGATGTGTGCTAATCCTGGTGCAGAGAAAGAGCTGTAGAGAAAAGGATTCTGGGAAAAAAAGAAGAAACTGGTCGCCATATCCGCCCCTTCCAAGGCTGTGTCTTGGCAGCCCCTCTTCAGACCCCCCCACTCCCCACTACCTAAGGGCTTTCCACAGGACAGTGCTGAACTCTTCCGTAAGTCAGTGGCCCAAGTGCCAGTCTGCCTGACCCCTAGTGAAGTAGATCAAGCCCACCCCCTCCCGACCTCTGCCACCAGTAAGGCCTCCACACACCCTATATACTTAAAAGACCACTCTGTAAGCTATAAGGAGGTGGCAGTGGTAGTTGATAGAGCCTGGAGTTGGAGGCTGAGCCCCAAGTCTAGATCTGAACTCCCCACTTCCCAGAGTCACCAGAGACCATTTGCTTAATGTACTGAACACCTGTTGCCTTCCAGCCGCCATGTTAGGCCCATTCATTAGTCCATTTACTTCTCACAGGGAATGGATTCAGAAAGTTCAAGAAAGTTCCAGCTAGAAGGTAGAACACGCTTTGAGGCCCAGCCCTCTGACGCCTCTCACTGCTGTTGATGTGCTGGGTCCTTCTGTGACAGCATTTGCTATTACCCAAAAGCAAGGATGATGAGCAGGAGGAAGCTGGCACCCCCTCTGACAGGGAACCAGGAGCTTATGAGTGATGCCAGCACCATGACAGGGCCGTTGTATCTGTGTGGAAAGTGACTGACACCCAGGGTTGTAAAGATTGGCTCCTGCCTTCGGTAGCCCTTGAACAGAGATGGAGTTCGAAGAGCTGAGCCTGCCTTCCTTGCCTGGACAGTGGAGGACAGACCTTCAAATCCCTAGGAAAATGAGACTTGGAAGACACATTCCAGAGCAACTCGTTATCTTCCTTCACTTAGCAGTCAGGGAAACTGAGGCCCACGAGGTTAATGAAGCTTTTCTGAACTCACACAGCCAACAGGTTTCTCATCTCCCAGCCCAGTGGGCTCAATTCTGCCATGCTTGTCTCCACATAAGTGCATCCCATAGGTGACATCTCTTAGTCACAGGACCTTTTCCAACAGTGTCCTTATTCCCCAGAGCTCCATGGCTGAACGCAAGGTCAGCCAAGCCCAGAGCTAGGCTTGTGTCAGGGCTGGATCCGATCCAACGGGAGACAAGACAGTTCAGGGGATCACTCTGTGACCCTCCAGCCTGGCAGGAGAAACTGAGTCTGAATGAGACCCTGTAGGAACTACGTCAGCATTCCTTCATAGACAGCCACTGCTCCCTTAGCACAGAAGTAGTACGGGGGGGGGGGGATAAAAGAGGTTGATCCCCCGACACCCATGCCCCACCACGATGCCTGGGAATACTTGGTGTTGTTGCTTTGCAGCCCCCATTACAGGCCTGGCATGCCCAGCCTGGTCTTATACTTAAGACAAATATGAGACCATGGTGTCTACACTAGTCCTCGGGATCCCCTGGTCCAGAAAGCAGTGATCCAGGCAAAACACTCTCTAGCCAGAACCTGCCAGCTCCAGCTCCAGTTTCTGGCTGTGCATGCCCCACCCACGTTTGCATGGACCAAGACCTCCCTCCCATCCACATAGTCTCTCCCTGCCTCAGGTACATTCACTGAGGCTGCTCAGTCCCATAGGACAGCAGATAGCAGGTCTCTCCTGACATCTCTACTTTGGTCCAGACTATACTCTGTCTCACTATCCTGTGATAGAGCATGCAGTGATGGACAAGAGAATGCAGACGATGCCCCTGCCGATGCTAAAAGGCCACCCCCAGGGAGGGTCCCTGCCCCCTTGTCTTGAGTAATTGCTTTCTTTCCCCCTGCCTCTCTGCTTTTCTCTGGGGTCCTGACCCCCATACACGCGGGAGGACTCAAGTTCTCCACTCCACCCTTCCTCTGTCTTCACTCTCTAAACCCAACCTACAGAGTCTGACTCAGGACGAGTGCCCCCCCCACTGCACCGTGGTATGCACATTCATGGAGCATCCCAGTCCTCTGAAAGGCAGTCCCAGAAGGGTACAGGTGAGGTAGATAGGTGTAGGTCTTCTTGGGCCACCAAAGCGTGATGGCACAGACCCTAACCAACTTATTCTCATGGTTTTAGTGTCTGGCAACCCAAGATCACAGACACATGTGCCTCAGGGTGTCTTTCTTGCTAGACCTGACACAAAATAAAAACTTCAGGGCTGGGGAGATGACTCAGAGGTTAAGAGCACTGGCTGCTCTTCTAGACTTCCTGAGTTCAGTTCCCAGCAACCACATGGTGGCTCACAACCATCTGGAATGAGATCTGGCGTCCTCTTCTGGCCTGCAGGTGTACATGCAGACAGAACACTATACATAATAAATAAATCTTAAAAAACAAACAAACAAAAATAGTCAAACCTTTGTAAGCTCAACCTGGATCCCTTGCCAAGCCAAGATGCACAGCGCCCATGAGGGATACTCAAGTGGCTGCCTGGCTACAGATCTGAAGCACGGGCCTCCTCCTGTCACATCTATGAGGCCGAGGGTTCCCAGGCCTCTACCTTGAGCATCAGGTTGGGGCCTTCGAGGTACAACCATGCTGGAAAAGGACGCCACCATCATCCTGCAGCATTAAGCTTGATTTTACTTTACAAAACTGAAACTCTGTGCCCACTAACTACAGCACCTCTCTTCCCTTTCTCCAAGCCTCAGCACTAACCACTCTGCTTTCTGTCTCTATGTGGGTGATTACTTCAAAAACCTCATCTGAACGGACGTGCAGCATGTTTGTCTTTTGGGATATGGTTTCTTTTGCTTGTATCATGATGTCCTCAGAGTTCATCCATGTTGAAAAAAGAATCAGAATGTCCAATGCTTTTCAAGACTGAATAATATTCCAAAGTGTGTGAATAATATTCCAAAGTGAGTGAATAATATTCCAAAGTGTGTGAATAATATTCCAAAGTGTGTGAATAATATTCCAAAGTGTGTATGGCACGTTTGTCCTCTCATTTATCAGCGAATCCTCTTGGTTATTGTGATCAATGCTGCTATGAATAAGTGAACAAATCTTTTGCAGCCTGCTTCCTGTCCCTTTTACAAGTGGAAAGGCAAGCTCATGGTGGGAGTTGTTTGTTTATTTTTGACAAACCCCCATGTTGCTTAGTCTTTGACTTTCGTGTGCTTGAAACAATAACCACACATAACCCCAGCATTTGGGAGGCTAAGACAGAAGGATCCCTATGAATGTGGGGTCGCCCTGGGGTACACAATGAGTTTCAGGCCAGCCTGAGCTCAAGACTGAGACCCTACCTCAAACAGACGAAACTCCAGTGGGTTCAGTAGATGAAGTGGTGAGCTGTGGCAGATGCAGGCACTCTCAGAAACCTGGAAGGGCTTCCTGGAGGAGACGGGTGTGCAGCTAGCATCAGACTTTGTCACTTCCTCCAGAGGCTGCTCGCTCATCCTGGAAATCTCTGCTGAGTGTCTATGATGTGGCAAGCACTGCTGTCACGTTGGGTAAAACAGGGTCCCACTGAGGGATTCTCACTAATGCATCAGGTGATCTGCCTTGGGTTGAAAGCATCACTCTGGGTGGGGGCTGGGGACAGGCTGGGGAGGCAACGGTGGAAGCAGGGATGGGGTAGGGGCTGCAGAGCCTATCCTATTTCTGCAGAGGCTGCGGCGGGGTCTGCACAGTCTACTCCCTCCCCAAAACCCCCAGCTTCTTGTGGTGTCCCTGGTGCCTCCCAGAGGGCAGGAAACAAGATGCCACCACTTCAGATGCTGGCTTCTCCTGTCAAGCCCTCTGGCTATCATGGAGTCTCCATCAATCAAGTCTCAGTAAATTCTGCAGCTGCAGGAGTCCCTGTGCACAGCTCTCTGACCTTCTGGGAGAAGACAGGAAAGTCACTGTCACCTAAACTTAGCACCTATGCAAGGGAGGAGGGGCTTTGTGCTCTCAGATTCCTGCTCCCTGGCCTAGCTCTAAAAAGGCTTGAGAACCTGAGTTTGGATCCCTATCACCCACATAGAAATCCAGGCAGAGCATGTATACCTTAATCCCAGCACTGGGGGGACAGAAACAGATTCCTGGGCCTCAGTGGCCTGACAGCTTAGCTGGATTGGTAGCTCCCAGTTTAGTGAGACACCCAGACTCAAATGAGACAGACAGATAGATGGATTTCTGGTCTTTACATACACTCATTCTGACACGTACAGCACACATACACAACACACAACACACACACACACACACACACACACACACGCACGCACGCACGCATGCACACACGCATGCGTGCACACACACACACAAGACCTTACAGCAAGATTCCAGGCTCCTAGGAAGTGGTCAAAATCCAGGCCCACCTTTCTCCTTCATACGATGTAACCTTGAAGTTTGCTGTCCAGAGCCCCATCTAATTCCCCCACATTCCTGAGACCACAACCTGTGTTCTGTCCATTCCTCATTCTCCCAAGCCCAGGAGTCAGAGTCCTGACAACTGTTACTGACTAAGGGCTTCCCTGCCTCTCATGCCACCATCTCCTAAAAGCTTATTTCCAAACCACCACACACCCACAACATCTGGAAAGCTCCCTGGGTGAAAATAGTGGACAAACATGTAGGGAACACTCCCCGGATCCTCTCCCTCCTCGGATGAATAAGCAGCAGAATCTCTGAGAGAGGATAACCAGTGCCAGTGTCCCAGAGATGCCCATGCACAGGCTGTGTGGCTTTGTGAGGCAGACTGGCTGTTACACCCAGTTCTGAAGGCTGGGTGGCGGAGGTGGAGGTGTGGACAGAGTTGGTTCTCCAAAGGCCCCAGGGAAGGGTCTTTCCAAGCTCTCGGCTTCCCCAGGTTACTAGTGATCCTTGTCAAGTCTTGTCTGGGGATGCATCAGTTTGTCCTCCCTACAGCTCTCCAGGGCATTCTCTGCGCCTGCGTACCTACGTCTACACGGCCCTCTTCTTGCCTAGAGTCGAACAGATGTTCGATAAATATTTAACTTCAGAAGTTCTGTCAAGGACACCAAAGAAGAGAATGACAAAATGGGCCAGGACATGTGGTGTGGCAATAGAAAGAAGAAAAGGGTGCACTAAGCTCACACCATTCCCCTGTCCGCGAGCATGGTGACGGGGTGCCAGATGGCAAGGCAGAGTTCAAGATGAAGCACAGCTCCCTGTCCTGCTCTTCTACCCTGAGAGTGGGTGACTCACTAGCATAAACCCACAGGGTGCTACTGGCATTCAGAGTGGTCACTCAGGTGTCCAGCAATGAGGACCTCACCAGCTTTGATGCCATCAGCCCCTCTCACGGAGGTACCAACTAAAAATCGAACAACACCCTCACCCATCCCTACAGCTACTTAAGGCATTCCAAGTGGCCACGGGTCAGCTGCACTACTTTCCTGCAGAGGGACACCTCTTGCTTTTAGGAGGAGGAGCCAAAGATGTAGATTATCTCAAGTCACCAACCCCTATGCCACAATGGCTACCAAATAGCATTAGAAGCCAACATATTATTGAATCCTGGCCTGGGTAAGGCCCACAGCTAGCTATGTCTTCCTGGGTTTAGCACACTGTTGAAGACTCTGGCTCTCTCCTCCATAGACTCCTTTAGCCTCCAGCAGGGACCCCCCGACTCCCTCTTTTGATTCTCATCAAACATGCAAACCATTGTAGCTGAACCCCACCCCTCAAAAAAAGATTAACATAATACCCCTGATTTCTCCCTCCCCTCTCACACTGTGCATCTCTGGGCTGCAGCCTGTCTTTGTTTCAATAGGAGCAAAACACTGTGTCTGGAAAAAAAAAAGACAGAGAGAGAGAGAGAAAAAACATGCTACTGCAATTAAATATGCACAGGGGGGAAGGGAGGGGAAAATGAGGACAATGAAGGATGGGAAACATCCGATGCAGCAGCTGCTGGTTGCTATAGAAACCCAGATCCCCACCAGCAGCAGTATCACCCTACCCACCCTTCACTCTGGGTGCAAAATCCCAGTAGCACAGGGCTATGTGAGTTCTGGGGTACTGGCGGCCAGGACCACAGGATTCAGGCTGCCTAGGGCTGGGGTACCTGAGGGCTGCTAACACTGCTTTGATGACTGTCCTGGCTTCCCCTACAACTCCTCCCCATCCTCTGATCCATGAGGACACCCTACAGTACCTCTGCACCCAGTCCCAGTTACATACTAAATGTCTAGAGGCTTTCACACTTGACTTTAGGATGTCACATCACAACACAGGGGTGGGGGTAGCGGTTCTGTCAGCCCCCTTCCTTCCCTTTCTTACTTTCTCCATGGTGCCTCTCTCCCTGGGCATCCCGAGGAGGAGGGCTGCTGGTGTCCTTTGGATCAGCTGGGAGAACGCCCGGTATAAGGCAGCTAGACCGTGGGATGACCTAGATGACCTAGGAGCAAGCCCACAAGGGGACACGGAGGAAGGGACCAGCTGGGTCACGTGGATTAATCGAGGCTTTAGCTGACTGCGCTGCTTCCTTGTCATACTATTTCACTGAAAAGTTAGCACTGTGCAATGCGAAGTCAAGCACTTCTCTTTCCTACCTGGATCAGCAGAGTGTGATGTTTAGGGCTTCACACTTGGCAAAGAAGCTGGCTGGTGCTAGCCTAGGGCACTGTAGAGAAGAGAGGGGGGTGGGTGTAGGAAGGAAGGGAGAAGTGATTAGGAGCATTGTAGTTAGACCAAAATTCATTCAGAAGAGCCCAGATTGATGAAGTTATTTAAAGGCATAGTGAAGAAATAACTATGGCGGGCTGGAGAGATGGCTACGTGAGTAAGAGTGCTTGTTGCCAAGCCTGGCAACTTGAGCCCAAACCCCAGAATTCACATGGTGGGAAGAGAGAGCTGACTCTCACAATGTGTCCTTTAATCTACACAAGCACACACACACACACACACACACACACACACACACACACACACCAATAAATATTTATTGTAAAGAAACCCAGAGACACTTTTCAAAGATATTGTCAAGAACATTAAACTTGTCAGCCTGCAGTTTTGTGGCCTCTGAGGAGGAAAATGTCTTTTGCTTTCATCTTCACCTCTAGAAGCTCAGAACTAAATTTATGGACCAGGGAGGTACTCATTCAGGAAAATGCTTGCCCGAGTTCAATCCCCAGAACCCATATAACAAAGACCCTGATATCGTGATGCTCACTAGTAATCCCAGCTCCAGAGAGGTGGAGACGGGCAGGTCCCTGGAGTTCACTGACCAACCAGCCTGGTCTACATGGCCAGTGAGACACTTTCTCAAAACAAACAAACAAACAAACAAACAAAAAGTCAAAGATGTGAACAGCTGCTGAGGAGCAGTACCCAAGGTTGTCCTCTGGTCTACAAGAATGCCAGTGCATGCATGCAGGCAGACACACACACACTTGAGCACACACACACATACACACACACACACACACACACACACACACACACACACACACACACACACACCACCCCTAAGTGTGTGCTTGGGGCATGCATGAAGCATCACAGAATATTCCTTATAGGGTAAGTCACAGCTAGAACTCTGGGTTGAGGGAGGGACTGTGAGTCTACCCCAGGTAAAGGGAAGCAGACCTCTGAAAGATCTAGTGTGTAAGATGTAGGGTTCGTCCTAGAACCTGCCATGCTGACAGGTTCATCTGGTGGTTTCGCACCACTCTCCTACCCTGACCCCATCCTTCCTGGATAAGTGCTGTTACCTAAGGCCACCTCTTCCCTTTAATCAGCTCTCATCAGCTCTGAGTCAGGGTTCACTGGGGAGCTTACACAGAGAAGGCCACTCTGCTGAGGACAAGCTCAACAGCAGCAGCCAAGCGAGTGTCCACTACTGGTCTTCTCCGCTTTCCTGCCAAACCGCAGAGATGACAGTGAGGCAGAAACAGTGGCACCACAGTAAACACAGCACTTGTCCCATGGCTGTTCACAACTGCTGGTGATGACTGTGTCTGCCTCTCCACAGCCCCAGTGCAGAAAGAATTTAAGCTTGTGTTTCACTTGAAAGGAGGGCTGGGAGTCAGAAGCCCCAAGTTCCGGGCCAGTGATTGATTGCAGTATGGGCCAATCACTTCACTACACATCCGCTTCTTCTACTAAAGCAGAGACCAGCAATTCTAGGAGTCACTGGGCAACGAATGAGGAAGTTTTGCAGACTCTTCTCGAAGTGTAGGAAACAAGAAGACTCCTCCATGCTGTGTAAAGCACTGCCAGCGTGCAGACATTTGATATAGCCAGCCTAGGTAGGAGTATCTGCACTTTTTTGTATGTCTAAGGCTCAGGAGGCTGAGCAACACCCAAGATGGCACGGTTAATAAGTAGAAAACCCAAGGAAACACCAAATTCATTCACTCTGATTTAAAGTCCAATTCCTTGTCAGGTGTGGTGGCATATACTGCAATCCAGTGCTTTAAGACAGGCAGAGCTGGGCGTTGGTGGTGCACGCCTTTAATCCCAACACTCGGGAGGTAGAGGCAGATGGATCTCTGTGAGTTCGAGGCCAACCTGGTCTACAGAGTGAGTTCCAGAACAGCCTCCAAAGCAATACAGAGAAACCCTGTCTCAAAAAAACAAAAAACAAAAAAAAAAAGACAGAGGCAGGAAGGCCCTGAGTTTGAGACCAGCCTGGGCTACATAGGGACTACAGTGAAAAAAAAAGGATCATCATTTCTCCTTGTCATTGTGTTGGTGTGTGGTTAAAAAGCCTTGTCTGTTGGCAACGACACATCTGTAAGGCCACACTAACCTCTCCTTGGTTTTCCCTACTGCCTTGGCTCAAGATGACTCCAGGCAGGCCACCTGCCAGTCAGAGCTGCCTCAGTCAGAAGTAACAGGCTCTACCTGGTTGTGTCTCCAGAAAACAGGTTTTTCATCACGTCTCACGGTGGACTCTACATCTCAGACGTGCAGAAGGAAGATGCCCTCTCCACCTACCGCTGCATTACTAAGCACAAATACAGTGGGGAGACTCGACAGAGCAACGGGGCTCGGCTCTCTGTGACAGGTAGGCTGCTTGCCCGGCGCTGACCCTCCATGGATACAGGATGCCTTGTGTATCCACTTTGAGAAAGAGAGTAACAGTCAAGGACATAGATTCCATTGGACAAGACTTCAGTCCAGGAGCCACTGTCTGACCACACCTGGCTCTCCTGAAGGGCTGTAACCTTCCCATGTGTCTGGTGGTTCTCAGACACACCTCATTATCCTCTCCATTCCCTCTGCCGCGGCCACCATTTCCTCTTTTTGCCATCCTTGTCAGGAAACTCATTGTTAAAATCTGTAGTCGCATAAATCTGTAGTGACCAGGAAGGTTTTTCATTTCTTTGTGTCTCTAAGAATTGTTTGGTTGTTTGTTGTGGTGGTTGTATGTTTGCATGTGTACACTTTGTTGAAAGCCACCTCACAGCATTGGAGAGCAGGTAGAATATAAATATTTCTAAGAGATTCTTGTTCTAGAACGATCGTGGTGTCTGAGGAAAGATGAAGGTTTGTGAAGCGCCCTGTGTATCAGGTGGCCTTCCAAGTGCTACCTGGTCAGCATCCACAGCCCTGTGAGGCGTGTGTAAATGTTCTATATTTCCTACGAGAGTCCAGTGGCCTACCTGAGCTATTGAGCCAGTGGGAGGCCCTGTCAGAATTCACACTCTGGTCCCTCTGGCTGTACCACCCTTCTGATGAAGGCAGTGAGGGCCAGCAGAACACCAACACACCACCTTTGGCAAAGAGGGGCAAAGGCATGTGTCTCCCTTCATAACGCTTTCTCCACTAGCAGTTCCAAATTTTTGACATCCATCCACAGATGGATGTTCTTGCACCACCTGTACAGTGCATGCTGAGATTTTCCCCACGCTGTCACCACAGGATCTGATGCTTTCTTTGGGAGGGGAGTTCTTTTAAGAGACCGGCTGACCTGAAACATTCGGTGACCATTGCCTCGGCTTCCCAAGTTCTGGGATCACAAGCATGCGTCACCACACCAAGTTTCTGATACTTTCTTAGGTGTGGGTTTTGTGGTTTGTCGGGTTTCCTTTGGTTTTGTCTTTTGTTTTCTGAGACTGAGTCCTGAGAAGTCTGAGTCTTCAGACTGGCCTGTGGATGCCCTTGAACTTCTCATTCTGCGGCCTCCACCTCCTGAGCACTGGGATTATAAATGTGCCACCTCCCCAGATCTGTGCTATGTTGAGAGTCAAACCCAGGACTTGGTGCATGCTAGGCAAGCACACTACCAACTCTACATCCTCAGCACGCAGTGTGTCCTATTGTATCCCACGCTACTTTGATTTTTCTCAGTACTGATTTCAGCCCACAGAATGGCTATCACAACCTCCTGGGGAGTTTTGACCTACAGTTTAAGCATCCTTGCCTTGAGGAGGTAGGGTAGAATGGCCTCTGGAGGGAAGATGAACCCATAGTCAGAACCTCATTTTGTGGGGATTAAAACTACGAGGTAATGCCCCCTCCAGGCCCTAGGGAAGGACTCAGCCCCTCTGTCTGCTTCTGCCATCTGTGGCTTGCAGAGATCAGCCCTCATCAACAGGTGATGACTCCCCCCACCAGCACCCATCTCATCTGCCCAGCATAGCTGAAAACAAGATTCAGGGATCAGGAGGCAATAACCAGGCAACCCAGTGTGACCCTTGTATCTCTGATGTCTGGTCCTATGTGTAGCACACAATAGGTACCAAGTAAACATTTATGGCTTTAATGAGCACCAATGGAAATTGTGCTTCTGTGTGAGGGGCTGACACTGGGCCAGAGCACAGACCATGTGGTAGGGCTTCTGAATCTGCAGCCAATTCAGTGTGCTGCACTGGAGTGGTTTGCTTCCAAATTACAGGGCCTTGTTTGCATGGTGTTTTGCATCTCATTTGCATGCTTCTCATACAGCGCAGGGGTGGGAGGCCCAGAAACCTTCTCTTGCAGGCCTGCTCCGCTCTCCTCCATCAAGCTCTTGATTCTCTGCTCTGATGATTGGACTTCCAGCTTTGGGGGTGAGATGTGAGAACTAGGCAGGGGTCCCTCAAAAGAACAGACCCTGGAAGCTGGAGGCTATGCCAGCTTTTCTCTTTCTCATCCTACACCATCATGGTGGGTAAAAGGCGTGGTGGAGGAACGGTAAGAGAGATACCATACTCCCAAGGACTCAGAGATAGAACCCCACCTTAAGGAACAGGTCAGATACAAGGGTCAACCCGGGAGAGGGGCCTGGGCACAGAGGGGGTGATAACCAGGAGAGGAGACCTGGACCCAGACCAGAGAAACAAAAAGACAAAGGGAAGTGAGGGGAAGGGAAAGAAGATGCTGGAGGGAAATGAACGGCAAGGAGAGGAAGGGAGGCCGTGCAGTGACGCAGGGCCCTGATGTGATACGATGTGACAGGGCAGCTTGTCTGCAAGTTGCTTGTCTCTGCAAAAATGCAAGTGATCTGAGAGGGCAGCCAGGAATGGCGTCAGGAGAGCTCCGACCTCCAGGCTCACCAGCTCACTGCTCCCACCCCACCCCTAAGTCCAGCCTGTCCCAAGGGAGCAGCCGCTCCATGCCTTTAAGTTCCTGAAAGGATTCCCCACATGCAAAGTTGAGAGGAATCAGAGGGGGCTGCCTCTTGGGCTAGAGATGACTGCAAGAAGGCAAGAGACGCCTTGTGAGCTGTGCTACCAAGCATCCAATAAAGTCTCCAGCCTCTGCTCCCTGGTCTGTGTACCAAGAAAGGCAGATAGTTAACTGAGAGGTGATAAGGGGGTGGCAGGCCTCAGTATGTGGAGTTCAGTGGTCTCTGGTGCCTGCAAAGCCTCCACAAGTCAAGCTGCAGCTTTGGCAGGGAGATCTGCATTGTTACCCTGCTGTTCCTGCACCCCACCCCACCCCCATTCCTATGACATTCCCAAGGCAGGGGACAAGAGTGGACAACTTTTATTTTTCTGTTTTCTAAGTCAAACAGGCTAGTTACAGAAAGAGCCTAAGTCTCCCCCCAAATCCTCCCAGATAACACCTACCCCACATGACTTAGGGCTTTCTAGAGAGTTCCCCCAAGCACTCAACAGAGCACCAGTATCCCAGACAACTTGAGACAGAGACCAAGGAAACAGACGGGATGTGAAACCAACTTCCTGTCTCCCAGCACATGCAGGAGAGTCATGGAGCAGACACCATGTGCCCTGGTTCCAGCCTTAGCCCATACATTGCACGATATCCCAGCAGCCTGAGCTGAGGCCCCACAACCTCAGTCAGGGCTGGCTGGTTTTCCCCAGCCCAGTGCCCATGCCAGTAGCGCCCAGTCCCCCAGGGTGTTACATATATGCAACATAGTCTTTTACTTCTCTGCTCCCCAGTAACGAAAAAGGCTTTGTTTCCCTACCACCCCCAAGAATTTAATTTCACGCCTGGGCCTCAGTGATTAATTCTCTCCCCCCTATCCCGCCCCTCCTCCACTACCCTGGCAGCCCCTCTGCTTGTAAATTCTGCCCTGTGCCATGGAATTTGTGTATTTCACATCAATTAAGTGTCACATTGAGTAATTCTACTCTGGCACTGGCTCTGTTGATCCCAACCAATCAACCATTCCCACTAGGGTGGAGGAGGGGAGAGGACAGCAAGTCTGGCAGGGAAGGCAGATGAGCATCAAATGGCAATCGCCCGATGCATCTGCACCTCCTGTGTCTTTGAGGCACTGTAGCATACATCCTGACATACGGTACCTAGAAAAGTAACATCAGATACGGGAAGCACCGTAGTCACCTCCCCTGTGTGCAAAGACACTCAGTGCAGAAGTCATGGCACTCACGCGAGTCTCAGGGCAGACTAGAGAGCATGTAGAACTGGCACTTGGGCCTCCTGAGTCCCAGCCACAAGTAGAGACAAAGAAGAGCCTTCTGGAAAGTTCCTCTCCCAGAGATACTCCAGGCCTGACCCCTCTCCAAGAGGCAAGAGCAAAGAGCAGATGGCCCCACTGGTGGAGGGAGGTGTGGGGGTCAGCAGCTCCCCTGTTCACTCCCAAACAAATTTCAGCATGCTAAATTATTCCATCTGGGGCCCCATCTGCTGAACAAGGGTGAGGACAACCTGCTCTCCGAGCTCTGGTCTACCATGTGGTCCTGGGCTGCTCCCCACACTTCTCTGGTCTCAGCAGCCTCGTCCCTCTGTGCTCTCTGAAGTCACAACGCAGCTCTAGTCTATAAAGCCCTCACTGTGGAGTTTATCCAGCACACGCACACGCATGCGCACACACGCGCACGCACACATGCATGCACCACACTGGGCACAGGAGGGGCATCACAGGTCAACACTGCCTCTAGAAGCCTGGCTGCCTTCGGGGAAGATGGATGCCTGGCCTGGGGCAGCCGCTATTAAAAAAAGAAAGGTAGCCACAGTTGTGGCCTCAAGGAGCAGGCAGCAGGCTAAGGCCAGGAGCTGGAGAAGGTCCCCTTTCCATCTATGCTGTTTGGCTTCCTGAAGCTTTCCACCTGCATATATTCATATATTACTGGCTCAAAAAATAATTTTACATGTTTTTTAAAGGAAAAGGAATTGTTTGAAAAGGAAAGAAAAAAAAAAAGGAAACTCCACAGGAGTCCAGAGAGAGTGGCAGCAGTTAGGGGGAGGAAAGCATGAGACACTGCTGAGGCTGGCTTGTGAACAATGAGTCAGAGTGGGTTGTGCAGAGCAGACTGGCTGGATGTCCGGGTGACCCAGCTTGCATTAGTGTGGAGTGAGTGTAGAGCAGGCGACAGTCAGGGTTCGGCTGTAGACAGCTTTGGGAGGGTCAGGATAAAAGCCAGCGCTGGCAGCTCATGCCTGTGAATTCCTGCACTCAAGAGGCTAAGAGGGGAGGATCCACAGCCTTTGGGGTAAGGCTGGCCTGCTGAACAGAAAGAAAAGAGTGCGTTAGGGAAAACTGCTTGTCATATAGGATGTCCTGGTTTTGATCTCAAGCACAAAATAAAGTGGGCATGATGGCACATGCCTGTAATCACAAGACTCACAGGGTAAAGGTACAATAAGCAGAAATTCAAGATCGTGGGACAGTGAGATGACCCAGCGGCAAAGGTGCCATCAAGCCTGACAACCTGAGTTAGATTCCTAGAACCCACACAGTGGGAGGAGACATTCAACTCCTGTAAGTTGTTCTCTGACTTCAACACATGACCCATGTGTACCCATGTACACACACACACACACACACACACACACCACTGTAATAATTTTTTGAAGTCCAAGGTCATCCTTGGTGATATGAGTTAAGGTCAACCTTGGCTAGAGACCCTGTCTTTAAAAAAATGGAGTGTTCTATACAGGAGAATAGCTTGTGGACCCCTGTCAGCAGAGACGGGATCTGAGGAGCAGAAGTCCAGAAGCACCTGCCCATGAAGAGTTGGGCTGAGGGAGTACACAGAACACCCATAAATGACCCAGACATCTCAGCCACCGGGGCTTGGGTCTTTACCACCTAGGGGTTACAGCTCCCACAGGTGCCGGTTTCTCTTGGCTTCACCCCCACACTGTTTTGGGCTCTGACATATGCACCAGTTACTCTGAGCCTGCCCAGAATATGAGCAGAAGGCAGGGCAAGGGGCTGAAGAGCTGACTTGGCCATTAAAGGCTAGGCTCATAACTAAAACTTCTAGACAGGGCAGAGTGCCCCAACTGTTGACCCATCTGGGGGTGCCCACCAATAACCGCAAACTGTAGACATCACTGTCACATTCTGAGACTAGGGTGATACACATCCTCCTTGGTCATTCTTTTTGACCCTCTGGCTTTGAGCTCTGCCATGTCCTCAGCCACCCTCACAGCCTGCCTCACAAGCATTGTTCTCAGGGCTCACCTGGTCTAGGCACACATGCACTCCTCTGGAAATGCTGCCACCCTGGAACCTGCTCTCTCTAAGCATGGGGAAGGGGCATCTATCTGGAGGCCTTGCTTCTCTCTCCTCAGTCCTATTCCCTCTGTCCAGGATGGCCTCAGTTACTGACCTCTCTTCTTCCAGACCCTGCAGAGTCCATCCCCACTATCCTGGATGGCTTCCACTCCCAGGAAGTGTGGACCGGCCATGCAGTGGAGCTGCCCTGTGCTGCCTCTGGCTACCCCATCCCCGCCATCCGCTGGCTCAAAGATGGCCGGCCCCTCCCTGCAGACAGCCGCTGGGCTAAGCGTATCACAGGGCTGACCATCAGTGACCTGCGCACTGAGGACAGTGGCACCTACATCTGTGAGGTCACCAACACCTTCGGGTCGGCAGAGGCCAACGGCATCCTCACAGTCATCGGTGAGTCTGGAGCATTCTGCAGCCTTCAGGAATACTGACCTCGGTGTGAAGGAGTGTTGCAACCATGCAGGCCCCGCCCCCGCCTCCTGCTGCCCCAAGAGGAGCTCCTAGTGACTGAGAGGGCAGATTATGGCTTGGAGAGGTCACTGGTTTGAAACAAGCCCTGCCTTTCAGTCCTGGCATTAGTAGCAGTACCCATGACCTTCAGTCACCTGATTTCTCCAGTAGGCAAGCTGACTATGGGGTCTTGTGGGGAGCTCATGAAAGGGAGAGCTCCTGCACTTCTTAGGGGAAGGCAGTCTGGCTGAGGGAGTCAATACTGGTGTTAATCCACAAGGCAGGACTGTGTCTCCATCCAGGGTGACAGTCCAGGTTTTTAAGAATAATTAGCAAGGGTCCTGATCCGTCAGACCAGACACTCAGCAGAGGCACCAAGCCAACTGCACCTGGAGCTGCCATAGTCTGGTCCTTCCCCATTCTTCCCCACACAGAACCCAGGGATTCATGGAGCTATGGAAAGCAGAGAGGCCCTGAAGACCTCTCCTGTCATGAGCCCCAGCGGGCAGACAGAGGCGGTGAAGGCAGAGGAGTTGTCGCCGTGAGAGCGTCCTCAGTTATCTCTCAGCACCATCCATCCTGACTCTTTAGCTGCCCGTATCTGTCAGATGCAGGGGCTTCATTGTGCTCTAATATCCAGAGTTTTCTGCCAGCCGGGAGGCCAAGGGGCTGGGATCTGGAACCCCTGAGGACCCCTCCAGGTGTCAGGAAACATTAGCCTGAGCCCCTAAACATTGTACTCAACAGCATGGCACTTCCCTAAGGTCATTCCAGCTTGGCCAGGCGGGAGCTATCTAGGGTGACTCTACTCCATCCTCAGCAGAGTCCACTATGCCATAAAGGTTGGCCAAGGCAGCACTCAGCCCCTTGCTACCTTCTCATGAGACCTTGGGTGCACCCTGGACACTGCAGAGCTTCTGTTGGCCTCCCGACCTCCCATTTGACTCCCTAGCCAGATCTCCCACAGTCCAGAAAGCCTCGATAGTTGTATGCATTTCCCCATAATGTAGAGTGGAGGCTGTTCCCCACATGCAGACACTAGAACAGAAAGACCTCCCAAGAACTGCTCCAGGACAGCGAGGAGGCAAAGAGCCTGCCCCAGGGGGGGAATCACTGCTCATGAGCAAGCCCTGGACAGATAGAAGGATCGTAACAGAACCTCCCCTCTTCTTCTAAATACTGTCCAAAATGTTTCATCTAATCCAGGTGCACACCTGTGATCTCAGTACACAGTACCCAGGAGATAGACAGGAGGATTAGGATTTTGAGCCTTGGCAAACTCACAGGATACATCACATTCTGTCTCAAAGCCAAAACAACCTACACACACTACACACAGAGAGAGAGAGAGAGAGAGAGAGAGAGAGAGAGAGAGAGAGAGAGAGAGAGAGAGAGAGAGAGAGAGAGAGAGACTTACTGGATCACTGGAGGCTCAGGCTCAAGAGGAAGCAGTACAGCCTTCTCTCATCCCCTACCCCTCAGGCCTGCCATGCCCTCCTTGGGTTCCTACATTCTTGCAGCCAGAACTCCTGCACAGGAACTTCCGGGCATAAAAATCAGTGAGAGCCAACTTGGGGCTGTCACCAGTCCACCATCCAGTCAATGATACTCACAGTCCGGGTCTTGGTGGGGACATAATGCTGAGAATACCTCTACTACCAAGTGGCCCACCATCCAAAGGATGAGAAAGAGTACTGAATGACAGGCTGCTCGGTATAGCGTTGATTATTCCCTGGTGGGGAGATAGGAGAGTGACTTAAAGTGGGAGGAGAGGTGAAATCCTGGAAGATTCCTCGGAAGAAGTGATCAGAGGTCAACAGGAATTAGGCAAAGCATTTTAGGCCTAGAACCTGATCATTCCAGGGAAGACGGGAACCACGTATAGGTCATTGATGTTCCAGAGATATAACCTTAGTGACAGCAGATGAGGGCAGGTGCCTTGGGCCTCTGGGCCTCTGGGGGCTTTGGATATCTTACTGAGCCTGGGGAATCTATGAAAGTTCTTCGGAGGAGGAGGACACTGCACAAGAAGGATGATCCATGGGGGGCAGGGAGGAGATGGAACCCCACATGCATGTAAAGGACATCGGGCTAGCAGGAAGCAGGGGCTGGCTAGTGGCCTGCATGGGGATGAGAGGCAGCTGATAGGAAGAAGTGTGCCTTCTGGTTTCTGGGTGCCATGTAAATCAAGATCCCAGGCTTCTGGGTGAGCTAAGGGAGCCTTGAAGATCTGCCTAAGCAGAGGGACCCACCTCAGGGAAGTAGAGGCCATCAGAGCAAGACATAACTGCAGAAAATCCTGGCTTGTACCTCATGAATAAACCGAGGCCCAGAGCAGGGAATTTCCTAGTCCCAGATCTCACGCAGGTGTGTTTGCAGAGCTAGGATCTGACCTCTATCCATCCAGCCACATGCCATCATGGTAAACTCTTTCCTCTCCTCCCACCTCCCTTTATGCCTTCGCATCTGCCCGACTTGGCCACGCAGATCCCCTTCATGTGACCCTGACACCAAAGAAGCTGAAGACGGGCATCGGTAGCACTGTCATCCTGTCCTGCGCCCTCACGGGCTCCCCGGAGTTCACCATCCGCTGGTACCGCAACACTGAACTGGTGCTGCCGGGGGAGGCCATCTCCATCCGCGGGCTCAGCAATGAAACTCTACTTATCTCCTCGGCCCAGAAGAGCCACTCGGGAGCCTACCAGTGCTTCGCCACCCGCAAGACCCAGACATCCCAGGACTTTGCCATCATCGTGCTGGAAGGTGAGTGGGTGTGGGTGGCAAGGCAGAGTGGGGCTGTGGTTCCTGCGAGGTGCTGCCCATGCTGGGAGGCATCAGTCTGGTGCCCAGTGCACACATGGCAGGCGCCATGCCCTCCTCCCAGCTCTGCCAGGCCCGTGTGGAAGTCCTTTTTGATGTCCCCTATTTTGAAGTTGAGGAAATGGAAGCCTTGGCCACATGCCCAGTGAACAAGGGTTTTTAACAATACTATATAGTTATACTATATACTATATCATATGCTACCTTTGCCCTCATCAGTTACTGGCGCTTTCTTAGTAGAGGGGTTTCCTTAGGGTCTTAGAGGTTCTGGGTTTCCCAGAGGCTATGGTGCCAGGAACCTCTGAACTTTGAAACCCTTTCCAACCTGTAACCTCTTCTCAACAGGCTGTTTCTAACCAGGGGTCTCCGTTTCCATCCTCTTCTCTCTCCTGGTACACCTGCTACCACCCGGGGTCCCTCACACAGCATGCTTGTTCACGCTGTGCACAGTGCAAGGTGCTTAGCCAAAAACAGAACTAAATCAAACTTATACTCTACCTGCCCAGCTATGAACCCAGGACATGGAGAAGACGCCTCTTGCTCGTTAATGCAAAGGGGCCGTCAGGCCTTCCAACAAGTTTAGGCTTAGTGTGTCCCCAGCTGATTCTCTTTACTACAAAAACCACACAGCAACAAGCAAAACACCACCTTTGTTTTAACAAAGATGCCAACCTCAGACCTGCAAGAATGGGTCTTCCCTGGTCTCACTGCAGGGTCTTTGGGGTCCGGTAGCTAGGCAGTCACCGAACCACTGAACCTAAGACCTTGTGCCAACCCCAGGCCACAGAGCTGTGCACAAAAAGCCCTAATGCTTGCTCAACCAGTGCCTCAGTGATCTTCCCAACAAATATGCCATCACAGTGCAGGATCCTTTGAAACAGGATAGCCCGTGTCTCAGAAGCCGCCCGCTTAGAAGCACCCTGCTAGCCGGCTCATTTTTTCACTTGTGGGGGGCAACCTCTTGCCTTCAGTAGACTTCTGGCACTTTAGAGGGTGGCCCTGGAGAGCAGAGGCGTGGAAAATGAAGCTGGGAAGGGAAAGCATGAAGGCAGGGTTAGCACAGGGAGGGAAGAGAGGAGGAAAAGGAGGAGCCAAAGGTCACATGACACTGCCACATCCTCCCAGGCCCAGGAAAGCATCAAGGTCTCCCCAGTTCTAGATAGGAGTCTCTTCCATCCAGAGGTAGGGGCAGGGCTGGCAGGCTGGCCAGGTCTCTGGTAAACATTGACATTTGATGTGTAACATTAAAGAGTATCAATAACACTATGACATCTGCCCTGCTATTTATTTATTTATCTGTTTATTTATTTATTTTCAGCATCTACTTTTATTATCTTTTTATTTATCTCTTTGTTTGTTTATTTATCTATTTATTTTTGAGACAAGTCTCACTATGTAGACCAGGCTGGCCGGCCTTGAACTGGTGGCAATCCCCCAGGCCCAGCCTCCTGCATGCACTACTACTCCAGACATATTTTTTTATTTTAGATTGACATACAATAAGCGTAAATATTTATGAGATACTGTGTGTGTAATGTCTCTTTAATCCCTGACACCAGTCCTGTGGGGGGAGATGATCAGGGTGGTAACTGCACCCCCACATTCCACAGTAGGAAGATGATACATGAAATTAATTGTCTCATCCTCGATTATGTGGCTAGGCAGACTCCCGTCACCTCCACGGTCTCTGGGAAACTTGCATTTTTAAACCTCAAACTTAAGGCCTTTTGTTAATAGGGCTAAATGCCACTACTCCCTATCCTTGCCATGGTCCAGCACAAAACTGCACTCAGACTCCGCCCACACGTGCCTTCATGCACAGTGTGCCTTCTGAGCCTTGTAGTCTTTATTAATAAATAGAGGAGCATCTTGAGTGTAGTAATTAATTTAATCTTCGCCATGTCCAGAGACGTGGGAGTAATTGTCCTCACCGTTCTTCCCATCAGCCACCAGTGAAGCCGCCTGCTCCTTGTGTCTAGCTCCTCGGTAGTAATTGCACCTCATTGGGTTTGTGTACAGCACAAGCCCACACGTGACAGCCCTTTGTCTTTATCCTGGCTGCCACTTTGCCTCCTCCCAGTCACTGGGTGGGTGGCCTGGGGGGACAGTCTTTCTGTGACTCAGTGACCCTGAAGGGGGCTCCTCGCTCCCTGCAGACGGCACGCCCCGCATCGTCTCATCCTTCAGCGAGAAGGTGGTCAACCCCGGGGAGCAGTTCTCACTGATGTGTGCTGCCAAGGGCGCCCCGCCCCCCACGGTCACCTGGGCCCTGGACGACGAGCCCATCGTGCGGGATGGAAGCCACCGTACCAACCAGTACACCATGTCCGACGGCACCACCATCAGCCACATGAACGTCACGGGCCCCCAGATCCGGGATGGGGGCGTGTACCGGTGCACAGCGCGGAACTCGGTGGGCAGTGCTGAATATCAGGCGCGAATAAACGTAAGAGGTGCCTGTCCACATTTAAATATCAGAATAGGCTTTTGAGTTCCTTTGCCATCTTTGTGGTCACCACCATTCTTGTGTGCTTCTTAATAACTGTCATTT
Source organism: Mesocricetus auratus (assembly GCF_017639785.1). NCBI lineage: Eukaryota > Metazoa > Chordata > Mammalia > Rodentia > Cricetidae > Mesocricetus > Mesocricetus auratus. The sequence goes on from NW_024429203.1 coordinate 24,329,275, forward strand.
TGATTTTAGTGGAGGTTTCTCTCTCCTCTCTCTTCCTCTCTCTCCTTCTCTCTCTCCTTCTCTCTCTCCCTCCCTCCCTCCCTCCCTCCCTCCCTCCCTCCCTCCCTCCCTCCCTCCCTCCCTCCCTCCCTCCCTCCCTCCCTCTCTCTCTCTCTCTCTCTCTCTCTCTCTCTCTCTCTCTCTCTCCTGCCCACCACAGTCCCATCACCATTCTTGTGTGTGAGTGTGTCTGGTAGAGTCCATCCCATTCTCCTCCCTGCCCCCCCTCTCTCCCACAATCTGGCTTGCCCATCCTCCCCACCCCCATCCACCCCATCAAACCACTCTGGGCCCCCAGTGCTCTCTGCACCTGCTAGCACCTGCCAGCCCCCAGCAGGGTCTTGAAAGGACAAAGACAGATAGAAGTAGGGCAGACTCAACCTTAACAGTGAGCTCCCAGCATTCTCCACAGAGCCAACCCTGAAATGTTCCAGGAGGTGTAGACAGCCAGGAGCCTGGAGATCGTGTTCTCAACTGCAAGGCTCAAATCTTCAGGAGTAGAAGATTGAAACTGGGGCCGGAGTTGGGTGACTCCCAGAGATAGGCAGCCTGAAGGAGTAGGAGAAGGGTGCCAGCCATCCCCTTACCTCAGCTCCCAAAGTCAGCATGGTGAGAGCTGTCCCCTCTGATGCCCTGTAGCTCTCTCAGTCTGACTGGCCCTCTCTGGACCCTACCAGTTACCTCTAACCCAAGGGAAAGAGGACAGGGGAGCTGTCAGAAATGGACACCAGTGCTAACCGTTGCCCTGAGGAGGGAAAGGTGGAGAAGTGGAGATCATTCTAAACTCACCCATTCCAGCTCTCCCGTCCCACATAACGAGTCTGAGGCCACCACAGAGCTGCAGAGCCCTGGAAGACTTTCTAGTTCTGTCTTCCCTAGTCCTGCCCCAGAGTCCCCTGCTGCTCTTCAGAACTGTCCCTTAATGGTGACCTCTAAGCTTCCTTCTCCCACTCCCGCAATGCTCCCTGCCTGCCGCCAGCTGAAGATACTCCCACCCCCTGGCAATGTAGACGGAACCCAACTTTACAGCCTTTTCTCAGGTACCCACAACACAATTTCCCTGATTGGAAAAAAGCAACATGTGGGTTCACATGGCCCAGACCTTCTTTCGGATAGTTTATTACTAAATGAGAGGTTGTTATTACTAAATGCAGTGTGAGCAAGCATTCGCTATTGACACCTTGATCCTAGTTTCTCCCTAAATAAGAATTCACCTGGCCCAATCCTGGTGGTTCCTGTCCAGGCTGTGAATTGGACTCATAGCCTTGTGATAGGCATATGTGGCTCACACCGGTTTACAACTATTCCACAACAACAACAGTGAGTTTTGGGGGTCACCTATGTGACCCCCATCCTGGCCTCTGCACTTAGCTGAGAAAGGCCTCCCTTCCCCAGGGGAAGTCCCAGGGACCAAGCAAGAGAGAAGAGCCCCACCACAAAATGGCACTGGCCCATGGCGCCACCAGCCCCTCCTCTCCACTTTCCCCCACACTCCTCAGGACCCCCCAGCATCCGGGCAATGAGAAACATCACAGCAGTCGCCGGGCGGGACACACTCATCAACTGCAGGGTCATTGGCTACCCCTACTACTCCATCAAGTGGTACAAGGATGCCCTGCTGCTACCGGATAATCACCGCCAGGTGGTGTTTGAGAACGGGACCCTCAAGCTGACAGATGTGCAGAAGGGCATGGATGAGGGCGAGTACCTATGCAGTGTTCTCATCCAGCCACAGCTTTCCATCAGCCAGAGCGTCCACGTGGCCGTCAAAGGTAGGTCCCTCCCCACCGGCAACCTGCCTGCCTCCCTCCCAGGCAGCTGGTACGGGTGCCCAGCAGAAGGCAATCCCCAGTGAGTAGAAGCCCAAGGAAGACCGAATGGGCCTGGCCTTTGGAAGAAAGGAGGCAGATATGATGGATACGAAGCTAAAAGCTGCAGGGGAAAAAAACAGCACCAATCCCAGGGGTTTGAAAACTCAGCTGTAGACAAGAGGAGGCAGCATGCTTTCTGGGCAGGGTTCAGATAAGGGATGGTGGCCTACACTGGGCCACTAATGTCAGGAAGCAGCCATCAGGTACCCAATAGGGCCACCCTAGAGAGCAGCAGCAGGCTAAGGTAGAGGAAGCACACACTAACCACCCTGGCTCCGTTCTGGGCCAGAATGAACACCTCCAGCCTCTGACACGACATGGGGCAAGGTGATATGCTAGTTCTCTGAGGCCTGGAGCTCAGTCACCAGCCCACCACAGCTTTCTGAGTCACCTGATGGGTGACTGAGCAGGGGTCTAGGTGGGTGCTAAGTGTCTGTGTCACCCTCTCAAAGGCAATCCCCTAAGTCTGCAGGTACACTGATTTTGAAGGAACAATTCAGAAGCCACTAGCCTCTGCTCCCTTGGCTCTGGGATGGTGCAGTTATGGAGCCCCAAAAGCATCCTTTGGGATCCACAGGCATGGGGATTGTCTGGAGAGCACCTGGGATGAGGGTCCTGGGGGTTCTAGGGACAGGGGAATTGGATCCTGCCTGACCAGGAAATCTCGGAGGAGGATACAGGTCTGAAGAAGACAGGCTAGGAGCCTAGCATCAACCCCAGCTTCCACCTTAAGAACAGAGGGGACATGTGGTGTTTGGAGGGTCACAGAAGAGAGATAATACCCTTGAGACCAAGGAAGGGCCCCTATCACCTGGGGGCATCCCTCCTGAAGGCATCCATCCTGAAGGGGAAACAGGAAAGCTGGAAAGACCTCTCCCATATATCCAGAAGGGAAGAGAGGGAGGGACAGTTAACCAGGAATGGGAAGCTAGGTAGAGGCCAGGGTCCAGGGAAGGAAGACAGATCACAGGCCCGGGCCAAGAAGGCCCAACACATGGGGAGCCCTTGAAGGTCTCAGACCTGGATTCTTCCGTGCTCTGACCCTGGAAGCAGCATCACGTGTGCTGTCTAGGAAAGCGTTTGAGGGGATGCATGCTGTATTTGGTGGTGGCCCTTCACAGAGGGGAAGGCCCTGGAACCTGACAGTCACCGTGAAAGGTGGATGAAGACCTCCTCCCTGTGCTTCTTATCTTTCTGTCATCTGGCTCCCCCTGAGCAGTTCTCAGGGCCGGGTCACCCTGGGTACCCACCCTGCCACCTGTCACAGCACGGCATGCGTTTGTTGAACCGATTCTGAGATACTAGTCTGAGTTGGAGTAACTGATGGGAAGTCACACTGTGAGCTCCAAAAACTGGGGGGTCAGTGGCTGTCTCAGCCTGAGAAAGAGAGCTGGCTACACGGTAGCAGTGCCACCTCCCTGCTCCAGGCTGTGGCAATACCAGGGTGTTTCCTACCTGATGCCCTTCCCGGGCAGCCCATGAGCCCACAAGCCAGGACCACGATCCCATCCCACACCTGGGCAAATGGACTTGGTGATGATGCGGCACAGCCCCGCCCGCCCTGCTTCCACCCCACTGGGCACCACAGAAGCCTGTATCCATTTCTGTTACAAGCAATGGGCCGAGAGCGTACAGTGTAAACATCACATATTAAAGCGTCTAACCTCTGCTCTGCTCCCTGCGCCCAATGCTCCAGCAAGCATTTGGCTGGGTTTGTCAGCTAAAAGAAAAAAATAATAAACATAACAGGGCTCCAGCAAGCCTCCGAGTACTCGGAACATTCTGAGAGCTGCTCTCTGCTCATCAATTATTCAGCCCCATTCAGGGAGCGATCAGTCCTAATGAATTGAATCTGATGCATTCAGGCTCCGCGACTCACTGAATCTGTAGTGGTGGTGCAGAGTGACAATGTCTTCCAGCCCAAGGAGAGGGGCATAGAGTGCGCGCACATGTGGTGTGTATGTATTGTGTGTCTGTCTGTTTATCTGTATGTATATGTATCTGTCTGTGGGTCTGTCCATCTGTGTGTATACAAGGGTGTCTGTGCATGTGTGAGTCTGTGTTTCTGTCTGAGTACCTATGTGTGTATCTATGTGTCTATTTGTGTGTTTCTGAGTGTGTCTATCTGTGTGTGATACAGGCTTGTGTGCAAACCTTCCTGCTCCTGCTCATCAGAGCCTGAAAAAGAAACCCAACATGTAGCCATAGGAGGGGTAAGAGCCCCTGCTTCCTCTCTAGACCAAACACTCGTGTAAAGGCCTGGAAGCCAGTTCCCCCACCACTCTGAAAGCTTGGCTCCTCCAACCCCACCCTCTCAGCTCAGCTCCCCACCTCATTAGAATGCACTTTTGCAGAAGAGCCCATCAAAGCTGATTATGATCACGCTGCTTGATTAGCGGCTGTGCTCTTCCAAGAGCTCCCCAAGGAGGGGGAGGAGGAGGCGCCCCTGGGCATGGCAAGGGGCCCTGACTCCAGGGAGGAAGGAGTGGGTGCAGGGGTAACACTCCAAACTCTGTGGCTACTGGATATCAGAAAGTGCATCATGTTGGGGGATTAGAGTGTGGAAAAGTGGGGGCAGAATGAGACAGGCACTGGAAGCCTGCAAAATAGTATGTCAACCCCCACTTCTCTGTGGGGCCAAGACTGGTGGACCAGGTGCGGCCAAGCCCACGCTGCTTTGTGAGCTGGAAAAATAACTGCTGACTCCAGTCCTTCTGGGGACTGCTTGTCTGCTAATGAAATCTTCAGTCGGTGAGCCAAAATCAGAGCATAGCCAACATGCATACACACGTGTGTGCAGAGAAGTGTGGGGTGCACGTGTGTACAAACAACATTCACAATCAAGTGTCAAGAGTAGCACACTAGCCCTCTCATTCTGGGGCAGACTCACGTACATGCATGTGGGCAGTTATGTGTGCACAAACGCTTCCTCCTGCGAGACAACATCCCTGACCCGTGAAAGGCAACTATGGGTGGTTACAAGAAACATGGCTCGAGAGCTCCTGCCGAGGCACAGCAAGGCAGGAGAAGCAGAGGACGGATGGAGAGGGATGAGGATGCCCTGATGATTTCCTGGGCTTGACACATGCAGCTCTGAATGGCAAGGGGAACCAGTCTCAGGGAGGCAGCACTTGTTTCTGGGCTTCTGGAAAGATCCTTAGCAGGATGCTAAGAGGAATGCACACAGAACCAACACAGGCTTAGTGACTTTTGAAACGACTGAATGTTTTATTAATCAGGAGCAGGGCCTGAAACTGGGACCTCTTGCTATGACTCTGTGGGGAAATGTCTCCATCCCCACGTCTGAGTCTCTGAGAGTCCCTGCAGCTAGAGTGAGGCCATGACTGGACTGAGGATACGCCAAGTGCCCATGGAGAGCAATCCAGCAGAAGAGGGCCTTGACCCTGCACACATGCCCTTATCCACACATGCTCCTACCCCAGACCCACACATATGTCCCTATCTAGCCAGTGCATAGCTTCAGCCATAAATGGAGGAGGCTCCTGTGGGGAGCCCTCTCCCACTCCCATAAGTGGCTTGGGATGGGAGGTTCTATGATCTGAAGACATAAACTACCCACCTGCCAGAAGGCTTGCTATTGCGGAGGTGGTTTGAAAGAAGCCCTGCCGTAATCTACAGGCAGGGGGCGCCACTGGCTCCACAGGAGGAGAATTGCCTACTTCTACCATGACAACCTCTAGAAAGTGCTCTGCTTGCAGCCAAGTTTCCTTGGGAACACGGGTTGGGGGGGTACTCCTTCAGGGACAGATAGGTCTGCTGGTGGCAGTGAAGGTGATAAGGGATGGGGAAGCGTGTTTATTCACTCAGTGACTGGCTGTACACTTACTATGTTCCTGGCACTATTGCTGTTTCACCAATACAGCTATGTTCAAGACACACCAAACTCCCCACCCTCCAGGAACTTGCATCTTAGGGGTAAACAGATGGTGTGTGCACTGTGTAATATTAAATCCGGATCAGGGCTGGAGATAAGAGTGCCAGGAGGGAGGGACCTTGTGGTCAGGGAAAGCCTTCCCATGAAGGGATGGCTGTGATAAAAACTGAATAAATTATGCTTATTTTAAAAATAATTAGATTTATTGAAATGGAAAATTCGGGGTCACATTTGTGAAATTAATGGTCTACATCCACCATTTTGTGTGTGTGTTTGTGTGTGTGTATATGTGTGTATGTGTTGTATACACTCTTATATGTGTGGGCATATGTACTGTGCATGTGTGTGGAGGCCAGAAGAGGACATCAGATGTCCTGCTCCACCACTCCCTACCTTATTCCCTGAGACTGGACCTCTTGTTGAACCTGGAGCTAAGCTCGTGGTCACAAGCCCAGTGAGCTTCCTCTCTCTGCCCACAACAGCACTGGGGTTAGACAAGCACCACCACTCCCATAGTTACTGAGATCTGATCTCAAATCCCCATGTTTGTGTGGCAAGCACTCTTAGTCATCTCTCCAGGCCTGAAACTCTGCCGTTTTACAGAGGAGGAAGCCAAGGCTCAGAGGCAGAGGCCAGGAGGTTGTGACAAGCCACTTGCTCATGGTCACTTGAGGGAGCAACAGAGTCTGGAATTCAACTGTCCTGATCCCAGACATAGATCTTTCTTGTGTCCATGCTGTGTGGACAGAGAGGCTCTGACTTCCACAGTGCAAACTCTCCGAGCAGGTGCAGTAAATAAAAGGCTCAGCTTCAAAGACAGATGATAAGAGACCCTATAAAGCGTTTATGGGCTGGGCTGGTGGTCAGCACCGCGTGACACTTCCAAACAAGTGTCTATAAAGGCTTTATGGCAGCCAGATGCTGCGTGGACTGCCATGATTGCTGAATCTTTGTAGACTCTCTAGCCTATGGCCCCTGCCCTGGTATGGTACCTTGCTCCGGGGAAGAAGCCCCCAGCTACGTGACACTTCAAGACATCTACTGCAGAAATGTAGGGACAGGGCACAGCTTGGGTCTGCAGTTGACACTGGTGAAAGCAGATGGTCAGAGACCCCCAACTCCTGAAAAAATTGGTTTCCCCTGGGGAAAGATGGCACACAACATCTAAACCTGAGCTCCTGAGCTTACAAAGATGTGACTAAATGATGTGTTGTCCTTTCTAGAAATCCAGAACAAAAAAAAAAAACAAAAACAAAAACCCATGTTTTCTTATCAAACATTCCCACCACTGCTGAGAATCCCCTTGCCCACAGCACTCCTCTTGGGGTGAACCAGCCTTCACAGCAGCCAGGAACCCTAGTTTTATTCCTCCCCCAGGAAATCTCCGAGGGCTGTAAGAATGCCAGCCTGGAACTGCAGTGTCCCAAGCAGCCCTGGTCCTTCCATCATCTGCAGAAGGGTTGTGTGACTTTTCCTTAGCAACGAGAGGAATGTCTGCTTGCCCCAGGTGGGGCACTAACAGGACAAAGAAATTATTACACCCAAGTCTAGCTGAGTGAAGCAGTGGTTTGTTGGGATTATTCACAGAAGCAGAGGTAAGGGGTTACTTAGAGCAACACCCACATCAGGAGAGCTGTACCCCTGGAGCTCGGCAGGAGATATTGTCTCTGGCCAGCAACTGTTGGCTGCTTTTATCAGCTTGGGGAGAGCCTCGTGAATCTTGTAAGTTTCGTGGGCTTCCCTACTTTTATGAGTGTTTGTCTGTCCTTCCTCTAGGAGGGACTATTTCAATTTAGAGTAAACAGCCGGTGAAAAAGCTTCTGCCACAGTGGCCTGATGTAACTTGGTGGTGGTTATGTGATGGAGAGTCCATGCTGTGCAGGACCTCTGAGGAGTTGTCTAGTCATATGTCACATAGGACATCAAGGAACCCTGGGCCATCCTACCCATATAACTAACCCCCAGTGTGGGTGCTGGCTGCTGCTTTCCAGTGACCTCTCAAGAGCTCTTCCACACCATTCTACTGATTAGAAAGGAATGGCAGCCCTCAGTGGTCTCTGCCCTTTGGCTCAGCCTGGTTCCCTCCCCTCATCTTACGTATTATTTTGTGTGCATGTGTGTCACCTCAAATGCCCAGGGCTCCCTGAGACTGTGGTCACCCCCAGAGGACACCTGCCTCTACTGAGTCCTGTGTCTGTGTCCAGGGAATGTTGGCCCAGTAATCATAACGGATGGTATCTAGCCTCTCCCAAAGCTCTCCACCTACGACTTTGGCAGGTTTCTGCCACGTCGTACACACAATGGCAAAGTCTTTACTGAGCAGGCATTTCATGAATATTACATAAATTGGCTAGTTAATTCATTAACCTGCCTTAGTAACTTGCACCAGTCTCTAAATCCTTCCTTACTGAGAGAGACAGTCTCCCCTGCTGAGCAATAGCTCCTCACCCAGTATCACTGTCTATCTTCTTGCTCTGTCTCCCCTGGACTCAGACTACCCTTGCCGTGGCCACGTGTCCTGTTCTCCAGTCCCTGAAGTGCCACTGCTATCACAAACCCCTGCTCACAGTCCAGAGGTTCCTCAATCACAAGAGTTGGGTTAGTGCTACAGAAAAGGCCTGGCCCTCAGAAGGACCAAGGAGAAGCTCCAAGCATGCTCACAGAACAGCAGCACCTGGAGAGAAGTTAGGGTTCCTCTTATTCTAGTTGGACCCTCATTTTATGTCTACCCCACCCCTGGTCCACCACACAGAGGAACCCATGAGGTCACCCTGAGAAGTGATACCCAGACATGTTCACTTATTTACATATCTAATGAGCATTTATTGGGCACCTGTGATCTTTAACCAGCAAATGCTCCTGTTATACAAGTCCTAGCTCCAAGCCTCAGAGACATGGTAGCAGTCAGGTCTGCACTAGATTTTTGAAGCAATTGAATCAAAACCCAAAAGGAGGCCTAGAGGCCTAGGTGTGACCTTCACACACCACACACTCTCTCTCCCCCCATCACACACACACACACTCACACACACACAAATACACACACATACACACACAAATACACACACAATTCTCTCTCCCCCCATCACACACACTCACACACACACACGGTGGTTCATAATGGCCTAAAGAGAGCAGTTTCTCTAGGAAGCCTCAATAAAATGGCACTGGACCATTGTTAGAGCCTAAGTTTCAGAGAAATCTCTATCAAGATGCCCATGGCCCAGCCAATCTTCCTCAGGACCAGGGGCAATGTCCCACCGCAGCCAATAACAGGAATGTGTTGATCTGACCAATGACCAGAACCCTAGGATATCTTGCTGGAGTCTAGGATCTGGCCAAAGCCAAGGCAGGTCTGGAATCAGAGGGGTGAAAGTTGGCTAGTGGATGGGGAGCTCCTAGCAATGGATGCTCCCCAAGCAAGGCTCAGGCGTGGAAACTCACGATGACAGACCTGCCCACCCCCAAGCTGGAGCGCAGGACAAGATGGGGTGGCATTGGAAGGAGGCTGAGGCCCCTGGTGGGAGTTATGGAAGCAGTCAGCACCCCTCCTAAGTGCCATGGCCTCCAGACCACCACACTACCCTACCCCACCAAGGAGCCAGAGGAACTAGGTACGCATGTGGCTGCTTCATTCTGAACCCTGGAAGTCTGTGGCTCTGCAAGGCTTGCCTGTGCACACGGCTGTGGCTGTGGCTGTGGCTCTGGGTAGGCCTATGGTGGAATAGCATCACTGACTTTCAAAGAGGGATGGGCTGGAGCCTGGGAGAAGGCTGGAGACTGTGGGCAGCCTTGTAATTTAATTATTCGACTGCAGAAAGGGGCCCTCATCTACTCGCGCTCATCCTTGTTAAGCTAATTGTCTGTCTCCTTCACTCTCCTCTCCCCCCCACCCCATGAGCTGGGGAAGTTGCTGCCGCCTAATTGAGTTATCATAAAGATAATGGCTGATGTTCCCGCCAGTGCTGAGAGAGGAGGATTCGTCTCACAGCGACTCAGACTGCAGACCCCCACCCCAGGGGCTGAGATGAGGGCAGCTGGGGGAAGAGAGTTCTACCCAAGGAGTCTACCTGACAGATAACAGGCTGTTTTCACACCCTGGAAGACAAAAGGGCCTGCCTTATGAACGTTTGTGGGTTTTTTTTTCCTGAAGAGGTAGCTATGCCGCTTAGTGAAAAGAACATTGACTTGGGGAGCAGATAGATCAGGTTTCAAGTCACCTCCCATAACTTTCTCAGTTACAGCTCTTCTGAACTTCAGTCTTTCCATCTGTAAAATGGGACCATCAAACTCCAGGTCCATGACTGGTAGAAGGATTCAGTGAGATACCTATGCATATATAAAGTTTCTCCACACTGATGGCTGTAGGGAGGGGTGAGTTGATGACAAGAGCTGGTTTGGAGACATCTGGTTTGGGCAAGTCGTCATGGAGACGGAAGGAAGACAATCTACACGGGCTTTCCTCACCTCTCCCAATGCACCTCACCTCTACCTAGCCCAGGCCCCCAAAGGCTGGGAGATGGATGCCGAGATGAGGAATCATACACAAGTTAAGCAGTGGGTCAGGAAGCACATGAGTCAAATTCAAGGACCAATCTGAGTACTGGGCAGGGTAAGACAGAGACCGGGAGTCCTGGCCTGGGTATGCAGGCAGGCAAGAGCCAGGGCACCAAGGCATGCCCAGGAGATGCTGCATTCAGAGGAGAAAAGAGTCCCAGAGACCTGAGGCCTGCCCCAGGGTCGGTGCAAGCCAGACCCCCCCACACCAGGTGGGACAGCTGACCAGGGTGGGTGAGTAGCACGTGACCGTAGCATCCCCTTGTTCCTCCAGTGCCCCCTCTGATCCAGCCCTTCGAGTTCCCGCCTGCCTCCATCGGCCAGCTCCTCTACATCCCCTGTGTGGTGTCCTCGGGGGACATGCCCATCCGCATCACCTGGAGAAAGGATGGACAGGTGATCATCTCAGGCTCGGGTGTGACCATTGAGAGCAAGGAATTCATGAGCTCCCTGCAGATCTCCAGTGTCTCCCTCAAGCACAATGGCAACTACACTTGCATTGCCAGCAACGCAGCAGCCACCGTGAGCAGGGAGCGCCAGCTCATCGTGCGCGGTGAGCGGGTCAGGCTAGCCTCTGGAAGGGGTGGGGGACCAAGAGCATCTTTGTAGAGTTCCAGTTGGAGTTACTGGCTCTTGGTAAGCTGGTTCTGGCTGGGTTCTTACAGAGAGACTCAAGCCTCTTCCTTTCAGGCCTGGAGTGGAGGGCATCCTTCCTTGGTCAGCCATGGGCACAGGAAGGATTGGAACTCAGGATTCTGAGCTCCCACTGCAGTACTTGCAAGAGCTCTCAGTCTTTTCTTGACTTCACAGGCTGTCTACTCCCAACATTGTAATGATCCAAGAAGGGCTGACATCTGCTGGAAGAGACCCCCTTACTTAGGGGACCCAGCAGACTGACAGCCTCTTTTTCTCCCTGCTTCCCTTCTTTCTACAGTGCCCCCTCGATTTGTGGTGCAACCCAACAACCAGGATGGCATCTATGGCAAAGCTGGTGTGCTCAACTGCTCAGTAGATGGCTACCCGCCACCTAAGGTCATGTGGAAGCATGCCAAAGGTGAGCTAGACAGTACCTGTGAGGGGAGCAGGGGAGGACCACTGGGACTGTTCCTGCATGCAACCTTGGGAGGAGTGGTGAATGCTGAGCTAGGGAACCCCTACATCTGGTGATACAGAAGCCATTCTCAGCCACACCAGGCTGAGACACGACAGGATGCTGAGTCCAAATTTCCTGCTTGCTGTTTGTGGTGCTAAGGATCAAACCAAGGGCCTCATGCATGACGGGCAAGCCCTCCACCACTGAGCTACATCCACAGCCCCAAAGCTCCTCTTGTCCCTACTGCTTGACCTCCTGCAACCCTAAAGCTAGTTCGTTTTGCTTTCCCACCCTTCCCTCCCCACCCTAGGGTCCTATCTAGTCTGAGAGCTTGGTCCCCACACGGCCCAGCCTAATCACAAGGATGCATTTGATATCCAACTAGACACCACATGATAGACTGTCCATAGCTAATGCTGGGATTGGAGAGGTACCCAAGACCATGGAAGACAGCTGGCCTCTTCCCCAGGGCTGACTGCACGTGACCAGGCAACTGTCACAGGAGAACTCAATCTCCTGGCCTACTGCCAAGTTGACCAAATATGGCTTCTTCTTCCTGTCCCATGAGTTCGTTCCAGCAAGTTCAGTGACACGGAGGGTTCTGCCTGAGGTACTGCCTCAACCATTTCTGTGCTTCAGAGCGAGGTCCAGGCCAGAGGGTATTTCATGTTGTGCAGTAGGACCTGTGTGGTGCCAGCACTGTGGGATGACGTAATCCTGCTGTGAAAGTTCCCAGATGGGCAAGAGAGCTTTACCAGGCCTTTCCTAGGTACCAGGTCACACCCACTCCCAACACCGCCCTAACTGCTGCCTCCTTCCAGGGAGTGGGAACCCCCAGCAATATCACCCAGTGCCCCTCACTGGCCGCATCCAGATCCTGCCCAACAGCTCCCTGCTGATACGCCACGTCCTGGAAGAGGACATTGGCTACTACCTCTGCCAGGCCAGCAATGGTGTGGGCACCGACATCAGCAAGGCCATGTTCCTCACCGTCAAAAGTGAGTATTGCAGCCGGGCATTGGTGGTGCACGCCTTTAATCCCAGCACTCAGGAGGCAGAGGCAGGCGGATCTCTGTGAGTTCGAGGCCAACCTGGTCTACAGAGTGAGTCCCAGGGCAGGCTCCAAAACAATACAGAGAAACCCTGTCTCGAAAAACCAAAAAAAAAAAAAAAAAAAAAAAAGAAGAAGAAGAAGAAGTGAGCTAAGGCTCACCAAGGCTAGTCTTGGCTCTCCCCATGCTTACCCATCCTCCCCCTGGGATTCTGCTATTCTGTCCAGAAAGAAAAAGGTTGCTCTGAGTTGAGTTTGACAGCCTCCTGGAGGCTTATCCAAAACAAAGACACACTCTGACTCGTCTCAAGTCAAGATGGCAGGTCCTAGGAGCTGCCTGGTAACTTCGGACCATTGTCAGTTGACAATTCAGTCTCAATACCTAAATTAAACAACCTCTTTCTGCTATTTAGAACATACTCAGCTATGTAAGACTGTTTACAGACTCAAAAGGAAATTGCCATATTCACGATGCATACTGGAAAACTGGGTTCCCAGTCCCGGTCTAGCTAATGATCTGTGTGACCTAGGGAAGACCATTTTGCCTCCCGTGCTTTAGTCTTCCCTCTTACTCTAAGTGTTCACTCCTAGCTTACAAACCTTCTAAAACTGTTTTTGAACAATACAGAATCTGAGGGTGAGTGGAAATGCTTAGGGGCAGCACAACTCTATAACTTTAACTCTTCAGGGAACGGCTTCAGCATTCCCTAGCCAGGGCCACCTTGATGGCCCTGGAAGCCACTATTTGTTAGCTCTCTGAGTTCCATTAAGCACCACAGCAGCCATTCTTGCTGGGTAAGCCTATTCCTTATTCATGGGTCCCCAAGAACCACAGGGCAAGTGTTCCTGTAGTCCTGTGTTAGGAAATGGACTTTGGACAGTGGAAATAACAACCTAAGTTTTGGTGTCCAACAGCCAAATGTGATTCTGGGGGCTGTGATGTCACTACTATGGAACTCTGATAAGCACATATGTCCTCCTTAAACCACATTTTCCTGTCTACAAAGATGATATAATGGCCCAGAGTTCAGTCTGTGTCCAGCCCTTCATGTATGTCCAGCAGCCAGTGGCCCTGACTGGGCACAGGTGTGGCCACCAGTGGCATTCTTTCTAGATTCCCTCTAGGGCAGCTGCAGAGAGCTACGGGACCTATGTGCAGTCTACCCTGTACCTCCTGAGAGCTCCCTCTGTGAGCAACCCTGGGCCTTTACCCAGAGAGGGACGCCCTGCCAGGAGATTGATGCTGAGGGAGCTACCCCTGACCCCCAACCAGCAAAGTCCCCATGCTAGGAGCAGCCTCCCTCCCATCATCAAAAAGCACTTTGTCCTTAATAAAGCCAGGCAATCGATCTACACCCCTCAACCAGGGAGAAACACAAGGAGAAGAGCAGCTGCCCTGGACCTGTCCTTGCCAGTCCACCACAGACTGTCTTCTCGCTGTCAGCAGAAGGCCCAGCTCTCCACAGCACTGTACCAGTGAGCCTGCTGCACTGGGGCCTGTGGATTTCCATAGGGGACAGAGCAGCAAAGGGCACAGTGGTTGGAAGGTAGAGAATGTGGGAGGAGTCCTGACTCATGCCAGGTTGGACTTAAGATGAGTCACCTCATTTCTGAGAACTGTAATATTCTGTGTTGACTGCGCCAGCCCAAAGGAGTGAGAAAGCAGTTATGAGATATTAGGTCATTATCTCTATCTATCTATCTACCTATCTATCTAACTATCTAACTATCTATTGTGCATGTGCACGCACGCGCACACACACACACACATACACACACACACACACACACACACACACACACACACATAGAGTTTACCAATGTGATAGCTGGAGAAAGCCCAGACACCTCTTAGTCCATTCTAAACGCCCCAGTGTCACCAGCACTCTCCCTGACCCACTTGTCCAACCAGCCACACAAAGCCCATTTCAAGGCTCACCTTGGTGTGTCCCACCTTCAGGAAATATTTGACTTGATTCAGCTGCATGGTAATCAGATCTAAGCCTTCAGAGGAGGAACTGAGTTTTGTGCCCCCTGTTCCCAAGCAGTAGAAATAAAGAAAATGTATCAGAATGTACAGTGTACCCTAAAGAATCATCCAGGGCTAACTGGACCTTTTGGCTAGGCCTTGCTGAGAGGACATTCACATTACTGACCTGACAGTACCGACAGGTGGTAGGTGCTCCATGACCAGGAGAGTAGAGTAGACGTCCCCAAGTTCAAATCCCAGCTCTGCTACTTGACAGCTATGAGATTTTATGGACAGCAACCTCTGTGAGCCTGGTGTCCTCCTCTGTAAGCTTACAGCTATAGTATAGAAGGCCTCCAACTTCACAATTTCCAACTTTTACCATGAGGTAAAAGTAGTGCATAGTCAGTAACAACTATACTGCAAAATTTAAATGTTGCTCCTTTTCCAGGCTAATAATATTATAGTCTAGAACTCTTCCCCAATGCTAGGCAACAGCAATGACAGAAGCTGTCACTTAGCCACATGGGCAAGAAGGTAAACAAGAGGCATTCCTGTCTACTGTGCAGTAAGGTAGAAAGCTTGTAGGACAGCTTCTATGCAGTACAGACTACATTTTATTCTCCTGCCCTCCCTCCCCTCCATGCTCCACCAGACACACTAGGTAAGTATATTCAATACGTTTTAACTTAAGACACTTGCAACTCACCATAGGTTCCTCAAGGGGTCACCCTGTTATGAGTTGAGGAACGTGTACTTTTTCTCACTAGTGAGGTTTCAGTGAGATTATGCATCAGCATCGATTTACACGGTGCTCGACACAAGATACACATCTGATCATTGTTGGCAACTGTTGGTTCAGGGCCTGGAGATGCCATGTTGAGTGAAACAGAGCCTCTATTCCCAAGGGCGTTAAATGGCAGGTGTGTAAATGTATGACAGATGGGTGAGAGGGGATTTCTGAGGAGAGTTTGGAACATATAATAATAGGGTCTGTGGAGTCCTACAACTAAGTATCTGTAAATAGACATGACACAGTCAAGATCAAAGAGCTCAGAGTCAGAGAATCCAGAGTGGTGTGACTCTGTCCAAGGCTAGAACAGGGAGCCAGAGCTCTGGTGTCCTAGGGCCATAGCAGAGTGTCCCTCCTCTAAGAGAGGGAGCCCAGTGTCCTCTACCTTTTTGGTCATCTGGGTTCCCGTCTGTCTGGACAGTACTTACATGAGAGTGGCCCTTACTAACTCATGTGTCATTTCCCCTGTGAAACCTCACAGGCACCCACTGTGAGGGTCACACTGCACCTGTGTGGGACAGGTGCACTCTGTCCGGTCCCTGGGGAGTCCATAACAAAGCCCAACTGACCCCTGAAACCATCCAGCCCAAACAGAGTGCTAAGGGTCTGGGGGCTTGTCCAAGCCCTTGGATATCCTAGAAGACAATTCCTGAGTGGCCTCCACTCATCTTTGACCCCGAAGTCTTGGTATGGATGTCTTGGTATAGATAAGTCTCTGAGTCTCTGAGTCTAGCCCTACCCTTTCACACGGGGCACTTTCAGATCCTCTCCCCACATCCTCCCCGGGAGAACAGGAGATGATTCCTTTCCACAGTAGATAGTGGGTCAATGCCATTGGGTCACACAGCTGTGTCCACAACCTAGACTGTCGGCCACCCCTTCCTTCCTCTGGGCCATGGTTGCCTCACCCATGAAATAAGAATTCACTCAAACTAGAAAATCCAGCCCTTAGCTGGGCTACGCCACCTCTATCCCAGGAAGCCATGGTTCCAGCAGCCTGTGGAGTCTACTCAGAGTGCCAGGCTGTTGCCTCCCAGGACTTGATTGACAATAAACATAATTAGCAGAAGAAAATATCACGTCCACAAGGCTACCTCTAATCTCCATTTTAAATGAGAGAGAGAGAGAGAGAGAGAGAGAGAGAGAGAGAGAGAGAGAGATTCCAAAAGGAGGAGAAGGAGCAATCCCTGCTCCACCTGACACACAGAGGAAAAGAAACCATCTTCAAAGAGAATTCTTCAGTGAGAGGCAGGTACAAAGCCAAGCTGCTTCATTGGGGGTGGAGAGGACTAGCTGTGTTTTGATGCCACCATCACATGGCAGTCCCCCCAAGGCCTCCACTGTCCCCCATCTTTACAGTGCTCTTCCTGCCCTAGGTTCCCCTCCACCTATCTGGAGGCTCCAGTGGCTGGGCCACAGACAAAGCCCATGGCCAATTAAACCCAGAAGGGCTCTTTGTTTGGTTTAAGTTTTGATTTGTTTGTTTAGCAAAATGTCAGGCCAATTAAAGTGAGCTCCAAGGGCCCTCAGCTCCCACACACCTGCATCACAGGAAGGCAGATGGAAGGAATCGGACCCTAAAGGAGGTGGGTGGATGGAGGGAGTCAGCCTAACCCAAGGAAGCCCTTGGCTATGGCAAATTGGTTTATCTGCCATAGCTGACCACTGGCACTGAGGTCAAGACGCAAAACCTTAGGAAGCACAGTCCAGTCTATGTCCCATGATCCAGGAAAATCCCTGTTCGAATTTGCCCAGTGAAAGCAACTCTTATCAGACAGAAGGGGTGTCTCCTAAGACCTGGTAATGGGACTACTGCCTCTCACGGGGATAGGAATCAATGAACCAAAGGAAATGGCCATCCAGAGACCACACCTGTCCTGACCTTGTAGCCTATGCCTGCCTCCAAGCTTCCCAATGCTTTTATTTTATTTTTTATTTTATGTGTCTGGGTATTGTGCCTGCATATACATCCTATGCCTCATTTGTGTGGCCGGAAGAGGATGTTGGATCCACCGGAGTTACAGACAATTGTGAGCCACAATGTGGGTGCTAGATATTGAACCCGGTCCTCTGAAAGATCAGCTAGTGCTCTTAACCCCTGAGCCATCTTTCCAACCCCCCAATGCCTCTTTTTGAAGTCTTTCCTCCCTTGCTTGGGCCCTTGACATGAATGAACTATTTGCAATTCGTGTAGATGATGCCAGGACACACAGATTGGGATGTCACAAGCATAATGCCCCTCTGGGAACAGATGGCAAACTGAGGCACAGAGAAGTATAACAGGAGTGGCTGCAGGGTTCTCCTGTGTATTTCCTGGTGGTGGGGCCTGGCTGTTCACTGTCTCTGAGCTACCTGGGGCCCAGAGCTCACCTGTCTTTCCTGTTTATGAATTGCAACCCTGGCACCTAACACAGACAAGACCTCTACCCACTCTGGCACTCTGTGCTGGAAATGGACGGCCCCTGCTTGCAGGTCTGATCAACCTGGCATCACTTGTGGCCTCCCAGACTTTTCCCTTGGCCCTATGAGCTCCTGAGAAGCTGAGGGGTAGGGCAGACCCTCTTCGGGATCTGCGAGCAGTGGGGAGAAGAGGCAGAAAATTGAGTGGTGGACAGGACTCAGGGCCACTACCCCCACTTACAAAGTTGCAGAATTTGGAGACTGTTATTGGCTCTTTCTCCTCTTAGGTAATGGCCATTGGCCCCTCACTATCCTGTGCCAAACCAGGGAGTCTCCTCTGCAGGCAAGGGTAGAGGACTCCCTGGATGTTTGCACTAGAGGGAGAGAGTGATGATTTCCATGGTGATGATTAGCCAGTGGCCTCTCTGACCTTATTGATTTCCAGACTTCATAGTAAGAACCAACACGTTGTCTTGCGCTTCGTCAAGCAGAAGCAAGAACAGGCTGTAGCTTCCTTTCGTCCCTAGGCCTTCTTTACAGATGAGCAGGGAGTTAGCAAAGCTCCCTGGAGTCTGCAGCCTCCAAAGACCCTGGGAAGACAGAAGAAGCACTCAGGGATCAGAAAGTGCCCGACCAGGAAACCTGCCCTGGGTAAACCGAGACTCAGGGTATTACCCCCATTCACTGTCTCTCACCCCTCAGACCCAGGTGGGGTTCCTGGTCCTGCCTTTCAGAAACCACTGCCTGAATGTTTCAGGGGGGGCTGGAAAGATAAAATATCTCTCAACCAACAAAATGTAGGACAACTAACTGACCTCGGCTTCCCAAGTTCTGGGATCACAAGCATGCGCCACCACACCAAGTTTCTGATACTTTCTTACGTGTGTGTGTGTGTGGTTTTTTTTTGTGGTTTGTCGGGTTTCCTTTGGTTTTGTCTTTTGTTCTCTGAGACTGAGCCCTGAGAAGTCTGAGTCTTCAGACTGGCCTGTGGATGCCCTTGAACTTCTCATTCTGCGGCCTCCACCTCCTGAGCACTGGGATTACAAATGTGCCACCACCCCAGATGTGCTATGTTGAAAGTCAAACCCAGGACTTGGTGCATGCTAGGCAAGCACACTGCCAACTCTACATCCTCAGCACACAGTGTGTCCTATTGTATCCCATGCTACTTTGATTTTCCAGGAGAGGTGGAGCTGGGGTACAGCCTTGAGGAGCAAGCAAAGGGAGAAAGGAGGCATCAGGGAGACTGGCAGCCAGGCAGAGGCCCTGGGACACAAGTCTGCGTGGTGAAGAGAGCACCTGAGCAGAAGGCATCAGCTAGGGACTGAGAGTGGGGAGTAACACTAAAGTGTGGGCATGATATCCTAGAGGGGAGGAATGGCGTTAGGACCCTGAGCAGGGACTGGAGAGGAAGGAGGATTTCACTCTGAAGGAACAGTGCCAAGCCTTTGTGAATTAAGTCAAGAGCCTGAGACTAAAGAGAAGGGGTGGCAGTGTCACCCACAAAGATGATCTGGATGGAGAGGTAGCATGGATGCTACGGCAAAGTAGAGGTGCCTGGTTAGCCTGGGGCTCCCACTGGGGTGAGATGTCTACGTAGAGCTGGGGGTAGCCTTTAGGACCCTAGAGACTCAATTCTCTGTGGCAGATTATCTTCTTGACCCAGAAAACAAGACTTATGGACCTAGTACAGAATTCCCCTGTTTGCTGCTTTCAAAACCCTGCCTGTTTCCCCTGCCTGCTGCAACAAAGTACCACCAACTAAGCTCCTCAAAACACCACAGACTTACTCTTTCACAGCTCACAGAGTCTGACTCGGGGTGCTGCTAGGCCTGTGCTTGCTCTCCTGAGGCCAGCTGAGGAGGCATTCTTGCTTCTTTGGGGATGGCAGCAAGTTTGGGGGCCCTTACCTCACTCCAGCTTCTGCCCCATCACCACATGGCTTTCCCTGCGGGGTCGTGTCATCTTCTCTGTGTGTCCCTTCCCAGCACCAGCTCCAGTATGAGCATCTCATGCTTTGATCAGAAAGGATATCACCCACGGCTAGTGGACTTCAGGAGACCTTCTTGGAGCCCCACAATCAACCATCTTGGCCTGAGTACGAGCTGTCTCCTAGCCAATCCACCCTCATTTATGGGCCTCAAGCTCACAACTCCACAGCAGGGGTCAGCAAGCTAGGCCTCACCTCTAGTTAGGGTTAAATCTTGCCGGCACCTGCATAGCCAGTCCCAGGCCATACTCCTTATTCATTCTATTTGTCTGTGGCTTCTTTGACACTGAAATGGCCCGCAAAGCCTAGAATACCAGCCCCTTGGCCCTTTCCAGGAAAAGCTTGCAACCCCAGTTCTGGGGCATTCTCAGCAATGACCCAGAACACCTTCTCTTAGTAGCCAAAGAAAAATGGTCAAGTTTCTAAAAGGGTTCTGTCTGTTCCAAGCCATCTTTAACCATCACTGCTGCCCGCCCCGAGCCTCCTAGGCTGTCGGGGGAAGGGGCTTAATGAGCTAATTCGTGGAAAGCATTAACCACGGTGCATGCACATAATAAGCATTCAATAAATGTTAGCTATTATTACTACTATCTCTTTCCCAGCACACTCAGTGGGGAAAATGGGTCCCCATCCCCCACCCCCCTTCCGCTCTTGCACACCCTGGCCCACAGCCAAGGGAGGAAGTGACTGCCCCGTTTCATAGCTGGCCGGAGGAAGGTCTGGTGGGACTGAGGGCAGCAGCGGCACCCTCCACACACCAGAGACAGGCCTGCAGTTAGAGGCTGCAGGGTCCCACCCTTCTCAGCGGCCCAGAGTTCGGCATCCTTTGCATGTACACACACACACACCCTCTTCCTGCCTAAGTCCTAATGCCTGCATTCTTAGGCCGTGGACAGCTGGAGTCTTGGGGGCATGCAGCTCCCCAGACTCCCTCCTGCCTGTTCACCAAGGCCAGGCTGGCTGCTGCCACACAGTTTGAACTAATCTCACACTTCAGGTGGAGCTTGCCTAATCAGGGGCGACAAGAAGCGGGAATGGCCTGGCTCTTTAAGAACGGGAAACAAAGCAGGCACCAGAAGGCACCCCCCTCCCAAGCTGTCCCAGGGGAAGCTCACAGAGCTGGGCTGCCACTGAGGCTGAGTGGAAACTGCTCCCACCTCCTGGTGTGCCAACGATGCCCCTTTGTGGCGGCTTATCTCAGACTGCCAAGCAGGTCCTGTTCTTGTCAGGGAGCTTGTTAACATGGAGGGGGACATGGGCTTTGCAGTAAGGGAGGAGAAAAGACTGAGTTTGAGGGGAAGGAGTCTCTCTCACCTCCTGCTGCTTGTAATCCTTTTGAAAACAAAAGGCTCTGAGAGCCCCCAGAGAAAGAGGAGCACTTTCTCTCCTGACTGGGTGGGTGTACAGAGCTCTGCTCCAGGGCACCTGCTGTCTCTAAGAGCTGAGTCCACCTGAGGGCAAAGAGGAGGACTTCCAGAATCCCATTTCATCTCCCTAAGATATCCTTTTCCGCTGGAGAGATTGTTTTCAGAAAGACTTCCTGAAAAAGCCAAGGCCCTCCCTTGGTGAACACTGACTTTGTTGTCACGCTTCCAATTTTGGTGGCTTTGGGAGCTTCCTGTCTGAGGAAAGAGAAGAACCAAGCATTTAGCCCTATGGCTCTTTACTTTGGCCATCTAAGGCTCTCCCAGGCTGAGAGTGACCTCACTCAGACCCATTAAGTCACAACCCTTAAGGGCTGGGTCTACACCATGGTGGTCTTATTGGTCTTGCTTTTGGGGGGTTGTGGTTGAACAATGCCTCATGTAGCTCAAAGTCACTATACAGCTGAAGGTGGCCCTGATTTTCCTGCCTGCCTCCTGTTGCCACTATGCTCAGGCTGGGGACTGAACCCAGGGCTTTACCCAAGCTAGGCTCAACCAACTGAGCTACGTGGTCCATGCTAAGTTACTAAGCTTCATAATAGTTCTCAAGTGTCAACAGGCCCTCCCTACAACACACATCTGGGAGAGCAGACTTGTCATCCTTGGTCCCCAATTTCAAGACCAATCTGCTTTCCCCAAGTCAGCCTTCACCACACAGCCCTGGTGTACTAGTGTCAGGCACATACTCTGCCTGTCCCCAACCCCCCTCCATCCTCTTCCTCTGTCCAATGTCACAGGGCTAGCAAGTTACCCAAATGCCCTGAGCTGGACTCTGCCAGTTACTGGCTGTGTGACTGTGTGTGACTGTAGCCTATTTGCTTCCCAAATCTCAGTTTCCCCATCTGTAAGAATTCAGTATCTTCATTCCTGGTGCACAGTAAACCCTCAGTCAAGTGACACTTTCTCTTCGACCAGCACCAAAGAGCCTCATTGTGAGCCCCTCAGCCTCCAACAACTGGACCGTTGTCATCAGTTTCTTCCCATTCTTCCAGCGAGGCAGTGCTTCTCCACTGGGTATTCGTAGCTGACACGTCCCTCCCCAGTGGCTTGAGGACTGTCAGAAACAGCAGCTGAGCTCCCATCACCAAAGAGGAGCGGCAGGGAGCCAGACACAGAGGGAGCCTGCCTCATTGTCCCTGCTCCTGCCCCAGTCCATAAGGACTGGCCTCTGGCCCCCCACATACGTCATACACCTGTTTTCTGCCTTCTTCTGGACTCTTCCCAAAACTCACCCAGGAGTGTGGGGGGGTGCTACCAGGAAGATGTCTAGGCTAACACTAAACGTAGGGGCATGGGGAACTGTCAGAGGCTTGATTTCCTCCCTGTGGATCAGGATGGTGTGACTTCATACCTGCTGATAGAGGAGATAGATCCTGATCTGACCTCCTCTGAAGCGAGGAATGAGGTGCTCATCCAAACAACTTCATAAACTCAAGGAATAGATCCATCCTAGCTTAGGATGTGAGACCTGGGAAAGGCAGGAAGCTGGGAAACGAGACAAAGTCCAATCCATAATGCAAAGTCTGAGGACTCAAGACCCTTCTTCCCAGCCCCTAGGAGGCAGAAACAGGCAGATCTCTGTGTGTTTGAGGCCAGCAGAACTACAAAATAGAGAGACCCTGTCTTCAAAAAAAATGTACCTCCAAGCCTGAGGCTGGTGGCAAAGTGTGTGGGTGCTGAGGTGAGCGCTGTCTCGTGGTGTTTTAAGAGTCTATCGGCCTCTCAAATCAAATCAAAGTGTAAATAGCAGGCAATCTTGGCAGAACCTTGGGGGTGACAGGAACCAGCCTGAGAGTAATTCCACAGACGGAACCGGTAACATCGAATTCTGACAACTGTCCTGTTCCTGGAGTTGATTTCCTCTCTCCTGGCTGGCAGCCCCAGGAGGGCCCTGGATCCCAGGGAGGGATGGCCACTCTCTGCAACCAGTGCCCCCCTGTCCTCCACCCCTCTTTTCTCTTTACTGCACTTGCCATTAAGACCCCATGGGACCTGGAGGAGGCCTAACCGGCAGTGGTTGGAGCTCCATGGTCCATCAAGGCTGTCTGGAAGGGAGGGTGTCACAGAAGTTCCTTTTTATAGCTATGTGCCAGGCTGGGGCCAACAGAGACTTCAAACCATCAAACCAAGGAGACACACGCAGGAGAGCAGGCCCAGTTGGGATGCCTTGCAGGAGAAGTGTCCCCATATGATAGACATGGAGTCGGGGAAGGACCTGGAACCCTCCAGGCTGCTGTTCTGCCCCCTACCACCGTTTGTCCCATGTTAGACACTCGAGTGTCACTTGACAACACAGGGATGGAAAGTCTTAGGTGGATGGGTCTGCTGCCCACCAGAAGTCTCTCAGGGTCACCTCCCATCTAAAGAGAGCAGCACGGCAGCCATGCTGCCATCAGCACATCCACCCGGGACTCTGTCCCGTGCTCAACCTTCACTGCCACCTCTGTCTGGGCCCCTGACACTGGGACCCCTCCCTCGATCCCCAGCAGGGTCACCTGCTAAGGCGGCCCCAGCAAGCACATAGAGGCCACGCCATTTAGTGACAACCCATTTCTGCAAACCAGAGGCCGTGTGCAAGGAGGGCATGCAAAGAGACGTAAGAGGCGGCCAACCCCGTCACCAAAGCTCAGAGGGTGAATGGCCCCTGCTGGAAGCCTCGGGCTCCTGTCTGAAGAATGGGACTAAGGGGACTCATTTCCTGTGGTCAGCATCTGGAGAAGCGACTGAAAATGAAGCAATCACTTACTGCATCCAGAGCACTGGAGGTGCCAAGGAGGCCATGGAGCTAGAGAAGAAGCAAGTGGGCCTGGGCCTCACTGCAGGAGACAACAGCACAGAGTCCCTCTGAGGAGGTCACTCACGAGGAGCATACATATGCTGCCACAGAGCAAGCTCACCACCACAGAGCACCGCAGGAGTGCGTGCGTGTGTGCGTGTGTGTGCGCGTGTGTGTGTGTGTGTGTGTGTGTGTGTGTGTGTGTGTGTGTGTGTGTGTGAAAGAGAGAGAGAGAGAGAGAGTCCAGACCCATGCTCCTGTAGATGTCTTCACGGAGGCCATTTTTAACCTAAGAAGTCTCCTACTGGAGGATGCATTTGTTAAAGCAGAAAGACCTTGTGGTCCAGCGCAAGAGGCAAGCAGGAGGAAGCCAGGCAAGGAGAGCAGACAGGGCCAGCATTTGCTGACCTGATGCACTCTACGGTGGGTTTGAGGATCTTGTTGTCTCATTAAGCCTGACTGCTCACGGGCCCCATTTGGGAACAGTAGGACAACCTGACCTTTAAAAGATGAGCCGGAGCCCGAGGGAGAGAACAGAGACAGAGTTCTCTATTATGGCTTGCTGGCTGGAGAGTAGACTGCCAGCAAGGACCCAAGAGGAGCTGGAGACTCCTATATGCCAGCAGACAATGCCTCAAGTCCCTTCTCCAAACAGTGAGCTATTTTTCCAGGCTGTCTTCCCCTTTCTCCCGAGCAAAGGACCGCCCCAGAGCCCAGAGCTGCCCAGAGTCCAGAGCTGAGCCTCAGTCCAGCTTCGACCCTTCTCTCTAGTGGCCTTAGTTATCTGCCTCTCGCGCAGGGCGCTCACTACTGCCACAGCAGTCAAGCTGCTAGAAAGTTCCTCTCGGGTCAAGCAGGTGGCTAGCTGCCTTTCTGCCCTTTCAGGGGGGTGGGTTTCCTCACTCCTGTGGGTTGCAAATTCCATTTCCAGTGTGGGTGAAGTTGGCCTCGGTCCTGCCCCACTCCCCCATCCCCCACCCAGGCACTGCTCTCTGCCCAGAAGACAGAATTTCATGAGGAACTTGGCCTTGTGGCTCTCTCTCCCTCCTCTCTCTCTCTCTCTCTCTCTCTCTCTCTCTCTCTCTCTCTCTCTCTCTCTCTCTCTCTCTCTCTCTCTCCTTCCCTCCCTCCCCCTTCTCCTCCTCCATCTGTCTTCTTTGCTCCTCTTCCTCTTCCACCTTCCTGCCCTCTTCCTCCTCCTCCTCCTCCTCCTCCTCCTCCTTTCCTTCTCCTTCATGGCCCTCATTACGCTGTTACTCAAGCTGTCTCAAACAATCCTCCTGCCTCAGCACCCGCCATAGCTGGTACTACAGGTGTACCCCCTCTGTGTCAGTTTCCCCCCTCTTTTCAGGTGTACTTCTGCTCGCAGAGCGGCCTTGGGCAAATCGCTTCCTTTAACAACCTAAGAACCTCCCCTTGTACAGAGTATTATGGGTTGTAATCCTATCATTCATTTAACTCAGTCTATCTAGAGTATCAACATACATCATCAATATAAAAATGTAAGTGAGATATTTTAGATTTCTCTTCTTTTTACATTTCTGAAGCCTGGTGTCTGTTTTACATTTATAGTGCCTCTCAATCAGCCCCAGCGTGTTTCATATGCTCAGCAACGCCTGTGGCTGGTGGATGCAGACTTAGCGGAGACGGTCTTTGTCTGGGCACTCTGATTCTGTGGAATCATCTGCCAGGAACATTTTAAGGGAGGAATTTGGTGTGCATGGGTCTAGCTAATGTTTCCCTTAGAGAAGGAGTAGGACATGGGTGTCTGTGGGGAGGGGGACACGGAGCCTGGTAGGACAGGTACTGTACCAATAATGTATGCTCATTGTGTCCCCATAGCTGTTTTGTGGGACAGAGAGAAGTTAACTTAAATGTGTTGAAAGCCCAAAAAGCTTGCAGTGACAAGATGAGAGCCAGGTCTCAGGGCTACCAAAACCTTCAGGCTCCCCCACTCCTTGCCTTCAGTGACTTCCCTGGATTGGCAGTAAGGAGAGCCTAGGTGTGCCTTGCTTGGCACTATAAACACATCTAGCCAATGGGAGGATGGGGGAGCAGCCCCCAATGCTGTTGCTATGCAGGGCTGAGAAGTCAAAGATCTCTGACTACCCCGTGTCTGTCTCTGGGTAACCCTGATTGGAAAGACAAGCGCCCTGAAGTGGACGCACAGGTCCTGCACTGCTCAGAGGTGTGCCACCTGCAGGGTGAGTGGGACCCACTTGGCAACACTCAGGCCACGGCATGAAGCTGCCTCTGGATAGATGGTGTCTTTACACAGGGTGCCGTAGGCCTGCATGCAAGGCAGAGCGTAGATGAGGAAGCTCCCCAGGGCAGCTCAGAGCTGGGAAGTTTTCCCAAAGACTCTTCCTCCCCACCTCCTTCCCTTCCCAGACTTTAACCTGTGATAAGCCTGAAGCTGCCCCATCCTCTCTCTCTGTCTCTCTCTCTCTCTCTCTCTCTCTCTCTCTCTCTCTCTCTCTCTCTCTCTCACACACACACACACACACACACACACACACACACACACACACACGAATAGGATCACTTTTCTCCCAACTGCCTCGGGCCCTAGGCCCACCCAGTGGCTCAGATTCAGGCCTTGCTCATTCCCTGCGGGTATACCAGAAGCAGCTGGGTCTCCCCCTCTCTAGCCTTCCCACCCTCCTGTAAAACATGGAGGCATCTGCAGTGCAAGGCTCGACTTGTCGATGTAAAATCTCACTCTATATTCCACCCAGGTTTATACGAGTGAATTATGCAAATCTTTGATGGAAAAATATTCCTGCGCACATCCTTGAGAGTGTAAAACCTTAGTCAATAATTCATACTTGGATGTCTCTGACTGCAGGCTTTTTCTTCATTATAACTTACACCTCGTTATTTGTCTTTCGCATTTTATTGTATATTCTGGTGTAATGCCGTGCATTATAAAGTTTATCTGCTTCATTATTTGATGAGCCGGGACTGGGGAATGTGCTGAGACATTGGTACAGGGAGCCTGGGGCTAGGGGCTGCCTCCACCCTACCTCAGATTCTACACATGGAGGCCCCAATGGGACCAGCTGGCTGTGAGGTGTGACCTCAGAGAGCCTGAGGAAGCAGGTGCTGCCCTCCACCTTCTTGCACCTGTTCAAATCATCCCTTCACCCTCAGTTGGTGTCTGAGGTTGCACCCCTCCAGGCCCACCCTTCCTTTCTCCAAAAGCTTCTTTGGTCATAAGCTCCAGCTGTCCCTGGAGAATTGCCTGGGGCCATCACTGTCTGGGCTAGTCATTAGAACTGGAAGAGGTCCATGGCTGGAGAGATAACTCGGTTGGTAAAGTGGTTGCTGCACAAGCAAGAGGACCTGAGTTCCCATCCCCAGAGCCCTTGTAAAAAGCTGAGCGTGGTGGTATGCCTGTAATCCCAGCACTGGGGAAGCGGAGACAGGAGGATCACTAAGACCAACTGGCAAGACTGGCTGGCCAAATCAATGAGCTCCAGGTTCAACAACTGACATCAGTCTCTGGTCTCTGCGTGGACACACACACACACACACACACACACACACACTCACACACACACACACACATACTCACACTCACAAGCACGCAGCATGAAAATAAAAGAGATGACAGCAGTCCAGGAGGACACTGGAGGGAGCTGGGGAATAAGAGGAGTCACTGGAAAGAAGCAGACTTTGTGCCAGCAGATCAAGTTTTGAAACAAGAGAAACCAGGGTCTCTTTACTCACCATTGCAGACACAGCAATGGTGGTCAAAGGTGAGCTCCTCTCCGACCTGCAGAACACAGTGTGAGCAGACTCCATGTACTAGGTCTTAGTGAATGTTTGAGGTGAGTGTGAGTCATGCCTTCCAGTACTTCCCTAGGTACATTCCTCAGATGTCTCCCATGTTCCTGTCACCCAAAAATACATCTGTCTTCCCAGTCCCTCCATCTTGGATGGAACTTGGCGTGTTACAACATGTATACGTAAGGCCTAGCATAGTGCCTGCACATGGTGGTTTTAGTTACACAGAGGGCAGGGTCCAAGACTTCAGAGACTCTGCCCACCTCCCTCCCTGCTTCTGATCAAGACACACAAGTCCAGAGGAGGCTCTAGTGTTGGTAAGACTCCTTGCCCAAGCAAGTGGAAGAGGCCTCCTGAGGACCATCTAGGACCTTGGCTTTGCCTTGGTGAAACCACAGGGTCAGCAGGTGGGGCAGGATCTGGGAAGCCCTAATAGCGTTGCTGGAAGGTCTTTTATAATGTCCCTACCCAGACCTCCTGTGGAACAAGCCAGAGCTAAACACACCTCAGCTACCCTGACAAGCAGAGACCCCGGCCTTAGAGTATGATCCTGAACCTGAGGTCCACCAAGACCCCAGACATCTACAGAGCTGATTCAATGTGTTTGACTGTGGAAAAAAATCACATTTTTATGTTAATCTCTAGCTGAGATCTAGTCATTCCCTGTGAACAGAAGCCACAAACCACAGCAGTAACAGTGTGTGTGACTGTCACCCATAGAAATGCACAGATATTTTCATGTCATGTCATATTTATTGTAGATCTCTCAAAATAGCATTTGTGCTCATCACTGCTACAAAAGCATGGTAATATAAGACAGTAATTATAAGGCCTGCCGCCAGATCTTATCTCATAAAGAAGAAGAGCAGAACATATTGATGTGTGATAAACAATATCCAAAGTTTGCTTGTTAGTGTTTTTAATATTTGCATAACCATATTTCAATATAACTGGGGTTTTCTGTAACTGTGTTGTGCATGTAAAACCTGGTATTGCTAGAAGGGTCCAGGAAGTGTAAGAGGGAAAGGAGGAAGGTGCCAGGCATGGTGGCAGGGATAGGCAAACAGGGCGCCCCTTCTTGGGACGAAGCCCTCTGAAGCTGGGCAGCAAAGAGCAGAGCTTGGGGCAGGGGTGGGGGCTGACATCCAGGGCTGGATTTATGGATGGTGCTGGGGCATTGGGGTTTGAGACAGCCAGGCGTGGATGGGACAGAGTGAGGAGCAGGGCTTCTGTCCCACAGGTGCCTCCCCAAGGCTGGTCTTGGGGATCTTCACAGCCCCTTCTCCTCTTCCCCAGTCCCAGCCATGATCACTTCCCACCCCAACACCACCATCGCCATCAAGGGCCATGCCAAGGAGCTGAACTGCACTGCACGGGGAGAGCGGCCCATCATCATCCGCTGGGAGAAGGGGGACACTGTCATCGACCCAGACCGAGTCATGCGATATGCCATTGCCACCAAGGACAATGGCGACGAGGTGGTCTCCACACTTAAGGTGGGTACCCAGGCTCAGGGGCCCCATTGCATTAGGTAAATGGGGAGACTGGGAGCCCTCTCCCATGCCTGACTAAGTACCTACCATGCCCAAACGATGCTCCTCTCCACCCAGGAATTTCTAAATCAGAACCTCAACCTGTCTCCTTTCTGCTCACCTCAGCCATAGTTGTGTGGGTTTCTCAGCCCCTCTTCCTTGCCTGGAACCCCTGAGCCTCTACTGTCCTTCTTGGGAACACCCCCACCCAGAGCCTCTTTCATGACCCTTTCTCCTTGCTTGAGTTCCTCTAGATGCAGATCTCAAACCTTCTGGGAAGATAAACCCTTGAGAGAGGCCCTGTAAATCCTCTCTCAGCCCCCCCAGAGTGTCCCCTCTGAAAGATTCTCCCTGTTTCCTCCCTTCCCTGCTCCTTCTGCTCACATCTCAGCTCAAGCCAGCTGACCGTGGGGACTCCGTGTTCTTCAGCTGCCACGCTATCAACTCATATGGGGAGGACCGGGGCTTGATCCAGCTCACTGTGCAAGGTACATTCTCCCACCCTCCTGCCCATCCACCTTCCCTAGGGCCCAGAGGTCAACAGCGAAGCTTTGTCTCACCTTTGATCCCCTTTCGTCACTGCCCAGAACCCCCTGACCCCCCAGAGCTGGAGATCCGGGAGGTGAAGGCCCGGAGCATGAACCTGCGCTGGACTCAGAGGTTTGATGGAAACAGCATCATCACTGGCTTTGACATTGAATACAAGAATAAATCAGGTAGGTGCTGGGACAGATGGTGGGGGTTTGCCTACTATGGCCCCTTGGGGTACACAGCCTACCTGTGCCTCTCTGATGGGGCAGCACTAGCCTAAGGCAGACTCACCAGCACCCTCCAGTAGCTAAAGTACAGACGGAGACATCCTGCTGGTAGGAAGGGATCAGACCCTTGGACCAAGGTTCTCTCCAGTGTAGTCTGATTACATTTGCTGTATGCAGGGCTGCGGGCTCCCTATGTGGGAATGTCCTGGCTTTGCAGGGTCACCTGCATGGATGGTCTTGGTTTGGGATGGTGAATGTGCTGGAGATCAGTAAGACTGGTTCACTGAATCCCTGCTCCCAAAGCCCTTCCAGAACCTTCCCCTACAGCCCCAGAGGCTCTGTGCTACTGCCACATTGCTGTGAGGCACTATGGGGCAGAGTTAATACCGGGTACCCAGGAGGTGCAAAACCCAGGATGAGTCCCATGGCCAAGCAGTGGGAATGGTGCAGGGGAGGAGGAAGCAAAAGGGAGCAAGAGGGTAAATACACGACTCCATGGCAGGAGTCAGAAGAAAACAGACTTCTCTGGCCCTTTGTGCGCCTTTGGAATCCGGTACCAAGGGCCAATCCTGGCTTCTCTAAATTACTGAAATTAAAAGGCAGGAACGGCCTGGAGATCTCAGCCCTTCTCTGCCCTTTTCTGGTCTTCTCCTCCCAGTTCACCTACTGAATCTCACCTCAACTCTCAGGCTGTACCACCTAGATCCTTCCTACCCCTACCCCATGTAGCACAGTACCTGACTTTGGCTGACCGGCCTTGCCTCCTGATTGGTCAGTCCTCATAGTGCTTGCAACACCCATCACAGGGCTGTGGTGACGAAGGAGATGAGAAGGCAGACACTGGAGAGCGCATCTCTGATGTGCTCTGGAGTTTATGCATTCCCAAGATGTGGTACATCATCTCTGATACAAGCTGCTACCCAAAGGAGTCCTGCCCTTGGGAACTTCCAGGCCAGCTGCAGATAGACACCCAGGGATCACACTGAATGCAAAGGAGAAGGTGCAGCTCTGCCAGGGGTCATCAAGAAAGGCCCCCACCAGACCCTTTGTGGATGATTCACTAAACTAGGTCTGGTGGACTAAGATAGAACACACTACCTGCAGAGAAAACAGAAAGTCAGAGCCAGGCCTCGCCGACTCCAGCCATGGGCACTGCACTATGGCTGTGGGTGGGCACTGGAGCAGGGAAGGGAGGACAGCCTCCTAGCTGAGCTTCCACTTGGTAGAACCACTATGTCTGAGCTCCCCAGAAGCTTGAACAACACAGCCCCACCACAAGGATGGATGTCTGCTAAACCCTGGCATCCAGTAGCAGAGCAAAAGGCATTTGCAGCCCTGCAGGTGGTGATAGTAAGAAACAGAAGGGCTGGGAAGCTGAGTGTGTCCACCTCACATCTGGGCCTCCCCTGAAGCTGAGGATATCCCTCCCAGAGGCACATGTCGCCTCCATGCAGTGATGCCCACTCCATTCCCCATCCGGGCTCGCGTCTTGGGTGGGTAGTGGGTGCCTGGGAGATCCTGTCTCCCCTCTCCTATGTTCCTTGTAACTTCTACTCTGCCCTTCTTCCTGACTGCACCGGACTCCTCAGACAAACAAACCTCTTTAATGTATGGAAATCCTTCCTGGGGCACTGCTCAGTTGGGGGCCACCGAGATCATCACCCAGAAGAGAAGCAGCCAGGGAAAACGTTATTCATAAAACATGTCCGCATCCCACCTCCCTATCCCATCCTCCTGTGACTCTCTTACAGGGTGAGGGATTGCATAACCCCACCCAGGACAGAAGTACCGTCAGTAGTAGGCTAGACAGAGGAGGGAAATCTGGAGCTTAGTTGCACAGAAGTCTTCCCATTTGGGCTTTGCACACTTAAAAATCCAGAGGCCTGGGAAAGTGGCCCTCGGTGGGACACCCAAATAGGCATCTGGCACATCCTGGCATTTGGGGGCAATAGGTCCATGAGAACTTCATCTTGTCCTTGAGACAAAGGGTGTGAGCACAGTTTCTGTAGGTGCAGAGTGAAGAATATCTAACGGGGGAAGATTGTGGAGAATTCTAGAAGCAGCTGTAATAAGGCTAGAGGGAACCCTTGACAAATATAACTGTTCCCCCTCCCATAACTCCAACACCTTATGTGACAGTTTAGAACCCTGTGCGACTTGTAGGCTGAAATATATGAGTCTGTCAGTGGGCCACATGAACCAAGTACCAATCTTTCCCCTGCCCCCAGAATCATGCAAAAGTTGTGTAGTAGAGAAAGAGAATGAATTGGAAGCATACTGTTGCCTTGGAGTGGAAACACAAACTACATGCACACTCACACACACACTTCCAGAATCACTACCCAATCAAATGCAATTTACTGTTAACTGTATTACATGAGAGTGGAGGACTGTATCCAAGGGAACAGAAGGATGACTCAAAGGAAAAAGGAAGTGGGCATGTGTGTGTGTGTGTGTGTGCGCGCGCGCGTACGTGCACATGTGTGTCGGGGGTTGTATCTAATTTCACCTGTGGAATAGGGAGACGACAGTCATTCCTAAAACTACAGACTTAGGGTGACCAAATACAAGAACTGTGTGGCATTTAGAAAGTATTTTTGAGCAACTTTGAGCATCTCCCTTCATTTTTCTTAAAAGGTAGAGTGACTTTTGAGACAAGCTCTTTCCCTAAAGTCAGGTTGGCCTGGAACTCTCTGTACAGCTCAGGCTGTCCTCAAACTTGCTATCCTCCTCCCTTGGCCTCCCAAATGCTAAGATTGTGAGTGTGCACCACCACACATCGCAAACAGATTTCTTGCTTTTGTTTCATTTTGTGGTGTTGGGGACTGAGTAACCTGGGACCTCTTGGATGCTCACAAGCATCTCCTTGCAAAGTAGAGACAGAAATCCTTCATTCTCAGGGAAGTTATGAGGATGAAGGGAGCATGGTGACATATGTAGAAATGCCTTGTTCCCCCTCCCTCCCTTATGCCTCCTGCCCCAGACCACACCCAAGCTGGCTCTGGACCATCTGCTCACAATGCCCTGCACCTTGGTCAGGTTTTCTGCCACGTTGCTCATCATGCTAATTTTCCAAGGGAAATTACCAAGCCTACCCTTT
This sequence comes from Mesocricetus auratus, assembly GCF_017639785.1. Classification (NCBI taxonomy): domain Eukaryota; kingdom Metazoa; phylum Chordata; class Mammalia; order Rodentia; family Cricetidae; genus Mesocricetus; species Mesocricetus auratus. Next base: position 24,362,312 of record NW_024429203.1, read on the forward strand.
CTAAGCCATCGTGTTCATGCTGTCTTTTCCCGGCCCCAGGCAGTAGAGTAATAATACATGAATGCTGAATGATAAATAGCACCGTCCACACAAATCTATCAGATGGTACTGCACACGCTGAAAAATGCAGATGCCACATTTGCCTCTGTTCACCAAGCACAGAGCAGGGAGGGGCTTGTCTGAAGACAGCCTTCAAAGCCCAGAAGACTGCCTGGTGGGCCAGCCAGCTTGGGGGCTGTACTGGTCCCACAGCAGAAACCAACATGCTTTAGTGTGCCGTACTGTAGGGACTGGGGTGCAGCTGGTACTGAGACATTGTCAGTTGCCGCTGTGACCCGGGGAGTCTCTGTGCTACTGGGAGAGTACCATGCAGGAGGGGGGCTTCAGGGCTATGATGCAAGGGGCGATCAGACACGCAGACCAGATCTGCATGCCCCTTGAGGCATTTTCCTCCCCTGAACCCTCTGCAGAGAAGTGGCTCCTAAAATGGCCAAAGCCTGGCTCTTTTTAGCAAACAGCCTTCAGAGCAGAAGGCGCGATCATCTCCCCAGCCACTTCCTTAGCTTTTAAGAAGAATATTTTGCATCGTAAATCCTTTGATGAAGAAAGGAAGAGAGAGCCCTTAATGAAATATGTTAATCTGGGCAAGGCAGGCACATATGAAAGGGAATATTAAAAGAGACAATATTCACCAAATCCAGTGCAATGTTCCCAGAGAGCAGAGGAGAGAACAGAAGAAAATAGGCCCCTGAGTTCAACTGTTCAGCTGCAGGGAGATGGCCATGATAAATCAAGTCTGGGAACTCAGGAGACCCCTCCAGGCCTGACTCGGGTCCATTAGCCATGAAGGGTGTGTGTGTGTGTGTGTGTGAGAGAGAGAGAGAGAGAGAGAGAGAGAGAGAGAGAGAGAGAGAGGAGAGGAGTATTTTAAACAAGCATCAGAAATGATGTGGGAATACAAGGTCAAATCTACCTGCAAACAAGTGACAAAAGAAGGGAAGAACATACTATCTGGGACAGCCCCTCCCCTGCCTTCCTGTGACTGGCAACTGAGGAAGGCAGAGGAGGGGAAGGCAAAATACAGACGGACTCTAAATTCAAAATAAAAGTCCAAAACGGTGGGCTCTGATCTAAAAGCCAGCAACAGGTTTTGAGAATTCAGCACTTGCACAGTAAAGTGAGGACCAAAGCTTTAGGCATGGCTCCTGTCTTCAGGGATAGGGCACCTTCTTGGTCAATGCCCCTAGGACAGTGAGCCCCAAAAGTGAGATACTGTGGTGTAGCTTTGATGAGGGCTCTACATGAGGCTGGGGAGAGATGGACATGAGCCAGGGCCACGGGGTTAGTCCTACTGTGGAACTTCTCCTTCACCCAGTAGCAAGGGAAAGAGATGGGAGAGTTTCATGAGAGGAGGTGGCAGGATCAGATTTGCATTTTATAAGGAGCAATCGCAATGCCATAGTACATACAGTACATGCCCTTGAGAGGGGCTCAACCATGTATGCAGAATGGATAACCATTGTGGGATCCAGAACAGGTAGAAGTTGGCAAGAGACTCACAGTTGCCTGGAGAGAGGGCTAAGAGAGAAAAAGGAGCGACGACATTAGTTTGGCCTGGATTAGGGATATAGGTGGAGAGTGCCCATATATAGTCACGGACAACATGGGACATAAAAACTATCAGACTTGATAGTAAAAGAGACAGAGGGGCAAATCCAGAATAACAGCTAGGAAGCCTGGGTGTGAGAAGTGTACGGTGTAAGAGGAGGGTGTGGATGGAACCTGGAAGAAAAGTGTAGGCTAAGGAAGTTGCAGTTGCAGAAAAACAGAGAAACAGGTCCAAGAAAGAAGCAGAATTCAAGAGCTTCCTTAGAAAGCTGAGGGAGGAGCATTTCAGGAAAAAAGGCGGGGAGACTGACAAGTGAAGCTCATTGACAGGCCCAATGGGTGATGGGACTCGGCGACATTGGAGATGCAGCACTGACTTCAGAGGAGGGCGCAAGGAGTCGAGACCGCATATTTAAGTCATCCACCGCTGCCCCTGGCACCACACAGGTGCCTGGTAGATGTCAGTGCCTCTTTGTGGCCCCTGTTTCCAGACACATCCCACACGGCTCTTCCCTCTGCCTGCACTCATCAAAAATGAATGCACTGACTTCTGATCACTCTCCCACTCTCGTAAACACAGGCAAACCCAATGTGATTTGTGAGCTGGCACCAGCTCCCAGGACCCCACATACAGAGCCATGAGCACCTGCCTCCACATGGCCAGTCTGTTCCATCCCAAATCAAAGAGGTGTCCACGGCAGGTACAGCCTGCTATTTGCAATTCAGACTTCACCTGTCAGCTACAGAGTGACTCTCTGGGTGACTGTGGTGTTTTTAAAGACAAGGAGAAAATAATGTGGTTCGGAGCATCCACAGTCTGCCATGTTGTTGGTTTGGCTCCAGTAACCGATGAATTAAATGCAAAGCTACAGATGGGAGTTGGGCCGATGCCCTTCACAGATGCTAAGCCTGTGCAGCTGAGAGCTGTGTTTTAAAGGCATCAAGATCTCATTTAACCAGAATTAAAAGTATAGGATTCTGTTGTATTCAGGCTATGTATGTATGCATGTATGCATGCATGTATGTATATATATGCATATACATGTGTGTATGTATGTATTTTGGACTGGCAAGCTGACTCAGCGAGTAAAGGCACTGCCAACAAGCCTAATGATCTTTTGATCCCTAGAACCTACATGGTGGAAAAAACTGACTCCTGCAAGTTGACTTCTAGCCTTTATATGCACATGACGGCCTGTATGCATACACACACACACACACACACACACACACACACACACACACACACATATATATATATATATATAAATGTAATAAAAGTTTTAAGTGTCTTCTTACGGGCTTGGAGCTCACTCACTCAGTAATATGCTTGTCTTGCAAGCATGAGGACCAGAATTCAAACATCAGACACCACATAAAAATATTATACACAGTGGCATGCACTTGCAACCCAGCACTGAGTTAGACAACAACAAAAAAGGCCCCAGAGATCCTCCTGGGGCTTGCAAGTCAGCCAGTCTAACTTAGGTTCAGTGAGAACTCCTGTCTCAAAAAACTATAGTGGAAAGTGATTGTGGAACACTGAGGTTATCCTCTGGCCTCCACATGCATGCTAACTTGTGTGGGTGCACACACACACACACACACACACACACACATACACACATAAAAATATGCTCTTAAAAATCTGCCTACAATTGGAGCATCCTTTCTTGCCCTTTGAGCTAAGGTGTAGAGATGTGGCTTGATCTTTTCCACTGAGATTTCTTCTTTCAGGACACTGTATGCCCCAGTGGATTTCTAAGCACAGACTATTAAGAGTGAGCAGGGGTATCTGGACATTCCCGGAGAACACTTTTAAGCCCTACTATTAGCTTGCTTCCTTGGTCTGCACCATTTTTTTTTCAGAAGTGTTTAAAAAGGGAGCACCTGGTCATGCCCTCTGGGTTGAGAAGGTCCTGGCTCAGCCATCCCTGTGACTGCAGCCCCTCTCCCTATCACTCTAGAGTCGCCTAGCAGGGACACAGCCAGCGTGGATGAATAGCTGAGTTCCTCTGGACAGTCACTGGATCCCTGAGTGCATTTATCTGGCATTTTCATGTTTTACAATTTTTCTAAGCATTAGCTCTGGAATGGACTGCCAGTCTCCCTAGATGAACTGATTGTGAACATGCTAATCATTTTGTTGGTCCCTCTTTCTAAAGACTGCAATGCCTTACATTTTTGTTCCTGGTACAGGAAAGAGGGTGGGATTGGGCTGTGCACTCTGGCATTTGGTCTGCTCCCACCCTCCCCAACTTCACACAGAACTCTCAGGTCACCTCACAGATGCACAGGGAAGGGAGATATAGAAGCAGAGAACAGAGAGAGGGGAAGGGTTCTCACTTCCTCTTCCCCAGAGGGACATTCACCATAGGGTGAATAGGGTATCTCACAGTCGCCACGGATAAGTCACAGATTTCCAAAACATGCCATAAAAAAGGCACTGTCCATCAGACCCCAGGGTTAGCAAGTGAAGTGTCCTGTCTGACCCATCTGCAGTTTAGCTCACACACTGATAGGGACAAAGGAAAGTCTGGTTTCTCCCAAGCTGGAGCTTCTTCAAATGGGCCCTTTGCAGTCCCTGTGAAGTTACTAAGGCTCTCTCTGCTGTTGATGTGAACTGGACCTCTCCGGTGTCCAAGCTGGAACTGGGATAGGCTGATACTTAAGGCTGGGGAAGGAACCGGCCCCAGAATATGCAAGGCTATGCTTTGAAATGGCTGTCTCCTTTCTAGATTCCTGGGATTTTAAGCAGTCCACACGCAACATCTCCCCAACCATCAACCAGGCCAACATCGTGGACTTGCACCCAGCATCTGTGTACAGCATCCGCATGTACTCCTTCAACAAGATTGGCCGCAGCGAGCCGAGCAAGGAGCTTACCATCAGCACGGAAGAGGCTGGTGAGCACCTATCCTGTCCTCTGCCCCCACGGCCCATGGTCTTGAGACTCACGGATATTTGGAGCCTCTACCAACCCTCAGGAAATTCATTTTATGAATCGTAAGAGGTCAGAGATTTTTGAGAAGGCAGGGATTGTTTTCGTTTTACCGTTTTATTGTTTTTGCTCTGTTTGCCGGGTGGCTTTCGGGAGCTGTCCATGGTCCTGCCCTGCTTCCCAGGGTGCCAGGCTATATGGAAAAGAAAAAAATTCACTGGCAAGGAGTCTGGGTCCCCTGGGCCATTGACCTTTGTCATGGGGCGGCAGGGGTGCCCATGCCCTAGTATATGTGTGTATGTAGAGGTCAGAGGACAGACTTCAGTGTTGTTCACTAGGACTGTCCATCTTTTTTTTTTTGAGACAAAAGTCTATGACTGTCCTAAAATCTGCCAAGCAGACTAAGCTGGCTAACCAGCAATCCCAAGGATCTACCTTCTACCTGCCTAGTGTTGGAGTTATGAGTGCATGCCACTACACTCAGATTTTCTTACATGGTTTCTGGGGATGGAACTCAGGTCCTCAAAGTTGCAAATCAAACACCTGACGGGGCTATTCACCTAGTCCCAGATTTTGTTTTGGTTTGGTTTGGATCAGTTTTTTGAGACAGGGTTTGTCTGTGTACCTAGCTGTCCTGAAACTCACTATGTAGACCAGGCTGGCCTTGAACTCACGGAGATCCACCTGCTTCTGCCTCTCTAGTACTAGAATTAAAGGCATGTGCTACCACTATCTGGCATAGACCCAGATTTTTAATAAAAATTTAAACATGATTTCTCTTGTGTTATTGTAAAACAAAATGATGCTGAAACATTCCTAAGTCATCTGTGTGCAATGTTACAAACGATCACAGAGTAACAACTGCCATGCCCCACTCTGAAGATCAGCTGCTTCTCCCCCTTCAGCAGTCCTCCAGGTTGACATGAGGACACAGGATTGTTTCCTCTGCCAGGATGTGACTCAGTGTTGCTTCTTCTGTGTACCCAGCTCCCGATGGGCCCCCTATGGATGTCACCCTCCAACCAGTGACTTCACAGAGCATCCAAGTGACCTGGAAGGTAAGTGAGATCCCATCTTGCCTGGCCCTCTTGGATACACCTGTGAATTCGTCAGGCTCTCTAATCTCTTGTCATATGATACCCATGCCTACTTTCTCATTAGGTCCAGTGGCATTTCAAGGGTGGGAGGAGAGAAAGGTAAAGCGAAGGTCCCTTCTCAAGCCTTGCTCTCTTTCACCCTGGCAAAAAATGAGATGAAGAATTTGACAGTGCCAGTGTGGTTCTGCCCACTTACCAGTCAATCCTTAAACCCAATGTGGTATAAAAGGGTAGGAATTGGGTTTGACTTTGTGCAAAGTTCTCCTACTAAAATATCAAGGTAAAATCAGAGGGTGTGTGTGTGTGTGTGTATGTGTGTGTGTGTCTGTGTATGTGTGTGTGTCTGTGCCTGTGTGTTTGCCCGTGTGTTTGCCTGTGTGTCTGTGTGCCTGTGTGTTTCCTGTGTGTTTGTGTGTGTGTGTGTGTGTGCTCCTACACACAAATGCATGCACACTCATGTGTCAAGCAACACACATGCAGAGGGCAGGGGTCAGTTCTCTTCTACTTCATGGGTCCTTGGGATACAAATCAAACCATCAAACTTAGCAGCAAGTATCTTCATCCACTAAGCCATCTCTCTATCCCAGGATTGTTTTGGAGACAGTGAAAACTATTAGCTGGTCTTCTAGGCTTGGGAATCTTCAGAGAAAAGATGTCAATGATCAGTGTGCACTGTGACCAGCACTAAGGGGCTGAGAACTCAGGCAGCAGAGGCAGCTACCACTTAAGGATGTCTTAGAGGAGACTCCACTGATGAGCCAAGAGATGAGCAGAACCAAGATTCAAGGTGCTCCTAGGGAACTCTATCTCTGTTCTCTGTCCCTCGAAAGAAGAGATGCCTCAGGGGCTCCATTCATGCCTTCCCACAACTCTGCAGCATCCAGTCCCCAGGACTCACTCCTACACAAACTCATCTGACCCTCCCCCTATGAATGATAAATTGAAAGTACCAGGAAAGGTATTTTCATCAACACCCAACTGAGGAAGGCAAGGATGTAGAGATCCAAGGTGATTTGCCTATAGTTGCTCAGGTAAAAGATAGAGACCAAGGCACACAGATGGGTCTCCCAGACCCATATCCCCACCACAGCTTACTGAGCAGAGTTCTTGGACAAAGAAACTCATTGGACCTGACCTTGGTCCTCTAGGTACATTCCAGTCATGACAGTGGAGCTTGGGGTGACTTCATCGTCATGGGCAATCAGCTTTCTAATGTTGTGTCCTCACTCTTACTCCTAACCAGAGAGTTAAAGTGCTATTTGTCCTCCATCTGGGTTCTTTAAGAGGGTCAACTTGAACATGGAAGACTGTGAGAAAGGCCTAGACATTTTCCTACAGTGGCCAAGGCCACATGTGTATGCACACACTCTCACAGCAGCAGCAGCCTAGACTCTTGCCTCCCCAGAGAAATGGCAGAGGATATGGCCCCACCTGATGCTTTGTTGTTGTGATAAAATATCTGACATCAGCAGCTAAGGATGGAAGGGTCGGCTTGGGTTTACTCAGTTTGTCTTGGTGGGGAGGTCACAGAGGGTCACATGCATGGCCAGCAAGCAGAGTAAGCTCAAATCACTATCTCCTTTTCATTCAGTAGGGAATCCACAAATGGAGCCGCTCACATTTAGGTTGAGTCTTCACATCTCCATTAACCTGGTCTTAGAAACCCCTCGCAGACATGCCCACTAGAAAAAGCCCTCTAGACTCAGATCTGGGCTCCAGAGCTTTCTCCAAAAGCTGAAGGTAAAGCCCAGTCCCACCCCACCTTGTCAGCATCTTAGCTCTGAACCCATTTCTTGGGACTACACGGAGATCGCCCAGAGGTGGAGCCAGAGAACCTTGTAAGACACCCAGGTGTTTGCTACAAAGCTCTGACCCAGAGGTCGATAAAAATTTAGAATCAAATTTATTTCTCCAAAGTCTCATAATGAAAAATAAAATTGATTAGAAAGTTAGAACTTCAGAATGAGCCAGCAAGTCAATAAATTTAGGGACTGACTTCTCATGGGGATTTTTTTTTAACGCTGAGAGCAGATTAATGAAAAATAAAGATTCGCTTGAAAGATAAGTCACTCTGCTTTAAGACTCTCTGTGGGTTGGATCACCCTTGCTTTATGATATAAATTTCCAATCATCCCTATTGATTCCTTAATGTTTCAGAGAAATATTGTTAAGATTGATTTAAATCCCTTGAGTGTGTATGTTTGGGAGGGAGGGAGATGTGGAATGAAAAAGAGAAAAATGTGAGTGACAGAGGGGGGAAGATATGTCAAGATTTGTATAAATTTGTGAACTATATATGTAGACCAGGAGTACCTGAGTGTTTGCCCTGGGCTTCTGCCAGTATATGTGGCTGTGGCCTTGTGTATAAGCATATATCCTGGCATAGATGGCCCTGGGTGATGTGCACAGGTATCTATTGTGGTATAGATAATCCAAGGTTATGTGCACAGACACATAACTAAACATAAACAGCCCTGGGTCAAGCATACATGTGTATAACATGATGCAGATAGCACTAGGTGGCATGTACAGAGGCAGATCATGGCATATGTACTTAGTTCTGGATGTGCAATTAGTGTGACATTGTATGATGATGTGACTGTGTCCATTAATAGCAGAGTGTACGCAGAGCACTAACGTGCTCTTGAAGATGGGTGTGTGCCTCCGACAGGTATCTAAGTGTGTGCGTGAGTGTTGCACGAGCCCCAGCTGCAGAGATTTGCCCACTCACAGGCTACTGGCACAGAACTGCCCAAGTGCAGAGACGTTTCAGGCAGTAGCAAAAAAGTCAAGTCAATTACAGGCATGCACACACCTATTTAGTGGGTTCAAAACAATTACGTTAAATTAAAAACTTAATTTTATTGAGTTAACAGTGAGCTTAAAATGCAATTCATTTAAAACATTCATTGAATTAGAAGAAACAGTGGGGCTGTTTTACCAACTTAATTGTTTTTTATCTCACTATTTTTCAGTACAATAGAGGGTGGGCTTTTAAATTAACCGCATTGTCTTCAAAACTCTGGTTCTAACTGGTTTTATATGCACAGAGGTGGCTTTTCTATCTCAATTTAAAGACGGGCAGGCCCAGTCCCTAAAGAAGCCAGTTTCTATTTGTGGATCTAACTATGTCTGGCCATGGGCAGATGTGGGGATTAGGATGCGCATTCGGAAGGATCTGAACGTGTGTTTATAGTACTTCACATACTTGGAGGTGGGACATAGGTCCTATAAGCTCCTGCCATGTACCAGTATTCTTATTTCAATGTTTTCTCTCAAGACACCTATATATGTGCACGATTATGTGTGGCAGAGCTTGTATCAGGACTCAAGCCTGGGGTGAAAACATTTCCCATGCTGGTAGAGCATTCTCTGCTCTGTTCTTCTGGTCCTATGGGATTGGTCCTTCACTCCCCACCAGCATCCTCTTGACATCTCTGACCTTTCATCTACGGGCTGCCCTCAGGCCTCCTCCTCATCACGCCTCCACCCTTGGTCACTGTGTCTCGGGACAACCCAGCCTGCTCCCAAAGGACCTGGGCCAGGCAGAAGTCAAGCACTCTTTGTTTAAGTTTTGTCTTTATCTTCAGGAGTTTTTTTAATAGAAAACATATACCTTATAGCCATGTTTAAGAGTGCTGCTCTAGAGGCTGGAGAGATGGCTTACAGGGTAAAGTGCTTGCTGGGTTACCATGAAGACCCAGGCATGTAGAAGCCTGATGTTCCAATGCATCTGCAACCCCAGTACTGGGGAGCAGAGTCAAGAGGGTCCTGGGTTTAGTCAAAACAGCAAGCTCCAGAACAACCAGTGAGAGATCCTATCTCAAAAGTAAGGTAGAGTGACAGAGGCGGACACCTGATGGCAATCTGAGGTCTCTATGTGTGCACATACCTTCACATACACACACACACACACACACACACACACACACACACACACACACACACACACGCCATTTTTGTTAATTTAAAAAAGAATACAGTTTCATGCCAATTAGGGCATTCATAGAGGTGTGTACCCAACACCATGAACCATTTTCAGTACTTACCAATCACCTAAACTGAACTCTATGTCCCCTCATCCCATCCCCTAGAAACTCCCGTTTTCTATTTCTGTGAATTCACCTAGTCCACAGCCCTCTGTAATGGGGACTTTATGGTGCCTGTCTTTTGTGACTGGCTTATTTCACCCAGTGCAATGTCTGAGCCCAATGTCAGCTTTTCACTCCTTTACTGATGCATAATATTCCACTGTGTGAACATGCCACATCTCGCTGATTCATTCATCTCTTGTGAATAATGCTGCTGTGGACATGGATATGAAGTAACAGAGTCCCGGCTTTCAGTCCTTTGAGGTTTATACCCAGAAGTTGGATTGTACGATCACATGGACCATATGGTATGATTGAGAAATAGCCAGGTTGCTTGTACTGTCGTTATAGCACTTGACATTCCTGCCAGCAGTGAAGCTGGGTTCTGATTTTCCACATCGTTTTATCAGTAATGATCATCCCAGTGTGTGAACAGGAATCATAGTGAAGCTGGGTTCTGATTTTTCCACATCGTTTTATCAGTAATGACCATCACCAGTATTGTGAACAGGAATCATAGGACTCACAGGACACTTCCCTTCATTTAAATTCATTGCTCACATCTCTCTCCTTCAGATCACTTTTGCCTGAGGTTCCAATTCTAGGCCCCTGAGCATACAAGTAATGTCCCTGTTTATTGATACATACATGCATACTTACACTAAGTATGTACTCAGGGCCCACTCTGTGTCAGGCACCATTACAGACGCAGAGACACGACAGTACAAAGAGTCAATACTCCTCACCTTTGTGACATTAGGTTGTGTTGCGGCAGACTTTCAAACATATAGGTAAACTCTACAGACTGTAAGAAGCCATGGGGGGAAAACCAGGCCTCTGGACAGAGGCCAGAACAACCCACCAACAGCTAAGGGCTGTCTCATAAGAACATGACAGAGGAGAAGGACCACAGTGGGGACAGTCATGAGGCTGGCAAGAACAGCATACAGGGTTATGTGAGAAGATGGGTCAGCATCTAAGTGTCGTGGTCACAGAGGGCCAGATAGCCATGACAAGGACCTCGGGATTCAATCCAAGTGAAACAGAAACCCAAAGGGATAGTCAGACGAATGATGTGTCCTTGGCTTTAAGAACAAAATCATCTCAGAGTGTCACCGTCTTCATCCTCCCTTCCCCTGGCCTACAGGCACCAAAGAAGGAGCTACAGAATGGAGTCATCCGGGGGTACCAGATTGGCTACAGGGAGAACAGCCCTGGCAGCAACGGACAGTACAGCATCGTGGAGATGAAAGCCACCGGGGACAGTGAGGTCTACACCCTGGATAACCTCAAGAAGTTTGCTCAGTACGGTGTGGTGGTTCAGGCCTTCAACCGGGCGGGCACAGGACCCTCATCCAGTGAGATCAATGCCACCACCTTGGAGGATGGTAAGGGCGGACACGGGGTTGGAAGCATGGGGTCAGATTCAGACAGACCCAGGGCCTGGGTCTACATTGACCCTGTGGGCAACGCGAGCTTCATGGGTGATCTTGTTTGCTCTGTGGCTGTGATAAAACACTGACCAAAAGCAACTTGAGGGAGAAAGGGCTTATTCATCTTACACTTACGGGTCACACTGCATCACTGAGGGAAGTCAGAACAGGAACTCAAAGCAGGATCCCAGGAGATGAACGGAAGCAGAGGCCATGGGGGAACACTGCTTCCTGGCTGTATCTCTGTGACTAACTCAACCTGCTTTCTAGTGCAGCCCAGGATCACCTGCCCAGAGGTGGCATTGCTTACGGTGGGCTGGGCCCTCCCTCATCAGCCACTAATTAAGAAAATGCTCCAAATTCTTGATGACATGCCAAATTGGTGAAAACAGTTTCTCAGCTGAGCTTCTCCCTTCCCAGATGACTCTAGTTTGCATCAAGCTGACAAAAAAAAAAACCAACACACTTTCCAGCCCATCTCCTCTTGCCCATTGCTCTCGAGGGGCCTGGTCCACTCAACAAATACAGCATCAGCCCCTGTGGCCACTCTCTATCTCTCACTTGCTGATGCTCTGCCTCTTAGCCTGTCTGTAGGACATCAGCCTGTCTATCCATGTCTCTCCATCCCTGTATCTCTCCCATTTTTCTGATCCCCTAGCCTCTGACCAAGATTTTCCCCTCATTCTGGGCCCAGTTTCTCTTTTGAAAAGTAGAGAAAGGGCCAGGCGATGGTGGTGCACGCCTTTAATCTCAGCACTCAGGAGGCAGAGGAAGGCAGATTTCTGTGAGTTCCAGGACAGCCTTGTCTACAAGTGAGTTCCAGGACAGGCTCCAAACCTACACAGAGAAACCCTGTCTTGAAAGAGAGAAAGAGAGAGAGAGAGAGAGAGAGAGAGAGAGAGAGAGAGAGAGAGAGAGAGAGAGAGAGAGAGAGAGAGAGAGAGAGAGAGAGAAGAGCCAAGTTACAGCTGTCTTTCTAAGCTAGAATCCATCCCCGGTCTGTTTTAAGGGTGTAAAAGAGACTATGGATCTAACAGTCAAATGGCAGAAGAATTTAGAGCCTGGTTCTTAAAAACCCTCTGCTGGAGGTGGCACACATCTTCAGTCCCAGCACTCAGGAGGCAGAGGCAGGCAGATCTCTGTGAGATCAAAGCCATCCTGATCTACGCAGTAATTTCCAGGTCAGCCAGTAATACACAGTGAGGACTTGTCTCAAAATAAGTAGGTAGGTAGGTAGTAGATAGGTAGGTAGGTAGATATAGATAGATAGATAGATAGATAGATAGATAGATAGATAGATAGATTGTAACACCCTGATAACTTGAAATGTGACACAGTCTGATGGTAAACGAAGGGGTACATATTCTCCAGACTTGGGGGAGAACAGGAACATTCATCCTGTCCGCACACAGGAAAGACAACAGCAGCTGGGGCCTGATCATGCATTGTGTTGAGATAAGAGATAAGATCTGGATGCCTCCAGAGGAGGAAACAGGCAGTCACCACACACACACACACACACACACACACACACACACACACACACACACACCAAGAAAGCAGAACAAAGGAGATGCAGAAGAATCTTCAAAGTGAGGGGATGAGAGTGGAAACTGTCTGAATCTTGAGTCTACTTCACCCAGAAGGGGGGATGCACCTTACTACAAAACTCAAGCATCCCAACATTGATGAGCCAGGCCCTAAGCGTAGGTGTACTCTCTCCTCCCTCTACCTCTCTTCAAGTTTAGTTCCCTGCCCCCTGAGAGGGAGAGTCAGGCCAGGAACACTGGAGAAACTGTACCCACTATTCTGAACCTTGGCTAAAGGTAGAAGCTATCTGGGGCTTTCAAATCTTGATTTTCGGACTCCATCCCCAGAACCTCCTCACTGGTCTAGGACACAGCTGAGTTTTGGAATGGGATAGACCCCAGATCTGAGTGGGGAAAAGGAAAAAGGAAGGCTGACAGAGAGCAGAGAGTTGCAGAGCCCGAAGGAGCACAGCCACACTGCCCCAGCTCCCCCATCCTCTCCGCCCAAGTTTCTCCAGACACTGACCACAAGCCTGGCCAGGGTAAGGAGCACCAGAAGTTCCCACAGCACTCCCTAGAAGCCTTCAGTGTTTGCTGGACCCAAGAGCTCTGTGTAGCAGAGACTCCATGATGATGGTGATGGGGATTGGGACGCTGCTTGTGGTCCATGGAATACCCATACGTACCACAGCTGGGTCAAATTCACATGACTGGCAGCAATGAAGTTCCCTACCTAGTACTCCAACAGCTATGATTAATATCCGAGCCCGATTATGAGGCTGTACTCTTTCTGTCCCATCGGCTTCCCCTGTGCTTGGGAGCAAGTCTGGATACAACATGCCCCAGGAAGGTCTGCTGAACCAACTGTCCAAACCCAGAGCCCAGGCCAGCCGCCAACCCTAAAATCCCATCCTTCGTTCCTCATCTCTCAAGAAGTCTAGGCCAGGACCTCAGGGGAGGACAAGATCCCTCTCATGCACAAGGCCCTTGGAGTTTCCACAGGGAGCTCAGTGCGGGCTGTGGAGCCCTTTTCAAAACAGAGGAGGAGACGGGGAAGAAAGTTTCCACGTGCATTTGCTCCGCAGTTTTTCATACTTAATTAAGGCCCTCGTTAGCCTGTCAGATCCTGATCGTTTTCTGGCAATATTAGCACTCCTCCTGGGGTATTCAAGGGCCCCTGCCTTAGCAAGAGTGTCTTTTCCATAATTGTATTACCTTCATTTTGTTCGAACGGGCGATCTGTATTAGTTTATTACACTGGGTCCCTAATTACATGGTGCTTATATTTTTACACCTAAGTAATATGAAACAATAATCACTCTCAAAGAGGATCGTTAGGATGATGTATTATCATTTAAATGCTCATAAAAATTAGAGTTGCCTCTTGTGGGGCAACGGGATCTAATTACCTTCCCTCCAGCCTCTGCCTCCTTTCTCCCATTCACGGCAGAGCAGGCCCGCTCTTTCACTCTGTCCTGGCTCCTCGGAAACTCTTAGCAGAGCTAACCCCAGAGCTTTGCTCCCACTGTGAGAAAGGGCAAGCAGCACGCAGTTAACCCAGGACAGGGGACTCAAGAACCACAGAAGGCTCCTATCAGAGTCAAGGGCACACAGGTCACCCAAGCTGGCCTCACACTGTGGTTTTGGGACATCCAGATGTTTAAGCATGTCCTAGGTAGAGCTGAGACAAGGAGTAATGGGACCAGACGTCCTGGAGATCTCTGTGGGAGCTTTCCAAGCTCATGTCAGGGTCCATTGAGATCCCCTTTCTTTTTCACTTTCCCTTAAGCTTAGCCCCAGAATGCAGGAATCCCAGGCTAGGCCTGGCTTCAGATCATCTATGGTCAGTGAGCATCGAGGGAGAGGCTGGCAGCCCTCTGCTAGATTCTAAGTTACAACCACCCTGGGACTTGATTGACCTCCCAAGCTACCACACTCATCTTGTGGGCTCACTGACTGTCATGGCCTACTGAAGAGTTGCTGGAACTATGCCCAAGTTCATCCCCTTCCCTGGAATCTAACAGAACCTAGACCACCTTGCACCAAATAACCAGGGTAGAGTGAGATTGGAGAGATATCTAGCTGCTTCAGACTGAAGCAGAGGAGACTTGAATGGCAGCCCAACTCCCAGACCTCTGATTCAGACAGTCCCTCTGCTTGTCTAAGTCTACATCCCCGTGATCAAGCAACTAGGACCCAGTATGAAATGCGTACGTTATATTGTCACTCGTACCCTGACTAGCTGTTGATTCCTGCCACCCTTTGCAGTGCCCAGCCAACCCCCAGAGAATGTCCGAGCCCTGTCCATCACTTCTGATGTGGCTGTCATCTCTTGGTCGGAGCCCCCACGAAGCACCCTCAATGGTGTCCTCAAAGGCTACCGGGTCATCTTCTGGTCACTCTACGTTGATGGGGGTGAGTCTTCTGGGATTAATGGCTGGGTCTAGGCTGACAGACTCACATTCCTTGGGATCCACTCCAGGCTGGGTTAGGGTTGAACAGCTTCCAGCAGTCAAGTGCAAGCACAGCCCCTCTGCACACATGTGGAGGCCACAAGGGTGTGGTGTGACAGTGAGAGTCCACTTGCATGTGTCCTTGTTGGCCTAGGGCGAGAGCCAGATGAGGGTCGAGGTCATGCACATGGTCACCTCCCTGGTGAGGGTGTGTGTGTGTGTGTGTGTGTGTGTGTGTGTGTGTGTGTGTGTGTGTGTGTAGGGGTTACTTTCAGTGGATTGGGGAGGAGAGAGGGTGGCCAGAATTGGTACCTTCAGGAAGCTGTTATCATCTAGGCTTGGAGGGGTGAGAGAGGAAACAGGCTTAACCAAACGTAGAGAAGCTGCCCCTTGGCCAAACCCTGATGGAGTTAGGTGGGTAGTAAGATGTGAGTTTTTGCCATCAGCAACCCAAGTCCTATGAGGGGTGGGGCAGAGCTCACAGTAGAGTGAAGACAGTGAGGAACAAGTGGAAGAGATGCCTTCAGGATGCCTTCTCTGCCACAGATGCAGGCAGGTCTGTGGAACCCCAACAAATGCATCACTCTCAAGCCCAGTGGTATGCACAAAGGTCTTCCGGCAGCCAGGAAGTCTGTAGGATGCAGATCCAGAGGCCTGCATCCCCAGCTGTGCACACACAAGCTTTCCTCAGTGAAGCACAGGAGCCTGTGATGAGTTTGTAGCCTAGTCCCAAACATTCTGCCTCTCAGACTCCTGCACCCTCCCTTCCGGAGGACCTATCCAGGTCACAGCTGTCTCCCTCCCAGCCTGGATTCTGCTGGAAGGACATCCCTGATCCATTTTCTCCTACCAAAGCTTAGGGCTCAACCCCTGAATGTTTCCCAAGTCCTTTTGATATGAGATCCCGGCCCACCCTGCCAGCCAAGTATGGTGGTGCATGTATTTAAGTCCTGCACTCGGGAGGCAGAGGCAGCCAGAGCTACATTGTGAGATCCTGTCTCAAAAGAAAAGTGTGACCCTTACATGGTGTCAGTGTAACGATCCTTGCAGAACTTGCTTGCTCTTTTGCTCTTTTCCAAGGCAACAGCTCTCAGAGAAGGCATTGGCCCCTCTACTCTCCAAAGACAGCTGGCCAGGCTGTTGGTCAAGCTGCCCTCTTCCTAGGTCTTGCTAAGTACCCCAGAGAGGTCTGCCCTGCTTCCTGTACTCAGGCTTCTGAGTCCCATCTGGGCATGGTGTTCTCACCTCTGGATCCTTCACACTGCACTGCAGCCTGGGCAGTGCTGGGAGCTCTTTGCTGCACCTGGTTACCAGTGTACCGATGAGAGTTGATCTACAGTCACTCATCTCCACAGAGCCTGTGTCTGGGCCAGTCTTGCACGTCGTTTCAATGGGGGCTCAGAAGCCCTCCCTCCTCTTTTTCCTTTTTGCTTCTGTGACCTCCCTCAAACTATTCTTTTTTTAGACAGGGTCTTACTAGGTGGGACTAGATAGGGTATCCCAGGCTAGCCTCAAAGTCCCAGAGATCCTCCTGCCTCAGCCTCCTGAAGGCTGGGATTAAAGGCGTGCACCACCATGCCCACCTTCCCTAAATAATTATTTAGGTTCTACAAGAAGCTCTTAGTGGAGACAGAATGATAGTCCCCGGTGGGCTAAGGAAGGGGGGAGTTGGAGAGCAGGAGAGTGCATGCTTCAGGGAGATAAAGAGATGAATGTTTCTTAAAGAGAGCGCATAAGGTCAACTGGGGTTCAAGGCCAGCACATATTGGGCACTTAGGGACAGACATGGCCTAGGGACAGATCTGCTGCCTTGCTGCCATCTAGTCCCTACCCCTATAGAATAGAGGTCTGAACCCAGGCTGGGAGGGAGGCAGGGAGCATGGCAGGGCCAGCCTCATGACTAGAAGCTATCTCCACAGAGTGGGGCGAGATGCAGAATGTCACCACCACGAGGGAGCGAGTGGAGCTGCGGGGAATGGAGAAGTTCACCAACTACAGCGTCCAGGTGCTGGCCTACACGCAGGCTGGGGATGGGGTGCGCAGCAGCGTGCTCTATATCCAGACCAAGGAAGATGGTGAGTCCAGGAACGGTCTCCCACTCTGCCCTCAGGAGCCAACTCCCTGGGAGCACACCCACATACCGGCTGCTTGCTTCCAGGGTCAAGACAAGAGCAGGGCACCGCTCTTTCTCCTGTCCCTTTGAGCCCTTGAAGGGTGGATTGGAGGATGTGGCTATCCTCCAAACATTCCTGACTGTGAAGCCTGTTGACATGCTCTGGGACGGATGTGGGAACAGCTAAGCAACCGTCTCCTCCCTTACCACTCTGCTCTCTGAAGCACCGAGTCACCAGCCTGACATATCTCCTCCCAACCCTGCCCACAAGGCATCCTTTTGAAGCCTCTGTTCTCCTGCCAGACACAGTCAATTTCCTCTAGGCATGGATGTTGGGGTTGGTATGGGGGTGGGAATGCCACCTAGCACAACCAGGGTTAAGGACTTGGTGGTCATCCCACCAAGGCCCCAGTGTGGTCCAGGTCATGAACTCACCGAGAGGAAAGTGGGAGAGGCCTCCATATGGAGCTGTGATCACTAGGCCCTTCCTCGCTGAGAATTCAGGCCAAACTCAAGAATACAGTGTGAGCAAATGCAGGCTGGAAGCTGAGTCAACCCTGGAAGGAAGGGGTAGGGAGAAGGGTTAAACTTCCAGCTGAGTCCCAGAGAATTCAGATCACCAGGCTTGCATAGCACATATCTTTACCTGCTTAGGCATCTCACTGGCCCTGAGTTGTTTCTTAACTGAATGTCCTGGGCCAGGTACTTAGAAAATCTGTATTTGGTGAAGAATGTCTGGAACCCAGTAGGCATGTAAGTGTCTGGAACACAGAAGGCATGTAAAGTGTCTGCAACACAGCAGGCATGTAAAGTGTCTGCAACACAGCGGACATGTAAGCAGTAGCCATCATTGGTATCATGTCTTCCTTCCTACTCAGCCTTTGTTTCTTCAAGGAGTAAAGAGACCCTGGATCTAGGGCCTACCCAGATATCTGGCAGCTCCCAGCCTGACTTGACCTCCTCCTCTCCCTTCAGCCCTGCCACCAGCCCCCTCCTCAAAAGTTCTAAGCAATTGTATATTCAACAACCCTCTTGCCACACTTTCCTGTCACTAAACCCTGCCGTGGCTTCCAGAGACACCTCTGGGCAGAACCACCTGCTCTTGGGTAGAGGATAAACTGAACTGGTGCCCAGCCTAGTCCCATCTTAAAGCCTGGGACCATGCAACACAGGCCCAAGCAAGATCCTCCAAGTTGGTTTGGTCAGTAGCTCCCCTCTGCCATCTTCAGCATGGCAGACCCCCACACACTGCCACTGCTGCCAAGATTTCAAGATGGCCACCGCTCCCTGCTTCTCACCAAACCAAGCAGAGGAAGTCATGTTAAGTCGCTATTATGCCAAGTCTCTTGACATTAAAGAAACTTTTCCCAGAAACCTGCTTATCAGATTTATCCTCACTTCCTATTGGCCAGAATGGGGCTACATTCCTCTCACTAAACCAGGTATTGAAAGGGAATTATGGCGGCCAAAACTTAACATATCCTTCAATGCAGGTGACAGAGTCGACTCTTTTTACAGTGTGGAAGAGTGTGGGAACCTGAGCAAAAGACGGGTCTGTTTGTAGGAGGCAGGGAGGAGTGTTAATCAGCTCTACCCATTGCATCACAGCCACACTCGCTCCACCAGCCGGGCTCTGCCATATGCAGGGAGATGTTTCAGTTTGTACTGCCTGGCAGGGAAAGAAGACAGGTCCATGTTTCAAGCACAGCCCCTCCGTGGGACCATGGCCAAATATCTTACTCTGAAGGTGTTAAGACTTTAACTGCCCACCACCTTCAGGATTTACATTTTTCCTAAGGAAAAGAAATTAAAACCCTTTAGAGGCAACCAAAAGAAATAGAAAAAAACTAAGAGAGTGGAGTGATAGCTCATTCTGAAAGCTGCTTGCCATACAGCATAAAGACTCAAGTTTGATCACCCCAACCTGCATAGAAAGCCAGGTGTGGTAACATACTCCTGTAAGCCAGACCTAAAGAGGTAAAGACAGATGGATCCCTGGGGCTTCTTAGCCAGCTAATTCAGCCTAATTGGCAAGCGGGGGTCCCAGTAAGAGACCCTATCTCAAAAACCAAGGTAGACGCTCCCTAAGCCACACCACCACCCAAGCTTGGCCTGTGACCTCCACATTCATGCACACAGGCACTGGCATACATGAACATGCACACACATACAAGAAATAAGAGGTGGGGCGATGGCTGAGCAGGTAAGAGTACTTGTTGCTCTTGAGGAGGTACTGTCCAGTTCCCAGCACCCATGTGGCAGCTCACAACTGCTACTCCAGTTCCAGGAGACCCAGTGATCTCTTCTGACCTCTGCAGGCACTGCACACACGTGGTGTACATACAGGTAAAGCATTCATATGCATAAAACAAGAAAGTAAATATAAAGTAATTATTACAAAAAAGAAGATTAAAGTGCACACATAGAAGTCACATTCACTTACCAAGTTCAGAACTCAGTCTGTGCTTGGTTTTAGGCTGTCTTGGCTGAAAATGAACAAGAAAGACACATAGGTTTTGAACTACAAAGCCGTGTGTCCACTCCTCACCTTCCCTGTAGAAACCAAAGCCAAGTCAAGCTACATACAAGACCATTTTTAAGGCCTTTTAGCTGAGGATGGAGCAGGACTGGAGCCATTCTGGGAGGATAACCCGTGTTGCTTGCAGAGAAGTAAGGACAGTGGAAGAAACCTAAGCAGCAGCTGACAGAAGAGGAGGGGGTGAGTTGGGAGGAGCTGTGGGCCAGGAGACCCACGCCTACCTGTCCTGCTAAAGGTAGCTAGAAACCTAGTGAGTTTTCTTAATGCGTGGGTAAAGGTTATCATACTGTTGACAGGAGAATGAATTGCTGGGTCAGGACCCCAGGGAAAATCAGGACTCAGGAAGGAACCTGGTGTGAAGAAGTTCTGTTCCAAATGACATTATCTGAATCTTGAGACAGTGACCGAGACACTGAATAGTTCTAGAAGAACACAAACTAGAGACCAGGGCCTGCTGAGGAGTTGCTCTCCTTAAATCAAAACCTTGAAGTAAAAATAACCCTTTGAGTCCAGGAGTAAACATTATCCAAGTACACGCAGCTCAACTTTGCATTCTCTTGGGCCTATAATCTAGATTGAAGTGACCCCACATTGCTAGTGTCCGGGATGAATCTTCTCTTTGGGGATATGGCTAGCACCTGAGTTTTCACATTACTGGTACAGTTTAGCAAATATTATGTCTGGTATACAATAAAAATTAATGGGACAGGATCACCAAACAAACAAAAGCCATCAAGAAAAGAATACAAAGGAAGCATATAATTTTCACAATTGAAATGACCAAACATGGACTTTATGATAATTATGCTTGAAAAGGCTGAAATATTACAATGAAACTATCAAATGAAAAATTTAAACTAATACCAAAATTAAGAACTGTCATTGAGTTTAAAAGTACATTAGACACAGCTAAAGAGATAAATTTTGAATTGGAAGATAAGGCAAAAGGAAATAAACAGACGAAGCACAAATAGAATATGACCCCAAAGACCATAGAAAACGCATAACAGTAGCAAAATATCAATAAAAATAACTTTATGGTTGGGGGTCACCACAACATAAGGAACTGTATTGAAGGGTCACAGCACTAGGGAGGTTGAGAACCACTGGACTAGAAAGTGAAAATGAACAAGAAGGACACATAGAGAACTTATCTCTAATTAGTCATCTTTAAGCTTTAATATGCATACATATCAATTAGGAATCATATTAAAATCCAGACTCTGGTTCAATGGGTCAAGGGTAGAACCTGAGGTTTTCCAGTGTCTAAATGTTCCCAACTGATGCCCATGCTGGTTGATGGACTATTCTGAGTATCAAGGATATAGAAATGCAGAAGACAATAAAAAAGGATTTAAAAAATTTAAAGGGAATGCAGATGTCCCAGAAGAAAGGAGAAAGAGAGCTGGGCAGAAGACAATATTCTGAAAATCTCTAAAGATGATAAGCACTATCAAGCCACTAAGTCAAGATGCTCTAACTCTGTAGATGGCAAGTAAATACACATCTAAGCACAGTATAATAAAGCAGGAGACAGAAGTAAAGAGGGAGAGAGAGAGAATGAATGAATCTTAGAAGCAACCAGAAGGAAGAAAATCTAGAAAGAAGCAATGATACGATTGTCAGCCAACTTGTCAGAAATGATGGAAGCCGAGAGTATTGGTTATATGTAAGAAAATCACTATGACCTGTGATGTTCCACATAGACTATGCCTCAAGATTAAAATGAAATGAAGACAGGTTCATTCAGACGACTAGAGACAGGGCTCAACAGTTAGGAGTACTTTTGGTCTAGCAGAGGACCTGGGTTTGAGTCTCGACACCCATATCATGGTTCACAACCATCCGTAACTGCAGTTCCAGAGGATCCTGTGCCCTCTTCTGACCTTTACAGGCAACAGGCATACACATGGTACACATACACAGGTAGGCAAAACACTCATACACATGAAATTAAAGAAAGAAATCTAAAAAACGTAACAAATTTTTTAAAAGACCTCTTCATTCAAACAATAGCCAGGAGAATTCATCACCAACATACCTGCCCTAGAGAAGTATTCAAAGGTATTATTGTTTCCCTAGAAGGAAAATGATCCCAGATGGAAGCTCATTGATGCATCTAGGAAAACAAAGCAATTAAACGGTGAACATATGGGTCAATCTAAATTAATACTGACTGTATAAAATGATCATAATGATGATGTATATACAGGACTGAATACTCAACAATGACATACAAATTGGGAGAGAGTCTGTGAAATCTCTGATACTTTTCCATTGTCTGAGGAGAAAAGTGCCAACCAATACTGAATTTGGATAATTAAAGACTCACTTAGTGGTCAGGTGTCGTGCCCCGCACCTGTTAACCCTCTAAACCACTTGGGAGACTGAAGGAGGAGGAACCTGAGTTTGAGGCCAGTATGGGTTAAAGAAGTGAAACCTTACCTTTAAAGACAAAAATTCATGTTGGGGTCTATTTGAATAACCACTGAAAATAATGCAATGCTATGTAATCATCGGGTTAATAGGGAATGCAATTTTCTTCTTAAAATGTATTTTATTTTATGTATGTGAATATTTTGCCTCTGTGTGTGTATATATGTGCACCATGTACATATCTGATGCTCACAGAGGTCTGAAGAGGGCATTGGATCACCTGGAACTGGAGTTACCGATGGCTGTGAAACACCATGTGGTGCTAGGAATTGAACCTTTGTCCTCTATAAGAGCAACAAGTGTTTAAACCACTGAGCCATCTCTTCAGTTCAAGCAGTGTAATTTTCAGAATACTTAATTCCAAAAGAAGTCACAAAAGAAAAAAGAAAAACACAGGAATTGAAACAATCAGGAAGTATTTATAAGAGGGTAAATTTAAACACAAACATACCAGCTGTTGCATTAAAGGTAAACTGAGTAAATGCTCCAATTAGAAGATAAAGCCTGTATAGTAACAAAATCTAACTTCATACTGTGCAGAAGGCATCTAAAGCACAAGGGAATCTAAAAGGGGATGGAAAGGTGGCTTGCTAGGTAAAACGCTTGCCGAGTAAGAGTGAAGACTTAGGTTTGAATCCCCACAGTGGTGAGTTGGGATGCAAACACAGGAGAAGCACAGACATTGGTGGACCTGCTATCCTGGTATACACAGTGGTGAAAGACAGAAGAAGAATCCTGTTTCAAACAAGGTGAAGGGGGAGGATGGACACCTGACCTCTCCACATGAACCATGGCATATGTGCATATGCGTACACACAAGATAGAAAATACATAGATAAGTTCAAAATAAAATGATAGAAAAACAGAAATTATAGCATGCCACCTGTTTGAAACTAGAATTTTAATATCAGACCTAGGAGATAAAAGAAGGACACATGGTTACAAGACTCCATCTACTAGGCAGAGGAAACTCTGAGTTTATATTGCCAAATATAACTTCAAAACACGTTCAAACAAACCAAACAAGATGGCACACACTTGTAGTCCTAGCACCTAGAAGGCAGAGACAGGAGGATCATTAATTCAAGGTCAACTAATGAGATCCTTCTCAAAAAAATCAGATAGATGATAGATAGATAGATAGATAGATAGATAGATAGATAGATAGATAGATAGATGGTAGGTAGGTAGGTAGATGAATAGATATCATAGATAAATAGGGAAGAGAGACTGTAGATGATAGATGACAGATAGATATATACATACATGCATATACACACATGATAGTAGATAGGTGACAACTAGACACACAGATAATAAATAGAAATAGATGACAGAAAAACAGACAGATGGAAAAATAGAAAAATGCACAATTGTGAGTTTAACGCACCTCTCTCAGTAACAGGCAGAAAATGTGCGAAGACAACCTAACTTACCCCACAGTCGTCCATGCACCCTTGCACCTCAGAGCTGCAGCAGACCCTGACACAAGATACTGCAGCTCAGCAGGGTGAAGCCAAGGATGCTTCTGGGCTCCACGCTGGGTGGATGCTGCTCCTGAAAAGCATTGCTTTTGCCGGTCCCAAACCACTGACCACTTCCTAGGGAGAGAAAATCACCATGGCTCACAAACAGAGCTGGCAGAGAGAAGACAAAAACGGTGACTCTTGACATCCATTGAGGGGCTTCCATGCACTTCCACAGTTCTGGGTGCTTGATTTTACTTAACATTAATTCTCACCATAACCCTGTAGTGGGATTCTTATCTCCATATGGGTGGAGTCACTGATGCTGGGGGAGGGAAGGTAAAAAAAATTGGATAGGATACAATCGCTGACCCTAAAGGAACATAAAAATTGCGGGCTTGGAAAAGAACAGAGAAATGGGATGAGAGAGAGAGAGAGAGAGAGAGAGAGAGAGAGAGAGAGAGAGAGAGAGAGAGAGAGAGAGAGAGAGAGAAAGTATGGCTGAGACAGAAAATTACCATTTTTCCAGGTCCAGGCAGGGCCCTGGGCTTCCAGTTACTCTAGAAAGACTCAGAAATAGGCAGGGCCATGCTGAGCCTATGTGTACCTCTAGAGTGGATTTCTGAGTTCACTTTCCAAACAGACTTCCCTGAAAACAGAAAGGACCTCACTAGTACACAAGATGATACCAGGGGTCCACAGCAAAAAGCAGTTTGCAGTCCCAAACTACAGGAATTCACAGGCCTAAAAGAGCAAGATGACCAAGTGTCAGTGGAATGGAGTCCTAAGCACAGGTCTGCCATTAGTAAGGGCACTGGAGTACAAGGATTAAGGTCAAAGGGAACAGAGGATTCCTCCTGTGTTCCCTTTCTCTCTGATCTACCTATGTCTGGCCTGGCCAAACACTCATGAAGCTGCCCCTTTGTCAGCCTCCATCTCAGAGCCTGTCATATCCCCTCATGATCGGCCTGCCCTCCTGCCTGTAGGCCATGCTGGCCCCTCCTACTGTAGCCCACAGCTCTGGGGTGCCCACCGCCCCCCCCCCCCGCCATCGCCATAAGGAGCTCTCCCAGACTCACCCACTCTCCCCTCCACCACTGTTTCCCAAGTCTGTCTTCCCCAGACTGACCAGGTCTTCTCCCTGCTCAGTTCCAGGTCCCCCTGCTGGCATCAAAGCCGTCCCTTCGTCAGCTAGCAGTGTGGTCGTGTCCTGGCTGCCCCCAACCAAGCCCAATGGGGTGATCCGCAAGTACACCATCTTCTGTTCCAGCCCCGGGTCCGGCCAGCCGGTGAGTGGTGAGGGGAGCAGGGAGCAGATCTTGTAGGGATGACACATCCGTCAGTTTTCAGGTCAAACCATGTTGCTTTGTTTTGTACTTTTATCTCTGCTTCCCTGTGAATCATAGTTCAGAATGGACACTGGACAAGATGACTCACTGGGTAAAGATACCCACTGTTAGACTCAAGGACTTGAATCTAATAATCAGGCATTAATCTAATCATACATTAGAAGATAAACTATTAATCTGGGCAGTGGTGACACACACCTTTAATCCCAGCACTCAGGAGGCAGAGGCAAGTGGATCTCTGTAAGTTTGAGGCCAGCCTGGTCTACAAAGAGAGTTCCAGGACAACTTCCAAAGCTACACAGGGAAACCCTGTCTTGAAAAACCCAGAGAGAGAGAGAGAGAGAGAGAGAGAGAGAGAGAGAGAGAGAGAGAGAGAGAGAGAGAGAGAGAGAGAGAGAGAGAGAGAGAGGGCACACAGATTTGCTCTTCTGACCTGCTGACCCCAGGCACTCCCTGGGACTCTGGGAATGCCTGGCCTTTCACCAGGGTCCTCCAGGTTTGGAGGCCCTGCTGGGGCCCTGCGGCAGATGACTGCCACAGTGTGGAGCTAGGCAAGGTGGGACAGCATAGGAGGAAGGGCATCTCTGACCAGGGCCACCGTAGGCTCATAAAGGAGCCGAAAATTTACCAATAGGCTGTGCCCGTGGAAAGCAAACCAAGAATGATTGTCAGACGATGGGGGCCAACGGTGACCTTGAAGATCGTGGCTGGATGAATTCCCCACGTTTCCAAAAACACCATAAGGGTGGCAGACGCTCAGCAGTCAGCCCTTAGGGTTTAGGGAAAGGTTTCGCTGACTTAAAGGGGGGTCCTTACCAAATCGCAGCTGGTGTTGCTTGTAAATGTAGCGTTCCGGTCGATGGAAAGTGGGCCGTTGGTCCAATGTTACAGGTTACCTGCGTGGTCACCTGCCGGGTCAGCAGGCAGCAGAGCCACAGGGAGAGCCTGTCCAAGTCAGGGAACCAATGTTGTTAAAATGTTTAGGTTTATCCAGTAAGGAGACACAGACTGCGACTCAACGATCCCACGTGGAGTTTATTGGTGGACGGGGAGGGAAAAGGGGGGTAAGAGGTAACCAACCCGTGTAGTGCAGAGAGAGAGAGAGATAAGATAAGAGAGAGAAACAGAGACAGAGTAAGATGAGAGTAAGAGTGTAAGAGCGAAAGAGAGTTAAGAGCAAGAGAGCGTAAACGGGCAGGGGTCAGTCCTTTAAAGGGGTCCTTTGCACCTGCATGGTTCTCACGGAACTCTGTGCTGGCCAGAGTGTTGCCTGAGTACATCCTGCCAGGTAACAGAGCAGGCCAGAGTAATGCCTGAACCTTTCACCTACCACTCATGTACAAAAGGAACTCTGGTCAGGGTGCTAGGGATGAGGGTGTGCTCACATGCAGAGACATGTGAAACCATGAAATCATGGAATAAGTGTGAGCTTAGAAGCAGATGGCCACGAGATTGGGTGTGCTCACACACACTGGTGTGTGCCTTTGAACACATGCACACAGATGCATGCCTCACAGTGAATGGCTGGGGCGGGGCAGCCAAAGCTGCATCGGACAGGGTGAAACTTTACGCATTACTTGAATATGGCATCTATGTTTCTCTTTCTTACAAAAATAACTGCCAGGGCCAACAAGATGGCTCAGTGAGTAAAGGTGCTTGCCACCAAGTCTAATAAGCTGAGTTTGATCCCCAGAAACCAAGTTGTGCCCTGATCTCTGCATGTGTACACATACATTCTCACATTAAATGGAAACAAAGGGCTAGAGAGATGGCACAGTGGGTTAAAGGGCTTGCCATGAGCCCAGCAACCTGAGTTAGATTACCCACAGTGAAGGAGACAATTTCCTGAAAGCTGTCTTATGACCTCCATACACACAGCACAGCACGACACAAGTGTTCATGAACATACATACATTCCACAAAGTGCAGAAAAAATAAAAAAGAAAACACATGTTATTGTGATCACTCCCTAAACATGAGCCCTGTTGGTATTTTAATAACAGCCCTCCAGTTTTTGGAAGGTTTTGAGACAGGGTCTCATGTAGCCTAGGCTGACCTCAGACTCCCTATGTAGCTCAGGAAGACTTTGGATCTGGTCTCCCTGCCTCCACCTCCCAGGTGCTAAACAGCAGGCATGCTACACAGCAGTGAGCCTAGCCTTCTAGTCTTTGATCTGCACATATATTATGGGATCGGAGTGGGGTTTTTATATAACATTAAAATAAAATTTTTACATGTTACATAATTATCTTCATATAACTTGTGAAGGTTCTTTTCTGTATTTTTGTGGTGATTGTGGGATTTTTTCTCGACTTTTTTGGGGGACAGATGACAAGATTTCATGTATCCCAGGCTCTAAAGATGATCTTAAACTTTTGATGCCACCACTCCTTTAATCCCAGCACTCAGGAGACAGAAGCAGGCAGGCCTCTAAGTTCAAGGACAGCCTGGTCTATAGAGTAAGTTACAGAACAGCCAGGACTATACAGAGAAACCCTGTCTCAAAACAAAACAAAAACTTTGGATCTCTCCACTTCCCATGGGATGACACATGTACAGAGAGAGAGAGAGAGAGAGGCAGAGACAGAGACACAGAGAGACAAAGAGGGAGATAGAGAGAGACACAGAGAGAGAGAGAGAGAAATAGAGAGAGAGGGAGAGAGAGAGAGAGAGAGAGAGAGAGAGAGAGAGAGAGAGAGAGAGAGAGAGAGAGAGAGAGAGAGAGAGAGAGAGAGAGAGTTCACACAGTGCACAGTGCTAGGGATCGAACCAAGGCTTTGTTACACTACACAAGCAGCCTACCAAATGAGCTAAGCTTTGTCTCCAGCCTATCAGATGTTCAAAAGACAGTCTTTACTGTTTCACAAGGCTCTCCTCCTGCCTATAAGTATTGCTCCACTTTCACCCTTATAATATTTCTGTGACCTTTCTTCATGAAGTGTACAGGGACACATGTCATTCTCAGGTCACAGAGGCTCTACATTCATGCTTACAAGTTGCTTTCCAGAAACATGAAGGCGTATGCATGTGCCACAGAGCATCCAGGTTTTTTTAATCTATAGTGATTTCAAATTTTCTGTGGGGTTTGTTTTCATTTTTGCCTCTTGGGTTTTATTTTTAATAGTTCTCTGATGTTTCATTTTCTTTCTCTAATTACTTATTAGGTTATTTGTTTGCAAATGCTTATTGGTTGTCTTTTTATTTGAGTCACTTTCAAGTCAAAGCCTGTGTCCATTCTTGCTGTTTGGGTAGCTTGCACTTTTCTTAATTATTTGTAAGTGTTCTTTCCATATTAAGGAAAAAACCATTTTCTATTGTACAAATTACAAGTAGCCACCAATCCATGCCTTTTGTTTTGATGTGTGACAATATTTTTTAGAGAATTTAAATTTATCAATCGTTTCCACTTTTGTTTTTTGCATCTATGATTATAAAGTTTTATAATTGTTTGCCCATTGGTTTTTTTCTGTCGCAGTTTTCTTTTTTCTATAATTACTTATCCACCAAGTCTTATTTAGGAGATATAACAGTAAGGTTTTAAAATAATTTCAAGGGATTTTTAGGCAGTCCAAATTTTTAAAAAGGGTACTGGAATCTTGGTGACATACTGATATGTCTCTGTGTGCAAGGTTCAGTACCTGTATTCTTAGCTCGGGAGAAGCTGAGGCAGGGAGTTCATCACCAGTTTGAGGCCTGCTTTGGCTGTATCATGACTCCAGGACTGTCTGTGCTGTAGAGTGAAACTCTGTCTCTAGAAACAAAAGTGAGGGCTTGGGGAGATGGCCCTGAGGATAAAACACCTCTTGCTGTTCACATAAGAAACACAAGTCTAATTCCCAGCACCCACCCAAGAAGCCAGCCACCATGACACGTGCCTACAATTCTAGCACCGAGGAGGTGAAGGCAGGCAGAATCCTGGGTTCCAGAACAAGCCGGCCTAGGCTAATGATGGTGAAGCACAGGTCCCAGTGAGAGATCCTACCTCAGAAGAGAAAGAAAAACACAAGCAAACAGAAATGTGAATAGTTTCTGAGAAAAAATAGTCAAATATTGGCCTCTGACCTACACACACACACACACATACTCCCACACAAATGCACAAATATGCAGACATGTAGGTGCATGTGCTCACACACACACAAATAAACACAAAAGATCTCCAAGGGAAAGACAAACTTTCCTGCCCCGTGTAAACACAAATGTATTCTCAAGTACACACTGACACACAGCACATGCACCCAACATCTATCCACACATGCATGCGTATGTGCCCACAAGCACGCATGTACACATTCATGCGTGCACCCGTGCACATGCACACACAGAAAACGAGCCCAGGGTACTGCATTCTGATTTTCAAATAACTGTGCTCTCTTTGCCTGAGGGTGACTCACAGCCCAGAGTAGGCAAGACTGTCTGATTCCTAATTTGCAAAAGAATCAAGGCTCCGAGTGCACTGGCCACATGGTTACATGCTTGGTAAAAATACCAAGCATAGAAGCCATGGCACCATCCTAGAGTCATGCACTGGCATGAACCCCACCAGTCCCCAGACAGCCTAGCTTAAAAGGGCTCAGAGTGTCTCTGCACCTGTCCCCAGCAGGAATTGTGTTCAAGGTTAGACACAGCGTCACACCCAGCCCCCAGGAAGGCAGGACGGATACTGCCAAGAGATCTGTGCCTGTCATGAGAGTACGCATTTCCCTTCAGAGGACCTGAGTCCAAAAAGGGAGGTTTCTTTTTTCCTGTCACAAGTCATTGGGCTCCTCAGCTCTCTCACTGGCCATGGAGAGTGTCCCTTGGTGACATCCATCTCTAGACACATGCGTGCATCCACACGGCCACGTGCAAGAGAGCCCTGTGCAAGATCTCACGACTGCAGAGATAACTAATTGCTAGCTCCCTCTGGCCTCAGGGCCCCCATCTGTTCCAGGGACTGTTTCCCCTCCTTGGACTTGTGCCCTGATCTCAGAGGGGCCCCAGTGCTATCCTCTCCCCCGTTCCCTGCAGCTGGTCAAAAAATAAAATAAATAAATAAAATGAAAGTCAGCCCCATCCGGCCGATGCCAGGGAAGAGGCTGACAGGAGGTCTACAAACTAGCGCTTATCAAAAGCGCCTTCTCAAATTCATTTCAATATCTGAGCCTCTGGTTTCCAAGGCAACATAATCTTTTCATCAAAGCAACTGGTAAAACCACTGGGATCTGATATTGTTTTGTTGGCAACTTGTCAAAACTGTCATTTGGTTAAAAAAATGTTATAGATTTATGTAACCTACAAATATATATGGTGATCTATACCACTCATAATCGTTAATAAAGTGTGCCCAGTAAAACTGCCTCTCTACCCCTTCCTGGGAAGGAAAGAGTGCAGTTAGGTGGCAGGGTTGAGGGGCGGCTAAGCAGGGGGCAGGCTGTGGGCTGACTGCAGCCCTAACAAGGCAAAGGCAGTCATTCGGCTTCACAGAACCCCCTCCTTTTCATGTGCTTTTCCTGGGACCCCCATTCTCCTTTCTCCGACTGCCACTCAAAATCCCCATACCTGTTGGCCTGTAGCCGAAAATGCTAAAGCCTGTAGAACTCAGAGGTAACCCGGGGTTGACCCAGAAATACCGAAGGACTGGCACCATCGGCTCCAGAGGTTGAGCCCGGCGCAGATGCTAGCCACTGCCATTCTCAGGCCAGGAAAGAAATGCTGGCTCCAGCCCAAGGCACCAAGGACAAATGGCAGGCTGGGGGCCAAGGCCCAGCTTCTGTTTCACAGTGTGGCTCTGCCTTCGCCCCACAGGCTCCCAGTGAGTATGAGACGAGTCCTGAACAGCTCTTCTACAGGATCGCTCACCTGAACCGGGGACAGCAGTACCTGCTGTGGGTAGCCGCAGTCACCTCCGCAGGCAGGGGGAACAGCAGTGAGAAGGTCACCATCGAGCCTGCTGGCAAGGGTGAGAGACCTGGGCCTGGGGCAGGGGTTGGGAGAAACTTCCAGAAGCTCGTTTGCAGAATTCTGGTTCTTTTTGAGAAGTACAGGTAGCACTGTGACTTGTGAGAAGCTGGCCACTAGTCTCCCTTCTGAATCCACCAAAGAATAGGCCTCTGCTGCCCCCTGACTCTGGAAAAGTCACATAACAGGCTACAGTCAGGCCCACCTTGGCTTAGGATGAAACCCCTCACACACAAGAGAATCAATCCCCTTTATCCCCATCCAAAGCAGAACATCGGTTTTAGTACTCAGCTCCTGGAAGACGGGTTTCTCAGGGTTTGGGGTACACTAATGCTTCCACAGGGCTTTTGGGACTCCAGAGAGAGCCTCATGATGCAATCAGAAACACTCCTTTATCCACCAGCAGGATTCTCAGGGCAGGCCTCACCCATCTCTGACCTGGACATGAGGGGTGGTCTATAAGAACTCGCAGTGGAACTGTGGGCTGTTCTCATCTTGGCCCAAGGGCAGAACTAGCATCAGTGAGCTTCAAGTCTGTCAATGTCTCTGGCCCTTCCTCCTGCCACATCCCCTCCCCAGTCAGCCCCAAGCTCACCTGACTCTCCAGGCCAGGGCCCCAGGACTGGCCTGCCTTGGCCTAACCCCACTCCCTGGGATGAGAGAAGCCCCCCTTTTGGCCATAGAAGCAGAGCCAGCAAGCATCCAACTGAGGGTCTGTGGGAGACCAAGGGCTCACACCTGCAGCCATCAGGCTCTGTCAGCCTTCTATCCAGCTGTGCGGTCTGGCCACCCAAGACGGTTGAGGTGTGCTGTGCTGTCCCTTGTAGCTCGGAGTCAGAGCTCCTTACACACAGCTCTCTCAGCATCCTCGCCTTCCTTCCTCCTTCTCCTCAGGATACCACCAACCCTTTCTCCAGATTTCACCTTCTTCAGAAGGGAAGGAGCTTAGAGCCTGCCATCTTTCCAGGACAAGGTCTTAGGACCTGAACTCTTGGCAGAAGCCTGACCCCACCCCTGTGGGCATCAAATACAGTACATCTCTATTCATACACACAATTATATCATGAGGTAGAACAGCTAAACACTACTGTACCTCCACCACACATACAAACTCACAAAAATATATGCTTACACACACACACACACACACACACACACACGGCCTCTCCTACCCAACTTGCCCTTCTCCTTGTGTGCCTTGCCCTGCTACAAGACTGTCACTACAAAGTTGGCCCAGAATCCTGGGAGGCCTTGTCACCCTCCATCTCCTCCAAAACTGGCAGACCCCAGGTCCTGTCAGCTCTTGGCCTGAGCTCCGGCACACTGACCCCACTTAGCCACAGGACTACCTCAACCAAAGTACCCAGTTTATCCCAAAATCTCCCTTGACCTGCATTGTAAATGTGGGGATCCCTGTGGAAGGCGCTGTGGGAATGTGGAGGGTGGAAAGCAGAGAGGCCCTTGTGTTCTCCTTCCCATAGCCCCGGCAAAGATCATCTCATTCGGAGGCACAGTAACAACACCCTGGATGAAAGATGTCCGGTTGCCTTGCAATTCAGTGGGAGACCCAGCCCCAGCTGTCAAGTGGACCAAGGACAGGTGTGTGACACGCCCTGGAGGAGTGGTATGGCTCCTGAGAAATGCAAAGCTGTGTGGTCATCACTCTGCCCCACGGCTGTCCTACAGGGCATATGACCCTGTTCATACGAGTTTACCTGGCCCTACCCCAGCCAGTAACCTTCCTGGGTGGGTAAAGAGACAGGGGCTCACTGGAAATCCTTGAAACGTGCTGAACAAAGGCCCGAGAACCCACGATCCCCTGCAAGCTTCCTCCTGCCCCGCTTCCATTTGCCCCCACACTGGGGGGAGGGCCCCGGCCCTAGGGAATGTGTGCCATAACCCACGCCACCTCCTTGTCTGGCAGTGAAGACTCGGCAATCCCAGTGTCCTTGGATGGACACCGGCTCATCCACACAAATGGCACACTGCTGCTTCGTGCTGTGAAGGCTGAGGACTCGGGCTATTACACCTGCACAGCCACCAACACTGGTGGCTTCGATACCATCATTGTCAACCTCCTGGTGCAAGGTGAGGCTCTGCAAGGCAGGTGGTTTAAGTGGCGACAAGGACAGGAGGTCCATCCTGTTAAAGAGACTGAATGACCGAGAAAGCCAGCCCTGGGTGCTGGGGAGGCAGACCTTGGCGGAACCAAGGTGGGAAAAGGAGAGGAGTCAGAGGGATGGGAAGTCATGTGCACGGGCCAGTACCTTCCTGTCATCACCCTCTGTATCTCCATCGTTGCCATGCACTGGATTAACCTTTCCCACTGACAGCTGGTAGTTTTCCCTCACAGTCCCCCCGGACCAGCCCCGCCTCACTGTCTCCAAAACCTCCGCCTCTTCCATCACTCTGACCTGGATTCCAGGGGACAATGGGGGCAGCTCTATCAGAGGTAAGGAGGGGTGTGGATCAGGAGGAGAGGGAATTCTGGAGTCCCAGGGTGAGAGAGGGGCTTCATCTGTTTCTAATACTTGGTCCCATAAGCCCCAGGAAAGATCTGGAGGGTGAGTCAGAACATGAGATACCCAGGTGCACAGAAAGTACTCCAGTCCCACCCGTCTGTGAACGGAGCACATCTAAAGCGCTTTCCTCTCCAGGCCTAGGTTCCCAGTCTTCCAAAGCAGACAAACACAACATCAGTGCCTCTCAAACAAGAGTATGTGTGACTCAGCAGAGATCTTGCAAGAATGCAGTTCAGGGTTCAATAGTCTAAGATGGGGCTGAGTATACTTCCAGATAGCTCTTCCCAAATGGGGTACTGCTGGTCACACTCCCTGCCCCTCACGGAACAGTTAGTGCCTTAGGCCTGCCAGCTCTCTAAACCTAATGCTAGAGCTGCCGAGGGACCCAGGCTCACCCAGCACTAGAATGGAAGGCCTCCAGATTTGCATCCCATTTGCATACACCGGTCCCCATGACCTCTGCTGGAGCAGAGGCTGGGTGTCTGCCGCCCTGCCCTTCTCTGCTTCGCCCACTCGAGCCGACCCCTCCTGCAGGCTTCGTGCTGCAGTACTCAGTGGATAACAGCGAGGAGTGGAAGGATGTGTTCGTCAGCTCCAGCGAGCGCTCCTTCAAGCTGGACAGCCTCAAGTGTGGCACGTGGTACAAGGTGAAGCTGGCAGCCAAGAACAGTGTGGGCTCTGGGCGCATCAGCGAGATCATCGAAGCCAAGACCCATGGGCGGGGTGAGGCCGGGTCGGGGGTGGTGGTGAAGAGCAGGGCCCAAGAGGGAGGTGGGGGGGTGAGCCCACGTCAGGGGCAGAGGATGCCTATCATGGGGAAAGAGGAGCCAAGTGCACAGGGGGCTGGAGGGAGGGACTCAACTTTGTTCCTGTCACTAGAACGTCTCGGTATACTATCATCGCCAGAGGAAACCCACCTGGACTGGGGGTGGGGGATGTAGATATTGCGCACAACACCTAGTTCAGCCCCCAGCACCACATAAACTGTAATCCCAGCACTCGGAGGTGGAAGCAAGAGAATCAGAAAATTCAAGGTTATCTTTGTCTACACAGAGAACGTGAGGCCAGTCTGGGATACCTTAGACCTTGTCAGAATTCATTGATTGATTCATTGATTGAGGTCGAATGATTGAAAGACCCTACCTCCTTACCAGGAGGACTAGAGGGTCGGCGCCCTTCCCTCCTCCCACCTCTCACCTTCACTGCTGGGTCCCCGCCCTAGGGTCTATCTTCCTCTCACTTCTCCACTTCTGGGGCCCCCCTGCTGCAGTCTCAGCTGCCCCAGGAAAAGCCCTCCCAGACAGATGAAGGATCTCTTCTTTCCAGGGCTCTCTAACCTGTCTTTCCCCTTCCGGTCCCCCAGAGCCCTCCTTCAGTAAAGACCAACACCTCTTCACCCACATCAACTCCACACATGCTCGGCTTAACCTGCAGGGCTGGAACAATGGCGGCTGCCCCATCACAGCCATTGTCCTGGAGTACCGGCCCAAGGGGACCTGGGCCTGGCAGGGCGTCCGGGCCAACAGCTCCACAGAGGTGTTTCTGACAGAACTCCGAGAGGCCACCTGGTATGAGCTCCGCATGAGGGCTTGCAACAGCGCTGGCTGTGGCAACGAGACTGCCCAGTTTGCCACTCTGGACTACGATGGCAGTGAGTTGGAAAGGATGGGATGGGACAGTCCCAAGGCTCCTAAAGAGATGGGAAAATAGAAACAGACAGGAATAAACCCAGGGTAGAGAGCTAAGGAGGACAGAGGGACCAGCAGTTGGTTGCAGGCGGGTAAGTGGGCAGATCTACTGGTGGCCAGTCTAACAGCAGATGAAAGGATTTGGTGATGCAGTTCTTGCTGCACATTGCTTCAGGGAGATGGAGAGGGAGAGTTGAGCCAAGACTGAAACTGAGGCCCTGCCCTCTGAGAACTCTGCCCTCAGAGTGTAGTGGTCAAGATGGACAGCCTGTTCTCCAGTAACAAGTAGCAAGAGCCTGCTGGCTCCCCCAGTGAAGATTTTCTTGTTCTGGTAAGGTCCTGAGAGAGTTGAATGGCCACCACCTTTTAGCTACACCATTTTGAACATGACCCCTTCCCCAAGGAAAAAAGGCCCATTAGTTCTTAATTGCCTTGAAGGGGCATGTGTACTGGGGACCAAACCCAGGGCTTTGCTCTAGCTAAGGAGAAAAAAATCATCACTTCTTCCTTGCAGTTTGTTGTTCCAACTAGTCATGTGACCCTAAGCTAGCTGCAAAACAAGAGCATGGATATTTGGTAAGCACCTAACTGGTGTCTACCCCATAGGGATACACACACACACACACACACACACACACACACACACACACACACACACCACATGCAGGCACACATTTGGAGAAAAAAGAAATCTTGGCTCTTAGGGGCCAATTAGACAAGCTAAATTAAGTCTATCTACATACTAAGGAAACAGAATGAAAACAGTCTTCAGGAGATAGGCCCCAACAAGGAAGTCTTCATGTAAAAGATGACTCTTAAGCAAAGCTTAGAAAACAGACAAGGATCATGGATTGGGGTTTTGCAGAGGGTTATATGGGTAGAGTCTATCATCACCTTCCTGCAGACACCCAGGAACAGCAAAGGATGTTTGTGGTGAGAGTAACAGGGACATAGTGGGGTGGCAGGGGAGATAAAGGAGTTATTCTCCATCAGGAGAAGGGATTGCAGATCTACCCCCCACTCTATGACTTCTGACTGACCTCCTTGCTTTGTCCCTTCAATGCCCAGCTAGATGTGGGATGTAATCCCATCAACACCCCCACCCCCTACCCTCTAGGATTGCACATTAAACTTGGTCAGGCAGGAAAATAATCCTGAGAGGGGGTCAGGAAAATTCTAGAATAGAACCAGAAAGTCATTAACACAGCATAAAAGCTATATAACTGCTTATGACTGTCCTGATGGGACCAGAATTTAGGGAAGCAGAGGGGAGGGTTACAGCTCTGGGAGGCAAGGGATCAGAGACCAAGGACAACAGACCTGATTAGTAGGCTTGCCCACACGGGACTCTGAGAGCTCGTAGCATCCCTTGATTCTCTTCTCTGCACTACTCAGGCACCATTCCCCCCATCAAGTCTGCACAAGGTGAAGGGGATGACGTGAAGAAGCTGTTCACCATCGGCTGCCCTGTCATCCTGGCCACCCTCGGGGTGGCCCTGCTCTTTGTTGTACGCAAGAAGAGGAAGGAGAAACGGTTGAAGAGGCTCCGAGGTGAGGGACTTTTCTATCTGCTTTCAAGATGAGAGGGCGGTGCCTCCCAGCCATACTGGCCACCCTTCAGTGAGTCACAGAACAACCTGGGCAAGAGACCAGAGCCTGTGTCCCCTAAAAGGAAGACCTACCACTCAAACCTTCTTAAGTCTCCTTAAGATTCATAGCTTTTTCCTTTTATGGCCCCAGGATTTTGTGCCCACACCAATTAGGGCTGGCATTTGCACACATCCACACTGGTAAAGCCATTTTGGTTATTAACATATGCAAATAGTTCCTTATCGTTGACAAATGTCCCTCTCTAGGACTCTGTTCAATTCCTGGCCAGGAAGTTTCCATGCTGTGTCAAGTGTGAAAGTATTTTGAATATTGTCCCTTTCAATACTTAACACTGTAGTCTTGAATAAATGAATCTCATGTTTCTTGATTGTCCCAGTACCTGGTCCAGTAAGTATCTAGTACCTGCTAGTTACTTCATGTTTGCTCACTCCCTTGAAAAATAAAATTTGAGTCTGATGCAAAGTAGATACTGTTTAAGGATAGAGATGCAGAGATGAAGAAGGGGCAAGCCATGTACTTACAGAGTTCAGTATTTAATGAGAGAAGTCGGGGGACGACAGTAGCACAGAAGAGAGAATTACTAACCTATCCATGGTATTTGGGACCAGAGGGAATGGAAGAACAGATTGTTCAGTGAATAAGTGCTTAGATAGTTGGATAAATGACTGAATGTTTAAATGGATGATTGATATATAATTGATAGATTCATAAATACAAGAATGGATAGACAAATGGTTTGATGATGGTTTGGATACATAAATAGTTGATTGGGTTGGTGGTGGGATGATGAGTATTTTGAGGCATAACAGGTAACAATTTGATCCATGATATAGCCATCCATATAGTTGGATAAAAGAATAGCTGGATGGTGGGATAATTATATAAATGGTTGAATGGGTGGTTACATAATGGTAAGGCTAGTTGGGCGTATAAATGGAAAAATGGTTGAATGTTTAATGCATTGTTTCATAGATGAGTCAATAGTTGGAGTGTTGTTTGGGTAGATGATTAAATGGTTAGGTGGGTGGCCAGGCATTGTGGTACAGGCCTTTAATCACAGCACTCAGGAGGCAGAGGCAGGTGGATCTCTACGAGTTTGAGATTAGCCTGGCCTACAGAGTAAGTTCCAGGACAGGCTCCAAAGCTACACAGAGAAACCCTGTCTCGAAAAAAAAATAGTTAGGTGAGGGACCTGGGGATATGGATCAGTTGGAAGAGTATTTACCTAGCATGCATGCACTCTGGGGTTTGATCCTCAGCACTAGAGAATCTAGGTATGATAGTATACAGCAGTAAACCTAGCACTTGGGCTCAGCCACAAAGGGAGTTTATGTTTGAGGACAGCCTAGAATTCATGAGTGTCTCAAAAAACAAAATAGTTGGATGCACTGATAGATAGTTGGATCAGTGGATGGGTGGATGGATGGATAGATGGATGGATGGATGGATGAATATTTTGATGGCTGGGTTAATGGTTGAGTGGGCAGTTAGATATGTGGATGATTGGATGCAGGCATACCACTATCTCCACTTTAACAGATCATTTTCAGCTTCTGAGCTCTAATACATTAGACAGACCCTTTGGCTCACCTCTCCTCCAGTATCATCACCTAAAAGTCCCAGTGAGATGCAAGGACCCTTTGAGATACAGTGTGGACTCTCAAACCCATTCACGAACTTTGGGGCACAGATACCCTAAAGCAGCAGTCTCAACCTATGGATCATAACCCCTTTGGGGTCATGTATCAGAAATCCTGCATATTAGATATTTATATTTTAATTAATAACAGTAGCAAAATTGCAGTTATGAAGTAGCAATGAAATAATTTACGGTTGGGGTCACCACACATGAAGAACTTTATTAAAGGCTCCCAGCATTAGGAAGGTTGAGAACCAGTGCCCTAGAGGAAGAAGCGAAGTCTCTTGGCTAGTGTGAGAGTTTAATCATCTAGGGCTTCTTGATGACCACCTCTACCCCACCCAACACTCTCTCCTTTCCCCCAAGAGATAGCTGAGGATCCTTTACTAATGTCTGCTTCCAGCATGCCATGGCATCTTCTTAAATTACAGCCAGTTCATGGAGTAGACAGAGCACCAAAGATGCTTCGCCCTCTCTCTATTAGATGGGGGGAGGGGGTCTAAAAAAGGGGAGCCAGACCTAAGGCAACACCTAACTGGGAACAATGAATTCTTATCATTGCTGTCTTGTGGGTCTTTATCTTGCTCCTTCCACTCCTTAGACCGTTGCCATTTTAGACACTGTACCCACTTCACCCACATGGCTCTTTTACTTCTCCTGCTCAAACTCCATTCTCAACCAGCTACCTCTCTACTTCTTGCAGATGCAAAGAGTTTGGCAGAAATGCTGATAAGGTAAGTGTCACTTAGCTGCTTTCTCTTTGCCCCCCCTCCCCCTAACACCCCCACCCCTACTGCCCTGCCCACCTATATTGGAGTTACCCAAAGAGGCGTCTAATATCCCTTTGGTCTGAAAAGTCCCTTACCCCAAGCTTCTTTCGCTCCTGAGACACTCACTTCCTTTCCCTCTTCCACAGCAAGAACAATCGAAGCTTTGACACCCCTGTTAAAGGGCCACCCCAGGGTCCACGGCTCCACATTGACATCCCCAGGGTTCAGCTGCTCATCGAGGACAAGGAGGGCATCAAGCAGTTGGGTAAGTGACCTGCTCTAGGTGTGCTTCCCAGGCCACAACCCATGGAGGACAACTGCAAGTCCCATGGCCACGCCCAGGGCTCTAGCTGTAACCCCACCCACTCAGCAGCCCTGGAATTCCCTGCAGCTCCTCTCCTTCCAATGGAGAGCATCCTGGTCTCTCTGGATCTGGCATTCAGCATTGGATAAAGACAAAGAAGAATTTGGGGAGGACTTCAGGTGATTTCTTTCTCCCTCTAGGAGATGACAAGGCCACCATCCCTGTAACAGATGCTGAGTTCAGCCAAGCAGTCAACCCACAGAGCTTCTGTACTGGTGTCTCTTTGCACCATCCAGCCCTCATCCAGAGCACAGGACCCCTCATCGACATGTCGGACATCCGGCCAGGAACCAGTATGCATTAACCGCAAATAGGAGGTCTTGTGGGAGTTTCGGCGGGGGTGTCACTCAGCATGGGGTAGAGTTGATTTTAAAAAGAAAGAAAGAAAAAGAGAACTGGGGAGCTGACTCAGTCAATAAAGCGCCTCTGCAAAAGCCCATCTCCCATATAAAAAGCCAGGGACAAAGATACACATCTGTAATTTCAGCCCTTGGGATGCAGAAGCAGGTACATCCCTAGAGCTCACTTGCCCAACCCAGCCTAGCCAAATTGGTGAGCTCCAGTTTCAGCAAGGGACCCTATCTCAAAAAACCAGGCAGGTGGATGACCAGAGACATCAATCTCTGACTTCCACACATGAACACACACATGAACACATATGTACACATACAGTGGGATGGGATGGAAGAGTTGACAAGGCTCTGGAGTTAAGAGTCTGGAGGCCTTGCCTGCAGACATCCTAGTTATAAGTGGCATTGGGCATTGCTAACCCTTTATGGCTCTCAGTTTCCTTACTTAGAATCTGGAGCAAGGGTTGGGTCTTCATGCTCTCCAAGAGCTTTCAGTGATTCCAGAGACAAGGAAAGGCTACATCAAGGACGTAGGGGATGGCAGTTAGAAGACAACAGAACAGAGCATCCCATTCTTCCCCATGTAGAAGGAAATGCTGGGGAGGGGTGGGGGTCAGGATGCCACCCACTGCTTCTACACATGTTCAGGAAAGCTGCATGGCCAGCATTCCCAGGTGAACCTCTGTGACTGCTTCTGCCACTGCCTTTGCTCCCCACTGCTCTTTGTGCTAAGTGCCAGCTGCCTGTGTCTAAGCGCCCTCAGCTGGAGGATGCTATTTCTTCCCCCTCTCTGTGTAGACCCAGTGTCCAGGAAGAATGTAAAATCAGCCCACAGCACTCGGAACCGCTACTCAAGCCAGTGGACCTTGACCAAGTGCCAGGCCTCCACCCCTGCCCGAACCCTCACCTCTGACTGGCGCACTGTGGGTTCCCAGCATGGTGTTACTGTCACGGAGAGTGACAGCTACAGTGCCAGTCTATCCCAAGACACAGGTAGGCGTAGGGACCTCCATCTTCAGGGACCTGCCTGCATCCCATCCATTTTCCCCAGCTCCCCCATTCGTTGCCCACATTCTTTTTCCCAGTTCCTTT
Organism: Mesocricetus auratus; assembly: GCF_017639785.1. Classification (NCBI taxonomy): domain Eukaryota; kingdom Metazoa; phylum Chordata; class Mammalia; order Rodentia; family Cricetidae; genus Mesocricetus; species Mesocricetus auratus. The sequence continues at coordinate 24,403,343 of NW_024429203.1, forward strand.
CTAACCAGCCTTCCCAGCTATCCACTGACTCCCTGTGTGGTGAGGGTTGGGAGCCGGGGAAGGGGGGGGGGGACACTTGACCTTGCTTGGTCCATGGTTTTATTTTGACCTTCCCAAAAAACTATTAGGGAAAAAATGATGCAGTGAACATTTGTTAAAGAAAGAGCTGATATTACAGGGCTTGGTTGCTTTTTCTTTTTTAGACTGAAAAAGGTTCTGTTCTTCATTAGCCAATGATCTCGTTTATACCTCCGCTATCACTTTCCCCAGGGAGAACGGGGTCTTTAGCATGTTTCCCTCATGGCTTTCAAAAGGCTGCTTGAAATAGGGATGGTCCCATTCCCACCCCCTAGCCTACTCCTCTCCTCTCAACTGCACCCCTTCCGTGTCTCCAGACAAAGGACGGAACAGCATGGTGTCTACTGAGAGTGCTTCCTCCACCTACGAGGAGCTGGCCCGGGCCTATGAGCACGCCAAGCTGGAGGAGCAGCTGCAGCATGCCAAGTTTGAGATCACAGAGTGCTTCATCTCGGACAGCTCCTCCGACCAGATGACCACAGGCACCAACGAGAATGCCGACAGCATGACATCCATGAGCACACCCTCAGAGCCTGGCATCTGTCGCTTCACCGCCTCGCCACCCAAGCCCCAAGATGCTGACCGGGGCAAGAACGTGGCTGTGCCCATCCCTCACCGAGCCAATAAGAGTGAGTGCTCAGCCCACACGGCTACTCTGACCCCTGCTGCCCAGCACCACAGGCCTATGTAGATCTTATCCTGCCAGCCTTCCCTGGTTCCCTGACAGTAACGCAAGAGGGAGGACTTGAGAACAGCTCAGGACCATGTTCTTGCTCAACCTCACATTTCTGTGGTTTTTAAACAAGTCGCTTAACCTCTCTGATCTTAATTTTCTATCTGTGTAATAACTCCTTTGCATTAAAAAAAAGGCACGGAGGCTGGAGAGATGGCTCAGGGGTTAAGAGCACTGGCTGTTGTTCTTCGAGAGGTCCTGATTTCAATTCCCAGCAACCACATGGTGGCTCACAACCATCTGTAGTGAGATCCGGTGCCCTCTTCTGGCCTGCAGGCACACATGCAGGCAGAACATTGTATACATAATACATAAAATAAATCTTTTTTAAAAAAAATTTAAAACTCACATACATGACTGACACATGGGAGAGGTTCATTACAGAGTGGTCATCCCCTTAATCTGGTGAGGGTAGACAGGGACTGAATGTGTTCCCAGGCTTCTGACTCTGATATCCTCTGCCTCTGTGATTCCAGGCGACTACTGCAACCTGCCACTGTACACCAAGTCAGAGGCCTTCTTCCGGAAGGCAGATGGGCGGGAGCCCTGCCCTGTGGTCCCACCCCGAGAGGCCTCCATGAGGAACCTGACTCGAGCTTACCACACCCAGGCACGGCACCTCACTCTGGACCCTGCCAGCAAGCCCTTGGGCCTCCCCCATCCAGGGGCCCCCTCTGCCACCGCCACGGCCACCTTACCTCAGAGGACTCTGGCCATGCCGGCACCCCCAGCTGGCACGGCACCCCCAGCACCTGGTCCTACCCCCAGTGAGCCTCCTGCTGCCCCTAGTGCTGCCCCTCCGGCCCCCAGCACTGAACCTCCAAGGGTCGGAGGCCCACACACCAAAATGGGGGGCTCCAGGGACTCACTGCTCGAGATGAGCACCCCAGGGGTAGGGCGATCTCAGAAACAGGGGGCTGGAGCCTATTCCAAATCCTACACCCTGGTGTAGGCGTGCTGACGTCAGAAGAAGGGCTCCACACTGGGACCTCTGCACCTCCAGTCCCGACACACCAACGCGGCTGTTTCCTGAGTTATTTATATTAAACTCACAGACAAAAAAAAAAAGACGTGGAAAAGAAACCCCCAAGTCATGAACACTGTACATAGGAATCTTTTGTACAAATGAAACTATTTTCTTCTTCTCCATGAAGCCAGGGCACAAAATAAGTCAAATCCTCCCCCCCATGAAACACGTGTGGAGAGATATATACATATATAGGCAGAATGGGACACAGCGACAATCTATATATCTATATATTTCTCTCACCTTCTTTTGAGTCAGAGGCACAAAGACAGCAATTTTTTTTACCCTTCTACTCACCCCCCCCCACCTAGGTGATTTTGACAAAGACCAAAATCCCAACTCAGAGACACTGCATGCGATTTTACTGTTCCAAGAAAACCAGGAGTTGCTTCAATTTGCAGATGCTTATGTGTTAATACCTTTTTCTATGAAAAAAGACCCAGCGCCGTGTGCAATAAAGGTTATGTTTCTACATGGTGGCTTTTTTCCCATCTGGCAAGGACCAGTGGGGAGGGCGGAAGGGCCTCTGTCCCAGGCCTGGGCTTTGACTCTGTGCTGGAAGCTTTTCTAAAAGACTTTTAGTGAACCAGGGTACATCCATTGAGCATGCCTTTTGTTCTCAGATCCGTGCTGGGTTCTAAGAGCGACCAGCTCTATGCCTTTGAGCAAGTGCCTAAACCCTTCTGAGCCAGTTTTCTTGTCTGCAGATGGAAAAGTGAGTGTAGCCCATGCAATGAGGCAGCGTGCTGGGAAGCCTGGGAGTCCCCTGGATTCTCCTCAACAAGACTCGGGGTAGCTGGGGAAGCGTAACTGCCTGAACCACTGGTGCACAATTACATGAGACGCACAAAAGTGAACATATATGTGAATAAATGAATATATATTTATTTATTTATATATACTACTTGGGGACCCAGTTAGCACCCAAAGCTCTGGGCTGACATAGGCAAGGTATCGCCACCAGGAGGAGAGAGATCACTGGAGGTCAGGGGGCAAAAAGGGCTCAAAGACAGGGAAAACGGAGCATACCCAGTAGACTCAGACCAGCACCTTACCAGGTTCAGAAGAAATCAGCAACTCAGATACCAGAGAGAAAGACAAGTGTCATGTGGAGGATTTGGGTGTACAGTAACAGCATTTCTGGTGACAGGTCCATCCTGGGAAGCTGCCTGTGACCTCCCCCCATGTCCACAAAGGTTTGGAGCTGCAGAGGAAGGGAGGCCAGCCACAGATGAGAGCATGTACTGCTCCTGCACTGTGACCAGCCCTGGGGATCTGGATCTGGAAGGAGGGTGGGTCTGAGACCTGCTGTGTCTGAAGATAACAGAGGACTGAGACGGGACCAACAGGAGGCAGAGAAAGAGAAGGAGAATAGTGCAGCATGCATGCAGGTCACACCAAGCCTGGGCCACAGTGAGACCCTACCTAGGATATGTGGGATGTCCAGGAATTAATATAAACAACCCTATTAGCAGGGAAGGAGTAAAGGCTTTGAAGTGAGTTCTAAAGTTCTAAGTTCATGGAGAAATACCCACTTCAGCTCCTTCACCCAAACAGATCCTGGAGAACTGGCTAACAAGGCCCTGGTGCCAGCTCAGAACCTGACACCTCCATGGCTATGTGCACCATCTGCAGGTCATATTTGGAACTGCAGAAACAATAATCAAACCTAGAAGCTTTGCCTAGAATTAACTAAGTGGGTAAATACACACACACACACACACACACACACACACACACACACACACACACACACACCTTTCTGAACACTGGGAAACAAATACGAATCAGACCTACATCCAGCCAGAGTACAGTCACGAATAACTAACTCCTCAGACCCCAGAGTAGTTTGGAAATGGAGCCACCCTCCTAGGGCCTGCAAAGGGGACATTGTCATGAGAAGGTATGGTGTATAGATAGGGCAGGCTAAGTAGAGGGCATCCATCACATTGCCTACTAACCTCATTGCTGGCTGAGTTCGGGGACAGTGTCAAGATTTCCATTTGATTGGCAAGAAAGCCAGGGCTCTCAGGGATTAGGAAACCATACCAAGTTTAGAAGATCAGGAAGAGATCACAATGAGGCTTTAGCTCTTAAGAGTCGGCTTCCTTGGCCATTGAGTTACGCTACCCTGTGTTCCACTGTTCAGTGTCTGAGTTCAGCTCTGGCATGAGGGTGCTGCCATTAGGAGACTCCAGCCTGTGAGTAAGCCGGACTGAAACAGGTAAACAGTGGATACTGAGCTGTCCAGTCAATGAGCCTTGACGCAGGCTGGATGGGATGGGGAGCAATGCACACTTCTCTCTGGATAGATACAGTCAGTGGTAGAATGGATCAGCCTGAGAGGCTGCTGGAGGAGGCCCGGGGCCCAAGGAGGACTGTATAGGATGAGGAAGAATGAGAGAAGCAATGAAAAACCAAACAGGAGCCGGTTAAATGCCTGTACAGCTGAACTGGCCCCTTACTAAGACACACAGGTCTGGAAATCCAGACAAGCCAGGCTGGAGTGTAACTCAGTCATGAGGACACATGCCTAGTACATGTGGAGCCCCAGGTTCAGTCTGCAGCACTGCACAAACCAGATGTGATGGTGCGTGCTGTGATCCCAGTTCTCAGGAGGTGGAGCTGGAAGTTTAAGATCACCTTTGACTGCATAGTGAGTTTGAGGCCAGCCTGGGATACGTGAGGCCCCGTCACAAATGGGAAGGAGGAGGAGGAGAAGAGGAGGGAGAGAAAAAGGAGGAAGAAAAATGGAGAGGAAGAGAAGAAGAGGAGGAGGAAGAAATGGGGAGGACCACAAGAAAGAACGAGAAGAAGAAAAGGAAGAATCAGGTTTGTATAAAACCCAGACCATTCTGCTTGCTAATGAAGCTGAACTGTTAGATGTGGCGCCAGCGCTACAAGCAAGTACAGGGTATCAGGAAAAGAGAGACAAGACATCTATTTGTTTGTACTAAGAGAATGCATGTGCTGCCTTTATTGCCAGGAGAGAGAGAGAGAGAGAGAGAGAGAGAGAGAGAGAGTGTGTGTGTGTGTGTGTGTGTGTGTGTGTGTGTCTTCATTGCAAGTGCTAAGAGGTCTCTCCCTTGTAGGAGGGAGAAGCTTTTTATACAGGTTTACAGCACAGTGAAAAAACCCCAGGTAGAAGAGATCGTTGTTTTCCTCCTACTGAATGTTGATGTCAAGGCCAGGGCAGTAAGCCAGGACTAGAAAATAGGAAGCACTTGGACTGGAAAACAAGTTGCACTTGTAGGCTGACCAGCAACTCACAGAGACCCCGTGGCGTTAGGGTCCAACATCTCCCTAATCCAATCCACCCTCCAACCGAGGGTGATCTCTCAAATAAACCCTGGAGATTTGACCATTCAATTTTACTGTTAGAAGTTGAGGTACCTGTTTTTAATTCTTTTCTTTCTCGAGTCTCTCCTTTCCGAGTCTTCTATCTGGCCAATCTTTGGAGGTCCCACCGAGATCCAGAGAGACTTGGAAAGACTGGGAAAGATTGGCCAGATAGAAGACTCGAAAAGGAGAGACTGGAGAAAGAAAAGAATTAAAAACAGGTACTTCAACTTCTAACAGTAAAATTAATTGGATTAAATCTCCAGGCCTTCGCCTGACACCAAGGTCAGGAAAGAAAGGGGAACCTGAGAGATCACCCTAGGTTGGAGGGTGGATTGGATTAAATCTCCAGGCCTTCGCCTGACACCAAGGTCAGGAAAGAAAGGGGAACCTGAGAGATCACCCTAGGTTGGAGGGTGGATTGGATTAAATCTCCAGGCCTTCGCCCGACAAAGGTTGGGAAAGTAAGGGGAACCTGAGAGATTGCCCTCAGTTGCAGGATGGATTAAAAGTGGGTGAATTGAAAATTGGTAACAGTTAATAAAGGAGGTATTGGTATTAAGTAAAAGAAAAGGAAAAGATAAAAGTATATAAAATGAGAAATACACAGAGAGTCTGGATACTGTGTACAGTTGTGTTGTCTTTAAATTGTTTAATTGCTAAGAAAGGAACAAAAACTGCTAAAAGGCATTTGATTATTAATGTTGCTAAATTAATCCAACTTGCATGTTTTGAAAATGCTTTGACTTCTAAATTTAAATATAAGGACAGGTTACTTGGGAAAAGAATTTCTGCTTTTGTTTCCACAGAACATAAAAAGCTGTGGGTTCCTTCCAGACTAGTATGGTTTGATGAAGCAAGACCACCTGAAGCAGTGGCCCAGGTGATCCAACACCTAAAACAGCTGAGATGATGCAGCCTTACAGACCACAAAAACAAGAACTTTAACAGGTTTCTGGGTTTTTTTTTTGTCATGATCCCCATGGTATTTCAGCGCCCCTTAACAGCAGGAAGTAGTTTGGAAAGAACGACACGACGCCCACATTCCCAAATATTGTTTATAAATGTTTGTTTTTGTATACTAAGATTGGCATTAACGTCCTAGTCACCTGAGATAGGTGCTAATTTATATAAAAAGAAGGGGGGAGATGTTGGACCCCAACGCCACGGGGTCTCTGTGAGTTGCTGGTCAGCCTACAAGTGCAACTTGTTTTCCAGTCCAAGTGCTTCCTGTTTTCTAGTCCTGGCTTGCTGCCCTGGCCTTGACCCTCTGACATCAACATTCAGCAGGAGGAAAACAATGATCTCTTCTACTTGGGGTTTTTCCACTGTGCTGTAAACCTGTATAAAAAGCTCCTCCCTCCTACAAGGGAGGACACACACACACACACACACACACACACACACACACACACACACACTTTCTCTCTCCTGGCAATAAAGGCAGCACATGCATTCTCTTAGTACAAACAAATGGACGTCTTGTCTCTCTTTTCCTGATACCCTGTACTTGCTTGTGGCGCTGGCGCCGCAGTTAGAAGCACACCAAATCCCCCAGAGCCCTACCTTTTGTCATTTTCAGCAAAATGAAGACCTGGGTTGATGGCCTTAAATGTCTGCCCATCCTTTCCAGATATCTCCTTTGTCCCCAGAAGACAAGGAGAGGGCCTTGATCTTCAAAATGTAGTCAGCAGCACCAGAAGCTTGCAAGTAGTGTAACTCCTCAGGCCTCATCCTGGATGTAGCCACTGACTGACTCGGAATCTGTATCTTAGCAACATACTGGGGTGCATATACACATGGAAGTCTGAGAGGCCCCCTCTAAAAGGCTGTCAGAGAGACCACCCCTTGTCTCTCTGTCTTCCCACAACCAGAGCTAGACTAGTGGGTATCAAACTTAGCTGAACAACAGATCCCTGGAAGACCTGGCTAAGCACCATAGAAGCCAAAATCTTACCAATCCAGTGAAGTCACTACTTGTTGGCATTAGACCAGGAATTTGTATTGTTTATTATGGTAAAAATACAACAAATTTTTTTCATTTTTAGTATTTTAAACATTCAACCAAACAGCATTAAGTACATTCACTTATCTATGCAACTGTCCCTCTCCATTTCTAGAACTTTCTATGGGTTTGGCTATTTGGGGGACCTCATATGAATGCAATCATTCAATATCTGTCATTTAATAATTAGTTTATTTCATATAGAATGATATCTCCAAGTTTCATCCATGTTGTATTTTTACGTGTTTGTTTTGTTGTGGTTGGTTGGTAGGTGGGTTGGGTGGGTGGGTGGGTGGTTGCTTGCTTGCTTGCTTGGTTGGGTGGGTGGGTGGGTGGTTGGTTGGGTGGGTGGGTGGTTGGTTGGGTGGGTGGGTGGGTGGGTGGTTGATTGGTTGGTTGGGTGGGTGGTTGCTTGCTTGCTTGGTTGGTGGATGGTTGGGTGGGTGGGTGGTTGATTGGTTGGTTGGGTGGGTGGGTGGGTGGGTGGGTGGTTGATTGGTTGGTTGGGTGGGTGGGTGGTTGGTTGGTTGGTTGGTGGTTGGATGGGTGGGTGGTTGGTTGGTTGGTGATTGGTTAGTTGGGTGGGTGGGTGGGTGGTTGGTGGTTGGTACGTGGGTTGGTTGGGTGGGTGGGTGGTTGGTTGGTAGGTGGGTTGGTTGGGTGGGTGGGTGGGTGGTTGGTTGGTTGGTGGTTGGTTGGTTGGTGGTTGGTTGGTTGGTTGGTGGGTGGGTGGGCAAGTGGGTTTCTGAACTGGGGTACTTCTGTGTAGCACTGACTGATTTGAACAGGCTGACCTGGAACTGTGGCAGTCCTTTTGTCTCCACCTGCCAAGTACATGAAATTCGGGTATGTACCCACCACACCTGGCCATGTTGCATCTTTTGCTGTTGCATTTTGTTTTTTGGCTTGGGACAAGTTCTCTCTATATGTAGCCCAGACTGGCCTTGAAGCCTCACTGCTCCTTGCCTTAGCCTCCCAACTGCTGAGGTGAGAGCCGCTATACGTGTGTCTTTTGGAGAGAGAATAGGAGAAACTGATGGCAATATATGACATTTTTGACACTTAATGTGTGTGTGTGTGTGTATATGTGCACCCGTGTATGTGCATGCACATACGTGCCAGGGTGTGCAAATGGAGGTCAGAAGTCAGTTCTCTCTGCCATGTGAATCCCAAAGGTTGAACTTAGTTTACCGGGCTTAGGGGCGGGTGTTTTTACCCACTGAGCAATCTCACCATCCCTGTTGTATCCTGTATCAGAAATGTATTCCTATTTAAGTATGCAGAGTATCCCATTGTGTTATTCACTGTGCTTCATTCATCTTTTATCTGTCGATGCTCACACCTTCCAAGCATTATGAATAACACTGCTAGGGGCATGGGCGTGTAGGTATCTGGATTCTTGAGCTTGTGATCAGACCATTTTTCTGAGTTACATAACAATTGTGCATTTCACTTTTCAAGAAACTGCCAAACTGTTTTCCACCAGGCATCTATATGTTGTTGTTTCATTGCTCGTTTGATTGGGAGTTGTTTGTTTTAGACTGGATCTCATTTTGTAACTCAGGCTAGCCTGGACATCACAGGTAGTCCAAACTGGTCTTGAACTCCTGGTATTTCTCCATTCAGCATCCTGAGTGCTAGGATTACAGACATGAGACATCAACACCTGGATAAATGAGGACCGTTGGTGGAATCCGTTGTGACTTGTCCTGTTCCTGTCACAGTGCTGAGCAAGTATTCTCCTCCTGAGCCATATCTCCAGGAACATCTGTAGTTTTAAGATTTTTTAAATGTATATGAGTGTTTTCCTGCATATTTGTATGTACATCACATGCTGTGTGCCCACAGAGGCCAAAAGATAGCATCAAATTCCCTGAGATTAGTTATATATGTGTGAGCTACCCTACAGGTGCTAAAACTGTATCTGGGTCTTCTGCAAGTGCAGCAATCGATCTTAACCATTGAGTGGCATTCCTAGTCCCCAACATCTGTGTTTTTAACAAACAAAATAATATCCAAGTGTTTTTTTACATGTGTGTGTGTGTGTATACATACACGTATATGCATGCACACACACTAAGGTCAAAGGATGACTTTCGGAATTGACTCTCTCTTTCCAACACATGGGTTCTCATCACATGGGTTCTGGAGCTTGAACTCAGATGGTCAGGCTTGGCAGTCAGTGTCTTTACCCACTGAGCCATCTTGCTAGCCCCCAAGCATTTATTCACAAACCAAATACCCTGAACACTTCAAGTGATATTGAGCAGCACATCAGAAACACAAAGACCCTGTACTTCTTTCCCTGCCCTCAAGGGTACAAACTGGCAGGAGCAGTTGGGCGTGGTGGAACATACCCACAATCCTAGCAATTTGGAGAAGACAATAGGAGATTCAGTTTAGGGTCATCTTCAGCTATATAGGGAATTCAAGGCTAGCTTATGCTACATAGACCTTCCCTCAAGAAAATGAGGAGGAGAAGGAAGAGGAGGAGGAGGAGAGGGAGGAGGAGGAGGAGAGGGAGGAGGAGGAGGAGGAGGAGGAAGAAGAAGAGGAGGAGAAGGAGGAAGATGAGGAGGAGGAAAAGGAAGAGAAGAAGGAAGAGAAGGAGGAAGAAGAAGAGGAGGAGGAGGAGGAAGGGAAGGAGGAAGATGAGGAGGAAGAGGAGGAGGAAGAGGAGGAGGAAGAGGAAGAGGAGAAGGAAGAGGAGGAGGAAGAAGAGGAGGAGGAGGAAGAGGAAGAGGAGGAGGAAAAGGAAGAAGAGGAGGAGGAAGAGGAGGAAGAGGAAGAGGAGGAAGAGGAAGAGGAGGAGGGGGAGGAGTTAGCAAAGGTGAGTGAGAAATAGCTGCCCTGCACATGACCATAGTTCCAGGCCCCCTCGACTTCCTGATGGGGCCACAAGACTGTGTGCTGACAGGTAGAATGTGGCGGAAATGAGGCATGCTGACTTCGTGCCTAGCCCACAAGCATCTTCCTAGTTACCCATGCTCTCCCCAACTGGATGCCAACGCCCAAAGAAAACGTAAGGGCCACTTAGTGAAGACGGCAAAGCCTCTGGCAGCTTGGGCACTGTCTTAGGGTTTCTATTGCTGTGAAGAGACACCATGACCACAGCAACTCTTATAAAGAAAAAACATTTCACTGGAGCTGTTTACGGGTTCATTGGTTAGGTCCATTATCATAATGGCAGGGAGCATGGCGGCACACAGGCAGACATGGTGCTGGAGGACTAACTGAGTTTTACATCTGCATCAGCAGGCAGCAAGAAAAGAGACACTGGGCCCGTTTGAAACCTCAAAACCCAACCCCAGTGACACACTTCCTCCAATAAGGTGGCACCTACACCAATAAGGCCACACCTCCTAATAATGTCACTCCCTGAGTCTATGGGGGCCTTTTTCATTCAACCCACCACAAGCTCCTACATATATGCTCAAAACTCTAACGCACCAACACCAAGTGGATTTCATGTGAACAAGAAGTAAACATTTAGTACATTAAATTACTGGGGTTTGGGAGTTTATCTTTACAATAGCTAGTATAATCCTAATCTGTGACAAAGATGAAGAGGAACTTAGCTCTCATCCATTGGTAACCCAGGTACAGGTCTCTATCCCCCAGCATAAAGACAGGATTCCAGGCCAAGGGGAGGTTGAACTGAGAGGAAAGTATGTGTGGTCAGTAGGACAGCAGGATGGGAGGACCAAGTAGGGTCCAGTCCTAAGGATGAGCCCTATCCTCCCTCCCAGAATCCACTTCTGCTGGGCAGTGGCAGCAACGGGGGGGAAGGGAACATCTGCTGGCTATGTGATGCTCTAAAGATGATCCACATTTGGTTTTAGTGTCTTACAACTAAAACATCTCAGGGTTCAAGGAGGCCTCCAACGGTGCCTAGTCCAAGCTTCCATCCAAATCTTAAAGTCCTTCTGCAACCAGCAAGGGCTGACCTCCCCCTGCACACATCCTTTTATAGCATCAATGTGTCATGTCAAAAATTTCACAGTCTCCAAAGCTGTGTGTTGATAGCATTTGTGTTTTATGAGGGAGATTAGGATTAAATGGGCTCATGGTATTCTTTTTTTTTTTTTTTTTTTTTTTTTGGTTTTTCGAGACAGGGTTTCTCTGTATTGTTTTGGAGGCTGGCCTCGAACTCACAGAGATCCACCTGCCTCTGCCTCCCAAATGCTGCTCCCAAATGCTGCCACCAATGCCCAGCCATGGTATTCTTCTTATTGCTGTGACTAAACAGTCTGGCCAAGAGCAATGGAAGGGAGGAAAGGCTTTATTTAGCTTACACTTTCAGGTCACAGCCAATCACTGAAGGACATCAAGGAACTCAAGGCAGAAACCAGGGAGGAATGCGGCTTGTTGACCCTCTAGCTTTATTTTTTTTAAGATTTATTTATTTATTATGTCCCTCTTGCATGTCGGCCTGCAGGCCAGAAGGCACCAGATCTCATTACAGATGGTTGCGAGCCACAATGTGGTTGCTGGGACTCGAACTCAGGACCTCTGAAAGTACAGCCAGTGCTCTTAACCTCTGAGCCACCTCACCAGACCATGCCCTCTAACTTCTTATACAGCCCAGGACCACTTGCCTAGGGATAATCCCGCCCACAGTGAGCTGAGCCCTTATTCATCAGTTAATTAGAAAGATCCTCCACAAACATCCCACAGGCAAATCTGATCTAAGCAATTCTTCAGCTGAAGCTTCTCTCTGATGACTCTTAGCTGTGTCACATGAACAAGGCAAACCAGGAGAGATGGGGTCATGAGAACATTAGCAGCTTTATAAGAAAAGAAACCTGAGCTAATATGTTTCTCTGTCTCTCCATAATACCCTCCATCAAGTTATGATACAGTGTCTTAGGGTTTCTATTGCTGTGAAGAGACACCATGACCATGGCAACTCTTATAAAGGAAAACATTTGAGGTGGCAGCTTACAGTTCAGTCCATTATCATCATGGCAGGACACGACAGGGTGCAAGCAGACATTGTTCTGGAGAGGTAGCTGCTGCTACAAGTTGATATGCAGGCAACAGGAAGTAGACTGTCTCACCGGGCATGACTTGCGCATACATGAGACCTCAAAGCCCGCCTCCACAGTGACACACTTTCTCCAATAATCCCATACCTACTCCAACAAAACCCCACCTCCCAATGGTGCCATCCATTAGGGTTCACTTTCTCTCAAACCACCACACACAGCAAGGTCTCACCAGGCTTTGAGCGGATGCTTCCCCCATGCTCCTTAGGACTCTTCAGCCTTCATAGCTATGAAGAAATAAAGGGCTACTTACAAATTACCCAGTCTTGGACATTTTATTATATAGAACAGAAAGCAGACTGAGTCCAACAAAGGTGGCACAGTCACCTGTGGATGGCTCTGTCAATAAAGGCTCCCCTTGTCGCCTCAAAACAAATCTCATTTCACCCTCACATGGCAGCATTCCACATATAGGGTGATGGTGGCTAACCTTTCTGTCAACTTAACCAGCCTAACAGGTGCCTAGGGAATTGTAGAGTGCATCTGTCTTCAGAGATAACTGGACCGTGAGTGTTGTGACCTCATGGCTTGACCCATTAGTGGATGGTGGCAGAACTGTGGAAGGTGGAGTCTGGTCAGAGGAAGTAGGTCACTGGAAACAATGCCTTTGGCTAAGCTGTGATCTGGGCTCAGCACCAGAAAAGCCACTGCCAGCTAGCCGCAAAGTCCCTCCCCACCACGGGCACTTGATCGTGTGACTGCCACACTGCTCCTGCCCACCCCATCCCAATGCCTCTCAGGCTCTGACACCCTCCAAGAGAAGACTGGTCTCCACTCACTCCCCAAAGCCCTTGGTTTTGGAGACTGGCAAGGGGGTGGCTGTCATCAAGCCAATCCTACTGAATCTGGTCACCACAAGGCAGAATGGAGAGTGATCTACCCAGCCCAGAATAGATGTCTTGTAGACAGGTGTGGTGGGGCTACACTGGATCCCTGCCCAGTCCCAGGGAGCAGGAGCCTAAGCAGCAGGATCTGTGAAGGCAGAGAGCCAGCAGGGAGTTAGACCCAGGCCTCAGACTTCTGCTGTTAACTGTGGGAAGCTGTGTAAGGCACAGAATCTCCAAGTTCCTGACTTTCCTGCAAGGGCAGATGATGATCCTAGCACTCACTGGGTCCTTAGGATTTGCTGAGTGCTCTTCTGAGGGCTCCTTGACTCCGGGAAGCCACTTTGCAGGACAGGTACAGCTATAAAACCTAGTCTCTCATGGGGAAGAGGCGAAATACTCCCTTATTTTCCTTTTCCTACGGTGGGGGTGAAGGTACATTTCATGATGCATGTATGGAGGTCAGAAGACAGTTTGTAAAGTCGCTTCTCTCATTCCACTTTCACACAGGTTCCAGGGACTGAACTCAGGTTGCCAGGTTTGTACAGCAAGCACTTTCACTCTCTGAGCTATCTCGCCCCCCCTCCCTCTAAACTACTTACTACTCCCTAAGAGAGGACACACGTGTCCTCAATGGAGATACTCAAAAGTGCCTCCAGTGTCCTCTGCTCTGTGCCAGACAAGAGCCTGGAAGCAGGCTGACCACTCCCGTAGTTTAACCTGAACTGGGTCAAAGAACTGAGGCAGCTCCAAACACAGCCTCAGGCACACTGTCTACCCCAGCCTGCTTCTTGACCGACAGGTGTCCTTCAGTGGGCAGGCTGGGACTCTGGGACTTCAATAGTGATGTCCCAGCTCAGGCTTGATTACCCAGATGGTTCAGGCAGGCCCCCATCTGACTAGAGACCAGTGCCTGGGGAAGCCACTGGAGTGTAGAGTCTGTGGAAATGAAATGGTCCTGTCAAAAAGCAAGTTGACCAACAAGGATAGTGGCGACCCTTGCCACCAGGCCATCTTGTGCTCAGCCTTATCCTGTAGCCAGTGGTCCAACTGGAGTCAGTGTAGAGTCTGTTCTGTTTGTCCAACACTTGGCATTGGTATCTTCTCCCCTAGGCTCCCCTGGTTCTCACACAGGAACAACCTGAGGCAGAGGGTAGGAGAGCACTGCTGGACTGCTGGAGGGCCACAGCATCTGGTGTTAGCAATGACTCATTCCCTACCAGTAAAGCGGGGGTGAAAAGTGGGGGGGGGCAGAAGCAAAGGGGTGGAAAGTGGAGGGGGGGTCAGAACTGGAGGAGGTCAGGGGTGGAGGGGGTCAGGAGTGGAGGGGGTCAGGGGTGGAGGGGGTCAGGAGTGGAGGGGGTCAGGGGTGGAGGGGGTCAGGGTAGAGGGGGTCAGGGGTGGAGGAGGGGTCAGGGGCAGAGGGGGTCAGAACTGGAGGAGGGGTCAGGGGTGGAGGGGACCAGGGGTGGAGGGGGTCAGGAGTAGAGGGGACCAGGGGTGGAGGGGTCAAGGGTGGAGGGGGTCAGGGGTGGAAGGGGACCAGGGGTGGAGGGGGTGAGGAGTGGAGGAGGGGTCAGGGGTGGAGGGGGTCAGGGGTGGAAGGGGTCAGGGGTGGAGGGGGTCAGGGGTGGAAGGGGTCAGGAGTGGAGGAGGGGTCAGGGGTAGAGGGAGTCAGGGGTGGAGGGGGTCAGGGGTGGAGGGGGTCAGGGGTGGAGGGGGTCAGGGGTGGAGGGGGTCAGGGGTGGAGGGGTCAGGGGGAAGGGGTCAGGGGTGGAGGGGTCAGGGGTGGAGGGGGTCAGGGGTGGAGGGGTCAGGGGTGGAGGGGGTCAGGGGTGGAGGGGGTCAGGGGGAAGGGGTCAGGGGTGGAGGGGTCAGGGTTGGAGGGGGATCAGGAGTGGAGGGGGATCAGGAGTGGAGGGGGCCGGGGTGGAGGGGGTCAGGGGTGGAGGGGGTCAGGGGTGGAGGGGGTCGAGGTGGAGGGGTCAGGGGTGGAGGGGTCAGGGGTGGAGGGGTCAGGGGTGGAGGGGGTCGGGGGTGGAGGGGTCAGGGTGGAGGGGGTCAGGGGTGGAGGGGGTCAGGGGTGGAGGGGTCAGGGGTGGAGGGGTCAGGGTGGAGGGGGTCAGAAGGAGCCCTCTTGTGCTTGCATGTTCTCCAGAAGGAATCAGTAGTGTCTGCTATTTTCACAGAGCACTACGGAGAATGTGGGAGACTTTGAAGCCTTTTGAATACCGGTCTATGTGACTACAGGGCCAATTCTAGCTGTCATTTCAAGTTTCCTACAGGAACAAGATGACTCAACCAGTAAAGACACTTCTTGCCAAGTTTGACCACCTGACTTTAATCTCCAGGTCCCACACGATGGGAGACAACTAACTCCCACAATTTGTCCTCTGGCCTTCACAGACATACAAAACAAATACATGTAACTTTTTAAAAATTGTAAGTTTCTTCCCAAAGTCTCTGGTAGCCTCCCTAGGCTGTTTCTACTCCTATAAAGCAGAAACGGGCTGAATGAGGCCTCAGCTCAAAACAACTTATGCCTACTCCTCCACATGTGTGCTGATGTGGTGTTTAGATGTGGGCCCTTTGGGAGATGATTGCACATGAAGACAGAGTCCTCGTGAATGGGGACCAGGACCTTAGGAGAGCATAAGGAGCCCTCCCACCATGAGAGCATATGTGAAGCAGAAAGGCTCTCACCAGAAACCAAATGCTGGAATCTTGACCTCGGATTTCCAGTCTCCAGAGCTATGAGGATAACTTGTGCAGTTTGTGGGCCTAGCTTATAGTATTCAGCAGGTGTGATGGGTCCGCTTGGTTGTCAACTTGACTACATCTGGAACTAAATGGAATCCAAAAATGGAGGGATTTGTTTGTTTGTTTACTCGCTTGTTTATTTGCTTGTTTTGAAGTGAGTGGATCCACTTCTAGTCCAGACTTCTGAGGTAGGAAGACATACACCTCTGATATGGTCCTTGAGGCAGGAAGACACACCCTTAGTCTAGGCCACACCTTCTGCTGGAGGCTATACAAGGGCGTGGAAGCAGGAAGCTTTGGCTCTTTGCCTGCTTGCTCTCACCTTGCTAGCATTAGAGCCTACTTCTTAGGGATTCCAGCATGTACTGGAGACCAGTTGAAATACCCAGGTGAGCAATGCCTGGATTCATGGATATTTTTGTTCACAGTCATTGTATGATCAGCAGGATCACAGCCTGTAAGTCATTCTAATAAATCCCCTTTCTATACACAGAGATTCAGTCTATAAGTTCTGCTCCTCTAGAGAACCCCAACTAACACAGAAGGGCAAGGTGCTAGGATTGAACCTGTCACTGTACACCATGCCACTGAACAGCCAACTCTTTCATGTTCTCTACAGCAGCCCAGACTCAAACCCTTCCAGCTGACCTCAGAGGTCCATCACGTGAGCTGCCCAGCTAGATCCTAAAGTCCATGAGAGGAAAAGGGAAAGGACAATTGAGTTTTTAATTTAAAAATATTTATTTAGAGGCAGATTCTTACTATGTAGGCCTGGCTGGCCTGACCCTCACTTTGCAAATCAGGCTAGTCTCAAACTCAGAGATCTACCTGCCTCTGCCTCCTGAGTACTAGGATTAAATAGGCATGCCACCATGCCTTGCCAAATACCATTCATTTTGGTTTTTGTTTTGCTTTTGGCTATATTGGGCACTGATCCCAGGGCCACATCCCTGCTAAACAAGTAAATTATGTGGCACTACATCCCCAGGCCCCCAAATTCCCCTTTTAAACTCTATCCCAGGAAGTTTTTACTAACCCAGCTAGAACCACAAGTTGTAAGATTCCAGGTATTCAGACAAAGCTGCCAGGGACTGTGCCATAAGCCTGGAAGAAACAGGAGCTGTTGACACTGGGGTGTCAGCTTTCAGGAACAGATGGGTCTAGTTCAGATCCTAGTTATTAACTCTGTGACTTTGACCTAGTTATTTAACCTCCTTGAGCTTAAGCTTCCTCATCTCTAAAATATCAATTTCCTAAGGTTAAGATAAAAAACAAGTAGCCATCAGAGAAATGCAAATTAAACAACTCTGAGATACCATCTCACTCCAGTCAGAATGGCTAAAATCAAAAACACTAATGACAGTTTATGCTGGAGAGATTGTGGTGAAAGGGGAACACTCCTTCACTGCTGGTGGGAGTGCCAGCTTGTGCAGCCACTGTGGAGATCAGTATGAGATTCCTCAGGAAAATGGAAATCAGTCTACTATAAGATCCAGCAATTCCGCTCTTAGGCATATACCCAAAAGATTTATACCCATACAATAAGGACATCTGCTCAACTATGTTCATAGCAGCATTATTTGTAATAACCAGAACCTGAAAGCAACCTAGATGCACCTCAACTGAAGAGTGGATAGAGAAAATGTACATTTACACAATGGAGTACTACTCAGCAGAAAAAAATGGAATCTTGAAATTTTCAGGCAAATGGATGGCACTAGAAGAAACCATCCTGAGTGAGGTAACCCAGTCACAAAAATACAAACATGGTACGTACTCACTCATATATGGATTTTAGACATGGAGCAGGGCACTGCCAGCCTACAGTCCCACCATCAGAGAGTCTGGGGTGCAGGGGAGGACCCTAAGAGATATATGCATAGTAACCCGGAAAAGGGTTATGGGATGAGATCTCCTAATTGGATTGGGGGGGGGAGAAGGGGATGACAGAAGGAGATGGGAGACAGGGGAGAGGAGGACATGGGAGAGCAGAAAGGTTGAGCTGGGTAAGAATAGAGGAGAGAAGGATGGGAGACACCAGAAAAGAGGGAGCCAGTATAAGTTGGAGGAGAGATCTGGCACTAGTGAGGTCTTCACAGATCTAAAGAACGACACCAACTGGCACTAAGGCTACCTTAAATGCCCTCCCATGATAATGAAAATGATGACTGCCTTATATGCCATCCTAGAACTCTCATCCAGTGGTTGATGGAAGCAGAGGCATACACCCACAGCTGGGAACCAAACTGAACTCCTGGAATCCAGCTGCAAAGAGGAGTGATGACCAAAGGAATCAAGATCAGCCTGGCAAAACCCACAGAGGCAGCTGACCTAAACAAGGGGGAACGCATGGACCCCAGACTGATGACTGAGGGGCCAGCATGGGACTGATCCAGACACACACACACACACACACACACACACACACCACCGAACCTGGGTGTCAGAGAGGAGGCCTTGGCAATCTGTGGTACCTTGGAGAGTAGAGCAATATTTATTCCTGGCATACAGATGGACTCTGGGAACCCATACCACGTGGAGGGATGCTCTCTCAGCCTGGACACATGGGGGAGGACCTAGGCCCTTCCCGGAATGATGTGACAGACTCTGAAAATCCCTCATGGAAGCCCTTGCCCTCCCTGAGGAGCAGAGTGGGATGGAGTGGGGGTGAGGGGTGGGGAGGAGGGGAGGGAGAGGGAACTGAGAGTGACATTTGTAAAAAGTTAAATAAAAAGTATTAAAAAACAAGATTGTAAGAAAACCACAATACATGAAGTGTTCGACAGCTGTCAGCATGATCCCGTCCTCATTTCCTTCTTCCTTCCTAGGAAGTGGCTAGGGCGCTGGGCTAAGTTCTTCTGTTTCCAGTTGATTTTCTATACAGCTTCATGAAGGAAAGTCATGGGAGTTGGTTCTCCTAGCTACTCCCATGCTACAACCCCAAAAATGTACATAGACTGTTCACTCAGAGGAGTGAGGAGGGGACCCACTTAACATTGCCAGCTTAGGTTTATCTACGTGGGATAAGAAACCCAGTCTTTGCGGAAATAGCCCCATGGGTCTCCAGCCTAGCAAGCGGGAAATAGGGAAAGGGTTAGGGTGAATGTGAGCAAGAACCCCTTGTGGACTAGTGGCAGGTATAGGGCTGAGAATCCTCCGGGGGACGGGGATGGCGTGCAGGGCTCCCCCAAGCACCTAAAGGTCTCTGAGCCTTGCTTCTGTCACCCATAAAAATGGAGCAGACCACACCTGCACCAAACTCCATACTGTTGGATAATTCAATCAGATACCTAGGGAGATAGTCCATGAACAGTCATTGCCCCCATCTCCCTACCCCTCAGGAGGAAGGACACAAAGGCCTCCAAAGAGACCAACAATTCACAGGACTGCCTTGTAGAAAACAGACTTGCTGAGATTTAATAGATGCAAAAAAACACAGGATTGTCACCAGAGTTGGTCGTATCACACGAGCTGTTCTCAAGGCACATAGAGTGGATCAAGTAACAAAATGGACTTTTTCTGTGTGTGGTCGGCTGATAACTAAAAAATATCTAAGAGGGTAAAAAAGCCAGCTGGTTCTTAGTGTCTTATTCCATGGCCAAGAGATGGGCGGTAAAGCATGAGAGTGGGCTTCTGTGGGTTGCAGGGGTAAAGGCAGCCCGCAGCTTCTCGAGACAAGAAAAATGAGGGTGTTTTATTTAAACAATGAGACAGATGCTGAGTACATCTCCTGCAGAGCCCGCTGGGGGACATGGGGCTGTAGAGGCTGTGCCAGAAGCAGCAACCTGCCAAGACAGTCCCTGCCAGTCCCAGGTACTAGTCAGCCCTCCCACCTAGTTCTGGGAGGAGTTGAGAGTTGGACTGGGGTGGCTCAGTAGAACAGGTGGAGACAGGGCTCACAGATACACGAGGGATGTTGTAGGAAGAGAAACATCAAGACGGAGCAGAAGCCAACTCCGTCTTTCTCAATGGCTTTCTTTTTGGCTTCCTGAGACAGGTGAGACCTGAGAGCAAGGGAGAGCTCCAGAGGGCAACCTAAGGGAGGAAAGGCTGCTCGCCCTGAGGAGAGCTCAGGGCTGGCAAGGGGAAGAGGCAGAACATCTGGGACCTCTAACAGCTCCAGCAGGACTCAGGCAGCTGAGCCTAACCCTGAGATAGTCAAAAGAAGACGTTAAAACAGAAAAGAACACACAAAGAGAGGAATGGATGCGGTCCTTACAGGGCTGAGGTATCAGAAAGACAGCTATAGGCCCAGCACTGCCAAGTTCCAGGGCATAGCCATGCTACGGGGCTGTCCTGAACAAAGGACCGCACTCTCCACCTCCACGAGAGCCCTTGACAGGGCTTGACAGCCAGGAATCCAACCTCCAGGGAGACTTCCTAGGCCTCCCAAGGCAGCTGCTTTAACTTCAGGTAGCCACATCCCTGACGTCCTCCACAGCCACTTGGATGCAGAAGTTTGTACATGTTCGCATATTTCTGCTCGGGACAGTCCATGGGCGAAGTGTGTAGTCGTTTACAGTCATGCCGCGCTTTCCACCTACCTACCCGGTGGTTCCTCCAAGTCCTGGGTGGAGCACACAGTGGAGGACATGCTTGATCAGAGGGAAATAAAGTGTGGGCAGCCCCTCAGGCACTTGGTATAGAGGAAGAGGCCACTGCCCTGGCCCCCCAGAGTTCAATAGTGAAACACATTCAGTCTGTTGTGCTCATCCAGGCCCAGCTGTAGTAAGCTCGAAGTGGTTGTTGGTTTGGGCACCGAGGAGAAGAGCTGTCTGGCCACAAAGTGAAGGAAAACTGGATAGCTGAGCATGTGCAGTGAATGCTAAGGAAGGGTCAGAGGCCCAACAGGGTGTCCCTAAGACATCAGAAGCCTGTGCTGGAGCACGGACAGTCAGCTGCTACGCAGGAAGGGACGAGGGTTTGGGGACCAGTTAAAAGGATACACCTTGGGGTCATTCCTGAAATGATCTAGCCACTTCTTGTTAGATTCTATCATGCTCTGAATGCTGACACTGTCCATCTTGGGGGCTCGAGAATGGGAGTGCTGCAGGAGGTTGAGCTGCTCACTAGGGAAGAGGAAGAGAGTTGAGAGTGTTAGCAGAGGAAGAGAACGGGCAGGAAGCAGATGGGGTGTGCGTGCGTGCGTGCGTGCGTGCGTGTCACAGCCAAGCACCTCCTCCCTCCTCTCTCTGGTCCACCAGCAGCCGTGTACAGCCTCCAGCAATTCAAAGGTCCTCCTCTGGCGAGGCAAGCATCAGTTCCCCAAAGGGAAGGGAGTGGCTGCCTTCTACCCGCTTCCTGGGAACCTGATGCAGAATCTACTCGGGACCTTTACATCTGTCCGTCATCAGCCAATCTCAGCAAGAAACTTCCTTCTGTCAGCTCAGATACTTACGCAGCACCAGCTCTCAGACTGGCTCAGAAAGCAGACATGGCTGCGGGGTTTACAGTTAGGGCTGGGGTTGGGGAGAAGAGAATATTTGGCAGGGAAAAGGTGAATAGGAAATTAATAACAGGACTAGAGAGGTGTCCCTCTTACTCCAGATGTTGCTCAGCAGGAATTGGAGAAGATGAGGCTGTAGGAATCAGACAGAAATCTCAATGGCAAAGACAGGCCAGACTCCAGGACTTGTGGGGCCACAGGAAGAACAGAGTCTCACCTTAGGCTCCTGAACAGCAGCAGTGCACAACATCTATACAGCTAGTCAGACACACCCTTCCCCACACCCACTGAACTTCAGCAGTAGGGATTTGACTGTTCACTTGCTCTGACGAAAGCCAGATGTAGGTAATTCTGGACTGGGGACCTGCCTGGGCTCCTGGGGTCACCACGAGGTCTACCCCTACCTGTCCCTGGTGCCATCTGTCCAGGGAGGTACAGTGTGGCTCTTGACTGTGAGGCTTACCTTACAGACACATAGCCCAGCTTGTTCTCCAGTGGGGGAGGGCAGCCACTGAGCAATGGGACGCCAGCTGGAACAGCAAGGAGTTCAAGGGCAGCGGTCGTCAGCTGAGCCAGCCCCAGCCCCTGCCCCAGCCCCAGCCCCAGCCCCTGCCCCTGCCCCAGCCCCAGCCCCTGCCCCAGCCCCAGCCCCTGCCCCTGCCCCAGCCCCAGCCCCAGCCCCTGCCCCAGCCCCAGCCCCAGCCCCTGCCCCTGCCCCAGCCCCAGCCCCTGCCCCTGCCCCAGCCCCAGCCCCAGCCCCTGCCCCAGCCCCTGCCCCTGCCCCAGCCCCAGCCCCAGCCCCAGCCCCTGCCCCTGCCCCAGCCCCAGCCCCTGCCCCTGCCCCTGCCCCTGCCCCTGCCCCAGCCCCAGCCCCTGCCCCAGCCCCAGCCCCTGCCCCAGCCCCTGCCCCTGCCCTGCCCCTGCCCCTGCCACTGCCCCAGCCCCAGCCCCTGCCCCAGCCCCAGCCCCAGCCCCTGCCCCAGCCCCAGCCCCTGCCCCTGCCCCAGCCCCAGCCCCTGCCCCAGCCCCAGCCCCTGCCCCTGCCACTGCCCCAGCCCCAGCCCCTGCCCCAGCCCCAGCGGGCCACTTTCATGTTCTCTACCCACACCTCCTACATTCCCAGAAAAGGACATCCCCACAACAAACAATGGCAGGGAATGTTTCCTGCTGAAGGCGAGAGACAGGTGGCAGACAAGAACGGTCCTATTTACTTTGATTCCAAAAATCTAATTTTCAATTTGGGCTGGGGCAGAAAATGTTTTTCACATTTTTCCTCAAATGGTTGCCTTTATGACTTGTGTTCCTCAACAAGGAATGGACTAGAGGAGGAGTCTGGAGCCCAGAGAAGAAGCCAGTGCCAAGGGGTCACAGATAGAGTCCACACCTGGTCTGTGACTCACTCACTCACAGAGCCCTCTGGAGCGTGGTACTAAACCTCACTGAGCCTCAACTTACTGGTCTATAAAATGGGAAAATTAATTACTACCTCAGAGAACTGCAATACAGACTAAAGAGTGTGTGCATGTACGCATGTGTGTGTGTTTGTGTGCATGCGTGTGTGTGTGTGTGTGTGTGTGTGTGTGTGTGTGTGTGTGTGTGTGTGTGTGTGTGTAAGTGTCATGGTGTACTATATTTACGACAGACTTCAGGATGACAACAATGACTTTTTTTAGATTCTGCCTAAATTCTAGCATTGATAATAAAAGCTCTGCACAGTACAGGCTTGGTGTAAAACATCCCAGCACAGAGTCTCAGGCTGTAAGGCCACAGCAGGGTCTTCCTTCACCAGGGCCCACTGACAGAGCCAATGGACCAAAGATGGAGAGGGAAGTAAGGGGTAGGCAAAGGAAAAGGAAAGGGTGGTTATGAGAGAGGGCAAAAGAGAGAGATGGAAGGCTCCGCCCAGAAACCAGGTGCCCACCAGGGACCTACAGGGAAAGTACTTGCGCCACTTCTCCAGCAGGAAATCATCCACAGTTTGCGAGCAAGAGGAGAGCTTGGTGCCCTGTCCCGGGTCCCAGGCCCACTGAGAGGACGTGGGTGTGGCAGACGGTGAGGTTGAGGGCTTGGTCAGGAGGGAGTAGGCAGGGGCAGGGACGTTCTTGGAGGACCGGAGTGAGGAGGTGAGGAGTGGTGGCGGGGGCTGGCTGCTGAGGGCCTGTGGTGGGATCTGGGAGTTGAGGCTGCCCAGCACGTTCAGCACACCGTTCAGCTCACTGCTGATCCGATGAAGGGAACTGCTCAGGTAATGGATCTTGTTCGGATCAGCAGAACTTGGGGTTGGGGTGACTGAAAGAGGCAGATGGTGGGAAAGGATTCAGGATCTGGCTGGCACCTGAGTATCCTACTACTGCAGATAACAGGCTAAGGACCGTATGGGAGGACAAATGATGGGTGGGGGGCTTCTGTGTCCCAGACAAGAGACCCAAGGACATAGACAAAAGGAAAAACAAGGTCCCTGACCCAACCACAGGCCAGAGCAGCCGAGAGCGGGTGGCAGCAGGAGGCCTGGAGAGAGGAGACAGCAGGGACCCTTGGATCTTTCATCCCGCCACGAGGCAGACCCGCCACTGAGGATGGACCTCATGTAGACACAGGCCCAGTGCAGGGCGTGGGGGAGGGGCCTGGAATGCCGCCCCCCCCGCCCGCTTTCCTCAGTCTCCACAGCACTAGGCTTCATTCCCTCCCCCTCCCTGGCTCCCTTGTGCACCACACTCACTGTGAGGCAGCGGGCAGGACTCAGAACTCTCGCTGCTCAAGTCTTCCATGTCACTGAGATCAAAGGTCACCTTCTTGGTGGAGGATCCTTTCAGAGTGTCCTCATCAGAGACCTGGCAGGTACAAGTGGCCATTGGCACTGTCCCTTCCCTGTGGCTTCACTCCGCCTGCCTTGTGCTGAGGCCTGAGGTCTGATGAGGTGGCTCTTCTGGGGTCTGAGGTTCTATAGGCACCCAGGAGAGGCACACCACAAGTCTGCCTCAGTAGAGGGGCTAAGCTAAGAGAACCCAACTGTCTGTGAAGCAGTCCATAGGGTCCCCCAGGACAAAAGGAACACCATCATCCACCCCCAAAACTAGCCTTGTGGTCTCCCCATTTGAGCACCCCTGCTCCCAAGCCGAAACCTGGGTCATGGGGAAGATCTCGCACAGTCTCAGGGAAGGAAGAGACACTTCTGATGCCACACTTGGTCACACCTCTCCTGGAACCACTCAGGAAGAACAGGGCTAGTCCCCAGTTCTGTGATATTCACCAGGAATGCTGTGACCAAGCAGCAGAAGCCCCAAGGATGCCCGTGATCACAGACATCAACCACTCAGATGCTTCCACAGGGCCATCGCCTCTGCTATCTCAGCCAAGGGCCTGAGCTCTAGAGATCCCGTTCTCCAGGCCTTAGGAAATCAAGGCTCCCAGGAATAGAAGAGGAAGGGAGAGAGGGAACACAGTGGGCTATGTGACCACAGGGTGACACCTCTTCCTGTAGAGAAGATTCCAGTTGGTTCAGCTTCTCTTCTTTCTTCTTCAGGCCTTTCCGCATGGCTGACTTCATCTCATCCCGGTGTCTGGTCTCCTGTGGCAGGGGAGGAAGGGGGCGGAAATGCTAGGGTCCAACTCTGGTATTTGCTGGCTGGGTGGTCGTAAACACATCCCTAGCCCTCAGTCCAGCTGCTCATCTGAAAGAAAGGCTACTTTCCCTCAGACTCTGAGAACTAACAGGACAGTGTGTTACATGAGGAACACCGTATCTGTAGATGCTAAGCTCTCAAGCTATGAACCAAGTAGTTACCATTACTCTGTTAGCCATTACTACCATCTTGCCACCAACGAAAGGAATAAGCCACAGCAGTAAAGTGCCCAGGGATAGCATGGACACACCCTGGGCGCCCATCTTTGTGTCTACAAGCCTTTTGCTATCCGCTGCCCACAGCTGGGCACTCAGGCCTCAGGGCACGTGTGCCTCACCAGTTCTGGCACCATCAGAATTATAAGGGTTCAGACATGATCCAGCGGAACCCATGCTACTGTGGCCTTGACTGGAACAAAAATCTGCAACATCATGCAATGATGGCATCTCTGTCTTTTCATTGCAAATTAGACAGTCGGAGAAGCCAGCCAGGGGCGCTACTCGACCTTACACTGAGTGTATCCAAAGATCTTCTGTCTCCAGTGTACCAGAGCAGCAGAGAAGAGCACAGGACTTGGAATATTTTAGACATTGGCCCTACCTTTCACCTAGGACATGGCAATGGCAATACGGGTTGAATATTCCATTTCCAAACTGCTTGGCCTCAGAAATACCTGAGATTTGGGAATATCTGCATAGACTTTACTGCCTGCATTGACTTGGGAGTTAGGGACCCTCAACCTATGTAACTCACTCATTAAAGATGAGTACTACAAAGATAAAACAATTTATAATTAGAGAAGGTGTTTACACATGATGTATGACCACGATGGGCAGGTGACCCCAGGGCCCATAAGGCCCATCTCAGAGTTCCCAGAATACTCAGCTGAGGAAAGCTAGCCCCCTCAGACCTCCCAACACAGGCTGGCAGGCCCTCCTCTAGGCTCCTAACCTGATCCAAGCTCTTGTGCACGTTTTCAAGGATCTTGGTGCCTGGGAGGTCTTCATCCACCTCCTGGGCACTAGCCAGCTCATGGAGCCAATGCTGCTGGGCAGCTTTCAATGCCGTCTGTCGCCTCCGCATGGAACGTGTCTGGCGCACCAGGAACTCCTTCGCACTCCGGACAGCTACACCCTCAGCAGAGAGGAAGTGCTGGACACTGTGGGGCAGCAGGGAGCAAGGAAGGAAAACTGAAAACGACACTGAGCCACAGGGTCACTTCTCCAGCACATGTCCGCCTGAACATACAGAAGCTACTAGACTGGAGCTAGGATAGCACTGTTAAATACATAGAGAGTGTGGCACATAGAACCAATAGCTCACACACTCTGCAGAGTGTGCCTGTGCCTCCTAGCAGTCTGACCTTCAACTAGAGGCCAGCAGGCACCGACATGCTGTGCTAAAGGTCACAAACTGTAGGATATTAGCTTAGTAGAGACGGTTCTTCCATCCCTGGGTCATGCCTTGAACCAAGCCCCAACGGTGGTCATTGTCATCTCAGCTCTGACACACGATGGGCTAGGGAAACTCACCTGTCCATGCATAGGCCCATCTCCTCCTTGCTCTGGGAGAGAGAAGAGGACACCTCTTGGGTCTCACTCTGCAAACACATAATAGAAAATGCCAGCTGAGTGCAGCAAAAGCAAACACCCTACAGGCTAAAGGAATCCCGAAGCCCCTCCTGGTGTCCTAGTCAAAGGAACAGCTCTGCCAGCCCCCAGGTGCTCTTTACATACAGTTACCATCTGAGTGATGGAGAGGGTGGAGAGGAGAACAAGACGAGGAGGCTAGATCCTAAATAAAGCAGAGCCAAGTTCCTCTCCAAATGCCCCACCTTTCCACCTCCCTCCACCGCCCCTCCCATCACTCCCAGGCCTCAGCCCAAGCTCACTGTGCCAAGTGATTTCCTTAGGTCTTCAATATGGAGATCTGGCTCCAAATGTTGGGATGCGTTATTCTCAGCTGCCAGCTCTTTCAACATGTCTTGCTTCCTTTGTACTTCAGCCTCTAGGCTACTGTGGTGAGGAAGAGAGCAGGAGGCAGGGCCATGAGGCCACAGGGCTGGAGTGTGGACACCAGAACCCAGAGTACTCTCTTTCTTATAGCATCAGCACTCCATTCCCTACAAAGTGTAGCAGAGATGTGCTAGCTGCTTCTGTCTGGTTCCAAAATGGGCTCTCCCTGTGGAGTCCATGATGAGACAGGCCCGAAAGCAACAGAGGGCAGAGGGCGGGGAAAGAGGGGGCCACTGGCTGCAGCAGAGTGCTCACACTACCTCACGTGAGTCTGCAGCTGGAACACAGTGCTCACACTAACTCACGTGAGTCTGCAGCTGGAACACAGTGCCCACACTACCTCACGTGAGTCTGCAGCTGGAACACAGTGCCCACACTACCTCACGTGAGTCTGCAGCTGGAACACAGTGCCCACACTACCTCACGTGAGTCTGCAGCTGGAACACAGTGCCCACACTACCTCACGTGAGTCTGCAGCTGGAACACAGTGCCCACACTACCTCACGTGAGTCTGCAGCTGGAACACAGTGCCCACACTACCTCACGTGAGTCTGCAGCTGGAACACAGTGCTCACACTACCTCACGTGAGTCTGCAGCTGGAACACAGTGCCCACACTACCTCACGTGCTTCTGCAGTCTCTGACTTTGTGCCTGTAGCAGATCCACCTGGGACTCCAGTTCCACCCGCCGGGCGCGCAGGTCATCGATGACTCTCCGCAGTTGCCGCTTTGACTCCACCAGGTGGGTGTGCTCTCTCTTTGCTTCTTCCAGGTGCTGATGGGTGGCAGTGGCTTCCTGGGGCACAGGAAAAGATAAGAATGTCCACAGACCCATTAGGGAGAAGGTGAGGTGCAGGCGGCATCAGAAGTGTGGGATGGAAAACAACAAGGCAGGAGGCGGAAGCCAGAGCCACTGAAGCCACCGTCTCTAGGATCTGGGATCTGTAGGTTCCTGGTCTCCCAGCAGAGCCCCACTTCCCGAGGCTTGAAAGTCAGGTCTACTGGGTCACTTGATACTGGCAACCCAGGGCCCTGGACAGGACGGGTGAACAGATGGTGGGGAACAAGCGAGAGGAAGGGTGGGCAAGCAGACCTCTTTCTCCAGAGCAGCCTGCCTCTGCGCGCCCAGGAGCAGCTGCTTCTCTTTCTGCATGGTCTCCTCCTGAAGGGAGGAAAGGCCCAGGCTGACTGTGGACCCCAAGACTAAGGTGGAGCCTGCCCTCTGTGCTCAACCCCACGCAACAAGGCAGGACTGATCTGGCCACTGCCCTCCCTCACCTGGACATCCAGCTGAGCCAGTCTCGCCTTAACATCTTTGGTTCTGGTTGTAAGTTCCATCTCTAAGTCTTGTAATTTTCTCTCCTGGCAGAAGTATAGAGAGAGAACGCCATGGGTGTACAAAAGGTGAAAGGTATTAGCTGAGGGAGAGGAGAAAGACCCAAACTCCAGACTCTAAGCAGGACTCAGGCTTGCTTCCGCCTTCCCTGTCCTTGCAGCCTCCCGGCATACAGCACGCCCCATCTTGCTGATTCCCAGTGGGGCAAGGAGACACGGAACCTGACCACCCCAGAAATGTAAATGGGCTGACCTCTCATTTCCAATACTGGGCCTACTCCCAGGCTCAGAAAACAAAGGAGCAAAGATACCCTGAAGTATAGACATGGCCAGGGTGAGATCCCATTCCAAAAAGTGCCAGACTCTGCCCCACAACTCTTGGATCAGCACCCAAGACTTCCCAAGTGCCGCCCCATCCGCCAGGCCCTCACTTGATCCCGGTGCCGACGCCTTAGGTCCTCAAGCTGCTGATCCTGCTCCTGCCTCACGTTCTCTAACTCTCGCTCATGGGCCCTTCGCAGGCGCTCCAGCTCTCCAGTCAAGTGCCCCAGGAGGTCAGCCCGCTGCTTTCTTTCCTGCAAAGATCGTGGGGCCATCGGTGGGAACCTACAGTGGCGTCTAGCACCCCCAAAACCAGTCTCCCCAACTCCTGCTTGGGTCAGTTAGGTCGATGAAGGTCACGATCAGCTCCCCAGATTTTGTCATGAGGCTGCTGTTAATGCCCTGAAAAGATTGTACAAAGAGTCTGGATTCCAGTTACCAGAGCAGGAGCCCAAAGGTCCTCCATAGGGGCTGGGCTGTACTAGAGTCACACAGCTACCTTCCCGCCATTCACCCCCAACAGGAGCAAGCCAAGTTGAGTTGGGCCCACTCAAGTCGTGGAACATTGCCATCTCTAGGCCAAAGATGGATAATGAGATGGTTGCTATTACTGCCTGTCAAGTTGACAGAGCCTAGAGTCGTGTAGGAGCCAGGCTCTGGGCATGTCTGTGAGAGATCTTCTAGACTGACATAGCTGAGGGGAGAAGACCCACCCTAAATGTGAGCAGCACCATCCCATGGGCTGAGGTCTCAGACCACCTGAATCAAAACTGTGTCAGTTCTCGCCGCTCTGTTCCTGACCATGGACACAGTGTGGCCGGCTGCGTCGAGCTTCTGCCGCCACGCCTTCCCCACCATAATAAGAGTATAATTTTACACTGGGCCGAAAGAAACTCTTCCTTCCTTCCTTTCTTCTTTCCTTCCTTCCTTCCTTCCTTCCTTCCTTCCTTCCTTCCTTCCTTCCTTGACTTGCCTTTCTCAGGGAGTTTGCCACAACAACATAAAAAAAGTAACTCATACAGGCAGACAATATCCAGCCTATGCTTGCATGTGCTGGAGAGGGAGGGCCTGAGCTACCTCGGCTTCATATCGCTCTCTGGCTTCAGCCATCACTTGCCGGTGCTCCTCCTTCATCTTGTCCATCTTCCTCTCATGATCTCTCTCTACCTCCTGGCGCTTGTCTCGAAGGAGGCTGCTGAGCTGGAAGGGGACAGAAGGAACACAGCTTGCAGGACTGAGAGCAGACAGGCCTGGGGACCTCAGGTCGTACATGTGAAGTGTCCCAAATGCACACACAGCACCCAAGCATCTGAACTATTACCACTACCCCTCCCGACAAACACGCTGGCCCAGCAGTACCACAGGTCCCGGCTTGGAGGGAGTGGAGGCCATGCAGGCTAGACGGCCCAGGAGACCTTAGCGGAGCTGACAGACCAGCACTCACCTCTTGCTCATACTCAATCACCTGGTGAACCTTCTGATGGGCTCTCTGCTCTGCCCAACCAAGGCTCTCCTGCAGCTGGGCCTCCTCTTTCTGATGAGCTGCTTCTATCTTCTTCTGGAGGCTGGAGACCACCTAAGGAGATGCCAGCACACACAACAGAATGGGGCCCTCAGAAGTGGAGCCACCATGCAGTGAGTCACTACCAGGGAAGGAAACTCATCCCCTACTGGCCAAGGGTGGGGCTGAACTCCTGGGCCACCCAGCATGAAGGGGTCTGAGAGCCCAGGCTCTGTCCCCTCAGACCGGCCACACTCTTCTCACCTCCCGGTGCTTGGCCTCCAGTGAGGAACAGAGCCGCTCCAGCTCAGCACTGTGCTCCTTCTCGAGGCCTGCCACTGCCTGAGGAGAAGAAGCAGAAGGCCTGTGAGAGAAGCTGGAAGAGTGCTGGCTAGGTACTGACCATGGGAAGCCAGGGCTCTGGAGACCACCTTGTTCTTTGTTAACAAGGGATCAAGAAGAATCACAGGGATACTTTTGTTTTAAAATAGTCAGCCCCTAAAGTCTATAGCTGGCAGAGGAGTAGAACAAGGCCAGTGTAGAGGGGCCTGTCAGTAAACCTCAGGCACTGCTTCCATCCCAACTCTGAACAAGCCCACAGCAGCACACACAAACCCACAGCTGGGAATAAAAACAGCCAGGCCAGGCCAGATGGAGGTCAAGGTAGACCCTCTGGGAACCTGATCTAGATCACTGGGTGTCTAACGACCAAAGCTCTCTCAGTGGCCTGTGACTTTGGATTTAATCTGGAGGCTGATGTGACACTAGGAGAAAGCGAAGAGGAGAGAACCTGCGCAAAGGGTTGGTGTCTTACTCCAGATAAGGAGTCAGGGAGAGGAGCCACTGAGCCGCCAACAGGGCCAGCAGCCCCTAGTGTCAAGTCCTCTGCTGTGGCCGTGGCTCCTCACTGCCCTGTACATCTGCTTCAGAGACCAGGGCGAGCACCTGCCCTGAGTGGGTCCGCACGGTGGGCTCAGGGAGTCAGCTCCCCTCCCTGCACCCCTAACTGGAGCTAGCCCCTCTTGTACTTTGCGTGCTGTGTCGAGGGGGCAGTATTCATTTAGCTCACTCACCTCTCTCCTCTCCCCTTCCAGCTGCTCCCTCAGCTGCCGCAAGGCCACCTCCTTCTCAGCCTCCTTCTCGGCCCTCAAGGCAGCCTGGGCACTCCTCTCCTCGGCCCCCAGCTGCTCCCTTATCTGTTCCAGCACCCTCCGGCTTTTCTGTTCCAAACTGGCTCTTTCGGCCTTCTGGAGGGTCTCTGCTTCTTCTCGAAGCCTCTGCAGGGCAGCCTCTTGCTCGGCTCTGGGCAAACAGAACAGAATGGAGAAAGGCCCACACACCCAGGTCATCTCCTCAGGCCAGGCAGCTCCCGATGTGGACTCACCTAATTTGGTTCTCAAATGTTTCTGTACTGGACTGCACCTGGGCCCGGAAGCGGGCCAGCCGCTGGCTTTCTTCCTCTCTTATCCGAGTCTCCTCTTCCTCCTCTTCCTCCTCAGCAGCTTTCTGCAGTTCTGCCTTTAGGAGGCTGAGGGAAAAGGAAAGGTCGGCTGCTGAGAGTGACCACAGAGGTCTTCCTCATATTCAGGACCCATGCCACTAGACCTCTAAGAGCCTCGCGGCCTCCCTACAAACCACCCTTAGTATTAGAGATCAGTCAGCCTGTCATCCATGCTGGATCCTCATGGACCTAAACTCCATCTACCCTTGTCAAAGGACACAAATGCCAGGTTGCTTGGTCCAAGGATCGCTTACACCTATACAGATTATCCTCCTAGACAAAATGCTCACTCAGGAAGGTCACAACCACCCTGAGAGCCAGCCTCTAGCCCCACATTTCTCACTACTTTTTCATTAGACTCTATCCTAGGAACAACAAATGTATTACCATCTCCAGATCTCACTACCCTTTTCTTTGTCCCTTGACTATTGCTCATGCTGGTTCCTCAGTCAAGAATTCCATTTTTCTATCTGACAAATCACATTCGCCGCCCAACATGCAAGTTCATCAATTCACCTTTCCCTTTCCAATCTGCATGAGGGCCTTTCTTAGCACAAGCTGCCCTGTGTCGTGCATCACGGTACCTCATAAATAATCTGTTCTGGCAGCTTTCCTTACAAGACAGAGAAGTTCTTCAGAGCAAGAATACTGCCTCTTGCCAGGCAGTGGTCACACACGTCTTTAATCCCAGCACTCAGAAGGCAGAGGCAGGTGGATCTCTGAGTTTAAGGCCAGCCTGGTCTAGAGAGAGTTCCAGGATAGCCAGGGATACATAGAGAAACCCTGTCTCAAAAACCTGGGGTTGGGGGGAAGAATCCTGCCTCCCTTTGGAGAAGGGGACGGGTTCCTGTAGCCTAGGCTAGCTTCCAATTCCCTATGTAGACAAAAGAAGCCTTAACTCCTGATCCTCTTGCCTTCAGCTCCCAAGTGCTTGGGATTACAGGTTTACACTGGCACACCTTGCTAATGATACTGTCTTTAAGTCTTTTATATCAAGACTTAAATATAGTAACAGACATAAAAAATGGTATTTAATCAATGTGTTGGGTTTGTGCAGTATCATCTGGTCCCAAACTATTAGCAAGCCTTAAATGTCCATGAGAGGCGCCTTACCTGACCAATGATACCCATCATTTCACTAGAAGCAAATATACCTCTGCTGTTACAAATGACATCTTTTGGGGTGGGAGTAACTCCTCATATAGACCTCACAAACTAGTGAATGTGTACAGTGCACCCAGGAAGTTCAACCCTAAGAAAAAACATGACTCAGAAGACCAGAAGACAACCTCTTTGAAAAGGTCTGTAATAAATTCCAGAACCAAAACAGATATAGGATTTCCCTGCTTCAAGTTATGGATACCACTGCTTTCCTCTATAATGAGAAAAAAAATCTGGCAGGGCATTGGTGGTGCATGCCTTTAGTCCCAGCACTCGGGAGGCAGAGGCAGGAGGATCTCTGTGAGTTTGAGACCAGCCTGGTCTACAAGAGCTAGTTCCAGGACAGCCTCCAAAGCCAGAGAGAAACCATGTCTCGAGAGGGAAAAAAGAAAGAGAAAAAAAATCTGAGCAAAGTACAAATCCTTCCTTTTGGATTCCCCAAAAAAAATCCTGTCTTTTTTTACGTGGCAAAATTTACACAGCCAACATGAATGTAGGGCTGATGGGGAGGGAATTTAGAGCAATCTAAGCTCTTCATTTTATACCTAAGAAAAGGGCAAGAGTCTATCTGTCCTCTCCTTCAGCTGTGAGGAGGAGGACCCACACCCAGGAATGTCTGTGTGGAAAGAGAAACCAGAGTCTCCTAAAGAACTGCTTCTAAGAGAGCCAGACAGGCTGTGGCCCACAGAGAAATCACTTGGTCATCACTGGCTAAAAATATTCATTTCAACCCAAAACCAAAACAAGAAATGCCATTTAGGGAGCAACTAGCATGTTCTCGGCCCTGAGATAGATACTTCCAGCACCACGGTCTCCACAAAAAGCTTAGAGCCCTGAGGAGCTGCCTTGGGTGCTAGAGAAGCCGTATTCTAAGGTAAGCCGTTGGCTGCACCCTGACCTTTTTTGGCCCAAAAAGATGTGACAAAGAGTGAACCTGGTGCAGAAAGCCTGTGTTGGGCTAATGAGAAGTTGAACCTGACCTCCCACTATTCAAATGTTGGTTACCTGTTTTGTTTCCTCAAAATTAAGCACGGATTAGCTATCTATGGTCTAAAAATAGTAACTTTCAACTGCTCTTGAATGTTCTGTCTAAAAGAACAAGCTTTGGCATTAAACTGTCAACAAAGTGCATCCACATGTTTCTGAAGAGCCTTTCCTGGCTGAGGGCTGTGACGTGCTGCTTGTTACCTTCTTGGTAGCCATTCGCCCTCTTCTTCTGAGCAGGAGCTGCTTTTATCCTAGTGCAGAAAAGCTATCTGAAGAACCACCACTCCAGTCTCCCTGGTCGCCAAAGGAGCCAGGCCAGGGGTGTTTTCCTGGGTACTCAATATGATACCAGCAGAGGTTTCTGGGAAAGGTTTCTAGGAGCTACTTTGGTGAGGCTGTGGGCATCCCAGATGGGTCAGCACGGAAAAAGGATGCCCCTCCCTCCCTACACCCCTCCATGGGGCGGAAGAAGACCTGAGGGATTTCTCCTTCTGCTGGAAAAGCTGTTGCACCTCCTCCTCCTCCTCTCTCCACAGCCTCTCTTCCAGCTGCTTCTGCCTCTCTTTCTGCAACTCCAGCAGCCGTCTCTGGTCTCCCTCCAGTTCCTGGTTCACTGCCTCTTCCATGGCCTTCAGTATAGCCTCTGAGAACTGCTTTTGGGGAGCTGTAGCCTCTGTGGTTTGCCTGCATTGGGGAGAGGCAGCTTACCACTACAGTGTTAGTGCCCACCAAGGTCCCACAGCTACAGAACATCACACAAAAACTCTAATGGGGAGCCTCCAAATAGGTCGCACAGGGGCTGGCAGTAACACACAGTTACTGTCCTATGGGACAAGTCCCACAGACTGGATAAGGTTCAGAATCCTAGGAGGGGGACAGCCCATAACAGCCCTGGGAGGCTGTGGCCTGAGGGGTGGCTCAGGAACTGGCAGAGCAGAGAAGACTGAAGTTCTGACCCTCGTGGGTCCTCCCCTGGAACAGCTCGCAATCCTGTCTCCATGCCCCCACTATAGCTCTGCCTGCAACTTAAGGCTCATTTCAGAAACAGGTCCCAGAGTCTGTTCTCTGCCTCCCAAACTACGCAGAGGCCACGGCAATGTAGAAGAACCTCAGAGGAAGCCACAAGTTCCCTGCCTTGCTGCCAAAGGAGCCAAGTGCTTCTCTGACCCAAACATAGTGAGGGGCTTTCATCAGTTCATGGTTATGTTCATGTCTGGAAATGGTGAGAAACTCTGCACTAACTCAAGTGCACAGAGGACTGTTAAGAAGACAACAATGGCATCAGTTTGCTGATTGTCTGGAGAGTTATAAACAGTAGCATGATAAAGTATTTTACTTCCTTCAAAGCCAGGGTCCATAAAGCTCACATTCCAGTAGATCTCAGAACAGAAACAACACTCTTCTTACATGGTGCTGAGGCACTACAGGCTGGCCATGGCTCAGTCCAGCAGGAGCATGGGTGCAGGACCTGAATCCAAAAACCACTTGAGAGTCAAACAGGGGAGCCAGCCAGCCCTACTGAGAGCCCTGAAACCCCCTCCCTCTAGTTCAGCAGTATGGCAGATGGAAGGCAGCAGGAGGGGACAGATCAGAATGGCAGAAGAGAAGAGGGTGAAGAATCCCACTGCAGCCCACAGAGACTAGTGAGAGAAAGACAGAAAAAGCTAGTGACATCTCTGAAATACCGTCAAGACCTGTCCTTCCCTATTCCTAGAGTCAGAACTCAGATAATAACCCTAAGCCATGCTATCAATTCTCTGCTCCCAACTCCGCCCCCTCCCTCCTTCCACATCCTGGCTTTCAGCTGATGGCAGATACAGCATCATGGCTGCTACCTCCTCTGAGAATATTGCCCTCCACAAGCCCCCCCCCCCAGCTCTCTGCCTCATCAACCCTCCAACTCATTTCCAACCTTGGCAGAAAGCATGTTTTTCTCCCGGTGACAGTACCTTTTAATGGCTGCCTCCCTTGTGGGCTGCACAGATAGCTGTGGGGACAGATGCTGCAGGAAGACACGTGCCCAGGCTATGGTCACCAGTGAGCCTGCCTGCACGCCTGACACGTAGGCAAATGAGCCCATTCCCTGCCTGCCTGGCTTAAAGACTTGGTTATCCTGAATACTTGGTAAGTCTAAAGCATTGAATGATGCCTAAAGGAGCTGACAGGAAGCTGAGGGCTCTGGAAGAAGAGGTGGGTCTGGTTTCTAGGCCAACCGCTCAGGTATCAGCCTCTGTGAGACCCAGTTTCCAGTCAGGGGAGGCAAAGGGGAGGCACCAGGGGAACTTAATCATTTCAGGTTGGCCACCAGAGATACACAGGGGTAATCAGGGTGGGATGGCAGGGAGAGAGAGGTAGTCCCCTGGAGCATTCTGGAGTGGGGGTACTACTGCTAAGCTAGAAAGTCAGATACCCGACTCTGCAGTTGTACCAGGGACTGAACTAGGAACCTGCACATGTTAGGCAAATAAACGCTCTACCACTGAGCTACACAGCCAGCCAGTGGCTTAGATCCATTTACTAGTCCACAATGCTAACAAAAGATGCAGACAATGATGCCTAGTGCCTAACCCTTCAGACTCGGCTGCCAGATGCAGGACTCCTGCACCACTCTGGAAAACAGCCGATTCCCATTGGAAAAGACTCAAGAAAAGCAAAACAAACAGCTCCTAAGGGTGGGACACCCTGAGCCCAGAGGGGCTGGAAACCCCAGAAGGGACAGCATCACTATGACAGGAAGAAACATAAAGTCAGGGCACTGGGCAGTCAAGGTGTCTGGAGAGCAGCTAAGCCAAGCCTCTGGCCTCCCCATAGAGGGCCTGGGTCTACCTCCTGACCTCTACCTAACTTCTTCTCTCTGAGTCACACTCAGCTCCTTTCCTCATGAACAGCACCCTGATCCATTGGGCCACAGTCTCCCAGGAGACCTGAGAAGGTCACGTTCGTCGCTGTAGGATAGCTCAGTGTCTAAAAACCATGAGGGTGCTGCATGCCCACGTGACTCCAGCAGTGTTAGGGTGATGAGATGAAGACATGAGATAATGAGCTCATTGGCCTGGGAAGCTCTCAGTGAGTCACCAGCAAGAGGACTATCTGCTCAACAGCCCTGCATAATTGTGCCCCTCGTTCACTGGGGGAGCCTGGCACAGCTACCTCAGGCCTGAAGTCAAAAGTCAGGACTCTAGTGGGCAAATCTGCTCTCTCTCTGACTCTCCTGCAAGTCCCCTCCCAACCCTGAGCCCCTATTTACTTTATAAAACATTCCATATTTGTTTTCAGAGAAAACTAGTACTTGGTGGAGGAGAGAACATACTTTTCCTGGTTCCTGATGAGGCACAAGGTTCCCCTCACCCACCCTCAGACCTGGCAAGGGTCAGTGACAGCTGGTGGAGCTCTCAAAATTGCACACAGAGCACCGAGGCTGCATTCACCCTTTACCCCATCCCTGGCCACCACTCAAGGGGAACAGGCACTCAGCAGTCCAAACACTGGAAGACAGGACAGACACACAAAACTGGCCCTTACAGCTCTGGAGAGACAGGTGAGGTGGGGCTGACTGCCACCGTCTCCTCAGGCTCCTCAGCCTCTCGCGGCCCCAGGCCCAGCTCTTCGGCCTGGGAGTGCTTTTCCTCAGCCCTCTCAGGGAGAGCAGGTGGGCTCGGGACCTGCTCCCTTGCAAGCAATAAAGAAGCAACTGTGTTAGGAAGTGAAGGGCTCAGCTTACAGCCTAGTCAAGGTCAAAGATCTGTGGTGGAGACAAGGAGAGTAGCCCTAGGGAAACTTCTGTACCTCACTCCTCAATCCCCCTCCCTCCCAGGCTCTTCTATGGCCATCTGAAGTGAAGACCAGATATTCCCACCCACGTGGGAACAGAGAAGGTCCAATCACCCAAAAAATACTGCACACAGCAGGTGTTCAATGGATGCTGTTGATTGAACACCTGCTACAGCGCAGCCTCCCCTGCGGCTCATTTCAACTGTAAGAACCTTTTTTGTTTGTTTGCTTGTTTTTCGAGACAGGGTTTCTCTGTGGCTTTGGAGCCTGTCCCAGAACTCGCTCTTGTAGGCCAGGCTGGCCTCAAACTCAGAGATCCGCCTGCTTCTACCTCCCGAGTGCTGGGATTAAAGGCATGCACCACCAACACCCAGCTCAACTATATGAATCTTAAGACCAATATCTTCCTTTAGCCAGGAGAACAGAGGCACTGGCAAATACACACCGAGCTCTGGACCAGGAGATCCAGCCCCCAGCCCCAACCCCACACTGCCTTCTGGCTTGGCTTGGGACAAAACAGTGCTCCTGCTCAGTTTGTGTGAGACTAGAGATGGGTTGACTCCTGGTAGGGAAATGCTGAAAGTAGTCCCCTAGCAGGAATGTAGTATCCAGAACAACCATCATCTGCCCCGGCAGGAGGCACACTCTTATACAGGAGTTCCTATGGATCCCCCAATCAGGCTGGCTACCCTAATTTCAGCTGTAGACTGAGAACACCCCACCCCCACTCCCACCCTCAACCCAGCTTCTGCTGCTCCGCTACTACTACTTTGGCTGCAGTGTCTACAACGGCTCTCATCCCCATCTCTGGGTCCACTATTTCCCACTAATACAATGACACAAGGAGGGGCCACCACCTTCAGGGACCCTTCCTCCTCATCCTTACCTCTGGAGGGAGACCATTGGGGTAGTGCTGGCTATAGAGTCCTTCCCAGGCTCCTCTGCATCCTTCCACTCAGGCTGCCCTGCCGGGGGCTGCAGAGGCCCTTTCTCGGGGGCCTGACTGTGAAGAGTACTCTGGAGCCGCTCCCTGAACAGAAATGGGGAGTGACAACCTGGTCAGGGCAGTCAGAGGTGCAGGGTCAGACCTTCACTTGGAAAGCAAGACGAGCACACACAGTGTGTGGGTTCAGTGTGCACAGTCCTCCTCAGCTGGACAGGAGTCACTACGCCCCACACCGACAGCAGCTTAGACACAGCAGCCACACATGCAGCACAGCAGCCTCCTCCTCAGGGTCACAGCTGCGCTCTCAGTGCCATGTTGCATGTGCCTGGTCCAGCAGCTCAACACTCTTACACATACGTCCATTCTCAGGATTCACCATCACTGGGGCCAGGGAGGAATGAAAATGGAGATGGCTCAGTGGTTAAGAGCATGTACTGCTCTTCCAAGGACCTCAATTCAATTCCCAGCACCCATGTCAGACAACTCATGACTGCCTGCAATTCCAGCTCCAGGACATTCGACACCTCTAGCCTCTGTGGGCACTCACACTCATGACTGAATGCATGCACACACAGAGACACACACATACATACACTTAAAAATCAAATAAAAACATTTAATGAGGCAAGGATAAATCGTGGAGATGACTCAGTGAAAAAGAACTCCTATTCTTACAGAAGACTCAGGTTCAATCCCCATCATCCACATGGATGCTCACAATCATCTGTAACTTCAGTTTCAGAGGATCAAACAATCTCTTCTGACCTCCTCAAGCACCAGGCACACATGTAGTGCACAGTCATACATGCAGGTAAAACATCACACACATAAAATATATCTAAAAATAATAATAAATGAGGAAGGGGACACCATGCTCAAGTGGTCACAGAGTAGCTAGTGCAGAGAGCATTACTGAACACAGCAAAGAAGGAAGAGCTTCAGTACCTAAGAGCATGGCGCTCCAGTCATCCAACAGTCCACTTCAGCAGCCCTGGCTCACAACCAGATACACACAGCTTAATCCAGCTTAATCAGCCCAAACCAACAAAGAGGACAGAGCCCTAGACTCACCAAAAGGCTATGTGCAAAGTCCTGCCAAGTGACACTTCCCACTCCTGTCACAGTGCATACCACAGGCAGGATTCCTCCCACCCCGCCCCCACACCACAGACACACACCTTGTACTGCCATCCAGCCAGGTCACTGCCTGTCTTCCAGCAAGGGCATACTAAGCCAATGGCAACCGTAAGGACCAGGAATTCTACCCTAGCCCATAGCACCCTGAAGACACAGCAAGCCTTGGGTCCCCAAGGCAGCTTCCCACTGTACCTCTCAGAGACTTGGGAACGCTTGCTCTGTGGCTCAGCTCTGCTGGACTGGCTGTCATCCTGGTCTTCCTGGGCCTGCAAGCAAGAGACCAGGAGAGAAATGCATTAGAGGGCTGTGTACCGCAAGGGTCTCTTATCCTGATGAGTCAAATGCTCAGCAGGCACACTATGGCGTGTCTTGAGAGGACAGGAACCACTGAGACACAGAGTATGTCTACCGACTGTGGAATGAAGCTTCCTAAAAGCTCTAGCTAAGCCCCTGGCCCACATACGGAACAGGAAATAAACACATAGATAGGAGCCAGAGTTGGGAGACCCTGGAGCCTATACTGCTAGCTGCAAAGAGAAGGCAACAATCTTCATGGACACCCTAAATTCACTGAGGCCTGGACCGATGGTACAGGGGTGCCAAAATAAAATGGGCAGACCAAAGGCAGTAGGTAAATACACCAGAAAGAATTCTGAAGCACCAGGATCTGGGTGGAGCAAAGGAGCCTATGCCCCAAAATGGAGGGTGCCATCTGACTTTGTGTGAGGACAGCGGAATGAATTCCTTCCAGTGCTCCATTCTAGGACATAAACCCCATCAACAGACGATGACACACACACACACACACACACACACACACACACACACACACACACACACACATACACACACAACACACCAAACACACCACATACATACACACACACAACACACACACAACACACACACAACACACACACATACACACACCCCACACACACACACCACACACACACATACACACACCACACACACCATACACACACATACACACACACCACACATACATACACACACATACACACACATACACACACCACACACATACACACACACCACACACCACACACACACACATGCACACACACCACACACACACCACACACACATACACACACACCACACACACACATACACACACACCACACACACACCACACACACATACACACACCACACACACACCACACACACACACACGCACACACACCACACACACACCACACACACATACACACACACCACACACACACATACACACACACCACACACACACCACACACACATACACACACACCACACACACACCACACACACACCACATACACACCACACACACACCATACACACACATACACATACACCATACACACACACCATACACACGCATACACACACCACACATACACATACACACAGACCACATACACACACACCCCACACACATACACACACCCCACACATATACATACACACACATCACACACACACACACACATACACACACACATACACACAGTCTGGTATTACAGCATCTCTTTGAAAATAAATCCCCAAATCTTATTTTACATCTTCGGTAGCTAGGCAAATTTAGCAAGCTGGTTTAAAAAAAAAAGATGATTTCAAATATTTCCTAAAGAAATATAGTGATGATGTCAGCCTGGGATCCATTCTTTGCTCCAGAACATCCTTCCTCAAGTGCCTCCTCCCCAAACTATGGCATGGTAAAGCTCAGCTTCCAGGGGATCGGTAAGGGTGCAATGTCCTACACATAAACATAACTTCTGCTGAGGAAGGCAGGCCACAACACCAGTCTCTATTCTCCCATCTTCTCCCTCAGCCTAAGACAGAGAGAAACAAAAAGCTCTGTGACAGCACCAGGTCCCACTCTAGGACCGGCCCTCCTGACAGAGAACTGTCTGCTCTGGGACTCAAAGGTCGCTGGGAGAGGTGGGACAGGAGACAGATCACTGTCTTCCCCAGTGGGGTCCCAGTCCTCTGCCCCTCACACACACACTTCTCCTCTGGCAGTCTGAACGCCCCCCATTTGATCTGACTCTGCCATCTGGGCAGGTAAGGAAGGGCAAGGCTTGCACGAAAACCCAGCTCCCCAGAATTACATGGAAACTAGCAGCGCCGTCTGTAAATACCTCTCAGAGCCTGAAGCAGATGGGCTCCCTGCCAGGGCTGCCACTCCTCACTGCATCAGCCTGGGCAGAGCCTACACACCCTCCCCACCCCGGCACTCTCCTTCTAGTGCTCAGCTCGCCACGAGTCCTCCCTGCAAACCACACGCTACCATCCTCTTTCTCCCACATCTTCAAAGACAGACAGAGCACACAGACCAACTGCACTTAACAAACTAAAACACGGTGCCTGCAATAAAAACTCAAAATGAGCTCAAAGCCACAAAGGACCACGAGGACACAGAGGCAGACTGGAGCTGAACACAGACCACACCATTTCGTCTGCCCCCCTCTTGCTTCGTGTCCTGTACTTTTGCAGCAAACTGAAGCAGCGTCCCAACAGAGAAGGGATAACGCGGGAAAAGCAGGACAGTGGGTCTTCAGCAGGGTTTTACTTCTCCCTGGAATTTTTGTCCCAGAAAAGAAGAAGATGACCCTGAGAGGGGACAGATGTGGTGGCACTCTTGAGAAAGGAGAGCAAAGCAAGCACTTAGCAATGCTAAGCCTCTGACCCTACACTCCTCAGGACCCCAGGACCCCAGCCTCACCTCAGCTCCCAAGTTTGGTTTTTAAGATCTAGTTCCCAGGTGGAAGCAGGAAGGTTGTAAGTCTGAGACAAGCCTGAGCAATTTAGGTTTGTTTTTTTTTTTTTAAGGGCAGGGACCAGGGTGCTGAGGTAGCCAGTAGTAGAGAACTCACCTAGCATATACAAAGCCCTATATTCAATGTTCAACAATGGAAAGGGAGATTCTTATCTTGACTGCAATGATAGCTTCAAAGGAATACATAGGGCAAAATGTATCAGACTTTTCTCTTTAAATATGCAGTTTATTATATGTCACTTACATGTGAAGCTGTATCATTTTCTTCCAGTGTTGGGGATAGAATCCAGGGTTTCACATGTGCCAGGCAAGTGCTCTATCACTAAGCTACATCCTAGTCCTCAAAATAATTCTGAGATGAGCAGAACTTAAGATAACTTCATTCTAGGGCGGTGGTGGCACACACCTTTAATCCCAGCACTTGGGAGGCAGGGGCAGGCGGATCTCTGTGAGTTCGAGGTCAGCCTGGTCTACAGAACAAGTTCCAGGACAGGCTCCAAAGCAATACAGAGAAAGATAGTTTCATTCTAAGGCTCTCCCTGTTCCTAGCCTTGGGAGTGATCAGAAGAGAGGAAATGAGGCTAGAGCCCCAGAGGACCACAAAGAGGACTGAGCCTATGGTCTGTCCATGCTGTGCAGTGGCTGCTGCTCCCTCCTGAAGCTCCGCCCTTCCACACCATGCGAACAGGAGACAGCTGCAGGCAGAGCCCTGTGAGAGGCACTCACTGCTGGCCCACGGGCCAGATCATCTAGTGCCACCCACACTCTATCATAATGGTTAAAGTTGAATTAGACCTCCCTCTGTCGGGTTGGCTGCCAGCAGCACTAAACCCAAGCGCGATCCCTGCCCCTGCTCTATGACAAATGGTAGCAGCCAGAAGGGACTACTGGCCTCATTAGGGCTCAGGGGGTCCCCGAAACCCACCTTCTCTAAAGCTCCCAAGGAAGTCAGGTAGTAGTGAGGCTTTGGAGACACAGCCCTGGAACCCACCCTGCCCTATAGACCTAGTGGCTTTCCCACTTGTTACCAATGGGGCCTCACAGTGCGCCTGCTTGCTACAAGCCCTTCCTACCCAACCCTACCTGCCCTTCTCCACGCCTTCGTGTCCTCAGCACTGCAAACAAGGGGTATCCAAAGTCTAGCAGAGACCTGGTAACCGGGTAGCTACCCAGGAAGCAACCAGCCAGACATGAGAGTAACATATGGTGCTCAAATGAAGTCTGAAAACACGGGCTCCCTGTATGCACCAGCACACACCAGCACATACCATGCTGGGTTCATATTAAACATCCTTGTTTCACCCAACAGATTCCCATCCACTCAAACCAGTTGTTCCTTAAGCCCTGAGGAGACCGTGTGCCAGAATCCCTCTTCTAGCAGCCCACGAGGGAGAAAAGCAACTGCTCTGACTTAAGCCCCTCTTAGGGCAGCATCTGTGTTTCGGGCACCTTTCTACCTTCCTGAGCGGAGGCCAGCTGACATCTAGCAGACGAGACACACAAAACACTGAAAGCAAAGTAAGAATCCTGGGAGCAGAGAGGGGACAAGTCACCACCTCCAAGCAGGCACCAGAACTGGGTCTTAGAGCCTAAAGAAGAGAATACAGGGGTTAAAGGGGAAGCAACAAGGCTGACAGAAAAGTCACAAGGCACAGCTTGTGCAGACCGCTGACAGAGCTGGCAGGGATGGGTGGGCAGGTGGTCAACCCTCAGTTGCTGTATGAATAAATGGACATGAGGCAGGGCAGGAATGTTTCAATGCATAGCAGCAACAAAGCAATCATGGCCAGAAGCTCTGTCAGAGGCAAGTGTCTGGAGCGAGAGAATGTCAAGA
Organism: Mesocricetus auratus; assembly: GCF_017639785.1. Lineage (NCBI taxonomy): Eukaryota > Metazoa > Chordata > Mammalia > Rodentia > Cricetidae > Mesocricetus > Mesocricetus auratus. The sequence continues at coordinate 24,447,522 of NW_024429203.1, forward strand.
TGTCCACCCTGAAAGGCAGGAGTCAACTAAAAGTAGCTGCCGGAGAAAGTGAGGCCCTAGCCCAGCCCACCCAGACTCACCCCCCAGTGGGCTCCATCCAAGACTGGAGAAAGCATGTCACCTTCCAGCAGGTGCTCTGAGATCCGGCTGCGAAATCCAAAGTCCTGGAGACGGTAGAGATGAGAAAATCAGCTCTGCCCTTGTCATGGTCAGTGTCTGCCAACCTTTCAAAAAAGATGTGCACTGTGTCCTAGGCACTGAGCTTAACTCTGTGACATCTAATTAAGTTCTCAAAGCAGGCAAGATGATGAGGGAAGCAAAGCCAGCATTCCCTGTACACTAAGTGGAGAGCGTGAAGGTTCACTATAAAATTCTTCTGGTTTTTCCTATATATTTGGCATTTTTTCATAATAAAATTATACACAAAAATAAGCCTACAAGACTGAAATGCGTATGCCCTCATGGACGCAGATGTAGGAGGACATGAAATTTGGCCAGGAAAGAAAGCTGGTAACAAGGTCAGGTGAGCCCGGGCAGACTCTTCCTAAGACACACGCTGCACAGCACGGCTCTTCCCAGCCGTCTTCCCTCCCCATCCATCCCACACCCAAGCAGGGCAGAAGTGCCAGCAAACCCAGACCCATGGGAGGCTTGGAAGTGGCACCTGATGGGTCCTTCCAGTTCATTCCTTCCTTCTTCCCATAGAGGTGGCCCCCTCTCTCCCTCTGTAGACAATGGTAATCATTAGCAGTGATTTGTCTGCAGAGTCCTCTTGGAGACACGCAGCAGGTGCCCACACCAAGCCCAATTCCTCATTGTCCTTTGGCTGCCACAGGACCACACCACACCCCTTCTGAGCCTAAGATCCTGCTGAGCTCAGTGAAGGATTGCTATCCAACAGTATTCTAATTGGGACACTTCTGCCATCCCTGATGGATGGCAGGATTCCCAGAAAAGGTCTGATCCTGGGGTCTCCAGCTTCCTCCCTCCATACCCAGAGTGAAGAATGCTGACGGGCATAGCAGCACACAGTA